>NC_069385.1:131015000-134010000 GCF_027475565.1 Acinonyx jubatus | reverse complement strand
CGTTACTTTCATGAAATTTTCTACCAGTGAACAATGAACTGTCTCTGGACACAGACTTTCCCCCGATTCCTTCATAAATCTTTTCTAGGAATCAATCCCCCCAGAAAGCCACCTGAGTTGACTTGAGTTGCAAAGGTAAAAACTTTCAGGATGGTTTGCCCTCAAAGTGAGCCGTACATTCTTCGGTGGATGAAATGAGGGGGTCGGGCTAGTAGATGATTGCTAAGGTCTTTCAACAATGCAATCCTTGACTTAACAGTTGTTACATTTCTACCCCTGGAAGAAGGCTCAGGAGAAAAGAAACATAAAAAGAAGAGGGAAATGTGTTGGAAGAGGGAAAGGACGGTCTAAACAGAAGTAAGAGCTTTCGGGGGAGAGCTGAACTTTGCTAAGACAGCAAATCTTGACCTACAGCAAAGATAGACCAAATCGTCCTCTGCAGCCGCAACTCCCACTACCTTGCACACTCCCACTACCTTGCACATCTCCTGCCACTTTCTGGTTACTCCAGGCGACGCCCACTTCCCTTCCGTCTCCCAGGAGTCTCTTTCTCGTTCATATCGCAGCCTGAAGAGGGCCATTTGGGAAGGATCCCTTAGCACACTTGGGCAGACACAGCTACCTGCTGTCCGTTCTCAGAGCCATCCTGGAGCCTAGTGCTAACTGGACATTTCTTGTTAACGTCCTGAAAATATTTTTATTTATATTTCAGTGATAGAGAAAAAGACAGGGAATACTATTCATGTGTGTGTTAATCCGGTTGAAAAATGTTAACATGGGTTCTAGTTGTTTTCTTGCTTTGAAAAGGATACGAAGGCGAAAAGACCAACCAATCCTCCCCCCTTCTGCAGAGACAACTGCTCTCCTGAAGTTGATGTGTGTACATCCCATCTATATTTTTATATTTTTACCATATGCGTACGTGTTGGCAAGCTTTGTGGGTTTCAAACGGACACAGTGGTATCACATTTTACGAATCATTTTTGAACAGTCTACATGTAAGTCAATATTATGTTTTAAGATTATTGCATGTTGATTTCATGTATATCGAGTCCATTCGTATTTCCCGCTGTATCAGTATTCCGATATAGGACTATGTTACAATTCATTTATGAATTCCCTCATGGGGGACTAGTTAGTTGGTACCTAAATTTCGGATAATTACACAATTCTTCAGTGAGCATCCTGATAGATAAAGCTGTCTTTCGTACTGCTGTGCAATAGTTTCTCAAAGGAATACAAACCTCCAATAGCCCCGTGTCATAGCACACGCACATCTTTAGCTACACTTGACATTGACAGCTTTCAGAGTGATTGTAACAATTATCATTCCGTCAACCGTGTGTGAAAGTTTCCTTTTCCGCCTCACCACCCCTTGGTGGTATTACCAACATTTTGCTTTTCAGTATGCTGGGTGTGATTTCCTGGCTATATCCTGATTACCTGTTAGCTTTTGGATTTCCTCTGCAAACTGCTTGCTCATATTTTTGTCCATTTTTAGCAGCCGTTTATGTTGTGCTCTGCTTTTGGACTTTTAAAGAAATTCTTTCCTACGATGAAGTCATACAAATGTCCCTCATGCTCTCTTTTAATAGGTTTAAAGCTTTGCTTTACGTATTTAGGTCATTAATGCATCTGGAATTTGTCTTTATACATGATGTGAGCTAGAAATCCCACTTTATTTTTTTTCACTATAGAGACATTTTCTTCCTGAGTACTGTTTATTTCACAGCACCTTCTTTCCTCGATTATAAAGCTATTTTGTCATGTTCTAGTGTATTGAGTTATATTGAATGTTCTTTTTTTTATGTTTATTATTTTTGAGAGAGAGACAAAAAGCAAGCAGGGGAGGGACAGAGAAAGAGGGAGACCCAGAATCCAAAGCAGGCTCCAGGCTCCGAGCTGCCAGCACAGAGCCTGACACGGGGCTCGAACCCACAGATGGGGGAGATCATGGCCTGAACTGAAGTCGGCTGCTTAACCAACTGAGCCACCCAGGTACCCCAATGAATTGTTTTTATGTATCTATTGAGATAATCATTGTTTTCTTTTTCTTTGATGTATTATGCGGTGAAATCCTAAATAGAATTCCTAGATTAAACCAACCTTACATTCTTGGAATGATCCTAATTGGCCTTGGTATCTTGCTTCTAAATCGCTTGCTGGCTTTGTTTTCAAATATTTAGTATTTTTGCATATATATTCATACATTACATTGGTTAATAGAATTTCTTTTCTAAGATTTTTGTTTGTTTACTTTTTAAAGAGGGAAAGAGAGCATGAACAGGAGAGGGGCACAGTGAGAGGGAGACACAGAATCTGAAGCAGGCTCCAGGAACTCACTGTGAGATCAGGACTGGAGCCAAAGTCCAATGCTTAACCCACTGAGCCACCCAGGCACCCCAATAAAACTTCTTTCTTATATGGTCCTTGTCCAGGGTTGCATTCCTTCTTTTTCTATTTCCTTGAATAGTTTGTATAAGATGGAGGTTACGTCTTTATTCTCTAGAAGAGCTTATATAACTTAAGATAAGCCCTCTTGAATGTTCATCAAAACTCACCAGCACACCTTCTACTACTAATTATTTCTGGTTAGCAAATTTTTTTTTAATGTGGATTCAATTTCTTTAGAAATTGTAGAGATTTCACTTTTCTATTGGTCAGTATTGGTAATTCATAGTTTATCTAGAAAAATTCACCATCTTGTCTAGGTTTTCAAATTTACTTGCATCAACTTGATCATAATATTCCCTTAAGATGTTTGACAATTATCTGTTAACTGTGTTCCCCTAATATTCTTTGTATGTTCTGCCTTTCGTTTTGTTCTCAATGAATCTTGCCAGAAATTTGACTATTTTATTACTATTCTCAAAACACTAGCTTTTGCTTTGTTTGTTTGCTTTTGAGCCTCTGATGGTATCTTGGCTTTCCTTCCCATTCAGTTCTCTTATTTCTGTATTTCCCTTCTTTTTCCATGGGTTAGCTCTGTTGAGTCCTTTCCTACTTACAAGTCCTAGGTATCCTAATTGTCATTATTTTATGTATCTCTCAATACAGCTGATTTTTCTCTTATTATTTCCCTCAGCTTCATTGTGAGTAACTTCCTTAGGTTGATTCTCTCTTCAGCTGTGTCCACTCTGCTTTTTAATCCAACCATGTAAGAGTTTAGTTTCAAAGACTATAGTTTTTCATTTCTAGATGTTGTATCTCCTTCTCTAGTCGGTCTTTCATTTGTTTTTCATAGCTACCTATTCTTTCATGATGGTTTCTGTTCTTTAATTTTCTTATTGTAAACATCTGTATGTAATCTTTAGATTTTTCTCCTATTTGTAATTCTTCCTTTATGGCATCTGCTGACTCTCCTTATTGTGATCTATTTCTTCATGAGAACTTGAGTTTTTCATGCAAAATTATGCTCAGCAGGATGGCTTTTCATTCCCTGTAGAGTGATTTTTCATTTGTGTCTGTCAGTATCCCAGGGATTCCAATGGCCCAGGGGGAAAAAATTATGTTCACTTTTAGCACTGGGATTCCCAAATCTTATCAGTAGTATACATTCAAATCCCACAGAAAGAGTGGGATAGGCTTGCAGTTTTGATTTATCCCAAGGGCATTCCTGCCTCTACCCAGATCCCCAGAGCTTAGGACTTCTCACTACTTCCCTGTCCTTAGAGGCAAAAAAGATACTTTTGTTTTTACTATTGTATTTCCAGGTTTAAGTGTGGAAGACCCTTGAGGAACCTTCCCTTAAGCAGGGCCAAGGCCACATTTCTTGTCCCTGAATTGGGCATTGCAACTCTAGCCTTCAGTGTCAATGGTGTCTATCCAGGCCAGGCCAATGGAATGTCAGTTCCATTGCCTATACTGCTGAAAGTTCTTCTCATTGCATCTCTGTATGTTTACCTCCCTCACTATCCATAATAAGCATTGCTAAGGCAAGAACCACAGTTTACTATCCATCATTCCACTCTGCTCTGCTCCCCCAGCTTCTAACATAGTCCTGGCACTTGGTAAACAGGAGCTCGGTAAATAGTGGATGGATGGATGGATGGGTGGATGGATGGACGAGTGGATGGATGGATGGACGGATAGGTGGACGGATGGATGGACGGATGGATGGATGGATGGATGGATGGATGGACGGATGGAGGCTTTAACATATGGGCGCCTGACATCTACCAAAAAGTTCCCTACGACTTGTCATTTGCAGCATGATGTAGAGGTCTTCCAAGACACAGATAGGAGATGTGTCAGAGAATAAGGAGGATTGGAGAGAGACACTTGAAGATTTCTGTGGTGCCTGACTGATCTGACCGGGTCTGCAACTAGTTTTTTTCTTCCCTGTTTGAGACACAGCTTAAATTAAATAATTAAAAGTATACGAGCAGCCAAGAATAGCACTCCAATGCTATATCTAGCGTCTGGCTACCCAGTTATGCAGTGCACTGAAATGAGAAGCAAAAAGCTTTCTGACAATTTAATTAGCATCTTTCTAGATCTTCAGTTTCTTAAAAATACGGGGATGCTTCATTTGCAAGGTGCTTACAGTGCAAGAGGAAGGCGCTCTGATTTGTCCTTCAACATCTATCACTGGGGGATGGATTCACATGGGGAACTGGGAGGAGGGAGACAGAGGGAAGAAAAGCCTTGTGTTGTATTAACCTAGGACTCATCCTTTTCCTTACTTTACTTTAAGCCAGCTGTTTACCTTCTGGACAAGGTAAATAACCACGTATGTGTCGCCAGCAGATTTTGGATATAAAAGAAATAGCTCATACGTAGAATTTAAGAAAGAAAACAAATGTGCAGACAAACAAAAAGACAAACAGCAAAACAGATTCTTCAATACAGAGAACAAAGTGGTGGTTGCCAGAGGGGAGGTGGAGGGAGGGGATGGGTGAAATAGGTGATGGGGATTAAAAGTACACTTATTTGCTAATGTGGTAAGGTCCCCTCCCTAAGGAAAGGAACAAAAAAACCTCAAGGCAACCTGGTTATACACGTACGTGACAACATCCCTCACGACCTTGTAACATGAGATCACTTAATCAGACTACATATTTGTGTGTGACCATATGTAGGATTCAAAAGAGTAAAAAAATAAAAAACTAAGCCATGAGGCGTTCGGGGCTCAGTTCTTTGGGTACAAACCCAACTGAGCAGTGCCAGCAGGAATAAGGTGCTTCCTGGAAAAAAAAAAGTCTCGGTGTCACTACTCTGTGCGAGAATCCTGCTACACTATGAACACTGAGCAGTGTGTAGAATTGGTGAGGCACTGTAACATAGAACAGTGAAACATATAACACATAACAGGATATGTTAATTTAGCAGATACTAAATTAGTAAAATGCACACACACACACACATGCTGACACAATTACATCAGTGCCACAACTGAGGAAACCCTTGCATTGTGGTTTGAAATTTCCAAGGTTTGTCATACTGAGTGCTTGATATTTGCATTATCCGAGATCCTGAGCAAGCTTTAAATGAGGCGTGTTCAGAAAATACTGTTCACCGGGCGCCTGGGTGGCTCAGTCAGTGAAGCGTCTGACTTCGGCTCAGGTCATGATCTCACAGTTTGTGAGTTCGAGCCCCGCATCGGGCTCTGTGTTGACAGCTCAGAGCCTGGAGACTACTTCCGATTCTATGTCTCCCTCTCTCTCTGACCCCTCCCCTGCTCATGCTCTGTGTGTGTGTGTGTGTCTCAAAAGTAAAGAAACATTAAAAAAAATTAAAAAAAAAGAAAATACTGTTCATGCGATTCCCCTCCCCCAGCCCCAACATGATAGTTTAATTAAACTAAGTCTATTTCCTTCTCGGTGCTCACCGTAGTGTGCTGGCCACTCTGGATAATGTGCCCCATCACCCATCCAAGTCTCAAGCTTATTCCTCCGAGGCCAGCCACCGCCATATGGCAACAAAATGCTGATGAGGTAGTTTGAGTTCTTCAGTTACAGTTTTTTGTGTGATTTTTTTTTAGAGGAAGAAAAAGATACAGAAACAGAACTGTGTCAGAGAATAAACCAAAGAGCAGAAGGAATACTTTAATAAAATCAGAAAAGTGACAGAAGACTACTTTTCCGTACTGCTGGTTCTCAGAAAGCATTCTGCGGACAGATTTTTTTTTTTTTTCTAATTTTGAAGGTGGACATAAAGAAGGGACAGGTGGCTTTTATGCTCAGAAGGTTGGTCCAGCGTCACTAAATGCTGCTGCAGCTTAGACATGTTATCGTGTATCAACCAGCCCACCTGGCTGACCCTTCCTTCATTTTCTCCACCTCCTGGGCTGGGCGCATGTTTAGATCCATCAGGCAGAGTCCCAGCCTCTTCCGAGGGACACCTGTGCCATTGAATTTGAAGACTTGGGACGGAGTTGAACTCAAAGGAATTACAAGAGAGAAAAAATACCTTTAAGATAATGTCTGTAATCAGCAACACGGGACATTGTTTTCACTCATTCTTCTTTGATATACTCTTTTCTTTTCCAACTCAATTTATTTAGACTAAAACCAAAACTAAATATAGTTCACCCATTTCTCCCACTCCCAGCTTGGACAACCACTAATCTGTCCTCTGGATCTGTGACCTTCGTTTTTTATTTACTTGTTTTTTAGAGCCACACGTAAGAGAGATCATACAGTATTTGCCTTTCTCTGACTTATTTCACCTGGTATAATGCCCTAGAGGTCCACCCCTGTTGCTGCAAATGGCAAGATTGCATTCTTTTTTATGGATGCATAATACTCCTTTGTGTGTATGTAATACACACATACATATATCACATCTTTATTCATTCATCTTTCAAAGGACACTTAGGTTGTTTCTATTTCTTGGCTATTGCGAATAATGCTGCAATGAACGTGGAGGGCACATATCTTTTTGAATCAGTGTTTTCATTTTTGGGGGGTAAATACCCAGAAGTGGGATTGCTGGATCACCTGGAAGTTCTATTTTAATTTTTTGAGGAACCTCCATACTGTTTTCCACAGTGGCTGCCGCACCAATTTACATTCCCACCAACCGTGGACCAGGGGTCCCTTTTCTCCGCATCCTCACCAACACCTGTGATTTCTAGTCTTTTCGGTGAGAGCCATTCCAACAGATGTGTGGTGATACCTCATTACAGTTCTGATTTGAATTTGCCTGATGATTAAAGGTGTAGAGCATCTTTTCAGGTACCTGGTGACCATTGGCACGTCTTCTTTAGCAAAATGTCCATTCAGGTGTTCCGCCCATTTTTTAAGTGGATTGTTTCTTTCATGCCTATTGATTTGTATGAGTTCTTTATATATTTTGGATATTTGTCTATTATCAGATATGTAATTTGCAAATATTGTCCCCCATTCAGTAGGCGGCCTTTCATTTTGTTGGAAGTTGCCTTTGCCGCAGAGAAGCTTTTTAGGTTGAGGTAGTCCCAACTGTTTATTTCTGCTTTTGTAAAGCTCTCGCTTTTGGTGTCAGATTCAAAAAATCATCACCAAGACCTATGCCAAGGAGTTTATGACCCAGGTTTTCTTCTAGGAGTTTAAAAAAAAATTTTAATGTTTATTTATTTTTGAGAGAGACAGAGTGTGAGCTGAGGAGGGGCAGACAGCAAGGGAGACACAGGATCCGAAGGCGGCTTTGGGCTCTGAGTCAGCACAGAGCCTGACGCAGGGCTCGAACCCATGGACTGCGAGATCATGACCTGAGCTGAAGTCAGACGCTCAACCAACTGAACCACCCAGGCGCCCCTATTTCTGCCCTTTTAAAGCTCTCATTTTTGGTGTCATATGTAAAAAATCATCACCAAGACCTATGCCAAGGAGCTTAAAACTAGGTTTTCTTCTAGGATTTCTATGGTTTCAGGTCTTATGTTCAAGTCCTTAACCCATCTCATGGTTCAGTTTCATTCTTTTGGGTAGGTATTTCTGTCATAATGATTACTGAGCGTTGACTTATTGGTCAATTCTGCAGGTGGAAAATTTTCCAGTGTTGGGGGCAGTCTTGGGGAGACCCACACGATTGCTCTGCAAACCATGGCCATCCCTACAGTGTGCAGGGTCCTTGTCTACAGAAATTATTTGATTCCTCCCAAATCAGCATGTCAGCACTGATCTCGGCTGATTTACACACACACACACACACACACACACACACACACACACACACTAGCATGCTGGTCAGTGGGAACAATCTGCTAGGCAGTCCACTGTCCTGGAATGAGGGAAAGACCACAGGGCCCACAACTAACCCATGGTGGGAATTCTGAGCTCCTTGGGACATCTGATCAACCTCGCATGCCAGGCATTGGGATGGAATGGAGTCACAGGGTTGGAGATTATTCCAAAAGAGAGAAACGGTGGTCCAGGCCCCACAGGGGTTCTGGTCTAGGTCCAGGGCTCCCTGCTCAGACAGCTGCCATCCCTCTAATCCCAGGCACCTTATAAGGACCTTAGAAAACTCCAAGGAAAATGCTCCCAACGGACACCTGGATGGATGGGAGGCTGAGGAGTGTCCTGAGACGTGGGGCCCGAGTCGGGAACTCTGAGGTCACATTGCTATAGACAAGCCCACAACCCCATGTCCTAGCTAGCTGGTTTGCCAGACGTGGGTATGACGTGTGGCTCAGGTATCCACTCCTGGACAAGACTTATCTGCCTAAGTAGGCAGAGTTATTCCCTCTTCCTTCTGTGCTCCCGTAACATTTTCTTCATGCCTCAGCTCTCACGGGGCTGTGCGAATATGAGGTTATCTCTCTCCCTCCCCCTGCAGACTTTGAGACTCTGTGGGGGAGCAATTAGATCTTGTGTTTCCTCGTGTCTGCAGGCCCGCACATGTGAAAGAGCAGTGATGTTTGGAAAAATGAATGAAAAGAATGGCCTGTCCACCTACAAGCCATTCCATGTGGTGGTGTGCCACGTGCTGATCGCTAATTACCACGCAGAGGAAAAGGTCTATGACCAGCAGTGCGATGCTGTGTTAAATATTCATACGAATGGCTAAAAACAGTACTTTTCCTTTTTAAGCCTCTGTTGCAGCAGCGGGGAGAAGAAGACGCACATTGTTCCAGGAGATCGATATTCCTCAGTGGGCTCTGCAAAGTTCAAAAATGTAGGGGAATTTCAGGGGCACCTGGGTGGCTCAGTCGGTTGAGCATCCGACTTCGGCTCAGGTCAGGATCTCCCAGTTCGTGAGTTCGAGCCCCACGTCGGGCTCTGTGCTGACTGCTCGGAGCCTGGAGCCCGCTTTGGACCCTGTGTCTCCCTTTCTCTGCCCCTTCCCCGCTCACACTCTGTCTCTCTCTCTCAAAAGTAAATAAACATTAAAAATTTTTTTAAAAATGTATGGGAATTTCACATTCTAGTCACACTGACGGGATCTCACATTTGAACCCTGCTTCCACACCCATTATCTCTTTGATCTTCTCAAAAACCCTGGGAGATGGGTAGGCTCATTTACTTCGCAGGAAAAGAAAGCATGGCAGACTGGTTAACTGAGGCATCCCTGGTCCCCGAAATGCAAACATGACTTTCTTGACTAACTCGGAGTTTTTCCTACTCTACGTTTGACAGCGTGATGGCGGCCCAATTGCTGAAACTCTCAGGAATCGTTTAAGATGTCTTATCTAAACTAAAGAAAAAAACATGCATTGTATGCAGTGGGGAGGTAAGATCCAGGAATTAAAAGGTTGCGAGGGTACTTTGCAAATATGATCGTTTTGCATCTCGGTGGTGGTTTTTCATGATTGTTTGATGGACATGTTATTCACATGCATTCATAATGCATCACCCCTGCCAGCACTGCGGATAATTTTGCAACCAAGGATCAAAGGGGAACCTTCTGCTTCGATACTCCATTGTGAATATCTACCGTGGCATCCAAACACTTTTCCCACCCTTTTGCTATCTACCCATGGTAACTGGGGATCTGCGTGATGTGACTTTGTGGCACGTAATACCTCGAGATGATTTCTAGGTCACCTCAGCCATCAGGCTCGATGAAGACTATCTAATTTGTAATTGCTTACGACGACTCCTCCGTATTCGAAGAAGCTCTGAAGGAAAAACGGTGCCTTCATTCTCTACGTCTTTTGCCTACCAAGAGACGACACTGCAGTGGGTGGAGCCCAAACCGTTTAATTCCCATTACCGATTCGTGTCGATTACCTTAGTTGGCTGTCACGGGGTATGTATAAGACTAGCATTAGGGGTGTGTCCCTGTTATCAGATAGGTTTGCTCTTTTTCACGGCCACAGGCTGACCAACCTCTGCATAGATGCCCACCGTGGGCCACTGAGGGGCTTCCGCAGGAGAATGAGAGTCTAGTTGAACCCAGCCCGGCTGCTGGAAAATGTATGCTTTCTCGCGGGGGCCTGGTGTTGACGCTTTCAGTTGGATGGGACTTTATGGCAACTTACAGCTCTCTTCAAGACCCCGGAATTCTGTTCTCCGGTGGAAGCCCCATGAACTCTTTCCTCCCATTCAGTCCCTAGGCAATCGCCACCCGTTCCGTTAACTTGGCAGTTTTAAAACGTGGTACCTCTGCTAGTGCTTCCACTGTCTCCCCCCACACAGAGATTGTTAATGCTTTTCCTACCACGTCTCCCTGAGTGCTGCTGCTGAGTGAGCTTTATTTGCTCAAGAACTATTTTTATCCCATCCTTCTTCTGCTTGAAAATCCCCCCTGGCTTACACAATCAAGTCCCAACCCTCCCTTCTAGAACTAGAAGCTGTCCTAACCTTCCCTCGATTCACCTGTGCATCCCCAGAGCTCATCCCTTCCAGGCAGAAACATCCGTCCTCATCACCCTGCTTTTGTTCACACTTTGCTTCGGCCTAAAATGTCCTCTCCCCTGCTTTCTCCATGATGTAAATGTTACAAATCTTTCCAAGATGAGCTCCGATCCCACGGAGCCTAGCCATAACATTCTGGTCCACGGTGCGATTTTCGTCTCTGACCTAGTGCGTGTGTTGACGTGACACAATTTGGAACCGAATCAAAGGCCATCCTGAATTGTTCTCCAGTTGTTGTCACTGATGTTGCTCTTCGGTAAAAAGCCTGTGCTCACCTCCCATTTACCTACAGAATAAAATCCAATCCTTAGGGTTCTGGATCCTTCTTAACCTAGTCATAATAGATCATTGGCTATGATCATGATATTGCAAAGTGCATCCATTTAAAAATCATATATACGTATATATTTTTCTGATTGTGAATATAGTGCGTTCTTACTGTAGAGAATGTAGACAACTTCTTATATAAAGAGGGAGGAAAAATCTACCTCTCCAAGGCAGTCCCATTAGCAGCTTGGGAGGTGTCCTTCAGACGTGTTTCCCACCAAACCACGCATTTTCATGTGTCTTTGCCTTTACTCACATTGTTTCTCCTAAACTGTATTGTCCTACTGAGTCCTCTCGAACGAGCACGAATCAAGAACTATCCAAATATCATCTCACCTGTGAAGCTGTCCTTAAATCCCACCCTCACAGGTAGGATAACTCCTCCTCCACCACCCCAGTCTTCCATGGGTTTCTAACATACTAGCATCATGGTACCTGGTATCCACTACACATATCATGGAGGGTTAGGGTTAGGGTTATACATGCACATCCATCACCCCGACGAGACCGGGAGCTCTCTGATGGCAAGGACTATTTTATTCATTCCTGTAGCTTTAGCACACTTGCCTGCACAGAGCTGGCATTCAAAAGAATGCTAAGTGAATAATGAATGTTCCGCATTACCTATGGCTTTTCTCACTTAGTGAGTTGAAGGCTGAAACCAAATTTGTATGTCATTTCCAAGTCCCACAGTAATAAGCACATAGTTATGCCATGAATACGCTCGATTTTACCTATGTTTTCAGCACATCCTATCTTTTATGATAAAAATGTTGCCCAATTAGGAATGAAAGGTCTGGAATCCACGTAGGCAATCCAAATTCCAGCTCCACACTATACAAATGTGTACATCATTGCAAACAAAGTCCCAAGAATATACAGGCAGACATCATCCAGATCAAGATAAGCCCCTACTAATGTTCCCACCCAATCGCTAACCACGCCCTCCTCCCTAGTGCACCGTAAATTGTTTCTAACAGTATAATTTAATTGTGCATGTTTTTGAACTTTATATAAATGCAACCACACAATATGTATTCTAGTTTCACTCAATACCATGTTTGTGGGAATTATCTATATATGTTTTGTAGTATAGCATTGTAAGATTGTATTATTATTTATCCATTCTATTCTTGTTGGACATTTTATTGTTTCTAGGTTTTAGCTTTTATGAAAAATGCCATTCATCTCCATATAGTAAAAATACATATAGGGTGCCTGGGTGGCTCAGTCTGTTAAGCATCTGACTCTTGATCTCGGCTCAGGCCATGATCTCACGGTTTGTGAGTTCAAGCCCCAAATCGGGGAGCATTGACAGTGTGGAGCCTGCTTGGGATTTTCTCTCTCCCCCTCTATGCCCCTCCCCAACTCATGTGTGTGTGTGTGCATGCTCTCTCTCTTTCAAAATAAATAAACTTTAAAAATACATACACATATATATATATATATATATATATATATATATATATATACATATTGATATGTATAAACAATATTTAGAAACTAGTTTGAGCTAATATTCTATAAATGAAAGGTATAACCTGGTTATTGTTTAGGAAATGACAAAATCAAATTGAAAGGTACTCTTTTTTGGAACTCCAGAGGGGAGTTTGTGTGTTTGTATGTATGTGTATGTAAGTGTATGCATGTGTATGTGTATATGTATGTGTATACCTATGTGTATATGTATGTGTATATGCGCATGTATGTGTATACGTACACGTATGTGTATATGTATGTATATATGCATATGCATGGGTATGTGTATATGTGCACGTATGTGTATGCATATGTGTATATGTATGTATATGCGTACATGCATGCATACGTGCATATGCATATGCATGTGTATGTATGTATATGTATATGTATGTGTATATGTATGTGTATATATACGTGTATGTGTATGTATGTATATGTATGCATGTGTGTATATGTATGTGTATATGTATATGTATGTGCATATGCATATGCATGTGTATGTGTGTATGTGTGTGTATGTATGTATACGTATATGTATGTGTATGTGTGTATATGTATATGCATGTGTATATGTATGTGTATGTATGTGTATATGTATATGTGTGTATATGTATGTGTATGTGTGTATATGTATGTGTATACATATGTGTATGTATGTGTATATATATGTATGTGTATACACACATAGATATAAGTTAATAGCATTTTTCATAAACTGGAAAACTTTCATTCATTTTTCACAAATACATATACATATATAATTTAATTTGTAGTACATTACAAACTTCTGATGAAGCAATATGTTCAGTGTAAACAGTAGCCACACTTAAATACAAATGAACTTGTTTTTTCATTGAAATGAGAATTAAGGGAGCCAGCCACTTACTAGAATATAGGAGATCCAACTGTATCTACCCTCAATCCATTTTAAACCTATATCTGCTACTTTGAACCCAGAAAAAGTCAGGTATCTGGTCTCTGCAGGCTAATTTCTCATTTGGAGGTAAGACACATATTTTTGTCTGTAGAGGAAATCTGAGCCACAGGAAAATTTGGATTATTGAGATAATTTATGGTAGATTAGGTGTGAATTGGAGAAATTACAGAGTATTTTACAAAGTGTTCTTAAAATATCAACTTAGAACAATGAGAATACTGACAAACCTCATGTTCTATTAATGAAAATTCCATGTAGGCGGTTTCCGTTGGATGAAATTTCAGTTTTGTCTATGCCAGTGGAATACTGCGGTTTAGATAATATCAACTTGAGGGACAACCTGGCTTTTGTCAAGTATAAAACTAGTTACAGAACTTGTAAACCAGAAGTTTCAAACCCAAAGTGACTATTTTAGCTATATACTCCTGGTCAGATTCTCTTACATTTCCATGAATGTGCTACAAAATGCACAAATGGGGAGGAAGGGTGGGGGGTCCTGGCTGGCTCAGTTGGTGGAGCATGTGACTCTTAATCTCAAGGTCATGAGTTCAAGCCCCACATTGGGCATGGAGCCTACTTTAAGAAGTTTTTTTTTTTTTTTTTTTTAATCTACACAGGCTTCCTGTTTATCAAGCATGCACTCTGAAACCATCATCAGTAGATTCTCCAGTATTATTGATCCAGAACTAGAAAGTTTGCTATTTCCTTATAAAACAAGCTATTTAGCTGTGTAAGCAACATTACCCTATTCTTTCCCCCGGGATAATACAAAAAAACACTTAGGAATTCATTTTAGCTAATATTATAAAAGATGCAACCTAGGGTCTATGAGATGACAAAATCATGTTGAAAGATACCCTTTTGGGGAACACCAGAGGGGGTAGCTTATAAGTGAGCAACGATGTAAGTCCCTGTCCATTTACATTCAATCGTGGCGTGCCTCGTTGCCAGAATCTGCCCTCTTCTCTCCATCACCATCAGGCATGTCATTTTGGTCCTCCCGACTCAACCTGGACTGAACTTTTAGGTGTTACTTTCTTAAAAGGTTAAATTATCTTATACGCCCAGCTTCCTCAAAGCGGCAACGGCTGTCCATTTACCGAGAAGAGGCCCAAACTCTTGATGATGTGGCCCCCAAACTCTTCACATTTTTAATCTAAATTCTAAACACATCTCCTTAGAAATTCTACATGCTGCTTAACACTAGTCTCTCCTATATTCCCAGTCGACACCATGTACTCTCAAGACCCTTTGGTTTTCCTTGTGTAATTTCTTCTGCCTGGGATGTACTTCCTACTCCTACTTCCCCATGGTGCCAAATTTTTCACGTGAGGGTCAAGGCCCAGTTTAAGTGTCATGTCCTCATTAGAGAAATCACAAACATATTTTGTCTTTTATACCATTTACTTCATTCCGCCTCGTATTAATTAGTTGGTGACCTATTTGTCTCCCTTACTTGTTCATAATCTTTTTGGGAGCAGAAACAAGGCTTTCTTCCCATATCTTCAGTGCTTAACTTAATTCCTTGCAGGAAGCATGCACTTAATTTGTATGCATCGGAGTCTGCAAATTCACAACGTTATAGAGGAAAAAAATGCAATGGACTGGGAATCTTGGGGCCGGGGTTTGGTTCTCCGCTTTGCTGCTAACTATCTGATCATGGGGCCTTGGGATGCCACTTCCTCACTTGTAAAAATCAACATATTGGTCTTTATATCCTTAGGGGTCTTAGCTTTAATGATAAAAGAAGAAATTGCAAAACCCTCTCATTTATATTGAATGTCACATCACCGATTACATAGTTATTATGAGCATACACCTCCTTAATTGTAGTCAGGAAGAACATGCTTTGGGGGTCAGGAACTGATCCACTGGACAGATGAGACAGTAGAGGCTCTAACAGTGATAGAAACTGGACTTTGGACCCACATTGGTTGATTTCAAGTCTACTGTTTTTTAGGCAGGGAAACTGTCTCTTGAGAGCCAGCCTAGAAAGGGGGCTTTAGGTAGGTTCGTCTTTATAATGAGTAAATAACTGACAAGCAGTAGAAAGGCCATCATTCATGTCTCAGGGGAAAGATCTAGAAATGGGCGTTAAGCGGTAGCCGGGAAAAGTTGCATTGGAGAATGGAACGTAGGCAGTTCCAAGCAGAAACGTGTAAGGCACGTTACACGTTGCAAGAGCAGCAGCATGAAGTGAGCAGAGGCCACTTGATTCAGGGGAAGTCACACAGGAGAAGCCACATCCCTATTGGGAATAGGGATGTGGGGACCAGCCAGTTAGGGGAAGTGTGAACTCACAGTTTTACCTCAGTTTCAGTCCTGGCATCTCTAGTCAATATGTAAACGTTTCATGTCCTCGCCAAGACAATCAGGAAAAGAGGCTTCCCGGGATTTGGAAAGAAAATTGACGCAGGAAAGTGGATTCTGGGAATGTGAGCAATTTGACAGAGTTCAAGTAACTGGCATCTTAGTTTGGCCTGGAGAGGGCCCTGGGAATAAACACGAAAGATTATATATATCTATATATCTATATATCTATATCTATATCTATATCTATATCTATATCTATATCTATCTATCTAGATATATAGATATAGATATATAGATAGATATATCTATATCTATATCTATATATAATCTTTCGTGTTTATTTCTAGGGCCAGATATCTATCTATCTATATAGCTATAGATAGATATCTATAGCTATATAGATAGATATATAGATAGATATCTATATATCTATCTATAAATACATATCTATATATAGAGAGAGATATCTATATCTATATCTATATCTATATCTATATATCTATATATAATCTTTCGTGTTTATTTCTAGGGCCAGATATCTATCTATCTATATAGCTATAGATATCTATCTATAGATAGATATCTATAGCTATATAGATAGATATATAGATAGATATCTATCTATATATCTATCTATATATCTATCTATAAATACATATCTATATATATATATATATATATATATATATATATATCAAGACAAGTGGAGGCCCACAGTTAAGCTATCTGGTACAACTATCCATTTACATGTGGTGTGTAGCTTGAGGGGTTCTCCCCCCTGCGATTCGGGAACTTTCTGGCTCAATCAGCTCCCTAGTGAGGGCTGGAAATGAACATAGCTCACGACAGTTATCCCCTGGTCAGATTCTGAATGGAAAACTTCTACCCCTTTAAGGAGGCCATGTCCACAAGTTAAATAATATGTAAGGGAAAGTGCCTCTGTCTGGGGATGCTTTGTGGAATGTTTCCTATGTAACCAGAATAGAAAGCCTTCCAACGTGAGTTTTTTTTTTCTCAGATTGCTCACAGTCTAGCAGAAGAAAGAAGGGACATGCATGTTATTTCTTTCCACCTCAAGGTTTTCTTCCTTTTCGGGGTAGGAAGAATACAGTCATCATAAGACACTTGGGTGAACAACTCACATCATGTTGCTTCCCAAGAGAGGCAGAGACGGGGGAGAGTTTTTATGGTACGGCCTTTGGTATCCCTGGGATTACTTTTGTGAAGTAGCACCTTATACCGTCACAGTCACAAAACCTGCCAAGTTCTTGGCAATTCCAAAATCTGTCGCCTTAGCCCACTGAAAAGGCCGGTTATTAACAGCATTTTCCGAATGTAGCACTTAGGCAGGAAGGGAAACCAAATGCAACGTGGCCATGTTGCAAAGACAGGCCTGACTGAGGCCGGTGGCATGCCTGAGGACGGCTGGTTTGTAATCCTGTTTGGTGAATGTTCCCACCAGTAAACTTGGAGGGAGGGGTGGGAAGGAAGCTGGCCAGATTTATGTCAAAGAGAACAGAAGCACATCTCCAGACATCGCGTTGACTTTTAAAGGAATTGTGTAGGCAGATTCAGTTCTACAAGGGAATTTCTAAAAAGTCAAAGACTAAGAAAGATTTGATAAAGGCATATAAATAGCAGCAAGGCTCTCTCTCTCTCTCCTGGCTGCCTTTATCTTTGGTCTCCATCCGTGTCTCCAGGAAACACTAAAAAGGATTTGTGTAAGAATTAGGAGATAGAGTCTAAAGCAAAAACAAAAACAAACAAACAAAAACCACAGCTGTCATAGACATGCAGGGGGCAGTTTCTAAAAACCTGCCCACTTCCTCCGACTCTCCTTACCACCACCAGACAGAGAAGTCACTCCCTTTGTAACTCAGAAATAGGACTCTAAACTCAACCACAATTCCACCCCCTGAGTCTTCAATGCATTCAATCCAATGCTTATTGGATGGTGCTAAGGATGTTCAAGGGCCCTGCGTCCTGGAGCCCAAGGAGAGCACATCCCCTGGAAGGGTCTATGGGGTAAAACGGCAAGACAATGAGAACGAGGGCAAGAGCCAAGGACGTCCTTGAGCGGCATCTTAAGAAAAACCCAAACTCAAACGTGGAGCAACAGCACGTGATCCCGGGGCAGGTCACACCGAGACCTGGACAGGCAGCCATGGGGAAGAGGGCAAAGGGATATTCTAAGCAAGCAGCAAAGTGTGAGGACAAGCAGAGAGGTCCCCAGGCACAAAGTATTACCCCTCTGTAGGCGCACCACAGAAGCACCTGCTAGGGAACTCGCCTGATGCTCCAGGGCTGGGTTAACAGTGAAGGGTGGGGGACAATGAATCCTCTTCTCAACCTGGTCACTTTAAGGCCACCGGGGTGGGTGTGGTGGGGGGGAGATGAGTGAGCAGGAGCAAAGAGAGCAAAAGAGGCAAAATAAGAAACCCTTTCAGTAGCTATCATCCGCCGCGCCTGCGTGCACGCTCGCAATTTGTGATTTGTTTCCTGGAAGCTTTTTGAATCACCAGCGTTCCACACTGTTTGAGAACTGCCTAGAGGAGTTCTCCCACCTTTCTTTTGCCACGACACAAAACAACCTGACCTATAGCCTGGTCGTGGTATCATAATTAGGTTATGATTTTACGAGCAGTAGATGGAACCTGTCTCTACGTCGTGAAGAGAACTCTGTCTCTCTACCCGTGGCTGCTGAATCTGGCTGAGAAAGTGATTTCATTCGTGTGCAGACATAACGGAAACATTTGGAGAGCTGAGCCATCCTGGGAATGAGAAGCAAGTTTTAAATAACCCAGTTCCAAATCAACTGTCTTAGTTAGCCTGTATCTGGCAACTAAAAGATGAAGAAACGTTTATCATTTGATTTGGTTTCAGAAAGAATCATCATAGGGGCGCCTGGGTGGCTCGGTCAGTGAAGTGTCCGACTTCAGCTCCGGTCACGATCTCCCGGTTCGCGAGTTCGAGCCCCACCGTTGGGCTCTGCGCTGACAGCTCAGAGCCTGGAGCCTGCTTCGGATTCTGTGTCTCCCTCTCTCCCTGCCCCTCCCCGACTTGCACGCTGTCTCTGTCTCTCAAAAATAAACAAACATTAAAAAAAAAAAATAAAGTAATTCGAATGGAGTCATTCTGAGTCCCTATCTTATTATTAGTTCCTTTACTTCATTCTGAAAAGTTGCCAAACACATGTTTCCCTTGAGACAGGATTCTGCTGGGGTGATTTCAGGGTTCACATGGCCTGGGCATCTTGGAACAAACACTCATTCTGTACAACTATATCCCAGCGTTGCAAATACAAAGACACGTAAGACTATCCTCGAGCTTCATGAGGGGGAAGGATGAAGTGCATCAAGCAATAAAGCCTCCCAGGACTTAAGACGCTGTAAAGGTGAGAGCAGTAAGGGAAGAAGTGGCCATTTTCATCGGGGGTCTGGGGGAGGCTTCACTGTGGATGATCTGGGGGCAGGGTCAAAAAGAGGGGTATGCTGGACAGATGCTAGAGAAGAGGAGCAGACATGACAGGCTTGAAGGCAGGGGAACCCAACATACCTCGGGGACCGTAGACGGTGTGCAGTGTGGAGGTGCGCTTGGCAATGGGACGTATTGAGGGGGCAAGGATTGGCTTCCATGGGGGTCTTGGATACCTTTCTGAGGAGTTTTGGGTGTATCCTTAAGATGATGGGGAATCAGAGATTCCCACCAGGTGGGGGCAGATACAGCGAATGATTAAATTAGATTTTTGAGCACTGACTGGCGCAGCTTGTGAAAGACGGAACTGAGGCAGGCAGGGTACCAGCCAAGGTACCCTGTCTGGCTGGCGGCCATAAATCCAGCCAGACAGGGTACGGCAGAGATTTTTTGAGATGGACAGATACCGGGGCATAGGGATGGATGCATCGAGAAGGTAATCAGGCTTAAATGGGGTACAAGCTCATGCCAAGGCCCAAGGAATGGTGGGGGGAACGAAGCAATGTGTTCACAGGGTCATGGTTTTTCCTAAATTTCCCCAGTCATGTATTTTTGCGTCTTTTTCTTAAAAAGACCCCTCCCAGGATGTTACTCCAACACAAGTTCAGAGTGTTAAATGACAAATGACAGTCCCATCGGAGAATGCCGGGCAAAAAGGAGCTGACGGAAGCACGGCAGAGAACAGAGACCTTTTTTTCTTTTTTCTTTTTCTTTTTTTTTAAATGAAATGGTCTATGGTCCGCTGCTCAAAGGGGAGACCAAATAGAGACCAGGTTCAGAAAATGACTGTTTCTGTGAAAACCTGTCCTTTCCCTCTAAGGGCATGCTCATTCAACTTCCGTCCTTATATAAGGGTAAATTATTCTGCTCTCTGTGTTCAACAAATAACCACAATACAAACCATCGCAGACCTTATTTGACTGGGAGATTTCAATGTTTTGTTTTCATCATCGTAAAACCAAAGGCGACTTCCCAGTTTTTGAAGGGAGTTGGGGGCTGCATGTGAAGCTAGTACGTGTAGGGATAAGGTAAAAGAACGGAATCCTTGATCGTGACCATTCAAGTCAGGGGTTTCCTTGTTTAAACGAACTTCTTACTTGGGGGGCAGGAAGGGAGGGGAGAGTGAGAGGGGGGAGGGGGAGAGAGGGAGGGGCAATGTAGCCAGGTGGCGGCAGGGGGCGGGGGGAGGGAGAAAGAGCATCGGACACTAGAATTCATAAGCTCTGTGGTCCTGATAGACAAAATGACTGAACCCTTTCAAGGTCTGGTTTTTTTCTCTTACGTCAAACAACAGGATCAATTTAGATGCTCTGAGAAGTCTGTTCTCATTCTAAGATTCGAAGATGCAACTTATTTAGTATTCACCCAAGGAGTTTCACTTTTACCAGTTTGACTGTTTCCTGAAGGGGCTACTCCTACACTTGGCTTTCTTAGACTACTCAATATGCCCTTAGCATACCACCTCTCAAAGGAAATGTAAAAGTCAGCAATCCTGCTCTCTTGTCTTGAAATGCAAAACGATTGACGCTTAGAGCTCCTTGGCCAACTGTCTCCTTCCCTTCCATCACCTCCTTCCCTCATGATGGATTGCTAAGCCTCTTCTATATTTCATAGATCTTGGCAAGTTGGATTCTCAGAAATAAAGTTCAGAAGGGGGAAAATGAATTTAATTATCCCATTCCTCCCACCCCACTTATTTCTAGGAGCATAACTGAATGCCAAAGCCTTTCAAGGAGCAATGGGGTGATCGTAGAGCCAACAGGCCCATTCTACACATCACACTGGCTGTGCATGAAATGAAAGACTCAAACACGTAAGGGAAGGCTCCTGGCCAAACTGAACCGTCTATACCAAGCAATTAAAGATGAACTCTTTGTTAGTTAAAATGTCATAGCATTATTAACATGTTAATGTCGTTTTCTGAACAATGGGGAGAGAGAGAAAATTGCATTGCAGATTTTTGCAGAGTGGTGTTTTAAGAATGCTTCTAGGTAAATAACATGGGCCATCCATAATTTGCTAACATATGGGTCGGGATTTCACTCTGGTCAGGATTTTTATAAACCTTCTTTCACATTTAGCCGCCATTTTCTTGTCTCTACCCACTGTGAAGGTAGCATGTATACGCTGCTAAACAGTGCAGAACAATGCCTTGTAATCTCTGGAACCTTCCTGACAAGTTTAAAAGAAACCAAAACATCAGGCCACCGCTTTCTCATTTCCTACTTGACCATTCATTTCCCAGACTTCCCTGTCCCTTTCACACACATTGTAGCAGATGTAATCAGCATCCCGCCCATATCCCCGCTAGCACTCACTTCCGGAATCAGAAAGCCCAGGGGGAACACCTGCAACTCTGTAGAGAGAGCTTTTTCTTTTTTTCCTGATTGTAGGAGTAAAGGAGCGAGACTTGCTGGAGAGACAATGCTGCCCCCTCCCCCACCAATAGCATTCGACCAACGATGGAGGAGTGTATGAATAAATACCCAGTTTCCACACCCCCAAACTGGAATCACATGGAGGCGTGGTGCCTCCAGTGGTAACTGGCTTGATAATACACTCTTTATCACCTTCCTTCTCTTTCCTGTCTCATCTCCCCAAACCTCTGCCAGTATTTCCTGAGCCTGCCTCCCAAGTAAGCTACTTGTATCTCTGGGTCAGCTTCTTGGAAACCCCAAACCAAGATCGAACACGTGGTTCCCATATTCACTGGATGCTCTGGGCTCACAGGCCTGTTATACAACCCTGACCGGCTTGTACTTCGTATGGAAAAACGGAGATCCAGAGAGACTGACCCCAAGGTCACATAAGCAGTTAATGGCAGAGAGCAAGATCCCTGAGTCCCCAAGATTCTACGCAGGGAGACTAAACCTGGTTAACCGCCTAGGACATTTTTGAATTAAAACACTACTTTTAGGGGCACCTGGGTGGCTCAGTCGGTTAAGCGTCTGACTTTGGCTCAGGTCATGATCTCAGGGTTCGTGAGTTTGAGCCCTGCATCGGGCTTTCTGCTGTCAGCACCGAACCCACTTCAGATTCCCTGTACCTCTCTCTTTCTGTCTCTCTCTCTGCCTCTCCTGCACTTGTGCTCACTCTCTCTCTCAAAAATAAATAAACATCAAAAAAAAACAACCCACTACTTTTAGCAGAAGTCAGCCATGGGGTTCAAACTGAGGAATAAAAAAGTCCATGGTGATACACTGAGTGTAAGACAACAAAAAAATGAAGAGAGTGGTATGTTCTGTGAAGGTGACAGGAGTCAACAGAGAAAGGTATTATTATCATTGGTCAATGAGAGATGAGAATGTACAAGAAAATTCTGCCTAAGAGCTAAGGAATATTCTATTGTCTCCAACTCTCAAATTCTTACCATTCTATCGATAGCTATATATCTATATCTATATATATTCTATATCTATCTATATATATTCTATATATAGAATATTCTATATCTATGTCTAGATACATTTATATAGATATAGATATATATAACCTCCCACCTTTGGAAGAATAACCGCTCAGAGCCCTGGACCCTTACATAAAAATAGGCGTCTTTCTCTAAATTGCGCTGTTTCAGTCCGCAGATTCAAGGCTGCCTCATGGCCGCTGCTTTTGTTCATCTTCTGTTGTAATTCGGTGCCTTGACTTTGACAATTTACAGCTGTTGCTGTAGGAGGTAAACCCAGAACAAAATAGACACCACAGAACCTCTAAAAAATAAGACACTGGCCTATGTGAACAGTGCTTTACGAAGCACATAATTGTCTTAAATGACACTGTAGAAGAGAAAGTATGCCTCAAGACAGTTTATGAGCAATATAAATATTATTCTACATGTGTATTTGCTCTCATTTGTCCAAACTTCCACATTCCTTCGGTGTGAGATCTCTCTGAGGGCTTGACAGATTAAAGCAAGCCTGCAATTTATCAACTAATAATAATACCTTCAAAGGAAAATGATATTCTTAATGGCACATCATCAAGTTTTTAATTTATTGTGTTCCTCTAAAGTTTCAAGAGGAGGACATTTAAAATGGGACACAAATAGCAGGATTATTTGATTCTACTCTTGATTTGGGTTGTTATGAATAAAGAGAAGCTTTTGAGTGTACCTTCAAGGTCAAAATGTGGAAGGCTGTGTTTATTCTGAGACTCCTTTCAAACACAGGTTTCTAGAGCAGGGATGTGGTAGGTTGAATAATGCCCCCCCCCCCCCAACAAAGATGTCTACAGTCTAGCCCCTCCCCCACCTGTGAATATGTTAGGTTACACAGCAGAAGGGACTTTGCAGATGTGATTTAATTAAGAGTCTTGAGATAAAGAGATTATGCAGGATTATCCAGATGGACCAATGTAAATTACAAGGGTCCTTGTGTGGAGGCAAAAGGGTCAGGTCAAAGAAGAAGGAGATGTGAAGACAAAAGCAGAGGTTTTTGTGATCCCATGGCAAAGAGACAACTACAAGCCACGGGATGCAGGTGGTCTGGAGAGGAAAGAAAATGGGTTCTCCCCTAGAACCTCTAGAAGGGGCCTTCTGACCCCCAGAAAGAATCCATTTGCATTGTTTTAAACTACTACATTAGTGATAATTTGTTACAGCAACAACAGGAAACAAACACAAGTATGTTTAAGAATTACTGCTGGGCAATCTACCAAGAAGGGCTACTCTGTGCCATGCACGCCCTTTTGCCCAATCTCAGACAAGCAGGGTGAACAGAAAGACCAAGCCTTAGATCAGACGTCTCCTGCGCTCCAATCGTGGCTCTGCCACTTACTGTCCGTTTTCGGGCAAGTGACGTCACCTCCCTGCACCATCATTTTCTCCTCGGTAAAGTGGTGGTTGTCTACATTTCAGATGTAACAGAATTGCATTTCAATAAACCATCCAGACAGAGTCAACGTACCAGCAGGTTGTTGTGGGATTTCAATGAGATCATGTGCAAAAGATGTCGATGCAGTGTTGGTTACACAGCAGACTTGCTCCGCTGAGGTCAGTTCTGTTCCCCTCACCTGAGCCTTACACAGCAGGGGCTGTGCAGGATCCCACAGCGAGCTTGCTAAAAGGCAGGCGCATGAATCTCTATCACCAATAGCCTCCCGCCCGCACTGGGAGAGCATCAGAACTTCTTAGCAGGGATTATCTCCTTCTTATTCTCCTAGCTCTATTGAGACATAATTTACATACCATAACGTTCACCCATTTTAAGTGCATGGGCCAATGAATTTTAGCATAGTTGCAGAGTTGAATTACCATCACCACAATCTAATTTTTGAACATTTCCACCATCCTGAAAGAAGACACGTGTCCATTTGCCATTACTACTTACTCTCCCCCTCACCCTGTGCACACACTGATCAGCGTTCTGCCTTTTTCGGACAACAGCCTCTATGCATCCTTCAGGGCTCAGCTGAGGCTCTGCTCTTTTCCGGAAGTCTTTGACAGGTGCTTTCCTGGCTCCTGATTCTATAGCTCGTCATGCTACATTATAACTGCCTGTTTGTCTGCGATCCCTGTAAGCCTTGAGAAAGCAGCACTTGCAATCTATCTTATTCATCACTGTATCCTCAGGTTCTTGCATGGTACCTGGTACTCTAGCTATTTATCAATAGGATGGATTTAAAAAACTTCTCCACTTTGTTCAGACTTCTTCTTTGCTAAATTCAGAGAAGCTAAACGAAGGCTGAATTATCAGACATTTCCTGGGTCTGTTTGCTACCAACATATTACTAGGGATAGTTGGGGGGATGTGTGTATACAGATGTGTTATATATCAAGAAATATATAGCGTTATACAGCATTTCCTTCTCCTTGACTAATTTCTGAACAAAACATGGCTGAATGACTTACGCAATATTCTACGTAATCCGGGAAATAGTTCCACCTGGGGTAGGTTGGGAAGGCTCATTCTTAAATCTCTATTGAGTCATGTTTTAACCTTTGTACAGAAGGTATGTACTGAACTATTAAAAAAAAAACAAAAAAACAAACACGGGAGCCTGGATGGCTCAGTCAGTTAAGCCTCCAACTTCGGCTCAAGTCACGATCTCATGGTTTTATGGGTTCGAGCCCCATGTCGGGCTCTGTGCCGACGGTTCAGAGCCTGGAGCCTGCTTCGGATTCTGTGTCTCCCTCTGTCTCTGCCCCTCCCCTGCTTGAACTCTGTCTCTCTCTCTCTCTCTCAAAAATAAATAAACATTTAAAAAAACCACAAAAAAGTAAAATTAATTTCAAACCAACATTTCCTGATACAGTAAGTTTTTGCTTGGGGCAGTAGGGGATGATATACGCTGTAGGGTGGCCACCCCGAAGACTGGGAGGAAGCCTGAAGTCTAAGTAGTAACAAGAACTCAGACAAAAGTAGACTTGTAACGAGGCCAAGAGATGCGTTCCAGGCTAGTGTCGGGTGAAAATGAAATTAGAGAAGAAACAAGGAAAGGGGTTCCTGAAGCGTTTCCTCACACACTGGCTGGTTTGCGCTCCTTACCCTGATATGTGAGAGAACAAAGTTAACTCCAAGTACACAGATGAGCTTCCAATAGGGTTGTGCCCTGAGGGACAAGAGATATCTCATGGTGACTGTCCAGGCTGTGTCTGTTCTATTACTGATCGTGCTACTGACCATTGCTACACAGTTTCAATTCATGGAGACGTATGGTTAAGAAGAAAACTTATGCAATGATGGTTGTTCCGGTCAGTTTAGATTCATGCCTATGAACTACCCGTAGCATAAAATGGGAAATATTTACATGGCGTCCAAAATTTTAGTTCTTTATAGCCTGTTATAAATACTGCCAGCAAAAAAAGGAGGGGGAGAGGGTGAGATTAGAATGGCTTTTCGGTGGATTAAATTTAACTTCTAAAATATGCTGTATACTTAAGCCCCCTTCTTTGGGATTTAATACTTAAACAACTGGAGGGGCTCCTGGGTGGCTCGGTGGGTTCAGTGTCTAACATCCGCTCAGTACATGATCTCGCAGTTTATGGGTTCGAGCCCCGTGTCGGGCTCTGTGCTGACAGCTCGGAGCCTGGAGCCTGCTTCGGATTCTGTGTCTCCCTCTCTCTCTGACCCTCCCCCGCTCACACTCTGTCTCTCTCTAAAAAATAAATAAACATTAACAAAAATAAAAAAAATACTACAATGACTGGTTATTAGACAAATTGGGTCTGCATAAATAGGAATATATTCTTTTCTATCTTGCCATAGTTTTGTTATCAAAAAGTAGGAGCGAGCTTAAGAAGTGAGCACGGCTGTTGGCTAATTATTGGGAGAATGGGAAGTTCAGCTTCACCTAGGTGAAAACTGAACTAATTCTGATTGGCAGGTATTCTCTCCTGGTTAGGGATACAATATTTAATTACCCCGACCACAGCACATGCAGCTACTTCGGGGTGCATTCTGTAAGTGACTCATCCAACAAGGTCCACTGGGGTGCAGTTAGGAGCAGAATCAGACGTTCCCCAGAAGCAATATTACAGGGGCGCCTGGGTGGCTCAGCAGGTTAAGTGTCCGACTTTGGCTTCAGCTCAGGTCATGATCTCGTGGTCTGTGAATTAGAGCCCCACGTCCTCTGCACTGGCAGCATGGAGCCTGCTTCAGATTCTCTGTCTCCCTCTCTCTCTCTCTCTCTCTCTCAAAAATAAATAAATAAACATTAAAAAAATAGACGTGGGGCACCTGGGTGGCTCAGTTAGTTAAGTGTCCAACTCTGGGTTTCAGCTCAGGTCATGATCTCACGGTTCGTGGGTTCGAACCCCACATTGGGCTCTGTGCTGACAGGGCGGAGCCTGCTTGGGATTCCCTCTCCCTCTCTCTCTGCCCCTCCCCTGCTTTCTCTGTCTCTCTCTTTCTCTCTCTCTCTCTCAAAAATAAACATTAAAAAAATTTTAATTAAAAAAAAGAATATGACATCTTAAGCGCAGGATTCTGAATTCTCAAATATGCGTCTAAGTCCTTGAGCATATCAAACATTTTTTTTCTCCTGAGTCTCAATGTTGGTTGTACCCACAGTCCTATCTGTAGCTCACCTATAAGAGTAAACAGGGAGAACCTTTGTAGGGGTGAGAGTACACGATGGTTTGCTAAATTTTCACAGCTGAATGTGAACTCTGCAGTCAGCACATCTGGAATCTAAAGCATTTGCCTCTTTCTTTTATCAGCAACATAGAAATGGGCACTTAAGATGCTTATTAGAGAAGTCAAGTGTGAGTTTATTGCAACTGAATACTCACCTAAGACTCAGGCAAGACACCTGGTTTTGAGAGAGGCAGCCTTGAACTATTGCTTTTAGTTCTGCAGGTCAGAACTCCTCAATGTTGGCTGTCCATTAGGATCACCAGCAGTGCTTTAGAAATCCCTACATCCAAGTAGGGATTTGACTTAGAATTTTTTTAAAGGCTTCCCGGGGTCATGAACCACTATTCTAGAACCTTGCTTCTTCTCCAAGTGTGGTTTGTATTAGCATGACCTGGGAGACTCTTAGAAATGAAGTCCCTTGAGCCCCACGTCATACCTGTTAAATCAAAATCTGCATATTTGGCGAGATTCCCAGGTGATTCTAATACATTTGAACGTTCGTGAACTGCTTTTTTAAATATAAGGTTCCATAGGTCTTTGTTTGTGTTGTCAGATCATCAAAGAGCAGCAGACCAGCCGAACTCTCTGATGAATGAGTTCCGGTTTCATGATTTGTCTGAGGATCAGTATGGCCCATTGGTGTCAGTTATACAATTCCCGTCAAGGACATTTTCCCATTATATACCCAATAGTCCTCATGCATGAATCTGTGCCATAAAAGTCCTTTAACATTTCAATGACAGAAAAAGCTCATGTCACCAGATGAATTAATGGTCCATGGGAATTTCTAGACGGCATCCTGGTGAAATCTTTGAAACAGATTTCAGAGTAACCATCAGTAGCTGCACCTGGGATGGTCTCCAGTTACACCTGTGCTTCAGTACCCATCTCCCTGGGATTAAACTGCAGGCCAGGGGTCAGAACTGGGAAGAGTGGAGAGTGGTGGCTCTCCAAGTGGTGGCCTGGGACGAGCAGATCACCTGGAGGGCTTATTAGGAATACAAGTTCTCAGGTCACACCCGGGCCTGCTGAAGCAGAAACTCAGGATGGGGCCTCCATGATTCCGATGTACATGGAATCTGAGAACCACTCGAAGCAGATGTGAGGTGAGAACTTTCATTTCTAGCAATTTCCCAAGTGAAGCTGATCAGGGAACTTACGTTAAACACCCACCCCCCTCAGTGGGGCACCTGGGTGGCTCAGCCGGCTAAGCGTCTGACTCTTGCTTTCAGCTCAGGTCATGATCTCGTAGTTTGCAAGTTCGAGCCCCACATCAGATTCTCAGCTGTCAGCATGGAGCCCACTTTGGATCCCCTGTCCCCACCCCACCCACCCCCCCCCCCCGCCTCTACTTACTCCCTCTCTCAAAAATAAACATTAAAAAAAGATCAAAAACTGCCCGATGAAGAGCAATGAAAGAGAAAGCAACATAAACTTGACTTTACGTAAAAGCTACTTTAGGGGTGCCTAGGTGGCTCAGTCGATTAAGCTCTGACTTCGGCTCAGGTCATGATCTTGCAGTTTGTGAGTTTAAGCCCAGCATCGGGCTCTGTGCTGACAGCTCGGAGCCTGGAGCCTGCTTCGGATTCTGTGTCTCTCCCCCTCTCTCTCTACCCCTCCTCCACTTGTGCTCTGTCTCTATCAAAAAATGAATAAGTGTAAAACAAAAATTTAAAAAAAAACTAACTTAGCCGGCTTCAATTCTGGGAATTTTAGTTCATTAAAAAAAAAAAACCTCAAAAATAATGGGATTATTATTTTTTTTTTTTACTATCCCTGAAGTTAGTAGCTCCTTTGAAGCTACTATTTTCCAAGCTCGATTATGAAATTCTACCTTGGGTTTTTAAGGGCTAAGATACTAACAAGATTTCAGTAGAGAAGTTATATGCTGAATTATCATTTAGCAAATGGAATGTGGTGAAAGGGTATGGAAATCTACGAAAGGGAAGGAGTTTGAGCGGAAATCACAGAAGCCAGTGGTCACCTTCCCCTTGGGTTATTTTCCCTGAAGGATTGTATTATTCTAGTGAGTGAGACAGGCACGCAGTGCAGATTCCCCAAAGGCATCATAAGGTCGGCTCTGTCAGCTTTGGAAATCTCCAATTTCCAGGGCTCTGCCCCCACCCCCCAAATCCAGAACCTCTGCTCAGGCATCTGTTAGCTCTTGGCAAAACAGCCCTTCCTGTTTTCAAGATAATGTTTTAAAATGGCTCATAAAAGGTTTCTTGGACATAACTAGTCCTTGCAAAGCAGCATTTTGATGATTAAACTATACATGAATCAGAAACATATGGAGTGAACGAATTTCCCTCGGGTTTGACAAAACGCACCTTGGACTTTATTCCATCCAGAATACTTGAAAGACGGTTTTGAGTGTTTGTGGAATCCAACAAACACGGCTCCGCTCTTCCCAGTTCCCTTTTACGTTATAACAGTTTAAGAAGAGGACAAAGATTTCTCCGGGTTTGCCTCCGCCTTTGTTCCTACCGTTACCAGACGTCTACACAAACGCAGCCTTTGGTCACCTAAGGGTTGCGGCTGAATGAGGACAGAGTACAGTTGCCAGATGCATTCCAACTCCCTCTTCTGGTTTCTGAATGGTTCAAGAGGTTTCTTTTTAATTCATAAAGGAAGGGTTTCATACTTGGGTTATTTCAAAGAAAAGAAAGTCCCTTGGAGGTGAACTCTTTCCTGCTTGCCTGCAGAGATTCAAGCTATTTATTCTTGTAGCCTCCGGGATTTGAACTCTGTGGGCAGGGGTGTTTGGATGAAACAGCACAGCTCTGGAGAGCCCCTCTGTGTGGTCAGAAAGATTGCTCAACTTCTGGACATCTTGGAGGGGCTTTTCAGAAAGTAGGAGGGAGCCCAGGATTCTGGTGGGTTTTTTCCCCCTATTATATATCATTAATATGTTTTTGAATATAACAAACAACTCGTGCCCTTTTTTGATGAAGCCCCCTCTGCGTGTAGAAACTATTCCTTTCCCAGGCACAGTACCGTTGGGAATCCTGGGGAAATAACGCTTAATACCTAAGTATCAGGGGAATATTTAATTTCTTCATACCTCAGGGTTGTAGACAAAGAAGTCTCGGGGATCTGGATTTGGGAAACTTAAAGAGGGACTTTATACCTTTAAAAAAGTTCAAAGATAATCGATTTGGGAGATGAAATGCAAAACAGGGACCGTGTCTTTTGTGTCGCGTTATCCAAATCTAACATACAAATAGCATAATTGTGTTTTCCCCTATTAATGAGCAATCTGTCAATAAACCATAAGTCTATTAATGTGAAATGCAGAAGCGATTAGGAGAATTGTTGATAAGTAACATGAATTGTATTCTTGGAAACCTTGAAATCTTCAAACTTTTTTATGAAACGGCACAACCTACCAACATAACATGCTCAACTTCAGCAGCCATTAAATAATTTTAGCTATCCCTTTGGGACACTGAGGGGGGGAGAAAAAGAAAGAAAAGAACCCTAAAGGATGGGAGAGAAAACAACATTCCTGTGGGACAGAAGAACTTGAACAAAAACAGGAAGGTAGGAATATCTGTGGTGCAAAGAGAAAATATTGGAAAAAAATAAAATTAAAAACAAGAAATTAGAGAACGAGACAGGGTATCATTAGCATTAATGCTTCTCTTCCTCCAAGATCTCAAACTCCAAAACTTCGCCCTGTTATTCCAACCTCCAAGGTCACTCTGCCTGGGCTTGAATTCCCTGTTCCGTGTATAAGCAAGGTGCCCCTTAGCAAGTTGCTTTAGTTCTTTGAGCTCACTCTCCTCATCTGTAAAATGGGCAGCATAGTCACTGCCTCGGGACTTTTGCATGGATTGAGCTTGCTCAGGCAGAGTCTCTCAGTAGCACCTGGACTATATGAACGCTCAGAAAATAACAGCTGGCATCTCTGTTCTCAGACCCCGGTCCTTAAGCCCTGCTGCACCTGCTGCTTACCCTTCCTACCATCTTCCAACCACCTCCTGCTGACTTCAGAGTCCTCCTGGACCCCTGCCTCCCCTTTGCCCTTCATATGCAATCAGTGGCCACGTCCTGTTGATTCTACTTCCTCCATTTTTCCTCGCTATCACCTGATCCAGACCTTTGCTAAGTCATTACAAGTGGATGGCATTGCACAATGAGACACCAGTCTGGCAGACTGGGTTCATGCTTGCTGTCTAGGCTCCAGCAAGGTCCTTATCTTCTCCCAGCCTTAGTTTACTCTAACTCTGTGCGAAGGAGATTACTATAGGATTCTCAATATTCAAGTAGCCCTCTTCTCTAAAGTCAGTGTGAACACTCAATTACTGAATACAGAACCATTGCTCCTGGGGGAAATGTATGGTAAGATTCCCGCAAGCCTCTGGTCACAATGTTTTCACCAACTGATCATTTTATACCTTGTATTAAGTGTGTTTCTGTTTGAAGACCTCTTAGTATCTACTGCTGATTCATTAACCTTGAACTTGGCCCACAGCACTATAACTCATTCCTGAACGAAGCTCATCAAACACGTATTTTCTCCATAAGCATACCGCAGACTTGTTGTGCTCAAGAACACAGGAGAACACTTCAGCACTATACTTGGGGACCATTTTATTTTTTATTTTTTTATTATTAAATTTTTAATGTTTATTTATATGAGAGAGAGAGGCAGAGCGTGAGCAGGGGAAGGTCAGAGAGAGAGGGAGATGCAGAATCCGAAGGAGGTTCCAGGCTCTGAGCTGTCCGCACAGAGCCCGACGCAGGGCTTGAACTCACGAACCGCGAGGTGTGAGATCACAACCTGAGCTGAAGTCGGACGCTTAACCGACTGAGCCACCCAGGCGCCCCAAACTTGGGGACCATTTTACAGCAGAGTTAACCAACAAAAAGCAAAACAAAACAAAACAAAACAAAACACCATGAACAACATGAGACTAAATAGACCATGAAAACACCACTTGATTACAGTATGAAGCCGAAACACGAGAGCAGAGTCTCACCTTCTTCGATTTTCAGTTGGAAATATACATGTGGGGCAAAATTTCTGTGCTGCTCTGCACATGCCCACGGATGACGGAAAGCATCACGAGTATTGGGGTTACAAATAAATTGAGTGAATAAGCAAATGTGCAAGTACAGAACCTGCGAATGACGCGGATCAAGTCGATTTGCACCTACCTGGCTATTTGCACCTACCTCGCAGGTCTGCTGGGCGGGTCAAAGAAGATGCTCAGAAAGTAATATCTAAAGGAAATGTTCAGCAACCACTAGGCACTCAGCAAGTGAGAGCTACTTGCTATTAGTATCATCATCATCATCATTATTAACCATTGTTTGGTGCAATAACATTGTAACTGACTGTTGCACTCCCCCTCTCTCCATTCACCCTATCCTTCGCGTATTTCTAAGCTCCGACCATGTCATTCTCTGCTTGATATTCAAGTTCTCTCCAATGAATGTACAACTGGTCGCCTTCTTTCTACCCGCTCCTCTCCTAAAACGGGCCTGCTCACCCACCTCAGGTACCATTCTGCTTCCCAATTACTCCAGCTCTCCTCTATTGGGAATTTTCTCCTCCTCCCCATCCGCACTGAAATACACCAGTTCATCCCTCAAGACCTTGGTTAAAAACATTCCCAAAGCCATCTTCAGGGGCGCCTCGGTGGCTCAGTCGGTTAAGTGGCCGACTCTTGATTTCAACTAAGGTCCTGATCCCACGGTTATGGGACCGAGCCCCGTGTCAGGCTCTGTGCTGACCGTGCAGAACCTGCTTGGGATTCTCTCTCTCCCTCTCTCTCTCTCCCTCTCCCTCCTTCCCTCCCTCTCTCTCCCTCTCTCAAAGTAAATAAACACTAAAAATAAAAACAAAACAAAACAAAACAAAAAAACAGAAAACATTCCCGAAGCCCTCTCTAGCTAGAATTATCTTTTTTTTTCAACCTCAGTAACCATTTTTTCTGTTCTCATGAAGCTGCCAGTTCTGTATCTTATTAAAACTTTTACATACATGATTTATTTCTCTAGATACAATAGATCTGATTCATCTTTTCTTACCCTGCAAAACAGGGTTCTTGGTTCAGTAACCAGTAAGTGCTTACCGATTAAGTACAATAACAACGATGACAACAAAATCCCCAAGGTAGTGATTTTTTGCTTTATCAAAAAACAAACAAGAACAAAAAAACAAAAACAAAAAAAAACCCACATTCTTCACTTGGGAAGTTCTATATGTGAACAAACCAGCTTAAACAAGAGTTCCTAATTTATGTTCCTAATTTATACGAAAGCCAAAGAGAACCAATGTTAATTTTTTCTTGAGGTCTGATGGTTTGTTCCTGATTGTGTATCCTTATAACTTTTCAGGCTCCAGGTCCTTTTTTGGGCAAGTCATGAACCTTAAAATCAGTGCTAAGTAATTCTTATTCTGACATATTCTGAATTGTATCCCGGTTTCAACAGCCTCTTTCTAATAACCCAGACAAGAGAACTCGCCACATGGAGACACCACACCCAAACAGCTTGAAGGCTGGGCAGACTCATTTAGCTTGCTGACCCCTTCCTTCCTCTGCCTCTGAAAGGGATCCCATTAGAGGGGGAAATCCGTCCACTAAGGATTCAGTGTGTTCTCGTTTGTGTCAAGACAGCACCAGGAGCAGACTCAGGAGGTATGGTCATGATGCTTGGGGAACCGATCCTTTCCCCTTGGGCATGCAGGCGTATCTTTTTTTTTTTTTTAAAGCAAAAGGACCCAACAGGGTATTTTATGAGTCACTAAATGTGTGCTTCCTTGTCCCTTCCAATATAACTTTTCACTACCATCATTTTTGTTTGCTTGTTTGTTTTTCAAATCTAGGTATGCCTTGTTTGCATGATTTCCTCACGTTTCCTGTTGGGATGTGCCCTCCCGGAGTGTGCAAATGGTCACCGAAAGGGGCGGTTGTGAGGGGTAAGGGGCGAGAGGAAGGCAGGGAGCACGCCCACTCTTAGCTGCAGACACTGCAAATCACCTGCTCCTCGCCTGTTACCACTTTCTCTTCCGTGCCTTTTCATGCCTGTGACTTTAGAAGAGGTGTCAGTCCCCCTGCGTTTCCCATATTTGTGGGGACATCTCAGCCATCAGCTGGGCCTCGTATCTCTTCTCTGAAATCAATGATCTCAAATTTAAAAAGAAAGTGATATGTAGGGGCGCTTGGGTGGCTCAGTCGGTTAAGCATCCGACTTTGGCTCAGGTCATGATCTTGCCGTTTGTGGGTTTGAGCCCCGCGTGGGGCTCTGTGCTGACAGCTCGGAGCCTGGAGCCCTGCTTTGGATTCTGTGTCTCCCTCTCTCTCTGACCCTCCCCAGTTCATGCTCTGTCTCTCTCTGCCTCAAAAATAAATAAACGTTAAAAAAAAAATTTAAAAAAAAAAGAGAATGAAAATCTATTTAAGCGTAAAGGAATGTTATTATGAAACAGTCTGTGTAGAGGACATGCCAAGCGAGGGATTCATTCATTCACTCACTCATTCATTCATTCAACAAATATTTGTGAGTGCATGGCACCACTCAGTAAAATAGGGGCGCCTGGGTGGCTCAGTCGGTTAAGCGTCCGACTTTGGCTCAGGTCATGATCTTGCCGTTTGTGGGTTTGAGCCCCGCATGGGGCTCTGTGCTGACAGCTCGGAGCCTGGAGCCCTGCTTTGGATTCTGTGTCTCCCTCCCTCTCTGTCCTCCCCCACTCACACTCTCTCTCTCTCTCGCTCTCTCTCAAAAATAAACATTTAAAAAATTAATTAAAAAAATTTAAAAATTAAGAAAGTGATATGTAAACATCACTTACAAACCATCTGCCTCTCGACTCACAAATTCTGTTTCAGGAGTAAATAAATGTACATGTGTGTGTATTTCAGGCAACCGTGTCACTGAATATCACTGTTCATACTGACTAAGAGCAGGGAGGGCTGCAGACTGACTGAAGTGTGCACGATCACTCTGAACACGGCAGGACCCCGGATGGCAGGACCAATCTCCGACTTCCTTTACGAGACAGAACATTGAAAGGAAGTGGGAAACTAGCCAGGGAAATGCCACAGTCCTTCTGACCTCGAAGGAGCTTCTAATTCCAAACAATTAAATCCATTCTCTAAGAACATCTGTCACCACAGAGATGCAACCTTGACAGGGACAGTCTGCTAATTCTTGGACAGAACACCTGGGAGGAAGTCAGAACTCAAGCTCCGTGCTTCCCCTTTTAGTAGAAATACCCCAGGAAGTCAAGCTCCTCTGAACCTTGAGTCACGTCTCCCAGACCACTTTCCCTGATGTCTCTCCATGGAGATTTTGGAGATTGTATTTTCCTTTAGGGATCTAATAAATTTCTAAAACAAGAACATACCTTTTAATGAGCTTTCTTAATTGATAGAGGTTATGGGCTGAATTGTGTGCCCTCCAGATCCACAGGATGAAGCCCTAACCCCCAGTACTGAGGGCACTTTGACGACGGCCCCCCCTCAGAATGGGCCTGCATTTAGAGATAAGGTCTATAGGGAGGTAATCAAAGTTAAAGGAGGTCATATGGGCAGAGCCCTAATCCCCTCAGACTGGTGTCTTTATCAGAAGAGGAAGATGGGTGCCTGGGTGGCTCAGTCAGTTAAGCATCCGACTTTAGCTCAGGTCATGAGCTCGTGGTTCCTGGGTTTGAACCCAGCATCGGGCTCTGTGCTGACAGCTCGGGGCCTGGAGCCCGCTTCGGATTCTGTGTCTCCCTCTCTCTCTGCCCCTCCCCTGCTCATGCTCTATGTCTCTTAAAAATAAATAGAACATTAAACATTCAAAAAAAAAAAAAGAGGAAGAGACACCAGGGATGTGTGTGCACGTGGACACACGCACACACATGCACGCGCACACACACACACACACACACACACATGTGAGGGCACAGAAAGAAGGCCACCATATTCAAGCCAAGGAGAGAGGTCTCGGGAGAAACCAAACTGCCAACACCACCACCTTGGAGTTCTGCCTCCAGGGCCATCAGACAATAAGTTTCTGCTGTTTAAGCCTCTCAGTCTGAGCCTTTGTGTTACAGTCACCCTAGCAAATGGATACAGCAGTTATAGGTTATTCATTAGCTATAGATTATTCACAGTGATTTTCTTCTGTACCCCTAAGAAGAAAATCCCGTTTTTTAGTAACATACACGCTCCTTCCTTTTTGTCGATTTTCTTTAATCCTAAATAGTTATTAAAACCTCTTGATAGGCCCAGCTAACATTCAAGTTCTAAACATTGTCAAGGGAATAGTCGAAGGTTCTGGTCATCTCTTCATTTTTTTTTTTTTTAATGTTTATTTAGTTTTGAGAGAGAGAGAGAGAATGAGCAGGGGAGGGGCAGAGAGAGAGAGACACACACACAAAATCTGAAGCAGGCTCCAGGCTCTGAGCTGTCAGCACACAGCCCGATGCGGGGCTCTAACTCACGAACCGCGAGATCATGCCCTGAGTCGAAGTCGGATGCTTAACCAACTGAGCCACCCAGGTGCCCCCCATTTCTGTTTGTCTTAATTTTAGACTTTTGTGTTGTCTTTGTGGTGGGTTTCTTAAAAGAAGACACTCTACACCATTCTTCACTCTGCCCTTGTCGGGGAGCAGGGGGTATTTTTATTCACTTTGTTGCCTTGAGAGCCCAGGCACCTGGAGCACCTTTTATGAAATCCCTCTCTCAGCACCTTCCCTGTAACTGTGGATTCTGAATCCTACAGGAAGCAGAATACCCATGGAATGCAAAAAGAAAGGCCTTTTGACATCGTTAGCCTTTAGATTAATTATATGACTGTTTTTGGACTTTTATTATAGCATGTGATCGGTGGTTGCTTGATGGGAGGCACCCCCCACTGGGAGGCTGCAAGAGAAAATAAGAGCCCAGAAGGGGCTGCAGGGTCGCAAATTTTGCGCTGTTCCAATTGGAGTGCTGGGGTCATGATCACAACCACCCATCGGCATGAGCTGGCCACGTGGGTAAACACCTTTAGGGGCTCTAAGACCAGCAATTCTGGAGAAAAAAAAAATGACACAGCGTAACTAAGAGCAAGCTGAAGTGAGGAAAATCAAGTCGGCCGCACCGGACTCCATCCACGGAAAGTGTCTGAGGCTCTCCAGAGACAAGGGCTACCTTGCCTTGGTGGGGCCAGCCCTGGTGTGGTCCCCAGTGGGATCATCAGGAACAGTGCAATCCCACAGGTAGGGCTCAGGGAGCCTGGGGACAGATATCCACCTCCCCCCCCCGCCCCGGTGCTGCCACCGATGTCCTGTGTGGCTTCAACCAGTTCAATAGACTCTTCTGTGCAAAACGTGGGGACAATGATTCACAAAAAGGAACAGACATGCTAACAGCTTCATTCCAGAACATTCTGAGGATCCCAAACGTTGTTGTAAAGTTGCACAACATTATTTATTCCCTCGTCTCTGGGATATTAAAAGGAAAACCATGAACTGGTTTCTCAACTGTTTTGTGGTCACTAAAAACATCACAAATCATAGCACTAACAACAGTGGTCACCAAAAGTCACAAATCATAACCATAATAATATCAGGTACTGTTTATTCGATGCTACTTATGCCAAACATTGTGCTATGTGCCGTCTTCCTTATGTATCACTTTATTCACTTCCCATACAACCTGTGAGTTAACTACTATTAATATCCGATTTTACAGAGGGAAAAACCGAGGCTTAGAAAGGTCAGGAAGCTTGCCCAAGGTCACTCACTGAGTAGGTAGAAGAGTTGGAAACGAAGCCCAAGTCAGTGTGAACACAGAGGCTTACGCTTTTAAACAAAGTCTCCACATTTCTACGGGGACCAGATTTTCCCCTTCCTATCTGGCCTCTTCTGATCAGCTGTCACATGAGCTACTGAACTGTCCCAGAAGCGGACATCCAAACTTATTATCTTGGTGTCCAAACTGCATTTCCCAGACTGTGCCTCACCCTGAAAGTAACACAAAAATCCTTTGTGCAACCACAAGTCCTGGTTCTTGGGGTGGAAAATGTGGGCACCATGATTTAGGCAGATGACCAAATTTGAGTGAATCACAGAGTGCAAGGCAAGGCACTCAACAGTAAAACTCGTCAGGGCACCGTGTTATCTTCTGTGATCTCAAAGGCACTGGTGGATCATATGGTGTCCAGAGGTCACCCTCATGAATCTCGGTCCTCGGTATATTATGGAAATGTAGAAATGCATCCGTTTTCGAGGGGTGGAAATCTGCATAAAAGGCGCTCCGTGTGCTGTCATTAATTATCTAAGCGATGCTTTCTGGAAGGACTGCCAAGGCCTGCAAAGGGGGATCCATGAACTGTTCTCTCGTGTTATGAATATTTGTGATATTACGCTATCTGTATTTCACACAGGGGCATGAATCAGAAACCTCACCGCATTATCCCATTTGGCTCTGTGGTCATCATTTAGTTGTGCTAAATGGAATCTTTTCGATCCCCAAATGTGCTGGTGACCTCAAAGAATCGCTGAGTCAGGATCATTGCTTTTTGTGATATCCGAATACTCTCTCGTGGCGATCCTTGTGCCCCTCCAAAGAGTTGTTTATATTGGACACGTCTGACTCATAGAATTTGCCCCAGCCAAGGAGTGAGGTTGCAAAGGGGTAAGAGGCGGCCAAAAACCTGAATATCTCTTCACGAGGCATCATTCTGAACACATGTTCCCTTTGGCTTGAACATCACCGTACTTTGTGTAGAGCACCTCAGTGTGGCCAAAAAAGAACCACAATTCAAAAGGAACCCCTCAAAACTGCCGCCTTGCCTATTTCCCGAGTTCTCTAGGAATCCGTGAGAGAAAGAACCCATGGTGGCCGTTCCCGTTCATGCCCAGCAAGCTGTGATCCGTTGCCATATTGATTGTTATCCCCACGCCTCACACCTCAAAATGCCACAGCCTGAAATGGGGTCTAACCAAACCGTTCTTTGTCCTTCTATTTATTCCCCGGTCCGGTCCGCTTTCTCTTTTGTCATCCACAACGTCTCCCCGGGGCCCACCTCCCCCCCCCGGATGGATTTTTCCTCTCCTGTCTCTTTAAGTCGGAAACTTCCTGAGGTTCCTAAGTGCTGCCTGCCCCAGCGGGCGCCCAGCAAGTCTCCACCGCAGTGAGATTTGCAAGTGAATCCCCCTGATCTGAAAAACATCCCTAGTTTCCCATCACAGTGTTCTGACTTCCAGGCACCCACAGCCCCACCAGTGGGCTCCAAGACATCCCGTGAACCGGCTCCGAAGACTGAAAACCCAAATCAACCCACGCTGGCAGCTCCAAAAGGGGAAGATTCCCTAAACCCAACCACACACAAAAAACCGAATGCAAAACCCAACTAACAAACACACAAAAAGCAATGAAAATTACTTAAGACTCAAAAGCCTACCTTATGGGCGCTCCCAAGCTCTTTGCTCACGCAAGTATCCTCCCCTCCGGGTCTGTTTTCTGGCTAACAGCTGTGCTTTCTTGGACTAAGCAACAGTGGGAAGCCTCCGGGTCTGAAATACACATGCTACACACACCCAGGCAAGGCTTTCAGTGCCAGGCGGCTCCTTCGCCTTCCTTCCCGGCCCCGGGCCAGCCCGTGCCAAGTCCCGGACTGCTGACAATCTCCTCCATAACACGGGATGGGGGCTGGAAGGGAGCCCACGGGAGCTGAGGGACCGATCCCACTCACCATGGGCTGGGTGGCCACCCGTGGAACCTTAAAACCCTTCCACACAAGGTTTCTCCAGCCTCATCCAGATCCCAGAACAAGTTGGCAGACTCCTCCTGGCTTTCCCTGCTGGCACCCAGGCCACTGCTGGGCGGCGCCCCCCCCCCCCCGGGGGGGCTGGCAGGACTCTGATGTCTCTTACCTTCACAAAGCCCCAGTTCTTAAAAGTCTGGCTGAAGTCTCCAAGGAGCCAGGCGTTTTCCTTGACATTGGAGGCAACCAATTTCAGAGGCAGGGAACATTTCGAAATGAAACAGAAAGTAACCCAACCAGACCCCCCGACCTGCACTTGGACCTCCGAGGCAGCCTCTGGGAGCCTCCGGACCCGGACAGCCAGCCCAGCGGTTTCGGCTTGGAGAAAATTCAGAGAAAACTGCCGCTTGCCAGTCTGGAACTCACGGCCGGAGTTTTTTATGTTTTTTTTTTTTTTTTAATTTATTATTTATTTATTATTATTTTCTTTTTTAGTATTTGTTGAGCTTTTTAACATGCAGTTTGTCTCCTTCTGCAGGGAATTACTCAGTAAGCCTGTCACCTGACTCACAGCAGCTCCATTATATAATTCAAACTGTGCTGTTGGGAGTTCGGATCAGAAAACCACAGTCCCCGCCCCTCCCCTCACAGGCCTCCCCCCCTCCCCCTCCCCCTCCCCCTGGAGTGAAGGGAGAGGTAGAGAGGGAGACCTTGGAAACTGGCTGGCAGTTCTTTTTTGAGACTTCAGGTTGGGCAGAGGGGAGTGCTACATGTTTGCAGTGTATTTGTATTTCCCTTTGGTTTGATACTTTTGGGTAGAGGACCTCCTAAATGCCAATGCCTAGCCAGCAGAGATTGCTTAAGATGTAACATCTTAAGATGTAACTGTAGCAGCTTCCTTGATTTTCTTTCAGGGCGGCTCCAGATGAGCCACATCGCTGAATGATAGAGGGCTTAGATGGGTAACACCTGAACGAAGGAGCGCTGAAACCTGGAGTGGTTACTACTTTTGCCACAAATCTTAAGTTCCCTGAAATGTCAAAGGGGTAAATTGGGTTGAGGGGTCATCAGCCAACTCCCCTCTCCCCACCTGACCTTGATCACCATAAACCCTCCCCCAGCCCCCTCAGATAAGCCTAACACCCCACCCCCACCGAAAGCCACATGCTTGCTATGCAAATACCTTTTAAAAGCCAACTCTCTCACCCCCTACTTTCCACCAAACTGAAACCCTGAAGGCAAACCTCCCTGGATATTTTGAAGCCAGCACTGTCTGGGGCGAAGGTGATAAGAATCATCCCAGTCTGTTCCAATTTCCCTTTCTCGGCATCCGTCATTTCTGTGATATTCATGGAGGGGGCAGCATGTTAGACCATAGAATTGACCCACGAATGAGAGGCTCTTTGAGAAACTCGGACGGTGTAAAACGAGCGGAACACTGAAAGCATCATGAAACATGATAATCCAACATAAAAAAACTGCAAGCTTTTGCTTTGTCCATATCAAAGCCAGGCTGAGCTGGAGGAGGAGGGGGCTGGGCTCTGGGTTCCCTGTCTTCTCCCAGCCAGTGGAGGCTTGTTGCTGAATGTGGGAAGTACCTGAAAAGGACTGTTAAAGTCTACTGGAACAAATACTAACCCTGATCACCCTCTTTTGGTCTGTCCTACTCTGACCTCCTTGCTCCCTTCTGCACCCGGCCTATAGCCCCCAGAGGAAACTACCCTGCCGTTCCTTTCTACCTCCAGCGTTGGGCATAACATTAGATACCATTACTATATAAAGCTGTGCTGACAGGAGACTGATACTGTGTCCTAAGAATAGCTTCCAAAGTCGTTGTAAGCGTCTATCCACATATCTCTCTGAAGTGGGCACGGGATCGTTATTTTTATTTTTATGTTTATTTATTTTTGAGAGAGAGGGAGAGACAGAGCGTGAGCAGGGGGAGGGGCAGAGAGAGAGGGAGACACAGAACCCGAAGCAGGCTCCAGGCTCCCAGCTGTCAGCACAGAGTCTGACGCAGGGCTCAAACCCACGGACCATGAGATCATGACCTGAGCTAAAGTCGGACGTTCAGCCGACTGAGCGCCCCCAGGCGCCCCGGGATCATTTTTACTCTCCTTATACAGACCCGAAAAAGCCAGTGACACAGGCAGGGATTACAGGCCAGCCTTCCGACTCTCCATGCATGGTTTTGCAAAGACGCAGACACATGTGAAAAAAATATAAATGTGTAAACCCCAGTGAAAGACTGATGCCTGTTTACTTCAGCCCCTCTAGGTATCGTAAATATAATTAATGTTGCCACAGTTGCTAAGGTAACTACACAGTAAGAGAATAGGAAGCATCAGGTGATGAGACCCTCCTCAATAATGGGGAGAAAAGCCATAATACAAAATATACCCTTGGTCTGTATATAGTCATTAAATATTGACACCACAAAAATGAATTTCCCAGACCCGCACTGTTCAATGGAAATATGAGGGGAGCCACATATGTGATTTAGAACGGTCTAGGGGTGCCTGGGTGGCTCAGTCGGTTAAGCGTCAGACTTTGGCTGGTGAAATTGAGCCCCGTTCTGTGTTGTCAGCATAGAGCCCGCTTTGGATTCTCTGTCTCCCTCTCTCTGCTCCTCCCCTGCTCTCTCTCTCTCTCAAAATAAACATTTTTAAAACATAAAATGAAATAAAATTGTCTAGTTGTTGCATTAAAAGACTGGTGAGGGGCACCTGGGTGGCTCAGTCAGCGGAGCCTCCAACTCTCGATTTTGGCTCAAGTCATGATCTCATGCTTTATGGGTTCGAGTCCTGCGACGGGCTCCATGCTGACAGTGAAGAGCGGGCTTGGGACCCTCTGTCTCCCTCCCCCGTGCCCCTCCCCCACTCACGCTCTCTCAGAAATAAACGTTTAAAAACCTATCCTTTAAAAAACTTAGAACTGGGGCGCCTAGGTGGCTCAGTTGGTTAAGCGGCCGACTTCGGCTCAGGTCATGATCTCACAGTCCGTGAGTTCGAGCCCCGCGTCGGGCTCTGTGCTGACAGCTCAGAGCCTGGAGCCTGTTTCAGATTCTGTGTCTCCCTCTCTCTCTGACCCTCCCCCATTCATGCTCTGTCTCTCCCTGTCTCAAAAATAAATAAAACGTTAAAAAAAAATTAAAAAAAAAACTTAGAACTACAATTAAATGGCTGGTGAAATTAATTTTGGCAGTATGTTTATTTCATTTAATCCAATATATCCAAAATGTCATTTCAACATGTAGTCAATGTAAAATTATCCACAAATTATTTTTTATTCTTTTCTTCATACTCAATCTCTGAAACCTGGTATGAATTATATGTATGTAACACCTACATCACATCTCCGCAGGGGGGGAGTAGCCACATTTCAGGTTCTCAATAGCCACATGTGGCCAGTGGCTACATTGGATGGTGCCACCTCAGAACCTATTTGGTCACTTGGGGCTTGGAGTTCTTCTGAGGATGCATTTGCTTATCCCTACTTGAAACGTTTAGAAAGATAAATTACATTCATTTGGTGCTGGCCTTACGGCATAAATCAAGTGGTGTTCTCTTGGATGGAGCGAGAAAAGATCAAATGAGCTCGGAACTGAAATGGTTTGAAAGGTTCAGCTTCTTTCATGCCACCAGAGGATAGCGAAGATTAAGAAATAAATCTCAGGTTTATGAAACATTCCTTCACTGGGTAGCCCCAGTTGCCCGAGTTAGGAACCTCAGAATCATGTTTGCAGTTGTGTTTTTTTTTTTTTTTTTAACGTTTATATATTGAGAGACACACAGCATCAGCAGGGGAGGGGCAGAGAGAGGGGGAGACACAGAACCCGAAGCAAGCTCCAGGCTCCGGGCCGTCAGCACAGAGCCCGACGTGGGGCTCAAACTCACAAACCATGAGATCGTGACCCCAGCGAAGCCCGTCGCCCAACCAACTGAGCCACCCAGGCGCCCCTCGTGTTTGCACTTTCTACGTCTCCCTCCGCTCCTTGGAACCCCTCCAACAGACCACTCGGTCTTACCGGGTCTCCCTGTCACCTCTTCTGCAGTTCCGGGACCTCTGCTCTATCCCAGATGATCCCAGGAACCCCTGCCTGGGCTCCCTGCCTCCCCTCTCCAGCCATTCATGTTGACTTTCAATCCTGCCTTCAGTGTGAGTACGCGGCGAAAGCAGACATTTAACCCCGTCGCGTCTCAGCTGTAAACCTTTCAGAGCAAGCTGACGCCTTTCAAATAAGATCCATAGGCAATCATAAACTGGCCTTCCGGGAACTCTCTGGCCCATCTCCTGGCTACACTTTCTTTGATTTTTACCTTGGTCTACATTCATGATTTCCATGACAACATGCCTCTGGTTAGTCTGTTCCCTCTGCCTGGAACGTCCTTTCTGAAAATGCCTGCCTCTTCGCGGGCAGAAAAATCCTGTGAGCCTAGCTGAAGTATTTACCGTAGGGTTTCTTAACCCTGTAGTCCAAATTAACAGCCCCCTCACCTAGGTCGTCTACACCACGCTTACAAATAGATGTCCATACCATTTATCACAATTCTGTTGTAATTACATGACACGCTGGACAGGCATTTCCTTAAGGGGGGGAACCACATGATGCTTGCCTTTGATTTCACTTTGGGATATAGTAGCATCTCAATAAATGCCTGGGACATTCCAATACCCTTCCCTTTCCATCCACCTCTGCCCCCCCCCCCAATTGTCTAACTGCTTGGTATATCGTCACGTCATCACCACCACCATCATCATTGCATAGGAGGAGCCAAGATTTATTAGTACCACTAAGTACCCTACACCGTAGTAAGCATTTTACAGACATTTCATTTAATTTCAACGAGAAAGCTGCACGATAGGGACTTCTCAATTTTTCAAAACTGTGGCACCTTGAATAGCATTTCCAGTCTTTCAACAGGTGTTTTAAGGTATTCTTTTTCCCCCCAAGTTTTTACTTAAATTCCAGTTAGTTAACATAGAGTGTAATATTAGTTTCAGGTGTAAAATTTAGGGCTTCAACACTTACATACAGCCCCCGGTGCTCATCACAAGTGCCCTCCTTAACACCCATTGCCTATTTACCCTATCCCCCCCCCCACCCCGTTCCACCTCCCGTCTGGTAACCATCAGTTTGTTCTCTATGGTTAAGAGGTTGTGGAGCGCCCGGGTGGTTCAGTTGGTTAAGTGCCCAACTTCGGCTCAGGTCATGATCTCATGGCTCATGAATTCAAGTCCCACGTCGGGCTCTGTGCTGACAGCTCGGAGCCTGCTTCTGTGTCTCCCTCTCTCTCTGCCCCTAACCCACGTGCATTTTGTCTCTGTCTCTCTCAAAAATCAATAAACATCAAAAAAAATTTTAGAAAAAAAAGTTTGTTTTATGGTGTGCCTCTCTCTTTTTGACACCCTATGTTCATTTGCTTTGTAATCTTAAATTCCACGTTTGAGTGAAATCATAGGATATTTGTCTTTCTTTGACTGACTCATGTCACTTAGCATGAGCAACACTCTCTAGCTCCATCCATGTTGCTGCAAATGGCAAGATTTCATTCTTTTTTATGGCCGAATAATATACCAGTGTGTGTGTGTGTGTGTGTGTGTGTGTATGTACGTGTATATATATACCACATCTTCTTTATCCATTCATCAGTCGATGGGCATTTGGGCTCTTTCCATAATTTGGTTATTGTTGATAATGCTGCTATAAATGTCAGGGTGCATGTAACATTTTAGGGTCATTCTTGTAAACACCACTTATGGAAAGTTGATGTGCGATTATGCCCCTAAAGAATGCAGGATCACGTACTCGCTTGTTAGCTCATTTGTTAACAGGCTAATGCATGTATCTTGTGTTTTTTTAAGTGTCTTCATTTATTTTTGTGAGAGAGAGAGAGAGGGAGAGAAAGTCGAAAGCAGGCTCTGAACTGTCAGCACAGAGCCCAATGTGGGGCTGGAACTCACAAACCGTGAGATCATGACGTGAGCCAAAGTCAGACACTTAACCGACTGAGCCACCCAGGTGCCCCTAATGCTTCCGATTCTTCATGGGCTGGGAAAACAGAAAGCCTACCTTAATGGTATTTTGTACAGAACACGAATATAGTAGCTTTCGGGAAGGGTTGAGCAACCCGGCCACACGGACATGCCTGGATGGGATGCTGAGTTTTGTTGCTCAGAATCATTTTTGGCTCTCCTTTTGGCTTTCCAGTCATTTCCACGTAGTTCAGTTTGGTGGGGCTTTAAAAAGCGGAAGCACCAGCACCAGGGGGTGGTGAGGATTGGAGCCACAGAGCCATGGAATTCGTTGCTGGTGGGGATACAAAGCATTGCAGCCCTTTCGGGAGACAGGTAGGGGGTTTCTTACCAAATAAACTCTTGACAGATGGATCGAAAGCTTTTGTTTCCACCAAAACCTGCACTTGGATGTTTACAGCAGGTGTATTCACGACTGCCAGAATTTAAAAGCCACCAAGACGGCCTTTGGGAAGTGTGCGGATAAGTCAACTTGGTACGTCCAGACAACAGACAGTTATTTAGCCCTAAGAAGGGAGCTCTGAAGCCACGAAAAGAAACGGAGGAAACTTACACGTCTCTTACTAAGTCAAAGAAGCCAACCTGAAAAGGCTCCATCCTGCAGGAGTCCAACTCTATGACGGTTTGGAAAGGATAAAGCATGCAGAGAGTAAAAAAAACGTCAGTAGTTGTCAGGGGCTGGGGAGGGGTGTGTGTGTGTGTGTGTGTGTGTGTGTGACAGAATAGATGTCACACAGATGGAGCACAGAGAGATTTTTAGGGCAGTGAAACTAGTCTGTGTAATACTCTAATGGTGGATACATTGTTATCATACATTTGTCCACCACGGGGAGTGAACCCTTATGTGAACTGGGGCTTTGGGTGATACTGATGAGTCAATGTGGCTATTGTAGTAACAGGTCAGTGGTGATTCATCCCTTGAAACACATGGAACTAACCCTCTGGTGCCCGATGCCGATAAGGAGGAGGGCTGTGGGTGTCGGGTGTGGGGCATATATGCGAACTCTCTGTACTTTCTGCTCAGTTTTGCTGTGAACCTAAAACTGCTCTAAAAAAAGTCAAGTCTAACTGAAAAAGAAACGTGGAGGGACCAGAGAATGGCTTGCTCACGGGTGCCCAGGGGGTTCCGGTGCGATGGGCTGTTTCCCCATTCCATTGTCAGCTGCTCAGGCTTATTCATTGTTCTACTTTGTTTCCACGGCACCACTAAATAAATGGCGGCGCATGTGGTCAGGGATTAATAAATTCTCGTTTAAGTGAAATGAAGAGAAAATACACTTAATGCTTCAAATAATAAATACATATTTCCACCCACATAAACAGCATAATGGCCTGAGTGTCACCAGAAAAGCTATTACTGATGCAGTTTCTGGAGAGTCTGGAGCCTGGGACAGCCTGAGACTTGGAGGAGGGTTGTGCTAGGACGCCTGGCCTGGGGCTGGGAGACAGACGGAGTCTTGCAAAAATTTAACTCGCTCTTGGACTCAATCCGGGCAGTGTTCTCCATGCCCCCAGGGGTCGGCCCTTGCCACCGCCCGTTGGATTTACAACACACTGCACAGAGTAGGGCTGCCTCTGCAGGGTAAGGTACTGTCAGCCTCAGTTTCCTTATCTATAAAAAGCAGCCGTGGATACTGGGGGTTATTGTGGGCGCTACAGGAGATCATGTCCATGATCGGCTAATGACTGTGTCAATTAATGGAAATGTTTATTCTTTTAAAAAAATTTTTTAATGTTTATTTATTTTTGAGAGAGAGAGACAGAGTATGAGTGGGAGAGGGGCAGAGAGAGAGACAGAGGGAGACACAGAAACTGAAGCAAACTCTAGACTCCGAGCTGTCAGCACAGAGCCTGACGTGGGGCTCAAACTCACGAACCATGAGATTGTGACCTACCTCGCTTACCTTCCTTCTACTCAACTTGCTGTTGGCACGCATTCAGGCAACGAGCAGACTGACCTCCCCAACCTCTGCTGCCTCCCTTCCTTCTTTCCTTTTCCATCTCTCTTTCCTTTCTTCCTCATTTCCTTCATCCTCCCTCCCGCCTCCCTTTTTCTCCCCCCACGCTTTCCGTTTATCATTTTTGTTCACACGAGTTTAACGTTTAATCGGATTATTTGTTTTTTTAGGGGTGTTGAGTTGTAGCTCGTCATGACGAGCCCCAGAGGATGTGTGGAAGGTGTTGAATCAGTTCCTGTACACCTGAAACCAACAGAGCCCTGAATGTTAACTACTAGAATGAAAATAGAACAAAATAAAATAAAGAGACATGATGACCAAAAAAAAAATAATAATAATAATAAAAACACAAAATGAGTTGATTTTATCCCTTGCTATTCTTGGCCAGCTGACTAAGACACTTTGTATCGAGATCTTCCTGCCAAAGCCATATTAAGCTCCCCAGGTTGCTAAACTTAGACCAGCCTGTTTCTGCCCTCTCTTAGAAGGCCTGCCATACCATAAACAAGAAAGGTATGAGGTCAAAGGATTCTTGTTCAGAGCAAAGGGGGCTGCTTCCCACGGAGCTTCCCAGAAGGAAGGCAGAGCCTGACAGGAAAAAGATCTGAGACCTCTGGCACAATCTATCACCGAGCGGTTAATACCTCACTCTCTGCCAAGTCAATGCGACCGTCCATCTCCCAAGCCATTTTTCAAGTTGCCTTCTGGCCAGCTCAGCACAATGTCTGTATGAGAGCTTCAGGAGAACAACAGAAAAAGGGCAGTTTCCCAGAGGGCAGGTGGTCGTGTCGTTTCCTTTAATTCTCTCCAAAGCACCAAGTGGACGTTATAAAAGGGGCTGAGACCCAAGAAAGACACAGGAAGGGAGAGGAGATACACAGCGGACTATCGAACGGGGCAAACGAATGAGGTTTTAAAAGGTGGACTGCCCAGGAGGGAGACACCTGGGATTGAATTCGGGTTCGGCTACCTGCTCCCTGGGAACAACCTAGTTAGCCTCTGTTTCTTCATGTGTGCGACGCTGAGACTAACACATCGGGGGGCAAGTCGCGCGTGATGTGTGTAAAAGCGTCTGTCAGGTGGCCCGGGGAACAGCAGGTGCTGAATGACGTTGGCCAGGTATGTTTGTGAGTTGCCATTTCCTCAGGTCTAAAATGGAAAGAGATTACAATGCCCCCCAACCCCCTGTATGAAGTTCCTTGGCGTCAGCTAAGTGAGGCCTCCGGCACGTGCGTCTTCCCTCTTAGCCCGTCCCCACTCATCCCCAAGCCTTCACCTTGCGTCTAACACTTTCCAAAGTTGGACACAGCTGTTATTTCCCATGCCACCTACTCTTTAGAACCTTGCCACTTCCTGGCCCCGGGGGGTGGAGTCTACTTCGTCTTCCTGAGAATCTGAGTCAGGGGCGGCTTGGAGCCCTCTTGCCATCAGCGTGGCAGAAGTAATTCTGTGGGACCAGAGAGACTAGGCTAGGGTTACCTTACTAGTTAGAATATTTACTCTCGAAGCAGACATCTGGCAAGTAAGCAATTCACCTCACTGCGCCTGCCATCGTAGGAGGAAGCCCAACGTGGCCTGAGTGGAGACGCCGTAGAGAGAGTTCTCAGATGCTCGCACCCCATCCCCTCATAGTCACTGTCTGACCGCAACCTCACCAGGGACTAGAGCCAGAATCACCCAGCAGAGCCCTTCCTGAATTCCTGACCCATGTCAGTGAAATGGAGGTGTTGAAAACACAACAAAACCTAATTGGAAAACAAATATGGCCTCCATGACAGTCTCCTAAAGCACGGAAACGTAGGCTTCAGAGCTCAGGCCCTGAAGTCGGGGAGGACCAGGGTTTAAATTGACCTTATCATTTAGCTGTGTGACCTTCACGGAGCCCACGTGGCTAAAAAGGTGATAAAAATAATGACCGGGTTGCAGGATTATTGTCAGGATAAATGAGGTTCCGTTAAGTACTTAGCATCAAGAGTGCCACGGAGTAGACACATCTCAGATACTGTTTGTCACCAACACCGACCCCAACACCATCACCAGAAACCCGATCCCAACCGTTATGATGGCGTTTGCTCCCAAGGCCTTAAGAGCCGGCTGGAGTACACCCCTTTCTTTTTATAGTCACACTTCGTTCCGTTTAGACACGTTCCCTTCAACCCATACTTTGTAGAGCTACACTTTAAGCCTTTATGCTAATGTCACAGTCCTAAGGAGTTGTTTCAAATGATTCAGTCAATCAGCTCTCACTTTACCCTCAATGTTCTCAACTGTCACAATTATTGTTGCCACTAATGGCCAAATATCCTGGAGCAAGAGATCTATTTTGACGAAGGACGCAGAACTATCTATCCCTAAGACTGCTGAGCCATTGAGCTCGGGCTCTGAGCACCTACAATGAGCCAATAGAAGAAAAAAAAAATTAAGGCTCAAAACGAGAAAGTATACTGAAAACAGCATGAGAATTTGTTCAGTAACTTCCATATTCCTATATTCATCTGGTCATTTAACAAATAGTTATTAACAGCTTGCTATGTGCCAGACTCTGGACACACAAACATATAAACAAAGCAGACGTAATTTCTGTCATCATAAAGTTTCCAGACTGATGGAAAGTAACTGGCTTTGCCATTAAATAGCTTAGAGTTTGAAGCTGACTCTGTCACTTGCTACATGTTTAATCTGCTTAAACTTTTTCAGAGCCTCATCCTTTCCTTAGGGCCATCGTGAGGGTTAAATGAATTAACGTAAGGAGAGTGCGCACCATGGCTCCTGGCAATGTGTATGTATGTCTGTTTTCCTAAAGGTCATACAACAGGGACGCTCTAGAATCAGGATATAAACCCCGGTGTGTGTGGCTCCCAGGTTTGTGCTTTTAAAGGAATTTTCTAGAGGTGCCTGGGTGGCTCAGTCAGCTAAGCGACCGACTTCGGCTCAGGTGATGATCTCACGGTTCGTGGGTTCGAGCCCCGAGTTGGGCTCTGTGCCGACAGCTCGGGGCCTGGAGCCTGCTTCGGATTCTGTGTCTCCCCCTCTCTCTGCCCCTCCCCTGCTTGCTCTCTGTCTCTCTCTCTCTCTCGGTCTCTCAAAAAAATAAGCATTAAAAAATTTTTAATAAACTTACAAAAAATTTAAAAAAGGTATCTGTTAATTACTTCTATTTTGAGTCCCCCAGTCATTAATTCAATTCATCATTCAAAAATTGAAAAAAAAATTGTTTTTCCATGTCTTTTTCTTTATCATGCCTTTTTGTCATTCTTCTGCAGAACCTCATGCGGTAGGCATTAACTGATATGAGAATCACTAGACAACTTGTGTCATCACAGAAGAAAATAACAGCAATAGTTACGTTTCTTCAGGTTATACTTGAGAAGCTGCAGTAAGGTGTTGGGTTATTCAGGATGTCTTAAATTTTTTTTTTTTTATTATTGACATATCGTTGACATACAATGTTATATTGGCTTCAGGGGTACAACGGTGATTTGAAGACTGTATGCGTTACTCAGCAGTCACCGCAGTAAGTATAATTACCATCTGCCTTCACACAACATCAGTACAGTATTAGCGACTATGTTCCTTGTGCCGTATTTTCATCCCAGTGACTTGCATATTTTGTAATTGGAAGTTTGTACCTCTTAATCCCCTTCGCCTGTTTCACCCATCCCCCCACCCACCCACCCCTCTGGCAACCACCAGTCTGTTCTCTGTATTTGTGACTCTGTTCCTGTCCTTGGTTGGTTTTCGTTTGTTCTGTTTGTTAGATTCCACATGTAAGGGAAATCATACTGTATTTGTCTCTCTCCGTCTGACTGACTTCACTTAGGGTAATATCCTCCAGATCCGTCCTGATCTAAATTGTGCAGCAGAAAGAGACACAGCTAGTATCCAGTCAGAGAGAGCTTATCTGGCCGTGTGGTCATTTATGGGCATGACTTCTTTCTTTCATTTAAAAGTCGGAAATACTACAAAATTTATTAATAATCTAGGGGACTGCCCTTAAAAACCCACCAGCATTACTGTTCTGTATATGAAGTCTTTCTAGACCTCTGAGCCCTCTGTCAGATTGGACACCATGTTGCAATTATTCTCTTGCCTTCTACAACCCCACTTATTCTTAAACTACTTTTTAAAAAATAAACAACTCTTCAGACAACACACTTCCCTTTTTCTCTGTCTTTTGGACCACTGACCACCATATCGTCTTCAGAATATGGGTCTTATGAAACGCTCTCCTGACAAAAAGAGCTGTGGTCAATGGTTCTGGGTAATACTATATACTACATTCACCTTCCCTTTGAGGTTACATGCACATTAGCATTTCAAATGCTCTGAGAAGTCCTGCGACAAATAAAGCTGGCTAACTTTGTTTAACCCAGTGTTTTCTAAATATTGACTTCCTCTTTTCCTGGAAGCCCTTAGGAACAAGAGTTTATTAACTATAGTTTGGGAAACACTGATATATTCAAATCATCTTCGTTCATTCATTCTTCCTTTGTCCATTATTCATTTGCTTGGCAAATATGTATTTAACACCATGCCAGACACTGGAGAATGTACTGGGAGAACAATAGAAAACACGATGGATAGCTTATTGTTTTGCCTGAAGGGCAGAGAAGTGAATATGCAACAACCACAGAATGTGGTAAGAGCTATCGTGGGGGAAATAGAATTGTGGCAGTACACAGGGCTAGGATTTGATTATTCTGGAGGAATGATTAGGGAGGGCTTCCTGGAAGAAGTGGCTTCATATGGGAACCTGAAGGAGACGTGGGAGTTAGCCAGATAGAAATTAGGGACAGAAACTGAAAGTACGATGCAGGCTGGGTCGCTGCTTCCATAAAGGTCCCCAACTCAGAGAGGGCATGGGCTGACTGAGTGACCAGAAAACATCTCAACTCAAAGGCCACCATGAAGTCTTTGATATTTCTTTCATCCCCAATCCTGGATCCTGGGATCTTCCTCTGTCCTCCTACCAAAATAGCTTGCAAAGTGGGTGTTCAATAAATCGCTATTTCCCATATGGTAATGGGATCGCAGCTATGATCTGTTGAAGCCCAGAGATACACACACACACACACACACACACACACGGATGCACACACTCCACCCCCAACACTCCTAAATTCAAAACGAGGGAGTATGTTTTAGAAAGGTTTACTGTTAAAACTGTATACAGATGTTGTTTTGTTAATTTTATTTCCAATGTATTTCTTAATTAAAAAATTAAACATGGACATGTAATTGTGAATGGTGAGGTGGCTTTCGTAATTAACTCCATTGCTGTTTAATCCTCTTTAACATGTTTTCCATTATTAGGCAGCTTGCTTTTGTGACCTAGCAAACAGAGAGGTAAAAGTGTCATTGGGCAGATTGAATTAGACGCTTGGAATTGAGCACACCGAAGAGCCCAGAAGTTGGGACTCAGCATCTCTCTCTCCCTGCGGCCGCCATGCTGGGCTACCTGCCTTCTATCACCTCCCTCTACCTGCCCTCTATGTCTTCTGGTCACTTCCGTGATTCGCAGACACACAGGAATTCCTGCCTTTCTTTCTGTGGCTGCCGTCTGGTCATAAAAGACGAGCCAGCCCTTTTGTCATCCGTAGAACAGAGGGTAATGTCTCTTAATTAACGAAAGGAAGTGATGCAATGTAGTGAGAATACTGCAATTGTTTCCAATTAATCCCACATGCAGTTTGGCAAAGTTAACAATCCATAAAATGACCTAGGATCTAAATATGGAGAGCAATCATCTTTTATCAGTCATATTTTCCCCCTGTTGTTCCAGCAAAAGCAGGAACATTCAAAAGCTCTGGGTGCATAAAAGGGTTAAGGGTTTACAGTGTCAGAAATTCTTAAATATAATCTCAGATAGAAATGTACACATGCCTTTCAGATCTTCTGAACCCCCAAACGTTTTACAACCTCTAAAGACATCACACAATGACTGGCATCTACTCAACCACCAGTGGAGCGATTACTGCATTAGGTACGCTCTTGGTCACTGAAGCAAAGGCACCGTCATGGTCATGGGGAAAAAAGGGAATTAATGAATTAATTTCATCAGACGCTTGCATTTCTAGATTCTCTGAGGATAAAGAATGTGTCTCACCTACCCACAACCCCCCCAAAATGCCTCATGGAACATCTTACCCGGGATCCATATGGCGTTTCTCTTTTCAGTTGGGGCAGAATGCACGTAACACAGTATTCAGCACTTTACCCGCTTTAAAGTGTATAATTCAGTGCCATTTTGTACATTCCCAATGTTGTACAACCTACCACCCACCGACCAGTTCCGTAATATTTTCAACTGAAAACGGAGTCTTGTCACCGATAAGTACTCACTCCTCATTTCCCCCTCCCTGCCAGCCCCTGACAACCACTAATCTGCTTTCTGTCCCCATGGATTTCCATATTCTAGATATTTCATATAAACAGAATTGTATCATGTGTGGCCTTTTGTGTCTGGCTTCTTACCCTTAGCATCACACTTTCAAGACTTGGCTGTGTTATAGCATGTATGGGTACTTGATTCCTTTTTATGGGTGAATAATAATACACTGTGTACTCCACTTTGTTTATCCATTCATCATTTGATGGACATCTGGAGTGTTTCTGCCTTTTGGCCATTGTAAAAAATGCTGCCATGAACATTTCTGTACATGTTTTTGTTTTGTTTTGTTAAATATTTATTTATTTTGAGAGAGAGAGACAGCATGTAAGGGAGGGGGGCAGAGAGAGAGAGAGGGAAAGAGAATCCCAGGCAGGCTTCTTGCTGTGAGAGCAGATCCCAACACGGGGTTCAACCTCACCGTGAGATCATGACCCGAGCCCAGATCAAGAGGCGGACACTTAACTGACTGAGCCACCCAGGTGCCCCTGTACAAGTTTTTGTTTGAACGCTCATTTTCAATTCTTTTGGATATCCGCCTAGCAGTAGACTTGCTGAGTCACATGGAAATTCATGTTTAACTTATTTAGGTGCACATAATACTTTTTTATTGAGTATTACCAGGATTCTGCAAAGGTTGAATGTGGTTGGTAGGGGAAAATCTACACTTGCTGAAATGCCTTAATGGAAATGCTATCAAGCACTGGCAAGTGCTTGCTTCTTTCACGACGGGTCAGGAAGATTTGTGTGGGGGTCCCTCCTCTCTCCACTAGCTCATAGCCTACTTTCTTCAGCAGATCTTTGTTGAAGCACTTGGGCCCTGGAGTAGGATTATGTGATTATGGGGCATTTATCAATGTGTGATCTTAAACTAGTTGTATAACCTCTAAAAGTTTCATCGCTCGTAAATGGGGGACTGGCTGTAAGGACAACATAGGGTGTTGTTACTTTCAATAAGACAATGTATTTAAAAGACTTACTACATCAGTTGGCTAACAAATGCTTGAGAAATGTAGCTTGGATTGTATTAATACCTCGTGATATCCCTGCAGTGTTTAAGTAAGTAGCACAGTGCTAGGCACATAAAAGTCACTTAATTATAACTGAATATGTAACATGCTTAATGGGAATTGCCTTGGTCCTTTTGAGGTTTTTAAACCAACTTCCTTCCTTCCTTCCTTCCTTCCTTCCTTCCTTCCTTCCTTCCTTCCTTCCTTCCTTCCCTCCCTCCCTCCCTCCCTTCCTCCCTCCCTCCTTCCTTCCTTCCATCTTTCCTTCCTCCTTTCCTACCTTCCTTCTTCCCTTCCTATTTCATGTTGGGCTATTTCATTTCCTAAAGGATGAGCAACCGATGGAATCTGCCACTAGAGATCCAATGTCCATGAACATGGGAAGAGATCCCTTGTGGGTGAGATCAGTTGTGGGCAGCATAGGGTGGGTTCATGACTCTGGTGTTGCCAGCTCAAATTTGTGCATACCTCGGAGAAGAACTTCTCCAAAGGGAAATACCTAAAACTTCTTTGAGTGAATTAGAAAATTTGTTTTTATTAATTCAGTTCCATCTGTGGCAATCTGATTGCAAGCCCTATTTCCATTTTTAATGTCCTGGAACCAATTCAGTCTACTTCAGGGGATTTTCTATGCCAGTGGGTTCCTTTAACTCTGCAACCATCAGATTGTATATACCTTTGCAGGTGTACTTGTTTCTGGTTTATAATCTGCTCTCAGGTCTTATAATGCTGTATCCCTGACTCACATCTGGTGGTGGCTCACCTGTCCCAACATACATCCATAATTCCCAATTCAGCAGCTTCCCAGAATCCCAGTGTTAAACCTGAAGGATTTTCAGCTGCCCATCCGCCTTAGGTGAGAGCCAGGTTCAAGTAGGGAAATAGGAATTAGTGAGAGAGGGGATGGTGTCCAGTGATGAGTTCTTTTTTTTTTTTTTTTTAATTTTTTAATTTTATTTATTTTTGAGAAAGGGAGAGGGACAGGGCATGAGTGGGGGCTGGTCGGAGACACACACACACACACGCAATCCAAAGCAGGCTCCCGGCCCCAAGCTGTCAACACAGAGCCCAATGAGGGGCCCGAACCCACGGACCATGAAATCATGACTTGAGCTGAAGTTGGACGCTTAATCGACGGAGCCACCCAGGCGCCCCAATGGTGAGTTCTTTATGCCGCAGAAAGATTTTGGGGCAGTGTGTTCATTAGGGGAGAAGCCCCCCATCTCTTCTTTTCTTTCAGTCAGCCTTCACGTGCCATGGTTTTCTACATGCTACTGTTCCCCATTGTGGTATGCAGGGAAAACCCTTCACCTACTTTACAGAGGTGATTTATGTCATAACAAATGGTCCAAAGAGCACCCAATGCAAAGGGCCAAGGGACAGATATGATATAGGAGATTGGTTAATTATCATGCACCTATCATTAATTAGTTACCACTCTGGGGGTACTTCTTAAAGGGGCATTCACTGCTGGCCTGGTTTAGACTTTGACCAGCCAAGGGTTTATCCAAAAGTGTTGGAGCCCAAGGATTTTCCATAAGTGACCTGGGACAGGTAGGTCACCTTGATCACGAACCTCACCAGTAGCAAATGACTGCTCACATGGAGTCCAATAAATATAACATCCAACCGAAGAGTGTATGCTTGCTGTATAAACACTTCTTAATTAAAAACCAAGCCCCCAGCCTCCTCTTTCAACCATGTTGGAATTCCTATGGCCAATCATTACAGACATTTTGAAGCTACCATTGTGCTGGGTGAAGGTAGTAAGAATCATTTCCGTCTTTCCCACTTTTCCGGTCTTAGCACCTGCAGTCCGAAGACGACCAGTGTCTCTGTCCAAATGATACATATTGAGGGGCAAACAAGTTACACCACTGGAAGTGATCCATCGATGACAGGCTGAGAAACTTAGATGGTATAAATGAACATGACACGGAGAGCTTCATTAAACATGACCATTGACATCAAAATCTCCAGCTTGTTTGCTTTTTTTTAAAAAAAATTATAACTATTTATTTTTGAGAGAGAGAGAGAGAGAGGCAGAGACACAGCATGAGCAGGGGAGGGACAGAGAAAGAGGGAGACACAGAATCCGAAGCAGGCTCCAGGGTCTGAGCTGTAAGCACAGAGCCTGATGTGGGGCTTGAACTCACGAATCGTGAGATCACGACCCAAGCTGAAGTCAGACGCTTAACGGACTGAGCCACCAGGTGCCCCTATCTTGTTTGCTTTTTACATGGCAAAGCCAGCCTGAGCTGTCTATGGGACAAGACACAGAGAGGCTACAGATGGGAGGGGCATTGCCTCACTTCTTGGCAACACATGGGTCCCTAGCAATAAAGCTCCCTAAGAACTCACGCCTCCTTCCACTCAAGCTTTGACATGTATTATGAATTCTCAACTGAGTGCTGGTCGGCCGTCTAAAAAGCAATGCATCTCCACTGAATATTTCACCATCCTAAATAGAAACTTCCAGCTTGTTACCCTGTCATTTAAGTTGCTCTGAAGAAGTCCCTCAACACCAATATATTGAGGCTGTCGTGAGTTACAACACAAACCTTTTACAACTATGTCCTTATGAGAAGTTCATCTTTAAACACCGGAAGAGCTTGAAGAAGCCTTAGGAGTTCCATCCTGCACCGTGAGCTATTTAATTACAGTAGGAATACGTGTACCGCGAACCGTTCCGTAATCAGTCGAAACCTAAAACAGCAGTTGTTACATGGGTGATTTGAGTCGATGCGATAGGGTGTGTTTTGCTGTCGTGCAGCAGAGACAGCGATGCCGTTCAGGTTTTATTTTTAAGGTTTCGGTAATTATAACTTAAATTAACAGTGGCGGTGGGGGGGGGGGTGAATCATTTTTTTGCCTCTCTTATTTCAGCTTCTCTCTTCCCAAAGCGTTTCCCTTCTCGCAGCATCTACCTTGCTAGCGAGGTGTTACTCTGTGTCCTGAGGACTTAAGCACCTGCGATCTGATCGCAAATTGTAAACACTCTGAGACGGATGATCGCCAGCCTAATTCATCATAAAATAGGGGGGAGACACACTCATTTATTTCAGTGCATTTGCTGGATACAAAACTCGCAGAATCAACAAGCAGCTGTTTGGCGTAGGAGGAAAAGTTCTCTACCAGACGCCAGGAAGCCTGGAAGCCTGCGTTTGGACTCCCTTCTAGGACTTGCGGGAGCACCTTGGGCACCCCTGACTCCTGGGGCCTCGGTTTTCTTACATGCTTCCTCCGAGAAGCCAGGATCCTGGTAACCAGGAGGGTGTAGCAGTAAAGAGGAGCGGATAATCCCCTCTTGGATAATCTCCTCCTTTCCTCTAATTAGTAGGAGCCATGAGTCAGCCTGAAATCGGCTGGTGTTGTGATGGATGAGGAAAGAGTCCTGAGAAGGACGAGTGATTCGTCAACAGCTACACTGCTGGTAAAGGTAGGAATTTCTGTGCGAGGTTATCTAAGGTAATCTCTCCTTGGATTACAGAGAAACCTTACGTGACATCAGAATGAAAGGCTTTCGAACTGCATTTTCCAATAGCTACTCATTACCTCGGACTCAGCGTGAGGTACCTCAAATTCAGCGTGATTTTGCCGCCCGACACAGCTTCTGTGCATCTGTTTTTATCTTTTGTTTTGTTTCTTGCTTTTGGTTTTGGTTTTGGTGTTTTAGAGACATTTATTACGTGATGGTTGAGAGTGAGGGTCTGATATAAAGACGTGGGCACGAATGTTCACAACAACTTAATTTGTAACAGCCAAAAATTGCAGAAAATGCAAACTAATCTGAAATGACACAAAGCAGATCAGGAGTTGCTTGGAGCCTGGCGAGGAAAAGTGGGAGGACCAAAAGGAGGCACGAGAGGGGCATAGGCCCACGATCTCTATGGTGGTGATGGATTCATGAGCAGAGACCCATGTTAAAAGTCCTCAAATCGAACACTTAAAAAATTTTTTTAATGTTTATTTTTGAGATAATGCGAGAGACAGAGCACAAGCAATGGAGGGGCAGACAGAGGGAGACACAGAATCCGAAGCGGGCTCCAGGCTCCAAGCTGTCAGCCCAGAGCCTGATGCGGGGCTCAAACTCACGAACCACGAAATCATGACCTGAGCTGAAATCGGACGCTTAACCGACTGAGCCACCCAGGCGCCCCTCAACACTTTAAAGAAGTGTCTTTTATAGTACGTCAGCTGCTCCAAAAAAATAAAAATAAAAAACCCCACAAGGGGCCTGGCGTTGAAACCCACCCTCACCATCCGCTTGCTGTGTAACCTCTGGTGAGTTAATAACCACATTGGCAAAAGGGAGGTAACCCTCATTCCTACCTCACAAAGGTGCTGGGGGATTGAATTCATACCTGTGAGGTGCTCAGTAAAACCTAGCTCGTCCTTTTATTTTCCTGGAACAACTCAGAAAGGATTCTGTTTTACCTTTACATCTCATTCCCGTAAGACTTGAGTTCATGAGTCTATTTAAGATATATTTTTTAAGTATTTAACTCATTCTGGGGACAACACAAGCAGGGGAGGGGCAGAGAGAGGGGACAGAGGATCCAAAGCAGGTCCCCGCACTGAGAAGCTGACCGCAGCGAGCCCGATGCGGGGCTCGAACCCACGAACTGCGAGACTGCAGGCGTTAAGAGACTGCATCGGCTGAATAAGGTATTTGAAAAAAACTAAAAGTAAAATAATCATGAGATCCGGGCCAGAGACTGTTTACGAAAATGATGAAGCACAGAAATCTTCAGTTTTAGAAAGTCGTGAACGTAATGGGTTCGAGGTGACGGGTCCTTAGGCTTTTTCTTTTATTACGGTCAATAAGGAGAGAAAGTGGACACAGATTGGGTCTGAGGCACCATATCCTCCCCGCCCTCCAGTGGCCCTTGAAAAGTGCCCGCAATGTGTTCTGGTGTGTGGCTAACCCAAGCCCTACCCTGGCTGCCTTTTTTCCCTTCTTTTTAATTCTGGGAATGCCAATGACATGTCTACACTTCCAAGGAGTTAATTCTTGACTTGCTTCCTTTCGCCTGTCTTGCCCTCCTCTCGCCGTGTTTTCCGCACGTAACCATGTCTTCAGTTTGTAGGAAGTACGTTAGGAGAAACGTAAAAATGGCATTAAAGCCAGTTCAATGTTGCGTCTTCTATAAAGACGCATCTGAACAGTGCCCTACGGAATATATGCTTGAATCTGCAATTGTACTGCGATCCGCTCTCACGTGGGCGCTTTTATTTGATATCTATGTGTAAACAGATCACTGAACTAATTCTGCCTTGAACCCTCTCCTTAGGAATCTGCAAACAATGCCTTGTCAATAAGTAGCACACATTTCAGTGCATACGAAGGGCTTCCTGAGTTAGTATTTGTCATCTTTTATGTTTTCATGATCTCGCTTGATCTCTTCCTTGTTGCAGTTATATTCCAACTTTGTGTGCAGACGCCTGAGCGCCTCGGGCTAGATTAATCAATTAATACTACAATTAGTATTATACCAGTATAACTGTAAGTGGAGAGGTAGCTAGAGTAGCTCTGGATATATTGCTTTAATTCTGAATAAAGACAAGCTGAGCTGTGGGAAACTCTTTTCAAGCCATTTTGAAGGAGTTTAGATGGTTTTCCGTTTTGCTCTGGTGCCACGTCAACGCTCTTGCCTTGTTGCAAATATGCATAGTTCTTTAAGGGGCAACAGCATTGTCTCTTTCTCTTGTTTGCTACGGTGCTCGATGGGAAGCGCAAAGCGGCGGCCTTGATCAAAGGCTCTCAATGAACAGGGGGGGTTTGAGCAGGTAGTAAAAAAGATTACGGTCCAAGAATAATCTCTGCTCGGGCAGAATAAGAATGCATTGCTCAGCGAGGGGGTGACCTCCCAGCTCAGTGCACAGGTATAAGGATTTTTCAGGAGCCTGTTTCATTTCACACAAGGCACACAGGCTGGCGGCCACCAGGAGCGCGGGGCTGAACACCAAATAAGAGTTTGTCCCCGGGGCTTTGCAGGAACCACATGGCTAGATGGAAATAAAATGAGGAAGACAGGGTCCTAAATCCTTTTTCAGTCCCAGGACAGATATCCATCCTCCGGATTACTGTTTCCCTATCCAACTTGACCCAAACACGCACACCCATGGGGTTCCCCACATCTCCGTAGTCACCCCCCCAAGACCATAAATAAGGTATGAGTCAGTATCCGAGATGCTCCCCTTCCTTTGTCTGAACTTTATATTGTCACATCAGCATATCTATGTTATATCGTGCCTTTGGTTCTTGCTTATTCTCTAGAATATGGGTGTATTTTGTGCACACCTTGCATCGTAGCAATTGGTAACAATTAATGAACCTTTGCTAGGGGCCCAGGCAGTGTCTATTTTCTCCTGCAATCCTCATAACACGGCGTTGAGGAAGGTACCATCATTATCCCCAATTTATAAACAGAGAAGCTGGGGCAGAGAAGGGGTCCACGTCTGGTGAAGGGTAGAGCAGGCATTGAAGGTAGAGACAGGGTTTTGTGCATCTTGAGGGTGCCTCAGAAAGCACTATAAACACAGACAAGGTGACCAGCAGGTGGCTATTCATCAGAGTTCCAACCCCATGGGATGAATAAACGTACGCTTTGCCGGGGTCTTGGGGGAGTTGACACAGATCTGAAATCCCCCTCAAGACCACGGCTCACCAGAGCCATGGAGTAAACCTCATGCACGGCCACAAGTTGGTCTGTGTCCTCCCAAAAGATACATGAAATTCTAGAGCCCTGGTACCGGTGAATGTGACCTTATTTGGAAAGACGGTCTTTGCCGATAGAGTTAAGCCGGTTTGAAGGGTGACCTATGGGAAGGGAAGAGAGTCAGAGACTGGCATATATGGAGGAAAGATAATGTGACGACACACAGGGGAGGCAGCATGTGACGACGGTGCCGGAGACTGGGGTGAGGCATCTACAAGCCAAGAAGTGCCAAGGATTGCAGACTCCGCCACGAGCTAGAAGAGGCAAGGGAGGATTCTTCCCTAAAAACTCCAGAGGAAGCAAGGCCCTGCAGATACCTTGATTTTGGACCTTGAGCCTCCAGAACGGTAAGAGAATAGATTTCTGTTGTTTTAAGCCTCCTAGTTTGTGGTACTTTGTTATGGTACCTCTAGGAAACCAATATACAATAGACACCCACTCATATTTTCCCTTTTCACAGTAGATCAAACTGTAGGTGCCCTGTGAAGTCTCCAACAGAGCTCGTGCTGAGTATAGACCTGCACAGCTGGAGCTGGGGCCCCAGCCTGTATGGGCTAATGTAGTTTATGTAGGAGCTCTCTCGAGGAGAACGTGATTTCCATGTTGGGCAGTATATGAACTCTAGCTGAAGAAGCCATCAAGGGTGGGCACCACTAATCCCGCTCTTGCTTTATCCATAACCCACCCCTCCCCCTGCAAAAAAAAAAGGAAAAAAGTCTCGACCTTGCAGGAATATGAACACACTAAGTTGTGAGCCCAGGTCAGAAGGAAGAACAATCCCTACTATAGGGAAGTATCTAATATTCAAATAGCCTCATTTATTAGCTCTTTCTGACCTGGCCTAGAAGTTCCAGATGCTGATGTGTGCTGGCCCATTAAGAATCTTCATAGGCCGGGGTGCCTGGGTGACTCAGTGGGTGAAGCTTCTGACTCTTGATTTCAGCTCAGGTCATGAGCTCACGGTTATTGAGCCCGGAGCTCGTGTCGGGCTCTGCACTGATAACGCAGAGCCTGCTTGGGATTCTCTCTCCTTCTCTCTGCCCCTCCCCAACTCGTCCTCTCTCGCTCTCTCAAAACAAATAAATAAACTTAAAAAAATAAACTAAAATGTTAACATGTCCTTTGTTTTATGCAGTGAAGGTGACCGTAACCAGGAAGTTTTTTGATCTTTTAATTTTCTGCTTTGGTAAAATGACAAAGTTGGTATTCCTGCGTCAAGCCCCGATTGTTTATTAAGATTTTATAGTGTGCTCCATGGAATTTCAAAGTCTGCCCTTCTCGGTTAAGGCTGTTTGTAGCCAGAACTGGATCAGCTAACTTCTTCCTGATTCATTCCTTGGCAGGGAACTATAATGGAAGAGAAGTGACAGAAAAAAAGAGTTGGAAAAACAGGGTTTTATGTTTATTTATTTATTTTTGATTAAAAACAAAATTTTTTAATGTTTATTCACTTTTGAGAGACAGAGAGCGTGAGTGGGGGAGGGGCAGAGAGAGAAGGAGACACAGAATGTGAAGCAGGCTCCAGGCTCTGAGCTGTCAGCACAGAGCCCGACGCGGGGCTCGAACTCACCGACTGCGAGATCATGACCTGAGCTGAAGTTGGATGCTTAACTGACCGAGGCACCCAGGCACCTCAAAACAGGGTTGTTTTAAAAGTATACTTTACATACAGTGAAATGCACAAATCTGAAGGGTCCACTTGACGAGTTTTGACAAACGCATAACCCATGTAGGAAAGCTGACTCTTAGTTCCAGTCTTAACCACTATCCATCTGTAAGACCTTGAACCTGTTACGTAAGTTCTGGGTCTCCCATTGTTCATCTGGAAGCAAGAAACATGGACTAGCAGGTCTCTGGGGAGAATTCTCATCCCACAGAGATAGTGGGATGTAGTCCCCTCCGAAGATGAAGAATCAACTGTTTATACCACAAGTACGCGGTAAATGCAACACTGTGCGCAAAGCCCTCTTCTAATAGCTTATGACTTACAATTGGATTTCCAACCTTAAGAAAAACCTAACATCATTATTTAACCAAGATTTGGAATAAATTAAATCCTAGCTACATCTATAGAAACATAAGAGCAAGAGTAATGTCTCTGTCTTTGTGGGTGTGGGCCCGGCCATTTCCAAGCTCTGTAGCTCTAGGCAAGTAGTTTAACCTGACTGAACCTCAGTTTCTTCATATGTAAAACTGAGATAAACTGTCTTAGGGTTCCAGGGCCCTGAGTGGCTTAGTCGGTTAAGCGTCTGACTCTTGATATCAGATCAGGTCATGATCTCACAGTCATGGGATAGAGCTCCGTATTGGTCTCTGTGCTGAGCATGGAGCCTGCTTGGGATTCTCTCTCTCCCTCTTCCTTTACCCATCTGTTCTCTCTCTCTCTCTCAAAATAAATTTTAAAAATGTCTTAGGGTTTCTTCTATTTCTTAGGGTTATTACCTATAACAATTATATGAGATGTTATATATCTATAATTATATATAGATATTATATATTATATAATTAATGAGATAATATTAAGAATGTATTAGGGGATTGTCTAAGTCCTTTTGGGCTCCTATAACAGAATATAGACTGAGTAGCATACATAGAGCACAAACTTATTTCTCACAGTTGTGGAGGCTGGAAGTCTGAGATCAGGATATGAGCATGGTCGGGGGAGGGCCCTCCTCCAGGTCATAGACTTCTTGTCGTATCTTTCCATGGTCAAAGGGTCTAGGGAGTTCTGTGCAGTCTCTTTTCTAAGACTCTAATCCCATTCATGAGGATTTCACCTTAGCGATTTAAGCATCTCCCAAAAGACCCACCTCCTAATGCCAACATCTTTGGGAGTTAGGATTTCAGCACATGAATTTGGGGATATACAAACATTCAGATCATAGCAGAAACCATCAAGATCATTTGGAATTTTTTTTTTTTTAAAAAATGTTTAGTGCTTAAGAACTTGAAATTGTTTAACTTAAAAGAGAGAAGAATAAACAATGATTTAATAAATGTCTTTGAGTCGGGGCGCCTGCGTGGCTCAGTCGGTTCAGCGTCCGACTTCAGCTCAGGTCATGATCTCAAGGTTTTGTGGGTTTGAGCCCTGCATCGGGCTCTGTGCTGACAGCTCAGAGCCTGGAGCCTGCTTTAGATTCTGTGTCTCGCTCTCTGCCTCTCAAAACTAAATAAAGATTAAAAAATTTAAAATATAAACGTCTTTGAGTATACAAATGGTAACTACAATAACCAAAGGATAGAGATCTTTTGGAAAGATTAGTTAAAACTAAATGGGCTTGCATTATAATGGGAAGAAGCGTGGTTATTAATAAACAAAAAAGGAGACATGTCTGTCTTACATGCTGATTAAACACTGGGACTATCTAACAGGGAACACTTAGGATTTCCATCCTCAGAGATATTTGGGACCAGTGCCGGCTACAATTGTTACCTTGTATGGTTTGTATATTTACTACCATAGAGACAAACAGATGAACAGAAGAGTTTTTCGAAAGTCTTTCCTAGACTGGGATTCCAGAACAAGACCTGTAACTCTCCTCCTGTGAGATCCAATCCGAACCGAGGTGTATCCCAGGCTACATTGTCCTTCTTGGAAGACATTAAATGATAATGGCTCAGTAACAGGCAGCGGGTAACTGAAGGAAAGTAGTTGTCTAGAGTTGTGGTCCTCAGACTTAATGGCATCAGAATCATCCAGAGGGCCCCACGGTAACAATTCTGATTCAGTGGGTCTGGGGTGGGGCCTGAGAATTTGCTTTTCTAAAAGTTTCCAGATAATGCTGATACAGTTGATCTGGGGACCATATTCTGAGACCCAATATCTATAGAAAAAGAGATTCCATAGAGAATGGAAGATTCCTATGGTCTGAGTGATGTCTGAATGCCAGCATAGTGGCCTCGGTCCCAGCTGACTGAATCTCCCATCTGCGAGATGCTGAGACCATCAATGAAATAATTCTTAGGTCTTTTCCTTCATTCCTCAGCCCACACCTGCACTTAGCAGGAAGCATACAAGGGCAGGCCAGGGGGCACACCCCTAGGTCTTGTGTACTTAGGTGTATCTGTTTATGTGGGATTCTGCTTTGTGAATATCACACCTATTTAATTGGAGTCCCTGGATGCGGACATGAATATTTTCATTCCATTCAGGCATTTACTCATTTACCCAACAACCCAGCCTTTAAATATGCACTCGATGTTTACAGTGTGCATAGTTCTTTGGTATATACTTAGTTTGACTCCACTTCTAGTCTTCTGCTGGATTTCAGGGGTCCCTGGACATTTATGTTAACCTGCCACAGTAGAGACTGCTGACTCCTTCCTTTTAGAAAGAGAACATCCTGAGTTTAGCTGGGCCTATAGCCGCAGCTCAAAACTAAACTTGCTGGGGCACCTGGGTGGCTCAGTGGTTAAGCATCCAATTTTAGCTCAGGTCATGGTCTCGCGGTCCATGAGTTTGAGCCCCGCGTCGGGCTCTGTGCTGACGGCTCGGAGCCTGGAGCCCGCTTCTGATTCTGTGTCTCCCTCTCTCTCCACCCCTCCCCTGCTCATGCTCTGTCTCTCTCTGCAAAATAAGTAAACGTTAAAACAACAACAACAACAACAAAACCACTGAACTTGCCAACCTTCCACGCAGCTAGTTTGACCATGAGACTAAATTCAGGCTAAAATGACATGAGCCAAAGTAACGGGTGAGACTTCTGGGTTGTCTTCTTTAAAGAGGAGAGTTGCTTCCCCAAATTTCCTTTCTCCCCTCCCTGCTCTCTGAGAAGTGACTAGAACAATTCTGGAAGCCACCTGTCGAAGACGGCAGGGCCACCTGACCAGCCACGGCCCACTGCTTTCTAGGCTAATAGGTTAGAGTAACACAAATTTCTACCTCGTTTAAGCTACTGTATTTGGGGACTTCTTTGTTACAGCAGCTTAGCCTTTATCTTAACTAATACAATTGCCTCCATGGTTGTTCTTTGCAAGTGTTATCTCTCTGGACTCAAGATTCAGCTCAACGTGTTAGAATCGTGGTACTGCTAAAATCTTGTGCCTAGAACTGGCCTTGAGTTGGTATTTGTTTCCACGCTGTTCAGCTACATCTGGTCCCCTGGGCCCTCCTTCCCAGTGACTCATCACCTGGGGTACTTGTCTAAGAGACAAGACGGTGCTGAAGGACAGATGCGGCCAGAGTGCTGCTAACAGGTACCCTTAGAGCAACCCAGGCAAAGACGCGGAGGATCAAATACTTGGGTAATTGCTGGAGGGCCAATTGTCAGCTCTTTGGCACTTCTCTTTCTTTTCCTTTAGCCCCCACAGAGATTCTCCAGACACACAAAAACCTGGGAGCCAGCCAGGCGCCCCTGCATCGACATTTTAAAACAATCATTACTTAGCCAGGAAGGGCCATGAAGGCATTTACACGAAATTAAAGTGATTACTTCTGACAAGCTTGAATGAAGGGGCAGTCCCAGTTAGGTCAGTTAGATACCATTCCAGAAGACCATCTGGCGATCCTGGATGTGTTTTTCTAAAGCAAGAAAACACAGGAGAGGAGTGGCAGGCTTTGGCTGCGAATAAATAGTCCTCAAAAGTGGTAAGATGGGCAGCCGTTTGCGCAGTGTGACTAAGGAACAATGAGTCATTTTTGTCCTTCACATTTGTCTGTGTCAAGTTCGAGAGTCACCATGAGTCTTCAGCCTCCTTGGGCTGAGCCACTGTCCTCCACGCTCTTGGGACAATGCATTATGGCAGATAACATTTTGGTGTCCATACGTCCCCTGGCTAGGAAATTTTACCACCATCACCAGCATGAAATCCACACCGTCTATAACGAATAGTTCAAAGGACTGGGGTATCTGGAGTCAGTGCCCTTGAAGCAGAGCCGGGACAGAGATTCAGGCGCGTGTGACTTGCTCCGTGATGCTCTTGGGAGAAAGGGTGAGCAGGGGCAGGTTAGGGCAGGTTAGGGCAAGGTGGGGTTTAAAAGATCCCGGCGATCTTTAAAAAAGAAAAAAAAAAAACAACACTGTGTTGAGTCCACACTCAGACATTGTGATTTAAGGAGCTTCTGCCTGAAACTCCCTGACTTCTCCCTCTTCCCTTCCAAGAAGGGAAGTGCCCTCTTCTGCACAGCCTTTCTTGAGTCCTGCCTTGGAATGGGTTAACAAATCAACTCCACTCTCTCTTAGAGCCTTTACCTCTCTTTGTTACAGAGACCATCAGCCCTCCTTGAGGTTGACTTCCTTGCCCATTTGGGCTCTCCCTTGAGGAAGTGGGCGGAGCCTTGTCTATCCCTGCCCCCCCCCCCCCACCCAACCACGGTGCCCAGCACAGAGGACAAGCTCAGGGTTTGTTACTCGGGAATGGGAGTGACGGAGTGGAGTGGACGAATGGATGGAATGCGACTTTCCAAACGAGCAGGACGGATGCAAAGGCTCCAGGAGCTCTGAGGAGGGAGCAGTTGTTCACCACTACAGCAGGCTTTGAGGGAAAGGTGGAAATTAAGCCAGGATTCCGAAGAAAAAAAAAGGAAAACAAATCCCCGTCATGTCCCCGTTTCTTGGTCTATCTAGAAAGAATCCTGGGGGTTAATTTCAAGCCGGTGTTGGTGGTAGGCAGCAGGCACTGTGGATGTGCCTCTCTGCCACCTTCCAGAAGGGACTAATCAGGATTGTTAACACCCGTAGTGAAAACCACTCTGGAAAGAGATCTTGCCCTTCTCCCACGGTCATTTGGAGAGGATCGTTCACCCATCAGCAGACCTTCTGCTCAGCAGGTGTCTGTCCTGCTCCCGTTCCATGTGTTAATGGATCCTGGGTGACACAGTAGGGCACGGGGATAAGATTCTCAAACGGTCCCGAGCCCCAGGTTTTATCAACATGGGCGTGTGAGTGCCCTTCGGGTGGGCGCACGCGTGCACACACCTGTTCTACTTGCCTTCGTGTTTAGGGACACAGGCTCTGGATTTAGATAGGCCTTGGATTCAAATCCTGGTCGTGTGACTTTAAGCAAACAACTGAGCTTCTCTGAGCCCCGGTGTTATGCAAAAGCATTTAGAGTTGTTCCTACAACATAACGGGATTTAACGTGTTGATTAGATTATTGTTATCATTGCTATTGTTGATCTTTCATATTTGACAATTTTTGCAAGTCAGTGCAAGAGAGTGCACTAGGCATTAAGGATAAAAGGACCAAGCAGACCTGGCCCTAAAAAGCTCATAGTCTAGAGGGGTAGATGCATTTAAAAGCACGAAGTGACATTCCACTGGACACTGGGTCACCACTAGCCTACACTGCACTTTTTTGCGTTTTGTGTGTGTGTGTTTTTTAAATGTGTATTTATTTGTTTTGAGAGGGAGAAAGTGTGCGTGCACGTGAGCATGGGAAGGACGGAGGGAGAGGGAGCCACGAGACCATGACCCGAGCTGAAATCAACAGCTGGGCACTTAACCAACTGAAGCACCCCGACGCCCCTACACTGGACATTTCTCAGAAAAATAGATGCCCCCTTCTGCCAGTGGGCTGGATTTTAGACCCTTGCCCTCTTGGCCAGGTGTCCCTGCTCACTGAACAACCTGAACCACTGTGCATACTGACCATATGTGAGATGAGCTATGCCAGCAGCAGGAGCAAAATTGTGATTATTGTACTTGGGAGAGGAAAAGTCAAAGAAATCTTCACAGGGAAGGGGGCATGTGAGCTATATCCTAAACAAAGACTAGATTTAACAAGGCCTGCAAGATTTGCCAGAAAGGGGAGTAAAACAAAGGCACAGAGAGTCATGAAGGGAGCTGGCTGGAAACCCCGGTGGGACGAGAGTGTGAAGAGCTTTGAATGCCACACGAAAGAACTTGGTGTTTTGTCTATGAGCCCTAGGAGCTCATGATCAGCTCTGTTTGAGTTCAGTGCCTGCTGGAGATTTGCGATATGGATTTGTAAACAGAGTGGAGAGAGAAGCTCTCCAAATGCTGATAACAGGAATGAGGGCCCAAAGCAGGTTGCGATGGAGAAGCAGCCAACGCCAGAAATGTTACAAAGGAAGGCTCTTTGGGTCTCGTGGGGACAACCTTCTGTGGGAATAAGTAACCTGAGTCAAGGGTGAGTCTGCGTCACTTAGTCCAAGAGGCTTGATGGATAGCGATGTGGCAAGTCAGGACAAGAACAGGTGGGATAGGCAAGGACTTGGGTTAGGGGGAACACAGATTTTGAGGTATCTGTGGCATATCCAAAGAGGATACGGAAGTGGCATTCAGGTGGGGATCAGGGCACAGATTTGGGAGTCATCAGTTTATAGGGCAGAACTGAAGCAACGGGAGTGGATGAAATCTGTCGGGGACAGTATGTAATGAGAAAAGAAGATCTAAGACAACATCTTGGGAAACACCAATAAAGGACTAAACAGGAAGACACCAGACAAACAAAGACAACCCAAAATGGCAGAGAAGTTCCAGGAGAGACAGGGGAAAGAGTGAAGGACATCAAGGGCAGCCATAATTCTAGAAGAAGAAGAAGTTAGGCCAATGGGGCTAATAGCTGCAGAAAGTTCTAGAAGCATGAGGTCTGAGAGGTAGCATTTAGGACTTCATGGGGACCTACCCGAAGAAGTACCAGTAATGAGGTAAAGTCAGAAGCAACACTACAGAGGGGAGGTCATGTGAGTTTAAGAAAGTGGAGGGAGGAACATAGGCTATTTTTTTTCAAAGACATTAGTGAAGAAACGAGAAAGATATAAGGTTTATTAGCATGAGTTTTATGAGGAAGAGAAATGGATTATATATTTCTGCTTCGGACAGCAGACAAATGGGAGACTGTTTTGGGGCTAGTAGAGAAAGAGGAGTCCCCAGACATTTCTGTTTACCTTTGGAATTCTGTTCTGGGCTTTCTATATCATCAAAGCAATTGCAAGAGAAGATGCTATTTTTACGTGGTTTTCCAGCGGGAACAGCTATCAGCCAAGTCTAGGACTTTCACAACAAGACATGAATTCCAAATATTAAGGGGGGTGGGGGAAATGTACCAAGATGTACATCTGCTAAATGTCACTCCATGTGCTGGAAGTTTTACGTAGATCATCTGATATGATCTCCAGAATAACTATAGGATGTAGGAATTTTTCTCTCGGAACAGAGGCTCTCAAACCTGGCGATCCACGACGTTCTTGATATTTTATTCAGCGTGTTGTGTATGTATAGGTGGCATTTGACAGAGAGCCCATAGCTTTTAGTGAGATAATCCACAGTGTCCAACACACTAAGACCTGTTGACTTGGGTGACCGTTTATCCCAAACAGCGTGTAACAGAGTCATAAGCATTAATTTCACTTTGTTTACATTTTTTATGCCTCTCGAAGAGTTCCTACGCCTTCTGTACCGCCCTCCCCATAGTCTGAGCAACGGGTAGGTTCTCAGCACTTGTTGATTGATTAATGGGCTTTTGCATTTACTCAAACATACTTATAATTTAGAGGTAAAAGACAATAGAGACATTTTCACTTTCAACCTACAGCTGATACCACAACTTAGCTGTATTGCATCAGCAGGGCAGCTGTATTGCATCAGCAGGCCCTCAGTAAAGAATAACACAGTTATTGGGAGTTATTGGTGCTTGAAATTTGCATCACAAACATCCTATGAGATATCTGATTGTATATAAAATACAAATGACATCTGCTGTGCATCTATATTAGCAGTTACTGCTGGGAAAGCATATGCCAAGATAAATAGGCAATTTAGGTGATGGATCTGAAAGAGAACCAGAACCAGAGAAACAATCCATGCTGGCATAACGAGCCTCTCACACATGATTTCTGTCATAAATGGTACATAGTGAAGGGTAATGCAAAAAAGAAATGGCTTGAAAATGTCTATTTCCATCATGTTCATCAACTTACAATACAAAGCATAAGAAAAAGCACTTCGGCATTTTTCAGATGGGCCTGAACGAGTGTAAGCAACCGCACAATATGATTACTTACTATAATTTAAGAATGTTCATCTCACTTTATATCCTCATTAAAAATTCATGGAAATGAGCGTGTTGTCAAAAGCTTGGCCAATCAGGGTTAACGGAAGACGGAAGAGTTTGGTGCGGTCGTTTATTGAAGCACAAAATAAAACCAACAATAAAACGTGTATTTTTATCTGTACATGGTTTAAATAACCCAAATACAGTTTTGCTTGTTTGTTTGTTTGTTTTTTGTTTGTTTTGAGAGGGAGAGAGAGAGAGAATTTTAAGCAGGCTTCATACCCAGGGTGAAGCCCGATATGTATTCAACCTCACAACTGTGAGATCATGACCTGAGCCGAAATCGAGAGTCGGATGCTTGCTCAACTGAGCCACCCGGACGCCCCTATATAGTTATGAATCTACACATAATAGTATATGTGTATGTATATTCACACACACCTTTATCTCTGTCTCTACCTTCATACCTATGCTTATACCTACACCGATGCCCATTCCTGTACCTCCATCTATCCATATCTGTACCTAGCTGTATCCATCCATATCCATATGTGTGTGTGTGTGTGTGTGTGTGTGTGTGTATGTGCTTATATACAGACACATATATTACCTAGAACACCTAGTGCCAACAATCTCTAATATAGGTCAATTTAACTCGAAGGGCAAGTTATTTGTATATTCTAAAATGCTGAAAAAAAAAACCCACCACAATTTATATTTGGTGATCATATCATTCCGGATTGAATGAATAAATTAGAGTGTTTGACGTTCCCAGTCTGCTTTAGAACTTGATTATCACGAACAGAAACGCCTCAGTACCCAAACTTTCACATTTACAAAGTTATTTAGAGAAGCAAAATATCATTTTAAGGTAAATGGACACATGTAAACCTTCCACTTATGAAATAAGACATCATCAGACCCATCCCATCTTCGAAGATCGTGTCTTGCTGAGGGGTGATGGGCTCTGACACCACAACGTAAACCAGTTGTAAAGAGAAACAGCAGATCTTGCGAGGAATGGACGTTTCAGGGAATTCATGGGCGAACAGATGTTGGAGAACCACAAAGCCAGTGAGACATGAGCGTCTAAGAATTAGACCAGTTAGCAACTCAAAACAGAAAAAAAAAAAACTGGCCAGGACAACAACATAATAGATGCGTTCCATAGAAATACTTTCACTATCAAGAGAACGAGATTAGGAAAATGCAGGAGGTCTCCACATGATTCCATAAATGTGGTTCTATTCCACATCGTCCTGCAGAGAAGCCAGATACGATGCCTAGGGTGTTGCATTGTGCTGTCGTAATATTTGTTGCGAAGTTATGTAAGTAATATATTCTTTGTGTGTGTGTGTGTTTTGTGAGTTACTGCATAATGGTATTTCCTCCTCAATGTTGCCAAATATGGGGTGAAATAGCTTATATAGATTCATTTTCCAAGGCAAAACCTTCGTCACACATCTTTTCAGCTACTTATTATTGAAACGTAGCCAATTTTGGAGTAGATTCACGTCCACGGCCTTTGATAAGGACCTGTCCATCATACCTTAGATCCCCCGAATCTTTTCTAATTTTGGAATATCCCTAGTCTCCTTTGCATTAAATTCTGAGCTGCTGGAATCCTCTTTCAATATTCTTAGCTGCAGGGGTAATAGATCTAGGAAAGACGGCTGAGTTTCTGATTCTGTCTTTGTAATCTCCCACCGTGTCTGGTGTGTCGGCAGTATTCAGTAAATATTCTAAAAATGACAAAACTTTCTTCAATTTACCCCAGTGTCCAACGCAGAGTCCTGGGACAAGAGCAGGGTTTGCAGGAGGAGGTGCTATTGCTTTTAATTCCCCGGGGGCCTGACTTCCAAGTGTCCGTCTTAATATTTTTTGCCCTCAAGGTAAAGAGTATACACAGCAGGGCTGCAGATAATTTCCAGGTTACCCATAACGCTGCTTATTCACCTAGAAGTGAGGCTGGCTCATCACAGGCTCTTGCTTCGTGCTTCCTGGGCCCCAGCCCGTATTCTGCAATGGATCTTCGTGTTTGTACAACATCGTAATCTTCCAAGTGTTTTAAAGACATTATTTTACTCAGTTATCAGAACGGTGCAAAGTGCAGCAGGGATCACCGTTCCCATTTTACCGATGAAAGAAACCAAAAGCTCAAAGAGATTCTAGGATTCCAAGTATATAATTCTTCCAACTATGCCATTTTTACTGCCCGTGAGTCCAGGAGGCAGAGTGCAAACGTGTCGGGTTTGGGGGGAGGGATGACGTGGCTGGAGAAACGCCCAGCTGTGCATCTGGGAATTCATATGTAAGCAGGTTGGACAGACACCCTCTCCTTTTGTTTTTAATGCTTATTTTTGAGGGGGGGAGGGGCAGAGAGACAGGGAGACACAGAATCTGAAACAGGCTCCAGGCTCCGAGCCGTCCGCACAGAGCCCGACGTGGGGCTCAAACTCACACACCATGAGATCGTGACCTGAGTCGAAGTTGGATGCTTAACCGACTGAGCCACCCAGGTGCCCCCAGACAGCCTCTCCTTTTCCAAGAAAGATCCTACACAAGGCTGATCTGAGGGTCAGCCTGCCTGTGAGACCCTTCAAGAGGATGTAGCTGAGACAGAGAACAGAACCCGTAAATCTACCTGCCCACGGCGTTCCCCAGGACACAGTTGCTGGCTCTGATTACCGACTAGAGTGCTGGTATTGCTAGCTAATGTTTTGAGTGCCTACTACGTGTAATGATCTTTATAAGCTCCGTGAACCCTCACGGAGCCCTCTGAAGTCGTGTGAGCTCTATTCACACCCTGGGGTTTGGGGGCTCAGAGAGGTCGCATACCCAGCAGCTGCCACAGAGCTACTTAGTGGCAGAGTCAGAATTTGAACCTCGGTCAGCCATCTCCAAAGACTCCCCATTTTTCTGTGTCTCCATTCCACCAGCCGGCAGCTCGGAAGATATTGTGACAAAGTAGAAAGCCTTGTGCTCTTGGAGACTTAGATTCTGGAGATGTAGATTCAACTCATCATATCGTGGTGCTCCACGAACATTTCCTGAATAAATGGATTGTTGTCATGTTGTTCCTTATGCTATTTTTATGTCTTGGCCTAAAGAGCATCATTAGTTCGTGTGCCTATTAGTCTCTAGAGTCCTTGTCATTGAATGTGTACTAATCTATGTACAAACAAGACAAGATTACAGATAATGTGACAAACTTTTACTAAATATTTCCCCTCAATACTTCAGTCACATAATTATGAAAGGCTTGAGTATTTTGAATCAAATTTCCTCACTGAATGAATGAGGAAGCAAGATCTTGCAAGAAGAGTCCTTTGTGAGGTCACCTGGGGATAAAAGGCAAAGTCAGAATTCAGATTCAGGGGTTTCAAGTCCAAAGGCATTGTTCTGAGCGTTACACTCAGCATTCCTTGTAAAAGGAGCTCATGTTGGTTCTCTGCGTGACAGTCTCACGAGGCACACCTTTCGATACTTGTCATCATTGTGACTTTGTGAGGTAGATAGCCCCAGGTGCCAGCATTCCCATTTCGCCAATGTAGAAATGAGATGCAGAGAGGATAAGATTCAGCTGCCCTCTCCAGGAGGCCTATAGGCACTGGAGTCAGACACGACTGCAATGTAGGGCAAGGCATAGTCCTTCCTTTCTTTCTCCTTCTCTCTTAGCCTGCTGGGGAGGTCAGCAATTCATAGAACACCAGCATTTTAGCCTTGAAGACTAAAGAAAACACTGATTTTCCGATCTCTGTGTGCCCTGTCTACCTAGCCCTGTGCCTTAGACTAGCAGGTGCTTATTAGGTATTGAATTTATTTTCCAGAAAGTTGACCATGATTCCCTACCATCGTATCTACCAGAGGGGTCAACAACATGAACTTGAGATCAGATCTAAAGCCTTCTTTGACCATTTTCTTTTCAGTCGTGTGATCCTGGCAGGGTGGACACGAGGCTGAAGCAAGGAGGTGCCCGGGGTCCAAAATTTCAGGAGGCGCTCACTCTCCAGGGCCGGCTCTGCACTTGCAGGAACCTGCGACCTGGTGCTTCCTCAAGTTTGCAGCCGAGGCATCTCATCTGCCTCTCTAGTCCTGGCTCTAGACCTTGAACAAGGTCTTCCATTTCTCTAAGCCTCGTCTGTACGACAAGGCTAGTTAGTAGCACCAAATCCATTGCCATTGCCAAACTCAACAGCAAACCCAAAAGGCTTTAAGGACAAATGCAATGTTTTGCACAGCTAATCACTAAAAAATGGTAGCAATTAGTATTAGGGAGACTATTTTCAGGTCCCTTGATCTTGAAGGCACAATTCTTCCTTCTCCCCTCCAAAAACCACAGGAATGTGCATCTTCTTGAAGCTACCTTCCCCATTCCGTGTATTTTGCGTCTACTTCGCCTTGGCCTGGCCCTGTTCTCAGGGACACTTGTACAACAACGATCCTTTTACCTTGGCTGTAATTCTGCAACTTGGTAATTATCATGCAGATCCGAATTTACTTCATCATTACACTGAGCCCTCCTTATAGTGCCACGGCAGAAAAAAATAGAAACAGGAAGAAAAGCAAAAGCTTGATAATGCATGGATTACCATTAATGAAGAGATAATGAAAAATGTACATTATCCTCTTGGCAGATGCAGACTCCCTGGAAGTTTATTTCAGGCAGCAGGTTCAGAAAAGCTCTTAATCTCCTCTGTTAACCTAACGAATGACTCAAACTGGAGAAGAAGGGGACGGTTGAAGTTTCACACGTGCAAATGGCACGAGGTACTCAAGATCACCCTCCATAATGTGATGTTGAACTTCGTACAACATACTGGGATCTTTCACTGGTTTATGAGTATAAAAAGCTTTATGCTCCATCATTGCCATGTAACTTGGTAACAGGACAGAAGCAAGTTTTGTTTTCTTCTGCTCTCTGTTTACCACGCATTTAAGTTCATTCGAAAACTTTCAGCCAACACCTAAGCAGGTATTTATCTGTGAACAATAATTTATCTGCTACCGATAATAGTAACAATCATAACGTCAACCTTTCTTGAGTGAATAATGCATTTCAGGCAAAAGAGTCACATGTTAATTTCTGTCTCTCCTTTTTCAACAATAGCCTTCAAGGTAAATATTGCCTATTAACGATGTTTTGAAGATGGGAAAACGAACGAGGGCTGAGGTCGGGAAGTGATCTGGTCAACAGAAAACGTGGGCCGTGAATGGTATCCAGGTCTATGTGACAATACACCCCAGCATTTCTATAACATCAGGCACGGAGCAAGAATAAAAAAATAAAATAAAATATGCAAAAGATGTGGGGGGAGTTTCTTCTTGAAGAGATCGGAGTCTGGCAGAGATAACACTGACTCTCGGCCCAGTACACATATCACCTGTAAGGGCATTGTTGCTACACACATAAAATGATGAGTTAACTGGACCTATGAATTTCTCACTGATCGCAGTAAGGGACGCCAGATGCCACGGGAAGCATCACGGTGGAAAAATGAGCTAGCCCTTTGTCCGTGAGAAAGTTGTTAACTCGAAGTTTTGTAAGGCACCCTGGTAAAATATTTATCTCATTTCCTTGAGTCTAAAACACTACTTCTGGACTGTAAAGATTACCTTAGCAATGTGCACATCCAACGTGTGCGTTTTCTTAAAAGCCCTTATAATGTCAGTGTTGAGCCCTACCGAGTGATGGCATTTTAGAATCAAAGACCTCTTAAAATCCTTTTTTTCCTTTGTTCCTGGCTGATGACTAGAGGGTAAAAGTTAAAGCTCCAATGACCTTGAAGACTGGTCATTTCCCTCCTGGGCGCAAATTAGGTTCTAATGGTGTCCAGAAACCAACGCCTGGCCCACTCAGATAGCTCTGGTTAAGACTGTCCTTTTCGCTTCTTTCTTTAGATTTCACGACACGTCCTAACGGTTTCTCGCACTGGTCGATGATTTTGTACTAGAAGTCCAGACTGAGGAAGCCTGCTCACTGATGACATGGCACACGCTGTTTTACGCTCAGAATGACGTCACATCGATTGCACGGATACTGAAAAACACAACTAGGCAACCTCTATCTGCGAATGGAACGATGGTAGCTGCTGTGGCGGCTCTCACAAAGCAAAGCTGATGTTACGTACAAAGTCAGAAGCAGTGTCCACAAACATCACTGCAAATGCACTGCCGAAATCTGGGCTCACCTTTCACCGACCGGAGACGTAATCATGCACGAAACAAACTATGTTCGCAGTCCGAGGTATGGATATGTGCGCGTGATTACAAACGCTCTAGCCTGCAAAGGCATTCTGGGCTCTGGAAGAGTAGTGGGAATTTTAAAATGTCAGCCCAGGGTTTCCCTAGAATTTCCCTGACAGCGGCTGGCTGGGGAGGAAAGTGTTATGGATGATTCACATGTGGGCCAAATGGCCAGCCCTCTATCTAAGACTGGGGGCGAGGCTTGTCAGGGGGAAGCCACTTCGTGGCTTCTTGTAGGGACTGATTTATAAAAGGTGACCCACTGCGCAATGCTTTTGTTTGCTCGGGAGGAACACGGGACATACAGCCCGCGGTGAAGGCTCTGAGTGGATAGGTGTTCTTGTCATCGGACTTGATTCCTATCATTACGGGTGGTGCTGAAGCTTCATGTTCTAGAAGGCAGGACGGTGTTTGTGGAGGTATTTTCTGCTAACCAGCAAGAACGAATTGGACTCTATTTTTAGTGGTCCCATCAGAAGAGAGATGGCTGGATGGCCAGTCACCTCTGAATTTCTGAGTTCTGAGATCCTGAGCATTTCAGTGAGTGAGGGCTGGTGTTGAAATGAAGGGGCAAAGTCTACCTATTGGTATGAGCTACCTTTTTAAAAAAATGTTTGTTTATTCATTTAAAGAGAGCATGAGCAGGGGCGGGGGGCAGAGAGAGAGAGAAAGAGACAGAGAGAGAGAAAATCCCAAGCAGATTCCATGCCATCAGCACAGAGGCCAATGCAGGGCTCGATCCCACGAACTGCAAGATCATGACCTGAGCTGAAATCAAAAGTCGAACACTTAACCGATTGAGCCACCCAGGCGCCCCGTTTGAGCTGCTTTTTCATTTGTGGCTCTCTCCTTGGAGTTGGCCAAAGTAGCAAATGCAAAATTAACATGGGTGATTCTGATAGGGCCTGAGTCTCTCCTTGGGGTCAACCTGAAAAGCTGTAGGTCTTGAGCTAGGTTCCAACCTGTCCCTTTCAATGGCACCTGGTTATAGTGACTGGCTAAAGAAAACCCCAGGGAACACCGCCAGTCTCTTTGAGACAAATTCATTCCACAGCACTTACTTAAGCACTCTCACTAACGGAGAGGCTGATCTGAAAAGAGTAAACTACTATACTACTCAAAGAACTGTCCCTAGTCATGGAAGAAGGAATTGATTGAGTCAGTGTGAACTGTAAGTGGGAGCATCCATGGGCAGCACTGAGCTTGAAGCCTGGCACACTAACGTATTACTGATTTTTTTAATGTTTATTTATTTTTGAGAGAGAGAGGAGGAGAGGCAGAGAGAGAGAGAGAGAGAGAGGGAGACACAGGATCCAAAGCAGGCTCCAGGCTCTGAGCCATCAGCAGAGAGCCCAATGCAGGGCTCGAACCCACAAACCGTGAGATCATGACCTGAGCTGAAGTTGGATGCTTAACCGACTGACCACCCAGGCGCCCTATGCCACACTAATTATTATTATTAATGAAAGCCTAAATTATCATCACAGATATGACCTACCCTTACTTTGCTTCTCATTTGCTGTGAAACGGTAATAGTACTCTCAGACTAGAAGCCACCTGGCTTTCTGAGTTACCGGAGCCTCAAGTGCTGATGTGTTGAAAGCAAAATAAACAGAAGTCATTTATCACTTTGACAATTTATTCTACTCAGGACCCCAGGCCCAGAAGTGTCCAATTCTCCTGAGGTTTATTAGTTATAAATCATTTTGAGTTTAGCGCTTGTAAATTTACTGATTGCCAACATTATACTTTCACTCAGGATGTGTCTACAGGAATGTCTAGCATTTTTATTGTGATCTACTCTTTCCCCCAAAGAAGACAAGTGTGCCTACTCTCTAAATGCCATCGCTCTCTCAAGTTTAGAGACATGGTAACATCTACGTTACACAGGCTCTGGTGCCCTTCTCATTATTTGTTCATTTATCTGTCACCATTCAACAAATGGTTACCAAGTGTCTCCTCTGCACCAGATGCTACATTAGGTGATGGGGATGAAGAGTTGAGTAAGAAACGGCCCGTGTCCTCTAGCGTATGAACAGATGACAAAGCCTGGCAGGTATAGAGGTGACTTAAAAATTTGTATGTTAAGAAATAAAATGAGAGCAGGGAGAAACACACAAGTGGCTTGTCTGGATTATCCGGAAAGGCTTGGCTGAAAGTGGGCATCTGAGCTGGGGGCTCACAGCAATGGGTAGAAAGTTGCCCGAGGAGGGAAAGCAGCAAAGGGTGTTCCACACAAAAGAGATGCCTCGTTTTGCGGGACAGTGGTGGACATTCGGGGTTCGTGTGAGAAAGTCAGTCTGATGAGAAGTGGAAACGAGGCTGTGTGGACATGAAGGTTGGGCAAAACGGGATCCCCGGCGAAAGACGCTGGTGAAGGGGAGCAGCAGAAGAGTGTTCGTATTTATGTATTTATTTATTTAAAAAAATTTTTTTAATGTTTATTTTTGAGAGAGACAGAGACACGATGCGAGCGGGTTGGGGCAGAGAGAGAGGCAGGCACAGATCCAAAGCAGGCTCCAGGCTCTGAGCTGTCAGCACAGAGCCCAACGCGGGGCTCGAACTCGCGAACTGTGAGATCACGACCTGAGCCGAAGTCGGCCGCTCTGCCGACTGAGCCACCCAGGCGCCCCAGAAGGGTTTTCGTTTCAAAAGTTAGAAGATTTTATTACTTCTTTAAGAGCAGCTTTAGGCTAATAGAAAAATGAGCAGACAGCACAGAGAATCCCCCCACCATGCTTCCTGCCCTCCTCCGGAGTTTTCTCTGTTATTCACGTCTTGCACCAGCCAATTGGCCACCAGAGGTTTTCAAGCAAGGGCGTAATAAAGATAATTTTGGTATTTGGGGAAGAAACTTGGTAGTGTGTGGTGATGAGACCGGAGACGGGTCACAGCTCTGGGGCCAAGTTCCACCCGACAGCTGGGGAGAGGCTAGAGCCAAGGCAGAGGTGCTAGAGGGTGAGAGAGGTTGGACTCTGTGCTACCAGATTACCTAAGTGGTTAGCAAGATCTGGGAACTAAGCGTGAGGCCCCAGGTTCGCTCTCCAGACCTGCTCTGCCCAAAGGAACTGGACTCTTAGAGCATTTCTCCTTTCAGTGCCAGTAGGGGGCGCGGGAGGGGCAGACAGGAAGAAGGGAGCTTCCCTTCCTGTTTGGTGTTTTTTTTCTACTCTTGCTGCCTGTCCCGCAGCGGTGCAGGTGTGTGGGGGCACCCAGTGGCTCCCTGCCCCAAACACCCACCCCAGATGTGTACTCCCTTTGTCATCTAGCAGCTCTGGCTTGACCTGGTACCCAATGGCTGTAGCCTTCCCTCTCCAGACCTCATGCTACAGTGAGGTCCTGACTCCCAGTGAGCCCCACTCACCCGCGTGGGCTCCTCTGAACCCCAGAGGGCCAGGGCTTGCCTCTCTGTCCGTGAACTCGTGCCTGGACGCCCCACCAACTTCTCCATCCCCCCGGGGGGGAGGGCTGCAAGCATATCTGGTCAGTGAGCTCTGTGTGCCAGCCCTGGAGCGCAGGACCCATTTCCAAACGTGTCCTTCCTTGGGTGCTCTCCCTCAGCCCTCGGCTGTCCTTTAGAGGCCTCTTTATAGCTTTGTAGTTAACCCCCAGCATAGTTTAATACTTCTCGTGTTAAGCTTCCCAATTTCAGTTACGGTGAGGCTTCTGTATCCTGGTTGAACCCAGGTCATAGCTCAACCAAGGGAATGGTGGTCCTAATGGGGGTGGGAGGGCAAGAACCACCTTTTGGTGGTAAAGACAACGAATTCATATTTGCAACTGCTGCATTTCAGGTGCTTGTGGGACCTCCAGGTGGAGAAGTCGAATAGGGGACTGGCCCCGGGGACGTGGAACTCAGCCCGGGGATACAGATGTCTCAAGCACAAACATGGTGATTGAAGTAAAGCTATCCAGGGAAGACAAGCAGAGTCTCAGGGGCAAGAAGGCCCCCAAAATGGAATCCTTAAAATCCCCCCAGTGTAAGGACCGAGCAGAGCGAAGGTGTCAGCAAAAGAGGCAAGAGGAACAGACCCCAAGGTACAAGAACTCACAGAAGTCGAGGAAGGATGGGACAAGATGTCTCAGATGACTCAGCAGGATCGGGTTGTCTTCAGAGTTTACTGGGAGGTTCAGGGCATTCTCAGGAATGACACCCTGAGAGTGTCAAACGTGTAGGGTGTAAACATGTCACCTCTGTGAACGCTTCCCATTTGGGAAGGGTGAAATGTTATTAAGGGCTACCTGGTGTATTACTGCCTTTTCTTCCTTGAGGACAAAAGAATGGAATTCCACCTCTTAGGAGCTCCCTTGCACTTGCGGGCATGCAGAGTGGATCTGGAGTCAGTTGGGAGCCCCCGATATGATCTGAGAGCCATCTAGTCCATTCAGACATTTCCTGGGGAGATCTGGTTTCCGGTGGAAGCTTGATAGTGTTTGATCCGTCCTACCAAGTTCTAAGCTACCCGCTGCCCAACTGGCATATGGCTCTTGGATTTGTTGCAAGAGGGTCTTGGGACTTGGAGTGCTAACATCTGCATGCGGTTTTTGACATTGTAAGTGTCTTTGGGACACGGTGAGAGCTCACATTCAATTTGTCTGCCAGCCCAGCTTCATAGACAAGTCCCTTGATAAACCGGTGGATCGCGCACTGTTCTATAGTCTGCGTGATCTCTTCTCACTGAGACCTGGGAAATCATCTTCCGTGCTCTTATCGGACGGAGCCATTTGATTTTTGTGTCTTGGCCATATGTCTACACTGGGTTTTTCTGTAGGAAACTCAGTATCTATTCTGATAAGTTATGCTTCCTGGGCGCTGAGAGGACAGATACAATACCTTTCCAAGTAGGATAGATGCATCCTCTGAACGTAATTTTGATGGCTCTACAGGCGAGCTTGAGAAAATTGTCATTTCTTAACACACAAGGACAAAACATAAGCTATTTCTTAGATAAGGCAGGGTAGCGAGTGGAAGAGTGGAAGGGGAGTTTATACCTCACACGTACGTCTGCTTCCGGGGGCGTATCCTGGCTTTATAAACACGCGCAAAAGTTAGCAGCCGACAACATGTTTTCAAAACTGAACCACTGATTCTCTCTTTGGATGGCACAAGCTGGGCACCATACAAGCTGAAATAATGGACCCTCTGATTAACTTGGACACAAGTTCCCCCAAAGCCTGCCGTTGTCAACTCCTGAGGTTACAAGCTGTGGGAGAGGGACAGCAATCACAAAATGTGACTCGACCTTCTTCTCTCCTCTGTTGGTCTTTAGGTAGTCAAGCTAAGAGCTTTCAGGAGAGGGTTTTACAGTGGGTGGTGGAGAAAGTTAGCCACCCTGAATCCTGGAGGGTTATTTTGTGAATCCGGAAAGTGGGCAAAAGCAGTGATAAAGGCGTCCACATAAATCCCTTAAAAAAATAGCAAGAACTCAAAGGCGATCGTTTTTCACCTACGATGCCTTTGGACACTGTGGATTTTTTTTTTTTTTTTTTTTGAAACAAAGAAACTGGACCTTGGTTTTGAACTGAAAAACCCTGTGTCATCCTACAGAGAAACAGCCACGTTATTATTTAACGCATGTCGCCCTCTAGCAGATGGCTTAGTATTGCAACAGCAAGTTTTTCCTTCCCATCTCTCTGGCATTCGAATCAGCGCTGATCTGGGGAGACATGCAAAGGAGAACCGGTTTAGTCCCCCTAAACGGGACCTGCCAGGGACCCCTCTGTGTTTGGAACAAAGGCTGGACTGTGCAGGATAAGGAGCTGGGCCTCATGACGTTAAGCAGCTACACTCCGCAGTCCTCACCGCCATGACCCCTAGAAAGGCTGTACAGCTTGCCAGGGTGGGGCTGGCTGGATACCGAGGGCAAGGGGGGGTCCTAGGGGGAGGAGCTTGGAGAGATCACAAACGGTCGTGTGTTTTGTCAGAAGTTGGGGGATCGTGGGAGGCCTGGCCACGAGCACGTGTGAGTGGCGAGGGTGCTGAACACGCCTCCCGGGGAGACTGTGCGCGCCCTTTGGTGATGTCTGCGGGAATGCTTCAGATCCCCTGCCTCCCCAGGACAACCGGAGGCCCTCCTCTCGCTCTGGGGATCGGTCCACTTCCCAAGGGGCTCCCGTGAAGACTCCACCCGGCGAATGTACTGAACAGTCCTTGAGCTTGGAGGGGTGCACGGGTCACTGTATCTGCAATGCGCTGCTGTGGTTGAGCCACTGGTAATAATCGCATCTTTGATCTACTTGTTGTGAAGACATTGCATCAGGCTCGATGCCATGCCCTTCCTGTTTTTAAATTCGCGTCCGTGTTCAATTACTGTAATTGCAAAAATAAATGTAGCACTAATGACTCCGGCGTATAATTCTACATCTCACAACTCGGCCGTTACAAATAAAGGAAGTCCTAGCCATTATCATGATAGTTCCTAAGAGCCTGGAACTGTGACCTCATTGTAGTTTCAGTTGCCAACACGAGGTAAACAGTGACACTGCTATTACTTCAGGGTCATTTACCCTGCGAGGAAGAAGGGGTTGCAATTAAATAATGGTAGTAGGGTCACCAGATTCCATCAATATCAAGAAAGTTAGCCAATATGGCGTGGATATAGAAAACTGTATGGTATAACCCTGGTTGAAAAGACGGAGTCTTTAAGAAAGTAATAATAATAAAAAAATTCCCCAGGGATGCCTGGGTGGCTCAGTCAGTTAAGCGTCTGACTCTTGATGCCGGCTCAGGTCGTGATCTCACGGTTCGAGAGCTCGAGCCCCGCATCAGGATCCACACTGTCAGAGTGGAGCCTGCTTACGATTCTCTCTTTTCCTCTTTCTCTCCCTGCCTCTCTCTCAAAATAAATAAATCAACTTAAAAAAAAACTCTCCCTGACCCTGTGCTTCACTGACACCCAGTCAGGTGCTGGGTGCTGAGGATCTTACGTGGGTGACAGTCTGGACCCCCACCTTGCCTCTCGGTTTCTGTTGCCGTCCTCCCTTCCCCGCCCCTCTGCACAACCATCGGACGCGTTTTACTAAAATGCAAATCAGACCATGCCATCTCTCTGCTTGAGATCGCTCAGTGGCTCTTTAGGACCCGTAGAACAGGCAGTTTTCATGTTTGCAAGAAAATCTATGCAGCCCTTCGAGATGCTCCTTCCCACGGATCACATACCATCTTCTGCCTCCTTTTTCTCTTCCTGCCCCGGGCGTCTGGTATCTGGCTGCCTTGCAGCTCCACGGACATGCTGTTCCTAACCTGGTCCCCGCCCCCCACCCCCCACAATGGCATCTGCTCTCATTCCCTGCAGGTAGAGCCACGGCCAAGTCTCCTCCTGGCCACGCCCCGTCCCAGAGTCACCTGCCAATTCTTATCTGCTTTTCGAGCCCCAGCTCAAACATCACCTCCTTTGTTATGCCTTTCTTGGTTCTTCCAGGAAGATTCCTCCTTCTTGGGTGCCACACAGCATCTTGTTTTGAATCAGTGCCACTGCGTTTATGCATTCTTATCCATTCTGGTTACGTGTCGACCCCTTCCCGAAACCACGAGCTGTGAAAGATAGCCACCGATGTCTACGCCCCGTTTATCACTAGGACGTGACTCACTGCCTGATCTGTAACAGGCAGTGTCCAGATGATTGTTGAATTCTGGTTTTGAGAAAGAAAAAATTGGGGTCTGAAGAAGACAGGAGGAGGGTGAGAAGTGTCTGGAAGCGGATGAAGGCTGGTCCCATGCGAAAGGCTTTGGGCTTGTTGTATCTGGCTGTGGGTGTGAAGCCTGATCGATGCGTGGAGGACAGAGTGAGGGACAGGAATAACATAAAGAAGGCTGGCCTAAATGTCAGCTGTTGAAAGAGACAATCGGCTGTCTCTTGAAACAGGTAGTGAGCATCTGATAACTGAGGGATTTGGGCTAAGCTGGAGATGTTGTAGGAATTATTCAAGTATCACGTGGATGACCGTGTTGGTTCTTTGTTTTATGATACAGTAATTAAAACATGGCCTTGATGTTCTATTACCCTAGCTCTTTGTATCTCAAAAAACAAAACAAACAAACCCCAACCCTAAATAAAATTGCTAGGACCTAGATTTGCCTATATCATTATCCTCAGATGCTTGATACGAGTTATCGAATGTTAAAGATGATCAACACTTGTTTTTATAAGGTTACCGAATACATGAGGTAGTTCCAGAAAGGTCTATGACCTACTTCGGCATTTAAGATTTGGATTTTTGCAAACGATATTTCATGTTTATGGGGATGGCCTCGTGATTCTTGAGGGTGGAGCTGAAAAGAAGTTTCCATTTCCTCGGCTTCATCCTGACGACATCAAGCTTGTTATGGTTTCGATTCTTACTGAGGGTTTGGATTCATCCACAGGTTTGATTGGGCCTTTCTGTTTTTGCTAAGAGTCAGCTGCACATTTGGAGACAAATAGAGATTCCTACTGTGAAATTTCCGAAGTCCCATCACTATTTAAGATTTTGTACATCACATGATTTTATGCTGCTGGGTTTTTGTTTTTGTTGTTTTTGTTTTTGTTTTTTGCTGCAGCAGGATGGGAAAGATAAAATAGTTGTGCTGAATCTGCGGTGCTGGACCATTGTGGTGGCACAAAGCTAACTGATCATTTTCCATTTGTCTACAAATTCCAGTTTTACTGTGTCTGCCAACCCTTACATGGCCCCAGATTAAGTTGCTTTATGTTACACAACCTCCTAAGGAGGATTTCCTATTATCTAAATAAAGCCCCAGAGGAAATTTGCCTCTTATTAACGTTAAAGTATCTTCTTATTCTTTTTTTTAAATATTTTTTTAATGTTTATTTATTTTTGAGAGAGAGACAGAGTGCGAGCAGGGGAGAGGCAGAGAGAGAGGGAGTCACAGAATCCGAAGCAGGCTCCAGGCTCTGAGCTGTTAGCACAGAGCCTGACGTGGGGCTTGAACCCACGAACCATGAGATCATGACCTGAGTCGAAGTTGGATGTTCAACTGACTGAGCCCCCCAGGTGCCCCAGTATCTTCTTATTCTGATTTATCTGTTTGTTTTTAAGTAGGCTTTATGCCCAGCATGGAGCCCAATGTGGAGCTTGAACTCCCGACTCTGAGATCAGGAACCGAGCTGAGATCAAGAGTCAGATGCTCAACTGACTGAGCCACCCAGGTGCCCCTAAGATATCCTCTTAAAGTTGACTATGGCTATTTGAAATGGGATGTGCCTCAAAACTCATTGGGACTGCAGATGAGGCAAGGTCCTTCCAGTTCGGCTCAGGACAGAGAACCTGGCTTGCTGAACGAAGTTTGTTGCCTCCTTGAACAGAACACTGACAGCGTTTTCCCATCTTTCCAGTCAAGAAAGAAATACACCACCAAGAAATACACCACCCCTGTACCGGAGAAACACGTCTGAGGGTACTGAGTCTGCCGGGTCCCCCAGCAGGCACCCAGTCAGGAGGTGGCATTTCACATTCACTTCGTACCTATTGTCATCGAAGAACCTATCAGTCACCCCTATCAGTCTGATCACAGTCCAGCCACCTGGAGATGCCCGCCTACTGTTCAGGGAAATCACTCCACAGTAACTGCTCTGCAAGTGACAGTATGTGAAGACTTCTGTTTGGGAGCCACTGGCAAGATGGGTCAGGACAGCTCCGCTTTGGGTAGTAGAGATTTGGAGTGTTAGGTCCTTTTCCCCTGGTGCCAAAGTTCTGAATGGTTCTATGTGTTACAAGGAAAGATACCCTCTCATGTAGTAATTTGTGGTTCTTGGTCCTTTCTTCCTCATTATGCCATCATTCTTTCTTTCTTTCTTTCTTTCTTTCTTTCTTTCTTTCTTTCTTTCTTTCTTAAATATAAATCTTTAATTTACATGTGGCAGAGTTCAGATACTAGTTTAGGCGATATAGCATAGGTGTGCATTGGGTCAACTAGTTAAGCTAGTTGAAATCCATATATGAAGAACAAAAGTATACATATTTTAAAGGTCATTATCTATCTATCTATCTATCTAATCCATTATATAATCTCCTTAAAATGATCTCTTAGGCCTAAATCTGAAAGAAGAGTGTCCAATCAGAGGCTACTGGTTTCATTACCTTTCTTCTTCTTCTTCTTTTTTTTTTTAAGTTTATTTATTCATTTTGAGAGAGACAGAGGGAGAGAGAGAGAATCCCAATCAGGCTCCATGCTTCAGGGCAGAGCCCGATGTGGGGCTCAAAGTCAAAACCTGTGGCATCCTGACCCGAGCCAAGACCGAGAGTCGGATGCTTAACCAACTGAGCCACCCAGGCGCCCCTTCGTTACATTTCTAAAGAAAGAGTATACCAGCAGAAGAAATATAGTAAGCAGGAAACTTAAAAAAATGGACTTATGAAGAGAGACACTGAGAATTTTCTTTACTAAAGCGCTGAGAAGAGGATTCTCTGACCAGCTGGCTTAAACGGATCCAATGTCTCCAGACAGAGGATAGGGATACATCAGTCTGGCACAGCTTAGTGCCAGTACCTACTAGATTCATTCTAGTAACAGATCTTGCTAATATGTCAGGTTTGCTGTGCAACATGGAGGTTGAAATCTGGCTTCTAAAAATTTCCGCCGAGGGAGAGAAATCACTGACTCAGAGAGAGACCTTTGAAGTACCATGTCAAGTAGAACTATTTCAAATATTAATTGCGGACCTACTTACTCGGTCCCGGTGTTCCAGGCTTGGGAATTAATTTCATTCTGAATGTGGCTACTGATGTCAATATAAGAATTGGTTAAGGAAGGGAGGATGATGGAGTCTGGGTCGCAGGAGAGTAGAAACGCCATCTAGATTAGAAATGATGAGTGTCTGTGTAAGGTAGAGGCAGAAAGGTAATGGACGTTGAGAAGGGGGATGTATTAAGAACATGGAATTAGGGGGAACTGGAAATATACATGAAGAGGTTTCAAGAAGATTCTCAGATTTTTTCTGTGGGCTTGGTATTGGCCAGACTCGGAGATACTGATAATGCTTGGAAGAATAGGGGGAAAACAATTTCTGGACTTTCTTCTTCCTTTTTTTTAATGTGTATTTATTTTTGAGAAAGAGACAGAGCACGAGCAGGGGAGGGGCAGAGAGAGAGGGAGACACGGAACCTGAAGCAGCTCCAGGCTCTGACACGGGGACTCAAAGTCATGAGCTGTGAGATCGTGACCTGAACTGAAGTCGGACGCTCAACGGACTGAGCCACCCAGGCGCCCCAATTTCTGGACTTTCTAAACCGAGGGCCATTCTTGGACAAAAGTGACCTTTCTGAGGTACTTCTGTGCTGTTAGATTCTATCGGAGTACCAGGCACCTGAGATGGAAACCAGCGCCTTCCCGCCTGCAACCACTATATAGGAATACGGATATGCTAACAAGCTTTCACAAAAGTCTTACACCGCGAAGAACATGAAAATGAAATGGCATATAATTTTCCACCTATCTCCTTCTTCCCCAGCCCCCATCCGCTTCCCTGGAAAACAGCAACCTCAAGCTAAATAGGTTTGGTTAATGTGTTTTTATTTTATAAAACCGTAATTCCTTTTCTGATTTATTAGTGACATGAACTACCAGCTAAGAGTTTTCTCAGGTAGTTGGCTAACCAAAGAGAATTTTGTGATGTTGCAGAAACACTGTACTTGCTCACGGAAGAGAAACGTGTCAGTAGCGAAAAGAAACGTGAAGAAGGGCCAATTATACAATGCAGTTAATTTTTCTATCAGATTTTCACTTTTTTACTTAGTGAAAATATTAAAACTTAGACGGTGGAACAAGAGAAACACTCTAATAACAACTACTGTAACAGCCATCTCTTAATTTGCCTGCCCCCAATTTCTTTATCGTGGGAACTACTTTTCCCCTCGCCTGTGGTTCTGGTGGGCGTGTCCATCAAGGCTCCCATCTCATCACAGGGGTGGAGCCAAGGGTCAATCAGAAAACCTCATCTCCCCGGACATAGTGATTGGTCCAGGGTGGGCACATGACCCAACCAGGGCCAATCGGAGTTCTTCTGGGGACTTGAAAGGTTGATTCACTGACAGTTTCCCTTTCAGAGACCCTGAGCTGTATTCACTTGCAACGTTGGGCCTATCATAGCTGGGCTTTCCCTCTGCCTAGACAGAACCTACCAGAAAAGGAAGGCCACAAAACGGAGAGATGAGGAGATCCAGCTAGAGTCTTAATAACATCAGTTGAGGGTCTATATTCATCCTTGCCTGACTATTACTATTCCCCGAGCCAATAAATTCTCCCTTTAAAGTTTATTTTTTTAATTATTTTTTTAACGTTTATTTATTTTTGAGACAGAGAGAGACAGAGCATGAACGGGGGAGGGTCAGAGAGAGGGAGACACAGAATCTGAAACAGGCTCCAGGCTCTGAGCTGTCAGCACAGAGCCCGACGCGGGGCTCGAACTCACGGACGGGAGATCATGACCTGAGCCGAAGTCAGCTGCTTAACCGACTGAGCCACCCAGGCACCCCTTAAAGTTTAGATTTCATAATAGGGGAAACTGCATACAGGTGGAGGAAGAGTAGGTATGTTTTCTGTGCAATTTTCCTGTAAGCCTGTAAGTGCTCTAAGAACATAACCTATTAAAATATAATCGATGAATAAAATGTCAAAAAAAATAATAAAGTTTAGATTTCAAAGGAAAGAATGCTGACAAATTATACACCCTGCATTGAACTCAAAGCTATGATCTACAGATTATCTGAAGGAAGGAAATAGTTTATTATCAATAGCACTTTTCATTTAAAGATCGGAAAGCATCTTTAAACATGAGGTATTTGGAAGGCGAAAAAGTTGACCCCTGAGTAGTTTAACTATATGCTAATGGGAAATGAGAACATGGAAACACAACATTTATGTATATTTTAAGTCCAATGTCAATTCCGCAACGCTTTGATGTCCTTCCCCAAATTCAATAATGTATGGTTGAAAACCACTGGACATAAGGAGTAATACATTTATAAATCACTCTGAGTGGTTAAAAACAGAGGTGTCAACAGGCCAACTCTCTGGGAATTATTTTACTTGGAACACGACTGACATTGCCCCTCTTCTGTCGATCTCATACATAGGCAATGACAGGTGCACAAAACCCACCTTAATTAGTCTATTAGATAAACAGAAGAGTAGGAAATAAGTGAGAAACAAGAAGCTTGCAAATTCCTTTTATCTGTGTTCTGGGACTTAAAAAAAAGTTAGAAGTGATATTCGAAGTCATTTATTCAACTCCTTCCACGTACTATGTCAGGGTATTGTCACCTATATTTCCCAGGGAATTTAATTCATGGGATGTTGCCATGTAGGAATTTTCTAACCCCCTAGAATCCGAATATAGTCCTCAATGTGTGATAGTACCTACAGACTCATACCAGAAACTTTAAGATGAAACAATATTAAATTCGTGGTTATTGTATGAAATTAGCAAACTCTCCTGCCACTCATTCTGTCTTTGGACCTTTATTCTCTGGGCAGGTGGTTCCTATTTATCCTGACGGTCAGCTACGCTGGATGTGCTCTCAGGGTCTCCCTCCCCTGAGCCTGGATTAGTGCCCCTTCTCCAGTGCACACCCACACGGGAACACAGGTCACATTAAACTGTCATCGTCCTTTGTTTCCTCAGCTAGACTGAGAGCAACCTGGGGCAAAGATTGTGTCAGGCTCGGTTCTGGATCCCAGAAGAATACACAGTTCCTGGCACATGGGTGAGGCTCAACAAATTGCGTGTTTTAATGAATACACGAGTGCTGGTTAGACAGTATGCTTTGGGAGGGAGGCTCTAGAATCAGCATCAAAGATCTTACTTAAAAGATATCCAATGTACTAACTTAAACAGAGTTTAAGGACAAGAACATAAATTCAAATGGAAATGGGCTTGAATGGTTATTGATCACCAAACCTATGACCTATCAGAGGGCAGGGACAGGATCCTGTACACCTGTTGGGGTGGGAGTTCTCAGCCCTGGATGGTCACTAGAATCCCCTGGGGCAACTCTAGAGCCATATAGATAACCTCGCTGCCATTTAGATCAGGCTCTGTGGGGATGGGTACCAAGCATCAGAATTTTTCAGAAGTTTGGTAGGCGATGTTAACATTTAGCCAAGGATTGAGAAACATTGAATTAGCTAATGGATAAGAGTGCTTCCTACCATCCAGTCAGCTTCCCTATGACTTTCCTTTTATTTCTATGGAAGCGATCATTGGGATCATTGCCCAGTAAGTAACGCATGTGCAGAGGGCTCGCTGTAGGCCGGGCACTTTACATTTATCATCTCAATAAAATCACAATGGTTCCCTTTCATACATAAGGTAATTGAGGCTCCGGGGCTTAGGCAGCAACAGACCATGGACTGGGAACCACCTCTCTCAGTAGCCAGACCATGGCTTTTCTACAATGCTGCATTAAGTTGGTTGGATGCGATTCTGATTATACTAGACTGAAAAATGGTCACTGACCTCTGGGTATATAATTGGTTTGCCCTACAGGTAATGAACTATTTACCCTTCCCTGGGGTCAAAGAGATGTCAAGAAATAAAGATGGAAAGGTTTAATGTTTAATATGATTCTCATGTCAGGGAAACTACTATTGTTGGGAGTAGTTTCCATAAAAGAAGCTAGTTAAACAAACAACCTAAAACAACAAAATAAAATACAAACAGCTCTTATAGTTCATTTGTTAATTTATATGTATGTGTTATTCATTTAACAAACATAAAAGCAATGTCTTCTCTGTTCCAGATTCTGTAGTATGTGCTGGGATATGAGAAAGAATAACTTGATTATCCCCTAAATCTTAGGATGGATGTAAGTATTCTGTTAAAGTAATAATAAAATCTTCCAATAAAAAATATATTTTTTTAATTTTATTTTTTTATTTTTTAAAATTTATATCCAAATTAGTTAGCATAGAGTGCAACCATGATTTCAGGAGTAGATTCCTTAGTGCCCCTTACCCATGTAGTTCATCCCCCCTCCCACAACCCCTCCCGTAACCCTCAGTTTGTTCTCCATATTTGTGAGTCTCTTCTGTTTTGTCCCCTTCCCTGTTTTCATATTATTTTCATTTCCCTTCCCTTACGTTCATCTGTTTTATCTCTTAAAGTCCTCATGTGAGTGAAGTTATATGATTTTTGTCCTTCTCTGGCTAATTTCACTTAGCATAATATCCTCCAGTTCCATCCACGTAGCTGCAAATGGCAAGATTTCATTCTTTTGGATTGCCAAGTAAGACTCCATGGTATATATATACCACATCTTCTTTATCCATTCATCCACCGATGGACATTCGGGCTCTTTCCATACTTTGGCTATTGTTAATAGCGCCGCTATAAACATGGGGGTGCATGTATCCCTTCGAAACAGCACACCTGTATCCCGTGGATAAATGCCTAGTAGTGCAATTGCTGGGTCATAGGGTAGTTCTATTTTTAGTTTTATGAGGAACCTCCATACTGTTTTCCAGAGTGGCTGCACCAGCTTGCATTCCCAATAAAAAATATTTTTGAAGGTTAAAAACGGGATCTTATTTTAAGTGTTAAGGTGTCACCACCTTAAAAAGATGTTAAATTATAAAACATGTAGTACCACCTGGAAATATGAATGGACCAAAAATCCATAGATAGGATGACTGGATTCTTGACCTATTTAGAACTGTTAAGGAATGTTAACAGGACAAAATCTCTCTTAATTTACCCAAGCTTTCCACATAGTTTAAAACCCAGCTGGTAGAAAAATATAACTATGGCCAATGATTTAAAACCTATTTTGTTTTAGGGGACACCTGGGTGGTTCAGTCAGTTAAGCATCTGACTTTGGCTCAGGTTATGATCTCACGGTTTATGAGCTGGATTCTGTGTCTCCCTCTCTCTCTGCCCCTCCCCTGCTCATGCTCTGTCTGTCTCTGTCTTTCAAAAATGAATTAAACTAATTAATGTATTAAAAAACCTGTTTTATATGACTTCAAAGGTACAGCCATATTTCTTACCTTTAATTAAATAATTAAAGTTCCATTTCACTTGTGTTTCATAATAATTATGTACAGAGTTATAAGGGAGAAGACCAAGAACTTCCCTGGGGCAAAGGAGAAGGAGCTGAGCATCAACCAGCGGTAAGCTTGAAGGACCGTACTTGGTGTATTTGTTCTTAAATAGCAATTAACATAAAGTAGGACAGAGTCCAGTCCCATTGCCCTTGTAAGGAAATGCAGTTTGTTTAGGTTTTCACTTAACCTCGGAGAGAGTTCACCTCTGGTCATGCTGACCATCTGGTTGACGCATTCATAACAATGCTATTTCTCAGAGTAGTATTGGCGACAAGAACATTTGCTTCTTGGCCACTGGTTCATGGCATGGCTATTCTTTAATAATACCCACCTTTCCCAGGCATTTGTGCCTGGCACTGTTGCAACTGCTTTCCTTGCCCTTACACATTTGATCCTCACGATAACCCTTTAAGATAGCCCCACTTGGGGGCGCCTGGGTGGCTCAGTCGGTTAAGCGGCCGACTTCGGCTCATGATCTCATGGTCCGTGAGTTCGAGCCCCGCGTCGGGCTCTGTGCTGAGAGCTCAGAACCTGGAGCCTGCTTCGGATTCTGTGTTTCCCTCTCTCTCTCTCTGCCCCTCCCCTGCTCATGCTCTGTCTCTCAAAAATAAACATTAAAAAAATTTGTTAAAGATAGCCCCAGTTTACATATAAGGAAACTGAGGCACAGAGTGATTAAGGCACGTGACCAGGACCTGGGGGTTGAGTGTGGGTGATCTGGCTCCAGAACTCAGGTTCTTCCCACCCCCCCCCCCACACACACACTCTATCCCCTCCCACACGGATGCCTGCTTCTTCTCGTTCATAGCCCCCCCATCTCCCTTTGCTTGTAACCTGTAAACTGAAAGAGCCACTGGGGTATTCAGAGCTTGTGGAAGAAAGCAGTCCCCGAGAACCTACTGGGACTGGCAAAATGAAGCCATGATCCTCAGGAAGCTCTGAGTTCTCGGTGGCTGGGCTGCTGGTCGTGACTGGCTGGGATGGGCAGTGTGGGCTTTCCTGGCTCTGATCACAGCACGGATAGTCCATCCTGTCTAGTAAGGATCTACATATTCCCCAGGCCAGATTTGCATTCACAGGGAGAGCTGACTGATTGAACTATGACTCAAAGAGAAGAAACAGGACTCTGGGAACAGAAAATTGGGGTCTGAGCTCCTCAACCTGGGAAAGATGTGTGGGGAAATAATTTGTAGAGAAGGACATCTGGGACACGGCTGGTTGATGGGGCTAGAACAGTGCTTGCCAGAGGGGATCTTTGGGAAGAGGTCAACGAATGGGAGTGAATAGAAGTCCTGTCAGGTAAGAGGAAGATTTTTAAGAAAACTGTCATCATAGGGGCACCTGGGGAGCTCAGTCGGTTAAGCGTTTGACTTTGGCTCACGTCATGATCTTGTGGTTTGTGAGTTCAAGCCCTGCATTGGGCTCACTGCTGTCAGCACAGAGCCCGCTTTGGACCCTCTGTCTCTCCCTCTCTTTGCCCCCCCCTCCACTTGTTCTCTCTCTCTCTCTCTCTCTCTCTCTCTCAAAAAAAATAAACATTAAAAAAAGCAAACTGTCCTTATAGCAGTGTTTCTAACCTCAGCTCACTGGGCTGGGTGATGTTTGTTGTGCTGGGGTGCTGTCCCGTGTATTATCCCTGGCTTCTACTCCCCCCGCCTGCCAGATGCCAGTGGCACCCCCTCCCCAGCTGTGACAACCAGGATGTCTCCAGGCATTGCCAAATGTCCCCCGGAAGACAAAATGTCCCCACCCCCCTTACTGAAAGCCACTGCATGCAGGCAGCAACATTGGAGGTGAATTTCCAGGTACTTGAGTCTAAGGTACAGGCTCTCTTTTCTCTCTTAGACTGTGCAAACAGGAGGTTGCTACAAACACTCCTGAAACTTCATTTTTGTTTTTTCCCTCCCTTCACTCCTCCTTTCTTCCCCTTTGCATTTGCCTTTTTTTTTTTAATAAAACATATCATATTTTGGAGGAGATATAAGAAGAATCTCTTATTCTTGGGTCTTCTGCACTTTACTAAGCCAAGGAACAAGTTATCTCTTTGAAATGACCTATAATAATGTTTTGAGTATGGATATTTAGATATATTGCAAAATCACTGTTATAAGCAAGAAAACAGCATCCAAGATCCCATTCCTTGCTTCACTTCCTGACTCAACAGTCTTTATTTCTTCACTCATGAAAAACTGAGCGAAGGAGAGCAACCAGTAGCCGCCCCCCCCCCACCTCTCCTACCCCTTTGCCCTAACCCTCTCCCCAGGGAGTGCCCTGGGGAAGAGCCAGCATCCTGAGCTCTCCTTCAAAGTGCACGCTATCCTTCCAATTGCTTTTATCAGCTTGTCTCTTGAATAGCTTTTTGTAAAATCCGAGGAAGAAACCAACAATTTAAAAATAAAATCAGAAGATGCTACTTGTCTGAATAACAAAGAAGAACCCCACCCCCCCAGTTCCAAAAGGCTTAAATGTCAAGGAAAATGTCAAATGAAAATGTAACACACACACACACACGAGTCAAGAATAATTAGCGGACAGTAGATACAATAAAAATGAGGCAAAGAATTAATTAGCAGCCAGGAGTCAAACACGAAACCTGGACTTTCATAGAAGAGAATTGGTAAAATATTAAAATAAGCAAAGACCATGTAAAAGCATAAATAATCTAATTGACCAGGAAATTTAAAGCTTGAAAGCCTCTCAGTGAAAAGATAAGTGGGAGTCATAGTAAGCCTGAAAGAAAAATAAACCACTGGACAATATTATCATCAGCTCAGAAAGAATTTATGAGAGAAACGAAGTAGTTAAAAATAATCAGGTGCCTGGCTGACTCAGTAGGCTAAGCGATGGACTCTTGATCTAGGCTCAGGTCATGATCTCACAGTTTGTGAGTTTGAGCCTCACGTCCAGCTCTGTGCTGACCGTGTGGAGCCTGCTTGGGATTCTCTCCCTCTCCCTCTCTTTCTGCCCCTCCCCTGCTCATGTTCTCTCTCTCTCTCAAAATAAATAAGTAAACTTAATAAAAACAATCAATAGAAAGTAAAACAGTGAATTACAAACAAAGGATGGGGAAGGGATTAATGTGAATAAAAAATGATAAACATTTAAAAAATAATTCAAGCAATACACACACACATATATATGTGTGTATGTATATATATATATATATATATATATTTTTTTTTTTTTTTTTGAAAGACAGAGAGCTGGGATAGGGGAGAAGCAGAGAGAGAGAGAGGGAGACACAGAATCCAAAGCAGGTTCCAGGCTCTCAGCTGTCAGCACACAGCCCAACACGGGGCTTGAACTCATGGACCACGAGATCATGTCCTGAGCCGACGTTGGCCGCTTAATCGACGGAGCCCCCCAGGGGCCCCAATCATTCAAGCAATTTAAGAGACTAATGAACTTTAAGAAGAAAAATCAAGTGAGCTGAAACAGTGAAGCTGGGAAGCCTCGGGACACCAGAGGTGATGTGGTCGTGTATGTCAGAGATAGGGTTTCCAGGTAAAAGAAAAGATTTGCCAAATATTTGCTAAGTCTGGCCATCAGGCTTTTAAGAGCGTCACTGGGCAGAGTTGGTCCCCTGGTGTGGTTTTGGGGAAGGGGGCCAGGCCGGGCTGTGTGTTCAGAGGCCAAGGTGCTACCACCAGGAAGGTGGTAAGTTCTCAGCTGGGGGGGGGCGGGGGACACAAGGCCACATCGCAGGGCACAGACCTCCTCCAGTATAAGCTTGCAGGGCACTGCAGAACAGCAGTTTCTTGCCCAGTGGTGTCGTCACACGCTTTCCTCCTCGTGTTCTCGACTACTCTTTCTAGTCCGGAAAATCTGAGTGGATGCGAACCCAGGACACGCTGTCGGGTTGGTCCTAAACCACCCCCCCTCGAGGAATTTTTCACATTCCGGCGATTCTTCGTTCATCCAGAAGAGGGCGCAGGAAAACACATATGGATCCCAGAACCGGGAAATGTTAGCTTATCTCCTACCGTTCCCGCTGCTTCATTAGGTTAGCAGCGGAATTTTATGAACACTTGTGGGTAGTTACACGTCGACACACCTTTTAATCACACTCTTATTCCCTTGGACAAATTAAAGGAACTATATTAGCGGGGCTGTTGTAACAGTTTATGGCATAAAAATTACGTTAAATAGGGTAACAGGTCAAGGGCCTTTTATCTTTCTTCTGGGGGTACTTTTAGGACTTCAGTGCCTTAAAATGATTGCTGCCATTACCATTCCTCATGCCGTCCCGCTACTAGAAAAGTAAAATCATGCCGCGTTTATTCAATTGATATCGATCGGTCACTTACTGTTGTCAGGCAACTGGTGGATATTGTGGGCAAGTGATGAGTGAGATTCAGACGCTACCATTATGGAGTTTACAGTCTTCTTAGAGCAGGAAGATAATAGGCAAACAGGCTAATTCAGCCCAGTGTAATAAGTGATGGGATACAGGTGCACACAGGTGCTCTGGGAGAGCCCAGGAGGGATCTCTCCCAGCCTTGAGGGGCTACGGCAGGTTTTTTTCCTGGGGAGGCTGAACGTGAGGATACGTAGTTGCTAACAAGGCAAAACAGTCGGGTAGGCTGGGTGAAGGGGTGTGTTTTGGGCTCAGGGAGCAGCTACGCAAAGGGCCTCCGGTAAGACACGGCAAGGCAGGTCCATAAGTCATATGCTGAGTGACCACAGCGGGAGGTGGTTGACACAGAAGAGGCTGGAAAGGCAAGAGGCGCCTGGGTGGCTCAGTCGGTTGAGAGTCCGAGAGTCTTGATTTTGGCTCGGGACACGATCCCAGGGGTGTGGGATAGAGCCCCACATCGGGCTCTGTGCTGACAGAGGGAGTCTGCTTGGGATTCTCTCTCTCCCTGTCTGCCCCTCCCCCACTCACACTCTCCCTCTCTTTCTCTAAAATGAATAAGAATAAGAAAGAATAAGAATAAGAATAAGAATAAGAATAAGAATAAGAATAAGAATAAGAGTAAGAATAAGAATAAGTGGGAGCCTGGAAACGCAAGTGGGTAGAGAAGCAGAGAAAACCATACAGAGCAAACGCCTAGGGGTTGTAGGCAACAGTGATGGGAGGTCCTGCGAAAACAAGGATGGACTGCCTTATAGAGAGCGTTCTGGCTGCAGCGTGGAGACTGGGCCAGCAAGAGTGGAAGCAGTGTGTCCTATCAGGAGGTGGCTGAGGTGATCCCCACGCAAGAGGACACAGACTGCCTAGGTTAAAGCTGCAGGAGCTGCTACAGATTGAATGTTTGTGTCCCCTCCCCTGACCCAGACTCGTAGGTTGCAAACGAATCCCCAATTCAACGATGGGGGTGGGGGCTTTGGGAGGTGCCTGAGCCACGAGGGTGGAGCCCTTGTGAATGGGACTCACGCCCTTATAAAACAGACCCCAGAGACCTCCCTCCCCCCCTTTTGTCATGGGAGGTTATAGCATGAATCAGGAAGCAGGCTGTCACCAGACACGGAACCTACTGGCACTGGATCTCAGACGTCTCAGCCTCCAGAACTCTGAGAAATAAATTTCTGTTGTTTAGAAGCCTCTCAGTTTGGGTATTCTGTCCCAGCGGCTGGAATGGATGGAGACAGTGGCCAAGACGGAAAGAAGTGATGTGTCTGAGACATTCAGGAAGTAGATTTGATCCATATGGTGGTTCAGTCATCCAGAGTGATCGTCGGGTTTCTGATGTGGGCAAATGGGCCCTGGGTATTGCCTCGTGGAAACACATAGGATATCTGTCTTCTATGTCATAGACATGAGAAGAGAGAAGTTGCTGAGAGCGAGTGGGACAGACAAGCTTGGGATGTGCTGTGATTGTGGGGTCTGTTGGACACATGGCTTCAGGATTCAGGAGAACGATCAGGGTTGGAGTCGGTTTGAGAGTCGTGAGCTCACAGCTGGTATTTGGAGGCACGGGAGCGGGTGGGTCCCTCAGCAGAGAAGCTACAGAGAGAAAAGGGGACAGAGCAGGACAGGGTGTAACCACGGGATTTAGGGTAGCAAAGAAGGACAAGGAGGCAAGAAATGGCCTCCAGGTAGGGAAAAAAAAAATCCCAAGAGAGTAAGATGGCCTGAAGTCACAGAAAATGGCGTTTCAAGGAGCAAGCGGTCCACAGAGCTAAATGCTGTGTAAAAACTGTTCCATTGTGTTTTGGAACAAAGGCCTTTGTCTTTTCAGCTGGAGAGGATTCAGTGGAGTGATAGAGGCCAGAATCAGATGACGATATAAGTGTAAGCGAGGGAATGGCCACTAACAATTAGGTGGTGTGTGTGTGTGTGTGTGTGTGTGTGTGTGTGTGTGTGCTTGGAGTCAGGGTGACAGCCTCTGGCAATAATTAGAGGGTGTGGGCTGGAAGGAGGCTTTATTTTCTTGCCCGGAAAGCACTGGGCGCGTTTAATGCCAATGGAAACATTCTAGAGGTGCCCTGAAATATTTTCCGTGTCCACTGAGTAACAAAGGGACACCCAAACCGAAGCCAGTGGCGACTGTCATTCGTTATTCATTTCAATCAGGTGTTCTTTCCAGAAACGTCTCCTTGAAGAAGAACGTACGCGATCATCTCGACTTGAGAGCTGTACCTGAATGCAGCGTTCCCACACCTGCCGCTGACCAGAGTGAACCGCTTTAGCGTGAATTCATTGTCGCGGCAAACTGCTCAGGCAGGCCTCCTGGGAACTTAAACTTCACCATCAAGGAGGCATCAATAGGACTTCTGCTTCCTTTACTTTGAATTCTACCCTTAACACATTGGAGGGAGGCACGAAACTGACCTTTCCAGTTCTCCAGAGAGACCCTCCCAGCCTTCCAAAAAAAAAAAAAAATGCAGCGGTGATAACTTGAAAGACGAAAAAGAGCTGCACAGATCAAAACCGATTGCGTGGGAAGAGAAACATAGAAGGAACTGTCAGTTCACTGGCGTTTTAAAAATGAGACGTTTTATTCCCTAAAGAAATATGGTTAGAGCTGTTTTTGGCACTAGAGAATGTTCCTCTGTTGTTTACTTTTATTTTTAACTAGAATCTCCTGGGGAGCGGGGACTACATCCCGTGCGCCCACATCTCTTTTCCACCCCACGGGACCGTCTGGCATTTTGGTCCCATGTGAAGCACTTCGTGGTACCTGGGGTGGGGGGGAGGGTCTGCGGGGTGAGTGGTCTGGGCCCGCTCAGTCCAGACAGCGTTGCTCAGAAGTCTGGTTCGTGCAGAGGGAGAGCGAATCGTGCAGGAATCGGGCTAAGGGAACTCTCAGAGGAGTACGGGGTCTCAGATTCCAAAGGGTCCCGGAGGAGACGCTCTCTCACCAATCAACCGAATGGTGCTAAGCCAGTTACAAAGTATACATGCGGTTCCAAAGTTAATTTCCTCTACCTGGCAACTGAAACCGATTTTTTTTTAATGTGTATTTATTTTTGAGAGAGAGGGCGAGAGACAGCGTGCGAGCAGGGGAGGGGCAGAGAGAGAAGGGGGGAGACACAGAATCCGAAGCAGACTCCAGGCTCCCGAGCTGTCGGCACAGAGCCCGACACAGGGCTCGAACCCACAAACTTCGAGATCATGACCTGAGCCGAAGTCAGAGGCTCAACTGACTGAGCCGCCCAGGCGCCCCTGAAGCCTATTTTAATATTTGTGTCCAGTCCTAAGGATAATGGCTCTTAAGGGGTTTACTGTATTACAACAGGGAGATGCGGTCCACGGCTTTCTGTGCACAAGGGTTGTGACTGCTGTATGCAAAGCCATTGCGGTATGGGCAAGTTATAAGATACTCTACTCGCATTACTTGTGTTGTTAACTCCCCAAAATAGCCCTGAGGGGTTCCAATTGGCACGAGGATCCAGAACTTGCCGCACTCTATCTGAGCAGCGAGGATACCCGCGGCATTATGTATTCATCTTGGTCCACACAGCATCGAGGAGGGGGGCATCTTTACTCGGGCTGTTTCCCCTCATGTGCGTGTCTCCCTGACACGAAATCTGTGGCAACGCCATATAGAGTTTCTCTATCCTGGCTGCACCTGCAATTATCCCGGAGTTCTGGTAAATACATGTGGGTGAGATGCACCTGAGACCGATTAAGTCAGGGTCTCCGGAGGCCGGGACCCAGGCATCCCTAGCTGTAAAATTTCCCCAGGGGATTCTCATTTGCAGCCAGACTCGCGGGTCACAGATGAACGTTCTGGGGGAGACAAGGTCACTTTGGTCTTTGCTCTGACGGGTAGAATTTGCACGGACACAACAAGCTTCCATAGCAGAGCTTCTGTCTTCTTTGGCACATGGTCCCCAGCCTCGTTGTTGCTCATGATCAGAGACCCCTGTACCCTGCCACCAAACAGCAGGAGTCCTACAACTCCATGGCCTTCACTTTCAAAGTTTTGTTAATAAAAAATAGAGCGGCGCCTGGGTGCCTCAGTCGGTTGAGCGTCCGACTTCAGCTCAGGTCATGATCTCACAGCTCGTGGGTTCGAGCCCCGCATCGGGCTCTGTGCTGATGGCTCAGAGCCTGGAGCCTGCTTCAGGTTCTGTGTCTCCCTCTCTCACTGCCCCTAACCCACTTGCATTCTGTCTCTCTCTCAAAAAGAAACATTAAAAAATAAAAATAAAAAAATAGAGCGGCACCTGGGTGGCTCAGTTGGTTAAGCGTCCCACTACTGATTTCGGCTCAGGTCATGATCTCATGGTTCTTGAGTTCAAGCCCTGCTTTGGGCTCTGCACCTGCTTGGGATTCTCTCTCCCTCTCTCTCTGCCCCTCCCCTGCTCTCTCTGTCTCTCAAAATAAACTTTAAAAATAGAGAGAATCATAATATCAGATGAGAGTAGGTTAAATAAATATGGGAAATCCCCAAGGTAAAATATCACACAGGTATTAAAAGCAATTATGCAAATTGCTTATTCACATTCATTTATTTAACAACTTTTACTTATTTATTTTGTTTTTTTTCTTTTTCAAATTTTTATTTAATTTCTAGTTATTTAACATATAGTATAATATTGGTTTCAGGAGTAGAATTCATGCAACACCCAGTGCTTATCACAAGTGCCTTCCTTAATGCCCATCACCCCTCTAGCCCATCTCCCACTCACCTCCCTGTACATTTTCTTAATGTTTGTTTATTTTGAGACACACACACACACACACACACACACACACACACACAGAGCCTGAGGTAGGACCTGATCTCATGAGATCATGACCTGAGCTGAAATCAAGAGTCAGAGGCTTACTGGACCGAACCACCCAGGTGCCCCACGGTCTCTATCTTTAAGGGTTTCTTATGTTTTGCTTCCCTCTCTGTTTTTTCCTTCCCATGTGTTCGTCTGTTTTGTTTCTTAAATTCCACATATGAATGAAATCATGTGGTATTCGTCTTTCTCTGATTGACTTATTTTGCTTAGCATAATACACTCTAGCTCCATCCACGTCATTGGAAATGGCAAGATTTCTCTGTTTTTAATGGCTGAGTAACATTCTAGTGTGTGTGTGTGTGTGTGTGTGTACCACATATTCTTTAGCTGTTCATTAGCTGATGGACATTTGGGCTCTTGCCATAGTTTGGCTATTGTTGATAATGCTGCTATAAACATCGGGGTGCATGTGCCCCTTCAAATATCCATTTTTGTATCCTTTGGGTAAATACCTAGTAGTGCAATTGTTGGGTCATAGGGATGTTCTATTTTTGACTTTTTGAAGACCCTCCATGCTGTTTTCCAGAGTGGCTATGCCGGTTTGCATTCCCATCAACATTGCAAGAGGTATTTAACAACTACTTTTAGAGGATCCTTCTGGGCCAAATATTGTTCTGATGGTGAACAAGAAAGAGGGTTTCACATTTTTTTAAAAAGGAAATTTAAAAACAATGTGCATATTATGATACTACTCCTGTCACATAGATGCATAAAAGCATGGCAGATATACATTAAAACGTTGGGATAGTTATCTCTGTGCCATGGAATTAAAGACAAATTGGGGCGCCAGGGTGGCTCAGTCAGTTAAGCGCCCAACTCTTGATTTTAGCCCAGGTCATGATCTCATGGTTCGTGAGTTCGAGCCCCACATTGGGCTCTGTGCTGACAGCATGGAGCCTGCTTGGGATTCTCTCTCTCTCTCTCTCTCTCTCTCTCTCTCTCTCTCAAAAATAAATGGACTTAAAAAAAAAAAAGACAATTTTAACTTTCATTTTTTTGGAATTTTTTTTCCCAGGCTGGACACTTGTTATTCATGTAATTGTATGTATGTAAGTTAGATATTCCATTCTCTTTCTCCGCTGCCCCCACAACTCTTAAGTGACTTGTCACACAGAAGGGCTTGTCTAGCTGTCATAGGGGAGACAGCAGGGCTGGACTGAAACAGCTAGAAGATGTATATGTCCACAGAATCCTGGCAACCCGAACCTGATTACTGAGGTTTAAAGCGTATTAAGTCGTATTACAACAATACCGTTAGGCTTTCTTCCTCTTTATCAGCTTGTTTTTTCTGTGCGAGAGCCTGAGACAGTCGGGGCTCAAAAGGTACGCGTTGAACGAGTGAACGACCGCAAAGCGCGTCGACCTGCTTGGAATTACGCACCTGCAATATTAAAAGCAGCCACGAGATGGCGACAAAGTTTAAAAAGTGAAGCAGGGAGTCCCCAAAAGAATCCCACAGGTCAGGATTGGAAGAGGTGTTCCCTCGCCAATTGCCATCCCTGTGAGCTCACTGACAGCTCAGGTTACCTCCCACCTGCGGAGCCTTCCCTCCCTTGCCCCTGCTCCACAGAGGGCGCGGCTGGCCTCACGGAAATAGAAACGGGGCTCTTGAATCTTCTCTCCCTCCAGTGGTAAGGCTGCTTTGCTGGATTTGGAGGCCCATGCGGCTCCTGACTTAGTAAAGGGTTTTAACCTCCTGCCTGTGTGAGAAAGACCTCAGCTGTTTGTCTCCAAGGCAGAAGTGGTATCTGCAGTAATAGTGGAAGAAGAGGGAAAAATGAAAAGCTAACCGTCTCTGCCTTTGGTCAGGTTCGAGGCTGGAAAGGGGCGGCGGGGGGGGGGGGGGGGGGGAGGGGTTGGCCGCAAGCTACTGAGGGTTATCATGGTGCAGGTGCAGAGGCCCAGGGAGGCCACAAGGAGGAGGGACGGGGGCCCCCAAACACAAGTTTTAAAAGTCACACACATAACAATGAAGGGGTCACGGGACTGACCCCTAGAATTTGTCCAGGGATTAGCTAGCCAGTGTATGACGTGCCTCACTGCTTAACTAACTTTCAAGCCACTCTGTTGTTCTTACCCCAGTAGCAATTTCTGTGGAAAACCTGGAGAAGTAGGGGCAGCAGGAGGATCTTAAAGCAGTAGTTTTCTACTGTTGACGAATGAAAGTTTATCGAAGGTCTGTTTTTGAGTTGTAGCTTATATAGCGTTTGGGTATCGGACGCCAAGAGCATAGGTGATGGAGTCCGACGGCCGTGAGTGTGGCTTCAGCTCTGCACGTGACTGTGTCCCTTTTCTGAGCTCCTGATTTTCTCACCTGCCCCATGGGGCTCACGGGAGGAGTGGGGGGATCCTGTTTATCCCGTGCCCAGCACACGGTAGACGCTGGAGTAATGGGATTTTCCTTCCTTTCCAGTGTCATTATTCGCCGCATTACTGGCCTAAGAGTGTTGCCTGGGCACTCTATACTCTCTGAAAACCTCTATCCTCCTTTGCTGTAAGAAATCCTAGCATTGCCTCAAAGCCTGGTTCAGCAGGCCCGCCTCTTCCTCAGAGCCCCATCACCCCGTCCCTAAACAGCCTTCTAAGGAAACCTTTTCTCCTTCGCGGGTGTCATTCATCGGACTTGTACAAATTGTCCTACTCAGTGATGGTGGTTTCCTTGTCTCCCTCCCCCCCTTACCCCGCATTGTGGATTCCTCGAGGACAGAGGTCACGACAATGTCTCGCTCCTCGCTGAATAAGTGAAAGGATGAACTCTGATTACTCACACTATCCCGTCTCCACGGAAAGGAAGAAGACGTCGAAACAGTAACTGCCATTGCTTCGGCTCTGCTTTGCAATTAACTCAAGACACAGTCAAAGACAAGGAAACGTTGTAATAGACCGTATGATTTTGACAACCGCAGTGGATCTTATACGTGAACGTTTCGCAACTAGGTCCCCAAATCTCCCACGAAACTATAAATCCACATGGGTGTGTACGTCTCCCTGCTCCCCTCGGACAGACCCAGAACATTTCTCTCCTAATTCGATCCAGGTTTGAGGAGCCACTATCCAGGCAAAAGAAGTTCTGCACGTGTAGTCTATTATTTGCATAAGGTGAAGCCTGCATTAGATGTATTAAATCATAAACGAGCTGGACAAGGTCCCAGGCTTTTCGGTTTTTACAATGAGAACAGCGTTCTTTAATGTGTGCCTTTGGCAGAGACCACTCACTTTGCCGAGATGGTTCAAACCGAGTAAAAGTGCTTGCCTGCCCCCGTCATTAGGCTAACAGTACAAGAGGAGCTCCATTTTTCAGTACTTTCTCTGGACGGATTGAGGGTTCATGGGGAGCACCATAGCATTTCTACATTCAATACAGACTTGCAGCATACTCATTTAATAAGCTACTGTTTTGGAGGGGAAATGGGTCTCTCCCGTAGACGCTGCACTCTGCCTGGGAGTAATGGTAGAGAACCCTCAGTGTATTATCTCATTCGATCCTCCCAATGCCCTCTAAAGTGGGACTACTTTTACACCCATTTTACAGATGAAGCTTAGGGAATAAATGGCTTGCCAAGGGTCACACCAGCAGGTAGATGAAATTCATGCCCACTTTGATTTTGGGGTTAACCATGATTTTGTGCCAAATCGTGAATGACGTAGTAAAACCAGATCCTTTCTGGTTCAATTTTTATAGTCCACTCAAGGACGGGTTGTACGTTTCTACGGACTCTGAAAAATGTTGCCAGGGAAGCACTGTAACAGATGCACCAGGCATTAAGCGACTTTGTAGGAGGAGTAGGGGGACCAGGGAGGCTTTTCGAGAGCAGTCAGCGCATGAAATGGAGGAGTTATCTGGAGTAGCCAATGGTTAGGTTTGTTAATCAGGAGGCTCGGATTCAGGTAGCGTCCTGAAATTTTAGTTCCTTCTTTCCTCGTGATAAAATGCAAACATTCCCTAAGCTATGTAATGACAGCATAATTTTTGTAATAAAGTCAAAGCATCAGGGAGGTCTATCTATCTGGCATCCGACTCACGAATGAAAGTTTACGTTTGAATCAAGTGCAAAACTATTTTTTAATAATTTTTGTTTAAAAAGCAAGTAAAATGATGAAGGGAGTGAATCACTGATCTACAAAAATCCTAACGTTTTTGTTTTCATTGTTTTTTGAGAGAGAAGAGAGAGAGCATGCACACAAACAGGGGAGAGGAGCAGAGAGAGAAGGAGAGAGAGAATGCCAAGCAGTCTCTGTGCCCGGCTCAGAGCCCGACCTGGGGCTCCATCTCATGACCGTGACGTCGTGACCTGAGCTGAAATCAAGAGTCAGACACTTAACCGACTGGCGGTTAACGAGGTGCCCCCAAAATCCTTACATGATTTATTTCAGGGAATGAAGATAGGGATTCGCTTTGCCATTCAAGAAATTATTGAACATCCACTTAGTGCCAAGCATTATTGTTGGTGGTTGGGATACATCAGTGAACAGGACACAGGCACTCAGACTCGTACGCTTATGAGAGAGGGGAAAGCAGCTATTAAAATGTAAATATAATAGGCCGATTATGAAGAGGGTTATATAGCGATGAAGTGCTATTGAAAAAGGAGGGGGCAGTGCAGGGTCAGGAGGACCCCACGGCAGTTTTCATGATCAAAAATGGTGACCAGCACATGCCTCCCCAGGAAGGTGATATTTGACTGAGGGAATTGACCAAGCAGATGTCCAGGGAAGGCCATTTCAGGCAAAAGAAAGAGCAATGCCTAGTGCTAAAGCCCGAAGATGGGGATACATTTGGTGGTAGGAAAAAGGAGGCCAATGAGGTTGGAACGGTGTGAGTGGGGAAGGAGGGAGAAGGAAATGGGGGGCATCGGGGCCCGGATCAGGGAAGACCTTGTGAACGACTGCAGGGGATTGCCTTTTGCTCTGAATGAAATGGGAGCCATTGCGGGGTTTGGGGAAGAGGAGACATACGGCCTGCCTTCCAGTTTCAAAGGCTCACTCTGGCCACGGTACTGGGAACCGTAGGGGAGCAGGGTATAAGCGGTAAGTGGAGGGCTCTCAGGGGACTGTGGCAGGGTTCCAGGAGGGGCCTTGGGCCAGGTGGTAGCAGTGAAGGCAGAGAAACAGGCAAGTTGGAGCTTCACGGGTGGGACCACGTGTTGGTAAGATTCACCTCCCCCCCACCCCCCACCATAGCTTGGCTCCAATCAAGCTTTGCTAGTTTGGGGAGAGTTCAAAAAAGAAAAGAGACATTGAACCATAGAAGATTTTCGCTGTGATTGTATTTCAGCTCTGTCTTTTGGTTATCTGATTTTTTTTAAAGAAATGAATCTGTGGGGGAAAAAAACCCACTTTTAAACGCATCAAAATGGCACTGGATCACACTGAAACACTGGCTAGAGGAAGATCGTTTGGCTCATCCGATCTTACTTGCGGCCATCTGTTCCCAGATGTCCCAGAAATTTGAGAGAAGGCTGACAAACCCACTTCCGTTTCTTTCCAGGCCTCCAACGTGCAAAATGGAAGAGTTAGAACCCTGGTGTCTAAGGCTTAGTTTACATTAGCATATATTCCCGGGGCGCGGGGGTGGCTCAGTCAGTTAAGTGTCCCACTTCAGTTCAGGTCGTGATCTCACTGCTCGTGAGTTCAAGTCCTGCATCGGGCTCTGTGCTGACAGCTCGGAGCCTGGAGCCTGCTTGGGATTCTGTCTCCCTCTCCCTCTCTGCCCTTCCCCTGCTCATGCTCACTCACTCTCTCTTTCTCTCTCTCTCTCAAATATAAAATAAACGTGAAAAAATGATATTAGCATATATTCCCAATAATCGTGTTTTCGTGGCTTTTCTTGACATGTAATTCTCCCAGATTGCCTTGACTAGTACACATTTGATCACGATATGTCTTTAAGATTGGTATAGATAGAAGGATAGATACAGCCTCATCTGGCCAGCAAATTAGACTTTCTGGAGGTATTGGAATTCTGTAACTACTTACTTTCCTCCTCCACCCTGTGTGGGAAGAGTATTCGCACCCCATTGATTGTGACCTTGATGCTGTGACCTGCTTTGGGCAATGAAATATGATTCAGTACAACATACACCTCAGGAGGCGGGGGCTTTAAGGGCCATTCTACGTTTCCACCCATTCTCTTCCTGTTTTCCCTTCACAAGATCAGTATGCACCATGTTCTGAAATCAAAAGGCACATGGAAAACAGCCACAGCTGACGAGAGAGCCCACACATCACAGGAGTGAGAAACATGTTGCAAGCCACTGAGAGTTTGCAGATGTTTGTTACCACAGCAGAGCTAACTAATACACCGTCATTCTGGAGGGGTGCATTTTCCAGTTAGTGGAAGGGTTTCTTTCTTAGAGTGCTAATCTAACTAAAGACATACTTTATCTATCAAAAACATATTACTCAATGCATGGCCTTTAGAAAGAGTTACATAAAACTTCTTTTTGAGGACTCTGAGTCATCAAAATCTAGATATAGCTTATTAAAATTTGGATTCCTGTTCAAAACTTTTCTATTAGATGATATGTTTGCTCAGACTGGGAATAGTATTGTACCTATCTTTGTGCCCCCAGCACCTAGAATGATGCCAGTCACTTACTGGATTCAGTGTTTGTTGAGACATGCGGCAAATGAATGCAAGAATAAGTAAAACAAAGTGCTAATATCACGCTCTCGGTGCTGGACAATTACTACTTTTGTGACTGAGAGGTGATATTCCATGGATGGATGGCAGGGGTCGGTGATGGATTGGAGGAGGAAGACGATGAGTGTTGAGCTTTGCTGGTGGTTTTGAGATGGCCGGGAAGATTCGGGAGGGAAGGACAGAAGCATGTGAGGTGCATTTCACAGTTTGGAGGACTCAGCAGGAAGCAGTGACTTATTAAGCTTATTTTAATGTTAACCGTCTCCTCTACTGTCTTCAGGCACTGAGCAAGCTGGCACACCAGTCCCTTGCTTTCCCCTGCTGGTGCCTGTTCAAAGAAGGGAACAAGGACTCTAACAGAGTGGACAGATGGCGTTGAGCATGGGGGGCTCAGGAGAGGTCTTGATTCCCCAATTTCAGGAGGGCTGGCAAACTAGAGGAAAAGGGGGCACTCTGGTGCCGGGTGACTGAGTGGGACTGCACATGGCTACTGGGAAAGTCTCCAGCTCGTAAAAAGAGGAGAAGGGAGAAGATGCCCGTGAACGTAAAAGAGAAGGAGCCACCTTATCACACAGCACTGCGCCGCTGGTCTGGAACCAGCTACGGACTTCCTTCGGGATCCCATGCTTGGAACTAGACTTTTCTGGCTCATGCTCTACATCCCTTTATCCTTCGCACTACTGGTTTTTTTTTAAGTGACAGCGAAAGCATTATTTGGATCTGCACTCTGCAAGTTTCCACCTGCCTCAGAATGCGGACTCACCCCAGAGGCAATCGCCAGATACGAACAACGACTGAGCAAGTCTCTGCTCACCCATTGGCCCGGCTGCTTCCCCTGCACCAGGCACCTTCGAGCGCCGTTAACCAGCTTCTCTCTGGCGGTTCTCTGTTTGGGTCCCTTGGCATTTAAGACCCATCCTAGTAACTGGAGCCCTGTATTGTCTCAGACATTTGGTCTCAATGAAATCACCTAACTTTTAAAGCTAGGATTTCAGTTCATTTAGGAGGCCTGGCTAACCATCTTTGCTGCTTTTGCTTTGCGTCCCCAGCAAAGCAGTGACGTGGGAATATCGGACGTAGCATTTGAGAGTTGGTGCTAACAAACGTTCAATCGGAGCCTTTATAATAATAGAGATTATTATTGAGATACTTGTCTGACATGGGAATCACCAAGCACTGAAAAGTGCAAAGCACTTTTAACGTGCAAAAACGTTTCTTCGTTTTCAGGAATGTGTAAGCCATTGACATCTGAATGTGTTTTTTTTCACGTTGCGTTTTTAACAATAAGACATACGTTTCAATGTGACAATATATGTTCTTGTGGTTTGATTCATCCCAGTGCAACAGTGATCCAATATCGCGAGGTCATAGTAGAATCTGAGAACTCTTTATCACTTCATTAAGCTTGCTTGGACAGGGTTTAAAAAATTTTTTTAATGTGTATTTATTTTCGAGAGAGAGAGAGAGAGAGGCAGAGCGTGAGTGGGGAAGAGGCAGAGAGAGAGGGAGACACAGAATCGGAAGCAGGTTCCAGGCTCTGAGATGTCAGCACAGAGCCCCACACGGGCTCCGAACCCACGATCCATGAGATCATGACCTGAGCTGAAGTTGGACGCCTAACCAACTGAGCCACCCAGGTGCCCCTGGACAGCGTTTTATTTTTTTTTTCAACATTTATTTATTTTTTGGGGGGACAGAGAGAGACAGAGCATGAACGGGGGAGGGGCAGAGAGAGAGGGAGACACAGAATCGGAAACAGGCTCCAGGCTCTGAGCCATCAGCCCAGAGCCTGACACGGGGCTCGAACTCACGGACCGCGAGATCGTGACCTGGCTGAAGTCGGATGCTCAACCGACTGCGCCACCCAGGCGCCCCTGGACAGCGTTTTAAACGGTCAATGTGTTCCTAGACTCTATTCCCTGTGTCCCTTTTGTCAGATGAGATCCTCTCTCATTTCCATGTTGTAAAGGTATAGATACAGAATAGTATCTCCTCTAAGAATAAGGCCACACAAGTGGCTGTGTCATTGTAACAGACATGTTCAAACAACACGCTTCTGGTGAAATGATTCATAAAATGAACCCTTTGAAGGAAGTAGCACAGAGAGACAGAAAGAAAATGCATCTTTGCCATTTCTAAAGCCATTTCTATTTAAAACTTCAAAGTGAACTAAACAGGCAAAGTCCCCAACACCCCCTAGCCCAGCTTACTAGAAAACCAATTTTCCAGATAATAGGAATTCTCTGATCAAAGACGTACGGGCACTTCCCTTTAAATGGGTCAAATGATAATTGCCTACATGAAACACCCAAATTACTAAATCCTTCAGCATTCTGAGAGCCTCTAGGGGATTTGCACAGATGCTTGTGGGCAACCCTCCCAACAAAACTTTCTCAAACGGCACCCGATGAGTGTGGAAAGGCCATGCTGGAGCCGGATGTGAGCGTCTCTTTACCGTGGGGGCCGTCTGGGCCTGACTCAGGGAGACTCTGGGAACACTGTCTTCCACAGGGACCTGTGGTAACTTCACTCCAGTCTGTAGATTTGAGCAAACATTGGCTGTGCCCTTAGATTTGCACTGTCTCTAGGTGAATTGCCCGGGGGGGGGGGGGGATGTTAGAATTATCAGGCCTAACGAGGGTTTTTTGTAGTAAGGAAGCACCTAGCCATCCTTCAGGACCCGAGTCCCCTGTGGCCACTGCTTAATTACCAGAACAACCCCAGTGGCTCCTTTACGTGGCACTCCTATTGGGCTATGTTAAGCCATCCACTAATTATTTATTTATGGTTAGTATTTCTTTGATAAAACGGAGTTATCAGGGAGCAGGGATCTGTGTGTATGTGTATGCACAGTGTGCATAATGCCTGGAAATGATAGATGTTCCACAGTGAATGAATCAATGGCACATTGTGGCCATGTTGAGGAGTAAGAAATTCTAAGGACTCCACAATCTAATGCTGTAATTTTCTGGAATAAATCATCATGCCCATCTCTATGTGTATATGATCCCTTTAACGAAAGTTTGTGCTAATTTACCAATGGACCAAAAAAAAAAAAAAATGAAAATGGAACTACGATCCCTAAAGATTTACTGCGTCAGGTACTAGAGGATAAAAAGGTTGGAGTAGGTCCTGCCCTTAGGTGTTTATGATCTGCTGTGATAATGCGAGCGCATGGGCGTGTGTGTGTGTGTGTGTGTGTGTGTGTGTGTGTATGTGTGTGCACGTGCACAAACGAATGCATGGATGTGCTGTCCTCTCACAAGATGGTACCGGTGAGCTCAAAGCATGAGGTACAAATGGAAAGAGAACGGTGATACACAAGAAGAAGGAAAAAGGAGGAGAAAATACCAATCCACAAGCCCCGGGGGCTTCAGCCTCCTCACCCTGCCCCAGCTCTGACCGCTGGATGGGAGGAAGGCACAGCAGGACCAGGCGGCCCCCAGAGATGAGGCACCTTGGGGAATTCAAAGTCCTTGGGGCCTGGAGTTTGAGGCATTTCGTTTTCTCCGTTGGGTGCTTCTTTTTAAGGACCTTAGACCTTTTTAAATTTAATTGTATTTTCTCTTGCTTGACGGTCTTGTGTTGAGATGTCTGAGAATACGCCCAGTGGCGTGGAGCTGGCTCTCCTGAGCCCTCATTCAGGCCCTTCGTTTCTCTCCTTCTTCTACTTTGACTATTTTCATCTTTCTTCAATTTTCTCAGTTTCCTTGGGAGGCTCTGTTTTGCGCCCAAGTGGATTTTAAACAGATGAAAACATCTTTCCAGGTGGCGAAGGCGCTGGTATTTATTTCCGTGCGTTTTTCTATTTCCCTCCGTGGGCTTGAGGTTCTGACTATATGGTAACGCAGCCGCAAGTCGCCAAAAAGTTGTTGTGCGGATTTCGGTCGGCGCGGTCACCGGGCGTCCCCAGTCCGTCTGCCTTCCCTTGGGGACAGACGTCCTCTCCTCAACGTGTTCATCCTCAGTCACCCCCTCTTCGCGCCGAATTCTCTCCTGTGGGGGTGGGGGCTGCTTTCTCCTTCATCCTTCTCCCCTTAAACCACTATCTTACTTCTCAACCCTCTTCCCCATTTCAAGATTCGCAGGGCCTGGTGGGGAGCAGGACCTCCCTCCCTCTGTCAGGCCTTCTCTCGGGCTCAAGCTCACAGCCCAGAGGAGCCCCACCCCCAACAAATGCCTCGTTCTTGTAGTTCAGTCTCCCCATGTCTCTGCAGTGCTTGGCCATGTTGAATTTTCTTTCTTTTCCTCCCTCCCTTCCTTCCTCCCTCCCTCCTTTCTTCCTTCCTGCCTCCCTCCCCTCCCCTCCTTCCTTCCTTCCTTCCCTCCCTCCCTCTCTCCCTTCCTTCTTTCTTCCTTCCTTCTTTCCTCCCTCCCTCCCTTCCCCGTCCCTCCCTCCTTTCCTTCCTTCTTTCCTTCCTTCCCTCCTTCTTCTTTCTTTGTCACATACCTTCTGCCCTTGGACTTCAGGACACTGCTGTATCTTGCTTCATTTCCTACCTCTCTGACCTCATTTTTACTCTCTATCTCCGTCCTGCTTCCTGCACCTTGGATATTTCCGAGGGGCTGGATCATAGCTTCTGTTCTTTTCTCTCCTTATTCTCTGCCTAAGTTTGACATCATAGTTTCATTTATTCATTTCTTCATGTGCGTTTGTGTTTATTGGGTTTAACAGGGCTCGATACCATTTGCTAGAAATACTGAGTCCTGCTATGCCCCAGACCCTCTTCTGAATGCAGTGGGAACAGGACCGAGCCTCTCCTCTCCTGGGGAGGTGGACTAACAGACACATGTTACGCAACTGTGGACTCCGGTGAGTGTTAGGTAGTAAAGAAAACAAGGTGATGGGGTAGAGAGTGTGGGGACTGCCGCCCTCTCTGAGGGTGGTCCGAGACGGCTCCCCTTAGGAGGTGACATTTGAGCTGAGCCCTGAGTGGATAAGGAAGCCATGGGCATCTCTGGAGAAAGAGTGTCTGGGGAGCGGAGCGGGAACGCACATGACATCTACACAGATGACTCGGAACTCAGGGCCACAGCTCAGGACTTTAAGGAGCTCCCTCTCTCTGACTGCTTCCCGGTTGTTACCGCTGTCACTGCAGGAACAGCTTGTCTGTAGCCAAACCCCAGGCTCCCACACAAGTTGGCTCTCTCTTGCCTGCCTTCTCGACCTCCTTCATTAGTGCCAGCTAGGCTGGAAACTGGGGAGTCACCAGGCACATGTCATCGCCTTCTCTGCTGATGTTCAGTGCAGCAGTGACAGTCGTAGTGTCCTTTCTGGCCCTGAAGCTCTACCCTCTCATGCAGCTCCTTGTTGCCAGGTTCATCCTGTGACTCGCGGTGGGATGAATAACGACCGTTCGTGGCAAATGTACGCTCTTGCGGGCACCGTGCTTGGCACGTCGCACACACTGCCCCATGCCACCTGCAAGGTGGTATTAATACTTTTGTTTTCCAGATGGAGAAACTGAGGCTCGGTATTCCCCCAAGATCAAAACCTTCACTCTGCCTCTTTTTTTTGTTTTCTTCTTTTTTTTCCTGAATATCTACAGGAAAAAGACCATCTTTCCTAGCCTCATAAACAAGGCTGCAAAATTTCCTTTTGAATCACGACTCACTCGCCACCCCCATCCCCACCCCCAACAGAAAATCTCTGACTCTGCTGATCGATAAATCAATCTTGCTTTTATCCATCACATTTCCTCACCCTGACCTTTTTGCATCCTCCTCCCCCTTTTCCCAGGTGCCAGAATCCTCTGGAATCTTCCAGAATCCTCCAGAAGCTTCGTGGCTCATGTTTTAATTGTTTCCTTCCTCTTTGGTTTCCTTCAAATCTAATCTGCGACCCTTCCGTCAGGACCCTGGTGCCCCAGTTGGACTTACCTGGCCTCCATGTCTGGAATGCCTTGACCTTTTCTTTTTGCTTATTCAAGTCTTGCCTGATCTCTGCTCCTCTTCTTAGGGATGCAGTCTTCATTCACTGAGGCCATGAAATCCCACATCATATGTTATTTGGGGATCCATTTTTTGGCTCATGCTCATGCATAAGTTTCCTCAACTTAACCATGAGCCCACTTGTCTTGCTGCACAGCATAGTAGCTAAAAGTGTGACCTCTAGGGTTGCCTGGGTGGTTCAGTCAGTTAAGCGTCTGACTCTTGGTTTTAGCTCACATGACATTCCTGTGGCTTCATGGGTTCGAGCCCCACGTCAGGCTCAGCTCTGGCAGCATGGGGCCTGCTCAGGATTCTCTCTCTCCCTCTTTGTCTGACCTCTAGAGACAGAGTCTCGGAGTCTGAACGCCATCCCTGTCCCTGAGTGGTTGCATGAACTCTGGGGTTCCATTTCCTCACCTACAAACTGGAGTTGATGATAATACTCCAATGCTCAAAGTGTTGTTGTCAGGTTTAAATAAGCAAACGCACAGAAGTGTGTACCAAGTTCGGCACACGGTACACACTCCATAAACGTTAGCCGTTTGCACCCCAGCTGAGCACAGTATTTCAGGAATAATGTGACCTCCATGAATACCCTCCCAATATCGATCCATTCAAATCAATAAACATGTGCATAACAGTCTTCTGACTACTGTGAGGTTGGAGGAAAGGTACCCATGTAAGAACAGAAGAGCTGCTGTGGTGGGCGAGGTCCACCCCCTATTTGTGGAAGAAGTGTGGTGCTCGAGTGGGGTTCAGGAACCAGCTGCCTGCATTCAAATCCTGACTCTTTGCCTCTGTGTCCCCTCGTTTTACACTCTGAGAAATGGAGATGATAACAGTATGTGCTTCAGAGAGCTCTTGTGAGAACCAGATACATATAATAAATGTAAAATACTTTGTACTCAGTAAATGCTGGCTCTTGATACGATTATGTGTCGTCGATCTAGCCCTGAGTAAGTCCGACTGGGGCACCAAGGTCCTGACGGAAGGGTCGCAGATTAGATTTGAAGGAAACCAAGAGGAAGGAAACAATTAAAACATGAGCCACGAAGCTTCTGGAGGATTCTGGAAGATTCCAGAGGATTCTGGGCACCTGGAAAAAGGGGGAGGAGGATGCAAAAATGCATGTAGGAGTCTGAGAGCCTCCCAGCTGGCTGATTCTCAAGGCTTTGTTGCAGGAGGTTACATCTGAATTGATTGAGTGGCCTTGGACAATGACACTGTTCTCTACGTTACCTTCTTTCTCAATTTCCGTGTTCAACTGAGGCAGACGGACCAAGGCTCTCTCCTCTCTCCATCTGCCCCCCGTCTCTGCCTTGTTTCAAACTCATAGCTCAAGTTTCTTGCTCAGACGATTGCCACAGCCTCCTAGAATCCTCACTGCTTTCAGCCATGATGCCATAATACGCTCTACACTTGAGTAACGTCAACCTGCTTGAAAAACACGACTGCAAGCCAGAACCGTATTAAAATATTGAAACTGTGAGCCACCACACTGCATCTCCAGACTATTAACAACCCCTGCTGCCACATGTGTCATCTCAATGCTGTTGATACAAGAAGAGGCAGAGGTGAAATTTTAAGTGGATGAAAGATTGATTGCACGGAGCCATAAATTCCAAATACGTCCACTGAAAACCATGCGTCTGAATCTTTTTTTATCCAACTCTTCCCACTTTAGACAAATGTTCCAAAGTATAATATAGAACACTTTCAGGACCCAGTGAAGTTAAAAGGGGGACGAGACAATTTAATGAGGCAGAACAGCACACAGGTGCTCTAAATATTTCAGAAGTGATTCAATTCTCCGGGGCCAACTCACTAATCTCCAGGGCAACCACATCACCAGGCTGAACTCCAGCTGCTCTCGTGGATGCCGGCTTACCACTCAGCCCTTGGTCGTATGCAGCGCGTTATTTCTTTCCAAGTATTCCATGCGTAATCAAGGCTTTCCTGAAAGACGGTAAGCCAGGACAGGTACCAGGGACTCCAGGGATTTACTTTCTTGCCTTCCCTCCACTGCCCATTGGTTCTATGACCTTAAAAATATTTAATTCCCATCTCAATTTCCCTCTGCCTCTCCAATATAGGGGTTGAATTGTATCAGAAAGCCCCTAGTGAGCAGCAGAGTTCTTTCACAAGTTCAACCACAACAACGTTCGTCCACCCTGGAATCTGGATTAACAAATCTATGGCAGCTCATCATTTCCTTAATCCACAGATATTTCAAGTTTCTATGATTTTGTGGCGATCATCAAATTTTGATTTGTAGAGGAGGTCCTTAGACACATGGCAAAACATTAGATTAAGATCCTAGGATCCTATGCTGCTTTGATGTTTATTCATCCTTTTATTTAATAAATACTCATCGAAGGCTCCTCCACAGGCACTCTGCTAAGTACTCTGGAATCACGGGTGGGAGAGTATGACTGGCTTCAAAGACAGACACTAAAGAGACGACTACAGTCCACCATGCTGTGAGTAGGACAGACAGACCTATAGGGAATTTCTAGAAGTTTACATGAGTATTTCAGGACATCCTTCCCCACTCTAAGATATGTACTCTGACCATCTGCATTTAAGGAAGAGTCAACTGGTGCTGGATGACGAATGAGTCTGGGAGGGAGAAAACTCTGACTCCAAAGCCTGAACTCCTGACACTACACCAAAATGGCTCTGAGGAAGGGGAGTTGGAGTGCAGTGTGCTAGCTGAGAGAGGAAGGAAGGTTTGCCAGGGGACAGGGAAAGCATCACAGGGTGTTGATGTAAGAGTCATCTGATGAGTGGGGAACAGTTTGCCCGGTAGACCCACAGGAAGCTCATTCCAAGAAGTGAGAGCCAATGCAAAGCCACACAAGTGTGAAACTCCAGGGGACACCCCAGGAACCAGCCAGAGTTCTGTGTGCCCTGAAACAGGATGACGGGGTGTGGGGCGAAGTTGAGGAGGGAAGGGCCAGATTTTGTGACCGTGTGCACCCCTATCCTGCTGTATGCTGGACGGCTTGGTATACGGGAAACACTCTATTCTCGGTCGATTAGCACAGGACAGTATGCCTTGTTCCATCGTGTGCTGTCTACCAGTCTTTTCTTCTCCAGGCGATGCACGAGCTTGAAGATGATTTTACCTCCACCCTACATTGACACCCAAGCCTTTGATTTCAGATGCTGAGCTTTAGAAGGAAACAACCTCACGTACGCGAAATAGGACGCATCCCAGGCATGACAGCCACACAACACGAATACGCGCACGTCATTTCCCCCCAGCCGTTGAAGGCTTTTCACATTCACCTCGAAGCCTTGGTTGTGAGCCTCGCCTAAGGATGCTGCAGGTCTGGGGCACTGTTGCCTGATACAGATTTGAAGTCAATCTTTTTCTGAGTCTGGGGAGGGTCTCTTCGGTCGGACAGTACTGATAAAGCATCTGCAACGCTCGGTCTTCCGAGGTTTTCCCTGAGAAGACAGTGATGTGTGTTTGTTCCCAAAGGCAGGGAGGGGCTGAAGCTTACAGGATTGTTTTCTCACTAGGGATTAATAGCTGTGTTACCAGCTGGGAGAAGTCTGTTACCGGCTTCTCATTTCAGTTTCCTGGTCTGTAAGATGGGAAGAAGAAGAAGAAGAAGAAGAAGAAGAAGAAGAAGAAGAAGAGGAAGAAGAAGAAGAAAAACAAGAAGAAGAAGAAGAAGAAGAAGAAGAAGAAGAAGAAGAAGAAGGTGAGTATAGCTATTACTGTAATTAATACTCACATTATTGGATTATTAGGAAGGTTACAAAATTAATACGTATCTTTAGCTTAGAGCCCTGCCAGGCACTTTGTAAGCAGCACTGAAATACGTGTTCCCGCTAGAAGCGCGAGCGCAAAATCAGCCTTTGCTCTGCTCGGTAAGCCCCGAGCCATGCAGAGGCCACCTTGCCTTAATAGGCACAAAAGTTGGGAAGGAGTTCTGCTTGCAGAGATGATGAATTTTCCCCCCATCGGCTCACACCCCTTTGCTTTCTTCATTCGTGACCATCGAGAAATGTTTGGGAAACAGACCCACCGAAAGGCTTCCTCAGATGGGTTATGAATCGTTTCAGGCTTCCGATTCGTGAACATCCCTAGCTTTACTATAACGTTTGGCCAAAACACACAGTGAAGCAGCCACTCCTGACGATTCCCGGCAGGGCCCCTGGTCTTCCTTGTTAGGCACTTAGAAACAGAGGGAAGGCACTTCTCAAGCAAATCCTTAAGGCACGTGTCATGGTGAGGACATACTTGGCCCCTACAGTCCCTCTCAGAGAAGCTTGAAACAGATGACAACGCAGGCCAAGCTTACTTAGTCATTTCTCCATTGATTTGAACTCAAAATCTCCACGGTTGCATGGGAACCCATACAAATCCCCACGATAGTGATGTTAGGGTCCAAAAAATGGGATAGCAACTGAACAGCACTGGAGTTGTACTTCTAGATCAGCTTGGATTGGGAAGCTTGCGCTTCTGGTCTGTCAAGAACCAGGCAGTAAATGGATGGGTTTTATTGACAGGAGCAGCACAGAACGTTGAAGAATGCCCTTGATGTGAGATCAGAAAGCCGAGCTTGACTCTTGGTTCCGGGCGATCTCGGGCAAAACCCACCCAGTTCTGGATGGTCCCAGGCAGGCAGGACGCAGACGTGGAGACAAGTTTCAGTGACCGGTCAAACATGACTGAGTTAGTAGTCAAGTGAAGGCTCTCACCCTTAGCCCCTGGGCTAAGCTCCAGAAGAACCAAAACCTATGGAGTCATGATGAAGGATAGATGATTTTTTTTCCAGATAAATTATAACATGCACTCTATTATAGGGTAAGTATAAAGTCCATGTATAAAGTTTCTGTGTGAATTCAATCCATATGTTTCCTGAGTCATTTGGAGTTAGCTCATCTAAATGTTATTCTTTGGAGAGCTATTGATTTCCAATGTGCCCTTCAAGTTTGGTCCTTTATATAAGTGTTTTTTATTCTGGGGGGTGCCGGGTGGGGAGGTGCAGAAATAGGAAGTTCTTGGCCAGAAATAAATACATTTGAATGCAAGAGGATTTTAAATTTTCTTTCAGATTCAATATTTGCCAAATCCGAGTGAGTTCTAATCCTCTGCTTAAAAATAAAGGGGAGAACTGGGGTTATTCCCAGCTCTAATCCTTGTAACAGCAAGCTGAAATAAGCAAAACATATCTGAAGTCACTCAAGTGAGTTTTCTTTTCTTTTTAAACGTTTATTTATTTCTTTATTTTTATTTTTTATGTTTTATTTATTTTTGAGGGAGTGAGAGAGAGAGACAGGGAGAGAGAGAGCTAGTGCGAGCAGGGGAGGGCCAGAGACAGAGGGAGACACAGAATTGGAAGGCAGGCTCCAGGCTCTGAGCTGTCAGCACAGAGCCCGACACAAGGCTTGAACTCACAAACCATGAGATCATGACCTGAGCCGAAATCGGATGCTCAACCGACTGAGCCACCCGGGCGCCCCAACGTTTATTTATTTCTGAGAGAGCGAGCATGCAGGAGCTCGGGGGAGGGCCAGAGAGAGAGGGAGAGAGAGAAAACCCCATGCAGGCTCCTCACTGACAGTGTGGAGCCTAACGTGTGGCTTGAACTCATGAACAATAAGATCATGACCTGAGCCGATCAGACTCATCAGATCAAGAGTCTGATGCTCAACGGACTGAGCCACCCAGGCGCCTCCCAAGTGAGTGTTCTTCGGGGGCATGGGGTGGGGGGTGGTTAGGTGGCCCAGCAATTAGAAGATCCTTAGCCTAAAAAGGAATAGAGGTAGAGATACTTTGAGAATGGACGCAGAGCCTATGGTGATTCTGGTATAAGCCTTGTTTTGAGGGAGGAGAGAGACACGGTTAATGGCCATTTGGCATTTATAAAACTCTTCTGGTACAAGTTTAAACTGTGGTTACTGAGACAAGCCTTTGCATCTCTGCGAACTCTAGTAAATCAGGTTGTGTCCAGAATAAGCTCAGCGCTGTCCATATTCTCAGCTCTGAGATGCTTTCTCAGATGCAACTCTTTCATGTTATTCTGGAAGAACAAATCGTGGCAATCTGGCGTTCCTCTAGGCATGTGCTACTCAGAGCATGCCAGGCTGCCTCCCAACATTGGCATCACCTGGGAGCTTCCTAGAAATTCAGAATTTAGGCGTATTCAGACCTGTTGAATCAGAATCTACATTTCAATGAGATTCGGAAGTGGCTTATATGCATGCTAAAGTTCGAGAAATATTGTTCTAGAGCAGAGGTAGGCAAACCTTTCCGCAAAGGATCAGAGAGTACACACTTCAGGCTTTCTACACAACCACTCAACTCAGCCACGCTGGTATGAAGGCAGCCATCGACAATCTGTGACCACGGCCGTGTGCCTGTGTTCCAGTAAACGTTCTAACACCTGGTACAGGCTGGATGTGGCCTGCGGGGCCCAGAGCCACAGGCACAAGATGCACAGAGCAGCTTCCTCCCCTTCTGTCCTCTGTGCTTTCTCACTCCTCCACCTCTGGACATGCACTTCCCTCTCTGCTAAATACCTCCTCCTCTTCCCTTGATTCCAACTCACGTCTGCGGCATCCTCACTCATGTTTAAATGCCCATTTCAGGGGCAGAAGACATGAATAGACGCTTCTCCAAAGAAGACCTCCAGATGGCCAACAGACACAGGAAACGATGCTCAATGTCACACATCCTCAGGGCAAATACAAATCAAAGCCACACTGAGATACCACCTCACACCTGTCAGAGTGGCTAAAATGAATAAATCAGGAGGCTACAGATGCTGGAGAGGATGTGGAGAAACGGGAACCCTCTTGCACTGTTGGTGGGAATGCAAACTGGTGCAGCCGCTCTGGGAAACAGTGTGGAGGTTCCTCAAAAAATTAAAAATAGATCTGCCCCTATGACCCAGCAATATCACTACTAGGAATTTGCCCAAAGGATACAGGAGTGCTGATGCATAGGGGCACTTGTACCCCAATGTTTATAGCAGCACTTTCAACAATAGCCAAACTATGGAAAGAGCCTAAAGGTCCACCAACTGACGAATGGATTAAGAAGATGTGGTTTATATATACAATGGAATACTACTGGGCAATGAGAAAGAATGAAATCCTGCCATTTGCAGCAATGTGGATGGAACTGGAGGGTCTTATGCTGAATGAAATAAGTCAGTCAGAGAAGGACAGATATCATATGTTTTCACTCATATGTGGATCGAGAAACTTAACAGACCATGAGGGAAGAGAAGGGGAAAAAATAGTTATAAACGGAGAGGGAAGGAGGCAAACCACAAGAGACTCTTAAACACAGAGAACAAACTGAGGGTGGATGGGGGGTTGGGGGAGAGGGGCAAGTGGGCGATGGGCATGGAGGAGGGCACCTGTTGGGATGAGCACTGGGTGTTGTAGGTAAGCCAATATGACAAATTATCTCCATAAAAAGTGAAAAATTAAAAAATTAAAAAAATAAAGAAAGAATTAACTCTTAAAAAAATAGAATTACCAGAATTACCATATGATCCAGTAATTCCACTACTGGGTATTTACCCAAAAACAAAAGCACTAATTTGAAAAGGTATACGCACCCCTATGCTCATGGCAGCATTCTTTACAATAGCCAAGATAGGGAAGCAACCCAAGTGTTCACCCACAGGTGAACTGATAAAGAAGATGTGGTATGTAAATACTATGGAATATTACTCAGCCATAAAAAAGAATCAAATCTTGCCATTTGCAACCAAATGGATGGATCCAGAGGGTATGACGCTAAGTGAGATCAGTCAGCCAGATGAAGACAAATGCCACACGATTTCACTCGCGTGGAATTTAAGAAACGGAATAAATCAGCAAAGAGACAAAGAAAAAACCCAGACTCTCAAACACAGAGAACAAACTGATGGTTGCCAGAGGGGAGGTGGGTAGAGGGACAGGTGAAATAGATAAAGTGGATCAAGAGTACCTTTACCTTGATGAGCGCTGAGAAACGTATAGAATTGTTGGAACATTATACTGTATGCCTGAAACTAATATAACACTGTACCTTAATTATACTTGAACTTCAAAAATTAAAAAATAAAAATAAATAAAAGAATAAAAAAATTAGACGACCATTTCACATAGGACCTCTTCTCTGACCCTCCTACTATGCGCTCCCTCAAATCAGTTGGTCCTTCTCCGTGTTTCAAAAGCCCTTTCTGCCAACATCTAAGGCAGCATGTGCACTTAACATTGAAACTCTTTTTCTACTTACAGATTCTATATATGCACCTACTTGTTTACCTGTTTTTCTTTCCCACTAAGATGAATTCTCCTTGAGAGCAGGCACGGGGTTTTATTGATGTTTGCATATCTGGTGCCCAGAACAGTGGCATAGCATGTACCGAATGGATGTTTCTAATTTTGTTCGTCTCGGATCTAAACTGGTCTTACTTTAAGAAATATATTTAGGGGGCGCCTGGGTGGCTCAGTCGGTTGAGCATCCGACTTCAGCTCAGGTCACGATCTCGCGGTCTGTGAGTTCGAGCCCCGCGTCAGGCTCTGGGCTGATGGCTCAGAGCCTGGCGCCTGTTTCTGATTCTGTGTCTCCCTCTCTCTCTGCCCCTCCCCTGTTCATGCTCTGTCTCTCTCTGTTTCAAAAATAAATAAATGTTAAAAAAATTAAAATAAAAAAAGAAATATATTTAGAATTAAACAGAGAAATGAAATCTAGAAGGGCTGCAATATTGCGGGAGTGCCAGGCACTCAAGACACAGAGATTTGGTCCCTGCCTGCCCTTAGGAGGAGATACCTGGGTCCAGCATGTCTAAGGACAATAGTGAAGAACGAGAATGATGAAGAACCTCACGGGACCGGGGTGAATGGGGCAAAGGTGCTGACCTAGAAACCTCCACAGTATTGAAACAAACGAGGCTCACAATTCATTAATGTATATTCGGGGACTCCCCTTTTGGGGGACTTTATAAAATACTCATAGCCTGTTTCCCCTACTTTCTTGCTTGTGTCAAGATATCGGAGAATTGAATAATTAAAAGGTTTCTCTACATACATGAAATGAGAGAGAGGAGAAGTGAAAAGGTATTGGTGTGTGTGTGTGTGTGTGTGTGTGATCATCCTTTTCTTAAACTTTCAATTATGGAGATTTTCAAACATCCAGTACAAGTGGAGTCAACAATGTAAAAAACTCCCACATACCCATCATCCACTTTTAACATTTTCCACGCTGCTTCTTCTTCCATCCCTCTTTTGAAAAAACGTAGGATATTTTAAAGTGAATCCAAGCTACCATATCGTATTTCATGAATAAATACTGCAGTAGGCACCTCGAACAGATAAAAAGTTTTCTTTTTTCATTTTTAAGGTTTATTTATTTATTTTTCAGGAGAGAGGGAGAGTGAGAGGAGGGAAGGGCAGAAAGAGAGAGAAGGAGAGAGAGAATCTCAAACAGTCTCCCTGCTGTCAGCACAGAGCCTGACGTGGGGTTTGAACCCACACACCCAAGATCATGACCTCAGCAGAAACCAAGAGTCGGATGCTTAACCGACTGAGCCACCCGGGTGCCCCTAAAACATTTTCTTTTAATGTACTCACAATACCCTTATAAATTTCCTAGCTCTGTCTAATGATGAAGCTTAGAGACAATGAAAATCCAGTACTAACAAGCTCGTCCAGCATCTAGATTGTGGTTTTTAAACATCACTTCCCATGAAAAAGGAATGAGGGCTCATTGGAGAGGTGGCTGGCTCCAGATCTAGGATAGGAAGTGTACCAGATGAACTAAAAACATCCCATTATGCCAGAAAAGAACGATGCTATCAGGAACTACTGAAGCCATTTCAAAAGGCATAGGAGCTAACCTGAAGGGGGTCTTACTTGTCAAAGATGTAATAACTAGAGCATCACGAGGAATAATGACTACATTATTCATAAATGAGCACATTTGTTATTTAAAAACCCATGTGTTCCTATTGGAACAAAAACTCACTGGTCATCAACTCATTATTCTGAAAGTATGTAAATAAAAGGAAAAATAATCAATCACATCTCCTGCCTTTCACATATACATCGTATTTCAGGGTAACCAAATGTTTGATGAGGGAACATTTTTCCTTATCTGGAATTCCAGCTAATAAACGCAGAAGAAATGAGAGAATTATAAAAGAACCATTTTTAACATAATGTAAGCAACAGTCATCAATGGGTGTTAACATATTTAGGCATAATATTGGTGAAAAACTTCCAAGTGGATGGATCAAGGATAATATCTAAGTCCGTTAATCAATCTTAACATCACTGAAAGCAGGACAACCAACATTATGACATCCATGAAGTATTTTTGACAAAGAGTGAACTTGGATCTAATCAAGGCAGTTGATAGGAAATATGGGGAATAGAGAAACATGTTAAATGACACCACGGGGGTAAAATGAGCTACATCTAGACCGTGGGGAATTCTACACATTAAATGACCTGATTACTTCCACAATGAGTGGAAAGATAAAAGAGGGGATTGATGTGAATTCAAAGAGACTTAAAAAACTCATAAACCAAGTGGAATGGGAGGATCTCTTTTTGGACCTTGTGATTAGAATAAACCAACTGTAAAAAGCCGTTTGTTAGATAACTAGGACATTTGAACACAGTGAAGATCATTGAGACATTTGGGGAAGGGGTTGGAAACATACCAGGGGTCGGAAAATACCCAGTGATTCAGGTGTCTGAACTCTAGACTCATGATCCAACTTCCAATAGCTCCTAGTTTTGAAAAAATACTCACAAATTCTTTTCTTTCTGTCACCCTTTTTTTCAATCTAGCAGGCCATTCTGTTAGAAAGCCTTTCTTCCTTCTTAGGTTTCAACTTTTATAGTCAACCATTACATGCCTTTGATTCCTCACTGTGTTTCCTGAATTTGGGTCTTTCTGTGTTTCAACCACACATATACTGATGGTCTAAGACTTTGTGACTTCTCCCAAGTCACAAGGTCTAACTAAGTTCATTCATTATAGATGGTAATTATAGTGTCATTCCCAAGATGATAATCCACTTCCTGGTTCTCAGAACTAACTACTTTCCCTCATGCACTAAATGTCAGCATTTGCGTTTTAGAGAGAGTTGATTTTTCAAAAGTCATCATTTTGATGGAGACCTTTAGAAGCCGATAAAAGTCAGCTTTCCAACTTGTGCCAGTCCAAGGATTTCGGTCATGGGATGAGAGTGTGAGGTTCTTTATTGCTAAATGGAAATGAAAGTACATGGTAGGGGGCTGTCTGTGTTATCAGGATTATACATCACATATATTATGGGTTATGGAGCTTTGGTGTCCTCAGAAGGGGAGACTTAATGTTCCTCCACTCCACATGCAAAGGAAGAGAAAGGGGAGAACGCACACGGGTGTGTGTATGTGTGCAATTGTGGATGTACCTGCTCTAGATCCTTCCAATAAAATTCCCAAGGAATCAGGCTCCACTGCTTTCCGGATAATTATAATTTTGAACTTTTCAGAGACTGACATTTTCTCATAAAAATCATTCTACCAAATCCCTCTCCCAAAAGAGGCTTGATAAAATCCCCTTGATGAAACATGTAATCATACATTAATGAATCTTCCATTTAGATGAATTGAATATCAGGTTGTGTAGCAACAGTCTGAAAAAAAGGGAGAAAAAAATAAATAAAAGCGTCCCAAAGAAGACACACACTTCCCTGAAATGAGCGCATCAAAGCATCTTTGAATAGACAGAGCAATGCGTTATTACACCTACATGTATTGCCAAAGTATCTGACATCTTATTGAAGAAAATGTGCATGTTTTCTTTGAGCCAATTAGGGATGTTGTTGGTGCATGGGAAGCACTGGAGTGGTTTGTTGTTGTTGTTTGTTTGTTACTGAGTCCCTATTCAGCTATAGTGATCATTCAGCCAACTAATTTGCTTTCCCCCTTTCATCCTATCCAACAAAATGTACTGAGGACCTGTTACTGGCCCTTTTCCAGGAGCTCTAGGGGCATATAAAGCACCAAGCTACAAAATAAGGTCCTAGAAAACCATGTCTTAGTCACCTTCTAATCCTAGCACCTTGGACCACGGCTGACACAGAGGAGAGGCTCAGGGACTATGTGTTAAAAGGATCTGAGGCATTGCACCCAAGTTCCTTGCCTTTACAATCTTCTGTGTGGGGGGCAATATATTTACAAATGCATATAACTAAAAACAGAATGTGCTAAGTACTCCAAGCAAATGAAAAGAACCATGGGCAGAGAAGATGAAAGGGGAACTTCTGATCCAAAAGGATCTCACACAGGTGGTAAAGTTTCGACAATACAGAGTATGAAGGGCATTTGGGAAGAGTGAACATTAACAGACACCATGGTTGGCAGAAAGGAGATGTGTTTGCTACACAGTGAAGAGCCCAGTTTAGTTGGAATGTAGGGGTTAGGGCTGGAACTGAGGTAGAGTTTGAGGGGTGGGAGTTATGGCTGGACCATCATGTAGAATTGTAGTAGGACCATTACTGTGGTACAAGAGTGGGCAGGAGGGCTAAATAAGGAGGTAGGGGCGCAGTGTGTTGGGGACAGGGCTGGGCCATCAGGGAGAGGTACGAAGGGTTAAGACAGGGCTGGACTATCCAGTCGAAATCCAGGGAATATGAAGTAGAGATGTATTGGGTACATGGTGTGGGGGTGGGAAAGGGGCTGGGTTATTAGGTGGAGATTGTTGACACAAGGACCTGAATGTCATATTGAATTTGTTTACCATTCTGCATGCCCTGGGGAAGCACCGTCAGCTCCAGGCTGGGAATCTATCAAAGCCCTGTGAGTCTCTCTCATGGCTTAGTTATTATACCTGAAGCACAATCATACCCCAGAGGTAGATGCAGATTTGAAGGTGGATGTGGGTGGCAGTGAGAAGGGACTTGGATGAAGAGGGGAATATGCTCGCTATTAATTATAAAGAAAATTAATGAGGACAAGTTACCCAAGACTTGGCACTTAGCAGTGGGCAAGTTGTAGGCTACTCTCACCTTATATAAGAGGCTCTATGAAGTGTTTCTATAGCTAGAATTGAGGTCCCTGGCTTTTGGTGAAGGGACTACCAAGCAGATACTAATTTCCCTTTGTTCTAAATGAATAGAATGCCTGCCCAGTGTCTGGATCCTAAGCCTATCTTAAACTGTCCATAGGTTTTCATGAACTGTTTCTTGCTCCCTGCATCCTTGATCCTCTGGGAAAAGACAAGGACATGCCGTTTGCTTTTTCAGGATATTCAGAAGGTATGTGACAACTTTCTTCTCTGTTCCCTTCCCTCACTCTTTTCTTCCTCCTTCCACTTCATGTTTCTCTTCGGTACATCCATGATCTGTCCTTGGTGCTATTCTGGTGGAAATGATGGACGGTCTTGATCTACACATGTTGATGGACTGTAAGCATGTCTCCCCCGCCCTCCTTGCTTCTTGTGTCCTCTCCTGTCACTTATCTATTGAGTTTGACATCTCCAGAAATGTCTTTTCATACAGAATCCATCTTTAAAGTATAGAGTCAGAGAGCATCATGAAAATCAAGGGGGCAAAAAGATGGCTATCGTTCCTTAAGGAATTGCAGAGCTGTGGTGCTGGGTCCGACCCATACAGACCCTCCATGTATGGGTTTGCACATGAACTAATTCCCATCAAATATGTGAGTTGAGATGAGAACATTAATGAGCGTGGATGCGTGGCAATGTTCCTCTGGAAACAAAGAGGACTTGTCCCATAATTGTCCCAGACTGTCGCACGGCTTTACCCATACGAATAGAGGACCCTCCTTTCCCGTTCCTTCCTTTCTCCAAAAATCAACTTAAACCAAGTAGGAAACAAAAGGGGGGAACCCAACCTGTGGATCTATCACTCCCCATCTGGCAACCCACGTCACTACGACTCCAAAAGTCTTCATATGGATAATGGAAGTGAATTCGTATTTTGTGAAGAGCTGTCAAATGCCAGGCGTTGGAATAGGGCTGTGATAATAATGGGCTGGGTCTCTTGAGTCAGATTGCTGATGTCAACATTTGAATTCCGCCATTTACAGTATTTTGTCAAACGCCGCATTAATTAACATCTGGAGCCAGCCAGTCGTCCTGTCTGGACTTCAAACTCCTCACTTGTGAAGTGGGGACAGTAACTGAGCTGGAATCATCATTGTTACCAAGGGAGTAAATGAATTAATATAGCACGGCAAATAGGAAGGGATCAACAAGCATCTGCTAAATGACTTTTCATTTAATCCTTGGAAGGATCTGAACAGTTAGGTACTTTTATTTCCAGTTTGCAATGAGCCTAGTGAGGTGCATCTCTCCTCTGGCCCCTTGAGGAGCAGCAGATACATGAGATATGACCTCCCATTATGGTCAGAGAGCTGCACAGGGGTCGTAGGACTTGGATTTGGGTCCTGACCTCCAAAGTGAATAGACCAGGGCACCACCAGTACAAATGACCAGACTGGTGGTCAAAAGGAACCCTTTCCCAAGCATTCTGCAAAACCCACAACTGGGACATACTTTTTTTTTTTTCCAACTGTGCCTGAAGCAGCTTAATAGTCTTACAAATAACAGTGTTGGTAATTAACCATGTGAGTCCAGACAAGCCACAAAAATCTTTCCTGGATTCTCCTCTCATTTCGTCTGTACAAGCTAGTGGTTAAACTAGATTACTTCCCACCCCCTTAAATCCTGTGATTCTCTAGTCTGTTACTTACATAAGTCAGCTTCTGTGCCTCCTTCAGGTTTCTATCCTGACTAACCTGTTTGGGAGGGCTGTCCTCATAGGGCTCAGCCATTTTTCCCAGAATAGAGGACGTTTACGTCCAGTTCTCTCTCTCTCCCTCTTTCTTTTTTATTGCCCTCTGTCTCTGTACTTCTCTTCCTCTTTTTCTCTCTCTTCTCTCTCTCTCTCTCCACCACCAGTTCCTACCTATTAGCTACACTCAAAACTTTGTGAACAAAAAGGTGATTGGAGGGAGGGAAAGGAGGAGAAATGAAAGCATTTGGGAAAGTGGAGATCTAGCCCACTAACCCATAAGTAACCATGTGTTTCATTTGAAAGCTTTATTTTAGTTCAACAGCAGTCAAACACAGAGACTAGTTTGGCACCTACGGGCCCCTTAGCTCCCTTGGACACAACCCTGCAGAAAACACCTCCCATCTATTGTTGAAGTTTCTTCTCTGCCACCAAAGCCCTGAGTCTTTTTCAGCAAGGCAACTTGCATAACGTTTTATTTGCAGAGGGAAGTCAGGCAACCTGCGGAGGCTCCTTAACCTTTGTGAACATAAATGGAACATTTTGAATATGCCTTCTCAATTACCCCAACTCAACCAGCAAAAACTGGCATGTGTGTGGGAGGAGAGAGGATTGTGCAGGCTGAGCTTTTTAGGCATCAGCTCCTTCTGACAGAAAGAATAGCAGTGCTGGGCTGTAGGGGGAGAGCTCTTGAAACTTTTCCATTCTCTTTTGGGGAGAGAGGAAGCAATGGGAGAATTTCAGAGTTATAAAGAACCAGTCCTTCAGCCAGGATGTGGGTGGAGAAGTGGACAGAGAGGAAGAGGTTAAAGAGAGCCCAGGATTGAAACCAAAATATTTATCTAACTTCTTTCCTTTACCAGGAAAAGCTCGGATCCTGTAGTACATGAAATCTGCTCGCCCGATGTACCATTTGTTCTGGATGAGAACAAATGTTAAGTCTGCAGTCACAAACACCACCATCAGCTTGAATTACTTCGGCAGAGGGAAAGTATAAACTCTTTGATATTGTTTACCATAATGGCTCTTCCCCAAAACTGTTGCTTAGGCTGAAATTCGCTGGGTACGATGCCTGTTCACAGATGGTGTAAGGCATAATTGAAAGAGTTGTGTATCTCCTTCCTGTATCCCTCTTTGAATCAGAAAGAGGGTAACTCGGAGTCCCCTTCAGCTATTCCTGTTGGAAAGGAGTGCCTTTCTAAGGAAAAAAGAAAGGGCCAAGAGCTCAAGTTCTCCCGCTGAACTTCATTACTGGATCGTTTGCATTTTGGGTGGGGGAACAGAATCATAAGGCTTTACAGCTGGAGGAATACAGAACATCAAACTCAATGAGGCCAAGGATACTTGTTGGGACAATGTAAGGAGCCCTCTGCAAGTGGGACTGTCCTGGAAAACCAAAGAGTTAAAACCCTTGATTTTATAACTTTGCAAACGAAGATATCTGAATAGCATCGATAAGCGGAGAATGAGAAAGCTTCCACAATGACCCTTTAGGACAGCTTCTGACTACCGAGCAACTAGCACAGTGCCTAAGGTAAAAGCGTACAAAGGTGTCCAGTAGTGTGAGTGAAAAGATTGCAGAACTGAAGATGAAAAGAGCTTGGGGAGGAGGGGCTATCTCACACATGTAGACCCATGAAGCAGTTATATGGTATTCCAACATCAGCCTCACACTGGAATCTAGGCGGAAGGCAGCAGCCATGACCTTGCTGGTATTTGTCAAATCAACTCATCAGCATTGAAAGATACTTCTCTGCTCTCAGGAAACCATCACTGTTCCAGGCTTTCACCAGTCTGAAGCAGCAACGGGAGTATGACTGACTTGATCAGTAGTCATGATCCTTCCTTCTCCCCACCCTTCCCCCAAGGTCATTGGCAAGCTGTCCTGCCAGAGTGATCAACTCTCCTGGTTTGCCCAGGCTGAGGATTTTGCTGCAATAGGGGAAGTTTCTGTTTTAAAAGCTGGGGCAGTACCTGGGCAAACTGAGCTGCGTTTTTCACCTGACCTTCTACTTCTTCTCCCCCTACTTCCTGCCCTTGCCTACCCCTACGTAGCACTAAGACGCCAAACTCAGTTGTGCAGGTAGAGATGAAGACTATTCAGTCAATGACACATAGCAGAAAATCAAGAACAAAGAAGGCCAGTGATTATAAAATGCTAGGCTACAGAAATCACATCTGAAATCCTCTAAGCTACTGAGGACACCTTTCATGGAAACCAAGTCCTACGTGCTGGTCTGTGGCGATCTCCATGTTTGTCTCCTGAGTTTTCATCTGATCTTTTCAAAAGGATAGATTCGCTGAAGGCACTATTTCTTAGAAGTTAAAGACTCGGGTTTGAGGTGTAATTCCTTTCCTAGTTACATGGAGTTTGAAAGAACATCATCCTTTTGAACCAGCAGCATTGAAATCACCTGGGAACATGTGGGTCTCAGGTTCCACCCCAGACCAAGTGAATCAGATATTCTGGGGACGGGACTCAGGAATCTGTATTTGGACGACCCCCTCAGACGACCCCTCTCACACATGCAGCGAACGTTTGAGAAACACTGAATTAATGTACCTGCACCCTATCTTCCTGACTTGTGATGGACACTCGGGGATTAATAAGATACCCGAAGAATTTAGGTGTTTGAGTCTACCTTTTGTATTTCTACTCTATGCCAAAGACAGACAACTGAGAATCCTGGATATCACCACCACCAACAGAAAATATTGCACATAGTACCAGATTCTGGACACCTAGCATCACGTGAGAAAGTCAAACAATGCTAGCCAACCTTTCTGCTCCTCACTTACCATGCCTAGGCCTGCTCACAGGGAAGAAATCATTCCAGACATTTCATAATCTCTGGTCATTGCCTCTTTTCTTTGGGTTAATAAAACAATGGTTATCTCAATATGACGGTGCTATGGACTGAAGGTTTGTTTCCCTCCAAAATTCGTATGTTTAAGTCCTAATCCCCAATGTGATGGTATTTGGGTGGGGGGGGGGCGATGGAAGGTAATCAAGTTTAGGTGAGATCATGAGGGTGAGACTTTTACGATGGGCTTCGTGCCTTATACGTACAGGAAACACCAGAGATCTCTCTTTATCCATCGTGTGGGGATACAGCAAGAAGACAGGCTTCTACAAGCCAAGAAGAGAGCGTTCACCAGGAGCAAACCTGCAGGCACCTTGATCTTGGACTTCCCAGCCTCTAGAACCATGAGAAATACAGGTCTGTTGTTTAAGCCCCCCGTCGGTGGTATTTTATTACAGCAACCCGAGCTGAATGATACATACAATAAAGATTCCAATTTCATAACTTCTCTACTTACACTATTGGTCAGTAAATGTTGCTGTCAATGACCAAACCTTAGAGCTCATGAAGCCCTTTCCTGGAATATTGAGAGTCCCCATTTAGTGGTGAAAAAACTGGGGTTCTGGGAGCTGAAATGCCTTGCTCAAGGACACAGCTGGTGAGGAGTAGTACTAGGGTGGAATCCATATCTTCCAAAGCGGACACCGTCGTTCCGTCCACTGTAACCTAGTTGTTCTGGTTGCACAGGGGTCTCCTCGGCCACTGTGAATTTTGGTGTGGGCTAATCGATATCCTAGCTCTCTCTGAATAATTGCCAATGGAAAGCACACAGAGATATTCTTGGCCTCTAGAAGTCCCTCGGTTGTCCAGACATATCAAGCAAAGTAGAACCTTTTCAATTGCCTTTCTTCCTTGTTCTCAGCCCCACTGGGTGCCTCATGACCCCGTGGTAGGTGACAATACAGCGGAAGTGTGGGCCTAGACCCTGCTGGACTTCTCAGCAGCTGAGGGAGGGATGGTAAGACCGCTGACCACTCTCCTCCTATATCGGGCTTGAAAAGAGCACCACTGTGATCAGTACCATTACTCCGTCTGTGCTAGTGACCCTGATAAGGGTAGCAGAGATGCATTTATTTCCTCTTTCCTCACAGTTCCCCAGTTCTAGTGCTTTCCAGCTGACCTGGCTGTGACTCCAACCGTGTTATTTCTTTCTGATGTCTCAGTATGATGCTCCGTGCTCAAGGCCACGCGGTTCTGCCTGCCCCCAACACTGGTGTTTTCATCTGCAATACTGAGGGTAGCTGCTTTATACTCAGCCCGTACACTGGCCTTCCTCCTTCCATCTGGCTCCTATCTTTCATTCACTCCCTTCAATGATATTGGATTTCCTGCTGGTCTCTCTTACTACAATATAAGCTTCTTTAAAAATGCTTAATGTTTATTTATTTTTGAGAGAGAGAGAGACAAAGAGAGAGAGAGACAGTGCGTGAGCAGGGGAGGGGCAGAGACAGAGAGGGAGACACAGAATCTGAAACAGGCTCCAGGCTCTGAGCTGTCAGCACAGAACACTACGTGGGGCTCGAACCCATGAGCCGTGAGATCATGACCTGAGCTGAAGTCGGATGCTTAACCGACTGAGCCACCCGGGCGCCCCAAGCTTCTTGAAAAGCACACACTATATCTGATTGATCTGTAGATTCCTCTTGCTTTTACCTCCACCAACATATAAATAATTCTTGGTATAACACTTGATATATACGCAATTATACATATTATATACTCTTACAAATTAGCGTGTATTATAGTGTATGTTATACACACCAATTATTATATATACACCAATTAATGTATATTAGTATGTGCAAAGTACTATGTATGTATATATCTGTATAAAGTTTATGTAAGGTAGGTATATGGACACATTCGTGTATATTTACAAATATACACATATATTCATATATATACTACATAATATGTATATATACATTCATGTGTATTTACAAATATACATATAAACGTGTTTATATGTACATGCCATCCAATTTATCTCAAGTGTTAATTAAACCTGATGCAATAGAAAATTAGCTATCGTGGCACAGGGCCAGTTTTGAACTCTGCTCAAAATGCACATCTGATTTCTAGCTTGCCAGACATGATGAGGTTAGAATCTCACACTTATTATTCGTACACTGGGGAGTATGACTAGTTATGGGTTTCAAGGGAAGGTGAAGAAAACCACCAAGAAGAAAAACTTGTGTAAACTGCATTTTCAGAGCTGACGTAAGGAAAACAAAGAGGAGAACCATCCCTCGTCTGCACACGGCACAGAGCTCCTATGCTCTTTCAATAGATGTATTCCTTTAACAGCAGATCGATCACCTGGTTGTCTAGAAGAGTGCAGTGATGGGACGTCACTGGGTGAAGCGTTTGCTCAGCGTCTCTGTTTCTTCTTTTCAACTCAACATAAATTTCATTAGCACACATAGCTAACATGCGTGTTTCAAATTGAGGTTTGTGTCTTAGCTGTTCTAGCCTAAGAAAGACTAGGGGGTGCTGTTATTATTTGCATATGTTTGTTTCACAGGGTCTGCGCGCAGTCTAAACGAGATCCAGACTGGCAGATCCTAATGCATACATACTGCCTTTCGTCTTCTGAACGGGAGTGTTGGGTGACCATTTCTCAGCCTCTTCACAGGACTCCTCTGTCAAGAAATCCGAGACGTGACGTTTTCCTAACAGCTCAAGTCCCTAAAAGCTCACAATGTCCAATGTCAGACAGGACTGTGTCCACCCGTCTTTACTTTTAAACGCCTACACAGACAAAAATGTCTAGATTTTGGAAATTCGTTTCTAATTTATTGAGGAAATAGTTTTCAGTCACCAGCATATCAAGAGTGTGTGCGCCGTTTGGGGAAGAAAGGCACAGCCCTGCAATGGCATCCTGTCTGTGGACCACATGTTCAGGGTAACGACATTCTGAAAGTGGTCTAAAACCATAAATCTACTTTATAATGTTGCCTGCCTTGCCCAACAAAAGTGGTACCGTTTAGGTAATACACCAGCAATTAATCTTGTAACTGACAAGCAATCCTTACATCATAGCCTTGGAACAATGGTACACTTAAGATACCATTTTGAACCCATGCTTAAGAATTTTTATAGAAAACCCAGTGGTGCCTTACTGATGTTGGAGCCTCCTAGCCCTAAAAGCCCCGTGTCTAATAATACCAGCAACGTGTAAAGGGTTCTCTCTGGAGAATTTCTTGTGCATTTGGAATTAACATCTGTTGTCCTTATGTATTAGAGTCCATGTTGGTTAATGATGGTGAACACATTGCTTCTGGGCCAGGGTACAAAGATATGGGTAATGAGGCACCGTTCATAAGCAAGGAGAGACCTCAATCAGCGTTTGTGGCACAAACAGCGTCCTTGGCTGATGGTCTAATTCATAGCCCTATTCCCTAAGACTGAAGTTTGCACACATGGTTCATAAAGGGTGTTTGCTGTTGCTGTAAAAAAAAGAAAAGAACACCCAAACAGCACCGAAAACCCCTTGCTATCTTCTCTCAATGCCCATGGACTTCTGTCCACATAAAATCCACCTTAGCATCGAATTTCAATATCATTTAGTACACACCACTGGTATACTGAAATTGTGAAATATGCTTGAAATACACAAGCCATGGCAAAGCCTTACCAATATGTGTAGAACAGGAAGGAAAAGCTATAAATTACTATATTTGTAATGCATGCACCATAATACATATACTGGTTGTAAGTGTCATTCACTGATATAGAGAAGGCTTGGGATGGTTCCTTCATGTTTATATAGCAAGTGCTGTATATTTCAAAAGGCAAAAAAAGTACGTGTAGGTGGTAAAAAAAAGAATAGCCAGTAACATCTAAAACCAGCAGTTATGTTCATTAGCTCCCTCTTGTTTCTTGCCACGTCTAATCAAGTCCTTCTTGTAAAGGTGTCTGCAGCTACTTAAGTTCTTGCAGATACATTTTTATTATTTCATAGGAAATTGTACACTTAGTGCCTAACACCCCAGGTTTTGTTGGCCATGAGGCTTATTGGTTGTGTGATCTTGAATGAGTTATTCAGGTTCTCTGAACCTCAGTTTCCTCCTCTATAAAACTGTCATACTAATATTTACATCTGGACACTGAGGAAGGACGCCATAGAAGAACCCATGGTTAGCACTCAATGGTTTCAACACTCAATGAATGGTAGATATTTTGATGGCTAAACTTGGATCTCCAAACTTAGTCACACACGTATAAAATATCTAAGAAATGTATTGATATTATCATTATTGCCATGTTGACAGGTGAGAAATTAAGGCTTCAGTTGTGATTATCCAGTCCCCTAGGAAGTTATATATTTCCTTGTAAATTAATGAGTTGGTTTTTTTATGTTTTTGTCTTTATTTTGGAAAGAGAGAGCTCAAGTGGGGAAGGGAAGCAGAGGGAAAGAGAGAGAGAATTCCAAGCAGTTTCCACAGTTAGCACAGAGCCCGACATGGGTCTCAAACTCACAAACCATGAGATCATGACCTGTGCTGAAGTCAGAGCTCAACCCACTGAGCCACCCAGGCACTCCAATGAATTGGTTTTATGATATATATTCTTCAGCTTTCTCATAGTATGATCAGCATATGTTGACCTCCCCAACCCTCTTGGGCAGTGGGACCCTGACCAAAGAGAATTTCTATAATGAGAAAGGTGACATACAGTCTCGGAGAATTCATCAATATTCCTGTCACCTTGTGAGGTCTCTTTAAAAGGCCTTCCCAGTCTTTTTCCAAACTAATTGTATACATTCCATGCCAACATCCACAACCTCCATTATCTTAACTCTTACATTGCGTATCTCTGCGATCAGGCTATCTCTTTCAATCTTGGCATCCCAAACGCCTAGAACAGGAGCTGGCATGGGAGAAGCATTCAATACTTGTCTGTTGGATGATTCAAATGACCTGACCAAGACTGCAGTGAATAAATCAATGGTGAATTTGGGACTTAAGCCCAGATCTTGTGAATACAAATCCCTTATTTTGTGTCCACAGACTTTAGCTGAAGCAGGGTGATTGAATCTCTTGTCTTAAGAGCAGGGGAATCATAACCAGTCCTGAGAGGCATTAATCTTGGTGGAAGGCTACAAGATACGGCCTGAGGCTTTGATGAGATTGAAAAAAAAAAACCCAAACCACAAACTCATATTGTTAGCTGATTCAGCATGATTATTTTTTATCACCAGTTGAATACTATGTCTGCCTAGAAAAATGTTAGTTTTTGTTTTGTTTTGTTTTAATGAGCACAGAACTATGCTAACTTGGGTTTTAAGGGCTGTAGGTGTAATTCATGGATCTTTTTCTTAGGACAACACTTGACCCAATTTTTACCTACGCAATGAATTCCCATCTGATTGTGGCCCACAGGCAGGAAATAGCTAATAGAAAAGTAAATACAAGCATCCTGTGAAGAAGAAAGTCAGCATTTGATCTGCTTCTTACACAGAGCTGCTTATGAGAACGGGAGATGGCTTTCCAGGTTCGGTGTTGGGAGATTTTACTTTTCTCAGTTGACGACTTGAGTCTGTTTGAAACACAACGTTCCACACAGAGAGTCATCCCTATTTTCAACGGAGAACTCTGCACATGAGGAGGTTTCCATTTTCACAGGCTGAGAAGGATTCTGGGACTCCAGGACGGTCGCAGGGTCCTTTCCTGGGTCCCATGGCTCAGGAGAGCCCAATCTCTGTCTCTAGTCCTTAGCAAAGACGAGAAAGTCCCCGGGTGCTCCTGGCTTGTTTGTTTCTCAAGCTGACACCCTTTCCCCAGGGCTTCCAAGAATTGGTGGAGGCAAAGGAGCCAAAGTGGGAGGACCTCAGGATCTTGAGAGGCAGTCCTGGTGATGGTGATAATAAAACTGCAGGAGGAAGTCGGGTTCTCTGTAACCAGAGGGCTCTTGTATATTTGACTGATCGCAAAGGAAGATTCGTGATGTGTGCATTCGTGCGTGTAGTTATCTTTCAGAGAATTCAAGAAAGAGTGAATTTGTGGAATTAAAAGTAAATAGACAGTGACTTAATGAGCTGAAGAGCCTAAACAATTATGCTCCCCCGGGGACCCGAGACGAGAGGGCAGTAGTTGAATTCAGATTAGCCGAGCTTTCCACAGTAGCCTCCCTTAAAACCATCATCATTATACATTGCCTTTGGTCACACTCTTAGTCTAGTTTAGCAGCTTTTGATTGTGACTATTAATTTTAAGGTTTACTGTGCTCCGGGTTGTACGGGTCTAGAATTAACAGAAATCAGGAATTCATTGTTAAGTCACTCTGCCAGGAAGTACCCAAAGTGATAAATTCTGAACTTGTATTCCCATTCACTTTCACATCAGATTCTTCTCAGGTCGTTTTCAGATTTGGAGCCAAATTTCAAAAACTAAGGGATCAGGAAATCCCTGGACAAAAGCCATTCATCACACAGTGACACTTCCATAGGTACACACTAAAGCGTTCTATCAGGATTTGACAGAAACAAGGAAGATGCTAACGAGGCGCAAATATCCTATGAGACAAACAAGTCAACCCAAAATACATCCCATTAGCTTGGCCTACTACCCTACATCTGAGGAAAGAGAAGAAACATAACATCGGTTCAGTGTCTGACTTCAGCTCAGGTCATGATCTCACGGCTCGTGAGTTCGAGCCCCGCGTCGGGCTCTGTGCTGATGGCTCGGAGCCTGGATTCTGCTTTGGATTCTGTGTCTCCCTCTCTCTGTGCCCCTCTCCTGCTCGCATTCTGTCTGTATCTCTCTCTCAAAAATAAACATTAAAAAAATGTTTTTCAATAAACAGAAGAATTGATTAGAGTAATATGTTTGATATTTTCTCCCCTTCCCCCAAACTTCCGTTACCTCAAGAAAAACAATTAAATTTCCTATGACATGGAAGGTCTTTAAAAAAAAATATTTTTTAGTTTATTTATTTTTTTAGAGAGAGATAAAGAGCATGAGCAGGGGAGGGGCTGAGAGAGAACGAGAGACAAAATCCCAAGCAGGCTCTGCACTGTCAGCCCAAAGTTCAATGAGGGGCTCAAACTCATGAACCAGATCATGACCTGAGCCGAAATCAAGAGTCAAAGGCTTAACCGACTGAGCCACCCAGGCTCGCCTGACGTTAAAGGTCTCTAATAACATGACTCTAAGTTACGTTTGTTCCCACTTTATATGTACCCAAGAAACCCATCACATGCAGTTGTCAATACACACAGTTTTACATACATGCGCCATGTGCCTATGCTGTCCCAGTCAGGAGTGTTCATGCTCCAAATTTGTCCCCACGGACATCGTAGTCACTCTGTAAAGTCTTATTTAAATACTTCCTCCTCCAGGGGCGCCTGGGTGTTCAGTCGGTCAAGTGTCCGACTTCGTGATCTCACAGTTTGTGGGTTCAAGCCCCGCGTCGGGCTCTGTGCCGACAGCTCAGAGCCTGGAGCCTGCTTTGGATTCTGTGTCTCCCTCTCTCTCTGCCCCTCCCCTGCTCACACTCTCTCTCTCAAAATTAAATAAAGATTTAAAATAAATAAATAAATAAATATTTTCTCCTCCATGAAGCCTTCTCTGCTTCAGCCATTCGGAATAAATTGTCCTTTCTTTTCACTCTGTCCGCACATTATTTGAATCTCTACTTAGCCTTAAAAAAATATCTATCTATCTATCTATCTATCTATATATATGTATCATTACTGGTGACGTGCCAGCTGAGGTTAACAAATCAATCTTCTCTCTCTGCCAAATTTGATCAGTGTCTTTGGGCTGCCTAGATGTTGTGCTGAGGTTTCAGAAACTGTGTCCACCAGTGGGGGAAAAATGTGATCAATTAATAATGTCTGCAAGAAACAGGGGCAGTGGTGATTCCCTTGCCGTAGGTCTCCCATTTCTGCAACAGACTAAACTTTTTAAGTGCTGGGACTGTTTCTTATTGGATTTTTATACACTCTAAAATGCATGTATTTTTTTTCCATTTAGTAGGTGCTTAATATATGTCCTTAATATATGTCCTGTGCAGTGGGCAATGCCGGAGACTTAGGTTAGAAGGAAGGATGAATTATTGATAATTCAGGCTGTGATATGCTAGAAAAGGTTTCTAACGGAGGTCAAGGAGTTCCCGCCCAGAGGTTTTGGAACACAGGTTGCAAACAGTCTGTAGAGAATGTTCTATGTCCAGCACTGTCAAAGCAAGGTGATGCATTTAGTTACCTCTAGGGGACTCTTCAGAGCCAAGAGTCAATGATTTCTAGAGACTTGTTATTTTGGCATGGATGGATAAGCAGTTTGCATTTCAAAAGCAAGTTGTAGAAGTTCTAAGTATCATGTCTTTCTTAAGTCAGGTTCTTCTGATTGAGTTTGTGATTTCCCTTTGTAAGATTTTTGTCGTTTTCTTTTGTTAGTTGTGTTTGTTTTTACAGGCTAGGCTGGAAGGGAGAAAGGTATGAATCGTCCCAGCTCTGGGCCATTGCTTGCACAGTCATTGATACTTTATTTTTTTTTTAATTTAATGTTTATTTATTTTTGAGAGAGAGAGAGAGAGAGAGAGAGAGCATGAGCAGAGGGGGGGCAGAGAGAGAGGCAGACACAGAATCCAAAGCAGGCTCCAGGCTCTGAGCTGTCAGCAAAGAGACCAACGTGGGGCTCGAACCCATGAGCTGTGAACCCACGAGATCATGACTTGAGCTGAAGTTGGACGCTTAACTGACTGACCCACCCAGGAGCACTTTTTTTAAATGTTTATTTATTTTTAAAATGTTTTTTTTAATGTTTATTTATTTTTGAGACAGAGACAGACAGAGCATGAGCAGGGAAAGGGCTGAGAGGGAGAGAGACACAGAATCCGAAGCAGGCTCCAGGCTCTGAGCTGTCAGCACAGAGCCCGACGCGGGGCTCAAACTCATGGACTGTGAGATCATGACCTGAGCTGAAGTCGGACGCTCAACCCACTGAGCCACCCCGGTGCCCCAATAAATGCTGCCAAGCGTAGTGCCAAAGCTCATGATACGCAGGGCAAAAGAAGAAAGCATTCAGCACAGCATTGCATAATGTTTACAGTTTCTCTTTTTTTAAAGAAAAGAAAATTTAGGGTTTAAAGTTCAAAATGCTTTAGAGTAAGTATGTGGCATCTGAGCTACGGGAAATATGTAACATTCCTCAGGCATGGGATCCTCTGTTCCACTTGGCTTTGCCACCCCTCTGTATTATAAGTTATTGGGTATGTGTGTAATTAATGATAACATAGTATTTTTATTGCCTTTGACTGTTATCACTTATATCCGTCTTCTTCAGGAAACCTATCCGTCTTCTTCAGGAAACCTGCAGGGCATTGACTAATTGCAAGACTTGGGTATTCTTGTATTTCCTTGCAATAATGTCTTCTAATGCCATTACAAGCCACCATCACTCCCAACGGTACTGTGGTTCCCTGTGTTACCTTACTAATGTCTGAGGTTGCTATTTAACCCTGCATCTATGTATCATCTCCCAAGCCTTTCTTGAGGTAGGCTAAATGAAATCCAAAATGCATCTTATACTCTTCATATCCTGCCCAGCCCCCACTTCCCTGGTACATACTAAGTACTTTCGTTGGTCAGCCCATCCAAGGGCATGCTTACGTGGATCTATGGCCCATGCATGAGTGTGGAATGATCACATCTAGTTTGTGGAATCCGGCTATGGTAGAATGCTTTAGATGTGCAAGCACACAGCATTTCATAAAATTGGGAGGATTTATACTATATGGATATTTAAAAATTTTTTTAACGTTTATTCATTTTTGGGGGGGTGGGGAGCAGGGGAGAGAGAGCGGAGGACAAAGGATCTGAAGCGGGCTTCGTGCTGACAGCAGTGAGCCCGATGCAGGGCTCGAACTCCCGAACCACGAGATGGTGACCTGAGCTGAAGTCAGCCGCTTCAGGGACTGAGCCACCCGGGCTGTTTTGAAACGAGACATCGCAATACTGTTGTGGGTTTGATTATGTCCCCCTCCCAAAAGACGAGTTGAAATCCTAAACTCCAGCGCCTCACGGTGTGACTTTGGAAATAGGATCTTTGCAGATTTAAGGGATTTGAAATGGAGTTATTAGGATGTGTCCTCATCCAACATGATTGGTGTCCTATTAAGGGGGTAGAATTGTGACATAGACAGGCACAGAGGGAAGGTGATACGAAGACGCACAGAGGAAAGACCACCATGTGACTGGACTGATGTATCTACAGGCCAAGGAATGCCAAGGATTTCTGGGAAACACCAGTAACTAAAAGAGACAAGGAAGGACCGCCCACCCCCCCACCCCACAGTTACCAGAGAGATCATGAACCTGCTGACCTCAGCCTCTAGAACTGTGCGACAATAAGCTTCTATTGCTCTAAGTCATTCAGTTTTTGCTACTTTGTTATAGCAGCTCATGGAAACTGATACAAACAGTGAATGAGGCCCTCGACCCTGGGAGATCCAACTGAGATAGGAAGAGGTTTTCTGCTAATGAAAGGACCAATGATGGAGTAAAGTTCTCTTCTCCAGGCGATGTCTCATGGGAGGAATGGCAAATCTATTTCATCTCATGTGCAGAGTTGATTTATCAGCGGTGGCTGACAGGGGCACAGCTTGGGAAGGATTTTACACCTGTATCCGAGCTTGGTGGGAAAAGCGAAAGCATCTATTAGCAGTAGCTGCGGTGAATTTAGAGAAGGAGAAGTAGGTATCAGGCTAGGGCGTCAGCAACCATTGGTATTCTAGAAGCTTCTAGATGTTGAGAGGGAAGAAGGAGATCCAGGATGGGGTAGGCATGGGGATAAGAAGGGGGAGTAGGAGGGGCACGTGGCTCAGTCAGTTAAGTGTCCGACTTCAGCTCAGGTCATGAGCTCGCGGTTCGTGCATCAGGTTCTTGCATCGGGCTCTGTGCTGACAGCTCAGAGCCTGGAGCCTTCTTTGGATTCTGTGTCTTCCTCTCTCTTTCTGCCCCTCCCCTGCTCATGCTCTGTTGCTCTCTTTCAAGAATAAATAAACATTAAAAGAATTAAAAAAAAAAGGAGTAGAGATGAAGAAGTAAAGTTGGACTGAAGCAAAAGGAAAACTGAATCCTCAACACTGCCAATTCCAGTCTTGACAGTCAAATCCTGTGACATGCTGGGACAAGGGACACAAAGACAAGGGACTCCCTAGATCTCAAAACCCTTCCAGGAGAAAGAAGCAGGCACTGATTTTTATAGAACAAAGTCACCAGCGAAATCTCCGTGACTAAGCAGTCTACACATTCAATGAGAAGAAACGGACTTTTATGTGTTTTCCTGAAACTGAAACCTCTTCACATAACGTTGGGGTCACTGTGTATTTTTGTTTTGTATTTCACATATTCATAGGAGTCCTGGGGACAGAAGAGGGAAGACTTTTTCACCACTGTTGTCTGATTATCTAGGATGGGGAAGCCATTCAATATGGCACAGAGTACGATACTTAGGAACATAACTGTTGGTGTCACAGCTGGTGAAATCTGAGCGATCTCAGGCCTCCCCGCCTCCAGCAAAGCACCCGAGTCATGGCAACAGCCAAGTCTCAAAACCCACAGGTTCTTGCCCTTCCCGCTCACGTGGTGTCCTGGCCTCTCCCTAAGCTTCAGCCTTTTACTTCCAGGAGCCCGCAGACTAACTCTCCTGCACGACCACGGCCACTGCAATGACGGATGATGGGTGCTGTTGGTTACATTGTCTCTTCAGATCTGACTCATAAACCATGTCTCCAGATGGGTTTGCCCTAGGGCTCTCTCCACAAAGGGCCGCAGACCACCCATCATCCTCTCCATCCGGCTCGCCCCACTCAGGGCAGCCCCCCCTTCCAAGCAGGTGCATCATACGGGGAGGTGCTTGTGGATCTCGCTGACGAACACCTACGTGGTCCCCCCCCACCTCATGGAAACCTAAGAGCTTGCCATGGTGCCTCTGTTGCCAAGTCTTCCAGAATTCCAAGGAAGGGTGAGGTTTCTCCTAAGCAGTCCATTCTCCCACACACTCCCAGGGAACTTCTGTGATTGCTCACAAACTGGGAAACTACGGCATCTAACTCAGCAGTCTCCTTACTGGCCACACCGGGAATTCCTGCTGGGGAGAAATGGCATCCACCTCGAGCTTTGCAGGGAATTGCGTTGTGTGGAAGGAACAAGGCACCATCTGCAAAGTAATTTGAGTTGTAGCAGGGAAGAATGTTGCCTGTCTTTGAAATCCTAGATGGAATAATCATTGATAATTAGAGGTGGTCAGATTAAATGTTCTTTGCAAAAAAAAAAAAAAAAAAGATCTCCATTTCCTTATATTTTGATGGTTCTAATGAATGTCTTTTGATTTTTCAGCTATTAATCCAGAAGCTAACATTTTCTGGAAGGAAGGAAGGAAGGAAGGAAGGAAGGAAGGAAGGAAGGAAGGAAGGAAGGAAAGAAAGAAAAAGAAAAGAAAGAGAAAAGAAAAGAGAAGAAAAAGAAAGAAAAGAGAAAGATTTGCTTCCTCTAAAGGTGGCTTTCTTTCTCAAGGGAATTTATTTAGTGTTCTGATAGCAGAAAGCCATTTGAAAATAAGTTCAGGGCCAGAAATCTAGCTATCTTCCTCATGTCTGCTCAAGTTCCTATGTCTTGTTTTCAAAGCGATCAGTTACACGGAAATGTTTATCAGGATGTGGAACAGAAGCTATTAAATATCATTTAAAGTGAGCTAATCCCCAGGCATGTTGCAAACCAATTGTCTTGAGAAACCTTTTATCAAACTCCACTCCCGCCCTCCTTTCTAAATGCACAGCTATAAAATTTCCAAATAAATGTCTCCACCCCAGTTGCATTGCATTGTTAATAGAAATGAATTGGTGCCTTGATTCAGTCCAAAGGAGCCTAAGAGAGCTTGGGAAAAGAAGATACTAGAAGGAGAGAAAAATGACCAATTGCCCTTATGTATACGTGTTTCTGTAAAATCTAGCATATTTAAAATATGTGTATATACGTATGTGTATATTGGTGAGACTATCAGCAGAAAACACGGACATGACTTGATCTTCCAACACTGGAAACCACTGGATGATTGTTTATACGGTTAAAGGTCAAGATGTGGACTCACAGTCTTGATCATCATGAGGTGGGTTAACTCTACTCTGTTTATAACCAGTATGCGCTATTGGTCCAGCCTAAAGTTGGGGATTCATGAAAACCCAGGTGCACTATTGCAAGGGTAACAATTATGATGGATCATTTATTATATTGTTCTTCCTGATGTATATAACGCATATATACTCTAATGTGTATATACGGGCATCACCCAATGGTCAGCTGTTGTTCCAGGAAATATTTTCCTAACCACGTCAGGATAGGAGGTATATCAGAGCCTAAATAAAAAATAATACATAGGAAATTACAAATACTTTTAAAACCTCAGTTAAATGGTATCATTGAGGAATACGTTTTTTGTTTTAATTTTTCAACGCTTATTTATTTTTGAGCGACAGAGAGAGACAGAGTGCAAACAGGGGAGGGGCAGAGAGAAAGGGAGACACAGAATCCAAAGCGGGCTCCAGGCTCTGAGCTGCCAGCACAGAGCCCCACGTGGGGCTCAAACTCATGAACCGCAAGATCACGACCTGAGTTGAAGTTGTACCCTTAACCAACGGAGACATCCAAAGTGCCCCAAGGAGGAACAAATTGTTTTAAAGAGGTAAATTTTGAGGACTGTTGTTTTGGTCCTTCGAACTCTCACCTTAGTTTTTTAAAATCCAATTTGGATGGAAATATCTCCAAATATATTAGGTATTTCCTCGCCCTCAGAAATAGTCTCCTGAATATAAAGCAGCATTTCTTAAATAGCTTCCTACCAGAATACTGTACCACAGAAACATCTTGGGACGTATTTTGAAATTTTTTTCTCTTTTCCTAGATGGTCTCAGATTTCCGCTCTCATTGAGGTTTCACGGTCGTTTTAATCGTTTTCACCACTTCTCTCCGGGCTAATAGATCCTAGCCATTATTAATATCAATATCAATACTAACATCAAAACCAACAACCAAGTGTGTTAGAATTGCACGTAAAGTAAGAGTAGTAGATTCTCAATAAGAACGGCGAGTGCTTAATACAATGAAGATTCATCAGTTCTGTGTCATCTAGGTTGGCTACTGAAAAAGCTTTTTGGTTTGTTCTCTTCTTGGTTTTTTTTGTTTTGTTTTGCTTTGTTTTTAAGAGATAGAGACAGTGTGAACAGAGGAGGGGGAGAGAGAGAGGAAGGAGAGAAGGGGTGGAATCCCATGCAGGCTCTGCACTGTCAGCACAGAGCCTGATGTGGGGGCTCGAACTGATAAAACTGTGAGATCGTGACCCGTGCCGAAAACCGACAGTGGGCAGCTCAACTGGCTGAGCCACTCAGGCACCCCTCTCTGCTTGGTTTTTGACTCGTGTATTTTGCCATAAGATGAGGTTGCTGAGTGTTCGATTTACAAATAGTTGAGAGGCTTTTATTTATTCATATATACCTGTTCCTCCCAATATATGTGTATATATTATTGAATTCGTAGCTCTCTGTTTATCTATATCTGCTAATACACACACACACACACACACACAGGGCACTGATGTTAAAATGACGTCACTGAACGTCATTACACCAGGTTGTAGAATTATCTACAATTGGGAAGACTATGCAGCAACTTAAAATGTTTGTATAGAACATTATCTAGAAAAAAAGAAAAAGACGAGATGTTGAGCGGTCTTCAAAGTATAATTGGAATTACCCCAAGTTCTCTGAGGCTATGGAAGAAGGACCAAAGAGAAACAGGCAGAGAGAGCATTTGTCATTGGGTTAAGGTGGTAACATTTTCAATTTCTATAGTTACAAAGTTTCTGTGGGGTTACTATTGTTAAATTAATTAAAGAAGGAGGCCTTTCGATGAAAGTGGCTTTAATGCCTTAGTAGCCTACATTAGCCAACCAAAACCTAAACCTGAAATGCCTCACGGTTAAGACACTGAAACCTGTAGGGAGTACCTGGTGACACAGTCAGTTGAGCATCCCGACTTGATTTCAGCGGAGGTCATGGGATCGAGCCTTACATCGGGCTCACGCTGAGTGTGGAGCCTGCTTAGGATTCTCTCTCTCATTCTGTCTCTCTCTCTCTCTCTCTTCCTCTGTTCCTCTCCCCTGCCCACTGCGCGCTCTCTCTCTCTCTCTCTCTCGCTCAATAATTAAAAAAAAAAAAAAGAAAGAAAGAAATTGAAACCCAAGAACAACCGATCACAAACCACCAACTGGGCTTTCAAAGAATCCAAATGCTTAAGCGTTTGCCAGTCAAACGATTTCCTGGCTCGGTTCCGCCTCTTCTCTCTAAAAGTCTTGCCCCTCCCTGTCACAGAGTGCCCCTCACCACTTCCGGTCTGGTGTTGTCCAATTTGAATGGATTTTGGCTCAAACGAGCTCTTAGAATTTTTAAATATGCCTCAGTTTATCTTTTCACAGTATCGCGTCAAAAGTTAACAAGCAAACTTAGAACTGAAAAGCCCAATAAAAAGCGCCCAAAGCTCTTGCCACATCTACACATCAGAAATCTGAGTTCCGTGAGCACACTTGCTCATCAGTGCGGGCCGCGGGTTCTGTCTGAATGTTAGACTCGGGGTCTACCCAAAGCTTTGCTGCAAAAGGGCATCCGCCCACAGGTGCACTCGCTTAGCAGTAGGGATCCTTAAACTATGAAAGGCAATGTGATTTGCACAGAGCCCTTAGAACTGTCACTCTGTGGAAGGAAATTTGCGACGTAATCCCAAGAGGAGTATCTGACCTGCGGCATCAAAGTACGATTAATTTTCCAGTTCCATACCTTCTAAGATCGTGCTCTCAGACGGGTACATTTACCAATCCATTCCCTGGGCAGTTATTTATTAAGCTCTTCCTATGGGCCAGGCTGTCCACCAGGCACGCTGAACAACAGTCGAATACCAACATGAGGGCTAACATCAACCTTCCAAGTGGAAGCCTTTTTGTTCCATAGTGCACAGGCCTCAAGTTTTTTTGTTTGTTTGTTTGTTTATCTTTTTTAAGAAATGGTTTCGAAATGGGTGTCAATTCTCGCCTTTCCACAATCCTCATTTTTGCTACCTGCAACCAGATTACGTTTAAATTATTCACCTTGCACCTGGGTGGCTCCGTCAGTGAAACCGTCTGACTTGAGTTCGGCTGAGGTCATGAGCTCACGTTTTTGTGAGTTCAAGCCCCTTATCAGGCTCTATGCTGACAGTGCAGACCCTGCTTGGGACTCTCTCTCTGCCCTTCTCTCTCTGCCCCTCCCCTGCTGGTTCTCTCTCTCTCTCTCAAAATAAATAATAAACAAACTTAAAAAAAAAAAAAACTATTCACCTCATTGGCTTGACTCTGGAATACGGTGGGAAAAAGAGACATATTTTTAGCAGGTGCCCGAGGTCTGCTCACAGTTAATTCCTTATTCTGTCAGAAGGAATTTTAAAGGCAATGTAAGAGCTCTGTCGAATAAAGAGGTCAAAGTGACTTTTGCAGAGTCTAAGAGAATGCTGCCTTTTGGGGAGACAAATGGCCTTTTAAAAGAAATAAGGTAACGTGCATTGCAGGGACGCATGTGAACAATTCCGTATCAGCGCCCACAGAAGCAACTTAATAAGCGGGGATCTGGTACCCTGACCTGCGGGGGGCACGCTAAATAGAAGCATTAACCTCACTGGTTATCTTCCTTTTACCAGTACTTTTTTTTTTTTTGTAAATAGCGCACAAAAGCCACATATATGATAATAATCTCTGCACGTTAGAGTGTCTCTGTGCCGAACAGAAACAGTAATCCCGGAGGTGAAGTAGCTCTGTGCCATGGATGACGATCCAGCCCTGTGAGGCTGCAAAGCAGAAGGGATGCTCAGCATTAGGGGGGATTCTTCGCTGTGGACATCTTTGCGCTCCGTTCTTTTCTCCCTGCAGAAGAATGCGCCAGCGCCTGGCCGCAGGGACTAAAGCCCAAAGGAGAGGGTGGGGGAGGGGTTCACAAAGGACTCGGCAGCATATGTGATGGGGGACATCTATGCATCATGGGATCTGGAGAAGAAGAAAAGAAGCCGAAAGAACGCAGGGCATTTCCTCACTTCCCCTCTTGCACCATGCAAAGACTTACAAGCGCACCGTGCACGTAATCACATTGTAAATTAAAAAAAAATGCTGAAAAACAGAGACTCTTACAGCAGGGGAGAAATGCAACCAACTAGTGACCCTTTGTGCACCTGTGGTTGCCTGCTGTTGCTCAAGCTTTCGTTGTGGTTGTTTCTGCCATTAGATGGCTGACGGGGGGACAGGTTTCTCTCCCAGGCCTGTAGATCCTTTAAATGAGGTCCTGATCTCTCCTCCAAGACACCTCTTCCCTGATTTCTCCAGCAGCAACTTCTGCTGCTGCTTTTGACCCCTCTCCCATATTTATTTCTTCCCTTAAATATTTCTTGAGTCGTTGCAGGCTCTACATGACATCTACCCCATCTAGTATCCCCTTCACCCTGTGAGACTGTGTTTTGCACACATTGATCAATTCTAGGGGCGCCTGGGTGGCTCAGTTGGTTGAGCGTCCGACTTCCGCTCAGGTCATGATCTCGCAGTTCATGGGTTCGAGCCCCACGTCGGGCTGTGTGCTGACAGCTCAGAGCCTGGAGCCTGCTTCGGACTCTGTGTCTCCTTCTCTCTCTGCCCCTCCCCTGCTCACGCTCTGTCTCTCTCTGTCTCAAAAATAAAATAAAAACATTAAAAACATTCTTTTAAATAAATAAATTCTATCACTTATGGAAGCTGATGACCAATATATAAACTCCTAGGAGCAAGGACCCGGTCTGTATGCTTCACCTGAGTGGCCCCGTTGCTTAGGACAATGCCTGTAGCATCATCAAGGACACCAAGATGTGTGCACTTGCCTACATGATTGCAGATCCTCATAGCTGGATAGCGGATTCTTACAGTCAGGTTTCTAACTTCATCTAACATAAGAGGACTCCGGGATTCAGACATCAACCATTTTGCACAAGGTCACACAGCTAGTGAGGACACAACTAAAGTTCAGACCTACATCTCTTTGATTTTAAAACATGTTTGGTTTCTACTACAATTTATTTATTCAAAGAAATAAAGGACAGTTATGGCCATGTAAAGCATTTTATACAAATACTAATATTAAATGGACCCGTTCTGAGTGAAAGGCAAAGGGAACTTTATTGACTGATCGCCAAGGCGTCATACCCAGTATGAGGTCAGTTACCTGTGTCATCTCCACTGCTCAGCGCCCTGTCTTTGCTAACCACGCTCTGAATATCTGCAAAACTTGGCTCCTCTTGTCAGCCTTAAATCCTTGACCTTCCTCTTATTGGCATTGGGAACAAGATGTCAATTTATGAGGCGTGGCTTAACACATCACTTACAAGGAATCAATGGTTTCCAAGCAACTGGTTTGCCCTTCAACTTCAAAAGGAAAAGGTGTTTCTGGATAAGTAAGTGTGTGTGTGTGTGTGTGTGTGTGTGTGTGTGTGTGTAACTGCTATCCTCGAGTCTTCTTGCTCTGCTTCCCCCAGTGGCTACCTCCCCAACCTTCTAGTATCATCAGCCATTCTATGGCTCCTCATTTGTGTTTCCTCTTTTCTTTCAGGTTCCCAAACAATTATTGAAATGGGAACAGTGAAAAGAAGATCAAACATAGCACTAGATGTGTGAGGTTTCTGCTGTCCAAACTCCCGGAGCTGAAGTCATTAGTAGAGCTACAGAAGTGACATTTATTTTAACTTCTTCAAAAATTAACTCAAATTGATTTCTGCTCTTAACTAGTAAGGGGAAGTTTTGAATATTCTCCTTGCTCTAGGGGATTTATTTATTTTTTTGAGAGACAGAGAGAGACAGAGACAGAGACAGACAGTGCACCCAAGCAGAAAAGGGACAGAGAGAGAGGGAAAGAGAGAATCCCAAGCAGGCTCTGTGCCATCAATACAGAGCTGACCCGGGGCTCAATCCCACAAACTGTGAGATGATGACCTGAGCTGAAATCAAGGTTGGATGCTTAACTGACTGAGCGACCCAGGTTCCTCGCTCTAGGGGGGGGTGCCACTGATTCCAACTTCAAGATACTTGGAGCATCAAAATATCACCACAAAGTCTTTCTACATCCCAAATAGCAAAAAAGCATCTTTGCTAAGAAAATGGTTGTTTCAGATAGCACATAAATGGGAGATAAGTCAAACTGTAACCCTGAAGACATGTGTGATTATGTGCTAGATGTCCATTGTGCCTTTGGTACATTGAAATTCCTCAAATAGTAAGTACAGTGTATTCATGTTGATGTTTTGCAATATTTAGAGAAAAATACTTCTACTGTTTCAATGCATTTATTAAAATGTGTCTTATTATTTAAAATAATTTTTGTATTTTTATTAAAAAATCTTTTTAATGCTTATTTATTTTTGAGAGAGAGAGACAGAGTGTGAGCAGGGGAGGGGTAGAGAGAAAGGGAGATACAGAATCTGAAGCAGGCTCCAGGCGAGCTCAAACTCACGAACCAGGAGATCAGGCCCTGACCAGTGAGACGCTAAGATAATTTTTAATCCTTTAAATTAACATCCTTCCCTTTAAACAGATTATCAGTAATTTACAACTTTGAGCCATTGGTCAAGGTCACACAGCCTCCTACTTACAACCTTGTTGTTACAAGAAAAATTGACACACTTCTTATAACCTATTTTTCTTAGTAATGTGGGCAAAAGTTGAAGATTTTTCTATGTAGCGTATAATGCTGAGAGAAGACACGAAATTATGCTTTAAATAATTAAATTATTTATACCTGTGTAATGCAAATTAACCATCTGGTTGCTTTCAGAAATTTTTCAATTAAATTTTTAGCTGCATTTTTCCTAGTCAAATATAGCTTTTTCCTTACTGTTGTTTTAGATATGCATTTTTATTTATTTTATTTGTAAATGTCTCTCATTAAGGGGTAGAAATACAGTGCTGTATGGTTATCACAGAATAAAACTCCTTATTTCTTTTTTTTAAATGTTTTATTTATTTCTGAGACAAAGAGAGACAGAGCATGTGTGTGTGTGTGGGGGGGGGTAGTTGCAGAGAGAGAGGGAGACACAGAATCTGAAACAGGCTCCAGGCTCTGAGGTGTCAGCACAGAGCCCGACGCGGGGCTTGAACTCACAAACCGTGAGATCACGACCTGAGCCGAAGTCGGTTGCCCAACCGACTGAGCCACCCAGGAGTCCCTAAAACTCCTTATTTCTAACAGCATAAAAATAACCACTCATGATTGCTTTATACGAAGCCATAAAACTGAAGTAGATTGTGAAGATAATGACGAGGGGTTCTAAAGAGTACTCTTTTATTTTTAAAATAAAGGTGCAGACGCTCTCGGGCATCTGAAGTAAGCTGCTTAATTAAGTGATAATATCAGTAGAAAAGAGCACTGTCAGTGCCTAATGATTCCCACGGGAGATACACCAACTAAAGCCAGATACTTATCAAAATGAATTGTGGTGTAAAATTGAAATGTTTACACCACTCCTCCCCAGCCAACTCTGTGTAATTCCTTAAATAGAGTGCTTATTTTAAAAACTATCAGCTCTAGTCTTTTTTGATAGCTGGACGGCTGCAGTAAACATCAAATACTAAACTATTCCATTAGACTAACTTTCTTCCCAGGCGTGCTAGAAATTTGATTTTAATCTCGTCATCAGCACCTTAGAAATTATTCTTATTTTTCCAGTGACATAACGAATGATAAAATCTTGATACGGGAAGCTCGATTCATATATATTGTGCTCTTTCCCTTGTAAATGAAGTGTACAGAGCAGAGAAACTCTGAAGTCCTACCTGCTTTACTCTTAGTAAACAGTAGTAAACAGTAGTCTCCCAGAACTTAGCAAATTCAAGGTTGTGGCCTCTCCTAGCACCCTCGTGCAAATATTGTAGGGGCATACTCTTCAGTTTTAGTAGGATGATGTGACTGTCCATCAAGTGAGAAAAAGAAGCAAGGAACACATTGGCCTCATGGAAAGAACATGGCCTTGGAGTCAGAGCCCCATCTGACAATGTATTAAATATCTGACCTTGACTTCTCCAAATCTCAGTTTCCTTATCTCATACCTCAAAAAGTTGTGAAAATGAAAAGAAGTAAGTATATTTGAAGAGCTTCCTACAGTGCCTACTGTGGAATAGACAGTAAAGCAACAACGTTATTTTCTCCCTGCAACTCACTCTCGTGTAGCCAGGGTACCCCAGAGTATCCTCGAGGTCTTGTCTGAACATGGCAGGGAGAGGGACCATGTCACCGACTAAGTCAGTTCAGCTGCTGAGACTGTGGTGTTTTTTTTCTTACCAGCTCAATGCAACAGCATTTAGTAAGTGCTTCCTTCATGCATAGCACTCTTCTTTTTAAAAACAAATTTTTTAAACGTTTATTTCTTTTATTTTTTCTTTCATTTTTTTTATAATTTACATCCAGATTAGTTAGCGTATTTACTTGGTAATCATAAAGAATGAAATCCTGCCATTTGCAACTACATGGATGGAATTGGAGGGTATTATGCTAAGTGAAATTAGTCAGTCAGAGAATGTTTATTTCTTTTTTGAGAGAGAGAGAGAGAGAGAATCTAAAGCAGGCTCCAGGTTCTGAGCTGTCAGCACAGAGCTGGACATGGGGCTCAAACTCATGAACCACATAGCACTCTTCTGTAAAGCACTGATAACACTTTTGGAATTAAATTAAAAGGCAAAAAGAAACGGTCACTACTTTAGGTGGTGGAGGGTACAGACTAAAACCTGGATTGGCGAGCCTAATTCGTTCCGGAAACATGCTTGTAATCTAAAGCACTCGTATATCAAAGCAAATCTCAAGAACCATTGGCTCAGTTGTGATCATGTGACGTTTGGCTTCACCTACTACTCGTGTTGCGAGACATTGCTCGTTCATCAAGTTAAAATTTATTAAAAATGTTTGCTCATCTTGCGGAACACTCACAGAAACAAGTTACAGTCCAAGGTTTTACTTCATTGTATTTGCAGACATGGTGAGAAGTGTAATGATATAGAAAATATAGGTATGGGTATAGAAAATCCATGCCTGAATTACCCATTAGTACATAGGACTTCATTCAGGACTCCCAAAAGTTTCCCCCGCTGTGATGCATTGGTGCTTGTCTATGTGGGTGAGGAAGCAGGTCCAATCAGGGGTTTGGGAAGGTCTCCTTGCATATTCAAGTGTCTGGAAGTCGGTTTCTACAAGGAACTCCCCAAATACAGGCACTAGTAGCTTCTTATTCATGGATGAAAGCTTTTTCTCTGTTACGTTTGGGTTGTGAGCACAATGGAGCAAGTTAATGGAATAAACGCCCAGTGTTTAAAGAAAGAAGACTAGACATGCCAAAATATTGGCTTGAGTGAAATCAGATGTTCTGCCTTTTGAGATAAATTTCTATAAAGATCTATACAGTGCATTCTTAACAGAATTAACATAAAAAAGAACCGAATATAAATGTCTGAAAATAATTTTAGTTAGTGAGACATAATAACCAGATCTCCCTGAAGTCTCATGTGGGACATCCACATAAAAATTCTGCTCACGATGTCTTGTCCATATATAACTCCTCTGCTTCGGGGTTGGGAGCGATCTCTGCTGACAGAGGCATATATCTGGTCATGATCCTTGGTTCTTGCTTTGTAGCAGTATTATACCTACGTTCCTGCCTTCTTGCCACAGACCTTTAATTTTTCGTCTTGCACAGCCCACCCTCACCACATCTGGCCCAGGTGAGCGCATGGAGTATAACCATCCGGTCTTTCATTTTAATTTAATGAGGGGCGTATCACGTGATATGGATGGACTCACTGTCCATCAAAATGTGCACATTTTGATGTGCTGTGACCAGGGTTCTGCCTCCACTAATTGCATTAGACATTGGGATCAGGTACGGAGGCTGATGCCTGAGGAAACAAGGGATATCTTGGTGCCCATACTATGGGCCAGTGGGACCAGGTGGAAGGGGACCAGTGCACAGGACCCACGGAGTACTGAGAGGGGGCAGCGCACTGTGGAAATGCCCTAGCTACTCTGTTTGTGGGCACGGTACAACCTGACCCTTCCTGAATCCCGCTAAGGACTCCATGTGGGGTAGAGGGGGTTATGGATATCCTGTTCCACTCCCCACTGACTGGCTGTGAGAGAAGGGGTAATGGCTCACCGGCAGCTAGGATAGGGTGAGCGAACGTCAGAGCCAAGGCTGACACCATTCCTTGGCCACAGGTGCAACTCTGATCCAGCTTCGGGCAGACAGTCCTAGAACATTTGAAGAGAATATTTAGGCTCCTGGTTTTTCACGGCAAATTCTGAGGTTCTGAGATGGAGCCTTTCTATGGTTAGCCTTTCTATTTTCTTGCCTGCTCTATGACCCTAATCTCTCCAAGTCTCTGTTTTTGTATTTGTGAAATAGAAATCATAATTATTCCTTTCTCATGGGGTTGTGTTCGATCGCATATATAGAGCATTTTAGAGTAACTGGCGCGTAATAACTACGTAGTGAATGTTAGCTAGTCATCACTGTCCTTGTTTCCATCGGTAGCGACAGCCTTGTAGTCATGCGAATTCCTATCATCTTTGGAAGATCCTGGTTCTCAGAGACTCCAGAGACTGGAGATTCAGGTAGGGCATACCAAACATGGCCAAACCACCATACGACCAATACGTGCATCGATGCCCTTCGGCCTCATGTTGGGACTTGGGGCTATTTTTAACCACGCTTGGGGAACAAAATCCACAACCACTTCTAGGCTAGTTAGTGAAATCACTTTATAGCGCCTGTGTTTCATGAGTACTTCTGTACTCAATGATTTTGATGTGCAATCATTTTCTGAACAGACTCCAACAAAAATGCATCAAAAGCATGAAACAAGAGAAAATAAGAGGGCTTCTATTTTAATCAAATTTTACTCAACTAGTAATTTTATGGAACACAATTTGACTTGTTATAAAACACCAAGTGTTTTCCACTGCGAGTTGTCTTCTTCTATTTTATTTTCAGGGAACTCTAAAGTGCGATCTTTAGCTACTTAGACAAAGAAGATTTTGACGAACGGTAGGGGTCATGGTCTTCTGACATAGAAACTAAAGAAAAAAGAAAGGGTTGGTAAGGCAGAAAGGGAAGGAAATGGGTATGAGATACTGTGGTGGGCAGATTCTAGGGTGGACCGAGGATACTTCTTATTTTTAAACCCTCGTGGGATCCATTCTTCTTGAGTGTGGGCAGGAACTCTGACTCGCTTTTACTCAGTAGAAAACAGCTAGGGTGATGAAATGTCACTTTTATGATTATGTAATATAGGGTGACTCTCCCCCTTGCTGGTTTGATAAAGCAAGTGGCCTTATTAGGGTGGCCCACGAGGCCTCTAGGAACAGAGGGTCCTCCAGCCAATGGTCAGTGAAAATCCAAGTTCTTCAACCCTACAGCTCAAAGGAGCTGAATTCTGCCAACAAGCATGTGAGCTTGGAAATGGGTCCTCCTCAGTTGAGCCTACAGATGAGACTGCGGCCCTGGCCAACCCCTTGACTGTAGCTTTGTGGGACCCAGCTAAGCTGTGCCTGGACTCCTGACCACAGAAACTGTGAGACAAGAAATGGGTGGTGTTTTAAGCCACGAAGTGAAGTGACACTGTTGTGCAGCTCCAAAGAACTAATATAGATATCTATTATCGTCAGTCTCCAGATTGCTACTTTCACATGCATAGCTCTACAACGCTCCCAATAATTCTGTGAAGAAGGCTTTAGCCCTGTTTTGATGAAGAAAAAGCTGATGCTCAGGGATGTTAAGTTGCTTGCCCGGGCCACTCAGCTACCTTGAGGTAGGGCTGTATTTCATAAAGAGAAAGCGATTTTTGTGCTTTGCTTGTCTCATCTCTTGATTTGGTCCAACTGTACTCAGTTGGATAAATGGTGTCCCTTGCTTATCTATGTAGTGGTTGTATATAGTGAAAAAGATTTCAAATATCTGCTCCATGCATTCAGCACATTAGGAACTAATCGGACTGATGAGATAATGCCTTTTAGAAACCCCTGGCTCCCTGGAGACGCTCGTGAACACCGTTAATATTTGAAATAATCTTAAATATTTCAAATTATGACTGAATTGCTGAAGAGGTACTCGCTGTCTTAGAACAATTCTGTCTTCTCTGTAACTACAGTAGTTTTAAAAGTAGGTAATTTAGACTCTAGCAATATGACACAGGAACTATCATTTCTAGCAATGGACACCAAAGCTAAATGAGTCCCTGTCTGGGATACACAGTGTCTTTTTAAATCTTTCTTTATTGCATTTGTTCTGGAAATTTTTTCCGAGATGACAGCTTGATTAGTACTTGCGGATGCCTCTTCACCTTTCAGTTTGCTAAGTGTTGCTGCAGATGTTCCACTTTCATATTCAGCCTAAAATCCTTCCTGATGGATGAACGTTCTTGGCTTCCGGATCAATGAAAGAGATAAAATCCTGACAAGTCAAGCTCAAGAGAAATCAAGATTTGGACTCTGCTGTTTGAAATTCACTAAACGGTGCTACCAAAAACTTCGGAGGCATTGCCTGGCCAGTAGGAAAAAAAAGAGTCCCTTTTCTCATCGTTGACGCTGAACTTGGAACTGAAGAAAGAAATAGCGTTGGCAGGTGAGAGAAAGAGAAAGACGGGAGTTGAAATTCAGAGCCAGGTAATTAATATTACCTTAATATTTTAAGTTGCTGTGGGTGTCTTTTCAGACGTCTTTAGAAGTCAGGTGAAGTTGATGGCTTCCTGGTAAGTTCCAGAAAGGTATTCAAGCTGAAACAAAGGCCCTGGTGCTTAATTCCCCAGTACCAAGACCATGATTATTGTTGCTTTTGTGGTACTAAACAAAAGGCCATTATTTTTTTTTTTATAGAATTTTATAGAGAAACAATGTAGGCAAACTAATGATTTAAATTTTCTTTTTTTGCCTCAAAAGGAATCTAAAACTTTCTGCTTTGTAGCTGTTCAAAACACCAAGGATAAAACTAGTAATGGGAAATTTCATTTATTATAGTTATCTTTAATTATTTTCTCTCCTTTGTGTTCCCCCCGTCCCCAGCTGGGTCTTAATCTGGACATTTCCACTAAAAACGTAATAAGCCTGGGATATGTCACTTAACTCCCCACCCCCCGCCTTTTTTGGTCAGAAGATTTGAAACAGTCAAATCGGTCATACTTTGCATGACACTATGGTAGAGAATAAAGCACTCTATAACGTGTAGTACATCGCTATTCAATCTGTCCCCCCTCATATACTTTCTTCTTTGAAATATCTCCCACAAGGGGCACCTAGAAATGTGTACCATTCGTTGGTGGCACAGAACTGTTTCATTTGTATAGCCCTTTGAAGCTTCTGAATTTTGATGATAAGAATGTATGGTCCATTGAAAAATAAAGCAAATAAAATTAAAGCCAACAAAGAAATGTTTGAAAAGAATGTTTCCTTGATTCGGCCGGTCACACTGCAAAAGTGGCTCCCAGATAAAGGATGAGGCAAAAGGGCACTCCATACCTCCCCTATGCTATATTCTGTCTCACAGTCCGACACAGGCATCCCCAGAAATGTCTTGTCTTCCTCAGCCCAGATGCCTGTGATGGGCTGGCGAGGAAGAAATGCCTTTATAATTCCATGTACTCCACAAGACTCTTCATTCCTCCCACGGATATACTTATCTGAGGCTTATCCTTACTCCCAAGACACATTCCTAAAGAGGTCTACTGTGTCCGTGGTTCTCTCCCTCTGGGGTTGCCCGGCTATCCCTGCCCCTGTCAACTTTTCCATCCCATCTGGGCCCCAGCTCCGATTCGTTCTCAAAGCTTTTCACCTACTCTCCTTTTCTGAATTCCCCTCATGGCTAAACCAGTTGTGAGTCAAAAGCAAATCATTTCATTTTTCCGGGGATCAAATGTTCATCTTGGGGATGGCGGTATTTGAAAATGTGCAGATGCTTCCTCTTGAGGGTGGTCCGTCCCCCTGTTCTAGCATGTTCTAGGTTGTCCTAGCAACTTCTCAAAAATGAGTCACCATTAGGAGTTTGATTGGATCTATTTGCCTACAAGGACGAAAGCTTTATGATGTTCTGACTCATTCTGAAGATAATATGAAGAGAACTATTGATTCAGACTTTTGTTTTTCTAATCTCACTCCCTTATGGCTCCCACCATCGCATTTCAAAAGCAAGGATAAACCATCTTAGCATATGTTTTGCTTGAATTACTAATATTTTTGTTTCTATCCACTGCTATGGTTTTCTGGACTTGTGTGCGCTCTGACCGTATTTGAATCTGTGTGAATTTTCTGTTTGAAACAGGCATGTTTTATTTATACCTGGTTTATTCTTGGTTGTTTAATTTACAGATAGCTGTATATAATTTAAAGGTGGAAGTTACATGAAGATACCTTGCACCCTCTATTTTCACTTCTTCTGGGTTAATACTACCATTTCTCTGCACTAATTTAAACACGCTTAACTCTGCCCAATCTGCAGAAATTTCAGTTTCTAGAACCAGACTTCACAAGCTCAGGCCTCTTCTGGGAACAAGGCTGAGACATTTATACTAATATCAATGGATCAATTATGCCATTCAGACCAGAGTTGATGAAACTAAATTATTTCAGTCAAAGGGAGCATATTTTTATTTTTTTCTAAAATCTTCCAAAAAAATAGCTATTGAAAAAAATGATTATTGAGTTAGGCACTGTTCTACTGATACATCAGTGGAAAATATAAGCAAAATCTCTTCACATATTTTTGGGTAAGTGGGAATAAAATCAGTGAACAAGTGGACACACACACAAATGAAATGATTTCGGAAAATGGTCCAAGCTATGGCGGAGCTCATGCAGGATGACCAAATGGAGAGTGACCAGAGAACATGTCGGGACCGGGGTTCTGGAAAGCTCTCCAAGGGAGACAGCAACCAAACTGAGAATCACAAGAAAGGCCCAGCCTTGGGGATCCATCGTGGTGACTGATCGGGGACTACTATTCCAGATAGAGTCAGCCATTTGTTCAAAAGCCAACCCTAAGGTGGGAGAGAGCTCGGTGTTTGTGAAGAGCAGAAAAAAAAAAGCCAGAGCAACTAAGCATGGTGAATAAGGGCGGAAGAAGGATGATGGAGAGGCAGAGGCCAGACCGTGCAGGGTTTTCTAAGGCAGGCAAAGGGGTTGAGATTTTATTCCAAGATAGAGGCCATTGGAGGATTGGTACTTAGAAGTGCTCATTCCGCCTGTCATGTGGACAACGGACTGTGTGTGGTGTGTGTGTCTGAGCAAGAGTGACAAGCAGGAGACCAGTCAACAATTCAGGTGGGAGAGGTGGTGTTTTCAAACATGGCGGCAGTGGTGAGGATAGACAGAAGGGCAGATTCAGATTACGGTACAGAGGTTTCTAGAGCAGTGATGATCTGGTATATCAAAAGATACCTCAGATGTGCTCAGCTTTCACACAGAAAAGGAAGCAAAGAAACAAATAACATATGGATAATTCTTTACATCATAGCGTTTCTGAGGTGGAAGGGACCTCAGAAGCCATTTAACAGATGAGAAGACAGTGAACTGCATCGGTAAATAATGTCACCAAGGACAGACAATTAATAGGCTCCGAAACTAAGACTACATCTCTCCATATCTTATCTTCCTCGTCATATTCTGGCCCAATGCTAATCTGGAATCTGCCCTTTGGATCACATTTTAGTGGGTACTCTAAAACTACAGGTTACTTAAAGAACATCTCAGGAAGACTCCTTTTACAAAGCACCTCATAGTTTCTAAGACTTTAACTGGCCGTGATGGAAAAGAGGTCAAGTGTCCTGGTTCAGGGAAGGTATTTTTACATTTGGTGTAGACAAAGACTCATCAATCTTTCTATATCCCCATGTGCTTTTCAAAAATATATATATATTTAAATTTATTTATTTTGAGAGAGAGAGAGAGAGAAAGCGGGAGCAGGGGAGAGACAGAGGGACGGGGAGAGAGAGAGAGAATCTCAAGCAGGCTCTGCACTGTCAGCACAAAGCTCCACACGGGGCTCGATCTCACAAACTGTGAGATCATGACCTGAGCCCAAATCAAGAGTTGGGCTCACTTAACCCACTGAGCCACCCAGGCGCTCTGCCGTGTACTTCTTTGTGCCTGACAACACAAGGGGAACAAAGGATGAGGGGTGCGGGAAGTGGTTCTCTTCCGGGTGAGTATCTCAGGAGGCAGAGAACTTTGAAACAAGCAACAGGATAAATGAAATCTTAAGCATTACGCTAAATGTAATACAAGCATTTCCATTTTGCTTGCTTTGAGAGTTCATCATCTTTCATACAATAAATTCTTGACTCTCTAGAACATCTCTTTGCTGCCACATACCAGGACTAGGTTGAAAAAGCCCAGAAGTGCTTCCTGTTGACAAGAGATGAATTGTCTAACTATTTGAGGCATGCTACAGACATGAATTATTTTGCAGTGTTTACTGTTCCACATCCACAACTGGACCATGATGAACTTTCTTTTGTTGATGTTAGAGCGTGACACATGCTTTGACCTGGGAAGAAGCCCATTAGTCTAAAGCAAAACCTTTATGAGTATACAATTCAGTTATCGGTTATATAGTGTGGATTCTGTTTCGGACTCCTAGTTTAGATCGTGTGTTATTTCCTTTAAAATTTTTTTTTAATGTTTATGTACTTTTGAGAGAGACAAAGCATGAGCGGGGGAGGGGCAGAGAGCGAGGGAGACAGAATGGGAAGCAGGCTGCAGGCTCCGAGCTGTCAGCACAGAGCCCGACGCAGGGCTTCAACCCACACACCGTGAGATCATGACCTGAGCCAAAGTTGGATGCTTAACCAACTGAGCCATAGATAAAATTTCCTCCTATATTAAGGATGTCATCCCTCACAGTTATATAATGGATTTTTAATCAGAAAACATGGACGGGCACTTGAACTTTATTTTCTTTTTCTGGGGGAAACTGAAAAATCAGTTCTTGTATAATTTCATATGGTCAGGTTTGCACATATCAAGATTTTATAATGTTGTTTATGTCTTAGAAGAAGTGAATCTTTATCATATGCTGTCACTAGCTGATAATAGACTGGTAGCCTAAACTCAGGCTCTTTGCTTCTCTCTCTGTGCCCCTCTATCAAATTCATCATTTTTATTTACATGTTCAATACAGACATTATCAATGTGAGCTTTAAATATGCTGACGCCACACAGCAGAGATTTAAAGAAACCAATTATCTTACTATCGATGCCTTTTTTTTTTTTTTCAGATTCTTTCTTTCCAAGACCCTTGAATCCTTGGTCTTGTCCTTAAGGCTACAATGTGGCCCCAAACTCTTCCATTAAACCTAAGAGTCCCTCAGGGTTGTCTCAGGCTGAGATACGACTTCATGTAAATAGTTCTTTTCAATACTAGAAAGAAGCTTCTGTAGCCTCGAAATGTGTGATTTTTACATTTTTTTTTTTCTGAGACACTCCACTCACACCCCTTCAAGTCAGGCATTGCCCCTCCTCACCTCTATGATATGGCAGCCTTGGCCAAAGGCCACAAGGTATGTCTTGCTTCTATGCCAAGTTGCTTTTTAAAAAGGCCCACAGGGGCGCCTGGGTGGCTCAGTCGGTTAAGCGGCCGACTTCGGCCCAGGTCATGATCTCGCGGTCCATGAGTTCGAGCCCCACGTCGGGCTCTGGGCTGACAGCTCAGAGCCTGGAGCCTGTTTCAAATTCTGTGTGTCCCTCTCTCTGACCCTCCCCCGTTCATGCTTTGTCTCTCTCTGTCTCAAAAATAAATAAAAGTTAAAAATAATTTTTTTAATTAAAAAAATAAAATAAAATAAAAAGGCCCACATTTTTTACACCGAGAACACTATCCCCTCCCCCCAATGGAGTTTCTTTTGTTGCTTTTTGCTCATGATAAGAGCAATACATGTATGTAACAGAAAAATTGGAAAAGAAAGATAAAGAAACAGTGGGGAATAGAAATCATCCATCATCCCACCCATCCAGAGAAAGCTACTGTTAAATTCTCATGAATTTCCTTCTCCTTTTTTTACAAAATATTACACTTCCCAAGTTCTCAAGTGTGAATTTAAAGTAATACTAAAAAGCTAATTATCACCAATAAAAAACTCAAAAATGAATAGTAAATTCCACCACAGAATACCTTTGATCATCTACTTTTCATAGCTATTTTCGTATAAAAAGAATACCTGCACAAAATTTTATGTCCTCTCATAGAGTCTAAATCTGCTTCAGTTTCTGGGTTCTCACGTGTAATGTTTTTGTGCTCAATACAGACAGGTAATCTATAGGAAATATACAGTGTCAATCCTAATAGTTTTTAAGTAGGGAACTGGAAACATCAGTGGCAGTTCTTAACCAGTAAGAGAACACAGAAGCATAACGTTCCACTTTAAGCTGAGAATCTCATGATCTATAAATAAATCCTTTTGGTCAACTGACGTCCTATTAGCAAAATCACAGAATGACAATTCTGTTGCCTACCCACTATGCCACCTGTGATTGGTTAAAATTAGCAAGGTCATCAGAGCCCACAGTTACTTCTTTGTACAGATAATTCTAGCTCTGGATTAACCTGACAATCCCATCCCCAAATTAAATTTGCTGTTGGAAAAGAGAGGCACTGAGCAATTGCCAAAAACCAAAATGACTAATGAGTACCGAAAAGACCCAAATATCCAATCACGAGAGCTCCTAAATATTCTATTTATTTCAGGACTCCTTCCCTCATCGAAGTCAGAAAATACAACTGTGTTTTATGTCGTCATATAATATAGTTGGAGGTGATATCAGAATTCACTTCAGCCTTTTTCAATATCATTGGTGTGCCTGCCAAGGTCCAGTCTTCTCATGAAGGAGGGACACTTTCAAGCTTCCTTTTGCTTCCATGATTATATCAATATCTGGCAGTTCCAGGATTCTCTCAGTTATAAACATCAGGGTCTGTTATTTTTAGTAAACTGGATCTCCATCTGTGTGGGGACTTTTGTTGCCTTTTACATGAATGAAAACACTTCACAGTCTATCTGTCCACATGGATGCTACGGTCCTTTCTAGTTAAGTCCCAGAACTTTCACTTATGAAAGTTTATGCCGGCTTTCATTTATGTGTATATATCTTAAAATAACCAGCGTCAATTTATTTGAGTTAGAAGGAATGGCATCTTTGGGGTGGAGGGGCCTTTGCATAGGTTTTAGGAGGTCTGTAACATCTCTGAAAAGGCACGTAACATTTAATAGGATGAATCGTTGTGCATTGTTATGGGGAAGGGGTCTGTAGCTTTCATCATTTTCTCAAGGGCGTGTGACCCCAAAGTGTCTACGAAACCAGGCCCTACAATAATACATTGAATGAAGTTGCCTCGATGTTTATGCAGTAAGGTTCTAACAGCTGTTTGGATAGCCCTGGTATCTAAAGTGATTCAGCAAAAGACAGGAAAAGTCCTTTCAGGAAAACTTGACGAATTTTAACCACTAATATTATTTAAAAATTTTTTAAATGTTTATTTATTTTTGAGAGAGAGACAGAGAGAGAGAGTGTGTGTGTGTGTGTGTGTGTGTGAACAGGGGAGGGAGGGGCAGAGAGAGAGGGAGACACAGAATCCGAAGCAGGCTCCAGGCTCCGAGCTGTCAGCACAGAGCCCGATGCAGGGCTCGAACTCACGGGCTGTGAGATCATGACCTGGACAGAAGTCGGACACTTAACTGACTGAGCCACCCAGGTGCCCTGCCAATAACACTATTTCAAGATGGGCTGTTTGCCGAAAAAAATCAATAGCTTAATGATAATCAGCTTTATGATAAGAAGCAATTAATAAAGATGACAAGTGATAAAATGTAGGTATTGGACAGAATTGCTTATTTAGGTGCTTTAAAAAAAATGTTACTCGCAGCCTCTTTTCAAGGCTGTTAAAATAATTAATCCCATGGAACTTCTTGCTAGTTCTGTCAGGATGTCATGGGAGAAAGGCATCCAGGTAATCAACGTGTGCTCATTTTCATGAGGAGTTACGGGAGAAATCCCTACTTAACCTTTGTCTCAAGATTAATTGCCCTTAGCCTGAGCTATTATTTCCTTTATATTGATTTATGGACCTTGAGCATTGTGCAGACCTGGAGGTTCTCTGGCAGAGTATGTTTAAGATGTATTGCCAGTGATTTTTATTGTTAATATTCAAGTAATAAAGATTATAAATTATGTACTTAAGAAATAAATTAGAGAAGATTCAAGGATAGCCTATAATTATGTCAGAGTCATTGGAATACTTGAGTGGCAGAGAGAACGAATAACAAGCAGCAAAACAGGCTACACTTGGGTCCCCACAGGAAAGCCTCTCTGGCAGGTAAAAGTCACTTGTTCTGTAAGTTGACGAACTGTTACTAAATTTGATTCTAGTAACTACTGGGGATTGCTACTAAGTTTGATTATGTTTCCATTTTTCTAGTCAACCAGGTGAATTCCTCCAAAGAAAAGATTTGGGTCATGAAGATATATGTGTTTAGCCTCTTGGGCTCTATATTACTTCCAACTTTATGTTTAATTTTTTTTCTGTTCTTTTTTTGGAGGTAGGGGGGTGTCACAACTGTGAATCAAGCGATCTTGTTGGAGGATATGTATCCTTGTGAGTGAGCGGTTCAATTGCTTTCTGGAAAAAAGGGTAAATGCACAGATTAAAAAAAAAAGATGAGGGGCGCCTGGGTGGCTCAGGTGGTTGGGCGTCCAGCTTCGGCTCAGGTCATGATCTTGCGGTTCGTGAGTTTGAGCCCCACGTTGGGCTCTCTGCACCTTCCCCGCTCACGAGGGGTGCCTGGTGGACTCAATCAGTGAAGCATGAGACTCTTGACCTTTGGGTTGCGAGTTCGAGCCCCACATTGGATGTAAAGATTGCTTAAAGATAAAATCTTGAAAACAAGATGAAATAAATGTACCGTCTATTGGTGTTCCTGTTTCTAAATCAATCAGTGACATGTCTGGATTTTTTGGAGTTAGCCAGGCGCAAAAATTACTTTCAACATGACACAGCCTTGTAATGTAAGTGAATGCATAGAACCATACTGAAAAACACTCCCAATGTATTAAAATTATTAATTAAAATTCAAAGAAAACTTTAATCTGGAAAAAAAAATCTCATTACTAATGTAAACCTAACATTGTGGAGACAAAAAAAAAAGTCTCCTCTTAACATTTCTTTTCCTTCTGCTCATCATTTTGAAGGCTTACCTCCTAATGAATGGAGAGGTTATGGAGAGTCATGGTGAGTGCAGCAAACCTTAATTTCGTGATGAAAGAGGCAACTTGCACAGGATCGTATGATGAAGGAGCAAACATGGAGACAGGAGGAAATTCTGGAAAGTACAGCTGGGTAGGCAGAAGGTATGGGGTGACAGGACAAGCAAGGAGTCAGGGGAAAGCAATGGCCAGGAGTCTCTGAAGCCAAGATCAGGGCTGGATTGCCAAGTTCACCTAAAGGTTGTACTGTTGCTATCTGGCTTCCTGCCTGGCTGGTTTAACATTCCCAAATGGCCTGTAACTGAAGGAAAGCAGATCTTCATGCCTTGCTTGACGAACCGCTCAAGGAGGACTTGTTTATATGCTCAATGGGCGAGTACTCTCAGTGAAAAGGAATTTTCTAGGTGCCCAGTGTGGGGTTGGCTCCAGATGGCAGAGCGTGGGGACCCTTCAATTCTGGTTGCCATTTGCCCCTGACCTGTCCCTCCCGTGTTAAATCCAATTTTTTTTTCTAAAATAAATGGTATAATTTTGACATTCATCCAATATGGAGGCTAAGTTATTCCTTTACAACAATAGGCATGTGGCCCTGAGACCGAGTCTGGGTAGTTTCTTTCAAAAAAGGTCCTGATGTAAGAGGAGGCACATGAATATCTTTGTTTTAAAAGCAGCAGCATGGGGCACCTGGGTGGCTCAGTCAGTTAAGCGTCCGACTTCAGCTCAGGTCACGATCTCACAGTCCCTGAGTTGGAGCCCCGCGTCGGGCTCTGGGCTGATGGCTCAGAGCCTGGAGCCTGCTTCCAATTCTGTGTCTCCCTCTCTCTATGCCCCTCCCCCATTCATTCTCTGTCTCAAAAGTAAATAAACGTTTAAAAAAATTTTTTTTTAATTAAAAGCAGCAGCATAGGGGCGCCTGGGTGGCTCAGTCAGGTAAGCATCTGACTTAGGCTCAGGTCATGATCTTACGGTTTGTGGGTTCGAGCCCCGCGTCAGGCTCTGTGCTGACAGCTCAGAGCCTGGAGACCACTTCAGATTCTGTGTCTCCCTCTCTCTCTGCCCCTCCCCTTCTTGCACTCTGTCTCTCTCTCTCTCTCTCTCTCTCTCAAAAATAAATAAACATTAAAAAATTTTTTTCAAAAGCAGCAGCATAAGAATGCAAACAACGAAACGGGAAGGAAGTCGGTGGGAAGGAAGAAGGCAGCGTATAGGCTGTTGAGGCTCATTGCTGTTTTTGGATGTGACTTTTATAATGTACATGCCACGTAAAAACAAGAATGGTAGGATTTATTCCTAGCCGCACATGATTTTTCAAAACTTCTTAAAAACAGAGATAAGCCGTATTAATACAAACTGAGGTGTTGCGGTCATTTTTTTCTATTCCATTTGGAAAACGCTGGTATGTTTCTAAATAAAATGGAGAAGAACAATACTAAACCCCTAGCTATCATTTGAAGTAACGAGTAATAGCTAATAACGTCATTAGCTCTTCTAAACACTTCAAATACATGAACTTAATTTCCTTGGCACTCATGTTACACAGGTGGAAACCTGAGCACAGAGAGCGGAAGTTCCCTGCCCAAGGTCAGGGGCTGGGGGGTGGGGTGGAAGTGAGGACGGGGTGGGGGCGGCGGGGGGATTGAAGCAAGGATGGACAGAGCCCAGAATCAAGCCTGGGTGTTATTTATTATTTATTATTTATCAAGAACCGGTGTTCTCTTGACCACTACACTAAGTGTTAGATCAAAACACAAACACACACAGACCATGTGTATTAATGTTAATCTTCTGAAACTTCAGGACCCAGGTGTATTAACAGATCCTATTATTCCACGGCCGAAAAGGGATTAAGTGTGTGATGAAAACAGAGTTAGGAAATACGACAGCATTGTATCTACTTCCCTCAGGGTCTCCATCCCTGCCTTCACCGCCCCTTCCCAAGCCCTCTGAAATCCAACCTTAAGCCTTCTTCTTTCAGAGCAGTAGATTGAGAGTGAAACATATTTCTATGGCTTCTCTCTTCTTTAATCGTGTGCAGATGTATAATCCCATTAGAGACATCAGGCAGGCAGCAGAACTTTCCTTCTCTTGGAAGGAAAATCACAGCAAAGGTAATTCAGGAATGCGGAAAATCACAATGTAGTCATACCCTAACAATGCGGCAAATGATGCCTAACAGCTACTGAGTTTTAGCCTGTATTTGTCTGCAAACTAAGGGGGAAAATGCATGTAATGAATGAGGGCTGAGTACAGCCTACTGGGAGGAAACTACTTCTGTCCTATTACGATAATAGACGAAACCACAGACAGAATCAAAATAGAGGATGAATCTCTAGCTCCAACTGAGGGAGGGATTTTTATAAAAGTCAATTCGTGTAGTTCAATACAGTACTGTGTTCTTCCGGTCACGCGAGTGGGTCAGCTCACTTCCAGCACTTTTTTAAATGTTTATTTATTTTTGAGAGAGAGAGAGAGAGAGAGAGAGAGGAGAGAGAGAGAGAGACCTCAAGTGGTGGAGGGGCAGAGAGAGAGGGAGACACAGAATTGAAGCAGGCTCCAGGCTCCGAGCTGTCAGCACAGAGCCCGACGTGGGGCTTGAACCCACGAACCGTGCATCATGACCTGAGCGGAAGTTGGACACTTAACCGACTGAGCCACCCAGGCACCCCTTGCTTCTAGCACTTTTACGTGTCACACAGATCTCCAATCCGTATGAAAGCCAACAGGACAAACGTACCCACATCCAGAGGTAACTTCACTACCCAGTGATGTTTTCACACTAACTTCTTGGACTCACTGTGTGGATTTTCACCAACTTCATTGGAGATACCCCACTTCGTGGTCCCCACGTGTCATTTCCTCTTCGACGCACTTGAGACACGTCAACTTATTTCCTCTCCTCCCAAGCCGCATGAAGAGGTGACACTCATCCTCCCATTTCGTGGAATTAGAAATCTAAGCATAGAGGGGCACCTGGGTGGCTCAGTCGGTTAAGCGTCCGACTTTGGCTCGGGTCATGATCTCACGGTTCGTGAATTTGAGCCCCGCGTCGGGCTCTGTGCTGACAGCTCAGAACCTGGAACCTGCTTCGGATTCTGTGTCTCCCTTTCTGCCCGCCCCTCCCCCACTCATGCTCTGTCTCTGTCTTAAAAATAAACACTAAAAAAAAAAAAAATAGAAATCTAAGCATAGAGAATATAAGTAAGCTGCCCAAGGTTATATGGACACTAGTAAATGGCACAGCCACCACAGACGGTCAGGTTTTGTGCCGTGACGAACGCTCAGCCACTTTTCAGAGATAAGAACAAAACAAAACAAAAGAAAATACAAAATCCTTTTCTCACTGCAGACCTTGAAACACTGTCAATTCGGTAATTAATATGTCCAGAAAACTCTGTTTTCATCGCACACTTATTTCCTTCCGGCCTGGAGTTTCTGCCCTCCTTACTGCCCTCAGCCCACACTCTCTAGATGCTCCTTCTCCCCCAGGACTTGGGAAAGGCGCAGAGAGAAGAGACAGATAAGGTTCAGGGGATGTCTTCGTTGCTTAGGACCGTCGTGAGCCGGCATCGGTTTCTTCTGGTTGGGGCAGAGTTTTAAAGTCAACTGTCCCTCACAGACAGCTTTGCAGAGTGTCAAAAGGCCTCCCACCCAGCTGTCCCCCAGCTGTCCCCCAGCCACCATCTGCTTGGCGTCTCTCCCTAGGAGATCCCCAACCAGGGGACTGGCTGGCTCCTTGCGGCTTCCCACTAGGTCTCGGGTTCTCAGAAGCCCATTGTTATACAGGGTTTCCCTGTTGGGATCTCACTGTCCCTCCAGGTGCCAAAGTCCAGTTAGGAGCTCCGGGTCAGTTTGCTATTTCTGCCCACGTCTCATTCCCTGGAAACACACACCTTTGACGGTTAGTTGACAGGAGGCCAGTGACTTCCAGAAACCACAGATCTCGGTTCTGTGGCTGCACTGAGGCTCCTGTCTTTCATGTTTCTTCCGCCCGAGTCCTACAGCAGCTGCTGTGCTCCCCCAGCACCACACAACCCAAAACAGACTCTCCTTATGATTTCCCTTGTTGTTTTTTAAATAGTTTTTGATGTTTGTGTACTTTTGTGTGTGTGTGAGAGAGATAGACAGGGGAGGGGCCGAGAGAGGAAGACACAGAATCCAAAGCAGGCTCCAGGCTCTGAGCTGTCGGCACAGAGCCCGACGTGGGGCTCGAACTACAAACCGTGAGATCACGACCTGAGCCGAAGTCAGACGCCCAACCGACTGAGCCACCCAGGTGCCCCTCTCCTGACCATTTTCTTAAGTCTCATCTTTTTTGGCTTGAGGCCAGGGGGGTGCACCTCAACCATGGTCTCCTCGTGTGGCTTGCAAATAGAATTAGCCTCTCCAAAAGTTTCTCTCAAGGCGTTCTCACATTTCCTGAACACCATTCACCAAGACAGAGTAAAATCAGATTGTTCAATTTGTTTACTCTTAGGTCTGGGTTCCAACGTGGATCAGGGTGGGTGAAGCTTAGCAGCTTATTTAACCTCCTGTCCTTATTTGTTGTGTTTCTTTACGATTTTATTTTGAAATAATCTCTGCACCCAATGTGGGGCTTGAACCTACAATCCTGAGATCAAGAGTTGAGTGCTCCTCCAACCAAGTCGGCCAGGCGCCCCTCCCTTCCTTATTTATAAAATGTGTGGCATACACGATTGAGTGCTCGCTGTGTCGTAACATTATCTGCAAACAAGTGTTTTTTAAATTAAATTTTTTTTAATGTTTATTCATTTGGGGGGGGGGGCGGGGAGGGGCAGAGAGAGAAGGAAACACAGAATCCGAAGCAGGCTCCAGGCTCTGAGCTGTCAGCACAGAGCCCAACGCAGGGCTTGAACTCGTGAACCACGAGATGCTGACCTGAGCTGAAGTCGGACGCTTCACCGACTGAGCCACCCAGGCGCCCCTGTGATCAAGTATTTTTAATGTTTCTAAAGACAATGGAAACTTGTTTCAGAGCAAAGAGGCGCTTTATGCAATTTCCCACTACCTCTCACTTGCACGGTTTCCCTCTCCTCCGGCCCTTTTCTCCTTCTCATCCCATCTCTTATCTTCAAGCAGCATGCCCTTACCAGAAGGGTTACTCCCCAGGGAGATTTACAAAGGCACAGCTTCCATTGTTGGCAAGAGAAGATGGAAATTAATTTGAAATCAAAGTGCCAAACATTTTGTTTACAATCTCAACTCTGTATTATTTCAAACTTAAAAAGGTATACCAATGTCGTTTTTCTGATTAAGAATAGAAACCGGATGACTGAAATACGAGAACTGTCTGTGTGAGCATTCTCTGAAAAAAAAAAAAGTCATCATTGCTCTCACCAAAACCAAACAAAGAAAGAAAGAAATAAAATAATAAAGGGGGGGGAAGGAACGAAAGCCACCCTATCCACTCCTGAGAGATGATAACAATGCCTTATTTTTCCTGGTCCCTTCCACGTTTTTATGACACTTCCAAAGACTTTCTTACTGGGAAACCTAGCAGAGATTGAAAGTCCAAGAATTATATACAGATGATGGTTTGGTGCTCTACGAAGTGTTGCACTTTTCCTAAAGGTTTTGATTTTTTTATGGGAACGAAGCTGTGGACGCGCCACAGAATATTCTCAAGAGCTCTCTTTATAGCTGTGTATGGGGATTAGAAGGGCTGGCTAACCTAAAATGTCTGTATCGTGGAGTCTGAATAGTCACAGGGGGGTTGTTTTGTAGTAACTCCCAGCGAGTGATGGATGCTATGCTTCTTCAATCTGCATCGGCTTTGACGGATTAGCAAACAGAGACTTAAAAAGTGCTTGCTTATTGGGATTTACCCTTTCTAGCTACTGGGAATCCTTGTGCCACCACATCCAAAAGCTGAGGTGAGCCTCCTGCCTGCTGTCACAGGCTCCAACCAGCCCAGGCACCTCAGCTGTCTCGGCTGAGGCTCAGTCATGGGAGTGAGACCATTCTTGACCAGCTAGCCCCCGCAAGGCTGGCTCAGACCAAAAGAAGCATCCAGACAATCCACAGAATCATGAGAAATAACAAATGCTGCTTTAGGCTCAGTTTGGGGAATGGTTTGTTGCATTGTATATGCTAAATGATACACTCTCACACTCCCCCCAAAGAAAATAATTTAAAAGTAAGTGTTTGCTTAAAATGTCCATCCTACCCAAACAATGTACAGATTCAATACCATCCTGGTGAAAACTCCAGTGACATTTTTCAAAGAAATAGAAAAAAAAAAAACAATTCTAAAATCGTTATGGAACCACGAAAGAGCCTGAATAGCCCAAGCAATCTTGAAAACAAAGGGCAAACCTACAAGCATCACACTTCCTGGTTTTCACAATAATCTAAGCAGCATGGTACTGGCACAAAAATAAGCACATAAATCAATCCAACAGAATACACAACCCAGAAATAAACTTGGGCATATGTGGATCAATTGACTTATGACAAAGGAGCCAAAAATATTCAGTGGGGGAAGGACAGTGTCTTCAGGGACTGGTGTAGGGAAAACTGGACAGCCACGAGTGAAAGAATGACACTCGACCCCTATCTCACCACACACACAAATCAACTCAAAATGCATTAAAGACTCGAATGTAAGACCTGAAGCCACAAAACTCCTAGAAGAAAACATAGAGGGTAAGCTGCTTGACATCGGTCTTGGCAATGACTTGTTTTCGGGGCTTTGACACCCAAAGCAAAGGCAGCCAAAGCAAAATTAAACAAGCTGAAGTACATCAAACTAAAAAGCTTCTGTACAAAGAAGGAAACCATTAGCAAAATGAAAAGGCAACCTATGGAAATGGAGAAAGTGTGTGCAAATCATATGTCTGATAAGAGGTTAATATCCAAAATATATAAGGGATTAGATAGCTCAAAAGCAAACAAAACAAGACAAAACAAACCCAAACAATACAATAAAAAAATAAGCACAGGAACTACATAGACATTTTTCTAAAGAAGGCAGGTAAATGGCCAACAAGTTCATGAAAAGATGCCTTACATCGCTCACCACCAGGGAGATGCAAATCAAAACCATAATGAGATATCACCTCCCATCTGTTAGAATGGCCATCATTCAAAGTCAAGAGATAACAAGTGTTGGCAAGGATGTAGAGAAAGGGAAGCCTTGTGCCCTGATGGTGGGAATGTGAATAGGTTCAGCCACTATAGAAAACCAGTATGGGGCGCCTGGGTGGCTCAGTTGGTTGAGCGTCTGATTTCAGCTCAAGTCATGATCTTACAGTTTGTGGGTTCGGGCCCCGCATCGGGCTCTGTGCTGACAGCTCAGAGCCTGGAACTTTGGACTCTGTGTCTCCCTCTCTTTCTGCTCCTTTCACGCTCTGTCTCCTTTTCCTCTTAAAAAAATAAACATTAAAAGAAATTTAAAAAATATAGAAAACCAGAATGGAGGTTTTGCTAAAAACAGAAGTATGATATGATCCAACAATCCCACTTCTGGATACATATCCAAAGGAAATGAAAACAGGATATTGAAGAGATATATACATTCCCATCCTCATTGCAACATTATTCACAATAACCAAATTTTGGAAACAACCTAAGCGCCCACCAACAGATGAATGGGAAGAGACGATCTACATGCACAATGGAACATTACACAGCCACGAAAAAGAAGGAATTCCTGCCATCTGGGACTACGTGGACAGACCTTGGAGGTGTTACGGCAAGTGAAATAAGCCAGGCAGAGAAAGACAAATACTAATGATATCACTTACGTGTAGAATCTTAAAAAAAAAAGAGTCTGACTCATTGCAACAGAGTATAAAAATGGTTCTCAGGTACTGGGGAGTGTGGGAGCAACAGGGAGAAGTTGGTAAAAAGGTACAAGGTGAGTTGGAGGATGAACAAAGTCTGAGGAGAGAAATGTGAAACATGGTGACTACAGTTGATAATGCTATATTATATAACTGAACACTTCTGAGACAGCAGAACTTAAGTATGAGGTGACGGGTGTGCGAATTAACTAGATGGGGGGAATCCTTTCCCAGTGTATGCATATATTAAATCACCACGACGTACCCTTTAACTACCTTGCAATTTTATGGGTCAATTATACCTCAATAAAGAAAATTAAACATTTGCTTGTTTTTAAGTAGCAGTGATCTTGTGCAATACATACAGCCTCCCTTCCCAATAGAAAGTGGATTGATTCCAGGATTTCCCTTTCCTAGAAAATATAACCAAAGTCTTCCAATTACTGTTAGAAAAATTCCAAAGATTTGAAATCTCTTTTCTCCTTTTAAGGATGACGAAATACAGCAATAACAAAAGCTATCATTAATTTGTCACTTACTGTGTCCCAACTCCTATGCTCAGTGCTTTACAGCATTATCTCACTCAATCATAGCATTTCACCAAGAAAATCTGATTCTTCCCACTTTTGAGTTTAAGAAACTGAGGCTCAGAAAGTTGACGTTGTATGTGGAAAGATTCCACGGTATCTGGCAGAGCCAGGATTCGATCCCAGATCTTTCTGACCCTTGACCATTTTACTTCATGGCCTACCAAGCCATTTATCATTGCTATGAAGAAGTTTAAAACTATTTTCCCAGGATTTAATGGACGGAGAAGTCGGAAGGAGGTATGGAGAGCAGTAAATAGTTTGCAGACAACGGAGACAGAAGGAGAAACTTCACCTGCTTCCTAATTTTGCCATCGCTATCTCCTTGGTTAAAATCCCCTTTGCAAAAGTGCCTTTTTCTCCCACCACTAACTAAAAATACCCAAAGGCAGTAAGCATTTATGAAAAATGTCATCTTCAGATCACTACGCAAGCGTAACCAAATTTGTACTTTGCTGACAATCAGGGAAGCCGTATCACCACTGAAGAATCCTGTCGTTACACACCTGCACAAGGCACACGCATGCACACGCACACACACTGCCTTATTTCTCCTTTCTCTCCCCTTCTTCAGTATAAACCATGAGTGTCCTTCTCAGTTGCCAGAGTGGTTTCTTATTTTCTTTCTCACAGCTAAACCCAGCGGGGGCTCTCACCGCAAAGCCATAATTCCATTACACATCCTACTCCAGTAGGATGTAAATACTGCTCTGATCATTTGGTCTTCTTTCTTGAAATGGGACTCACGAAATCTTTTGACACTTGTCAACACATCCATCTGACCGCTCTGGTTTGTTAATAAAATTGGGAAGAGTTTTCAAAACAAGAGGAAAAAAAAAATCAAAGCCTCTCTTCCAAGCTGGGGCTATTGCAATTGCTGTAGGTGAAAACAGGATTTTCCCACTTCTGAAACACTGTAGGCTACTTTCAGGTTATGAAGATGGACGAAAAGTATCAGATATGATTTTGCAGGACAGTGGCGCACGGATAGAGGTCTCCAAACTAGGGTGTCCCCTAATACAAGCCCCTCAAGAGTCCCCTCCATCTCAGACTAGTGACGTGTCCCTAGGGAGGGAGCCGAACCAGGCTTTGTCTCCCCCGAACATGAAACCCTACATACACAACCACAGTGTTTAATTACGGAAGTCTAAACGACTAAAGGGGATGACTGATTTTACCTTAGAGAGAACCTCAGATCAAGAGAGGGATAAAATGTTTAAGAGATGACATCCATTCTTTGGGACTCAGAAGGAATGGGTCTGAAAAACCATCTCTCCTAAGTGGTTACGAAGTTTACACCTCTTTTGAATAGATCAGGTATCATCCAGTACCTTAAGGAGGTAAGTAGACAGCTTCCTCATGTTAATGCCTCATGTTAATGCCTCATGTTAATGTTCATTTAAATTAAGAATCATTAACTCAGGGGCGCCTGGGTGTCTCAGATGGTTAAGTGTCTGGCTCTTGGTTTCGGCTCAGGACGTGATCTCACGGTTTGTGAGTTTGAGCCGCGCATCGGGCTCTGTGCTGACAGTGCGGAGCCTGCTTGGGATTCTCTCTTTCTCTCTTTCCCTGTCTCTCTCTCTCTCTCTCTCCCCCTCCCCTGCTCACCTTATCTCAAAATAAATAAATAAACTTAAAAAAGAAAGAATCATTAACTCAGTTCCAATTCGGAGTCAATAGGGAGCCATTTAAAGTAGCATTGGTAGAACGTTCTAGAACGTAATAATATTTACGTACAACTGTTATTTACACATCCAAAAAGGATCCACACCCCTGAGTGTGCTCAATTAACTTGCTCTTGTCTTGTCCACACTGGAGAGATTCTTTCCCTCACAAACTGAGCCTAGGCACGTGACTGGCTGCCTCGCTCCCCTGGAAGATGGGCACACACCAGCAGAAGGGGACTAAACTTCATAAATGCCATTAGGTTCGCATGGAAAGGCTCTACCTACTGTTATGTGTTCAGTTGGAGAGCAGAAGCTGTCTGTGGCAGAAAAGAGACAAAGGGACAAAAAATATAGAAGAAAAAAAAATAACCAAAGAACAATTCATCAGATCCCTCTTTTCATTTCCCCCAAAGCCTGTATTCGGTCCCCTGTTGTGGGCATGAGCTGGGATTTCTCCAGTTTGACTTAATTTGGGAGAAGATGGAGTTAAGGAGCTGTTCCCTCATCACTCCTCCCCACGCCCCCATGTGACTGTCACTCACGCTCCGTGACAAGGGGAGAATGATGATCGTCTTCCTTTTCCATTTGTAAAGCACAAAGAAATAACTTCACTAGCACCCACTATTCAGGGCTTGCGAACAGATTAATTTGCCACGTTTGCTCTTTAGCAGCAGTGATCTGGCTTCCGAGGGAACGATTAAAACAGGTAAGTTCGATGTAGGAAGACGCAAGTAGAGAAAATATCCAAGTGCGAAGCTCTCAGTGGAGAAGGGAATTTTGGGTAGCCTGCTGAGGGGGTCACATGGGGACAGCCCTGGGGTTTAAGAGTAGAGGGAAAAGGAATTGTAGGCGCCACCGAAGCCATTCCTCCTAAGTCCCTGGCTTTGGCTGGGGAGAGGGGGTCCTTGAGATGTTCTGGAGGAAGAGAGCAGTATCTACAGAAGTCAAAGCAACGGTGAACCTTCAAACAAAGCATGCGGCTCTCCAATTGCACGGGCGATGCTTCTTCACTGAATTATGATTCAAGGCAAAGCAATTAGGGCAGATTCCATCAGCCTGATTTTTAATTGTCTGCATGGGAGACTGTATCATTGCAATGACAGCACCACAACAGATAAACACCAAGTACTGAAGCCCAAAAATTAATCTTCTCATTTTGTCGCAGAGGAATTTGCAACCCTGCTCAATGCATGCAAAGCGTGTCGCGTTCCGCGGCACACCTGATGGAGGACGCCTCGCAAAAGGACCAAGGATGTGGCTCTGGGTGCCATAAAGCAGCCACGGTAACTCAGAATCCCTAAGGAGGGGGAGACGTACGGTACAGAGTAGTGCCGAGAGCCAACCATGCTGTAGCCTGCACGTAAACTTTGCTGGGAAGGTAGACCTTATGTTAAGAACACTTCATAAGAAGAACCACAAAATGGTAATCATACCACAATAACAGTGATAATCATAAAAAGGGGGGCACGAGGACGCTTTGGGGAGTGAGGGCTATGGGGGTGGTGATGGCTTCGTGGGGGGCATATCTATGCCCAAACTCATCAAGTTGGACACATGATGCATGAACATACTTTGACATGCCACTCATACCTCAATAAAGCGGCTTTAGAAAAGAAGAAAACAGTTACCCCAATCCCGCGAAGGCTGAAGATGAGGATACCGAGCACAGGAGGCCGTGACCTGCTCAAGGCCGTATGGCCCATGGAGAAGGTGACTGGAGACCCTAACCTTCCCATTCCTTCCTCTCTTCTTATCCCAGCACCATCAAGAGAGGGTAGTCAAAGGAGTCTGTGCACCAGACAGAGGCTGGAGCCGACAGCACATGCGTTAGAAACTGCCACTTCCATAAGGTGACATCAGAGAACACCAGGAACCCCGCGTGACATGGAGGGGCTAGAATCAGGGCCCTGATGGAAGAGGATGTGGCTTCCTACGGGGGTCGGAGCAGAAGGGGCCGTGCTGAGAAGGGACGGCGGTGTCTGGAAAAGCGCACTAGCCCGACCTGTGTTTCTCAGACTCTACCGGGTCTAGGAATCCCTGGGCACCCAGTTAAAAAGACAGACTCTGATCCAGGAGATCTGGGTGGGGCCTGAGATTCTACGTGTCTAACAAGCTCCCCGGGGATGCTGGTTGGCTGGTCTGTGGACCATGCTTTTTGAGTTGTAAGGTTCTGCTCGTTCTTGCTTCCTGCACCTCCAGAAAACGATCTCCGGTAGTGGACTGCTTCTAGTGTTAGCCTTCCTCCAGCTGCCCCTGGAGTTTGCTGCAGGCTCTGAGCTGGCTGTACAGCTGGTTTACTAGTAAGAGAGGGACAGGTGGAAGGTATGAAGGGAGAGCCTTTCCAACACTGGGCTCCGAGCCCCTGCTGCAGCTCCTTAAACCGCATTCCCGTATCAGAAAAAAATGCACGTGTTCCAGAGCTGGAACGTGTTCCAGATCATTTCAAGGTGTCACCAGACCCCCTGAAAAGGTTCATGAACCCAAGGTTAAGAATGCGGCCCTTCAACCGGAAAAAGGCCCTCAGGGCCTGTGTTCGGGAACCACAATCCAGCACAAATGGAGACGGCACACGTCCATAAAAGTAAACAGGAGTTTCGCTGAAGTGCAATTTGTAAATATTTAAACGCTTATTTAAGAAATAATTAGGGTCTCCTGTCTGCTTTCGTCTCTCTGTGCATCGTTAACATCCAAACTCCGCTAAGTTTTAAATTCTTTTAAAAATTCTTAATTGTTTTTACTATCTCCTAGTTGACAAAGCTTCACAACCAATTAGAGAAATAAATTGGCCTAATGAATTAATTATTAAAAGCCACCTCTGCTGTTGCCGCCTCGGTGATGCTCATGCATATTCAAAGCACTCCCTCTTTTCACCAGTTTAAAGCGAGCTGGATGAGGTCTTCCTCTCTGATGATCTCCAGGCGATGAGGGACAATTGCTTTCACGTTTCAGTCGGCTGAAACTTTAGTTACACACGCCTGGAGAGCAATGGAAATTTCTGGGAAGTTTTCAGTATCTATACTGAGAACGGACAGGTGATTTCAAACAAGGGAAACCACAAACAAGGGTCTGTTTGGCTCACCCTGAAATGTCAGGCGATGTCACTGATATGACATCAGGGAATGCATGACCAGACCCAGACGTAAAGTAAGGAAGGATCCTAGCAAGAGAGACAACTCGGTGTGGTCAGGAACGTGGCTCCCAAACTAGGCTGGCTGGTGGGCTGGCTTTCCAAACTCGGGCGAGACACGTCACTTCTGGGAACCTTAGCATTCAGGTCTGTAAAAATAAGGATAATACTGTTTATGAATTTTAGGGCTGTTACGGGGACTACTTACATATGGAAGGTAGCTGGCATGGTATCTGGTGTTTTGTGCTTAAAAATATTAGTACTTCGGGGGCGCCTGGATGGCTCGGCCGGTTGAGCATCTGACTTTGGCTCAGGTCATGTTCTCGCGGTTTGCGAGTTCAAGCCCCACCTCTGTCAGCGCAGAGCCCACTTGGGATCCTCAGTCCCCCTCTCTCTGCCCCTCCCCTACTTGTGCTCTCCTGACCCCTCCCCCCCAAAAGAAAACCCATTAGGACTTCAGCCATACAAAGGAATAAGACACTGATACGTGATAACCTGTGGATGAACCCCGAACACATTATGCTAAATGAAAGACGTCAGACACAAAAGGCTACACATCGTACAATTCCATTTATATGAAATGTCCAGAAGAGGCGAATCTATGGAGACAGAAAGCAGATCAGTGGTTGTCCCAGGTGCCGGGGATAAGGAAGAGGCAGAGGAGCCTGCTTAATGAATATGGGGTTTTCTCTGGGGCCAACGAAAATATGTTGGAAGCAGCGATCGCACAATATTGTGACTCTACCAAAAGCCACTGAATTGTAGGCTTCAAAATGGCTAGTGTGATCTCACGTGTAGCAATTTAACGTAAGTAAAATGATAACGTTTTTATTAGTAACAAAAAAATCAGTGCCTGTTTGTCTTTCCCTACGTACACCCTGTATATTAGCGATCTCTTTCAGAAAAAAAACGAAAGAGGGCCATCAGTCTCTATGGTTCCTGGAAGTTCCGCTATTCCTGGAGTCATGTCCTTAATGGAATCCTACTATGAGCTAAGTCCTGTGCCGGTTGCCACGGAGACATAAAGGCAAAATAAAGGATGATGACTGCCTCTGGGAAGCGCACTGCTAAGTAGGCGGTAAGAGACGGGCACAAGAATTATTTAAATAAGGGCACCTGGGGCGCCTGGGTGGCGCAGTCGGTTAAGCGTCCAACTTCAGCCAGGTCATGATCTCGCGGTCCGTGAGTTCGAGCCCCGCGTCAGGCTCTGGGCTGATGGCTCAGAGCCTGGAGCCTGTTTCCGATTCTGTGTCTCCCTCTCTCTCTGCCCCTCCCCCGTTCATGCTCTGTCTCTCTCTGTCCCAAAAATAAATAAACGTTGAAAAAAAAATTAAATAAATAAATAAATAAATAAGGGCACCTGATGAAGACAGAAGCAGATCAGGACTGCATCAGAAGAGGTGATTGACCTGGGGTAGAGTAACAGGAAGGGAAGAGAGTGCAGCGTAGGCCATATTTAGTCTAAAGCCTCGAGCTGGAGAAGATTTGGCCAAGACAAGGATGGGAAGGAAGAAAGAAATCACGCAGTGACCTTTGAATTGAAAAACAGCATCAAGTGCATCAAGTTCACTAACCTTAAGCATCCAGCTCGATGACTTCTTTTTTTTCCCTCCATTTGTATGTACCCTTGGAACCACCGCCCATGTCAAGATAGAGAATGTTTCTCGTAAAAAAATGTGAACGTTAAACAAGTCACATTGTTAAAACCTATCAATTTTTTTTTCAGTAATGAAACCATATTTTCTAGTATAACCTAGGTAATCAAGGATGCATTTCATATAATGGTTTTGAAGACATTAGGGGTGTCTGGGTGGCTCAGTCAGTTAAGCACCCAACTTCAGCTCAGGTCATGATCTCCCGGCTCGTGGGTTCGAGCCCCACGTCGGGCTCTGTGCTGACAGCTCAGGGCCCGGAGCCTGCTTCGGATTCTGTGTCTCCCTCTCTCTCTGCCCCTCCCCCCACACATGCTCACTTGCTCTCTCTCCCTCTCAGAAATAAATATTAAAAAAAATTAAAAAGAAATAAAGAAACTCAGAGCCAGATCTTGTCTTCCATTTACTTTGAAGGATTAGGTGAGCAGGCAAATTGTAATCTCCTACGTTTTTCAACATTTTCTCAAACTATTACACTTCCCTCCTCCTATGATATCTGAGATCCCCGTATGTAATCTCTGACTGACAGGCAATCAGGCAATAAGGCCTCTTTTTATTACGCTAAATGCCACGTCACCTTATAGTTCACAGAATAATCTAGGAAACCGATCTACCAGGATAGGTCATGGAATATGAACTTGCTGAATCTACGGCCATTTCTGAGATGTTCCTTGGGCAGAGAAACACCTGATAGGAAGGAGGTCATCAACCAACACAAAGGCAGCCATTTATAGCCTGGGCAGCAGTCTAAAAAGTCTGCTGCCTCCTGGAGGTTCTCCACCTGGTACTAGGGGATGACGGGATGGCCAACCATGCTCTTTCTTGAGGAGTCTGAATGAGACACACAGAGAGAGGCGACACAGAGTAGAGCAGAACAGGAGCAAAGCACAGAGAGAAGGAAGTATGCAGAAGCCAAGACAGGGGAAGGAGACAACAAGGAAGTAGTTGGTGATAAAGAAGGAAGACATTTAATGACGGAAGTGGGGTCCAGAACACTGAGGTATGAGTAGGGTTGTTGCTATTGGGCCACTTACAAACAAGACGTTTGGAACATAAGCCACTGTCACCTCCTGACAGAGGGATTAGCCTTCCAGTTCTGCAGCTGCTAATGTCTCTCAGCGAGTTTTACAAGAAACACCGCGTACAGAGAAAACCCAAGAAGTGTATCTCCATTTCCTGAAACCTGAAGGAGCTTCATACAGATCTTACTGTGAAATTCAATGAGAACATTTTTATAAACGCCTGGGAAGAAGAAAGAAGTATTGTCTTCAGGAAGAGGAAGAGGAATTATTTTGGGGAGAAAAGGAGATGGGGGGGACAGTACTAAATATAAAACAGGGAAGACTTTTGCCTCCCCCCTTTTCAATTAATCACCAGTAAGGAAAAAAAAAGTTTAAAAAGACCTAGATTTTGAAATGAGTGTACCTTATGAAGAGAGAAATCATCTGAGGAAATAACTTCATTTTTAATCCAGATAAATTTCACTCGGTTAGCTCTGTTCCACACCCACTGAACCTGTAAGTGCTGCATCTAAGAAGGGACTTCCAGTATGAGGGTCCTAGACCACTTTCCTTACAAGGGTGAGGCCTTGGACTTCAATACCAAGAAGACATGAATTATGTTACACTATATTTACTGTTCTAACCAGTAGTTGGAAGAATAATCAAATAGTAAGATTTGCTATGCACGAAAGACAAAGTTTGATAGACTTTGGCGGGGGTGGGAAGGTGGATGGAGAGAAAGTTCTCATCCACAGGCCTCCCATCCGTATCTGATCTTGTGAGAACAATTGAACTATGAACCTGATTTAAGGCATTATTTTTTTTCTCCGAGAAAGACGTCTGGCCTCACATCTACCATTTTGTACATCTAGATTACTTCCTTGGAAGGAAAGAGAAGTTTTTACGAGTGGAGAAATTAACACACTATCATAGGCATGCCTGGTGGCTCAGTTGGTTAAGAGTCTGACTCTTGATTTTGGCTCAGGTCGTGATGTCACAGTTTGTGAGTTCAAGCCCCACATCGGGCTCTGTGCTGACGGCGTGGAGTCTGCTTGGAGTTCTCTCTCTCTCTCTCTCTGTCCCTTCCTTGCTCTCTCTCTCTCTCTCTCTCTCAAAATAAATAAATAAATGAAATATTTTTTAAAAACCACTATTATAGAAAACAATGGAATGCAACAAGAGAATCTCAACCCCGGGGGGGAGAGAGTTCTACTGTGTTTTGCTTGTTTTGTTTTGATAGAGTTGAGTTGGCGAACAGGTTGCATTTCTCACGCCAGCTTGGATGAATGGATAATTAAGAGCACGGTGCTGAGGAAAACTGGGTTCCATCAAGGTTGCCCAGGGCAAAGTGCTCAGATTGGTGAGTGGGGTCCCCTGGGTGTGGGGTACCTGCTATTCCTGCACTAGGTGGTTTGCATTTTTCAATGCCGTGCGAAAGACTTGTGTAAATATCAATGATAGCTTTCTTTTATCTTTTTCCTTTTTTTTCCCCAGGATTTAAAAATTTATTTTTCCTTTTCCTATTCATTCATTCATTCATTCATTCATTATTTCAGGAGTAGAATTTTTAATTCATCACTTCCATATAACACCCAGGGCTCATCCTAGCAAGTGCCTTCCGTAATGCCTGTTGCCCATCTAGCCTGAACCCCCACCCACCTCCCCTCTAGCAACTCTCAGTTTGTTCTCCGCATTTAAGAGACTCTTATGGTTTGCCTCCCTTTCTGTTTTTAATCTTATTTTTCCTTCCCTTCCCTGTTCATCTGTTTTATTTCTTAAATTCCACATATGAGTGAAATCATATGGTATGTATCTTCCTCTGACTGACTTATGTCACTGAGCATCATACAGTCTAGTTCCATCCATATTGTTGCAAATAGCAAGATTTCATTCTTTTTGATCATAGTCCATTATATACATATCCCACATCTTCTTTATCCATTCGTCAGTTGATGAACATTTGGGCTCTTTCCATAAATTGGCTATTGTGGATAGTGCTGCTATAAACATTGGGGTGCTGGGGCCCCTCAAGTCAGCATGTTTGTATCCTTTGGATAAACACCTCGTAGTGCAATTGCTGGGGTGTAGGGTAGTTCTAATTTTAATTTTGTGAGGAACCTCCATACTGTTTTCCAGAGTTATTTTCCTTATTGCTAAAGCAACTCATGTTCACTGCAGAAAGTTAGAAAACACCTGTAGCTACCAATAAGACAGTAGAAATCATGACCGTTCTTTCACCTAAAGATGCAGTGGCAATATTGGTAGATATCCTCTCCCTTTTTCCCATTTAGGTATCGTTCTCCAAAAAAGGGGTTGTGCTCATGTAGTTTTGCAACCTGATGTTTTAATTTTGCTCCTAACTCATGAAAATATTTGTATTTTAAAATATTTTCCTTGTCTCCCATTTAACCAGTTTTATGTAGCTTAACCACGATTCTTGTATATCATGATGGCCTTTAAGTTTTTCTATTTTGATAACCCCAGTTTCATGAAATTTTTGTAGGATGAATTTTATGACAGAATTGCTGAAACAAATTACACGCGATTGCTTTTGATGGGTATTGATGAACAGCCCTCCTGCAATGTTATAAATTTATTTTCCACCAACTTTTAAAATTTGAAAGTCCATTTTTAAATGTGCCCAAGGACTGAATAATGGTGCCGAGAATTAAAAAACCGATGAAGAATTCTGTTGTATAGGTTAGTGATTGCTCTGAAAAAACTGGTTTCTGCACCACATGACTACAATGAATCGCGTTAATGTCATATGTGAAACCATGTGGGTGACACAATACTTTTTTTATGCACACAAAAGCATAATGGAAAAATTACCTGCTTATCATGAATATCTTGACTCATAAGATGGGTCAGGACTTGCCACTGAGCTCTACTTTGAGATGTCTCAGAGAAAATAAGAACTTCCTACCGACAGGAACAACAGAGTTCTACACTGTGATCCCCGTTTCCAATATGACCTTGAGTATAAATTAAAACCAAACCTATTAAACTTATGGAAATAGTCCTGCAGCCTGAATGGAAAATTCGATCTCTGAAGATTATACGTGAAACTGTAAATCTGCTTAAAGTAACAGCAGCTGAGGTATGCGTATGTTACCCATTTCCCTTCCCTCAATCAAACTCAACAAATTTCACTGGGCAACAACATTATGCCAGACACAGCAGGTGCAAAGATTACTAAAGCATGGTCTCACCCATTAAAGCTATAACAAGGCTATTAGGAGAACATCCAAATACATATTGGGGAGTGGAGGGGGGGAGGTGTCAGCGTAGCAAGTGCTAGAATAGGTGCGAGTAAGTGTAAGACACAGGGGCAAGGGATACAATAAGCTAGGTCCGTGATTAACAGTGAAGGCTTTATAAAGGAGGAATTTTTAGACGGATTCACAAAGAAGCCTGGGTTGGTATGAGATTTTTGCGCAGAGTTCCTGCCTGTTCTTTGTAAGAATCGTACACATCTATTCTAACCAAAACGGTCTGCTGGGAAACGAAACTATCTGAAATCAGCACTGATCAGTGGCATTGATCTATTTACTATTCATCCTGTTTTTCTCATTCCCTTGTATTTCGTTGAGTTGACACAATGACTAACACAGGGACTCAAACTCTCCAATGCACACTTGTATCTCTTGTCTGCAATTCTCCAGAGAACATTATCTACCTCTTTAATGTCATCAGACAGTTGGGGAAGAAAGGAAAACAGCATCGATAAATATTTTGGGTTTTCTTTTCCAGTTGCGACCACACACACACACACACACACACACATCACTTTTAGAAAGATACAGGTAAATAATCCAAATATTCATTCACTCCTCCATTCATGAACTACTCATTGGGTACCTGTTCTGTATTAAGCGTTGTGTGAGGTTAAAAAAGAAGAAAGAAAAAAGTCCATATCCGCGAGATAATGAAGCACTGGAAAATCTATGAACGCACACATGTGTTACATCATCTCTCGGAACCCGACTCTTCATGTTTTGGGAAACAGAGATTTGTTTGCCAAAATACTGTAGCATGGGAAGAAAAAAATAAGAATCTTTGTGTTTTTAACCACAACAGCTGCTTTGGGGGAAAAAAAGTCATCATAAAAATAGTTAAGCACGGAATGGTAATTGCTCATCGTGTCATCTGATTGCTAGATTAAAAACTCCAGATTTGTAATTGCAGTTATCATGCAAACAAATTCACGATTCTGAAAATATACGTGCTACTGGCTATGTTTTTTAAGGACAGTCATTTTTTCCCAGGGATGTTGATGGGTGGTGAGTAGTTTAATCATCCTAAAGATTGAATGTATAGCTATTACGAGTGAAAATGTATAATGGAGATCTGATGTATAAAAAATGCATTATTCGATGAAATAATACCCTATAAAGGATAATTTCTAGTATTTAAAGCAGGCTATGAATGGTGGAAGTCATAATTTTTAAAAGACTTTAAAAAACCCAGTTAGCATCATTTAAACTTTCCTGTTCACATTTCTGTTATATGATTGACCCAGCCTTTATATTCCATTACATAATCATTCAAAGGACGCTGAGATGATATCTTCCAGGGGTCCTCTGTGTATTGCAATCCTGTCACACGTGTTGACAAAGTTTCGGCAATGTGGAAAGCTTATTTTTGTTATTACTGAATATACCGCAATGACTGTCATTGAGTTGAGAGGTTGTGTCACAAAGCGCAGAGGTGAAATGTGTCGTTAATGTCAAGCTACGTCAAAGAAAAGTCCCCTCACCGGAGTGCCGAGGCTAGCCCCCGGGACCCATAACGGCAGTGAGAGACACACACGACTCTGCTCACTGTCCCCAGGACACAGAGGGGAGTAAGTCAGAAACAAAAGCAGGAGAGCTGAGGATGCCAACATGGGCACGCAGTCACTGCTTCCTGGGGAAGGGCTTACACCGTCGTCAGCACTGACTTGAGATGTTCCAAGTCTTGGGATTTCTTTAAATGCACTGCCAAAATGTCTAGAGTTCAAAAGGGCTACAGGGACCCAAAGGTTGAGCACCACTGATGTTCATCTTTCGAGGGGCCCCCAGTGGCTGTTCGGTCTCAGGTCTGGGTGAGTTGCATCCTTGCAGCCTGGAGACCTTGGACAAGTGTCTTAGCCTCCCCCAGCACAGGCGTCTTAGTTTGTCAGCTGGGGCCATGGTAGGTCCCTTCTGGGAGGTTTTAAGAGCTAACGTGCCATTTTTTACGTGCTGGGTATAGAGTAGACACTCTAGGAGTTTCCCAATTACAAAGTCATTACTGTGAATTCTTCTTGGTCAATCGTTAGAAGCATGAATCAGTCACTACTTTAATTGCCTACCCAGTCTCAAACAAAGAAACAAATTAAAGCAAGGTTTTCAGCAGTTTATGGCTACGTTTGAGACTGTAGATTGGTTACCACCACCTGTGTGACACCATTAGACCCTACTCTTTCTGCCTTCCATTTTTCTGCCCCGCACCCCTCCTCCTGGGCTGCTTCCTACCTAAGAAAACTGGGTTTGTAAAGACTCTTTTATATTCAACATACACGCATGGCCATAGTGACTTGATTTTACATTATAACCATTTAAATGAATCAATAAATGGTAACAGTACAAAATGGCATAATAAGAGTTCAAATCACAGATGCAGGACAGTTGGGTCCATTTAGACACGTTGGTTTTAAAACTTAAACTTCACACCTGTCTCGGGAAACTTTCTTCTTTGCTTCCAGACACCTCCTTGGATAAAACGATTGTGCAAACTGCAATAGTGCCATGGGCTTCGAGGGAAATAAGTCACATTCTGAAAACATAACTTCCTGTCCCCGTGAGGTTATTGGGTGTTAGAATTTTCTTTCCAGAGATCAGGCAGTCAGAGTGTTCTGAAGTCAATACCACAGTATCAGACAGGCCTCTCCTAATTGAATAGGCATGTGAGAATAAAGAGTGGATTTATTTTATTAAAAGATTAAAGCTACTCTCCCCAATTTTAAGTGCCATTTCATTGCTTCTGATAACCTTCCAGATTCTGATGAACTACATCACTCACAAATTGGGCAAGTTTTATTTATTGCTTTTAATTCTAGTCTTTAAAAATATAAAGCAAATGATCAAATACAAAGACAAGGCTTAAAGCAAAGCAGAACACACACACACACACGCACACACACAAAGGCTCCCTATTCTTGAGCTGAACGCCTACCAGGAGGCGATCCAACAGGTGCATATAACTAGGAAACAAGGAAGGGCTTTGCAAATGGCATGATAAAGGCACAGACATAAATGTAGGAGCAGAGCAGAGAATCAGAGACAACCTCACAGACAAACCTTATATCGAAGCAATTTTTCAAAAGATGGAGAAACTTTTAGCAGAAAGAACAGGAAAAAGAATTTCATGTTTGCAAACGTTAGCATGCATCAGAATCACCCAGAGCATTTATTAAAACACAGATTGCTGGGCCTTCCCTTCAGAATTTCAGCAGGTCTGAGGTTGGCCAGAGTCTGCATTTCTAACAAGCTCTCCGGTGCTGCTGATGTGCCGGTCCTGAGCCCACTCTATACGTACTCACCATGGTGTGAGCAGAGAGGCATGCAGGCGGACGATGTTCAAGGGACGGTAAGTCACCTGGGTCAGCTGGCCTGTGCTACATCACAGATATAAGTGGGTTGAGGTCAGAAAGGAGAAGGCAGTGCCTCATTGGATGGATCACTGCAGATTTCTGAGCTTGGGAACCTGTTTGCATTCTTTGGAAGGAGCCCTTCCTTATAAAGAGGTAAGCTCCAGCAGATGCTTACAGGACAGATCAGAAGGGAGAAGTTGGGCAGGTGTTTAGCCCACAAGAGAGAGCATAAGGACCTGAACCTGAGACTGTATAAAAAAAGGGGAGGGACCACAGGGACATCACAAAAGTACCTCTTATCTGTTCGCCCCTACAATGTGTGGCATGAGGGGAAAAAGAAGGACGTTAAGGCTTTCTTCTAAGTGAAATTCTGGTCATGGCAAAGGCGAACGGTCATGTCATGAGTCTAGGACGGGGGCATTTGCAAGTGACAGGGTGGTGGACCCAGCTGCGCAGCTGTTGAGAATCGAGACCCCTGTTGGGTTTTAAAGGCAGATAGGGAATGCCAGATCTGTATGGTTTGGGGAGCAGGTACTAAAGCTCTGAGACTGGGTAGGACTTGTGAGTAACACAGTAGAGAAGGAGAAACCAGGTACAATTGGTAGGAAGGGAGAGGAGACTGGGAAATTGGGGTTTCGGGAGTAGGAAGAGGAGAAGAAAACAGCATTGTGAAGCCAAAGGATGGAAGTTCCATGACAGAACCGTGGCCAACAGCGGCAAACGCTATTCCGACGTAAGGAAGCAAATACGAGGCCAAACTGACAATTAGTCATTAGCGCCTTAAGGAGCACGGCATTGTGGGGCAGGAGTTGGAGACTAGGTTACGAATGGAGGTTGACCACATAGAGGTTGTTGAGGCCGAAGAGGGCTCTGGGAGGCTGAGAGAGTGTGAGCCAGAATTGAAAGCTGCACATATGTTTCATGCTTCTAGAAAAGTGAAATCGTCGAGGCACTATGTCCTCAAGTAAACCAGATCACTTAGGAAGAGATTTATTTTAGAAAGGAGTTGAAGAGTTTGATGCCTTGAAAAGCATTGTTAAATAAATTCCATACGATGTGTTAATTGATGGATTCTAAGCGTGATATTTTTAAGAGCACAGATGAGTCATATCCTCTGTGATAAAGTTTTCTGACTTAACTAATAAGATAGTTTGATAGATTTTTGCCCCAGACTTTACAAGAAAAATGTTATAAAGCCCAATCCCAATCAACCCACATACAACCAAAAAGGAAAATTCTTTCGCAACACATGTGTTGAGGATAAGAGAGGTGAGATTCTGAACAGCACTTGAAATAGCAGTTTCCAGGGCGCCTCAGTGGCTCAGTAGGTTGAGTGTCCGACTCTGGATTTTGGCTCAGGTCATGATTCCAGGGTTCTGGGATTGAGCCCAGCGTGGGGCTTCATGCTGGGCATGGAGCCTGCATTAGAGAGTGCTAACACACTCTCTCTCTCTCTCTCTCTCACTCTCTCTCTCTCTCTCTAAAAAGAAAGAAAGAAAGAAAGAAAGAAAGAAAGAAAGAAAGAAAGAAAGAAAGAAAGAAAGAAAGAAAGAAAAGAGAAAGAGAAAAAGAAAAAGAAAAAGAAAAAGTGATCGCTGTTACTGAACAATTTTGTAGCAGAAACCATGTAAATTACAATAAAGCTTCTGAATACATTTCTGTGGATTAATTACTATTCATTTTTTGGAGCATGTATTTTCATACAGCTGTGCTCACTTGATATCTACTATGAGGTTGACAAAAATAATACTTAATAAGATACTATTTAATAAGACTTCTATAAGGAATGATTTCATATTGTGTAAAGGGACCAATCATCATCCTTCCAATAAATCTGATTTCAGTGAATTATTTCCTTTTACGCATTTAACTTATGCACGATGCTTTCTCATTTCTTAGGCTATCAGCCTCCAAGCCATTTCAAGCAAGACAGAAGAATGTATGGAAAGAACTTGGGGAAATTTATGGGACAAAGGAATTTTAAAAGACATATAAACATAAGTCAACACTTTAAAGTGCCCTCTCAGAAGTCACTGAATAAAACACAGGGTTGTTTTTTTCTGAGCTAAATATGAGGATCATCAGATAATTCAATTGGCATATATTTCAATGGGCATTTACTTGGTTTTAAACTAAAAAAGCAAAAGAAGTCTACGAGACACAAGACCATTCCAGACGATGTTTTACAAGTGATGCTGATCATTTCTTTCTCTCTCTGCTTGGCATTGGCCCATTCTAGAACAAGGAATCCATTTTAGCCTTTTGTAGATGAGCAACAATTTTGTTGCCGTTTGGGGTTTTAACTCCATTCTGTGTAGCTTCTCTCTACAGAGAGATTAGAGCAGAGAATCTCAAATGGAGAGGGGTGGGAAGGCAATTTTGCCTTCCAGAAGACCTTGGCGTGACGGAGAGATTTTTGGTTGTCGCCATTAGGGGAGGGGAGGGGTGTTACTGGCATCTAGAAGCCAAGTGATGCCGTTAAACACCCTGCAGTACACAGAACAGCCCCCACCCCCTCCAACAAATCATCATCGGGCCCAAAACATCAGTAGTGTCCCAGCTGGGGAACTGAATTAGAGCACAGCTTAGAGAAATTTAGAAACGTATATGGTCACACACTCAACGCTTCTAGCATGTTTTAGGATGGATAGATAACAATGATTTTCTTTTTCCTATTGATTAAAACACATTTTAGACTGGAAGAGTGCACGTCTTTTAGTTTAACATGGAGTCGCCCGAGAAGGGCATGGTTGGCCAGTCTTTGAGATCTTTAATTTCATCTTCTTCCTTGCCCAACCCACTGGAGGATGTTTTTTTGGTCTCCTCCCCTTCCCTAATCTGCCTCCTCCTTCCCCTCTTCCCTGTGAAGCATGGGGGGTGGGGGTAGCTGGTCAGGGTTAGTGGTGCAGGTGTGAGGGTGGAAGGGGAGACATGGAACAGGCAGGTTACAAGTCTAAATCTCCACCCCCACCCCCCTCCCACCTCCTCCCAGCACTTAGGTCCCGATTAGCTTCCCTGCTTGGCTCCGGGGTACCAGAGTCTGTGAGTTACTGAGTGTAGCAGGATTGACACAAAGACTTTCACAGAAGAGGACACAGACAAGTGATAAGATAATGGGACCAAAAGGGAGCACACTTCAGCAGAGCACAGATAAGACAGGGCAGCTTGGCAGCAGTTCACAATTGAAGGCACAAGCTTTGAAAGGGCAGCCTGGTATTTTAACAAGCAAGTTCACCTTCACGTTATTCTGGAGTGTGTCTCCTTCTCCCTAAAAAGCCACACCGACAAGCTATCTTCACGTAAACTTTTTATTTGGCCACTCTCATCATCCAAGAACAGGGATGCATTAAATCCATTTTCTTCTTACAAAGAAGAACAACCCCCCTCAACTTGTGGCCACTTGAAAAAGTTCTCCTCTGGGGGCGCCTGGGTGGCTCAGTCGGTTAAGCATCCGACTTCGGCTCAGGTCATGCTCTCACGGTCCGTGAGTTCCAGCCCCACGTCTGGCTCTATGCTGACAGCTCAGAGCCCGGAGCCTGCTTCGGATTCTGTGTCTCCTTTTCTCTCTGCCCCTCCCCGACTCGCACTCTGTCTCTCTCTCACACTCTCAAAACAAATAAACATTTTAAAAAAATTTCTCTTCTCCGAATAAAATGATAGAGATGAGGACCTCGGATGTCAAGGGGTTTCTACTGGGAAGACAGTCAATGCCTTTCATTGCTATGGGTTTAAACTTAAGACACAGTATTTCATTGATTCTACTATGCACACTTCAAGAAACATTTTAACAACTAAAGAAAGCAAGATGCATCGTATAATTGACGAGATAAGAGAGCCTTGTGTCACGGTTTAATTGGTTTTCTCTTTTTTGGTGGCAGATAACATAATGGTACCTCCTATAATTGATAGCATTTTAGAGTTAATGAAGTCTGTGTTCTCCAAATTTCTTAGAATCACTTGGATCAGGTCAGTCATCTCTACAATTGCTCTTTTGAAACTTATAGATACGCCTTTTCTTTTTTAAATTAGCTTCTTGTTCAGCTTCTATTTTGCCCTAGTTATATATTCCATTTGCCAGAACATAAAAATGATTAATTTTGTGTGTAGCTTTTTGTTCCTAAAGCTGTTCCCTTCTCTTTTACACCATCATAAATTGCTAATGAGGATTACGAACTAATAGGGACTTAAAATATTTATTTTCTTCAATAAACAAGTTAGGCTGGAAACAGAAGAGCATAGGTAGGGATTAGTATCGACTCATCATCTTTGGCGTTAACCAGCTATGTAAGTTTAATTATATAATATATAGCTCCATTTCCTACGATTGCAGGGATATATAAATTTAAGGGGTTGTGTGAGGCTAAATGATCACACCAGAACCTAGGAATTATATGTTCTCTATGCAGTTTCATAAATCTCAATCAGATGTGGCTACTAATATGGTACAAAAAATGCTAACTGGGTATCAGAAGACTGGATCTGACGACACCTTATTAAGTCACTTCTCAGTGGCTTAATCCTTGATTCATATTCGTAAAGGTGTTGGCTTAAATGTTGCAAAGGAATAGCATATTCCAGGATCCTATGATACGAAGGAAGAACTGAGCAAGAGTTTCTACTTTGCTCAATAAAGCATTATTCAGTAACTCTGGTTTGCAGAAGGTTTTTCTTGCTTTTTATCTCATTTCCCTGGCTTAATTTAGCCTCATTAATTCCAACCAAATCTCTAGATGATCTCTAAGATACCTTACAGCTTTAAAATTCCAGGGTTCTGCTAAATGCTTCCTTCCTAAACTTCTACAGACTTCTTAGCTCCCTCTCTGCAATTAATTCCTCCCCTTCTGCCATCCGTGCCCTGATGGAGCTGTCAGCCACGCAGTGGGGATATTCTGTTCTTTTTGGTTTTCATTCTTATCAGTGAACCTTACAATTATCTTTGTGGCCCCTTCCTGAACTCGTTCTCCTTTGCCTACATTCTTGATGAAAATAGGATGCCCAAGCCACACGTGGTTGAGTTAGGTGAAACCTGCCAACACCTGGTCCAAGAGGGCACGTGATGCCCACAGTGCTGACCAGACCATCAGTCCCGTGGTCCTCCTGAGCATCTCATTGACTTGACATGCAGAATTGTGCTTTACCGCCAGATTGGACCGTCTGCCCACGAGTCATCTGTACCCTTCTTTCCAGTCTTGTGTACTGTCTCCCCTCTTGACTATTGTCACATATATCCACAAGCTCGAAGTCTTTCTCCAGATCACTTTACCAACACAAATATTAATTAATGACCTACACATATTAAAACTAGGGAATCACTCTGCTGACTTCAAGGTAAAGAACAATGGCCTACAATGAGACAATTTATTGAACCTGAGGCTAAGACAAGTTTGTCATAGGCAAGAAACGCCCAAGGTTCAAGTCTGTCTCTAGCATGTGTTGTCCACTTTTTGGGGGGTTGTAGCTTTCTGGTGAGATGCCTAGTCTTTGAGATGTTTTCTCTTGCACATATGGAATGCCAATCCCTGGGCCTCAAAAAAATTAACTCCAGAGATTTATGTCCCCCGACACTCATTCTAACCGACACAAAGTATAAGCATCCGGCCTAGAGATGGTAAGGTTAAGGAGTTTAAAACTGTTTTGTGCCACTGATTTTTGCTCATACAATTCTTCTGGGTCCCTTCTCACTGGGAAAATGGAATGAACGTGGAATTGGAGGTCAGAAGACCTGGGTTTTAGTGTGGTGTCTGTTTTTCATTTTGGCATCAATGGTTTCACCAGTAAAATGGGAACAACAACAAGATTTTAAAACTTGCACACAGCGTTGATGGAAAGATTAAAGTCAATAAGGTACATGCGATTTCTTTTGGGAACGGTAACACAGAATAACACGCTATAGCACTAGAACTTAATGAGTTGAGTTATCACTACTGTTATTACCGGCATCACCTTCAGCTTTCTTCTCTGCCTTTCAGTATAAATGGCCACTTGAATAAAAGTCTAGCTGTGAAAAGTCCTTTCAAAATCCCCTTTCTTTTACTTTCAAGGTCATATTAAAGTCAAGCTACCTCATGACGAAAACATCATCCACACCAGATGATCGTAAGGACTAACCACACGGCCAGACAGCTTGGCCAGGACCGCCAAGATTACCGACACATCAGAAATTTGTAACATGTCTGTTTCTACCAGTGAATCTGAGTGATGAGATGGGCGGGGGGGGGGGCGGGTGCCTTCTGATCCCCTCTCCAAAACAATATAGTTAGTCTTTATCATTTCCTGGGGAATCCCTCCAAATGTTGTTATTAGAGACACTTAGCATGAAGGGATGTTTTTCTTATTGTAGCAAGAAGACAACATAGTTATTTTTCACACAGAACAAAAACCCTGGAAAGAAATATCTAATATTTTGAAGACCTGATAACTGGTTCTAGCTTTGAAAGTGAACAATGGCTCATCTCCATATGCATGTTCATTTGGGTAGGATTCCAAAGATATTAAATAAAAAGCTGTGAAGATGAATTCTCTCTATATGAGTGCCACCTCTAGGGTGACCCCAGCTTGACGCATGGCCTTACCTCTCATCACACGGTGGCATTTGTAAAACATTCCTCCCGTTGCATCACGATGAAATATCATGCTGGTGAGGATCCTTTTATAAATCTTTTATGGAGAGGACTTGAGGAAAACTGAAGTGAATCACATGTACCAAACATGCTCTCAAGAAAGGTCAAATTAAAAAAATGGATATCGCTTTTCCCAAAAGAGACTATGGTAGAGTATGACATTTAGAAGGTGTCACTCAGCCTTTCTGCAATTTGACATAGCCTTAAATCAATGAAATGCTCCAACGTGCTACCTGGAGATCCTCACAAAGGAAAGAAAAGAGAACAATTTTAGAGGGGGAAGAATCTGAATATTCTTTTAAGTGGAACTGGCAGAATTTTTGTGAGGAAAGATCAACCAACTAGAATAGAAGAACAGAGAGACCTTCCACTGCCACCGTACAGATTCAGGAAAGGGCCAGAGGCTGCTGATGTTTTGCAACCACATGACTTTGTCCCAACACTGCGCCAGGGACACGCTATTTACGCATCAAAATTTACAAGACAATAGAGAGCTCTGCTGGGGAAATGAGCCAGCACCGACGACAGCTTCCTTTGCAACATGCTGACTTCTTAGGTGACTGTCCAAAGCACACAAGACAGGTCACCCGTCCTCTAATTAGAAAACAGGATGTGCACTCTTTCTGAAAAATCTCAAGACGCAAGCAGTTAGTACTGTCAACCGAGCGTTGCCTTGAAACTGGCCCCTGTGACTTTTTTTTTTTTTTTAAGTTTATTTACTTATTTTGAGAAGACAGGGGCAGCGCAAGTGGGGGAGGAACAGAGAGAGAGGAAGGAAGAGAGAATTCTGAGCAGGCTTCATGCTGCCAGCACAGAGCCTGATGCAACTGTGAGACCGTGACCCGAACTTAGACCAAGGGTTGGACACTCAACCTAATGAGCCACCCGGGTGCCCCCAAACTGGTCATTTATACTTAAGCTCAGTTGTGCCGTAACACTTAATTTACTTAAGGAGTGATATTTGGACCGCGCCCAGAATCCAGAATGCCCTTCTAATAGTCACTGCCTTGTCGAAGCATTAATTTTTTGGAATCTCAAATGACTTCTGACCTCTCTCCCCAGGTCTTCCCTGCCATTTCAGGCAGTGGTACTTTCCACTCTCCAACCTGAACTCCACCCCTCTCACTCTGTCCCTGGAATCCATTATATATAGCCTTCCTCCCTCCCGCCTCACCTGTCTTATCTAAACACCCACCGGAACTCCTCAGCTCTCTTCAGTGAAACCGTGCCTCTTTTCTCCTTCTTCCTGCCCTCCCTCCCGTCTCCTTCTCCCCCTCATTCACTGAGCGTGTCCTGACTGGTGACCCTGCGAAGCACAGTGGCCGGGCACAGAGGATACGTACGGTAACTAACCCAGATCCCTTCCCATATATGCATACACGGGGGGTATGCCTGCTGGAGAAAGGGTGAAGGGTGAAGCCCAACGAGTTAACCGTGGAAATGAACAGAAATGAGATTAGAGTTAAACAGTGGTTAGTGTCATCAAGAGGTAGTCAAGGCTGAGGGGAGAGGGAGGTTATTTTAAAAATGGTGTCTGGAACGACCTCTTGACAAAGTGACATTTGACATTTGAGCTGAGACCTAACCGCCCTGTGAAGGTCTAAGAGGAAGTGTTCTAGGTGGAGAGAGGAAGCACCGCAGAGCCCCAGGGTAGGAATGAGCCTGGTGCCTTGACCGACAGAAAGGCCAGTGTGGCTGCCGCGCGGGGGGGGGGGGGGGGGGGTGGCGGGCAGGGGACTGGAGGTCTAAGAAGAGGTTGGCACAACTGGTGGACTGGGCTGGACCAAGGTCTCCACTGGCCATGGGGCAGATGGGCTCACACTTGCTGGCCCTGCACTCCTACTACACTTGCTATCTCCACTGAAGCAATTCAGTTGTTCTCTTGCATGATTATTATTTGTCCCCTTTCCCTACTAGCTTATAAGCCCTGAAATATCATGGAGAAGACGCTCAAAGAATTATTTATCAAAGAAGTAGTGAATGATTATCTTTCAGTTGTGTGTCCCATGGGGAGAGCCACTGACGTTATCAAACTGTGAAGGGTCAGCCTGCCTGGGTGGCTCAGTCCGTTGAGCGTCTCACTTTTGATTTCGGCTCAGGTCATGATCCTAGGGTTGTGAGATCAAGCCCCGTGCGGGGTTCCGTGCCGATTGTGGAACCTGCTTGGGATTCTCTCTCTCTCTCTCTCTCTCTCTCTCTCTCTCTCTCTCTCTGTCTCTCTCCTCCTTGCCCCTGTTTGTGTGTTCTGTCTCTGTCTCTGTCTCAAATAAAATTTAAAAAACAACCAAACAGGGGCGCCTGGGTGGCTCAGTCAGTTGGGCGTCTGACTTCAGCTCAGGTCATGATCTCACGGTTCGTGGGTTCGAGCCCCGCGTTGGGCTCCGTGCTGATGGCTCGGAGCCTGGAGCCTGCTTCAGATTCTGTGTCTCCCTCTCTCTCTGCTCCTCCCCTACTCACGTGCTTTCTCCTTCAAGAGTAAATAAACATTAAAAAAAATTTTTTTTTAAAAGCAACCAAACAAAACTGTGAAGGGGCCCATGGATAATAAATGTACTGATTGCCAGACTGAGAATTCAGTGAAAGTATTTGTCCTTGAATCACCACACAACAGTGTGCATGAATGAACGTCTGGTTTTTTGCTAGTGGTTGGTTATACACCCTTATTCCAGGAATACTGGAAGGACCCCTAGGCTGCCTGTAAGCTGGATGCTACAGAATTTTTGGTAGGTTTTGATCCCATCAATCTGTCTTCCTGCACCTACTGGGCACAACACCCTGGACTAGTCTTGTCCTCTACTCCTGTAAGGACTCCGGATTTGCAAGATCAGTTCTTCTGTCCCCAAGTCAAATTCTGCTATTACTCACTCCCGCCTCCCCCTCTCCGCCTCCTCACCCCCTCCCTATGCATGCAGGCATGTCTTCTGTAAAATGGAAGTGGTGATCACTGCCCTGTGGCACTGACTTGCCCGGGAATCCTGTAGGAGTGTCAGCCCGGGGTCTGGAATGCAATGGACAAGTGTAGATATTAGATGCCTCTTGCTCCTCCGGCTTAAACCTTGCCCATGGACTCTAGCCTTGGAGTGTCCCACTGTCCCACCTACAGGTCCCCATGAGCTTTCTTTCCTATGATTCTACCTTCATTTACCCTAAACTATTCCTCCTACTGTAGTTCGCTCCTTAGGAATCTGTGGGAACTCTGGGCACCAATGCCTAGGGGGTATGCTGGGAATCTGGCCAGGAAATCGGAGCTCAGACGATTAGTTATCGATTGAGTACCACGTGTCTAGAAATCAAGGCATTTCATCCAAATGCCGTGCTTCCTTCTGCACAGGCCTCTTCAATTTTTTTTAATGTTTATTTTTGAGAGAGAGAGACAGAGAGAGAGAGTGTGAGCGGGAGAGGGGCAGAGAGAGAGGGAAGCACAGAATCCGAAGCAGGCTCCAGGCTCTGAGCTGTCAGCACAGAGCCCGACGTAGGGCTCGAACTCATGAACTGCGAGATCATGCCCTGAGCTGAAGTCAGACGCTTAACAGGCTGAGCCACCCCGGCGCCCCTGCAGAGGCCTCTTAAAGACCCATCTTGCTGTATACAGCGTGGCTATGAGGGCACTGTGCTAGCCCTCGGTCAGCGGGCAGGGGAGATGCTGCGGCTGGGCCAGCCTGTGCTGGGCACTAGGTCTCACGAGACGGCAACCTAACGGTCCTGGACATCAAGCCCTCTTCCAGGTGGCATCCCTGGGAAAAGGAAAATGTTCTCTTGTCCAAATCGTTTGGATCCAAATTAGATTTGATAAATAACTACTCTAAACCAAAAAGCACACGCATTCTTAAGTCAGGGGGCACTCAAAGTGTTATAGAAGAAAATGCATGTATTTAGGAATTACAGCAATTAAGCCTCCCCACTCTATATATCCCCTAAATGCTGTTTTTCCCCCCTTCCTTCTGAGGTTCTTTCAACCTAATCAAGAAAAAAAATCAGCTTTGTTGGCCTTGGCGAACTTTACGTAAGTTATACCGTTTAACTCTTTGCATTCCCAATGTATCCATTGGATTCCTTCTAATTTAGCATATTAAATCTTGATTTACTTAGCTTCACTGAATGGCCAAGAATCTTTTGGGAATCTTTACAGAATTTTGAGAACAATAACTTATGTGTCTCCAAGAATGTGAAGATTGATTTTCCTAAAATATAAATTCTGTTTAATGGAAGACAAATTTTCTACCAGGAATTTTCCCTGGAGAAAATTCTCCCTTCCACCAAAAAGGAAAAAAAGAAAAGAATGAAAAGAAAGAGAAAAGAAAGGAAGAAAGGAAAAGAGGAAAGTCAGCACAATGGGCTAATTTACTCTGCACTCTAAAAAGGCGGTGGAATAAAGTATATAAAATAATATAAACTTCAAAACCACGATGGGACTCCCCATATCAGTCAACTGACCTCTCCCAAATTATTCAATGTATAAGGACACAATGAAAAATTTATCGGTTTTGCTGTCATTTTCCTTCCCCAGCTCATCACTTGGTAGCATGTTCCCTGTGTCAAACACTAGGATCCATTAATCATACATCCAACCTTTACGTGGGCAATTTTGTTACAGTCCTGTGGTTTCCAACTTATTTTGAAGCAAAATGTTCTTCCCCAGGAGCATTAAGTCACAGGCAGTTTGTGCTCCAAATGTCTTTATCCTTTTAACATGAATTAACGAGCTTTCTGGAAAGGTTAACAAAATTGAAATGCAAGGTAATGGTTGTCATTCACACCCTTAAGTGACACAACCAGTTTCCAGAGAAGAGGGGGGAGGGGTGGTGACTTCAAAAGGGGCTTGGTGCTAAGTGTTAGCTCCGGACTATATACAGCTCCTGGCACCTGTTTGCATTTTGATTATTAACTAATGGTTCTTCTTAGTCTGTAGACAAAATGATCCTTTCCATGACTTTTTAGTTGTTACTCTAGATCCTTGCCACTCAAAATTCCATCCATGAACCGGCAGGTGGAGAATCACCTGGGGAGCTCATTAGAAATGCAGGCTCTCAGGTCCCATCCGAGACCCAGAATATCAGAACTGTATTTTAACAAGATCCGCGGATTATCCATGCGCACACTACAGTCTGAGAGGCCACAATCTACCTAGATCATTTGTGACAGCCTCCTAAGGGCTGGTCCTTCTTTCAAACCTCCTCTCCTCCAGAGCGATCTTTGTAAATTTCAGATGTGGTTATATAATTCTCTTACTTACAAACGTCAAATCCATTTCAGTAACTCGCCTGCAAGGCTCCCGGTCATCGTGTCCCTGCCTTCCTCTCTACCCCCTGAGCTCCTCCCTCCCACACACCTGCTGTTCTAGATCAATGCTGTCCACTACGGTAGCCACCAGCCCCCCACGCGGCTATCGCATTTCAGATGTGTCCAGTATGAACTGAGATGTGCTGTGAGTGACAATACACATCGCATTTCAAAAGCTCGGAATGGGAAAAAGAATGTGAAACAGCTCGTTAATTCTTTATATCGAGGGCATGTAGATACATACCATTTCAGGTATATATCGCACAAAGCGAAACAAAGTCTCAAAATTATTTTCCACTTTTCGCTTTAAAAAATGCGGCTACTAGGAATTTTAGTTGTATTTACTTTTATGGAACAGTGCTGTTCTATGCCCAGTATATTCAGGCTAGTGATCTGTTTGAGCAGTTCTTTGGTTTGGAATTTTCTTCTTTACCCGGTTCTGCCTGGCAAGTGATTTCCCTATTCAAACACATCTTCTGCTCTCCCTGACACATTCTTCCAGGATAAAGCAAGGATACTCGGAGCATTTCAGCAGTAACCCTTTGCAGGTTTATCAAACTATCACTGTCATCTGTTCCTAGTTTGATCTCTTACTATTGATTAATTAATATTACTTACTACTGATTAATTAATATTGATTAATCAGTGAGTTAAAGGTGGGGTGTGTGAAGTGGACCAAACATTTTACAAAGTGGCATGTTTCATTTTGTCCTCAGAAGTAGGCCAAATGGGGCAAAGCTCAGACAGGGTAACTTATTTTTCCAAGGCCACACAGCTGCTAAGGGACTGAACCATGATTCAAACCCAAGACTCTCTGACTTCAAACTCTGCCTTTTCCATCTACTTTCTCTTTATATCTCCAAGACTGAGCATGGTGCCCAACATTTTCTTGGTGCACAGTAAATGTTTCTTGGATTAAATTTATTCATAGTTCACATGAATTCCCTCTTAATTCTCACTTAAGTTACTAACTGCCATAGGGTAGTTGTGGAGGAAGCTTTGGGAAAGGGATATTGATTACATGGGAAATTCGATGCCCCCCCCCCCCTTTTTTAAAGTAGGCTTCATGTCCAGCATGGAGCTCAACGTGGGCCTTGAACTCATAACCGTGAGATCAAGAGCTGAGCTGAGATCAAGAGTTGGATGCTTAACTGACTGAGCCACCCATATGCCCCAAGTGGTGCCCCATTAAAGAAAACAGAAATGTGAGTATGTCTCTAAAAAGCTGATTTACACCATACATTTTCTCCTTGACTTCAGACAATAGAATGTTATGGTTGAAACACCACTAGGTTGGTAACAACAAACCCTGGATTCTGATGTGGCTTCCACCACTAAATTCACTTTAAATAGCCACTCCGTGTATCTGGGTTTGGTTTCTTAATCAATGGAATCAGAATTTGGAGCACCGGATGTCTTCCAGTTCAAAGGTTCATAAAAATTTTCTTCTCTCTGTGATTTTGCATTTCTTTTCACATAACGGATAATACATTTTCCTTCTGTTCACTTGATATACAAGGAGGGTGGAAAAAAAGACACAGGAATTAAAATCCTACGCTATTCCATTCAGTTAACTCTTGTCCCTTGCCAAATGGCTTTCTCTAAAAAATGCCAATCACGGAAAAAATAACCAACCTCAATAAAGGAAAAATTATACACAAAGCTTTGCAGTCCACAAGATTTTATAACCCAATAAAACTCTAGAATCAGTACTGGTGGGAATGGTTGCCAACTGTCACACAAGGAAACACTTGACATATGTTCAATTTTAATTCTAAAACACTCATGAAATACCGACTTAAAAATCTCCGATCAGAGCACTTGAGAAATAGTGCAGCACAGGCTGAAGCAGTTAATGTGAATGATCCTTAATAATCATCTTTTCCTTTCTTTCTTCCATTCTCTCTCTCTCTCTCTTCCTTCCTCTCCTTTTACTTTCTTCCTTCCTTCCTCTCCCCTTCCTTCCTTCCTTCCTCTCTCTCCCCCCATCTCTCTCTCTCCCTTTTTTTCTTCCTTCCTTCCTTCCTTCCTTCCTTCCTTCCTTTCCAACATGGGGCAAGAATTGATAATGACCTCAGGAGGGAAAATACAATTTTGAAGATAAAATTAAATGACAAATCTCACAAACTTCACTAGGAGCAAGAAAAATCTAAAATCTAAGCATGTTTTTGACTAGAGGGAGCTTGCCAAAAATAGAAAACACGTAGGTGTAGTCAAGATAGAAAAGCTTCAGAATTCCTTTGATGATTGCTCCCTGAAAAAAAGCTTTTATTTAAGGAACAAATATAGTGGGAATATCAAGCTCAAGAATGTACAGCTCTATTTAATATCCATAAATCGTGAATTCCATTTTAATGGGGTCTAAAAAGCCCCAGAGTTCAAAAGAATCCTAGCCCCAAGTTAAATTTTCAGGATTTTGAACAGAAATGGGAAGAATAGGATCATAACAGACTAATTTCCAAGACACAAAACAGTGAAATTTTCACAATTACAGATAGCATTAAATATATGGGCATGAATGTGATGTCTGCAGGATGTCAATTTTTGAGTATTTGGGTTTTCTCAGAAATATAAAATTTTATTTTTTTCCATTTTTTTAACATGTGTATTTATTTTTGAGAGGGAGAGACAGAGCATGAGCAGGGGAGGGGCAGAGAGAGAGGGAGACACAGAATCCGAAACAGGCTCCAGGCTCCGAGCTGTCAGCGCGGATCCCAACGTGGGGCTCGAACTCACGAACCATGAGATTGTGACCTGAGTCAAAGTCAGATGCTTAGCCGACTGAGCCACCCAGGTGCCCCTCTCAGAAATATAAATTATCCTGCAGATTTAATTTTTTCAGGATGACATCAGACTCTTTATTCTCTGATTTCTAAACATAATCTATAATGCAAATACCTGAATATATAAGCGTATAGATATGTGTATATTGCACATTTAAATAAATGCTCACACCTACTTACTTTCGTACACTTAACATACACGCTCACACATATATTAACATCTCCGTTGGGTCTCTGTTCGAATGTCATTGTCAGCGAAGCCTTCCTGGACCAGCCTTTATAGTAACTATTACCCACCTCTGTTCCTTTACCTTCTATCCATCTTGTCTTACTTTATTTTTCTTCATGACACCATCACCGTCTGCATATTATGAAACCTATTATGTATTTACTATCTGCTCTTCGTACCGTGGTGTAGCTCCCGGGAGAGGAGCAATATATTTCCATATTGGTCATTGCTGCACCTGAAACAGAGTCTGGACGTGGAGGGGCTCAGCAAACAATCACCGGGGACAGAAACATGGCGGCTGCTTATTTGGTACAGGGCACGGTGCTGGTCGTTCTACACACGGTAACTCATGCTCTTACTTGATCTTCTGAAGGAAGGTTATGGCTCTGGCCCATTTTCTCCTCCTTCTGGAACTGACTTTTATAGAAGTGAAGAAACTCTCCCAAGCGGGCGGCTTCAAGCCTTGTCTGCCAGCGCACCCGGCCATGTGGCCCCTCTGCCTCTTCCTCGGTCTCTTTCCTGAGGTTGCGGAGTGAGCACCTGCTTTTGCCAAAGGTCTGGTCTCTTCACTGCTCCCTGAGAACGCCACGTTCAGGCGTCATGTAAGCTTTGCCCGGGTCACTTCATTTGTGGAGGAAGTGAGATGAGCGACAAGTTCCTGGGGTCTTATTCATCTCTGGCTATTTGAGCTGCTCTAATTCCTTAAATATATTCCTCCAACCCAGGGAGAGACCAAGAGGAAGTACCTCAAACTGCCATGAAAGAGGCTCCAATCCAGCACCCCTTCGGCAGCCACAGGTGACAAGACTGAAGGATGAAAGGCTGAGCTTCTCCCTGAAGAAACATCTCACAGCCTCTAAAAACGTTCGCTTACTTCTCTTCTCCCTTGCTGCAGAGCCCTTTGCTTTCTATATCACCATAGAAGGCTGGCCTATTGTGTTGCGTGTAACTACTTTGACCGTCCCTCCTGTGCTCCCCGCTCTGAGCAGCCCAATAGGAGACGTACAATTAGCGCTCAACCCATGTTGGCGGAATGACTACTGAATAGGCTGCCTATTGTGTTTGCTCATTATTCACTCTCCTTTTAAAAATAACAGCACCCTGATGTTAAAGGGACGGACTGTTCTTTCCCCACTGGAGCCAGTTTAGATAGAAAGGTCCATCAAGGTGCCCCAACCTCCCCTGGCCGACGGTTGGGCAGGTGACCGATTTAGGCCAATCAGAGCTCTCCTTCTGGAATTTCGACCTTGATCCAAATGGAGATCATAATTTAGCCTGCTGTGGAGACCTGAGGCGATGGGCTTCAAAGCCTAGTTCATCACTTTCCTTCAGAACCTTTGATCCACCCCATGGATGTCCAATAGTAACTTCTTTCCATAAATTATCCATTGCCAGTCTCTGCTCTGTCATTCAGCAAATACTCACTGGGCACAGCTACGTGGCCTTTCTCATTAAAGAAAACAGACCAGGATCACTGGTCTTACGGAGCTTGCATTTTGCCGGGGGTACAGATGATGAAGAATATAAGCTGGGACTGGGCAAGTAGTTTGCGATTTAAAATGGAGGAGTTGCGGGGGGCCTCACTGAGGTGAAGGGCACTTGAGCAGGTACTTGAAGGAGGTGAGGGAATGAGCCGTGTGATATATGGGGGCACAGCCTTCCAGGCACAGGAAGCCGTTGGCGAAAAGGCTGTGAGGCACAAGCTTACCTGATGTGTTGGAAAAAAGAGGGGAGGTCACAGTGGCTGGATCGGGGAGAGCGCCGAGCAGAACCATTCGAGGGGACAAGGGCAGAGGTAACAGGATCCCAGATCATGAGGGCCCGGCAGGTCATTGTAGGGATTTGGGCTTTCACTCCAAGAGACACTGGGAACGAATGAGGTATTTTGAGCAGATGAGTTACATGGCCCTTCATTTTAAAAGATTTTGGCTTCTGCTTTGGGAATAGAGCTCTAGTGGGAAAAAACAGAAGCACGGGTTTATTTGAAGGCTATTAGAATGGACCAGAAGACTTACCATGGCGGTACTGAACCAAAGTGACACTAGTGGAAGTGGCAAGAGGTGGTCCGACACTCGAAATTGTTTTTAAGATTTCCAGATGTAGGTGACAAGAGAAAGAAAGGGTCAAGAATGGCTCCAGGGCCTTAGACCAAGCAACCAGGAAGACGGCTATAGCCATCAACTTGGATGGAAAGGTTGAGGGTAGAGCAAAATTTTAATGGGCATGGGCGAGGAGTTCAGTTTTGGACAGATGTTGGACATTTAGGTAGGAATGTCAAAGAGTAGTTAGAGACATGATTACAGAATTTGGAAGAGTGGTCTTGGCTCAGGACATAAATTTGGACGTTATCTCTGCATACTTGGTATCTAAAATCATGAGACCAGAGGAGACCCCAAGGGAGTTGGTACAGATGGAAAAGAGAGGGCCAAGGACCTAGCTCTGAGGGAGTCCAATGCTACAGATCAGGGGCTTTGAAAGGAGATCGGGGTGTGTTATCAGTGACTCTGGAGGGAAACCAGCAGAAAGCGTTGCTCTGGAAGGCAGGCACGTGAGGAAAGTCTGCCAGTGGAAGGGGGCTGGGTCCTACCATCACCGATGATGCTGACAGGTCTAGAAAGACAAGATGTAGGGGGCGCCTGGGTGGCTCAGTCGGTTGAGCGTCCGACTTCGGCTCAGGCTCAGGTCACGATCTCGCGGTCCGTGAGTTCGAGCCCCGCGCCGGGCTCTGGGCTGATGGCTCAGAGCCTGGAGCCTGCTTCCAATTCTGTGTCTCCCTCTCTCTCTGACCCTCCCCCGTTCATGCTCTGTCTCTCTCTGTCTCAAAAATAAATAAACTTAAAAAAAAAATTAAAAAAAAAAAAAAGAAAGACAAGATGTAGGAATTGGCCCTTAGATTTAATAGGATGGAAAGCATTAGAGATCTCAGCAAAAGCAATCTCAGGGAAGTGTGAAGGCAAAAACGTGAACCCAGGTGCTGTAAGAGGAAACAAGAACAGAGAAATTGGGGACAGTGAGTATTAATGAGGAAGAACAAAGAAATGGTGGTTTGTATCATCCAAAGAACCTCAACAAGTGAAAAATTAATCCAGCTGTTCAGTTCTTGAGTGACTTCTTTTCTTTTCCAAATACCCTTGCTTCTTCAATCCCCATCTCCCTTTTAAAGTCCAACGCATGGTATCTGCTTTGTCTCTGAAGATGTGCTTAGGCATTTATTCCCTCTGGCCTCAATTCAGCATTTAATCAAATTCTGCCTGTACTCCACTCGACTGTACTCTACTCTTCTCTTACATGTCTTATCTCTCTCCAAAATTATTAGCGCCTGGAAGGCAGAGACAATGCTTTAAATTTGTTTGGTGCTCTTATAAACGAATGCTAGAATATTAGGCACACGATGGGCACCCAACGAGGCCTTGGCCACTGTTCTCTGTCCGATTAATTTATGTTCTCTGATAACTAACTCCTCCCTCGATTAATACTTTGACAGGTAAGAATAATAACAAATATGAATTAATATTGTGCCACCTGAAAATCATAACGGTGTATCATCAACATGAAATACCATCGTACCGAAATGTCGAGCTTCACATATCCTCAGAGTCCTGACGAAATGCTCTCATTTGTTATATTTCTTTTTTCTTCATCACCCTGTGAGGTCCTCATTAAAAATATGTGATTTCTAGGTCATTCAAAATCTTTAACAATAACTTTGACAAGACAACATGCCTCTCTTGCCTGTAGTCTAGATTTTTGTCTCTGGAAAAAAGAGAAAGGGTCTGATTTCTGCAAAGCCCACGCCTTGCTAAATGGTACAAACTGAAAATATTGCGACTAACTACGCCAGCTGATATAGTGGGGAATTTGCAGAGGGGAGCTGTGGCTGTGACAGTGTTCAGTTTCTCTCATTTAATTTGCTCGAATCTGCCGTTTAATGGACCCAAGTGCCCTCTTGAATCCCCAGGCTTAGGCCAGGGCCGAGGCGGAAGGCCATGGCTTCTACATTTGGCTCCCTTACTCATCCTGAGATGCTGAGATGTTGGTTCCTGTCTAGAAAGGTCACTCAGGGTAGAGCAATGCAATTGGTAAAAGCCCTGGGACCCCACAGGGTCAACACACGAGCCTCGTTCCTGCCAGAATCCCTCCAGGAGGAGGGCTGTGATTTAGCATTCAACCCCAGCCTAACACGACACTGATTCTGAGTAGGATCTGCCAGCTTGCTGGAGGAGCCTGACTAAATTAGAAGCAAACTGAGCTCTTTCTTAGCCTTCCTGGCCTCTGTGGAAAGGCAGGTTGGAATGAACTCTCCCCAATACATCTCCAACTGTTCTTTTCATCAGGATCCTGAGAAAGCGCTGCCCGAGATCAGAACGTTTCCAGTCTTGGCTGTGAGTGTGTAAGATTTGCCCCCACAAAACACCCTCCTGCTTCTCACATCCAAGTCACAGAAGGACACTCGTGTCTTTTTTTGAAGGAAGAGTTTCACTACTGAGGAAGGTAACTATGGAGTGCTGAAGTCAACATTGGAAATTCTCATGCTTTACACCTGCTTTTAATCTCACACCCAGTAAGTTCTAAACCACAGTAATAATACGCATGAAGTTTGAACTTAAAAAGACATCAGTAGTAGGAAGAAGTGGACGAGTGGTTCTGGCTGTGCATCAGAGGTTACCATCAACCCTTGATTCAACCTGGAGCTTTCTACCTTACAATTGCCCCAACGTGTCAAATGAGGAGGTAATCTCTCAGCTCCCTCTTAGTCACATATTCTCTGAAAACTGCCCATTCCAGTCGTCTCTTTTTCAATCAATTGGACAACAGTCTCGCTTTTCAACTGCTTCGCTAAGTGAAATATTTTCCTTGGTGTAGTGCTTTACCCATGCTGTCAGAGCTTACTTCCAACATCTCTGAATTTAGGTAAAACTTGTGATTTTCCCTTGGTTATAGAAGCCAGGCATGATGTCTGTCCCCCTGCCCCCTCTGTTTCCCAAAACACTACCGTAGGCAATTTAACTCGGTCGTTATGAAACATGTCATTTTATAGATGGGATATTTTTATATATGACCCTAATTTTGAGTATCCACTTTTGTGACACCGAGGCTTAGCTAAGTGCTTTTAAAGTAGAGGAGACCAACAAAATGACTACTTTTATGAAGATTGTTGATGGCGGGCACAGAAGGGCTTGGCTCTCGTGCTCCGGAAACAGCCGTCGTTCTGAACTCAACTTTAAAAACCACAATTTCCAGACGGCTAACTTCTTTGACACGTAACTACTCTGAATAGTGTGGCAAGGGAACCTGTCACTTCGTGCAGATCCCAAGCAGCCCTGAAGCAGATACCACCACTAACAATTGACTCTTTCCAGAAACAGGCAATTCAGTATTTTCCCTGCTATTCTTACTTGAATACTGATTCCAGAAGCTTAGGTCCAATTATATAGCAAACATCATACTCTGGACTGTACTGAGCCCCCTATTTGATGCTTTGAAATTGATGACTACTTTAAAAAAAATTTTAATGTTTATTTATTTTTGTGACAGAGACAGAGTGTGAGTGGGGAAGGGGCAGAGAGAGAGGGAGACACAGACTCTGAAGCAGGCTTCAGGCTCTGAGATATCAGCACAGAGCCTGACCTGGGGCTCGATCTCATGAACGTGAGATCATGACCTGAGCTGGTTGGACGCTTAACCGACTGTGCCACCCAGGTGCCCCACTTTGAAATTGATTATTAACAAAATGTCAGAATTTGTGCTAGGAATTATTTTCCTATTCAAAAGAATCACCTTAGAAAGCTATGCATTTATAACACTGGCATTGGTCTAACACACACACATACGCACACACAGAAAAACTAGAAGCTCCCGGTTTTGGATCACCATCAGTTTATGAGTAGCATAAGAAAACCGGTCACACTCCTTTACAATTGAACCTTGTGTTATATTTAAGATGCTAAAGGGCATATAGCCAGACTATTATAACCAAGGTCTCATTTCCTGGGGAAGAATATATAGTCTCTCGCAGGAGCATGTTGATATTTTTGAGTACCCAGAGGCAGGGGGGAACAAAACCAAATTAAGAAGAAAAGTTTTTGTTTTCCCTTCGAGTAGTGGTTCCAGAATTTCCAAACTACCAAGCTGTTATTTGCACAATGACCTTCGAAGGATTGTCTTGTCAAGAAAGAATTCCCTTCAGGGATGTCAGAACGGACATTAGCATTTCAGTGGCTATAATCAGTGAAATACACCCTATTACCCGGCACAAAGTAGGGAACTGAATAAATATTTGTTAAATGAATGAGAAAAAAATAAAACCACAGTGAGTGATTAACGAATGGATAATACAAATGAATAGGAGGTGAAGGAAGTATTACGCATAACATAATATAAATAAGTGAATAAAACCAGACTGGCAAAGGAAAAAATATCATTTCTACTAAACAAAGCGTGTAGGAGGGCATCTGGCACCTGACATCAGGCCTATTTTAAGGACCTCTTCTCTGTTGCTTTCAGACCCTAAGAAACTTCTGAGTTAGTTTTGTGATACCAAAGAGCCTTGACTCAAGACATCGTGAAAATACGGTTGCTCAACCCAAGAGAAGAAAGCTGAACCTTCCTTCTGTTTTCCCACTGATTCTAGTGACTAGGCTGGCGGGGCTGCGGTGAATAGTCACCCCTGCCCTCCTCCCACGCAGTGCTCTGAGACAGCCAGGACCAAGATGTAACTGCGGTCTGAGGTTTCCTTACTGACCAAAACAAGAAAGCACCATTTCTACCCTTACGTGTTAAACTGATGGGTGCACTTTTATCTGTTAGCCTATCTAACAGCTCTGCTATAGAACAGCAGTGGAGACGAAGCAAGGAGGGTGGACATAGGGACCCTTCTATCTAAAGGCAACACCTGCAATTTTAGCGGGGGAGGCTCGGTGCTGGTCTCCGTGTCAGCTCTAAAGAAGGGCATTGTTTTTCCCCATGGGTATGGCATGGGTATTTCTTCTTAGACTATATACTCCTAAAGAACTTAAATTTTTGCTTTCTCTTTCTTTCTATAATAGGTGTGTATGCGTCTATGTGTATCTACATTGCAGATCTATATCATCATACATGGGTATGTGTGTGTATGCATATCTAGGAACATATCGTCATGGCTATGAGTATATACGCGTACAGGTCTGTGTGTGTGTAGATATCATCATGTGTATGTATGTGTGCCTCCTAGCACTTTCTCCTATAAAGGCTATCAAGCAAGTATAGGACTAATCGACCTTTCGTGTTGAACTTTCCTCTCTCTGGATTCCTAGAGCGATTACTCATAGAGCTGTTGTTTATTCTTTCACCCCTTTGCCTATTGAAGATGATATAACAGAAAAATGCGGATTGACATGCAGATAACCTAAATTTGAATCTTGTATCTGGTTACCTGGGCTTGTCACTTAACCCCACTGACCCTATTTTTTTCCTTTGTGAAAGCGACCCTATTTTTTCCTTTGTGAAATATCATAATTTATGATATTTTTGTGTATGCCTAGAAATACACTGAAAACATTTTAACATGCAATAAATGTTCATTGCTATGACAGTTGTGATTTTTATGATTGCCTTTCTCCGTAACGTGATCAAAAGCTCCTTGAAGTTGACAAATGCTATTTTGGAACCCACTGCAGATTTGCTTATCAAAGCAGCAAGCCCGTGATGGCTATAAAAATGTGTTTATTCCATTGAAAAATCCATGGGGTTTGGACTGTTACAAGATAAAAGTAAACGAAGTATAAGGTCATCTCACGGTCACGAAACCATAGGCAAAATCCATTCACATTCTGCAACGCTTTGTCACCTAACCATGGCCCCACAGCTGCCGTTGTGCCCCACGTATTTCGGGGCACAGGGAGAGCAAAGAATTTGTCATTAATTAAGCCCGCGAAAAAAATTTACATCGTGAAATTGAATCCTTACACTTGCCAACTCTAATGCAGAGCGGATTTGATTCTGGTGGGTGCGAAGGCATCTATCTGAACCCCCACACGGGGTGCTCCTAGTCACCTGCCCGGACCCACAGCGCAAAAACACCTGTGCATCCGGTACCGCCCACCTGGACAAGGGATGCAGGGAGACCACATGACAACACGCTCGAAACCGGGGTTCCTGACATCACACAGACAATCCACGAGCAAAGCAACAGACCGCTGACAGCCTTGCCTTTTCAGCCCACAGTCCAGCTCATAAGGCACGTAGACTGAACGTATTTCATTTGCTCCGCCTCAAATGCGGCTACACGAAACACAGAAGGCCATAGTTCATCAGGAACACTCACAGCCAAGCACTGTAAATATGGGAATCCAAAAATGATACAGACTGAATGTAAATATTTCTCCCCCACCCCCTCCTTGCTATCTCCCAACTGAATTTCTAGCTGGCTATATATTTCATAAAAGAAGAGTCACTAAGATAATGACTGTCTACTGGATAATTCTTCCTTCTGATAGCTGCCCAGCCCCTCACTTCCTATCATCAGGATGCTATCCAGAATCATTATTTTCTGTTCCTCTGCCTGCCTAATTAATAGTAGTCCTCTTTTTAAATTCGACTCCTGGCCACCATCCAGCCTTATCTAACGTTCCCTAAAGGCTAAGCACATCTTTCAGTTCTTATAAATTGTTACTCTACCCTTCCTATAATTATCCCGTGTGCCATCACTATCCAAGTTCATGAAAAGCAAAACGCTAGATTGAAAGCCTTAGGTGGAAAAGATTGATGTTTTCCAGTCCATATTTTTATGAGAACCTTAGCCATATCCTCTTTGTTACAAATCTATATGCAAACATGCCATCCAGTCTTAGACACTAGATTGGAATCACAAGATGATTATAGTTTGTTCTTGTGCATATAGTCCTGTTATGGCCTGACGTTATACCGGGAGGGTCGGTCATGGTACATGCCACCTCTAACGTGCTTTCTGAGGACAATGACCTTGGCCCTTTGCCTTGCTGGAGAAGGCAGCCACAGGCAGTGCCCTGTGCAGGGCTCATGTTCTGCACATTCAAAACATCCAGATCTAATGAAAGGGACCAAGAAGGGGTACCTGACTGCCATCACTTAGGTTGGCCAGAATCCTACGAGATGACTTGGTGTAAAAGGTCGGCCCCAAAAGAGTCAATATTCATTTGTTAGGACCAATGCCTTCTTTCACTTGGGATTTTAGTAACTGGAGAAGAGTACAAACTGACTGTCCACCTTGCTCTGGGAAAAGGAAGCGATGGCCAGAAGTCACGAACACCTGTGGCTAAAGTGGCAACGAGATGGGAAAGAACTGTCCAGGTCCTGGGGGGCCCACCATGAAGGGGTGTAGACAGCGACTGCTTTTGGCTGCCCTATAGCTATGCTTTTCGTTAAAACAATCTCCCATGAACTGAGATGACCGAATGGAGCTTTTCTATTCCTTCCGAATGAAAAAGCCTAGCTAACAGTGACCGACCACTCTTGATGAAAGTGTTCTTTTGAACCGGGCAACCCTGGAACCCTGGTTGGCCTGTTTGGAAAATAAACAGCTGGCCAAGCATTTGAAGACAGAATCCACTCTTTTAATGGAGTGAACGTTGCTTTGAAAAGGGTTTTGTCACCAGAGGTTCAAACACCGGGCAGAACGACTATAAGCGTGGTGAAGGAACGAACAATCATCAACTTTAGCGTCAGTGGCTCAAGGGATTCTCCACCCTTAAAGATATCAGAGATCAAAGCATTCACAGTGAAACGAGACTCCTCCTGGAGCAGAACGTGACGGGGAGGGGACGACTCGGCACTACCAGTCTCCAAGTCCAGGACAGAATCTAGGAGGACTCCAAAATATTTGGGGAATTTCCATTAATTTTCATGCTTCAAGCCCTGCAGCCTCCCCCCCAGGGGAGGGACAAGGAATGGGAGACCTCTGCCTCAATGGCGGTAACGAAGCATTTCAGTTTTCCCCGAGCGAACCCCAGCAATTTGCCCGAGATTCGTGTGAGTAACAACTCGTGCTAAGCGTCCTTCTCTAAATGAGGGGGAAGGAGATAAAGCTGATAGGTGTTTTTCCCCATCCTTTGCCCAGTTTCTCTGTCCTCTAAAACCACTTATCACATGGGGGGGGACAGGGATGAAGCTAGGGTCAGTTTGCATGGTAGCATTTCAGCAAACGTCCCTTTTAAGATTTGCGTGTGTTTTCAGAGCTTTGGAGATGGGGTTTCCGTAACTTTTGCGTCCTAGTGCTTAGGTGACCTTAAGGCAGCGTGAATGAATGTATGCCAACACCAAGGACGGCAGCCTAGAAAAGGACGTGCCTTGGGCACACACTTGCTGATCTGCTTGCCCAGAGGAGGTCATTATGCATGCAAAGGGAGGTCTGAGGGAGGTACTCAGGCTTGGACTCTTTGGGTGGCAGGCTCCATCCAAAGGTAGAAGGCTCCTAGTTCTCTATTCCTTTTGCCGGGATTTGCAAAGATTTACTCTGTGATAAATGGCCATAATCCACTAAGTAAAATTGCCTCTGCATAATTCTGCTGGTTATGAAGCTTAGAGAAGAGAGGATTTACTATATGAGCTCACAATCGCGTAACAGCGACGATCCGTTTCTATATATCAAGCCCTGATGCTCAAATCTAAAGTTGCCTCTGCAGTCTGCTTAGGTATGTGCGCGCACCCACACATGATGGAATAGCCTCTCTTCCCCCCCCCCCCCCACACACCCACACACCCACACACATGCTGGAATGCTTCCACTGTTCTCTCTTCTAGATATCAGGCTTTTATTATGCACATACCTGTCGAAGATTTGAAACGACATCCACACTACTAAATTACAATTACATTCTTGAAGCTCTAAATCCTCCTGGACTTCCTGATTTCTACCTCCAGGTGTCATCTTAGAGTTCTCCGCCACAGGTCCTTGATACATTTTTCTCCTCCTCCCTTCTCCCTGGGTCAGAACGGGCTTTCTCAATGACGTGCACATTGAGAAATGACCCGTAAGTAGCATTTAAAAGCTCAGTGAGCAATATTCAAGATAACAGTATTACATAATTCTCCATGATGTATTCCTATTCACCATGCTCTAGCAATATGAAAAGAACACTTTATTTAAACTAAGCTATATATGGCCCTACACTGCTGAGAAATGCTGCCACAGGGAAAATACTCCTTTCTAGTCCCCATCAGACGTAAATTGGTGGCTCTGGTCACCAGTTCCAGTGTGGTTTGGGGGTTCCCCCACAGCAACAGGCAATGCTTGGACACCAACTGCGTGTCTGGCAATTCAAGTCAATTTTGACATTATCTACCCAGGGACCGCATCAGATCCCACGGTTAAGGGCTCATCCGTACAAGACTGCTCCTCAGACCCCCACCCACATCAGACCAGTTGAAAGCCCAGGTTACAAACCAGAGGTTCCCACGACCTCCTCTTTGGGTCAGATTAATTTACTAGAGCAGCTTACAGAACTCAGAGAAAGATTTTTCTTACTGGATTATCAACTCTTTTTTTTTTTTTTTTTTTGAGAAAGAGAGCAAGCGTGAGTGTGAGTGGGGCGGGGGCAGAGCGAGAGGGAGAGGGAGAGAGAGAATCTTAAGCAGGCTCCACTCCCAGTGAGGAGCCCAATGTGGGCTCTGTTTCACGACCCTGAGGTCATGACCTGAGCCGAAATCAAGAATCGGATGCTTAACTGACTGAGCCACCCAGGCCCCCCCCCCCCACCAGCTTATTATAAAAGGATATGACAAAGATACGGATGAACATCCCAATAGAAGAGGTGCGTAGGGCAAGGTGTATGGGAAGGGGCTTTCCGTGACCTCTCTAGACTCACCACTCCCCCAAGTCACCACGTTCTCCAACCTGGAGAAACTCTGTGAACACTGCCCTTTTGAGATTTTATGGAGGCTTCATCATATAGTCAGGATCGATTAAACCATAGGCCATTGACTGACTCAATCTCCAGCCCAGCTCCTCTCTCAGGAAGTCGGAGGTAGGACTGGACATTCCAACCCTGCACCACTGGTTGGTTCTCCTGGTGAGCAGCCCCCGACCTGAGCTTACCTAAAGGCTTTCCAAAGATCACCTCATCAAGATAAGAAAAGATACCTTTATTGCTCTCATCACAGGAAATTCTAAGGGTCGTAGGAGCTGTGGACTAAGACCGAATACATATAAGAAATGTATATTTGGTTATTCAGACGACCAAAATACATTTCTCAGAAATCACAATGTCACATACAGTAAGGAAATAGGCTTTTCAAGCAAAGCGAGATAAACAAGGTGTGGGGGGACTTGCGATTAGGGTTTGATTACTCGGACAATTATATCCAATGGGGGGAAAATGGGAAAAATGAACCGAAATTAGTGAAATAACGTGGAAATGCCGCTCATGAGGAGAACGTGTCTTTTATTTAAGATGAGGTCACCGGGAATAATTTCCTGAGGGAAACTGCATGGAGTTTCTCCCAGTGCATTTGACTTAATTAAACTGAAGTAAATACGACATCACAGAGAGGTTTAACGTAGCTAATGAGTCAATTTGAGAGTCAGGATTTCTTTTCTTTGGAGAACAAAATTAAGGAGAGGAATCTTGCTTCCTTAACTTTTTAATACATGGGGTCTGTCATGTACAGTTGTATAGGTTGTCGTAGCATGAAGGCACGAGCCAGGGGCACGTGGGGCTGGAATCCTGCCTGGCCCCTGTGGCTAAGCCAAGAACAACAGCTTGGGGTTGTGTCTGCTGGGAGGGGTGTCTGTTTCTACTTTGCACAAGGGAACAACATGGGTTAGTAGTGAACCTGAGATACACGATGTAGGAAAATCAAACTTGGCATTTATTTTATTTTTTATTTTTTAAGTAGGATCCATGCCCAGTGTGGGGCCCAACGCAGGGCTCGAACTCACGACCCCGAGATCAAGGCCTGAGCTGAAATCAAGAGTCAGCCACTTAACCAACTGAGCTACTCAGGCCGCCTTCAAAATGGACACTTAAATGCTTTATAATATAACACTGAATTTCAAACCTTTGCACTATAATCACAGAGACTACCCTTTGACCTAGTACGGGTTCAGAACAACATTCACTACCTTCTAGGGGTTTCAAACTGGTGCCTATGGTCATTGGGAACAAGGGCAGGGGAGTGTTGGAACATGTTTGTAAGATTCTGCAAATTCTCTACAGGAATTGCTTTTTTTCAGATCATAATCTAAAAAATTAACATAACCCTTGTTAAAAAAATTTTTATGTTTCTATTTATTTTTGAGACAGAGAGAGCCAGAGCATGAGCAGGGGGAGGAGCAGAGAGAGAGGGAGACACAGAATCCGAAGCAGGCTCCAGGCTCCGAGCTGTCAGTACAGAGCCCGACGCGGGGCTTGAACTCGTCAACCTCGAGATGGTGGCCTGAGCTGAAGTCAGATGCTCAACCGACTGAGCCACCCGGGCGCCTCTATAAGCCCTCCCCCTCTTTTTTTTTTTTTTTTTTTTGCAACAGTGACAAGTAATATTACTGAAGACTACAAAATAGACTCATAAGTAATGACTTATGTGTACCAACTAAATCCAAGAAAGAAATGAAGGCTTTACTAACGTTCTACCAGAAAACTATCACCTGGCACTTGAAACATATAGACATGAGGAGATCAGAAGCCCCGTTACCATAGCATTGATACTATATTACATTTTGAGTGGTAAATTAATTTCAGCCAAACAACATGTTTTGCCACATTAAATTGGTTTCGTTAATTTGATTTTAATTGATTTTGTAGCCTGTATTTGATGGTTAATTTCTTTTGATTTTATAGTTAGACAAGGGTTCTGAGTGCAAAGGAGTTAATCACCAAGTCTGCAATTCCAGGGGTCCAGTAATATTTTTTTGTTTGCTTTTAAAAGGATCCATACACAGCTCCACCTTGAGAAACCCGCTTCTCCACTCCACAGCACCCCCATGCCTTTGGAGCTGCTGTACTACCCCAGAGTTATTCTGAGAAGCCACCCCATCCATGGGCGTATACGAGTTATTAATGTCAAACATGTCCGTACTCTGATTCTTCAGATGTACTGCAAATATCGTTGTATTGAATAAAGCACAAAAATGTTCGAGTATTACTCGATTCATCGCTTCTGCCAATCAGTGGATATTAAACACACACTGTGTGTCACATTAAGAATTTTTAACCTTAAAAGTGAGGGTTTCTGCCAAAACACGAGTGAAAATTACCACTGTAGCTGTCTCTTGGTTATTTTGTGGGACAAAGGATCGATCCTAACTTCTAAGTATTAAAGATGATATTCCATAACAGGCTCTATCACGTAAAAGATACTATGTAGTTTTCATCCTTTTCTAAAGAATCTAAGAATCTTCAGGATTATTCTACAGCCCAGCGTCTTAGGACGCTGTGAGTGAGCAGGAATTTGGTCATGTAACTCATGTTTGAGGTTTCTTCAGTTCTTAAGTTAGGGAAGACGGTATGAATGCCCAACAAAAATAAAAACAAACTTTGAAATAATATGTCTGTCTTGTTTAAATAATTCTATGTCAGTGCTGAGCGAGATTTTACTCAGAAGATGTGAAACTCCAAATATGAAAATGGAGTAATGGAATGATGATACTATACACAAGACATTTCTGACTTTCCTAGAACTGGAGCCCGCATCTACCCAGTGATGGCTGCTGTCCGATGCTTCTCAAAGCCAAGTGGAAACCTTTGTGGGATGGGGGTGCACAGACCTCCAGGACCACCACCAGTATCAGCTGGTGAACATGACCAGACACCTGTTTTACCGGGAGCTCCTGCCAGTGCTGATTCAGGCTTCACAGCGTTAGCTTTGTCAGCAGAAGTAGAAAGATTGTTTTCTTATTTGGGACTAACTTAAATCTGGAAATGGTAATGAGGCGCGTGTTAAGACAACAGAAGAAATTCTCACTTTTTCTTCCTTCAATCTGTAAGCAAACAGGAAAAGGAAAACAGACAGCATTGGCTACATACCCCATACTTTCTTCTGTTGACGTGGAAAGGTGTATAATTAAAGAAATTTAAAAAAAAAGTAAACAGGTATAGCCGAAAGATGTAGGAAAATAACCTCACATTTGGTTAAAAGGCTGTATGTGCATTTCAAAGAAACGAGGTCTTCAGACAATAGTTTTTTTTAATTTTTTAAATTTTCAAACAGGAGTGCTCAGATTAAGGTGGCCTTTATGACTGTAAGAGCCATGAAAACAGGGAATAATACTATTATGTTCATTGCTGTCTTTTCATTTCCAAGCATAATGCCTGGCGTAGAGTGCGCCTTTAATGAATAGTTGTTGAATGAAGTAATTATTTTTAATTATTTAGGCTTGGCTGTAGATGGTAACCTGAATAAGTAATGAATGGTTTCTTGCCCCAAGCATCTAAGAAAAGGGTTGAGAATCTCTTGTCTTCTATCAGATCTGGAGGTAGGCAAAGCCTGGTGGTACAGGATATTCCAGTCAAAACTACCGGCAGGAGAGAATCTTGGACTCTCAGATCTTAAAATACCAAGCTTCTAACAAATTCACTGGAGGAAGAGCAAAAGAAACCCCCGCCCCTCCCGCTCCTGAATTCCCATATGTACAAACGCATGTCAAACCATTTTGCATCTCCCATGAATTTGCATATTTTCTCCACCACAATGGATTTTTTAAAAGCCCCCCCCCACTAAGTTATATTTCAATTTGTCATTTGGTGTTCAAAAAGGAATGAAGTGTCCCAGGATTAGCCTTCTCTTATCATAATACAAATTAAAAAGGTGACTGGTGCTATACAGCCCCTTCGGCCACCTGATTCATGACTTCGGTGAATGTAAATAGATTCAGGTCCTCATATTGTATTTACTACATTACTGGCTAGCTACGTGGCAACAGATGGCCAGATCTAACTTCCTCTACATAAATGCTTAAAAAAAAAAATTAAGATATTTATCTTAACATTTTTTTTAAACAGGAGGTGTCATTTCACGAAGGGTGTTTTGGGAGAGCTGCACGTTGATTTATCACAGGGTTACAAATACTAAGAAACCGGCTATTTGAAGAATTGGACAAGATGGGATATAATGCAGGAGTCCTCGGGTCATTAATGTGTCAAAAAGATGAAGAGACATGAAGTGGGTCCCGGAGAGAGAAGACAGTGGGTCCCTGAACCCTTCCCTTGCTCATCCTTTCAGCAGGCTACTCTGGTTGGGAGGGCCCGGGGAGACCCCCACCTGGCGCCCCCCCCATCAGTTTAGCACTTCCCAAGAGGGGCGTCGCCTTGGAGAGATAATAGAAAGCCACGGTCCTTCAGCGGCAGACACGCTCTCAACGCAACTCGGGGACTTCTTAGCGACATGTCTGCTTACTTCATTGGGAAGTGGTTTTGCTTTGGGGGGACTGAGCCAGCTCAGATGCCAAACCCTGTGCCTCTTTCTTACTGCCTCTCCTGAAAACGGACTATCGGCTGTCATATGTCCGTGTCTGCAGGTGTGATACTGAGTTTCAACACCCCACCGATCCCTAACAGCTCAAAGAATTATTGACTTGGATGTGTCCAAATCCTTGATGTGTCAGGAACATACAGACTTGCCTCTGGGTCTGAAGGCGCTTACCTTGTGGTTGAGAAAATAAGAGCTGAGAGCACTTTGCAAAGTCTAGGGGGGTTATGCAAACATCAATCATGAATATCGTGTGCAAAGAGAGTTAATGATATCAAATATCTATGTGAGTCTAAAACACGAAGTACTTCACGTATGAAAATACGTGTTTGTCTCATCTGGGAGAGACACTATTGCCACATAGTTTAAATTTCATGAACTCGCTCACCTTTCAACTCAGCACCTCTCTTTTTACCTGCCACTGTTTTCTTTTGTCCTTTACTTGTGTGTCTACCTTCCTTAATTTCCCCGAGTGAAAGTTGTAAGCAAGAATTCTAAGGAAAAAAAAATGGTTTTTTTGGGTGTTTAGAATGTATTTTCTGGGCAGTCAATTTGATTACCTAATCAATGAACCAATCAACCAACCAACCAACCAACCAATACAAAATGGGTGACAAAGTATGTAGGAGCCTAGAAACGGAAAGAAGGAAAGACGACCTCCTCAGACACAAAGAGACTTCTGACCCGTGGAATGTGACAAAATTGGATGTTTCCGTTAAAGTGTGGTATTTCTAAGCATTACACAAGAAGTACACATTCTGACAAAGCGAAACGTCCACACGGTTAAAAAAAAAATGTGTTTTAAATGCCACGTTGATGCCTGAGGCAAATAGTCACAGCTCAGATATTACGAGATCTGTGAAAGCTGAGGTTTAATATTAGAGCTGAGATATAACTTGCACTGACAGCTTTCTTTCTGGCTATGTTATACATGCGTCGCAGGGCTCGTTTGAAATGCGGAGTTTTTCAAGTATCTAATTTAGAACAAGGTCATAGAATTAATAACGCTGTGCGTCGTATCCCTCTAGGAAGGTGACAGACTGTGTAAGTCTGAAAAACACCCTAGCGAATCAGGTGAGGCTAGCTGGTACAAATTCTAGTAACTGGACATTGGTTGGGAAAGAGAGCACCATTTGTCACAGCACTCTGAAAATACTGAGCTGCTACAGAACATATACATGCTTAGGTACACACGGGGGACAACGCCCAGAAGTGACATTTCATTGGTCGCTTCCTGTTGAGAAACCTTGGCGTGAAATGGAATTTCGCTGACATAAGCAGTCTTTTTTATTTGGAGATCTAAACATCTTTTAATGTTTACCACCAACTCCACTTCGGGAAAACGCACACCGAAACCACAGAAATCATTAAACATGAACGAATGACTACTTACAAACCTCTATTAAAGAGAGGCTTCAGTTATGTAATCTATCAGCTCACCAGATTGTTTTATTCTCTTCATTATTTTGAAGGGCATATTTTCTTTTTTTTAAGTTTGTTTATTTTGAGAGAGGGAGAGAGAGAGAGAGAGAGCAGGGGCAGAGAGAGGGAGGAGAGACGGAAACTCCCAAGCAGGCCCCACACTGTTAGCGCAGAGCCTGATGCAGGGCTCGAACCCACGAACTGTGAGATCATGACCTGAGCTGAAACCCAGAGTCGGGCGCTTAACCGACGGAGACACCCAGGCACCCCCTGGAGGGCATATTTTCTTATTAAAGGCCGGTGTGCAGAGAAAAGCAGGCACAAAATATCTTGTTACAGTTTAAAATAAGTCTAAATAAAAGAAAATCTCCAGAGCCAGAGGCTAAGCGTCTATCGAGTCACAATATTTTGAACAGATTCATTACTGTTCACGAGCGTCACAAAATGCGCCTTCTCCCCTTATGAAATGGGTATGGTCACATATTTCTAAGCTATTAAGAAATCACATTTTAAATTTGGGTGCAGACCGTGAGTGTTGTCTGAATAACTGGGTGATGAAAATCAGCATGTGAATCTTCCCGTCCTGAATTAGCATCAGGGCTGTGCCCAGCGCTTTTCACAAACACGGTTGCTTGTTCAGGGAGCTCGTAACCCAACTGGGGACATCAGATTAGCCACACCTCTGTGCATAACTGAGAAACAAAACGAAGCATCTTCTGCCACCTGTCCCCCTCTAGCAAGCCGGGGTACTGTTCTCACCTTTCTTGCACAGCCAACGCCCTCGCATGAAGAATCAATGTTAGTTAGTGCCTCCAAATTCTCACCTCTATTTGCACTTGACAAATAACCGTTGATAAAGGCACCAAATGACAGGCCATGGTTTAACCCACCCCGTGTCCCTCTGCTGCATGTGAACCTACGAGCCGCTGCATTTCCCTAGAAAACCCTTTTTCCTCTGGCTTGTCTTGTTCCCTCCCCCTCCTCACACACCCCCCTTTCCCCAGGCCTTTCATTCCTCCACAGCTGCTGGTGCTGACTCCCCTTCTCTGTACCCTTTAAAGTGGATGTCCAGGGGCGCCTGGGTGGCGCAGTCGGTTAAGCGTCCGACTTCAGCCAGGTCACGATCTCGCGGTCCGTGAGTTCGAGCCCCGCGTCGGGCTCTGGGCTGATGGCTCAGAGCCTGGAGCCTGTTTCCGATTCCGTGTCTCCCTCTCTCTCTGCCCCTCCCCCGTTCATGCTCTGTCTCTCTCTGTCCCAAAAATAAATTAAAAAACGTTGAAAAAAATTAAAAAAAAAATAAAATAAAATAAAGTGGATGTCCATTGAGGGGTGCCTGGGTGGCTCATTTGGTTAAGCAACTGACTCTTAATTTCAGCTCGGGTCACGATCTCGCAGCTTTGTGGGTTTGAGCCCTGCGTCGGGCTCTGTGCTGGCAGCGTGGAGCCTGCTTGGGATTCTCTCTCTCTTTCTCTCTCTCTCTCTCTGCCCCTTCCCCACTTGTGCTATGTCTCTCTCAAAATAAATAAATAAACTTAAAAAAAATGGATGTCCATTGGGAATCTGTTCCCCACTCTCTTCCATCTCTCACCACGGTTTCTGTAGCACAAGGCTTTCAAATGTTCTGTCAGGTCAAATATAGAAGAGGATGGTAATGGCTATTCAGAGTCAGGCACCGTAGAACACGGTATGGAGGTTCCTCAAGAAATTAGATCTAGAAATAGCATTTGATCGAGTCATTCCACTTTTGGGTATTTACCCAAAGGAAGTGAAAACACCAATTTGAAAAGATATATGCATCCCCAGGTTCACCGCAGCTTTATTTACAGTAGCCACGATATGGAAGCAACCCAAGTGTCCACTGATAGACGAATGGGTAAGGAAGATGTGGTATGTATATATATATACAATGGAATATTACCCAGCGATGAAAAGGATGAAATCTTGCATTTGTGACAACACGGATAGAGCTAGAGAGTATTATGCTAAGGGAAGTACGTCAGAGAAGGACAAATACTATACGATTTCGCTCATATGTGGAACCTAAAAAACAAAACAGATGAACAAACAAACGAAAACCAGAATCAGACCTATAAACACAGAGAACACACTGGTGGTTGCTAGAAGGAAGCGGGGGCGGGGAGATGGGCAACACGGGTGAAGGGAAGCAGGAGACCCAGGCTTCCAATTATGGAATGAATCAGCCAGGGAGTGAAAGGCACCGCATGGGGAACAGAGTCAACGGTATTGTAATAGTGTTACGTGGTGACAGATGGCAGCTTTCTGTGGTGAGCACCACATGACCTAGAGAGAAGTTGAATCGCACGATGCTCTACATCCGAAACTAACGTCACATCGTAGGTCAACTGTCCCCACGACCCCCTCCCCCCCAAATAGAAAGGAAAGAAAAGGCTGGTGATGGGATGTTACTTAACGTTGTCATGACGACCATTTCATAATGAGCACATACATCAAATCACGACATTGTGATTTTCACCTAAAACGAACATGTGGAGGGTGTCTCTACTTTCGCACAGTGCAATTGCGGGTGATACACTGGACAAGAATCTCTGACCTAGGCGTTCTTACTCACCTATGATTTTAGTAAGTATGACTCCTTCTCCCTAGTGTCTGCCCCACGCACTTGCTTCTTGATGGATCCTCTACAAGGAGGCCACACGGGCACACCCAAACCCGCCTATGTATAAGCTCATTAACTTGTCCTGAGACTATGTGCCCCGTCCTGGGTTCCCTGAACTGGGAAACCGCCAAGGAAGATACTTAGACAGCCTCGTGCCCCTCCCCCAAAGCCCTCCGAGTCCATGGTTGCTGGGTCCTGGCTATTCCACCTTTTAAAATATCCGGATTCGAAATCAATTGTCCATCCCCATTACTGCCCCAGCTCAGGCCTCCATCCGGTCCTGGCAAATGCTCAAGATACACAAAGCACCTCCCTGCCTCCAGTATCGGCCTTCTCCAATTCATCTTCCTCACTGCTGCTGAGCGTCCTATGACGCCCGCATTGTCCGGTCCCCTCCCCGGGCCGCCCTGCAGTTTCTCGCTCACACACTCTCCATTTGCACCAGCTTTTCCTGCTCTTTGAGAGGCTGCACGTGCCCTGACCCGTGCCTTCACACACACCCCTTCCCCCCGCCTTCCCGGAGGGTGCCTCTCATTCCCGAAGTCTCATTCCAGCCTCCACCCTCCACCGCGATCCCCCACAGGATCCCAAGGCTCTGCCTGGGGGGAGATCTCCATTTTCTGCCCATCGAGCACTTGGGCTACATCACCGTCACCTTCCATGGCTATCCTCTCTCAGTCTGCGCTCCCCAATGGCAGAGACATCCAGGGCCAGTTCGGCGCATTGCAGATCATATATGCATATTTCTTAATGAATACAACCTTTGCGAGCCAGAGTAACCTAAATGCCAGATGCCTTGTGCGCAGACCATTTCCTCTGATTAGAAGGCCCTTCAATCCCTGAAACCCTTACCCCATGGTTTCCTCCAGGGGAAAAAATCTGACTCATCCTCTGGGGATCTGCCCCGAGCGCCCTCCTCAGTAAAGATCCCCCGACCTCCCCAGGCAGGGCTGGTCTCTTCAGTGTCTGTGTCCAGTGATGCTTTGTCCCTGCCTTGATTATGGCCCTGCCACCACTCTGCCTTGGAACTATCTGTTTGCTATCCCTCGACCCAAACCAGTTGGGGCTCTAGGACGAGGGGCTTCCTTATCTATCTTTGTGTTTCTGGTGCCTAGCACGGGGTCTGGGGGGGTGAGGGGGTACTAAGCAGAGGGCTGATGTAAAATAGCTGTGTCAATACCTGGGGCTCTGGTCTCACCATCGCCCTTCGGGGTTAATTGTGAAACCAGGTTGAAGAGTCCCCACAGTGAGAGGACGTACCAAGGAGGCTTTCCAAATGAAAAGGGCAAGAGGATGTACGTCTTCACTGACTCATACCGTGCTTCCCACGTCTTGTGGTATTTCAGATTGCATAATCATCTCAAGCAGTTAGAAGCAAAAGGGACTAAACACTGGTTTATCACATCTTTTACCTGCCCGCTGAGTTAAATACTTAACCCCATAAATCGAGTTACCTAAAAGACGCCTTGAATCCTGAACCTGCTTAGTCACGGCCTGGATGATGGCTTTGGGACAGGTGGCTTCAGCCAAGATTTGACCTGAGGGTTAAAGAGGTTTCCTTCTGAGATTCTAAGCAGATCTGTGCAGAAGGGGAGCAAAGCAAAAGCATTGACTCACAGAAGGGACCGCACAGCTGAGCCAGCTGGCTCTTCTCCCAACAGGTGCTGAGTCTCTAAAGCTTAGTAGCATCCTGGGCTGACCCCGCCAACAGTGCTCACTAATAACACCAGCGAGCGTTTGCTGAGTGCTTACTATGTATCAGAAACTCTTCCAAGAACTTTGTACATACCGCTTTCTCTAATCCCCACAACTATAAAACAGATGCTATTATTACCCCTAATTTACTGAGAAGGAAGAAAGGCACAGAGAGGTTCAGCAACTAACTCAAAACCTCACACTTAATGAGGTCCAGAGGTGAGAGGCAAACCCAGGGCCAGGACTCCACGGTCCACAGTCTGGCCCACAGACCCCAACCTGAAACCAGACTGAAAGTCATTCTGTTCTCAAAAAGAGAAATAGGTAGGTGAAAAGAAAATTTCTGGCCCTCATACTAATGCATCCTACCAGAACCTTAAGTAGGTAAAATCCATTTTTTTGGCAGGATCTTCTGCCCAACGGGGGTTTGATGGGGATAACTGTTCCTCCCAGGATCTGTTCCCTAAAAAGGGTTGGATAGCGTTCTAAGTCATTGTCCCTATAGAAGGAGATGCTGTTGTACATAGTCACATCAAACTGGTCAAAATCAGGGAATTCCAATTCCCAACAGACAAATCCACTGTCCCAATGTGTCAGGCAGGTGTCACTTTCTACATTAAAGGGAAATGCTAAGCCCCATTATGCGATAATGTTTAGGCCACATACAATAACATTTTCTGCTTGATTCATGTTATGCAGCTAGAATCAGTGAAAGTAATTGAAACAGGATTTACCAATGCGTTTTAAGTTTGTCTTGTCATTTTTCCTAGAACTCTCGACATCTTTAGGCTCTTTTCTTAACTAATGACCTCTTGTTTGGAATCCTTTTATCTGTTTTCTGTATGTCAGAATGCCCAGAAATGACCTGGAACGCTTTAAAACACACTAAGAGAGAAAATGTTCTCATTTCTTACCCTATACCGGCCCCCATGCATAAATGCAAAGTTCTAGGTCGCTTTCTTAGTGTATGCACACACACGCCTTTATGATTGTCATGGAGTCACATTTTAAAAAGAAAGAAGAATGCAAAGGAACTTGTTCAAATTCCCTCCAGCAAGTCAGATAACTCCCCTGGGACCCTGATTTCATCCACCACTGCATTTACTAGAAGTTAACAGCCATTCAGGAAACAGCAACAACAAAAAAAAACCCTTTCTCTCCACTGCTTGAAAAATACATGTGACTCGAAGAAACTGAAATATAATTTTAAAAGGCTCTCTCTGGAAGGCCTACATGCAATGACTTTGTGTGTGTGTGTGTGTGTGTGTGTGTGTGTGTGTGTGTGTTTTACTCTGATGTAGATGAGCAATTGTCCTAAGGACTGACAGGCCAGAAGAATTCTAAATAGCTGTTGACTTCTTTTTTAAAAATAATTTTTTAACATTTATTCATTTTTTGAGAGACAGACAGTGAATGGGGGAGGGGCAGAGAGAGAGGGAGACGCAGAATCCGAAGCAGCTCCAGGCTCCGAGCTGTCAGCACAGAGCCCGACGCGGGGCTCGAACTCACCGACAATGAGATCATGACCTGAGCCGAAGTCGGACGCGCAACCGACTGAGCCACCCCGGCGCCCCAGTGGCTGTCGACTTCTTGCTTGGACAGTCACCCTCCCAGTTGGCAAGGCTAGGATGGGGATATTGCAACGGACTCACTATTTATTTGATTGAATCTGGATTCCAAACGGAGTTAATGTATTACAGCAGCATTAGTTGGTCAATGTGGAAATGCTGCGTGATATGCTGGAGCATTGACCAATCTGATCTCATGACTGAATGGACTGCAGAAAGAAATCCACTTTCATTGTCACAAGTGTCCAAAATACAACACAAGATGCAAAGATATTTTCGATGAAAAACTGCTAGATTGTGTCACACATTTTTACGTCTATGCTAGAGATAAAAGCATATTTTCAACAGACATGCTTATATCCTGCACCTTGGCCATATTGATTTTGCCATATTAAAATACCAGTGAAGCAATCATAAAGTAATTTCACCTACCAACATGTTCCTAGATCCTTTGAAGTGAATAAACATTTGAACGGGAAGTTGTCAAATTAAATGGGTCAAGCAAAGCCATTCTGATACTTTTCCTTTGATATTTTTGGCATCTAATAAAACATGCCTAAACCACTTACATAGATACTTGGATGGTGCTTAGAGTATGTCTATTAAATATCAGGCTCAACTCCGTGAACTGAGCAGTGATGTGCGAGTAACTGTTTAACAACAGGCCCTCTAAAAAAATGTGCTGAGGTGGCTCAGTCGGTGAGGCATCTAACTTCAGCTCAGGTCACGATCTCATGATTCGTGGGTTCGAGCCCCATGTTGGGCTCTGTGCTGGCAGCTCGGAGCCTGGAGCCTGCTTCAGATTCTGTGTCTCCCTCTCTCTCTGCCCCTCCCCCCGCTGACACTCTGTGTGTGTGTGTCTCTCTCTTTCTCAAAAATAAGCAGACATCCAGAAAAATGTTCTGATGTATAGTAGTGTTTGTTGATTTCCATGTGTAAATACTTTGGCTGATTGCAAAGCTCCTGATGTGATGACATTGACCTTGGAGTTGGGAAGAGATGTGCTTAGTTGGCATTCAAGAACCTATATGCACTGCCTCCAGCATTCCCCTGGAACTGAGCTGCTTTTAAACATCTAGAATCTGAAGACTTTCTATTTCCCTTTCCTTTTTAAACAATGTTTATCTATTTTTGAGAGAGAGGGAGAGAGAGAGCACAAGTGGGGCAGGGGCAGAGAAAGAGGGAGACAGACTCTGAGGCAGACTCCAGGCTCTGTGCTGACTGCCCAGAGCTTGATGTGGGGCTCGAACTCACCAACAGTAAGATCATGACCTGAACCGAAGTCGGACGCTCAACTGACTGGGCCATCCAGGCGCCCCTTCCCTTTCCTTCTTTTCTCTTCTTGGGGATCACAGGGCTCTCTAGGGCATAATGTGTTAACTGGAACAGATAATCTCCAAACTTCATAAGCTCAACTCTTTAAATATTTTAATAATTTCCCCCCTCTGAATTTTAGGGCAGACTATTATACCAGAATTACCAAAAATTCTATCGCAGCCAAGTTTATACTCCAAAGGCTTGGAGATATAGAATGGCCTCCAACACAGAGCATGTTCTTTCCAGTTCACGGAGGTTCATTTTACAAAACTTAGCAATGGTTTTCAGAGACGTAGCAAGTGGGAGACTGCCATGATCTTCTCCTAATGATGTCAATTCCTACAGTTCAGCTCAAAAAGGAAACAAAATGCCAGGTGAATGAGGAGAAACACATCATCTTTGCTTAGAGCTGCTTTGTTTCTCCTTCTGCAGTCTCAAAACAGGCCAAATGAAAGGGATCCTTCTTTGTGAAGCATGGGAGAAAAGACCAGCTAGTCTCCTTCGCAAGAACTGACTTTCAACCTTCCCCCATATCTAGGGAATCACTTCAGGCGACACTAGGAGCTGAGAATTGATAAAGTAAAGTTAACGGTATCATCCCAAGTACTACTGCAACTCTAATAAAACAGGAGTGAAAACCAACATAACCCTTCCTTTCCATGTTTTACAGGACCCAGACACAAACTCTGGAGAATATCGTATCTCTGGCCTCTTCCCAGAGAGCAGGACTGAAGAGGCAGACGCTGAGAAGCCTGCCTGGGTTGTAGACAGCTTTGATGGGGTAAGTGTCTCCTTGCTCTAAAGCTTCTGCTTATGGAAACTCTCAGAACGAACCAAGGATCAGATATATAAAGAAGTCTACAGATGTTGCGAAAAAGTGAAGAGAAGAAAGTCTCATCCATTGCTAGTGGGAAGGGAAAATGGTACAGCCATTTTTGAAGACAGTTTGGTAGCTTCTTACAAAACAAAGCGTACTCTTACCATATGATCCAGCAATCACACTCCTTGGTATTTATCCAAAGGAGTTGAAAACTTATGTCCACACAAAAACCTGCACATGGATGTTTATAGCAGCTTTAATCATAATTGCCAAAACTGGGAAGCATTCAAGATGTCCTTCAGTAGGTGCACAAATAAATAAACTGTGGTACATCCAGACAATGGAATGCTATTCAACGCTAAAAAGAAACGAACCTGGGCGCCTGGGTGGCTCAGTTGGTTAAGCGTCCAACTTTGGCTTAGGCCATGATCTCTCAGCTTGTGAGTTCCAGTCCTGCATCAGGCTGTGTGCTGACAGCACGGAGCCTGGAGCCTGCTTCAGATTCTGTGTCTCCCTCTCTCTCTGCCCCTCCCCTGCTCACGTTCTGTGTGTGTTTGTGTGTGTGTGTGTGTGTGTGTGTCTGTCTCTCAAACATAAATACACATTAAAAAAAATAAAAGAGATTAAAAAAGAAATGAATTATCAGGCCATGAAAAGACATGGAGGGGCGCCTGGGTGGCTCAGTCGGTTGAGCGACCGACTTCAGCTCAGGTCCCGATCTCACGGTTTGTGAGTTCGAGCCCCGCTTCGGGCTCTGTGCTGACAGCTCGGAGCCTGGAGCCTGCTTTGGATTCTGTGTCTCCCTCTCTCTCTACCCCTCCCTTACTCATGCTCTGTCTCTATTTCAGAAATTAAATAAACACTTAAAAAATCTTAAAAAAAAAAAAAAGAAAAGACATGGAAAAACCTTACATGCACACCACCTTAAATGCATGTGAAATTATGATATTTTGGAAAAGGCAAAATAATAAGGACAGTAAAAAGATCGGTGGCTGCCAGGGGCTGGGGAGGAGAGGGAAAGAGATGAATAAGAAAATCACAGACGACATTTAGGGCAGTGAAAATATTCTGTATGTTTCTAGAACATTATATTTCTAGAAAATATTCTGTATGTTTCTAGAAATTATTCTAGAAGTAATTCTGTATGTTTCTAGAATGATGGATACATGCCAGTGTACGTGTGACTAACCCACAGGAAGTACAACACCAAGAGTGAACCCTAAGGTCAACTAGGGACTTCGGGTGATAGTGACACGTCAATGTAGGTTAATCACTGGTAACAAATGTCCCACTCTGGTGGGGGATGCTGATCATGGGGGAGGCTGTGCATGCGTGGGGGCAGGGGTCCAGGGGAAATCTCTGTACCTTCCTCTCCATTCTGCTAAAACTGCTAACCTAAAACTGCTCTTAAAAATATAAAGACCTTTTATCAACATGTATAGACCATACACTTACTCAATGTTGTATGTCAATTACATCTCGGTAAAAACATACAAGTGCAAAAAACATAAAATAAAAAATGAAGTCCTTTTCTAAAAAAAAACTGAAGAAGAAATCCAGTGAGTTCTGTATAAAGTCGAACTAAGAGCAAAGCAGCCTTTGCCCTGATGACATTTCTTTTTATCACAAGTAGTTTTTGAGCACCTGTCACGGGCCATGCTCTGCGGTAGGCACTGAGGATTCGGGGTAAATAAGGCAGACATGATCCCTTTCCTCAAAAAAGCTTGGGAGTCTGGTGGATGTGGATGGATTTGCTTATTGAAGAAACTGTTTAATCCATGTTGAGCGTGTAGCAGGCTTTTGATGAATATTTGTTAGGTGGATATTTGGTGAAATGAGTCACGATAACCAAGTCATCCGTTCCTTTCCGAAAATTTTGTCCAGATTTTTTTTTATTTTTAATTTTTTACATTTACTTATTTATTTTTGAGAGACAGCGAGAGACAGAGCACAAGCAGGGGAGGGGCAGAGAGAAAGGGAGACACAGAATCCGAAGCAGGCTCCGGGCTCGGAGCTGTCAGCACAGAGCCCGACGCGGGGCTCGAACTCACAAACCGCGAGATCGTGACCCGAGCCAAAGTGGGCGCTCAACCGACTGAGCCACCCAGGCGCCCCTTGTCCAGATTTTATAAGGGCACTTTGGCTATTCTAATCATTGTCGCTGTGCTACGACATCAAGATTTCATGTCAGTAAACTAAATTGAACATGCGTCTTGCTTGAATGGTTTGAAAGGTGTTTACTGAGCACCTACTATGCCAGGGACTTTGCTTTCTATCCCCCCTTCGGGTCATTCTCGTGACTCTGGGAAATGAACCTGCCCGTTTTATAGGTAAGCAAACCGAGTTCATCAAGATGGTACACTTGCCCAACAGGGTCAGAATTCATATCCAGCTCTGCCCGACACATCGGGGCACATTCGCCCTCTCCAAGCGATACCTCAAGAGCGGTCAGGAGAGCTTGGCGACACCTGTGCCTAACCAAAGCTCCCACGTGAGTCAAAAATCCCAAGGCATTTTTCTCCTTCTATGCATGATGACATATTCCAAATCAGTGGGCGCTCCTGGCAATTTATCCCCGGGAAGACTAGAACTCTCTCTTTCCCTTGCTACCCTGCTCCCTTGATCGGCTTCCCCCTGTACGACCTCTACACCTCCCCCGCAGTAAGGCATTTTGTCCTGACACTAGGATTAGGTGGACCTCAGACCTGAAACTGTTCTCCCACTCGGGGGAGGAAAACAGTTGAACCGTAGCAACAGATTTATGGAAGCCGAAGCCTTATGGAAAAAATTTACATTTCTATGAACCCACATAAATAACACGCTTCTTCTTCTTCTTCTTCTTTTTTTTTAGGGTCACCAAAGGGTAAGTGTGAGAGAGATGCAACCAGTTACAATTTGGAAAAGACGCTAAAATGCACTCAAGATTCACTGTGGTTATTGGACCGTGTTTGAGGCTTGCAGAGATTGACAGAGAATACATTCCTTGAAAAAACCAGCAACTGGAAAGAAAATTACATCCGCTTTAATATACACCAGGGTTGAGTGTCTGTGCTCGGTCGCAGTGAATGCGCTACATATTTGAATCAATGTACAAGTAGCCGTAAGATGCTTCTCATTTTCCTCCAGTTCTGAATGCTGAATATTGGCTGCAGAAAAGCTTTAATCTGATGAACATCCACTTCTCTGTGTAGTCCCTCTCTACGCCTTTTTATTAGGACCTACGTGATTTCCTTTCAAAACCATTTCAGTTCTGTGGGGAACAAAAAATGTAATATGAAAGGCGCCTGGGTGGCTTAGGCGGTTAAGCTTCTGACACTTGGTTTCGACTCAGGTCATGACTTCACGGTTCGTGGGTTCGAACCCTGTGTCGGGCTCCGTGCTCAGGGTGGAATTCTCTCTCTCCCTCTCCTTCTGCCCCTGCCTTGCTCGTGCTTTCTGTCAAATAAAATAAACTTTAAAAAATGATAACATGAGCATCTCCTGCTCTGAACCGTGTTATAACATGAAAAGGAATTCTATCTTTCACCATTGGGCTTTTTGGGGTTTTTTTTTTTTTGCCTCAGTGATACATTTTTTATCAATTATTAATTAATGTGTGTTTTATTAATTACTACTCTTATATTCCTCCCTGACACTTGCGACCAAGAGCTTAGTTATCTAAGTACTAGGATGACTGAATTTAAATGAAAGAGTGCTAATAATTTTGAATGAAACATACACAATGTTGTGTAAATAAGTCAGTGAGATATTGAACATATATTCATATTTGTGTACAAAGGGCCGCTGATAGCTTTTCTCTGGACAAATCACCTCTAATAAATGAAGCTGGCAACATAGCAATAAAAAAGCTAATGCAATGCCTGATTGAGTGATTATAGCAGTCTTTTCTGCGTTGGCTAAATTCAGTCATTGTTTCATTTCTACCTCAATATTTCCACTTCACTGTCCTTAATAAGTGGAACCGGGGAGGAGATAGAACGCAGACGTGAGTAGCTGTAACTCTCCTGAATTGCCCCTATAACTGGGTTTATGGAAGGACTTAGATGATATATGTCTTCATGAGGTAACTTTACAGCAGAAATTGTTCATACAGCTCATATTATATGAGCTGTAACAGAGAGGCCAATGAAGTGAGCTTAAGGCTGATTTGAGCTTACTTTGGGTTGACCTGGCATTATTTTTATGGATGGTTCTAGTTGGTCTTAGACGTAACACACACTTCCGTGTCTATGGTTGCTATTTTATCAGACAAGTGATGTCATAGTTTGACTCAGATCTTGGTGGACAAGAAAACCATGAGCCAATCTTTTCTTTCTGGAAATACAAACGTTCTCAAGACGCCAGAAAGAATATTACCAGTGTGACAGGTGCAAATATACGGATAGACTCGGAAAAACAAAAAAGAAATGTTTAAATCAACTAAATGGCCCACCCAGGGAGCGCTGACTATACTCTGTCTGGTTGCTTCATAAAATGGGGAGGATTTCTGTGGCGAGGAGTCTCTGGTATACAGGATATAGGAAACACCTTTGGCTAAAACATCAGAAACCACAATAACGATTTATTTCTGCATATTTAAAATGAATTCCTTACACGAGAAGATAAAGGAAAACTACCTCAGGGCTTTTACAACTTGAAAAAAGCCGGAGTCATTTTGAAGCTTTACAAAATTACAATAATGTATCAAGTATCTAATTTGCTTAAAGCCTATTAACCAAATACCTTTTTGTGTCAAAATGCAGTAAAATACACTCATGAAAGTTATGTGGTATCACAAATCGCACATAATGGGGAATCTGTGATGAGCCACAATTTGGCATGATCTGCATTATCTACATTATAGCTCCAGACCCAGATATCGGTTGAAAATTTTTTGCTTTTATATGAATGGAACCCCCTCCAAACTGGGAGACAAAGACACAAAGTAAAAAACAAAACGAAGAGCCCAGCCACTCCTAACTTGGTTTCTGCCTGTTCTATTTCAGTTGAACCCGCTGAACATGGAGAAATCGTTTCTAGAACTGCGAAGTTGCCTTATATGAAAGGTGGCTCTGAGTGCCATGCCCAAACTGCCGGTGAAAGTCACTTTTTTTTACTGAAATAGCTGCTTCTCAGCTGATTACAAGCCGGCATCACGACCAGATACAGCAAAGACGTTGCTGGAAGGCAGCATGGTGGGCGATCTGGGGTGAGTTTAGGGCAGCTGGCTCCACAGCTGTGCGAAATGTGTGATTTTTTTGGTTTCAGTGGGAGGTAATGATCAGCCCTAGACTTCCTCAGATACACAGGGGACTTTTGAAGCCTCTTCCTCTCGGAAATGAAGATCTTGCCTTGGAAGCTTTGGGTGTGTTGATTAAGGTCAAAACAAGTAATTAGGGCATTCAGTCAGCGAAGGGAGGACAAGGTGGAGGAAATGGAAGGGGAGATTAGAAAAGAGGGATGCATCTGGTTCGGTGTGTGCCTAAGACCAAGTTGGACAAATGCCTTGCAAGGCCAGTCATTCTAGAGGGCAGTACAGTTACTTTTCGTTTCAAAATGACAAACACTTGTAAAAATTCGAGCACTCTGTCTCTTATGGATGGATAAGAGTATCCAAAGGCAACCACACGTCATACCATGATGAGAGTTGACATTGAAGGCATGAACATCACCTACATTTATAAATCGGTAGATGCTGTCGTCAGTCTTTCTGGACTCTTGGGCTGTGTTGAATTTTTTGGCTATGGCAAAGGCCACATTTTCAGTAGAATGAATCTAGTTTTCACATTTTCATTCCAGGGCCTCATTCGTGCCACAGCGAGAAATCTAAAGCTGTCCCATTCATCCAGACCACCTCTGTTCCTCGCCTTTGTATATAGTCCTTGGCTATTGGCAAGACATTTTTCCATTTGGTCCTTAAAGTAACAACCATAATTAGGCAGAGGGTGTTATCTCCGTGTTCGAGGTTGCAAAGATTCAGAGATGGCTTAGCTCGTAAGTAGCAGAGTCCGATTTGGGAATCAGCAAATCTCCAAACCCATCACGGAACACTTATGCCCGTGATTCAGAAATGAGAAGATGCTCTCCCTGACTCTGAAAAGCTAAGATTCCATGATTTTTGATGTTCACCTGGCCTTCGTGGATGACTTCTCAAACTGAAAAGCTGTGTTCTCTCTCTTCTCCCTCCCTCTTTGCCTTCCTCCTTTCTTCCTCCTACATCCCTTTCTCTGCTCTTTTTTTCCCTTCTCACAAAACACCGCCTCCAAGTTCAGGGGACCACCGGGACGTCCAGTAGCTAGTCTTCTCCATGTGGCCATTTCCATGTGACCCTTTGATATTTCAGAGTTGATCCATTCAACGTCAGTCAGAGGATGGGCTGTCTTTAATGTAAATTTCCTTAACTTTTAGAGTCTGAGGGTGACTTCCTTTCTCATCTTGGGCCTGTCATACTCATTCAGTACTCTAAACAAGGACTGAATAGAGGTGAAATTAGCTAAGAAAACTTGTTCCTTGTCTGAACGTTTATGACTTTGTAGCCATTTGGTCTTAGACGATGTGGTAACTAGAAGGACATCTTCCTTGTTTCCTTTTTTCTTTTCATTCTTTCCTTTTTTTTTTTTTTCCTTTTGGGTAATATCTTGGAAGAATAGAACCAAGATGAGGCAATACACAGAAATGTAATGGAGCTTGCTCTCTGCTTTGTGTAATGAGTACTCACTATATCCCAAGTACTATCCTAAGGTTTTCACATTTTTCTTTTTTTTTGAGAGAGAGAGAAAGCACGCGAGTGGGGAGAGAGGGGTAGAAGGAGAGAGAGAGAAAGAGAATCTTAAGCAAGCTCGACACAGGGCTCCATCCCATCCTTGACGGTGAGATCATGACCTGAGCCGAAATCAAGAGTCAGATGCTTAACCGACTGAGCCACTGAGGAGCCCCTAAGTTTTTCACATTTCATAAAATTATCTGCTCTTCAAAAAAAAAAACTCTCCAAGGTGGTCACCATTATTAATTCCATTTTATAGGTGAGAAACTTAAGAGGTTCAATGTCTTGCTCAAGGTCACACGGCTAGTAAATGACAGAGTGGGGATTTGAACCCAGGAAGTCTAGCTCCAGATATACTCACATAACCACTATCACTACCCTGGAAAAGAGAGGATTCTTCCTCATGGCTCTTGTTCCCACTCTGCAGGGCTGCATTATGACTTCCATGGGTCCCAGTCACTTCTGTCTTCGAAAGCCCCTTTCACCACAAAAAAATATTAAAAACTATGTATCTATTATTATGTTGGTAGAGAGACAAATATAAACCAGGCTGGATTATACTCATTTTTTATTCTGACCTTAAAAGAAATTAAAACATTTTCTTGTGAGCCTCAAAAGGTATTGTGAGCCTACTCTACCTAAGAGCGAAGTTGGCCTTCACTCTGGAGCTTTTCTCTTTCATCTTGATTCATGTTGTGAAGAGAATGAATTTACCACATTCTTTGGGGGAATCAAAAAAGATGGGGATTTCCTTGCAAACATTTTTTCTGAGTTCAGAAATAGTGCCTAGAAAACAATGAGTTAAGTAATGTTTTTAATTTTTTAACTTATTTTTTTTAAAGTTTACTTATTTATTTTGAGAGAGAGAGAGAGAGAGAGAGTATGTGCATGCCTGTGAGTGGGGGAGGGGCAGAGACAGAAGGAGAGAGAATCTCAAGAAGGCTCCGCACTGTCAGCCCAGAGACTGACCTGGGGCTCAAACTCACAAACCACAAAATTATGGCCTGAGCCAAAACCAAGAGTCGGACGCTTAAGCGACTGAGCCGTCCAGATGCCCTGAATTAAGTAATGTTTTTTAAACTGTGGGTTGTAAAATCACTTAGATGAGTCATAACCAGCATTTTTATAATCAGACTATGTTCGAAGGGAATGGATGGGAAGGGAAGGAATAGGGTAATGTAGAAAACATCAGAGTTTATTTGCACATATTAAAGGCATTTTGAGGAATATTTTATTCCAATCATAAATATGCATGCGTGTATGTGACGTTAAAGTGCATTTCTTAATGAGTCCTAGCCAAATATATATATGTATACATACATATATATGTGTATATATATATATATGTATGTATGTATATATATATACACATATGTGTGTGTGTGTGTGTGTGTGTGTGTATATATATATATATATATATATTTAATACTGGGCTAGGATGCATTCCTGATTCTCTCTCTTTTTTTCCCTTAGCCATGATAAGCTTAAAATGTAACTTTATAGCAAAGTTGACTGTATCAGCTTGCTCTCTTGTAAGAAATCGTGGCCATTGAGAATATGGATTTGAGTCATATAAAAGATGATCCAAATTCCATTTCTTCATCTTATTAGCTACATTACCACTGCTAAGTTATTTAACCCCTTTGTGACTTAGTTGCCACATGGATAAAATAAGGATAGTAATAATCATGTAAATCTCATAAGGTCATTATGAGAAATAGATAACCAAGAGTTTACAAAGCCCACGGTACAGTAGATGTTAGCAAACACCCTCTATATGCTGACAACTTAAATATATTTTTGAATGTTTTATTTTATTTTTGAGAGAGAGAGAGCCTGAGTGGGGGAGGGACAAAGAGAGAGGGGGGCAGACGATCTGAAGCAGGCTCCACACTGAGAGCAGCAAGTCCGACATGGGGCTCAAACTCATGAACTGTGAGATCATGACCTGAGCTGACATCAGATGCTCAACTCACAGAGCCACCCAGGTGCCCCTTCAATAAATATTTCTGCGCCAGACCTCATTTTTAACCTTAGGCTTATCTAACTGCTCATCTGATACCTCCACTGGGATGTCTAGTAGGCATCTCACGTTTGACATGTCTGCATTTGAATTTCTGACCACTCCCCCATGCCCCCCAAAGGCCCTTTTATCCTTGTGGTTGCTCAGGCCAAACCTTGGAGGGACTCCTTGCTCCTTTCCTTCTCTTAACAACTCACACTGAATCCATCATGAAAGCTTGTTGGCTATCCTTTCAAATACATACAGAATCTGACCTCTTCTCACTGCCGCTTCTCTGCCTCGCTGCTTAGCCACCACCATTTCTCTGGGTTACTGAAATCTTCCAAATCAGCTTCCCTGCCTCCTCATGTCCCGCTACCATCTGCTCATGCCCAGCAGCCCCAGTAATCCTCTTAAAATCTATCTCAGATCGGGTTATTCCTATGCTTAAATCCCCGCATCGTCCCACACTCCACTAAGAGAGTCAAAGTCCACAGTAGCCCCCAGATCCTGTATACTCTGGTCCATATTCCCTACAAGTTTCTCCAGCCACACTAGGCTCCTCTCCAGGTCTTGAACACATGAGGAACACTCCAGTTAAAGGGCCTTTGCCCTTGCTGTCCTCCACCCATATTGGTATTGCTCATTCTCTCACCTACTTTGGAGAACTTTGTTCACATCCCCCCTTCTCAATGTTGCCTATCCTGCAGCCCATCCCTTTCTTTGCCTCTACATGTCTTGTACGCTTAGCTTGCTTCATTTTTGCCTTAACTTCTAAAATATTATACAGTGCGTATAAATATTAGATTGTTTATTGTCCATAACCCACTTTATGAAGTTAAAATTCACAAAGGTTAGATGGTTTTTTTTGTTGTTGTTTTTTGTTTTTGTTTTTTAAGTAGGCTCCACGACGCAGGGCTTGAACTCACGGCCCTGAGATCAAGACCTGAGCTAAGGTCAAGAGTCAAATGCTTCACCAACTGAACCAACTGAGTTTGTTTTGATTACTAATAGTTCCCAAGTGTCTAAAACATGGCCTAATACATATTTAAGTTCTCAATTAACATTTGTTGAATGAATAAATATTACTATTTCTTCTTACCTTCTTCTACCTCCCCCCTCCCAAACCACAGGGCCCAGATGGAATAAGGAAAATCAAGCATAACACAGCTCTTTCTATACTCTTGATTAAACCATGATTGAGTATTAAATCAACTTGTTATTTGTGTGGTAGAGATCCAGAAATAATGGGCTGTCTATGTCTATAAATGGCAAATAATCACATTGATAAAGTTCAGTATAGTTTCAAAACCAAGATATACACTGAATCCTCATGACTACAATACAGCCCAAGTATTTACTATTCAAAGATTCTGCTCCTGAATTGTTAGTTTAGGGTACACAAATGAGGCAGAAAAGATCAATAGGAAAACTACAAGCTTTTATACAACACTTGCTTTTATAAATGTTAAATAACTAGTAGTGTGATTATTTCTGTTGTCTTTCGATAGCCTGCGTAGGAAGTCATGCCAATCCATCATCCTTCAATAAGGTCATAAAATTGATTTTGTCTTTTATTTAACTATCCTACGTTATATAAAAGACTTGTAAATTAAAGCAATTAAGATGTCAACATGGCCCACTTTTTTCCCTCCTGAAATCACATCCACTCTATTACCTACTACCAAAGAGGGTGGGGACAGGGATGAAACAAAGGGGGAAAATGCTACAATTCTTCTTGTATCATACGATGAGGAACATGTTGTATCTATTAATAGTTCTTTCAGGGCCTCTTCTGGGTTTTTTTTGACATGATACACAGACTATATGTCTCATTTTTCAACTTATCAAGTCAAGGAGAAAACTAGCTCTATATATTATCTTCAGTTTTCAGTTGTGTTCTAACTCTTGCTTGTACAATAAACAATCATGAATTGAAGTTGCATACGTCAAGGAGTAACTCCATATGTGATATGAAAATATTTTTGCTTCGTATTAAAATACATGATGGGGTGCCTGGGTGGTTCAGTCAGTTAAGTGCCCAACTTCAGCTCAGGTCATGATCTCGTCGTGGTTTGTGAGTTCAAGCTCCACGACGGGCTCTGTGCTGACAGCTCAAAGCCTGGAGCCTGCTTCGGATTCTGTGTCTCTCTCTTTCTCTACCCCTCCCCCTTCTCAAAAATAAATAAACATTGGGGCGCCTGGGTGGTTCAGTCGGTTAAGCATCCGACTTCAGCTCAGGTCATGATCTCTTGGTCCGTGAGTTCGAGCCCCGCGTCGGGCTCTGTGCTGACTGCTCAGAGCCTGGAGCCTGTTTCAGATTCTGTGTCTCCCGCTCTCTGACCCTCCCCCGTTCATGCTCTGTCTCTCTCTGTCTCAAAAATAAATAAACATTAAAAAAAATGTTTTAAATAAATAAACATTAAACAAATTAAAAATAAAATAAAAGAACTGTATAAGAATATATTGTTTTGCACCTATTTTAACCAACAGTTTATTTGTTCCTATCAGCACATATGCCTCTGAAGAAGGAAAAAAGTTCTCTGTAGGCCATGGCCAGGTTTTATAGTTAGAACCTAGAAGATAGGATTATTCTATCTGTGAATTCCAAAGACATGTATTTACCTTCCCCGGTAATTTAAAAGGATAAAGGGAAAATATAGATCTTAGAACCTATTCATTTTAATTACAAAAGAGAACAGGAAACACTTAAAATGCCAATTGGAAGACCAGATTAATATTTAGTTTTCTCACTTTCTATTTATTGCTCAGATTTCGCCAATACCTTTTTCAATCATACAACAAACATTTACAAAGCATCAACTGTGTGAAAGACTCTAATCTCTGACTATTCGAATTTAAAACATTCTAATTAAGACGGTGTATGTAAATGTACCTCCTAGCACATTATTAACTATTAAGAAGTAATTATTAATTATGATTAATATTTTTTTTTATTTTTTTTTCAACGTTTATTTACTTTTGGGACAGAGAGAGACAGAGCATGAACGGGGGAGGGGCAGAGAGAGAGGGAGACACAGAATCGGAAACAGGCTCCAGGCTCCGAGCCATCAGCCCAGAACCTGACGCGGGGCTCGAACTCACGGACCGCGAGATCGTGACCTGGCTGAAGTCGGACACTTAACCGACTGCGCCACCCAGGCACCCCTGATTAATATTTATTAATTCTTTTACTTAAGCTTATTTTCATAACTTTGCTGTGATCAAATATTTAAATCACTGCTATAATTATGTTATTCTACTATATGTTTTATACCATAAATAAGACTGCATATAAAAATCAGTGAATATCCAGTAGTACAGCTAGAGTTGGAAGAACCAGTTATTCACAGGTTTTTAGATTAAATGACTTCCTTTTATTTTTTTAATTTTTAAATATTTTGTTTATTTTTTCTTTATTTTTAATGTTTATTTGTTTATTTTGAGAGAGAGAGAGAGAGAGAGAGAGAGAGAGAGAATGCACATGTGAGTGGGGAAGGGGCAGAGAGAAAGAGAGAATCCTAAGCTGGCTCTACACTGTCAGCACAGAGCCCAAAGTAGAGCTGAAACCCACAAACCCTGAGATCATGACCTGAGCTGAGATCAAGAGTTGGACACTTAACTGAGCCACGCAGGCACCCTGAGACTTCCTAGATTTTAAAATCGAAATCCGTCATCTAAGGGCAGAGTGAACAAAGCCTAGAAAAATTAAATGTCTTGTGCCTGGTCTTAGAGGCAGAGATGCATTAAAATCAAGTTGTTCTGATATTTTTCATATAAAACACACTTTCATGGTCTTCCATGAAATCTCTCTTTCTCTAAATACATACACATGTATGTGTGTGTATATATATATATGTATATAATTACAGACAAACTAAATAAGTAACGTATCAGTTAGTGATAAGAGAATAGTAATGTAATCCTTAGATGTTAAAAAGAATTTAATAATGCCCAGACCAGAGATCCCAAGAAAATTTAACCATGTAACACAGATTTAGTGTTCAAGGTATCTCAGAAACGTATGGATTGTTGTTGAAACAAAAATATTGTAAGCAGTCAAGTTAAATATTAACAGCAAAGGGCTTCCTATTTCTTCATATTGTTAATTATTTACTTTCCCTTACTTTGTTTATATTATTTATATTATTTGGAGTGGTCTTCATCAGTACCATCTGAATGCATTACATAATGAGATTACCAGGTTGGTTAGCTTTAAGAACAGCAAAGGAGGAGGGCAGACCCTCAGAGGGCCCCGTAATAGAGGCTTCTGGTCAACTACACGGCCTTCCAGTTGGATTGTGGCTACTGAATGTGAGAAGCGATCAGTACTTTCAAGGAGATTTGGGGCTTACAAAATAAAAGCCAGACCCATGTGATCTACCTTCACTTTGAAATCAGTAACAAAAAAACATTGTGAGGGAGACACCGGCATTCTTCAGTGAAAGAGTGAAGGAAGAGGCTTACCAAGACCTTCGCATTGGTTGAACAATCTTGGTTCAGTGTGACAGTATTCCCGATTTTGCCTAGGGACAGTTCTCATTGCTAAGTGATGATCTCGCATTCTGGGCAGTCACTTCTCAGTATCATAGATTTTCATACTGTAACTAAGAGATAAAGATCTTCCTCCTCAAGAGAGTTAAGAAAGAGATCCCCTGAGACCAAGGTTATACCCTAATTTGGCTGACCCATCCATTCTTACAGGTGGCCAAAACAAGCCAATTGTGACTGCCATTATCCTCTGTGCCTGGAAGAGTGGAGAAGACCAACAGAAATCAGAAATAGCTCTCTCCTTGGTTTACATCAGAAACAAAAGCTAATCTTGAAGTCCCAAGGACGACGGGCATTCTGAAGCTGACCATGCCATTAGCTTAAAATCTACTCCACGCAAAAAGCAATTCCGAAATGTCAACAAAGGTTAAATTTCCTTATGATTAGAGAAGTACTTATTTTTCTCAAGAGTGGCCCAATATTGGTTTTGGGGTTTAAACAATCCTAAATCATCAGCGTGACTAGCTTTCCTGCTTTTGACACGCCTTTAAGAACTTTTAGATGGGCTTAACTTTTTATTTACCACAACATTTCCATTCATTTCAGCGTGTAACTGCCAAGAACTTTTCAGTTTCAGCACCCTCTAGGTAGCAAATACCCTTCTACATACTGTCAATATAAAGATAAATAAAACACACTAGCCTATAGGAAAACATCCTCCCGACAGGCTGCAACTCTTCAGGGCACCCACTTCAATGCAGTGAATGCATGACCTCATAAGGCAGGGTAAGTTCTCACAAGCTAAATGTCAATGATGTTCATTACTAAGTGAGAACACAATTAGAAACACTTGCTACTAATAGTGTGAACATACTCTTCTGTTACACAATGTCCTTATAACACATTTTAATTTCTCAGGGAAAAAAAAAACCTCTTTCAATGTTTTAAATGAGGTCTGATGTGTCTGTGTAAGTTTCAGCAAATACATTGGCTTAATTTTCTCTACCATCAGCAAATAACCATTATCACTGTTAGCATAATATACTAAGTGCTGAACAGAAGTTAAAAACCAACAAAAGGGTCTCTTTGAGAAGAATGGAAGTCACGGTTCGGAAAATCCCGATTCTATACTCCGTCAGTTTATGCTGAAACTTCGAGTTTGCATCTTCATAAAGTGATGAAAGACCCACATTTTGGTGCTATTCTTTGACTGACTTGGGACTGGTAGGTGAAGGAGTATAGCCTTCACTCAAGCTGTGGAGTTATTTCTGAAATGATATTATTAAGTGCCCTCAGGGACAGGATGTAGTTGAAAGGATGCATAAGTATTTAATTAGTATTCAAAATGCCCAGTACACGTTATTTGGCAACTATACAGGTTAGCTGAAGGGAGTTGGTGCCCAAAATGATTTCGTGATATCCAAATAAAATGAACATCTGTATATTTATTCCATGAAGCATTACTAAACCTCTAAAATATTAAACATGTACTTCTATATAATGAGTGGGTGTGAGAAAGCAAATATTAAACATAAATGGTTTAAACCAAGAAAGGATTTCTCTGGAAAGAATAAACACTAAGTGACTGGGGGGTAGAAGAAGAGTGGGAATAAAGGGCAAACGAAATCTTCCTTGCTTAATTGTTTATAAATTGTTACGAGACAAAGTTCTCTCTATGCCCAAATTATGTAATTTACCCGAAGTGTGCAGGCTGCTCTGTTCAGCAACGCTGATAACGACACTAATAGTTTAATTACAACTTGCTGCTCAAGGAGATAAACAAGGCTGTTTGCTTTTTAAACCAGGGGTTACAATTACTTTTAAACGCGGGGGAAAGGCACATCTGTGAGTAGATCTTACTATGTCAGGAAAGCAACCAGAAACCAGCTGGAAAATAAACAAAGCGCCAGGAGTGAACAGCCTGCGCAAAATTAGAGCAGAACTGCCTGATTTGAGCAGTGGAGCAGTAGGCGTGAGGCGTAGTAAACAGGCGGCAAATGTAGGTGGGCACGGATAGAAAAGTTTTTGGTGACTAGATCTCCTGAGTTTTCCCTGGGATTCCATCACTGGGAGGGACTGGGCACCCCTCCCTCCGCTGTCTTGTTTATAGTCACATCTCTGTCACACAGTCCTTCGTTTCAGCACCACCGAGGGAGGACAGCTCCCCTATCTGCAGAACACCGTCCACTGCGACTGCTCTCCCTTCTCTACCAACATCCTCTGGATACACTTTCTCTTTCTTGCTGGTGTCTTTCTTGATTTTGCTTTTAGGGAGATTCTAAGAGGCATATAGAAGAGACTGGGACCTTGTTGGGCTTGTTTATTTCCAGAGAAAAGACAGACAAGTCTTGTCCAAAAAGTCCAATCTTTTAACTGGCCTCCAGAGAAATTTAACCAGAATAAAAGATGGCAAGTCACTGGGTTTAATCTGGCAGCGAAACGGCTCAACGCTCTCAGTAGTAGCTGAAACTCGAAGCCTTCTTTTAGTGTTTTATTTTATTGTTTGGTTGTTAAAAGTAAAACAAGGTAAATAACCTTTACTAACTGCCGCTCTAGCCCTTTCCTCTCCTGTGCTGAGACAAAGACACTCAGGGAATGTACCAGAATTTGGTAGCAAAGGGGTCAGTGGTACAATTTCTGAAATCACTCAGCAAGAAAACAATCTCAGTCATAAAAGAAACTCTTCTCTGTCCTTCTGAGGACCCCTCACAACCATATCCTGAATCCTGAATCAAGGATTATCAGTTCCAAAGTGAGACCATAGGCTACACAGCATGCACAAAAATTGCCAAAGCTTCTCCCAATAAAGTCCTCATTTCCCCAGCACGAAATCCAGAGGAAAACATTTTAGGAGTGACAAGAAAACATATGATTAAAAACCCAAATCACCAAGACAGGAAAATATAACACTCCAACCAAGTTGGCTGCTCTGATCCTTTCAGTTACCCTTCTAGTCATGAAGATATGGTTCCTTAGCCAACACATCTTGTTTCTCTATTCAGAGTTTTTTCTCTTTTGTCCAAACTTCTCAATAGTGTATAAAATACTCATCATGTGAAGGTTCTCTTTGCTCCAACACATGCACACAACATACTTTCATTCAGTTCCATTTTCAAGGATTTAGTTTCCTAAAGAAAAAGGTATTATCTGGTTTTTAAACTTATTTCGAGGGATAGTGTTCAGGAAAATTCCCTCACTCTTTTTGCAATGGATTTGCTAGAACACTGAGGGACTCTAAAAACGAAGAGACACAGCTGGGGTGGTGGCTTAGAAGTCATTCAGAAAAGGCAGCACTATGAAGTTATTGTTGAACAACTTCTTCCCGATGATGGTGACCATCTGCTACTAACAGGGGTGATGTCTGCCTATGAATCCGGAGAAGCAGCAGCAGTGGGGACAGCTGACACTGGGCGCTTCTCATCAAGTAAGCCTGAGAGGTCTCTCAACTGAAGGATGTTGACTCTCTGGATCCCTCAGTCCTCTCTATTGCCCCTTCCTTTCTTCTTCCCTCCCTCCCTTCCTCTCCCTCTTTCTTCTTTTCCCCCTCCCTCCCATGACCCCTTCCTCCCTCCCTCTTTACCCTCCTCCCTCCTCCCTCCCTCCTCTACCTCAGTTGCCCCTTTCACTTAATTCCATCTGGGCCACTTTGAGCACCAGTACCAGTGACAGAATCAGATCACCTAACATGTATCCAACAGACAATGTAATTATTATTATTATTATCATCCTTCGGGTTGCTCTCCCACTGCTCGGTGGGAAGATAAGGTCCCGTTGGTAGCTGTCAACCCCACACCCTCTCACCCCTCCAACACCGCAGCAGTGGCATCAGCCCAGCAAAATCACCAGCCCGAATGTCACCAACAAGTTCCACCCTGTAGGAGCCCTGCCAGCACACCTCCCCGGCAGAACCTTGCCAGACCCTCCGCCCACAGCCAGTGCACTCGCAGCCCGATCCAGCTCTGGGTTATTCCTATGATCATTGTTATCACTGACAACACTTTCTTCTCCTTATGGAAAGGCGAAGCCCGCGTGTGACTCCAGGGCGGATGTAGAGCTCCACGCACTACCCTCCCCCACCTCTGCAACACACACGCGCGCGCGCGCGCGCGCGCGCGCACACACACACACACACACACACACACACACCCCTCCGCACACTGGCGACACAAAGAGCGAGTGAGCGAGCCCGGCGTCCGGCTGGGTAGGGAGGGGGGCGGGAGGGAGGACCCCGCCGGAAGGGGGACACCCCAGGAGGGGCAGGGGGCTGAGCCAGCCGGCGTGGAGGGAAGGGAGGCGAGGAAGCGGGGTGGGGGAGAGAGCGAGGCGAGAGGGTCGTCCCTACCTGCCCCTAGGTTGAAGGAGATCCTGGCTTCGGCGAGGTACGGCGTGTCGCTCTTGGAGCGGACTCTTCTGATGGGCCGCCGGTCTATATCATCCTCCGAAGATGCCGCCATTAATGTGGGAGGCAGGAGCAGGGTCGCCCGGCGAGCTGAGAGGGAGAAGGAGACGGAGAGAGAGAGGGAGAGAGAGGCGGAAAAGGGGAGGAGGGGAAAGGAAGAGGCTCACGCACGGGGAGGGGGAGGGGAGAGGGGGAGGGGAGAGGAAGGGAACGGGACGGGGAGGGAGAGGGAAAAGAGGGGAAAGAGGAAAAAAAAAAGAGGGAGAGAGAAAGAAAGAGAGCAAAGGAGAGAAAAGGGTGAAGGGAGAAAAAGAAAATCCGTTAAGGATTCGTGGACTGGAGCAGAGATCAGGCTCTCTATCCCTGGCTTGCGCCCAGGGCTCCCCTAACTCCTCTTGCAGCCACAGGGCCAATGGGTCAGTGTTCCCGGACTGACACCCCGCCTCTGCCCGCAGCCCCGGTTCTCAGCTGTTGGCACAGACGGGCCAATGCGAAAGGGAAGGCTCCAAAGCAAAGATGCCCAGTCAGCACTGTGCCCTCTCCCGCCAAACGCACTTACTCTGCTCTTCAAGTGCACGCTAGGGTCTCCTTAACCCACAGCGTTCTCTAGACTGAGGATGCCTGGCCAGACACACCAACTTCGGCTTTCCTTGTGTGGATGGAATTACTACCTTTGGGGTGCAAGCCTGGGGGGGGGGGTCATGGAGGAGGGCACTGCCCCCAGGGCACCCCTCTGCTCCCCCTTCCCAACCCAGAGCTCAAATAAAGATGCAACCTGGTCTGCAATCCTCAGAAGCTTTCTCACCAGCCCCATTGAACCCTAGATGTGGAGGGAGAGGAAAAGTCTGTACAAGTTTGGGAGCACTTTGGCAGTAAAGTTTCCAGAGTTGGGACTTTGAATGTAGACCAGGCATACCCACCCAGAATTGAGGGACCCTCTTTGACAGCCACTAACTTCTAGGACGTGCTTGTGTCCACGTAAGTACCTATTCATTTTAACCTTCAACACTCTCTTCATGTGGTGACTTAGAGGACAAAGAGTCACCTTCGCATTGGACCCACAGTCTCTGTAACCCAGTGCCATTGTTTTGAAGGAGAGGTAAAGATCAAGGACAGGCTACATTTCTTTGAATGTTTGCACTGCAAACTTCCCACGTTACCCAGCACGGAAGGAAGTAGAAAGGTTTCTGGAGTGTGACTGAAAATGGTCTGATGCTCCTGCTGAATCTATTGATGGGCTATACCCTTTGATGTCTGCCTTTCTACAGCCTCGGTCACTTGGTCTTTTTTGTGGCCCGATGTTGCCACTCATCTTTCTAGCAAGAGCTCACCTGGAGTACACAGATAAATGCTGCCTTGATTCTCTCCTGGCTACAAAGGCAATCTCAATGTCAAGTCATACCCTTCAATCTCAGAGGAAGAAACGCTGCCCCATCTCTGCAAGACTTCCCTCTGCACTTCAGGGGTCAGTGGGAACTCTCATGAACTCTCATCTCCTGCTCTTACGCTCTAGAATCTTCAGTCTCTCCGCACGGGTTTTTGACTTCCCACATGGAGAATAACTCTTCACCTTGGGAAAAATATATCTGCCCTTGGCCTCACTGCTTCCCTACCACACTATTTCCTTCCCCTTCTGCTTCGCCCTCCCGTGGAACTTTTGCCCCACAGGCTCCGTTTCTTCACCCTCAACCCCCTCTGTCATCCCCACTGCTGGTTCCTATCCCCCCCACCACCCCCCCCATGCAAGCAAAGCTATTTTAAAGGTCATCATGTCCTTCTAACAGTTAAATCCATTTCTGTCTTGCCTTCTCTGAAGCGTGTAGTAAACTATTCTTTTGAACCAGTCTCCTCCATTGGCTTTCAGTACCAGGCTTCCTCCTGAATCGCTCAATTTCTGATTGTTCTCCAAGTATCTGCAATGTTAATTTGAAATTGCTTATCCCGGCGTTCAAGGCCGTTCACAACCTGACTCTAATATGTTTTTCCAAACTTGTCTCCCATTGTTCATTCCAGTCTGCCCAGATTTCTCCCAGCGAGTCTGGCTCATTTCTGCATTTCTGTCTTGGCTTGGGCCACACACCACAAATTTCTTCCCTGTAAACTTCACATGTTCTCCCTCAGGAATGTCAGATAACTGGCCCACTAGCCTTTGGCATAGGACATAGTAAATGCTAAATAGATTTTTTTTTTTTAAATAAAAGAAAGGAGGAGAGGAAGAAAGGGAGAGAGGAAGGAGAGAAGAGAAAGGAGTTGTTACATAAGTAATGAGTAGCTGAATTTGGGAATCAAATCCTTGTCTGCCCGATTTTTAAATCCTGTGCCCTTAACCAGTGTATCGATTTGCTAAGTACATACATTTGGTTGACTGGCCACATTTAAAATTCACTTTTCTATGACATTTGCCTAATTATTATGGCCCGTTTATCTCTGTTAAACATAGATTCTAAATGGATACTTCCTCTCTCAGGAGACACAACCAGGGTATTTGGCTCATCAAATGAACCATGAAGGTGAATGCTTTTCAATGGCTAGACAGGCTGCAAACCAATATTATGATTGTAACATTTAGGTTCAGGCTCTTAAGGAAGTGGAAACGTAAGGAAATAAATGCCAACAATTCTGAACACTGTGTAAACTCTACCTCTCTTGAATGAAGGCAGTGCCACTAATTGTTCAAAATATTTGGGATTCTCCATCCCCTTATATTTTCATTCATCAGCCGTGTCTTTGAAAAAAAAAAAAAACCTGGGGTGCCTGGGTGGCTTAGTCGGTTGAGCGTTGGACTCTTGATTTCGGCTCAAGTCACGATCTCATGGTCGTGAGATCACGCCCTGTGTCGGACTTCATGCCTGGGTATGGAGCCTGCTTGGGATTCTCTCTCTTCCTCTCTCTCTCTCTCTCTCAAAATAAATAAATAAACATTAAAAAATCATGGGGCGCCTGGGTGGCTCAGTCGGTTGGGCGTCCGACTTCAGCTCAGGTCACGATCTCGCGGTCCGTGAGTTCGAGCCCCGCGCCGGGCTCTGGGCTGATGGCTCAGAGCCTGGAGCCTGCTTCCGATTCTGTGTCTCCCTCTCTCTCTGCCCCTCCCCCGTTCATGCTTTGTCTCTCTTTGTCTCAAAAATAATAAACATTAAAAAAAATTTTTTTAAATATTAAAAAAAAAACAATAAAGCCATTTGCAGTAATACCTAGCCTTAGCTTTCCCTGTGTTTCTTTGATTTTACATTTAATGTTTCTTAATATAGAAACTACATCTTTGGATTACTATATCTTCTTCTTTTGACATTTTAGGAGATTAAGAGCTTAACATTGCTACTACTTGAGGTATGCCTTTCTTTAAAGGAGTCTAAGTGTACTTTCATAAGATTTTATTATGGTCATTTTATGATTGAAATAATTCTCGCTAGACCTACTTTTGATAAAAATGACATAAAAATACTACGTCTACCTACGTGTTCTTGAATTATTTTATCATATTTTTAATTTTTTTTAATGTTTATTTACTTTTGAGAGGCAGTGAGAGACAGAGTATGAGTGGGGGAGGGGCAGAGAGAGGAGACACAGCATCTGAAGCAGGCTCCAGGCTCCCCGCTGTCAGCACAGAGCCCCAGGATGGTCTCAAACCCACAAACAGTGTGATCATGACCTGAGCCAAAGTCAGGCCCTTAACCGACCGAGCCACCCAGACATCCCTTTTAGCATAGTTTTATCTTCCAGTTTTGGACTTCCCCAGTGTACTGTCTCCTTTCTCTCGCCTAGGTTTTCCCATTCTCTGTTCACGTCGCCTCTTTTCGCACATCTTTCGTGCAATTCGCTTACAAAATCAATTCCATTTCACGGATCTCCCTCTTATCCGGTCTGAGGACTCGCTTTCGTGGGTTTGTCCCTTCTTGTTTCTCTGGGATTCCTTTCACAGACATGATCTCTTCTCATAAACTACCTGAGTGACATAAGGGAAGAAGCACTGTGGTGGGGATCCGGGACACTGGGTTCTGTGCATCTCACCAGACAACACTGGACATCACTCACTCTACCAAAATGGATCTCAGTCACTTCAGCTTGAAAAATACCAGAGTCAGATAACGTGATCTTAAGGCCCTGCCTGGCTCTAATACTCTATGATATTTGCAGCTATTTTTGTATTTCCTTTCCATAAATATCCATGGCATATTTTACCTCTGGATCTCAGAAAATACATTGTCCCTTTGATTTGCAACTAATCATATTTAGGAAACCACATGGTATCCATGTTTGTCTCAAGTGATTTCATATTATTCAAGTCTATTTTCTACGCCTGTGAATCTTTTAGAATCCATTTTTTTTCCTCATAGTGTTTCCGTCATCTGGCAACACCCATATGACTGATTGTGTGTGCACATGTGGGGGTTTGGGTGTGTATTCAGAAAGAACTGAATTCAACTGTGATCTCAAGAACTTTTGAATATATATATTTTTTAAATTTTTTTTAACGTTTATTTATTTTTGATACAGAGAGAGACAGAGCATGAACGGGGGAGGGTCAGAGAGAGGGAGACACAGAATCCAAAACAGGCTCCAGGCTCTGAGCTGTCAGCACAGGGCCCGACGCGGGGCTCGAACTCACGGACCACGAGATCATGACCTGAGCCGAAGTCGGCCACCCAACCGACTGAGCCACCCAGGCACCCCAAGAACTTTTGAATATATTTTTAAAAAGCTTGCTTCTTTTTGAGTAGACTCCTGACCAAGGATGAGGGTCTTTTTCTTTTCTAAAACCAGCCGACATTTTAACACTGAAGACCCTTCCATGCGTGTGGTATCCACCGTGAGAAACAGAAAAAGAGAAACAATATGGTGGTCAGAAAAGTAGTATTTTGTGTATCCTTCACTGGCATGGAAGAGGATAAAAGTGGGAAGAGAAGGGAGAACGAAAGAGCAATATTCCATCCTAATCAAGAAAACTCTTTAGGTGAGTGAAGTTTTAAAAATATTACTCAAAGTGTGTTTCTAGGACACCCCTACATCGATATCACCTAGAATACTTGTTACGGTGTAGATTTTCCAGGCCCCCAACCTGGACCTACTGAATTTTGAGGGGATGAGAACTCGTTACTTAGATTTTCAAAAGGCTCCTAACTAAGTCCATTCTTACCACTTGTATTCACAATAATACCGGAGGTCTTGGTCAATGCAGTGAGTTAAGTCAAAGGAAAGAAATTAAAAAGATATAATGATTGGAAAACAAGAATAAACTGGTGATTAGTTGAATATGTTGGGATTGTGTACACATAGAAACCATAAAAATCCAGGCTCTTAGAAATAATGCCTGCATTTGACAACATTAGTGATACGATGGCAGTATAAAACACCAATTTTGTTTCAACATACTGGCAAAATCAGAAAATGGAATTTAAAAAGAACTATTTACAATAGTGTCAAAACCATCAAACGCTTATGAATAAATCTCACAAAAGATGAGCAGCATCTCTACACGAAAAACGACAAAACATTCCTGGAAGAAATTAATAAGACCCAAATAAATGAGGAGTGGTATGCCTAAACCATTCTCATGCTCATGAATTAAAAGACACGCTATGTAAAAGCATCGGTCTCTTCAAACCGATCTATAGATTCAATGACATTCCAGTTCAAATCCATTTTTTTTTCATTGACAAGCTGATTCTAAAATTTATATGAAAATGCAAAGGGATGAGACTAGTCTTACCATGACAAAGAAAATAGCTGTGGAGGATTTGCAGTAGAAGATATCAAGACTTATTATAAAGATATAGAATTCAAAAACAAAATAAGATAATTAGACAAATGGAAGAGAACAGAGAATTTTAAAATGGACCCAGAGATAAACAGTTGCCTGGTTATGACAAGAGCCCCACTGCAGTATTATAGGGTGAAGATGGATTTTTCAATACATAGTGCTTGAACACTTGGATATTCACATGGTGGAAGAAAACAAACCTTGATCCCTATCTCACACCATACAAATTCAATTTCAAGTGGATCATGGACCTAAATGTGAAAGGTAAACAACAAAGTTTCTAGAAGAAAATTTTTTCATAGAATATTTTATGACTTCAGCAAAGATTTTTAAATAGGACATGAAAAGCACTAACCATAAAAGAACAAACAGGCATGTTGGCGCTATTAAAACTAAGAAATTTTGGGGGCGCCTGGGTGGCTCAGTCGGTTAAGCATCTGACTTCAGCTCAGGTCACGATCTCAGGGACCGTGAGTTCGAGCCCCACGTAGGGCTCTGGGCTGATGGCTCAGAGCCTGGAGCCTGCTTCCGATTCTGTGTCTCCCTCTCTCTCTGCCCCTCCCCCGTTCATGCTCTGTCTCTCTCTGTCTCAAAAATAAATAAATGTTAGAAAAAATTTTTAAAAAAATTAAGAAATTTTGTTCATCACAAGATACAATTAAGAATACAGCATACCAAAAGATGTGGGATATGCAGCGAAAACAGTGCTGATAGGGGAATTTAGAGCACAAAATATTTACATTAGAGAAGAGGAAAAGTCTCAAGTCAATAATCCTACCTTAAGAACTAGAGAAAAAGAAGAGGAAAGTAAATCTAAAGTGAGTAGAACTAATAAAGATAAGAGCATAAGTCACTGAAATTGAAAACATGAAAACAATAAAAAAGTAAATGAAACAAAAAGCTCATTCTTCAAAAAAAATTGATAAAATTGATTAACTTCTAGCAAGCCTAGCGGTGATAAAAATAGAGAAGATACAAATTACTATTATCAGAAATCAAACTGGGGTAATCATTATAGATCCTATATCTATTAAAAGGATAATAAGAGAATACTACAAACACGTGTATGCACACATATTCAATAGCTTAGCACAAATAAACTACATGCATTCTTCTTAATTAAAGAAAAGACAGAGGTGCCTGGCTGACTCACTCGGTGGAGCATGCAACTCTTGACTTTGGGGTTGTGAGTTCAAACCCTACATTGAGTGTGGAGATTACCTGAAAAATAAAATCTTTAAAAAAATAAAGAAAAGACATCAGTAGGAGAGTGGAAAGGCAAGCCACACACTGGGAGAAGATATTTTCAGTTTTATATACAACAAAGGACTAGTAACCAGAATATATAAAGAACTTCTAAAACAAGAATGAAAAGACAGACAATTCAATATCTTTAAAAAAAATGGACAAGAGACTTGAATAGACCCTTCACCCACAAGAAAATCCAAATGGCCAGTAGGCATAAGAAAAAATGCTCAGAATCATTACTTAGAGGTAAATTCAAATAGAAACCTCAATGAGATATCATTACACATCCACCAATTTGGGTAAAACTTAAAAGTCATCCAATGCCAAATTGGTGAGGATGTGGAAGAATTAGAGCTCTCATGAAAGCTGGTGGGAATGTGAACTTGTAAAACCACTCTGGAAAGCTGTTTACACACACAGTATACATAAACATATACTCAAATATGCACACAAATACTCTATGACCCAAACAAGCAGGTCCATAACAGATGTATCCATAATGGCCCGAAACTGAAAACACCCAAATGGCCATCAACAGAAAAATGTACAAAACTGAGTGGAGTATCTTCATTACAATGTCATACATTATGGAAATGAAGAAAGAACAAACTATCACTAGAGGCAACAATATAGATGAATCTCATAGGCATAATGTTGAACAAAAGAAGCCAGATCTAAAAAAGTATATGTTGTATGAATACTTATGTATTCCATTTATGTGAAGTTTGAAAAAAAAGAAAGAAAGACAGCGAATATACAGTAATAGGAGGTTAATTAAAAAGATAATTCTTGGAGGGGGCACAAAGGAACATTTTGGGATGTAGGCAAGAGTCTATATCTTGATTTGAGTGGTGATTATATCTTTTAGAAAAGGTAATTACTTTTGTAAAAGTTCATCAAATTATACATTTTATATTTGTGTATATCACTATATATATTATATACCAGTAAAAATAAATCTTTGAAAGCTTTCAGCTTACAAAATTATGCTTGCTTTAGTAAAAATTTACTATACGTTTAGAAATAAAACTTACACATTATTATATAAACAAATATATCCCGGAGAATATGATAGAATGTGGAGTAGTGTAGTTATTTGGCACCAACTATTATCAATTTAAAAATAAATGCACAAGCTCTTTTTGAAAGTTAAAATGCTTCCAGCTTATTAATACGCACAAATAAATGTGATAATCCTTGCCTTTGAGTACCAAATATTCACAAAACCACACTATTATGACAATTAATTTTGATCTGATTAATTAAAATAGGTTCCTAATGACTTGGGCCATCTTTGTGAAGATCAACATTCCACTACCCCCCAATTCCGTAGGGTTTTTTTTTTTTCTGTCTCAGTCTTAGTTTTGGGATATCATCATATCTATCTTTTACAACCATGATCTCTTTAAGTATTCTGTTCCCAGCCTTCTGTGCTGCATTAAACACAACAACAAATAGCTAGACTGAAAATGCAGATGAGGGGGGCGCCTGGGTGGCGCAGTCAGTTAAGCGTCCGACTTCAGCCAGGTCATGATCTCGCGGTCCGTGAGTTCGAGCCCCGCGTCGGGCTCTGGGCTGATGGCTCAGAGCCTGGAGCCTGTTTCCGATTCTGTGTCTCCCTCTCTCTCTCTGCCCCTCCCCCGTTCATGCTCTGTGTCTCTCTGTCCCAAAAATAAATAAACGTTGAAAAAAAAATAAATTAAAAAAAAAAAGAAAATGCAGATGAGGAACAATGAAAGAATGATGAAAGTAGGCTTCTTGTTATGCCGGAAACAAGGCAGCATTCCCCCAAATTAAGGGGTATGTCATAAGAACACAGAAGCCAGCCTGAAAGGAGTTGCCCCGGTCAAATCTGGAATGATTGGAGCACAAAAAATACTTCAGTCCACTAATGAATGATACATTGTTAATAACGGGTATTCACGAGTCCTCCTAATAAATATGTAAGTGGATAAAACTGATACGAATTGGGTAAATAACCAAACAAGTTAATTCAGGAAAGGGGAGGGCTCTTGCTTCCAGTGGAATGCAGAGAGCTAATGCATCAATGTGGAAAAAGTGGAAAAGTTACAAAATCATCATTTTGCAGCCATTGTAATAAAGATCAAGCAAGGACCGGTAACGCTAAGTCTTGGTGGAAATTCTGACGATGAGCAGGATATTTTCATGATCTGAAAGTTTCTCCCCACAGACTTATTAGTTCCCAGGGAGAAATGGGAAACCACCTTGACTGGGCAATCAAAGTTACCATCACCAATGGGAGACAGATAGACATTGAGTAGAGAACATACAATTACCCTTGGAGCGCTCTCGCCTAGAATGCATCACCTGAGTAGAACAACGAGGATGTATCAGAAACCTCAAAAGTAGGAAGCGTTTATGAAAAAGGGGACGGGGGAACTGTATTTTTAAAAAATACTGATGTTCTAAAAGGCAAATTAAGGCTTTGAAAACTTCCAGATAAAAGGAGGTGAAAGATATCTGACCCTAGACTGGAATCTGTACTGGAGTTAGATCTTAGAGTGAACTGACTCTAGACTATACCTGTCTTGCAGAGGAAAAGTGCTGTAACGGACATTCTGGGATCAACTGAGAAAACTGAAATTCAAAGAGCAGATTAAAGTATCAATGTTAAAGAGGTCAAAGACCTGTATTCTGAAAGCTGTAAAACGCTGATAGAAGCAATTGAAGATGACACAAACAAATGGAAAGACATTCTATGCTCATTGATCGGAAGAACAAATATCGTTAAAATGTCTATACTACCCAAAGCGATCTCTTCATTCAGTGTCATCCCTATCAAAATACCAACAGCATTTTTCACAGAGCCAGAACAATCCTCAAATTTGTATGGAACTGTAAAATACCCCAAATAGCCAAATCAACCTTGAACAAGAAAAGCAAAGCCAGCGGCATCACAATTCTAGACTTCAAGTTATATCACAAAGCTGTAGTGATCAAAACAGTATGGTACTGGCACACAAATAGACACACGGATCAATAGAACAGAATAGAAAACCCAGAAGAGAACCCACAAGTATATGGTCAATTAATCTTTGACAAAGCTGGAATGGCTATCCAATGGGGAAAAGATAGTCTCTTCAACAAAAGGTGTTGGGAAAACTGGACAGCCACATGCCAAAGAATGAAACTGGATCACTTTCTTACAGTCTACACAAAAATAAATTCAAAATGGATTAAAGATCTGAATGTGAAGAAAAAAAAAAGATCAAAATGTGAGACCTGTATCCATCAAAATCCTAGAGGAGAACACAAGCAGTAGTAACCTCTTTGACATCGGCCATAGCAGCTTCTTTCTAGATTTGTCTCCTGAGGCAAGGGAAACAAAAGCAAAACCCAACTACTGGGACTTCATCAAAATAAAAATCTTTTGCACAGTGAAGGAAACAATTGACAAAACGAAAAGGCAACCTACAGGCTGGGAGAAGATATTTGCAAATGACATGTCTGATAAAGGTTAGTATCCAAAATATATAAACAATTTATGAAACTCACCACCCAAAAAGTGAATAATCCAATTAAAACATGAAGAAATATTTTTCCAAGGAGACACACACATGGCCAACAGACACATGAAAAGATGCTCAACATCACCGATCATCAGGGAAATACAAATCAAAACAATGAGATATTGCCTCGACCTCACACCTGTCAAAATGCTAAGTCTAGGGGGATATTTTGTTGTCTAAAACCAACAACACAAGAAACAACAGGGGCGGACAAGGATGCAGAGAAAAGGGAACCCTCGCGCACTGGTGGTGAAAACGCGAACTGGTGCAGCCACTCTGGAAAGCAGTATGGAGGTTCCTAAAAAGCTAAAAATATGCTACTCTATGATCTAGCAATTGCACTACTAGGTATTTACCCAAAGAATGCAAAAATACTAATTCAAAGGAACACATGTATCCCAATGTTTATAGCAGTATTATCTACAATAGCCAAATTATGGAAACAGCCCAAGTGTCCGTCGACTAATGAGTGGATAAGGAAGATGTGGTGTATATAAATACACACTGAGTGGAGAACATACAATTACCCTTGGAGTGTTCCCGCCTAGAATGCATCACCTGAGTAGAACAACGAGGATGTATCAGAAACCTCAAAAGTAGGAAGCGTTTACTAAAAAGGGGATGGGGAAACTGTATTTTTTAAAAATACTGATGTTCTAAAAGGCAAATTAAGGCTTTGAAAACTTCCAGATAAAAGGAGGTGAAAGATATCTGACCCTAGACTGGAATCTGTACAATATACAACAGAATGTTATTCAGCCATAAAAAGGAATGAAATCTTGCCATTTGCAATCACATGGATGGGGCTAGAGTGTATAACGCTAAGTGGAATAAGTCAGCCAGAGAAAGACAAATACCATATGATTTCACTTATATGTAGATTTAAGAAACAAAACAAATGAGCAAAGGGGGAGGGCAAGAAAGAAAGGCAAACCAAGAAAGAGACTCTTAGCTATAGAGAACAAACTGACGGTTACCAGAGGGGAGATGGGTGGGGGGATGGGTTAAAAAGTAGGTGATGGGGATTAAAGTGTGTATTTGCCAAGGGGTGCCTGGGTGGCTCAGTCAGTTAAGCGTCTGCTTTTGGCTCAGGTCATGATCTTGTGGTTTGCAGGTTTGGGGCCAGCATGGGGCTCTCTGCTGTCAGTGCAGAGCCTGCTTCGAATCCTCTGTCTCCTTTTCTCTTTGTCCCTCCCCCACTTGCTGTCTCCCTCCCTCCCTCTCTCTCTCTCTCAAAAAGCAAATAGACATTAAAGAGTGTACTTGCTGAGATGAGCACCAGGTACTGTATGGAAGTGTTGAATCACTATATTATACACCTGAAACTAATATTACATTGTATGTTAACTAACTGGAATTTGAATAAAAACTTTAGAAAATATATATTTAGTATAAATGTTCAATTGATTCCAGTTGACAGCTATGCCGTGGTTATGGAACAGGCTATCCTATTCTTATTCTTAGGAAATGAACAGTTAAGTATTAGGAATAAAGGGCTAGGATGGTTTAGAAAAAAATATTTTTGTATATATATATATATATATATATATATATATATATATATACACAGACACACACAAAATCAAATGCACACACACACTTGCATGTATATATTCTCTTTCCCTTCCTCTCTTGTCTCTGTCTCTATTCCTCTCTCTAAATACGCACTTTTACATTCCTCTCTGGATAGAACAATCAATCATACTAGTAAAAGCATGTTTGTTTCTTATTATTTAAGAGAGTTTCCAAGGACTAAAGATGATGCCCCATCCTTACTTCCAACCTTTCTGAAAAATTGTCATTGTCAGTTGTTCTCACAGGCTGTGGATAAATACGGTATTGATCTTAAGGGTAATCTGTCCTGTATTTAAGCTAGAGGTCTTTGAAGTTTTGTTCAAAAATTTAAAATTGGGGCGCCTGGGTGGCTCAGTCAGTTAAGCGTCTGACTCTTGATGTCGACTCAGGTCACGATCTCACAGTTTGTGAGATCGAGACCTGCGCCCGGCTCTGTGCTGACAGTGCCTGATGGGGGATTCTCCCTCTCCCTCTCTCTCTGCCCCTGCCCACCCCCCCCAACAATAAATAAATAAACATTCAAAAAATAAGAAAAAATTGATTGCTAGAGGAGTCAAGCAGATTAAGAATCTGGGCTGTAGAGATGAAGTATATATGTCACTATTTTGCGTATTTAATATGAGTCAAAAATACAAGAACTTTCACACCTCACAATTAAAATGCGCATGATATCACCCACCGATTGCAGTGATGTTATTCAAAATCACTCATGTGGAAAATACGAAATGTAACTGATGAGGATCAAAGCAACTAACTGAAATATCAACCCCCCAAGGTTGCATTGGTTAACATAGACCTTAAATAGGGTTTGACAAAAATACACCGAAAAGACTTTGGGGCTTTTTATTATAACTAGATTTAGTAAGTAGCTGCTGAGACATTTGTTCTTTTCTATAAATATGCATACTTTGCTAGAAAACCAAGAGTCTGTGGAACTGTTATCGATACATCTTAGCTCTCTCTGCTTCACTTTGCCATTAAATCAGCCGTCCGCTCCACAGAGTTCCGATATGAAGCCTCTTTTTTCTTTCTGGCTAATTTTGTGGGGCCAGAAAGGTGAGGGCGTGGCCGCCTTGTTTTTATAATCGCTGCCCAGCTTTCTAGCCCCATAACGTTTACTGGCCTGAATTCAGTTCTATCAGGCGGCACGACTTTGGAGATACACCATTCCCCTCCTAGCATATGTGACTAGAACTGTAGAATCTTCCGCAGCTTGTGCCGTCAGGCTCCAAAGGTGGTGGCCTCGAAAGAAATGGTTCCATGCCTGGGCATTCTGGCCAGCACTGGTTCCTATAATGATATGGGTCTAACATGGACTTTGTCCTGACTTTTCTTTTAGGGCTTTATGATCTAGCTTTCCTTGAATTAATACCTGGACAAAGATGGACGTAAGGTGATTTAATAGAACACTGGCACAGTGGCTGCTTCTCCAGAGGGACCACGTTTTGGCTTTTGCAAAACTGTAGCTAATTTTACAACCACTTGAGGCTTTGAGAGGTATTAGCAAAATCTGTCCAAGTATAGGAGCCATGTTTTTGACTTCTCTTGACATTTTTCTGCTCCCACAAAAAGTTGTGCGTGTTGTGGTAGCCAGCCTCCAAGATGGCCCACCGGGACGCCCAACTTCTGGTATTCATACCCAGGGGTCGTTCCCTCCCATATTCAATCAGGTTTGGTCTCTGTGACCACTAGAATATGCTAGAAGCGATGGTGAATCACTTCCAAAGCCAGGTCTGAAGATACATTGTGGCTTCTACCTTGCTTGATTTGGGGGTCTCTTGCTCTGAAAGAAGCCAGCTGCAATGTCATGTAGGGTCTCAAGAAGCCCCAGGAGAGGGTCGTGTGGCGAGGACTGAGGCTTCTGTGTGAGTCACCTTGGAAGCCCTGGTCAAGCCTCTGAATGGCTGGGGGATCTTTGCCTGTCTAAACTCTACCCGGCTTCTGTGGCTGGAATCGTTCTATTCCCATCCCCGATGACACCACTATGAGAATGTAATATCTTCTTTCTTTACCACGGTCCACCTATGGTATTCTGTTGTGTTCTCTTTATTATAAACACAATAATGTGGATATTCACTTCCTTGCAGACAATATGAAGTAAATAAATATGAACTATGAAATTAACAGCACAGGGTTTGAGGTTAACCTTCCTGAGTTTGTGCTCAAGAGCTGTCTGATTTCATGCAAATCACTTACCCCTTGTGCATGTATAAGATGGACTTTATGTATACCTGGGTCTTAGGATTGCTATGAGGATTCAGATATGCAATGTGTATAGTCTTTGGCAAAGAAAATTCCCAATAAACATTTATTATTTCAGAACTATTATTATTGGACAGCTCCAAGTAAGCCTGTCACTGTGCAATTAAACGTTGGCATCATTCCCAAGCTTAATGCTTATTAGATCTTTGAAAAAAGTTAGTGAGCTCTCCAAGCTTCAGTTTCCTTGTATGTAAACTAGAGATAAAATAAACTCTCTCACTGGGCCTTGGGAGGATAAAACATTATATAATAAATGTAAAACACCTAACACGCAGCCTGACAAATGGGAGGCGGGCAACAAATGTTCATTGCTTCCTTTCTTCTCAGCTTCTTAAAGTAGATACTGTGCAGAGCGGCTGGGGGCTGGGTGCTAAATCATGCTAGATGCAGAAAAGGAAAATGTGTTTCAGGCTTTGTATGTTGAACTGAGTTGGGCATAAACCGAAATAGCTTTCTATTACTTAAATGTTGAACACGCCTGGTTCAGCTACCCAAGTCACTTTTCCAATCTTGCTTGAGAGCACAGGTAATGTTATGCCTTATTTATTTTAATTCTGTATTTGCTACGTGGTCAGTTTTCAAACAGTGGCTGTGATTAATGACATAATTTGAAATCTGAAGGTTCTAATATTTCGAATTCATGTTCAATGTACAAAAGGGTCACATTTACTTGGATACATCTTTGTGTGGCAAACAGCTGGGCTTGGTCACTTGCAAAGTGACCTTAGAGGCAAATACCATGGGCTTTAATCCCATTTGATCCCTGCGTACAATAACGAGATGTAGGGAAAAGGACATCGGTGTAGACAGTAGGGGACTAGGTTCTAGTTTCTGCACTTGTACCAGCTAGATGTCTGATTTTAAATAAGTCACCTCTTTCCAGAAAGGCAGGATGTCGTAGGGGAAAGCTGAGTTAGAAAGATTCATGTTGGGATCAAGGCTTTACCTCTTCCTAGTTGTGTAATCCCCTAAGCTTTACTTTCCTGTAAACTGGGGGCAATCCTATCTAACTCATAAGCTTATGATTTTGAATGAAATAAAAATGCATAGCTTCTGGTATTTATCGGGTATTTACTGAACACATTTTGCTTCTCCGTTTTTCCCTGACCCTCAGTTTTATCACCTGTAAAATGAGCCAGTTGAATTAAAACCTTTCTAGTTCTAATGTTCTATTATCGTAGGAATTATACTGTTAGGCGAAACCTTAGATCTGTGCACTTGCTCTTGGTATGTAATGAAGTGCCCCATCTGGTTGTAATAAAAATAAAAACACATTGTGGTGGTAGAGGGGGGAAAAACACAAAAATTCTTAAACGTATGTGTTTAAGAGAAAGGCCTGCCCAATATAGATTCAGCAGATATTTTATTTGTATTCTGTTGTGTCCCCAGATGGCCTGATGACAGTGATCAGATCACAGGGTATTAGTCAGAGACTCTGTCTAGTAAATAATGGCAGAACAGAGCCAGGACCATCGACCAGCTGGCAAAGTCACTCTTTCGGCAACAATGAAGCATGGTTGACCTCTGTCTCTTAGCCCAAGTTGTGTCCGATTATTTCTTACATTTGTTAGAATCAACCACTCCAAGATATGAAGAATTTGCTTATTTTTTTGAAAGGTTTATTTAATTATTTTGAGAGAGAGAGAGAGAATGCACAAGTCGGGGAGAGGCAGATAGAGAGAGGGAGACAGAATCCCAAGCAGGCTCCGGTGCAGAGCCCAAGGCGGCACTCGAACCCATGAACCGTAAGATCGTGACCCGAGCCGAAGCCAAACACTTAACCAACTGAGCCACCCAGGAGCCCCTATTTTTTATTTGAGAGAGAGAGAGAGAGAGAGAGAGAGAGAGAGAGAGAGAGAGGGCACGTGAGCAAGGGAGAGGGCCAGAGGGAGAGAGAGAGAATCCCAAGCTCCACACTCAGTAAGGAGCCCAACACGAGGCTCTATCCCAAGCCCCTGGGATCATGACCTGAGCAGAAATTAAGAGTCAGATGCTCAACCAACTGAGCTGCCCAGGCGCCTCTCTGGCTCCATTCTTAACAGGAGTATGAGCTTGGGAAGTTAACCTGATTCTTGGAAACATGGATTGCTTCATCTGTGAAATGAGAATAACAAGTACTTCTCAAAAGTCCCTTTTTCTGGTACTAAACAAGGCAATAAATACTAAGCCCCTGACACATCCAATGCAAGGCTTCTTCCCCCTTCTCATTTCATTTTGCAATTTCTGTGTGCACGCCTACATTACTGAGCTGGCACAGGATAGGGGGCTAATGTAAAAATAAGTCTTGGGGTATGATGTCTTAGAGTGTGGTCTTGCTTTCCAGAGACAAGAACTGAATTGGGTGAAGTCAATTAGTTGTTTTTTTCTTTTTTTCCCTCTGCCTGTCACTTATCAAGATTAGTCACCAAGCAGTCAGTACATAATTAACAAAATGTAACAAAAGATCTTACTGCCTCCCTTCAAAAGAAAAGTAAGGTCTATTTTTAACCAGCTATAGCTGAAATCTCCATCTCCCCCCCAACTTCTTTTACAACATTCTGTCAGAACCTACAGTTCTGTAAAGAGACTGGGCTGCATTGAGATTAAGAAAAAGAAAATGTTTTCCATAGATGATCTCGTGTTAACTCAAAATGTTGCTTCCTATGAAAACACAAGCTAGAATTTGAAAGAATAACTGGTAACTTCAAGCATCTGGTTTATGTAAATATTTCAAATGGCCTATAAATTTTAAGTACTAGTGTTAGGGAGAAAATACTATACTCAGAGCAAAAAGTTTTAATTTACAAAATAAATGTTTGCTTTATACAATCTCCCAGTCCTCAAAAGAATTATGAAAGGAAAACTAAAGGCCCAGTGGAACCATGTATTTAGAGACAGATGTAAAATAGTTAGTGATGTTGTTTTAGGAATTACATAGGCGTATAGAATATTTTGGATGGCTTTCTAAGATCTCTATAGCAAGTGTACCTGTAGAACTTACTCTTTACTGGTAATCTATGCTTGGATATTCTGTAGAGTTTCCAAATTCTAACATATTCTAAATTGAACTTATCTTTTTCTCCCCTCCATCTTGATTCTCTTCTTATATCCTCTTTCTGAGTGAACAGCTTCATCATCTACCCAATGGGTCTGTGTAACACATTGGGAGATCATTGGAAGTACCCCTCTCTGACTTTCTGTCTACTCCCCCTACCATCACATAATCTGGGAAAGAACTTTCATAATTTCCAAGATCCCCCTCCCTTGCTGAAACTCTGTCAGTTTCCTTTTCATGTGGTCTTTACTTCTTGCTGGGATCTCTGCAGTAGCCTCTCTTTCTTTGCCTCTATTCTCACTCTCTACAACCTGTCCTCCATATTTGTGGTCTTGATAAAAGCAGATCTCACAACAGATCCCCTCTGGGTTAGATTGTTTAGTTCATTCCATATCAGGTTTGGAATTCCTTAGTTAAGCATATAAAGTCTTCATGCCATGGCTACTGCCTGTTATTCTAGTCTCTTCTCTTGCCATTCCCTATGTTTCCAGTACATCTCTCATTCTTTAAATGTGTACAGTTCTCTGAACATATCGTACTTCTAATGTGTCCATGCCTTATCACAAGCCATTTCACACTGCCCAGAATGTTCTCTTTTCTCCTATTTAAATCTAACTCAAAGACAGATGAACTATCATCTCATCTGGGACACCAACGTGGAAACACATCTACCCTTTCTCCCCAAAACACACGCATGTATCTCTGTGGGACGTGGATGGCGTCCTCTGTGCTTCCGAAACTCACAGTGTTTATATATATTCTTTTGGGCCTGAAATCATTAATGTATTTATCTGCCCCTATATTAGGAATTTGTCTATTTTGAGTTTGAATCCCTAGCACATGGTTAGCGGTCAACAAATAGTGAATTTAAATGAATATAAGCTTGGATTGTTATTCCATTTAATTCATTTACCTCTCTGGGCTCTATTTTCCTCATCTATAAAAGTAAAGAATTAGACTAGTCAATGGGTCTCAAATTCTAGACTTCATACTATTTACATCAAAGCATCCAGGAGCTGCAAAAGTAAAACAAAACAACCCCTTAAAAAGAGAAAAAAAACCCAGATTGCCACACCCAACTCCCCATAATTCTGATCAGCGCATCTGACATGTGTTGTAAAATGTATGTTTCTGTTATCTAACAAGACTTGGCTTACCTAGCAAGATCAACAGGCCTAGAAACTGTTCCAGCTTGAAATATCCTTCCAGTGCCCTGTGTTTCCTATAGATTCCAAACTTCTTAAACCGGTATTCAAGGTCTCTTTCCTTGAACCCTGCTTTTTTCTCCAATCCCAAATATCACCTTCACCTTCTTGTACTTTTTGATCTAGTCATACCGAATCGTTTCTGGAAAGAGCTATACATACTAGCTTTTTCTTTAAGGAATGCCCCACTATTGTGCTAATTCTACGATGAAATTCAGGCATCAACTCCTTCAGGAAAAATTCTCTGAATTCTTTCTTTTCCTCTTTCCGATCCTGTTTTTGCTTCTATTAGGATATTTTGTATTATATTATTTTATTATATTATATAACATATTATAATCTTATATTATATTTTATAATACATATTAATTATATTATATTATATTATATTATATTATATTATATTATATTATATTATATTATATCTTTGAGCATCTTGAAGATACAGAACAGTTACTCAGCTAATGTTCTTGTCTTTCCTTATTGTGGCAATTTATCATTCCTTAAACAAATATTCATTGATCATCTACTCTCCAAATTGAGAATCTATTCATCTAAATTGATTACTTTATGTCCTTTCATCCTCTTAATAATATCGCAAGCATTGTTACTATTTCGCAAAGAGGAAACAAAGGCTTGTAGAGTTTCAGCTGTTTGTATAGCTCCTCACATGGTTATTTAATGGCCAGGTTAGAATTAGCAGCCGGTGTTTCTGATGTCATTTTCTTCACGTCGCCATGCTTTCTTACTTACAATTTTGAACAGAAGAAAAGGATGGAAAGACATATGATTGAAAGCGCCTCACTCCTCGGTAAATGCTGACTCACGTCACTCACCACCTGAAAGTCACAACCTGAGAAACTGGAGTTTGCCACAAATTCAGAGGGAATCGGTACAGCGTAGCTAATGTTTTGAGAGAGTCAGGAGGACAAAATTTCCTCGCAGGCCAACCATAAAGAAAATTCTTCAGGGATTTTGAGCAACTTGATTAAAAAAAAAAAAATCGACGTTTTGTTGCCTCACATTTTCAAAGGGCTTAGAAATTTGAATGAGGCATAAGATGATGGCGGAGAAGACCTGAGATCAGACAGGGCGGGAGGTCTCTCCCGGAGAACCAGAGACCCTGCCATTTTCCATGGAGCCTTGACAAAACTAAAGCATAATTAACACAGGTGCCAGCACTTACTAAATGCACATTAGGTGCTTGATACTTTGCTTAGTGTTTTACGTTTATGTGCTCAGTGTTTCCAAACGTTAGTCACTTCTGTGTCACTTTTATGGATTTTTGTTCCATTAGAGTGTCACCTAACTACTATTTACTTAGTGCTTTTCCTTAAATGAACTTCAGGTAGCCTACCTTTCCCCCCTTGGTCTAAGCAGTAGTCCCTAAAGTCTAATTATATAGTTTAATATCTTAATGGAATCGGTTTAATTTACATTTTTTCTAACACATAATGAAAACAGATACATGATTATTATCAACGAGTTCGTCAGTATAGCCTGCAAATCATATATTGGCCCATGGTTTGTGAAATGCATTTTGTTTCATTTAATCCTGGAACTTTCTGGGTTAAGAACTCTTATTCTCATTTGCATTCAAAAGGGAAGATTAAACGACTTGCTTAAAGTCATTCCTACCTGTCATTTCTGCAGTCTAGCCCTAAAACATAATATTCTTCAGCCAGTCCTGGGGCACCTGGGTGGCTGCGTTGGTTGAGCCGCGGGCTTCAGCTCAGGCCACGATCTCGCGGTTTGTGAGTTCAAGCCCCACATGCGGCTGTCAGGGCGGAGCCTGCTTCAGATCCTCTGTCCCTCTTTCTCTCTGCTCCTCCCCCCGCTTGCCCTCTCTCAAAAACTAAATAAAACATTAAAAAAAAAAAAAAGATTTCATCCCTAACCCCAATTTTGTATATGTAACAAATGCAACGTGGTAAAAATGCGAATGGGGATGAGAGTGACCAAAAGTTAAGCGTAAAAAATTAAAATACGGTTGGGCCTTGATTTCTTCCTGGGTCAACTTATACATGGATTTTTTTGAACAACTGCAGTACAGTGCTGTTGTAAATGCATTTTCTCTTCCTTAGGACTTTCTTCACGTTTTCTTTTCTCTAGCTTACTTTATTGTAAGAATACAGCAGGTAACACACGTCACATACACAACATGTATTACCACCATATGTGTTATCGGTAAGGGTTCTGGTCAACAAAGGCTATTAGTAGTTTCGTTTCGGGGGCGTCAAAGTTATTTGCAGATTTCCAACGGTGGGGGTTGGGACCTATAACCCCTACTTTGTTCAAGGGTCAATTGCATTTCACTTCATCCCTTTATCCAGAAGCCTGCTTCCCTGCTCAGCCTTACGCCGACTCATCTCCCAAAACCAGTGTGCATGCGCCTAAAATATGCTTTCCAGGCTCTACATTTCTGTGTAGCACCTAGGTCCTATTTTATTTTGAAAAACCCAAGTCTTCTGTGGAACATTCCCCCCTTTGGAGGGAGAAATGCAAGGCGCGCCCACGCGGTTTAAATTGGCACTCTGCTTTTATTGTAATCTGAAGGCACATTAACTTCAGGGTTTCATTTAAGGTAGCCTGGGGTGGATCTTGGTCTTTTCTCCACAGGAGGAAAAGAAAAACAAAAGCCCCTCGCCACAAAGTGGCAACAGGTGCACCAGGATTGCAAATGTAGCAACATAACCCCATGAAACAGGGCATTTGGGAATAAGTTATATTCAGATGATAATCAATATTAATATGATCACCGTGAGCTCCACTCATCGTTCTGGAAACAGCTTGTGGAAAATAGGAATCTAGGAATTCGTCTTTTTTTTTTTTTTTCTCATCTTCCCACCTTACAACGGCGTTAGTGGCAACAAAGCTTGCAGAACCTGAGTATGTGGGCTATGAGCAGTTGATGGCACAAGGAGGTTTTCAACCCCTGAAACATGTAACACCCAATTTGAAAAGTACATTTCACCTTGCCTTAGGGCAAACAGGCAGGATGGGAATGTGGCAGGCGACAGACGTTGTTGCCTTTCTGGTCTTTTTCTAGAGTTAAAGGTAATTAAACAATAGAACTGCCCAACACTCAAAACAGGAATGGAAACCCAGCTTTTCAATTCTCTTTATTACTGGGCAGCAGAATATTTCAGTGCTCAATAGAAATGCAAATGCTGAAAAGCTGAATTACATATTGGCAAAATGGCTGACCCATGGAGGACAAATATTTCAAAGCAGCCACTTCTCAGTTTCCTTTTTTGAGATTGATCACTGTTTTAAATTAAAAAAAAAAAAAAAAATCACTGATAATGTCTCCGCATTACAAATCCACGTGCCCTCCAGGGTATTTTCATGGAATGAGAACCTCCCAAAGTTTGGTATGCCTAAAAATTGCCAGGAGCTTGATAAAAATGAGTATTGCCAGAAGTTTTGATTTAACAGGTCTGGGGAAAGCATTTTAAACAATGACATCACTGATGCTGTTGTGAACGGGCCCAGATCCCGCTTGCAGAATTGCGTTAGTGGCCAGACAAGCCTTGTGGGTTCTATGTTTTCTTTATAATGTCCTTCTCCTTGTCCTCTCTCCTATTTAAATCCTGTCTAGGGGGCGCCTGGGTGGCTCAGTCAGTTAAGCGGCTGACTTCGGCTCAGGTCATTATCTCGCGGTCCGTGAGTTCGAGCCCCGAGTCAGGCTCTGGGCTGATGGCTCAGAGCCTGGAACCTGCTTCGGATTCTGTGTCTCCCCCTCTCTCTGACCCTCCCCCGTTCATGGTTTGTCTCTCTCTGTCTCAAAAATAAATAAACGTTAAAAAAAATTGAAAAAAAAATAGTAAATAAATAAATCCTGTCTAGCCTTCGAGTCGAAGTTCAAACCACTGAGACGGCCCTGACCTGACTATTGCCATCAGAGATGCTCTCTCCGACCTTCCGGGGCAGATGGAGATGTCTCCAAACCTGGACCCAGCAGCCCGCCAGCGGAAGCTTACTGAGCCGGCCTGCGTTCCCCAAGAATGTTCTTCTTAATCTGCGGACCCATATTGTATCGCATGAAGATTTTATATACGCTATAAAATATGCACAAAAGAGAAAGTTAACAGATGACTTAAAGGAGATAAATAAGACAAGTGATTTTTTTTGTTTGTTTGACTAACAGTTTGGAATATCATACATTAGGGATGTATTACGATACAACATAAACTTTTCAGTGAAGCCATGGAACTCAATGTGCTTCAACATGTAACAACATCTTGACTGATCACTTTAGGATATTGTAATTCAGAGTGTTAGATCTCAGCTCTGTATTTTAGCACTGGGTTTAATAGCTGTTGTAAGCAAAAACCTATGTGACTTGATGTTTTTTTGTTTTTTTTGTTTGTTTTTTTTTTAATTTGAGAGAGAGAGAGAGAGAGCATGAGCGGGAAAGGGGCAGAGGGAGGAAGAGAGAGAGAGAATCTTTTTTTTTTTTATTTTTTTAATGTTTGTTTATTTTTGAGAGAGAGGAAGAGACAGACCATGAGCAGGGGAGGGGCAGAGAGAGAGGGAGACACAGAATCCCAAGCAGGCTCCAGGCTCTGAGCTGTCAGCCCAGAGCCCGACGCGGGACTCGAACTCACGAACCGCGAGATCATGACCTGAGCCAAAGTCGGAAGCTCAGCCGACTGAGCCACCCAAGCACGAGAGAGAGAGAGAGAGAGAGAGAGAGAGAGAGAGAGAGAGAATCTTAAGCAGGCTCCATGCTGACTGTGAAGTCACACACAGGGTTCCATCCTATGACCCTGGGGTCATGACCTGAGCCGAAGTCAAGAGTCAGTCACTCAACTGACTGAGCCCCCAGCGCCCCAACTTCATAGAGTTTAAGGGAAGGATATCATTGAGGGTACTTACTAACTTACAGTGTCAGTTTTGCAATCCCATCCACCCGTTTTCATAATGAGTTTTGCTGGAATTCAGGAAAATTATACCTTCCCGGACGCGAACTAATTCTCACCAGCTAAGCTGCGTTGTTGAAAATTGTATTTTTAAATAGGTAATTTCATACGGTACAATATTCACAAGTGAAAAAATGAAGAGTCTTCCTCCAGCCTGTTTCTAGTCACTGGTTCGACTCCCACAGAGGAAACAAATTCTATTCCTATATGAGCATAGAAAGCATGCATTTATTATTTTCTGACCTATTTTACACTCACTACCATACAGGATGAAGAAGGACATAGTTTTCCTACAGCATTCCCCCCCCCCCATTCTTCAGCCTTGTTTGATCAGAATTCCAATAGTAATCACTTGATATTATAATTATGCAAATTTGGTTCATGGGCCAAAGTGTCCTCAAAATTACTCCTACTTTCTTATGTAACTTTTTTTTAGGTTCCTAACTGCTAAGGATGCATTTACTTTTTTTTTAAGTTTATTTATTTTGAGAGAGAGAGAGAGAGAGAGAGAGTGGGGGACTGGGGAGAGAGAGAATGAGAGAGAAAATCCCAAGCAGGCTCCGTGCCTCAGCGCAGAGCCAGGTGCGGGGCTCGATTTCATGACCGTGAGATCATGACCTGAGCCCAAATCATGAGTTGGATGCTTAACTGACTGAGCCACCCAAGTGCCTCGGGGTTGCATTGAATTTTGTGTTGGCCTCAGTAGTTACCAAAAATCTCATCTTAGGTGCTGGCCCTGCCCTCTGGGAGGCTGCAGAGCTGACTGTCTCTTTCAGTTTCACCTTTTTTTGGCAACCCTGAAATTGTACCGCTCAAGGGTAATGGTTCTATTCTCAGATAAACATCATACCTATTCAGACGAACAGTCTTCAGTCTTCACAAGGCAAGTATATTTGTTATGGCAATGCTAATTTAGCAAATAAACCTTACACTGTGGTGCCTTAACACAGTAAGGTGTATTATTTTGTTCTCATTGGAGTCTGAGTTACTGGTTTGTAGACCCCCTTCCTGCCCGAAGTGAGCGGGTCATAGGCTCTTTCCCTCCCCATCCCCCAGGGCTTTGTAGTCATTTGTATCCTGCCAGTGAAAGGCAAACAAAAGCACCGAGAAGGTGTACCCACTTCTAAAATACCTTGGCTTGGAAGGGACACATTAATTCTGTTGTCATTCCATTGACAAGAACTGATTATAGGCACTACCAAAGGTATAAAGGGGTCTGGGAAATATCATTCCTGTTTGGGCAGCAATATCTCGGAAGAACTCTACACCACGAAAGGGGCGGGGGGGGGGGTGGCACGATTTGATTGACATATAATTATCTACTGCAAAGTATTCAGACAGACTGTTAATATCTGAACAGTCCGTTTTATTTTATTTTTTAAATTTCTTAACCTTTATTTATTTGAGAGAGAGAGGAAGAGAGGCAGAAAGAGAGGGAAAGAGAGAATCCCAAGCAGGCTCCCTGCTGTCAGCAAAGGACCCGATGGGGGGCTCGAACTCATGAACTGTGAGATCGTGACCTGAGCTGATATCATGAACTGTGAGATCGTGACCTGAGCTGATATCAAGAATCAGCCGCTTAACTGACTGGGCTGCCCAGGTGCCCCTTGCATATTCAATTTTAAATAAAGGCACACGTTTGGGATATAAATTGACATGAAAAATCTCACTAAAACGTAGGATCCATGAAGGCAGGTTTTCGTCTGTTTTGTTGACTGCTGAGGCTCCAGTACTCAGAACAGTAGTGGGCACTCTATAGGTGCTCGATAAATATTTGTTGAATGACCAACTGAATGAATGTATTTTGTGTGTTGAAATTCTATTAATCAGCCAAAATGTTAATGCAGATGTGTCACAAAAGTAAAGTGCTGCGAATAAATTGATTGCGAAAGCTATGAATTTTATGGGCAGAAATGGATATTGAGAATTTTCTGGTAGTTGAATAATGGAGAAATCAATGGATAACAGGGGTATTAGACTGGGTAACATCTAGAAGAATACCTTAAGAGCATAAAAACTTCTTAAGTAACACAGTGGCAGAATAATAGATTCAATTATTTCTAATGCCAATAGTTATGGAATCGGTATACCAACATTCACAAGTGTAAACAAAGAACTGTATTAGATTTTTGGATATTTAATGCCACTTAGATAATTAATTTTCACGAAAAAGTCCAGTTTGGGAACTCTTCAGTCTTTTGAGGGTAACTTAAAAACAGAACGGTAACTTTCCTAACTCCCGTTTCATGGAAACCACCAACTCCAAAGATATATAAATGACATCTGTGATAAGTCACTTTTGATCGGGGTAACATAAAGACTGTAAAGGGTATGGAGGAAAGGAGAAAGCACAAGAGAAAAAAGAAATAACTAAAATATCCAGGTCTCAGTGATCACATTTCAAAATGTCTGTTGTGATAAGAATACTTTCATAAAGACAATTCCTCCTCTACCCCATATCATATGGAATATTCATTTAAGGTGGATCATAGGCTTAAATGCGAAAGCTAAAACTATAAGGCTTTGAAAAAAACCAGCACAGAAAAATATCTTCATAACATGCAGGATGGCAAAGATTTGTTAAAGGACTAACCATAAAAGAAAAAAATGAACTGGATTTCATCAAAATTAAAAATGTCTGCTTATTAAAATATACCACTAAGAAAGTAAAAAAAGAAAGAAGGCAGAGACCGGCAGAAGATATTCATAATACGTAAGCAAGGCGGGTTCCACTTATCTGTGAATTTTTTTTTTTAAATACAATACAGTAGTATAAACGTATTTTCTCTTCCTCATGGTTGTTTTAATAACATTTTCTTTTCTCCAGCTTACTTTGTTGTAAGAATACAGTAAATAATATGTATATAACACACAAAATATGTGTTAATCGACTGTTTACCAATGGGAAAGCTTCCAGTCAACAGTACGCCCTTAATAGTTTAAGTTTTGGGGGAGTCAAAGGTCACAGGCTGGTTTTTGACTGCAGGGTGAGCAGGTGTCCCAGATTGTTCAAGGTCAATGCTGGCTATGTAGGGCTGAGTTCCCTTTCCATTTTTTGGCCAGATACTTTAATATTACCCTTGTTTTGCTTTTATACTTGAGAAAAGATACATAAATCTCCAACATAACCTCCCTGTTCAGTCCTAGAATTTCAGGAGTACTATTTAACATCAATATTCATTCTGTGGTTCTGCATGGGTGTGTGGGTCTAATTGTTTGCTGAAATATTCTTTAAAATATTGAAAAAATGGTATTAGCCATGAACGGATTTTAATTTATTTTAGTGTTTACTTATTTTTGAGAGAGAGAGAGAGAGAGAGAGAGACAGAACTCAAGTGGGGGAGGGGCAGAGAGAGAGATACACACACACAGAATCCGAAGCAGGCTCCAGGCTCCAGGCTGTCAGCACAGAGCCCGATGGAGGGTCAAACTCCTGAACCGTGAGATCATGACCTGAGTTGAAGTCACGCTTAACAGACTGAGCCACTCAGGCCCCCCACCATGAACTGATTTTAATGTGCTAGGCACCCCATCCTTGCCTCTGCCAGCTCAGTCCCAGAGGCTGCTCCTGAAAGTTTGCAGGAAAACAGATTTAGCTTTGGAAAATGGAAAGAATTCTTTCCCAAGCACCTGTGAATTGTTTACGCCAATCGGGTCCTGGCTGATGTTGGCTGTGTGTGAGCCTGTGTGGAATCTATAATCCACCCTCTCATATACCTTACGTGAAAGTGGGAGTTATTAATTGGGATGATCCCATTGTGTTTTCATATCATTTTTTCCCCCTTTCTGTTTCTGATCCCCTCGCCGTTTCTCTTTTCCTCTTGTCCTCATATCTTACTGTACCTTGGAGCCCTGAATCACAATACACGGCAAAGCTGAGGCTGGCTGGGGGCAAAGGCACAAGGAGCTTTGGAAGACCGTGTGCAGGTCGCTCGTTGGTACCCAGAACGTTACGTTGCGCACAGAGAATTGCCTTGACCCAATGGCACACTCCAGGAATGGAAGGTTACGTTTTATGGCCATCTCCCTATGGGTGAACTTGGCAGGCTGGCCATCTCCACGATATTTTTTCTTTTCGCTTGCCTTCACCCTCTCCTTCACACAGAATGTTCCTTGTGTTAAACACAGGTTTGGAGAGCCTGCGTGTGAGCAATTAGAGGTCTAAAATGGAGCGTGTGGGAGGTTAGGAGGGAAGGCTTGGTAGTTAGCTTGTCATCCGTGAGTGACGCTCAGGGTGCTGCTTCCCTGATAGAGGTTTAAAGGCAGCGGGGGGGGGGGGGGGGGTTGGCGGGTAGAACAAGCCAAAAAGCAAGTGTTTATTGACGGTGAGGACTTGAGCGCCATTAAAGTAAGGCTAGAGACAACATACGTAAAGTGTATTCTGAAGCACTTCTCAGAGACAAGGTTCTGGAAATTATACCTATACTGCTTGTTTGGGACATACTGCTTGTGTTGGGGCTCTGAGGGACAAATGGGCGAACGCCAGAATGGTGACCGGAAAAGGTTAGAGCTCAGTTGGCAGTCATGCTTCTCGTGAGGATCAGGTTGCTTTTCAGTCACTGTTTCTACCTCCTTATGGAGCAAATTTGACCCGTCAGTGCCGATATGAGCTACATCAAAGACCATGACATGAAGGTCTCAGGGGGATAGACCGGGAGAAGGAAGAAAACCTGGTATTCACTCGGCAAGACTCCTAGAAACACCATGGTCAGGCTTTCAGTGAGTGGTTCTCAAAGTAGGTGTCTCCAGCGTGGGGCTTGGGGCATGGGTAGAAGAAGCAGCCACCTTCTGCTGAGTCTGGACAGAAGCAGGAGTGTGAACGGAAGCTGGTTTGAGGTTAGTCAACCAAAGAGCCTATGGACTGGACTAGGCAGTAAAGAAGGAAGGGGAAAGGTGTCTTAACTGAGATTTATAGCTCAGAGCTAGTTTCAGAGCGGCTTTTGAATTGATGTCAATGAAGTTCAGCAGAGTAAAGCTTGACTGGTCTCCTATCCCACAATTCTATGTTTTGGCAGAATAAAAACTCAACCATCACAGACTATTGAGTATTAAAGATCTCTTCTAAGAACTGTACTCTTCAGGGGCCTTGTAAATCTGTTTCAAAGGTTAATTCTCCTCACTAGGACATCAAATCCCTCCTGCTGTGTTTTCTTTGGGCCTTTGTTTTTTAAATTTCTTCTATTTTATGGAAGGTATAGCCAGGTTGATAATGCTTGCCTTTTCCTGCACCTGTATGTGTTTGAGAATTGTTTTTGACCTGCCCCTCCCTTTCGCCTTCAGCAGCCTCTATTTTCACCTGAAGATTTGAATGCTTTAAAGGTCCTAGCAGGTTCTGTTTTCCAAATCTTCAGTTGTCAAAAGTTCTTTCCCTGAACCCCAAGCATCTCCTTGTAATGGAGATTTAAGTATTTTCATGTCTTGAGCTCAGTAGAGACATTTGCTAAGTCCAAATGCTCCTACTGTATACCAAGGATGATACTAGGCACCGAGAAAATGGTATTTAAGGAGATCACCACCATTTGGGTAGGCAAGAGACACCTGGGTGATAATAAAACAATAGCATCAATGACAAAGCAACAATAAAGAACGTACTGAACACTTTATAAGCACACCTCCGTTAATTCTCAAAAATACCTATGATTTTGGAGTTGGGGTTCTATCCATTTTGATGAGGACTCTCGGGCTTAGAGACGTGAAGCCACTCATGTGAGCTCATGCAGCTAGTACATGGTGAAAAGAGAATACAACATGACAAAGCTACGGTGTAGGCCTGAACGGAACGCTGTGAGAGAGAGTTCTGGAAACGTCAGGTAAGGCTTCACACAGGAGGTTACACTGGGGCTGGGTCCTGCACGGAGTACAGGAGAGGAAACTGCGGGAGCACATTTTGTGCCGATGACTGTCGCCAATGACTTGCAACTAATTGAGGGCTATCACAGGTCTTTGTCCCTTGGAGTAAGAAGTCAAGAAGACCCAGGGGTTTAGAGTTTAGATTTAGAGTACATTCAACTCATGGCCAAAGATTGACAAGCCAGCTATTCTGATGATGTCACAGGGTGAGCAAAAGGTGGAGGAAACATTTGAGAGAGAAACGTTTAAACGAACTCCTCTCCATTTCCAAATGCGACTTGAAGAGACTCTTAGCTGTTAACTGTGGCGCTCATCAGTTGCCAAAGCCGGCATTTCCCTCGGTTGGACAAGACAGAGAAGATGCACTGGGACGAAATGAATATAGCACGTGGCTCCAATGCCAATGGTTGTTTAAAATGATAAAAGGGGGAAATTGTGAGCAGGAGTCATAAATTCGATTGCTTAGTGACTCTAGTCAATTGGCTGCCTTTTGATGTATTTCCCATTTTGAAGGAAATTTAATTGTCCAAGGATATTGATGCTCTTGGAGAAGAGAAATGTAGGGCAGCAGAGAGGGCATAGGTGTGTGTGGTAAGAGGCAGCCTGGTTCCAGTCTCCACTTTCTGCTGTGAGCTGTGTGATCTGGGCATGTGGTAGAACCACTCTGAGCTTTTACCATTTCCAGATGTGTGATTTGGTCACAAATGTCTCCTTTACTACGTGTGAGGTTGTTGGGGTCAGAAGTACTCGAATTCAAATCCTGGCCCTGCTGCTTTCCGAATGCGTCTTTTCTAATCTGTGAAATACGCATCATAATCCCTCTTTCCCAAAGTTTCTTTGAGAATTAACGGATACAATGAACATGCAGAGGGTACACCCATGTGTAGCCCAGTCCTGTTGTTCAAAAGTCCATTTGCACCTTTCCAATGGTTTGGATTTATTTAAGGGAAAGACCTAGATAGGAAAAATAGCTGCACGATGTGCTAAAACCTGTTTTACTATAAAACGGGAGGTCAGTGGTTCTTAGTCTTGTTTGCACATTTGACTCACCAGGGACAATTAAAATGATTCCCAAGTACAAGGCTAACCACGAAAAATTCTGATTTAATTGGTCTGCCAGGGGCTCCGGTCTTGAGTTCATAAAAGCTTACCAGGTGTTTCTAACATGCCCTGGATTCCATCATTTCTTCTCAAACTAACATAAATTACCGGGAAATCTTGTTACCACGCAGGCTCTGATTTTCTAGGGCCGGGAAGCCTGAGATTCTGTATTTCCAACCAGCCCCAAGCTGACGCTGGTGCTGTTAATTCAGAACCACACTCTGAATAGCACGTGATTAACGATCCAGAGCAGTGGCTTTCAACCTTCAGTATTCATCAGACCAGCCCGGTGGGTGGTTGTAAATGCAGCACTGGGACCCGGGACTTTCCCTCCCAAGTTCCATTTCACCTGGTTTTCGGAGGGACCAAAGAGAATTGCCCATGTGTGGTGTCCATTTCGACCTGAAAATCCCATGATGCTAATTTTGTGATCTTAGAACATGATCTCTCTCCCAATGCAGTCGTTCAGTAAGAAAAAATGGCAGAGTCTGAAGCTGAGTGTGTGAGTTGTCATTGTCAGCAACCTGGAAGATGGGTGAGCTCAAGTTGTGTGATGTCGGGACGTGGCGGATGTCTATGCCACGCGTGTCTTCAACCTCAAGAGTTCTCTTTTCAAGTTAATGGCAACCTTTGCAGAACTCTCTCTAGGTAAGCAGGTTTTACTGTTGACAAAGCACTCACAGATGAATTGGGAGAAGATCCTTCACTGACGGATGATGAACAGGGTGACCCTAGTTTTTTTTCCTCTTTCTGCAGCACAACACGCTCTCAAGCAGACTCCCCAGAGAGGTGGGCTCATCTTCCCTACCTTGGAGCCAAACCAAGGAAAAGTGAAGGGCCACAGAGCAACCTGCTTTATTCCACAGAGCAGATGACTGACTTTTGAAAACCTCTGGGGCTTTCAAAAGAATCTGTCCCGTGATAGACTGCATTGTTTTCCCCCTTCTCTTTTCACCCTCTGGGATTTCTCCGACTTTTACCAGCTAAAAACATCTTCTACTTCGGGGTTGGCTTTTTGCCACTTTCCAAAAAGAATTGAAAACTAACTGCGATGGGGTCAGAAACATTATAATTCTGGTATCATGGCCTCAGATAACCGTTTTGCATGCAGTTAATAGAGAAGAGGGTGGTTTCTAAGAAGGTTGTGAATTTGTAAATAAAATCGATACGAGGATGGTAATGTGGAAAATAAAACTCAGATTTCCTTCCTTTCCTGTTTACAAGTATTTATACCTACACGAACACTTGACCAGTCTGTAGAAATATCAACATGACTTTGAGAGTGGACAACAAGGCAATCATCACACACAAGTGTAGTGGATCAAATCCTAGGTCACCCAACTTCCAGGTGCTCAGCTAAATACTGTGCTCCCGACTGGACTTTTTTTTTTTTTTTAATGTTTTATTTATTGTTGAAAGACAGAGGGTCAGCGGGGGAGGGGCAGAGAGAGAGGGAGACACAGAATCCAAAACAGGCTCCAGGCTCTGAGCTGTCAGCACCCCCGGGCTCCCACGAACAGCGAAATCCTGACCCGAGCCAAAATCGGACGCTCAACCAACTGAGCCACCCAAGTGCCCCCCCAGTTGGAACTTCTTTGAGAAGAGGGCATCAAATCAGGGCTACTTGACCTATCATGCCCCTGTCCCCAGGCTGGGCTGGCCAGGTAGGGAGCTGCTGTGCTTTATAGCAGCATAAACCTTAGTTGCCTCAAATGCCTTTCCGAGAGTCAGCTCCCATACTGCCCCCTTTCCACTGGTGCTCGGAGCCTGGCCACTGGTGAGATGCTGGCCGTGGCCATCCATCCAAACACAAGCATCTGGTTCTGAAAGGGAGGGATGCAAACCGTGGTCCTCAGGCCTCTGCCCACTCACCCAGAGCCCTTTACCAGGCTGAGGGGCTGGTTGTCCAGGAAAGACTGGGGAAAGGAAAAGGGGTTCACCGGTCCTGGATGGAGGGGCTCTAGGGAAGGTGTGGGGAGGAGTGGGGGGGGTCTCACTTTTCATGTGAAATGGAGGGCTGGGCAGATAGGGACTACCAAGACAAACTTTCACTAGTTTTCTGTTTTGCCCTGAGTGGGGTTTTGATGTGACAAGAAAATAATCACTGTTTTAGAATTTATGGAAAATTTAATTTCCTGCCTTATTTCCTTCCCTTTCCTTCCTTCCCTCCCTCCTTTTTTCTCCTTCCTTCCTTCCTTCCTTCCTTCCTTCTTTCCTTCCTTCCTTTTTCTCTTTCTTTCTTTCTTTCTTTCCTCCCTCCCTTCCTCCCTCCCTCCCTCCCTTTCTTTCTTTCTTTCTTTCTTTTCCTTCCTTTTTTTTTTTTTTTTTTGCTAAAAATAGGAGGTAAAACTCCTATCAGGCCACATTCTTATTTGCCAGGCAATGGCTACCTTATGAAATCTCAAACAGAAGAAGGGAGAGCCTTTTGCCAGGGAGATTTATTTCATCGATTTGCTGACACATAGCATTTCTTATGTGGCAGACAGTATTAAGACTCTTAGCAACTTAGGAATTAGGCGCTATTATTGTCTCCATTTTCTTTTCTTTTCTTTTTTTGCAGAGGAGAGAACTGAAGATCAAAGAGGGGAACTTGTCCTGCTTCACTGGGGCAGACTTAGGATTTGAACCTGGTTAGACAAGGTCCCGGGGTCTGTAACCATGCATCACCCTGCTTCTATTGGTGATGAAAGTGTTCCTGTTCTAGGGATGAAGGAAAGAAATTGGACTGGGCAGACTGGTTTTTCATTGCGGGCCCCCAGACCGAGGTGCTGGTAATCATCATTGGAGCTCTTGCTTACGATGCAGACTCCTCGGCTTTGCACCTGCCCTTCGGCTCCAGGAAGGTTGAGGTTTTGAGAAGTCAGCCTAGGTGATGTCTCGGGACCCCTCAACCTCGCTACAAATCCGAGATTCTTTGCCTGGAACATCCTTCCCATGACCTTAAAATGAAGGTGCTATCGGGAGGGCCAGAGGCTTATGCTACCACTTGCCCTGCATTTTCTAGTCATCCCAGCTCTGCTGTCTAAACCGCAGTCACGGATGGTGACAATTCTGACCACTCCACCCCCAAATCCATCTGCTGACAACCACCAGGCAGCTCTGAGTCCTCTGAGCCTCCCACACCCTGCCTGCCTGCCTTCCGTGAAAGCCCGGAGCCCACGGGCTTCTTGAAAGCTTAAACCGTCCCTACTCAAGAGGCAAGGTGGGCATCTTGAATACCGATCGTGAAGGGCACCCCCTTCTCTGCTCTGCCGAAGGGTATGCAGCTCATGTAGATGACTCCACCACGGAACATTACTGTCCCGCTCAGATCCGGACACGGGAATGTTTAAACACGGGACTGGTGACAGGCTTGAGCCTCGGCCCCCTTTCCTCCATTTACTTCCAGCATCTTACTTGCAGACTGAAGAGGCTGGAGGTTCTGGCCAGACTCTCACTCTTCTCCTACTTCAGCATACATGTTCTCTTTAGGTGGCTGAAGGTAGCATTTGCTGACGCTTGCAACCAGGGGCACGAGGAGAATGAGCTATCCTATCACTTGGGCTAATTTATCAAGCACCCTGACCCGAGCAAATCAACCAGATGATTTCTAGCTCCTCTCCACTTGAGGAAGCCTGGATCGTGCCCAGGAAAACGGACGCAGAGAAGAAAGAGGCTTGCAAGCCCTTGAGGTTGCCATGGGAAATTGGCTTGGCCATGAGATGAAACCAATGCAGAGGAGACCTCTGGGGAAAGCCAGATGCCATCAGAGCCCCGTGTGAAGTGCCCACCAGCACCTAACAGCAAGGGACGCCAGGACAGTCCACACGGCATTCCCTCTCAGGTCTGCCGTTTGGCTTCCAAGAATCTGACTACTTCTCTGTTCGAGAACACGTATGAACTCTGCCTTTCTCCTCAGTGCTTCACTTCTGACATGCGGGGGAGGCCCATCCCATCATCAGATTGCCCTGACTGGATACTCTAAATGTTGCATGGAAAAAAAAAAAGAAAACAGTGCTTTGAAAAAATCTCCTGCCCATCAGGATATTCCATAAAACACTCCGGCTTCTTTCTAACGTGCTGGCAAAACATTCTGAATGCACCCTGGAAGGGGAAGCACACTGGAGCCTAACTGACCTTCCTGAAATGTGTAATAAAAACGCACAGAGCAGCCCCACTTTAGAACAGGCGTGTTCCTCACTGCTCCCCGAGTGCACGGTTAATTCCTCGAGCAGTAGCTGAATTCATCTAAAATAGATAAGGCAGTTCTAGAGGCACAAAGCTTATCTCGGGGAGCCCCGAATCCAGCCGGAGTTCAGTTAGATAGGTCAGTGTGTCCTAGATCTCCTTTAGCGTAGTGGCTGCAAACTTAACCTTTTCCGGGGGAGTGGGGGCAGCGGGGAAAGCATTCCTGACACCTTTCAAACCCGTGCCTTGGGCGCAAGGAGGTGGGGAGGAATCATTTCCTAACAGAGCTTTCCAAGGGATGTTTGTACCGCAAGTTGAGTAGGATGGTTTCTTTCATCTCTCTTTCCTTCTTCCTTTCTTTCCCACATCCCAAAAGTTTGCACTTATCCATTCTATTACATGCCTGCCTCCATTTCAGCCACAGTTTGGCAAAGATTCGTGATCAATTTAGGAATCCCAGTGATTGGACGCCTGTGGTAGATACTGTCAATAGAAAACCAACATGCAAAAGAGAGGAGTTTCCTCTCTTCCTCGCCTTTTATTACCTTGAGCTCCTTGACTGTAGAAGAATCTATGAGCAGACTCGACATCCAGGAGTCTATGAGCCGACTCGACATCCAGAAAATAATCCATTTTGGGATAATCCATCCTTGAGGTTCCAAAAGCAGAGTTTCAAGACAAAATAGTCACTTGTATACCTACGAAAAAGGGAAAAAAATCCACAATATTTTGGACTGACAAATAGATTTTTAAAAACATATATGTATATATATATACACACACACATATACAATTAATAATATATCATGTATTTAAATATATGTATTTAAATAGATATGTAGATGCAATATATTACATTTGTTATATAAGGATATATTTATACCCACACATATATATTAAACATCTTGGAATAAGAAATGTCCCATTATAATATTCCCTCCTTTGACTGACATTTCAATGCTAAAAGCACCCCTCAATATACCTTTCCTACTGTGTTGAGAAAATGCAACATTTAATCATCATTCATGAAAAGAAATATATTGCATTCAGAAAAAAAAAAACACATGATTCAAGCTAAACAGGAATAACATACCAGTCTTTCCTTGTTGTGTGTTAACTGGAAAATATGCCGTTAGATTCATATGCTCTCCGTTTTCAAAAGGTCCATCTGACGAATGGCATCAGCCGTTCTGAAATGATCCTCAGTTGGTCCCAGGAGCTCTGATTCCCCTAGAACAGTGAGAATCGCCTGGGAATCCGAGCCTCCACTTATAGGTGCCTTGCGTTTATGACACATGCTGACATGTTTGCTGTAAAAATGCCTTGAATTCCTTCCTTCTTGGTGATTCCCTGCAGCACGTTTTACAAGGTGCGACAGGATCATCACCTGCTTGCCCCTGACCTAGGCTGCTTTTGAGAAAGAATTCTGGTTTGTAGAGCAGTAACAATTATTTCAGAATTGCAATGATTCCCCTAATATTATCATGCACTAGCCTGTCAGGAAGCTGATGCACTTCATTAAAAAACATTCAGTCTGTTGGCTTCTTTTTAGCATATGTAGCCTTTCCCTGATACTTGTGCAAATGAAGTATCTCTATTTCTGCAGGATGTTTTAGGAAAGAAATGACAAGATAATGTCATTAAAATCAAGCTCGGAGGGCTAATCCAATTCGTTTCTTTTTCTAACGGTGCGTATTTTAATTTAAGAAACCATATCTGGTAAGAGGAAACTTTAAGAAATACCCAAAGGTACCCCAACAGCAAATCATACTTACAGAAAAAAAAAAAAACCACCAAGGACTAACTGCCGGCAGTAAAAGCAAGAACAGTTTCAGCCACAGTGGCTTTGATCTCACTAAATTCCCGATGAAAGTAAACAATTTTGATTGTTTGATTAGAACAGCGATGAATAATGTATACAGTCCACTGGACCTCCTTTACCAGATAAAATGGCCAGAACATGTTACCTTAGCAACGGAAGGTGACGCCAGCCTCAGCCTCTTTGTATCCTCCACGGTGAAGGAAGAAAATGACCAGTTTCCCATATAAAACTTTGGCACAAAATCATCACCGTCGAAATGGACATGTAACCATCATGTGGTCCATTCCCCATCACCCCTTCCCCTCTCGTATACAGAGAAGTGTCATAGTCCTTTAAAAATGGGGTTTGGCTGGGTAATTTATGTTGATAGCCCCCAGTCCCAGTTTGATTAGCAATCACAACAGCATTACATGATTAACCAGTTAATATGATAGAAAAGTTGTCCAGAAATTGGGGGCGCTCAGTTCTTACCCTAATGCTGGCTACGGGTTGCAGGGAAAGGCCATTTTAGCTAGCATATGTTAAACGCTCCCCTGTTATAATTAATACATAGATCAGTCACCAGCATCTAGGCTGAAAATAACTCTCTTTCCTTCTGCGACTCAGTCACTGGAAGAAGCCTAAAAAGCTGCCTGAAATCTCCCAGCTTTGAAAAAATGCGTTAGAACATAGATCTTTGGGGAGGCCCCCTCCCCCACGCGTAAAAGCCAGAAAAGATCGATGAAAGGAAGAGGGAGAGTCTTGAAGTTAGCAGGTACTCACCAGCACTTGTTGGCCCCTTTCAGCAGGACACCGCGGAGCATGAAACGAAACCGTACGACGCTGCTGAGCTCGAAGCCCAAATGAGCGGCTTCTAATTTTCCCTTCAATCTCAGTTCAAGAGCGCTGAGCGGAGGGAAGTGATGGATTTGCCCCCTTTATATTGTGATGAAAAGCAAGCCCTAAGAAGGGATCTGAGTGCAACTGCTCTTTAGCACACGCTAGACTGCTAATTTAAGACAATTGAAAGGTTTTGTTTTCCTGTCTTTTATGTGTTCTCTCAGCTACCCCCTCAATTTAATTTGCATTTAAAATTATGCTCATGTCTCCTCAGTTCTCCAAGGTGTGGAGTACTTTCTAATCACGACGGCTGCTTGGGTAGGGTTTGGTGCAACGCCACTTGTATTCTGAGCTGCAGAACAAGGTGGGGAATGATAATTGTGAGCTGTTTTCTGGAGTGCGATCCAGAGTGAACATCTGGTTTCACCCCCCACCCCCACCTCTTCCCTGGCCTTTCTTCCTTTCCCTGCCTCTGCTTGCTTGGTCAAATCTCCAGTCCCAATCGTGCCAATCTGTCTAAATGCATTCTTCTCTGTCTGAATGTAACAAAATCATCCCAGCAGCAAACGAAGACACTTTGGTTAGATACCTGAGCTTATTTTGATGGGGTATCTTCTCTACCAAACCTCCGGAGGACTTTTGGACACAGAACCTGAAGATGTGTTCATGAGAGGCATAATGATGACCAAATGCCAGCCCTATATGGGGTTTACCACCCTTTGTTGACCAAGAAGAATTGGTAGCAAGCGTGGCACGATGTGTGGTGTGTTGGACGTTAGAAAAGAGAAGCTACGTTTGAGAAGTCTTGGCCGGAAGACCACCACACTCGCCCCTCCCATAGACACAGTCCTGCTGCTCTGGAGACAAATCTGAAAATCTCCCGTCTGTCTTGTCCCACCCAATCAGAACACATCAGATACAAAGCTGGTGCTGCAGAGTTCAGCCTGATGAAAGAAGAAGCTGAAAGTACCAATCATATATTCTGGTGGGGAAAGTCCACTGTGGAGCAGAATATTCAAAGCTTTGCCCAGACCCAAGGACTTACTTTTGTAAGCCGTACATATCTATTCCCCCTCTGATGGAGACATGCTGAACACTTGACATTTACAAGAGGAGAAAGCTGTCTTCTGGTTTCTTTAGCTTACAGTGAGGTGTGGGCGACAGGTTCTGAACTCTCTATTGTGAATCTACTGAAATTGTAATGACTCATAGGTGAGAGAGAGAGAGAGAGAGAGGGAGGGAGAGAGAGAAAGAGGGAGGGAAAGAGAATGCGCAATCTACTGCTCCTGGCAAACACCAAACATTTCTGTGAGCACAGATGAATGTGTGATTGAAGACGGAGATGTTAAGTTGAAAATTTGAAAAACAGACTTGATTCCCAGAGGTTGGGGGATGGGTTTGGAAGTCAATCATTTCTGGAGAGCTGACCAAGAAAGGTACATTTGAAGGTCTTACAAAGTGCACATGTAATATAAAAGGGCCATGATTTAAGAAAGCTCAGAGGAAGTTTTCAACTTAGAGAAATAAATATATTCGGGAAGGGAATGCTTATTCACATGCAAAATGAGGACTTCATTTTGCTAGATAATTAACAACTGTTGTTTTTTTTTTTAACATAATATGACCAGCTTCTGAAATCGATGTTCAAAATATTCTTTTACTCTCTGAGAGCACTGATGTGGATTACATATAGGAATATCTGTGTGAGGAATTATTTTTAAAGGTGGGAAGCATTGTCATGTGCAAAACCCGATGTCACCATCTGATCAGCTCAGCTCTGTTTTATAACTTTAATCTGCACAAAAGCACCATTTATAATGGCCCATTGTTCTGAGGTATAATAGAACCAGACAGAGAAGAAGGCAAGGTGAGAACAAGGATTCAGGCTAACACTTAATGCAGCACTGAACAATTCAGCCCAAATCATCTTCCAGACATCAGCTCTGAAAGTTAATTCAGACAGGGTTGACGTATCTCAGTGAGCAAGAAATAAACAATTATTTTAAAAGAGGCCAAAGTGAAGTTTTATCTTTTATATCGGTGGTACTAGAATATGGGAGTTTGGACCTGTAAGGCTGAAACAAATGATCCAGGATTGTTACAAACACATGACGTGGCAGAGATGTGTATATTCGATTCAGGTTGGTGACACGGGGATAGGTGTGTGAGTGCTCTATACACAAAGGGAAACAGTATGTGATTAATTCAAAATGGACGTATATTTCAAGATAGAACCCGGAGACCAGTAAAGACATCAGCTTGTGTTAATTTGGGGGTATACTTATTTATTCTATTGGATGGCAGAAGACCCAAACATTTTGGGAAAGGAGGTCACATGATTTCTAAGTAGACAGCTTGCTTTTTTGTTCTTTTTGCAGTATCCTGTTGACTTCCATCGGAGTCACTTTGGTTGTTTGCTAAGAGATAGAGAGGTCATCGACAATTTTATCACTAATTTTACTTGTTCGATTGCCTTACTATATTCCAGAGCTCTCTAGAAACCCATGTTCTATGTTCGTGTGGAACTACATGAGGTTCTGCCTCCTCCATGCATGAAATCTTGGGGATGTTTCTCTTTTCCCCACAAACCCAACTCACTTTAATCTTAATATTAGAAGCTCTCTTACTGTGCGGTAGCATTTTGGATTCCTTGATGGGGTACCCAGGTTGAAGGTCTACAGTTAAGTGTCAGCTTGCTAAACGAGTATGGAAAGCAATATATTCATTTATTTTTGCGAACAGGGGACCTCAGAATATGGTGCAATAGCAATGGTTTCTCTCTGCTTGCCAATTTACTCTCTTATGTCTCAGCCCATCCCCTAAAAGAAGTGTCTCCTTCCCTGTTCACTAAAGATTGTTATTGAATGGTAGGATACGGCAAATGTTTCAGCCGAGGTTTTATCCATATTGAATTCTCCTTTGAAGAGGAACCACTGTAAGCCATCATCAGTTGCTTCCACTTGAAAGTAAATGAATTTCCAAACATTTCTTGTGAGAAGGTTTTGATGATAGCTGGACAGCTAAAGAAGGCTGTGCGGGTTGGGAGGGTAGGTTGAGAAAAACAAAGTCTCACAGGGAGAAGGAGCCTAATTTTATTCCAGGTAAGCCTGTAGTCATGTTTTGAGGGCTCACTTACGTATAAGATGCTGGATAGGGGCATACCTTGGAGGTACTGAAGGTTCAGTTCCAGACCATTGCAATAAAGCTAGTAAATGAATTTTTTTTTTTGTTTTCCAGTGCATATGAAAGTTGTTTAAACTATATAGTTTATTAAGTGCATAGTAGCATTATGTCTAAAAAAGCAATATACACATCTGAAATTAAAGATACTTGGGGTGCCTGGGTGGCTCAGTTGGTTGAGCGTCCGACTTCAGCTCAGGTCATGATCTCACAGCTCGTGAGCTCAATCCCCACATCGGGCTCTGCGCGGACAGCTCAGAGCCTGGAGCCTGCTTGAGATTCTGTGTCTCCCTCTCTCTCTGCCCCTTCCCAGCTCATACTCTCTCTCTCTCTCTCTCTCTCTCTCTCTCTCTCTCTCTGTCAAAAATAAATAAAACATTAAAAAATACCCAGGCTCTGAGCTGTCAGCACAGAGCCCGAGGCGGGGCTTGAACTCAGGAACCGTGAGATCATGACCTGAGCTGAAGTCAGACACATAACGGACTAAGCCACCCAGGTGCCCCTAAAGATACTTTAATGCTAAAAAATGCTAACCATTACCTGAGCTTTCCAAGACTTGCAATCTTTTTGCTAATGGAGCATCTTGCTTTGACATTGATGGCTGCTGACTGCTCAGGGTCGTGGCTGCTGAAAGAGAGGGGTGGCTGTGGCAAATTCTTAAAATAAGACAAAAATGAAGTTGGCTGGCCGCCCTGATTGATTCTTCCTTTCATGAAAGATTTCTCTGTAGCTTGTGATGCTGTTCAATAAGCATTTTATCCACAGGAGAACTTCTTTCAACATTGGAGCCGATCCACGTGGTCAAACCCTGCCGTTGCTTTCTCAGCTACGTTTATGTAAGATTCTAAATCCTTTGTTGTCATTTCAACAATCTTCACCGCATCGTCACCAGGAGAAGCTTCCACCTCAGGAAATTACTGCCTTTGCTCATCCATAAGAAGCATCTCCTCGCTCCTTCAAGTTTGATCATGAGATGGCAACCATTCAGCCCCATCTTCAGGCTCTCCCTCTAACTCGAGTTCTCTTGCCTTTTCCACCACATCTGCAGTTCCTTCCTCCACTGAAGTCTTGGACCCCTCCAAGTCAGCCATGGGGGTTGGAATCAACCTCTTCCAAACTCCTGTTCATGTTGATGAATCTTCTGAAGATGAAGATCCTTCATTCAGTCTCCCTTGAATCTTCTGAAGGCATCTAGAGGGGTGAATCCTTTCCAAACGTTTTCAATTTACTTTGCCCAGATACCTCAGAGAAATCCCTACTTAGTGGCGGCCATAGCCTTATGAAATGTATTTCTTAAATAAGACTCGAAAGTCAAAGTGATTTCTTGATCCATGGGCTGCAGAATGGATGTTGTGTCAGCAGCGCGAAAACGACATTAATCTCGTTATCCTTCTCCACCGGTTCTTGGTTGACCCGGCGCATTGTCAGTGAGCAGCAATTTTTTGAAAGGAATCTTTTTTTCCTGAGCAGTAGGTCTCAACAGCGGGCTTAAAATATTCAGCAAACCGTGTGGTAAACAGATTTGCTGGCATCTTCTTCTAATAGAAGGCTGCTTTGTCTGCATTGAAAACCAGTTGTTTAGGGGCACCTGGGTGGTGCAGTCAGTTAAGTGTCCGACTCTTGATCTCGGCTCAGGTCATGATCTCACAGTTCATGGGTTCGAGCCCTGCATCAGGCTCTGTGCTGACAGTGTGGAGCCTGCTTGGGATTCTGTGTCTCCTTCTCTCTGCCCCTCCCCTGCTCGTGCTTGCTCTCTCTTTCTCTCTCACTCTTTCAAAATACATACATACATACATACATAAATAAATAAATAAAAGAAAATCAGTTGTTTAGCATAACCATCTTCTTTAGCTATCTTAGCTAGACCTTCTGGATAACTTGTGCCAGCTTATAAATTTCTGTTATGGAGATCGTTTCTTTTCTTAATCCTCATGAACCAACCTCTGCTAGTTTCAGACTTTCCTTCTGCTGCTTCCTTACCTCTCTCAGCCTTCACAGACCTCAGGAGAGTTAGGGCTTTGTTCTGGATTAGGCTCTGGCTTAAGGAAGGCTGTGGCTGGTTTGATCTTTGATCCAGACCGCTAGAACTTTCTCCATGGCAGCAATAAGGCTGTTCCCCTTTCTTACCATTCATGTGTCCCTGGAGTAACACTTCTCATTTCCTTCAAGAACTTTCTCTTTGCATTCACAACTTGGCTAATTGCTTGGTGCAAGAGGCCTCGCTTTTAGCCTCCCCTGGCTTTGACATGCCTTTCTCAGTAAGGGTAATAATTTCTAGCCTTTGATTCCAAATGAGAGAGGTGTGACTTTTTTTTTTTTCACTTGAACGCTTAGAAGCCATTGTAAACCTATTAATTGGCCTCATTTCAGTACTGCTGTATCTCAGGGAATAAGGAGGCCCAAGGACAGGGAGAGATGGGGGAACAACGAGTTGGTGGAAAAGTCAAAACACACGCATTTATTGGTTTGGCACCTTGTCTTACAGGGTCGCAGTTTGTGATGCGCCATAACGATTACAATAGCAGCATCCAAATCACTGATCACCAATCACCATAAGAAACATCATCATCATCAAGTTTGAAAGATTGTGAAGCTTACGAACATGTAACCCCTCTGGGGTTACTTCTGTCAGCTAGAAGTTTCATAGCTAGAGAGGAGAAGTCAACGCCTGGCCTCAAAGCTTCAAAGGGCCGGCCTGACTCTCTTGTTAGGATCTGACGCGGTAGGTGACTTTAAGCTGAAGCCACTGCTTACTCCCCATAGCAAAGGTCCTAGGGCCCAGAAGAAGAATGCTGCGTCGACTCCTCCCGTGCTTTGTAAGTGGCACAACAAAGCCTGGATGCCAGCAAATCTGTTTACCACACGGTTTGCTGAATATTTTAAGCCCACTGTTGAGACCCACTGCTCAGGAGAAAAAGAAAATTCCTTTCAAAGAATTGCTGCTCATCGACAACGCGCCAGGTCAACCAAGAACTGGTGGAGAGGGATAATGAGATTAATGTCATTTTCATGCTGCTGACACAACATGAAGTGAGTGAACAAATACTGTTGGAAAAATGGAGCCAATACACTTGCTCAATGTAGGTTGCCAGAAACCTTCAACTTGTAAAAAACACAGTATCCGTGAAGTGCAATAAAGAAAAGGACCCCCACTGCCCCCAAAGGACCATAGGCAGACTTCTAAATCCTATTGAAGAACATTATGTCAAGTTTGTTTCCCCTGGGCTCATTCTCAGTTAGCAGGAACATTCTTCAAAACAAGCGAATACATCCCATTGTTCTTGACCACATTGGAGAAAGCCACATTAGCAGAGAGGTGACCTTGGCCAACATGGTGGAGGCCGAGGGCAAGATGAAGGAAGACTTTGACTCTACTTGCTTCCCACTTCTGAAAATATTTTGTCCCCTCTTTTAATACTTGTAGAAGGGCTGGTTCACAGAGTAAAAAACAAGAGTTGAAAAAAGGCATCATAGGCTTCTGCCAACTGGACTCTAGTAAGTTGATCTTTCTTACAGTACAGAAATCTCTTTGCTTGGCAGAAAGAATACTCATAAACTATATTTCTACCTTAGTGTTTATCTAATTGATCTGGAAATAAGGAAATGAAGAAATGTTGGGTAGGGAAATGAGGAATCCTCAAGCAACTCTCTACTTACTATAACTCTGAAATCCCTGACTATGAAGACATGAAAATGACCAATTACTGATGGAGAAATGCATTGACAGTTGTCGCTTTTTTAAACATGAATTTGAGGATGAATTATAATGATATTTGACTTCATTCCCCCCCTGGCAAGAAAATCACATCACCCTCAATTCTTTACGTGTAGGGTGTGTGTAATTTATTTTCAACTCTCTTGGCGGGGAGGAAATTAATCACAAGTTCAATTGCATTTTCCTAGTCCTCCTAAAAATCTAGGTAAGCAACCTGAAAATATCCCAAGATGTGTTGAAGAAAGAAAACTAATGATCTCTGAAGGTCATAAGTCTTATAGACCCTACAGAGAAGATGTGGCTCCTGAACTTTCAAAGCATATTAGGAAAGTACGATTGGATATAGCAGTGAGAGCCAACAGGGAATGAGTTTGAATTGTATCAAAACAGTATAGGTCATTTTAAGGTCACTTCAAGGTCATTTTTACAATCCCACTCTACTATGAAAACCGAGGATTACTGAGAGATAAATTAGATAGATAGATAGATGATAAATTAGATAGATAGATAGAAAGATAGATGTACAAGTAGAAGCAGAAATTAGAAAGAGACAGAGAGGCAGACAGAGACAGAGATAGAAGAATATGAGCAAAATGAATCTAGACACAGTGATAACCTTGAATTACTTTTTTTTTCTTTTTATCAATGCCAAGGTCAAAAAACAAACAAAACTGAATAAATCAAAGGAACTTTGGTAACTGTTTCATCCCTTTTAGGTTTTTAAATATACTGACACGTTCTACAGCAAGGTCTATGTGCTTAAATACTAATACTAAATGTTTTCCTTATGCATATCTGCAAGGGTATTTGCATAACAAATATTAATATTCATGGCACACTTCCTGGTTTGATTTCAGAGATAAATGTCTTTGGGATCTATCACCCGAAGGCATTGAGGAGCATCATATCACAGATATCAGGTTTTCAAATCAGCATTCTCTGCTCCTTGTGGTTTGAAGAGAACAGAAGGCACATCCCTACCATTATGCTCATAAAGGAGGATGATGGTAGGTGGGCACTTGCTTCTGAAAGGAAGAGAAACTTATTGGTATTCACTGAGTTTTAGCTTCTCACAAGCATTGAAAAACCTGGAAAAAAACCCAAACATTTCTCATATTTAGCCTCTAACACTCATTGCTATATAATAAACAATGAGGAAATGTTATCCAATCTTTCAGGAAACAATACAGTAAAGTAATGAAACATACTGACTTGGGAATCCGGGTTATGCTGCGTATTCACTGAGCAATCTCACCTCTCTAGGCTTCATCTCCCATCTCTGTAGAATAAAAATAAGACTCAAATGAGGTAGTCTATGTAGACAACACAGAACTTGACACACAGGAAGCATTTAGGTTAGGCATGACTTTAAAATATTTTTTCAGGGACACATGGGTGATGCAGTTGGTTAAGCGTCCGACTTCGGCTCAGGTCATGATCTCACAGTCCATGAGTTCAAGCCCCGCGTCAGGCTCTGTGCTGACAGCTCGGAGCCTGGAGCCTGCTCCAGATTCTGTGTCTCCTTTCTCTGCCTCTCCCCTACTCATGTTCTCTCTCTCTCTCTCTCTGTCTCTCTCTTTCTCTCTCTCAAAAATAAATGAACATTAAAAAATAAAATACAATACTTTTTCAACAGCTTACAAGTGTAAGGAGCTATGAGAGTAAGACTTCCCATCCCATGCACCCCAGCTACATCTCTCATGTATTAGTTGAAATATTACTTCTAGATGCATCTAGAATCGTATCTGCCCATAGGAAGTGTCCTGGGGTGTCTATTATGATAATGATCTTCCTCCACAGGAGCTGGTGGTCTCAATGAGCTCTCCCGTGTGTGTTCCTTTTCTGGAAAGCCATGCAAAGGAGGGGAGCATCAAGAATCCCAACCAGTATATTCTCACCAAAAGGGCCACTGTTATTCTTTCTACCATTCTGTTTTCCTTTTCCTGCAACAGAGAGTTACAAACTATAGCAGAATCTTGGCCACTCTTTTTCCATAAACTCATCCCTTTCCTCAGCCACATTAAACAGTATAATACATGTAGATGCTTACAGCAGAGTGCGCACTGTATCCATTGGGTAATAAATGGCTCAACAACAGAAGTTTCTATGTTTCCCGGGGTTGGTCCAGACACATTGTCTGGTCTAAATGTTCAGGCACTATTCATTTATTCATAATTATTTAATTGGTGGATAATTGTTTATCATGCACTATGTTCCAGGCAACGTAAGAGTTGTTGGGAATACGCTAATGAGCTAGACCAATTTCTTTTCTCAAGGAAGCTACAAAGTTAGCCAAACTTAGATTCTCCCAACTTTTTTCATGTTAAGACATACATTGAAAATGATTCTATTTGTAAATGAGTAGATGTATTCAGGAGAGGTCAGCTTTGTGGGTTTAGCCATCTAGGGTTGAGGGGGCAACATCCTGGCATGCCAGGTGGGAAGATTTATATAAGATGCTCAACTTTTAAGTTCTTTGATTTCTCCATAGCTTTTCAAATTAGATGAAAAATACAGCGTCTAGTGGGTGGTGGGAGATGCAAGGAGTAGATACTAATCAAACTTGGTGTGGTGTTTAACCCTGAAATTGCAGGTTGGTTTTCCAGGTCAGAACTTTGAATTAGCAATGAAAATGCTTAGAGAGCCAACTGATGGACGAGACAAATTCAGAGGGAGGTGCCACCATGTTTTAACCAACAGTTTTAAAAATGATTTCAAGAACTATTGGTTTAAGACCAATGGTTTAGTTTTTAAATATTCTCCCATGACAATTACATGACAATTGCCTTGGGGCAATTACCCCCATTTATAGGCTCTTTTGTGTATTTCACAAATCCCTTGCAGAAGAAAACTAACAGGACCACATTGTTTGTCACTAGCTTGGAAATGCGGCATCCAAGGTAGTTGGAAGAAGTTCGTGTTCTTTAGCTGATAGGGCCTTGGGAAAGACATTTTTTGAGGTTAGTGTAACCTCCTTTGGCAGGGTAAACATTTGGGCTGCATCATTTTAAGAGCTCCTGATTTAAAAAGCTCATAGCTGTAAACAGCAAGAATCCACAGTCACATTTTTAACATAGCTCCAGAGGAACTATGATTTAAAATCAAAAGTCTTCTCATTCCTATGGCAACCAACAGAAGTATTCAACTCATGCTACATGCTGTTTACATTAAGCTGTGCATCGTGTCCCTCCCCCCGCCCCACTACCCCCTTCCTTAATGGATTCAACCTGAACTTCACTACATTGTATACCTTGAAAAAGACTCTTTTCCAGACACGGAGTTGGTTTCCAACATGCAAGCATCAAACCCATGAATGTAAAAGGGAAGAGTCCTCCCAGAGGAAACCTTTACAAACCCAGAGGGAAAATGTACCCCAAAATAGAGATACCGTCTGCTTCCCTGATTTGACAGGTTTGAGAGCTCCTTGTTTTAAAGCCAGACATGAATCTGTGAAGAGATTCCCTTGAGTTGCAATCCTTTTTGGGAGCAGCTACCATGAAGATAACATATGTGGTGAGACGGGGCCAAAAAAGCACCCGCTGGGTTGCAGTGCAGCTCTGGGAACATTTATAACACATTCTCAGGAAGCTGGAGTGGTTAGTCATGGGTGTGGAGAGAGTCCCCCTCTGTGTCGACTGTCTCATAGGCCCTAGGTGTTAGCTGTCACCATTACTGTCTGTTCTTCAAGGAGGACCCCAGTGGTTCTGTTTTAAAGAGTAAGACCCTAACGCCTGAGATTCAAAGATCCAAAGGCCAGAGTCAGCCTGAATCCTGGCTGAGTGTGTTTTAAATTTCCAAGGAAAAATAATTCTCAGGACGGAAACGGTCTGGGATGTTTTGCATAAAATAGGTTCTGAGATATTGCCAAAATGTGGATTCGTCATTCACTTTTGTTCCTTTGGGAAGTGTCAGAGGAACATTGTGGATCTGAATGAACCGTGAGACTCCACTGGCTTCTGTCTAGGGGCCAACCACTGTCCCGTCTGTCTCTCAAACTTCCTCAAGTTGGATGTATGTGTACAGAAGTGTGGGGTGAAGACTCTGTCCTTTATATTCCTGGAAAGTGTAAGGATTGGGAGCTGAGAAACCCAGATGTTGGTCCCCAGTCCATTACTCTGTGATGTTAGGCAGGCACGGTGCTCATCATCTCCGGGCTTTTCTTCCCCCCACTTGTAAGATGGAGATATTAACTGACTGAGTCTGTAGGTCTAAGGAATCTTATGGGTCAAAAAGTCTAGAGTTTTCAGAACTGAAGTCAGTAGAACTGAGGCCTGATTAAACCTTTTGACTCTTTTATTTCTTTTTGTAAAGCGAAACCAGAATATTTAAAGGCGAATCACACCGTGAGTCCCGTGGTATAGAGTCTTGCTGTTCACAATGTGTCCACGAACGAGCAGCGTCAGCATTACCCGGGCACTTGGGAACCGTAGAACCTTGGGCGCCACACCAGACTGACGGTTTCGGAGTCTGCATTTTAACAAGCTTTTCAAGAACTTTGTATGCACATTAAAATTTGGGAGGCACTGCCATAGCGTATGGCCAGAGGTGACGTTCTGTTGATAAATCTGTTGGCAGCCAGGTGAGCTGTTTTAAGCGCTGTGAGCTACCTTCCTCTCAACGCCTGAAGTAATTGTTGATTTTTAGAATCATTTAACACATGAGAAAACCAAAGTGCAAAGAACTTGTCTATAGTTACACAAGAAATAGGTTCTTAAGGGGTGAAACCAATGCAGGTTGAAGCTGGCCTTCCCAATATGGCCGGTCAGCTAAGAAGGGGAAGGCGTGTCCACTAGGCCTTCTTCAAATTGCCCATCTTACCCCTCTCCTATTTATTAACAGATCGAGTCTCCCGGCGGAGACGCTCTTGGTTGGACCTTACCCAGCTTCCAACCTGACATGGATTTTGCAGTTTAAAAACCATCATTTGATTTCTGTGACCACATCACGTGGAAATCAGGTGTGGGATTATGACTTCATTTTACAGAAGGGATGGACTTGAAGCCTAAGAACTGATTTGACTTGTGTGAGCTGGTCAGTTGCAGAGCCCAAGCAAAAGCAGAGTTCTGGGTGCCACGACTACTGTGTCTGATTCAGAATATTCCCTGTGCTCCCCGCTTGTGGCCCTGTGTGCCTGTCCTGACTTCATGCAACAATACAATGGAGAATGCCTTTTGGAGATGCTTTTTTAAAATAAGAAAAACAAAATTTACATTGTGCACTGTGCATAACATAGAATTTACCATCTTACCATTTTATTTTTTATCTTATTATTTAAAAAAATTTGTTAATGTTTATTTGCGAGAGAGACAGAGAGACAGAGCTCAAGTAGGGGAGGGGCAGAGAGAGAGGGAGACACAGGATCCGAAGCAGGCTCCAGGCTCCGAGCTGTCAGCACAGAGCCTAGTACTGGGCTTGAACCCACGAACCATGAGATCATAACCTGAGTCAAAGTCAGGCACTTAACAGACTGAGCCACCAGGTGTCCTGCCAACTTGCCATTTGAAAGCGTAGAGTTCAGCGGGATTAAGTGCACTTACATTGTCGTGAAGCCATCGTCACCAGTTATCTTTAAAACTCTTCATTTAGTAGCATTGAAACCCTGTACCCACTAAACAATAACGTCCCATTCCCTGCTCTCCCCATGGGGCAACCATCCTTTTCTGCCCGTATGAATTCAATCACTCTAGGTAACTTATAAAAGTGGAATCGTGTTGTATCTGTGTTTTTGTGACTGTTTAATTTCACTCAGCAAAATGCCTGTCCAAGTTCATCCATGTTCTAGGAACCATCAGAATTTTCTTCCTTTCTAAGGCTGAATAACATTCCACTTATAGATATATCACATTTTGTTCACATACTAATGGCCAGCCACGGGTTGCTTCTACTTTCTGGCATTGTGGATAACGCTGTTAAGAACATAGGTGTACAAATCACTCTTTAAGTTCTGCCTTGAACTGTTTAGGGCTGACGCCCAGAAGTGTATTTCCTGGATCATACAGTGTTCCATCTTTAATTTTCCTGAGGAACTGCCATATTGGTTTTCCATTACGACCATAGCATTTTATATTCTCACCAACAGTGCAAAAGAAAAAAAAAGTTATTATCTTTTTTTTTAATTGAAGGAAAAGTTGATTGATTTTAACGTCCATTTTTCTATCTTATTCCTTCCAGTTAATATTCTAGGAGACGACTTCTAAAGATTTAACCCAGCTCAGTGGCATTTTCATTGCTCCGAAAGGGGTTACACCATAGCTTTCTTACATGTAAACATGCAGAGCCCATTGTGAGGCTTCTGCATCAGACAAGCAGCAATTCTGGCTCTAATTATTTTTCATAACAGCGAGTCACTTTGAATACTAGTACTGGAGGTAAACTGGTTTTAAAAGAAGTAAACGTATCAAGGGAGGTATATTTTGATGTTAGGTTAAATTATAATGGCTTCAAGGCCAACATGCCATTTAAGTGAGATAGAAACATCCATACCGAAACGTAAAAATGGTCCTTTGGAATGTTTATGTGGTTATCTTGTTTCGCAGAATGAGCAGTTGTTGAAATATATTGTTCAGTGGTATAAAGGATTTCTCACATCATCAACTTGGGCGGTGCAATTAAGAGAAATATGGCTCTTTCCAATTTTTTTTGACTCTGGAATCCTTTAGCTTGTTGATTGGTTTGGATTTCTCTGAAGTTGTCTTCAGAAGGAGGCATCTTCCCCAAAAGCTCGCTTAAACTTTCCAGAGTTATTTTTTCCATTTTGGTTTTTTTGTCTGCTCTTAAGAAATGTTGAGAAAAACATACATAGAGTAATATATATATGGCACATAAACATGCACACACTGAATGAAAGACTGTTTCTAGAAACAAACATTCTCATATTCAAAGGATCTACAAAACTTTAATTCATTTATCAGAACACCATGAGGTACAGAAGTCTTTTTTGATCTCCATTAGGGCTCCATTATTTACCACAGTAACTGGGCAATTCCCCATACCATCAAGTCAGCAGTTGACTAATTGACATTTCCTATAATTTTTAAAAAAATTTTAATGTTTATTTATCATGGGGGGGGAGAGAGAGAGAGAGAGAGAGAGAGAGAATGAGTGGGGGAGGGGCGGAGAGCTAGGGAAACACAGAATCCAAAGCAGACTCCGGGCTCTGAGCTGTCAGCACAGAGCCTGATATGGGGCTTGAACTCACGAGCCGTGAGATCATGACCTGAGCCAACGTTGAACGCTTAACCGACTGAGCCACCCAAGTGTCCTGACACTTCCTATCATTTCATAACCATGGTAAAATATCAAAGTCATAGAATAGATGCTGACTTTCCTTTTGAAAAGTCCAACACTGTTGGATGGAATATTAATGTGAAGCAATTGGCTGAGTATTCATTGATTAAATATTGAACGATTGTTAGATTACACAATATTAAATTGCTGGTATTGAATTACTTTCGGTTTGCAAAAACATCAAAAACTGCTGAGGTGCTAAACATTCAGAAAGGATTAAAAATAAAATCCGTGCATTCAAAGAATTCACAGTCTACTGAAGTAAATAGTTTCAAAATATAATAAACATGAATGTTCTATAATAAAGACATGTACATGGCACTTAGGGCACAAAGAGAATGGAGGGATTAACCTTGTTTTAGCAAGAATTTTCCTGATTACCATTCACCAGTAGAAGCAAAATATTCTGATAGAATACTCTACCTATCCTTTTCAGGGCTCACAAAGTCATTTTATTTATTTATTTATTTATTTATTTATTTATTTATTTATTTTTCAACGTTTATTTATTTTTGGGACAGAGAGAGACAGAGCATGAACAGGGGAGGGGCAGAGAGAGAGGGAGACACAGAATCGGAAACAGGCTCCAGGCTCTGAGCCATCAGCCCAGAGCCTGACGCGGGGCTCGAACTCACGACCGCGAGATCGTGACCTGGCTGAAGTCGGACGCTTAACCGACTGCGCCACCCAGGCGCCCCTAAAGTCATTTTAAAGGTAATAACGTCAACAAACTCATGCAGAATATAGAGGAGATTGCCTGGGAATATTTTCGTCTTTTTTTGTGCGTGAAACTTTAAATTTATCTGTTCTTCTATCCTCTTAAAAAATTCATTACAGGGGTGCCTGGGTGCCTCAGTTGGTTAAGCATCTGACTTTGGCTCAGGTCATGATCTCACAGTGTGTGGTTCAAGCCCCACGTCGGGCTCTGTGCTGACAGCTCAGAGCCTGGAGTCTGCTTCAGATTCTGTATCTCCCTCTCTCTCTGCCCCTCCCCTGCTCGCATTCTGTCTGTCTGTTTCTCTCTCTCAAATTAAATAAACATTAAAAAAGACCCTTCATTAAAAAGTCCTTTGGATATCAGCAAGGAGACTGTCATCAAATGGTTCATGTAGAAGCAAGTGGTGATGATGTTCCATGGCAGATACTCATGATCAGATCCAAGGTGCAGAGCCCTCTTCTAATTATTTGGGATTATTACAGTAATCCCCAAATTACATTTTTTGGGAGAGAGGGCTATAGTCTTTTTTGATGTCCTTTGTTTTTAGGCACATACACGAGTTTACATCTGTTGGTGCTAACATATCTTCTAATCCGTGTAAAGAACCTCTTTCTTGTTAAAAAAAATTACATAAAGAAAAATAAGCCGAAAAGAACACTTTCTAAACACTTAAAAGTTTTACACACCTACTCACCTTAAAAAAAAAAAAAAAAAGCAATAGCACACCAAATCTGCTGATGTCACTTTTCACGGATGTTGACGCATTTAGGTTGTCAATTCTATTTCTGTTCACTTAACCATAGCCTCCGATTTCCACTTATAGAATTTAGCTTGGAAATTTGGCTTTCTTCAAACTGCAATGCCTGCAAAGCTATGTAAAGCATGCTACAATAAGAATACCCTTGAAACTGCCTTACCTTTTTTTGGAAGGATCTCGAGTTGCTTTTATGATGATGAACACGACACTTTTATCTGGGACTGACTGTGGAATGAAGGGATAGAGACAAGTGAGCGCATTACCTCATAAGAACCACCATTTATGCATTTGAATTCATCCTAGTACATGAGTGTTTATTTTTTCTATTTGGCAACTCGACATCTCTTAACTCTGGGGCTCTCTAGGGCAGCTAAGCAATCAATTTGAGCTTAAACAAATAAAAAAATGTTTATTGAACGAAAGTCTAAAGCAAACAAAACCTGAACGCTTTTACAGAGTCAAAGAAGGCAACATTAGTGACAATTTAGTGTTACCCATTCGTTGCACAATTTTTTTAGTCGACTCAAAAGGACTTGTGCTTAAAAGCAACAGCCACGAAAGAACAGCAGAGTTCCTTATCCAGGGCAGAAGTGGTGAGGGGGCTGTAGCTTGGTAAAGGAAAGTGTTATGAAACAAATAATTGCAATCCAAAGGTTATAGTGTTTTAATACAGACATAGAGGAGAGGAATTGACCAACTCATCTCGGCCTATCGAGTGCTTAAGAGCAGGTTTGTTTGGCCTAAGTTAACAGCTGAGTAGCAGTTACACAGGAAGATAAAGTGGGCAGAGTGTCTTAGGCAGAAGGGGAAGCCCAGGAAAGGCATGGAAGCTAGGAAAAGCCTCACTTATTTCAAGAGGGATGAGTAGACGAAGGGGCTCCTCCAGAGGACAGGGTCAGATCCTGGCAGAGGAGGATAAAGAGGTAAGCAGGAACCACACATTGGAGGATCTCCTATTCTGGTTTAATTCTCCAGACGAGAGCCAGGGAATCTCGTGAAGAGGCAACGGACAAAATCCAGGCAAAATATGATGAGGACTTGACTTCACGCAGTGAAATTTAGTTGGAGTCACTTTGACTTCCCAGGGTCTCAAAAACACTCAACAGTGGACGTTGAAAAGGAAATAAGAAATTCGGGTCAAAAGGGAGAGGTCACACCAATAGATACGGATTCTCAACCAGCCTATTTGGAAGGCGAAATGGTAAGAACAGGCACGGTCACCTAAGCAATGAGGTGTTCCCCAGAGCACAGTGTGTACCTGACAGCTGGTTAGAAATGCTGAGTCTCAGGTCCCGCCCCAGACCTACTGAGTCAGAATCTTCATTTTGCTTAGATTCACAGGTGACATCCAAGCACATTAAAGTATAATGCCTGCTTCCTACGTGAGAGTTGACCAGGGTCTTGCCATTGCACGGATCGTGGGTCATCCCTAGAAGATAATTGGGCAGTGCTGGCCAAACTCAACTTAGGTACCCCCTGAATTGCTAAAACAGTAGTTTAAACCCTGGCCTTGCGTTGGAAAAAAAAAAGTCATAATTTTAAAAAAATATACCAAAGCTCAGACTTCTAGAGAGTCTGATTTATTTGTTCTGGGGTAAGGCCCAGGCATTAGTATTTTAAAAGCTCCCCAGGTGTTTCTAATGTATACCTAGGGAAAAGAATCATTGTACTAAGAAGTCTTTAAGAGGAAGCAGAAATCTAAATTCAATCAAATGTAATAGTTTTTTTCAATGAGAGCGTAATGCTAGGAATGTATCAATAGTAGAAGCCTTAGTTGCTGTGCAGAAAAATGGTGTGGAGGATAGTTGCTGGAAGGTATCATCCATGGCATAAAACATAGCATATTCTTTAGGAAACCTTTGAGTTTTTATTAAGCTCTTCACTTCCAAGAGTTCCAATTAACTTCGAAACCTTATACAGCAACCTTTTGAAGTTAGCAGAAATAGGATCAAAACTTTTCTTGCACTGAAGTAGTTGGGGGGAAGGGCGGGAGCAAGAAGTCAAGAGAAGGAGAGAGGTTTTTCTTTTAGCAGTAAAGAGCTGTATGCCTCAATTTGTGAAACCTTGGAACAGTGGCATTTTGTAAGACTGAAAGACTGTGTAGGTGTAAGTAGAGTGTCAAGGATGAGTCAAAGATTAATACCTAAATTATAGAGTATGATGGGAATTTTATGCCTCTGCCTTGGAAATCAAGTTGAGGAGAAGGAAGTATTGACTGAGTCTAAAGTACTACTTATGTTGGGTTATAATTTAATCAGAGGGATGATGCCTGACTCCGAGAATGGAGAAAGACTTAAACCATGTATTTTTTAAATAGCTCTGCAAATTTCCTCAAGCATCTAGCTTATTCATTGGCAAGCTAGCTCCAATGATGTAAAAGATCTCAAAAAGCTTAGGAGTTCCTAAGTATCACAGAACGTGTTATGCATTGATCATAATAAGACTTTTCAGAATGCCCAGAGACGGTAATAATGAAAGCATTGCCATAATCTTAAAAGTGACCAAACAGCAGAACGATTCTTACGCTTTATAGAATGTCTGTATTTTTGTGCTCAGTCGCTGCTTGTTAAGATCTCCAAACTATCTTGGGTACCTACAGATGGTATGAGAGAATTGAAAGACAGTCTCTCCGTCCTTGGGAAGCTTAAACATTTGTTCAATGAAAACAATTAGAGTTGTGCATCTACAGAAAATATTTTATTTTGAAGATACGATAAAATTGCGCTTAAAGCCGAGAAAAATCCGTAAAGTCATGAAGCTCGGGGTTTTAAAAATGGAATGACAGCAATAATACCCCCCATGATATAAGAAGCTAAAACAGCTGCGGGTGGCTTAGTATCTGATACGACATTAAAAAAAATTATTATGTCAGCTTAAGGACCCAAAATACTGGCCTGAGAAGTCGGAATCTCCTGTAATTCTCTTTAACTTAGAACACAGGCATAATTAGCTGCTCACTCCAATTCTTGAAATAGGGTAGAACAAAAGCATTGTTGGTTTTCTCACTTGCGTATGTTCATTTTCCAAAGAAGACGTCAAGGAAGTCCATTCTGCAATATCTCTCCCCTACCTCTGGCCTTGGCTGTTCACTGGCATTTTGTGAGGGTGGCTACTTTTATTTAAAAAAATTAAAAAAAAATTTTTTTATGTTTTCATTTATTTTGGACACAGAGAGAGAGAGACAGAGCATGAGCAGGGGAGGGGCAGAGAGAGAGGGAGACACAGAATCCGAAGCAGGCTCCAGGCTCTGAGCTGTCAGCACAGAGCCCAATGCAGGGCTTGAACTCATGGACCGTGAGATCATGCCCTGAGCCGAAGTCGGATGCTCAACCACCTGAGCCACCCAGGCTCCCCAAGGGTGGCTACTTTTAGAAGTGAATAGGCTACAGCAAATTGAAGAGAGTTGAATGTATGATAGATTTGTAGTGCCTATTCACTTTCAGATAAATCCATTTCTTTTCATTCTCAGAGAAGTCATTTTGGGTGGTATTATACAATTTTGACCGATTGGGGAAAAAAAAAAAGGAAGCTCACAGAGATAAAGTTACTTGCTTAAAATCACACAAAGGAGAATTTCGAACCTGGTTTTTGTTTTTGTTTTTGTTTTTTAGCCTACATTCCCTCTGGGATATGCCCGTTTGTTCCCTGAATTGTAGAACACCACCACAGAGTTGAAAATGCACGAGAGTGAGTCTCCTGTCAAAGGAGCCCAGTGTGGCTCAGGGCTCTCCCTTCAGCAACATTTGGGTCTTCAACCTCAAGGTTTAGGAATTAGGACTGTGGTTCCTGATTCAGATGCTGGCTCAGCCGTTCACTGGCTCTGTGACCTTGGGGAAGTCAACTAATGTCTCTTGTTGGGTCTCTTTTGCGAAACAAATTAATAATAGCTCCTATCTCACGTGGACGTTGCAAGAATTACACGGGTAATACCTATGCGATGCTTGGCACACTACCTAGCATGTGATAAACGCTCAATCAACGTTAGCTGTTATTGTCATTATCATGATTCTCGAGCTGGGATCTCCAAAGCAATCAGCTCTTCTGAGCTGCAGACTCATATGTCCCCCTGGAGCTGCTGGTGAGGATGTTCCCCTGGACAGCATAGACCTCTCAAACTCATCATGCCCTTTGACATAACACAATGCAAAGAGTTTGGCATCGTGCATTGAATAAAGGTCAGCTGTTATCGTTTTGCATGCCCTAACCATTCCTTCTCCTGTATTCTTTTTTTTTTTTTTTTGGAAATAGCACATTGTCATACAGGGAATCTCATCCAGAAAGCCAGTTGTCATCCTAAACCCCTGTATGTTCTCTATCCAGCAAGATCCGGCCAGTTACTAAGTCCTGTCAATTTTCCCTCTTCATAAGTGCTTTTTATGCCCTTCATTCCCACTGCCAAACAAAACCACCTCCTGCTTGAACCTCGCCTCTCAGATGTATCAGAGGGAGCCGCATGGTCTCCTGAAGTTTTCTGCACACTCTTCATCCCAAGAGCCATTGCAGATATTGTTTCTTGCACAAATTTCAAGTACTTTAAAAGCACCTGAGTTTTACAAAATTTGGGGGGCGCCTGGGTGGCCCAGTCGGTTAAACGTCGGACTTCGGCGCAGGTCATGATCTCGCGGTTCGTGAGTTCGAGCCCCGCGTCGGGCTCTGTGCTGACAGCTGGGAGCCTGGAGCCTGCCTCGGATTCTGTGTCTCCCTCTTTCTGCCCCTCCCCCCTTGTGCTCTGTCTCTCTCTGTCTCTCAAAAAGAAATAAGGGTAACAAGATTAAAAAATATATAAACACATTTTTTTTTTAATTAAAAAATTTCAAGTGTCTAAGTGGCCCCTGGGTGGCCCACTCGGTTAAGTGACCAACTCTTAATCTCAGCTCAGGTCTTGATCTCAGGGATGGGAGTTCAAGCCCCATGCTGGTCGAGGAACCTAGTTAAAAACATTTTCTTTTCAAGTATAGGAAATCAAATTCACTACAGTGACTCTTTGGGGGAGCTGAAGATGCAACAAGTGGGGGCACAGAATCCATATCAGAGAAGCTTTGCAAAGTTTTTACTACCAGCTTTTGAGTAGAAACTAGTATAGTCTTTTGGATGCTGAGAAAACTATAATCAGCCAGAGGCTCTTTCTCAGGGAATCATGAGCCTAAGATAAAACCAAACTTCAAACATTACTGGGGCCACCACCAAGGAGATGCCAAGAGATTCATGTATAATTGAAACATGTCAGTTTCTCCTGATTCCCTAGGTGTCTCGCGGGACTTGATGTCAGTGTTCTACCGTGCTCGCTGGCATTGATTCGATCTATGTAAGTCTCTCTACACCACCCTTCTGGGAAATTATCCCCTGGTACCTGGAGAGAGACCACTTGAGTTTGATCCCGAAAGACACTGTTCAGAAACATGACAGTTAGTACGTCAACGGAAAAACAGAAAAACAAACAAACAAAAAGTTTAAAAATCCAGAAAGGGAGGGTTGCCTGGATGGCTCAGTCAGTTTAAATGTCCAGCTCTTGAAATTGGCCCAGGTCTTGAGCTCACAGTTCCTGTTTGAGCCCCGTGTTGGGGCCCGCCCTGGTATTACAAGCCTGCTTGGGATTCTCTCTCTCTCTCTCTCTCTCTCTCTCTCTCTTTCTCTCCCTCTCTCTCTCTACCTCTTCCCTGTTTGCTCACGCATGCGCACTCTCTCTCTCTCTCAAAATAAATAAACACGCTTTAAGAGAATAAAAAATAAAAAACCAGAAAGGGTGATCATACTAACAATTTTTTTAAATATTTTTATTAATGTTTATTTATTTTTGAGACAGAGAGAGACAGAGCATGAACAGGGGAGGGTCAGAGAGAGGGAGACACAGAATCTGAAACAGGCTCCGGGCTCTGAGCCGTCAGCACAGAGCCCGACACGGGGCTCGAACTCACGGACCGCGAGATCATGACCTGAGCTGAAGTCGGACGCTCAACCGACTGAGCCACCCAGGCGCCCCCATACTAACAATTTTCAGAAAGAGAAGAAGCCACGTTTGGAGCACTTCAGTAAGTGGTTGAGATAAATATTTTGCATGCTAACATTCCATAGCAGATTATCTTTGCTGGGTCAATCTGTCTTTTATACATTGCCTGTAACTGTAAACTTAGGTCATTTAAAATGTGCTTCCTCCAAGAATCTTCTACCTTAGTCTTAAGGTGAGAAGTCAGTCTAAAACCTTCAAAATGGGAAGAATTGGACTCTACCTAGCAATAGCGATCTTTGGAGATTCTTCCTTCAGGATTCTTACTAAGGAGTCCAGACTCTCTAGCACAAGATACAGCATACCAGATTTTTGCTTTCGGCCACTGCCCTACCTCACTGCATCTCCACAAGCATTCTCCCCCCTAAGAAGATGAAAGTTCTGGTTTCTGAAGGCCTCCTTGCCCTTATATATGCTCTTCCTTCTGTTCACCCACTCTCCTCTCCCCGTGTAAGTCTGTTCTGTCTTCCAGTACTCCTACGGCAGAAGATTGAGTTAACAGTCTGCTCATGTTTCCCTCTCTGATATTCCCGTAAATGCTAGGGCCATGTTTTTATTGTGTATATCCACTGCGACGAAATGGCGGCGACAACAACAATGAAGGTAACAAACACCTCATTCTAGGCTGTGAGCTTTTTGGGGTAAGGACTATTCCACTCTTTTCTTGATCCTCAGTTTCTAACACGGGATCTTGAACATAATACTGCCTACACAACGAAGGAGTAAAACGTCGCAGTATTTGCTAGACAATTGCCTTTTAGACGACTTCTAGAAAGAACGATCTATAAAACGTATGGTTGGCTCTTAGATGTGATCCAATTATAGGGTTGTACATCAAATGTACTCTCATAGCATATCTTACACATTAGCTTGTATCTGTTGTGTGCAATTTATGTTCGATTTTGGTGTTTGAGTAAATATCATATCAATTTCCTTCCTTCAAGCCCATTCCCGGTGGTTACAATGAACTGTACGTGAGACCCATCTCTCCACCTGCGTTGTACACAATAGATTAGAGCCTCTTCCTCGCGTCTGGCACTGTACCGTCTCTGGGGAGCCCAAGGTCCAGCTGTGTGGGGCCAGCTTCTTGTTTCTGGCGGTAGATCTCATTTGTCAAGCTTTCTGAGTAATCTTATCAGAGGATTGAAAATAAGAGGGACTCGTAAAAGAGAGATTCAGCCATTCCCTCGATTTGCCAACGTCCAAAATTATACAAAAAGGTTTTTCATTCATTCGAATGCGTAAACTTTCATTTATTAAAAAACAAAAGAACTTTTCTAATGGCCTTATATTCTTCCATGTGTAAAGAACACTATATTTAAACTTTATACCTGAATAGTATTACCATTATAAGAGTAAGATGTCTCCGGAGGTCAAATTTTTATTTATTTTTAAGTCTTTATGGTGCATCTTTCAGTTGACCAACTCTTGGCTCTAACAAGCTGAAGAGAGGCAATGGTGAACATTGTGAGCCGTAGAAGGAAGAAAAACCCACTTTTTCAATGGAAGTGCATTGCATCTATCTCGACTATTGATCTCGTCAGGGCATTTTAACAGAAAACCATGAATGTAATGCTGTTCTGTACTTACAGAGACAGGTTTATAACTTGACTATTTCACTATTTGTTGCAGGATTTCATCTTTCCACAAATAGCTTTTAAATTTGAGCGATGACTAAGGCAAACACTTGTGTGAACAATTTACAGGTAGAACGCATTTTATGCCTTTGTTTAAAAATAGCCCAAAGGCTCATCTTGTGAAAACTGGCTTAGGGGAAAATCATAAGCAGGACCAGGACCAGGCATCCTAGTTTGGGCAGTAGAGGAGAATAGGTGCCTGAAGGTGGGACCTTCCCCCATTATGTGTTCTCTGCCTGTCCTTCTCTCAGTCTCTCTCCCCCACTGCGCAAGACTGGGCTCATGCTCTCACGCAGTCAGCCTAAAACCTTTCTTTGCAAACCCAAAGATTCACTAACATGCTCTGCTCCAGGCTCACTCTTGCTCCTTTCCTTCATCAATTTTCAAAAGTGGATGAGAGTTATCTAAAGACTTTTTCCCCTCAATCCATCAATCGTTCCTCCTCTCCCCTCTAACTTCTATTTTGATGTAATTTCGAACTTGCAGAAATGTTGCAAGAATAGCACAAGAAAATCCGTGTACTCTGTATCCAGATTCACCGCTTGTTTACATTCTGCCCCATCTGCTCCTCTGTCTCTCTCTGTCTCAGTTCATAAGGAATAATTTCAGATGCATTGGAAAGAAAGCCAACGCCTTACCTCCTAAGTGGTGCAGGTTGTATTTTCCAAGAACAGTGACGCTGTCTGATGTAACTGTAGTGCGGTGATCAAAACCATGAAGTTTAACATTGACAACAATACTGTGATTGAATCCGTGGTCCGTGTTCATATTCCAGCAATTTTCCTAATAATGTCCCTTGTAGCTGTTTTCCTTTCCCATTCTGGGATCCAAGCCCAGATGAACCTCGCAATTAGTTGTCGTATCTCTTTAGTCTCCTTAATCTAGAATAGTTCCTCACCCAGTTTTTTTTGTCTCCCGTGACCTTGACGATTTTGTAACATAAACACCCATTAATTTGTAAAATGTTGTGTGTTATTTTCTCACAATTTGAAATCAGGCCATTCATATTTGGCAGGAATATAACACACACGATGCTGTGTCTTCTTCGGTGCATTGTATCAGGAGGTACATGAGGTCATGTTGTCCCAATATTGGTAAAATGAACTTAGTGAAGTTGTTTGTCATACTTCCCTATGACAAAGGTATTATTTTTTCCCTTGTAAATAATAAGTTATTTGTGGAGAGATAACTTGAGATTGTGTTAATATCCTGTTCTTTCTCAATATTTCACTCATGAAGTCCAGCATCCTATAATTCCCATCCTGTAGAAGACTTCCTATTTCCCAGCTATATCATTCCTTCATGTTTAGTAATTGATATTTTACTGAAAGGAAGAGTTTTCCTTTCTCCTCTTTAATCAATCAATTAATCCATCCATCAATTAACTTACTATAGACTTAGAGACTTTTTAAAAACGAGTTCTCTTTCTTTATCATCATTTGTTTTGATACTCAGATCTTCAAGATTTGGTCTCTGGCGATCTCTCAGCTGTCTTGTCAATCTCTCTCTCTCTGTTGACTGCTCTCCACCATCACTTCAACGTACCTCCCTCTCATTTCTAGGGGGACCCCTCTCTCTGTTACTGTGTCTCTTGTTTCTCCTTCAGAGCTGTGTTTCCTTATTTTATTTTATTATTTAAAAAATTTTTTTTAACGTTTATTTATTTTTGAGACAGAGAGAGACAGAGCATGAACGGGGGAGGGGCAGAGAGAGAGAGGGAGACACAGAATCAGAAGCAGGCTCCTGGCTCTGAGCCATCAGCCCAGAGCCCGACGCGGGGCTCGAACTCACAGACTGCGAGATCGTGACCTGAGCTGAAGTCGGACGCTTAACCGACTGAGCCACCCAGGCGCCCCCAGAGCTGTGTTTCTTGATAGGGTTGTCCGTGCTTGCTTCTCCCATTTCCTACCCCCCACTCCCTCCTCACCCTCCCCTCTGTTCTCTCTCCCATGTCACCGAAACTGCCTCAATATGAAGGCAAAAATTGACCTCCCTGTCATGAAGTTGAGAGGGTTTAGAAATACTCATGTTTGAGACCTATGCCTCTCTCTCTATTTCTCGCTTAAAAATTTTTTTTAATGTTTTTATTTAATTTTGAAGGAGAGAGAGAGAGACAGAGCATGAGTGGGGGAGGAGCAGAGAGAAAGGGAGACACAGAATCTGAAGCAGGCTCCAGGCTCTGAGCTGTCAGCACAGAGCCTGATGTGGGACTTGAACTCACAAACTGTGAGATCATGACCTGGGCTGAAGCCGGACGCTCAACCAACTGAGCCACCCAGGCGCCTGTCTCTATTTCTCTCTTTTAGTCTTTTCATTGTAAAATGAAACAGATTGCACAAGATCATGGAGAATCGTTGTATAATTTAGTGAATTACTATATAGTGAACCCTCTGGTTAACATCCATCAGGCCAAGAAATAGAAACTACGCGGCCAACTCAGATGCCCTTCCTTCCACGGGTAACCTCCATCTTGACATTTGTATTAATAATTTCCTTGTACTTCACAGTTTTGTCACTCGTGTGTGCATCCCTATGATAGCTTAGACATCATAGCTTAGTCTTACCCATTTAAAAAATATTCGATGTAGCATTTAGGTCTCTTTTCACCTAGTTGCCTTTTGCATCCTTTTCTTCCCTTCACAATTTGACTGTGAAAACACTGGCTGTGCTGCTGCATGTTTTTCCACAATCTGAATTTTGCTGATGGCCATACCCATGGCGGCATGTTCCTCCATCCTATCTCTTGTAAATGGGCAGCTGGGCCCAGAAGCTTGATCAGAGTCAGGTTTGATTGCTTTGGCAAGACTCTACGTGGTAGTGTGTCCTTTTCACAAGAGGCACTTTATGTCTGGTGGGAGTTTGCAAAATGATGAGATTCTAATCTATCATTTCTTTTGAACTTACTTTTGAAAACTTAGTATACAGAAGCTTTCTCTCACCTATTATTTGGCTAATTGAGGAAAGGCTGGATAAAGTATTGATTCATATTCTTTGTAAGTTTTCAAGAAAATTACTTGGTCCCTTATCATCTTCTGAAAATCACCAATGATTGTACAATTCATACATTTAAACATAATTAATGATTTCCAGTCAATGGCAAAGCTTATCTTTGTTGAAGATGAATTGCTTGGACTTTGGCCAGAGATCTAACTTGTCAAGTTTGATCTTGAATCTTTTTGATGTGACCCTACTTGTCTTTTAATTTCTTCCTTGATATCTGATATGTCAAGGGGTTCCAGAATCATCGTGTACATTTCCTGTCCTACATGTAGAGCCAGCCATTTTTCCAAGAAGCTCTGGTTTCTCTTAATGGGAAATAATATTTCGAGACAAAAACCGGAATGTGGCATATTCTCTCTCTCCCTCTCTCTCTCTCTCTCCTCTCCCTCCTCCCTGAATGTAATGTATCCTGTATTTCCTTTCCTCTATACCAAGAAAAGGACTCAGGGGATAAATTAGAATGAGCATCTCCTATGATTTTCCATTTGTTTTATCCAAGCGGTTCTCAACCAGGGATGACTTTCCTCCTTCAGGGGACATTTAGCAATGTCTGGAGACATTTTGGGTTGTCACGATTGGAGTGAGGGGATTTTGGTGCTAATGGTATCTAGGAGCCAGGGACGCGGCTAACTATCCTAAATGCACGGGACTAGTTGTCACAATAAATAGTTATTTGGTCCAAAATGGTAACAGTACCAAGATTCAGAAACCCCACTACCCCCACATCGCACACACACAATATTCTCAGAATAATAATCCTAATGCTACTACCATCAACTACAATAACTAAATTTATTTCTTTATTTCTTTATGAAGTTTATGTATTTATTTTGAGAGAGAGAGAGAGAGAATGAGCAGGGCAGGGGCAGAGACAGAATCCCAAGTAGGCTCTGTGCTCTCAGCGCAGAGCCTGATATGAGGTTCGATCTCTTGAATTATGCAATCATGACTCGAGCCAACATGGAGTCAGATCCCTAACTGACCGAGCCACTCAGGCACCCCACAATAACTAGAGTAATTTAAAAATAGTGTTTGCGTGTCCTAATCCCCTTATGCACCACAATGTAATGACTGTACCATATCTACATTGTCAGATTGTGAAGCTGTTACAGACTAAACTCTCTCCCTTTGAACTCCCTTAGCTGTGGTTTGACACATTGCTATAGATTTATGGCTTAGCACCAGGCTTCATGTCATATTTCTTTAGTCAGTCATTTGATTGCTCAAAGCTTGCTCTCTAGTAGCTTCTTTTGGAAGGGATTATAGGAACAGTGTTGTTCTTTCTTACTGATAACAACGTTACCTTTGTACTTGATGGTCTGTTTTGCTGAATATAAAATCCTTAGTTCATAATCACCGTCTTTGCATACCTAAAGTATTTCACTTTATATTCATCTGGTACAAAGCTGTGGGGTCAAAAAGTTGGGTGATTATCTAATTTTCCTTCTCTATAAATCTCTTTAAGTTCAGCGTTTTTCTAGACGATGTCTTACCGTTGTTTGTTTTAGGTCTGTGTGCCCTTGTGCTATTTCAATATGTAGTCTCAAATATTTTTTTTTTTTTTTTTTTTTAATTTAGAAACATTCTCTTGAATTTTAGTTTTGGGTATTTGTTCTATTCCCTTGCTTTTGGTGTTATTTTTTCTTCTTTGGTATTATCTGTTTATTGTATCACCTTGGTCCATCTTCAATACTTGTCATTTTCTCTTGAGTCCTTTTAAAAATGTCTTTGTTTCATTTGAGACATTTCTACCTTTTAATTTTTATTTCTTTTCAGGTATTATCTGTGGTGTTTATTTACTACTGTTGTCCTTCTAGCTTACTCCTCAAATCTAAAATAAATTTTTTAGGGGGCGTCTGGGTGGCTCAGTCGGTTGAGTGTCCGACTTTGACTCAGGTCATGATCTCGTGGTCTGTGGGTTTGAGCCCTCTGTCGGGCTCTGTGCTGACAGCTCAGAGCCTGGAGCCTGCTTCCGATTCTGTGTCTCCCTCACTCTCTGCCCCTCCCCCTCTCGTGCTCTGTCTCTCTGTCTGTCAAAAATAAACATTAAAATTTTTTTTAATAAATTTTTTCTTTTATTTCTTTTATTTTTAAAAACATTTCATTTGAGTATAGCTAACACGCAATGTTACATTAGTTTCAAGTGTGCAGCATAGTGATTCTGCATCTCTGTACTCCTTTTTCTTAATGTTTATTTATTTTAGAGAGAGAGAGAGACAGAGCATGAGCAGGGGAGGGGCAGAGAGAGAGGGAGACACAGAATCTGAAACAGCTTCCAGGCTCTGAGCTGTCAACACAGAGCCTGATGGGGGGGCTCGAACTCTAGGACAGTGAGAGCATGACCTGAGCCGATCATGACCTGAGCCGAAGTTGGATACTTAACCGACTGAGCGTCCCATCTCTATACTCTTATTTCTACTTCTTCTTGAGTTATGTCACATCATTTGAGGTTTTCTGATACTGATATATGTTGATTTTTCATGTCTTGTATGATTTTCTTTATGTCTTTTCGCTCATTTTATACGTGCAGTCATTTTGATCTATTTCAAACATATTGTTTGGCACGCTTTTCTTTATCTTCTAGAAACTTTGTAAAAAAATGTGAGCTTGATAATTTTCTAATGACAATTTAATGTTTCTGAACGTTTAGAAGGTTAGTTCTGATAGCTTTTCTAACTTCACAGAACCCCTCTGTCATTCTTGCGGGGGGTCACAAAATGTTGGTGGCTTCTTTCCTAGGCTCTCCTGTCTCTGTTCCCCTCCCCCACTTGGAGCTAGACTTCTCTTTCATATGTTCAATTTTGGGTTCCCTTCTCCAGTGTGGGGCCTGTCCCATGAGAAGCCCCAAAATTCCGTTTTAAGAGTTCAGAGCACAGAAGCCCCTCCAACTGCTTGAGACCTTCTTATTGCGGATGCCTTCCCGTTAGAAATAAAGAGATTCAGGGGCACCTGGGTGGTTCAGTCTGTTAAGCGTCTGACTTCAGCTCAGGTCATGATCTCACAGCTCATGAGTTCGAGCCCCACGTCAGGCTCTGTGCTGACAGCTCAGAGCCTGGAGCCTGCTTCGGACTCTGTGTCTCCCCCTCTCTCTCTCTGCCTCTCCCCTGCTCATGCTCTGTCTCTCTCTGTCTCAAAAATAAATAAAAACATTAAAAACATTTTAAAAATTTAAAAAAAGAAAAAGAAATAAAGAGATTCAGAGCAAAGAAACCCTTGCCCGGTTCAGCTGCTCGTCTTGAATTGGCCCACTCTACCTTCCAGTGAGTTCCTGGCGGCTATTTTGGGGTCCTCCTGTTCTCCGGTCCGTCGGGTGCCCTGTGGCTTCCATCTGTGTTCTCCCGCATGGAGGCTGGAATCACACAGGTTTTGTGTTTTGTCACAGTTGATGGTTTGCTGTTGCTCCCTGGTATTTTGGAGTTTGTAAAGATGTCTTGTCCCTGAGAGTTCTTCTGCATGTTCCCATATGTTTTGGTTTTGCTGTTTAGTTTCTTTTACATGGAGAATTTAGGGAGATTCCCCAGACTAGTCTTCTGTGGACCTTGCTGACATTTCAGACCTCTTGAAATACATTATTACCTCAGTTTTCATTTCAGCCATTTCTTCTAGTTTTTTTTTTTTTTATTTTTGCTTTTTAAAAACGTTCGTTTATTTTGAGAGAGAGAGAGAGAGACAGCAGGGGAGGGGCAACGAGAAAGAAGGAGAGATAGAATCCAAAGCAGGCTGTGCACTGTCAGCACAGAGCCCGACACGGGGCTTGAACCCATGAACCGTGAGATAACCTGGGCCGAAACCAAGAGTTGGATGCTTAACCGACTGGGCCACTCAGGGACCCCTACATTTTTTCTACTTCTCTTACCCCACTTTTATGTTTCCCTAGGCTTCTTTTTCTATCAGTCCTTTAAAGGTTGGGGTTTCTCATAGCCCTTCTATTTTATGGATTCCCTATGGTCCCTCTGGAAGTTCGCGCCTAATCTCACAGCTTAAACCCGAATCCTACTAACCCCCAAATTTGTGTTTCCAGCGAAGACCTGCTCCTGAGCGTAAGATGCATACATTCAGTTGCCTACTGGGTCATCCCAATTGGATGTCTCCCTCCTCTGCCCCCGCCATATTGAGTGTGTTCTGAATGGAATCATCTCAATCCACAGCCTCCGCCTCCTTGTTCCCAGGTCAGTAACAAGCACCATATTCATCAGGGAGGCTCAAGTCATCGACCTCTTATTTCCTCTTTCTTATCCCAAACCAGTTAGTCCTTATACTTATCCCCTAAGTATTTCTCAGCTTGTCATTTTCTCTCTGCCCCATCCTCCACAGTCACACAGACCATCATCACCCATTTCCTGGAATCCTGCCATTTTTTCCCCAGTGATATCCTGGTCTCTGGAAGTGCCCTCTAGCGACAGGCGTCAGAGCTGGGAGTGTTTCCTCCTATGTCTTCCTTGTCTTCTGGGACCTTGGACTAGAATAATGGTTGGGAGGGTGGGTAATATAGCAGGTGGAACTGGGGGCCCACGGATGATGTCACCAGAAGGACGCATCTAGGTAAATCGGCTTAGCTCAAAAAACCTCTCTCTGTGTTCAGAAGCTGTGGAGGAGAAAAATAAAGTACAAGTGGGCTATATTATATTATGGCCTCGTTGCCTCTTAGGACGTATCCTTACATCTGTTCAAGTCACTTTACTGATGACTAACAGAAACGAAGGGACAGCAGTAGACTTGGGGAGCTGTGTGACATTCAAGTCACAAAATCTTGGAGCAAGAGAAGATCTCTTATTTCCCATTGCTGCCTTTTTTTCTGGTCACTGTCAATAATTTGAGTGTACATTTTTTTTTTTTTTTTGGCTAGTTCCTGTTGCATCTTAGGTTTTTGTTTTTGTTTTTGTTTTTTTAAAAGGCAGTGTTCCTGGGGTGCCTGTGTGGCTCAGTCAGTTAAGCGTCCGCCTTCAATTCAGGTCATGATCTCTGGGTCTGTGAGTTCGAGCCCCGCGTCGGGCTCTGTGCTGACAGCTCGGAGCCCGGAACCTGCTTCAGATTCCGTGTCTCCCTCTCTCTCTGCACCTTCCCCGCTCACACTCTGTCCCTCTGTCCCTCAAAATAAACAAACATTAAAAAATTTTTTTAAAGAGGAAAAGAATACTCATGCTCTTAAATCTTTGTGGAGAACTGTATTCCATTGTGTTTTCGTTACTGGTCTTTCTTCTGTATATTTTGTTCCCAGCATTTCTTAAGTCATCCCTGGGACTTGTGGCTGAATTCATGATGGAGCGAGAGACCTCTCCGCTGTCCTATACTGGACACCGGATGCTGGGGTCCTGTTGTTGCTGGTATTACAAGCTGAAACGTACTTTTTGGACCTGGGAATTTAATTTGGGCTTCCCTCGTTTGGAAGACGGTTGGGATTTGGGGTGGGAGTAGGGAGATGTGTGTGTGTGCGTGGCAGGGGGCATGATCATGATTTGGTTTCTGCTTAGAACACCTCCGTCTGTGGCAGAACTGGCTCTGGTGTGTGTCTGGGGATGAGTCTACACGGTCGGGGCTTGAGGAGCGAGGGGACCCCGCTGGGACACCTTCCTGTTCTTTGCTGATCTAGCAAGGGAAACCAGAGGGATTGACATTTCTTCTCCTCAACACGGGAGGACGTTAGCCAACCAAGGGGGAAAAAAATATCGACACATTTCAAAGTGTCCTCTCTGCCTTGGGACACAAGGTACATTTACTTTTCATATAGATTTTTCTGACTGTCTGCATCAGGAGGCACACGATGGCCATTCAGAGTTGTCACCTTCCCAGCCTGAGAGGGATCCCCTGTGGTGACAGGGTGACAGGAAGTAGGTTACTGAGAAGTCAGTTACCTCCCCCCCCCCTCCACCCCCTGCACCCCTGACCCGGCCAATTCCCGGCAGTGAGAACGATAAGTCTACAAACTAAATAAAGAAGTTGGAGAATGCATTTTTTTGAAACAAGAGGGTGTGCTAAGCATTAAGAAAGCAAATTTAAATATAGGAGCAAAGGACTCTGAGAAACTGCTTATGCTTCTAGTGTAGACACAACCTTCCCACCCCCTTCCTGCTACTGGCTGGCTGGCTTCTGTCACAACCCACAGAAAGCCACCGAGCAGGATACTTACTGGACAGTCAAACGCAGTCCCCAGCATTCACCCAGGCTGCTCACTTGTCAGAGTAAGGAAGAGAGGGAATATTCTTTGCCCAGCTAGTTTCTCACATACGGTCTTGGCCTTTATGTCAGAGTTTTAAAACCCTGGATTTGAAGTTGATAGAATATGGTCCCAGTGACCACAAACGTGTTTGTAAATCTGACAATTAAAAAAAGATACCCTGGGGCGCTTGGGTGGCGCAGTCGGTTAAGCGGCCGGCTTCGGCTCAGGTCACGATCTCGCGGTCCGTGAGTTCGAGCCCCGCGTCGGGCTCTGGGCTGACGGCTCAGAGCCTGGAGCCTGTTTCAGATTCTGTGTCTCCCTCTCTCTGACCCTCCCCTCTGTCTCTCTCTGTCTCAAAAAAATAAATAAACGTTAAAAAATTAAAAAAAAAATTAAAAAAAAATAAAAAAAAATACCCAAACCCAGTCTACCGTGATGGGTGTCCTCAGGCTATCATTGGGCATTTCTCCCAGCATCCTTTGGTACCGAAGGAGATCCAAATGTTCATTATGAATGCTGGTCAGGAAAGGCCCGAAACAGGGAAAATGACTTTTACCATCAGACATCAGTAGGTGTGACGGCATCTGTAAATCTGTGTCAAAATAGAATAGTGAAAAAATGAACAGTAGCGTGAGGAGTCCACGGAAGGAGAGGCAAACAGAGACTAGGAGACAGACAGAGATGCCTGTCCTATAGCCCGTGTTTTCTGCCATTGCCTCTTTGCCTGGTTTTCATGGAAAACCCTCTGTGGGAAATGCCTTCGCGGAGATCCAAGGCCATGAGCCTAACAATTCGTCCTCATAGCAACGCCGACCGAAGAAAACTTAACATGTACACACGGTCGGGCTATCCATTGTAATCAGTTTTGCTAGACAGCTGCTTAACCGTCCACAGCGGTGGGCCGGCTTGAGCCATCTCGAGAACACCTGCCGCCGGCCGTGTCCCCTGATGTGAGAGATGACTGAAGGTCAGGGATCGAGGGCGTGGCTCTGAGAATTGTGCTCCCATGGGGCTACTGGCGATCGCAGGCGTGCTGCTTCCAATCTCTGCCTTCTGGTGGTTTCCCCTGACGCATCTCTGTGGAGGGCGCTTTGCCTATTTCCCCTCATTACAGCCGTTGTGCCTTGTTCCTGTGCCAGCCCGGTGTTATTTTCTCATTGCCTCTCTGCAGTGATGCCCATTCTCCTGTGTGCCAACACCTGCTGGGTGCTGGTGAGTCACACATCTGTCTAGCACGGAATTTTCTCCTGAAATTCAGCCCTTTGCTAAGTCATGGGGGCCCTAATGATGGAACCGCCAACTAGGTGTTGACCACAGTGAAACCCAACTGGCCCCATGCTGACACCGTCGTCTTCTTTGGCTCCCTGTATTTCCTCCAGGTTGAGAATATCTCCTAGGCAACAAAACATGGGAGCAGCCTTGACTCCTCCCTCCCGCGTAATCTCCCAAGGGAAATATGTCTCCAAACCCAATCGATTTTTTTTTTTCCTTTTACTGTATAATTGTTTCTTCGAGCCATCATGTCTGTCACATCTTACAACTCCTATCCTAGGACAGATAGTCTGTGGTGGGGAATATTGGGCCAGCCCCCTAATCATTTTACCAGCCTTTGGGATTTTTCTCTCTCAGATCCATCTTTCGCAAAGGCAATGGGGTGATCGATCCAAAATATTAAACCAACGATACAGTTCCACACTTCATCCTTCACTGGCTTTCCAGCACCTCCAGAATGAATCCTAAACTCCTTTACGCGGTATATGTGTCCCTCTGCGATCTGGCCCCCCCTGCCCTTTCTCAAGCCTCACTTCTGTATCTCACGCTTGTGTGACACCGAAATCCTTGTGTTCCACGCACACAGGCCGCGTTTTGCTTTTCTGCTTTGGCTCACGCTATTGTCTCCTTGGAACGTCTTTTTCCACCCCTCCCCCACTTTGACAACTACTCACTCTTCGGGAACGACAACAAGTCCTACCTCCTTAGGATGTTTCCTCCCTACTCCCCCAACCCATTTGGGATGGGATCCCAGGAGGTCCCAAAACTTGCACGTTTATTTTTGCCTAAACTGACACCGATGCCTTGTGATGTTTACATCTCTCTCTACCCCTTGATTCTGAGTTTCTTGAGTTCAGAATCTGTTGCTTTCATCTCTGTGTGATCAAAGTCAGGTACAGTACCTGAACAAGCAAGCACTCTGCTTAGTGATTGCTGAATGACTGCATCTGTGAACGTCTCTGGTTGTTAGTTTCTTTCGGTAACTTAAAATATAGGAAAGGGGAGAGAACAGGAAAGATACAAAAGGAGAACATGTCATTAGTAATTGGTACATCTGATTGTGTGATTGCTTTAAGAGAAGTAACCAACTGATGTGGCAACACAAATGAAGTTGAATGCGGTAAGGATGCGAGATGGCAGGAGAGGGGTCGGGAAATGCACTAAGGAGGGCCTTGCATTTGAGTGGGAGGCTGAGGAGTATAGCAAGAGATCTGTCTAGCTAGTAGAAATGAGCTCTGGAGCACCATCTAATGTGGGTTCTTTTTTTGTGTATAATAAAACACAGAAACAGCAATGAAAAATGTAGTTATTTGGCAGGGGCGGGGTGGGGGGAAGGCTAACTTTTTTGCTCATTCCACTAAGCAGTGCATCAGCTAATGAAGTACAAGGTTCTTGTTCAGGGATGGCTCTTTGGAGGGGGAATCATCGTGAGAAAAGAGAGAAAAGCCGTAGGAAAGCACCTTCGGAAGGGATTCGCAGAATTAGATGGGAGGATACCCCCTCCCCTTCATTGCTAGGTAGGGAACAAGTTCACTCGCCTCAAGTCATAAGCCAGCCCTCTTCGCTCTCAAAGAGATGGTCGGTGTTCCCAGCACCCACGAACCAGCAGGAAGCCACGATCCATCAAACGTACAAAACGGGTTTCTCTCCAGCTACACCTGCGCGGCTGGCTCCTCCTTTGGCTTAGTTTTGTAAGGGGAATACGCCTTGCAAAAGCTGAAGTCATTGGTGAGAAAGAGAAATTTCATCCCAGGCAAGAAATGTCAGGAGCCTGAAAGGGGGACATGTGCAGGTGATAAGTCATCCAGCCTGTAGAGCATGGTAATAACGGAGATACGCCCGGAAAGTTGTGTTAAGTGAAACGGTATGCTACTTGGACTCTAGACTTTTCCTTCTGTGTTATATGCATATGTGTCTGTTTTGCACTGTGAATATCCAGGATCCACGGTGGTGGATAAAAGGGTGGGTAGGAGTTCAGAACTAGGGCCACGGCCACAGTTCCACTGCAGCTGAGACCTGCGATGAGTCTGGTGGGGTCACTGCTACCGTCACCAGTAAACAGTCTGACGGGTCGGGTCCTTGCTGCCCCAGCACTGGCTAGTGGGTGGCTCCTTTGTGTGGCCACCGGGGCCCCCGGAAATGCAGTGCAGCTCTTGAGGTCAATGTTGCCCACCACAAAAGCTTCCCCGTAAGCACATTTTTGTATCTTTACCTCCTCGTTCAGTCTTAAAACAATGTTTATTTAAAAATTTTTAATGTTTATTTATTTTGAGAGAGAGAGAGAAATTGAGAACATGAGCAGGAGAGGAGCAGAGGAAGAGGGAAACACATAATCTGAAGCAGGCTCCAGGCTCCGAGCTGTCAGCACAGAGCCCGACACGGGGCTTGAACCCACGAACCGTGAGATCATGACCTGAGCTGAAGTTGGACGCTTCACCGACTGAGCCACGCAGGTGCCCCAAAATGTTTATTTATTTTTGACTGCAATTCCCTGAAACACAGAAGGGATTAGGCAGTTTAAAAATTCTTTTTTAAAAGACAAATTTGGGCACAGTGTTATTTAAGTCAAACTGTTATGTTGTTATAATTGTTCATTCCCTTGCCAAGAGTAAGGTTGGAAATTAGAGAGTATCGGTGCATATTAACTCCATAATATCGCAGCCTACTTTTAGTTATACAGCCAGCAGTCTCCGACCCCAGAATGAGTTTATTTAACACTATTTTACTTAAAAATTGGTTTGGAACCCATCTTTGTCAAAGAAATAAATTTTTTCACATGTGTTTTTCTGGGCCAGGAAAAACAGTTGGGTTTACCTCTTTTAATGGATCCTGCGTACAGTACGAAAAGGAAGGGACATTCCCTTAAGTATCCGTTGCTTTTAAACACACTTTTCACTCACTTCTCTTCTGCAATAGCTTCTTAACTTTTTTTATGCAGTATATCTGGGACTATAGTCCCTGAGTTCGATGTGTGTTTCAAAATATGTATGTCATTATACATGAAAGACACCTTGGGTGGGTATAAAATTCTTGGGTCTTGCTCCTTTTCTTCACGGATTTTGGGGTAAAACCTTCGTGGCAAAGTTTGAGGCTCAGTCAGATTCTTGTTCCCTTGATATTTTTACTTGCATGTTACAGATTCCTTATCTTCGAAGTCCAGCAATATCGTTAATTGGCCATCCAATGTCTGCTGCTTCAACTTTCTTCCTCCATCTTGAATTATCTTCCACATTGTCTCTTCCTCTTCAAAAGGGAGACTGAAGCTCAGGGTCAGGCTGGTGCCCCAGCCCCATCCACTTGCACCTGCTTCTGACCCCGCACCTCTGGTTATCCTCTCTCTCGTAGCAATTCCCAGTCCCCCTTCTCTGTGGGTCCCTTTCTTTGAAGTAATCATGCCTACATTCTCATCATTGAAAACATGATTTTCTTTCTCTTATCCTGCTCAACCTGCAAGCTATTGCTGTCCCCCCCCCTTTGCATTACAACCAAACTATTAAAAGAAAAATATCTAATCATTAGCTAGATAATGAGACCTCGCTACCCATTCCTTCAGCAAACACCTTCAATTCTAGTTTTAGCATTTCTCCCCTACATTATTCAAAGCTTCCACATTAAGCTAGAGGTTCCTTAAAGCCCTTCATATATCCCAGCTCCTAACAGTGCTTGCTAAACTTGTGTATGTGTGTCTGAATCTTTAAAGATATTTATTCGAAATTCAGACCTGCTGCAGACGTCTCTGTGGCCACCCACTTCAATTTGCCCGAGATTAGTTGGCCTATTGGGCAAAGAATAAAAAAGTAAACACAAGAGGAAGGGAAAAGCAGTGTGTTACATAAGAAAGTCCTGTTTTGCCACAAAAAGCATCCTTCAGCAATTGAATTTGTAAAATCTGTTGGAGGATGTGGAAGATAACCCTAAAAATAAGCAGTTAAATCAAGACCTCCAGTTCCAGCCCACCCATCTATGCTTTCCTTGTTATTTTCTTCCTTGAGAGCCAATAGATTCCCAGAACTTTGATCTAGGCTGATGACTCCCAAAATTACACCTTCAACCTGGATGTCACATGGACACGCAAAACCTTCTCCGTTTTCCTGTCTGACGTCTTTATTTGGCAGTCGCAAATCGCCATACGTCAACATTTCAGCCTCAAAGTCTTACAGACACAGTTTCTGGCCTCCTTTGGATTCTTCTATTTTCATGACCATGTTATTGGCCTGCTGATTACTCAAGCCCCTTGACCTCTTCCTAACTTGTCTATCAATACAATCACTTGCCAGGTTATTTCTTCCACATCGGTCACGCCCCTCAAATCACTTTTCTCCATCGTAGTCTCCTAGATATTGAAGCTTTAGGTCTTTATTTCTCCTTGGCCTAGATATTTAAACAGCATCTCCCTGTAGCTCCTGTCTATCCGTCTTCCCAACCATTGCATACACACTGCTGCCTGAATAATATTCTCGAAATCATTGAGCTCTCTATTGCCATCAAATAAAGAGAAGGAAAAAAACAGGAAAAGAAAAGCAACAACAAAATAAAATCTTCCTTCTGGTTTCCAAGGGATTCTGCAATATGATCTCATCTTATTTTTCTATCCATCGCTCCAAACCAAACTATATTCAGTGTTTCTGCTCTTTCCCTGGGCTCTGTATCCGTGCCAGGAATGCATTCTATGTAGTGTTCATCTTTCTGGATGAAATGGTATTCAGTGCTGAAGACAAACATTACCTCCTTAACAAGGGCTTTCATGATGCCCTCACCTAGATATGACCCCCTTTCCTTTGAGCTGCCTTAGAACAGTTGTCAGGACCCTTCTTGTGACATTTGTCTGGTCAAACTATATTATGGTAATTTGTGAACCTAGATGGATCACACAGAGTGCTAGGGTGCTAACGCCAGGAGCCATTTCTGGTATATGCCTCTTATGTCCCATGGTACTTGCCCCTGAATTTCACATCAGTGGTCTCAATTTTCTTGAATTGCATACTTCTATTATTGAACAAAGGTTGCGAGTTGACTTGTGTCCCTCAAAAGATACCTTGAAGTCCAAACTTATGACTGTAACCTTACTTGGAATAGGGTCTTTGTAGATGTAATCAGTTTAAGATGAGTTCCTAGTGGACTGGGGTGGGCCCTAAATCCAAAGACTGGTGTCCTTACAAGGGTAGGGGTCCTGGGGGACACAGACATACATACAGTGGGGAAAAGGCGATGTGAAGATGAGGCAGAGAGGTGAACCAAGGAACGCCGAAGATCTCCAGCAATCACTGGAACGTAGGAAGAGGTTAAGGAAGAATTCTTCCCTATGACCTTCTGTGAGAGCGTGGTCCTGCCAACACCTTGATTTTGGACATGTAGCCTCCAGAATAAATTTCTGTTGTTTTCAGCTGTCCAGTTTGTGATAATTTGTTACGGTATCCTTAGGAAACGAATACAAATGCTAACAACAAACACTCAACAAATATATAACATGTATTCCTCCTTTTATGCATTATATGCTTGAAGTACTACACTAATATAGTATGTACATTATAAAACATATGCAAACAAAGATTTTTAAAAAAAGTACGAGAAAAGGTAAATAAGTTATGTTTTTCCTATATCTTAACGGGCATTATTGGGCACTCTGTCGGTATCCAAGGATTGCAAGTTAGTAGATGCTTAAGAAACACCTGTTGAATTTAATTAATTTCTTGGAACTGGCTATAACAATTTTGGCTTTTCAGTTTCTAATTTTTTTGCATTATGATCAGAGAATATAATCTATATAACATTGTTTCTCTAAAATTTTTTGAAGCTCTCTTTCTTGCTCAATTCATAGTCAATTACTGTGAATATTTGGTGTGTGTTTGGTAAGAATGTGTATTTTCTCATATATATAAATTTAAATTATATACCTATACACTGTATTAAGTCTTTTTTTGTTTCTGGTTTTTTTTTTTTTTTTTTTTTTTTTTTGCACGATCTACCTAATCTGCTTTGCTATTAAAAGGGCTATTAAAATATTCATTCACAAGTTGATCAATCTATATCAGTTTTCCTTTCTGTATTTTTTAATGTTTATTTTTGAGAGAAAGAGGGAGAGATAGTGCGGGTGTGCACATGAACCCATGAATCATGAGATCATGGCCTAAGCCAAAGTTGGACGCTTAACTAACTGAGCCACTGAGGTGTCCCTCCTTTATGTATTTAAGACTACACTTGGATGCAATTATATTCCAGATCAGTGTGGAGCCTGCTCAAGTATCCCTCTTATAGTAAATAATGTCACTCTTTGATCCCTAAGAATTTTTTGGCTTAAATTTTATTTTGACTGACATTAAAATAGCTACAATGTGTTTTTTAACTCATATTTACCTGGTGGCTTATCCTCTCGTTTTCCATCTTTTAATACATTTTATTGTAAATATATCTCATAGACTATATTGCTCGGTTGTATTTTGTTTTTTCTTGTTTTTAACCCAATATGAGGTGCTTTATCTTTAAAAAAATTTTTTTAAGGTTTATTCATTCTTGAAAGACAAAGGCAGAGCACGACTGGGGGAGGGGCAGAGAGAGAGAGAGGGAGACACAGAACCTGAAGCAGGCTCCAAGCTGTCAGCGCAGGGCCTGATGCGGGTCTCGAACCCACAAACCACAAGATCATGACCTGAGCTGACATTGGTGCTTTATCTTTTGATCTTAATTTATTCCACTGTATTTATTGTGAATACTTTTTTCTGTCATGCCTTTTACTTGCTATATTTTCTTTTGATTTTCTCCATTTCTTCTTTCCCTTTATTAAATGATGTGTGTGTGTGTGTGTGTGTGTGTGTGTGTATGTGTTTACCTCTTTCTGGGACTCCTAAACCTGACCTAATATTCTAATATTACTCTGGTTTCACCCGTTTTTGACTATACCTATTCTGTGAACTGACCATCTTTTAAGGTCATTATGTAGCTCCAATATTTTTCATGCCTCATCTCACTAAATGGCTCTTATTTACAATTGCTGACCACAGCACGTTTTCAATATTCTTCATCTCATTGAAAATTTTTGTTATGCTTATTTTAAATTCTGGTCTCCACACTCCTTAATTCTGCTTACGTTAGCATGGGTTTCCCATATGTGGTCTCACTCACTTCTATATTGCTTGTGCTTCGCAGGTATCTGCTTATCTCCTCTGTGAGCTCATAATCCTTTGGATCCATGAGCCATATTGGCTGATGATGTAGAGGCAGAGGAAGGGACAAATGCCTCAGCCCAAGCTCCCACCCTCTCAGGGAAAGGGGCATATGCCTCTGAGGTTACACCTGAGTTACTGCACTTTTTAAAAAAAATATCTATTTTTGAGAGAGAGAGACAAAGAACATGAGCAGGGGAGGGGCAGAGAGAGAGAGACACAGAATCCAGAGCTGTCAGTGCAGAGCTCGCTATGGGGCTTGAACTCACAAACCGTGAGCAGAAATCAGAAATCAGATGCTTAACCGACTGAGCCACCCGGGCGCCCCCTGAGTTACTGCATTTTTAACCTCTTCATGGAATGGTCCTGTTCCTCTGGAAACCCCCAGCACCTCTGCCTGAGGCACTGCTTTTTTTTGAAGTCTCCTCACTTAGTTACAGTTACCTAGCTGAGGGTGGAATTAAGGTAGGAGGAGAAGGCATTGTGTATAGAGGGTTGGCTAGTTTACCTCACTGCTTCTTACCCCCTTTTCCTCCAAACCAGATTCCAGAACTTCTCTGATGTTACCTACTCCTCTGCCCAGCGTTAGGCTACAATTAAAGTTCTATTCCACCAAGACAGCAGGTAAAGTAATGGAGGAGACAAAAGAACACGGTAAAACATGCTCCCCACCTAGTTCCCTGTCCTCTGTTCCCTGCTTTTCATCGCTGTTCCTGCTCCCTACCCCGCATCAAAGACCCGGCTCCTTCTCTCTCCCCAGGGAGTTCCCTCTGTTTCCGTGTTAGACTCAGGCTCCCTCTCATTTCTATGGCCTCTACCCTTTTGGGTTCATGAGAAACAGCCAGCAGACTCTGTCATTTCCTTTTCATATATTTTTGTGCCAGTAACCTGGACATCCCTCCCAGGAAAAACTAATCATATCACAATAAATGCACCTCTTCTCATCGTTCTTCGATAATTTAATAAGGAACTTTCACAAATAAGCTCAGGTTTCCGAAAGCTAAAAATTTGATAGAACTATTCTGAAGAGTGTTAATATATCAATGGACATTGAGATAAGGTTTAGCCCCCACCACGGAATTATATAAAGGTATTTAGCCTGGCGAAGCATTTAAAAATCAGAAAGAGCCTCGAGCAGTATATAGATATCAACAAAGAATTGTGTGTGTTTTAATATCTTCAGCAAACAAGCAAACAGAACTTGCCTTCATCTTCTATAGTAGGAGAAATGTAACAAAGGTGGGTTTTCTGATAGCCCAGAGTTTCCAGAAAGAATAATGGGCAGTGACTGCCTGCCTTTATTAAGCTTGGACACATACCTAGGAGAGAAAAATGCCCATCTTCCATCAATGCATTTTTAGAAAAGCAAAGCTCCTACATTGTTAAGGTCATTTTAAAAAGGATCCTTCCCTATTCTTTTAAGGCAATTGTCCCAAATAGTTTTCTTTGAGAATTACACTTGGGCTATTTAGGGGTCTTTGTTTATTTTTGCCTTCTCTGCTTGAGCTGTGAAAATCAAAAGGCGAGTGGAATGGAGGAAAACCTTGCAGGTGAATTCAGCCAACACAGGCAGCTGTCACTCGAACTTGTTGCCTTGAAAGAGGAAGTTGTTCTTTTCCCATTGTACCTGAAAAAGAGCAAGGCAAGCGAGCTTGATGGCAAGGTCATCCCAGACATACTAAGTTTCTAAATATTTGTTTTGCTTTATTTCTAGATTGTCCTAAGAACAGGGAAAACATTTGAAATGACAATGAAAGAGAAATGAAATGTCTATAATTATTTGAAAAAAGATACACTTAGAAATGTCTATTTAGGGGTGCCAGGGTGGCTTAGTCGGTTAGGCGTCCCACTTCAGCTCAGGTCATGATCTTGCCATTCCTGAGTTCGAGTCCCGCATCCGGCTCTGTGCTGACAGCTGAAAGCCTGGAGTCTGCTTCAGATTCTGTGTCTCCCTCTCTCTGCCCCTCCCCTGCTCGTGCTCTGTCGCTGTCTCTCTCTCTCTCTCTCAAAAATAAAATAAAAAAAACATTAAAAAAATTTTTTAAAAAGAAACGTCTATTCAGTTGCTGACAACACAGATGGTAAAGAAATCCATTAACAATCAAGTATTCTGAACACAAACTATTGATCTCAAGTATCCAGAAAAGAACCAATAGTCTAGCTTTCATTGTAGTAAAGTTAGAATACAGTTTGGAGAAATCAATATTTTCTTGAGTAATGTAGTAAGGTTCCAAATGCCTCTCTAGGATATAATTTTTTTGTGCATTCCTTCAAAGTAAGTTTCTCAGGTAAATGTAAGTGATTTGTCAGCCGAGACCTGGGTTTCTAACATATATAAGATTAAAACTCCATGCCTTTCTCCCCGACATTTTATTATATTTTTATAATATAAAGAAAATTTTCAACCATACAGAAAAATTGAAAGAATTTTTTTAACTGAATGCTCTACTTTTAAAATTTTCTCTATTTTTTTTTTCTAAAATAGGATTTATTGTCAAATTAGCTAACATACAGAGCACACAGTGTGCTCTTGGCTTTGGGAGTTGATTCCCATCATTCAACACTTACATACAACATCCAGTAAGTTGAAAGAATTTTAAATATGTATTTTTAAATATTTATTTATTTTGGGGGAGAGCACAAAGGAGGCGGGGCAGACAGAGGGGGAACAGAGGATCTGATGCAGGCTGTGTGCTGACAGGCAGACAGCAGCGAGCAGGATGTGGGGCTCAAACCTACAAACTGAGATCAGGACCTGAGCCAAAGTCGGATGCTCAACGGACTGAGCCACCCAGGCGCCTGGAAAGAATTTTATAAATTCTTTCCTAGGAAAGAATTTCCTAACTAAATACACATCAGGACTCTACCATTAAATTTTACAGTACTCGCTTTATCACCTATCTGTCCACTCCTGTAACCCTTAAGAATATCACCATCCACATGGAAAGTTTGTGCATGCCTTTCCCAATAAATCTTGCCTCCTCTCCACAAAGGCAGACTAGATTTCATCTACCTTAGCTGTAAAACTCCCATTTAAATGCCACTTAATGACTTCTTCGATGCTTATATAATTTTGAAGTGGTTGAAAATTTACATAACCGTTTTGATTTTTGAAAGCCATCTATCTAATGAGTATTCTGCTTTCTAGACAAACAGATCGGAGCCCACACTGTATGGAGAATCACCAACTTCAAATAGAACTACCTGGGAGGCATTTAACATCACTTTGGGTGAGAGAGTCCACCTCTTTGGGGGTCAGTTCTTCATTTATATAGTGGAGATAAAAATACCAACTCTAAACTCAACCTTAGGAATGTTGTAAAGGTGAGAAAAAGAAGCAGTTTAAAAAGAAGCATTCCATAGCCATGCACAATATTCTCCTTATCTGTAGTAATCAGACAAATTGAATTATTAATGGCAGGTTGCAGGTGCAGCCTTCGAGATCCCGTGCCTTCTGAAATGAACATTATGAGCTTTATCTCCTGGAAAATTTGGTAGATGTGCATAATTGGCTCAGTGTGCTGTAGCCTCATTTTCCCCTTCAAGGCATTTCAAATGCTCGCACTGACAAAGCACAGGGGAACCACTGACCGTTTCCAGCAGCGGTCTTTAATAATAATATGCTCCGTTGTTAGAGCGCCCTACTAATTCAAGTCAATTTTATTTACTTAATTTTTATCGTTAATTACATGGTAATTTACAAATAAAATAAGAACATTGAGGCTTCTCCCCTGTATCCCGGTATAAGGTATTTTTGAATTCTTGCCTCAAAACTCCAACAAAAAGAATTGATAGCCGACCTTTGTGATGCAAAGCAATTTCCACCCTGCTCACTCTTTCTGAGTATCAAGCAGATAAAGCATTCCAGGTAAAAGTCAATCAGAAAGTGAGTAAAAATAGAGGCGCCTGGGTGGCTCAGTTAATCTGCCGACTTTGGCTCAGGTCGTGATCTCACAGTTCATGGGTTCGAGCCCCATGTTGGGTTCTGTGCTGGTAACTCAGCTCACAGAATGTTCACAGAATGCTTTGCTTTCTGTGTCTCCCTCTCTCTCTCTCCCTCCCCCCGGCTTGCAGTCTCCCTGCAAAGTAAATAAATAAATAAATATTAAAATAAACAAACATTAAAATAGTGTTAAAAATAAACGAACATTAAAAAAAGTAAAAAAAAAAGAAAGTGAGTAAAATAATATTTTGTGTCAAATAAACAACTTTGATGAATTTTTTATTTCTCAAGTGGTTATTCTGCTGATCGTAAATATCTATAAATAACGATGAAGGCCATAGCAATGATTTCAACTTGAGATATTGAATATGCAAGTCATGTTAATTGAAATTAAATTTTAATAAATATTGCTGTTTGCTTGAAGATCCATTTCATACTGTTCTTTAGGATGGAGAAAATTGAAGCAACTTAACTATCCAGTTGTAAGAAAAGGAGAAAGTAATTTATGGGACATTTGCACAGCAAGATATGATATTACCAGCACATTCATTGTAAACTATGTGTAACATGCTTACAAGTTAGCAATGATAAAGGTAGGAACATATGCATTATGATATTTTACTATTTGGAGCAAGATCACGGGAGTATGGTGTTTTTAATACCGTTTTTCAATTTTCAGGTTTCTTTCTTAAACTACTTTGATTTATTTCTCTCAAGTTAGCCACAATACTTGCAATAAACTGCATCTTGTTAAAGATGTTCCAGTTTAATTTCTTCTAATTACACAATAATATGAGCTTTTATTAAAAAATACAAACATCATAGACATGCATAGTTTAGAAAATAAGAATTCTAATAGTCTGATAAGTCTGTGGAATATTCTTACACACACACACACTCACACACACACTCACACACACACACACCACATCACATAAAGGCTAAGAGCATGGAATCAGTCATACTTCAGTTTGATTCCCAGCTGTGATGTGTAGTCTTAGGAGAATGTGTTAGTCTCTTTTGGCCTCAGTTTCCTCATTTGTGAAATGCAAGAAATAACAGTAAGACACCTCATATAGCCCCTAACACATTATTTATTCTATAAAATTAGTTTATATGCATATTATATTAGTATATATATATACATATATATAAACATATACATATACATATATGTATATATACATATATAATATATATGTATATGTATACATATATATGTATACATATACATGTATATATACATATATATAAACAAAGTTTTAAAACAGCAAGTAAAATATACCATCTTTTGTATTAAAATAGTATATATATATATATACACACTATATATAAATAGTATATATAGTATAAATATATACTATATATTTAGTATAGTATAGTATAAATAGTGTATATATATATATACTATTTCAATACAAAAGATGATATACTATTTTATATATAGTATATACACACACACACACACACACACACTCTTTTAATATGGTATATTTTACTTGCTGTTTTAAAACTTTGTTTTTCTTTATGATATATCTCGGACAGTGACCCCTGTCAATTCATTACATATCCGTGTCATTTTAAAAAACGACTCTGGGGGCGCCTGGGTGGCTCAGTCGGTTGAGCGTCCGACTTCGGCTCAGGTCACGATCTCGCGGTCCGCGAGTTCGAGCCCTGCGCCGGGCTCTGGGCTGATGGCTCAGAGCCTGGAGCCTGCTTCCGATTCTGTGTTTCCCTCTCTCTCTGCCCCTCCCCCATTCATGCTGTGTCTCAACAATAAATAAATGTTAAAAAAAAATTAAAAAAAAAAAATAAAAAAAATAAAAAACAACTCTGTAGTATGTCATTGTATGGATAGAACATAAGTTACTTATCAAACCCTATTTTTACTATTTGAAGCCACAATGAAACATCTTTTTATATATCTTTGATTTCTGTGAGTGCTTCTACAGACTTAATTCCTAAGCATTGAAAAGCTTTCTTATAAAGAATGGGAAATAGGGGCGCCTGGGTGGCTCAGTCGGTTGAGCCTCCGACTTCGGCTCAGGTCACGATCTCCACGGTCCGTGAGTTCGAGCCCCGCGTCGGGCTCTGGGCTGATGGCTCAGAGCCTGGAGCCTGCTTCCGATTCTGTGTCTCCCTCTCTCTCTGCCCCTCCCCTGCTCACACTCTGTCTCTCTCTCAAAAATAAATAAAGATTTAAAAAATAAAAAAAAAAAAGAATGGGAAATAGAATGTTGGAAAAGATCAGTTCGTCTTAACAGCAACACAGATAGTGGCAGTAACAAAACCACTACTAAATTCACATAAAATACCTAGAAATAAACTTAAGACAGGGGCGCCCGGGTGGCTCAGTCGGTTACTTGTCTGACTTCATCTCAGATCACGATCTCATGGTCCGTGGGTTGGAGCCCCGCAAGGGGCTCTCTGCTGACAGTGCAGACCCTCTTTGGGATCCTCTGCCTCCTTCTCTCTCCCTCTTCCCTGCTCGTTCTCACTCTCTCAAGAGTAAAGGAACATTAAAAAAAATTAACAGGATATAAATATATAAAAAATATTATGAACTGTTACTGAGGGGCATGTATTAATAAAAGGAGACACATACTCTTTCTTACCTGGAGAAGACTCAACATTATAAAAATATCATTAATATGTGATTTAAACTACAAATTAGTCACCTGTAAGATACTGTTGCATTCGCAATAGCTTGATCATAGATGCTGAAATCTCTTGGAGGCAAGTCTCACTTAACCACTCTTCTCTTTTAGAATTTTACTGGCTGTTTTGCTTTCTTTGTAATTCCAGGTGAGATTTGGGCTTGTCCTATGAACTCCTGAAAACATTTTTCTGGAGTTTTAACTAGAATTACACTGAAGGTAGTAAGTTTATTCCTAGGCATCCCATGAGTTTTAGTTTTGTTGTTGTTCATTGCGAATCTCTTTGCTTGCCTTCTCCCTAAATTTGGCGTTTCAACACCAAGCTTATTTGACATAATTTAATCACGATTGCAAAGCGTCCATTATTCTGATAATTTTAACAAGCAGGAAAGCAAGGTGACTCTTTTCCAGTTCCCATTTTGATAGCTCTTGAGAGAATCATAATTTCCCATTGGGTCTATTATATCACTTGGACGGTAGAGTACCAGGTAAAAGGGAAAGAAGTAGAAAAGGAAGATTGGGAAGGAAATAGAAAGAACACTGAACAGCAATCAAAAGATCTAAACACAAGTCCCGGATTTATCTTTAAGTAGCATTGATCTCGGGCTTGTCTGTCAAACTCTGTGTCTTGATTTTCTTTTAGCGTTATGGTTGTGTGTAATTTCTCCTTCTTTTTTTAGGCTTTATTTTTAAGTAATCTCTGCACCCTATGTGGGGCTTGAACTTAACACCCTGAAATCAAGAATCGCTTGCTCCACTGACTGAGTCGGTCAGGTGCCCCGAATTTATTCTTTATTGGGTTAAAAACACGGGTTAAAAACACGGTGTTTTATTACGTGCCAGGCAGTGGACTGTGAGCTTGGAAATCAGCACCCCCGAAGAGGCAACAGAACATTCAAGTACTGTGGTCTTTAGTTTCTGATTTCTTACGTAAACCTTCCCGTCTTTAGGTATCCTAAAGCTGCCAAGTTACCTCTCTGAGTTGTGGTTTTGCAGGTCCCTGGAGGGGTAGGTTTGCATGTCTGGGGTGCGGTTGGAGGCAAGGAGCCAGGCTTAGCTCTTCCTCTAATTCAGCGTATCCTCTGCCCCAGGTTTCTCCTCTGTGGAATGTGGGCATTTTCCATTTAACTTTCTGTGATTCTCTGACCTCGATGCAGGCTCACATTTGACCACCCATCAGAGAGAGTCAGAAACACGATGCTCTTGGAATCAGTGATTCTCATGCTTCAATGCGCCTGAGAATCACCCGGGATCTGGATAAAAGTAGGTCTGAGGTGGGACCCAAGGCTCCGTGCTTCTAATAAGCTCCCCGGTGAGATCTGTGCTGCTGTTCCAGAAACCACGTTTGAAGTAGCAAGGGGCTAAATCAGTCTAGCAAAGGATTGAGAACGAGGTGCTCCCTCTGCAGAGTAACCTGCTCCGGCAATCTCGCCACGGCTGGGTAGGCTCACCTAATTGAGCCGCAATAGGTCAGAAACATAATCAATTCCTTTCTTGCTGTTCAAATGGCCCTGGAGCATTTTCTTCCCCTCCCCAGCAAAATGACTCAATACCAAAGGGTTCCTGCTGTCTTACATCTCAAAGAGGGTAATCAAGAACAAGGTTTTAGGCAATCATCAGCAAAGGAAAAAAGAGAGTGGAAAAAACCTGAACACCCACGGGTTTGCCAAACAGTGAGAGATTAGAGGAATCAGGGAACCTCTCTGAGGGACAAATACAAAAGTGTCCTTTGCCTTTACCATTCCCCAAATTTTAATTTTTGATTCCTCCCCAATTTTGGTTAAATCAATAACATGCTTATGATTAACGATTTGGCCAGCACCGAAAACAATACAGAATAAAAATTATCTCAAATCTTAACATTAAGATATAACCACTGCTAATACCTTGAAAAACATACTTCGATGTCTGTCTGTCTGCCTACCTACACACACACACACACACACACACACACACACCTTATATTTAATTTTTTTAAGTTTATTTATTAATTTTTAGAGATAAGGTGCAAACATGGGAGGGGCAGAGATAGAGGGAGAGAGAGAGAATCCCAAACAGGCTCTACACTGTCAGTATGGAGCCTGATGTGGGGCTCGAACTCACGAACCCGTGAGATCATGGCCTGAGGTGAAATCAAGAGTCAGATGCTTAACAGACTCGGCCACCCAGGCACCTCTACGCCCCATATTTAATTTTATACCGTTAAATGAATTCTTCACCTTGTATTGCAAATTGACTGTTTTTACAAAAATAAGTTTACTTACCCATAAGTCTTAACACTAGGACTTTAAATGGCTGCTCAAAACTTCATGGTATTGGTGTAGCTGAAGCATGTTGGTTTTTCTCCCCCAAATTAGAAGATACAGTTTTAAAGACAATTGTATTAACTTTATATACCTTGTTAATTATATAAATTCAAACAATATAGATAACTATAGAGCAGAGAGCAAAATATTGCCCCCAATTTAACTCTCTGAACTACCTTCTCTAATATTAGATGAGCAATATTTCCCCACATTTTTCTTCCTTTTTGTTTTGAGCAATCACCATCCAATGTTACGGCAATATTATTCACTATTATCCTGAACATTTTTCTATGCACATATAGTTGGAAAAGTAGCTAGATACATTTTTATAAAAGAAACACATTCTTTTATAAAAAGAAATACTTTTCTTTTATAAAAAAAGAAATCCATTTTTGTGAAAAATAAGATTATGTTCTGCATATTCTATTGAGTAAAATTTCAAATTTAGGAACAAGTGAACATACGAAAGGAAAAAATAACCGAAGTCAAACTTTATAGAATTGTTTCCATACGTGAAAAAATATTACTTCCAGGATCCATGCCTCAACTATCTGTGGGGACGTGGGCAAGTGACTTAACGTTTTCTGTGCCTCGGATTTCTCATCTGTAGAGTAGGATTTATGGTACCGAAATCATAGGATGCTGTGAGGATAAGAAGAGATAATACAAAGAAAACATTTGGAACAGTGCTAGAAGATAGTGATTCATAAATGTCAGTTATTTTTATATTAGCTCAATTATATAGATTTATTTTGAGGAAAGTTGGTTATGAAAAATATGAGACATGGAGTCATGTTTTTGGGTAAGGTCCATTTTCGAAAACATTCTGTAGCTTTCTGCTACGAAAGGTGGAGGAATTTATCATGTTTTCTCCTTCTTCCTCCCACCTTCCGAATCACATCCTGGCTTCTATTTTATTATTTTTAGTTAGCTCAGAGTTTTTAACATCCATGCTCTCTTCTAGGCCCATGATTGCAACCGTTGTTTAAGCAGCTGCCATGATGAAATGAATTCAGGGTTCAATGCTCATCATTTTAGCTCTGTGTCTCGCTCTCTGAGATCTTTGTTCCTATTTCGATCCGTATTTTAATTGCATGATTTCATTTTGGAGTAACTGCTTTCAGCCAGGGTCGGTGGGCGCACTACCCTGTGATTGTTTTCCGAGTAAGAATGTCGGCCTGTTAGTTTAATACTTGAGCATAAATTTCAGGTGAGTACTATATTCTTCATAGTACTTTCTCAGAGTTTTAGAGATGTTTGTATATTATCTCCGGGAATTTAAAGGCAATTATTTTTTCGTCTCTGTAAGTAAACTGCATTTCCTCTGGATGACTAGAATTTTCTTTTCCCTCATTATACTTCATGTCCAGGGACTTCTTTGTGACATGCCTCGATGCAGATCTATTACAATAAATCTTGTACAGAACGCAAAATGTCTTTGTGTTCCGCAGATTTAATTCTTCCTGTGTTTAGGGAAATTTTCTTCTATTATATTACAAAATCCTAAGTGAGAAGAAGGTCTAATATACAGGCGTAATTCCAGGGTCCCCAAGACCACTCTCGTGCGCACTGATTCATTGGAGGAATTCACAGAACACGGCAAAGCTGTCACACTCACGGTTCCTGTCTGTTGTAGCAAAAGGGTGCAGATTAAAATCTGCCAAGGGAAGAGGCGCATAGGACAGCATCTCGGACAACTGAGTTGTCCTCTCCCAGGGGAATCACGCAGGCAGGGTCCACCCATCCCCGCAACGCTGCATGTCAATATGCCTGGAGTATTGCCAAACAGGAAAGTTCCACCATGCCTCGGGGTCCCAGGATTTCACTAGGGCCAGACACATGGGCATGGGTGACTGCGTACATGACTGACCTTTCTCTCCAGCTTCTCTGGATGGCAAGCTGATATTGTGTGGTCCAAGGCCTCCAGATAATAAACACACTCTTAGCAGGAAAGGTATTCATTCTAAGGGTGGAGGGGTTACTTTTCAGGAGCTAGTCAAAGGCCAAACTTTTTTTTGGTCAATGTTGAATCTTTACCACCCAACAGGAAACTGGACGCACATACAGGGAGACTGGATAGGTAGTAGATGGATGGATGGATGGCTATTTGGCTCGCTACCTAGCTAGAGACTTCCGAACATTAATAAAATGAAGACTTATGTACCCAGTCAGTACTGACTACCCAGAGTAAGAAATAGAATATATTGCTTTTGAATTTTCCCAGCTGTATTACTATTTGCTCCACCAGAGAACCACTGTTTTGACTTTGTGTTGATTAATTCTCTCTCCTGCTCTTTATCTACCTGGTCTTAGTTTTGAAAATCTGAGTAGCAAGCGCAAACCTGGTTATGTAAGGAAAGTGCTCACTGATGAAGAAAACACAAGCTGAATAATCTCAGTTTTGTATTCTAGCTTCAGCTTTTCCAGAATTAACAACTGCCTCTTTGGGAGGAAGTAAGTGGACAAGGTCACAACTGCATTCTGGAAAAGACAGGGCTTACCACGTTGGGGCCTGTGGCAGGCATGGGCTGTGAGCCAGGTTCTGGATATCTGACAAAAATATGGTCAGGGAGATTAGGCTGCTTTGTATTTTCTATTTCCCAGTTTATATAGTAGAGATATTTATTGCTCACCGTGTATTCATGTGGTCTGCCGCGTTTCCTAGTAGCCTAGGTGCTCAGTGAGTACAGGGACCAGGATATCCCTCCCAAGGCACGTAGGGCGTGCGGTGTGCGAGTGATAAGTCACCAAAGCTTGAGAGTGAATTTGTTACCCAGCATAATCACAGACACTCCGATGAACACAGCTCATCGTGGCTTGCTTTTAGCTGCCAAGTAGAGGTGAATGAAGTGGCACTTCTGTGGTTTAAAACGAGTGTCTTCAGATGATCCAACATTGGAACGTGGGTAGGAGAGAGAGACATTTCTACAGCACGTGGTTATGCAGTCCAAACTGGACTCTTGCCTTCTAACCTACAACACAACTATCATCCGAGATTTCCCTTTTCCTTGGGAATTCCCTGGGAATTCTCTTTGCCTCCCTCCAGCTTTGGATGACCCATTTCCTCAGATCCCTTGTCTTCTTAGTTTCTATGCTCATTTCTAGGAGCATATCCTCCAAGAGCTTCTTGTTGAAGGGTGACCAAGGGTAATTTTTTGAGACGTTCTATGCTAGAAATGTCTTCATCTTGCCCTCATGCAGGATTACAGTGTGGTTCTATAGACTTCTAGGCTGGAGAGATTTACCTACAGAATATTGCAAGCATTGCTGTGTTTTTTCATGGTTCTGTTGCTGTCGAAAAGCGTGAGGCCATTCAGATTTCTGATTCTTATTATTTAACCAGTTTTTCCTTTGTTGGAAGTCTATAGAATCTTTTTGTCTTTGGTATTCTGAAATGTGGCAACAAAACATCTTGGGTGCATGTATTCTCACCCATTATACTGGAAACCTGGCCAATCGTTGTTTCAAAAGGCTTTAATGAACTACAATTTACATATAATCAACTTTACTGAGATATAATTTACTTATCATATAAGTTGCCCATTTGAAGTGTACAACTAAATGTTTTTTAGTATTTTCAAAGAGTTGTGCCAGTATTACTATTATCAAATTTATTTATTTTTATAAAGTTTATTTATTTATTTGAGAGAGAGAGGGCTAGGGAGTGGGCAGAGAGAAAGGGAGAGAGAGAGAATCCCAAGCAGCCTGGAGCTGGATGCAGGGCTTGAACTCACAAACCGTGAGATCATGACCTGAGCTGAAATCAAGAGTCAGATGCTTAACGACTGAGCCACTGGGGCACCCCTGCCACAATCAGATGTAAAGTATGTGAATTATCCCCTAAAGAAATCCCATAGCTTTTAGCACTAACTCCAACGCGGACGCCCATCGCTAGGCATCACTAATCTACTTTATGTCTGTGGATTTGCCTTTTCTGCACATTTCAGATAAATGAATTCATACAGTTATGTAACTTTTCCTGACTGGTTTTTTTTTCACTTAGTATAAGGTTTTCAGATACATTCATTTTGCAGCATGTATCAGTATTTCCCGTGTTTCATTGCAGAATCATGTTCCGTTGTATAGATACATCACAATTTATCAACTGATGGGCATTTCGGTTTTCCCACACTTTAGCGATTGGGAAAGATCTATAGTTTATGTACAAGATTTTGGGTAGGCATATGTTTTCAGCTCTCCTGCATATACACCAGGAGTGGAATTGCTGGGTCATTCAGCAAGTCTATATTTAACCTTCTGAGGAACAGTTTGAATTTTTCCAAAGCAGCTACACTATTTCGCATTCCCACCAGCAACGTATGAGGGTTCCAGTCTCTCCACATCCATGCCAGCATCTGTTATCATCCTTCTAAGTGGTATTTCATTGTGGTTTTGATTTGCATCTGCCTGATGGCCAATAATGTTGAGATTCTTTTCATGTGTATGTTGATCATTTGTGTATCTTCTGTGGAGAAATGTCTATTCATACCCTTTGACCATTTTTATATGAGGTTATTTATGTTTTCATTCTGTATAATTTTGATTTGATGTGCTGTATGTGCTTCTGTTCTGGGATATTTTCTTGAATCATTTTAATATTGGTGACTTTTTCTGCTCACTTGTCTTTATTCCAGCTTTCTGAGTGCCTGGATTAGCTTTATGGTTTTCTTACACATTCTGTCTTAATCTCTTTGTCTTACTGTACTATGTTAATGAGAACTTCCTCACGTATTTTGTAAATCACCTCTTGAGTTTTTCAGTTTTTATTTTATGTTTTCCGTTTCTAAAGCTTTTGCTTTTTAGAAATTTCCTTGAAAAAAATTTTTAACGTTTATTTATTTTTGAGAGAGAGAGAGAGAGAGAGAGAGAGAGAGAGACAGCAAGAGCAGGGGCGGGACAGAGAGAGAGGGAGACACGGAATCTGAAGCAAGCTGTGCTGACAGCTCAGAGCCTGATGCTGGGCTCAAACTCACAAACTGTGAGACCATGACCTGAGCCGAAGCTGGACGCTTAACCGACTGAGCCCCTCAGGCGCCCCAGAAATTTCCTTTTTTAAAAAAAGTTTGTTTATTTATTTTGAGAGAGAGAGAGTGAGTGAGCAAATGAGCAGGGGAGGGGCAGAGAGAGAGAGAGAGAGAGAGCGAATTCCAAGCAGGCTCTATGCTGAGTGTGGAGGCTGATGCAGGGCTTGACCTCACAACCATGAAGTCATGACCTGAGCTGATATCAAGAGTTGGACACTTAATGGACTGAGACACTCAGGCGCCCCTGAAATCTCCTTTTTAAAGAGCATCCTAGGGGTGCCTGGGTGGCTCAGTCAGTTGGACGTCTGACTTGGGCCCAGGTCATGATCTCACGGTTCGTGGGTTCGAACCCTGTGTCAGGCTCTGGGCTGACAGCTCAGAGCCTGGAGCCTGCTTTGAATTCTGTGACTCCCTCTCTCTCTGTCCCTTCCCTACTCACGCTCTGTCTCTGTCTCTCAAAAATAAATAAACATTGAAAAAAAATTAAAAAATAAAATAAAATAGAGAGCATCCTAATCTTGTTTCAAGGAGGTGTTAGTTTTCCTTATCTCTGAGGGTATTAGTAGTATCTTTAAATCCTTAAAGGTTTTTTTTTTTTTCCTACATAGTTTTTCCAGTTTTCTCTACTTTGGGTTTTCTTTTTCTTTTTTCTTTTCCTGCTGTTTGTTTGTTTTGGCTTTTTCATGTTACATGTTTTCCTTTGGTTCTTACAATTCTGGGTTGTCTATTTATGATCAAGATGAGTTACTGAAAGCTGCCTGGAAGCACCAAGTTCATGACTTGGGTTTATTGTATTTGAGCTTCATTATGGAGTGACCTTGATGGACTTTTTGTTAAGAAACTCCAAATATGGGTGTCTTTAAAAATGTTCTCTTGGACTGCTGAGTGTTCTGAGTCCCTCCTTCTACCTGGAAGATAAACATCCGGTTGCGAAACTTTGCTAGAGCCAAAGTTGGGGGAACTGGGACAGTGGGGTGATGGTGGTCTTTGCAATAAAAAAATCAGTGTGCTTAGGGGCACCTGGGTGGCTCAGTCGGTTGGGCTTCTGGCTTCAGCTCAGGTCATGATCTGATGGTTCATGAGTTGAAGCTCCGCATCGGGCTCTGTGCTGACAGCTCAGAGCCTGGAGCCTGCTTCAGATTCTGTCTCCCTCTCGCTCTGTCCCTCCCCCACTTGCCCTCTGTCTCTTTCTGTCTCTCAAATATAAATAAGCAGTAAAAGAACTTACAAAAAAAAAGAAATCAGTGTGCATATATCCATCGGGAAGGAAAAATAAGATGAAAAGAGAAAGGGATGCAAACCATAAAAAACTCTTAAATGCAGAGAACAAACTGAGGGTTGCTAGAGGGGAGGTGGGTGGGGGATGGGCTAAATGGGTGATGGGCATTGAGGAAAACCTGTTTGGATGAGAGCACTGGGTGTTCTTTGTAAATGATGAATCACTGAGTTCTACTCCTGAAACCAATACTACGCTGTGTGTTACCTAACTTGAATTTAAATAAATAAGTTAAAAAGAAGAGAAAACAGAAATCAGTGCGCATATAGCCACGGAACTTAAACCTCCAGATAATAAATCCCAAGGCCTAGAATGAAATGGGAAAGCATGCTCAGAAGCTAACTCTTTTGTGAAGTTCAGCATCTTTTCATTTGCCCACAGTTCTAGAGGGATCTGAGGCTGCCAGTTCCTGTACCCTTGGAGGATTCTGTAAAGCAAACTGTGTTGAGCCTCAACTTTCTTGACTGCTTAAGATTTGGCTTTCTTGTGTTTCCTGAATTGGTTACCATTGTTCTGTTTGCTTTTTTAGCCTCCCAAATTATATTACAGTCTTTTCTTCTTTGCTCTCCCTGAAGTTATTATTACAATTATTATTATTATTATTACTCTGTGGTTATAGTTGGCCATTAGGATAGAAGAAAACTACCTATTGTATCTTTATTTAAACAGGTTTTTTTTTTTTAATTTTTTTTTCAACGTTTATTTATTTTTGGGGACAGAGAGAGACAGAACATGAACGGGGGAGGGGCAGAGAGAGAGGGAGACACAGAATCGGAAACAGGCTCCAGGCTCTGAGCCATCAGCCCAGAGCCCGACGCGGGGCTCGAACTCCCGGACCGCGAGATCGTGACCAGACTGAAGTCAGACGCCCAACCGACTGCGCCACTCAGGCGCCCGCTATTATTTTCTTTCTAATTGCCTTATCTGTTTGCCCATTTGCTCAGCATTTGTTATAATTATCCTAAGGGTTTTTGTCCTTGTCAGTAATTTAATTTTCAGCCCTGGTTAATCTGTTCCTTAAGGTTTCTAATTTATTTATAAGCTAGGTAATGGTGGGGTTTTTGTTGTCCATTTGTTTTCTTGGCTGGCAAGTATTTTCCCATTCCCTCTCATTATGTGGTTTTATTTTTTTAACTGAGTCCTTGGTTTATAGATTTATACATTTTTTAAAAGTTTACTATGACATGAAGCACTGACTGGAAATTTTTGTCCGTCCCTCAGTTCATAACTTCTTTTAATGTTGTCCCGTTTGTTTAAAAAAATGTTATTTATTTATTTATTTTTTTAGAGAAAGAAAGAGAATGACCGTGTTAGTGGGGGATGAGCAGAGAGAGAAGGAGCGACAAGCCCAAGCAAGCTCCGAGCTGTCAGCGCACAGCCGGACGAGGGGTGCCATCCCGGGATGTTGAGATCACGACCTGAGCCAAAATCAAAAATCGGAAGCTCAACCAACTGAGCCACCCAGGCGCCTCTAACAATATTTCTAATTCATATAATACCAGTGTGCTAATATGACCTTCCCTTTAACCCACAGTTTAAGGACGGTGGTGTTTTGGTTTTAGTCGCTTTTCTGCAGTGTGTGGGACTGGTGGGTGGCAGAGAAGCTGAGAAGTGATAGGCATCTACTACATTCTTGACTGGTGTCACCTCTGTTGTCCCTCCTATGATGGGACTAGGTGACCTGTTTCAGAGTTTACTCCTTCTATTTGGGAGGGATACTCCGTTCCCTTCACAGGGTACTTTGTGATACTCCATTATGTGTGTGCCCCCAACAAACGAGCTGTGGTGGTTTTTCTTGCCTTTGCCGAGATCCTGTAATATTAGGTAGATGCTTTCATTAATATTTTCCCCTTGAATTTGTTCTTCATCACCTAGTTATTGCCAGTCTGGGATACCTAAATTGGCAAATGGGTACTATTGAGAATTTCCAGGATTCTGTAACATTTTATTCACTGATAAGACTTCTGAGAGCTAGTTGTGGGGCCAGGAGATGTGAAGTCACAAAAGAATTTTCAGTTTCTTGGTTGTCATTTTTTAAAAGTTTATTGGACCTTTCGTTGCTTGGTTGCTGATGATTATCATTTTACGTTAAATTTTTACTTGCTTATATTAGCTTACATTGATAGACTGCCAGATACATGGTTAAGAAAAAATAATGCCATTCATTTAATAGCTGTCTTACTGGTATTCATGGAAAGAGATTTTGGTCTGGCTTCATGTTGACATTTTAACCCAGAAATTGCATTCTTTTTCCTACTGTTTGGTCACTTTATCACTTTTTGATAGAGCCCAGCTTCCAGTAGGATTAACTTTAAGGTAAGGAGTAGCCTGAAGATAACCAGATTCCCATTTTTAACATCGTACACACTTAGCAGTTCCCCTCACATTTTCTAGGGTTCAAATTCCTAGAATATAGATAGTCTCTAAATCTAGAGTTCTTCTCAAAACTCCTCAGTCTCATTTAAAAAAAAATTTTTTTTAATGTTTATTTATTTTTGAGACAGAGAGAGACAGAGCATGAGCAGGGGAGGGGCAGAGAGAGAGAGAGAGAGAAAGAGAGACAGAATCCGAAGCAGGCTCTGGGCTCTGAGCTGTCAGCACACAGCCTCATGTGGGGCTCGAACTCATGGACAGTGATATCATGACCTGAGCTGAAGTCGGACGCTTAACCGACTGAGCCACCCAGGCGCCCCCCAGTCTCATTTTTATAAATGTTAGATATTAACTCAAAGTGTGATTTGTTCTAATGGAATTTTCTCTTGTATCCTCCTCCTTTTTAATTAAGAACAAAAGCATTGCTTGTGATTTGTGTTTTGCCAATGCTATATTAGCTTGTTTCTCACAAACCCTCTGAATACAGCTAAAGGGGAGCCTGGGTGGCTGGACTGGTTAAATGTCAACTTTGGTTTTGGCTCAGGTCATGATCTCATGGTTCATGAGTTTGAGACCCTCACTGGGCTCTGCCCTGACAGTGCAGAGCCCTCTTGGGATTCTCTTTCTCTCCTTCTCTCTCTGTCCCCCCTGCACTCTCTTAAAATCAATAAATAAACTTACAAAAAAGAAAATAGCTAGAAAAACTAGAGAGCAAAGATTTATATACTCCAGACACCCCCAACAACAACAAAAACAAAAAACCCCAAACAAACCAGTAAGTCTATCGAATCAGAGAGTTGATCCCTCAAAGCATTTGCCAATTTTTCAGAGCAATGTCAAAAGGTTGGGAAAGTGAGTAGTACTATCAACAGGAATGAGGTTACAAAAATTGGAAATCAAGGCCCACCAATATGAGGGGAGTGGCTCACAAAAATCCCAGATTTTTAGTTGGGACTCTCCAAGGTAAAGATAAAAGGGATCTGGGATACTGGCAACAGAATATTCTTTAGAGACAGTCAAGCCCAATTTTAGATCATCTCAATTCCTGATCAAAACAGTGAATCTTGGATTGCTAACACACTTAGTATAGGTGACTGCCAGAAACAAAATGAAATTTTCTCTGGAGAAAGGTAATGTTATCTAGATTCTCAAAACATCTGTATAATTTTTAATGTTGAATATCTGGCTCTAATCAGAAATAATAAGGCACGTTAGAGAACAAAACTTGACCCAAAATCAAGAGAAAAAGAGGAAAAATGGATATTCAGATATGGACAATGAAGTTATCAGGGACTTCAAAATACATATCTTCAAATAAATAAATAAGACTTCTAGAGGTAAACTATAAAAATAGAATCAAATGGAGATTTTAGAACTGCAAAATGCCATCTGCAAACTCAGTGGATGGTTTAACAGCAGATTAGAAATGGCTAAAGATAGAATCAGTAAACTTGAAGATAAGATAGAGGAAACCACCCATGCTGAAGCACAAAGAAATAAAGATAGAAAACACAGAAAAGCGTAAAAGAGACATAGAAGATATTATAAGGTATACCATGTATAATTGGTGTGCCAGAAGGAAAAAGAAATAGAATGGATGATAGCAGTATTTGAAGAGATATGGCTTCTCAGTGGCTGAGAATTTTTAATTGATGGAAAATATCCCGTTATGTATATTCAAGAGGTGCTAAGAACTCTAAGCAGGTTAAATACAAAACACCTCCTATTTATGCTCATCGTACTAAAGCAACAGAAAACAAAGAGAACATCTAAAAACACCCAGAGGAATAAACAAGTGATGCTTACTTATTGTTTAAAAAATATGACAGAATTGAAACCTAAGCTCTTTCCCAGGTGTATTCTCAACTTTATTTTCCTTGCCTTTTTAAAGAAAAATAAGATGATACTACACATAAGAAGAAACTTGCATTATTCTTTTCTGAACAATATATCTTGTACATCTTTGAGTGTCAGCAAATATCAACCTAGGTTGTTCCTTGTGGTTGCTGTAAGGTATTCCAATATGTGGAAGTGCCAATGATTTAATCTTACTTTTATGGAGAGGAGAAAAAAAAAGGAAGAAAAAATTTGCACTGAGCCCCAAACCAATATCAAATATTTACTTAGCATGTATCATACCTGATGCTAACTAAGTATTTAACATGCACTAACAGACATTTAAGTTATACCATATTTCCAATTTTTTATTAATGATGTTGGTAGGATTACATGTATTTCCAGAAGTACTCTGCAAAGACATAAAGATGCGCATACATGTACATACATGGAAATACTCCCAGAAGTACATACAGAGAAACACGTTTCTTTCCACAGTGTTTCTGGAAGTAATGTATAGCCTAAAGTCCCGAAGAAATACTACACCGTGATAGATTTATGCATTTACGTTTTGGTAGATACCAAAATGTCATACACAAAATGCATAAATGCCACAAATCCATGCCTCATTCAATCGTTATTTTCTGTCAGGAAAGGAAGGCCTTGTGTACCTTTAATTGTTCTTCAATAGTTTTTGGTCTGAGAGTGGAGGTGTGTCAGTTCTAGCCAATGAGACTCAAGGGGAAGACTGCTGAATGACTTTTCTTCCTGATGAAAAGACAGAGCCTCAGAATCCAGGGTCTTTTTGTTCTCAGACTTGACTTTCTGTTTGATATTCTCCCGTAGCAGCCTGGAGCTAGGGCAGCCATCTTTCCATCACGGGATGAAAGGAATGGAAATAAGAATCCACAACTGTGCAATGAGGGGGCAGTAAGATGGAAAGACAAGCAGGTAAACCAGGGTGAGCAACTTTCATCGTCCCAGGCAGTTGTTATGCTTTAAAATAAATTCACTGTTAGGTTGTTAGCTGGGTTTTTCTATCACATGTGACAAAACCATCCTATGCAAGGTTGTCTCAGTTGATCTACGCACCAGCATTTGATGAAAATGCCATTGCCCTACACTATTGCTGACACGATCTTTCTCATTTTGTACGATCTGGGGGATAAAAATTGTATCTCACCTTAATTTCCATTTCTCATTGTTGGTGAGATTGATCAGCTTTACATCTACTTACATCATTGTTTTGCTTGCGATGTAATGATTAGTATCTGTTACTTTCCATGGGATTGACTTTAGAGCCTCGGAAACACTTGAATTTTCAGGAGCAGACTATATTGATTCTTTTTTCCCTTTTGTGCTTCTGGCTGTATTAAGCGTATGGTCATTTCACTGTTCATGAGCACCTCTCCCAGGCAGTAGGTTGAAGGAGGAAGAAAAGATGAACCCCAATCCATCCATCTGTGGTCTTGTTGCACGAATCTTACCGCCTTCGTGTTACTCGAGCATTTTTGGAATTCATAGTGTAAAGGTGAATTGCTTCTCACTGAGAAATGATTTTTATGCAACCCAAGTATAAGACTCATATGAAGGGGTGCCTGGGTGGCTCAGTCGGTTAAGTGTTTGACTTCGACTCTGGTCACGATCTCACAGTTCATGAGTTCGAGCCCCGCATCGACCTCTGTGCTGACAGCTCAGAACCTGGAGCTTGCTTTGGATTCTGTGTCTCCCTTTCTCGGCCCCTCCTCTGCTCACACTCTGTCTCTCTCTTCTTCTTTCTGAAATAAACATTAAAAATAATAATAATAAAAAAAAGGACTCATCTGAAAAGAATAGGGACCATAGGTAAAATAACATATCCCTTGCCCAGGATAAACTGAGAGTGTGTGAGTAGGCTTGCCATAGCTACAGGCATGTTTAAAAATATTCAGATTAAAAATATTGTGGTGGGGTACCTGGGTGGCTCAGTTGGTTGAGCACCCTACTCAGGACATGATCCCAGGGTCAAGGGATCAAGCCTGATCGTCAGGCTCAGGGCTGAGCGTGGAGCCTTCTTGAGGTTCTTTCCCTCTCTCTCTGCCTCTCTCTCTCTCTCCCTCTGGCCCTCTACCCCACTTGTGCACTCTCTCTCAAGAAAAAAGATACTAACAAATATTTCACAGATTTTCACAATAAACATGATTATTTTTATCAAGAAAAAATGTGGTGCTTTCTAGTACTTTGTAGTATTACTGACTGCCTGAAATAATTACACAAGTGTGGGTTTTTACAGCCACAGTACAAATGACTTTGCAGTATAAACTGAAATGTCGATGGCAATTTACAGCACGTACTTAGTTGATGATATGCATGGTATAGAGTATGCATAGGAATAAACTACAGTAAGATTTAACTGCTTTTCATTTCGTAGTGCTTGTTCTGTGCCCCGCCTAAATTCTAGTAGTCTTCATAGCATTAGTCAACAGGAAAAAACTAACCACAAATAAGTATATGATTATTTTAAGGTTATATAACTATCTATATACCTATATGCTGGCATCTATCTATCTCCAAACTTGAGAGATTATAGATATAGATATAGATATAGATATAGATATATAGATAGATATACTGATATATATCTATATAGATAGATATCAGCTGATATATATCTATCTATATATCTATATATCTTTCATCTGATATATATCTGATATATATATAGGTAGATAGATGGATATAGATATATAGATATATAGATATATATCTATATAGATATATATCAGTAAAAAGGGTGATTTCAGTGACACCTGGGTGGTTCGGTCAGTTGAGTGTCTGACTGCTGGTTTTAGGTCAGGTCATGATCCTACGTTTTTCATAGGTTTGAGTCTGTGCATGTGGGGCCCTGAGCTGATGCTGTGGAGCCTGCTTGGGATCCTCTCTCTCTACCGCTCTCCCTGACCCTCCCCAACTTGTGCTCTCTCTTTCAAAATTAAACAAACAAACAAAATGTTCTTAGGGTAGTTTTATTTTTACCCTACAACCCAGCAGTTACAATACTACGTACTTATCCGAAGGATATAAAAATTCTGTTTCGAAGGGGCATATATGTACCCCAATGTTTATAGCAGTGCTATTAACAATAGCCAAATTATAGAAAAAGCCCAAATGTCAATCGACTGATGAATGGATAAAGAAGATGGATATAATAGAATGTCGCTCAGTGATCAAAACGAATGAAATCCTGCCATTTGTAACAACGTGGATGGAACTACAGTGTATTATGCTAAGCCAAATAAGTCAGAGACAGAGATCATGATTTCATTCATATGTGGAATTTAAGAAATGCAACAGATGAACATAGGGGAAGGGAAGGAAAAAAGATAAAAACAGAGAGGGAGGCAAATCATAAGAGACTCTTCAATACAGAGAATAAAATGAAGGTTGCAAGAGGGGAGGCGGGTGGGGGGATGGGTTAAATGGGTGACGGGCATTAGGAGGGCACTTGTTGGGACGAGCACTGAGTGTCATACGTAAGTGATGAATCACCGGGTTCTACTCCTGAAACCAATCCTACACTGTATGTTAACTAACTTGAATTTAAATAAATGAATTTAAAGTGTGAAAACAGGGATGATTTCAGTCAATTCCCAGTGATAGAAATTGAAACGCTGTGCCAGGTTTTCTGATGTCAACTTATTTCTGTCTGTGCTTTAACCAGCTACCTTATTTAACTTTTTGTGACTTTATTTATTTAAAAAAATTTTTTTTTTCAACGTTTATTTATTTTTGGGACAGAGAGAGACAGAGCATGAACGGGGGAGGGGCAGAGAGAGAGGGAGACACAGAATCGGAAACAGGCCCCAGGCTCTGAGCCATCAGCCCAGAGCCTGACGTGGGGCTCGAACTCACGGACTGCGAGATCGTGACCTGGCTGAAGTCGGACACTTAACCGACTGCGCCACCCAGGTGCCCCAACTTTTTGTGACTTTAAATATTTGTTATCAATATGCTTGAATGGCCTCCACTGAAAATGTTGTTAATGTCAAATAATGATAAATGCATTTTTTTCTAACACTGGTATCTTCTCTTGTTTATTTTAATATATGATGTCTCACTTCTAGAACACAGATAAATAATGGTGGTGCCATTGTACATTTGTTTGTTTCTGATATTACCGTGAAAATCAGATATTTCATCACTGGGTGTGATGTGGTATGTGGTTTTAGATGAAAACTATTTTATTGAGGAAGTGTACTGCTAATCCTCATTAACTAATAATTTGTAAGAATTATCTTCTGCTTGGCATACAAATATTTTAGGAGAGTTTTAAAGGTAATTTGATGCTCTGGTTTAACCTTTTTAAAATAAATTTCTGGGGTTCATGTAGTAAGATGGGAGAAAATAATCTGTGTGAGTGTACTTAGAATTCACCGAGGGTTTCTTTGCAGATGGGTGTATGATTTAAAAAATCTTTCAAGGCGTTTAATAAGGATGGTGTATGTATGATACAAACTCACACATTCACACATACCTGCACACATTTATATTGAGTCCAGATTTACTAACTCTATGGATTTCACTTCGAAATTGATTTTTGAGAGTAAAAATGAGTACGGCAGCATTTGAAGGCTGCTCTTCCTGCTTTGTGTTATACGGACTCATATCTGACAGGTTGCGCTGCCTGTTTGTAACAATGGCTGAGATCGCACACACAGAAGGGGTCTGTTTGTAAGCGGGAGTACCCAAGCTTCCATGGTATTCCAGGAAACACAAACTGGGGGATTAGCTCACAATAATTGTTTCAGTTACTTACGGTCATCGTAACAAGCAACCGTAAAGCTCTCTTGTGGCACAGTGACACGTTTATCAGGTGGGCTCAGTTTTGGGTTAACCAAGAGTCCCTGCTGATCTTGATCGAGCTCACTCACCTGTTGGAGGTTGGCCGAGCCAGGCTGGCCATGGCTGAGACGATGGGCTCTTCAGCTCCATTTCCTATGTGTCTCACTTTCTGGCAGGCTAGCCGGGGCATGTAGTCAAGGGGATGATGGGAAAACAAGAGACGTGCAAGGTCCCTTGAGGTCTAGGCTCAGAACCAGTTTACGGTCATTTCCATTAGTCCTAAAGGTCAAAGCAAGGCACGTGGGATGGTGAGATACTCCATCCCTAGAGGAAGAACTCTAAAGTCATTGACAAGAGGGGTGGAAACAAGAAAGGATAAAGAATTGGGGCCATAATGCGATTAATTTACCACAACATGTAGGTAAGCATCTCCGTAAGAGGTGTTCCATCAGGGTAACCTGGCTTTCTCATGCCAGTCAGATGCGCTAACCATCACTTACAAAAGGTTTTGATGAATCAAGCATGCTATAAAAAATTCATATTTAGTATTTGAAGTTGTATTAATAAAATATTTCAAAATATGGAATTGATGAATAGCTCAGTAAGGCTGAAATAAAAAAAAGAACAAAATTAATGAGAAAACACGATAAAAATGGACCTTTGTAGTTGAAGGGTTTGTGTGCAACTGACACAGTGCTAATGTTTGTGTATCAGTCTATGAAGTAATAAACATAGCGACATTATGATTCTTTGGATGTAAAGTTCCTATTTGTAGTCTGATATCCTAGAATGATGGCCTAATTTGCCCTCAGTTTTGGAATTGTGGGACCTAGTTAAAAATCGCTTTGCACCTTTTTTCCTCAAGCTGTTTTGTCTTTTCATTTTTATTATTCTGGACCAGGAGAAAGTGGTAGAAGGCACTGAGTAGCTGGAAGACTGGTTTCACTTTCACGGATAAGAAAGAACAAACACATTTTATTCTTTTATTTTGGTTTTGATATTTGAATTCATGATGAAAAGGTGGCTATCCATAGGCTATTGATGGAAACGACTTAAAAATTTTTTTTTAATGTTTATTTATTTTTGAGAGAGAGAGAGAGAGAGAGAGGGAGCTGGGGAGGGGCAGAGAGAGAGGGAGACACAGAATCCCAAGCAGGCTCCAGGCTCTGAGCTGTCAGCACAGAGCCCGAAGCAGGGGCTAGAACTAATGAACCATGAGATCATGACCTGAGCCGCAGTCGGACGCTTAACCGACTGCACCACCCAGGCACCCCAGATGGAAGTGACTTTAAAGGATGATTAATGACTTAATGTTTCAGAGGAAGAGACTACAGCCAAAGAAATTATAGGGTTCATCAAAGTGTCCTTGAATAATGAAGCGGCCAAATCAAAATGAAAATCAGATGGCCAGAGATGCAAAAATGACAACTGGAGACCCCTGGGGAGAATGCATTCTAACATACCCCTAGCTGATTGTTGCTTAAAAGCCATGATTGACCAGGGTCCTTAAAGAGACACGCTAACCTGTCTTGGTTTCCCCATCTGTGTCGGGTGCTGCTCTAGACATTTTAAGCTCTCATCACATTAAATTATCAAAACAGGGGCGCCTGGGTGGCTCAGTCGGTTGAGCGTCCGACTTCAGCTCAGGTCATGATCTCGCGGTCCGTGAGTTCAAGCCCCGCGTCAGGCTCTGTGCTGACTGCTCAGAGCCTGGAGCCTGTTTCGGATTCTGTGTCTCTCTCTCTCTCTGACCCTCCCCCATTCATGCTCTGTCTCTCTCTGTCTCAAAAATAAATAAACGTTAAAAAATTTTTAAAAAAATTATCAAAACAATCCTTGAAACTGAATATGAAAACACCTATTTTGTAGGTGAGGGAATGAAGGTTCCGAGAAGTTAAACGACTTGTTCCCGTTCCTTGCTCATTAGAGGAATCACTGAGATTTAAGAGAAATTTCTTCCAATTACACAGTCCTCGGCGTTAAGTGGTTTCAGTGTCCATATGTCCATATGGAGCCACATGCAGATGACAGAACAGTTGGAGTTGATGATTCCTGGCTTCAGGATGGACACGGGTCAATGAAGCAGAATGACAAACCATGAAATGGGCCCTTACATTTTTAGTCTATTGACTTTCAACAAACATTTCAGAAGGTAATTCATTAGGGAAGAAAATAGCCTTTTCAACAAATGATACCAGGACCTCTAGATATCTCTATGAAAACTGAATGTCCAAATGACCTTACAACATACACATAAAAATTAACTAGAAATAGACCATTGACCTAACCATTAAAGTTAAAAATATAAGACTTTAAAAAGATAGCATTGTAGCATTTTCTTCACTCACGGGAGGAAAATATTTCTTAGATGGGACGCCATACACGTAATTCATAAAAGAAAAAAAAACTGAGAAATTATATGTCACTAAAATCCAGAAGTGTTTTTCAAAACACATTCACAAACTGGGAAAAATATTCACAATATACATACGTGACAAACGACTTTTATTAAGAACATACTAAGAACTCTTTCAACTCAATACTAAGTTTTCAAACTCATTTAAAATTAGAAAAAGATTTCAACAGACTATTTACAAAAGAAGATATACAGATGGCCAATAAGCCCATGAACAGACACTAAAAATCATCAATAATCAGGGAAATAAAAGATCTCACTTCTTATCACTAGGATGGCTAAAGTTAAAAAGACTGATAATAACAAATGTTGGTGTGAGTGTAGAACATTTGAAACTCTCAGACTTGGATGCTGGGAGAATAAATTGGTATAACTACTTAGAAACACTGCTTCGTAGTTTTTTAAAAAAAATATTCACTTACAATGCTATCCAGAAAATCTGCTCCAAGGTATTTACTCAAGAAAAACTAAAGCATATGTTCACAGACTTTTATGCCAATGTAATTAGACGCTTTATTTATAATAGCCCCAAACTGGAAACAACCCAAATTCCATCATTAGTTGATTTGCTAAACAAATTGTTGTATATCATTGAAATCAATACTCCTCAACAGTAAAAAGAAGCAAACTGTGGATATATGTACCATCGTGTTTAAATCTCAAAAACATTATGCAGAGGGGAAGAAGATAAACATGAAGAACAACGTACTGATTGTATTTACGTGAAATTCTCAAAAGGCTAAACTGCTGTATACTGACAGAATGCTCACCGGTGGTTGTTGGGAATGAAGGTGGAGAGATCTGACTGCAAATATCCTGTCTCTTGGGGCACCTGACTGGCTCTGTCAGTAGAGTGTGCGACTCCTGATCTTGGGGTCGTGAGTTCAAGCCTCAGCGTGGGCACAGAGCTTATTTCGAAAAACTGCGAATATTCTGTATCTTGATTATAGTGAGTGCCACATTAGGGTGCCGTTTGTCAGAACTCAGTTACTTTTACCCTTAAATGATGGACACTTTATGGTATGGAAATTATACCTGAATCAAGTTGATCTTTAAACGCTGTGCTTTTTCTGATTGTGAAAGTAATACAATTTCCTGTACAAAGTGTGAGACACATACAAACACAAATTAAAAACAAACAGTCTGACTTTATAGCTACAGAAAATAAATGTCAAAAATAGGATATATTTTTTCCTTTATTTGTCCTGCATATGTGTATATCAATGCATGTATAATATTAAAACTTACGCTGCATTATTGGATATTTGAAGGTGTATAGTGCTTTGTTGTAATAAATAACATCAGAATGAACTTTACGTATATATGTGTATACATATATATATGTATATATACATGTATATATACATATATATATGTATACACATATATATGACTTGGTTTCCAAGAATTTCCAGAGGCATATTACTGGTCAAATGGCATGAATGTTTTTAATGTTTTTGTTATAAATTCTAAAATTTCTTTCTAGAATGGTTATATACCTTTACTAACCATGTGTGAGGTGTGACTTTGACCTTTGCCATGTCCTAACCGTCATTCCTAATATCGAATTACTCTTTGCTAATTTGAACAAGATCATTTTAATTCCTGTTTTTCTCACAATGGATTAGATTAAATATTTGCTTGAAATACATCCATAGTGACTTGTGCCTCCGTAAATTCTGCAAGTTCATTGTCCATTTTTTTCTGTTATGATTTTAATATTTTAATAGACATTTATAATCTCTTCATCTCTTAAGGATCGTCTTTTGCGGATCATATTTGTTGTAAATATTTTTCTCACATTTTTTTTTCTGACATTTTGAACCTTCAGACATTTTCTTTATTTTGTGTGGTCACGCTTTCAACCTTTCCACTTAAATTCTGCTTTTCAAGGTAGAAGTAACCAAATCATAGAGGAGTCAGAAATGTTCTTATAGTAAGTATAAGGCAGCAAGGTAGTTCCAAATATAAAGACATTAAAAGAGAAACAGACTGAGTCCTAGTAGGAAGGAAAACAGAAGAACGTATCTGCCTCAGGCTTGCAATGACAAATATTTAGCCACATTTTTAAAAAGAAATATGTGGGGGTTAAACACAAGTGCAATGTAGAAAAGGGAGAGCATTAGATAGTGTTTTGGCCTATGCCACTCCTTATAGAAATGCAGTATAGATAAATAAGTGAAAGGCTGAAGCTGGCTGATACAAATTTAAGACCAGATGCTTGAAACTTCACCTGGATGAGACCCAGTGAGTTATTATTGACTCTATATATGGACCTTGTGATCAGAAGGATATTTGGACATTACTAACATTAATTCCTGCCAAGACATTGATATAAGAATAACAATAAATCTGAATTTTAGGAGTACTGGATAAACCATTATGTAAGTTTTGAGTAGGCAGGCCATGATGCATTGTCCAAGAGTTTGAGACCTTGTGAACGATGTCCTGGGTATCAGACTGGAGGTGACCACAGAGAGCTTTCTAATCTGTGTGTGAGCACCGCCTACTGGCCACGATGCGGCGATTGGACTCTGGAACAGGGTTGTGCAGGAAGGCATTCGTTGGTCCATAGGCAAAGCATCGTAGTCTCTAGAGTAGTTGGACTTGAAGGAGAAGGTGGGATTTTAAGACTTTTTGGGATTTTAAGACTTTTTCTAAGTGCAGCAAGCATGGAGAAGAGTTACTCGTGTGGACCGTTTGCAGGAGTGTAGACAGGTCTAATCCTCAGAAGATGCATTTCATCACTGGGTAGAAAAAATTAAATGGAGCTCTCCAGTTCTACGTTTAGAGATTGATCTGAAATAAGTAATCAGAAAGATTAGCAAAGATATAGGGCAAGGGTTCTCTTCAGAGCATTGGTGAGGAAGTGAAAAAAAAAAAAGAATGAAAAGAACTAAACTGAACTCCATCGTGAGGACGTCATTTGTGTAAACTATGGCACGATGATCTAATGCATCCGTAAAAAGGACATACGTGTTTGGATATGTGTTAATGTGGAAAGGTATCAGTGATACGGTGTTGGGTGAAAAATGCAGGTCGTTAACAGCACCCAGCCTGTCTCGGGCTCTGGAGTAAATCCGCTTCATTTCAGATTCTGGCTTCACCACTTGCTGGCATGTGGCTTTGGACAGGCTGACTAATTTGTCCTCAAAATTTCTTCGTCTCTAAATTGGGAATGCTACCAGCACTTTATAGGGTGACTTTTAAAATTAAAAAGGAATTCAGACAAAGTGCTGAAGCACACATTACCTAAAATAAAGCCAACTATTCCGATTGTGTTTTTATATTCATATATATGTTCCCATTTATATTTCTGACTATAAACAATGAGAAGTCCAGAAGGATATACCAACGGCATGGTGAAGTTTATCTCATAGTGTTGGATTTAAAGGTAATTTTTTTCATATTTTCTTTATATCACTTTATGCTTTTCGATTTTTCCTTTGAATATGCATTACATACGAAACTTAAAATAAAAAAAAAATCAAAGCTATTTCCATGCCGAAAAAGAAAAGTAACCTTCTAAAAAAGCAGAAACAGACCCTTAAATACAGAGAACAAACTGGTGGTTGCCAGAGAGGAGGACAAAAATGAGCGAAAGGGAGAGGGAGGAACAGGCTTCCAGTTATGGAATGAATAAATCCCAGGAATAAACGGAATAATTCCACATGGGGAATATAGTCCATGGGATCGTAATAGTGTTGCATGGTGACAGATGGGGGCTACACTTGTGTGAGCACAGCTCGATGTCTAGAGAAGTTGAATCACTATGTTGTACACTCGAAACTAACGTAACATCGTGTGTCAACTATGCCTCGATTTAAAAAAAAAAAGGGAAGTGATCCTCTCACTGCAGGAACAGTAGGGCATTATTAACAACATACTTTTTGAACTGAAAATCAATCAAACTTGTAACTTCCTGTTGTATTTAGAGCATCATGATAGGTTTGGTCAGTGGCCTTGGTATGTACTGAATATTTCAAATGAAACATTAATCCTCGATACTTAGACCAAAATCTTACTTTTTGAGAATGAAATATCCATAAAACTTGAGAAAAAAATTAAATTCTCCAAAGGAATGCTTTCCTGATAGTCTCCATGAGTTAAGCGAGAATATGACATGTACCGTTGATGTGCATATGATTATAATAATGAGGATGAAATCTAGTTTAAATGCTACAGAACGTTGTCCTTCTGTTATATGTCACCCACGGAGAGGAAGAGTTAAAGAAGAGAAGGAAAGAGGGCACGTATGATCATTTTGGAGATGCTGTCTACATTCTTTGATTTTTATTCTTAGTGGATTCTCATTTAAATTTTCGTTAGTGTGTGTTGAAATGAGAGATTGTCTTAAGGTGAAATTTCCAAGATTTGATTCATTATGTTAAAGGGCTCTATTCTACACTCTTCATTTAGCAATTCTTACTGTCTGCACTTTGCCCCACGCTCAACCTAGGGGGCAAGAGGCAATTTCTTTCAAGGTTATTTTTTCTAAAAACTCTGTTTTTACAACCAGAATAATCAATTCATGAAAATACTGGCCATTCTATGGATAAGTATCAAATGAGGCTTATATGATTATTAAAGTTCCCGGTGGAACATACCCATTGACCATGTGCAAAAATTTGTTCTGTTTCAGATCAAGAAAATTATTCTGACTCTCCAGGTTGGGTGGTAAGATGACTTTATCACAGTCATAATATTCTTCTTCCGCAAATCCCTTTGAAATAGTGAATATAAACTTTCATGACCATTGGAAAGTAGAGAAGGGCACTACTGACTTTCCATAACATCTGATGAATTTATGGGAGAGCTGGTGAGATGGACCAACACTGATGGGAATTATAGAGAGTGGCCCATGCCGTTCTTCCTGAATAAGGGCAGTGTTCCTGGTCATTCATGGACGAGACCCTGACAGACCCTGGCAAGCCTCCAAAAACTCAGAAATGCAAGGATTGGAGACAAGCATGACCCATTTGGCAGCCTTTATACCCCACAGTTAAGCTATGATATTTGAATATAATACTTGAATTTCAGACAAACGACGAATAATTTTTGTATCAGACTGTACCATCTGTCGCTATATGATACCATTGACTATATTCCTGATGCTGTACCTGACCCCATGACTTATTCATTCTATAACTGGAAACTTGTACCTCCCATTCCCTTTCACCAATTTTGCTCATCTCTCCACCCTACGCCCAACTGGCAACATTAGATGCTTTTCTGTATTTATGGGTCTGTTTCTACTTTTTTGTTTGCTTACTCGTGTTTTTTTTTCTTTTGATTCCACATGTAAGTGAAATCATGTGCTAATTGTTGTTTTCTGTCTGACTTATTTCACTTAGCATAATACCCTCTGGTCCACCCATGTTGGCAACATTGCATCCTTTTTATGGCTGAGTAATATTCCTGTGTGTGTGTATGTGTGTGTGTGTGTATACATGTATATATATATATATATATATATATATATATATGGTGGTGTATATATATATATATATATATATATGGTGGTGTATATATATATATATATATGATGGTATATACATATACATACACACATATATATATATCCCACATCTTTTTTTTATTTAAAAAAGTTTTTTTTAACGTTTATTTGTTTTTGAGACAGAGACAGAACATGAACGGGGGAGGCGCAGAGAGAGAGGGAGACACAGAATCCGAAGCAGGCTCCAGGCTCTGAGCCATCAGCCCAGAGCCCGACGTGGGGCTCAAACTCACGGACCGCGAGATCGTGACCTGAGTTGAAGTCGGACGCTTAACCGACTGAGCCACCCAGGCGCCCCCTCTATCTCACATCTTTATTTATCCACCTATTGATGGACACTTGATTACTTGCATATCTTGTCTCTTGTAAATAAGGTTGCAATAAACATAAGGGTGCATATATCTTTTTGAATTAGTATTTTCATTTTCTTTGGGTAAATACCCAGTAATGGAATTAATGGATTGTAGGGTAGCTGCATTTTTAATTTTTGGAGGAGCCTCCATGCTATTTTCCACTGCGGCTGCACCAGTTTGCTTTCCCACCAACAAAGCACAAGGATTCCCTTTTCTCCGCATCCTCGATGACCCTTGTTATTTATTTCTTGTCTTCTTGATCCTAACCATTCTGACAGATAGAAGGTGGTACTTCCTTGTGGTATCGATTTGCATTAAAAACAAATAAGTTTTAGTATAACAGGTCCCAAATATTGCTTAGGACATACCAATACTACAAATTATTTGCTCTTTACTCAAATTTAACTGGGCATCTTTTATTGTTAATTGCCAAATCGGGTAAATGTCTATAGCAGTGAAGAACATGGGCCATTGTTGTTATCTGCTGTGATTACTGAAGAGAAATGATTACTAAGCAGTCTTGAGGAGACGTGGGGTTTTCTGCTGTGCGGAAGCCAGTATCACATATGGAAATTACATGGGCAAAGTTGACTGCTAGCACGGTTTGTAGTGTCGCTGACTGACGCCTTATCCAGCACGCAGGACAGCTCAAGTGACAATACAAGTTCATCTCAAGAATAATACTTACTCTTCCCATTTACGTGGACCTGGAGAACAGTAACAAAGACACAAATCAATCTCTTAGCAAACCCATCTTAACTTTGAGTTGACTATAAGCTAATCTGGGCGGCAACAACTTGCTTCTGGAAGACTCGAGTAAGTCATAAGTCCTCAAAAAAGGGAAATATTTCTTTTAGGTGAAGCCATATAAATTCACCGTGCTTACAAATAACATCTTTACTTATAAATAAAGGCTGGAATACCAGCAATATTACATGTTTTAACCTAATATAAGGAACTACTCTGGAGAATTGGAGCAAATACTTCCCTCTGAAACAGATTGGCCTCAAAAAAAAAAAAACGTAGGAAAAGAAAACTCAATGATTCTGAGTGTGTTGTTAAAGTGCTTTAAATGCATTTGCATATATGAATCCAAAATAGGTAGTCATGAAGTTCTAAAATCAGATCACATGAGTGGTATAGAGAGAGATGAGAAACACAAGTGTCTAATAAAAACCCATGATGTACACAATGAACAGTAGATTGGCTACTGAAAATATAAAATTTCTGAAGTGAAAGAGAAACTCAAGAATTTTTCTTGAAATTAAGGCAGAAAGTCTAGGAATAAAAGTGGGAGAGATAAGGAGAAAAAGAAAAGAGGGATAATGCAGAACATCTTTAGGACTTACATTTATGTAGAATGGCCTTTCAGAGAAATGGTGCTGTTGATGGACCCAGAGTAATAGTTAAAGAAAGAAGAGGGGCGCCTGGGTGGCTCAGTCGGTTAAGCGTCTGACCTCAGCTCAGGTCACGATCCCACAGTTCGTGGGTTCAAGCCCACATCAAGCTCTGTGCTGACAGCTCGGAGCCTGGAGCCTGCTTCGGATTCTGTGTCTCCCTCTCTGCCCCTCCTCCACGCGTGCTCTGTCGCTTTCTCAAAAAATAAATAAACAGTAAAGAGCAAGGAGAAAATTGCCCTGGAGCTTCCAGATGAGAAGCGCTTGTCATGTACAGATGAGAAGAGAGTGACGACTCCCTGCAGATATTTTATGCCCAAAGGGGATGGGAGATGGGCTTGATCTCTTATCAGTTAGTCCAGCGAACTGAATGAGAAATCAAAACAGAGAACTGGAAAATGTGTAGGTTACGTGAAGCAGGAAGTGGCACTGTGCATGACCATTGAAACTGATTAGTATTAGAGATACTTGTAACATAAACATGCACCTACAGCATAAAGAGGTATGAGAATTTCTTTATATAACTTTGTTTTAATGTTTATTTAGTTTTGAGAGAGAGAGAGTGCAAACAGGGAAGGGGCAGAGAGAGAGAGGGAGACACAGAATCTGAAGCAGGCTCCAAGGCTCTGAGCTGTCAGCACAGAGCCCGACGCTGGGCTGGAACTCGTGAACCCTGATATCACAACCTGAGCTGACTGAGCTGAAGTCGGATGCTTTTCATCGACTGAGCCACCCAGGTGCCCCGAAAAGTATCAGCATTTCTTAACAGGAAAACCATGTAATAATAAAGCACTCATCATTGAACAACTAATTGAATAGTAATTACATAATAAAATGTGATCACTAATAAAACATAAACAGGCTATGTATCAAAATAAAGTACAAAAAGAAACGGGAGACACAGAGAAAACAGTCCAAACAGTCCTTTTGGTAATAAACCGAAGCAGAAACAGCCGGAGTGGGGCAGGTGGGAAAATGATAGAGTAAATTGGTTTTAAGTGCCACAGTAAGGCTCTCAAATTAGAGGGAAAGAAAAATCCAGAACGCAATTAGGTGGAGCCCTTAAGCCATAAGCCTAAAGTAAAGGGACATGGTCAAGTCAGATATAAAGGCAGTGGACGATGATTTTCAGGTAACCATGATCAAAAGAAATACATGCATGTAGAAATACACATATGGAAAAAGACACATACCAATATCTAATAGTGGTTATCTCAAGGTGTAGATTAGTGTCAGCTTTTTCCCCCGAAGTTTTCTTTTTCTTACTTAATGATATTTGCTATTTTTCCCCACAGTGATATGTTTTGCTTTTGTCGCTCAGAAATTTATGATTATGTTTACCTAAAAAAAATGAGTGAGTTCAAACAATAAGAAAAACCAGGCACAGAACCGCTCCGTTTATAAAGTGTTACTCTTTTTGATGTATAAATAGGGTTTTGAAATCAATTGGAAAGAGGAGAATGGTTCCTTAAAAACTGGGGCAAAGGACGTGTGTAGTTTAAATTTTTTTTTTACATTTTTATTTATTTTTGAGGGACAGAGAACAAGTGGGGGAGGGGCAGAGAGAGAAGGAGATACAGAATCCGAAGCAGGCTCCAGGCTCTGAGCTGTCAGCACAGAGCCCCATGCGGGGCTCGAACTCAAAAACTGTGAGATCACGACCTGAGCCGAAGTCGGAGGGTTAACCGACTGAGGCACCCAGGCGCCCCAAGGATGTGTGTAGTTTAAAAGAGACATGCAAATGTTTGATGACTGTGTACGTTATGATGCTGGTTTACAAACACATGAATATGCATCGCTAAAAGCCTCGAAAGTAATATTTCTTTTTTTAAGTTTCTTTATTTATTTTGAGAGAGAGAGAGAGAGAGAGAGGAGCAGGAGAGGGGCAGAGGGAGAGAGAGAGAATCCCAACAGGCTCCACGCCTAGGGCAGAGCCCTACATGGGGCTCATGAGATCATGACCTGAGCTGAATTCAAGGGTCCGATGCTGGACAGACTGAGCCACCCAGGAGCCCCAGGACATGTGTAGTTTAAAGAAGAAATGCTTTAACTATGACTATGTTATGACTCTGTTTTTCAAACACATGAACATTCATAGTGAAAAGTCTTGAAGGGAATATTCCAACATGCCCACAATAGTTCTTATTGTCCTCTTCGTATCTGTTCTTTGGAAGTGAGCACATGTTATCGAGTGTTAAATAAAATAAAACAGATAAAAAATAAAATAAAAAAAATGAGAAAGAAAATGATCTGTCTTAAGGGAAAAAAAAAAAGCAGTAAATAAGAGCCATGTGTCCTAACATCGAAGTTTGTGGCATTTGAACGAACACGTTCAAAGCCAAAGGAAAGATTGGATTGGGGATTGTTCCCATCCCCTCGGAATGTTCCTTTGCCTCTCCCGTCTCCGCCAAAGCCTCCTCGAATGCCAGCTGGGCAGGAACCTGGCTCTGTCTACCAGTTGTACAATCACAGTGGGAGAAGTGGGATTAGAAGCCAGATGTGCTCGCTCTCAAACTTGAGCAGAATATACCAGATCGTGTTATCTGGAACGATCCCTAGGAAAGGGCACTTTTAATTTTTGCTTGCCAATATATCCTTTCCTGAGAGGTACTATTCTCGGAGCTTTAAGTGGTCGTGTGTTTTGCGTTATCTCTTCGATGACAAAGCCCTAGGGCTGACTCAAGTTCCCAGTTGTCCACACACCAAGGAGAACACGGTAGCCACTGGAAGAGATCGTGTTCCTATGCAACAGTTGCACTTGGGGGATGTCTTTTAGGACTGAAAGACCCTGCGTAATTCACCGTATGCATTTGCGTGGCTTGCCTTCTACGGGGGAGCAGGGTGACATTCTCTGTATCCAAGCCCACTACCAGGAATTTCAAGTTCAGACATCTTTCTATTTTTATAAATACCTAACTGAGGACCTCAAATCTAGAGCTATATATCTGTCTCTCCCCAAAAGATTTACCAGCACAGATGGCAAATAAACCAAAGATAGATATAATCTTGATTCCAAAGAAAGAAGTGTGATTTCTCGAATGACTTCCACCTCTGATGTAGGCATTACCAGAACCCATTCTGCATTCCTCACAAGTTCCTATAGATCCTGCAGGTGGAGGAGGGATGCGAGCCAAAATCACGCACAGAGGCTTTAAGACGCACACATGTTTTTCTATTTCTGTGTAAAATCGTAATATATGACAAGGATAATTAATTACGGTCCAATGTCGACACTCCACCCCAGGCAGTTCTCAGCTTGAGTTCAGAAATCCAGAAGGAGACACCACACCAGAGCAGGAGACCAGCAGTCCGCTAGTGGGCAGGGTGGGACTCAGCCCCAGGAATGGGATTCCAGGGGCGCCTGGGTGGCTCAGTCAGTTGAGCATCCGACTTCGGCTCAGGTCATGATCTCACAGGTTCGTGAGTTCGAGCCCCGCGTCGGGCTCTGGGCTGACAGCTCAGAGCCTGGAGCCTGCCTCCGATTGTGTGTGTGTGTGTGTGTCTCTCTCTCTCTCTCCGCCCCTCCCCTGCTCACGCTCTGTCTCTCTCTGTCTCTCAAAAATGAACGTTAAAAAAAAAAAAAAAAGGAACGGGATATCCAGGCTTCCCAGAACATTTCTACAAAGTAATGGTGCAAACACTGAAACAAGAGTGACTTACCTTTGTGTGGCATTTTATAATTTATAAAGTGTTTCCCAACTGTCATCTTTCAGTTTCACCAGTTCTCGTGAAGAAAAGCTGAACTGGGGGCCATAGTTTCCACTTCACGGATACGGAAATTTACTCAGAGAGGTTAAGTGACCTGCCCAAGGTCACACAGGTGGTAAATGTTGGAACTTCAATTTATTTCTACTACTTAAGAGTTATCATCCTCTTGCTAGTATCTGGTGTCTCACTAGCTGGATGGTACTGAAATAATAATACATTAAGACTTCCTTCCTTCGGCTGGAACCTATGCTACTTGCATTTTTCTACAGATGTCTGTATGATGGCAGAGGGACGTGAGGCTGAATAACAGAGAAATGAATGGCTTTGGGGCTTTTGTTCAACCTGCCTATCACAACTATAAGATTTCCTCCCAGGGGCGCCTGGGTGGCTCAGTCGGTTGAGCGTCCGACTGCAGCTCAGGTCACCATCTCACGTTCTGTGAGTTCGAGCCCCGCGTCGGGCTCTGGGCTGATGGCTCAGAGCCTGGAGCCTGCTTCCAGTTCTGTGTCTCCCTCTCTCTCTGCCCCTCCCCCGTTCATGCTCTGTCTCTCTCTGTCTCAAAATAAATAAACGTTAAAAAAAAAATTAAAAAAAAAAAAAAAGATTTCCTCCCAGTCTTGCGTTTTGCCTTTACAATTCATGGCTACTCTGCAGTCCCAATGTTGACACCCATGTTTGTTTTCCTCTAAAATGCTTAAAATGATGTACCATTAATAGTTACGTTCAAGAAGATGTATACCATCAGATGTTTCCTGAGACTTTGCAAATGCTGACAGACCAAATACACTCCCAGGATTAAAGCTACCTTGATGTGAGAAGCCCAGGCATGTTTCTTGTTGAAATTCAGTGGCTATATTTGGTACTTTCTGATACATTTTATAAAAGGAGTGAGGGGTAAGTAGTTTCAGTAGTTACTGAAGACAGGCACTGACGGGTTCAATCAGGCAGGTGATACAGACAAGGTTTGCTGGGAAGGACAGGAGAGAAGAAGGGAGCTGGGGTTTGGGGAAGGTTAAGAAAACAGGCTGGGTAACCCGGGGACATGGAAACAAATGTTGCCTTTTCACAATTTTATCTAAAGCCAACCCCGTTTCTGTTTCTGTTGGGATGGCTCAACAGAAAGGCATTTAAATACCTTGATTAATGTAAAAATAAGTTCACCGGCAAGTTTAAGAAAAATGAAAACAATGAAATCAGGTCCTCAAGCACTTAAAATAAATTCACATTCAGGAGAGATGGAAACAGTGTACTGCATTATCTACAGCAACAGGTGAGAGAGACCAGGCGTATATGTATTTCATCATTTATGCCACAAATATTCTCTCGACTTTGACTGGTCATGGTACCATATGTGAAATAATCAGGGCAGCAAAAACAAATAAAAATCACACTATTTCGACTTCTACCATATAAAGGCTATTTTAAAAATTACAGCCTCGGGGCGCCTGGGGGGCTCAGACGGTTGAGCGTCCGACTTCGGCTCAGGTCACGATCTAGCGGTCCGTGAGTTCGAGCCCCGTGTCGGGCTCTGTGCTGGCAGCTCAGAGCCTGGAGCCTGTTTCAGATTCTGTGTCTCCCTCTCTCTCTGACCCTCCCCCATTGATGCTGTCTCTCCCTGTCTCAAAAACAAATAAACGTTAAAAAAAAAATTTAAAACTTACAGCCTCAGTATCATGTAGAAACATACAGGAAACCTTACTGCAGTTAATTCTGGGGTGTTATTTTTCTTGTTGGCACTATCCTACAGGATTAGAATAACACAACATTATTTTATAATTACATATGGCTTTTCATAATTGGCTTTTAAAAGCACTAAAAATGTTATCCTTTTGGAAGGTGAGCATAACTCCTCTATTTTTCTGCCCCGACAACTGCTATCTGGTGCAAAAATGCTGCCTCAAATGTAACAAAACACTGTTCCTTTGCTCTGCAGAAATCACCGCTTCTCTTTAATTGCTCCCCGTTGAACCGGGAGTCCCCAGGACAGTAACAGCCCCTTAAATAGAAGCTTCTTTGAGGATCCATCCCAAGATACGTCTGGTGCATGAAGAGTGAGACAGAACACAGACCTTCCCCAGCTGGTACCCTTCAGTTCCCTGATTGTTTGCCAGTTTGCTACCAATGACAAAAAATGTCACTTGTGCCATAAATGCCATTTGAGGGCCTTCCGGGCTCTTGCTGCCTTCCCCAGATGTCGCCCTGAGCACTGAGATTGCTATTTTCCAAGGGTGTTCATGCCTGACGCCAGAGGCCACTGATGGCCACAGCCTGTCTCTGCTGTCTTGTTTCTACACCATCCCTGGTTCCGATCCTGCTGGTAACTACCCCCTTCGATTTTTTAAGGGAGATTTTGCTGCAATAGGTCTCCTGGGTTTTATTGCTCTACTCATTTCAGTCCCTTTCCTCTAAGGGAACAGAGTTGGGCAATAATCTTCTCCCACTTAGGTTCAGAATTCTCTCTCCGTTATCCATGACTCTGGACTGCCTGCCTAGGATTTAAGGGTGGGAAGCCCCTCCTGGGTCTCTCACCAGAGTCTGAACCCCGGTAATGTTGCTCTAGGAAGGAAGAACGAAGACTGTGGCACGAGTTGAGAAGGTTGTTGTGTTTATTCAAGAGCAAGGAGCATTCTTCCCTCTCCTAATACTCATTCACTTCATAGTATGTCTGTTTTGCTGTTGGACCGGGAGTACTGTTATATGAATGAAATAACAGAAATAATAGCAACAACAACAATAACAATAACAGAGATAGCTAGCATTTATACAGCATGTGCTGTTCTGGGCACTACTAGGCATCCTCTACATCATTAACCCAATTTGTCTTTGTAAGAACACAGTGAGCAGGAAATGGCGGTTGGTTGGCTAAAACCTTGACCTTCCCAGGGCAGCGCCATATTATTTGTTCTTTTCTTGTCATTCCAAAGAATAACACAGTAAAAATATCCACACACCAAGATCAATTCATCTAAAAATAGTTTTAGGAGCTCCTGGGTGTCTCAGTAGGTTGAGCATCTGACTTTGGCTCAGGTCGTGATCTTGTTTGTGGGTTCGAGCCCCGCGTCGGGCTCTGTGCTGACAGCTCAGAGCTTGCAGCCCGCTTCAGATTCTGTGTTTCCCTCTCTCTCTGTCTTCCCCTCCCCCCCTCAAAAATAAGTCAGCATTAAAAAAATAAAATAGCTTTAATTCAAACCCTAGTTGTTTGTAACATTTATTATTGATTGAATTAAATATATATAGTTTGTGTGTGTGTGTGTGTGTGTGTGTGTGCGTGCATGTACACACATCAAAAAAGTCCAAATCCTTCTGTGGGTTTTTATGATCCAAACCCATCTCAAGTGACTTCGTGCAGCTAACAAATCCCTTATGGTCACAGTGACAGTTTGCAGACTGTCTTAAGTTGTGTGCTTAACAGCAAATGGGTGACCCTGATGCTACAGATTCATGCCACATTTTCCGAAGTGAATTCAACAATCATTTACCAAGAGCCCACTGGACTCAAGGCACTGTCGTTGAACACTTCCTTGTATGAGGCGCCATTTGCAATGCCGCCATCTGTGCGGGCTGGGTGCCTGCAGTTCAAGCAGAATGGCCCCGAACCCGGCAGATTGGGTTGCCAATCAGGATTGTCAGGATGCAAGAGGCAGAGTCAGCCTCGAATTGTTTCTCAGATCCTTTGCCTTGAGTAGTTACAAGGTCTCGGTTGGAAAGCCTCGTTTTCTTTGTTTTCCTCACATGCGGAAGACGGTAAAACTTTGGTTTGCGAGCAGAATTCATTCTTGAGACATGCCTGCGATCCAAAGCACTTGTATATCAGAGCAAGTTTCCCCATAAGAGGTAGTGGAGACTCAGAGGAGTCGTTCCACAACCCAAAAATGTTCATATAAAAATGATCACAAGGCTGTAATATAACACAAAATCATAAAGAAAATACGACATGTAAAGAAAAAGAAACAAATTAACTTGCACTTACCTTTGGAAGCCTTTGTGGCTGATGTCAGGGAGCTAAGAGAGAGGAGGGTTATTGTGTAGGACGACTTTCTTTTTTATTTATTTACTTACTTATTTATTTATTTATTTATTTATTTAGGACGACTTTCACTATCACTAACAGAATCACTACTATCTATTGGCTCAATGGAATCTTTTTCTTTTTCTTTTTTAAGTTTTTCTGATGTTGATTTATTTTTGAGAGAGAGGGAGAGACAGAGAGTGTGAGTTGGGGAGGGACAGAGAGAGAGGGAGATGCAGAATCTGAAGCAGGTTCCAGGCTCTGAGCTGTCGGCACAGAGCCCGACGCGGGGTTCGGACTCGTGAACCACGAGATCATGACCTGAGCTGAAGTTGACACTTAACCAACTGAGCCACCCAGGCATCTCTGGAATCCTTTTCTTTTCCTGCAACTTGAACAAGGAACCTATCCAATGGCCTAGAGTGAAGCAAAGCATTCCTATGCTTCCTCTTGTCTGGAAAAGCAAGACTGTCCATAGTCTTGTGCCCGTTGTGGGCACCTTCCAACGTTCTGAAAAATCACTGATTTCTGCCAAACACAGTGGCCTGAGACCGAGCATCGGAGCATGGGAGACAATCACCCACAATCCCACAGTGAGAGAGAGAGAGAGAGAAGAACCATTGGCTCAGTTGTGACCTTGTGACATTCAGCATCACCTACCGCTCGTACTGCAAGACATCGCTCGTTTATCAAGTTAAAATTTATTAGAAATGTTTGCTTGTCTTGCAGAACCCTTGCAGAATGAGTTACTCACAATCTAAGGTTTTAGTGTAGTTTACTCTGGACCCTATCTTTCCAGTCTCTCTGCTGAAGTTCTGAGCTCAGTCAGATATTTGTAAAGTACTTTGTTCTCAGGAGAAAGGTCGCACTTGGAAAGGTAAGTATAATCCACTTGACTGCAGCGGGGACAAATATCACTGGCCAAGCCTCTGCCTTCACATGCGGTGCGCTCAAAACATACGTAATAAACTCACTTTTCAAGCTCAAGTCCAAAAGAATAAAGCAACTATTGTGGCTGAGGGCATCTTGGAAGGCATGTGAAATAAGGCAGAACACAATGGTTAGTCTTGCAAATCGTTTGAAAAGTCATCAGACCATGGTAGCCCATAAACTTGCACTGGCCTTATCCGGGCTTATGAATTATACTCCTAACTCTCCATATGCTACCTTTGTAAATACTTTTCCTTTTTCTGCTCTCTTGAACCGGAAATTAAGAGAATCGATAAGACACCTGTTTGACAGCTCTTTGGATTTTAGGGAACTGCGGTCACAGGGTCATCATATTGCTAAATATTAACAGCTTTGGAGAGTTCCACAATTTTTTATCATAAACTGTATTTTGATGACCGTTAGTTGAGTAAGTTCCTGAGACACAGCGATGAATAAGACAGCGATTGACTTTATTTTTGAAATAGATGTCGACTGAATAATTTAAGGACGTCAATTATCTTAATAGCCAACGAATATTAACTGCAGTGTGATCACTGGGTTTTCAATTGGCCATTATATCTTTAAACCCATGCACAATGACTTGCATGGTGCTTGGTGTATATGGTATGTTCAACAAATGCTAACTCGTTGATGTTTTTTTTTTTTAACGTTTATTTTTGAGAGAGTGCAAGAGGGGGTGGGGCAGGGAGAGGAGGACAGAGGATCAGAAGTGGGTTCTGTGCTGACGGCAGTGATCCTGATGTGGGGTTCGAACTCACAAACTGTGAGATCGTGACCTGAGCCAAAATCGGATGTTCAACCAACTGAGCCACTCAGGTGCCCCCTTTTAAATTTTTTATTTAAATTCTGGTTAGGGAAGATAGAATGTAATATCAGTTCCAGGTGTGGTTCAACACATCTGTGCAACACCGGGTGCTTGTCGTGAGTGCACTCCTTAAACCCCATCGCCTAGTTTACCCCTCCCCCCACCACCTCCCCTCTGCTAGCCATCAGTTTGTTCTCTAGAGTTCAGAGTTTGTTTCTTGGTTTTTCCTTTCTCTTTTATCCCCTTATGCGCATTCATTTTGTTTCTTTTCTTTTTTTTTTTTTAACATTAATTCATATTTGAGAGACAGAGAGAGACAGAGGGTTACCAGGGGAGGGGCAGAGAGACAAAACTGAAGCAGGCTCCAGACTCTGAGCCGTCAGCACAGAGCCCGATGTGTGGCTCGAACTCACAAACTGTGAGATCATGACCTGAGCCGAAGTTGGATGCCCAACCGACTGAGCCACCCAGGCGCCCCTCATTTATTTTGTTTCTTAAATTCCACATGTGAGTGAAATCATATGATTTTTATCTTTCTCTGACTTACTTCGCTTAGCATAATACTCTCTAGATCCATCCATGTTGTTGCAAGTGGCAAGATTTCATTTTTTATGGCTGTATAATATTCCAGTGTGTGTGTGTGTGTGTGTGTGTGTGTGTGAGTGTGACATCTTCTTTTTTTTAAAAAAAGTGTTTATTTATTTATTTTGAGAGAGAGAGAAGAATAAGGAGAAGAGAGAGAGAGAGAGAGAGAGAGAGAGAGAGAGAGAAAGCATGAGTGGGGAAGAGGCAGAGATAGGGAGAGGGAGAATCCCAAACAGACTCCATATTGCCAGCCCAGATCCTTTTGCAGGGCTTGACCTCATGAACCATGAGATCATGACCTGAGCCAAAATGAAGAGTTGGACGCTCAACTGACTAAGCCACCAGGGGTCCCGTATCGCATCTTCTTTACCCAGTCATCAGTTGATGGACACTTGGGCTCTTTCCATAATTTGGCTAAGGTTGATAATGCCGCTATAAATATCGGGGTGCATGTATCCTTTCAAATTAGTATTTTCATATTCTTTTTCTTTCCTAAAAAAACTGGAATTTTTACCATGAGCTCCTTGAGTGGGCTTTATTTTGGTGCTGTTTATCATTTTCCCATCAGTGTCCAGCTCAGCTTCCGGCAACCGGTAGGTGGTCCACATTTGCAGACTGAGCGAGCCTATCACAGCGAGCCAAATAGGCTTTCAAATCCTTTCTTAGCACAGCTTACAGTGAGGATCTAATACATAAGTTAAAACACAAGAAAGCAAGATATATTACATGTCTTTTAGTTCCAAGCCATCTGGGTGTTCTTTGCTCATTATTTATATCTATGGTGGCTGGTGGTTATTTCTTTTCATCTTAATGTTAATGCTATAACTCTAAATTCTCTTTAAAATGAGCACCAACAAAAATGTATTTTTAACAGCTTTATTTTTGTATAATGTATATTCCATACTTCGCTCACAGGGTACAATGAAATGGCTTTCAGTATATGGAGGGGCATTGGGTAACCATCGTCACAATCAACTGTAGAACACATCATCACCGCGGAAAGAAATCACACATGTCTTAACCCATCGCCCACGAGCCTTCCTGCCCCCCTCCCTCAGCTCTATGCAAGCATGACTCTACTTTGTGCATCAACAGATTTGCCTATTCTGGGCGTTTGATACAAATGAAATCGCGCAATATACAGACCTCCATGCCTGACTTCTTCTACTTAGCATAAGGTTTTCTTTTTTTTTTTTTTTTTGAGTTTTTCTTTATTTATCTTTTTAGTAATCTCTACACCCAACATGGGGCTCGAACTTACTACCCCGAGATTAAGAGTCACACACTCTTCTTAGCTAGGCACCTCTCAGCATACCATTTTCAAGGTTTCTCCAAGAGGTAGCGTGTGTCTGTACTTTATTCCTTTTTATTGCTGCATTATATTCCATTGTATGAATATGCCACATTTTGTTCATTCATCCAGGGGTGGACGTTTGGATTGATTTCATTTTTCGGCTACTATGAATAGTGCTGATATGAATGATAGTACATAAGTGTTGCCCGGACATACATTGAACTTCTCACCTAGAGGCAGAAGGGAATATTTATAAATCCAAATTACAAAACAAATCCCAATTCCATTTATTTACTGGAGGAAATGGTGAGAAGATTTTAAGCACCGGGGAACAAACAACGACTAGGAGTCTGTCAGGAGAGCAGGGCATTCTCTCAATTCTGGCACTAACTAGCCTTGTGACCTTGAGCAAAGGACTCTCTGTTCTTATTCATAAGGTGGTTGGGCCCCTATCTCAAAAGTCAGCTTGCAACGCAAGCATTCAGAAAATCGAATGTACGGGGCGTCTGGGTGGCTCAGTGGGTTGAGCATCCAATTTTGGCTCGGGTCATGATCTCACAGTTCGTGAGTTTGAGCCCCACGTCGGGCTCTGTGCTGACAGCTCAGAGCCTGGAGCCTGCCTTACATTCTGCGTCTCCCTCTCTCTCTGCCCCTCCCCTGCTCACACTCTGTCTCTCTCTCTCTCTCTCTCAAAAATAAATAAATATTTAAAAAAAAGCGAATGCAAGAGTGGCCAGGGATTCATTTGCATTAAAATTTAGGCCGAAATTCAAAAGTACTTCACGTGTAAGAAAATTTTTTTAAAGCTAATAAATATGAAGATCAACATACAAGTGAAAACACTCCCTCACTTGCTACGAGGAATAATCAAAACTTGTGTCACAAATAAAGAAAAAAACCATATTTTCATCATCTTTACAAAGAACTAATAAATGATTACAACTGAATGAACCATGTAAATGTCTATGCATACAAAGAAAATAGTCTTGCTTGTTAAAGCCTCTTCCACTTTCTACAAAAGATAGCAATTAGATTTGCAACCCTATCTTTTTTTTTAATCACAAAGAAAAGAAAGAACATTTCGTGAATACAATTGAAGTTGTTGCAACCATCTCCAAAGAGGGAACTCTTCAAGAAGAGTCTCACATTTTCATGAGGAAATGCCAACACTTTAAAAATATCCACGTGCAATATTCCTTTGTTCACATTACCTGGTGACCATAACCCTGGCCACCGCAAAAAGTGGCAAGACAGAGAGAGAAAGAAGAGGGAGAAGCATTGAGCCTTTGATAAATGTAATGGTGAGACTATTTTAGTGTCTTCTTCCTAGAGTTATAGGCAAGCCATCCCCTAGGCAATGCTTGGAACCTCTACGGCACAAGAGAAACTCTCTTGTTTCACACAAACACGATATAGACTTTAAATAAAACCTGTTGAGGGGTCCCTGGGTGGCTCAGTCAGTTAAGTGTCCGACTTTGGCTCAAGTCATGATCTCGCAGTTCACGGGTTGGAGCCCCGCATCAGACTCTGGTGCTGACAGCTCAGAGCCTGGAGCCTGCTATGGATTATGTGTCTCCCTCTTTCTCTGCTCCTCCCCCGCTCATGCTCCGTCTTTCCCTCCTTCAACAATAAACATTAAAAAATTTTTTTGAAACAAAAAAATAAATAAAGCCTTTTGTACTGACCGAAGGAAAATCTAGAAATGACAACGAATGTCTGACAGCATGTTTTACATGTTAGGAGGTAAACATTGATGTAACTGATGAGAAAACAAATTGTAAAGCGAAGAAAGTCATAAAGAGTTTGTTTTTAGACTCTGAAATGCAATGAATGTGGTCAACATTAAAGTTTTCCTCTAGCGACCAAAATTTCATCCATTTAGACTGATTTGAGAAATACAGATTCTTTGATTAATGTCATTGAGGAAAAAACCAGAACCAAAACCAGTTGTCTCCTGCTTCACCGTCTCCCCAGAGGCAATCAATGTTAACTTTTTTGAGATTCTCCTGATATTTACTTTCATATGCCTAAGTGCTGTGTTTGTGTTACTATCCTCTGATTGCTGTTTATTAAATATTTCCTATATGGTAAATAATGGACTTTAATTCTCTTATGTTTCCTTCCTTCTCTGCCCATACTCTCAATAGAATTCTATCACACTGCCACTTATGTCTGTCAAACTGAATTCAGTCTGTAAAAATCCAACAATTATTTTGCTGTGTTATGAGCAGCTTCTAAGATAGTCTCCAATGATCTTATCTCCATGTCTGATAGTCACGCTTTGTGTAATTCTCTTTCCTTGCGTAACTGGCTTCTAGCCAATAGGATATGGCAACCCGGAATGGGTATGATTTCTGTGACTAGGTTACAGAAGATTGTACCTTCTGTCTTGCTAGCTGACGTTCTCTATTGCTTTCTTGGCTTTGATGAGGCAAACTACCGTATTTTTTTTTAAAAAATATAATTTATTGTCAAGTTGGTTTCCATACAACACCCAGTGCAAACTACCATATTGAAGAGACCCATGTAGCAAGGAAATGATAAGTGGCTTCTGGGAAACAGCCAATGAGGAACTGAGTTCCTTTGTAATAGCCTGTGGGAAACCAAATGTTGCCAACAACCACTGAGTGAATATGGGAGCAGATCTTTCCCCAGTCAGATCTTCAGGTGATAGCATAGACCCTTGATTTCAGCCTTGTGAGAGGCCACAGAGTGTAAGAGTCAACTAAGCCAGGCCCAAATTCCTTGACCACAGATTGTGAGATAATAAATATGTGCCGTTCTGAGCTGCTAAGTTTGGGGTAGTTTCTCATACATCAACAAATAACAAATAGACCATATAGATATTGTTTATATTGTTGTATACTGTGGTTACGTTTTTCCTTGTGTCACTTTGTATTCTTTCTGAAATCAATAATCCTTTTTCCTCCATTTGCTTAATTTTCTTTGACCCTGTGGTTAAGTTTTGCCATATTATCCACTAACTCTGTTAACACCTTTCAATAACATATGGTGAAATTGGTTTTGATGATCAGTTCTGCTTTATTTTTTCTTGCGACAAACCCTTCTTTTGACTTCTGTTCAATTTTTTAATTATACTTGTGTTTCTCTAGTTCTGCTAGAGAGAACATTCTCGAGGTCTGCTGTGAGAATCATTTCAACAGAAACATTGCTGTTGAATCCGTTTGTCCTCATTCTAAGACTCCCTCACCTCTTCTCTTTCTGTTTTGGATGGCCTTTTTCCTGGATCCTGTGTCTCTATCATTTTGATTTCCTTCCTTGTTTTGGTTGAACACGTTTTTTACTGACTGCCTTAGTAAGGATTCATAGAAGGTAAATTTTTAAAAAATTGACATATATGAAGTTTTCTTTATTTCATGTGGTTAATCTTTTGGCTTGGAATAATTCTTTTTGAGACGGGGAGGGGCCAAGAGGGAGAGAGAGAAAATCTTAAGCCCAACACAGGGCTCAATCTCACGACCATGAGATCACGACCTGAGCCAAAATCAAGAGTCAGACGCTTAACCGAATGAAGTGCTCCAGAATAAATTTTTATTTAAAGTTTGAAGACATTAATCTTTTGCTTCTAGCTTCCAATGTTGCTGTTGAAATGATTTTCACACTTTCTCACATAGTTTAACCTTTCCTTTCCTTCCTTTTCTTCTGCTGCTTCTCCTCCCCTGCCTTCTCTTCACTCTCCTTTTCTTCCCTTTTGGTCTTCTCTTCTTTCTATACTTCTTTCTAAGAGATTTCTTCAGTTTCATTTTACAATATTTTTTGAATATTTAATTTGGGCCATAATACTTCTAATGTCCAATAATGCTTTCTAGTTTTCTTATGGTTGCATTTCTATTGTGTCCTAATGTCATTTTACGGAGGCTTGTTTATATGAATCAGGCACGGGCACTTAAAAAGCTCTTTGCACAAACGGGGTTTACTGACTGGAGACCCGCCAGTCATGGGTTTAGATGTTGGGTTGAGTAGGGCAAAAAATTTCCAGCTGCCCACCAGAATCCCCAGCCCTCTTGCAGTTAAATATGGCGTTATGACTGTTTTGCACAATTGGATGTGAGTAGAAGTGACTTTTTCCACTTCTAGGCCTGGCCCATGGAAACACCCTATGTATTCCTTTATCTGGGATGAAAAGGATTCTCAGAAAGCAGTCTTGGATATCATGTGTTGAAGACTGCAGAGTCTCTATCTGTCCAGATGCTTGCATGATGGCATGACTGTTAGGTAAGTGAGAATAAAACATAAATGTGTTTGCTTTTTGGGAGGTGAGGGGATCTGGATTGCAGTTTATTACTTCACTAATACCTATCTTTGTGCCTGGTGTTTTTGAATCTGAAGCCTCTTTGATGTTTTTCCTCTCAAAAAAATTACTTGCTATATTCAGTAGTAGAATGGAGGAGAAGTGGTCTCATTATCTGGAAGAGGTGAAACACTGGGTATCTAACTGCTCTTAAAATAGACTTTCAGGTTGGGGCACCTGGGTGGCTCAGTCAGGTAAGCGTCGGACTTCAGATCAGGTCATGATCTCGCAGTCCGTGAGTTCGAGCCCCATATTGGGCCCTGTGCTGACAGCTCGGAGCCTGGAGCCTACGTTGGCTTCTGTGTCTCTGTCTGTCTCTGCCCCTCCCCCGCTCATGCTCTGTCTCTCTCACTCTCAAAAATGAATAAATGTTAAAAAAAAATAGACTTTCAAGTGTATACGCATTTCACAAAATATCTGGTGCCTCCTATTCCTTAGCTCTTCCTGGGTTCTACAGGGCAAATGGGCTTGTCCTTATTCATATGACCTTCAGCAGCACTTAGATCGACCCGCCTGTTCAGCTAAGTTATACTATTCCTCCAACTGTTTTCTCTCTTCCCATTTTGTGGTTGAGGGTTGCAGATTTCATCAAAAAGGGATTTTGAGTTCTTTGTTCTTATTAGTACAGAGTGGTTTTCAAGAGGAAACAGGTAAAGGGATGTCTCCTTGACAATCTTAAGGCCAGAAATCTGTAATTTCGATTAATCTGTAAAGATTAATACCTAAATGATTGCTTAAAAAAAAACAAGGAGTGCCAAAACTAGCTAGTTCCAAATAAATCCACAAAAGCTATAAGTTCTTTGTGTTTACTAAACTGCTTCATAAAATACTAAGTCAGATGTCTGAGTAGGCACAGACACTGTGTATCCCATCACGTTCGTGACCTCACAACCTCACATGGGCATTTTGTAATCTTGAGACCTGAAGTCTTATGGTCTCAACATCTCGTCATTCCACAGTCCTGCCTTCTCATGATCTTCAGTCCTACAGGCTCATAGGGTTGAGGTCTCATGGTCAATGGATATGTCCAACCAATGGATATGCCATGGTCTCATAATTTTGTCCTTCCATAGGCCGGAGGTCTTATTGTTTAAAGGTCTGGTAACCATATGAGTTTGACCCCAGAGTCCACCAGGAAGCAGAGGTCATCAGAGCTTTAGAAACCAAATGTAAACTGACACTGACTACAGCTGCAACCATATATGTATCAGGATAATTACAAAGAAAACGTCGCCACCATCCACCATAGTCAAACTTCTGAACACCAGATTTAAAGAATCCAGAGAATAACAGATATATGACATAGAGGTGAACACTGATAAGAATGAAAACTGGCTTCCCATCAGGATGGAGACAGAAAACAATGGAATAACATCTTTAAAGTTTTGAAACAAAAACAAAAACCAAGTAGTATCCTAGAATTCTGCATTCAACAACAATTTTTTAAAACAAAGTAAAGACATTTTTAGATAAACCAAAACTGGGATAATTTGTTGCTAGCAGACCCACATTGTAAGAAATGCAAAGGGAAAAAAATAAATGCTGAGAGAAATTTCTGACACGATATCAAATGGAACATCAAATATGAAAATTTCTTTATTTGTGCTCTTAAATTAAGTCAATTAAGTGTTAAAAGCAAAAATAGCAAATGTACTATGGGATTTAAGTGTATTTAAAAAGAAAATATGTGACAATGGGACAATGGGAAAGAGAGAGTATAAATAGCATTATACTGTTTTTTAAATTTTTTTCTAATGTTTATTTATTTTTGAGAGAGAGAGAGAGAGAGACAGACGGTGAGTGGGGGAGGGGCAGAGAGAGAGGGAGACACGGAACCCGAAGCAGGCTCTGGGCTCTGAGCTGTCAGCATAGAGCCTGTCGTGGGGCTCAAACTCATGAACCGTGAGATCATGACCTGAACCGAAGTAAGAGAAGGGCTGTATATGATACAAGACCCAAACCCATTGTATCAGTAATTACATTAAGTGTAAATAGACTATAAACCCTCTAATTAAAGGGCAAACATTGTTAGATCTGACATCAATGGGAACTGGTTGGCTCTAATTTGGAAAAGTATAAGTGAATTTAATTTTGCAGTGGAGAAAAAGAACGTGTACCATAATCCATGGGGAAATTATATCTTTAAACTTTAAAGTGTAATTGTGGAATACAAAAAATTCCTCCTGTCATTTCTTAAGAGGAGAAAATCCTCTGCCATCTGGCCTGTATCTCGAGGTAACAGCTCTTCACCTGGTGAGGAGAGAGAATGCCCTTGATTTCATAGGCTGGACCACAATTTGGCTTGTATCAGGTATATTTTCTTTGGGTATGGGTAAAGCTCAAAATAATATGACTTTTGTCTTTTCTTTTCTCCAGGCAGCTTCCAAACAATGACAGTATGCGTTTATAACACTTGGATTGCAGACCTGGGGAAACACTCAATTTTCAATTAGCGGAGAGTTTCAAGATTAGTGACACACTTTCAGATGTCTGCCTCAGAGGGGAAATTGGCTACCAATGACTTGAGGTCAAATGAAGACTGATAGATGAGAGAATGCGGACGTACATGGTTCTGAATCACCTGGTAAAGATACGACCGTTTGAACCCCAACCAGAAAACACGAAGGCGTAAAATTTCAGCACGGTAAAACATCAGACATAGTTCTTTGATGCACGTTCCCGCTGTTTACCGGAAAAGAAGAAGGCCGGCATGCGTTTCCTACAGCCAAGAGCTCCTATCACTTACCATGAGTGTACCAAGTAGTTTAAGCTAAGCCATGCTGTGGTAACGAATGATCCTTCCACATAAAGGCTCACAATCGCCAAGATTTACTGTTCCAAATTCATGCACGTGATGTTTGTTATGGCTCTTCTCCATAGTCTCTTCACTTTGGAAGGGTGACTCCAACCCGAAGCTCTTGGATCTCAGCAGAGGGACAGGAGACCTGGCTGAACTCTTAGAAGTCAGCTTGGACTATCATTTCTGCTCACATTCCGCTAGCTAAAGCCAGCCACACAGCCAAGCCCCTTGTCAATTAGATGGGTGAGATCATTCTCCCGAAGTAGGGGCAGTGGCTCTTGGAGAACAGAAATACAATGCACCACATCGACTCAGTCTGCAACAGGCCAGACTTGTCAGTCTGCGCTCTTCTGAGAGCTTAGGTTTCCGACCGAGGCCAGACCACCGAGTTCAGTTTTATTTCACGGATGGCAAGTGTGACAAGCTGGAAAGAGTTCTAGATGTCTTTTTCGTGGGTTTAATCCAAAGCATCTAATAAGAAATACAAGGGACACATAGGAGACACAGATGTGGGTGTCTTTTCTTCCTCCTATCTCACAGTGTATCCTGAGTTTGGAGGTCTCAGTAAATGTGGAATGTGATGCCTTTTGGGCCAAGGGCGTAGTGATTGGTGATTTTGCTGATTTTTATCCCCTCTGCTCTGTCACTGCCCAGAAACCACTTACCCCACCACAAATAACCTAATAATTTGGCCACTTGGCAAATCGCATCACCGAGGTCTGTGACCAGAATCTGGGCCTTGGAATTCTTGTTGTACCAGCCTTGGGAAATCTTCCCTCTACTGTTCCTGCTCTGGAGGAGGGCCTAGGACTTTTCCATTCGTATTCTTTTAGGGTAGTTTTAGCCTTAGCTTACTATAGCCTCAAGGTCAAAATCGTCTCACTGTTAGTGCACATACAACCACTTGATACTCAGAGTTTTCCGAGGGGTCATATTGTCTTCCCTCTTTGCTATCTCTGGTTTTTCGCCCATGGTCCGGGGAAAGATGTGGGGCTGTTTTAAATTGAAGGAGAAGCGAAGGTTATAGTTCGATGAGAGGGTGCCTGGGAGACTTCATGCCTACCCTAACTCATTCTTTTCATCCCAAGATTTGAAAGGATGTCTTCCCCCGCCTAATTTCAGAAGGTGGCAGAATTCTTTCCTCGGAAGCTGATTGGAAAGAATCCCATTGGAGCATCCCGATGACAGACTGATGTATTTCCTTCTTCAGGCATAATCTGAGAAACAGAACATGTCTGCCAAGGAACATCTTTTGTACACAGTCAATTTTAGCATGGTCAGTGTGGTATGTATCTTACTTACCACGTTGTTGTCCTCAGAAAAGGGCATCATGAGATTTGAGACCATCCTATGGCAACCATCTTTTTTTTTTTTTTAATTTTTTTTAATGTTTATTTATTTTTGAGACAGAGAGAGACAGAGCATGAATGGAGGAGGGTCAGAGAGAGAGGGAGACACAGAATCTGAAACAGGCTCCAGGCTCCGAGTCATCAGCCCAGAGCCCGATGCGGGGCTCGAACTCACGGACCGCGAGATCGTGACCTGAGCTGAAGTCAGCCACTCAACCAACTGAGCCAACCAGGCGCCCCGGCAACCATCCTTAATACAGACTGTTGAGTTGTTCCAGACTTTCTGCCTTTTGATTTGTTTCCTAGTTTCTTTTTCTTTGCCTCGTGTTACTCCAGTCAGTGTGGATTTTTAACCTTGCCACTACAGATTGATTCTGCTGTAAGAAAGTGTCAGCCTTGAAATGCCCCAAGTAAAATAAAGTACCACTGTTCCTTTAAAAATTTTTTTTAAACATTAACATTTATTTATTTTTGAGAGACAGAGAGAGATAGAGCACAAGTGGGGGAGGGATAGAGAGAGGATGAGACAGACACAGAATCCGAAGCAGGCTCCAGGCTCTGAGCTGTCAGCACAGAACCCGATGTGGTGCTCGAACTCCTGAACTGTGAGATCATGACCTGAGCCCGAGTCGGCGCTTAACCTACTGAGCTACCCAGGCGCCCACCCCCCCACCGTTCCTTTTAAGACCTAAAATCTTTTCAATGAGACAGCAGTATCTGAGCTTGTTTTCTTCTACAATTTTCAAGTTTTAAATAAAAAAAAAGGATACTTATTTATTTTTGATGGGGGAGGGTGCAGACAGAGAGATGGGGGGTGGAAGAGAGAATCCCAAGCAGATTCCATGCTGCTGGCACAGAGCCCCACATGGGGCTCGAACTCACAAACTGAGAGATCATGACCTGAGCAAAAGCCAAGAGTCAGATGCTTAAATGACTGAGCCACCCAGGCACCCCAAGCTTTAAATTTTTTGGTAGAAAACTGTAGAGTCATGTTTTCAGTAAATTATTAAATGTTACGGAGAGTTCAAAGAAAACACGTGCTCTTTCCAATTAAGCTCAACAGACATTTATTAAGCATGTTGTATGACTATAAGATAAAATATGGGGGGTAAAGCAGAGCAGTCCTTTAGAAAAGATGGTACTGGTTGCTGTAGCACAAGGCGGTGTGAGTGGGGCAAGAAAGAACGTGAAAAGAGATGCTCTGTCACGATAAAAGTCACATAGTAAAATTTGACTTTATAAATTAAGAACTGAAGTCCCCAAACAGTTAAGGAGCTTGATTAACATAAAAAGCTAGTCAGTTACAGGGCTGGATCTGGCACTCAAAATTCATTTCTAGTGCCTGACAGAATGGTTATCACAGAAAGACTCTCGGTGTCTGTTGATTGGATGCTCTTTTCATTGTACTACGCTAATTTATAAAATTATAGATTTTAAAGAGTAGGATAGCTTTAAAAAACATGTCTAAAAATTTCATTAAATTTTTTTTTTTTAGCTTTTATTCAGTTTTGAGAGACAGAGCGCGAGTCGGGGTTGGGGGGCAGAGAGCGAGGGAGACAGAGACTCCGAAGCAGGCTCCAGGCTCCGAGCTGCCAGCACAGAGCCCCCCACGGGGCTCGAACCCACAAACGGTGAGATCATGACCTAAGCCGAAGTCAGCCGCTTAAACGACTGAGCCACCCAGGCTCCCCTAAAAATTTCATTTCAAAAAGAGGACATTTAAACCCAGAAAACATCAGTGACTTGCGGAAGGTTGCATACTAACAAATAGCTCGTCTAGAATTCAGGTGTTTTAAATTCCCGGATGTTTGTACTTTCGGCCATAAAATATTGATGTAGAGAAGACCATGCCGAGACTATTACCACAAATCAGACACCAGCCCTTTGAAGCAAACTGCTGTCCTTCAGCTTTTCATTCAAGTGGTAAACACATCAAGCATTGTGACATGTATGCCAAGGAAGATAAGGTTCTTGGTCTTAAGAAGTCTTTATTTTATTTTATTTTATTTTACCAATTGTATACAACGTAAAAGGGCCTGTAAGATATAAAACATTAACAAACACAGCCTTGGTTGGACCTCAAGGGTTTAAGGCATCTAGTAGCCACGACAAGACAGATGCATAAATAATTATAATTCAGTGAGTATATAGAAAGCCAAAGAAAGGAGAGAAAGTGCTGTAGATATTCAGCGTAAGAAGTTATATCACCATGTGGATATTTTGAGGTGCTCTCGAAGGAGCCGTTGAGGTTGGCGTTGAAAGACCGGTGGGTTTTCAGCAGATACAGATGAGTGTGAAGGAGACTTCTGGCTCCTGCAGCAGAGTGTGCAAAGGCCGGGAGGTAGGAACAGGTCGGTCATCTGTTAGGTCAAAAGAATAGGCCAGTTTATGTGGAAGACGGGTGACATTTTAGGAAGAAGTAAAAGATAAAGAAGGGAGGTGGGTTGGAAACTGATGACGCACAACCCTGAACACTCGCGGGGAGTTTGGAGTTTATTCTGTAGACCTGGGTTCTCAGATGTGAGTGTGCAACAGAATCACCCGGACGGCCTGATGAAACACAGATTATGGAGGCCCGGCCGTGGGGTGTCAGATTCAATAAGTGTGGGCTGGGGCATGAGAAACTGCATTTTTTTTTTTTCTGTTCTCATTTGTACTTTTTTATTTTGTTTTATTCCATTGTCTTTTTTTTTTTTCAGGAATAGAATTTAGTGTTTGATCGCTGTATGTAGAACACCCAGCGCTCATCCCAACAAGTGCCTTCCTAATGCCCGTCCCCTTTTAAACAATCCCCCCACCTGACCTCCCCTCCAGCAGCCTCTCAGTTTGTTCTGTGTAGAAACTGCATTTCTTACAAGCTCTCAGGTAGCATTGATATCGCTGGTCCAGGACTGCACCCTGGAAAGCATAGCAGGAGCCAATGGGGAGCCATTGGGCATCCCTCATCAGGGCAGTAACACGGGCGGTAGGAAGTCTGGTGGCAACGGGTAGAATGGATCGGAAGAAGAACATGCTGGATGAAACTGAAGGGAGACACGGTCTATGCATGTGTGAGCAAATGAAGCCTAAACTGACTTTGTAACCATAAACGTGAAAAGGACACAAGAGACCTGAGGTATGACACAGAAGTGAAATTTACCCAAGGCACCAGGGAAATGGTGTACCACCGTGGGGCGGTGTCTCAAGCCTGCTTCTCTCTCTGTCTCCGTCTCTCTCTCTCTCTTCCTCTTTCTCTCTCTCTCTGTTTCTCTCTTGTGTGTATTGGTCCCATCATTACCACTTGTCCAGTCCTCTAGCTGACCTCCCTTATAAAAGGCCACTGCATGTCTTTGACCTCCAACTTTCTTGACCTTAAATTGAGGGGGTTGGATAAAACCCACGGTTTTCTTCCATTTTATTATTTTTTAAAGAAACAGAATAACCTGAGCTGGTTTACCTGAAGAGGGCCAGGCCCTTGATGCATCTCTGTAGATCAGCAGGGACTTCTGGGAGCAGAGTTTGGAAAACACTGCAATCTCTTGTCTTTGGCAGCCCTAGATAAACTGATTTCTGAATTATAATGATGAACTGATAAAATTCTTGCCTAAAGAAAAAATGGCCATAAGGTTAACAGCAGCCAGCAATTCTGGCTACCCAGACAAAAGCTTCAGAAAAAGGCTGCCCCATTTGTTAATTATAAAATAAACAGATTTCAGCATTTCCTGAAATAGATACTGCCTCAGGGTTAGTTACACCTATGGAGAGCCAGAAGGAAAGGGGTAAAAAGTACAAATCAGAGCCTCGCTGATAGTTAATTCTCAAAAGGTTAAGTAACTGGGGGTGCCTGGGTGGCGCAGTCGTTGAGCGTCCGACTTCAGCCAGGGCACTATCTCGCGGTCCGTGAGTTCGAGCCCTGCGTCAGGCTCTGGGCTGATGGCTCGGAGCCTGGAGCCTGTTTCCGATTCTGTGTCTCCCTCTCTCTCTGCCCCTCCCCCGTTCATGCTCTGTCTCTCTCTGTCCCCAAAAAAATAAATAAACGTTGAAAAATAAATAAATTATTAAAAAAAAGGTTAAGTAACTGATCATCAGATCATCTGTACTTATTCAGAAAATTAGGGTAGATTTTATATTTTTAAATGGAGATTTTCGTATAGTTTAGATTTACTCTAAAGACAGCTTCTTTGTACTTAAAGAACCGTGAATTAGGAGATGAGTTTTTACACTTCCTTTTATGTTTTGATTAGCAGTTGAACAGATACAGCTTTTTACCAGTAGCTAAATCTTTGCTTTAATTTCTGCCATTGTCCCTCAATACATGCCAGCTCTTTGTCCTCAAAAAGAAATACTCAAAAATTAGTGTAATATTTGTTCTCTGTTTATGATTAATAGAAAGCACCCCCTCCCTGTTCTGGGCACACTGACAACAATAATGCTATTAAATGCCCAGGAAAGAAATTACCAAACACAATTTAATTGCCTCTAACACCGAAGCTGAATTGGGATGCCAAGAGTCCCTTTTAAAACTGTAGCTCTTTTTATGATAAAAAAGTACTTTGGCAATTACAAGTTTCAACAGAAGCAGTAGACGCGTGGGAGAAAATGGAAAAGAGGCAAAGGCGTAACATTTATTGTAGGTGGTTTTCCCTTTCCCCCTACATGATGTCAGTTCTGTACGAACTTAATCGCAGCACATTAACTTTCTTTGGGGATTTTCATATCTTTTAAAACCCACCTAGTTGCTAATGTCAGTTCCCTTTTTAAAACAAGAACACTTGTTCAGAGTTTGTGATGCTTATATGAAAATGTTCCAATCTGCTGGGTTCAGGTGGGGCCAACGGAAAGTAGGTCCTAGACTTTGACCAGAGGGAAAAAAAAAATCTCAAACTCCGTTCACCTGGTATCTTGGTAGAGTTCCCGGAAATAGAGAACTATTATTGTCCTTTTCAAAAGAGCCCAGCGATGACAACAAATACTGGACATGAGAGGGGCTTGAGGGAGGAATTTTTTTCTTAACTTCTTCATACCGTAGAGAAGAAATTGAGTTTTGAGTAAATTTAGGGGTTTGCTTACAGTCGCGCAGCTGGTTAGTGACAGAGGTAGGGCACTAAACTTATGCACAGTAGTTGTTACCATCATAAGCTCAGATATAGTGCTGTAAGATTAGGCTGTCTGGTGTATCCTTATACTGTGCCCTCTTGCTGATAGAGACCAGATCACCAGAGCAATAGTGGGGGGGGGGGGGGGGAGGTTGCTATGTGTGATGCTCTGTCTGCCATGTTTCATTCTTGCCTTTTCTTTTTTTCTTAAAAAAAAAAAAACACCTTTACATCAGATGTGTATGTATTTATCCATGAGATGAGATGAGATGAAGAACTTTCACTGAGTGACAAGAGGACTGATAAATTAACAGATTTTGGGGGATTAGACCCTATATCAGCTAATGTGAATCATTGACCCCCTTTTCATGGACCACACTTTACCTCAATAAACAGGAATCATAAAGGTGTTGAATGTTGTACTTTTCAGTTAATGCTTGAAGCTTCGGTGTCCGCCGAATATGGTCCAGAATTAGAATACTTGTTAAAAATTGATATTTAAGATGCAATATCATATACAGATGTTCAGTGTTTGTTTTGATGAGGTTTTATATTATTTTCATTATTTTATTATGAAAAATTTCAAACACAGAGATTAATTGAAAAATGTGTCCACTAAGCCCCCATATCCTATCTCTTAGACCCAGTGTTGGCTGAGATTCTTGAATCTATAGATTTTGTCTTCCAACAAATGTGGGAACATTTCAGCCATTATTTATTCAAACATATTTTTTAGGGGGCCTCATTCTCTCTTTCTTCTTGGACTCCAAATATTCGGTTACAACTGTTGATATTGTGCTACAAGCTCCCGAGGCCTTATGTATTATTTTCAATCTTATTTTTCTCTCTCTGCTTCAGATTGGATAATTTCCATTTCTTAGTCTTCAAGGTCAGTAATTCTTCCATAATATCCAATCTGCTGGTTAGCTCATCTGTTAAATTTTTTATTGCAGATATTTACTTTTTTCCGTTCTAGAATTTCCATTTGATTCTTCTTTTTTTTTCCCAGTTTCCATTTCTCTTCTGTATGCCCTACCGTTTTCTTCCTTACAGCACTCTAGCAGACTTTAGCTTAGCTGTGATAGCTACTTTAGATTACCTGCCTGCTAATTTCAAAATCTGGATCATCTTGAGGTCAGTCTCCACTGATTGTCTTTTCTTTTGAGTGTGGATAATAGTTCCCTCTTTCTTTATTGAAGAGCTTTGAATTATATTCTGGACAAATGATATGGCAAGCACCTTGGACTCTAATGCGTCTGCCAAAATACTGAATTTTACTGTTGGATAATTTGACTGGCCTCAAACTGAAAACTGTGGATGGCAGCTGAAATTCTAGTTCAGTCGCTTTTTACGTTTCGTCCCGAGGTTATTACCTGTGGGTAGAATGTTCTGGAAGGAGAGACTTGGCTACTACCAGAAATGGAACCCCTTTCAATCATTGACTTTTGTAGGCACCCTGGTTATCTGTATCTGACACCAGATATGAAACACGTCCGTTTCCGGAGCACCTTTTTCCGGTCTCTGTTCCAGTCAAGTTTTCCTCTCAACTACTACCTGATTTCTGTGACCATAGGTTAGTTTTGTCTGAATTTAGACTTTGTATGCATGGAATCATACCATATGTACCTGGTACAATAAAGCTGCTATGACTATTCTTGTATAAGTCAGTTTCTTTATGGACATAGGTTATCATTTCTCTTACATAAATACATACAGGGGTAATTGCTGGAAGTCAGACCGTTCTCCCAAGGTGTTTATCATTTTACACTCCCACCAGCAGTGTCTGAACATTCCTGATGATCCACATCTCTGCCAACACCTGGTGTTGTCAGACTTCTTAATTTGAGCTATTCTAGTGAGAGTCAGGTGGTATTCTGTTGGTTTGAAATTCCATTTAACGGATGACGGATGATGGTGAAAACTTTTTTTCATATGGCTACTTGTATATCTTCTTGTGGGATGTGTCTATTCAAAATTTTTGCCGGTATTTATTGCATTTTTACAATTGGTGATTTGTAGTAATTCTTGATATATTTTGGATATGTGTCCTCGGTCATCTGAGTAATAGATTTCAAACATTTTTCTCTGTGATATGCCTCTTCATTTTCTTAATGGAGTCTTATGATGATAAGACATTTTTAGTTTTGATAAAGTCCGGTTTATTAATTTGTTTTTTATTTTTTGGTAGTGCCCCCCTTTTTTTTGTTTTTTTTTTTTTTTTTTGTTTTTTGGTCTTATCCACGAACTCTTTGCCTATCCAAGATCTCTTCCTATTCACACTGCAGTGAATATTGGTAGGGTTCTGAAATAAGTTTTCCCTTCTTTGAAGCTTTGAAACTATGTGTGCTGCCTTTTTATCCAGTGAAAAATGTTTTTTGAGGGATAAACAAAATAACTTTTGCATACTTTTAGAGCTCTGGGCAAGGCAGCTGAAAAATGAAATAATGTGTGTGCAACGGCTTGCATGAAAAGATGCGTAAGAGATGTTTGCAGAAGTAAATCAACTGACCCTTCCAGGAACAAACCTTGTCTGCTAGATTTGAAATTTCGGACTTCTTGCTGCAAATCTATGCTGTGATGTACTTAGAACAACTCCAGCAGCACTGATCCGTGCAGCTGTTGTGCCAAGGCATGTGGGGCTTAGCGCTGAATCTCGCAGACACAAATTCTGCCAAGACATATGGAGAGGCACCTGACTTCAGCTCTTGCTTAGAAGACGACAACACTCTGGCATCGGTGACAATAATGTCAAGTTGAGATTAAAGTCCTTAACTGCATATTTCTACCGAGTGATTCATTTCCTAAGTCTATAAAGTAGCAAAACGCCCTCCAAGTTACAATGCTTTATTTTATGTAGATTTAACAATCGATGAACTGCTGAGTATGGCCAATTCGGCATGTGCCCAGTGGGTGGGGGAAATCAGCATTTGCCAAGGCCCCCATCGCAGTTCCTCGGCTCGCAAGGTTGAGTTTAGCATAGTGATTGCAGAAGGACCCTTCCCAGGGGTACTCCTGTTCACAGTGCCTATGACCGTAAGGGTCTTTTGGAAATGGATCCCAGGTGTGATAAACTGGAACAGGTCCGGTTTGGGACGGGGTACACCTTCCCAGAGTCTCTATCATCTGGTTTCCCTGCCTCATCGTGCCGGATGGATCTTAAATTAACTTTTTACTAGAGAGGTATTTGAGTTCTCCCAAATTTCCAGCCTTTTTTTCTCCCTGTGTCCCCAACAAAATCTTCTTCTCCCCATTGTGTCTTCCGTAGCTTGACGGCCACCCTGCTCTCGATAATGGTTCCGGATGTATTCCACAGACTTTTTGTATGTTACTTCTAGATCCTCACGCAGTATAGATTCTTATACCCATTTTACGATTAAGAACTTCAGATTCATTAAGAAATCGCCAAAGCCCAATGGCTCTTTGGGGATTCACACTTCAGCAAAGCCTGTGCCTTCCCCCACTGCGTACCATGCTGCTTTCCTGGTTCAAGGGCACCATAAAATTACTACAGTGGAAGGAAATTCCAGAGTTTAAACTATTGTCAAGGTAAGTCACATAATGTAGTCTTCTATTAAGTCAGCTTGACAAGCTGTAAACAACCTCATAGATATTTCCTATTGTTTCTGTATGATAAACCTTGACTTACAGGTTTATGATTTGTCTTTCTGGCCCGTCCTATTTTTTTTTACTCAGGGGGAAGTTTAGATATGTCACTAACTCCCTTTTGGTGAAATAAGACCAGCGCTAGTTTGATTTATGCAGGCTTAAATTGAAAAGATTGAGCAAATGGCTGGATTGTGTTTGTTTGGGCTCTCTTTGCTTGAGCCAGAAGGAAAAGAAGGTTGAGAAAAATCCAGAAGTGGTGAGGAGGAACAAGAAAGCCGTTTAGTTTGGTTTGTTTTCTCAAGCTGATTATTTGCGGCTAGAGGTCTACAGATGAAGCATTTTAATGATCAAAACCCAGAAATATGTGTTTTGCTGGTTTAAGTCTATTTTATTGAAATGTAGGACAGCTGAAGGTAAGAAGAGAAAGTTTTTGTTCTTTAAAATAGCAGACAATATTGACAATCTTTTCAAAGTGGCTCAACGTTATGGTTTAACTCGGTGAATTTTGTATCTGGATGCCGGAAGATATGGTGATGCCGCGGTTTCTTTCTTACTCATTTTTTTCTTTTGGAAAAAAATTTTATTACAGATAAGACACAACAACACACACTGTCCACGGCTTTCACTGTGCTCCATGGCAGGAAATTAGCTAACCTTCTTGGAATGTCCAATCTTTCACTATTCAAGGTTTTTTTGTTTTTCATCCTTTTGCAGAAGAAATTGTTGTTAATATCCTACCAAGGGCACACCAATAGACAACTGATGGATATCTTCCGTTCTATTAATAGGACACTGCAAAAAAGATTCTTAACCTTCTTTATGTAACACGGTGTCAAAAGATATTAAAAAAATGTTTTTAATGTTTATTTTTCGAGAGAGAGAGAGAAGAAGAAGAAGAAAAAGAAGAAGAAGAAGAAGAAGAAGAAGAAGAAGAAGAAGAAGAAGAAGAAGAAAGGGAGGGACAGAGTTAGAGGGAGACACAGAATCTGAAGCAGGTTCCAGGCTCTGAGCTGTCAGCAGAGGCTCTGAGCCGTCAGCACCGGCTCTGAGCCCACGGAGGGCTCGAACTCACAAACCGTGAGATCATGACCTGAGCCCAAGTTGGAGGCTTAACCGACTGAGCCACCCGGGCACCGCTTTATTTTCTAAACAAGGAATAATTACCATCAGGTTTATGAATGCTAGCAATTGGTGACTCAAGTTCTGTACTGGAAAAGTATATTTCAGGGTGACTTTCTTTGCCTAGTATTTGAATCAAGTTTTTCATTCCTGGCTCAGCACCTCTGTAATGCATATAACCTCTCAGTAACATTGCATGTGTGTGTGGGTATGTATATATCACACATGCATGTAATTTGCATTACTGCCTATCACCGATGTGCTTTCCCTCCTCTGTAACACAGGCTTAGATGTTCATTAAGAATGTCATCAGACACGCAAGGACACAACAGAGCCAGTGTGGTCAGAATAAATTCTTCATCCAAAATCCTGTCTTCCTTCAGGTAGCCAAGTACATAGTGATCAAAACAGAAAAAAAACGGTCTCACCTTTGCTGATATGGGGCTATTTAAATGAAAATGTTCAGAGTTACGAAAGTAAAGATGTTATGCTTGCTTCATTCCAAAACCCTGCGTTATGCTCCAGCCTTATAAGCTTATATCCATGTAGGAAATAGTGGAGAAAGATTGGCAATCAGCTGGGAAATTTAATGAGTAGCAGTAAAATTTATAACAGGGTTTTAAATATTGCAATGGTTGTTCTGCTACCAGGAGAACGATTTTGTGGCATATATTTCTTGCAGAAAAGAAAGAGGAGAGATGAACGTGTGAGGACCTGTAGGTGTGTATGAGGGAGACTGAGAGTGGGCAAGTGTAAGCATTGTGACACAGTAGGGAGGAAAGGGACAGAGGAGAAGAGCGATGTTGGAATCAACTCAACAGGGAGGCTGAGTTTTTCTCTCTCTTCCTTATTGCCTCAACTCATGTTTGGCTCTGAGCTGCTGAAGTCATTCCTTTGTAGGTTTTAGTATTTTAGTCTGGTGAGACAGAGAGAGAGAGACGTCCAAACAAGTCTTTACGTGTGACTAGATCAATTGCTAAAGAGGACTCTTTCTGGCAAGTGGCTCTAATGGATTGTGAAAAGATCAACCCAGCAGAGCGAATCCTCTTGGATGCCCGGCTCGGTTGCTGGAATCTCCAGCGAAGGCTGGTGCTTCCAACCCATCATTCAGCCAGAACAGGCAACCATTTCCTTCTACCTCTTTAATGATAATACATTCCTTCCCCTTCACATACTTGGTTTTCAGCTCTTGAGAACGCCTGCCCACCTTAACTCCCGTCAATCAGACTTTATGTAACAGCACTGTGTTCACCTCCCAAAACGAGATCTGTTCTTCAGAACAGCTATAAGTGGCACAGGCTCAGGAGGAAAAGTGGCTGTCAAACACTGTTTGTCATCCCCCGGTAACAACCAGAGACTTTCAGAAGTAATATGCCATCCAGTTGTAGCGGGATATAAATGGAAGATTAAAGTGGAGGAGTCTAAAAGTTTGTGTAGGCAAAACAAGGAGAGAGGTCCCTTATACTAGGACTGAGTAACCAAAAGGAACCCGGAGAATGGCAGGCCGAATTCAGTGTGACCAAAGCTTTTGTGACCCTGTTCACTAAACTCAGGTGGTAGGGCTGGCGCCGGAAGGATTCTTGCGATTAACGTCATGAGCTTTGAAACTCGGCCGCCTGAAAATGTGCAAGGCGGTTTTCCAATTTAATTTGAGACTGGGACTGTGTCTGTCCCCCACCCCTACGCCCACCCCAGTCCCACTGCGAGTCACGTATCAATGCGAGCTGAGTCTTTTCTGATGGTGTCGTGGGGTCATCGAGGGAGCCATGGTCACAACACTCTTACACGCTGGCATTTTGCGCTCTCTGGGGAGGGTCAGGCTTGTCCCTCGCTCGCCAAATCGGATTTAATGCATGGCCCTCTACACTGGACACTAGGTGGCAGCAAACTGCTGAGATCAACAATTATTTAGCCAAGGGACCAAAAAACCGCTCAAACCTGTGCGTGATGCCGCCAGGGAGTTGGGGCAAATGGCATGTGGATGAAAAGGAATTGTAGGAAAGAGCACAGTAGCTTGCGAAGATTCAAAGGCGCCGTTATAGTGATCGCATCTCCCAATATTTCTGAAACTTCTTGAAGCCACATCTACTTTTACACTTCACAGAGCAGAGGTATGCACCCAGCGGGCCCTAACGCTTGTCTAAGAAAAACCTCATCCAGTTTTACTATTTCTCTGGAGTCAAGATGAGACATCCAGATGTCCCAGATTTTCCCGTTTAGCGTGAAGAGTTATCTTTAAAGCTGTGCTGCCAGCTAAGTTCCTTTATCTGTTTTAGGTACGTGCCGATAGTTGTTTCAAGTGGCAACATTTAAGGCCAAATCACTAAAAGCAAGATAGCAAAGAAACTAATATCGGCCAGTGCTTAGCGCAGGTGCTGAGACACGCGTAAGCGGTTTCGTTGCGTGCAAATCACCACTCGATGTTAGCTAAGAAGATTAATCGCCTATCAAGGACTGTTAGATTAAAAATATAGTTGTAAGTGTAAAGCAAATAAAACATTGAGTCCACAAAGTTTGACAGTGAGAAATCAAAGACTCCCCAGGTGCAGGTAATGTTATAATTTTCAACTTGGGTTTTTTTTTTTCCCATCGATCTTTCCTGTACTATTTCTTCACGAACTGTTGGTTCCATCCTTTTCTGGCCCCTTATCAGACACAGCACATCTTACTGAATGTCTTAAAGCTTATTCAAATTGAGGACCAGTGAGGAATAAAGAGGATAAATCATCAACAGAATAAACAATAAAAGAGAATAGAGAAACATAGCCAGAAATAAAGAATAAAGAAAAAAAAAAGAAAACATAAATAGGAATAACTTCACAAATCAGTTTAAAAGACACAACTTCTTGGGCACTGCTCACCGGCGATGGCTGTACTCCCAGGACGTAAGAAGGAACATAAATGAGACTAACTAGAAACCATAAAAAGAAAGGAAACAGAATTCCCCGTGATCGAAACCCAGGGATTCGGGAAAATTCCAGCGACATTGTCTTTGGAGCAAATCCTCTACCCCCATCGCCAGATAAAGTTGTTACAAGGAGAATTTGATGGTTTGCAAATTCCTTTTCTGGCCTTTACACTGCATCAGGCTTGAGTAATTTCTGAATTTCTGCTAAGTCTGAAGAGCTCTTTGTCAGGCTATTAGCTTGTCACCTAGACATCACCAAAGTCTTCATGAAGAGTGAGTAGAGAAATAAGAGACAATTCTACTTTCCATGTGTAGCTCAAAATATTCCTTAGCTTCATATAGCCCTCACATAAAAATGACTAAAGGGTGGATATTATATCAGAACACTAACATTCTTTTTGGGATTCTTACTCCTTTAGACACAGAGTAGATGTTCATTGCCAATCTCATACAAGGTAAAATGGGATCTGACAAAATATTTCTCTGACTGGTGAGCTTAGTCACATGAAAATTTATATAAAGGTATAAAAAGTTATCATCTTTACTTGCCTACTTAATGCATTGCTTTTATAGAAAGGAGTAAGTTTATCTGAAAACGCAATTACCCAGGAGCTAAGTGAACTAGAATTGCTAATAACACAACAGATGTAAAATGACTTCTTTTAGACGGCCTGTGAAATCTCAATTTGCATTATTTAACCTGGATTTGAAAAACACAGCAGAGCGGAGTATTTTTTCTTTTTCTTTTTTCTTTTTTTTTTTTTGCTCCGTGGCTCTACTGTCCGGCAATGCCTCCCAGCCTGTGGGAGAGAATTCTCTTGTATCTCAGTGGATACACACGCTGTCTTCTGCTTGCTTTATTTAAAGGGCGTCTGTTTCTTCGCACATCAGAAAGAGAAAGGTTGTGTACAATTTCAGAAAGCATCAAATGGGGGTAATTTTTTGCGCTCACATCTGTTTTAGTACCTTCTGAGTAGGCACTTCTTTTTAGTGCTTTCCTCCTTCTCGAATTAATCCGCCATCCCTTCCCTCAGGAAGAAGCTCCTTGAGAGCAGAGGCCTGGCCAGTTTGCGTCTTCGTGTATCCCTTTCTGTCGAGCACAGTGTCCGGTACCTGGGGGGCAACCAAGTCGTCCTAACTGAATGGGACTCTTTTGGTCCCGGAGTAAAGCAAACAAAGCCAAATGGTAGTGAGGGTGTGACGATGTTCAGAAGGGATTGCTGAAACTACTCCGTGGACGTTAACGTGTTCGTGATGAAACCGGTCAACTCAAACGCTACATTTCGCTTCCTCTTGAGCAATTTGTGAATTTTGAGTTTACAAGCAACAGAGTAAGAAAGCTGATGCTGGTACTTGGGGCTTTTTTTTTTTTTTTCCTCCTCGTATAATAAAGGCACCACTAGAGGTCACTCCGGTCATTAGCAACAGAGCGATGGGACCGGTCTTTGTCTGCAGGATAAGGCGGCTCTCGCAAGCCCTTAAAATTTACCATCAGCAGGAGCAAGATAAAAATTAAAATGAACACTCCTAAAAGGTTGGTCCAAATATATGGTTTGCTCTGTCTCTTCACCAACACTGTTTACCTTCCTCTTCTAGCTGGAGAATGACTAACCAATAATAATCATAAAAGTGTGTGTGTGTGTGTGTGTGTGTGTGTGTGTGTGGTGTTTGGGAGGAGAGGTGGCGTAGGCGAGAGTATGGAATATAAACCCAGCAAGTGAAGGTGGAATTTGCTGTTCAGCATGGTAGATGGGGTCAGTCCAGCAGAACTTTAAGTTCATCTCTTCAGAGTAATTTATCCAAAAGAAAAATAAAAGAGATCTTCCCAGAGTTCTGCACAGTCATCGGGTGATGTACCTAAAGCCAAAGTGCCTCTTCCATAGCGTCTTCAGAATATCTTCACCAATTTCGGAGTGAGACCCAGGAGCTCTGATTCACACCCTGCTCCGCAGAAAAGGGAGACTTGTTGGCTAAACAAAGTCCTTATTTTCCAAGAAATGATGATATCTGTGTATTTACATAACACTGGTGGCATTCAACACTCAGTAGATGAAGAAATGGAGGCAGAAGGAATTGAAAGACACTTTGCCTCTCTTACAAGGCAAGTAAACAGACTGGGTTTAGAACCCATAGCCTTTGAGTTTCCACTTGATTTGGGGGTAAACTAGGACCCCGCTTTACGCTTGCTTGTATCCCTGGAAAGCTCCCTGTTGAATGTCCTTACAGGATACCCTTCACGCAAAGGTGACAAAGGGTTACAGCTTACCCTAACCGGCAGACTTCTGAATCTCACGGTGGAAACTTCTTCACGAAGCCCCCTCTGCTTGCATTCGGAGCCCCATAAAAGCCAGTAACCCAGTACACCCCTCATGTAAGCAGTCCCCGCTATTGGTACCTGAGCTGGTCTGTGCCTCTGCAATGGAAAGTCAGGATGGTTTCAAAGTTTCATATACAATAACAGGAAAAAAACGAAACAAAGGAACATTTTAAGCAGCAGCCCCCACCTCTGAGCTGTTCCTTTCCTATCTCGGCCAAAGCGCTGCATACCTAAATTCCCCCGAGGGTACAGAAGACTATAAAACCGACATTTAAGGTTTTCTTTGCCCCACAGCAGAGGAAATACAAATTGTTATAAACTTTCTCTTCTAGCACGACTTGCTGCCTTCAGAACATTCTAGGATAGCAAGCAGAGGCCGTCGAAAAGCAGAAATAACCCAAACTCCACAACCCACTGATCTCACATTCCCTAGCATTAGTACAAGAGGTAGTATTTGCTGGAAAAGTGTTAAAATGGTATTTGCATTTCAAGTCAACCCTCACAGTTTAGCTTTGATACATCTGGCACGACAGAGCCGCAGATTAAAGACTTTCTAACTTGAAGGATGGGGAAGTAGGATTTAAAGAAAAAAAAAGCAAACATCTGGTAATATATCATCTCTTAGAATAGCAATCCACGGTCTCTAGATGGGGGGGGGGGGTCATTCGTTGTTAGAACACAAGAGCCCTTCCATAGAGAAATCATTACTCTTATTATTCAAGTAACATGCATGGGCTTAATGTGATCAGAGAGGCAATGTTTACGGTAGAAGTTCCCTGGAGAAGGAGCCAGAACTGGATCCTAACAGCGCGACAATTTCTCAGGGCCTCGGTTTCTTCATTTGTAAAGTCTGGGTAATAACACTGTACTGTCTGTCCCTTTCATGTGGACCTTTTTTTTTTTTTTTGAAAGAGAGAGACAGAGAAAGAGAGAAGAAGAGGGGCTGAAGGAGGGAGAGAGAGAGAGAGAGAGAGAGAGAGAGAGAGAGGGAGAAGGAGAATCCCAAGCAGGCTCTACCCTCAGTGCAGAGCCCAACATGGGGCTCAATCCCATGACCCTAGAATCATGACCTGAGCTGAAATCATGAGTCATATGCTCAACAGACTGAGCCACCGAGGCGCCCCACAATGTGGATCTTTTTTTTTTGTAAAAAACTGTTTATATCACAGATATTTTGTTAGGATCAAGCGAGCCTTTTAAAGCTATTTATATATATGTGTGTGCATATATGTGCATATATATATGCACACACACATATATATGTGCAAAAAATATTATATAACTTCTTTCAATCAAAGTCTTTAAAACTTCTTTAAAAAATTTTTTTTAATGTTTATTTATTTTTGAGAGAGACAGAGACAGAATGTGATGCGAGTGGGTTAGGGGCAGAGAGAGAGGGAGACACAGAATCCGAAGCAGGCTCCAGGCTCCGAGCTGTCAGCACAGAGCCCGACGCGGGGCTCGAACTCATGAGCTGTGAGATCATGACCTGAGCCAAAGTCGGTCGCTCAGCCGACTGAGCCACCCAGGCGCCCCTGAACCTTCTTAACTGAGTATTCACATTTTTACCATTTGGAAAGATATACACGCATGTAGAAGAAGAGATCATGTTAAATTATTTGCCTTAAGTCCCCCCAAATGGAACTAATTTCACACCAGTAGAATCATAATGACCAGTACATTCTTCCATTTGCCAGGACGATAGTCATGCTCTCAGTCTCAACTCCTTCCTTTCTCTTACCCCAAGTTCATTGCAATAGGAAATCCTGCGGTCTCTACCTACAATATACACTCAGTCTGACCAATTTCCATGGCCTCCATTGCTACCTTCCTGCCCTAACCATGAACTGCGTTACTACAACAGCCTACCTTCCCACAAGTGTATTCTCAAAACAGCAGCCAGAGGAATAGCTTTAAGACTCGAGGGAGACCATGTGTCTCTTCTAAGTAAAGTCCCCCAGTGACTCCCCATCTCTCTCAGAGAAGCAAATCCTTTTAACGGACTCTAAGGCTCTGTGCATCTGGTCTCCTGCTAACTCGGATCTTTCTCCCCTCACCTTGGCCTTTTCACCGTTCCTTGAATGCAGAGTCCTGTTCCCATCTCAAACCCTTCCCACCTGGGGGCCCCTGCCCCCTGCCCCAGATGCTCTTCTTCCAGATACCTTCCTGTTTGCAACTCATCTCGTTTATCTCTTCCGGTGCCTTTCAACTGTTGCTCTCAGTGAGGTCTTCCCAGAGCATCATGCCATCAAAGTTGGAATCCACCTCCAACCCTAGACTTCCCTGTCCCCCTTCCCTTGATTTTTCGCCATACAATTTACCATCTTCCAATATATAGCTTCTTTCTTTCATTTGCTTTTCTCTTCCTCCACTGAATGTTTGTTCTTCTTGTCTCTTCTGTTCTCTACTCATCCCCACACTTAGAGCAGGGCTTGACACATAGTGAGTGCACAGTGACTATTGCTGAATGAATGAACAATATACGGTAGAGATGAAAATGCCTTGGCCTTACCGTGTGTGGCTTCTCCTAAGAACCAAGGCAACCACCATTTCACTTACCGTACTTAACCTATGTCTTTCTGTGAAGCAGATGTTTCATCCATACTGTACTGGAGAAGGTGAAAGAACAGGGCAAATTTTCAAAGTTGAACTGCTACCATTTTGTCACTGTTCACATGAGGCCCACCACTTGCATCGTGTATTCTAAAACTGTCGCTTAAAAGAATTTTGTCTGAGAATGTATTTACGGAGCTTAAATCCTTTCCATATAATGTTATTTGTACAGTCACATGTCTGTTTATATTTCACTCAACTGGCTCATGGTAGATGCTCACTTGGGATTTCCAGTACTTACGATTAGATTAAATTTTCTCTTGGGTTTGTAGCTACATCTCCGTTTCAATTCCCATTTTAGAAAAGAAAAAGCTCCTCAGACTTCAGAAGCACCCTCTTTTTTGGGTTGATCTTAAGGAAGTTCTTTTGAACCAACAGGTCAATAACACACGGTAAATTCATTTCGACTATTCTGTGTACCACAGTAAGCCACATATTGGAAAGCCCAAGTGCTGTGACCTTTTCTCAAAATGATTCTGTTTATGGAACAGCCCTAAAAATGGCATTCTGTTCATCCAGGCAATTGGGAATGAGAGCAAGCCTGCATGCTGTCAAGATGTCGCCTTCAATAATGGCGCCTGTGATGTGGTAAGAGAGATGCTGCTTTTTCTGCTGCTGTTCACAGGGTGGCCTTCAGAAAACAAAGGCTTCAGCTAGGTGGATTCTGTGGTGAAGCAGTTGCACAAGAAGCTGTTCAAAGAACCATGGTAGTACAGACACTTTCAGAAATTATTAGATTGACTTTCCTCTCCAGCAGGAGGATCCTAACTACACACGGCAGTCTATGAGATGGCTCACTAGCTTGAGTGTTCTAGATCATTGTTGCTCCAGTAGTGACATTACCCGTCCTTAACATGATGGGTTAGGCCCTTGAATTCCTAGGAGAAACACAGTTATCATATGATCATGAAACAATATGGTAAGGGCTATAAGTAGTGGAATGAATAAAATATTAGAGGAGAAAATAAGAAACAGTAACTAAATTTGCCTGGGAGATGTGTTTTTGTAGAGTAGAGACAGTAAGGAGGGATATCAAGAAATGCTTGGCAGGGGTGCCTGAGTGGCTCAGTTGGTTAAGCGCCTGACTCTTGACTTCAGCTCAAGTCATGATCTCCTGGTTCGTGGGTTTGAGCCCTGCACTGGGCTCCATGCTAGCAGTGTGGAGCCCGTTTGGGATTCTTTCTCTCTCCCCTCTCTCTGTCCCTCCCCTGCTCTCTCACTCTCAAAAAAAAAAAAATGCTTTGCAGAGGATGTAATAATTTTTTGTATTTTGAAGAGAAAGTATAATTTTTCCATGCGTAGAAATTCAAGTAAGGGATTCCAGGCTGAAATTTCAGCAGAAGCAAAGGCATGCAGTGTGCAAATCATGGTGTGGTTGCAGGGTATTGAAAAATTTCCCCAAGCGTGTGCTTGGAGTGGAAAGAAGGGGAAAGGGATCAAAAAAGTAGATTGGGTCTGATCTTAAGTGAGTCGCCGTGTCACAATGATAATTTTCATAAGGATTTGAACTGTATCCTGAAGGCAATGAAGAGTCACTCCAGTGTTGAAGCAGGAGAACAAAATAAGACTTATCACTTAGAAAGATCTCTCTGGCAAACAGTGGAAGAAGAATTGGAAGGTTGCCAGAATAGAGGCAGAGATGCATTAATAGGCTTTAATTCTAAACAAGGTGAGAGACGAGGCTGGCCAACATTGAGTAATGACAGTACGTTGGATTTAGGTTAGAATGGATAAATATAAAGAAAAGAGATCTACTAGAAATTATTGTTGGTCGGGCATAAGAAGTCAGAGAGAGGAAGCTCTAAAAATGAATAAAATTACCTGGGAGAGCTAGTGGAATGAGAAGCAGATCAAGACCTGAACCCTTGGGGCTACAAATATTTAAAGGCTGAGGAATGAGAAGATATCTAGAAGGAATAATTAAATAGATAAAAGAACAGGGAAGGAGTTAATATTTTAGAAAGGAGGGCACTGCAAGAAGGAAGACACAGTAATGTCTAATAGCACAGAAAGGTCAATTAGGTCAAGAGTTGCTAAGAATTCATTGATTTGTAAATGGGGAGATTAATAAAAACAATTGAAGTACAGGTAGGGGAAAACCAGATGGGAATTGTTTTAATAAACATTTGTGAGTGTGTGTGTATGTATGTGTGCTTTTAAGAGGGAGAAAAACTGAGCATTTTTCATGCTGAACTAGGGCTAAGAAATAAGATGAAGGCATAAGAGAAGTTGGAGACAGTGGTGTCATAGGTTCTAGAAAAGATAGAAAAGGTACAGGTTTCAGTGATTGAAGAGAGACTTGGTTACATCAAGGGGGGCGGTATGGATACATTTTCCTGTAAGACTCACCTCGTCTTAGGTGGGAATGGGGAGTTATAGATGAGTGATGGTAGAGAGAAACTGAAGATTTCATGAATGGTAGCCCCTCTTTCTCTGAGAAACAGGAGCCTAGGTCGTCTCCTGACAGCAAGTAGATAGGAGGTGGCACTGAAGGCTCCAGGAGACAAAGTGTAGAGACTTTGAGGAAAAATGAAAGAATCGTAAGCAATCCTTGAGGGTCCCTTTGAGCTGGGAGTCACACATGGCCATGTCTGGCTACCTGCCCTTCTTGTGAATTCATTCTTCACAGTTCAGTGTAGATGTAATTTCCTCTGGGAGGCAGTCTGTGATAGAAGTCATCTCTATGTCTTGTTCAGTCTTGAATCCCTAGACTTCAATTGAGTGTCTGGAACATACCAGGTGTTCAATAAAGCTTTGCCAGATGACTGGGTATTGCATGGCATTGCAGGAGCTAATTCCTAAAACAACCAGATCTAGTTCAGATAAAAGTTTTATATCTGAGAAATTAAGCTTCCTTGTCCTCTCCTCTTCTCTTCTACTGTTGTCTGTCTCCTGAAGTCTTTGCCGTCTCTCTTCCACCTTCACATCCATACTCATCAGTCACTTGTCCTTCTGCAAGAGTCATCTGACTATGCACAAGTTTCTACCGAGGCATCACTTCAAAATTAATCCAGATGTCGATAGCGCTTAAAATGAAGACTTCTCCCAAGTGGATTTGTTTTAAAAAGGGGGAGATGCTGAAAGTCGTCTAAAGGGGCAAGTGAACTTGAATGTTCAAGAGAAAAATCCCGTCCCGATACTTGGAAGCTTTCTTTCTGGATGGCTTCCCTTTGGCATCCCAGCTAAGAGGCTCAGCTAGTTTCTTGAGGGGAAGTTGCCATCACCACCTTTTCCATTCTGGGAAAGAGTGGACCTCACCCATTATTTGGAAAAAGAGTGGGAAAAAATAAATACTTGGCACAGCACTTTAATGAGGATTGAACAAGTATATATATATGGTGGACATCTACGTTCTAAAACACAAATTATATGCCTCTCTTCCTTGTTCCAAGTTCAATTCTGTCAAGACCTTTTACTTTACTGAAAAGTTTGCACTTCCCAAATCTCCATTATTATGACATTTGTTGGAGTTGGTGTGGATGGGGAGAAATTCTTGTACATTGCTTTGTCATTGTCCTTCGTATTCATAAGTCTCAACACTTTTGCCACAGGGAGTCAAGGGACAGTCTAACATAGGACTCCTGACTCCTTTCTTTTTTTAAACAGATACTCAAGGGGAGCTGAGTTGCCCATGTAGAAAAAGTGGCAGCCTTGAAACCAAGAAAAGTGAAAACATGACTGATCATGTTTACTGAACCATTAGAGTTGGCATGAATCTGCTTAAACTTTGGTGTGAGTCTTTTTGCCACCAACAGTCTTTTTTAAAAAAATTTTTAATGTTTATTTGTTATTTTGAGAGAGAAACAGAGCATGTACAGGGAAAGGGCATAGATAGAGAGAGACCCAGAATCCGAAGCAGGCTCCAGGCTCTGAGCTGTCAGCACAGAGCCCGACACAGGGCTCTAACTCACGAACTGTGTGATCATGACCTGAGCCGAAGTCAGAGGCTTAACTGACTGAGCCCCCCAGGTGCCCCGCCAGGGGTCTTTCTTAAATATGTTGCAGCATTTTAGAATAATTCTGAGTGATCAAGAAATTCATACCCAGAGTTTAGCAGACCTGAGAGCAATAAAATTTTCCTCTTGTAGCTAAACCATGACTTGATTATTGTTATTCATTTTGAATAAATAAGTCAATGAATAAATTAGCAAATGGCATTTTTTTTTTTTTCCTCCTAGGAGTGTCTGATTCCACGGCTGGGAACCTGGGCTTTTCTCTCTACTCATTCTCCTGAGTCAAATTAAATCGCTTATATTCTAGTGACTCCACTATTCATGTTTTTCCTGGGGTGTCTGGAGGCTGAGATCTCCCCCAGGCTGGGTATGCCTGTGGGATGCTGAAACTTGTTCATTTGAATTTCCTTCCCCGAAGGGCTTCCTAGCTGGTCCAACTCCTCACCTCCTCATCCACAAACCTGCAGACATATTGCATCTGGGACCCCCGTCAGATCTCACCCCTCCTGACTCAGTCACTGTTTAGAAAGAAAAGATGAAGAAAGAAAAAGAAAACGATTCCTATCACAACTTGTAGTTTTCCAGTTTCTCTGTGACGTGTCGTCATTTCTGCTCACTCCTTACTCTGTTTTCTCTCTCTGTCCCTCCCCTTTCTGCTATAAGCTATTATAATTCACCGTATGGTTATATGTAAATTGAGATTATCTTAAAAGCAAAAGCAAAACAAAACAAAAACTTTGTGACTTGACCCTCTTAGGACAAGGTTTGCAAAACAATGACTTATGAGCTGAGACCATGTGTAGGGAGAAAGAGCCTCACAGGACCATCTTGCAGAGTTGCAACATGCTTGGGAGGGTCTGGTGTCAGCCTTCTGTGGTCATCACACCTAAAAATAATTTCTTTTCTTTTGTTAATAAAATGGGAGAATGTTGATAAATTCAGCCCAAAGGGGTCAAAAGAGGAGAGCTCATAAATTCCAGCATTCCAATTAGCTAACAAAGCCACAAGAATGTGTATTGGGGAATAACAAGAACACAGGTCACAAGCTCTCCTGGGTAGGACGGGAGGGGGGTGTGTGTGGGGGGGAAGCTTCCACCCTTTCTTCCACAGACACGGTGGAGGGCTTGAAATGAGCCCCTTCCTAATCGCTCAGTCAACTCTGATCCTTCCAGTTCCCAGGTGTCCCAACTGGACCTTCCAGTTCCCATCTCGGATGGAAAGGGAATCGAGGGGCAAAGAACCCCAGGTACGCTCTTCAGGAGCTCAAAGCAAAAGAAAAGTTGGTCCAGAAAATCAGAGCTACTCCTCTTGCATTTTTTTCCCTATTTATTTGTGTGTTTATTTATTTTTATTGAAATGCAGTTGACACGCAATGTTATGTTCGTTTCAGGCGCACGACAGGGTGATTGGACAAGTCTGTACATTACGAATTCTCACCACAAGAGTAGCTCCCATCTGTCACCATCCAAAGTTATTGCCATCTTAGCGACTTTGCTGTACTTTTCATCTCTGTGACTTACCTACTTTACAACAGGAAGTTCGTAGCTCTTAATCCCCTTCGCCTATTTTGCCCACCCCCCACCCTCCCCGCTGGCAGCCCCCAGTTTGTTCTCTGTATTGAGGAGTGTGTTTCTGTTCTCTGTCTCTTTGTACATTTCGTTTTCGTACAGATCTTCTTCTCCCTTTTCTTTTCTCTCTCTCGATTTCTTTTTCAACAGTTTTCTCCTTTTTTTTTTTTTTTTTTTTGCCAGTTACAGCCTAGCATCTAAGCTTCAGATTCTCCCTTTTTATAAAGTCTTCCTGGATCAGGGGCTCCTGGATTGTTGAACATCTGACTCGTGGTTTCAGTCCAGGTCATGATCCCAGGGTCGAGTGATCGAGCCCTGTGTCAAGCTCTGTGCTGAGTGTGGAGCCTGCTTGAGATTCTCCCTCCCTCTCTCTCTCTTTCTCTTTCTCTCTCTCTTTCTTTCTCTCCCTCTGCCCTCTCCCCTGCTTGCACACACACACTCTCTCTCTAAAATAAAAAAACAAACACAAAAACAAAAAACAAAATCTTCCTGGACGAGTCCTTGACCTCCCACAGTACCATTACATTTTTTCCCTTATGTACTGAACGACCACTTAATTTACTAGGATGTTTTTGAGAGCAAAAGGGCACACTGATAATAATTATTCTGGGCCGGAAGACATAGCTAAGGCCACAGCAAGCAAACTGATATACACAGGGGCAGCTATCTAGCTGACTCAGTGTTGTTCTACGTCTATTGACATGACGCTTTTGGAATCTTTCTCGAATTGCTTCTGGCAGGCCAACTGGGTTGCAAACTCAGTGGCTTCTCTTCTTCTGGTATTCCTTTCCGTTTTCAGTCAACCCATAGCATCCCAGAAGATGCTTGTGACTTGTCTGGGTCAGGGGGAGAGCATTTAAAATGTCTCCTCTGAAAAGCGTGTATTTAAAATTCTGAGCCTGACGAAAGCACAGGTGTACGTGACAAATTTCTCTCACGCTGGCCTGCTGGATTCGGTACCTGCTCCTGTGTTTATCTCTGCTTTTTCTTTTTTTCACATCGAAATAGAACTTTGGGTAAAATAAAGCAAATAAACCTGTACTGGGAAATTTATAATGCGTAGAAAAGAGAGTGTAAAATGTTTACACATGGTTGAAAGAGTAACAAATGAAAGGAAAGGCCACAGACCCATCGGCCAGATTAAAAAATCGGATATTGCCAGCGTTTTAGAACCGCCCTTCTTACCTGGTAAATCTCAGGGATCATGCCACCCTTGCCAGAGGTAAGTGCCCATTTCATTTTTCTGTTATTCCCAGCTTTTCTTTATAGTTTCACAAACGTGTGTATATCCCTAAACAAGATCTCTCCCTTCTGGTGCTATCATGTAATAAGGAATGAAAACACTGCCATTCTTTCTAGTATGGGAATAAACTGTGCTTTTTAGGGGGAACCCCCTCCCCATAAAACATGACGTGTTTTCCGATACTTAACCAAGGAGAACCTCAACACACGTGTAAGGGAAATTTAGGGAGAAACCCCAGCCCTTGCATTCCACTTCTTGGGCTCCGTCTTTGTTTTCCATTTCCTCCTATTTTGTGATGAATATTCAGCCCTCCATGATGCGGAATTTACATGAAGAGCTTACGTCACCAGGGAAGTGGTGACTGATGTAGGATTTCCAACTTTTGGCAATTCTGCAAGGCAGGGACCGCGTCGGGTGAAATGACTACGTGAAGCATGTTGGCAATGGTGCCCACTAATTCCTATCTCTTACCTCTCACGTCCCCCCACCCTGGGGAAGTCAGTGCCCTCTCTTGTGATGTATTATCTCATCCAGACAAACCTTAAAGCTCATCGCTTACACTGATTGAGGCAGGGCTTCCTAAACATTTCCGACCGAAATGATTCAGGGGCAAAGACTAAGCTATTTTGAAGTGCTTCTGGGCATGAACGGTGAGGGAAGCATAGATTTGTTTATTTTTATTACGAGGCATATCATCCATACGCAGAAGTGTCTAAAGTATACCCGTACTGTAAAGGATTACAATAAAATGAATACCCACCTGTCTACCACCCAGCTTTAGCAACAGAACAGAACTTATCGCTTAAATCCTCCTGCGTGAGACTTTCAGCTGCTCCCTGTATCCCATCAGAGGTAACCACTATCTTGAATTTTGTGTCAATCATCCCCTGCTTTAAAAAGTATATATCCATGTCTATGTCTGTATACAGGTGTGTGTGTGTGTGTGTGTGCGTGTTGTTTCAACATTCCTGTACACATCCCTAAACAGACTATAGTTTAGTTTTGACTTTTGTGGGATTTTATATCACGGAAATACCAAAGATATCAAATAAATACAAGTGTTTATACTTCCCTGGGACTTTCTTCTCTTGCTCAATATTATCATTTAGGGACCTCTCCACGTGGATGCTTGTGTCTGTAGCTCACTCTTTTCCACTGTTGTGGGGTATTCCTTCACACGAATTCATTTATTCTACCTTGATGCACATTAGAATTTGTCCATTCTGCTTTATTTCCTCTGATTTTGGCCCACGTGTGAATGCTAGTTTGGGACCCCTCCAAAGAACACCGATACGGATTTTCGGATACTTGTCTCCTGGTGTGCATATGCAAGAGTCTCTGAGTATGGACTTCGAAGTGGATTAGTGGGTCATAAACTATGAATGTTCCAATTTCTCGGCTATTCCAAACTGTTTTCCAAGTAGTAGTACACATTTAAACCCCGCCTCCCGCCCAGATGTAGATGAGAGTTCCTATGGTTCAATATCGTCTCTAACACATGCTAATGTCCAAAATTGGTTTTCTTTCTTCAATCTGGCACCTATGGAGTGAAATCTCATTGTGATCTTGTCTTTGCATTTCTGATTACTGAAGAAGTTGAACATCTCTTCATGTGTTTATTATAGGCCATGTGTGTTTACTTTCTTTGGAATTACTTTTTGGTAATCTGTCCATGTTTCTATGGGGTTACTCCTCTTTTTCTTATGAATTGATTCAAGCTCTTAATAAAGCAGTAATAGTGATAGGCCAAAATTTTAACTATGTGGAGTTTCTTTACTTTTATACATTATATACAGGGTAATTATGGTTTCTCACTCCAAAGCTAATTATTTTCACTCTCCTGGTGGGCTCATTGGACAAAGAAATTGTTCTTAATTTTAAAGTCATTGAATTCTTCAATCTTCTTATTTAGGGTTTGTGAATTTTAAGTTCTGTTTATAGATACCTCCTCTTGGGATTCTATACTTCTGATTTTCACCTTTACTTCTTCAATCCTCTTGGAATTTGATTTTTTGTGTATACTATGAGAAAAGGGTATAATTTCAGTTTTAAAAATTTGAATGTAGGGGGCACCTGGCTGGCTCAGTCGGTACACCATGCGACTCTTGATCTTGGGTATGTGAGTTTGGGCCCCACGTTGGGTGTAGAGATTACTTAAAAAAATCTTAAAGTTTTTTTTGGATGTAGTGTTTATTAAATAGTCTGTCTTTTTTGTTGATTTCAAAGGCCATCTCTGTCATAAATTGAGTTTCCGTGTTATACGTGGGTTTGCTTCTAAGTTCTCCATTCCATTCCTTTGATCTAGTTGTTAATTAGCGTGCAATATCGCCTTGTTGGTATCCTAATTAACATAGTTTTACATGAGTCTCTACAGCTAAGAACACGGATTCCTTTTTTATTTTCCTTCCCTGAAAAGATATTGGCTGTCCATTTTCCTTTCATTCTGTTATGTAAATTTCAAAATCAGCTTGTTAAATTTCAAAAATAAACTTTCTGAAATTGTGATTGTAATCATATTTACTGTTTAGGTCCATTTGAGGAGAATTTACAACCCTATGATATGACTCTTCATATCTTGAGAACATGGTGCATTTTTCCATTAATTGAGTTCTTTAATGAACTTTGAAAAGCCTTCTAATTATGCATACCTTGTATATGTTTTTGTTAGATTTATTCTTGTGTATGTATGTACTTTATATCATTTGTTGCTTTTGTAGAAGGTAATTTATTTATTTATTTATTTATTTATTTATTTAGTTTTTAATATAATTTATTGTCAAGTTGGCTTACATAACACCCAGTGCTCATCCCAACAGGTGCCCTCCTCAATACCCCTCACCCACCCTCCCCTGCCTCCCACCCCCATCCACCCTCAGTTTGTTCTCTGTATTTAAACGTTTCTTACAGTTTGCTTCCCTCCCTCTCTGTTTGTAACTATATTTTTCCCCTTCCCTTCCTCCATGGTCTTCTGTTAAGTTTCTCAAGATCCAGATATTAGTGAAAACATAAGATATCTGTCCTTGTCTGACTGACTTATTTCACTTATCATAGAAGGTATTTTATTTTCAAGTTTATTTATTTATTTTGAGAGAGAGAGAGAGAGAGGGAGCGAGAAAGGGAATCCCAAACAGACTCTGCACTGTCAGCATAGAGCCTGATCCTGGACTTGAACTCACGAACCGTGAGGTTGTGACCTGAGCCGAAATCATGAGCCAGATGCTTAACTGACTGAGCCACCCAGGCGCCCCTGTAGAAGGTATTTTAAAATACATTTTGTATCTGAACATAGCTAGAAATGAATTTTGTTTGCTAATTGATTTGTTATTAATTTAAAAAATGAAATAATTCATCTTTTGATATTTTGGGTTTTCATATCACCTATTAGTAACAAAAGATCAGTTCCTTTCTTTTCAATTCTTGAACTTCTTAGTTCTTGATTGATGGATTTCATTAATCAATTATTTATGTTTTACTATGATGGTTGGAACTTCCATGACAATATGGAAAATAAGTGGTGATAGGGTCATCCCTGTTTTGCTCATAATTTCGGAAGAAAGAGTTTCAATTTCTTCCTATTATGTATGATGTTTGCTCTGGAGTTTTACAGATCTCCTTCATCAAGTTAAAGACATTGTCTCCTATTCTTACGTTGCCAAAAGTTTTATTAGAAACGGTTATTGAATATCATTATACAATTTTTTGCTGCTCTGGGGTAATTATCTGGCTTATCTCCTTTAACTTGTTAATGTAGTGAATGACAATAATCCCGACTTGTAATATTCCTTGCTTTGCTTTGTTCTTGGCTAGTTTTTGTACAAGTCTCATGAAGTATGGTAGGAAGTGTTCCATCTTTTTCTATTGTTTAAAAGAGTCTGTATAAAAAACGTTTGGTAGAATTCCCAAGTCAAAAAATCTGGCATGACATTTCCTTTATGAGGTTTTAAACTACAGATTCAATTATATTTCTAATTTGTAAGGGATTTCTTTCTTTTTTATTAAAAAAGAATTTTTTTGCACGTATTCGTTTTTGAGAAACAGAGAGACAGAGCACAAGCGGGGGAAGGGCAGAGAGAGAGGGAGACACAGAATCCGAAGCAGGCTCCAGGCTCCGAGCTGTCAGCACAGAGCCTGATGCAGGGCTTGAACTCACAAACTGCGAGATCATGACCTGAGCCCAAGTCGGAGGATTAACCCAATGAGCCACCCAGGCGCCCCTCTAATTTGTAAGGGATTTCTATTTCCTCTTGACTTATTTTTCAAAGTTTCTGTTTCCTACAAATTCATATATTTCATCAGTTTACAAACTTACAAGCCTAAAGATGTTCATCATATTTTCTTCTTAAACATCTGTGGGAATAATATTTATTTCTCCTTTTTTATGCCTATGCTATTTGTTTGCATATCCTCTTTATGATAAACCTACCAGAATTTTATCTTCCCAAACAACCTGTAGCTTTTTGAATATTTATCAGAAATTTTACTGTTTTATTTGTTTCTGGACTTATTCGTATTACTTCTTTCATTGGGTTTCTTCTCTTGCTCCTTTTCTAATTTCTTAGAATCGGTATTGAGGTCATTCAAATTTAAGTCTTTCCTCTTTTCTAATACAAGAATTGCAAACTATATTTTCCCCTACAAAACTGCATTTTTGCGCCTCACATATTTTGTATTCATATATAAAACACTTAATGCTTTTGTTAGCTCTAACTGCCTAAATATTGAATAAACAAAGCAATTGCTATTTATTTATATCATCTGACAATGGGCTGAGAGCATTTAGGTCACAAAAAATGGTTTTCATAATCTCTAATGTATATATTTCTCTTAGCCAAGCTATACCCCAAATAAATAGCTCCATAATTTCCTTTCTTTTCTACGTGTGCATGTCTTCACAGGGTGAAAAATAAAATTAGCACAGTTAAAGCCAGAAAATGTTCTTACAAAGGGCCAGTGAGTGGCCTTTTGCATTTTGCCACGTAAAACATCGAGAAAGCAAAACACGATACAGAAAGGAGAACCAAGCATAGACGTGTCTCAATTGTAAATCTTCCCCATCAGGCACCACCACTGCCCTTTTATTTGGACTGTTTAAGAAACCCTGGTCTCGGATCCAGAGAGCTTCATTCGGGTTTTTTGTATGCAAGCCTTCAACACCATGTACCTTCAACAAGACTCAGCTTCCTTATTTGTGAATTGAAAATTATCATATCAACCTCCCAGGCTTTTTCTGAGGATTTAATGAATGTGGAATCGCCTTGTTTTTTCGTTTTTCGTTTTTTTTTTTTTTTTTGCTGGAGTGTTTTTTTTAAAAAGTGCCATGCAAACATACAGTACCAAGTCTTATTTTTCTTTTTGCATCCGGATTCATCCTCAAAATTTTGTACCTTGGTTTTTTCCACTATGTGCGTTTTCCTATTTTCCTATTTTCTCCGGGAAGCCTTCACCCTCCCCCTCCACAGACTCTTCTTTTCTAGAGGCCAAATATTCAGATCCTATCTTTATAGATGTGAAAGCCCTTAGAGATCACCTATTTAAAGCTCCTCCATTTGAAGATGAAAAGACAAAGGTTCAGGGAGTGATTATCCCAACTGCTTACAAACAGCAGAAGTGAAATTTCCTAGTAGTTAGTGCCAAAGCCAAAACCAGAGTGAAGATATAGGACTACTGATCTGTGTTTTCTACCATATTTTTTTGCCGGATGAGTGCTGTCTTTTATTTTTATTTTATTTTGAATTTTATTTAAATTCAAGTCACTTAATGAATAAAGTAACGATGGTTTCAGGAGTGGAATTTAGTGATTTGTAACTTACATATAACACCCAGTGCTCATCCCAACAGTATCCTCCTTAATGCCCACCACACATTTAGCCCATCCGCCCTCCCTTCCCTCCAGCAACCCTCAGTTTTGTTCTCTGTATTTAAGAGTCTGTTATGGTTTGCCTCTCTCCCTCTCTGTTTTTATCTTATTTAGTTTTGTGTGTTTTGACTAGTAGTTAGCAAACGACTCATTTATTTATTAAGCAGTTATACTCACTACTGCATCCAACTATGACCCTCTATGAGCCACTTGGAAGAACTAAGTTTTACTAAAAAGTTTAAAGAATTAAAAAAAACTTAATGTTTATTTGTTTTTGAGAGAGAGAGAGAGAGAGAGAGAGAGTGGGGGAGGGGCAGAGAGAGAGAGGGAGACACAGAATCCGGAGCAGGCTCCGGGCTCCGAGCTGTCAGCCCAGAGCCCGACATGGGGCATGAACTCATGAATCGCAAGATCATGACCTGAGCCGAAGTCGGACGGTCAACCGACTGAGCCACCCAGGCACCCCGAGTTTTACTAAAAAGTTTAAAGAAAGCTGGGAAATTTTGTTCACAGCATACCTATCAATTTAAAGATGAATCTGAGGATATCCGTAAATGTAAAAATAAATACATTCAACAAAATACAACTCCCCATCGTGAAACTAGATACATATTGAGGCGCATAATGTCAGGCTGGATGGAGTGTATCTCACTGTCGTCCGTTGATTTCCCACCCTAGAGGAAATGGCACTTACTGACAAGTCAACCTGCAAACGAATAGGCTGCATTAAATTTACATTGGTTGTTTTGACTGCAAGGATCACCCACTGAGGTTCATTCAGCTCACGTACTGAAAAACCGTGTGCGGTCACAGTTGCCCCCAATGTGCCATGACTTTGGTGCGTCGCCTGTGAACACCTCCAGCAAGTCAGTCGGCTTAAGCCTGGGTAGAAGTGGATGCCAAGTGAAAGGATGCAGACCCAGGTGGTCCCACGGCTACAGGGTCCTTCACAAGGGCTATGGGGTGTTGCTGGTTCAACATCCTTCATCCCAAGGGAGCAAACTAGGGTCTGGTAGGTCATGTCTAGTCTGGCAGCTACAGAGAGATTTAGTGTCCACCGACCGGCTCCAGCAGCCCGAGTGCAGCGGCACAAGGCATCTCTAGTCATCATGCACTGCAGAGAAATCAAAGAATCCGAGAGCAAGGAAGGCCTGGAATGCCTGGCTGCCTCCCAGCTCTCTTACGAAGAAGTAAATTCCATTGTTGTCTCGATCTCCTTTCCGCACTCTCGGAATACTGTATACCAGCCCCTTGCTCCTTCCAAGGAGAGGTTGCTTGGCCACACCAGGAAGCACAGAACTCTTAGAACATAAACTCAGAATGCTCCCCACATTTATCTCACCCCGGCTCTCCCGTCAGAGACCGCGGGCTTCGTGACTTTCTCCATGCGCTGAGCAGCCTCGTGGCTGTTGCTAGCGCCTCTTTGAACCGATCCCAAGCCTGTGTCGGAAAAGCCCGTGATGGATTCCCAGTGCCATCCTGAACGGCAGACTGGGATATCGCACCTTTCAACCACACAGCCTGGTAAACAATACAGCATGTACTCAGCTCCATAAACACTCCGCGTTGTTACAAAGGGCATTGCAAACTCGGTGTGATAGGACTTGACCTTAAAAGCTATAGACAATCTAGCGGGAGCACAGACGGTTTCATAAAGTACAATCACTTCCTGGAATTCTTGGGCCAGTGCAGTCGGAGCCGTTCAAATCCTGTTTTCCTTGCATTGTTTCCTGCATGTGAATATCATCAGTCTAGCAGGACTGTAACCATGGCACTTGTAAATAGCCCGGGGGCGACTTCTGATAAAGGCGTACAGTTTTAAGAAGTTTTTTTTTTTTTTAAAGACAAGCATGAATCAACCCCTACCAATGCCATATGTCAACAACAAAGTTGACAGATTGCAGTTTTAAGAGCACAGACATCCAGACCGAGATATGTTTTTAAATCACCAAGGGGAACAAAATCGGTGCCCATACTATTGAGAGCAATGTGAGTTCTTTTTCATTTTTTATAATGTGTAGATTTACAAAAATCCACTGAGCAGAATCATAAGCGGTTCTTCCCATCGCGTCTTTCTCTCCCGCCGGTGGAGGGTGGGAAATCTTGTCAGTCCTTCACTTTCTCCATGTAGTTATAGGAAGAAGAAACTTTGCTGTTACTTCTTGAAATACTCAGGTTAAGACTGTTACTTTTGGGGAGTTTGACATCACTGTTGGGCGCCTCTATCCCAGCTGTGTTTGGTGCTTGACAGTCTCTCATTTACACTTTGGGATGAAATTAAGGGGGAGACAGGCCACGATAGACCACTTTAATGTCCACAGAAAATCTAAAGATATATTCCAGAGTTGTTATAAATGTATAAAATTTGCACCCGCTGCATGGATCTTGATTCTTCGGGCTGATGCATGATGGAAATGTTGGTAGAGCTGACATTGTAAGTTAAAATTTTTAGCAGACTTAATATACGATGGATAGTGGACAAAATATTGACCTACGTATTTCTTTTAAGCTTCTAAGAAGGATTCCTTAGGAGAAAAATGAAGACAAGAGGCGCTTATAAAACTCTCAGTTATGTTTTCATAGATCCCTAGATTTGATTTTCTAAGATCTAAAATTTTAAATTGTTTTTAAAATAAGCAATGCTTTTTAAAAAGGGATGTGATGTAGATCATGGGGACTATACTTAATGCTGGATATTTGCTAAGTCGTGTACTTTCTAGGAGAACTGATTATTAAAATTTTTCATCAAAGAAAAAAGCTTTTGTAACTATGTATGGTGATGGATGTTAACTACGCTTATTGTGGTGACCATACAGTAGGACATATACAAATTTCAAATCATTATGTTGTAAACCTGAAACGAACATAATGTTGCATGTCAATTACATCTCAATGAAAACAAATAAAACCTTCAATTATTTGTATCTCTAAATTTTAAAGTTGTTTTTAATTTTATTGGAGAGAGAGAGAGAGAGAGGGAGAGAGGAGGCGTGAGTGGAGGAAAGGGGCAGAGGGAGAGAGGCAGAATCTTAAGCAGGCTCCACGCTGAGCGGGGCTCCATCCCACGACCCTAGGATCCTGACCTGAGCTGAAATGAAGAATTGGACACTCACCCACCCAGCCACCCCTCTATTTCTAAATTTTACATTAAAATCAGTAATATCTGAATCAATGTTTTCATGTGAATATCAAGAATTAGTTCACTGCCTTCGGGTAAAAATTAAATCTTTAACTTTGCTAACAGACACAGCAAGTGCTAAAAGTCTTAGGATGGTAATTAACCAAATGCCTCCCCGTTTAAACTTTTGTCTTCAAAAAAATAGCCTGGGTATTTTCAATGAGTTGCTTTTCTGAAAATATCTTAGAATGATGACCTGATTTCAGAGCCTCATTTTCTACGAAATTACTGTGTTTCGTAAGTTCTGTAGCTGCTGTGTAAAATCTGTAATGCATTTTTAAAGCAAGCAAGGCTTAGAAAGCTCTTGTCTGAGGCCACACAGCTAGCAGGTAGCAGAGTCGGGATCTGAGTCTGGATGTTCACGGCTTTGAAGCAATTTTATTTAACCCCAACAACGCGACCGCACTGATGGTGACAGATGTCAGACACCGATGTTCTAAGGAATTTGGAGAAATAGGAAAGGATGGGACAAAACTGATGTGCATAAGCGGAAGAGGCTGTGAGTCAGGATCAGGAAATAAATGACATGGTTTAGTCATGAAGCACTATAATTTCGTCTTGACTTTCCTTCTCCATTGTCCTTTCTCATTGTCTGGCTTGTAATGGGGTCACGGTTTTGTCAAGTGGTTAAATTCCTGCATGTTTGTTTTCCTCACGGGAGGCAACTAATGCCACGTTGATTGAAGCTAATAAACTAAATTCCAGTTCTCCAAATTTCAGTGTCGCATACGTGACAACATATCGTTCAAGTCACGTATTGAACCACGGCCCCTGCATGACCTAGTGCCCCGATGTCATTTCTCAAAGAATCTGACTTCTTTTTTTATTAATAGAAGTTCCTCCACCTTGTGGATAAGGTGAGGAGCACTTTCCCGGAGGGCCAGCAGACTGGGAGACCTTGTTATTAAAAACCGCTTAGGGGTTTCCTGTTACCATACTGCCCACGACCCAATAATGGCACCCAAAATTTGGTCCTCTGATAAGCATTACTAACTTCCTCTACAGCCAAAGGGAGGCACATACATGACTTTGGAGCCAGGCCGGGCTTTATATATTGCGTTTACTTCGCAGAATTCATTTACGGGCATAGGTAGGGGATAGGATGCTTTCTTTTCATGAGGGTCCCGAAGGGACAGCAGGCACACAATGTTGCTTCATACCGAACAAACAATACAACACAGAAGACTCCTTCTAGCATAATAAACAACTCACGGTCTACAGTCTCTGTGTTCTTGACATTGACAATGTTTTTTAAAGTTAGATCAAAAAGGGCTTTTTTAAAAAACTAGGTGTCTGTATAGGCAAAAATTCTGTGCGGTTGCTGGATGCAATAGATCGGAAAGTCTGGTGATCAAAATGAATAGCATTGCCTGCATTTTGTGGGCATTTCTCCTTGAGAGCTGTGGGGTAGAAAGACATTATTTTAGGTTGTAGTTCTGTCTGTAATGTTATAGCAATTATAGATTATATTACTTCTGGAAACTTCATTATGCCTGGTAGAAGAGAGACCAAGTCAATAAAGAAGTGAAATTTTAGTTTTAAGTTTTGGGAAGACCCCTGATATTTCTCAGATATTAATTATTACTATTAACTCATAATTAAGTATGTTTGTATGCTTATCTGGATTTTAAGAATTTTTTTAAAGAAGGACAGTGACAGACTGTTCTCTTTTAAAAGAAAACAAACTTAAACACCAAGAAGGAGTTAAGGCCAAATATGAGAGAAACATCGAAGTGCCTCCGGAAGTCTGACAGCTTCACTCTTTCTGTCTCTTCTTTTGAAATTCTTGAAAACCTATAATAGAAAATTTTCCCTAAAAGAATTTAAATACCATGTAAACCAGAAATATGAATGAGGATATTCTTAGTCCTGATTTCACCTACAGTTATCAACATATTTATCTATGTATAAATACATGCCAGCCTTCTGCTTAGAAGAAAGGAAATATTCTTAGAACGGTATCTATTTACACTCAATAACAATTTGTTTACCACGAGGATATACTATTGGCAGAGGAACAGTGAGGAAGAAGAAGTGATTCGGATCTGTGTCCAGCCAGCATGGGGATAACTGTCTGGTGAAGGAGCTAGGTCATGAGCACAGGCATGATTTGTGGCCACAGATCAAAAGAGATAAATTGCAAAAGACAGACATGGGTAAAGTGCTAAAGGAGGTCCCGTTTGAATTTTAATAGACTCGAATGCAAACTCAAGCCATCCGAAGGATAGCAGCACACAATACGCACGGGTATCGGAGCATTTTAATTCATCAGTAACTCTGTTGAACTGTGTTTGGTATGGAATGACCAAGATGCTGGCTATAGTTGAGTTACCTGCTTGTGAAAACAACCAGAATTCAGTTTAAAGATCGTTTATTCCCTTATTCGTCATTGGCAGTTGAAACTTCTCGTGGCTTTCTAAGAAATCCGTTTTATCCCAGTTGATGGAAGATAGATCATCTGCTGGGGGTAAAGTGTGTCTGGACAAGCTCAATGAGAGTTTTCCTGACTAGCAAATACGCTGTTCCCCAAAGGGTCACAGTAAGAAGTCTCTCCCTCCAACCATCAGAAATACCTCACTGATAGTCATGGTTTTTGAAGAACCATTTGTACAGCTGTGATCCTGACCTGTAGTGGTCAATGATCTCCAAATACTTTGCAAGAATTGTTTCCAACCGTCTCTATAAACAGCCAGAATATCACCCACAGTTTCCTGAGGTAGCTGATTTCAGTTCAGACGCAGACCCAGCCCTCCTGAAAAAAGCTTGCCTCAGAGGGATGTTTCTTCTAAGAGAGGCAGGGAGGAAGAATTGTCAGGTTTTCCCGCAACACTGAACCAATTCAATCCACGCAAAAGTAAAAACTTTCCACGGTTGACGACCTGTGGCACTTTTTACCAGACTTCTCTTCTTCTCTTTATTTCTTTCCAAGAGGTAGGGAACAAATGTAACTGATATCTTTTTTTTTTTTTTTTTTTTGTCTTTAAGGCAAAAAGAGGGCACCCTTTTGAAAATCACAGGTTGGTCATATTTTACTGTAAAAGCAGAGAATACATTGCCCCCCAAATCAGGGGCAGTCAGGTGTTCTGCTAGGGCTGAGAAGGAGGGTACCTCCCACCTCCCACCCACCCCCACCTTCTTAGGGATTTCACCCCATCCATGAACAGGATCAACTTTATAAAATCAAAAAGTGAGATGGCATCCTCTGGAGAGGTTAAAATTTGGACGCTTATTGGTTGGGCCTCAAAACACAGGTGTAAGCTGTAATCTGGAGACTTAAAGAAGAAAAGGAATACTTCGAGGTTTTCGGCATTTATTGCACCCCAAATGGGAATGCGGATGATTAATAAGCCTAGGTGGTGACTTACCAATAATAAGATTAGAGTCACCTCAACCGAGGTGGAGGCGATTCGTGAGACTAATGTTGCCCTGACATAATTCCTGCCAGTGATCGCAGATTTCACCCAAAAGGTATGTAAACAGGTCTGTCAACAGACCTACAATCAGATTACTGCAACTGAGGACCATGGAAGGATTATGGATATTCTGGTATATCATCTTTTTCTTTTTCTGAAAGGCTTTGGCTATTACTCTTTTTTTTTTTCCTTTAAGAACAATAACTAATTATCATGACTCATTTCTGATTCTGTTGGTCACTTCAAATAAGAGAAGTTGAAGGGGTCCTTGAAATGGCCTGGCGACCAGGTCTATACAGTTTTGTTAAAATAATTGCTATTTGCAGGCTAACACATCGTAGCCAGCTCCTCTGGGTTTTGTTTTTCTTTGAGCCACATTTGGAACAAGAATAAACAAATATCATTGCAAAGTGATGAATTGGATTTACTCCTGGCTGATTCAGGCCTGGGCGATGGCCCTAAAATTCTTGCCTATAAGTCTGGACCTGTTGAGTTATTAAAAATCAGCAATGCTGGGGTGCTATATGCTGGTGTGGTGCAAATCCAAAGTCATTAAAGGACCCAGAGCACGAAAATATTATGGTCTGGGTTGCCTGGGGGATGAGCATACCTCACAATGCCTACACACATATCTAAAAATAGAGAGGGTCTTCAAACTCCTACACAAGGTCGACTCTTCTACTTGGTGAGAAGTAAAAGTTGTTGGATGTTTCTGGGTGGGTTTCCTCAAGTCGACAAGTGATTCTGGGTTCTTAATTTCATAGATATAGGGTGAGAATTTCCCTGAAAGGTAAAGTCTTGCGCTCAATATCCAAAGTATAGTTAAGATAATTAATCTAAATTCTTTTGACTTTATTTCTTTATTTGAGATAATTTTGTCATCTCTGTTCAATAGAAGTCTTGAAGTCTGTGGTATATGACTTAAGCTACACTTAATTATTTTTTTAATGTTTATTTATGTTTTGAGACAGAGGGAGACAGAGTGTGAGTGGGGGAGGGGCAGAGAGGGAGACACAGAATCTGAAACAGGCTCCAGGCTCTGAGCTGTCAGCGCAGAGCCCGATGCGGGGCTCGAACCCATAAGTTGCGAGACCATGACCTGAGATGAAATCGGACGCTTAACCAACTGAGCCACCCAGGCCCCCCAGGTTACACTTAAATAACCTTGCTTACACCTTCAAAATCTTGCACGTGCACGTTTTGGAAATTTCATGGGTCAAATGTCAACTATTTTTTGTTCAACAGCCAGTCTTTACCAAGAAACACATCAAACATAAAATTTGCTTCCAAAAAGTTTAATTCCATACTCAATCAATGACTTATTACATCAAGTCACTTATCCAAGGTCTTGGGAGAAGGAGCCTGAGACACCTTTGCCTTGAAGATGTGATGTATGTCAGTCTGTCAACCTAAAGTTCTTTGCAGTTTTACACTAAAATATAGACGGATAATATTTAATTTTTTCTCTGATGGATCAGTTTCTCCCGCAGAAACATTAAAAACCAGCTCCAATGTTCAGGAAGACCTAACAATCTATTTTACTTGTTACCACTTCTCACCATAGTATGTACAATATTTTATGACCTTAAAGAGATGACAGGGCTATCTTCTTCTTCTGTTTCTCCTTCCTTTAATTTTTGGGGCAGAGGTAGAGATAGTTAACAAAATGGGGTATGTTCGGTGTGGGAATTCGAGCCCTACCCCGGGCTCTGTGCTGACAGTTCAGAGCCTGGAGCCTGCTTCAGATTCTGTGTCTTCCCCTCTCTCTGCCCCTCCCTGGCTCACGCTCTGTGTCTCTCTGTCTCTCAATAATAAATAAACGTTAAAAAAAAATAAAACAACAACAACAACAAAATGGAGTATGACGATTGGGCAATTTTAAGACATTTTCAGATACTTTTGTTCTTAGCATCTGAGGCAATCAGGCAGCTCTATCTCTGTCTACAGTGTGGCTTAGGATCTCCAAACTGCCCTGGGCAGGGAGGGGAGGACAAGACAGACAGGCGGTTCCAGGGAGCACTTGGATTCACTAGGGAGGACCAAGTGTTCCTTGTTCAAGTCGCGGAGGCTTGTGTTGAGACCTGTTGAGGGTCTTGTGTTGAGACCTGTTGAGGGTCTTGTGTTGAGACCTGTTGAGGGTCTTGTGTTGAGACTTGTTGAGGGTGTTGAGACCTGTTGAGGGTCTTGTGTTGAGACCTGTTGAGGGTCTTGTGTCATTCTGGGCAGCCGTGCCAGGGAACCCCACTGACACTTAATGCTCAGAAAGTCACACTTGCCCTGGGGTAGACAGCTTTCAGAAAGCAAAGACTCTTGGAGATACTGGGCATAAAATGAAGAGAAAGGTGAAAGGGAAGGAAAGAGGAAGCAAGACTCTTTCCATAATTTGGCTATTGTTGAAAGTGCTGCTATAAACATATGGAAAGAGCCTAAAGGTCCATCAACTGACGAATGGATAAAGAAGATGTGGTTTACATATACAATGGAATACTACTTGGCAATGAGAAAGAATGAAATCTGGCCGTTTGTAGCAACGTGGATGGAACTGGAGGGTGTTATGCTGAGTGAAATAAGTCATACAAAGAAAGACAGATACCATATGTTTTCACTCTTATGTGGATCCTGAGAAACTTGACAGAAGACCAGGGGGGAGGAGAAGGGAGGGAAAAAGTTACAGAGAGGGAGGGAGGCAAACCATAAGAGACTCTTAAATACTGAGAACAAACTGAGGGTTGATGGGGGGTGGGAGGGAGGGGAGGGTGGGTGATGGGCTTTGAGGAGGGCACCTGTTGGGATGAGCCCTGGTTGTTGTATGGAAACCAATTTGACAATAAATTGTATTTAATATAAAAAGTGAAGTCTCTGTTTAAATCTTTTACCCATTAAAAAAAAAAGAAAGAAAGAGGAAGAAAGAAAAGGAAGAATGTAGGGATGTGAGCAGAAGGAGAGAAGGGAACAACAGGACATTCTGTTGTCAGTAAGAAAGCCCATTTCCATTCCAGCCCTAAGGTTTGTTCATCCAGATATCACTGTATCCCTGGTAACACGAGCCTGCTCAGGGCTTGGGGAAATTTCTCCAAGCATTTTCTAATATACGTTCTGATATGGGAACCTACAGGTGTTGGAGGGCAGGGTGGATGTAACTCTCCAGGAGTTAGAGGGTTTTTCTGACAGAAGCTGCTCACGGAAGTTTTTTCTCCTAAGAGGTGCATCTTGAACAAGTATTCATGAGGATTAGAGGACCGACTTTATGACGCATGAGGATTGGTTGACCATTCCCAAGGGAAAAGAAAAGCAGCCTACACAAGCTTGTTTAAAACATTTTTTTAAATGTTTATTTATTTTTGAGAGACAGAGTGTGACTGGCAAAGGGGCAGAGAGAGAGGGAAGCACAGAATCCGAAGCAGGCTCCAGGCTCTGAGCTGTCAGCACAGAACCCCATGAGGGGCTTGAACCTACAAACTGCAAGATATGAGGGGCTTGAACCTACAAACTGCAAGATATGAGCGGAGCCAAAGTCCGACGCTTAACCGACTGAGCCACCCAGACGCCCCTACAAGATTGCTTTTAAAATGAATTTAATAAAAAACAGAAAGAATAAGGACCACAGCCAAGGTCAGCCATCCAGATAGTGGGAGCCTTAAAACAGAGACCAATGGCGTAACGTTGGTAATGACTCATCTGCTGAAGGATCCCTGTGAGGGACAGCGGTGGAGGTGTTGTGGCAGAAGCACAGAGAAAAAGGAGTTCTGAGATCCGGTGGGTCTCTTTACATGAAAACAGTAGATAAAGTTTCATGTCTTCCCAACCAGCCAATTGGTCCTGGGAGCATTTGGTCTAGCCAAAGTTCAGATGGCTACATTGAAAAGAGTCCAGATCTTTGCATCAATTTTCCAGATAGGAAATAAGTGGATGAAGCAAGTCTAAACACTTTTGCCATCTTTTCACTGTTTATTGTCACCCCTTTGCCCTCTTTCTCCTCCTGCTTTTTAAGTAAAGTATTATCCACCCATTTTATTTTCTTCTATTTCTTTTTTCCCTATATTTCTTTTTAAATTATGCAAGAAATGTAAATATGCTCACATGGTGGAAGATTAGAATATTATGGATGTACATGGAATAAACATGAAAACCCACTTCATGGTTCTCTATATTCCCACACCCCTCTTCAGAAGAAATCCATATCAATAGTTGGCTATCTCTCTTTTCAGTTATGCATATGTCCACATACATATACAGGCACATACTCATATATGCTTGTACTTACACATAAACTACATATATGAATATGCTACACACATATATACACATCTATACATGTATACACCTATATACACATACATATATATCCACATCTACAACTACACATAAACTATATATGTGGATATACTACATATATACACATCCATACCTGTATACACACATTTACATATCCACAGGCATACCTTCAACTACACCTACACATAAACTACACATATATGTACACACTCCTACATATATACACCTACACACATATACACATATATACCTACATCTACACATGAGCCATATATATGAATATACTACATATATACACATCCGTACATGTGTGTACATGTATAGACATAGCATATACACATAAATACACACGTACATTTAATTTATATGCTTAACCAGAATCGCGATATTCTTTTTTCCAAAATCTTCAAGAGATAGATGAAAAATTTGGCGATATGTCATTGTTTTAAGATCCCCATGTCTAGTAATACCTAGAAACTAGTGTGTAAAAATATGTAACCAACGCCTGAAATTAATATCACCCTGTGTGCTAGCTGACTGGAATTAAAATAAAAACCTAAAAAAACAGGTAACTGGACATGTTTTCTCATGCGCACATACCTCCCATCTCCATCTCTTAGGATTGTTTTGTTAGCAAATCACAGTTATTTTGTTTTATTTATGTGTTATGTGTACTGATTGGAGAGGCCATAAGCCTTTGGGAGACTGAATGGGGTATTCTCCAAAATTCTTGACATCGCCGCCTCAATCAGAGAATTCCACAGGCATGAGTTCTTACATGAACTTGGAAGTACCAAGATTAATGACCTAAGCGCTTTGGTTTTAGCTTCAAATCTAAAAGTGGAAAGAGACCCACCCATAATTAATGGAATACTGTTGACTTAGATTGGTAGGCTTTTTGCCACAGAGAAAATAAATGTACCCGCTTTGCAAACAGCATTCAGGTCTTACCTGTTCAAGAAAATTTGGTATCCTAAATCCAGACTTCTCTACCAGACCCTCCGAGCATGCTGTTTCACCAATCAGACAGATCCCTAGCTTCATAAGTTCCTTCACCACGGGGTTAATATAAATAATAACTGACCTCATTCATGCGCTTGCAAAATAATTTAATTTTCCCTGAAGTGATCTACTCTCAAACCCTTAGGAATACCACAACTCCTATCCAGAAGGCTGAAATTTTAATCTTCGAGAGATGCAATGTATAATAATTTATCGAAGTCGCCTTAGAACAGGAGACAGCAGGGGCACCTGGGTGGCTCAGTCGGTTGAGCGTCCGACTTCGGCTCAGGTCATGATCTCGCGGTCTGTGGGTTCGAGCCCCGCATCGGGCTCTGCCCTGACCGCTTGCTCAGAGCCTGGAGCCTGCTCTGGATTCTGGGTCTCCTTCTCTCTCTGCCCCTCCCCCGCTCGTGCTTTGTCTCACTCTGTTTCTCAAAAATAAATAAATGTAAAAAGAAAAAGGACAGGAGACAGCAAAGCTTTCAAAATTGAAAGTGGGAAGCCAGTTTCTAAACTTTTTTTATATCCCAAATATGGGATGGCGAAGGCTAAGAATTATCCCAACATTTTTAGATGGAAGAAGAGGCAAAAGAAAATATTTTGAACCTTATTTTACTTACATATTATCGATGTGCTGATGACTGACGGTGACATTTTTGGTCAGTCATTTTTTCTGGGGTCGGACTTAGATATACAAAGACCAACTTTCACCTATATCTACTTGAATGTCTCATAGGAATTACAAATGTAATTCCTGATTTCTGCCCTCTTCTCCTCACCATGTAAACCTACTTTCCCAAAGACATCTTTCTCAGTAAAAGACCCTGCCACCCACCCAGGTGCTCAACTAAAAAATGTAGGAATATTCTTGACTCCTACATTTTCCCCAAATCCTCACTTCTAATTCACCACCAAACCTTGTTAATTTTACTTCCAAATAGATCTCCAATCTTTCCATTTTGACCCTAGTCTAAGCTGCTGTTATCTCTTACCTGGATGTTGCAGGAGTTCCCCAAATGGTTTTCTTACTTTTAATTTTACTCTCTCATTCGTCGTTTCCCAGGTAGCAGCTAGAGTGATCTTGAAACCCTTGAATAGCTTCCCATTTCACTTGAACTAAAACCTTATCCCTTAAAATGGCTTGTAAGTAAAGTGGCCGTCTGTCCAGGCTTGCCGAACCTTGTTTATACCAGTCTTGTTTATGTCAGTAGACTGAGTTCTTACTCTGAGCACTCTTTTTCATTTCTGAAGCGTCCCACTTTGGATGGCAAGTTGTGATGACTTTACTTATAAGCCCCTACAGGCTTTGGCATCTTTCCTCTTCGATATTAGGTCAGGCTCTCCTGCGTCTTGTTCCTCCTACTCTAGTCACACCAAGTACCTTTTTGCTACTCAAATATGCCAAGGTCCTTACTACCAAAGGGACTTCACACCTCCTGTTCTTTACTCCATTTTATATCTGTTTCTTTCTACCTTTAGCTTCAACATCATCCTGTAAGGTTGTTCTTCTCTGATTGCTCAAACTATCAGGAGAAGATTTGCCCCTTCCTGACCCTCTCTAATAGCGCAATGTTTGTTTGCTTTTCCTAGCAATGCATATGAGTATTTGCAAGTATACATTACTTGTGCATTTACTGGTGCAGTAGAGTTTTCTTCATAGACAATTTGGGAAGACAAATGGGAAGAGAACATGTATGCTTTGTTTCAGCACTGAAACTGTGCCCAGCCAAGTGCCTGAGACACAGTAAGTAATCAGGATTTGTTGAATGGTGAGTGAGTGAATAAGTATATGAAATGGATGATTTGTAGTCATAAATTAGGAGAATTTGAGACTGGTCCATTTGGGTGTAATGGGAAGAAGCCCAGTTATAACAACTGAGACCATCTTGAAAGTCAGCCATACACCTGTCTTTGATTTGTGACCAGTTATCGATTATCTTGAGGCACTGAGCGAGGGACTGAGAATATAAAAGTTAACAGAGTACCTTTTTCAAGAGTTGACAGTTTTTTAGGAGAGATCAACAAAAACAAGTTATTTCAGCACAATTGGAGCACAGGGAAGGAATAACCTAATCCAGACTGGGGTTTGAGGAATCCTTTCTCAAGGAGGTGACCCCAGAATTGATTGGGACAGTTGTAGATCAGATGTAACATTGTCATTTTAAAAAAAAAAAACTCTTTTAAAAAATGTTTAATGTTTGTTGGTTTTTGAGAGAAAGGGAGAGAATGAGCATCCGAGGCAGGTTCTGCACTGACAGCAGAGAGCCCAATGCAGGGCTCAAACTCATAAACCGTGAGACCTGAGCTGAAGTCAGACCCTTAATTGACTGAGCCACCCAGGTGCCCCTACATTATCATTTTTAAGTGAGTAATGCATTAAATAGGTGAGTGGACATCTGTATGCTAAGAAGCTTGCATTGTGACATTTAGATCACAAGGTTATAAAGGTTTTGGTCTCACGACCACGTTATGCTGTTAAATATGGTTGAGGACCCTAAATAACTTTGACTTAGCAGGTTGTATCAACCTGTATTTACTGTCAGAAATTACAACCGAGGTGTCTCAAATATCTATCCATTCATCTAAAAATAAAACACTAAATTTATCAGATGTTAACAGAAATAACCTATTTTGATGCAAATCAGCTATATTTTCCAAAATAAGAATCAAATTTGGTGAGAAAAGAAGCACTGTCTTACGTTTTTTTGCCAATCATCTCTAGTGTCTGGCTGGAGTTCTCATATCAGTTTTTGCATTGAATCTACTGTGTTAATGGTAACTTTTTGGGAAGCATATGGAGAAAATCCAGCTTCTTAGAGATAAGTAGTCAAGAAAGTCAAGAATTCGTGGACCATCTGGAACAGACCTGCTACTCTAGACAATAACCTTCCATTACATTTTGGCTGGTAAGCATTAAACAGAGCCATGAATTGATACAATTTTGTGTTTTAGGTAGGTTATTCTAGCTGCTTGGTCAAAAACTTGAATGATGAGACCACAAGTTCAGAGGCTATTCCACAAGGTACTGTGACAGAATTAAAAGGACTAACTTACTCGTAGATGTTGCACATGAGGGAAAGAAAAGAGGAGAGGCTGGCCTCATGGAAGCGGAACACAGGTTTCTCTTTGACATGACCAAGGCTATAACGTTGCCAGCAACTGTAGTAAGGATGACATTTGGAAGGGTGAATCTCTGTGACATGGGAGGAAGGGGTGAGAAGTTCTATTGCGAATATGTCGAGTGTGAGTTCGGGTGAAACGTCCAGATAAAGGTGTCTGGGAGACGTTGGATTACGTGAATCTGGTGTATAGGGAAGATATTCACAATGGTGATAGATAATTGCAACTCATCAGCAAACAAGTGGTGGCCACATATTTGAGAAAGGAATAAATTCTGCAGAAAGAACAAATAGAGTGTGGAGAGTGAGCAAGCAGAGACACCTGAAAACTGCAAAGTCAGGGTTGGATGGACTTTGGGAATCTCACAGAGTGACCAAGAATGAGAATCACTGAGGAGGTGTGGCGTAACTAAAACTGTGAAGGTACAAAGTTCATGGAGGCTCATGGTTAATGAGTCAGTTGCATCAGAAAGATCAAACAAGATAACAGCAGACAAGATGACTGGTGTTCTTAGAACAGTATCAGGAAAATGGATTGGGGAAGAATGTAGGGTAAATTAGATTGCGGAGGGCTGAGGAGTAAATAGCAGGTGCAAATGGATTGAGGAAAACTAACATTTTCCTAGAAACTTGGCTGATGATAGCATGAAGAATAGTGCTGTAACTAAGACATTTAAGAGAATTTGTCTGATTAGCATAGAGAAGACTTGGACGTGTTTATGAAGTGAGGCAATGAAGCCAATTGAGGGAAGAAGTGGAAGACATGTGCTATCAATCATCACAGAATATTCTGGCGAATGGAAGGGATTATCAAGAGAGTAGGTAGTATATATCTTTATCTTTCTTGTTTTCTTCCAAATATCACAGAATGTTGATCTGTCAGAGAGAATTACAGATCAGTTGTAAAGACTAAAAAATTCGGCAGTAAGCAACAAATCATTTCTGTGGTTACTAAAGGAAATATTAAGAACTTTTCTACATTTAGTGACTTGGGATGAAGAATAAGAAATAAATGCTCCAACACACACACACACACACACACACACACGCGCGCGCGCGCGCGCGTGCAATGATCAAGACCTTGAATAGGAGAGAGAAGGAGAAAAGGTGAAGATTAGGTAGATAGTAATGATTCTTTTACCCCACTGGTTACAAATTATTCTCTGCTTCTTAGGCAGGAGAGGCTAGCCATGATACCAATGCTTCTGCAGAGTAAACCGAGTGAAGTTCTCATTACAGAAAGCAGGTGTGGTTTTTCTCAACGAATCCTTTTATTGTCCTCAAAAAGAATGGAAATAAAGAATGAACTCCTTAGGGAACTTTTCCTAAGTTGTGCTGTTTGGAACACTAGTGTCCTTTGAAATGTTAACAAATCATTAAAAATAATAGGCAGTTTACAGGCAAACTAGTTTGGGAAACACTGAGTTAAGCAAAGCAGAGCAAAGCTTTTTGAACAGAAGGACTTCTCAGAATCAGTACTATGATTACATGCATTGGGAATTATTCAAGTGGGTGATATAGCAGGCACTATTTTCCACACTTACTTAATCACTGTTTTCATTCAACACTCACTGACTTCTTGCCAGAAATTGGTGCACTAAGGAGTGTAGTTTGGGAAACACCACTCTAAGGTGTTAAACTCAGAAGTGCCTACCTGATTAATCAGGGTCACGATCCTTGTGTTTAAAATAGGTAAATTAGCCAGATACCTCCCTGACCCCCACATACTTAAAGAATTTAATCTTAAAGCTTATTTCCAAAAAAATTACACTGCAAATCGTATTAACACAGTGATTTCTAGTTTTGGCGTTACGATGTTCTGTTTTTGATTTTATAACGCTTACTCACGTCTGAAAAATAGTCCATAGACATAGTAGACTGTCAATAACAATGCTGATTGTTTTATATTTAAACTCTTTTTTTTTTAATGTTTATTTATTTTTGACACAGAGAGAGAGAGAGAGAGAGACAGAGCATGAGCAGGGGAGGGGCAGAGAGAAGGGGACACAGAGCCTGAAGCAGGCTCCAGGCTCTGAGCGGTCAGCACAGAACCCGACGCCTGGCTTGAACTCACGAACGGTGAGATCATGACCTGAGCGGAAGTCGGACGCTTAACCGACTGAGCCAGGCAGGCGCCCCTGATTACTTTATATTTAGATGAATTGTTACTTAACTTTGCTTTTGAGGTCAGTGGTAATATCCGATGGTAAGGGAAGCCAGGGGGAAGGCATCACCCGTGTTTACGCCCCAAGAAGAAGCATGGTGCTCCCAGCGCGTCTGTGAGAACCACAAACAGACCAACAAATGCATTACCCCTCCAATAAGATTTTGTCATTTGGTTCCAACAAGAAGAAGATAAGCTTATGGGAAATGTTTTATCTCGATTTTTTCTTAGCTCATACTGTTCCTTCATAAGAAGATCGTGTGGATTTTTTTTTATCCCTTTGAAATGCAGAATGTGCATGAATTCCAACTCAGTGTAGATGAGAATCACAAAAGAGTAAAAAGCATGATCCCTGCTTTCAATGAGTTTATAGTTAGCTTTGGTAGATAAGAGAATAAATGAAAACATCAACTGATATAAGTTTAAATTGTGTTACACATTATATGTGAAGCATCATAAGGCAGTACATAGTTAATTGAAATAAAAGACAGTAGACAGGCACTATGAGTCATATCTAAGTGCATATATGTGTATGAATTTTACGACCCACATGTAAATGTATTTTAGAAACGTGCTTACATTAATTTGATGTCCCACCGAGACAGATGAGGCTTGTTTTTTTTGGCTTTATCATTTTGGGATATACGGACGAGAGTTGAGACAAATCTGCTTCTTCCACCAGTCAGCTAACCACTAAGAACATGGCACTATCCCTGTGTCCTTGGAACACCCAGTCCCATCTGGACATTGGCTGGGATCTCGACAAGTTTAAATTAAGGTCTGATCTAAAGGAGAGACTCGGTCCCTCCACCTGGATCTCAAGAATCAGTCTGACACCCAAACCAGCCATCTGGTAACAGCCAGGCATTCCTGACATAATTCCTTGATGAGTCATTTTCAGAACTCTCAAGTTTGTGAAATGCACTGCTTTATTTTCATCCTCTCTCTCTCTCTCTCTTTATTTTCAGCGAGAAGAGCTTCCTGGTGTTGCTCTTCCTGTAAAAACATGATTAATATTCAGTCGTTGATTAGATCCAAATTTCTATAGATGGCAATGAACAGGTTGTTTTGTTCTTTCTCTCCAGCTGAGAACTCAGGGAAAGAACGTCATTGAATTTCAATTTCGACCTCAGGGAAATTCTTGATGACTTCATCCACTACATTATAGACTTCCCAGGGATGTGCCCCAAGCTTTCTGTGGAAACATTAAAACGAAATCCTTTTGAAAATGGGCCATTAAGAATATATACAAAAGAGAGGGTGGGCTGGAGAGAGTTGAAAGATCATGGCTGATCAACTAGCAGCTCAGTTGGTCATATAGAAATTATTAATTTTTAAGAAATATTAAAATAATTGGGTTAGAAATTCTAGAGATGCTAGAACTTCTATTGCACCAAGACGTATTCAGGATATGCCACGTCTAGACAAAAGAGAATAAGCTGAAAGGAATTTACAAAAAGAATACTGTTCCCTGATGTATAGTCCAGGCTTTCAATGTCAACACAGTATTATCAGTTAGAAGTTTCGTGGCATATATCATATCCTGAACACAGTGAAGTTGATAATCGTGCTTTAAATACATTTTCCATACTTTCTTAGGATTCGTGTTTCACTTATTGAATTTACTTGTCTCCTTCTTTCCAAAATGTCTTTGATTTTGATATTTAGTTAACAAGTGACATTCTAGGTACGGTGAGAAGAAAGCAATAAGCAAATCAATAAATGCCTGTAATTGTAAGCCACCAACAGCTACGGAAGGCTCAAACAGAGTCGGCAGCTTTGGGAAAATAGAATAACAAATACATATTTCATACATTTTAATAGTTAGATATAAGTGTATAATATTAATATATAGTGGTTGAAACATACATGTCTCCATCGATATCGTATACAGATATTGTAAAGATGTACATGAATAAAAAAGCACCTACAGGGAAAAAGAACATAATTTATTAGTGCGATAGGAAAAGAGGAACAAATATTTCAACTTCAGGGCATGTTGAACGCAATTGTGCAAAAAGCAGCCCCGGGGAGTTCTGAGGACATTTTATTTACCTAATGAAATTTTCCTGAGGCTAGAATATGAAGTGCTCTTAATTTTAAAGGGCATGAGGCAAAGTGAAGAGTTAGCAATTATCTCTAAACGTGGGCAACAAACCACTTGCTTCCACTGCTCCCAGGTTTCAATAGTTATGGGTCATTCCTTTAAGCAAATTGTGAGACATTTCACAAGCTATTGACAGGGCTAGGTCCTAAGTAAATAGGAGACAAAAATGTCTGTGTTGCTATTATGTTTCATTTATATACCAGGTCTTTGAGGGTTTTTTTTTTAAGTTTATTTATTTTGAGAGATGTAAAGACAGCCTGAGTGGGGGATGGGCAGAGAGAGAGAGAGAGAGAGAGAGAGAGAGAGAGAATCTAAAGCAGGCTCTGCACTGCCAGCACAGAGTCCGAAGTGGGGCTTGAACCCACAAAACTGTGAGATCCTGACCTGAGCCGAAACCAAGAGTCACACGCTTAACCCCTTGGGCCACCCAGGTGCCCCAGGTCTTTGAGTTTTAAAACGGAATCCATTATCAGAAAGAATGGATGATATCTAAGACCTCTACTTATCCTCTGGAATGTAGCACTCTTGACAGGAATGCCCTTGGAACATCCAGATACAGCAATATTCAGAGAATAATAACATTTTCATGAAGTTAAAAATGCATATTTCCCAAAATAGAAATGTAAGTATAATATAGCTTCGAGGGCCTCAGAATGAATTATTGGCTCCTCAAAAACCAGATTTATTTTGCCCTTCCTAGGAAGCAGGTGATCTGGGACTGAAGGGTAGGAATACTCAATCACAGAGCATTAGCTGTCTTCTGATATTTAGTACCATGTTTTAAATAATGACATTATACAATAATTTTTTTGATTTTAAAGTTGTTTATTATTTGTTGCTACTTTGCTCAGAACATGAGAGTTTAGGATTCTTACATGTGTCCCCACCCTACCCTAATTATTAGTAATTGAACCATGTAGGGTATTACGATTTCATTTCCCTTTTCGTGTATCTTATCATTTTGCTTGGAGTTAATTCTTGCTTTACTTGTGTGTGTGTGTGTGTGTGTGTGTGTGTGTGTGTGTGTATGTGGTTACCATTAGGTTTGTTATTGTTTTAGTTTTTAATGTTTGGTTTCCTATGCAGCTAACACTAACTAGCTCATCCTGAAACTCACTAATAATCAATAAAACCCCTTTTCATGTAGTCAAATACATCAGTTGAACCTACGAGTTCCACATTTTTCTTGAAGCCAATTTTTTTGGAGTCCTCTTCCTCCTGCTCGAATCTGGATGGGTAGCTCTCAGGCCTGCTACACAATTGTCTTCTTGGACACAATTTCTTCTCTCCTGTCATGGGAATGTCTTTCATTTCTCTTACATGCTGGATCTCCTCTTTTTTCCCACATCTTCCATTCTCCTGGTGCGTTTGGTAACTCCTCTAATGAATTTCTGGGAATCATTCCAGAATGTTCGGCTTAGATCGGGGCCCGGCAAACTAGAGCCTGTAGGCCAAATTCATGGCCTGTTTTTGTATAATCTATGAACTAAAAATGGTTTTTACATTCTTGAGGTGTTGTTAAAAGTCAAAAACAAAAACAAGGAATAATAGGTGGCAGAGATTATATATGACTCATAAAACCTAAAATATTTACTATCTTGTCCTTTACAGAAAAAAGTTTGCCAAAGTCAGGCTAGCCCTTGTGGTGATTTTGTAAAGGTGAATACCCTGTACCAAATCTCTTTCTTTGTAAATTAGAGTGATTTACATGATTTACATTGATGCAACTAGTGTTTTCTTGTTTTTCTATGATTTTAAATTACTGATTCAATATCTTAAATGGCTAGGTTATTTCAGGTTTTTTTTTTTTTTTTAATTAAGTCAATTTTAACAATGTGTTTTTAAAAAACTGTGGTTTTTTTTTTTGCTTTTAATTTATTTTTATTTTATTTTATTTTTACTTTTTGGCTTGATCAGTTCAGCTAAGATGCTGTAAATTTTTTAGTATTTACATAGGATAAATTTTTAGGTTTCTTAATCCTCTATTTTCTCTCTACATTGTATGTTACTAATCCAAATTTGGCTTTATCATTCCATTCTTTTGTCCTTTTTTCTGATATTGTTTCTCGATTTCTTAGGCTAAATGCTTATTTTTTAAAATTTCATCTTTTAACATTTCTAATTCAAAGATTTAAGCTCTATACTTCTAAGTATTGCTTTTTCAGTATTACTCAGGTTTTGATGTGTAGTATTTTTGGGTATTGGATAGTTTTATTTTTTTTAAATTTTCATTATTATTTCTCTTATGTCTCAGATATTGAACTATGTTTTTCTTTTATAAAAATTCCATTATATATGAAAAAATTCCAGATAAAAAGAACAATGCTGATTATATTTTTATTTAATTTATAATCTTGCTGTATTATGGGTGGAGAATTAAGTCTTTATGATACCAAATTTTGAGATTTGCCATTTTCACGATTTAACCGTATTATAGGCTAGATTAAGAAAATTTTTTGTACGATTAAAAAGTATGTTTTGGGTACAACGTTCTAAACATCTCTATACTGAACTTGTTAATTGTGCTATTTAAAATCCATATACTTATCAAGTAGGAATAGGGATGTTAGTGAAATTATCTATTTCTTATTGTGGTTCTGTTGATTTTCATTTTACATATGTTGGTGATATGTTATATATATCATCCTCCTAGTGAACTAAACATTTTATCCTGATGTAGTGACTGTTTCTCCAGTATTGCTTGCTATGAAGTCTACTGGATTTGGTATAAATATAGTGATGTTGGGCTTCTTTTGGCTAACATTGTCTTTTACTCTCAAATTTTCTACATTATTTATATATATATGTATATATATAAGATATATATATATATACATATATATATAAAAGATACATATATACATATATATGTATACATATATCTTTTGTTAACAGCATATAAGTGAATCTTTTAAATCCAAAGTAATAATCTTTGCTGTTGGGCTGCTAAATTTAGTGGGTACATATTTATTATGATTATTTATATATATGGAATTATTTCTACCATTATAAATTCTTCCCCTTTTTCTAAATTTTTGAGTGCATTAGTTTCTTCTCCATCTTGTTTTTTAAATTATTTGACTTTTTCCCTCTCATCTTCTATTCCTCTATTGATTTTAAATTATAAACTCAGTTTCTTTTTCATTAATACTTACCATAAAATTTTTTACCATACTCCTTTATTTTATTCTAACGTGTGAGGATTAATTTTATGTATCAGTTTGAGGGGGTTAAGAGATACCCAGCAAGCTGGTAAAACATTATTTCTGGGTGGGTCTACGAGGGTGTTTACAAAAGAGATTAGTATTTGGATTGCTGAACCGAATAAGGTAGATGGTGCTCCCCCATGTGAGTGGGCAGTGTCCAGTAGGACCCAAATAGAACAAAGAGGCAGAGGAAGGGTGAACGCGATGTCCCCGTCGGAGCTGGGCCCAGCTTCTCCTGTTCTGGGACACCAGGACTCCCCAGTTCTCAACCCTTTAGACTAAGATTGAGAACCCTGACTCATGTATAAAGCTAATCACTACCTTTGCCCTGCTACTTAACATTTTGGCTCCAATAGCACTACAATCCAAGCAATTTATCCTCTCTTCCATACCATCAGTGCACTGTATTTTTGTTCTCTTGTGTATTTTAAACAAATTAGAAAATATTAGTTATTTTATACAATCACTGCTTGTGTGAATTGCTCATATGCTTTCCCAATTTCTTTACTCAGCTATTCCTTCTTACATTACAGACAATCTACATGTGATTATTCTGCCTAAAGGATTTTTTTTATCCTTTCCTTTAGTAAATGTTACTGATGGAAAATTCTCTTATGATGTTTTTTTCCTAAAAAATATCATTATTATTTTATATAAAATATAAAATATAAAATAGTATATTATATAAAATATATAAAATAATATACATTATTATATATAAAAAACTATTAAATAGTTTTTTCTGGGTATGCAGTTTTAGGTAGATAATTGTTTTTACACAGCACTTTGAAGATATCATTCCAGGCATTTCAGCTTCCATTATTGCTGTTGAGATATCAATGAAAAAAATTGTTGTTAATTTGTCAGTAGTATGTTTTCTTTCAGCCAAATTTTAGACCATTACTTAGTCTTCAGTGTTTTTTGGTTTTACTAGGATAGGTCTAATCGTAGATGTATATTATTTATCTTATACAGGATTCTTAACTCTAAAATCTCTTGCTTTTCCATAATTTTGAAGAATTATTTTATTCTGTGTTCAAATATTTCCTTTCCCTTTTTTCTCTAATTTCTTTCCAATTTTATAATGCTTGTTGGGCATTAGACTCTCTCCTCTCCTCCAAGTCTCTTAAACTCTTTTTTATATTCTCTTTCTTTGACTCAATATGCTAAATTCTGGGTAAATTCTTTGGATATGCTTTCCATTTCACTATTTCTTTCTTCAGCCTGATCTGATATTCTGCTTAACTCATCCTCTGAGTTTATAATTTCAATTGTTATAGTTTTTACTTCTAAGTGATCTATTTTTCTTTTTCAAATTTGTTTGGTAATTTATAGACACTTATTTATTAATATCTTAATCATTGCTTTTATTTTTAAAACCTATTAAGTATTTTTATTGAAAAATTTAAATATCAGAAATATTGGCTCATCCGATTCTGCTATCTATGTTGTTTCTGCTGGTTTCCCTTTAAGACTTTTTTTTCCTTTGTGTATTTTGTGATTTTTAACTGTGAATTCATGTTCTGTGGAACATTATCCCGGGAAACATTTTACGGTCAATGTTGGAAGTGGATCTCTGCTTAGATTATTTTCACTTGATTTTGTGAGGTCACTAGGGCACTAGTGACCTAAAGCTACCTTAAAATACATTTTTGGAATGAGATGCTTTGGATTCAATTGCAAGTCTGAGTTTGGGAAGCAAATTCACATTAAAGACAGATTTTGATTTTAAATTTTCTTTTCTTTTTTTTTTTTTTAACATTTATTCATTTTTGAGAGATGGAGAGAGACAGAGCATGAGTGGGGGAGGCACAGAGAGAGAGGGAGACACAGAATCAGAAGCAGTTTCCAGGCTCTGAGCTGTCAATACAGAACCTGACACGAAGCTCGAACTCACGAACCGTGAGATCATGACCTGAGCTGAAGTCAGACACCGAACCGACTGAGCCACCCAGGCACCCCAGATTTTGCTTTGAAATTCCAAGGAAATATTTTTGCCCTTCACACCACAAGTTTAAGACACGCAAGTTTTTGATATCCCCTTCTATGAATGTGTTTATATCAGCCCGTGCCATCTAATAACTATTTCTTATTAGACTCTTCACTTTGGATAAGCCCTAGATTTTTTTCTTCAGCTCCCTCCACGCTGCAGTCATCAAAGCAGAGTAAAATCCACACTAGTAATTGTTGGAAGCAAGATTCAACAATGTATGCTAAAATCAGTAGACACAAAGTTGAGATAAAACAGGGTATTTTAAAGAATATGGTTTTAAAGAATCTCTGCTAAGATATTATTAATTACAAAAGGAAAATTGGTAACTTTGTAGTGGAGAAACCCAACAGACAGCCCCTTAGCCACATTGTCAAGGTCAACATCACCAGCAATAGTATCATGTTGACATGGTGACGCACAGAGAAGAGAATCACTTCTGTGGTGTTCTCTCCAACATCATGGAACCTCAATCGAATCATGAGAAAACATCAGACAAACTCAGATTGAAGAAAACTACAAAAGTAGCTGACCATTTTTCTCCAAACGTGAAGGTCATGGAAGACAAGTAACGACTAAAGAACTGTCAGAGATTGAAGGAGAAGTACCAGCTAAATGCAACGTAGAGTCCTGAAAAAGAAGAATGTTGAAACTCCTAAGAAGTCTGTAGTTCATAATTTCTTAGTTTTGGTCATTGCACTGTGATCATGTAAGACGTTAACATTGGAGGAAGCTAGGTGAAGGATACTTGGGAACTCACCGTACTGCTTTTGCAACTCTGTCCTTCAAACAGTGGTTGGAGTGATATGATAAAATCCTCCAGTAGTTTCCAACTAATGACCAGGCCCCATATAGTCTAGACCCATGCATCTCTCTGAAATCATCCAACCATTCTGTCTTTCATGTAAAGTACAGGCCAGTAAGGGATTATTGATCAAATACAGCAATTTCTTTCTTACCTTAGGATCTTTGCACTTGCTGTTCTCTTTGGCTGGAAAGTCCTCTCTGAGACCCCAGATCTCAGGATGATGGGATTTTTAAACTCACCATTCAGGGTTCTCCTCAAGCGTCACCACCTCAGATTGAGGAGAGAAAAAGCAGCCCTTTCCTGACTGGCAGTCATTCTTTATCCCATTTTTCTACTTTTTATAGCAATACCATTTTCTTAAAGCTATCATTATATTTTGACTTGCCGATTATACGCATTTCCCTCTAACACTCTTAAAAAGAGCAGTTTTCTTGTGCGATTTGTTCAGTGATCTACGTACAGGACCCAGAACCTAGTAGGCCCTCGAAAACATTCAGAATGATTAATTTCTCTCTTTTTCCCCAAAGCCAGTCACAACTACTTTCAGATGCTTTATTCACATTGAGACATTAATGGTTGAATGGGAAGACGTAATTATCCAAGCTCTCTTATCTCACATTGGATGGAATTAACCATAAGAAAAATATCTATCATATGAAAGACATATTATTAACTATAGAACAGAAAACTAATTCTGAGTTTTAAATTCTTGCAAAACAGTAGAATGTGTGCACTGGAAAGAGGCAGTGTGTACAGTATGGTAGTAAAACATTTGGGGCTTATCATGGATTGAATTCTACTTTGCCAGTTACCACCATTTACTTCTCGTGACTTTGGGCAAGTTATTTAATCACTGTGCTTCAGTTTCCCCACCTGTAAGTTAGCAATACTGTTAATAGTGATCATAAGTACAATATAGCATTTTATGAGAATTAAATTAGAAATCATTTTAATAGGGTACACTATTGAACTCAAAATGTTAATTCCATTTACCTTTCATTCCTTAACTTGTTTCCATCTTCCAGAATTGATGAATTCTGAGACTCAGGAGTTAATTGCTTTAGCTATGTAGATAGTTAAGAATAGAGTTACAGTAGATACTTAGGTAATAATATCTCCATGTGTTACTGATTTCTGGAAGTATTTATATTAGATAATAAATTTAAGCGTCAAGATAAGTGATAAGATAATTTATAATCAGGTTCAGGGCTTGATCACTGGGAAATAGAAAGAACTTGGAGGTCAAGGCTTATTCCCCGAGGGATTGGATGGGATTCAGATTTCCCTGTACCAAACAGGAAGTGCGAAACTGGGTAGCAAACCTACATATGTACCAGAGTGTGGCTGTGAATTCTTCAGGGAGAATTCTTTCCCCTCCCATCCAATGCCAAGTTTTAGGCAGGCACATCTCCATGTCTCCTTCGATATGTGAGTATATTTCTAGTTTGCTTCGATACATCAGGTTCCAGTACTTGTTAGCTGATTATTAACACTGCCATTCACGTATAAAAGCCATTTTTTTTTCTTAAATTTTCTTAAATTTTTTTCACGCACTTCAGTGTCAGAGAAGATTCTTTTATCATTAGTGGCAAACCTACCGACAATTAGAGCATAAAAGCTTTGACAGCTGACTTGAAACACATGTAGAGCAGGAAAGTATTAGTTCTGCTGGACAACATTCAGCCATATCCTTCCCCGTGGTAATGACCTTCCTTTTCTTCATTGGGCATTTTATGAAACATAAAACAGCCAGATCACAGGGACAGTGCTAGAGAGCAGTTTGAGCTATCATTATTGAAACAGCTTCCAACTACCCACATCTTTGAGGAGAGACGTGTGAGGCAGAGTGGGCCAGGCTTTCCTTTTTTCCTGCTGGTATTTGTTTTTGCCTCTGATGGTATTCCCTGCTCAGTAATATATGCTTTGACTTTGTGACCTGTCTTCCTGCAATAATTCTTTGGTGGAAAAATCCACTAATTCAGCCAAGAGTTAGTTCTTCCTCTGGCCCCACGTGCCTGGCCCAGAGATCACAGCTTTTTGGGTTAGCAAACACGTTCAGCCGGGTTACTGTATGAGTCATTCAGGACTCTTTCCCTAATGCTAGGCCAGTGGGACATCATTCTGTTTCCAAGTTCAAGATCTCAATTAATTTGTGTATAATGGAAGATGACTATAACCTGGGATAAATAACAATTGGTGAGCTAGTATACTAATCTTCTATATTTTTGGAAGTGGTGTTGGGGGAGAGCAGTAGCAGAATTGAGGAAGAAGGAGAAGATGTATTCTTTCAAAGAGTAGAAAAGTCTATTGGCTAAAATTATCACAGAGTCTCTCACAGAGATTACCAAGTTTACTGATGACAGATAATAACATTAGTATTATTTGCTTCACTTGGAATTTTAATGCATTAAATTGAATAATTCAGGACACTAGATTCTGTCAGAAGATCTGTTGGCGCATTCCCGTTTGGTGTTGTATTATCTGTGACGCTACAACATGTCTTGGTTCCTGCATATATAAAATATTGACTTTAGAGTATTTAAGAATAAAGCTTGGCCCTTGTGTGCTGCTGGTGGGAATGTAAAATGGCGCAACCAAAAATTTCATTTTAATTTCAAAAAATTAAAAATAGAATTATCATATGATCCAGCCATCTCCTTCTGGCTTTATATCCAAAATAGTTGAAAGCAGGGTCTTAAAGAGATATTTGCATACTCACGTTCATAGCAGCACTATTCACAATAATTATGAATGGAAGTAACCCAGGGTCTATCAATGGATGAATGGATAAGCAAAATGTAGTACACACACACACACACACACACATGAACACTATGTAGCCTTAAAAAGAAAGGAAATGCTGTCACATGCTACAACATGGATGAACCTGGAGGACATTATACTAAGTGAAACAAGCCAGTTACAAAAACACAAATACCGTATAATTCCACTTACGTGCAGCATCTAAAGTAGTCAAATTCATAGAAATAGAAGTGGTTACCAGGGGCAAAAGAAGGGAATTTATTGTTTCACAGGTACAGAGTTTCAGTTCTACAAGATGAAACATTTCTGGAGATCTGTTTCACAAGAATGTAAATATACTCAATGCTACTGATCTGTATCCTTAAATACGGTTCACACTGTGCATTTTGTCTGTGTGTGTGTGTGTGTGTGTGTGTGCGTGTTTTACCACACACAGAAAAAGAATCATTTTTATAAAATGTAGGAAACATTCTTTTTCTGTCTATCTCATAGGACTGATGTCAGGATCAGACGAAGGTAGTACATGGAACAATGCTTGGCCAAGGATAATTCTTGCAGCACTGCGTGTGATAGAAAATAATTAGGAACAATCCAGGAGTTCATCAATAGGGGGCTATGTCCCCAGACAGTGACATATCCGTGTATGGAAGACAATGTAGCTATAAAAACAAGTGATGAGAAAGCGCTCTTTAGGGAACAGTCTCTAAGAGGTTAAGTGGAAAAAAACCCTGCAGAACAGAATTTATAACATGGTGCCTTTTGCGTAAGAAACAGGAAAATATGAATATATATTTGCATATTCTTGTATTCTCATGAAGAAATTCTAGAAGGTATCAAAGAAACTCAAAAATAGTTACCTGGAGTGAGGAGGAAATGGAGTGAATGGGGCCAAGGGTAAGAAATGAGATTTATCACACTTTCCGTTTAGATTGTTTTGATCCTTGAAACATCAGAATGGAAAAGGTCAATATGTGAAGGGGATTTTGCAAGCTATAAAGCATTGTATATATGTAGAGGGCATTGTTATGATCATGATTGATTATTTACAGTGTATTACTGATAATTAAGTACGTTAAGACACCTGGTCAATCAAAAAATTATCAGTCAAATTCCTTTCAGCTGTATGATATACCTAAACAGAAAACATTCAATTCCGGCACTCTTCAAGCTCTCATAAATTTGGGCCGTGTTGATTTGTCATACTCTGATTTGCCTCCTCTCCCTTTCCCAAGGTCTCTCTTCTGCTCAAATAGTTTGATTTGTACATTTCAGTTGGAGGTGACACATCACCTCATTGGCAGCCAGAGCTGGTATAGCCAATAAGATTGGTGCACAATTGCCATCCCACTTCCTAATTGGTGGGTCACTTCTCTTTTAGCTGCAGAGTGACTAAATGGGGGAGGCCATGGCCCCAGAGAGATATCTATTCTTTGATCATGAGGAACAGAACAAAGCTGCCTCCAGCCCATGGTGTTATACCTCCCAGGACAGTGGTCTTCCAAGGGAGGTGATTTTGCCTCCCAGAGGACATTTGGCAACATCCGGAGATATTTTTTTATTGTCATGCTCAAGGAGTGGCCTGCTATTGACATTCAGGGGGTAGAGACCAGAGATGTTGCTAAATATCCTGCAATGTATCAGCCAAGACTTATCTAGCCCAAAATGTCAATAGTGTCACCAAGGTTGAGAGATACTATCTTAGGAGAAACGGCATTTTACCCGAGGACTTTGAAAACCAGAGAGCGTTGAAGATGTATAGGAAGGGCTTCTTAATGCTGAAATGTCAGGACCATGGCAACTGGTGGCAGGATATCTTGGGGTCCTCTCAACACATATCACTGTGTGTGTCTTCTCAGTCCTATTCTCCAAACTTCCTTGGCTCACAGTTGATTAATGGGTTAGTTTGCTTGCTTCACCTGTTATGGTGAAAGGCATGCCAATCCCTAACAGCAGGAGTCCTGTTTTCCTAAAAGGTTCTGTTCCTATCAATATGCTCTCTGCTACCTCAAATGTGATCATCTTCAAGGCCCATCCTCTGCCACCTCCATGCTGATTATTTCCTTTGTTTCCCCAGCTTACCTCATGTGTACCTCTAGTCTAGCATGGGTCAAGTTGATGGGTTATGTGTCTGGGCTCCCTATTGTAATGGGAGCTCCTTAGGAACGTACTCTGTTTTGCTATTACTCCACACAAAGTAAATGCTCAGGATGTTTGTCGAATCAGTGAATGAACTCAGCTTTAAAATGTAGAGAAAATCCTATTTCCAAGAAAATAATCATACCATGTATTTTTCATACTGTTAATAAAATCACATTTTTAAATGCACATTTTTTTTTCCCTCAGTAGAATGCAGTCCATCTAAAAGAGTCCGGCTTTGGGGGACCTGGGTGGCTCAGCCAGTTGGGCGGCCGACTGCAGCTCAGGTCATGATCGACAGTCTGTGAGTTTGAGCCCCTGGAGCCTGCTTCCGATTCTGTGTCTCCCTCTCTCTTGCCCCTTCCCTGCTTGCTCTCTGTCTCTCTCTCTCTCTCAAAAATAATAAACATTAAAAAAAATTTTTTTTTAAAGAGTCCGGCTTTGTGAGAGGAACATATACCATGATGGCCAAAGGGGATCTCCTCTGTTGACATTAGTTGCCAGATTTACAGGTTTCTTACAGTTTTCTTTTTATATATTGTTTCCAGCACTCAAATAACTGAGTGCCCATTTTATACAAACCTCTATACCATGTGATTTAGAGATACAGGGACGCATCAGGCATGGCTGATAGAATCTGACTTGTGGTGGGAAACAGAAAGAGGCTCAGTTTTAAAAAGTTGACGAACAACATATGAATAATAAAAGGAGAGCATGCAACTAATGAGTAATATAGGCACAAAGTCTATTGACACTTAAGAGGCAGGCTTCAATCCGAAAACATTGTTCTCGTGATTGCTTACAAATGAGGGCTGTGTTCCAATGGGTAGAGCTCTTTCTGCTCCGGGTTGCAGCGCAACTTGACGAGTGAGGAAGAAGTCTGTAAGTTTGCTGAGAAGCACCATAAATACACCAACAGGGCTGGGCTGCATTAAGGAATGACTTAGCAAATGTACTAGATGATAAATGGTGTGGCCATGACCCCTCTCCACCGGTACCTCCCATGGTGGGCTGCGGAGGGAATGTGTCTGGACTCCCTTGCACAAATGCCAGGTAACTGCTGAGTGGTGCTCTGCGACCAGTTTCTATGGAAAGATGTTTATAGAAGACCTGGCAAATTTGGCCTTGCGCCTACAGCAATGGTTTTCAGAGGGTGGTTCTTGTCCCAGCAGCGTTGGTATCACCTGGGAGCATATTACAAACACAGATACTCGGTCCTCCCTTCAGATGTACTGCACCAGATAGTTGGAGAATGGTGTTGTAAATCTTTGTTTGAACGAGTCTTCTAGTGGGTTCTGATGTCCTGTGAAGTTTTGAGAACCACTGGTCTGTAGGAAGCACATCATTAAGGATTTATTTATTACTTACCTGGTGTCATCTTTATGAGGGCTCAGGAGACAAATTCGTATCCGCTATGCTTTCTTGAGTATTTAAAAAAAAAATCATAGGAAGAGAGTGAGTTATGTAACTGATCAATTTCCTGTTTCTCCCTGACCGCTAAAAAAAAAAAAGCAAGAAATCAACACCCATGGGGCGCCTGGGTGGCTCAGTCGGTTAAGCGTCCGACTTTGGCTCAGGTGATGATCTCACAGTTCATGGGTTCGAGCCCCACATCGAGCTCTGTGCTGATGGCTCAGAGGCTGGAGCCTGCCTCAGATTCTGTGTCTCCCTCTCTCTCTGCCCCTGCCCCGCTCACTCTCTGTCTCTCTCTCCTTCAAAAATAAACATTGAAAAATTAAAAAAAAGAAATCAACATCCATGTCTCTTAAAATAGTACATATTATGGTGCACATTGTTGTATTATTTGTTTTCATATTCCTATCCCTTTTCTCAGGTCCATTTGATTTCTCTATTTTATTTTATCGCATGTGTCCCCCTACGTTATTCATTTATTTTTTAATGTAGACTGTGACTATCTCAATGTGAGAGTGTTAGTGTTATGTGTCAGTCAAGGTTAACCAGGACTAATGCATTTGACCCGCCAGTAAGAGTTAAAATGTACTTTTCCTATTCCGATTCATCTCTCATCTTTGGGCTTAACTGGCTGTGAAGCAAGCAGTTTCTTTAACGTTTATTTATTTTTGAGACAGAGAGAGACAGAGCATGTACGGGGGAGGGTCAGAGAGAGAGGGAGACACAGAATCTGAAACAGGCTCCAGGCTCTGAGCAGTCAGCACAGAGCCTGACGCGGGGCTTGAACTCACGGAACACGAGATCATGACCTGAGTCGAAGTCGGACACTCAACCGACTGAGCCACCCAGGCGCCCCGAAGCAAGCAGTTTCAAGTATGGTAGTTCTTAGGTGTTCCCCTGACCTCCGGAGCTTGAAAGAGTCCACATGCTTTACGGAGCTTTGGAAACTCTGGCTCCTAATACCCTGAGTCAGTCTGAAAACACGCCACGTGAATTGACTGCTTTGTCTATCCTTGGTTGTATCAGAAGTTACCTCTCTTGCACAAGAGATGTGTTCCTAAAAAGCTACATGTAATCTGAGCCACATTTACACGCTAGATGGGTATTGAAAGGAATCTTATGGTAAACCCTTCAGTACTACAAAGGATTGGCTTCTCCTGTAATGTATTTGTTGTAAAATCAGATTTTCAAAGATCCGACTTTATACATAGTGAGATTTATCTACGTATGGCTTATGGTACTCTATACATACTTCTACCATAAACTAAGGTAAGAGTTCCCTGAACTGTAAAGGGTAGGAGAAAGTCTGAGAATCAGAACACCAAAACTTTAATAAGGTGACGCTCTTTCATCGGCGAAACTTCGAGTCTGGTGATAACAACGGAGCATTTGTGAAAGGCTCACTTACCAAACTTTTTTTGTGAAAACAGAATTAAGTCAAACCACACTACAGCATACTAAGAATGTCTGGAAACGCAGTAGAACATTCCAAGATAAAATATTAGGTCATTTCAGGGCTTTAGGTGGGGTGAAGTGAGCTAAATTGGGCCTCAGATTGCTTTCTGGTGTTTTTTATTTTTCTTTTGAGAGCTAAAATATGTGCCTGAATGGGAAGAACAGGAGAAAGGGCATCTGAAATCCTGCCTCATTCATTCATTCAATAAATACATATTGAGTTTCTACTATATGCCTGGCAGTGTGCTAAATTCTGAGGATATGGCAGGAAAAAATGGACAAGTGTCCTGCTCACCGGGAGCCCACAATATAGACTGTAAGCCAGGGGAGAGTGGTTTCGGTCTACTCACTTATCACCCTGGCTCCTTGTTCGCTAATGTGTAAAATAAAGTTGTTAGACTAGATACTCTTTCTCTGATGTCTCAGGTAACTCACGATGGCTTTGGTTCTTAAATCAGAGACCACTTCCTTAATAATGCAAAGAACTGAAAGTTCCAGAGTTTCTAGCTTTAGGGTAGCCAACGGATTGAAAGGGGGAGGCTGAAGAATTTGCAGGGAAGCTCCATTTCCTGAGTCAAGACAGTATTTCCAATGACGTTGAGTGCCATTTAAGATGATGGGCAAGTGGAAATTGAACCAAGGCTCACGTCCCCAGCCGTCCCCGTGGCACCGCCTGTGTTTTGTCTTCTTTTATTCCTTTCCTTTGTATTTTATTTTATGTTTTGCCTCTTCATCCCAGTCTGGTATGTGAGACAACTAAATTTGAGAACATGAGTTAGCAAAGTCAGAGCCAGTTCAGGTCAGGCGAAAATGAACTCATCCGTTTCCATTTTGGGGGATAGAGTGGGAAGAAACAGAGATGTGCTCCAACTTCAGAGTCAATTAACATAGAGAGATGAAAAGCCAGCACAACCTAAGTCTGTGTTTTCCTGAGAGCTTTCTGGGTCCAGGATGAGAGCAGGAGGCCTGGGGAAACTTCAGACAGCCTGCACTTTCCTCTTCTGATGTCCATAGAAACAACAGACTAAAGGAGTCTTAAAGAATCACCTGAACTGAGGTGCCATTTTTGTTGGCAGTCCTAATACCATGCTCCTTGTCCTGGTTGGACAAGAAACTCTCTGATTTTTAAAGACCACAGGAAAGTGATAATAAGGTTGGCCATTACATCCTTAACCAGATATTCTGCTGTTGAACAGTTCTATCTATTGCAAATCTCATTCTCTGGGTTGACCTGGATCCCCATTCTATAATTCTCTCCTATTTTCTCCTTCTGTCATTTGCTTTACTGACTAAAGAAAAGGGGGCCAACCATATATTCTTTTCCAGTTAAATACTGCACATCCCACATGCTTGTTTGGAAACAGTGCCATACCTGTGCACTGGTGACCTAGAGACGGCATGAAGTTCATCGTAGGCCCCAAACAATGTTCTCCTGCCATGTTATTTTCTGCAATGTTTGCATTGTCTGGAAAATGTCCTTAGATTTTTCACCAAGTTTCTCCTCCATCTTGAATAAAATCATTCCGGATTTTAATTTTCTCTGGGTCAGCCTGGGGTCACCTATTAACTGAATGAACACAAATAGGTTCTTGGTGCCATCACTGAGTCGTTGCTGAAAATATGAAACCCCTGCAGACCTGGGACCTACCCAGTAGATATCACTCCCCCACATTATCACATTTCCTTCCTGGACTCATTTGCACTTTATAGCTCTCTTGCTCAGGAATTGCATTGCTAGTCCCTACGGCTCTAGACATCTGTTTTCTTAACATTAATTTCATGTTCTTTTTTTCATATTCCCCAGCTCCTTCTTGCAAAGGATACGCCTTGACCCCAGGGAGCACTGTCCTTCGGATGAAGTGATTGCTCGAAAATGCTTATTTTTAATTCTTTCAAAGCTTTGTGAAAACCTCTTTAAATCTGTACAAACATGACTGATTTTCAGACATTCACTCGGGACTTGTTACATGGCTGCAAACAGCTTCTGCATAAGAAAAGCACATTGCGTTATGTTTGTGTCTCTTATAATCCAAGAGGGTGAATCAGCTCTACATAATATTTAATAAAAACAGCAACTCATCAGAGAACGGTTACTTCTAGGCAAGAGTGTCTGGGAGATCATGCTTGCCTTTTGTCAGTTGGACTAGAAAGCTTTATTTTTTAAAAATATTTTAATGTTTATTTATTTTTGAGAGAGAGAGAGAGAGACAGAGAAAGAGCGAGAGAGAGCGAGAGAGCATGTGCAGGAGGGGCAGAGAGAGGGAGACAGAGGATCTGAAGCAGGCTCCATGCTGACAGCCCAGAGCCTGATGTGGGGCTCGAACTCACAGACCACGAGATCGTGACCTGAGCCAAAGTCGGACGTTTAATGGGCTGAGCCTCCCAGGAGCCCCAGAAGGCTTTATTTTAGATGGTAGCTTTATTCTGTCCCTTTTTTCAGAATTTGGCAAACTGACCTGTATGACCCAAGGTCCATAGACAATAGAAATTCATCAAACGGTTCTCAGATGGGCGAATAGCTCCTTTCGCTGCTTGAATGGGCTCCCTCATCTGTGAACGACTGTTACCATTCTGATGGCGAATGGAAGATTTCTAAAACGTTCCTTCCAATTTCACACCAGATTTAGAACCAAAATAGAAGCCTTGTCCTTACTTTAACTGGTACTGTATTGACCAGGAAACAGAAAAGTTGCCTGCAGACTGGAAGCTAGGGAAGCCAAAGCGCAAAAGAACCAACACACTGATCTAAAGACACATGACGAGCCACCAGGCAACCTTGGAAACGAATCCAGATTCTCGCCTCATAATCCGCCGCTTACTGTCTCCCGAACATACGACGTACTAGAAAGAGACACATCTGGGTTCAAACCCCAACGGTCACTGGTAGATGCTGTGACCTTCGATGACGGTTTCTCTGAGCTTCTGTTTCCCGATCAACAACGTTGTTGTCAAACCTCTCTCGGAGAGTTGTGAAGATCAATAAAGTGATGTCAGAGCGATGAGGATAGTGTGCGGAACGCAGCTGGATGCTGCCATTTCAGCAACATATTCCTACCTCCATGGGTTTTCCTTAATGATTTCTACTTTAAAATAAACATTAATAACAAAACCTTGCGTATTGCTGCTTAGCTTCCAGATCTCTGGTGCTGCATATATAAAAACAAGACAGGGGCTATTGAGCAGGGCATGGTCATGAGAATGGGGTCTTGATTGTGGACATAAGTCCAAGACTAATTCAGAGTGGATGTGAGAAAGCAAACTCTTCTGGAAATTAATCTCTGTCTGTACCTCTGTCTTCAGGTCTTTGTGTTTTCCCCTCATATCCTAAGTTTCTGGCCACTACTTGTTTCTGATTATTATATTGTCATGCTTCATTTTCTTTATTTTTCTCCTATCATATATATTCCATATATATGCTTTTTATCTCTTAATTCTTTTCCGGCTTCTCTTGTTTATTCCCTGTGAATATATTAAGCCAGAAAACTGGAACATCTTTATAATGGTGAAGTCACAGTTGTGGGATTCTATATCCTGGAAAAGTATGTCACGCAATCTCCCCACGTAAAGAACTGACTTATTAAAATCCATATTCTTGGGCTCCAACCCATATCTAATGAGTCTATCTGAAGTGAGGGGTATGTGGGCGAGGGTGCAGGGAATTTCTATTTTTAACAAATGCCCCAAGTAGTACTTCTGATCTGACAAATTTGAGAAAAAACTTTCCCCCTTGGCCAGGTAGTTTTACATGGTTTACTGGCTCTGGGCAGCCTGTACCAAAATCATGAGTCTGAGAGAGCTAGGTGAGAGAATGTGGATGAGTTTATACCAATTCATGCCCCTTTTGAGAAAATGTATTCTCTAATGCATAGCCTAAAGGTCTTGGTTTAGAGGAATCCTCTTTTTATTTATCGGACAGTGTGCTACAGAAGCTTTAGAATTCATACACAATGATAGTCAAATGATTTTATTTTTTACGCTGGAGATGTACAAAGATCGCTGTTAAAGAAGGGAAGTTTAAACAACAGAAATCAACAGGCTTGTCTCAAATTCTAAATGGTCCCTGTCTCGTTGCTGCCCTTGTAACACGTAAGATGGTTTACATTGTTATTTCTGATTGTTGGCTTTTGTCCTGAGCCCCATTCTCATCTAGGGAAGAAACTAGTTGAAACATGGCGGGCACAAGCAGAAGGTACAACTTCGATGTTTTGGGGATTGTGTGGCTAAATATCCACAGAGATAGGAACACGATTTGCAGCCTGTCCTACCCACACCCAACCTTATAAGAGAGGATACCTCCCTAGGGGTGTCTCCAAAGATCTGCGAATTTGTCACTCCAGTTTCTTCAGACACGTAAGCGATCCGGAACATTTTGTAAAGTTAGCTTTTTGGTAGAATCCAACCATTATAACACCTTAACTTTGAAGGAAAAGAATATAGAACTACTGTGTCAATAGGTCAAAGTGGATTCTGAAAGATGTCCTGCCTCGTGTGAAACATGCTCTCGCGTTGAGTATGCGTGCCTCAATGGCTCACTGAAGGTCATCTTGCCAACGACGGCCATTGACCCCCAAAGCAGTGGCCCACCAGCCAGCGGCATTTGATGACGGGTGATTAAGAAGGGGTGTATTAAAGGCCATTGCCAGCAAGTTGATAAGGGTTAATGCAGAGAAGAAGCAGCACGTGGAAACAAGCCAGTTTGCTGAGCCAACACAAGCCATGCTAACCGAATCGTGTTCTGCTAGAAGAGCTGGGAAAATAGAGGAGCTCACCCTGCGGGGCAGACCACACACACCTGGTATGCTGTGTGTGCCACTCACGGAGATTCCATTCACATGTGTCACCAGAAAGAGCTTTAATTTCTGAACACTTCCAGAAATCAACTGACGCCGTTTACTCCAGTGGGAATGGCAGGCAGCCATCCTGGAGGATATTAAACAGTCCTCTCCCGTCTCCACAGTGGCTTATTGTCTCAACATAAAAACATTTGTTTAAATATTAAACAGTGAAATCTCGCCTGGTCATTAAAGCCCATAAAAAAAAAAGAAGAAGAACAGGACGGAAATTGGTTAATAATCTTAGACTTTGGCCAACTGAGTGGCTGGAATGCCATTTGTCTTGGTGGCATGTCAACCACCCAGAGGAAGCCCCGTACATCACAAAGCCGGCTTCGTCCTCACACTGTTTACAGGACCCTCGTGATACGTGCTTCTCGTCTCCTTAAACGTGCGTCTGCCCAGTCAGATCGCTTGCAATTTTCTCAAAGGCCGTTTTGAATAGCTGTGAGCGTCTGGATTCTTAATTCCTATTTACCCCATAAGAGTGTTTTGATCTAGGAAGGACATACTGAGTGAAACGTGCTTCTTCAATCAACGGCAACTCAGTTAAAATCGACCAGGACGCTTTTCTCAGTTCCCTTCCATTCCAGAGTATTAATGGATACCCACCAGGAGCTTGTCCTCTAATGGAGAGTGAAAAGGTAGGGAAGGTTCCTCTACTACATGCCACATATTATCTGACCAGAGGAGATGACACCCTAGTTAATGTGTCACCCTGATCCTAATGGCTTTCTCCTTAAATGGATTTACTAACATGGCTATCCACCCCTTCCTCCATCACTGATATATTTCCATGGGTCTTCCTACAACTTCTGTCAAATACAATGATAAGTAAGGAAGAAAGATGTCGGGCCACGCTTTCTTTTCTTTTTCTTTTCTTTCTTTTTTTAAAATCCTTATGTTTATTTTTATTACTTATTTTTGAGAGAGAGACAGAGTGTGAGCGGAGGAGCAGAGAGAGAAGGAGACACAGAATCCGAAGCAGGCTCCAGGCTCTAAGCCGTCAGCACAGAGCCCAATGTGGGGCTCGAACTCACAGACCGTGAGATCACGACCTGAGCCGAAGTCAGATGCTCAACCGACTGAGCCCCCCGGGCACCTCGAGGCCACACTTTTCAATCACCGGTCTACTCAGATTTGTAGCTCTTTCCCCAAAATGGGTGGCATCCTCAGAAGAATGAAATACTGTCATTGGTTTATCAATAAAAATTTTAGAGTTCCCTTAAACGTCTTGAAGTCAGTATATCAATAGCATAGATAGATGAAGGATAGCTATTTTGCTAACAGTACTTGTCATTTTTTCATTGGAATGTGATTGTTTGGGTTGAGTATAGACATATTTATTTAACTAGCTTTCAAACAACATTTGATATAGTATCTCAATAGCAGTGATGTGAATTTTGTGTGTGATACAGATGAGGGTAGGGGTTCCAGCCTCCTTTATTTAAATAGTTACCTGCTGGGGCGCCTGGGTAGCGCAGTCGGTTAAGCGTCGACTTCAGCCAGGTCACGATCTCGCCGTCCGTGAGTTCGAGCCCTGCCTCGGGCTCTGGGCTGATGGCTCGGAGCCTGGAGCCTGTTTCCGATTCTGTGTCTCCCTCTCTCTCTGCCCCTCCCCCGTTCATGCTCTCTCCCTCTCTGTCCCCCCCCCCAAAAATAAATAAAACGTTGAAAAAAAATTAAAAAAAAAATAGTTACCTGCTGAGCATGTGCCGTGTGCCAGGCCTAGTTCTAGGTGTGAACTGGGACAAAACTCAAGATCCCAAGAGAGTGTCGCATCCTAGAAGCCAGGGGCAGAAGGGATATCGAGGAGAATAAAGCAAGCAAGTTACATCAGACGCCTCCAGTCATAAGTCAGGTGGCATGGGCACCGAGGGCTGAGTATGGGTTTGACAACAAGGTCATTGCCGACTCTGCTAGTAGCTAGAGTACGAGTCAGGAGGTTGGAAGCCTGCTTGGAAAAGCTTAAAAGAGAAGAGAGAAGAGAAATCGAAGGACGTTCCAAAGAAATTTCACTTCAAGGAAATGTTAGCGAGTGGGACCGTAGCGGGAGAGTTTGGTCAAGAGAAAGTTTCTATTTTTTAAGATGAGAGAAAACAAAAGCATGCTTGAAGGCTAATGCAACTGCAAGTCAAAAGATGCGTTGCTTATAAAACCACAGCAAAGAGCAGAAATCAAACTGTACTCGCGGGGGCTGTAAAGCGAAATTAAAATCTAAACCACGTTTTAATATGAATAAACTTGCTGAGTCCACAACCGGTAGGTAGCTTTTAACTGCAGCAATCTGAGCTGTGTGCTAGAGACTGTTGAGTATTTTCATGTCAAGCTTTTATTTAACCAGGATGTTTCGGGGATAGGACGTTTTGGTCAAGAGCCTGATATGAAGTTTCCCTGAAGTGGATTTGAATGGTGTAAAATGTACTTAACCCTAAAACTGCATTGAGTAGTCTTGAGTCTTTTATGGTTTATATGCTCCCTTAAGAAGTTGCAAGAAGTCTCAGGGTTAATATGATGAGCACTGTAAAATATTGAGTATAATACATAGGCAGATAGACTCATTTGGGACTAACCCTTTTATACTAACCTGTAAAGGGCCAGGTAGTAGGTAATTTCAGTTTTGCAGAGCCTAGGGTTTCTGTTGTAGCTACTTTACTCCATCGTTGTAGTCTAAACGTAACCACAGACAATGCTAAAGGAATGAGTGTATTCCAACAAAATTTTGCGTGCAAAGGAAGACAGAGGACCAGATATGGACCATGGGCTATAGTTTTCCAGCCTTTGCCCCAGAGGATGATTTATTTTTAAAAACATCTCTTGATGCTAGATAATATTATATTATGGGTAAGACTGCAAAGCCTCAGGTAGCCTTGGGTGTCTCCCCCGCTTTTTGGAACTGGTGGATTGACATAAGTAAATCCCTGACGTGAAGGAATATTACAGCATTCAATTTTCAGATTGTAGAGCCAGAGAAAGTGGTTTGGGATGACTTTGTGCAAATCACTTAGTCTGTTTAGGTCTTGGTTTACTCGTCTATAAAATGGGGAAAAGATCTATTTCATGAGATGATTGTGAAGAGTTATGAGTTCTTTGGGTGTGTGTGTGTGTGTGTGTGTGCTTGTTTTACCTATATCTCCTTGTTTCCCTGGATGTTGGCTCTTTGGCATAATGTTGAGTATGAAAATTTTCACTTATGGGTTTTTTAGTGTCTGTTATTTGGATGTCACTCAAGTGGAGGTTTGTGGTAAATCTCTTCGATAAGACACTTCACCCACCAAAGTCCACCTTCCCAAACCTCTGCATCCTACCTTGAGTCTCCAAGTCAAATGACGATTTTTAGTCTTAGTATGGTAGTTTCTCACAGCTAGTGATAATATCTTTGAAAGAGTTTAACCAGCTTCCATTCTTTGGTTCGTGAATATGGCAAAGTATTAAAATAAAACCCTCATCCAGTGATCTTCGTCTGTGTGAGCTACTGTGTTGAGATGTGGTCACTTGAGATGGAACCATGTGGGAGCGGGTCCTGTTTGTCAGAGTGATACTGTCTCTTGTTGGTTGTGTACATCACAACTGCCCTCTTGGCACTCTTGGGTCTGTCTGGACATAAAACACTAGACACCTGCATGTTCACATTCTCATGCCTTCTAGAATGTCTGGAGATTTGGTGAGCTACACTTTGCCCGAGGCCTGGCTGATAGAAGTTTGTATCAGCCCTGCCGGACAGGACTGGTCACATCTGTGTCTAACTTAACCCCACAAAGTGATGGAAAGCGTCTTAACAAATGAAGAAAACCCAACTTCCCTTTCGTCTCCATTCGGCATTGGGAGTCCCTGCAACTCAGGGAGAAAATGGGTCATCTCCTTGAACTTGCTGGGCTAGAGATGAGTTACAAGTAGAAGACAAGCCCACATATACTTCATCAGATGCCTCTGTAGGAAATACTATTCGTGTCCCCATGTTAGACGAGCCACCGAAGCACAGAGAAGTTAATAATCTTACCAGGTTATGGATCCTTTGGTCCCCTTGTGTCCGGGATCATCCCTTTGAGGCCATTACACTGGCCTGTCCATCTGAACGTGTTTTCTTCTTGTCTTCCATGGCACTTATGGATTGCATTACGATGGCCTGTTTCCCTGTTGCAGGACTTTGCACGGTGTCTCATGCTTAGCAGCGGTTCTATAAACTTCTGGTGATTCCATGCAAGAGGAAATGGTGTCAATGACACGAGATAAAAGCACTCATGCAAGAAAGAACTGGCTGAGGACATATTTAAAACAAAAGGGAACACTTCTCTCAGACTCATCAAGATGTATACATGGAACACGTTCAGCTTTGCCGCACGCCCCTCAAACCTCAAGAAATGCATTGAAACAGAGGGGCGCCATTGCTGTAAGGACACTCATTGGCGAATGCTGCATCTTATTTCAATTCTGGTCGGCAACCCCCAATCCCACCATGGCATAACTCCATTACAGAAAATAAAACAAATAGATTCAGCAGGATGACAAGGAACAATAGCAGGGGCCAAAAGGAACAGAGGGAAGAAACTGGCCCAAACCGTTTTGTATTCTTCAGTTCTTTTTCATTTACTCCTTTTTGCAGGTCACTTTCCTTCTAACGAAACGAGTGGAGATGCTCCCTGCATTTCCCGTCTGTTGTTACTTATCTAGATGGGTGGTAAGTGCATTGGGTAGAGGTCACGTCTACACTCTCCAAGCCTTTCCAAAATATTTACACTATCGGTGGGGCCGATCCTTGTTCACAAACCCGACCCACCAGAGAAAAGAATGCAGAGTCTGTAGGAACCAACCAGCCTCCACTTGTGCTCAGGTTAAACTGTCCATCCCGATGCCAGACCACAAACAGCAGAGCGCCCCAGAAGTTTCCTGGAAATTGGGCAACACTGAGATGACCTTAAATCAGTGTTGCCTTGGAGATGGCTGCAGTGTGTTGGAATCAGCCCCGGAGCCGCATGTCTGTCCCCGCTGACCTTGCCAAAGGGAAGGGCAAGGTCAGGAGGCCTTGGAAGAACCAATTCTGTGTGGCATATTGGTTTGGGAAAATATGTTTACACATTAAACCTCTTCATCTTTGGGTGTCTCCATTTGCCAACTACATGATCTCCTCTTTTGAATCATGGCATCGTCTCTTTGGTTCTCAGAGAAGGCTTATATTATGTGTGATGGCAAGGGCGGTTGTGATTAAAAAGTCGAGGTGTTGGACAGACCTAAGTCTCTGTATCTTCGAGTTAGCTGTTAGCAAGGTGATCAAATGCCAAAGAGAGAATTTGGTTTGCCTTTCTTTCGTGCCAACCCAAGGCTCGTGTCCTCCTCTCTTTGGTCCTTCCACACCATTAAAACAAGACTGGGTCTCAGCACAAAGACACTGCACTTGAATCTGAAGCTTTACTTCCATCACTGCTGCATCAGATGAAACCTTAGAAATCTCAGAGACCTTAGAAATCTGTAACCTGGCATCTAAGATCCTTGTTACTTATTCTTAAGGAACAAAGAACCTGCTGTTGCGTAGGTGGTAAAGAACACCCAAACTCCTCAAACATCATTTTTACTCTACGGGAAACACTTGTCAGACTCCAGTCGTTTCAGATAGGATTCCTGAAAAAGACATTTCTTTCATTCTTCTCTCCCTACAGGCATAAACATTCTGCATTTTACACTTGAGACATACAATGTTATCTACTTCCGGTGTCTTATGTAACTTTTTAGGAATTCTAGGAGACTTTCCGGGCTCCGTGAGGTTGGGAATGGGGAATGGAGAGAAAGGCGTTGGAGGTATGGAGGGGGGTGGGGTGGAGAGTGGGGAGGAGAAGAAAAATCCACTGTTTCCATACATCAACTGAGTTGACTGTTTGTGACAAGAAGTTATTGCAATTAAGATACAAGCCGGATGTGCGGGCTAAACGATTTCAGCGGATATCACAGGCATTTATTGATAATGAAAACTCAGAGGAAGGGAGCTGGAAAATGGTTGTCTTTAGCGGCTTCCTAGGCAAAGGGACAAACCATATGGGTTAATCAAAAAGTACCGCATCTTATCTAGGAGAAGAGAAAACTGTTTATTTTACTGCAAAAGGAATGTTTCTGTCAAGTTTTAACGTCAACCTTTTGGGTTAGGGCTTTACATTGTACACTCTGCCACACAGGCACGTGGTTTTGCTTCAGGCAATCATTTTTGGAGTTGCCGGATGACCTGGCAAATGGCCCCAGCTATAAGAATAAGGGATAAACATTCAGAGGAGATCACATCCAGAATACCTTGATTGTGTGGGCCACCTGAACCCGATTAAACCTGAATTTGTCTATCAGGAGAATAAGTAAATACTCCCTCTATACCTAATGAACTAAAATGGATTTTGTTTGAAATTATGCTATTTTCTTTTTCTTAAAAAATGTTTTTGAAATGTCTTATTTATTTGTGAGAAAGAGAGTGCACGGGGGAGGGACAGAGAGAGAGAGGAGACACAGAATCCAAAGCAGGCTCCAGGCTCCGAGCTGTCAGCACAGAGCCCGACGTGAGGCTCAAACCCACGGACCCTGAGAACATGACCTGAGCCAAAGTCGGTTACCCAACCGACTGAACCACCCAGGCACCCCTGAAATCATGTTATTTTCAAGCAAGACGTTATCGGGGAAAAAACAAAAACAAAAACAAAAACAAAATCAAACAAAAAAACAAAAAAATAAAAATAAAAATAAAGTCCTGAAATATTCTTTGGAAATGCAGTGGTAAGTTAATGAAAATAATTAGTAAATATCAGAACTCTTGAGAGAGACTACTTTAAAAGTAAAATATAAGAATAGAGCACTTTAGATAAATCCTAAGGAGAGAGTAAAAAAATCTGGAAATATTGCTAACATATCCAGGGAAATGCAAAGACAGTATAAAGAAAAGGCATGAAGTTTTCCAGAGAGTAACACTTCAAGATCCTTTACTAAAAAACTAAATGGTGCATATGAAATGAGCCTTCATAATTAGTCACCACACCTTCATTGCCCTCCTAAAAAAGGCACTTTGAAAATGACCTCATTTCCTATGTCTCTTGGATGAACACATTAATTAGCATGTTCATTTTCTCATCCTCCGTCGCATGACTAAGAAAGTCAGGTCACTTATCACCAATAAAACAAAAATTGGAAAAAAAAAGAAAAAAGAAGAAGAAAGAAAAGAAAACAAAAATTGGATACAGATGGTTCCCCAAAGCATATCTACATGAAAAAGATTGGCCTGCTAGGTTACTGAATGATACGAATGGGGTAATATCTCATTTGGGTTTTTATCAAGCTCAGAATCGCTCAAGCCCAGTCTGCATCAGTTCACAGACTTTCCAGAAATCACTCAGGTAAGTTGTTTGAGTTGGAACACACCTGAGATTATAATAAGGACTTAGGTTGCTTCTGGAAGACCTTCTAATAAAAGCTGAGTGCCAGAGAATTCGGATGAGCGGTCCCGGCTTTCAATATTTAGAGAACGTTAGTGTCCGTTCTAGTTGGACATCTAGTTGGACAGCCTGTGTTGAATTTATCTATATCATAGACCATTACGGTGCCCTCATGGAAGATAGACTGTCTGGCTATTAGAAACGAGTATTACGGCTCTGCTGGTCTCTGCAGAACTTTTTCTAGGAGAGCAGAGAGGACCCAGTAGGACCCAGTAGTAGAGGACCTGTTCTTTGTGAAGCATGGAACGATCCATCCTGTGGCTCGGCTTTCCCTCTCTCCATGAACACGTTCTAATCGGGCAACCAAAATAGTATTCTATCTGGACCCAGGTGACAGATATGTTGGTGAAATAGATGCATACGAAGAAATTAACTTCCTTAGATATGAAGAGATTCATGTGCGTTGTAGACCAATCGAAAGAGCCAGAACTGGGGCACCAAGACTTAAAGCAGCTGCATTCTGAGGAGGCTCTGTTTCCCTGGCAACAGCAGCTCTGTAGACGCGAACCTCGAATTTCTTTTAATGTGGTAGAGAAGAACACCTAAGCGACCATAGGTGGGGTTTTATCCAGGTGTGTTTACAAAATCTTCCTGGAGTTTCCCTTACCGGGGAGAAAGAGGAGATTTGTAAAATTTTCCAGATACGGGCTGAAAAAGCTTAGAGGATCTTATTCCACGTGTGTCTATTCCGTTGTTTCTAGAGTATCTTTGAGGGTTGATATAGATGTTTCAAGACCCAAATTAACCATTTCGTGGGCCAACCCATTCATCATTTGTGTGTGTGTGTGTGTGTGTGTGTGTGTGTGTGTGTATGTGATCATACTCTTAGGGAAACTGAGGGGAGGAAAGATTTGGTAGCTGTCAATATCTTACATCATCGCATGCACTTAATACAATTTCCAGAAAAGAAACGAATGTCAATAAAGCACTGCTCCTCAATTCTTCCTGCTCACCTCACTCCTCATTGAGCAAGGACCACTACTCAGAATTACACTCCTCCTACATGCTTTACTTGCCTTCCTTAACCCCTAGTTTGGGCAAATGTGTCATCTTGACTTTAATTTATTCTCTACAGGGTTCATTATACCTGTGGTTGCTTTTCTATAGCATCACAGGGGATCAGAATTGCAAGCATGATCTTACCAAGGAAAGGGAGCCATATTTATCAACTTTCATTTGAAGCAAGGTCTCTCTCACACCTAAGTCTGGTCCTCTGGAGTGGTACAGAATTAGTCTGCTTTCTTTTTTTTTTTCTCCCCTGTGTTTTGCACGGAGAGCAGTTTTAGGTGTAAAGAAAAATGGAAAAGATAGTACAGATAATTTGCATACCTCCCCTCCTGCATTCATTTCTCCCTATGACCAACATCTTGTATTATTGTGATACATTTGTTATAAGTGATAAGCCGGTATTGATACAGTAAAATTAGGTAAAGTCTGCTGTTTTAGGGGTGCTCTTGATGTTTGCAATATATGGGTTTTGACAAATGCATAATGATGCATATCCGCCATTCTAATATCACATAGAATCATTTCACTGCTCTAACATTCCTCCACGTTCCAACTATTCATCTCGCTCTCCCTGCCCCAGTCCCTGGCAACCACCCATCTTTCCCTGTCTCTACCATTTTTCTTCTTCAGAATGTCCCATTGTCCTAAACATACAGCATGTAGCCTTTTGAGATTGCCTTCTCTCACTTAGCAATATGTGTTTAAAGTTCCCCCCACATCTTTTCATGGCTTGACCCCTCATTTCTTTTAACTGCTGAATAATATTCCATTGTATGGATATAACACGGTTTATTTATCCACTTACCTGTTGACGGATGTCTTGATTGTTTCCAGTTTCTAGCAGCTATGAAGAAACTGCTCTCAACATGTGAGCGTGGGTTTTTATGTGGACGTAAGTTTTCAATTCATTTGGGTAAATACCTAGAGGTATGATTGCTGGATTGTAGCGTAAGACTATGTTTAGTTTGGTAAGACATTGCCAAACTGTCCTCTATGTAAAAAAATTTTTTTTTTAATCTTTATTTTTGTGAGAGAGAGAGAGTGAGCAGGGGAGGGGAAGACAGAGAGGGAGACACAGAATCTGGAACAGGCTCCACACTCTAAGCTGTCAACACAGAGCCTGATGCGGGGCTTAAACTCATAGACAGTGGGAGATCATGACCTGAGCCAAAGTCAGACGCTTAACTGACTGAGCCACCCAGGTGCCCCCAAACTGTCTTTTAAAGTGGCTCTGTGAGAAGGAAATATTCTGAAACTATTTTTGGAAGGAGCAAAAAGGTGCACATACACACACACACACACACACACACACACACACGTATTTTTAAAGTAAGCTCATTGCCCAACATGGGGCTTGAACTCACGACCCTGAGATCAAGAGTTGCGTGCTCTACCAACTGAGCCAGCCAGGCACACCGCAAGAAGACGTATATTGCATGAAATTCATTTGCCATTTGTATATTGCAAGATATTGAAGATAAACTAAGTAATAGAAAAGAGTCTATGATTTCTTCCTTATATTAAAGGGAAACCCAATACTATTCACACATGATGAAGACACAAATACATCTTATTTTAGTTTATTACATAACTCTCAATGTAATTAACCAATTCCATTGTATATCTAACCCTAGAACAGTGCCTGGCATATAGTGTGCCAATGATGAGGCCCTCGATTTGCAAACATTATTCTGGTCTTTGCCTTTATCCCTTCCTGAGTCTCAAAGTCCTGCAGCCTCAAATAACCCCCCCTGCCCAGAGCCCTTGTCATCGTCATGGCCATCTGCACCCTCTGCCAAAGAGCCAGAGGAACCACAAGGGTGCGGGCCATGCATTCTGCATGCATTTTCTATTGCTGGGCTGGATCTATGTCCTTGACCTGTGGCAAAATCATTCATGTGGCTGATTCCATTGTTGCCGTGAGAATCAGGCTTTTGTGTTGTCATGGTAGATAGCAGCAGCCACTGCTTTCCCCAGCCACCCAAATACCGTCCTACCCCTCTCTCTACAATAAGTGATTCATATGTCCTGGAAACAGAATGTCCTCTCTTCCCTCCATCTTGCCTTCTTTCCTTAATGTACTGAGGGTGACATTGCAGGGTGATAGACATAAATAAGACACTGCTCTGTCTAGAGAAGCCGAGCTTCAGAGAGAGGGGTAAACATGTAATTGGAAAAGTGTAGGGCCATGAGTTAAGTAAGAAAGCCGTTCAGAATGCTCCCAGACCGCAGAGAGGTGCTGGAAGTTCCTCTAGGGTGTCATGGGGGTGGGGGGTGTGAGGTTTCGGCTAAGCATTGAAGCGTGAGTAGGAGTCTGTTTAAAACAGATGGGGATGTGGAGGGTAAGATCGAATGAGAAGCAAGTCCTACTGATTAACATATCTCTGCAGAAGAAGTTAAAAAAAAAAAAGCATCTGGCTAGAAAGAGGTAGTGGTGTGGAGGAAGCAAAGAACATCTCGGAACATTTTCACAAACCTTCCCAAAGCAGGAGAGGCCCAGCACGGCCAGAGGCCCCTGAGACCGGGCAGGGTGCCTGCTGGTACCCCCCGGTGCCTGGAGATGTGCATTTGTTCATGTGTGAGGGTCACTTAGTCTCTGATTTTGCACGAGACAAGCCCTGCTATCTGGGAAGCCAAAGCCTTAGTGTTCTGCATAGCTCAGAATATGGAGTGTCACGATCACTTGCTGGGAATCAAAACTGAAAAGTGAGTACCCTTCGTTCTTCAGATGGAAGAACCAAATCAGTGCTTAGCATTCCTGGACCAGCAGCATCAACATCAGCGGGAACTTGCCAGAAACGCAAATGTCCGGGCCCCGCTCCAGATCTTCTGAATCAGAGCCTCTGGAGGTGGGGCCCAGAAATCTATGTTTTAACAAGTTCTCCAGGGAATTCTGACGCTGGCTGACATTTGGGAACCGCTGCTTTAGACAACTGGAGTTGTCCATGAGAGGAAGACTGAAATTTTAATCAAGCCTTTGTTTCCAGCATTAATAAGCCAGCTTCCAGTGAGAGAACAAACCTCATACAACTCTAAGGATGGGCCAGTGTTAGGATTTTAGCACAACTGGCCCTGAGTAATAGAGTGAAACTGATCTAATCCGATGCTTCACTTTCTGGAGATGGAGCAAATCTTCTGGATCTGGGCAAAAGAATAGAACGCATCATAAAGATTACTGAACTATAAAAATTACGGTGTTTTATTGACGCACGTTGACAGTTCAGTTGTAAATGTTTGTAGCACTTCATAAAGCATGTGAGAAAATACATCCATCCACGTGAAAGACATAGCAGTAATCGAGGTTTGAGCAGCATTGGCCGGGGCTGGGGGGCCCTCTGTAATAAAGCCAGAGAAAGGGGGCTAAGGGCCAAGCCGTATTGATAAATATTTACAAGCAAGTCACTGAAAAGTGAGAGAGGTTCTATTCTAGTCGAAAGGCAACAGGTCATTCTTGAATAGTGGCCTCTGAAACTGGAAACAAATTTGTTGCTGAAATACAAATTGGAGGAAATTGCTTTTGTGGGAAAACATTTCCTCTCCTCAGTGGGTTTCTCTTTTGTGTTCTGCCTGTTCTGATCGTGGAATTTCAGAGGCAACTGGGACCTCCTGATAGGGGCTTGGCTTCTGTTCCGAGCTCCCCGTCTCCCCCCACCCCCCACAGTGGCCTTAGGCAAGGTGCCTTCTCACCGCGTCTGCTTTTTCTCATCAGAGATGGTTACCTAAAATAAAATAAAATAAAATAAAATAAAATAGCTCAAGGAGCTCACGGCAGTCATCCCAATTTTCTTCTTCTCCCTGCACTGTGAATTCCTAAGTCTGAAGATTTTAAATCATGGCCCAGAGTTTGATTCTGTCAGGAAATCTTCGACATGGAAAGGAGTTTGTGCCTCTGAAAAACGTGAACAACAGGAAACCAGGACAGTTATCTTTTTCTTCAAATAATGATAATTGTCAAACCGTGGTATCATGCACGGACTTTTTTTTTTAAAGTGCCTCCTGAGTCCACCTCCTTGAAGTCATTGTTCAGAGGTCATTTGAGCGGAGAGCTTACAGAGTGATATCAACGGGTGAGGGGGATGGAAATGGGGTGCCGCTCTTTCCCATGTGCGGTTAGGCGGGGAGCTCAGATGAGAAAGGAGAATACAGACCTCGCTGGTGTGGGAGAAGGCGCGACCACATAGCGACAAGTATTAAGTTGAATTTCGCCAACTCTTCAAAAGACACCCTTAGAAGAAAAGACAGCTTGGAATGAGAGAAACTATTTGTAAGGCGTATCTAAGGAGGGGTATCTAGCATCCCGCATATATTAAGAACTCCTACACAGCGACACTAAGAAAGACAGATAACCAAATTCAAGATGGCAGAAGACCGAAATGGACACTTGACCAAAGGAGATACTTGAATGGTCAATTAGCATATTCAAAAAGTGCTCAAAACCAATAGTTGTCAGGACGATGGGAGTTACAACTGCAATGAGATGGTACTATATGTCTACCAGAATGGTTAAATTTAAAATGTTTGCTTATTTATTTTGAGAGAGAGAGAGAGAGAGAGAGCGCTCAAGCAGGGGAGGGGCAGAGAGAGAGAGGGAGACAGAGAATCCCACGCAGGTTCTGCGCTAAGGATTTAAGAGAAGTAAGAATCTATGTCCACAAAAAGGCTTGTACAAAAATGTTCATGGCAACTGTATTCATAGTAGTTTTAAATTGGAAACAGCACAGGTGTCTACCAGTAGGATAATAAGCAAATAAATGGCAGTGTATTCACGTAACGAAATGAATTCATACAGTTTATGTAATGTTCAGTAAGAAGGGGCAAACTATGAAACACGTGACGCTGTGGATGGGTCTCAAAAACAGGCTGAATAAATGAAACATTACAGAAAAACATACATGATAAGCGATTCCTTTATATGAAGTTCCGAAACAGGCACACAAATCTATGTTGGAAAGAAATCTAAATGGTGGTCGCCTCTGGGAGGCTATGCATGTGTATTTACTGGGAAGGGACAGGTGGAAAGTTTCTAGAGTGATGGTAATATTCTGCCCTAGTCAGTTCACGCTGCTGAAACAAAAATATCACAGACTGGTTGGCTTCAACAACTGTGAAATAATAAAAACTCAACCAAGTAAATTTGAAGATCTAATTGGCTTTGTTAAGTGATCGTGAATCAGGCTGCATCCCATCTGGCAAGTAGTGAGATGCTCCAAGGAATTGTACAAGATGGACAGTTTTTTTTTCCCCTCCCAGAAAGAAGGTAAGACAATAAGTTATTAGCAAAAGAAAAGAAAAGAAAAGGTTATTTCAGGCAAGGTCACCTTCTCTTAGGGAGAAGGGAAGATGTTCTGATTAGATGGATTGCCTTTTCTTCCTTTGGGGGTTGGAGAGAACCCATGTGACAGATTACCTCATTGGTACTGACCTGAAAATTCAAGATTGGTTGGTTTAAAATTCTACTGTTGGAGAAGTTGAAACTGCAATTAAGTCCTGGCTTACTCCACCTTGGGCTTTGTGGTTTTCTTTTTTAACAGTTACTTCTTGTAGTTCTGGAAGCTGGGAAGTCCAAGATCAAGGCCCTGGCTGATCTGGTACCAGGGAAAGGCAGATTCCTGGCTTGTAGACAGCCACTTTCTTGTGTTTCCACATGGATGAGACAGATTATTTCCCTCGTGCGTCTTCTTTTAAGGAAACCGATCCCATTGATGGAGGGCTGTGCCTTCCTAATTTAATTACCTCCCAAAGGTGCCTGCCTCCAAATACCAACACATTGGGGATTAGGCTACAAAATACTAATTTGGGGGGAACACAAACATTCAGTCCATGGCATATTTGATATCTCGATAGGGGCTCAGATTGCATAGGGTCTATATACATTTGTCAAGTTGGTGAATGTGTGCTTAAGATCTATCCATTCCATGTATGTAAATTTACCTCTAAAGGGAGGAAAACATCGTAAGAAAATATTGAGAAAAAATGTGTGTGTGTGTATGAGTCACCCAGGAGATTTGCAAGAAAAAACAACAACAACAACAACAAAACATATATATGTATTCCTGGATCCTATCTCCATATATTCTGATGGTGGAGCTCAGGAAACAGTATTTTCTAGCCACCTAGACACTAGACACATCTAGACACATCTAGACACATCTAGACACATCTAGACACTAGAATGATCATGAGCGGTGGCTCTGAGATGTGTACTGAGAAACAATTTCCATGCCTCATGGTAGATTGAAATGTGAAATGATCGCCTGGCCATTTCCTCTGCTTCTCAATCCAACTCAAAAGGGTTAATGACTAAGAAAAGGATTCGTGACTAAGATGGTTAATGACTCAGTAAACTTTGAAACATTTTAAGAATTACCAAAAAAAAAAAGTCCATTACAAAGTTATATTTGAGTCCTTCCCAGAGTAGATCTTGAAATTCCCATAAAAATATCAGAGTGCTGTGCGATGAGCTTTGGGGACATTTCTTCTTTTTTTTTTTTTAAGATTTTTTTAATGTTTATGTATTTGAGAGAGAGAGAGAATAAGTGGGGGAGAGGCAGAAAGAGGGGGACAGTGGATCTGAAGTGAGTTCTGTGCTGACAGCAGAAAGTCAGATTTAGGGCTTGAACTCACAAACTGTGAGATGGTGATCTAAGTCATGATGCCCAACCTACTGAGCCACCTAGGCACCTCTGTGGTCATTACTTCTTTAAGGCTTACTAAAACCTGATGAGGTAGGTTTTATCATGTCTGTTTTTTAGGTGAAGACATTGAAGCTGAGAATTTAGGTGAATTTTTTTTTTTTTTTAGATCACAGAGACAGGGCCAGCTTTCTGGGCTATGTGGGGCCTTCTTCCTGGGACCAAAGATCTGCTGTCTTCTCTTGGTATTTTAATTATTTTATCATTGACTTTCTGTTTTTTTTTTTTTTAATGTTTATTTATTTTTGAGAGAGAGAGCACAAATCGCTTTGGTGTAGACAGAGGGGGGTGGACAGAGGATCTGAAGTGGGCTTTGAGCTGTCAACAGCAAGCTCGACGTGGGGCTCAAACTCACAAACCATGAGATCATGACCTGAGCCACAGTCAGATGCTCTACCCAGGCACCCCTGAATTTCTGATTTTAAAGTGAAGTCCAAAGAGACAATGGAGGGTACGCCAGGAGTTGGAACCTTAGCTTAGAAGTGGTCCTTCCTCTTATTGCCTATCAGATGCTGTTGTCCTTCTTCTCTCCTCCCCTCCACCCTATGACAGAGAAGTGACTGTAGGCGGAGACCGATGTTCCACCATTGTTGTCAGCCTCCTGGCCAGGCATACAGGGAAGGTCAGAGTCTGTGAAAGGGGAAAGAGACCTCTCCTGCCTTGCCATGACAAGTTGTCTTACCATGTGTACTTGGTTATGGCAAGAGCCACTTCTCTATCCCCAATCCATGTACCCATCCCAACCAGGAGGCTGCGATCCCTTGGAGACTGCCTATCAGCTGTGGGTTGGGGAAGTAGGCCTGTGGGAAGGAAGACTGACTTCTTCACCCCCGTAAGGACTCACATTTAATTTTGCCCTGTCCTCCCTCCCTGCCAACCAATTATGTAACCAGCCCTGCACGGAACTAATAAATGACAGATTCAATTTTGAATCCAAGTCTGACTCACCCCAAAGCTCCTGCATTTCACCATAGCTATGTTTAAGGCAGGGGATTTGGTTCTAGAAATTATACAGATAAGAATCAATGGCTGTTCCTTGCATCAGGTTGTTTACAATGAGGGACATACTTCAGATAAAATACAGGCTGAAGAGTTAAAGAACAAGTAAATGGCAAATTGACCTACAGTGTGACAAATGCAATGACAGAAATAAGCAGAGGGTACCATGGGAAGGAGAGACGTGGAACATCTAACCTAATTTTGGAGTTCAGGGAAAGCTTTCTGGAGGAGTTGCCATGTTAGCTCTAATCTCACTGGTGAAATGAACAAAACTCACAAAGAGCGTGAGGGGTAACGGACAGCAAGGACTGGCGAGATGGAGTGTGGGAAACACAAGTAGTTTAGTATATGTCCAGGTAGAAAATGAGAGCTGGGCTTTAGGGAAAGGTGTTAAGAAAAGAGGTGGGCAGGTGACAGGCACTGGATGATGAAGGGTCTTGTGAAGCAGAGAAGGGAACAGAAGAATCACTGGCGTGTTTTAAAGAGGCAAATGAGGGGTGCCTGGGTGGCTCAGTTGGTCTGACTTTGGCTCAGGTCATGATCTCCTAGTTTGTGAGTTCAAGCCCCACGTCAGGCTCTGTGCTGACCACTCAGAGCCTGGAGCCTGCTTTGGATTCTGTGTCTCCCTCTCTCTCTGCCCCTCCCTGCTCATGCTGTCTCTCTCTCAGTCTCAAAAGTAAATAAACATTCAAAAGTAAGTAAAATAAAGAGACAAATGATATGGTAAGTTTTATAGCTGGAGGCAATCATTCTGGTGATCAGGATAGTGAGCTGACCACCAGATCAACAGATACTTCTGTTTGCCTGCCAATCAAAAAGCTGATAGCAAGAGAATAAATCAATAAGAACAATAGAAAACAAAAAACTATAGCCTTGGTGGATCTGAGATTTTGAGGAATTCCTAGAAAAATAGAAAATAGAAAAAAGATCATGTACTCTCCTGTGTCCAGAATAGAGTTCAGAGCAGAAAAGAAATGGCTACAGAAGTTGGAGTCCCAGGACCCAGGGAGGAAGCATCATGGAGTTTACCTGGGCGTGGGGTGGGGGTTGGTGGCTGTGGTCAAAGAAGTTGGAGTGTGGCTCTCCCATGTCTTGCTTCCTCGTTTGGGCTGCACATGGACAGTCATGGTGGCTACCAAAAACTGAGCCAATGAGGGTGGGCACTACAGAAGAAAGATGGAGAAGTATTACAGGAAGATACTGGTCTCTCAGGGAAAGGACTCTCTTTCTCTGATCCTGCTTTATCTCACCTAACGTAATGCCCTCCAGATTCATCCATGTTGTTGCAAATGGCAGGATTTCCTTCCTTGATATGGCTGAATACTATTCCACTATAATATATCACATAATACACATTATCTATACATCACACTATATTTTATTGCTTCATCCGTGGAAGGACAGTTAGGTTGTTTCCATATCTTGGATATTACGACTAATGCTGCAATGAACATAATGGTGCAGCTATCTTTTTGAGATCCAGATTCCATTATATATGCAAGAGTGGGATTGCTGGATCGTATGGTGTTTCAATCAAATTCTTTTTCTTGAGAAACCACCATAGTGTTTTCTATAATGATTACAGTTAAAAATACGGTACTCAACACTCAAAAGTTGTTGAGAGCAGATATTAAATCACGGATTTTTTTTTTTTGAGAAAGAGAAAGAGTAAGGGAAGTGCAGCATGAGCGAGGGAGGGGCAGAGGAAGAGGGAGAGAGAATCTTAAGTAGGATCTGCGCCCAACCCAGAGCAGGGACTCGCTCTCACGACCGTGAGATCATGACCTGAGCCGAAATCAAGAGTCAGATGTTCCACCAACTGAGCCACCCAGGTGCCCTGAGAACAGATCTTAAGCATCATCACCATCACCACCAACACCACACACACACACACACACACACACACACACACAGACACCAAAAGTTACCTCTGTTAACTCTTAAGGTGATGGGTGTGTTAATTATCTTGATCAGGTAATCATTCTATAATATATAGGTATATCAGATTGTCATACTGTATACTTTAAATATATACAATTGTGTTTGTCAATATTCCTCAATAATGTTAAACAACAACAACAACAAAGACAGGATTCTAACAACCAATGGTTCACTTTTGCCATGTTCTACCCTCACCAGAGCCAGGTTCTGATAAATCAAAAGGAGTCAGAGTAAAGCTCTCAGAAGCAAAGCCTAAAATGCAACAAGTTAGAAAATGAATAACAAGATGTAGGGTTTAAAAAGTAGACAGAATGAAAAACAAAGACATAAATTTAAAAATTTCCCAAATAGCAGAAATGACTAATTAGAAAATGTTTTGGAAGAAAAAAAAATTCCCTTTGCAGTACCAAAAATAAAAACAGAAGACCTTACAATAAATTCAAGAAATATACAAGAAACTATATAAAACAAAACTGTAAAACTGTAGTGAAGGACATTTAAAGACTTAAATAATTACCCATGTTCTTGGACAAGAAGATTCAGTGTTGCAAAATAGTTGTTTCTCCCCAAATTATCCCATGAAATTAATGTGACCCCAATTAAAATCCCAATAAGATGTTTCATGATATATGACAAATAACATTTATGAAAATAACCAAGAAAAATTTTTAAGTAAGGAAAGGAAACTTATCTTATTAGATATAAGAACATGTCATTAAACTATAATAATTAAAACAATGTGACATTAAAATAAAACATAAATACATATTAGTATAAAAGAATGGAGAGTCCAGAATCAGACCATGTATATATGGGGCTGTGGTTTATTGGAAATGGTTTCACACCATTGGAACAAAGACCATGAAATAAAAGGTCTTTGACAATTACTTATTGGTTTGGGGAAAAAAACAGAAAATATTGTGTTCTCCTTCATACATCAACAACATGGATTCCCAATGGATTATCAGAACACAATTTTGAGTAATTTTTAAATATGTGGTTAGGACTGTCTGAAGCAGACAAAAAATCCAGAAGCTCTATATATCAGATGGAAGAGTGATTGATCATCGATCAATCTATAGATAGAATTCATGCAAAGCAATTTAAAAAATCTATTAAAATAAATGAAAACATGTGTTTGTCAAAACATAGAAGTAGAGATAACAGACAAAAAAGTAAAATATGTTTTATATTTCTGGAATTACTAATTCTAATAATAAGTAAATGCCATATGTTATCATTTAAAGGCTTTTTTTTTTTACAATTATTTATTTTCGAGAGACAGAGAGAGACAGAGCACAAGTTGGGAAGAAGCAGAGAGAAGGAGACAGAGAATCCAAAGTAGGCTCCAGGCTCTGACCTGTCAGCACAGAGCCCCACATAGGGCTTGAGCTCACATACTGTGAGATCATGACCCAAGCCGAAGGCAGATGCTCAACCAACTGCGCCATCCAGGCGCCCCCATATGTTATCTTTTAATTAAAAACATTTAAAGGGTAAAATCAGTTGCAGAAACAGGTACTTTTGTTGAAAGTGCTAATAGGCAAAGTGTGAATAGGTTAAAAAAATTAGAATGTAATTTGGGGCAATATCTATCAAAAACAAAAAAGATTCTCTCAACATTCCACTTTTAGAGAGTTTATTCTATAGAAATGGGGCTGCTTTAGAAATATGGAATTTTTAATAGCATGGAACTGTAATAAGCTTGAATGTCTATCAATATGAAATATTTTACAGCAATTAAACAGAATAGGATAGACCTTATATCCCTAAATGGAAAACGCTGTGAGACAAATTATTAAGGGAAAACTAAAGCAGCAGAATCATATATACAGTAAATCACACTTCTGCAAAAACTAACAAAGACAAATGTGTATGGAAGTGTGAGGGTGTTAAGGACAGACAGAAACGGGAGAGATTCATAACAAATCACTCCCAGTGCCTCTGGGGAGGAAAGTGGACTTTGGGATGGAGAATGTGCAGGGAAGTAAAGGAGGGGAAGGGCAGAAAGGAAATGTTTGGATAATTTGATATCAAAATTATCTGCATTGAAAATATATCTGTGCAGAATATATACTTGTGTAATACCTAACATTCAAATTCAAAGATTTTAAGTTTTTTTCAACGTTTATTTATTTTTGGGACAGAGAGAGACAGAGCATGAGCGGGGGAGGGGCAGAGAAAGAGGGAGACACAGAATCGGAAGCAGGCTCCAGGCTCTGAGCCATCAGCCCAGAGCCCGACGCGGGGCTCAAACTCACGGACCGCGAGATCATGACCTGGCTGAAGTCGGAGGCTTAACCGACTGCGCCACCCAGGCGCCCCTCAAATTCAAACATTTTAAAAAGAGCTATGGCTAATGCATGGATTTCGGGTTGCCATGGGATGATCTTGTCAGCAAAACTAGAAGGAATTAAACCGTTTGGGAGCACCTGGTTGGCTCAGTTGGTTAAGCGCGACTCTTGGTTTTGGCTCAGGTCATGATCTCAGGGTTTGTGAATTCAAGCCCCACATTACATCAGGCTCTGTGCTGTCAGCGGGGAGCCTGCTTGGGATTCTTTCTGCCTCTCTCTCTGATGCTCCCCTGCACTCTCTCTCTCTCAAAATAAATATACTTTGAAAACGTAAATAAATAAAAAGAAAAGAAGCCATTTGGAAGAGTAGCTCAAAGCTGAAGTGGGAAGATATTGGCTGACTGAGCTGGGGAAGTTAAGGTGGGAATAGCCATCTTTCAAAATCGGAAATTCTAAAATTATGGAAAGGGCAATACTGAAAGGACATGGTGCCCGTTACATCCAGATGCACAGGGAGTTTAAGATGGTTCTAGCTTTCGTGCACCTGCCTTGGAGCCCCACCATCACGTCATGTATTCCCAGTCCAACTTCTCTTCCCAGGGGTGTGACTATTAAAGGTTTACTTTGCATACATGGGGTCTTTCACTCTACTTTCTGTGTATGTTACACAAACCTGGACACATACACTTAACAACTGTCTTCCTCTTTTTTCTTTTAAATGGGGATTATGCCTTAGGTATTATTCTGCAAACTGATTGTTCATGTAGTAAGATGCCTTGGAAAATTGTATCATCTGTCAATCTATCTATCAATTTATGCTTTGCACAACCCGTTCAATAATTGATGTCATGGATACAGGCAAAGGCTGTTGCCTTGGACCTTACTACAAAGCCAAGAAGGGAGAGGCAGCAAAAACCCACGGATTTGATTTAGTGGCCACACCGAGTAGGCTATGGGAAAAAGTGATGGGAAATTTTTTTCAGTGGCTTATAATTGATTGTCAAGTGAACATCCTCGCTGTCTCAAAATGCACAACACTCCACAAATGTGTCCTTATGCCACATACTCTAAGCAAACTCCAGGCGTACTTCTATTATTTCCTATTTACTCAATTAGAGAATTATTACTCAGGCTCTTTGGTGTCAGTCCAACTTCCATTGATGAATTACACATGGTGGGAAGGACGCGCACTTGATTATCTCTGTGACCGTTCATTTGTTCCAACGGTGATCCGTCCATTTTAAAGAAATTACCATGGTTCATTTACTTACAACACTTATGTTGTAAGATGTCTCATCCCAGTGTATGTTTTTAAGCTCAAAAATGATAGCAATTTTTATATTTTGTCTCTGAGAATATCTGGTGGGGTTTTTTGGCTGTCTTTGCATTGTAAGTTGGATGATATTTGGGGGAATATGATATATCTCCTTTCGATTTCTTTCCGTTTCCTCTATGATGTTTCATCTTTTACTCATTTGTGCTTGTCTTTGTAAGTCTTTTCCATGTATTTCTAATTTCTGCTCAAGTTCCTGAGAAATTATAAATATCAGCTTGTTTGAATTTCATGTAATTAGCCATCAGTGATACTCTGAATGCTTGTCAAATGAGGACCAATGAGAATTATACAGGTGCTCTGTTCAAAAGTCTCTTTCTTTCTTTCTTTCTTTCTTTCTTTCTATCCCAGTATTAGGGGCTATAGTCAGGACAGTGAATGATGAAAGAAAGGTGACCTTTGAATAGTGAAGTTGACTATATTTACCAATACAGATGTAATGTGTCTAAGGTACTTTGATAATGATAAAGTGAAGTTTTATTTCCTAAAGGAATCACTCCCAAATTTTCTCTCATGGATCCTTCAGGGTCACTACATAAAGCTGATGTGTATCAATCAAATTTCAGTTACAGACAACAGAGGCACTCGAGCTATTTTAAGCAGTAAGGGATTCAAAACAGAATCACATACCGGAGGGGCAGGCTCTATCTCTACCACAGTCAAGATGCTTGGGAATCAGGAAGCCACTGCCCTAAATTTATCTAGAATCCAAGGCTCAGATTGTCACCATCTCCAGGATTTCGTGTCCTGAGATATTTGGGGGATGAAGGAGCCATCACCGGAATGACTGGTTCCAGAATCTAGTATCCTCTATGATACCTCTGTCAGAAAAATGGATACCTGACCTGAGGCTGCCTGGCTCCCCTCCGGTGCAGTGCTAAATTCAAGCCTTTCATGAGTGCATCTAATCAACAAAACCAAATCATGTCCAGAAACTTCAGCTGCAACGAGTCTGGGCAATGCAATGATCATTTTCTCACAACTGAAGTTCAAAAGGACACAGCAGAAGAGGGTGGGAACAGCCGTGAGGTGAACTTGCAATATCGTGGATGTCCACATGGTCTTTCTTTTTCATTTTCTTCTGATGCCTCTGATATTCCCTTTTCTCCTGCACGGGAGTTACTCTCCAACCCTTCCACTATACAAAATCATTTCTTCATTCCCATCTCCACTGCAGCTGCCTCTGCCTTTGCTTGTTCCTTTTCTGTTCTTATTGTTGTTGTTGTTCTTCTTCTTCTCCTTCCTCCTCTTCCTTTCCCCCCTCCACTTCCCCCTCCCCCTTCTTCTTTTTCTTCTCCTCCTTCCTCCCTCTCTTGATCCTCCTCTTCCTCCTCCTCCTTTTCTCCTCCTTCCCCTCTTCCTCCTCCTTCTCTTCTTCTTCTTCTTCTTCTTCTTCTTCTTCTTCTTCTTCTTCCTTCTTCCTTCCTCCTTCTTCCTTCTTCTTCACCTTTTCTGCCCTGTCCCTTTCTCTTCTTAAAAAATACACCAAACCTCCTTATAGAATAACAATAGCTGAATTCTTTCAGAATCAGCTAAAATTTCTAGTATCTAAACATACATATCCGTATAAGTTTAAAAACCTTAAACATTTAGCTCTCCAGCTGTCACTATTACAATGCACACATTTTTAAAAATGTGGTTTGCAATGTGTTCTGAAGGCCAATGAAAAATTTTTGTTAGGCCCAGGGAAAAATGGATTTCAAAGCAGAAGCTTTTTATCTTCTCTTAGACTACATAGTCACCCAATTCCATGAATTTTAAAACCAAGAACTGTAGGATACCTTACAGAGAGATTTTTCCTTCTTATAACTTCCCAATCATCCACAAAGGTCACTGCTTAAACTGTGAGTGCATTTTTAATAGACCTATAATGTAATCCCTTATCAGTTCAGTCAATGCATTCAGTGAAGGCTAATTTGTGCTTACAGAAAAGAGACTAAAAAGTAAACTTTGCAAGGAAATGAATAGACGCTTTTGAATGAAAATTCCACTGAGTTGAGTTGGATGAGACTCTAAGAAAACTCAATTTGAGAGGTGTGGGCCATGAAAACAATGTGTTGAGGACAAAGTCGTCTCATACATTTAGCAAAATCAAAATCAGAGTATTAATTGATGGTAGCCAAGCATTTTTTAAAAAATTTATTTGAGAGAGAAGGGACAGAGAGAGAAAGAGAGAGAGAGAGAGAGAGAGAGGGAGAGAGAGAGAGAGATTGAATCCCAAGCAGGGTCTATGCTCACTGTGGAGCCTGATGCAGGGCTCAATCCCACAACCTGGGTTGGACCTGAGCTGAAATCAAGAGTCAGACGCTCAACTGAGTGAGCCACCCAGGTGCCCCTAGCCAAGCATTTTTGTATGCAAACACTCAAATTAAGTTACATTGAATAAATGTAAAGACATACACATTTCAACTCTCTAGTGTGTTGAGTTAGCCTTCAAATATCTTTCAGGAGCTTATGTGTGTATATGACCTTCATTGCTGCTGACCTCATTGGTACTGGCTGTGTATCACTTGAGACCAGTAGAATCTGTCAATTAAAAGCATTGTCTTCCCATCTTCTCTGTATGTATCCCTATCCTGGGGGCTGAGTGTGTGTATGAGTATGTTCCAGAGAGTTAGTAGAGGAGATACCAAAAAATTCAAGATATGTCAGAGCCGGAATACTTTTCAAGGTAGTTGTAGAGAGAAAACTCTTCTGAGTGAAATAAGAAGACAGCTAAGCGGTAAAATTAATTACACTAACAATCAGCACATTAGGACTTCAAAGAAGAGAATGTTAGCCACTTTCTAGCCTGGAGGATTGAAACAGTGTCCAACCTGGACTCGACGTCCATCTAGCCTTCCTCCATCCTCTGTGCTTTTTCTGGAGATTTTTCTAGAATGTCTATCTTCTCATTTGCCCTCATTGTTTAAAAAATTTTAATGGCTCTCTGCTCCCTTAAGGACACTGTCCAACTTCTGTAGAATAAACAGAAAATCGTAAGGATTTGACACCTTTTACTTTTCCCGGCTTAACTCTTGTCCCACGCCTCTGTGTCAGGCCCATTCACATTCCTATAGCTCCAAACAACCCAGGATGTTTCACACTTTTGAGCTTTCTTTTATGAGGTCCTTCTCTGAGGTCTATTGCTAGTCACCATCATCTCCATTCACCCTACTTAATGGACACTTATGTGTGCAAAATATTTGTGTATAAGGATCAGGTTCATGGTTCCATCTACATTAAGTACATTCTGGACTGCACTACCTTCACCAAGTTGAATTGGCCATTTGGGTCCCGTCTATGGCTTCCAAATCCCCCACACTAGAATCTACGGTATTTTATTCCTGATGCTTCATTTTAGGCTGGGAACCTGTCAAAGGACTCACACGTCTTCTTTGTCTACAAAGCAGGGTGCCCTGTGTCTAGCAAATAAGGTAACAGCCAAGGAAATGCTGAAATAGGTTGTACTTGACTTAGGTCTTGAGCTATTGGCACCTTTGCTCATACTTCCCCTGCCCAGAATCCTGCCCAAGCCCTTCCGATGGATTTGGTATGTGTTGGTCTTTAGGCAAAGATCAAAGGATAAAATCATGATTTCATTTTGATTTTGAGTGAAGAAGCTTTACTACCTCTTACTTCTCCTTATATGTCATTTATTTTTATAAAATCTTCCTGCCAGTGGCATAAATATGTACATTAGGATTTGGTGTTTATTAAGTACTATATGATTAGAAAAATGAAACTAATAACGCATATTTAATCTAATGTCTTTGATTATGGTTATAATAAACATATTTATATTCTATCATGAACAATTTGTGTATCATCTTTTGATGACTGAATCCACTCATGATAGAAAAAGTTGGCTCTCATAGGACCAAAGAAACCTAAAATCTAGTTGGAGTTGAATGAATTATAGGGAAAATTTATACTGGGGACCCCCCTGTAATCTGGAAACCAAAAAAAATGTATATGGTTTTTCAATTCAATTGTCATGACTACGCTAGATAGTAGGAATCACTAACTTTATTTGTAGACAGGAAGAAACTAAATCTCAAAAAATTGAAACAACATACCCAAGATTACTGAGCTATGAGTAGAAAAGCTTTTCTTCAGCCCTAGGCCCATTGCACTTGAAAAGGAGAAACAAAGTCGTTCAATTTTAGCATCCTAGCAAAACTGTTAGGAATATATCTAACATGAAAGGATATTTCAGTGGCTTTGTTATCAGGAGAATATTTCTTAAAGTAAATTCTATTTCTAATAAAATCCGTTCTAATTCACAAGGAACATATAACTTTTTGGTGAATAATGTGGAGATAAAGGCTTGGGGTGAGGGGAAGGAAGGCAGTTATCTGCCTGGGAATGTTGATTAAGTCATTTTTGTAGCCCCTAAAAATGTTGTGAAATTTAGCTACCTTCAATTAATTTAGTTGTTTCCTGTCACACACTCCCTCCCGAAAGCCTTAACCTTAGCCTCTTTAGGAAGCTCAATCTGAAAGTCACATAGTGGCTTTTAAAATTAAAGTGCAGAATTCTTTCTCAACCTTAAAGGAAGACAGGGTGTGTGACATTCTTTAGTGAGGTGTCTTTCTCTCTTACCTAATTCTTTCACCCCACCCCTGCGGTAACATGTAAATGACTAAAAGTACCTGGGCTCTCAATACCATAAATCTTCATGTAAATAACACAGACTTGAGCAAAGGCAAATAGCAGAGCTCTCGGATCTTTCCTTAGCAATGTTGCTACTATCTCAAGACCATTCGCATTTCACTCTTGTTGCACAAAGGCAGAATTTAATTGAGATACAGGGCACACTAGTGCACTTCGTGGATGTTATCTTTAACTGGAAGGATCGGCTCCGTGACTAGTTTTCCATATCATATTGCGCAAGAATTTTACACTCCTTTGTAACTCAGCTACAGTGTTCCTGATGTGGCCTTATTTCTTAGTTGTAGGAATCAAGGGTTCTTAAGTAGCAATGACTCACTATTTGAATAATATAATAAAACAACCTTGGAAGTCAATATGATTAAATGTGCATGTCTGGGTAGACGGCAAGCCATTCAGGTAGATTTAATCCAAGAGAGCAACTTTTCAGTATGCTACCAATTTATTGTTTATGATCTTTTACAATATTCTTTCTTAAAGGGATGTGTCCTTGAGTAGCCACAGACTGTATTCCAAAAACTATGTTGTAAACTTTTTGGGTTGAAAATATAATTAACTTCCATTGATATGTATTACTGTGTGTAATTAAAAATGTCCATTTAAGTCTTCATGGTAGAATGGGGGGAAGAAGTTGGATTTTAGGAGATTTCTTTTTTTTTCTTTCTTCCTAAATGTGTGTGTATATTTTTAAATATTTCATCATGCTGGCCGGACAGCATTTGTAATGTTCGTGACATCCCTGAGTGAACTCATTTAACACAGATAAATTCCACAAGTAGCTAGGAAGTGGCAGCCCCATTGATAAGCTTCCCCAGTCCACAGAAATTGAGCCATAACATTCCCATTAACTTTGTTTGGAGCAGTGATTAACGATAAAGGATAGAGACAAATCCAAGTTAATATAGATAGAGAACTGTTATTTTCCTCATCCTCCAAAATTTGGCTATCGTTGGATAAACATTCCCTTCTGTGGAGGCCTTTCTTCTTCCCTCACATTGGCATGCCAGCAATGTTGTGGATACTCTATAGAAGGATATAGAATCTATCCTTGCCTGACCTGGTGCTCCCAGCCTTTAGAGCAACCGTTCCCTCTACATTATGATCACCTAAATTTCCACAATATCCACCTGCCATTTCAAAATACTTTTGCCCACACAGCTTCTAAATTTTCCCAGAAGAAAAAAATAAAAAGTACAAAGGAGGTTGTAGGAATTTAGAACAGTTTCCACATGGTAATATCTGAGAATTGCCTGCAGGGAAGCAGACCAGCAGTAAGACAGCCCAAGAGAGCCTTGGAGAAATGATCTACCACGAACCTGAATCTGACGTTCAACCTGTGGCCTCTGAAACTAGATTTTGTTAATTCAGTGAGGGCAGGCAGACTCAAATTAACCAGTGTGGAGTGTTACTTAAATCTAGCCCATGTATTAATTTGTAATGAGAAATAGAACTGTCAGTGAAATGGAATACTCATGGTGGCATCATTAGTGAAAACTCTCCCTGTAGTCAGACCTACATGGGGAGATAAATCACAATCAGAATTTGCTTAGACTCAGAACATAAGGAGATAGATGAACTGAGTGCTAAACTATATCAAGCTCTCAGTAGGGAGGGTCTGAGCTCAGCAAGGATTTCAGCATTTGATGATGTATTTATTTGCGAGACTCTAGAAGATTTGCTGAGGCATGAGACTTGAATTATATTTAACTGAGCAATTGTTTTCTGCTTGGGAAGGCACAGAATGTTGCCAAGACACAATTTCAAAGGATAGTCTCTGTGCAAATAAAGAAAGGTTTATGGACACAGAGAAAAAAATATTCCTAAAGTAAAACAGTTCTCTGAGGCGCAGACAAACCAGAAATTAACCCCCCAAACTAAGTCCTGCCGGTTGATGGAGAGTTGCCCTAACAGCAGGGCATCAACAGTATTCCACTTCCTCGCCTCATGATTTCCTGTATTGGAGAGACGATGTTGTCCAGTCTCCATTCACCTGTCACCTCGCGAGAGAACGTTCTAGAAATGCCACCTGCAAGTGTCAGGTAAATGTACTTAATAATCATGCTTTTCATGTCCTGTGACTTCTCTCCCCATCTATTCATAATGTTGTGGGTGTTGATAGATATTCTCCAATAAGCATTTCCATGCGGGCCAAGAATATAGGGAAAGAGCAAACAAACGCTTAGCCTAAAGGCCACTTTCCTCAGAAGACAGACAATCTGAAAAATGAACGTAGAAATCTAGCCCTTTGAGATAAACTTTAGCATTGTTCTTGCAGTTTACATCATATATAATTACTTCACACCACATGCAGATGCACACACACACACACACACACACACACACACACACAAACCTGAAGGTGCTGTACCGAGCAAGCCGGTGCAGGCAGCCCCATTCCCGTGACTTCTTTCTGAGGTAAGATCAGGCATAAGCAGTGTCAGGAGTTGGAAATGGGTTTTTCTGCCCATTATCTCCACATGCCTATTCATACATATGGTAAATACTCCTCAGCCATTGCCAGAAGGCTTTTCTCAAACGTTTCGTAATGCAGGGTTGCCTGGAGACGCTTTAATTTCAAAATAAATAGTTCTCTCTTTTCCAAAAAGTGTACAAATTGCCCTAAACATAGATACTTGGCATCTTGCGAGCCTCCAAGTTTGACATTGCAAGGCCCGCTTCAAATGCATTTTTGGCAAAACCCAAGTCCTTAATTATCTTTGAAAGAGTGGCACGTTAGAAATGTGCGTGCTATTATCCCAGAACAACACCATAGGAATATAAAGAAGTCCTTTCTTCCGATGATATTGCAGGGCCACTAAACTGGGTGTAAGGGCATATAGACCGTACTACAGAGAGCAAGGTGTCATTCTCCAAGCACCTGCGTCTCATCCCCTCTGTCGCTGATGGGGCTCAGCACACTGATTAAGGAGCACAGTTTCATGTTCTTTCTAGTAACCAGTGTTGCCACTGACAATACCTTGAGAGTTTTGCCACTGTGTCAGTGCGCAGAGGCATGCCCAAGGGGCCCTACTTAGGCCCGCCATGTCTACTGTCTTAACAACCAGAAACAAATTATAAAGTAATCATGGAATGTCTCAAGAGAAGTCCACGTAGGTCAGCCTGGGACTGGGACAGGTACCTGGGTATGTTTACCATGGTTGAGACCAAAAAAAAAAAAAATGACAATTTGAATATTTCTATCCAATTCCTATTTTGGTGCAGTTATTGAGGGACACTGTGGAGGACACAATATGCAAAACAAACCGAGCTAGATGGATACATGGTCTAATCTTTAAGACGCCCCTTCCAGTCTTACTTATCTCCTATAGCATGCTAGATGAACAGCACAGAAACTATTTCCAACTTATCCGAACTGAGAGGATTTGCTTTGAGACCAAACACAATTCACCACTGTGGTGTTTCTCTGGCATCTCATCGCATCTGGATTTTCCCATCGCTTTTGCCCATCCTGACTTCTAAATCCTTCGGGGGGGGGGGGGAATTAATGATAAAGATACTAACTTCAAATACGATTTCCCTATTTACCATGGCCTTTTTTTCTTTTTTCTCTTTCGCTTGCAACGTCCTATACATTTCAGAAACAGCAAAAACCTGAATCCTCTCTGTTCACCTCTGAACCTCGTGGCTTCGTTTTGTCAGGCTTTCAAAAGGCCGAACTAGCTCCATAATGTGAACTCTCTGGCTGATTCAGAAACCAAATAAGTGTAACTCCAAAACAGGCAAGCCACTGTTTGCCAGTGAGCCTTTCTGACTAGCTGGGATTTCTGTCGAGGAGGCTCACCCTGGTTAAGTCACAGCAGAGACGCGTGTTTTTTTTGTTTTTTTTTTTAAGCTTGGCTTTTCTTTTCTCACCCAACGCTCTGAAAGTTTCCAGATTTCTCTTTGACATAAGGAAAGTACCTTCAGGATTCATTTTGTACCAGCTTGAACACTTTGTATTATGTTCGTTGTTGCTAATGAACGGATTTTAATTTGATTCATTCTTTTTAAATCTTTGGAGGTGAATCATGACATTTCCAGGGTTTAGATAAGGGCCTGACTTTTGATTGCCTGCCCACCACATAAATGTCAGAAAGCAGAAAGTCATTGGTAACACCAAGCCGTGGCCAGGCACTTGGAGTTCATGTAGCATGTTTTTTTCAGGTTCACAAAATGCAATCGTTTTTTTTTTAAGTGTATATATTTATTTTGAGAGAGAGAGAGAGAGAGAGAGTGCATATGCAAGTGAGGGAGGGCCGAGAGAGAGGAGAGAGAGAGAATCCCAAGCAGGCTCCACTGCACTGTCAGTGCTAAGCCCAATTTGGGGCTCGATCTCATGACCTGTGAGATCATGACCTGAGCCGAAACCGAGAGCTGGATGCTTAACCAGCTGAGCCACCCAGGCGCCCCCGCAAAATGTCATCTTATGTCAAGTCCATTTTCCAGTTGTGTTTGCATTTCCAACAATGCTAGAAGGGCAGCTCTCTTGTTGGTTGTTGTCTTGTCATCTCTATGTGTGAGACTCGTAACCCACTTGGGTGATAGGGGGCAACATGCAGTGAGGTGGTGGTAAGATCAGCCTCCCGGGTTGGGTTGAGCAGGGTTAGGATATCTTCGCTTCTGTTTGTTCTCTGCGTGACCTTGTGTAAGTCACCAAGCTTCTGTGCATCTCGCCTTCCTCCTCTGTTAAGAGGAGGAAATCATGCCTTCTGTAGCTATTAAAGGGCATTTACAGGAATCACCATCTTGCCATGATGCCAATATGGGCTGTGTAAAAAAAAAAGAAAAGCATACTTTGGGTCATGCTTCATCAAACTCAAATAAAAAATTAAAGTCAAATTAAAGTTGAATGGTTTTCTTTATTGCAGACCTCCCTCATATGTTAGTACGTAATATATAGCGATATAATACGAATCCCAGCGGAGGATGAATTACCCTAGCATTATCCAGACTTATCTGGAGACCCACAGAATGCATATTCAGAAGAGTTTACCTGCTTCCTAACATTGCTGTGATAATTGAGCGTAACATTCATACTAATAATACTAATAACCGTAATAACAAAACAAATATCATGGTAAAAAGTTCTGTGTAAAAAGGGAAGCAAGGAAGAGGAACAGAGGGTGCTTTTTGGAGGCTGGGGGGTTGAGGAGGGATAGTGGTAGTTGCCATTTTAAGCAGGGTCATGCAGAGAGGCCCAACTTGGGATCATATCATTTGAGCAAAAGACCTGGGGGAAGGGGGAGAAGAAGTCATGATATCACTGGGGAGCCAGGGCTCCAAGAAGGGAACAGCGGGTGGGAGGACAAGGAGGTAAGGGCATGCCTGATGTGTTTGGGGAGCTGCAAGGGTGTCTCTTTTTCCCTCATTTGATTTCAAGTTGGTGCAAAGGCGTTTAGACATGCAGACACTAGTCAGCCTGTCTCATAGACCTGCCTTCCTACGCTGGCTGCTTAGGAGTGAAGGAACCAGTCCATAGAATTTATTCTTTACCCAGAGCAGAAAATCTTCCTTGGGAATAAAACTTTTAAAGCTAATGAGAAAAATGATTTTCAATGCAAGACAATTTTGTGTTACTTTTAAATGTGATGGCATCCGAGGGTTGCCATCTGGTAGGCCGGAATTATTTCCGGGTTTGCTAACGTTCACGGTGATCAATACAGGGTCATTTATGAAAGCATTTGCAAACTGTTGAGCAGGTAGCAAATATCAGGGGTTATTTTTATTTTTAAAAATCGGATTTAAAAAATTGCCTATGATGTTGCCTCCACTATAAATTTTGAAGGTATTGTTAAATTCCTAGCATTTACTAGTAAGTGAAAGATGCCCTCCTTCTTTATTTATCTAAAACAAAAATATCTCAATACTTTTTAACAAATGCTCTGTTTACCATAGTATTAAATTTTCATAGAACCATGACCAAAGTAAAGAAAACTAAGTGCATTTTCTTGCTTACCTTCATAAACCTCTGTTGGGGGTATAAGTTAATACCACCTTTCTACTAGGTGATTTGGCAACCTGTACCAAGAGTTCTAAAAGAATTTATATAAAATCCTTGTGATTTTATTCTGAAGGATCTTGAGGAAATCATAAGTGATAAGGAAAGAGGTAGATTTGCAAAGACGTTTTACACAGAATTATTTATAATAACAAACACCGCAAACAACTTTGGTGTGTCAATTATGGTATATCGGTAAAAAACGAATCCATTTATAAAAAAACGAATTTTAGTAGCGTAGAAACTTGCTTATGATACAAAGGTGAGTGGAAGAAAAACAGGATGCAAAATTGTGGACAAACGTGGTCCAGTAAAGGCATAAAGTAAAACGCATAGCAGAATACGGCAAAATGAAAGCAGTGACTAAGTCTGAATTTGGGGATGCAATGTTGGTGCCTTGTATTGTATTTTTAGAATTCCTTAATGGTTGCAACTATAATATATTCAATAAAGATACTAATCTTACCCTCTGTTATTGGTCTCAGGAATATTTCACAATTGTTGACATAACCATATATTAAAAATCCCTTCTTCTCTGCCTTGTCAACAACAGAGAGCATCAATGATGTCTGAGCAGACAAGGAAACTGATAATCAGTTGTCACGATTAAAAGGTTGAAAACAAGAACTTTAAAAGATCCCTCAATGTACATACTTCGATATCAATATGTGCTTTAGAAGGTGTGTTTTATGACATTTCTGTCTTAAATGACTCACTGGCTCTCCAAACTTACTCTCCTGCCTTTTTCAAAGCCACTGGAGAAGATAGCCTTTCAAATGAAACGCACATACCTCCCTAATTATGTCTGCTGTTAAACTTAACTTGAGGAAAGTTTGGGGAAGTGATTTTGTAATAGGCCAGCTAGCTATTGTACTTGAATTATAAAATGCATAATAAGCAAATATGCCCTGGACCGAACTGAGTAAGGCATCTTCTTACATAGTCAACAAAATGATCTCAGTTAAGGCCACGAGCTGCTACGTTTTTCTTCTACTCTTAGCATCTGGAATGCAGTATCTTAGGAGTCCATTGGAAATGACCTCCAACTGCTCAGTAACTTGGCTCTTGCCCTGTTTCAAATTCACTGTCTAGAATGTTCTTGGGGCAGGGTGGTCCCACCAGACGACCAGGGATGAAGTGGCTGCTCTTTGAACAATTTCGCCTCTGCCAACCTGTCTTTTTTTTTTTTTTTTTTACCATTTTTCTGGAGTAATGACAAATGCCCGTGTCTCCCCCACCAGAAATAGAAGCTACATTGTAACTCACCCAGCCAAGACCCTGCAAGAGACAGTAATTTATATGTCGTTAACAGTATTTGCCACATGCCTTCAAAAAAATCTACTGTTCAGTTCTTATCTGGCAAACTACAGAAATAGGAGTTTTGTTTCCTGTTATTGCTGTACCCGTGGAGTTGGAGAAACGCTCTTGATTTCCTTTCATAAAGTTTTCTTTCTGAAACAATCAGGACTGTAGTAAACATTGACCCAAAAAAGAGGGTTCATTTCATGAACTTCCAGTAATGCTGCGCTCCGAGTATTGTTTTCGTCGTAAAAGATATGAACGTTTAATTATTAATGTCATAAGGATATTTCGTTTGTTTCGATGGCTGATATTTTCACCAAAGATTTCCCATATCCCGGGCACTGCTGTGTTCCGGGACAAAGAGGTGAGTGGTGCCACGCTTTCTGACCCCACTCCCCCAAGCCTAAGCTCATCGGTTTAAAGGTGACATAAGTCAATGTTATTGCAGTTGTGGAGGAACCCCCGAAGTCCAGCTTCCTATAATCTCACGGCACGGAAGAATTTTAGGCATTCCTGACTGGGTTTAATCTTGGTGGTTTATGCCTCCTGGATTCAAGGGATCCTCAGAGCCTAGTCTGAACTTTCTCTTTCAAGTCTCTCAAACAGTTATATTGTCCCTATTCCCAAGGCTTAGGCCACCTCTTTGGGTGTTAGGCTTCTAAAGCCTTTGTCTTTCTCCGTGGTTTCACTAAAATTGTCTCTTTTTCTTTCTGAATGGCTTACAGTTCCACCAACTCGTCCAAATGTCCCCGCATCCATGCATGACCACGCCTTTTCTAACACCGTGCTTGAGACGTGCTTTTCGTGGTCAACAATGGAGTTCAAGAGACAGGAAGATATTAAAGATAACAGCCATTTTACTAGGAAAGAAAGAAAAAAACCCTACCAATTTCTTCCCACCAAATAACACATTTACAACATAAAACATTCCTCTGCTGCTAACATTCTACTCTCCATATCAGAATTCGCTTGTCCCACCCACTGGCCTGACATTCTGAAGCTGATCCAGCTGTCCTTACCCTGACTTGTCCTCCAGGAAGCCCAAACGCCTGTCTTGATGACCAGCCTGGTAACCCAGTGTTTCTGAGAGAAGGGTGTTACTTAGACCTCATGGGGTTTGCCTGAAAACCGCCAGGCCCAAAATATGATCTGAACCATTTTTACTGCCATACCTCAGACAGAAAGCCCAGGATGTCCAGGCTGGGATCCATCCCTTGGCAACATTCTCTCGTGCTGAAGTGCTCCACCTGCTGGTCTAGAATCCTTCCTGTCATTTCTGGTCCTCTCCACCCATCCTCTACTGGGCCCATCCAGGGATGAGTTCGTCTTCAGGTTCTGATCCTTCTCTCTGCCTTCTGTCTAAATGCCAGCTGAGTCTTGGTTCGTATAAGTTCTGCCTTGGCTGTGGGATTTATTTGCAGAGTGTGGATTTATCCAAGTATCTTCTCCTCTTGAGCCTCAGTTTCCCCTTCTATGGATAGAGCAGGTTGTGCTGAGTGACATAATGTCCCTATCAAGGGTGATTCTGTTGTGTGTAGATTCTGCCAGAATCCCTAGCCTGAAACCAAGGTCTTTATAGATAGAGCAGTTATTTATTTTCTTGGTATGAGGGCACGGTGGCCATAAAATTCTCATGGACGACCTACAGACCCAAAACTCCCACCATTAAACTCTTTGGGATAATACTGAGGTTTTCAAGTACTCATCTTTAGCAAGGATTGTTTGGGGTGAATCGTTAAATGATTTCAGGCAAATCCAGGACATTTCAGTGAGTTTTCCAGAAAAGTTGTAATTTTTAAAATTTAAAGGATTCTCTTTAAATAGGACACTAAATCCTTTCTAGTTTTTTGGCATTAAAATACCCTTTCTCTTATAAAATTTTGGTGATGTCAAATAGTACTTTTATTGTGGCTCTTTTTAAGGTCCTTAACCTATCAAAATAAAATGCTTAAGAACCCTAAACCAATCCTTAATTTTCCCCTTTCCCTTCCCTTCCCTTCCCTTCCCTTCCCTTCCCTTCCCTTCCCTCTTCCCTTCTCCTCCTCTCCTTCTACTCACCTTTACTTTCTCAATAGTGCTCTTTCTCTTATTTTGACAGACTATGAAAATCTCAAAGTCTGGGAGCCACAAGGTTAAGGGATAGCTTCTCTTGAAACATCGATAGTATCTCGTCTGGTAATAACACTCATTTTAGTTCATATTAATCATCAGTTTCCCTGAAGTTCTTCAGGGCTTAAAGCATAGGGTGAGTCATTTGGGGAAAGAATGAGGGGGGTAACGTGTTTATGTCATTAGTCAGGCGTGGGAGATCAGGGCCAGATGGTTTGGGAAGAAGTACTTTGGTGGGTAGTGAGTAGACAGAAGGAGAAGTAAGGGCCATAGATATAAGAAGTAGAAACCCACAACCCAAGCATCAGTGAGTTCACAATCTTATCGAGGACCAGAACAACCAGCAAAGTACATGAAATTACTTGAAATTGAATCCACAGCTCTACGCTATAACTTGCATATGACTTGTGCCAGCTTCATCCAGAACCCTCTACTTCTCCAAGCACTGAGAAATGCATGATGTCCTTCAATCAGTGCCCTATCAGGGTCTTCCCATATGTGCAGCAAACATATGTTTTTTTATACTTCTAATACCTCCTTAGAGAACCAACTTTCCCTTAACTTTTAATAATACCTTTCAGTGTAAGTGATTCAGGTGATCCCTAAGTCCTCACCTTTGTCCAACTCACTAGTCTTGGGAATAGACTCTGGATCCGTTCTGGCTACTCATCTTGCTGGCCACTAAGATTGATTGGGGAATGGGCATGTGACCCAACTCAAGTCAATCTGAGCCCTCTCTTGAGCCTTGCCAGAATATTGGAAGAGACGGTGTCTCTTCCTCTAAGATCACAAGTTCAACGTTCTATGTAGACTCAGGGTTGTGGGGGGGCCTGTGAATAGAAGTGTAGAACAGGCATATGCACTGCTAAAGCCACCTTTCAAAGTCCAGGATCCAATCTGTTGACTTCCAGAACTTTCTTTCTTTCTTTCTTTCTTTCTTTCTTTCTTTCTTTGTTTCTTTTGTTTGTTCTTTCTTTCTTTTGTTCGTTCATTCTTTCTTTCCCTCTGTCTTTCCGTCTTTCTTTCTAAGCTAGATTGAGTTAGGTTTCTATCCTTGGTTAACAAACGTCTCATAGGAGTATACAGTTTTGGGTATAAGGGCCTTTCCTCGGAGAGATCTCTTGCCTTAGGAGAGTCTGTCTGAAATCCCTGGGCCCTCAACGCTCAATTAGCTTGCTTTTCTCTGTGTCTCTAGCATATTTGTCCCCTTGGAGACGCATCAGGAGAGAGACTGGGGAGCTGAGTCTCTGTCTGTGGGCCTCTTCCATCTTTCTTTGATGTCTGGTTTAACCAAGAAGGAAAGCCCTGTTAGAGCAGTATCTCAGAGGACCTGTTAGAAAGATGGCTGCGTGTAAAACTCATGACAAAGACCAGAAAGGGACACTTTGTTTTGTTTTGTTTTGGTTTTTTTGCTCCTCTCTGGAATGATTTATATTCCACTAAGGACTGACAGCAGAGCGTTTCTCCTCTCCCTGCTAAGTGCCAAATCCTCATTTGGAATGTGCCCAGCCAGCTCACTGGAGATTTCCCTCAGAAGGCCAAGGAGTCATCGTGTGAGGAAAAGACCCTGTTCTAATAGAGAGCGGGAACAGCTCTTTTCCCACTGACAGTTGTCTTTCAGTAAACAGGGAGGATGGCTCCAGAGTGCAGACGACTTCGTTGTTTGAGAGTTGGAAAACATGTTGTGACTTTCTGACTGAAACATTTTGGTGAATCTTTATGGGCTGTTTCATTCCCAGAAAGAAAGTAAGTCTTAACCACAATAAAATTTAGTCTCACGTCAAGAATTTCTCGAACGCTTTATCCAAGACCAAAAAAGAAAGAAACACAATAAAAGCCCTGAAGGAGAAGGTGAACCACAGGGCCTAACTTTAGAATATTTTGCTTTGGTGTCACCATCTCTCCCATGGTAATTTTTAATGACTGACAGAAGAAATGCTTAGCTTAGAGGGAGGAGGAGAGCTGTTTACTCGTGGTAGCAAGGGACAGAAATTTATGCACTGAAATTTTTAGAAAAGGATATCAGGCTGTTTGAGTAACATGAAAAAACATCACTTGGAAAGGAAAACAGCCACAATCTTGAAATCTAAAGCACAAACACAGAGGTGCCTGGGTGACTTGGTTAAGCGTCGACTCTTGATTTCGGCTCAGTTCATGATCTCACAGTTGTGAGATCAAGCCCCTTGTTGGGCTCTGCGCAGAACCTGCTTGGGATTCTCTCTCTCTCTCTCTCTCTCTCTCTGTCTCTCTCTCTCCCTCCCCTGCTCTCTCTCTCTCTCTCTCAAAATAAATACACATGTAAAAAATAATACAGCACTAAGACAAATGCACAAAACCTAGACTTTCTAATCAAATGCATAAATATACTCCCAAAGAGAATGTAGTATTTTACACAGCATACCAGAAAACCTTGGCTCATATCTGAAGTTATCTAGGGGCCTGCTAATAATGTAGTTACAAGATAAGGAAGGGGTTGGAGAGGAAGATAAAAATAAGGAGAACCCGTGGAACTCTCAGTTGTATTTGTGACCATAAGGGCATGTATTGTTTGGGAATTTAAAAGCATGAAAGCACAGTCCTCAAAATATTATGCTGATTCCAGCTACGGCCGAGAATGTCTAGGAAAGAGCTTCATAGAGGGAATGGGTTGCCAGTAATAATGACGGATCTGGCCTCATCGGTACGGGGGCGTGTTTCTTGTTGCATCTCCAGAGCTGTCTTTCGCTTGGATCGCAGCCTAAGTGGCAAGGACCAATATCGAAACCCGACACGGGGGCTGTGAAAACCCAAAGCTGCATACTGAAGATCTGACTCTCGTATATACCCGTCTTGGCTCCCCAGGATTCAGCTGTAACACTCTATGCAATGTCTCACGCTTAGCTCTTTTACGGTTTGCCGTCTTCCACACCAATGTTCATGAAGCTTGAATCCGGTGAGCACATTCCTCTCGGCCGTAGCTCCCAACAGAGAGCGACGATGTCGGGTTGTACCTTCTCATCGTCAGACTGCTTCCCAGAGAGAGGACAAGAGTGAATCCAGTCGCTGAAAACCCCCTGCCAGAACTCTCCCTGTATTGCAGATTTGCGATTAGAGAAACATGAACCTGTCTGAAAGCTTTATATTTCTCCCTGCACTGAAACTGACAGATTTTTTTGGAAGGGGCAGGGGTTGGTATGTATACGTAGATGTTGTCTTTTAACTTGACCGTGTGTTTTCATGGTTATGACACTCTTGGGTAGGAGAACCTGTTTTCTGGGGCTTTTGTACGAGAAATGGAAACATAGGAAGATAAAGTTATCTTGGTCAGCTTCACAAAGCAAATTTACCATGGCACGTCCCTCAGCTAAACCTGTTTTTAGAGTCCCCATGCCCTTTTTATCTGCCTCAAGAAGAGAATCATACACTCCTTTTGGCCTGGGAAAGGTAGCAGGATTTGATGAAGAAGAAAGAGGACAGACATCATTACGCGTGGTTATCAGACTTACCAGAGTTAATGGAACCCTGATTAATAAAGTAACTCTGACTCTATCCGCTGAAAAGGCGGCTATTGACAGTCATACATCTTGTTCATGGGCAGAGACCTGAAACTTTATCAGGGGAAATAAAAATACTCAAAATTGTAGCTGATGAAACGGCTTTACCGGTTTAGGGCCAATTGCTTCAAAGAAAAAGTACAAATGTTTGACCTTCCTAGCCATTTGTTATTGGAAAAAGGAAGAAGGAAACATTTCACCGAGATAAGCTCCCCTGTTGCGCACTGAAGGAATGTAAAAGCAAAAATATCAGTATTGACATAATTACAGATACAGAATTACAGACTACTTTAGAAAACATTTACTCCTTCTTTTCATTGTCCTTTGAAGAAAGAATTACTTTGGCAACATCAGTCATCCACATGCACTAAATATAAGGTAAGAAACCTCCTGTCTGCTTTCTTCAAAAGCTGAGCATATTTTCCTTTGCCAGGTGCTGCAAAATGGGGAAAATAGGAAGGTGGGGGTCATAGGGTAGACCCAAAATTTTGGCGAAGCCGGATAAACAAGTTCTGGAGACCTAAAGTATAGCATGGTGACTCCAGTTAACAATTCTGTATTGTATAGCTAAATTTGCTAACAGAGTAGATCCTAAATGTTCTCACCACACACACACACACACACACACACACACACACACACACAAATGGACTTGTCTGTTGATTAGCTTGATTATAGCGATCATTTCACGATGTATGGATATAGCAATGTACGCCTTAAATATACAGTGTTTGACGATTACACCTCCATAAAGCTGGAAAAATCAAAAAAATATATAACTTACCTTTTATGAGGAGTGAGGCTGAGTAAGTAAGGAAACGCTCGAGGGTAACTTTGAGACAAATTATCACTGAAACTTGAACGTATAGATGACTCACCTATGATGAAAGTTAATTACTATTAGTAATTATAATGACTATTTTAGGCCTCTGTTTTGAGAATCTTCCAGAGCTTTCTAATTCTGACAGCGCCCGTCAGAGGGAGGTAATGGGGAATAACTTGCCTCTAAGGCACAAGTATTTCTGTGGCTCTGCAAAGGTCACAAAGTCCCTGAGGCCACCGGAAGTGCACCCACAACTTCTCTCCAGAAAACACACACTTCGCACTTCGGCTGCGAATGTAGATGTAGTCGCAGCAGTGAGGTGAGGCCAGCAAACCAGAGCAGCGATAGGATTCCTACAGATACCAGAGCTCCTACCCGGAAGGTGCTTTTCTGCCCCAAATAGCAGCTTGTGAATCGCTTGTCTGAAAGGGAAACTGCTGTCCACAGGTTTGATGGCTTGATGACCAAATTGGAAAGGTGAAATACTGCTTTAAGAAAAAGAGCCCGAGGGGTGCCTGGGTGGCTCAGTCCCTCGAGTGTCTGACTTCAGCTCAGGTCATGATCTCGCGGCCCGTGGGTTTGAGCCCCGCGTCGGGCGCTGTGCTGACCGCTCAGAGCCTGGAGCCTGTTTCAGATTCTGTGTCTCCCTCTCTCTCTGCTCCTCCCCTGCTCATGCTCTGTGTCTCGCTCATGCTCTGTGTGTCACTCACGCTCTGTGTCCCTCTGTCTCTCAATAATGAACAAATGTTAATAAATAAATAAATAAACATTAAAAGAAATTAAAGCATTTTGTAGTTGATGAAACACTTTCACCCAAACAGACCGGCTCCTTCCTCAAAGGTCCATAAAAAATGACAGTAAGTTGGAATCAGGAGAAGGGCCAACCCTAGACAAGCCCGAGGCTTCAATAGTCTTCAGCATGGGAAATAGCTAAGAAAAGCCACAGAGCCCGTGTTTAAGGCAGGGCAGTGACAGAGTCAGAGTAACAACAACGATGACAAGATCAGTAACCATGGCTGCCATTTAGTCCGTAGATCAGAGAGAGAAATTTCCGAGGAGCCTCACGAGAAGAATCTCATGTTACAGCATCCACATCTGTGTAGCTTTCCTAAGATTTCAGACCTAAGAAACGACACCCTAGGCCTTCTGTATCTGATTCAGGCCTCTTCCTTTTGCCACTGCATCTGTCACCTCATGGAACTTGACCCTCAGAGAGAAGGGGGATTTTTATAACTCTTGTCTGGCTATGAAAGGTTGAGGGAATACACTCCCAAGTTGGTATATTCCCCTTTGATCGTGTGCTTATTTTTCATTAGTGTTATTAGTAGCAATAGTAGTGGTATTTTACTTTTAAAAATAGCTTGTCACTTGGTGCCCTAATCTGGTGGCATGAATTCCAACCATGCAGAGTGGTATGAACCCTCAGAAAAGCAAGGGAAGTGTTCAATTTTACTCAAGGTGGGACTAGGCAGGGAGATTCAGATTTTGAAGACGATGGGACATAAAGCTATGGCGATTCAAAATGTTTCAATGGCAGGGTTACGGCTCGTTAGTGTCTTTGTCGGTACGTGAGATAGAAATCAAAAACTTTCTGGGGCGCCTGGGTGGCTCAGTCGGTTGAGCGTCCCACTTCAGCTCAGGTCATGATCTCACAGTTCGTGGGTTCCAGCCCCGCTGACAGCTCGGAGCCTGGAGTCTGCTTCGGATTCTGTGTCTCCCTCTCTCTCTGCCCCTAACCCACTTGCATTCTGTCTCTGTCTCTCTCAAAAATAAATAAACACTAAAAAAAATAAATAAAAAAGAAAGAAATCAAGAACTTTGGGCTCTGATGAACTTAGGCATGCGTCAAAGGTGCATGTAAAACTTCCCCAACCGATGTAAGACAGGGGCAACCATGTGTAGGACACTAGCTGATCGTGTTTTTCATCTCATTCCTTGGAAGTTATCCTAAGTGACCTTTGAAACAGTCCGTTCTACAGGCAGCCTCTCTATGCTTCATGTGCACTAGCTTTCAGCCACCCTGGTCTCCTCAGTCTACCTCCCCCCACATTCTGTTGGCCTGTTCTTTCTATCAGCACCTTCCCCGTCACCACTCTTGTTAGCAACAGTTTATAATCAGCTCTCCTTCAAACGATCAAAATTGCCATGGCTTGCCTTCTTGCTTCTTTTAATTTTTTTTTTTTTACATTTATTCATTTTTGAGAGATGGAGAGAGACCGAGCACAAGCAGGGGAGGGGCAGAGACACAGAATCTGAACCAGGCTCCAGGCTCCGAGCTGTCAGCACAGAGCCCGATGCGGGGCTTGAACCCACGAGCCACGAGATCATGACCTGAGCCAAAGTCAGATGCTTCACCGACTGAGCCACCCGGTCGCCCCTTGCCTTCTTGCTTCCTAAATTGGGATTCATTCTGATGATTACTGCTACAATAGTTTTACCAAATGTCACTCGTATCTTATTAGACCCTTACTCCAAGGACACAAATGACTCCCCATTACTCTTAACAGGAAAGCCAAGCTCTAGACCGTGAGCTTCTGTTGTTCTCTTAATACTTATTATTCTCTCTGATCCCTCTGCGTTTTCCCAACAAAGCTTCCTTCAACAGCCACACCGTGAAGCTCTAGTCCAAATTGTTCATAAGGAGACACAGTAATTAATTTAAATTTTACCCTTCACTCTCCCTCCCCACCCCTTATTGGTAAAGACACTAATGAGTGGCAGAGCTAACAGCTTTCTCCATGTAACGTCATCCTCCATAAATCTATGACTTGGTCTCTTTCATCGTCAAAATCCAAACTTCTCCACCAGCCCCTACCTCGATTTGAATAAAACATGTATCTACTGCCAGGGTTTTGGAGCCCTCCATGGCGGTAAAAGACAATATATACATCACGCAGCATCATCATCATCAATTATTTTAGGGTTATTTCTTCCCTAAAGCTAATTCTGTGCACGGTAGAAGTTCAATAATTATCTGTTGATTTAATTCACAGAAGATTGAGAGTATAATAAAAAGTAATCATTTGAATCACTGTAGTAACGGTCAATCTGAATTAAAAGCTTAAATTGTAAAACACAGTCATTGATTTCAAAGACATACAGAATGGACTAAATAGGCCTAAGGGCAACGCCAAGTGGCAATCCTCCAGGTTTCTATTTTGATGACAAGATCACCAAGACTCATCGTTAGAATACCATGGCGATGGAACTGGTATTTTAAAGTTCTGGGAGCATTCCTTCTGGAATCATGTTTATTCATTCACTTCTTTTTTTCTTACGTGGAGCAAAGGTAATTGTAGTGCAGTCCCTGTCCAAACGTCTAAAGTGTCAACGGGTTGAGATGGAATAGTGAGGTGTTGTTACGCAGGTCAGAAAGATGAAACATCCATCTGCTGTAATAAAATTCATAATAGTCCTGATTGGTTTTGATAGCTGAGCCAATTCTGCCTCCAACAACTAGTCAGATTACCTCATTGTCTTTTTAAGGCCATGGCTCATGAAGAAGTGCCCTACAACACTGCCATCCAAAGGTGTTCTCTCCAGCGTGAAAAAGGCTCCACCTTTGCAAGCTGTTTTCTTAGTCCCTAAGACATACATTCCATTGTCTGTCTTTTTGCCTTTGCCTGAGACACGTCTGTCTTTTTTTCATATCCAGTCTCCACTGAGCTTTCAAAGACTGAGTCAATTTCACATCCTCCTTGAAAGCTCCCATGATCATCCCAGATCTCTCCTTCTGGGAACTTTATAGAGGCCTCCCTCTGTTGAGTATGTCTTTTTTTTTTTTTTTAAACATGAGTCTAGCCCACAAGGCAAACAAAATTTAACGAATGAATCAGTGATTCTAGAAAAAGAAAGCTAAGGAGTTCTCCCTCATCAAGTAGCTTACAACAGTCTGGGGGGAGATACGTTGCATGCGCAAAGAAATACAACCAGGAAGCCCATAGGGCCAAGTACTCAACAGAAGGAGGGCTCTGAAGTTCAAAATTCCAGAGCAGGACTTGAGTGTGAAAACTTTGCACTACTGATTTTCATCAGAACTTTCCACCCCTCTCAGGACCTTAATGGCGGTATTGACCATGGCAATTTGCCTTCCTGCTGTTCTGCAGTGACTTTAGTCTTCTTTGTCTGTATTAGTTTGCTAGAGCTGTCATAGCTGATTACCACCAACCGAGGGGCTTGGACAAACAGATTTATTTTCTCAGTTAAAGAGGCTCGAAGTCTGAGCTCAAGGTGCTGGCAAAGCTCGTTTCAAGCTGGTTTCTTCTGAGGCTGCTCTGCTTGGCTTGCGGATGGCGGTCTTTTCTCTGGGTTTTCTCATCTTCCTTCTTACATGCCCGTGTCTGAATTTCATATTGGATCGGGGCCCACCCCAATGACCTCATTTTCACTGAATTACCCTGTAAAGACCCGATCTCCAAATATGGCCGCATTCTGAGAGCAAACTCAGCGTACGAATTTGGGGGAGAGGAGGGAGAGAGAAAATTCAGGGCATGATAGCCCCCTTTAAAATGTCTTCTTCCATTTCCCCTGTGGTAGAGGTTTTCTGGAACTGCCAGAAGAAACCCAAGACTTCCGACTCTGTGTCCCTTCCTTCCAAGTCAGTTGCATATCGGGAGCTAACTTTGTCTTCGGAGTTCATTTTTCTTAAGAAGAAAATTATTCCTTCACATTCCAGTAGAAACCGTGGTGCTGCTGTAGCTTTGAAAAGTTCTCCGAGATTTGTGATACGTGCTAAAGTTCCACCCACACCCTCTTACTCACGTAGCCCTGGGTGCCTCAGATCTCCGCCACTCCAATGCCCCAAACGGAGTGCCCTCCAAATGGGACCAAGTTGCACTCGGGTTTTCTTCATGGCAAAGCCCTTGGTGGGGCATCAGGCAACTGCCAAGACATGTTGGAAAATATCTGTCAGGTTACCTCAGTCTAAACTCCATCAGGCAGTGAAACAGAACAACTTGAGTAATTATGTGGAATTAAAAATAAAACACACCCTAGAGACAGCCCTTTCTCCTCAAGAGCTTTCTGACCACCTGCCACTACAAATAGATTTCACCCAAAGGTGATGGAGGGTAAAATCTGTGGATGAAGATATGGACGGAATGCCATGACTCTTGAGTTTTGAACATCCGACCGCAGTGCAGTTGGAGTGCATATAATTAATGTTATGTTTCATCCCATATGATCTCAGAGGACATTGTGTGACTGGGTACGTCTGACTTTCCACTCTAATTATCCATTATAGCTCAGGGCGTAGATCTGCCTTGTGCTATCCAGAAGGATGCCCTGAAAGTTCCGCGGCACAAGAGAGAAAGAGGCAGACACACACTCACCAACACCACATGGGACTGTCTGAGGGAGGGAGGAAGTCAATGTTGATGTAACCACCATCACAGCAGATTCCCCCGGGCACTGGCTCAGGCTCAGGATTATTCTCCGGCTCCTTGTCACTTAATTTTCAACATAATTATTGGACTTTGTGGCCAAATGACAATAGAGAGGTGAGAGTGGTTTGTGGAGGCATTGAGTGTAGCCATACATACAACAAATAGTTACTGAAAGCTTATCAGCTGCCTGATCCGGCGCTCAGAAAAGTCACGGTGATGTAATTATTTTTAGGTTTGCTAAGGCCTAAACTTCACTCTGATTGGAAAAAAAAAAAAAAAAGAGAGAGAGAGAGAGAGAAATATCATTTTTGAGATAATAATAGTAAACATTTATAAAGTGCTTCCTGTGTGCACTGAAGATGTTACACGTATTAAATCATATAGCCTTCCTGGCAAGCTTCTAAGGTAAAAACTATCACGATCTCCATTTCACAGTTGGGGAAACTGAGGCATAAGCAGGCAAAGTAAGATGCCCATGGTCACCCTGCTTGTAAGGTGCACAGTGATGATTTGGACCTGGACATTTTCCCTCTAGAATCAATACTTTTCTCATTTGTGGGCGGAGATTCCATTTACAAACTCTTAGATACATTGACATCACACTACATTTGTTTGCTTGTTTGTTTTGGGTTACTATGGTAGGGGAAGGTTGTAAAGGACGGCTTTCTAGCACATTCGAATCATATTGTGTAAGATTTTTTACACAAGTCAATATTAATACCACCCTAGATCTAAAACTGCAAGAAGCCAAGGGGGTGCATTTATCTAAATAAGCAAATGGAAGAAATTAAATTCAGCATACTTTCAATGAGCTAGTCGGTCTTTAAAGTTCTATCAAGTTCTGGAGGGTAGAAGCATAACCCACCGAAACTTTTGGTATCGGAAAAAATTGCATACATCTGGGGGTTAAAAGAATTATTATCTTTCCTGGGTTGGGATGGGGAAATTTTAATGAGTGAGAAAAAGGAAAAGAGGGGATAAGAACTTGCATTTCAGCAATCAAATGTTTCTGGCAAACAACAACAACAACAACAACGAATCAACTAGTATTTATCTGTTACTGGAAAGATCTGAATTGGACCAATGCCTTTTCTTTGCATCCTGCGTTTCTCAGGTAACCTTTGCCATCATATAGACTTTGGACTACCTCCTGCCTTCTATGTCCCTAGTTGCTCAATGCCAAGCTTAAGTGCTTCCTTCCCATTAAGGAGGACAAATGACTTTCCTTCTGATTATTCGCTTATATTGGAGTCTTTCCATTCAAATGAATACTTTTGTATTTTGTATTTTTATTTTTTAAAGTTTATTTCTTTATTTTGAGAGAGTGAAAGGGAGAGTGGGAGAGCAGCAGAGAGAGAGGAAGAGAGAGAAATCCAAGCATGCTCCATGCTGTCAATGCAGGGCCCCACGTGGGGCTTGATCCCACAAACCATGAAATCCTGACCTGAGCCAAAACCAAGAGTCGGGCTCTTAACTGACTGAGTCACCCAGCATCCCCCAAATGAGTATTTTTAAAAGAAAACGATTTCTCTTCCATATTGTCTTGTGATTGAGTAAACTTTGCAAATATCTCCACTAATTGGTTTTCTGTTTGATTGCTAACTCTACTGCTCACCTCAATTCAAATAGAAATCTAGCCCTTTGAAAACAGTAACTTTTTAAAAATATTATTATCATCATTATATGTTTATATTTATGAAATCATTAGCTGGGATGTGAATCTTACTAACACCACATGTATTAAGATTATATATTATCAGGTAAAATTCATGTGACATTAGAGGACCTATCATATTTCATTTCTGTAATTTGACGTGGCACAGACATTCACTTTTAAAATGTGTGCATATGGCTAGGAGACAATTCTCAATGGATAGCTTATTCTGCACGGTTTGTAAGCAGAGGTACTGACTGCCTTTGTTCTGAATTACCTTTTCAGGGCTTTTCGTGTAGCGAATTGCCTTGGAAGATAGAGTGTCCCTCTCTGGAGAAAAAGACAGACAGGCTTACAGTAAGAGATTCTAATTCCCTTAAACTCATGGTTTCTATCTTGTACTGCAACCCACGATGTGTACAGATGTCACCTGGCTCCCTTTGAACTGCACTGTGTAACTGGGGCTGTGGAATAGAACAAGAGAATGTTAATACTTGGCTTATTGTTATTGCTGTGAGCCACAAAGTTCTTTGCCTCTGACTCAGAAGTCTCATGTCTGGGGCCAGCATCTGTGAAATGATGGCAGGCTAATTTGTTAGCTTCTAAATAAGGTAAAATCCCAGATCCCTCGCAGTTTCTGACATATGGAATAGGTAAGATAATTTCATTTTGAATAGGTGCTCTTAATAACGAACCAGACATAAGATACTTAGCCTCTGACGCCTTACCTATAAATGAAATCTATTGTTGTATTTCAAATCGTATTTCAGAGAAGAACGGATACATCAATTTCACAATTCATTTTTGTAACCCCAGAACTCTGCAATGAAATGCCCATAAAACCAGTTGTATCTGGAGGAAATAGAGGGACGCAGGGCAAGGGGTCACCTATAAAAGTTCTTTCTCGCGTGTTGGCTTTAATCTTCTTCTGATACATTTTCCAAAGGTAAGTGACATGCCCGCAAAAGACGATTCCGGGCATTTCCAAGCTTGCGGAAGTCACAATAAATAGGACAGGGCTAGTTCCAGATTTTTTTTTCCCCAGGTTTCTGATCGTCGTATTAACATACGTAGGATGTGGATCAAATGTCAGATAACAGAAGAGAAAAAGGGACAGATTGCAAGACTTCCTGGAAGAGGTGAAATCTTGCTTCAGTTGGAGATCGCTTGATTCGAAAAAGCAAGCTCATAAGCAGCTGTTAATAATTAAGAGTGGCCTGTACTAACCGAGTCTCCACCTTACTCCTTGCCTTGTTCACACAGCGATCGACCAGTTCACCTTTGCCTCGCCGAGCCGGCAGGAGAGAGGCAAAAATCAGCAGCGTGTGTGGCCAACTGGAGAGCGTCCCTTCAAGCAAACACGGGGTTTCATGTGGGAGCAATATTCCACTTGACTAATGTTCCTTAACCTCCATTAGAATGTTTCCTCCGCTCCTATTTTTTAGCAGTCCAGGGGTTTATGACCCTCTGAAGTCATGTAAGTAATCAAAGAGAAATGGAAGACGAGGTTCACATCATTTGCCTCCTTTTTTTTTTTTAGGACTGACCCAGGCTCTGAGCCTCTCCTTTCTCTCCACCCAGCCTGCTGCCTCTCTGACTGGCCGTGTCCTGGAAGGAACTGCCTCACCAACGTTCTCTTCATAAATGTTGGAGAGAGTCCCAAATTCAGGTCAGGAGAACTATTTCCAACATGTGGGTGCAAATAAGGCTACACTGAGTGATAGGGGAAAATGGCTGCCTCATGGCACCTACCTGCCCAGTGAGGCCCCCACCTGCTGCCCTAAATCTCTCCCAGTAATTTCTGGGACTCCCTTGGTGGTCCCAGTACGTGTGGTCACCAAGGGTCCTCCTCTGTTTGTCCACGTCGGCCCATTTGTCCATTGTCCACAGAGCCCATTAGCACCTGTATCCATTGCCAGAATATAAATCCCAAATGTCCCCCAGTCGCGGGCCTGTGGGAACCCAAACTGTGCCCTTTCTGTCCCGCTCATACATGAGGAGGAGAATGTCCCTTTTCTCATTCTATCCCTGTCCCCATTAGGTGCTGTTCTCGGTCACTGAGGCCTCAGAGAAGCTCTGCGCGACGCTCTGAGTCTCTCAACGTCCGCCCCCTCGCCCCCACCTTTAGTTTCTGTCTTCGGTTCCTCTCGTGAGAAAGCTCCCGGTTACTCCATGAGCCAGGCTGAGAGAGAGGCATGTGCCTTTCCCCTGCCTCTGACTCCAGGCTTTCTTGTGTAAACTTCCTCCTCAAACACCCATCCCTTCCATGCAAACCAACACACATACAGGCCTAGGGGGGGTGGGGGTGGGTGGGTACTCCATCATCAATTCATCATCCTGATGTGAATAATATGCTACAGCCTTTTTGACCCTGAAACAATATTTTGTGATGCTTTCATGGCCTCCACAACCACCACCACAGAGTTGGCCAAAGAACGTGACACCCTGGAAATGCCCGTAGACTGCTTCTACTAACAAACACCTCTTTTGCTCTCAACGGGGAGGAGTGGAAAGGTAGAGACGAGATCTAATTCGGAAAAAAATGGGGCGCCCGATGGAACAAAGAGCCGTTTGAACAAAAAGCTGTTCCGGTCATGTTGCTGTTTCTAGAGAAGGGCGTGAACTTGCGTTAATCAACACGGTACCGAGAGCCTATTAGTGAGTAAGGTGAGCACCACGCTGCTGGCTGGTTTGTGAAACTCTTCGCAAGCAGTTGTCCCCAAATCCGACTTGTCTGAGTCACTTCTGGTGGTACCGGGCAAGGAACCCTGATTTCGAGAGGCCCGCCTCTTCATGTATGGGCAAGCGACCACTGGTTGTCTCATGATGGGTGAACAAAAATGCATCACGGTTGGGTGCTCCATAGTAATCAGGGGCCAAATGGGGCATCCTGCTAGCGGTTACATGGGCTTCAGCTATTTCAGGACTTGTGGGAGAGCCTAGGAGCCGAGAGTCAGGGGGTTACCAAGGCAACCGCAAAATGCTCTCTCTGGCAGGAAGCTTCCACCTCAGGTCCAAGAGGAGTTATGAAAGAGTTGTAGCTTAGACAATGGAGTCATCCCCTCCCCCTGCTTTTCCTAAAGTGAAGGCTCTTCTAGTCCTCCAGGGACACACAATCTGGAAGAAAGTTAAGGAGCTCTACTAGGAATCATTGGAAATGCGAAGAATGGAAGGAAACGGGACAAAATAAAGATGACATAGGTTGGCGAAAAGTCAGGACCACGACAAAGGGAAACACGCCCTTGGTGCTGATCCTTCAGAAAGCCATGCCCATCAGTTGGATGGAAAGAGAAGAGTTTATTTGAAAGGCTTTTGGCAGTGTAGTTCATACGGTTTAGGAGATCACTGCATTTCTGTCCAGTAAATGCAAGAGAATAAAGAGAAAGGGCATTCGAATGAAGTGCTAAGACACCTCCGGAGTCCCCCATCTGACTGCATAAATAGAAAACGATAAATAAATCTAATTTTCCCAACAGTCCTGCAGAGACCGTCACGAAATGATGATGTCCAAGAGATTAGCGCAACTTGCACTTTTGTGTTGAAATCACTTTGTTTTGTTTTTCAGGGTAGAGAAAGACAGGCAATACCTAAGAATCAGGTGTGTTTTATTTTTATTTAAAAAAATTTTTAATGTCGGGGCACCTGGGTGGCTCAGTCGGTTGAGTGTCCGACTTCAGCTCAGGTCACGATCTCACGGTTTGTGAGTTGGAGCCCTGCGTCGGGCTCTGCGCTGACAGCTCAGAGCCTGGAGCCTGTTCTGGATTCTGTCTCCCTTTCTCTCTGCCCCGCCCCTGCTCGCACTCTGTCTCTGTCTCTCTCAGAAATAAACATTAAAAAAATTTTTAATGTGTATTTATTTTTGAAGGAGCGAGGGAGACACAGTGTGAGTAGGGGCGGGGCAGAGAGAGAGAGATGGAGACACAGAATCCGAAGCAGGCTCCAGGCTCTGAGCTGTGAGCACAGAGCCCGATGGCTGGGATCAAACTTACAAACTGTGAGATCATGACCTGAGCCGGAGTCCAACTGAGCCTCCCAGGTGGCCCAGAATCAGCTTTGTTTTTAAAAAGTGTTTTAGAACTATGCTACTTAGGATTGCTGAGTATTAAGTGACAGACTTCTCAGTCTTAGGGCACTTAACAAAGCAAGATAAATGCACCTTCGGAGCAGGTGCTTCTTCTTCTTTTTTTTTTTTTTAATTTTTTTTAAACGTTTATTCATTCCTGAGACAGAGAGAGACAGAGCATGAACAGGGGAGGGGCAGAGAGAGAGGGAGACACAGAATCTGAAACAGGCTCCAGGCTCTGAGCGGTCAGCACAGAGCCCGACGCGGGGCTCGAACTCACGGACCATGAGATCATGACCTGAGCCGAAGTCGGACGCTTAACCGACCAAGCCACCCAGGCGCCCCGGGAGCAGGTGCTTCTAATGGAACGTCACCCTGAAGAAGATGCTGGCTGTTTCTCCTTCTGTTCCTCCTCTTCCCCTCGCCTCTTCTAGTCTCAGTTTGATAATCCCTCCCCATCCTTAGATGAAGCAAATAGCGTATCCGAAAAAGCCCAATAACTTGTTCATTCAACAGTAATGTACGGAGCATGTGCTCTCTGTCAAATACTATTGCCAGCCCCAGGGATGCGCTAATAAAAAAAATGGCTGAAAAGCCCTGTCCAAATGGAGCTTTTGTCCTGGCGTGAGGTGGGGGTGGGGGAGACAGCCAATAAGCAAGTCATACAATACAAAGCATAAACTCTATTGGGATGGCAAGTCCTGTGCAGAAAAGTAAGTAAGGATGAGAAGGAGTACCGGGGAGCAGGTGCAACCCAAAATGGGGTGCTCAGGGAAAGCCTCCACAAGCAGGTGTCGGTCGAGCAGACTGTTCAGAGGTGAGGGAGAAAGCCAAGTGTGAATCTGGGAAAACATCTAGGGAGACAGAAGAGAAAGAGGAAAGGAATGAGGCAGGAGTGAGCTTGGCTGGTTCCGAGCCAGCCAGGACACGTTGTGGTGGGGATGCGGTGGGCTAAGGGGAAGAGACGAGGTCAGAGAGGGACCAGAGTGGGGAGAAGGAAGGAAAAGACTGTGCAGGGCTAGGGCCTGGAGGTCACGGTAAGCATTTTGCCTTTCTCAGCGAGACGCACAAGTATCATTAACACCGCCAGGTGGCTCTGCTCTGATTATGTCGCAAGGACTGTGTTCCTCCCTTGACTTGTCTTTTCCCGCTTCATCCTCACGACGACCTGGGCAGTTAGACATTATTACCCCTACTTCACGGATGAGCAAACTGAAATCCGGAAGGATAAAGGGACTCGCTCAAGATGACTCAGTTAAAGAAGTAGCTGAGAGGAGGACCTAAGCCGGTCTAGCTGTCTAATGCACATTCCCACCCTATGCAAGCCATCTTGCTGAGGTTCATGAATCCGAGGGGAGAGAAAGGATTATTTGGTCAATATTGGGATAGGTAATTTGCTGTTTAAAAATACCAGTTGATGGGGCACCCCGGTGGCTCAGCCAGTTAAGCTTCTGATTCTTGATCTTGGCTCAGGTCATGATCTCACAGGTTGCAAGATAGCGCCCCACATGGAGCTCTGTGCTGGCGGCATGGAGCCTCCTTGGGATTCTCTCTCTCTCTCTCTCTCTCTCTGCCTCTCCTTCGCTCACATTCTCTCTGTCTCTCTCTCTTTCAACGTGAATAGACATTTAAAAATATGAAACTCTCCGCTGAGATCCTCAGTCACCCAATGGATTAAAAGAAATTCTAGATGTGCTACGTAAGGTTTAAACTAAGCTCAACCTTAGAAAGCCAGAAGAAAATAAGAGTGTATGTTTAGTAAGTTGCAAGGCAGACAAAAATTCACAAGATCAGGTGTGAAAGAAAACACTAGAGAGGAAAAGTGTCATAGATCTGACCGTATAAAAATGTCAAACTTCTCCTTGTACACAAAATAATCAGAATCCGGGGGTGTTTCAAATTCATATATTCAATACTAAAGGCCACTGTCTTTATTTGGTAAAGAGCTCACAAAAAGTATACAAGGAATACTGATGAAAATGCAATTTAAACCGTGCAAAGGACATGAACAAAAGTTTTAAAGGTTGAACGGTGAACTAGTTCACAAACGTGGAAAACCATTCCATTTTACTACTAATAAAAAAAAAGAACTAATTTTTTTTTCGTATAAAATTAACAGTCTTTCATGGTAACTCTGGCAAATGCTGGCCAGGATGCGTAGAAGAAAGCACAGCTTATTTTTTTGTAGTTGTTAGTTATGTAGCTTATTAATGTCTGTGTTCCAGCTCTAATCTCCTCTTGGCAAAGGCTTTTGCTTTTGCATTAAGTGCAATTCAAATTGGCTGTTTCAGTACACAAGAATTTTGGCTGTGGCAAAACCAGCAGAATGCAGTGAAAGTACCCCTCGGCTTCTGCAAGGTCTTTTGCTGATGGTTCCTCTTGAATGTGCTTGTTTCCTCTTCACAGAGATGTATGCACACAATGAATAAATCCTGAAGATCACGTATGCCTAAAGATAACAAGATGGAAAAATCTTTGCCATCCACAGGGTGACCAAAGTTGGCCATTTTATGTTTCTGAAGATTACTATTCCATGGCTTAGTTGAAGACCAGAATGTCTTAGATGGTGGTTGATGGTTAGGACTTTCTACACACCTGGATCTCAGTCTCAATTTCTGTAAGAGCTCTGTTACTCCTGCCAAGGGGTTCTTCCATTTGCACGTGTATGACTTTCCCTACTCACTCAGCCTCTCTTGAATTTGGAGAGTGATGCTCATGGAAAAATCACGTAGCACCTTCCAATCAAGATGTGAGCGTCCCCCGGGAAAAACTCTTTCAGAAAAAAAAAATTTTCCCCTTACATAATCTGCTGTGTCTCCAATTTACACAGAGGAGGATTTTTTAAGAGTTGTTTTGAAACATCATTTGGAATATCTACGTTACTCTGATGAAAAAGTCGTTGGAGTTTTGCTCGATACCATTTAGCACAGGGCAAGTTGACTTTGGCAAGAAACCACTTCTTGAGCTGGGATCTGTATTAAGATTGTTTGAGAAGTGAGGTTTCTTAGAAACCTCTATAATTACCCATTTGGTCTTCATGATAAATAAGAGAGACCAAATAAGAGATAAAGAAGATTTTGCAATGCATTGTGAAATACCCACTCAGTATATGGAGAACAATTTGTTTACTAGGAAAAAATACCGACCAGATATAAAGACAGCTCACTCATACTGAAACTTCTTGGGCCCAAAGCTCTTATAATTTGGAGTGGAATAAGCTGTCTCGAAGAAATAAAATTGAGGGGTGCCTGGGTGGCTCGGTCGGTTGGGCATCTGACTTCAGCTCAGGTCATGATGTCCCGGTTTGTGTGTTCAAGCCCCGCATCGGGCTCTGTGCTGACAGCTCAGAGCCTGGAGCCAGCTTTGGATTCTGTGTCTCCCTCTGTCTCTCTGCCCCTCCTTGCTCGTGTTCTGTCTCTGTCTCTCTCTTTCAAAAAATAAACATTAATTTTTTTTTAAAAAGAAGTAAAATTGAAAGATGTTTCCATGATTCCTGGCTCTAAGAAAACTCATCAGGAAAAGAAATTAAGAGAACTAGACAGGATCAAACAAACAAAAACTGAAATCTTATGGTAAGATTTATGTTTTTTTTAAATTATGACATGCACTATTTTATGATGAATCAAAGTTTGTTTGTTTGTTTCTTTGTTTATTTGTTTGTTTTGAGGGAGACCAGGGAGAAGCAGAGGCAGAGAGAAAGGGAGAGAGAGAATCCCAAGTGGGCTCCACACTGTTCAGTGAGGAATACAATGCAGATCTCGATGCTTGATGTGGGCTTGGTGTGGGGCTCAAACTCACAAACCTTGAGATCATGACCTGCACGGAAACCAAGAGTGGATCACTTAACCGACTGAGCCCCCCAGGAGCCTCTATGGTGAATCAAGGTTTGAGTTTAACTCCAGGATACGTAAATGTCTTTTAAGATATTGTTGCTTTGTTTCATTTTCAGCCTTTCAAAAACCTAGCCAGTTAGCTGATTTCCTCACTTCACATTGAGGAATATTCTGCTCAAGATTACACATTCGATAACCTAGGCTTTTCAAACTCAAAAATTCCGTGCAATTTCCACTCTCATAGCATTTTATAAAGGATGTTTTATCAAAATATTAATCCATGTTCCATGGTTAAAAAAACAACAACAACAAAACTGATTCCACAGTTATGCACATGTAGTAAGATTAGAAGACAAATTAAATTGATTATTTTCACAGACATCTCTATGGTTTCAAAATGCACATATGTTTTGTGTAGTAGTAAATATTTAACTATGGACTGTCTTATTTTCTTATTTATGTATTTATTTGTTGGCCTCTCGTTTAAATTTCATTTAAATCTGGTCAAGAATAATGAGTCTGGGGAGCCCCGGTGACTCAGTCAGTTAAGCGTTCAACTCTATTTCGGTTCAAGTCATGATCTCCCTGTTTGTGACATTGATCCCTGTGTTGGGCTTTGTGCTGGTAGTGTGGAGCTTGCTTGGGGTTCTCTTTCTCCCCCCACCCTCTCTATTCCTCCCCCACACTCTCTCTTTCTCAAAATAAATAAATAAACATTAAAAAAAAAATAACAAGGGTCTGATTTGTGGTATCTGCTTTGTTGCCAATTGCCTGTTTCCTTGGTGTAAATACTCCTAATACACCAGATTGCACAGTACCGATGTAGCGTTCAGAAAGCTGTGTCCATTTGGCTCTTGTGAGTCAGTATAAGCCAGATCTCATACTCCAGTGAGTCATTTTATTATCTTATTGGACACAAGGACACTTATTTTACTAAATGTCTCCCAGGCTTGAGGTTCCAAGGAACGTACTGTGGAAAGCGGAATTAAAAAAAAAATGTTTATTTACTTCTGAGAGAGAGCGAGTGGGGGACGGACAGAGAGAGAGGGAGACATAGAATCCCAAGCAGGCCCACACCACCAGCATGGAGCCCGACATGGGACTTGATGTGGGGCTTGACCTCAGGAACGACAGGATCACGACCTGAGCTGAAATCAAGAGTGGAACGCTTAACCGACTGAGCCACCCAGGTGCCCTGGAAAATAAGGAATGTTTAACAAGAGTCTGACTCTCAGATCACTACTTTTTTATAAACGAGATTTGAATTCAAATGTTGACTCACCGACCACACAACCATTATGCATAGAGTTGTCTAAACCAAAAAAAATCCATTTCTAGGAATGAGAGTCTGCATAAATTGACTTCTTTTGATTTCTATAGCCAGAAATAGAAAATAGACACATTTTCATTATAATTGATAAGCTAAGCTTTTCTTTGCAAAACTCACATGTCTCCCTTGGAGTGGAAAGTGGTTACCGGTGGTGGAAAGTGGTTACCGGTGGATTCTCTGCTTGGCGCCTCTAACTTCTCCATAGATTGACATGGAGGAGGTGCCCTTTCTGTTCTTGAGTCAGAATCAGTTCATTTCCAGTTCATCCATTCAATCAGTCATTCAGAAAACGGTTATTAAGTGCCTACTATGGGGAGCCACTCTTCTAGGCATCACTGGACAACGCAGATAACAGTTTTGTTCTCAAGGAACCTACACTCTGGTGGGTGAAAACAAATTCAAAATAAACATAATTCATCAGCACATTATATAGAATATTTACAAGGTGTTGAGTGCTATGGGGAATAAAACAAGGAGATCAGTATAAGAAGGAATAGGAGGGTCCACGGTGAGCTGGGGAGTAGCATGAGGTATTAAGCAAGGTGGTCTCCTCTCGTCAAGAAGGTGACATTTGCATGAAGGCTGGAAGGAGGTGAGGGAATCAGCCACAGGCACCTCTCGGTGAAGAGTGTCCCAGGCACAAAATAGCTACAGCAAAGCTCCTAAAGTGGAATACGTCTGACTTCCAAAAACCGAGAAGGGGGTCACGTGACTGGGATAGAAGGGAAGAGTAGCAGGCAAATGGAGACTGGGGAGGAGCAAGGCCCACAGGGCACCGGACCAAGCAGGCCATTTTGAGGGCTTTGGCTGTTATTCTTCATGCAGTGGAGAGACATGGCAAGTAATTGAGGAAAGGAATGATGTGATAATCTCACATTTTATTTTTTTTAATGTTTGTTTATTTATTTATTTATTTATTTATTTATGTTTATTTATTTATTTATTTAGAGAGGGAGCATGCATGAATGGGTGAGGGGCAGAGAGAGAGAGAGAGAGGGAGAGAGAGAATCCCATGCTGACTTCCTGGAGCCCAGTGCAGGGCTCAATCCCATGAACTGTGAGGTCATGGACTTGAGCCAAAATCAAGAAGTGGATGCTTAACTGATGGTGCCATCCAAGGGCCCCAATTAATCTCACATTTTAAAAGATCACTCCCATGTAGGATTAGGATGGCATTCAGGAGGCTATTCTACTGAACTTGATAAGAGATGGCAGAGTTCAAACCAGAAGGGTAGCCAGGGGGTGGGGGTGGGGGCGGTGGTTAGAAGAAGTTAGGTCCCCATATGGTTTGGAGATAGGATTTCCTGAAGGACTGGATGTGAGATGTGAGACAGTGAAGAGTTAAGGTGACTCCAAGGTTTTGGCGTCAGCAACTGGAAGGACAAGTTACCATCAGTTGCGAGGGGGAAGGCTACAGATAAAGTAGATTTCTACTTTCATACGGGGCGAGGGTGGCTTTGGAGTTTTAGTTTTAGACATCGTTGAATTGGAAAAGCCAATGAGACATCCAAGGGGAGATGGCAGGTAGGCAGTTGGCTCAGGAAAGCTGGGGCTTAAGAGAAGGTTGCGTCTGGGACTATATGATTGAAGTTGTCCTCATATAGACTGCATTTAAATCCATGATCACCACGGATTTAATACACCGAGGGAAACACACGATGACCGAAGCCCTGAACAGTCCAACATTTGGTGTCTGGGGAGAAGATGAGGGACCAGCAAAAGAGTTACAGAAAGAGTGGTCAGTTGGGTGGGAGAAAACCCACGAGGGTGGAATGCCTTATAAACTGCATAAAAAATTAATCAAGAAGAAAGAAGTGACCACTGTGTCACTGATAGGTTGTGCAGGATCCTGATGAAGACCCGGCCATTGGGTTTAGCAACTCGGGGACCAGACTGCAGTTTCAGTGATGTGATGGCGTGAGAACTTGGCTGGAGTTAAAGAAAGAATAGGAGGAGAGGAATTGGAGACAAGGAGAACAGACCATTGTTTTAAGGAAAGTTCCTGCAAAAAGGGACCAAGAAAATGCCCAGTAGCTGTAGGAGAACAGGGCCAAGGAAAGGTTTTTTCCAATTTTGTTTTGTTTTGTTTTCGTGACAAAGATTTATCAGAGAGTGAAAAAATAGATTCCATTCGGGCAGAGGGCTGGCTGGAGGCAAAATTTCGAGGTAAACGCAGATTATGTTTGGTGCCCCACAACTTTCTTTTTCCCTTCTCCGTGACAACACTGGAAGGTAGGAATCGCTGTTTCTACAAATGAGGAAAACACGATGTCAAAAGATGTTGCATCACTTTCCTGGGACACACACTAGCCTTGTGACCTTCTGCAATGCTGTGAAGGCCCTCTTCCCCCTAAATGCACATCCCCTGCCTCAAGCAGTCCACTGTCAGCTTAGATCTGCTGTCCCTGCTTCTAGATTTCTCTTTCCCTCTGCCATCAATATTTTATGGCCAATTATCTTTGCATTTTCAGCCAGGTAAACAATTTCTGCGGAAGGTGTGGATGTGATACTCCTTGGGAGTTTAAATTTGAAGTTATTCTTGGGGGTGGGGAAAGAGAGAGAGAGAGAGAGAGCGAGAGAGAGAGAGCCACTTCCAGAGCCCTGGGTTCGAATGCGAGGTGTACCATTTCTACCTGTGGGACTTAAGGCAAGTTATTTAACTCCTCTGAATCACACAGTTTCTATAAACTGTAAACTGGAAAGAAAAATCTCTAAATTGCAGAGTCTCTATAAAGATTAGAGACAGCACACAAAAAATACCATTGCGAGTGTTCACAAATTCTTGACGTTTTTCTTCTTATTAAAATTGATTAGGGGCACCTGGGCGGCTCAGTCGGTTAAGCATCCGACTTCAGCTCAGGTCATGATCTCGTGGTTCGTGGGTTCAAGCCCCACATCCAGCCATCAGGCGTGCTGACAGCTCAGAGCCTGGAGCCTGCTTCAGATTCTAGGTCTCCCTCTCTCTCTGTCGCTGGCCTCCGGGGCCACGTCTCTTCTTCTGGGGCCCCCAAACACCTAGCAATCGCCTGCGCGCAAAGTGGATTTTTTGGACAGCCGATGGAGTCATGTCCTGAAAACGTCCTCTAAATGAACCCATCTGATCATTCAGGGAAGGCTCTATGTATTTTCAGATCTCTGGATACCATCAGTCAAACAATTATCCCTGCCTAAAGGGAATGCTTACTTTTATTCTTTTTGTTGCCCGTGTATAACTTTTTTAGATAAAGAGAATGCTATACATATTTCTAATTCAGACACTCCCACGGTTTTAGCTGTAAGGCATTAGATTAATATTTTGCAGTACTTTGTATGGTGGATAAGCAATTAGACCTGCTCTTATCTTTTGAGCTTCCGTAACAAACACTAGGTAGTTTAAAACATTGCATTTTTCATGCAGACCTTTACTTGCCAACCCTTAATATCAGGCCCCTTCTGTTAATAGAAGTTTCTCTTTCTGTCGCGCTCAACACTAATTCAGCTGGTCCGCGCGATTTAAAAGCAAACACCGACCCTTTTCCAGGAAACTAGGTTGAATTTTATGTTTCCAATCGTCTTTATTTCCCCGTAACCTGAGATCGGTAGCCTGCTCTAGGTTGAGCTGCTAACAGAAAATCCTTCCTTACAAAGTAGCACTTAGCAGTTATGCCCTGGTTTCTTCACACACCTTGTGCATAGCCGAGGCCCAAGGGGCTCACGGAGAACAGGGGGGTGAAGTCAAGTGGAAAAAAGAATTTGGAGAATGAACAGACAAACCGGGTGAACAAGTACCACGAAGAGCCCGGCCTATCTTGCCGAGGAAGACAGACCCAGTAGATTCTTCCAGAGTAGTTACTTCCCGGTCAAAAGCGAACTCTTGTACTCCTTTTGTTACTCACAAACATTTCCAAGAGACTCGACTGTGGTTGTTTCGTGCTCTTCACTACTCAGGGTGTGAAAGCTTTGGCTTTCTTTCAAGAACATGAAACTACCAGTTTCCAAAAGCACCCCCCCCCCGCCAATACTGCAGATAAGAATACTGCACCTTGGGCGCCTGGGTGGCTCAGTCGGCTGAGCGTCCGACTTCGGCTCAGGTCATGATCTCGCGGTTATGTGGGTTTGAGCCCCATGTCGGGCTCCGTGTTGACAGCTCGGAGCCTGGAGCCTGCTTCGGATTCTGTGTCTCCCTCTCTCTCGGCCCCTCCCCTGCTCATGCTCTGTCTCTCCCTCTCTCTCAAAAATAAAGAAACATAAAAAAAAAAAAAATTAAAAAAAAAGAACATTGCACCTCATAGTGTTAAATATGATAACAAAAAGCAGAAAACAATCGAATATCTGATCGTCTTTTGCTCGGACTGAGTGTTGCCTAGTAATCGAAGATTATGTTTACAAAAAAACCAGTGATTGCATCAAGAAAGACTTATATTAAACGAAAATGGTGGATATGAAATGATTCTGAAATATGAAATTATCTGAATTTGGAGGCATTTATGGTATAGCTCTATACACATGTATACAGTTGTGTATAGATGTGTATGTATAATAGGAACACACATATAGGAAAAGTTTGGAGGGAAATCAACATAAATACCTTTATTGCTGTTTTTTTGTTGGGTTGTGGTATTAGAACTATGGGATCAATATACATTTCTAGGTGGATGCACCAATTAAAAAGGCTATTAATGTATTATTCAACTCATTTGTGAATGACTATGCATTTATACTCTACTTTGTTGTGGAAAAGATCTAAAGTGGCAAGTTTTAGCTCACTAGATGAATCCAGATGGAGTGCTCAAAAGCTAAAATATTATGGGAGTACCTGGGTGGCTCAGTCGGTTAAGTGTCTGACTTTGGTTCAGGTCACGAGCTTGTGGTTTGTGAGTTCTAGCCCCGAGTTGAACTCTGTGCTGCCAGCTCAGAGCCTGGAGCCTGCTTCAGATTCTGAGTCTCCCTCTCTCTCTGCCCTTACCCCACTCATGCTCTCTCTCTCTCTCTCAAAATAAATAAATGCTAAAAAAATTAAAAAAAAAGAAATATACAAAATTTTTTTAAAAAACTAAAACATTTCATAAAGCAAAACAAACAAACAAAAAACCACGTTTCCAGGTTTTCGACGACCATTATCTAAATCCCCTCCCCCAGCACACATACACTCACACACAAATTTACACGTACACTCACACACAAATTTACACGTGCACTCACAACACACATAATTACAAGTGTCGTCAAGGAACAAACAACCCTCTCTTCCATGGGTGTTACAAACTACTGTCTGTGGGCCAAATCCAGCCAGTGTCTGTTTTTTTGTATGGCCTCATGAGCTAAGAAGAGATTCTACATTTTTAAAGTGCTGCTGGGGGTAGGGCTGTAAAACAAAACAATGAGGAATACACAGGAGAGACAGTATATAGACCTCACAGTCTAAAATATTTACTATAAGGTGTTTTGTGGAAAAAGTTTGCCAGCTCCTGTCCTACTTCCCAGCAAATCCTAGACAAGTTCTTTACCCCAGGATGTGTTGGAAAAAAAAGACAAAAAAAAAAAAAAAAAAAACCCCAAAGCAAACCATAACAAAACAAAAAAAACAGAAAAGAAAATCATTGAGACTTGGAGAGTTCCTAGTATAAGTGGAGACAGCTCTTCCTATGTCCCTATATCCTGGTCTCTCCATTCCCCTCTACTGACTGTAAAAGCTGTGAAAATTAAGAAAGGGAAACCTCACTGGGGCGCCTGGGTGGCTCAGTTGGTTGAGCATCCAACTTTAACTCAGGTTATAATCTCGGGTTTGTGAGTTCAAGCCCCACATTGGGCTTTCTGCTGTCAGCAGGAGCATGCTTTGGATCCTCTGTCGCCCTTTCTCTCTGCCCCTCCCGGCTTGCGCTTTCTCTTTCAAAAATAAATAAAAGATTTAAAAAAAAAGAAGGGGGGAAGGGAAACCTCACTAACATACATAGAGTACAATTGGGAGGCTAGAAGAGGGGAGACGGTAGGGGGCGCTGTACCGCTCCATGTGAATTACAGGAAGCAGTGTCGATTACTGGTCCCAACAGAAGAATCTTCAACAGCAAAGAATCGTCAATTACAGGCCCCCACAGGGAAGGATGTACATTGCATCTCTTACAAGAGATCCACCACCCCCGCAATCAGCCAGTGAGAAACTGTCATCACCCTGAATTCTTGCTCTTCTCCAAAGGATTTTTGTCCAGAACAACCCCTCCCAGCTTCCTCCTCCATAAAATAATGTTCTTCTACTTTGTTTGTTGGATTTGACTATGATTTTCCCATAGCTTGCATGTCCCGAAGTGCAATTCTGTGTTATTCCCAAACAAACCCATTTTGTTTGCAAACTAGCTGACTGTTTTATTTTGAAGGTTAACAAGATTCTCACTTGGATTACCAGAAGAAGAAGAAGAAGAAAAACAACAACACAGAGGTTCAATTCATCATTATAGAAACATTTTTAAAATGCAATTTTATTATTTTCCCATACCTCAAGACATGCAGAGAAATGTAGCAGAATATTTCCAGATAGAAGTTTTGCTCAGTGACTGAAGAAAGGGACACCTGGCTAGCAGGATCCCTTTGCTTTCAAACAATGACCGTTTCTTTAAACTATTTTACCCTTAAGGTTCATTTAGAAAACCTCATATTCGGAGAGGGCAACGTTAGGCGTCAGCCAAACCTGAGTTTTCATAATGGCCCAGTAAATCGAGTTCAACCCAGAAACCCCCCACCGGACATAGGACACAAAGCAGCAGACAAGGGAATCCTGGCGGTAAGTGGGAAGAAAGAAGTGGCAAGTGTGCTCGGGGTGACAAGATGAATTACAGCGCAGCGCTATGTTTCAAAATAGAGCTAACAGCAAACCAAACACACGCGTATCATTCTTTCTAGCGCGAGCAACGTTTGGCTCCACGCTAGAAAAACATGCACGCAAAGAGAGATGATCTGTCCTTTATTAAGACGGCTAAGATGTCTGTATGGGCTCCTAACTTGAAAAGACAGAAGAGAGCGTAGTGTATGTACAGATGACTAAGCGTCCTTGGTCCTGGCCTGGCAAACAGTCACCTCGCCAGAACTGCCACGCCGACAGACAAGACCTCGGACTTCCCTTCGCGAGAAGCGTTCCCCAACGAGCCGTGGAGGCAAAGAAAATGGTAAGGTCGAGGCCCCGAAGCGCTCGCAGAAAACTTGATGGAAAGCTGAAAAGAGAACAGAGACCGATTGCTTTATCCAGTCGAGTGGTACCCTGAAACGTGTCAGCACGATCAAGCGACGGTGTTGGGAAAAGCAACCATGCGCTGAGAAAAGCGACTGATCCTCCTGGTAAGATTTTAACCGCAGCGACCCCTCAGGCTGGGTGGGCAAGCACCACCACTTATTAAAAAAACCACACTGCGGTTGAACGTGGACTTTGTCTATTTATACTTTTTATTTTTTTATTTACTTATTTATTTTTTACAAAAATGTTTATTTTTGAGAGCGAGTGAGCACACGCGGGGGAGGGGCGGGAGGGGGGCAGAGGATCCAAAGAGGGCTCTGCACCGACAGTAGCAATCCCGATGCGGGGTTCGAACTCACGACCCCAGCCATGAGATCATGACCTGAGCCGAAGTCGGATGCTCAACTGACCGAATCACCCCGGGGGGCCCTGTTTATTTCTACTTTTCTTTGGGTGAATACGATTGTGCATATTTAGAGTTATACAATGTGATGATTAAGTATACATATATGTTGTGGAAAGTTTACCAAGAGCAAGGTAATTAACATATCCATTGCTTCACATTATTGTCTTTTGCGTGTGTGTGGGGTAAGGATGCTTAAGATCTACTCTCAGCAACTTTCAAATACACAATATCGTCTTATTAATTATAGTCACCATGCTGTGCCTTAGATTCTTCAGAACTTGCTCTTCTTGCAAATGGAAATTTGTATCCTTTGAACCATGTCACCCATCCATTTCCCCTCCCCCAGCCACTGGCAACCACTGTTTTATTCTGTTTCTATGAAATTAGCTTTTTTTTTTTTTTTAGATTCCACACGTAAATAATACCATACAGTATTTGCCTTTCTCTGTCCGCTTTATTTCACTCAGTATAATACCTCCAGTTTCATACATACATATATATGTATGTAACACATTGCCTTTATCCATTCATAGGTCAAAGGACACTTCCTGGGTTTCCCTATCTTGGCTCTTGTGAGTCCGCAATGAACACGAGTATACAGGTATCTGTTCAAGACACCGATTTCAATTCTTTGGAATGTACCTAGGAGTGGGATTGCTGGATCACCTGGTCATCCAATCTTTAATGTTTTGAGGACCCACCCTGCTGTTTTCCATAACGGTTCCACCACTTTACTTTCTCACCCACGGTGTGCAAGGGTTCCCTTTTCTCCACATCCTCTCCCACACTTGTCATCTCTTGTCTTCATGAAGATCGATGGCCATCCTAACAGGTGTGGTTTTGATTTGCATTTCCCTGATGATTGGTTATATTAAACACCTTTTTATATTCCTGTTGACCATTTGTATGTGGGTGGAAATTGACTAAGTGTCTATCATGTCCTCGGCACTGCTCTAAGTGCTAGGACCACAGTGATGACTAAGGACAGCACCTTTTTCCGAGCAGCTCACACTATAATGTGGAGACAGTCATGTATACAAATTGCTACAACCCTATATCGACATAGTACAGAATGTACAAAATACTACGGGATTATAAAACAGGGAGAGCAGAACTATTTCTTTGGGGTGGCACTCTAAGTCTGGAGTTGTAACTGAGGTTTCTTAGGGGGACCAGTATGGACTGAAGTGGTATGGCAAGCGAAGAGAGTCAGATATTCCTAGAATAAAGAGCTGGCAATCACATATATTGTAGAAAGACCTGAAACAAGTCTGTGTGCGCAGGGAATTTTGGGGAAAGCGTCACAAAGCAGCATTTAAAACTTAAAATTCAATTTTCCAAAAAAAAAAACACAAAAAACAAACCAAACTTGGCTGAATTAAAAATGGCTGCTTTGAGAATAATTCTAATATTTTGCTGCTGCGGTCACGTGGAGGTACGTGTGGATGAGTGTTGTGGAATGTGTCCAATCTTTACAGTGCTGAATACTGTCTGTGTGTGTGTGTGTGTGTGTGTTACTGTAAATATTCACAAGAACATAAGAACATTCATGTGCCTAAGAGTAAGGATTGCATCTTGTTGCCCTAGGATTTGGGACAATGTTTTACCCTATGAGAGAATGTGAGGTGTGCCCATCACGATGACTTTCCAGAATAGACTGGATTACAACTTATCACGATAAGGACCTATGCACGAGTGTTGCTCATTTAGCAGGTGAGAAAGAGCTAATGCTGTCTGCTCCAGGCCCAGCTAACAAATTAGGTTCCATAGAAGAGGCCTCTGTCAGCCATTGGAGGATCGTTTGAAATCGGGAGCAGGGAAGGGCTATGCAAGGGGTGAAAATCTAGGCTTCATTGGAGGGCAAGTCTCCATGCTGCCTGACCGCCAAGAGGCTCTTCCTTTCAGCTCAAAACCACAGGACAAGACAAATAGCCGTCCAGCCTGCTGAACGCAGTCCGTGGAGCCATAAAAGGCGCGCAGATCTGAAAGTCAGTATGTGGTCGCTGGTCATGCCACACATTGTGGATTCTGGTCAGGCAGGCTGTGGAGGGTCTGCTCAATGGGATTGGGGGCCAGGAAAAAAAAAACCCTAAAAGCCATCCGTATGGACCCGGAGAGAATTAGAAAGGTGATGAGTGAAGTCATTGGCCTGTGCCCCAGGGTGGAATCTCTCAGGGGCTGTAAGTTAGGGACCTTCGCTGACAGGGCCAGTGACAGAGTATAGCCCCGAGGAGTGCTGGGCAAGGCGGAATCAGGGGTGATGCAGAACCAACGGTGAGCTCGCGAGAGGCGCCGCTCAATCCAGGCAAGGACTTAGCACTTTTCATGGAGATGAGGGCACGTGATTAGAGTGAAAGTAGCAGATTGCCTAGCAAATTCAAGAGGCGCAGAGAGCTCTGACGTCAGAGCAGTAAGAACTAGAGATGTACCCAAGAAGGTGGCAAGGTAAAATCGAGGTGTGGTCCTCAAAGGAGCAGGTCAGAGACTCGAGATCTTTGTGGCCTCGCTAGAATGACCCCCTCCTTGGTGAGGACTGGTGGGATGTGGGAAGGAGGAGGGAGAGGGAGGGAGAGAGTGATGGAGAACACAGAGGTAAAAGCCACAAATAATAAGTTGGCATTATATACAAGAGTAAATGGGTATAATCCTGCATAGTAAGAAAAAAAATACTGGGGCACCTGGGTGGCTCAGGCGTTGGACTGTTGATTTCAGCTCAGGTCCTGATCTCATGGTCATGAGATTGAGCCCTGTGTCAGGCTCTGTGCTGGTGTGGAGCCTGCCTGGGATTCTCTCTCTCTCTCTCTCTCTCTCTCTTGTTCTGCCCTTCCCCTTAAGAGAAAGAAAGAAAGGAAGAAAGAAAGAAAGAAAGAAAGAAAGAAAGAAAGAAAGAAAGAAAAAGAAAAGAAGGAAAGAAAGGAAGGAAGGACAAAAAGAAAAGGGAAAAGGAAAAGAAAAAAGAAAAAGACAAGAAAAAAATATCATAAGTGAGAGCCCCAAGTGCAGTTAAGCATTCAGAGCATCGATATCCACTGGGAGGTTGCTGGGGACATGCCATTCGACTAGCAGGACCAGACAAATGGAGCCTCAGCAGATGCTACCTTCGATCTGGGATTTCTAGGTTTGCATACTGGAAGCTTCAAACGTCATTCCAGAGGCGCCTGGGTGGCTCAGTCAGTTAAGCGTCTGACTTCAGCTCAGGTCATGATCTCGCGGTCCAGGAGTTCAAGCCCCGCGTCGGGCTCTGTGCTGACAGTTCAGAGCCTGGAGCCTGTTTCAGATTCTGTGTCTCCCTCTCTCTCTGACCCTCCCCTGTTCATGCTCTGTCTCTCTCTGTCACAAAAATAAACATTAAAAAAATTCAAATGCCATTCCAGATCCCACTGTATCCTAAAATTACACTAAATGCTTAACTTCTAAAGATCTCAATTTGTTCTTTATGAAAAATGAAGGTCCAGGGAAATGATAAGGTAATGATAAGGCAACCCCTCAATGGGGTTTAAACAAAATGTGTAACATTTTGTTAAATGAGAAAAACAAAAACGTACTACTTTTAGTTAAACAAAATGTTTAACATTTTGTTAAATGAGAAAAACAAAAATGTACTACTTTTAAGACCAGGTTGGCATTTAACCGAAACCACTTACGATGGATCAACGTATACACCGATCGACTGTGATCCAGGAAGTCCAAAATTTTGTTTCCCATAGCTCTATTTGATTTCTTCCAGTGTTTCACATGCAGTGATTCTGATGTAAGAATCTCCTTACTTTTTAACTTTTCTCTGAACACTATTTTTGTTTTTTCATTCCTAATCTGCAGTTCACTTAGGCTCCTCATTACATCTAGTCATGCAATGCAGTTAAGTAGGAAAAGGAGTCTCCAGGCACGGACAGCAGCTGATGGGAGGAAGAATAGAGTAAGAGACCAGAAAGACCGCTTTGGTTAGGGCAGGAGTTCCCGTATTTTCCAAATCTGTCAGCCTCACAATGTGGTGTTTCAGTAAGGATTGAGTCATGACTCCATTTCAATTACTTCACAAAAGAAAGAAAATGGTACGTGACAGTAGACAGGAACACTGTGTCGCCACTCAATCTGGAAAAAGAGAGAGCAGGAGTCGTGCCCTTTGTGAGTAATGCGGTCAAGAGCATCCCCGGTGTTTGAAAGCCAGGTGTGAGGGTTGTGTTCTGTGTTCTGTGTGTGTGTGTGTGTGTGCGCGCATGTGCGCGCGTGTGTGTGTGGGTAATGGGAGACATGGAAAGAGAGAGGAAGGGGAGATGAGCAGTAGAAGGAGAAAAGGTAGAGCAAAGAGACACAGAAGTGAAAACAATTCTGATGACGTCATAGAAAGCACACTGATTCTGATGATCTCTATGCCACCCTTTTAATGAAGGGGGAAAAGATAATAAGTAATAATAAGAATTAATTTTTACATAAGAAAATTTAAATATTAAATAATAGTGTATTTTATTACATAATATAGTATATATTTATTATATTATTATTATATGAATAAAGATAAATGGCTGGACGTAGGGTAAATATCATTATGAGACAGTAAGTGAAAGTTGGCGCAGATATTCACAAGGAGAATTCAGTGCTAAAGTCTGCAAACTATGGAGCAGTTAGTTTTCCTTCGGAAAGAAGGACTGGCTACTTGATGCAAACTCAATGGCACGACCAAGAGTGCCCATTTCTGTGACGATGCCCGGTACAGACCAGGTGCTCAATAAATAATTGTTGTTTCATGAATTCCTAAACAGGGGGAAGGCATCAGCCCGATTCTTCGCAATCTGGTAGGAATGTACATAGCCAGGTGGCATGCTTCATGCTGCTTTGCTTCCACATTCTTTCTTTAGCATCAAATTTAAGATCACCCAAGGGCCGACTTGCTCTTCCCAAGCCGGAAAGGACAGAGCTCATGTCAGCTGGATGAAGTGAAATGTGACAAGGGACACCTCAGGCCCCAAGAAAATCCCTGGAGAGTCCCTCAACCCTTGAGAGCAAAATGCCCTTCCCGGCCCTGCGAAATTCACAGAGAGCAAGAGGGACAGCTTTTCTCTTGACCGCTAAGCCTCTCCAAGAAGTTTGTCCTCTCTGTTCTGGGCATCTGACAGCCAGCTGCCATGGTGAAAAAGAACGTATCTCCACCTATTCACTGGATGTTCCTTCTTTCCACTTACTGCTTTACTTTGGTTTTCGTTTTTGCCCACTCCTAACTCCACTGAGTCTTGGCCAAAAACTTGAGGAATCTATGTGAGAAAGTTTAATATTCAGTTATAGGAAAAATAAAGAGTTTAAAATACTTGATTATTCATTCGAGGTCTGGCTCTGTCTTTTCCATACTCTTCAACTGCACGGCCCAGAGTCATGTAGTTCAGCTGCCGAAAACTCAGTTGTAGATGTGGCTGAGAGTTAGGACCGTGATGAGCATGACAATAGGCAAGAGGGTCACAAGTCAGGAATGCCTTAGAAACGGTGACAACTTAACAGGACGCAAAAACAGTGGTGGGGCGCCTGGGTGGCTCAGTTGATTAAGCATCCGGCTCTGGATTTCATCTCAGGTCATGATCCCAGGGTTGTGGGATCGAGTCCCACTCTGAGCATGGGAGCCTGCTTGGGATTCTCTCTCTCCCTCTCAGCCTGCTCACCCCTGCTTTCTCTTTCTCTCCAAATAAATAAATTAATTAAGAAACAAGAAAAACCGGTGGTAAGGTTCTTATAAAGGAAGGACTTCCTGTGCATAAAGATAATGGGAAAAGTCACAAAGAAGGATGAGATTTGACAACATGGAAAATTAAAACCAAAAAATCATAACAAAATCAATGAGCAAACAGTAGACTGTAAGAAGTGAAACAGCATGATAATCGGCCAATACCAATATCCTTGATACCTAAGGTATGCTTACAAATCAGTTTTAATAAGTAAGTCTGAGAGGGGCGCCTGAGTGGCTCAGTCGGTGAAACATCCGACTTCGGCTCAGGTCACGATCTCATGGTGGGTTCGAGCCCGTATCCGGCTCTGTGCTGACAGTTCAGAGACGGGAGCTTGCTTCAGATTCTGTGTCTCTCCCTCTTTCTGTCCTTCCCCCACTCAGGCTCTGTCTCTCTCTCTCTCTCTCAAAACTAAATAAAAACATTAAAATATTTTTTTACATAAGTGACTCTGAGAGCACCCTTGTGTGGGTGTATCTGGCTATCATAGGTTCGAATCATGGAATCCAATTAGAAGCAGTCTTACATCAATCCTAGTATATGTCCTTAGTATGGTCACTTTCCCACTCTCCATAATGTCTTTCACACCTTTCTCCCTCCCTTCATATCACCCACACACCCTCCTCCTGACTCATTCTCAGTGACTGACTTTGCTTCACCCAGCACACAAATTGAAGGAAGTCGAAGGATTCCAAAAAGAGCCACCACTCATTTTCATCATCATGTCTCAAACCTCCTGCCTGTGGATCATGCAAGCCGGCTTGTTTACTGGTCCCAGATCAGAGATGTGTCAAAGGATGTGCTACAGAGGACAGTGGGCCCCTGCGCCAGTCAGAGGTCAGTTCCAGCCCTTCTCACCTCGCAGAGAGTAGAGCTCCTGTATTTGACTTCTGTTTGTTGTAAAGTCAACTTCCGGTAACACAGACTTTATCTGTATAATATTAATTCCCAATTATGATCTTCCCTCACTGATTCTGGACCCCACACTACATATCTGACTGCCCGCTTGACATATCACTAAATGTTTGGCAGGAATCTCAAAATGGAAATCATCATGCCCATCCTGGAACCTGACTTGTCTCTTATTTTCCCTCATCTTAATAAATTTCCCGTGATTCACCCAGTGACTGAAGACGAAAACCCAAGAGTCATTCATGAATCCTCTTTCTTTTATCTCTGTGTCCGATAAACAGAGAAGAAGGTCTTGTCAACTTGGTTACCAAAAAGGATTTCAGATTTGCCCAGTTCTTTCCATCTGACTTCTAACACCCTCATGGAAGCCGTCAGCATTCTTCCCCATCCAGACTTTGCAATGGCGTGCCATCTGGTGTTTTGTTTTCATTGTGGCCCGCTCTCACAAAATGTGATCCTGAAAAATAAATAGCCCAAGTGAAGTCAGTCCCCTGCTTCAAACCCTTCAGTGCTTGAAAGAATAAAAATTCTACAAGCTCCCTATGTGGCTCTTTATGACCCGGCATGAACTGGCCTCTCTACTGTCATCTTGGGCTATCCTTGTCTCTGCCCCATCCCTCCAGCCACACTTGCCTTCTTTCCACTGTGCAAAAGATGCAAAGCTTTCGCCATCTTAAAGCCTGTGCACTGGTTTCTCCCTCCGCTTGGAACCATTATCCCCAGATCATTGCATGACTTCCTTGCTATTTAGGTTTTTGTTAAAAGTCTATCGTACTATGCAGCTTAATGATTTCGAAATCACTGGCACTACCTAACGTGTTTGTATTTGTTTCTCTCTTAGAGAAACTGTGTTTAAGCTCCATGAAATAAAAGATCTTATTGTTTTCATTGCTATTATCCCAGGTCCTAGAAGAGCGTCTGGCCAAAGTATTCAATAAATACCGTTTGAATGACTCAACTGTCTAACCCACTACAATCCCTTATTTTATTTGATCTCATCCTTAGTAGAGAAGAAAATAGAAACAGGGAACCAGGGCCTTCCTTAGGCTGCGCAGTAGTTTGCTTTCAGCCTTCCTTGCTGCAAGTACGTGCTCCTTCCGAAAAGGCGCTCGCTGCTCTGTCTGCCGTGTGGCCCTCTTCTGCCACCCTGGACTTCTATATAATGAAATGAACTGGAAAGTATGAGTCTGTTTGCTCAGCCAGCCCATCAGTTCATCATTCATAACGAAATACCTACCGCACGCCAGACACTCAGCTCTGTTCTGGGAATATAGAACCAAATTGCAGAGATCCACCCCCCGCCCCCACCACCTTTGTGATTCAGACACGTCCATTTAAATAAATTGAAATATGAAAAGAAGGGTTGTATCCAAGGCTAGACCAAAATGCTGAAAGCAAAAATCGTGTCCTAAGGGAATATTTTCTCCTTAGAACGGCATGATTAACTAAACCCTCCAGACCATTTTGTGCACAACAAAGTCTAAATGATGGCCATTGGTTGGTGAGAGACAGGGTTGGCCAGACTCTCCTTCTCTCTGAGGAGCAAGACCTCTTCTTTTTGGGGACGATCATTAAAGGTAGGACGGAATCCCACTAACTTGGGTGGTTTAGATAATAATGGCAGTGAATGGAAACTGAGAGTTTACAATAGTCCAGGCACTGTGCCTGCTCTTGAGAAGCACTATGACATGCGGAGGCTGCTAACACAGATTGCCACAAATTTAAAACAACGTAAATGTATTATCTCATGGTTCCAGAGGTCTGAAGTATGAAATCCATTTCATTGGGTTGAAATCAAGGAGCCCAGAGGACCACGCTCCCTGCAGAGGTTCTGCTGGAGAATCCAATCCTTGTCTCTTCCACCATCTGGTGGCTCCAGCCTTCCTTGGCTGTGGCAGTCTCCATCATTGCCTCCTTCTCTTCTGATTATAATCTCCCTCAGCCTCCTGATAAGGATGCTTGTGATCGAATTTAGGGCCTATCTGGATAATCCTGGCTAATCTCAAGATGCTTCACTCAATCATACTTGTCTTCTTGATTATCTGTTTAAAATTTCCTACCACTAAACGAAGTTTCTGGGAAACGGGAAACATGTTTGTGTGTTTGTCTTTGTTGCTGTTGTTGTTGGTTTCTTTGTTTTACCGCTCTCTCTCCCTAACCACCCCTCATCCCAATCCAAGATAGTTGCTGGCACATGATAAATGCTCAATGAATATTACTGAATTACAAACAGATCTCCATCTTGCATAAGAGGAAAGAGGCTAAAATGATTTGGCCCATTTCACACAGCCAGCAAGTGGCAAAGCAGGACTTTGAGTCCAAAACCTTCTATTCGACTTTCCTTGGCCTGAGTCTGGCAGTATTCATTTTACATCTTTCTGGTTCTACGATTTTGACTCTCAAATCTCATAATTTTTCCTTTAAAAGAAAAAAAAAATCCTCCTGCCTCATTTGGAACACGAGAGTTATGCAATAATGTTGGACTATATTTAACTACCCATAGATAAGAAGTAGGCTTAACTGGAACTTTGTTAGAGATATTGTTGCATATAAAATAGCCACAAAACATCTATTTTTTCACTTAGTGATTCCTGTCAGTTCTCACAACATCGAGACTGCGCCTGAAGACCTTGATAGAAATCCATGTTCGGCCTTGTTTTCTGTTCTCAGAAGGTGGCTTTTTTTGCTAAAAAAAAAGTGAGCTCAGCTAATGTAGGGTGAAGACTGGTGTTTGAGGAGAAACAAAAGACCACTATCTTGTCAAGTCTCAGATCAGCAACTAAGACTCGGGTTCTCCTGGGGCGCCTGCGTGGCTCAGTCCGTTGGGTGTCCAACTTTGCTCAAGTCACGATCTCACGGATTGTGAGTTCAAGTCCCACGTCGGGTTCTGTGCTGACAGCTCAGGGCCTGGAGCCTGCTTCAGATTTTGTGTCTCCCTGTCTCTGCCCCTCCCCCACTCATGCTCTGTCTCTCTCTCCTACAAAAGTAAATAAACATTAAAAAAAAAAGTTAAAAAAAATACTTGGGTTTTCTTCCTTTTGGGAAGCTCTGCCTTTGGGAGAAAACACTGGGTTATTATCAGGAATGTGTGAGATGTGTTTGTCACGCACACCGCTCTCTAAGCATGAAATGCTACCCGAAGGGTTGAGTGTTGATGGGGTAAGAGAGAACTTGGGTGATATTTTCAAAAACTTGATTACAGTGTTTTTCTCTTGTGGCAAAATCTTGGGACTTAGAAGTGCTAATATTTCTCTTCTTTTTCTCCCTTCTCTAGAATAAAAAAAAAATCCCATTCTATAATATTTTGACAATGAGGAAAACCTTGAAATAAAATGTTTTCACGTGCCTAGCTATACAAAGTATGTTAATGTATAAACAACAATAATAAAAAAGCAGTCCCTGTGGAACCAGGATTTGAGAACTGACTAGACAAAGGGAGGAATAATTGAGTAAAGAAGACCCCCACTGGCATAGGAAGGGCTTCTAGAAAACACAAAACATGCCACATAGGGAAAAGAGGAAAAGAGGCATTGAGGTGAGGAAAAAAATCATGAATTATTTTTGCCTTCATAAAATTAAAGACAGTTCAAACTTTGACAAAGGAAGGCAAGTTCTTACAGAAATGAGCAAATGCATGACCATAGTTTTCCAGAAAACAAGTAGAACCCACTTTATTATGCCATTAAATCAACTTGGGTTTTCTGATTCACTAGCCACTTTCCTGGTCGTCATCCCCAGGAGATGGAGAGAAGGGAAGGGACTCAAGGGATATTTAGAATATTTAGAACATAGTTAGGAGGTAGGTTGTCGGGGGCGAGGGGGGGGTGGGAGTGGGTGGTGCAGACAAATCAATGGTAACTCCTTAGTTCACATCATGAGCAAATGCGTGGGAGGATGTACCACTTATTGAAATGGAAGAAGTGGAGATGGTGCATTTTGGTTTGTAGAGAAAGCAAGCTTTTGACATTTTAAGTATGGAGTTGACCATAAGTCATTTCGGTGTATAAATCTAGGATGCAGGAGAGAGATTTCAGCCAGAGGTGGGAATTGGGAGTTGTCCACCTGCAAATGATAGTTGTGCATGTGGGGACAGATGGGGTGGTCCAGGTAAAGAGCAGACTGAAAGGAGGCCCAGTCCAGGGTCCCAAGGAGCTCAGCTACTCCGAGGTTGAAGGGAGGGCATGAGGTCAGCAAAGGGCTGGAAAGGTTTTCCAAGAAGAGAGAGTGGTGTCTGGAGAAAAACAAAGCCCGTGTTTCTAAACGATCTCACTTGGGTCTGAGTCCCAGATCTGCCACTTGCCATCTTTGTACACTTGGGGAAACTATTTAGCTTCTCTAAACTTAAGATCATTTTTGAGTTTGGAAAAGCGTTATGCACATTCAAAAGGCTCAGTGTGAGCCACTTGTAGCTCCCTGAGGCACTCATGAAAGCAAGAGCAAAATTCCTCTTTTGATTTGAGGAAAATAACTTTTATTAAATTGTGAGGAAGTTGATGAGACAAATCATATATGGATATGGATATAATCGTTTTACATAATGCTCACAAGAATCTGTATTCCTATGTCAAATGCTTTATTTCTCAGGAAATGATTGGCATATTTGCACGGTAGGTTGGACAGGTTAATACGTAAGTTGCTTTATCTGTTCATACCTAAGAGTGATTCTTCTTACCTGAGGCACTTGAGGTTCCTGGCTCACCAAATCTTGAAGAATTTAAAAAATGTCTTTGGAAAAGCCAACTTGTCATCCAAGGGATGTCTCAAAAGATTTTTCAATCAATTCCTATTTGTTGGGGAGACATGATGAATTTCCCTGTTACAGAGAAAACTCATCTAATTTTACCCATCTCATATAATTTATAACAGAATACACTGATGAATTTATCTTGATTTCTGGAAAAGGTACTCAAACATTTTAAAATACACTTTATATTTGGAGATCAAATTTGTGGTCCAGAAAGAAACTTAAGATGTCCTTTCCTTCAGATTTGAATGACTCCTAATGTCAGCCATGTTTAGAATCTTCCTTCTTACTGCATTTAATAAAGTTGACAACAACAAAATCTTCAAAAAAATGCTGCCTCTCTTTAATCCATTAGTTAGATACATGCAGCTTTAATATATTAATATATGTTACACTGAATGATAATTTGAGCTGCCAACAGGGGATGATATATGCATACTAATTTTTATGCGCAGAATCTCAGTTCCCGTGATAGTTCCCATTATGCATCCAGAATTGTTTTCAAAAGCCACCAAAGAAATATAGTTTATCCACACAGAGAGAGCAACAATTTACTTTTTAATATTAATGAAATTCATGTAAGAATCATTAGTGGGTTATAAATTACACTAACATGCCTTCACGGTGCCATAAATTAGATCCAGTGTTCCACTGGGACCCTCTGTGCTTTACGGAGGGTCATTTCTATATTTCTTTCAGGGAATATATGGTAGTTGAATTTCCATCTTGTCTCTGAAAATAGAAAATGATGCATTCTTGCATTTTAGTTTTATTCTCTTCGGAGTCTACAATTCCCCATTTGAAAGCAGTGTATGTTTGGTTTGGAGCAATTAACACTCATTTCTGAGTTCCAAGTTTATGAGAATGAGCAGTCTTCTTAAGTCCATAACCACGTCATTGGATAGAAGTAACTGATACTGTGTTAAAAGATATAATTTTGCAGGTACAACTGGCTGAAATAAATGAACGCATCCAAGTCAGAAATAAATGAACACATTCTTTCAAGAAGATTGAATTACAAACCCATGAAGTTGGTAAGAATTAGGGATGATCTTCTTTCAATCAGCCTCCCCTTTATATGATTTCTCACTTTCTTGGGCCTAGATTCTCTAGCAGACAGCAAAGGGCGAGCCGGTGGGTGGAAAGGTTACACAGATCAATCAGGTTCTCGTTTAGATTCCTTCAGCAAGAAGGAATTCACTCCTCCACTCTCTTCGTAGAATGCCTAGAATACAAGAAAGCCCTTCTTTATAGGGAAGCAAAACCACTTCCCAGGACCTTCTAGATATTACTTCTAATTCTTTGAAATAATAGTACCTGCTACCTTAGTCAGCTCAGGACGCTATCACAAAATACCATAGACTGGAGGGTTTAAACAACAGATACTCATTTTCTCATAATTCTGGAGTCTAGGAAGTCCAAGGTCAAGGCACCAGCAGATTCAGTTCTCAATGAGGGCTTTTTTTCTCGCCCTTTTTTCTTACAGATGACCACCTGCTTGCTATGTCCTCATGTGGCTTTTTCTTGGTGAGTGGGCTTGGGGAGAGAGGGAGCTCTCATGTCTCTTCCTGTTTTTATAAAAATGCTAATCCTGTTATGAGGGTACCACTCTCAGAACCTCATCTAAACCTCATTACCTCCCAAAGATCGCACCTCCAAATGCCAGCATATCACACTTGAGTTTCAACATATGAATTTGGGAGGGAGGGGGCACAGTCCGTAACATCTACAATATGTCAGGCAGTTTTAATATCTGTCTTTTATTTTATTTATTTTTAAATACAATTTATTGTCAACTTGGCTAACATACAGTGTATACAGTGTGCTCTTGGTTTCGGGGGGTAGATTCCGTGTTTCATCGTTTACATACAACACCCAGTGCTCATCCCAACAAGTGCCCGCCTCAATGCCCATCACCCATTTTCCCCTCTCCCCCCACCCCATCCTCAGTGTGTTCTTTGCATTTAAGAGTCTCTTGCGGTTTCTCTCCCTCCTTCTCTGTTTGTAACTATTTTTTCCTCTTACCCCATGGTCTTCTGTTAAGTTTCTCAAGTTCCACATACGAGTGAGAAATAAGTCTTTCTCTGACTGACTTATTTCACTGAACATCATACCCTCCAGTTCCATCCACGTTGTTGTTGTTGTTATGTCTCAAGGTAATTATAATTATCTTCCTTTTACTGATCATGAGATTAAAATTCACAGGATTAAAAAAAATAGTCCAGCCCCACGCAGCTAGAAAATGGTGTGACAGACCCAGTTTTGACTTCTAAGTTCTTGATCTTTCCTTTCTATCCCCTGCTGCCTCTCTAAATCAAGGAGCCACACAGAATAAGCCTTTCTTCAACGTACTGGCCCACCATATTGTTCAGCTTTTCATATCTTTCCCATGTTTCCTCTCATCCAAGCTAAATATTTTGAATTTATTCAGCTTTTCCTTCAAATGACTCGAGTTTTACTCTTTATGTCATTCTAGCTTTTCTTCTCTGGATACACTCTATACAGCCACTGTCTTATTGAAGGCCTAACACCCAGAACTGAGCCCACAGCTTTGAGGGAGTCCTGACGAGCACAGATCTGGGTGGGACAAGTAGGTACCTTGGTAGGAGTTTTATATTTCTTTTCACGCATCTTAACTGTAAAGTACTTTGTACAGCTGTCACTATGCATCTTGTCCGTAAGCATATTATAAGATTTTGTCAAATGTGTTGCTAAAATTTAATATTCAAATCATAACAGAATCTTCTAAATATCTACCCCATGATGAACTTATTAGCTAGCTCTATCAGTTACTAAATAAAGTAAGTCAGTTTTCAACTTTTCTGGAATTTAGGCAGGATTCATTTTTCTTATTTGTCTCCTCCCAGAGCCATGTCACTGCACACAAAGTGTTTTCACTCTGGGAAAAGTCATTTTTTTTAACACAAGAAATACTATGCATTCTGCTGCTTGTTTGAAAGATGAGAACAATCAAACAGACGGAGAAGTGACAAAGTATTTCAATAGTTGAGTCAACAATTGAGCAGAAGAATATAATAGTAAGGGTTTTTTTTGTTTGTTTGTTTTAGACAGATCAATGCTAAGAACAGAATTTATGGCTCTTAAGTCTGCAAGATCTTTCGGCTTAATCCAAAAGCTGTAATCCTACAACGGTCAACAGTGACACCATACTCAAACAAGAACCAAAGGAGTAGTTTCATTAAATAATCATTAGTTCACCTGGCCAACAGCTTTGGCAAGTAAATCGTAATTATTTCACTTGGTCACGGAGGCCTAAAAGAAGGGCAAGAGCCTGGCCTAACATCTCACAAGTTAAAACCAATTATCTGTAAGATTACTGCTTATTTCATTTAACATCAGTGAAACCAATCCTGAAATACAGTTCTTAGTTTTGCTGTGTTTAGCAAATGATCAAAATAAAATAAATGAATCCCACAGAAGTTCTAATGGTGTGTCAAATTCTAGTAAACTAGTGCCACAATCTGAAAGCAACCCAGTGAAGTCAGTTTGTGTATATAACATACTTAGATGCCAGTCCCACAATTCACCCAAGAAAATCCATTTCAGGAAGACGTCCCCACCACCCCCCACCCCACCCCAGAGGCTGTTTACACTGGGATACACAGTGTGCTTTGAAATATAGAGGAAAATTATGATGAGAAAAGATCTCTCCCTTAAAAAGAAAAGAAGAAAAACAATCTAAGAATTAGATGTCATTTTGCCAATCATGCCAAAGGCTTCTTCTGAGTTAACGTGCAGCCTTCAGCATCGTCCACCCAGAGTACATTGTTTGAAAACCCAGTCTGGCTGTTCTGTTCTGAAGGAACAGGAAACTCTCTTCAACAGTATGCTCTATAGGTTATCTTGATAACATCAGCAAGCAGAGTATTGAGCACACGCCCCCTGGTCACATACACACACCCCAGATGAGAAAGTAATGAAGGTAGGAATGCTTCTGTGTCCTCATCGGCAACAAAATGGCATTTATAGGCAGAGGAATAATAAAGATAGCCTTCTCGGCCACTGAATGTATGCATGGCAGAGAGGAGAAAATAACCTGAATCACTTTAGTCAGGAGGAACCAAGTCACAAGGAACGTTTATCATTTCTAAAGCAAGCTATGTCCACCATGCCACCCTCTCTCTCTGACAACTTCTTCACCAGTCTCCCATCTTGTGCAAAAGAGACCTAAGGAAATAGACATTTTGAGACACAATTCACATTTTCTTCTTTACCTAACAATGTCTTAAAACAGTAAGTAGACATGCTAATCACTGCTAATGTTCAGAGAAATACTTAAGCGTTAAAGATTCAAAAGAAAAGTTGAAAAGCAAAATCTTTATAAATTACCTGTGAGTCACCACTAACTTTGAATAATACGGAGCTGTTTTGTTCCTTTAAGTGAAAGGTGTACTTGCCTTGCTGCCTGAGCTGAAGCAGAAATAGAGAAGCATCATGGAACTCGGACCTGAAGCCTAACTTAGTGTTGACAATGTGATCTCCCTCACTTGTAAGGCATTACCATATTTACCATATTACATCTGCAAAGACCCTGTTTCCAAATAAGGTCACATTCACAGGTTCTGGGGGTTAGGACTTCAGTATATCTTTTAAGAGGATACAACCTATAACAGTACTCATTTAAATCACTGGCTCACTCAAAAAAAATTGCAACCAGCAGTGTTGGTAGAACTCTTGGATGCTGGAGGATGACAGACATGGGGAAGGAGGCACATGGCACACGAAGAACAATCAAGTCATAGTGTGTATTTTTGTATCAGGACCATGGACAGTAGCTCATGTTCCTTCCACCCCACCCTCCTCCTGCCTCAATATTAGTTTATACCTATGGCGAGAGATGCCTTGTACTAAACAATGCTTATCAAAAGACTATTACATTGTCTCCCCACTGTTTCTAAATTTGAATTCTGTAAATCGATTTATCTTACTCACTGTAACTTTGCCTGGAATGGAGAAAAGGTAATAGTGGAGAATAGGTTAGAGAATAGGCTTATGAAGGTGGCTGTTATCATTTTTTTTTTTTAATCTGGGGTTTCTCTTGAACTGTTGGTGGGAACGCAAACTGGTGCAGCCACTCTGGAGAAAGTATGGAGGTTCCCCAAAAAGTTAAAAATAGAACTACCCTATGGCCCAGCAATTGCACTGCTAAGTATTTACCCAAAGGATATAAAAATATAGATTCGAAGAGGTATGTGCATCCCCATGTTTATAGCAGCATTACCAACAATAACTAAGCTATGGAGAGAGCCCAAATGTCCATCAACTGATGAATGGATAAAGAAGATGTGAGATATATATATATATATATATGGAGAGAGAGAGAGACGAGAGAGACATAATGGAATATTACTCAGCCATAAAAAAGAATGAAATCTTGCCATTTGCATCGATGTGGTTGGAACTAAGTGAAATAAGTCAGAGAAAAACAAATACCGTAAGATTTCACTCATATGTGGGATATAAGAAACAAAACAGATGAACATATGGGAGGGGGAAAGAGAGAAGAAACAAACCAAGAGATTCTCTTAAAGATAGAAAAGAAACTGAGGGTGGATGGAAGGAGGTGGTTGGGAGATGGGCTAGATGGATGACTGGGATTAAGGAGGGCACTTGTGATGAGCACTGGGTGTTGTATGTAAGTGATGAATCACTGAATCCTACTCCTGAAACCAATATTGCACTGTATGTTAACTAACTAAAATTTAAATAAAAATTTGGGGAAAAAAATCTAGAGTTTTACTTTCCTTGTCAAGTCCTGGAACCTAGATTCTCAGCTTAGATTGATGATCCAGTGGAAGAAAATGGCTCTTACCACTTAAACTTATTCAGAACTTGTTCGTTCCAGAGAATCAATAAAATTATTATAAGGTACCTAATGCTATGAAACGAACACATTTATGTTGCATTTCTAAGATGGAGTGCATTAAAGCAATGTGTAAAGAAATACAAATGGACTGGAATTGACATGTTCTATGGCCAATGGACAAGGAAGGGAATGAAGTGGACATTTGAAAGGAGATTAGATGACAGAAGGCCTTATATACCCTTCTGAGAAAGCTGGACCTGTACTGAAGAAAATGGGCAGTTATTCAGGGAGTTTAGGCAGAGGAATATTGCAGTTGAATTTGCATTTTATTTAGATAATCTGTTGGTTGCGTAAAGGATGATTTAGAGGTTGGTAAGACCAGAGGCAGACAGACATTTAGCTAGGGTAATAGTAATAAAAACAGGAGAACAGAATGGATTTCAGAAATATTTACAAGATGGAGTCAGTAGGTCCTAGTTACTGGTTAGGTACAGGAGGTTACACTCTTGCTTGGGTGACTTAGGAGAATTGGTTTGAAGGAGTGGTGGAAAATGAGTTTGGTGGCTGATATATTCCATTTGAATTGTCTTTGGGAGTTCAGAGTCTGTATCCCTGCATGTTCTACTGCAGAAGCATTGCCCTATTTCCTAAGTCCCTGGTATTAGCATTTTACATTATTCTTTCTCTCTTAGACCATGAGCCCAGTGAAGTTTATCTTCTCATGTGCACCCCTGTGTCACTTAGAGCTGAGAAAGTGCTTGCTTGCTAACTATGTCTGCCGCTGTCCCCAAATGCTTAACTGCTTTAGGTAGAGGGATTGAAAAGTTTATTTTTAACATCTGGCGAATTCTTACTGTCTTCAAGCAAAGAGATACTCTTAGACATGCTTCCATCCAAGACAAGGGCTCTCTTCTTAGGACTTTAGAGAAGGAGGAAGCTGTGGGCTCTGGGCTTTCTATAGTGACTAAATTATTGACAGCATTTAAAGGCACATTTTATTTGACATAACCTACATACAGGCTGTGACTTGTCAGGTTATTTGGTTTCCTCTGAATGGCAGAGATTAACACTCCTGACAGATGAGGGCAGAGTCTGGCTCTACCTTGCTGAAGAGAAGTTAGCAGCTTAAAATGGCACCTTACCCATTATGAGATATAGCCATGACAATCATGTGTTGTGCTGGAAGTCCCTATATAAGGAACAGACTTCTAACACTCGAAGAGTCAAGGTTGCTGGGGCGCCTGGGTGGCTCAGTCGGTTAAGCGTCCAGCTTTGGCTGAGGTCATGATCTCACAGCTTGTGAGTTCAAGCCCCACGTGGGGCTCTGTGCTGACAGCTTAGAGCCTGGAGCCTGCTTCAGATTCTGTGTTTCCCTTCTTTCTCTCTCCTCTCCCGCTTGTACTCTGTCTCTTTCTGTCTCTCAAAAATGAATAAACATGAAAAAATATTTAAAGAAAAAGAGTCAAGGTTGAAGACAGGTGGTTGAGGAGGTGGAGACCAGGCTTCCTGGTAATTCATATTGTCACCATTCTTATCTCCACAAATTGGGGGTGGGATGTGTAGGAGAATTGATAAGTAGAAGCTGTCTCTTTTTTTTTAATTTTTTAATGCTTATTTAGTTTTTGAGAAAGAAAGACAGAGCGTGAGCAGGGGACACGTAAAGAGGGAGACACAGAATCAGAAGCAGACTCCAGGCTCTGGGCTGTCAGCAGAGAGCCCAACACAGGGCTCGAACTCACAAACTGCAAGATCAAGACCTGAACCAAAGTCAGGCGATTAGCCAACTGAGCCACCCAGGTGTCCCCTAAGCTATCTCTTTTTAAAAAAATATTTATTTGTATTTGTAAGAGCACAAGCAGGGGAGGGGCAGAGGGAAGGGGACAGAGGAACCGAAGCCGACTCTGCACTGACACTCTGACGGGAGTGAGCCTGATGGGGGGCTCAAACGCACGAAACACAAGATCATGACTTGAGCTGAAGTCAGAGGCTCAACCGACTGAGCTACCCAGATGCCCCAGAAGCTGTCTCTCTTTTAGATCTTTCCCAGTTCTATGAAGTGAGAACAAAAGAAGTAGAAACGGGTCTTCATAAATTCTACTATTAGAAGACATCGTGCAAACCCTGTGGGTGTCCTTTATTTTAAATATGTCGAAACTGACCCAGAAAAACAAATGAAGTTTAAGGTACTTACAACATTCTAATCATAATCCAATTTTTTTTAGTTACAGAACAGAACTCTTTCTCCTACATCGTATTACTTCTTACAGCTATGATTTTTTGAATTGGAACACAGGACGATATAGTCAGAAAGACCTCATCTGGTTATTTTAACAAGCAATTATGCTTTGTGTTACAAAAGTCCGTTGCAATAAATCAGTAGTTTAAAGAACTCTTGGAAATTGACTTAGCTTATGCTTCGTTAAAAATTTAACATTTCCCTCCTTGAGCCTTTTGACATGTAAATCAAGATCCTATTTAATCCTAAAACAAATTATTAGGCCTTCTTGTTGGATCTAAGAACTTCTTCCTGGTAGAATGCCTATCAGTTTCTGTAGCACTTACCCACACATGGCCTTCTTATCTCTGGCATTTGCACAAATAATTTTATTCTCAAGATACGAATGAGAAAACAAATACTCAGAGAGTTTAAGTGGGTTGTCCAAGTGACGCTGTTTGGACTTACACTCCCATCTGTCATTCTATGACAGATTTCTGCTTCTATTCGATGAACACGTCACCTGTTCTCGGTTATAATTCTGCGGTTATATCAAGATGATCCAGGACGTGCTGAGAGATGAAGGATGTTCACAACAGACTTTTGCACTTTTCAATGTACCTACGTGAGCTTTTAAAATAAATTTGCTATCTTCTTTCTTGCCCTTGTGTTTTTGCTTATTGCTACTATCAGGTATCCCTGATTAAGGTCATATCTTTCTATCATCACTGTGTCTATTTTCTGCTTCAAAAGCTGCTATGAATAATATTATGGGCTAAATTGTAACCCCCCCAAATTCAGATGTTGAAGTCGTAACCCCCACCCAGTACCTCAGAATGTACCTATTTGGAAACAAGAGGTGATTAGTTAAGTGAGGTCTTAAGGGTGAGTCCTAATCTAATATGACGCGTGCTCTTGTAAAAAGAGGAAATTTGCCCGCAGATTATGCACACGTCTGAAGGAGCAGAGGTGTGCAGACACGGGGAGAAGACGGTCATCTGCAAGCCAAGGAGAGGGGCCTCAGAACGGAACCAGTCCTGCCGACTCCCTGATCTTGGACTTCCCAGCTTCCAGAACTGAGAAAACAAATTTCTTTTGTTTAGTCTGTGGCACTTATTATGACGGCCCTAGCCAAATTTTACAAACAAAAAAATGGATAAGAGATAGGTTTTAGAACTGTGCGTGAACTATGAATCAATAGATCTCGATGCAGGGCTTGCCTATGAGTCAAGTTCCTGGGTTTCCGTGCATGAACACTGAGATATCGATTTTCGCTTGCAACATCACCTTTGGCTTACTCTGTGACTCTGGGTTATGTTCTGAATGGAGGCAGTTACAGGATGCATGGTTTTCAGATGGGTAAGGTCATAGTTCCAAAAGCAAGGGCTCATAAAATGGACAGCAAATGATCCTTTATTTATTTAAAAATTTTCTTTGAAATGTTTTATTTATTTTTGATACAGAGAGAGACAAAGCATGAGCAGGGGAGGGGCAGAAAGAGAGGGAGGCACAGAATTCTTAGCAGGCTCCAGGTTCTGAGCTGTCAGCACAGAGCCCGACACGAGGCTCCAACCCACGAACCGTGAGATCATGACCTGAGCCGAAGCTGGACGCTTAACCAACTGAGCCACCCAGGCACGACCCCCTCCCCCCACAGTGGTCCTTTAGATACAGAAGATTGCTTACTTATAGAATGTTGTTCTCAGAAGCTCCCCTATTGCCTTTAAAATGTACTTTAATTCCCTAAGACTTAATCTACGCATAATCTTTTAAGAATTTACCAGCTGTTAACATCATAGCATATGCATATGTATATTTCACTTATTTCCTTCTCCCAGGCTGCAAAGTTAGCCATAGGCATCATACTCTTACTATTGCTAATGCCTGAAGTTTCCAATAAATGTTGAAACAGAAGCTGTGGAAGTTCAGAAATGCTGACCAAAGTTCACTTACGGATGAGTTTGCTCTCCCTTTACTCCCCAGGATGGCTTCAGTGTTTTGGATGGAAATTAGAGCCCTCAATGCCACAAGGGAAGAACGAATATAGTAAGTCTATTGCTGTAGTAATAATGTAGACCATTAAATAGACCCTAGCAGACAGGAAAGGCCGTATAGATTTCAAAAATAGCACCCATCTGTCTGAGAGCTGCTCAAAAATGAATTTTAGGACTTGGAACATAGCCTGAAAGTGAAACCTGACTTAGGTTCTGGAAAAGCTATAGAGGAGTTCCTTAGAGAATCACAAAAACATGTACCTTTTGCATTCCAAGAATAATAACCAGGCACAGGAGGACACGCAGTGCCAAGTTTCACATTTAAATCAAGCTGCACACACAGAGTTGAGAGCTGAACTTTGGCCTCTCTACAGTTGAGTGCTGGTAAAACATAATTCCTAGGTTCAAAGGCCAGCACTTACCAAGCTGTCTTGACAAGACACCTCATGCACGGAAACATCTAATCAAGACATGTAAATTAAGCATGAATGAATAAAAAGGATAGTTTAAATTAGGGACATAGACACATCGGTATACACACCTACACATTTACAGAATTTAAAAATCCAGGAGGAAACATGAAAAAAACACATTGGCTCGTTGTGACTAAGTCAAAGGCATGATTTGGCGAAAATAGGTGAACTTGTGATGTTTTATCAGAAATGAAATACCGTCCTATTCCTCTTCCTGGCAATAAAAAAAAAAAAAAACAAAGAAAAAAATAATACATTTTATATCTGTTTGGAAAAGGACATGTGCTAAAAAATCGCGTTCAAGATGCGGTTCCAAGTCATTTGCAAGTGCAAACTTCCTTCAATTTTATCTCTTACCTTCAAATACAGAAATAGGAAGCATCAAATCTATTTTATGAAGTGTAAAGGTTGCTGGTGACAAAATATCAGAATTTGCATGCTATGCCCAATGATTCAAGGCTTCTTGACGTGGCAAACATCCAGGTAAAAATTAGGTGGACATTTTACCGAGCTATTGAAAAGCGGGATGAAGTATTATTTTCTAATGAAATAACATGTGAGGCTTAGAAAACACATTTAAAGCACATTCACACAGAAAGTTCTCATGTCTCCTATGTGGTAATAAAGCCTCTGAGATATTACAGCGAAGCAGAGCATAATAAAATGCATTTCTTGCTTTGAGAAACTTCACAGTATGGTATTAAAGTTCCTACGGTGATGTGCATAATAGAAAAGAATTCCGACAAGCTTAGAGATGCAAAAACGTAAATGGCATTCGTGTGAAATTATGGTCTGAATATCTAAGTCTTCTATCCCTGGTGGTTTAGCTCATTAAGACTTTGTATGGCTTTCAGGATTTTAAAAAACTTCAATTATCCTATTTATCGGCTTAGAGAAATAGAGACCGTATTTATTTTATTCACTTTAATATCTTCGGCACCCGGCACGTTTGCCAGTACATGAGAGGTCCCCAATAAATATCACTGAAATGAATGGAAATAAATGCACTATGACACAGAATATAGAGTTATGTTACTGCTACAATTGGATTGAGAATGTGGATTGAGAAAACAGATCAGCTCGAGATGCTATCTCTTTTGGGAGCCAATTCTCCATAAGTCTCTTGCATTTTTGTACACCTTGGGAGAAGAGGTACTGACTCCCTTTGTTTTGGACTATCTCTTCAAGGATATTTGTACAGCACACAAGAGAGAAATAGTGTCTCCTTTGCAGCAAAGGGCACATCTGCTTGTGAGGACTAGCCTCTTAAAAGTGGAGTCTTCACAATGAAATAGAAAAGTAGTGCTGGTAAAACTTACTGCCCGTTATAAAATATTTGGTTTCCTTAAGATCTGGGCTCCCCTGTAACACAACCCACTGCATGTGCAGGGATCACCTGACCCTCTGGTTACTGTCCTATGGGAATTATGCTTGGGGATGGGCACTAAATTGATGATGCTTAACCCTATTACTATGAGTAACAAATCAACCTCTGTCTGACTTGTGTCTTTGGCCACCATCCATGAAAGAGAGGCAGCCTACCTAGATACCTTATATGTAGAGTAAAATTTCAAACCCTTCAATGTTTTGAAAGTTTCATATAACAAAGAGATACTTATTTGAAGTGTCTAATAAAGAGAATTCCACTTCCTTCTAGGAAACAGTGTTGCTTCTACTCTGATGATAAGAATAACCTAGGCAAACTATAATATTAGAATTTCCCATGAGTCCTTCAGGGAGCTGAGATTTCAAGGCAACCAACAGGCCTGATATCTAAGGAGAAACAGGCTTCTCCAAAGAGATAGAAAGTGGACAGTAGCTGAGAAAATAAGGGCTGAAATTTTCTCAAAAATACCAAGAGATATCACACCACAAATCCAAGAATCTCAAAGACCTATAAGCAGAAGAATTGCCAACCATCACAAACAGACACACATAGCTAAACATGTTAGATGAAAACTTCTGAAAACCAAAAGTGAAAAGCAAACATGAAGGCAGCCAGAGGAAAGAAGACACATTACAAGCACAGGACCAAAGATTAGAATTACCAGAGATTTCTTGTCAGAAACCACGCAAGCCAGGAAACAGTGAAGTGAAATCTTTAAAGACTTGAAAGGAAAAAAAAATTATCTAAAATTCTTCACTCAGTGAAAATATCTTTCAAAAATGAAGGCAAAGTAGACTTTTTCAGGTGAACAAAAAACTGAGAGAATTCATTTTCAACTAACCTGGTTTACAAGAAATGTTAAAGAATGTTAATTAAGAAAAATGAATATGATAGCAGAAATTTGAATCTAAACAAAGAAATGAAGATTTCTAGGAATGGTTGAAATGAAGGTCAATATAGAAAATATTTTTTCATGTATCTCATCACTCTAAAAGAACTTACTATTTTTTAGGTACTCTCTACACTGAGCATGGGACTCAAACTCACAACCCCGAGATCAAGAGTTGCATGCTCTACTGACTGAGCCAGCCAGGGGCCCCAGATATTATTGTCTAAATGAAAAATAGTAGAAGTCTACTGTGGATTTATACCATCTAAGGTTTAAAACGTATGACAATAACAGCACCAAAGATGCGAGGCAGAACCAGCCATACATTGATACAAGGATCTTACACCTTACCTGAAGCAGTACCGTGTTATTTGAGGATAACCTATAATTGATGAAACATGTATAGTATAAAAGCTTCAGCAGACACTTTTTTAAAAAAGACCTATAAGTGATAAACCCAAAGCGGGGATAAAATTTCATCATAAAATGCGCAATTAAAAAGTAGTCTGAGAAATAAGAGAAAAGGTAGAAAGAATAGATCAGACAATTAGAAAACAAATAACCAATGTTGCAGTTTTATTCCTGATCATATCAGTAATCACATGAAATGTAAATGGGCTAAACATACCAGTGAAAAGACAGACATTGTCAGATTAAATAGTCAAGTGTGACCCACTATATGCTGCCTACAAGAAACTCGCTTTATTATTTTTTAATATAACTTATTGTCAAATTGGCTTATATACAACACCCAGTGCTCATCCCAACAAGTTCCCTCCTCAATTCCCGTCACCCACTCTCCCCTCTCTCCCACCTCCCATCAACCCTCAGTTTGTTCTCTGTTTTTAAGAGTCTTTTATGGTTTGCCTCCCTTCTTCTCTGTTTGTAACTATTTTTTTCCCCTGCCCTTCCCCCATGGTCTTATGTTAAGTTTCTCAAGATCCACAAATGAGGGAAAACACATGATTATCTGTCTTTCTCTGACTTATTTCACTCAGCCTAATACCCTCCAGTTCCATCCATGTTGCTGAAAATGGCATGATTTTATTCTTTCTCATTGCCAAGTAGTATTCCATTGTATATATAAACCACATCTCAAGAAACTCACTTTAAATATAAAGACAAAAATAGGCTAAAGGTAAAAGATGGCAAAAGATACACTAGGGTAATACTGATCAAAAGAAAGCACTCTTGGCTATGTTTATGTCATACAAAGTAGATTTCTGAGCAAAGAATATTACCAGGAATAAAGATCACTTCTTAATGACAAAGGGCTAAAATAATCAAGAAGACATAATAACCCTATATACTTATTAACATATCTTCAAAATATATGAATAAAAACTGGTAGAACTACAAAGGGAAAAACACAAATACACAATTGTAGTTGGAGACCTCAATAGTTCTCTCTCACTAATTGATAAAAATAAGTCAGAAGAAGTTCAGTAAGGATATAGAAGACCTGAAAAAACACTATCAACAACTTGACCTAATTGACATCTATAGAATATTCCATCCAACAAAAGGAAAATATACATTCTTTTTAGGCACGTATAATATAGATCACAAATCACTTTCTGGACCATACAACACATTTCAAGGAATTGAAAGCATACAGAATATATTTTCTGACCACAATGGAATTAAACTGGAAATTATAAACAGAAACATCTCCAAGTATATGAAAGTTAAATAACACTACTAACTAGTTCACGGGTCAATTAGGAATTCATAGAGAAAATAGAAAATGTTTTGAGTTGAATGAGCATAACACAATATATCAAAATGTAGAAAATACAGCCAAAGTAATGCTTAGAAGAAATTTGTAGCATAAAATATTCATATTAGAAAAAACGAAAGATCTGGGGAACCTGGGTGGCTCAGTTGGTTGAGTGTCCGACTCTTGATTTCCACACAGGTCATGATCTCACAGTTTGTGGATTCGCACCCCGTGTCCAGCTCCGTGCTGACAGCAGTAGAGCCTGCTTGGGATCCTCTCTCTCTCCTTTCTCTCTGCCCTTCACCAAATCACTCGTGTGTTCTCTCTGTAAATAAATAAATTAATTAAAAAGAAAAGGAAAGGAAAGGAAAGAAAAGAAAAGAAAAGAAAAGAAAAGAAAAGAAAGGTCTAAAATCAATGATCTAAACCTCCACCAAATAACAATAAAGTCAGAATATCTAAAGACATTTTAATTTTCAAAAGTCTTTATTGAGGTATAACTTACAAATATAGTGTCCCAATCTTAAGTATACAGCTCAAAAAAACTTTACATAGATATGCACCCATGCAAATGTTGATCAAGAGATTAAACATTTCCAACTCCCTGTGTCCCTTTCTAGTCAATAATTGCTCTCTACTGAATACTCACACACACAGAAAGGTAATCAGTCCACAGTCAGAACATTCTAAAATCAGTTTCAAAGATTTATACACTCATTCTACCATGTGGTTAAATTCCTCCTTGTTATTAGGTATTACTGAAATATTTTCTTCAAAAGAAACACACTTCTCAAATCATACAGATTCATTCGTCCCCAGTAATTCAGACTCAGCCACCAAAACATTTACAACATCAAGAAACATCTTCATTTGGGGGCACCTGGGTGGCTCAGTGGGTTAAGGGTCTGACTCTTGATTTTGGTTCAGGCCATGATCTCATGGTTCATGGGTAAGAGCCTCCCACTATCACTGCAGAGCCTGCTTGGGATTCTCTCTCTCTCTCTCTCTCTCCCTCTCTTTCCCCCTCTCCCTCTCTCTCTCTCTCTGCCCCTCCATCACTCACACACACTTGTGTGTTCTCTCTCTGTTAAAATAAACAAATAAAATTAATAAAACCACATTATATATAAAAAAGAAACATCCTCATTTAGGCAGTATAATATTTGACCTAAGAAACTTTGCAGCAAGTTGGACCAAGGTTCAAATAATATCCCTGACACTTAAAAACTGAGTCACTACCTGACTTCAGTCTTCCACCTACCTTGTAGGGATTGCTGTGAAGGTAGAATGAGATAGAATATATAAAACGCTCAGCACGCTGCTCTTTAAGTTAGCAAGAACACTATTTCTATACTTTTTTTAAATGTTTACTTATTTTTGAGGGAGCATGAGCAGAGGAGGGGCCAACAGGGAGGGGGACAGAGGATGCAAAACGGGCTCTGAGCCCCGACATGGGGCTCAAACTCATGAACCATGACATGGTTACCTGAGCCAAAGCTGATGCTCAACTGACTAAGCCACTATTTTTCTAGAGTTATTGATCCACCAATGCTAGTCTTGTTACTTCTCCAACCAGTAGGTAAAATGCTGAGCCCTCAACTGACTGATCAGCATGTGAGGCTATGCCAGAAATCTAGCTTGCTCAGGCTGAGTAACAAGGCATTGGAGACAGGGGTTCTGCTCAAGTTCCTTAGTCTGTAGATCAAAATTCCCCTCCATGGCCCTGGGCTCTTTGAAATGGCTGTTGAACCTCATTATAGAATAAATGTCCAAAGCATGTCAAGAACGGCCTCTTTTACTCTCTAATGGGCTATGCTGGGACTGTGGCCCACAGCACCAATGTCAGCTTTAAAGCTTTTGTTGAGGAAGGGGTTGTTTTCGTAATGCATTTGGACAGAAAGCCTGAGCTAGCTCAGGCCACCACCTAAACATTAGAATAGGATTACTTACAATACATCAAAATCTTTGTGCTCTGCACTTTGAAATAAATAACGAGGCAAGTTAAGGTTCTATGAACACCTCTCATTTGAAACGGATAAAATTCGTGTAAACTCAAATCAAAGTTGCCAGATGAGGAAAGAGGCAACTGTTTCTAGGGATTGTTTAAAAATTGCTTTCTCTGTTATTTATGGTGAGACTTGCTCTTGCTGGATCTTATTTTCTTCTAAGCCTGATCTAAATGCTCCCACCAGAGAGAAAGCCATTGCAATTAGCGTATAGAACAACGAGATTTCACATACTGGGCCTCCGTCTACACCAGACTTCTACAGAGGAGCACGTACTGGAGATGGAAAGAGTGCACTTTTGCCATATGGCTTCCAAAGACCCGGCAGGCCTGAGGGTGGTCAGCACTTCCTCTACAGAGGAGGAGAGATGCCCTGAGTCCACGGTGTTCCCATAACATGACAAGTCAGCACGGCAAATGGTCCTTTCTACCCGACACATGAAATTAAAAACATAAACCTGAGGGTCTGCTATTTGTAAAATCCTGTTCTACACGCTGAGGGAACATGAACAGGTAGTTTCTGTGCTCGAGAAGCACAAATAGTTTCGCTGAATGAAGCCAACATGCAAACGTAAAAATTTAACTGACAATGCGGGGCAGTTCATAGAAAACCCTGAATTAACAAACTGAACGATATGTGTTGCAGCTATTATAAGGAAGAAAGAGAACTCTGGGTTGAAAGGGGACAGGTCCCAAATGCAAAGAGCGGAGTTGGACTTATAAGATGGGAAGGCATGGGGGAGGGGAATGGGGGATGGGTGAAATAGGTCGAGGGGATTAAGGGTACACTCATCGTGAGGAGCACTGAGACAAATGCATAGCAGAACAGTTGAATCACTGTATTGTACACCTGAAATGAATATAACACTGTACATTACATATACAGGAGTTAAACTTTTTTTTAAAGATGGGAAGGCAGAGAAGGTTAAGATGAGTAAGTAAGTAGCACTTTTAACTAAGCCAAAGGATGAGAATGAACTAGTCTGATTTATGTCGACTCCTCACATCCATTCCTTAACCCTGCGTGACTTCCAGGGACTCGGCATATGTTCCCCGAGCACCCATTTTAAGCCGGTTTTTTTACATTCCATTCACGATACGTCATTTAAATAATGTATTTTCTTTATATGCAGACAAATCCCAATGAGTCCTTGAGCAGTTAACATACATCATTTTATTTCATATTCATAACAACGCTACCACTCCAGTTTTTACAAATAAAGAAACGAAGGCTCGGAGAGATGAAGTTACTTGTTCCAGGTTACAGAGCTGGTATTGGAAACTAGATCTGAGGCTTAAACTCGGTTGGTGAAAAAAGTAAGACGTGCTTCTCTCTTATTTTTGTTTTCTCACAGCCCCAAATCTCTCCACATACTGTGTTTGAAATGAAAGCTGAATGAAGTTCAGCTGGTGTTTGGGGGAGGTAAGGAATAAGGTGGTCAGCCAGGATGGCACCAGGTTGTAGGGAACCTTGAAAGGCAACTCGAACAGTTTTCTTGGAAATGGGAGGGAACGGCAATCATTATAGACCCCTAGCAAGAGGGAATGGCGGAAGTACTTTAGGAACGTGGTGGTGATGTACTGGGAAGGCCAAGCAGTTAGTAAGTCATGCAAAGCCGATGAAAAGAATAATGCCCAGGGCCGATAACAGTGCCTAATTACAATGTGACAGGACTATTCTAAGTGTGTTACCTACATCAACTGATTTAATCCTCCAACAAGCGTATGAGATGGACAGCATTATATCTCCATTTGATGGGTGAGGACCGGAGACACACAGAGATGATATGACTTGTCCAAAATGACAGAGTAAAGAGTAGAGCTGAAGTCCGACATAAGTGGGCCAGCTTCAGAGCCTGTGCTCTTATCCTCTACTCCACGTTAATTAGGCATGGGCTATTAAAGGCCCGGGTCACAGGGATGACAATGAAAGAAAAAGGGGAATATGGATAGAAGAGGCATGAAAAAAGAGGAATTTATGCAGTTTAGTGGCTGGTTAGTTAAATAGCTGAGAGATAGCAGAATATTAAATGTAATTTCGCAACTCAGCACCTTGATTTCCCGTGGATGAAAATAAGCAAGACAGAAAAAGGAGCCCGTGTGGTAGGCAAAGATGGTGAGGTCAGTTTCAGAATACGTTAGTGTCATGATAATGAAGCTTGATACCCAATGGCAGTGTTCAGAGGGCTGCCGGAAACAGAGAGCTCATATATTCATAAGGCACACAGGGATCATGGGGGAGAAGCACAGTCAGAGATGGAGTGACAGATTTGAGTTGTGAAGCTGGGGTGAATTTGACCGAGGTCCCAGAGAGAAAGCAGAAAACCAAACAAGGGAAGGCCAAGTTATGCGATTTGGAAAGAGCCTACAGGGAAAGATTTAGAACCAGGGGAGGAGAAAGAATGACTGTCCTTAACTTCCCAGAGACAGGAGAGGGCTGCACAGCCAGGGATGTGATCAACAGGGTTAAATGTCAGCAACAGCAAAGGGCAGATGCACATGGATTATGCCTGTGGTATTAAAGGCCTTCAGAAAGCAGCTTCTGTAGAGTTGTAGGCCCTGAAGCCACCCGTGAAGGGACTGCAGCCATGAACAGGCAGTGACGAGACAGGGAAATTGCTGTAACAGGAACGAGTGATTGCTGTGTTACGCATCACAATGGAGAAGAGCAGAGCACTCAGTTTCATGGCAGGTGGGTTGAAGCATAAATGGGGCATTTTCTGGGGGTGTACAGAGGGTTCAAGGTAATTCTAAAGGCCCTGTAACCTGCCTCCACCAGCACTTAACTCAGGGCCAATCTACATTCGTTGCTCTGGGAACGAGATTCATGGGGCCATTGAGTGGCCACATGAACCAGCAGGAAGGGGTGGCTGCACTCCTGGCCTGCCTACTGGATGATCCCACTCTCCCCCCATGGCTCCAGCCACTTCTTGCAATCGTCTCAAGCTCAGATTTCCCACCCTTCGCTCCAGGCACATGTTATCCCCTGCTCACCAGACGTCTCAGACTCGATGCTCCCCTGGCACCTCAAATTCAAAACATCCAGGACGAAACTAATCGTTTTACCTCTAAACAAGGCTATCCACGGCCAGACCCAAAGCATAAAACGTCCTTTCGCCCCCCTCCAACTATGACCGACTTTGTACCGACTCTGGTACAGCAAAGGTTGTGAGAAGTGTTCAGATTCTAGGGTATTTTAAGGTAGGGCTAACAGGCTTCGTAGATGGATTGGGCAGCGAGAGGGAAAGAAAGTCTAGAATAATTCCTAGGTTCACTCTCTGAGGATCTATGTGAAGCAGGTGCCATTTACTAACATGGGAATTCAGTGGAGTGAATAAGGTGAAGTATGGGACTCAAGCATTAGGTTTGGTCTGAGAATGTGGCAAGAGTCATTAAAATGGAGCATGGTAAGAATTCCTGATTGGAGTTGAAAATACGGACAGTTCAGACATCGCTACCTCCAGAAAGCTTCGTCTGTAGTCAGACCTCTTACTTCTTTTTTTTTTTTAATTTTTTTTAATCTTTATTCACTTTTGAGAGAGTCAGAGAGAGACAGAGCATGAGCGGGGGAGGGGCACAGAGAGAGGGGAGACACAGAATCCGAAGCAGGCTCCGGGCTCTGAGCCATCAGCACAGAGCCCGATGCGGGGCTCAGACCCACGAACCGGGAGATCGGGACCCGAGCCGAAGTCGGACGCTCAACCTACTGAGCCACCCGGGCACCCCAAGACGTCTCACTTCTTCCTCCAACACACACACAAAGGTGTGCACACGCCTCGCACACTCATGCACACGTATCACCTCACCCATTCCCACACACCAATCACACTCACATGAAGCCACCTCATACGTATCCACCACACACACCATTTACACACATGCTCATACATACACTTCACACGCATCACACTTCTCTCAAGATGCATCAGATACCCTATCTATCGTGGGACCCCAGCTTCCCCATATCCTCTAAGTGTGGGCCCCCAAATCCAAACAACAGTTATCATCCAATTCATCAGACAAAAATAGGGCATCGTTTTTTGCACACCACGCTATTATAGGCACCGTACTGCCTGCCTTCACATACGTTGTACGGCCGCTTTTGCAAACTGGAGTGGTACTCGAGGAGCCGTAAGATCTCAGGAATTCAGTCATGAATGTTGGTCCAAATCCAACCGGAGAGGACAAACAATGGTGGGAATCCACCAGTACGCCACGTGGATGCATTCAAGCGTACTCACTATAAAACCGTATTTATTAGTAGGCCAACTTGCACTTTTCAGTAATAAAAGAAAGTGGGCCGAGGGATGTGCATTTGAGGTCACTGAAATTCTTCAGACACCGTAAGCAAGATAGAAAAGAGACGGCAAATGCACAGACTCTGGCAAACCCTGGTCCGCGCGCCCCGCCCCGTAACAGTCGCAACTACGCGGTAGGCGGCGCTTCAACGGTAATCTTCTGGAACTTCAGCACACATCCGCATCCCCAGAGGCTCTTGTTAAAATTCAGATTTTCATTCAGCAGGTCTGGGGGAGAGCCCGAGATCCCTCATTTTTAACAAATTCCGAGGTAACGCTGATAATGCTGGTCCTGGGGCCATGTCTGGCAGAGCAGGACTTCATTGGCGAGATTTTACGTAGAGTTACTCCTTAGCTCCCTGTCTGCCCTGGATGGCCATGTTTTACTAAGCATCGAATGTCTTTCAACAAACTGGTGTTTGCTTTTTCATTTGTTATCACTTTACAGCCACGAACTTGGTGGGGGGCGGTGTACAAAGGGCGGACTCTACCAGGTTAGCTCCAATGAGGCAAAGAAGTTCCTCTACATACACACGCTTGGTAGGAAAAAAAAAAAAAAAAGCGAGGTGAAATTCCTCCAGCATCAGAGGCACGACCTTTGTCAAAGTTGTCCCTGGCCAGGACTGGCTCCGATCACATTTCATGCCCGATCCCATAAGCATTTTTTCCCCCTAGTAAGTGAGTTTGGCCAAGAAGACAGCCTCGTTAGTGAGAGCTGCAGAATTTGTCGGCCTCAGACAAGCTGAAGTCTGTACTGAGGTGGTCACACACCCCACTGAACTGAAATAGGATTTTACAAGAGATGTGCGGACGTAGACAAAGGCAGGAACATGAAGCAAAGAAAGAGCTTGGACCCATTGAGAAAAAAGGGACAGTGAGGGGGAACCGTTCAGTGTGATGGCAGGATTGCTCAGCCGAGCAGCAGCAGAGGGCGTGAAGGGAAACGATGACACCATTTAGAAAATGCTTTCGTACACTCTGCATGCTTCGAAAGGATGCGAGGCATGGCGTGATCATGAGAGATGCAGTGAGAGACGACTCACAGGTTAGTTCACACACTAAATAGGGCAGCGGGACAACCAAGGTGGTTGTAGATAAATACTAATTTTGTCTGAGGTGCAGAACGTGAGCAACGTATTGGAATAATAGGAATTTTCAAACTCTTGGAAATATTAGTAATCAGGTGAGTATTTTAGATTTCTGATCCCTAACAAGGTGGCTACCTTCACTCTCAGTCTTGTTTGTTTAAACATATGCTGGCTCAGCTATCAGAATACAAAGGGTAAGAAATAGAATAAAAGTTGTGTGGGGATGGGGAGTGGGTGTGTGTTAACGAGGCTCTTCCTCTGTCCGGAAAGTTGGCCAATAGGAGTGCTTTGTTTATCCTGGTTGCGGTTACAATAAGGGCTTTTTGCTAGTCCCAAAGGAGGGGGTGGGGGGTGGGAAGGGACAGAAGAAATGCAGCTAGCGGACCTGGGTTAGTTTTGCTCTGTTACTTATGCTTCTGGAGTCTCGGCTTCTTCGTATGAAAAATGAGAATACGAAATCAATACTGGAAAATAAACATGTGATGTCATTTCCCTGCAAAATCCTTACAATAAGCTTAGGCAGACAAGAGTCACCACACAGCATTGTGTTTGGCTGCAAGAGACAGAATCCCTGGCTAACGGAGGCCTAAATAAATTGAGGGTGCTCGGTGTTTCCCTTCCGCAGCAGGAAATCAGGAGGTTAGCTCTTGCTGAAGTCAACTCAGGGGCTGAGTTGTCACACTTTGGATATCACAGCTTCATTCAAGGAAGAGAGGAGATGAGCATAAGTGGCACCAGCCACATCTGTGCCATTCTATCTGGGAAGTAAATGTTTTCCAGAATTTTCCACCCTATCTCAGCAGGGATCTACTGGAATCTCATTGGGTACTGACACCTCTACTTACCTCTACTTGCTTCATGACACAACCATTTCTAGCTGCAAGACTTGCTGGAAAATTCAGATTTAGCTTTGAAAGACTATAGAAGAGGTCGGCCAGGGAAAAGACAATGAGAACAGTAAGTCAACACTGTCCGCCGCAGAAGGGCAGGAATTATCAGCATTTTACCATGAATGGGAAGGCTCGGTGGTGTTAAATGGCTTACATAATTCACTGAGCAAAGCTGCAAATTGGGTCCTGCTTTGGGGACTACAATAAGTCCAAAACGCTACACGGCGTAGTTTAAAACATGGCTTTAACTTTAACTTATAATTCATGAGAGCACTTTGCAACATGTCTCTTATTATATGATGATTTTTTTTAATGTTTATTTATTTTTGAGAGACAGAGACAGAGTATGAGCGGGGGAGGGGCAGAGAGAGAGGGAGACCCAGAATCCGAAGAAGGCTCCAGGCTCCGAGCTGTCAGCCCAGAGCCCCGTGTGGGGCTCGAACTCATGAACTGTGAGCTCATGAGCTGAGCCAAAGTCGGCCGCTTAACCGACTGAGCCACCCAGGCGCCCTATTATATGATGATTTTATATGTAATGTCTACAAGGAAACAGAACAACTGAAAGATTCCAGACTTAGCCAAAAATTTTTTAGGACTTCGCTGTGGTGCAATATTCCTCCAACACAGACGTGATTGCGGAAAAAAAATCATTTCATTTCGTTGGGAATGAAAGTTTGCCCACCAATGAGCCCTTATCACCTGGGCTAACGCTTGGTGGCTGGTGCACGCTGAATAAATGTTTGTTGGTCGCTTGAGTGGATGCAAACCAAACCTCAAATCTGACACGTTACCTTTCTCTTTCGGATGACCATTTTTTTTCTCGTGGGATGTACATGCTGAAATGAGTCTACATGTGAGGCTCTGGGTGCAAGAACATGGTACCCCACTCCAGTAAGCAGATCCTAATGTACTGCTGGGCATGTGTAGTTACCTAATGTCTCTCAGTTAAGATGTGGCTGGCACCATACGGGGAAGTGGTCGAGTAATCTGAGCATAAGGCCCAGAGAAGTCACGCAAATCGCAGATGACATTTTTTTCACTCCTGGGTGTTTTAAGCCAGATGCATCTACTTCCCTCGTCTTGCCAGACAATGCAGCATTCAACTGGCAACCGGTTCTTTAGAAATAATGATTATTTTTTATTTGTTTTTTACCTTGGTAAAATATACATAGCATAAAATTTAACCATCTTGAACCACTTTTAAGTATACGGTTCGGTGGTATTAAAAGCATTCATAGGGGCGCCTGGGTGGCACAGTCGGTTGAGCGTCCGACCTCAGCCAGGTCACGATCTTGCGGTCCGTGAGTTCGAGCCCCGCGTCAGGCTCTGGGCTGATGGCTCGGAGCCTGGAGCCTGCTTCCGATTCTGTGTCTCCCTCTCTCTCTGCCCCTCCCCCGTTCATGCTCTGTCTCTCTCTGTCTCAAAAATAAAAAAAAAAAAAAGAAAAGTTGAAAAAAAAAGCATTCATAATTTTTTTTCCAATATATGAAATTTATTGTCAGATTGGTTTCCATACAACACCCAGTGCTCATCCCAAAAAAGCATTCATAATTTTATACCACCATCACCACCATCTATCTCCAGAACCCTTCTTATTCTGTAAAACTGCAACTCTGTCCCCGTTAAACCGTGACTCCTTATCCCCTCCCTCTTCCCAACCTCTGGCAGTCTACTCTCTATCTCTTTGGTTTGACTAATTACCTTTCATAAGTGGAATCAGACAATATTTGTCTTTGTGTGCCTGGTTTCTTTACCCATTTTGCCAATCTCTGCCTTTTGTTTGGAGAATTTAATTCACTTACATTTAAAGTAATTGCTGATAAGAACAGATTTATAGTTTTTCTTTCTCTTTCATTTCCTACGTCACTGTCTTCATTTCTTTTTAATTGACTTTTTACAGTGAAGCATTTAAATTTCCTTCTTACTTTCTTTTGTGTGTATTTTATAGCTATTTCCTTTGTGGTTACCATGGCCAATCTCACGTTACCAGCACTCTAGTTTGCATTTATATCAGTTTAATTTCAATAAAACACAAAAACTTTGCTCCTTGACAGCTTTATCTCCCTCTTTTCGTTGTCACAGAATTACCTCTTTACGCATTGTGCACCCCAAAACATAAATTAATAATTCTTTTAAATCCACTGATCTCTTAAATTATGTGGAAGATAACATGCGCAGTTACAAACCAAAGTGACGATCACACTTCCACACTAATAATTTTTTACATGTTTATTTATTTTTGAGAGAATGTGTGAACGGGGCAGGGGCAGGGGGGAGGGAGACAGAGGATCTGAAACAGCTCTGAGCTGATAAGAGAGAGCCTGATGCCAGGCTAGAACCCATGTACAGTGAGATCATGACCTGAGCCGAAGTCAGACACTCAACTGACTGAGCCACCCAGGGGCCCCATGTAGCAGGGTTCTCGCACAGAGAGTCGTGACACTGAGGCTTTTCTTTACAGGAAGCAACTTTATTCCTGCCGGCACTGCTCAGTTGGGTTCAGTACCCAAAGAACTGAGCCCCGAATGCCACATGGCAGTTTTTTTATATATTTTTTTACTTCTTTGTCTCCCATATATGGTAACACACAAACATGAAGTCTGATTAAGTGGTCTCATGTTACAAGGTTGTGAAGGATGTTTTCATGTTCGCCTATAGCCAGGTTGCCTTGAGGTTTTTTCTTTCCTTAGGGAGGGGACCCTACCACACCCACACTAATAATTTTTTTAAATGTATTAGTCTCTTAAATAATGCAGAAGCAACAAAGTGGAGTTATAAATTATTGTTGCAATAGTATGACCTTTTATAAGTGCCTATATATTGACTTTTAGTTAGATCTTTATTTCTTCATACAGCTCTGGGTTACCTTAATCCTAACTGGAAGGATTCTCTCAAGAATTTCTTGCAGGGATGTTTAGGGATAACAAACTCCCTCAACTTTGGGTTACCTGGGAATGTCTTATTTTCTCCCTCATTTTTTTTTTTTAATTTTAGAGAGACAGAGTGCACACGAATGGGAGAGAGGGGCAAAGGGACAGGGAGAGAGAAAGAGAGAGAGAGAATTTTAAATAGACCCCACACTCAGTGTGGAGCCAATGTGGGGCTCCATCCTATGGCCCTGGCGTCGTGACCTCAGCCACAATCAAGAGTCATATGCTCAACCTACTGAGCCACGTAGGCACCCCTGTCTTCATTTTTGAAGGACACTTTTGCCAAGTACAGGATTCTTGGTTGAGAGGTTTTTGTCTGTTTTTCCTTTTAGCACTTTGAATATATCTGCTCACTTCCTTCTGGCCTCCCAAGTTTCTGTTGAGAAATCTGCTGGCAGTCTTATTGAGGATCGCTTGTAGAGAGGAAATCACTTTTCTCTTCCTGCTGTCATTTGTCTCTCTGTGTCGTCTGAAAATTTGATGATTAGTTCTTTTTTTCTGGATAAGCCTGATTAGTATACCCACCCTGGCTCCTACAAGCTGTATGTTAGCTGCTGCTGAGATTACACACACAACTGCCTAATATGGAGCTAGAAGTGGGGGGAGGGGTAGCAGCTACTGAGCGAAGAGCTGAAATTGATCATAATTAACCACATGTAGCTCCAAGTCTTCCCCCTGAAAGTTGCAACCCTTCAATAGACTCCAGAGGTGCAAAATAGTTACATCAAGCAGACTCTACCAGTACAATTTTTGTCTAGGTGGGGAGACAGATGCCTCATGCTTACTACTCTGCTATTTTCTCAGAAACCCAGGAATGATGGTTTTTATAACTATGGAGTCCAAATGTCCTTTTCAAGCATTCACCCTTGACTCATTCCCTCACTTCTTTTCTGGGAAGTAATGATAGCTGTACTTTGCAAAAGACAGAAAGAAAGAAAGAAAAAGGAAAGAAAGGAAGAAAGAGGAAAGAAAGAAAGAAAGAAAATGAAAGAAAGAAAATGAAAGAGAGAAAAGAAAGAAAATGAAAGAAAGAAAAGAAAGAAAATGAAAGAAAATGAAAGAAAGAAAGAAAGAAGGTAAGAAAGAAGGAAAGAAAGAAAATGAAAGAAAAAAGAAAGAAAGAAAGAAAGAAAAAGGAAAGGAAGAAAGAAAGAAAGAAAATGAAAGAAAGAAAAGAAAGAAAGAAAGAAAATGAAAGAAAGAAAAGAAAGAAAGAAAGAAGGTAAGAAAGAAGGAAAGAAAGAAAATGAAAGAAAGAAAGAAGGTAAGAAAGAAGGAAAGAAAGAAAATGAAAGAAAGAAAGAAGGTAAGAAAGAAGGAAAGAAAGAAAATGAAAGAAAGAAAGAAAGAAAGAAAGAAAGAAAGAAAGAAAAAGGAAAGGAAGAAAGAAAGAAAGAAAATGAAAGAAAGAAAAGAAAGAAAATGAAAGAAAGAAAGAAAGAAAGAAAGAAAGAAAGAAGGTAAGAAAGAAGGAAAGAAAGAAAATGAAAGAAAAAAGAAAGAATGAAAATGAAAAAAAGAAAAGAAAAAAGAAAATGAAAGAAAGAAAGAAAATGAAAGAAAGAAAAGAAAGAAAGAAAATGAAAGAAAGAAAGGAAGAAAGAAGGAAAGAAAGAAACAAGGTAAGAAAGAAGGAAAGAAAGAAAGAAAATGAAAGAAAGAAAAGAAAAAATGAAAGAAAGAAAGAAAGAAAAAAGGTAAGAAAGAAGGAAAGACAAAGAAAATGAAAGAAAGAAAGTAAGAAATAAGGAAAGAAGGAAAGAAAGAAGAAAGTAAGAAAGCAGGAAAGAAAGAAGAAAGAAAGAAAGAAAGAAAGAAAGAAAGAAAGAAAGAAAGAAAGAGAAAGAAAGAAGAAAGAAAGAGACTGAGAGACAAACTGAATTACTGAATGAAGGTTAGCCACCCAAAGAAAACAAATTCAAAGCTTCCCTCGAAAATGTCTATTTTTTTTTCCTGATTAATAAAAAAAGGTGGTATAATCTTCAAGAGGCAAGTGCAGTTTACATTAACCACTGGCATTTTAAGGGTCCAACCCTGAGATAAAATGTCTGCACACTCAAAATATAATAAAATAAAATAAGAAAATGTGCCTATACATTAAATCAAATATATAACCAGTTTGAAGAATGGTCTTCATGATATTCACTTAAAAATTGATTACTATGATAACACATGCTTTGGCCCAGTTGGTTATATTAAACAGATACAGTGGATATGACCTTGTTACAGAAAATAGACTCAAACTGCCAATAGTAATTATTAAGGTATGTTCCTCTCCACTGCAATATTCAATTTTGTCCTCTCTTTAAATATCAAACTTGAGACCACGTGTATAAAATAGAATGACTTAGATGATTGTTTTTTTCAAAAATGAATTTTTATTGTGTGGAAAACCATACTTACTGTTGGTGTCCTGGCAGTCAAAGCATGGTACGTCTCCTAGATCTGGTCACTCAAGTGTCTCTGTTGATATTCTGTCCTCCTCACCTCCCCAAGGACTGCGTTGCTTGAACATCTTCATTGCTGTAGCTTAATCCTTTATTTTTGCACTTGATATTTGATAGTGAAATTTTATAAACTCTTCTAATTGTAAGTTCCTCAAGGGCAAGAACTATGACTTTTATTTCCTGTACAAATGTTCCACGTTACCAAGTAACAGTCACCATAAAAGATGGAGTTGACCAACTAACTCACCTGGGGGTTAAATTAGATATCAGTTTACAGCATCTATGAAAACAATATCTATCTCAGTTTCTTTGCAATAGTTGATTACAATTTTCTTGAGCTTTATTTCTTCCCTGTTTCTGATTGCCTGAACCAAGCATCTATAATTTAAAATTTTAATAAAGAAAAAGAAAGATATTCCAAATCACAGAGCATACAGTATTATGCAGATATAAATATGTCTGAGTAGCTAACATTTATTTCATTTTTATTAGGTGATCTGCATTATTTGAACCCAACTTTGGCTTAATGTGATTAACATGGTCAGTTCTCATTTCCTCTCATTCTACGAAACAGGTTATGAAACAGAGACACTTACCTAGGCTTGTTTCTTTCTTTCCTCCCTCTCTTTCTCCCTCCCTCCCTCCCTCCTTACCTCCCTCCCATCCCTTCTCTTCCCTCCTCTTCCCTCCTCCTCTCCATCCCTTCCTTCCTCCCTCCATTCCTTCCTTCCTTCCTTCCTTCCTTCCTTCCTTCCTTCCTTCCTTCTTCCCTTCCTTCCTTCCTTCCTTCCTTCCTTCCTTCCTTTTTTCTTTCTTCCTTCCTTTCTTTCTTTCTTTCTTTCTTTCTTTCTTTCTTTCTTATTGAAATATAATTGACATATAATGTTATATGAGTTTTCAGGTGTACAACATATTGACCCTATAGCTCTATACATTACTCAATGCTCTCCACAAATGTAGTCATTAGCTGCCATCATAAAGAATTATTACAATATTACTGACTGTATTCCTATTCCTTTTCATTCAGTGGCTTACTTATTTTATAACTAGAAGTCTATATCTCTTAATCCCCTTTATCTACTTCGCTCATCACCTCCACTCCTCTCCACCCTGGCAACCACGAATTTGTTCTCTGTATTTACGAGTCTGGTTTTTGTGTTTGCTTGTTCATTTGTTTTATTTCTTAGATTCCACATGTAAGTGAAATCATATGGTATTTGTCTTTCTCTGACTTATTTCATTAGGCATAATACCTTCTAAGTCCATTCATGTTGTCATAAATGGCAAGCTTTCATTCTTTATTGACTAAGTAATATTCCATTACATATATATATATATATATATATATATAATGTCCATTATATATATATATATATATAATGTCCGTTATATATATATATATATGTGTGTGTGTGTATATATATATATAATCCATTATATATAGTAGACATTTGGGTTGCTTTCATATCTTGGTTATTGTAAATAATACCACAATAAACATAAATATGCGTATATATTTTCAAATTAGGGTTTTCATTTTCTTTGGGTAAACACCCAGTAGTTTCTTAAGAATTTAAAAGCAGAAATAACTAGTTTTCTTAGGTGATGTATGAGAAAATAATTATTGGGATCCAAATGGTCCATTTAGCTTCCTTTCCATCCATACAGTCCTTCTTTTACATTCTTACTTCTCATTTTCTCATTACTCCAAATCAAGAGCTGCATTCATCATGGGGGTATTTGGAGACTAATGTTGTCATAGCTCTGTGCCCATGTTTACAAGCTGTTTGAAAGCCAGCTTTAAGATCCTTGATAAGAAGTTCTATCAAAAGTTAAAATATTTTTCTTATATTACTAGGCAACACAAATAAAAATTGTTCCCAAGGGTCAGAAAGATTGTAATATGAATGCATCAATATGCTCCACACTAGGGAGAGAAAAAGAATCTACAGTCGGGCAAATCGACTGTATTGAGAGTTCATTGAGAGTCTCAAACTTAATTTTAAAAGGGGATTTGGATATGAAAAACAAACAGGAAGTCACATTTTTGGGAAATGTGGAGAAATCCAAATCCTGAACAGTGGCAAAATTCTGCATTCACAACAGTTGAGGGGGCTCTAAATTTGCAAACATGCTATTTGAGCCCCTTGTCAAAGAAGGGGAAAATGCTTTAAAAGGCCAAAAAGCAAAGTCATGTAGGACATTAAGAAGTTGTTTGATTTTTTTTTTTCAAACTAAAGACTCTGATGAGTTATGTGTAAAGGAATCAGAAACACAAGGATTAAGCTTTACTTAAAACAAACATAGGTTTAAATGTGGGGGGAGAGCTATGGGCAAAGTTTGTTAAGAGCTCCCCTCAATCCCAAATATTTGCACAAAGGGTTGATTTTTCCAGAATGCAAGTTCTGTGTCTAGTTTGATGGCATCATTCACTAGAAATTGCCATTCACCTGGTGTTCTTCTGGCCCAAAGAGAGCTGCCATTTGCACTCTAACACTTGTCTCCCCAAATGGTAATTGATTGCTTTCTACGCCATGCTAGCGCTCGTTTACAAAAGCAGACTCAGAGAGCAGAAAATAGGCAGCTCCATGTTCTTGAATTTGAGGCGTGTTCTGTGCCTGAACAGCGCCTATAAACATTACCAGGTGCATCTTGTAGGCATTGTTTCCAGAATGGCCATCTCGCAATGCTTCTGATGCGTCTCCAACCACTTTGGCTTAATTGGTTTCATGTGCCATTCACTCTAATTTTGTGGAAGGCTGGTTTTTCTCTGGCAATGGGTGACATTTTCCTGGCCCGGCAATCACATGCCTGGGAGGTTTCTACTTGAGTGAAGGCGAATTCTGGCCAAAGGAGCCTGGCTGACATGCTGGAGGCTCAAATCCTCCAGACACACAGAGTTACAGACAGAGAACAACTGGCGCCATGCTGTGCATTCCCACCCATCTTCAGCACGTTAGGGTGAGTCAAAGGTCTTCTCTTTGTTTTCAACAAGTGAAATTAGGTCTCCGGGATTTAAATGCCGAGTTAGAGCTCAGCTCAGAGAGTAAACGGGGAGACTGGAATATAATCATCTAAGTTAAATAATTGGAGTCATGGGTCTCCATCGTCTCCATACTTGACTGTGCGTTGGAATGGCCTAGGAAGCTTAAAAAAAATGCTGATGCCTGAGTCCCATGCCCCAGAGATTCTGGTATAAGTGGACCACTATGCAGTTTGGATATCTAGATTTGTTAAAGCTCTCCAGATGATTCCGCTGTGCAGCTGTAGTAGAACGCCTCTCGGCTGGGGCTTCAGTTTTGATTATCATAATGAAGCGAATTATTGGAATACGATCATGAAACTCAAAACTAGCTGCATATTAGAACCACCCGAGGTGAGTTTTAAGCTACTAATACTACTGCCCGGACTCCCCTCAGAACTTCTGATTCACTTATATAATATTAACTATGGTCGAAGCTCTGTTCTAAATGCAACGTATGTATATACACACATACAATATATTATTCCTTGGCCTAAGTTCTAAGTGTGTTCTAAGTTACTGGTCTAAGCTCTGTAATAAATGTGTGTGTGTGTGTGTGTATTTTTTTGCAATGAGCCTATAAACTAGTTACTTTTAGTAGCTACCTCCGAAATGGTTCCAAGTGATCCTTGCTCCCTGGTACCAGGGTGTAGTCTCCTCCCACATGGAATCAGTGTTGATCTTTATGACCAATGAAATACAGCAGTAGTGATGGTGTATGACCTCAAGTCTAAGTCATAAAATGCATTGCAAGTTTCATTTGGTCTCTTGGGTGACTTTCTTTGAAGGAAGTGAGATGGTGTGCCATGTGGATTCTCAAGCAGTCCAGTGAAGAGGACTCTGGGGACCGAAACCAAAACTTCCTGCCAAGGGTAAGCACCATTTTGTCATGCATGTGAGCAAACCACCTTGGAAGTGGATCCTCTAGTCCTAATCGAGCCTCCGGATGACTGCAGCCCTAGCTTAGAGAAACCCTGAGCTGGAAATGTCAATCCAAGCTGCTCCTGCATTCCTATGCAGAAAAACCATAAAGGATCTTAAGAAGATCTTTAGAAAGATCATATTTCATGTTATTTGTTATGCAGCTTTAAGATGACACTATGATTATTATTATTATTATTATTATTTTATAGTTGGGGAAACTGAGTCATAAGGAAGTTCAGTAACTAAGTTAAAATTACAGAGCTATAAAGGGTGTACTTGGGGACTATATTAGGTAATTTGTTTTCAAAACCTGTTCTCTTAAAAATGATGCAATGAAATTGTTCATGCACATTGTCATGTCTCGCTTGATGGAGAAGTTACAATGGCAATAATAAGCCAAAGAAAGTAGGTGCATGCAGACATCTTACACATTGTGTATGCATTGCCAATCGTTTCAGAATTATTAGACCATCAAAATGCTGTCCTTCCCCTAATCATCCTACACTTTCTCTTCTTTCCTTTAGCACACAGCTTTGAAGGAGCTCTCGGGGGATTGACCATTCCAACCCTATGGGTTTTTTTTTAACCAATACCCCAGAACACAGTTATGAAATCTATGTTGCAGATGGGTCAACAAATATATCTTCATACATAAATTTTTTTCTGCTTTAAATTAAACCTTTATTTAGGTTTTACAAACTTTGAGAACTAAGCAGCTGTTTATATTTTAAAGAAATCCTTCTAGGCAGTGTAGAAAACATTCAGACGTTTAAGAGGCAGTAAGACCTCTGCTCTGTGTTTACTGGGTAACTTTGGGCAAAGCACTGAATGTCCAGTTGCCACTCAGGGATTCTAATTACATTGTGCTTGGACGGAGCCTGCACATGGGGTTTTGTAAAGCCCTCTATATAATTCAGAGTGCATCCAGAATTGCAAACTACTGATATAATCTCTTATAGTCTCGGTTTGGAGGTAGTAATACGGAGCCCTTGGTGGGTTTTGTGAGGATTAAGGATAAGTAATTAAGACGAAGCTCCAAGCATGGTGTTTGGCAAATAGCTGGTACATGATGGATGCTATCCAGGAGTATTTGAGGTTTGTTTTAAAATTGTTATTGTGTTACACAAAGATTCAGTACTTGCTTAGATACATCCATTCATTATTTTTCCCTGGTGAGTCCTAGGGCTTTCATATTTAGAAATCCCTTTCCCTTCAAGTGTCTTATGATTTCATTTTTATTTTTATCCCACCTATCTGGAATTTACTTGAGCATATAATGCAAGGTGAGGCTAGGAGTTACATTTTTTCTAAAGAGTCCATTTTCCCCTGACATGCCCTAAATCCTCTCCTTCAGCCATTGATTGGTAACACCTTCTTAGTTCTGTATTGGGTTTTTAGGTATATATCAGCATCTATTTCTGGAATAACTACTCTCAGAAATGGATTGTTTCTTTATTCTTGTTCTAGTTTTTTAAATGCTTAATTATTAAGGCTTTGAAGCATCTTTAATATCTGTTGGATTAATTCAACCATTTACCACCTTTCCTTTATTAACAATTTCTTCCATATTCTTGATGGAGGTATCTTTTGAGAGTATCAAGTTCTTTCCCTGCCTTCAATAATTCTTTGTCAGCTAACAGAATCATTCAATTTCCCCATTAAGTTACCCCAAATGGAAAGAAAAGTATACTATTTACTCAGGATCAAGGGATATAATCCAAAGCAGCCTACAGAAGGCCAACATTCCACTTGTCTAAGGTTCCATTTTTAAAATCCAAGCAACTTTGCCATCTATCTTATAATGTATTTACCTTTTTTTTTTACAAATAGATTTTATTTTTATAGCTGTTTTAGATTCACAGCAAAATTGAGTAGAAGGTAGAGAGATTTCCCATGTATTTATTCCACACCTGTATAGCCTCCTCCATTATCAATGGCCCCACAAGAGTGGTACGCTTGTTGTTATTCGTGGAGCTGCACTGACATATCATCATCACCCAAAGTCCATAGTTTACGGTTCACTTTTGGTGTTGTATATTCTATAGGCTTTGGCAAATATGTAATGACCTATATCCACCATTATAGTATGATACAGAAGAGTTTCACTGCCCTAAAAATCCTCTGTACTCTGCTATTCATCCCTACCTCCTTCCTCATTCCTGGCAACCATGGGTCTTTTTACTTTCTCCATAGTTTTTCCTTTTCCAGAGTGTCATCTAGTTGGAATCCTACAATATGTAGCCTTTTGAGGTTGGCTTCTTTCACTTAGTAATGTTCATTTAAGTTTCCTTTACGTCTTTTCATGGTTTGATAGCTCGTTTCTTTTTAGTGTTACATTTTTTTTTCCTTCTTCAAATAAAATAACACTTCAGTAGATAAGATATGTGTTTATCCTGTTGCTTCAAGTAGCACTTGTTCCTTTTGCCTATCGTATGTGCCCTGGGAGTAGCCCAGTTTGGAAACCAGGACTTATTGGAAAAAGGCAAAGGTATATTACGACATACTCAACCCGTTTTGACCTATCTCTTGTTAGTTTACAGACTCACTTTCTTTCTTTTAAAAAAAATTTTTTAAGGTTTATTTATTTTTGAGAGACAGAGACAGAGCACGAGCAGGGGAGGGGCAGAGAGGGAGAGGGAGACAGAACCGGAAGTAGACTCCAGGCTCTGAGCTGTCATCACAGAGCCCGATGCGTGGCTCAAACTCACAAACCTGGAGATCATGACATGAGCCGATGTTGGATGTTCAACAGACTGAGCTACCCAGGCGCCCACAGACTCACTCTCTGCCACACGTCAAAGACACTCAAAAGCCGCCACTATAAAACAATTTGCAGTTCCTCCATGACAGCGCTATGGATAACTGGCTAACATCTTTTCAGTTCTTCTTATTTGATATCGCAGCCATATGTAGATCATGCATTAAGGCACGTGGTTGTTTTAAAATAAGTCCACAAATTCTTTGTTTCTCCTCTTTTCCAAAGGCAGGACTGATTCTCCTTCCTTTGAGCATAGATCATATTAGACACTGGGGAAGTGACAGTGTGAGACTTTAGCAATTCGGTCAAAAGGGCAACTTCCTCCTTGTTTTCTTTTTTGGATCGTTTGGAAGCCAACCGCCATGTTGTTAGGATGCTCAAGCAGCCTTGGAAAGAGATTCACATGGAGAGGAACTTAGATATCTTTCCAGGGGCCAGAAGTGATGGATGATCATTTTGGAATCAGATCCTCCAGCCCTCTCAACCCTACATGACTACCGCCCCAGATGACATGTTGACCACAGTTAACAACACTCCTGAATTCCTGACCCACAGAAACTATGTGAGATGATAAGTGTTGAGTGTCGTTTTATGCAGCTGGATTTGGGGTAAGGTGATGTGATGTGCAGCAGTCAATAACGATTTAAATTTCACAATAATCTGAGATCGTTTACATTATTAATCCCAAGTTTTCAAAAGAGGAAACTGAGGCATAAAAAGATTAATTTACTTGTCCCAAGTTTACTTCCCAATGCACAAAATCCAGATTTGAACCCAGGTGGTCTGAATGCAGTGCCCTCGACCTTACGTCATATGTGCATTCCGTGCCTCTGTGCTTTTCTGCACAGTGAGGCTTCAGACCAACTTATTCCTCCAACTTGGTTCAACCTTAATGAAGACTATAGAGACTGAAATAGAAAACGATCAAGCAGAATTAAATTGATTTTAAAAAGTCAAAGTAACTCTACTACTAAACCTGAGAGAGCAAGTGAGAGTGTATTGCAGGGTATGCAGTATATATCACTTCATTTTAACCTCATATGATTGCTTTGCCTCCAGTATCCTCTGTTTCAGGAAATTGATGACGACCTACCAGACTTTAAAATAAAAACCAGTGGGGGAAAACTTTCAGAGCGTCTAAGATCATTTCTTCTTTAGCCCCTAATTCACTTATATGCCTCATTTCCTGCTATTCCCCTCCTTCATTTGTATGCTCCGATCTATAGAATGTTCCTCTATTTCTAAAATAGAACATGGTACATGTCCATGCCTCCTTCTAAGCCACTCCCTCTGTTTAGAATGACCACTGTTTTTCTATGAGTATGGGGAAAACACAAATTATCTATTAAAATGAAACTTCAGTGTTCCCTCTCTATAAAACATTTACTGATTTCCCCAGAATTATTTTTTTAAGTTAAATATTTTAGAGTGGATCTAAAAGAAAGGACAAGGTCCTCCACTAGTTTCTCTGATCCCCACTCCCAAGAGATAACCATGTTTAACCTTTTATGTTTAGATCTGTTGTTTATTGCCACATTTATAAGTAAAGGTATTTGTCACTGTTCTGCATTATTTTTTGACCACTGTTATGAAAGACAAAGATTTAGGTCTTATACTTTTCCCTATTTCCCTAATGGTCCCCAATTTTTCAGGTACATTGTTGTTGTTACTTGGTAGGCTCATCTACTATTTTTATAACTTTAATATGTGTAAAACCATTAGTTTCAGTCCCATTGATATTAGGTAGTATATGTTAAATCACCAGTTTGTAAAATGAAGATTTATGACTCGAACCAAGACTTGCAAACTGGATGGGCCCTGGTAAACCACTAAGACTTTAACTTGGGACTCTGAAGTGGTATACCTTAGGAAAAACAGTGAATCAGAAATAAGATAAAACTGAAACCAGCCCTAGAAACACCTCAATCCCTTAGAAGTGAACACAAATCCTCTTTAGAAAAACATAACATGCTAAGCCTCAAATTAATTCTACAATGTTTCATAAACAATGTCTAGCACACAACAAAAAATAACCAGAAATGATTAAGGAAGAAGAAGAAGAAGAAGAAGAAGAAGAAGAAGAAGAAGAAGAAGAAGGGGAAGGGGAAGGAGAAGGAGAAAGGAGAGGAGAGGAGAGGAGAGGAGAGGAGAGGAGAGGAGAAGAGAAGAGAAGAGAAAAAAGAAAAGAAAAGAAAAGGAGAAGGAGAAGAAAAGCAGAAGAAGAGGAAGAAGAAGAAGGAGGAGGGAGAGGAGGCAGAAGAATTAGAAGAAAAGAAGGAAAAGAAGGAAGAGAAAGAGGAGGAGGAGGAGGAGGAGGAGGAGGAGGAGGAGAAAGGAAAAGAGGAACACTATTCAATAGATGCATACCCCTAGGGATTCAGAAATGGTTACTAGACACAAATTTTAAAATAACCGTGTGTAATATTTTCTAGGAATTAAAAGACAAGATTGAGAATTTCAGCAGAGAAGTGGAAACCATAAAAAAGGAAAATCAATAAGCAGCATTTAGAATATTTTGATTGTAAAGTGTTGCTTACCATAAAATAAACTGGTGTGATTGGAGGTAAAATAAATTCTATGCCTTTAAATCTGTGCCACTCAGATTGAAAATGTTATAAAAACAAGAATAAATGAAACCTCTTTTCTTTCACCATATATGAATTTTTTTCACCACACTTAAATTCCTCTAGGCCATGCAAATGTCTCTTTGCTTCATATTTAGATTACTATTAGTTTATGGGTTCTTCCTGTAGTTTTTGACTGTCATTTTTTTGTTCTGTTTTTGCTGAGAAGAGAACTGTAAGTCACCTCTCCTACATAAATGAGATAGCCCAACTTATTAATTACCTCATACAGTTAAATTACAATATTTTTATTTTCAGATGATTTTTTTTTCAGATGAACAAATATTCATCGTGAAAGTTGGACCTAAAGTTTTCTTTGTCTGCTGCATAGTTACCTCCCAGTATTTCTTTTGTATACCCGAATTAGCTCCCCTTCTCTTCAACTCCATGTTCTCTTTGGGTATTCTTCCCTTGTATTGTTAGCTTATTCTCAGGCAATTTTTACAACTATGGTGCATGGGAGTTAAACTTTCTAAATCTTTGCATTTCTGAAAATTCAGAGTGCAGACTCCTAAAATGATCGTATTATTTAAACTACTCTGAGATTTTAATATAATGTGTCTGGTTTTGCTTCCCTCCGCCCCCAACCATTTATTCAGTCCAGGACTTAATCTGAAGATGGGTGAAATTACAACTTTTAGTTCTTAGATCATTTCTTTCATTTTCTTTCTTTCTCTCTTTTCTTTTGGATTTTTTATTACACAGATGTTGGACCCATTGTTCATCTTTAAAGTCTTATTAGTTTTCTAAATTTTTCATCCCATTTTTCTTCCTATTTACTTCAGCCTTTTTATTTTGGTTATTATTTAACAATATTACTTTATGCTTTTGTTTCCCGAATTCTTCCTTTTGTCAGAAAGCTGTATTCATAATTTAAGAGACCATGATATTTCCAGTCACTCTTGACAATAAAATGGTAAAAACAAAAACCTTATATTTCTGTTCTCTTTTTTCTGCCATCTGTCCGATTTATCATTTGTATCATTTATTGTCACTACTTCCTTTCTTGCAATTGGTTTTCATAAAAATCTCTGTTATCCTTGAGTATCTGATTATGTTTTTGAATGAAGATTGTGTATTTTTTAACAGTAGGAAACATCATTTTTTTTGGCCATTGTTTAACTGTTTAAACCTATCATGAAATTTTGTAAACTTATTTCTTCTCTAGATAATGCATTCCTTGAAAGCAGTGCTTTATTTATTTTTTATAACCAATACCAAGCAGATACATGGGTCATAGTTGAGACTTAATAAATTGAGAACTAAAGAAAGAAAAAAGAGAAGTTACGTAATTTGCCCACAAGCTTCCTAAATGCACAAGGATAAACATTTTTAGAAATTCAATTATGACAGGGCGCCTGGGTGGCTCGGTTGGTTAAGCAACCGACTTCGGCTCAGGTCATGATTTCGCGGTTCCTGGGTTCGAGACCCGCGTTGGGCTCTGTGCTGACAGCTCAGAGCCTGGAGCCTGCTTCGAATTCTGTGTCTCCCTCTTTCTGACCCTCCCCTGCTCACACACTGTCTCTCTCTGTCTCTCAAAAATGAGTAAGCGTTAAAAAAATTTTTTTAGACAAATCATTGTCCTTCCCTCCACCCATCCACCCCCAAATTTCTGATTCACTAGGCCTGGTGTAGGGCCCAAGTATATGTATTTCTGACATGTTCTCTGGGGATGCTGATACTGCTCGTAGGGGGTTGCATTCTGGGAACCAGCGCATTGGTGTCTATCAATGTGACAGATGTGGACAACAGCTGAGTTTGAAACATTGCCCCTGGGTTCCCTGAAGAAGTAATAGGTTTCTAGTAGGCCATTGAATAGACAGGTGAGGAATTAGAGGAAAAGGTCATGTTTGGAGATAAGAATTTGGATGTCAGCTTATACAAAATACTACATATAAAGCCATGGGGATGGACAAGATTGTTTAGGTAAAATGTAGGCACTGAAAATACATTAAAAAGAGAAGAAAGTTAACTAGTCTTCCTGAAAAATATTTTCATCACGTCACTTTTTGAACAAAAGCTATAATCGCTTCCTATTTTTGACTCTGTGGTTCTCAAACTTTTGAATCCAATATTCAGATTTTAGAGTGTTCTTTGTAGGTACAATAAAATGCTTGTACACTTAATTACACTATAATATTGGGGACACTTTTGCTACTATAAAATAATCATCGCTAATACCTATTGATGACTTCTTCTGTTCAAGTACTATTCTAAATGCATGCTAGCTAGCTAGCTAGCTAGCTGGATGATGATAGATAGATAGATAGATAGATAGACATTTAATTCCAAGTAGTTTTTATTATTACCATCATTATCATCACTGTCCTCTTCCTCATTCTCTACATGAGGAAACTGAGGCACAGATATGTAAAACAACTTCTTGAAAGTCATATAGTGGTAAGAGGGGGAGCTAAGATTTAAGACAATCTCGCTTTGACTCTAAGGTCTGTGTTCTTAGTTATTCTACCTAACAGCTGCCATATCTGATTGTAATAAATATATGTAACAAATTAGAGGCCCAAGCAGAAGCCTTCCTTAAAAACAAAGCAAAAAGGGGGCACCTGGGTGGCTCGGTCAGTTAACCATTTGACTTCGGCTCAGGTCACGATCTCACAGTTCATGAGTTTGAGCTCCACGTCAGATCCTCTCTCTCCCTGTCTCTCTGCCCCTCCCCAACTTGTGCTCTCTCTCAAAAATAAGCTCGCTCTCAAAAATAACAAAGCAAAAGGCAAGCTGTCAGATTTCAAATGGTTGAATGGCTCTTTGAGTCCTAATGTCTTTTAGAATTAGACTAGAAAACAATCATCAACAATCCCTGAAAGTTAAAAAAAAAAAATTATGGGTTAAACAAACAAACTTAGAAGCATCATGTAGAGTGAAATAATTTTATCTCCTAACTTACTTCTATAGTGCAGTTGAAAATAAAACCACATCATTTTATACTAGTTTTGAAATGCCTTGTCCAGCTGGGGGTTCTCCAGGGTTCCTCAGGATCCATCATACTGCTATAGACTCTTCTGTCTAAATTTCAAAGCCTATCTTTGCCTGGCCACATGTTAGCTCTTGATTCACTTGTGAATGTTCACTTGTGAATATTCTTTGTTTTTAATTCTGATTTCTGTTTCTTTGTTTGATTAAGTGATCATTTCTCACGGGTTATGAACAGAATGGCCTCTTTCCAATGTTTGTCGCCCTTAAGCCTGTTGAGAATGGAATCCATCTCCAAGACCACTTCAGGTCTTTCTTTGTCCTGTGCATTTCCTCATGGATCTGATTCCCCATTTATGTATTCCTAACCCTAAGTATTATCATCCTGAATCACTCAAGTTAGATCTTATTGCCTAATGCGGTCACTTGTAGGAGTCTTCTTTCCTTAGCAAGATGGGAAGGTTTGAGGGTCTCGATCAAGGCTCACTTTTTTATACACAGAAAAGTAATTAGCACTGGGCTGAGTGCATGCTCTACAGATAATGGTAATCTGCTTAATTTTCCCCAAGTGTATGAAGTTGGGTGCTTATTATCGGTCAATTTTGATCCTTTCTGCCTTGTCCAAAACATCAAGACCAAAAAAACGATTGAAACACAATTACTTAAAAGAACAGATTAAGTAAGTGGGAAGCTTATCTTATTAATTCTAGTAAACTATTTAACATAATAAATAGGCCAAGTGGAAACTATCATTCCATCATGAAACTGGTTAATAACAAATATTTGGATTCTAAACAATACTACTTTATACTATTAAAAATGTTTTCAAGAAGGAGAAATCTTCTAACAAAAATGTGGATGAGCGACCTGCAGAAGCTCTTTTACTTTCAAAGTAGGAGATTGAATAGAATTTTGTTATCTACCTAATATTAACTGAATCTTGGTCACGTTCTGTCACTGAATCTGGATTATTGAAGGGTCGTTGGAATTTTATACTAATAGAAAAGATGGCACATAGGGTGGACAGAAAATGAAGGTGCCTTATGTTTTCCAAATGTTACAAAACACAGAAATGCAGTTCAATCCCTGAAGTTCTTCCTTATTATTCACATTTGAGTCAGAAGGAACCCCACTAGCTCTTCTCAATAATTTCAGAATGTTGCAATCATAGTCCCTGTTGTTGATACTGACCTAGAGGGTCTGAGGCAATAATTTGCCTCCAGCTGTTTCTTGTGGTGACTGTTGAAAATACTTCAGCTCAAACTGAATGAATGGAACCGAGATGTTAATTCATTACTGAGATTCTTGAAGATATGGGTTGTCAATAAACAACTTTGTCCTCCCATCCTGTTTACCTTTTTAAAATTTTAGCTGCCCTGCAAATCTACTTCTGGGTTATCTCTTATGTTTCTGTTTACTTTCGTGATCCTCTGAATGACATAGGAGGCAACAAAAGGAACTATTATTTTGGACTGTTTTCTTTCTTTTTTTTTAATGTTTATTTATTTATTTTAGAGAGAGAGAGAGAGAGAGCACGCTGGCATGCTTGAGCGAGACACAGGCAGAGAGAGAGGGAAAGAAAGAATCCCGAGCAGGCTTTGTGCTGTCAGCGTAGAGCCCGACACGGGCCTCGATCCCACGAACTGTGAGATCATGACCTGAGCCTCAATCCAGAATGGGACGCTTGACTGACTGAGCCGTCCAGGTGTCCCTGTACTGATTTCTGATTAACCACAAAGATACAGGTAAATGGAAGCGGTGAGAACACACAGATAAAAAAATTTCTTCAAAGAGGACAGGACGGATACCACTCTCTTAACGAAAAATTTCCTCAGCATTACCGTCTGGAATGCTCTCTCCTTGGTATGAACACCCGCGTCACCTGTAAAAGTTTTGGCAACCATTTGTTATTTAAAAATTGATTTTCTATATACCTATGACTTGTTCCTTCAGTAGATATTTCAGTTCAAATATTTAGTTTCTTGCTACCCAAAATGCCTAGTATAGTGCCTTCAAAAGAGCACACACACAATAAATACAGTTGATTAGCTGATCATAAACAAGGGTTTTATTTCAGCCAGTGGACGTTCCTATAGTATGGCATGTAACTTGAAATTTCCTTAATTGAACCGTATGTTAAATATGTAAGGATTCTCTTACGTAAAGGCATCCTAGGAAGATTGGATCTTGGAGCTGGCATTAAAAAAAACCCATCTGGTGTTGTTTTCAACCTACATTAATGTACCTCTCTAGACTGTCCTTGAAAATAGTCATTAAGCCTCGGTTGAAAGCATCCAGTGACAGAAAAATAGCCAAAAAATTCCCATTCTCTTTTTGTGACTATTCCCACAAAGCAAAGCATCATCTTCAATCACCCTTTTTGAAAAGAATCCCAATTTTTACACGTGTGTCCACACCTACTCCTCGTTGAACCCAGACGGCAATGGTACCTGCTCGCATGTTCTTCAGTCAGAATAGGCTTTCCTGAAAAATTGAGACGGTTCAGAAATCCTTTGAACAACCAGAGATTTATAGCTGCCAGTTAGTCGTGTGAGAATTCGTCAGTTCAAGACAATGTGTGCAACAATCCGGTAAGTGTTTGCGGCCTCTAGAAATAAGGGAACAATGTCCTCTCTTGGCAAGGGGTCTCAGCTAGCTCCGTGGAGCCACAGGTAGAATGCAAATTTGGAAAGTTGTGCCGCCAATATGCTTCAGCTGGAGAAAAATCTGTCGTGAGATCCTTATCAGACATCCTTTTATTGTCTCCCTAACAATGGTCAGCGGTTCCACAAGCAGCCACTCGGAATGCCTTTCTGACCAGAACAGACCCTGCCAAATAATAAGAAGAAGAATACAGGTTTCCCCCACTGTCTGAAAGTAGAGTGTTCCTAGGAAGGCTTTCGCACACCGAAATGGCACACAAGTGACAGGGCAAGTACCGTGTCACAAAAGCGAAAATCCTCTTTGGATTTCTCTCGGTTTGTGAAAACACGTCCGGAAGTTGGTCTTTTGTAAGAGGAAAGCGGCCTAAAGCAAACTCCAATAGTGGGGAAGGGGCAGGGGGAACCTGTCCAGGAAGGCAGGAGGGGGACCCAGTAGGAAGTTGATGGGGAGCTTTGGGAGTCACGATGCCACTGTGGGGACAGTGAGATGAAGATAACGTCTAGTCTGTGCCCTACTTCCTCTATTCATTGGCAGTCATTTGAGATAAGATGGATTGTAGACGTGCTGCATTAAAAACCATGTGAGGGGGGTGTCTGGGTGGTTCAGTCAGTTGAGCATCTGACTCTCGATTTCGAAACAGGTCATGATCCCAGGGTTGTGGAATCGAGCTCCGCCCTGGGCTCCTTGTTGAGCGCGGAGCCTGCTTGGGATTCTCTCTCTCCCTCTTCCTCTGCCTCTCCCCCAGTCCCGCTCTCTCTCTTTCTCTAAAAAATAAAAATTGAAAAAAAAGAGAGAAAAACCATGGGAGGTTTTTTGTCGCTGTTGTTACCGCTTTGGCTAACGACTTGTTTACAGGACTCTTGTTCCAACCGTAACTATTTTATGACAGCTGGTCAGGAAAGCTGCGACAAGAAACATGAGCCCTCAAAGCCCTCAAAGGATAAATTTTGGTTTTGAGGGCTGTACGGTGCTAAATTCTCAAGGCCCCCTCTGCCCGTTTTGTTCTGATGCTGTTCAAGATCGGGTTCTCTCGCAGGCCGTTTAAAACAAGAAGCTGTCCGTGCCTCTTGCGCATATCGCTGGGAGGTCGTAGGGTGGCCCAGAGAGGCCAACTTCCAACCTCACCCTAGCAAGGAAGGACACGCTGGGCCCCAAGAGTACTGCGTGTTGGTGCCGTTCCTTGTTGCCAATACGCCACTGGAGGTACTGAGCACAATCTTTCTTGTTCCATCTCTAGAAAAGACTGCGGTGTCCTCTGGGTGGTCACAGGAATAGAAAGAGTAAGTTACACGCGGCTTCTAATTGAAGCCTTTTGAAAAAGAAATGGCATGCTTACTTATTTTTGAGAGAGAGAGAGGCACAGAGAGAGGGAGGCACAGAATCTGAAGCACGCTCCAGGCTCTGAGCTGTCAACACGGAGCCCCACGTGGGGCTTGAACGCACAGATGGCGAGATCATGACCCGAGCTGAAGTCGGATGCTTAACTGACTGAGCCCCCCGGGCGCCCTTAATTTGAGGATTTTTTATCAGCTGGGCAAATAGCAAAAATTATTTGTTTTACTGTGTTTCATCAGAGGAAATCGGTCAGCTCCTTTCAAGCCTTATTGCTTCAACATACGAAGGGCTGGACCCTCAAGTATAAAGATGAGTGAGTCTGTCTGACGCCTGAGTGGCCTCCAGTTTCCATGAGTGACAGCCTATATCACTATAGTGTGACAAGCACGGCAGGGATGGCTTTTCACCCGGAGCTGTGGGGAGGGGTATGCAGCCAGGCACAGGGAGGGAGGACTGCCCTGAGGGATGACCTCCTGTGCTCATGCCTTCTTCTCCATCCCTGGAGAGACAGGGTTAAGCTCAAAGCAAACGGAGATATTGACAGGACAGTAGCAGACTGTTTACTGAGTCAAACAGTATTTCAGCGCTCGGCCCTCACTTTTAGATCGACTGCTCTCTGTCTTTGTCGTAGCTTTTCTCCTCCCGCGTAGTTCTTTCCTTGTGGATTGCTTGTCCCTTTCTTCTCTCCCCATCTTGTGGAGTGGATACAACTCTGAACCTAAAATGCTGAGATGAGATAAAATGGCAAAAATGCAGTCCTCTGTCCTGCAGTTCTGGTCCGTATCTTAGGAGATTGCCTTTGTCTTGGGGTGAACATTTCTGTCCTGTTCTCACTCCTGAGAGTGTGCAATTGCTTAGAAATGTACGGGGGATAGGAGAGACGGCCGTTGCCACAGGTGGGGTAGGAGAGAGTCCCAGAACTGGGAATATTGGCTGGCTCATCTTAGAAACATGACTTTCCATGTTCCAGGCTTTGTCATGTTTGTTGATAGTTTGTCACGAGGGTGAGAGTAAAAATAACCTTGTTTCAAATTCTGACTCTCATGCTGTTTAATCCAGTGTCACAAGCATGTTGGAAGAGATCCCATCGGGACTTGGATGGTAGATGGTGTTGTTGACTTGTTCTCGTCGTTTTTAGGCACAGGGTGAGTGGCTGGAAGAATGCGGGGCTGCTGCCGAGGATTTGGGAAGAGACATGTGAGTCCTTCCCCACCATCAGCCCTCACGCAGCCATCCTGGGTCCTGGTTAGCAGAGCAGAGGTAGAGAGTATGAAAGGGTGTTGGTAGCAGTAAAAGTTGATGAGATACCACAATAGACTGAATGTTTGTGGTCCCCCCCAAATTAATATATACAAAGCCTAATCCCAATGTGATGGTATCTGGACACGGGACCTGTGGGAGGTGATTAGATCACAAGGGTGGAACCCTCATGAATGGGGCGAGTGTCCTTAGAAGAGGCCAGAGAGCTTGTTTGCATTTTTCCCCATCATGTTGAAGATACAACAAGAAGTTGGCTCTCTGCAACCTGGAAACAGACTCTCACTGGACACCGTATCTGCTGACAACTTGATCTTGGGACCTCCCCATCTCCAGAGCTGTGAGAAATAAATTCCATTGTATATAAGCCACCCAGTCTATGGTATTTTGTTATAGCAGCCTGAACTAAGACAGAGATGGACAGAGAAATGACCACATTAGTGACAGACATTGGAGTGGAGATCCATGAAGGATCTCCATGCTGTCCTAGGCTCCAGAAGACACAGACATGCCTGGTCTCTTTTCTCAGATGCTATGTGGGCCTGTCTTTCCCATTAGTCTATCTGTAGAAAGAAACCCTCGTCTCGACCCTCCCTGACTTGTCTCAGTAACCAAAGGGTAAGTATATCACTGGCTAAGGGGATAACGTATCTCTGGAACCTTCCATGTTGGCTTTAGGGATACATGGAGGACACCGGAAATGACAAGAAGCTGAGTCTAGCAGGATTGACAGACACAGAAACATATCATTTCAATATTAATACGTTGTCCATACTAAGACACCCATCAATCCAAGGAGCTGTGGCTGAAATGTACATTGGTTTATTTGGATTTTTGGATTAACCTTATGTTGCCCGATTGACCACATCCTCAAGACTTTCCTTTCCCATTCCTTCCCTTCCCTTCCCTTCCCTTCCCTTCCCTTCCCTTCCCTCCCCTCCCCTCCCCTCCCCTCCCCTCCCCTTCCTTCTCCTCTCATCTCCTTTCATCTTTCTTTTTCTCTTAGCATTGTGTGCTGAGACAGAACTTGGTTCTTGGTTTGGGACAGTGGTTGACATGCAACACAGAGCAAAACAGACACAAGTACATGGTGAACCAAGCCAGATAATTAAGTACTTGCGTTGGAAGAGGCTGAGGGAAGGAAATGCAACCTTGTGTTCATGTGCTTGGCTGGACTGAGAACCACTTCAAAGCCAAAGAAGCTTCCTGAGATAAGCCCCTGCCGTGGGGACCCCCAGATGCACCAAGTGAGAAAAGATGGCCTACTACTTAACTTTTATCCTTCCCGTTTCAAAACAAACAAAAAACAACGACCTCAACTATAGGCACTGTTCCAAAGTTAGGTGGTAATTCTTTATCCCTCAAGCCTCAGAGGTGACCAGTCATGGGGCCCAAGTGTGATTTCTGTGTGTCACGCATTCTTCCAAATGCCTTTGTACACATATTGTCACAGCCAACTCTCCTAAAAGACAATGTTTTTTTTTTTTTTATTACACCCATTTTATAGATGAGGAAAACCGAGGCCAGCAAATTTAGGCCACTTGCCCAGGTGCTTCCCTATAGCCAGGAGAGGGTAAGTAAAGACATGGCAGAGGCCCTTCTGGAAGCAGCTATGCTCACCACTCTACCACCAATGCGAGGCACTTCTGAATAGGCCCAGTTTCTTTCCTGAGAGAGAGAGAGAGAAAATCTGGATCTGTTGTCGGGAGTCCTGTGACAGCTGGCAGTAGCCAGTGATAGTTTCCAGCTTAAGTTTGTACCTTTCAACCATTCTCCTACCCGCCCCCCCCAACCCCACCCCAAAGCAGACTTTATCTAAGGAAGGAGCAGTCCTGTGATGTCAGGGAACCTGAGAAATCCTCCTAGTCCTCAAAGTGTCACTCCCATCTCTGCCAGGGGGATATGACCTTCTCTGCACCGTTGGACGAAAATGGGATATGGACAATTCCATCCAGAAAGGTAGCGATCAACCTAAGCCAATAGTCACACGTCAGGCAGAGATCAGCACCTCTTCTGAGTGCAAGTGTCGGCAGGAAAAGAGTCAAGAAACTTTGAGAAAAGCTCAAAGAGGCCACACAGAGTAGAGAAGACAGCGGGAGGGAGGAGCTGGAACACAAACATCACCGATGTCCAAGAGTGCCTCGGCCTAACTCATGATGACTGGGCAGCCTCAGCTACAGCAGGGCCCCTGCACGGGGCAGGGGCGACAAGGGGTGCCCTCAAGTCTGTCAGGCGTAAGTAGCCTCAGAGTCTGGCCGTGCAACCCACAGCCCGTGCCTCGGTCCCTTCTCACCTTGGTGCCCATAAGATCATGAGGCCTCCAGACTACTGCTATTGTTCCATTTTCCTCTGTCCCTGGAGGGAGCCATGTAAATCGTCAGATGACATCTGACAAGCCCAACCATTTTTAAAAGGAAGGGGGTTAGGCAAAGCCCTTTCAGTTGCTGGAATTAACATCCTCCACTCATTCCACAAACCACAGCTAATTCTCAACCACTGTGAAGGCCCGGGCATCACAGTGCCTGTCTAGTGGTTAGGATCCCTAGGTTTTCTTCTTGAACCTTGTTAGGAATGTTCTTGTAATTACTGATTCCCTGAAGATGAAGGCTATTAAAGAAGTTCCAACTTCTCTCTCTCTCTCTCTCTTTTTTTTTTTTACATTGGAAAGCTCCCCCTTTTACAGGTGCATAGCGATTGTAAAGGAAAGCTATGCCAGAGATGAGAGATGGCTTGTTTAAAAAGAAAGAAAAATTATAAAAAATTCAAAAAAAGAGAAAGAACACAAAACACGAAAAGTCATCAGAAGGAAAAAAAAAACCACTGACATGGAGTGTTCACTAACAATCTTCTGTCACTACTTAGACCTTGAGCAGGGGGAGGGACATAGGAAAGGAGGAAAGGACAAACAGAAAAAGGAGAAAAGCTGTCTGGGTTTTTGCATGCTTTGGAAGAGGTATCTTCTTTGACCCCTGACCTCTGAGGCCAAAGTTCAGAGGTCTTGGGTGAACCCATGAATCAGAACCTCGCTCATTTCCATACTTAACTTTGATCGAGAAGCCCCTAACCTCCCGGTAATCTATAGGACTAATGTGGCACAGTGGTGGCCCCTCAGACAGAGTGCCGATTCCAAAATGAGGATCCTTTCCTGAAGGCTTGTAGTCAGGAGCAGAGCAAGGCCACTGATGTCCATTGTACGTAGACTCAACTTGCTAAGTAACTTATCAAAAGTTACACAAACTTTGCAGCCATAAACCAAGAATAGTCTATTAGTGGATGTTACTGAGACTCTAATTTCTTTCATATTCTACCAAAAAAAAGGGGGGGGGGGACCTTCATGGCTGCACTCCCCGGGCCCTACAGTGTGGGCATACGTGCCGATATTTTCGAGAATTCCGTAAATTTCGAGAAGGTGACTTTCAAAGCAGCGCCTCAAAATTTTTGTTTTGGTTGCAGAGAGTTTTCCATAGCGGTCATGTTTGCTTTGCAATAATAAATTGCTCTTGGCTGGCTTCATTATTACCAGTGTGGTTTGATGTAGTTTATTTGATTGACCCTATCATGTGCAGTGATGAATTTTTGTATCAAGTTTTTTTCCCCCCTATAGTTTCCCAGTTACTCAACCAAGGTACATGTGTTCTCGTTCAAATATGACCCACCGACATCCTTGTGCAAGAGTAGATAGAAGTCCCAAAATGTGCTTGGATGGCAAAACCTCAAGGTGTTATGTACCATTGTACATTTGTTCTATTTAAGTAATTTGCAACTTACTAACAAGACAAGGTAATAACGTTACCTGGTGTGTTTTAGGTTTATAGATGGCTTTATACCTTGCAGTCACGTGGATAAGCTCATTTGTTTTTCACACACAGGAAGTAAATGATCCTTATATATCGTGAGCGAGAGGTTTGCTGCAATGTGTTTTAGTTTCTTTCTCACCATTTTTATGTAACCAATAGAAAGTGGGAATAGGGCGCCTGAGTGGTTCAGTCAGTTGAGTGTTTGACTCTTGATCTCAGCTCAGGGCTTGATCTCACAGTTGTGAGTTCCAGCCTTGTGTTAAGCTCTGCACTGAGCGTGAATATCCTACTTAAAAAAGAAGAAAGAAGAAAGAAAGAAAGAAGACAGAAAGAAGAAAGAAGAGAGAGAGAAAGAAAGAAAGAAAGGAAGAAAGAAAAAAGAAAAAAGGAATAGACAGAAGAGGTAGGTTTTTCTTGCTTAACTGGATCTTGATCTAAAAAAACTTTTCAGGGACACCTGCGTGGCTCAGTCGGTTAAGCGTCTGACTCTGGATTTCGGCTCAGGTCATGATCTCACGGTTTGTGAGTTCAAACCCTGCATGGGCCTCTGCGCTGACAGCACGGAACCCGCTTGGGATTCTCTCTCTCTCTCCCTCTCTCTCTGCCCCTCCCCTGCTCGTGCTCTCTTTCTCAAAATAAATAAATAAACTTAAAAAAATTAAAAAGTTTCAGACCAATATTACCTTCCAGTAGTCTGGAACAAAACATTTTAAAAAATCTTTAAAAATATCTTGTGTTTCATGAGGTTTACAGTAGGATCCAAAGGACTGGAAATACTACACACAATAAATCTGCAGAGTATGACCCTCCCTTGTTCCCACCACTATACCTCTACTTAAGGTCTGAAGAGTACCGCCCTACGTTGTCTTTAGCTCATTGGGACTACCCCTAGAAACACAGGAAAGGAAGAAATCAGACTCTAACTTTAAATAACTTTGTCTCATTACAATAATGATGTATACCCATGTTCAAAATTTTGGAAACCACAACAGAACCCAAAGGCAAAACTATTAATGACCCAGCCATTCTACCACCCACTCTTGACATATTGGGATATCTAACCTGAGTCCTTATTTTGAACAACAAAAAAAGGTATACATATAGATTTTTGTTACAGATTTAGAATCCTTCTGTACATATTGTTGTAAAGCATTTTTCCTTAGCAATACATCAAGGACATTTCCCCCAAGTTACTGGATGTTACTTTCTAAAACATCATTTTTTTGGTTGTAAAATAAATGATCATGTATAAATATATCGTCTTTGCTTACACAATCCCCCTGGGTCCAAGATCTTGTTATAGAAACAATGCCACGTTATCTCGGTAGCTACATCTCTGCTCTTACCCAGATCCTCCGTGATTAATTTCTAGGAGTGGAATCATTAAGCTGAAAGTCATGCATATTCACCGAGCTTTTGAAACATTTAGTCAAATGCCTTTCAGAAAGGGGGTCACACCTTTTTTGTTCATTAGAGAAAAATGTGAAATGTTGCCTAGTTTCCTGGCTCTTCTGGAAAGTCTGTCCCCGGACCAGGCTGAGTGAGAACTGACAGGCCAGCTTTGTGAAGGCCACTCTGAGTAGTCCTGCCATGACCTTGAACTATAAGGACTACCGTTACTTCATACCCATTGTTGGGAATCTAGAATGCAGTGGGAAGGGTACCGGGCTTGGAGACAGAATGTCTGAGTTCAGGTCCTGTGCCACATGCTAACTACGTGAGAAAATTAAGCAGATGATCTAATATGTCTGGCTTTGTCTCCTCTTTTGTAAAATGAAGGATTTCTTCTAGATGATCTCTGTAATGTCTTGCAACTCAAAAACTACATAATTCTAGGGCACCCGGGTGGCTCAGGTGGCTAAGCGTCTGACTCTTGATTTCGGCTCAGGTCATGATTTCACGGTTCATGAGATCGAGCCCCGCGTCAGGCTCTGTGCTGACAGTGTGAAGCCTGCTTGGGATTCTCTCTCTCTGCCCCTCTCTCACTCATGCTCTCTCTCTCTCTCTCTCAAAATAAGCAAATAAATATTTAAAAAGTATTATATAATTCTGTCATGCTTTAGACAAACCACCAATCTATCCACCAGCACAGATAACTTGAAAGATAAAAGATAGTCCATGTTTCACGAATGTCACATGAGTTTTATCACCTCCAATGGGTGCTATTCACAAATAACAAGACTTGGATACTCTGAAACCAACTGTATTACTGATATGGGATTCCTCTGTCACGGGCACTCTAAAACCTACTGTGTGCACACACAAGCTTTTATGTTATGTTTCTCGATCATGACCTGAAGCAGAGGTGAGAAGTAGGATCCAATTCAGAGCAGTGAATTGTCCGAAGTCAGCAACCAACCCACTCACCCTAAACAGAGGCATCATGTTCGGAAGTTTTTCAACTGGAAAATGGCCCAGAAATGATACAGTCTCTTAGCCAGATTAAAGTAGCAGTTCGAAGGAGGTGTGTGTGAGCTGAGATCAGCTTTCGTTCTTTGCTATCTGTGCTAGTTAATTACTCGCACTTAATACTTTGCTTCTCCGGGGGCAGGTGATGACAAAAATATAACCCACTTCATGGTGGATCTCTGTTGGTTTATCAGCCATCACATGGCTTCTTCTGCACTTTGGTTTCCTAAATTGAAAAGGAAAAACGTTTGTGGGGTGCCTGGGTAGCTCAGTTGGTTAAGCATCTGACTCTTGATTTCGGCTCAGGTCATGATTTCACGGTTCGTGGGAGTGAGCTCTGTGTGGGGGCTCTGTGCTGATAGCGTAGAGCCTGCTTGGGATTCTCTCCTCTCTCTCTCTCTCTCTCTCTCTCTGCCCTCCCCTCACTCATGCCCCTGTGCACCCGTGTACTCTCTCTCTCCAAAATAAATAAATAAACTTAAAAAAAGAAAAGGAGGGAAAAATGCTTAATTCTCTTTTAACTGTGAGGACTATACTTTATTGAGAGCTTACTAGGTGCCAGTGACTGGACTAAACACTTTACATACATTAGCTGATAGAGTAAAAACAACTCTGTGTGAGAGGTACAATTATCCTATTAAAAGTAAGGCAAACAAGGCACAAACAGGCTAAATTATTTTCCCAAAGTCATACCTGTAGGGAATGGTAGGATTGGGATCTGGACGCAGGTCTAACTTCAAAGCCAATAACATGGTCTACAAAGACCCAAACAAACAAACAAAACTTACAAAATAAAAAAAAAGTGTTATAAGTTCCAGGATAAAAGATGTTGATGTCTGTGAATGAAATAGAATGCATTCTATTTCTTTACGATGATTAAGTCTGTAATACTGCTTTATCAGTGTTGGTCTTGCCCTACTTCAACCAGATCTTAAACCACGATTTCTATGTTAGCGTATAAACTTTGCAAACATCTCACCCTACAAGTAACACTGGGTCCCTTAGACCAATGCTTCTCAAGATGTTTGACCTGTACGTGCAGTTTGAAATGAATTTTATATCGTGATTCAGTACACATTCTCACACACGTATATACGAAGCCAAACTTCATGAAATAACGTTGTTCATATCATATGAAATGCACCCTGTTTTCTATTTTGCTTTATTTTATTTTTCATGCTATTTGTGATGCAATAAGATGATGTTGTGACTAACGAAACCTGTATTTCGACACAGTGCCCTGTACACTAAGGATCTGATTGATAGTGACCATTCGCTCTGGGCTAGGGGGCAATTCCTTCATTATTTCCACTCCCCCCAGTCTCTGCCTCTCTGATGCTCACCCCCCAAGAAAATGATCCACTGCTTCATATCAAATCTTTGAATTTTCCAAAACTTTCTTTCATTTCCTATGCCAAGGGAAGTCTGCCCTCTAATGATGCAAAAGCACCATTGATTTCAAAGATTCATCTCCTCAGAAATAGACAAAAAAAAGGAGATTCTGAATGTAAGAGGGTTGAAAAGAAGGTTAGAGTTAACAGAGTCTAAACTCTTTATTTATTTATTTATTTATTTATTTATTTATTCATTCATTCATTTATTTATTTATTCCAAAGGATACAGGAGTGCTGATGCATAGGGGCACATGTACCCCAATGTTCACAGCAACACTATCAACAATAGCCAAATTATGGAAAGAGCCCAAATGTCCATCGACTGATGAATGGGTAAAGAAGATGTGGTTTATATGCACAATGGAATACTACTTGGCAATGAGAAAGAATGAAATCCTGCCATTCGCAGCAACGTGGATGGAACCGGAGGGTCTTATGCTGAGTGAAATAAGTCAGGCAGAGAAGGACAGATATCATGTTTTCACTCATATATGGATCTTGAGAAACTTAACAGTAGACCATGGGGGAAGGGAAGGGGGAAAAAAACCGTTTCAAACAGAGAGGGAGGTGACCCATAAGGGACCCTTAAATACAGAAAACAAACTGAGCGTTGATGGGAGGGTGGGAGAAGGGGGAAATGGGTGATGGGCATGGAGGAGGCATTTCTCGGGATGAGCAGTGGGTGTCGTACGTAAGCGAGTCTATTCCCGAAGCCAAGAGCACACTGTATACACTGTATGTTTGTGGTAGGGTCCCCCTCCTTAAGAGAAGGAAAAAAACAAACAAACAAACAAAACCAAAACTCAAGGAAACCTGGTTATACGCGTACATGACAACATCCCTCACGACCTTGGAACGTGAGACAACTTAATCAGACTGCATGTTTGTGTGTTACCATATACAGGTGACAAAAAAGTGGGGAAATATACAAAAAAACTGTATACGCCACGTGGCGCTCGGGGCTCAGTTCTTTGGGTACAAACCCAACTGAGGGGTGCCGGCAGGAACAAAGTTGCTTCCTGGAAAGAAAAGCCTCGGTGTCACGACTCTCCGTGCCCGAATCCTGCTACAGGTTAGCTAACATGACAATAAAATTATATTGAAAATAAATAAATAAATAAATAAATAAGCTTTTTATTTAGAAGGAAGGGACAACGGAGGCCCAGAGAGGCATCTGCCCGCATAGTCTTCTATGGAAAGTCTGCCCGTAAGACAGGGGGACATCTACATCCCAGTGTGGACCAGCAGGGCTTTCTCTGGGACTCTGACACCTGTCTTTGAACCAGCAGCAGCGCGCCCAGAGAAGCGCCGGAAGGTATATGCCACGGCCCCCGCTTGGCGATGGAAAACAAAATCGAACCCACATTTTAAGGAAGACCCTTTAATCTGGACTTGAGGGAGCCAAGCCGGAGGATGAATTTGGCCTTGATTCTGAATATTTTGACCCAAACGACAGGAGACAATTCCCCTAAGGAACGCCAAGAAGAAGGTTTGATAAATCGCCATGAAGATAAGAGTTCTTACTCTATCTTTTGGCGAAGAGGGAGCCACGGTGTGGAATTTTCCTCTTCACTCTGTTACGTGCTGCTAAGCACTCTGCCCCTCTCTCATAGTCCTTCCTAGTTTATATCAGACTGTGTTATAATTGTCTTTTTCCTTAAACAGCTACATCACGGTGTGATGAACACAAGGAAGTCTATTTTGTGAACCGTCATATCCCGGATGCTTCTGTAGGTTTTCCTGGTGAACGAATGAATGAGTATTTAAGCATGTCTACACTGTGTTAGATATATTTGGGAAAAAAAAAACCTTTTGTACGCTTACGTCCCCCCCATTTTTCAAGATCTTTTGTATCAACAAATCCTTGACCTACTCAGAAAGACTCAGAATTTGTCCCACTGCTATCGCTTTCTACTTTGTGAATGCCTTGCTAGAAGCCACCAGATTATTCAGGCATTTTTGACTTTTTATGTTCTACCATGTGGGCATGCCTGGATGGCTCAGTCAGTTAAGCATCCGACTTTGGCTCAGGTCATGAGCTCATGGTTCGTGAGTTTGAGTCCCGCCTCGGGCTTTGTGCTGACAGTTCTCTCGGAGCCTGGAGCCTGCTTTGGACTCTGTGTCTCCTTCTCTCTCCGCCCCTCTCCTGGTCATGCTCTGTCTCTCCCACTCTCAAAAATAAGTTTAAAAAAATTAAAAAAAAAATTTACATTCTACCATTTGACATCACAAAGAGTAAATACAAGTATAATTCAGTGCTAAGGCTAGATGCAGAATCAGAAGTCGGTTTTTAAGGCCCACCATTCAGAATCCAGCCCAATCTCTAATTTATTTACCCTGCGTTTTTCTAGGGTCGCTGATGGGCTAGCTAAGGATGAATAGACAATATACAAGGAGAATAACTTTTATGTATGTGTGTATATATGTATATGTGTATCACAGGAAGTAAAATTTAGACAGCACCTGACCTACCTCCTCAAAAACATTAAAGAAAAATCATTAAAAAAAAAAAAAAAAAAGAAAAACTCTCCTGAGATCCACTCAGCTGCTCTTTGTGATTGGAATGACAGACGCTCCTGAAACAGATCTTATCAGCAGCAGGTATGGGGACATGAATGTGTCTTAACTACCTGGGAGGAAGGGCACTTATCACCATAATCCCTGAAAAACCAATTAAACTGAGAAATATTCCATTGTGTAGCATCTGTGGTCAACCTTACCTTCCTCAGCCCTTGTACAGCCTGAACTTATCTCCCCCCTGCCCGATAGAGACTTAGAAAAGCAAAAGGAATTTGGTATTATCAATGTGCTGGTTTATCAGATATGAATTCATTTGTTTTTCCCAAAAATGACTTATCAGCGTGAACAGAGCTGGCTGGCCCAAGTGTGAATTGTGCTCCAAATACCATTTCTGAGTTCCCCCAGAGCCCAAGAATGTTTTATCTCCGGGTTGTTTCCCCTGTTTGTGTGTGTGTGTGTGTGTGTGTGTGTGTGTGTGTGTTTTAACTCCTTACCTATTGAGATGCATTTCTGGGTCAGGATCCCTGTAAAGACACCAGGAATTAGCACTGCTGAAGGAAATGCCCAGCTCAGGCTGTCTGGTGGCCAGTGTGCTGGGTAGGGTTTCAGCTTTCATCCAAAAACACTGGACAGTTGGAAGTGAGATGAATTGCCTGAAGATGGCTCCTGGGGGGCTGAGGGTCTGGGGCCCTTCTTTGTGCGGCCACTGGTTTGTTTTTTTGTTTTTTTTCCCTGTCTGGGCACAATGGAAAATGCCCAGCCTGGGAGGCAGGCAGGGCTCTGGGCCCTGTGGCCCCACGTGCTAAACCAACACCCCAGGAGAAAGAGAAGGGGTTCCTTCAGCCTCATCTTGTTACCTGCCTCACCGCACCTCTGAGGGGTCCCCTACATCCCACTATGGGTTGATAATGGAGCAGCCTAACCAGGCTTCCCAGACTGTTTGATGCCTGACGTCATCTTGTTGTACGTTTTCAAGACCTGCTCTCGTCTTGCACCTTTCTGGGCCAGACTCCCTCTGTAGAAGCCTCCACAGCTATCTCCTATCTCCTTCCTACAGATGGACTTGAGGAGGCTTAACTCAGAAAGCCCTGATTCTTTTTTTTTTTTTTTGAGCCCTTGAACAGAAAAGCAAGCCGTAACCACTTAAATAAAAGTGTCTTTGAGTGTTCAGAGATCTTTCTGAAGGTGAAATAACTGATAAGGCATGTCAGTTTAGATTTCTCGCTAGAAATATCTAATGACTTGAGGGAAAACAAAGTGCGCCGTGTTTGTGGTTCTTGCTGTAGTTTTTATAGTCATAATTCCACATTTCTTTTGGGTTTCCGTGACTCACGTCCGCACGTACAAGACACATGTCACGTGAGGGGGGGCCTGAAATTGAACCTGAGAGACGTCGTCAGGAATGTTTTGTAATCAACAGGAACTCTTTTTAGCATGGTTCTGTGTGGCTTTATAGCAGTAATGTTGAGAAGGATCATAAATTATAAGGATGCCTCTGAGTTCCCAAGGCTAGACTCATATACCTAAACAAGTTTATTCAGCTTTTCTTATGAAAACTTCCCAAGGAAGTGACTCCACAAACCTCCTTAATGAGGTCCTACAGCCGTGTAGCGTCTAAGAACGGCATTTCAGCAAGAAAATCAAAGTCAAGGTCAAGACTAGAAAAACCTGACAACTGGAGGAGAGGGTACTCCTGGCCCAATGCAAGCACGAGTCAGAGGTCATCAGTTCAGGTGGTCAAGGTACAAGATTCACAGCATTTGCAGTTACCAGAGGTCAGAGTGGGAAAGAAAAGAAAAGATTCAAGGTGAACCGTCATAGGTTATGGGGAAGACAGGTATCTGAGGTCCAGACAGGAGAGATACTGAAAAGCTAAGAAAAAGGTAAAATCATCTGCAAGTAGATAATGCTGATGTAAACCTGATGTTCAGACAAGGTCAATTCTAAACAGAAGTTGCTTGTACGGTTCGAGAGGTGAGGTTTCCTTAGGACAGAAAGGGGAGGCATTTGCGAATAATTGACCTGAACCACCTGAGCACACATGTTTAAAACTTGTAAGTTTAGGGGCGCCTGGGTGGCGCAGTCGGTTAAGCGTCTGACTTCAGCCAGGTCACGATCTCGCTGTCTGGGAGTTCGAGCCCCGCGTCAGGCTCTGGGCTGATGGCTCAGAGCCTGGAGCCTGTTTCCGATTCTGTGTCTCCCTCTCTCTCTGCCCCTCCCCCGTTCATGCTCTGTCTCTCTCTGTCCCAAAAATAAATAAACGTTGAAAAAAAAATTTTTTTAACTTGTAACTTTATTTTTTTTTTTTATTAGTTTCAGGCTAAAGAATGTAACTTTGAACGTATTTAGAAACACCAGACCTCACCGGAGAGCGAAAGTCGCCTTGTCCCTTTTAGCCATGTGTGAGGACACGCTCTTCGGTTTTCATTTCTCTAAGCTACCTGAGTCATTAGTACCAAGTTCTGTCATGCTGAGGTTTTTCTAGAATGGTCACGATATTCAAGGTCACGACACCGTTGGTCTGCGCAGGTGTGAGACTGAACAACTCAACAGGGAAAATTATCAGGTTGCCTTAGCAAAAACAAAGCTCCCCAGGCCCTCCCCCATTAAAATTCTGAACAGATTTTTCTTCTGAAATTTTCTCTTAAAACAAGTTACTTTCTTAGTGAGGGCTACCGTGCCTTCTCTACAAAACCAACCAAATTTAAACAGTCTCTTCTTACTTTAATATTAGAAGACGGCGGTTATAGACTTAGGAAAAAGCATGCGTCTTTATAATTCCTGCTTAAAACACTGTGATCCTTCTCTGCATGGCCAAAAATTAAATTGGTTACTTATTGGCTCTTGCTACTCCCTAAAAGGGGGTCAAAGCAGTGAAAAAAAACTCTGCACGTGGACTTCTTTTTCACAGTCACGGAACTATAAAGAAATCTTAGTTATTTTCCATCATGTGTTTTGACCAAAAGACAGTGTCTTATGTGTGACGTGTTAAGGAGGATGATGACTTCTCCCTATGATTTTTTAAAAGCTGGAAAATAATTTAGAACTTTTCCCCATGACTCCTGATAGATTTGAAGCCCTTGGGAAACACTGGCAATTAGTGCTGCTGGGGGCTGTCTAGTGGCCAGTGTGTCGGGTAAGATTTCAACTCTGGTGGGAAAACACTGGACAGTGAGACGGATTGCCTGAAGGTGGCTCCCGGAGCCGGGCATCTGGGGGCACTTCTTCACAAAGGCATTGTTTTCTTTCTCTAGCTGAGCGCAGTGGACAATGTCTAATGTGAAAGACAGGGCTTGGGCTCAGCAGCCCCACGTGCTAAGCCGACAGAGAGATAGAATCAACCGCCAAACCCTAACTCACATTCATCGGAATGCCTGTCGCTTTTGTGGACATATTTGTGGCAATGTCCGTCCTTAACGTGGGTCTCTCGCACCTCTCCTGGAGTCTACAAAATGAATTCCATAACTGTACAGTTCGACACTGTCTACGGGATAAAGCCTAAGTTCCTTCCTTTGGCCTTCTGAGCCTGCTTCCTCTGCTAATCTTATCTCGTCACTGTGCCCAGAACATACCTCACATCTCTGGGTCCTTATCGCCATCGCTAACCTGCTAGGAATACCCTAACACCTGCTCCGGTTGCTGAAATCCTACTCATCTTTCATCAACATACAGTTCAAGTTCAGCTTCTGCCAAGAGGCCTTTCCACCACGGGAGTTCATTAGAAGGTATCATCTGTACCACCTGTTTGCCCTTTGCTTCTCCATTTTTGTCGGATTGTGTACTGTCTCCTCACCTACATCTTAAGGCTTTTAGGGACAGAGACCAGGTCTCTGATACTCATTCATAATTCCATCTTTCTTTTATTTTTTTAAATTAAAAAAAATTTTTTTTCAACGTTTTTTATTTATTTTTGGGACAGAGAGAGACAGAGCATGAACGGGGGAGGGGCAGAGATAGAGGGAGACACAGAATCGGAAACAGGCTCCAGGCTCTGAGCCATCAGCCCAGAGCCTGACGCGGGGCTGGAACTCACGGACCGCGAGATCGTGACCTGGCTGAAGTCGGACGCTTAACCAACTGCGCCACCCAGGCGCCCCATTTTTTAAAATTTTTTAATGTTTATTGATTTTTGAGAGACAGACAGTGAGAGCCAAGGAGGGGCAGAGAGAGAGAATGGGACACGCAGAATCCGAAACAGGCTCCAGGCTCCGAGCTCTCAGCACAGAGCTCAATGTGGGGCTTCAACCCACAAAACGTGAGGTCATGACCTGAGCCAAAGTTGGACGCTTAACCCACTGAGTCACCCAGGTGCCCCTCATTTATTTTTTTAAAGTTTATTTATTTATTTGGAGAGAGACAGAGAGAGAAACAGAGAAAGAGAGAGAGAGAGAGAGAGTGTGTGTGTGTGTGTGAGTGAGGGAGGGGCAGAGAGAGAAGGAGAGAGAAAGAGAATCCCAAGCAGGCTCCATACTGCCAGCACAGAGCCTGATGCAGGGCTCAAACCCACAAACTACATGATCCTGACCTGAGCCAAAACCAAGAGTCAGACGTTTAACCGACTGAGCCGCCCAGGTGTCCCAATATTTCATGTATTGATTGAGTCATTCATTTAAGAAAATGTACTGATAATCTATTATGTTCAAATATAGGGGCACCTGGGTAGCTCAGTCGGTTGAGTGTCCAACTTTGGCTCAGGCCATGATCTCGTGGTCTGTGAGTTCAAGCCTCGCTTGGGCTCTGTGCTGAGCCCAGAGCCTGCTTCAGATTCTGTGTCTCCCTCTCTCTTTGCCCCTCCCCTATTCATGCTCTCTCTCTCTCTCTCTCTCTGTCAAAAATAAGTAAACATTAAAAAAAATTTTATTATGTTCAAATAGCGGCAAAGATCTTAAAATTCGCAAGAAAGCTCTTCCCAAGTAACAAATTTCAAAACATAACAACTAATTACTAATACCCATTAAAAGAGGTCCTGTTTCCCCATTGATAAAGAATGTAGAGGTATCTTGCATCAGAATCACGAAGGCAAGATTATATTTCAAAAACTTAATACATGCATGATATCCTAAAAAGTTGAATTTCTGCCAGCCCAATCAAGCTATCAGAATAGATTATGTAGCCTATAACTAGTGTTTCTACCTGAGAAAAATCAGAAACAACAGCAAGGCCAATTATTCAGCAACCCTCTGACAACCTGACTCTTCGGGAGCTGCCGAAGGACTAAAATGCTGTGTAGGGGTCTTTTTAGGGCAGACAGAAAGTAAGTATTGGGTTCATTTTTGCAGTATCTCAGTGCATCCTGGAAATGTGTGCCTTCAGGAATGTCCTGCGAGCCGTGTGTGTAACTGGTGATAACTGGCACATGACCTCTTTCCTGAAGGCCTTTCTTGCTGATAAAACAGTGGTGCTAACAGAGCAGAGGAAATAACTTAGAGGCACCATCATCCCCATGAGTCCTTACTTCCTTCGTTACCTTAGGGCCAGAATTAGATTGATCCCTGAGAGAAGAAGATTATCTGTGCCGTCGGTTCCCGGTAGAGTGAACATTCTCTGTGCAGATTGCTAATAACTCTGAGTACATTTCTGAAAAAACTCCTCCGTCATCCCCTGAGTTCTGCCCACTTCCAAAAGATAGACAGATTACTTTGTAGGAAAGAAATCACTCCCAACGCTCACTGCTTTCTAAAGTTGAGGCTACCCTAATGTTGTTTCTCTTCTCTACTGCTATCCATAAAATGTCTTTTTTCCCTCAGTGGATTCACCCAATAATATTGCTTCTTGAATTATTCCATGGCACCTCTGGAATGTAATTTTTCCAAAGATCTAGTATCTTGATGACTCCATAGGTAAGTCTCCTTCTAGTTACGTTTTTATGGCGATAGAGAATCAATGGCATCATTTTTTTTGAATGTATAGTATTTCCAATTCTGCATTCATGAACTTACCCTCTGTAAGGGCTCTAAGGAAATGTTTAGACCCTTACTGAGCACTTTCTACAGAGTCCTTTTAATATCCCAAGAAATACATTTGTCAAAAGAGAATTCTTCTAAATACCTTCTTGGCATTTTAAAGATGTATAGATCTCCAAAGTTAAATATTTTATATGTTGAAAGTCCAAATTATTTCTGGTGAAACCTTTTGTCCTCTTGTCAAATACGATGCATCCAAATGACAGTATCGGTCCCTGCCAAGAGGTCCTAGTCCGTGAGCAAGACAAACCTTCCCTTCCATGTGTCACAGAACGACAGTAGTTAAACTATACAATAATAAAGCGATTCATTTAATTTTAAGGATAGCGCGCAATGTGTTTGTTCACGTATTTATAAATAAAATGTCTTTGTAAATAAACACACAGTATGTTGGATGATCATGAATGTCTAGGAGATGAATAAAGCAAGAAAAATGAACAGGAGTGGATCTGGTGGCCAATGAAGGGCTCACTAAGAAGACAATAGTTGAAGAAAGACCCAAGGAGGTCTGGGCACCAGCCGTGTGAAAATCTGGGGAAATCCGAGAACACAAAAGCCTGAGGGGATGACATGTGTGAAGAACACGGGAACCAGTGACGGCAGGGACAATTTTAATTGATGAGGTTGGGAGGGGAGAGGTGGGGAAGGGATCCCTTAGGACTTTGAAGTCCATTGTGGGGGGTGTGGATGGGAGGGCAGCGGAAGGTGTGGAATGGGGACGTAATGTGCCTGGCCTTATTTTCACCGTGTTACAATATTAACAGGAAGTCAGCCTGGCTGGCATTTACACTTAAAAGGGAAAAAACAGAACGGAGATGCCATTGAAATCAGAAGAAAGTCTAAAGAGAAAATCACGAGGGGACCAACAAGGAAAGTTAATTCATTTTTATTCATTGTACAATGATTTTAAAATGGTCTTTTTTAAAAAAAATTTTTTAATGTTTATTTATTTTTGAGAGAGAGAGAGAGACAGAGCAGGAGCAGGGGCGGGGCAGAGAGGGAGGGAGACACAGAATCCGAAGCAGGATCCAGGCTCTGAGCTGCAGTGTGGGGCTCGAACTCACGAACCACAAGATCATGACCTGAGCCAAAGCCAGACGCTTAACCAACTGAGCCGCCCAGGGGCCCCTAAAATGTTCTTAATGTGAGTTTGTGTAGAAATGTGCTGCTCTTTCCTTCTCCTCTCAAACACACCATTTCTAGAGTCTTTTGGGGCCATGTGTTCCTATCACTCCAAAGTACTGAACAAATACATCTATATATGCACAGTTCATCATTTATAAATTATGCATTTATATCTACATCATGTATGACAACTATAAAGAATACATTTTAAAAGACTAAGATACAAATGAGATACTTTTAAAGTTATTTCTATTTCTTTTGGTCCTATTTTGTTAATAGTTGTGTCTTTTTTTTAATGTTTTATTTTATTTTTGAGAGAGAGAGAGAGACAGAGTGTGAGCAGGGGAGGGGCAGAGAGAGGGAGACACAGAATCCAAAGCAGGCTCCAGGCTCTGAGCTGTCAGCACAGAGCCCAGTGCGGGGCTCGAACCCACGAACTGTGAGATTGTGACTTGAGCTGAAGTTGGACACTCAACCGACTGAGCCACCCAGGCTCCCCCAATAATTTGTCTTCTATATATTAATGGTACCAAATGGTTTTTAGCTCTCACCTAGAATATTGATGATGTTTTGAATTCTTGGTTTTTAAGTGTCTTTCTAATTGCAGTGGTTGATATCTCAAACGACAGATATACATCCTTAAATCAGACTCGTTCTTAACCATAATGACTTTAAATCCATATATCAAGTAGTTTTCCCAATTATTTTGTTTTTTTGGGGGGGAAACTCTTGTTATTTTGACTTCTTATTTGATATCGGATTCAATAGTTATTTTTTTTTTTTTTTTACCTCTGCAGTGACCAATGAGAGCTTATTTGGGACTCAGAAGAGTCAGCTTCACGTTTTTTCCCCCTTTTGTCAGCATAATCAATATTATCTTCTTCTTTAATGTTTATTTTTGAGAGAGAGAGAGAGAGAGAGAGAGAGTGCAAACAGGGGAGGGGCAGAGAGAGAGAGGGAGACACAGAATCCAAAGCAAGCTCCAGGTTCTGAGCTGTGAGCACAGAGCCTGATGCGGGGCTGGAACCCATGAACTGTGAGATCGTGACCTGAGCCGAAGTCGGACACTTAACCAACTGAGCCGCCCAGGCGCCCCAATATTATCTCGATCACCCGTCTCTTTCAGCCATTTTTGTATGCCCTTAATTGTGCTGATTTAATTTAGTAAAGCTTGATAATATCTGTAATCCACAGAACCGGGCAAACACAAATGGCGATATGTGCCACTCTGCTGACGTCGAGTGACCAACTGACTATCAGGCCTCCAGTAGCCCTTTCTCTCAGGATCCCTCAAGGACCATGGTCACACGGCATCTTTTGTCATTGGAACATAGGGCAGCAGGTGTCAAGACACAGAGATGGGGTGCCTGGGTGGCTTAGTCAGTTAAGTGTCCAACTTCAGCTCAGGTCATGATCTCGTTGTTTGTGGGTTTGAGCCCCTCATTCCGCGTCGGGCTCTGAGCTGATGGCTCGGAGCCTGGAGCCCGCTTGGGATCCTGTGTCTCCCTTTCTCTCTGCCCCTCCCCATCACACTCTCTGTCTCTCTCAAAAATAAATAAACATTACTATAGAGTTTACTCTTTAGTTTTCTTTTGGTAAAACATAAATGGAAACAGTAGTTCAGTGTTTTCTTCCTCTGCTGCCAAGACCGTCTTGTACGCCAACAAGGGTATGACTATCCCAACCTGAGGCCCTCTGGAAAGGAGCAAAAGAGTCTTCCAGAACAGCTGCCTGGTGCATAGCTTCAGAATAGGGATGTGACTTCATCGACTGATGTGACCTCGTTCAACCTAAAGATAAAAAACTGTGTCCTAGAAACGGATAATAGTATATAAACACTAGTCATAAAAGACAGAAAGATGGGGATACCGTATTGGTGGAGAGTTGGATGAGTAGAGGTGGGGACTTGCAGTGTCAGGAGCCAGGTATCAGACCTCTGAGATCTGACAGATGATCGCTGAAATGAGAACACGGGAGGGGCACATGGATGGCTCCGTCGGTTAGGCATCTGACTCTTGATTTCCACGCAGGTCATGATCTCACAGCTCTTGAGTTCGAGCCCCGTGTCGGGCTCTGTGCTGACAGCTCAGAGCCTGGAGCCTGCTTTGGATTCTGTGTCTCCCTCTCTTTCTGCCCCTCCCCTGCTCATGCTGTCTCACTCTGTCTCTCAAAAATAAATACATAAGTATAAAAAAAATAAAAAAAAATACACCTCGTTGCCTAGGGACAAAAGTATGAGAGTATCAGCCATCCAGTTTAGGGAGCCAAACAAAAAAGCAATGAGGATCAGAGCAACATCATCAGCAATGTGAAAAGAGAGAGAAAATGCCACCAACTTGATGGTGGTGGCATGAGTGAAAGCATTGGACAAAGCTGAATCCCAGAGACCAACATGAAGGCGTAAGAGAAGACCGCAACCTGGAGAGGTGGAAGGACGCGGAAACCTCTCCCAAAGAAAATTTTCTAAGGAACCTGGGATTTTAGCTATCTCTTAATGTTTATTTTATTTTTGAGCGAGAGAGAATGTGCAAGCAGGGGAGGGGCAGAGAGAGAGGGAGACACAGAATCTGAAGCAGGCTCCAGGCTCTGGGCACGTCAGCACAGAACTGACGTGGGGCTTGAACTCACGGACCACAAGATCATGACCTGAGCCAAAGTCAGATGCTTAACCGACTGAGCCACCCAAGCACCCCCTAGCTATCTCTTGATGGGTGCTAAATCATAGATTTCTGTTTTATATTATTTAACATAATCCTATTGAATCTCAGGCTGATACGACTCAGAAAATTTCTTGAATAAAATTTTCTGTAAGAAAATTTATTAGCCCAGGGGCTCGTAGAGAAAGTTAATGAATATGTAAACTTTTCTCTCTTCTTAATTTAAATTAAAGATGGGGACAGATAGCACTTGTAGCCCAAGCTAGATTTCAGAACTCTGGAGACAGTCTAGCACAGGGGTTAAAAGTATATATCCTGGGTCCAACAGACCCAAGATCATACTATTCACTACCCCTAAGACTGAGGCCAGGGTAACCTGTCTACTCTTCATTTTTTTTTTTTCAACAGTAGAATGGAAATTGGAATAGTATATAACTCTTAGAATAATAAATGATAATATGCCCTCAATATATCTGCTATATTAACTCTATGGAGCATACAGAGAGCCAGGAATTACAAGAGGGAAGTCCAGATAGGGAGTAAATTTCCAAATACAGTAAAATCTTGGATTGTGAGTAACTTGTTCTGCGAGTGTTTTTTTGCAAGATAAGCAAACATTTATAATAAATCGTAACTTGATAAATGAGCCATATATTGCAACATGAGTAGTACATGACGCCGAATATCACATGATCTCAACTAAGCCAATGATTCTCCCTCCCTCTCTTTCTCTCTCTCTGTCTGCAGGATTGTGAGTGATAGTCTCCCATGCTCGGGTGCTTGGTCTCAGGCCACGGTGTTTGACAGAAATCAGTGATTTTTTTCAGAACGTTGGAAGGTGCCCACACTGGCACTCATGTATTTTTTGTCACTTCAAAGCACCTCTGGACAGTCCTTTGCTTTTCCCGACAAGAGGAAGCTTAGGAATGCTTTGCTTCATTCTAGGTCAGGCTGCCTGCAGATAGAGACCCTTTCCTCTGCCGCCTTATTGTCATACGGTGGATGACAAGAGTTTATTAATTCTGTACTGTAGTCAACATCCATGAGAGCATATACAATGGCCCCCATGCAGAAAAAGATTCCGCTGAGCCAACAGATAACAACGCTTCTGTTAGTGATAGTGAAAGTCGTCCTACACAATAACCCCCCTCCCTTTTGTCTCCCTCACACCAGTCATGAAGGTCTTTGAAGGTAAGTGCAGACTAATTGTGTATTCTTCTTTACATTTTGTATTTTCTTTATTATTTTGTATCAGATTACAGTCTTGTAATCATTTTTATATGACTATTTTGGGGTTGTGGAACGAATCAGCTGGGTTTCCGTGATTTCTTATGGGGAAATTCTTCTTGATACACAAGTGCTTGGATTACAAGCATGTTTCTGGAATGAATTATGCTTGCAAACCAAGGTGTTACTATACTGCAAATCAGATGCCAGGGCCTCCCCGGAAAGTCAGTGAAACAGGCTAAATGAACTGGGCGCGTGGGAATCCTACTGCCATCTGCTTGCTCTTCTGTGACTGTTAAACCGTCCATCTTAATCACCTTCAGGGCAGACTCCTAAAACGATGCTCTTCTCAATGCCTACACCTGAACCACCAACAGATAGGCTTTAATACAAGGGGTGTGCCTATCGCGCGAGGTAGGGCTGGGGGGAACTGCATTTTCCTACAGCCAACCCCTGAAATGGTGCATGTTTTTATGGAGACACGTCACTACCTGGGAATAACTGTCCTCATAAGTGCACGAGTGCACATGTATGTTGGTGGGGGTGAGGGCGTTTCAGAGAGCGTTTTTAATGGACTTGTTTAATAACCTGGCGTAATCCAGGAAACGTTCCTCCCCGCTGAAGGCAAAGTAGGAGAGAATTGGATTCTATGATCTCCAGAGGTAAATCTTAAGATTCCTGCGGACGGGTCAGAAATTAATTAACCAGGATAACGTGTTAAGAATAGCTGTAAACAGCCAAAGAATGGAGGATAGACCAGCATATAGATTAGTTCCCTTCGGTATAGAAATTCAAGACAGGAAGCTAAGATATTTCCCACTGGACTTCAACTTTCCACTTGTCCTTACTTTCAACTTCATAATGCTGGCTTCTCGGTGTCTCGTGTCTCTTTATGATTCATTTACATTTATGATTTGTTCCAAGTACCCTCTTTTATTATCTCAGCCTCCCGTTAAAGTGGAGACGACAGTAATACTCTCCCCCCAAATTGTTCCTCTCATGAAGCACGTGCGTGTAAGAATGAGCAGGCATTGACGGTTTTACAAGACCGCAGCCTGACCCAACTGGCCTTCACCTTCCATGCGGGCTGGAATGAATATACAAATTTGTACGCACTTCTGAAAAATAAATTTGAAAAGGACCAATTGGAAAAAAATAGTCCTGGTGACACTGGATTCTTAAAAAATACATAGTAGTTAGTATTAGGCAAGGAGTCTCTGTATCCCACTAACTTCGTTTGTGAATTTCTCAGACCTGGGAAAATCACAAGTTTTTTTGTTTTGTTTTTTTTCTTAAATTTCCTCCAGGGCAAAGATACAAGTCCTGAAAAAAAAAAAAAAAAACCAGGAGAGAGGGCTTTTATTAAAGTCAGAGTAAGTTTAAAAATGCAGTTGGGAGAACAATAACTGTACAGGATTATTATTTTGCCCAATTTTAGAGAAAGAGACCACAACACGACCTAAATTCTTGTTAGTATTCGGCCCACTAGGACACCTCATAATTCACACATGTCCCGACAAAGTACTATACTTCCCCTCCTCTTTATCATTTCTAAAATAGTATTATACTGACCAAAGTGAGAGATAGGCATGTCCATAAGAGTCGAAGAGAGGATTAAGATAATTTGAAATTGGGGGCGCCTGGGTGGCGCAGTCGGTTAAGCCTCCGACTTCAGCCAGGTCACGATCTCGCGGTCCGTGAGTTCGAGCCCCGCATCAGGCTCTGGGCTGATGGCTCGGAGCCTGGAGCCTGTTTCCGATTCCGTGTCTCCCTCTCTCTCTGCCCCTCCCCCGTTCATGCTCTGTCTCTCTCTGTCCCAAAAATAAATAAAAAACATTGAAAAAAATTAAAAAAAAAAAGATAATTTGAAATTAGATGCATAGAATTTTTATAGTCTATAAAAACTGAGCTACAAATAAGACCTGCCACATCCAGATCCCTATGAAATACTGATACAGAGAATGAATACAGCAGTAGAGCTTTATGGTTCTAGATTTCAGTTTGGACCATGGAAGCATCTAAACATCTCTAACATTATTATAGATACAGAGGATGCTTCATAATGAACACCATTCCAATGCTGACGTCAAACACCAAGCCTCCAAGAGAAGACAAAATTGAATTTTGCTTTTTGTGAAAACACAGGGATTTCCTGATTATGTTGGTTCTTTTAGCTCAGCATTTTACGAATGACCCTGACCTGAACAAACTGGGTAAAGGAGTCAGCAAGGCAAACTGTCAGACAGAAGGGTGACATTGATGACCAGGCAGATGTCATAATTCAGACTTGCCATCTGGCTGTCAAATGTGGACATGCCCATGCCCATGAGGAAACTTGGGGTGGGGGGTAGAGAGACAGAGGCTGGGCGGATGTACAGCCACAACCAGGGACCTAGCTCCCAGAATGATCCAGGTGTCCCCTCCCGAGTCCAGACCAGCCTGGGGAGCAGCATGAAAAGAAGGATGTCTCAGTCCTCAGCGGACAAATCTCCAGCAGCCCAATGGGATGAAGGCGTGGTTTCAGCAGGTGCACAACTCAGGGCTTCCCCCAGGAAAGAGTCTGCGACGCGCCATGAGTCTGCGACTGGTCCATGGCCAGGGTACATCGGTCCTCCTTCAGCTGCTTTGTAGACCGACTGTGGGAGCATTCCAGATGTGTGAAGGCTGGTTATGGTTTGCACATAGACCTCTTTGTGTTTGCCTCGCCGGAGAGTAAAAACACTCACGGGGACGCCCTCAGAGAGAGACAAGAGGGCCTGAGTGTTTCAACACTCGATATTCCATGTCCTGCGTGGACGCTATAGTGCCTGCATCTTGTCAACAATCCACGGTCCCCTTTGGTGTCTGTCTGGCAGCACGACATATTTAAAAGAGACAGAAAATGCTCTGAATGTTGGTTCTGAAAGGACAAATGTCCAAGCAAGAGCGAAGGCCAGGGTGTCAAATTCACTTCTCCAGGGCTTTTCTTTTCTAAGCACATGGAGGAAATATTGATGGAGGAAATTCATGTAGCTTTGGGTGGGCACGGGGGTGAGGTGGGGGCCCTGCAAGAGAGAAAAATGACACTGGCTGGTATGAAGAGAAGAAATCATGACATCAGCTTCGCATTTTGCAGCATATAACTCAGTAAGCAGAAGCTTCTGTCCCATTCCAGGACTCGCCTAAAAAAATGGCGCCTGAAAATGTGAAAACAGAAATCACCAGTTAGGCCGCGCAGTGTCGTTTCCTTCACAGGGCAGGGGGTCTACGCCAGGGCGACCGCACTGCTAAACGAAATGCTTACAACCTGCTTTGCAAATTGGCAACCTTTCCAGAATTTTGCCAGGAGAGCGGTGTCCTACATCTTCTATTCTGGTCAACAGATCACCTCCATTTTTTTTCTTTTTTTTTCTTTCTTTTCATTGCGGGAAGAACACAACTGGAGAGACGCACTTTTAACAAAATGTTAAGTGTGCAATCTGGCATTGTTCATTATAGGCCCAGTGTTGGACAGCATACATCTAGAACTTTCTCAGGTTCTATTAGTGAAACTTTGTACCTGTGTGAACAGCAACTCCCCTTTCTCTCCCCCACCACCCCCAACAAGCCCCTGGAAACCACTGTTCTGCTCTCTGTTGCTGAGTCTGACTTTTTTAGATACCTCATATGAAGACAGTCATGCGGTATTTGCTCTCCTGTGACAGGCTTATTTCACTTAGAATAATGTCCTCCAGGTCCATCCACGTTGTAGTATGTGACAGGATTTTCTTCTTTTTGATGGGTGAATAATCTTCCTCTGTGTGTGTGTGTGTGTGTGTGTGTGAGTGTGTGTATCACATTTTGTTTTTTAAATTCATTTATTTTATTGAGAGAGACAGACAGAGAGAGAGAGAGAGAGAGAGAGAGAACACAGAGGAGGGGCAAAGATAGATGGAGAGAGACAGAGAGGCTCCTCTCTGTCAGCACAGAGCCCGACCATGCAGGGCTCAATCTCACGAACCGTGAGATCATGACCTAAGCTGAAACCAGGAGTCGGACACTTAACCAACTGGGCTACCCAGGAACCTCCGCATTTTCTTTATTCATTTATCCATCTATGGACATTTAGGTTGTTCCTACAACTTGGCTATTGTGAGTAACACAGCAATGAACATGGGAGTGCGCGTGTCTCTTCAAGATCTCGATTTCAAGTCTTTGGATAAATACCCAGAATTGAATTCGCTGGATCAGATAGTAATTTTATTTTTGTTTTCTTGAGGAGCCACCATACTGTTTTCACAGTGGCTGCACCAATTTACCTTCCCATCAACAGTGCAAGAGAGGTCTGATTTCTCCATATCTTCGCCAACATTTGGTATCTTTTTTTTTTTTTTGGACAATAGCCATCCTAACAGGTGCCAGGAATCACCTCCAAATTTCACCATACGTGTTTCCTTCGTTGCTCTAAAAAGTCATCATGATACAGAGTCAGGACACATTTTACAACAGTCTTCAGTAGAAAAGAGAGTTTCAAAACTCAACATTTTGGACTAAAAATATAGAGACCACCGGGAAGCTAAAATGGTGTAAAGAAAAGTAGAGAAAGGAGCCTAAGAATTAGAGTCACACACACACACACACACACACACACACCAAAAAAAAACAAACAAAAACAATCAGGTTTGACTCCAAACCCTGTCATAATAATAGCGTAGTACTTGGCAAGTCATGTCCTCACTGGGGCTCTGTTGGTTATGAGAATTACAGGAGGAAATGTGTACAAAAGGTCTTTGAAAACTATAAGAGACCATAAAATGGAGGAATATATTAATATTATGGCTAATACTTGAGCTTCCTGCAGTCAATGGTATTTGACTGCAGAATAAATTCCTTCATTTTTTTCCACTTATGTTGAATTTTGCCTGACACTTGGGTAACCAGATATGGGACAGATGTGGTCTGCTGGGAAGCCCATCTCAAAATTATAATTGTGTGTGCTTATTGATCCAAAAGGATATCCAAAATGTAGATGTAAATAGAGTATGGGATAATTAATTCAATATAGCAAATATATATGGAGGACCTATTACATATATACATATACATATGCGGTGGTGTCCTGGATGTTAAGAATAAGTAGATGGGTCCAGCATATCTCTTCCTCCAAGGAGATGAGAATTAAGAAAATAGGTATGCCAAGGAGAAAGAGCAGAGGAGGGCAAATGAGAGCCATGCACACGATCATTTTAACCAGGACATATTTATGAAGCATTGGTCTAGGTACTATGAATACAAAATTGAAGCAGACAGAGTTGCTGGCCTTAAGGAGCTTATAGTTTACTTAGGGGTGCCAATATGCAATAAATCCAACAGAATATTACAGGCATTATCACAGAGAACTATGTATAGATCTTCACGCCTAAGTCTTTATCACATACCTCTAACTCCAGGTATATATATTTGACTGTCTACCTGAGATACCCGGGGAGACATTTAGTGTGCAACTCAGAATTAATACATCCAAAATGGAACTACTCATTCCCCGCCAAAAGATGCTCCTCCTGCTGGACTCCACAGGGCAGGAAAGAGCCCTCCCCACCTCTCAGTTGCTCAAGCAAACACCTTGAAGTCATTCTTAACTCTCTCTTCCCTTGGTCAATGCATCGTGTGTGTGTGTGTGTGTGTGTGTGTGTGTGTGTGTACCTCCTTCCCATCTACTCCTTCAGTATATCCATTGGCTCTCCTTGCAGGATATATCCTGAATTGAAGCATCTCTCACCACCTCCACCGGTCCACATCACGACCATCTTCTGGATAACTACAAAGCCTCCTGCCTGGCCTCTTTGTCCCCGCCCGGGCTCAGTTACAGACTACTGTCAGCACAGAGCTGCAGTCATTTTTTAAAAAGCCTAAGTCGGATTACATTAGCGTTCCCCTTAAAATTCCTCAATATTCCCTGAGAAAAACCCAAGCTTCCTCCAAGTTCCATAGCCCTGTCATCTCGTGTCCTACAATTCTCTACCCCACTCACATCTTTCTACACTGGCCACCTTGTTGATTTTTTTAAGTGTTAAATGCATACTTGCCACTGGGCTTTTGAGACCACAGGGCTCCCTGCCTAGCATGATATTCTTTCAGTTGCCCAAATGGCTTGTTGTCTTACTTCATTCTGGCTCCTGTTCAAATGTCACCTTATGGGTGAGACTTGCTGTGACCATCCTCTATCATATGGCATTCCCTCCAGGAAGTCTCTCAATTTCCTTCATGTTATTCCCTACCCTGAATCACAAAAGTATATACCATATATTTAATTGTTTTTATTTGTCTTTATCTCTCTACTAGATTGCCATCTCCAAGAGACTAGAGACCATGTTGCATTCAGTACTATATCTTTAATGATGGAACAAGTGTGTGATATATGGTGTTAATAAATATTTACTGAAAGAGCAAATGTAAGGTAGTTCCAAAAATTCTACATAAATTTCAAGTCGATCAGGAAAGTATACACACAGAAATTGATATCTGAATCGTGTCTTAAAAAATTTTATATTTCCCAGGTAGACAAGATCGAGAACAGCCTGCCAAGCAAAGCAATCAGCATGCACAAAGGCATTGATGACATGAGCCAGCTTGGTCGGTTCTCAGAATGTCAATCAATTCAGTATGTCCAAAGATACTGTGTGAGGGAAAGAAGAGAGAAACAGGCAGACCCAGAGCTTGAAGAAGCGTTCATGTCATTCTCAGGACTTTGGACTGAGACTGATGAAGAAGCAACATCGAAGAGTTTTAATCAATAATGAGATGTGTTCAGCTATGCATTTTTGAAAGGCAACAGGGGGTAGGATGGATAGGTAGGCATAAGACTCAAAAAAAGGAGTTATGTTGGAAGACCATTGCAACTATTGAGTTATAAAGCTGTAGTAGCAGTAGGCATGGTAAGTGTATAAAAATATTAAAGAAGGAGAGTTGGTTTCAACAGTACTTTAAAGAATTATTCACCATGATAGGGGTTCCTGGGTGGCTCAGTTGGTTAAACATCCAACTTCAGCTCAGGTCATGATTTCGCTGGTCATGGGTTCGAGCCTTGTGTCAGGTTCTGTCCTGACAGCTCAGAGCCTGGAGCCTGCTTCAGATTCTGTGTCTCCCTCTCTCTCTGCTCGTCCCTCGCTTGCACTCCGTCTCTCTCTCAAAAATTAATGAACGTTAAAAAAAAGAATTATACACCACAATCAAGTGGAATTTATTCCTAGGCTGCAGCCTAGTTCAGTATTTGCAAATCAATCAACATGATACACCACATCAATAAAAGAAAAGATAAGAACAATATGATCTTGTCAATAGATACAGAAAAAGCATGTGACAAAATACAGCATTCCTTCTTGATAAAAACCCTCAAAAAAGTAGGGATAGATGGAATACACCTGAACATCATGAAAGACACGTAGCTAATATCATCCTCAATGGGGAAAAACTGAGAGCATTTCCCTGATGATCAGGAACAAGACAATATGTCCATTGTCACCATTACTATTTAACATAGTTCTGGAAGTCTTAGCCTCAGCAATCAGACAACAAAAAGAAACAAAAGGCATCCAAATTGGCAAGGAAAAGTCAAACTTTCACTATTTTCAGATGACATGATACTCTAATGTAGAAAACCCGAAAGACTCCACAAAAATTTCCTAGAACTAATACATGAATTCAGCAAAGTCATAGGATATAAAATCAATGTGCAGAAATCTGTTGCATTTCTATACACTCATAACAAAGCATCAGAAAAAGAAATCAAGGAATGATCTCATTTGCAATTGCACCAGAAACAACAAGATACCCAGGAATAAACCGAACTGAAGAAGTAAGAGATCTGTAGTTATAAAAACTATAGAACACTTATGAAAGAAATTGGAGAGGACACAAAGAAATGGAAGAACATTCTATGCTCATGGACTGGAAGAACAAACATTGTTAAAATGTCTATACCATCTGAAGCAATCTGTACATTTAATGAAATCTCTACCAAGATAACACCAGCATTTTTCACAGAGCTAGAACACACAATCCTAAAATTTGTATGGGACCACAGAAGGCCCTGAATAGCCAAAACTATCCTGAAAAAGAAAAACAAAACTGAAGCATCACAATTATGAATTTCAAGCTATATAACAAATCTGTTGCCATCAAGACAGTATGGTACTGGCACAAAAACAGACACGTAGATCAATGGAACAGAGTAGAAAACTCAGAAATGGGCCCACAACTGTATGGTCAACTCATCTTTGACAAAGCAGGAAAGAATATCTAAAGGAAAAAAGTCTCTTCAACAGATGGTGCTCGGGAAACTGGAGCATGCAGAACTGACATGCAGAACAATAAAACCGGACCACTGTCTTAGACCATACACAAACATAAATTCAAGATGGATGAAAGATCTAAATGTGAGACAGGAAATCATCAAAATCTTAGAGAAGAACACAGTCAGCAATTTCTTTGACTTTGGCCAGAGCAACTTCTTATGAGACACATTGCTGAAGGCAAGGGAGACAAAGGAAACATGAACTATTGGGACTTCATCAAGATAAAAATCTGCTGCACAGTGAAGGAAACAATCAACAAAATTAAAGGGCATCCTAATGGGAGAAGATATTTGCAAATGGTATATCTGATAAAGTGTTAGTATCCAAAATCTTATCAAACTCAACATGCAAGAACAAAACAAAATAAAACTCAGTTAAGAAATGGGCAGAAGACATGAATAGACACTTTTTCAAAGAAGACATCCAGATGACTAACAGACACATGAAAAGATGCTAAACATCACTCATTATCAGGGAAATACAAATCAAAACCATGATGAGATGCTACCTAACACCTGTCAGAGTGGCTAAAATTAACAACACAAAAACAGCTGATGTTGGTAAGGTTGTGGAGAAAAAGGAACCCTCTGGCACTGTTGGTGGGAATGCAAACTGGTGCAGCCACTCTGGAGAACAGTATGGAGGTTTCTCAAAAAACTAAAAAGAGAACTACCCTATGATCTAGCAATTGCAATACTAGGTATTTACACAAAGGATGCAAACATGCAGATTCAAAAGGGTACATGCACCCCAATGTTTATAGCATCATTATCAACAGAAGCCAAACTATGGAGAGAGCCCAAGTGCCCATTGACTGATGAATGGATAAAGGAGATGTGGCATACGTATACAAGAGAATATTACTCAGCCATCGAAAAGAATGAAATCTTAACATTTGCAATGATGTGGAGGGAACTAGAATGTATTATGCTATGCGAAATAGTCAATCAGAGAAAGACAAATATATGATTTCACTCATATGTGGAATTTATGAAAGAAAGCAGATGAACATATGGGACAGCGGGGAGAGAAGAGAGGGAGACAAACCACAAGAGACTCTTAATGGAGAACAAACAGGTTGACAGAGGAATTAGGTGGGAGATGATCTAGATGGGTGATGCGTCCTAAGGAGGGCACCTGTTGTGATGAGCAATGGGTGTTGTGTGTAAGTGATGAATCACTGAATGCTACTCCTGAAACCAATATGGCACTGTTTGTTAACTCACTAAAATTTAAAAGAAAAGAAGAGTTGGTTGTGAGCGAGCCAGGAAGACTGAGAGAAAGAATACATCAAGATGTCGCTTAGATATCCATCTTGGGTAACTGGGTAGGTGGTAATGTCATATGTTAATATTAGGAATGCATTAATAAGAAGGGTTTTGAGGGGAGATATAAACTGCTAGGATATTAAGCAGAGAACAAGGCACAGTCAAATGAGTAATTAAGAGGAATTTAGTAGAGAGCCAATTACAGAAGTATGTGCAGGGCTTAGGGAAGCCAACAAGGAGTAGTGCCTTATCCCAGGGCAACAGAGGCTATCACAGAGGGACTGGTCACTAGAAGCCAGAAGTTGTCCTTAGTAGGAACTAATCCTTACGTAGAACAATGAAAAACTAGAGGAATATACACTCGGAATTCACTCTTTCTTCTAGTCCTCTGGACCCCTGCTGGGGATTTCTATTGGGTAAACCCAACAAGAAGACAGAAAGTGAAGATGCCCATTAATATAATCCATAGAAGTAAGCCTCTCTGGATGCAGAGTAAAGGATGGAGAGCAGTTTCAATGGGAGAAAGAAAATATTCAGTCCACTTCTTTTGCCCCTCAGCATCTAATCTTGTTTTTTGGATGAAAACTATCGTGATCCCAGCACAGGAGACACATAAAATCCTATTGGATGCTGTTTCCTCTCAGATATATACTGAGTCCTACTGCTATACTCTCAGTCATTCTGCCATCAAAAACTTAACACATTAGTTACTCTCAATACTCTCCATATAAGGTGTAATGTAGCAGGGGCGAAGAGAATCAACTAATATAAAACACAGTTCTACTTGCAAAGATGGTCAGGAGACCCAGTGGATAATCATACCAACATTCTTTTACCACCCATCTCATAGTTCCTTCCATGCAACTTGGTCTGACAGGGTGTAGCTGAACCTTCACTTTTTGTGGGTAATGATTGCTCGGTCATCCTATGTTTATTGGGATGCCATGGTTTTCCTTTTATCAGAGCTGTTGGGCAAGAAAGCAGCACTCGGAGGTGTCACAGTGAATCCACCAAGTTCCAAGCTTAGCCCTTTCTGCCCCCAGGGTTCATCAAGGCAGGATGGTGGGAGAAAAAGGCTGAGATCTATAGGGTGACTTATCTTGACAATGAGATTATTGAAAGCCTCTGAAGTAGATACTGCCTGGAATCTAGGGATATTTACATATTTACATACAATTACATCTATATACAATTACATACAAATTTACATACAAGTATTTACATACCCTGTGCCCATTCCAAAATCTCATTCACTTACCACTTGCCCCAGAACTTCCTGTACAAAATTTTCAACTTGACAGGTCCTTATCCAGGAGGTCAACTCATCAGCCACTTCCCATGAATTAATGTAGATCCATAGCAGATCACCCCTCCTCCCACGGGAAGTGGACAACTAGATATAGGGTATGGATTTAGGCCTTCTGGGAGACTTTCCCTTCAGCACGATCATTCAGGGACTGCCCTGCATAAGACTATAATGTACACGCTATGCCGATAACATCTGTAAACCAGGGTCACATTATTTCCTCCTCCATTGGCTGGTCATAAGAAACTTCCATGTGGCCATGGGTATGGGTCAAGGCAGAAGTTACAAAGTAGTAGGAGCAGGTAGGAGTCTGAACTGCCTGCTTATTACACAGCGTATTTGTACTTTCCGGACCCACTCGGGTTCAGTTTTGTGTATACAATCTTTATTTTACAATGGGACGCTACCATTCGATGGATCAGATAATACCCAGTTCATTAGGAGAAGTTAGAATTGGGTGGTCATTTCATTTGTCATGATCAGGCATAATCAGGAACTCTTTTCAACTGGAGAATTGTTGGCAGAGAGAACATGTCCATACTCTGAAATCTAGAACTTGTTCTGTGAATGTTCTCTTGAGGTCTTCCAGAACTTTCTGAGAACCAGTTACTTCCAACACTATTGGATGTAGTGGGGCATATGACCCAAGTGCCAGAACAGCTTGCAGTGCGGCATGAACCTGCTTCAGAGCCTTCTCTTCTGATCCGTTCGAAACTAATGTCCTTGTGGGTTACCTGATAAATGGATTGGAGCAGCATGCTTCACTATGCTATATGCTGCCTTTATAATTCAAAGAAAACTATCCATCATGTGCTTTTTTCTTTAGTGAGTGGTGTAAGGGAATATCCTAAGGGTCCCTAAAATTAGACCCCTAGAAACTTCACCAGTATATTCAAGGCCCTGAAATTTTGTGGTTATTTTCACTCTTGTGTTTTATGAAGTTATCTAGGGCTCTAGAAGAAAAAATAGTGGGAAATAATATGCATTCACATGGCAGAGACAGCAGCCTACTATTGTTTAACTGTTTTACTTTGGGCCATGTCAGTTCCTTGTCATAATACAGTCCAAATGGAACCTGATACTTGATTTGCCTCAAAACATCACGCTGGCACCGACATTCGGTGGCTTTATGCCTATTGGACCTGGTTGGCAGGAAATTGCAAGAACCTTAGTTTAAAAATATGTTCTGGGGGTGCCTGGGTGGCTCAGTCAGTTAAGCATCCAACTCTGGATTTTGGCTCAGGTCACGATTTCACGGTCACAGGATTAAGCCCCAAACTGAGCATGGAGACTTTTTGGGATTCTATTTCTCTCTCTCTTTCTCTCTCTCTCCCCTTCCCCCACTAGCTCTATCTCAAAATAAATAAACTTAAAAAAGAAATATATATATATATAGAAATAAAAAATATATATTTATATGTATATAAATATATATTTATATAAATATACAAATATATATAAATAAATATAAATATATTTATATAAATATAAAAATAAATAAATATATATAAATATAAACACATATATGTAAAATAAATACATATATATATGTATATGTATATATTCTGGATAAAATACAAGTTCTTTGTCAGATAGATGTATTGTGAATATTTTCGTCTTGGCTCTTACCTGTTATTCGCTTTCTTTTTTTTTTTTTTTAATTTTTTTTTCAACGTTTTTTATTTATTTTTGGGACAGAGAGAGACAGAGCATGAACGGGGGAGGGGCAGAGAGAGAGGGAGACACGGAATCGGAAACAGGCTCCAGGCTCCGAGCCATCAGCCCAGAGCCTGATGCGGGGCTCGAACTCACGGACCGCGAGATCGTGACCTGGCTGAAGTCGGAGGCTTAACGACTGCGCCACCCAGGCGCCCCTGTTATTCATTTTCTTTAATGTATCTTGTGCTGAACAGAGTTTTAAATTTTGACAAAATTTTATTTATCTTTTTTTTTCTATTATGGTTAAAATTTTGTGTATTCTAAGAAACTTTTACTTACTACCTCCCCCTTCCTTTTTATTTTTACTCCCTAGAATACTCTGTGTAAGATGGTATTATTCTAACCCTTAATAGTTTGAGAAATTCAAAGATGAGGCCATCTGGACCTAGATTTTCTTATGAGAAGGCTTTTTTTTTAAATGTTTATTTATTTATTTTGGGGGGCGGGGAGGGACAGAGAGAAAATCTCAAGTCGGCTCTGCACTGTCAGCACAAGAGCCTGATGTGAGGCTTGATCTCATTAACTGTTAGATCATGACCTGAACCGAATTCAAGAGTCAAATGTTTAACAGACTGAACCACCAGGAGCCCCAGTAAATGAAAAACTAATAAACAAACAAACAAACAAATAAATAATTCAAGCTTTCCAATAGGTATAAAATATTCGTATTTTCTCTTTGTTCTTCTGTAAGGTTTATTTTTTGAGGATTTTTATATATTTCATTCAAATTAGCACATTATCTTCATAAAATATGTGACATTTTCTTATTTTTTAGATGCCTCTAAGATCTTAACTAATATTCATTTTTCATCACTGATTGTTGTAATTTGTGTTTTCTCTTTTCCTTGATCATTTTTATTAGGGGCTTATTAATTTTATTGTACACCCCCCCCCCCCCACAAAGAACCAGTTTTAGCTTTGTTGATTTTCTCAACTGTTGGTTTCTTTTCTATTGTATTCTTACTTGCCAGTATCTTTTTTATTTCTTTCCTTCTACTTTCCTAATCTTGAGTTTGCTATTATTTTTATAGTTTCTTGAGATGGAAACTTAAATTTTCACCTTTTTTTTTCTAATATATGTACTTCAGGGAGTTCTTTTCCTCCATGAATTGCCTTAGCGGGATTTCCATAAGTTTGCTGTGTTGTATCTTTGTTACCATTTTCTTAACATGTTTTGTAATTTCCATTTTGATCTCTTCTTTGACCCATGAATAATTTAGAAACATAGGTTTAATTTCCATGCATTAAAATATTTCTATTTGTCCTTTTGCTATTGATGTCTGGTTTAATTCCATTATGGTGAGGAACACAATCAGAGTGGTTTCAATCTTTTGAAATTTGTTGATGCTTTCTTTATAACCCAGCATGTGGCCAGTTTTAGAAAGTGTTCTTGTGTCTTTAAAGTTTTAATCATTTTTGAATACAGTATTCTCTATTGTCAATCAAATCAACCTAGTTAACATTCTTATCCACATAATCTGTATCTTTACTGATTTTTTTTTGTTTGCATTTTCTATTGTGCATTGAAAGAGGAGCCTTAGTATTTCACTATGATTTTAGATTTGTGTTTTTCACCTTTTAATTTTTGTCTTTTTGCTTTATATATTTTGAAGAATGTTTTTTATATTCATGTATCAAAATGTTGTGATTTCTTCCTGATAGATTCGGCATTATCATGGTAAAATGTCTTTCTTTAGTAATGTTTTTTGTCTTAAAATATAACGTGTCTGATATTAGTATAGATTCACTAGCTTTCTTTATTTTTTTATTTTTTTTAATTTTCTTTGAGAGAGAGATTGTGCATGTGCACAAGTGGGAGAAGGGCAGAGGGAGAGGGAGAGAGAGAATCTTAAGCAGGCTCCAGGCCCAGCACAGGGTCCGATGTGGGGCTTGATCTAATGACCGTGAGGTCATGACCTGAGCTGAAATCAGGAGTCGAAGGTTCATTGTGTATCTTTTTCCATTCTTTTTCTTCAAACTTCATGCTCTCCTAAGCATCATAGTTTTTCATTGAGTCTAACAATAATATTCTTTTACTAGTAGTATTTAGTTCATTTATGTTTTACATAATTATGGATACATTAGGGTTTATATTGACTACCTTTTGTTTTCCATTTCATCTATTTATATTTCTCTTTTGTTCTTCTTTTCTTACTTTCTTTTGAGGTAATAAATTCTTTATTATCTATTTTTTCCTTCTATTAACTTGTTACTTTTAAATTATTATGTTAGTGACTATAATAGGCGTTCTTGGCTTATTACACTATAATATAAATGATAACTTTTACCACTTTCTTGACATTTCTAGAAGCCTTTATATTCCACTTACTTCCAATCACTGTTGCATACCATTGCCATGCATTTCTAGTTCTGCATATAATTTATGTTCTGCCCACATTAAGATTATTGTTTTGTACTATCAGATTTAAATTTCCATATATTTTTCCATTACATGATTCTTTATTTCCTCCAATATTTCCATGGTTCCATCTGTAATCATTTTTCTTCGAACTGAAGGATTGGGCTCTGTATTCTTTAGTTTTTCCTTTAGTGCAGTCTATTTTTGACTAATTCTCGAACTCTGTCTAAAAACATATGTATTCCACTTTCATTTTTGAAGGATGTTTTTACTGGATATAAATTCTATGTTTTTATTGGATATAAACTGGTTCTTGATTTTTTTCAACCCTTGAAAAATGTTATTCACCGCCCCTGGCTTCCATCACTTCTGTTGAGACACTGCGTTACTGTTGTTCCTGTAAAGGTAATGTGCTTATATTTCCTCTAGTTGTTTTTAAGACTTTTATTTTAAGCAATTTGACTACAATTTGCCTAAGTTCTCTCTGTGTTCATCTTGTTTTTCAGTTTTCAGTTTTAAAGTTTTTCAGTTTTGGAATATCCACAGCTTCTTTTTTATAGATTTATCTATTAAAATTTTCCATACTTTCATCTACTTTGTTCTTCCTGTTCTGTTTCCTCTAGCATAATAATCTTAGTTTTACTAAAAGCCTCATCTGCTAACTCCAATATATTGATCTGTGGATCTGCACCTATTATATTATTTTTCTGTTGTTTATCAGTCAGCTTTATTTCTTTGCATGATTAGTAACTTTGACTTTTTTTCCAGATACCGCATACTAAGGAACCATTCCAGAAGATGTTTTCTAGAATGTTCCTTTTTTTTCCTCTCTTAGGCAAACAAAGTGAGGTTCTGATCAACTCAGTTGTCAGAAATTGAGCTGGGGCACTGCTGGGTTGCAGTGTAGTGAGAATCATCTCCTCTATGGCTTACTTCTGCCCTCAGGACATGGACCTCTGATCTTCTGACTGAAAGCCTGAAGAGTCTCCATTTCCTCTTGGATTAAGAGATCCAAACCTTCCCTGCTTGGGTTCCAGCTTCATGTGTCCTCAGACTCTGGCAGATGTCTTGTAGTAAGGTCAATGCTATCCCAGCAGTTTTTTTGTTTCCCAAGCACACAAGACTGTGAGAGGTTTTACTCTGTCTTTTAAAATCTTCCGTCCTAGTTCTCCTCTTCCACAAAGCAGCAGAACCCGGGAAATGTTCCATGGGAATCCAGTGGTGCATTTAGGTCCCTGTGAGTTTTCATCTGGACACACCAGCTCTGCGGCTTTGCTGGTTTCCTTTCCCCTATAGAGTCTCTTTGCTTGGGGAAATCCAATGCTCAACCTATGCCCATAGTTAATAAATGTCCTTAAGGCTTAAAAAAAAAAAAAAAGAGCTGGATGCTATCTGTGTTCTTCAGAAACATTTTCCCTTACTAAAAATTAGTATATCTAGTTCTTCTTGTTTCTGAAGTTTCCTGGTATCTTTTTAAAATATGATGTTTTTGTAATGAATCCAGATTTTCTTCTAGTGGAAGCATTAGTCTATATCCAACCTGAAAGCAGAAGTCTTGCTTATTTAATTTTATATAAATCTTCATGGTGTAGTTTGGAATCTCTAAGAGGAAACTTTGTCACTGCTACCATTTACGATTCATTATTTTTCATACATTTTTAATAGGCATTGAACCAGAACATCTGAATATTGCAATCAAAATTCAGTGTTAATAGTTCTTAAATCATTACGGTACTGGTGCGTCAATGGACAAATCAGTGCATCATAATGGAAAGAGAGAAATAAGAGATATCCACATTTGGTATGTGATAAAGCTAGCATTTTGAATTCATGAGAAAAATAAATGGCTTATTAAGCAATGATGTCGAGACAACTAAAAAATATTTAGGGGAAGAAAGTAAAGTTTTTTCTTTTAATGTTTATTTATTTTTGAGACAAAGAGAGACAGAGCATGAATGGGGGAGGGGCAGAGAGAGAGGGAGACACCAAATCCAAAGCAGGCTCCGGGCTCCGAGCTGCCAGCGCAGAGCCCGATGGGGGGCTCGAACCCATGAACCGTGAGATTGTGGCCCGAGCCAAAGTCAGACGCTTAACCAACTGAGCAACCCAGAAGCCCCAAAAGTGAAGTTTTATCTATGCTTTATACCTTATATCAAAATAAATTCCAGGCTGATCACAGATCTAAACATAAAAAAAAATAAAAGTATAAAATACTAAAAGAAAACAGGAGATTAAAAAAATATATATAATCATTAGGATAAAGAAGACCTAAGTATAAGTCAAAAGCCATATTGAATTCAAACCCTTAAAGGAAAATATTAACAAATTTGAACATTTTTTGTGTAGTAAAACCATAAGAATCTAAGTCTCAAAATGAACAATGAATTAAGAGCATTCATAACTCGTATGAGGCAAAAGACTAAATCTCCTGGTATATAAACTCCTGTAAATCAATATGATGAAGACCAACAACCAAATAAGCAAATTGGAGAAAAAATACAAATAATTGTCAGTGCAGATTCTTCAACACATGAAAAGATTCCTATCTTCGCTTGCAATGCAAAGAATGCAAATATAATCTTCATTGACATGCCGTTTTCAACGTTCAAGTCCACGAGTCTCAACCAGTTTACTTACATACAATCTGGTGAAGATGTCAGAAAATAAGCACTTTATTATGTGGGTGAGTGTAAACCAGTACAACTTCTACGAAGAGCAATTATCAAGATCATTTTCTCCTTTAACAAATATGTATTACTATACCACTATGTTATTGGGACAATGGACATTCTGAGAGACCTCATGGATTAGCCAGCGCAGAAAACAATAATTAAATGAGTATCTATAATAAAAGGTAATAAACTTAAAGAAAGGACCATAATTGGATACCACAGCAACATCAGGAAAAGTATTCCAAAAGAAATGACATGTAAGTAGAATTCTGAAAAGAGGGAATTAGTTGAATATGCAAATCTCTTCCTACCCTCCTCTGCCTTGCGGTGTATGGGATGGATTCAGACCTCTTCTCCTGTGGCTTCGATGTGAATTCAGCCAATGAGAAGCACTGTGGGATTGTGGATTTTGGGAGGAGGGAAAGGCTTGGTATTGGCCCCTTCTTCCTTTTTTTTTTTTTTTTCATTAGGGTCTCAAGCAATGGCTGCATCTCCTCAATGACTCCAGGTCCCACAAGATATTCTCTCTCTCTCTCCATGCCCCAGCTTCTGCTCTGAGTCTAACATCTACCTGAATTCTGGACTCAAATAACACGATCTTATCTCTTTATCCCTCCATGCCAAAGAAGGGTAACTATTTCTTGTTCTTGGCAATCTGAGTTGTATCACCTCCCTTGTGTGCTTTCTCAGTTCTTCAGTCATCTATGTGACCAGTTCCCTTTACTAGCTTTCTTTCTGTCTGAAACTACAGTGGTTTCCATTTTCCTGAGTGGACCTTGACTGAAACATGAGATGAGGAGCGCTAGTGCTCCAGGAAGAGAGAGTAGCATATCCTAAAGGCAAGTCTAGCTGGAGAAGAAGAGAGAAAGAAATATGACGGAGAAATGGGGCAGAAAAAGGAAGTGGTGTGATTGGAGATCAGGCGCTTGCAGGTGAGGCAATCCATTGATGAGATGTTTTTGGAAGGGTCACCCTGGGGGGGGGGGGTCACACTGAAAGTAGGAGTGCAGTCAGGAGACTGCAGTAGAAATCTAGGCCAATGATAATGGCCGCCTGAATGAAAACAGTGGCAATGGGAATAGAGAGTGAATGACCTGGAAGGATATTTAGAAATACGGATGGGTAGAGTTTGTTGGTTACTTGGATGGAAAGAGAGACAGAAAGGAATGAAGAACCACTGCCTTTTCTTTCTCCATTAATTCCTCATTTGATTGCATAAAGGATGTTACAGAATAGACATTTTTCCAGTACTTTCATTTAGGGGTTCCCCAATGAGTTCTTAGTATGCTGCTCTAGTAAAACAGGTGAAGCATTCGGGTATTTCCACATATATCTTTATGTCTTTGACACCTGGGCTTGTGAGAGAGTTTATCACAATACTTCAGGTCATTGACCTGAATTAGGTTAGTGCTACTGTGCCAGAGATAAATGAAGCCTCTGTTTGGCCCAGTGGTCTATTGAGGTTGGTCATACAAAGGAATCCTTGTACAACCCAGACAAATCCGTAATAAGGAAAATGCCAGTCACTACTACAAAGTTCAATTAAGAAAAAAATGTATTGCTATGTGTTCAAACCAGTTTATAATCATTTATTGAACCTATTCTGGGAAATTGGAGTAAAATGTAAAAAAAAATAAAAACACAAGTAGATAAGAGTTATTCACAGTTCAGTTAAGAAAGGAAGGAAAAGGAGCACTCTAAAGAGAATGGGCTATAAATCTTCATCAAGCCTCTAAAGTTTGAAAGTTGAAGGTCTGTTGTTTACAATTTGTCTCCCTCTCGCAATGAACTGTTAGAAAGAGGTAGTTTGGAAGGGTGAAGGAAGGACAGGGAGGAGTGGTCAGGAACCACAGAAATCCTGACTCTCCACTGTAAATCACCATCCTGAAGGCCCTTGAGGGTCTAGTCCACTTCCTGCGCTGACAGTGCAGTGGGGGCAATTAAGAACTCAACTCTGGGATCAAGATGTCTGAGATCAAATCCTGATTTCGTATCCTGGTGGTCATATCATTACTACCACTAGAGGAGCAGGTTATTTAATGTCTCTATTCCTTAGTATTCTCATCTATAAAATAGGATATTCATAGAAAGATTAGAAAACAATTCCATTTACAATAGCACCAAGAAGAATAAAGTAAAGATGAATAAACTTAACCAAAGAGGAAAAGACTTGTAGACTAAAAAGTATAAAACATTTTGAAAGAAATTGAAGACACCAATAAATGGAAAGACGTCCTGTGTTCATGGATTGGAAGACAAAATACTGTTAAGATGTCAGCACTGCACAAAGTGACCTACAAATTTAATACGACCCCCATTAAATTCCCAGTAGCATTTTTTTGCAGAAATATAAAAAATTATCCTGAAATTCATATGAATTCTCAAGGGATCCCGAATGGCCAAAACAATTTTTGAAAAAGAACAAAGTTGGAGATCTCACCTTTCCTGACTGCAAAACGTCACCACAAAGCTACAGTTATCAAAAGAGTGTGGTATTGGTGTAAAGACGGTCATTTAAAGCAATGGAATTGAGTAGAAAGCCTAGAAATAATCCTTGGAATAAAAGGACAAATGATTTTTGACAAGAGTACCAAGACCATTCCATGGGGAAAGGACAATCTCTTCGACAACTGATGTTGGTGAAACTAAATAGCCACATGCAAAAGGATGAAGTTGGGCCCTTACCTTGTATCATATACAAAAACTAACTTCAAATGGGTCAAACACCTCAATGTTAAGAGTTCAAACTATAAAGCTGTTAGAAGAATAGCAAGATTAAATGCATGTAAAGCTCTTAGAGCCAGCAATGCCTGGCTCTAAGTAAATGACACAACCTCTACCTAGCTCCTGTATGATTGGCTCCATGGGGCAAAGAGTGGGATGTTGATTTAGCAGTGCAGCTGAGGGAGGGCTTATTCCCTACACTCACTGAACACAAAACCAAACAACTGAAAAAAAAAATGGAGAAGTCTAAAGGCACAGGGACCACTGAAATCACAGACTCTAACGTTGAATCACATTTTGTAGTTCATGCTATTAGTGGTGGGACACTTCTCAACAACATCTGAGGAAATTCTGGTGAAGGCAAAGTTGCTTTCACCCCACGAGGAAACCTACTACTTCTTTTGCGCTCTGGTTTCTTGTCTGCTTACTTATGCTTATCTGTCTCATTAAAGCAGCTACTATTTGGTATAGTTCTACTCTTTCTCTCTCAAGACCATTTTAACATGAATCGGAAGATATTTATCGTAAATCTTTTGACAGACAACAGACATCCTCCCAGTCACAGACGGAAGGAGATGGACTGAGCTAAAAACAGATCATGACTATGTGAAAAAGCTGCTAATAAAGATTCTAACACAACGGGCTTACTTTATTGAGGGTAGAAGGAAAATAATAGTCCCCTTGCGTTCTATATATTTCATAAAATATACAGAGCGTTAGATGAATAAGTGATTGCCTGGTGGATAAATTAATGCATGAAGAACATCTAGCATGAAGGCTCTAAAACCATATACAAAAATCAATCATTTACATTCCAAGTATAGAAAAGAACATTAAATAAGACAGGTCTTAATATATTTGTTTAATTGCTCAAAAGATTATTGTTGGAAATAGTCATTCCTTTTTAAACTTGTAAATGAAACTCTCTGTTTCTGTAAAGGATATGAAATGGCCAGAAAAAGAATTGATCATTGATTATATATATATATATATATATACACACACACACACACATATATATATACACACACACACACACTCACACACACACACATATATATATCTATATATATCTTGCTTTAAAGGTGAAAACTAAGATAGATGTATAGAAACTAAAGTGATACAGACATGGACTTAAATTAAGGAAGACCTGTTTTAAAATTAGAACCAACACTCCTGTATCCCTTGGGTAAAGGGATACAGGAGTTCTGATGCATAGGGGCACTTGTACCCCAATGTTTATAGCAGCACTTTCGACAATCGCCAAATTATGGAAAGAGCCTCAATGTCCATCACCTGATGAATGGATAAAGAAATTGTGGTTTACATGCACAATGGAATACTACTTGGCAATGAGAAAGAATGAAATATGCCTTTTGTAGCAACGTGGATGGAACTGGAGAGTGTTATGTTAAGTGAAATAAGTCATACAGAGAAAGACAGATACCATATGTTTTCACTCTTATGTGGATCCTGAGAAACTTAACAGAAGACCGGGGGGGGAGGGGAAGAGGAAAAAAGTTACAGAGAGGGAAGGAGTCAAACCATAAGAGACTCTTAAAACCTGAGAATAAACTGAGGGTTGATGGGGGGGGTGGGAGGGAGGGGAAAGTGGGTGATGGGCATGGAGGAGGGAACCTATTGGGATGAGCACTGGGTGTTGTATGAAAACCAATTTGACAATAAATTTCATATTTAAAAAAAAGAAAATAAAAAGAAGGTATTTGTTGTGTCAAATATTGGAGAGGCATACGCTGACAGTGAAACAAAATAAAAAATTACACTGTAAGAAAAAAAAAACCTTTGTTTTTGGAAAACACACACTCAGGTACTTAAGTGATAAAAACAAAAATGGAACCAACAAAGAATGACTTTCCCCGTTGTTCTGAATTCTGCATTCTTCACCAGGCCTAGAGGATGCTCTGTAAGGAGGCTTGCATTAGGTGAGACCCATCCATTTGGTATCCAGTGCTGAGACCCTGTGACTTCTATGATCTCTCGAAGCAGCTTCTTCTTCTGTGCTAGCAATGTGAGATGTTGTAGGCTGATCAAACTCTTATTCTTCAAAGATTGTCCTGGAGCCCGCAGCAGAATGAATTTCATTCTCTTTTCCTGGCATTTAGAACTGAATGGCTGAAGGACAAATAGAGAAACTTCCCTTGGAATACATCTGCTCTTACTGATTTATATTTTTGCTATAGAGATCTCTATAGGCTGTACTCACACAGAATATCTAAGCTCCAGGCCTTTTAGAGACTCCAGACCTTGGAAATGTGAGAAGGAGATGGACCATCTTACCAAAACTTTCCTTTTCCACATGTGGATCAGATTAAATAATACCGTGGCACTGATTCAGACAGTGTCGCCAAACTCACAGATTGTATGTATCCTGTCCCTAAATATCGCTCCAACATCTTCTTGCCATTTCCCTGTTTGTTGTTCTATAATGTGGAAAGGTAACATCACTAACAAACACTCACCAGCATATACACAGCCCATGGGTGTTCTCGGCACCAAGGAAAAGGTCAGTGGTAACAGCCAATTTTTCAAAATGAAAAACTAAATAAACACTTAAGGCAAACACAAAAATTCATTACCCTTCAAATGTGTATGCCTGAAACAGGCTTGAGATTCTGTCATGCCCCATTCAGGAAAATTAAAGAAAACATAATACATAAATCCCTTGTAGTAAATTTAGGAAAAGGGAGACTGTGTCACTGTGTAAAAAGGCCACTACTGGGAAGAGAGATGATCTAGTTCTATTCTTCTCTCCTGCCTTCCCAACCTCAGGTTGTTTAAAGACTTTTAGGTGATCAATTAGTTCTTTTGTGTCTTAGTTCTCTCAAGAGTAAGGGAGACGATAATATCCCTTTCCTCCCATTTTGTGAAACTGGATAAATTTTGTGCCTCTTAAGAGGCATCGAATCATAATAATAATCATCCCATCAAATAACTTTAGTTAGGCTCTTCATGGTCCTTTACCTGGAGCATCCACAGCCTTGGTATTACCTCTGACCTCTGGACCATCCATGAGAAATCAATACAACTTTCTGTTTTTCAAAAATTAAACATAAAATGAGGGGTTGGGGACACCTGGATGGCATAGTCAGTTGAATGTGTGACTCTCGATTTTGGCTCAGGGTCGTGGGATGGAACCCTGCATCGGGCTCTGTGCTGGGTGTGCAGCCTGCTTGACATTCTCTCTCATCCTCTCTCTCCCTCTCCTATCTCCCACCTCATACTCTCTCTAAAAAATAAAAAATGTAGATAAACAAACAAACCAACAAATAAATACAATGGGGAACTAAAGAAGGTTGTTGGTATACTCGCCATCTTACATCCCAGATTTGGGAAGGATGAGATGCTGCCCCTAGTGAGTTAAGGCTTCGATATGGTATCAGGTTAGTAATGAAACAGGCCCAAGGTCACCTCAGTTTCTGAGACATTTATGGCATTTCTCTGTTGATTATTCACCTTGGTGCTATCTTACTGAGCTTCAATGACCTGAAAAGATAATACTGGCAAACTGACGATTCATTTTTTTGTAGGAATGGGGTGAATTCTCTAGGCGATGCAGTCGATTTTCTTAGTGTTTTTCCTCAAGCTCTGCTTTTAGGAAGGGGTCTGAGTTTCTCGAGCTAGCCCATACTTTTTCAGTCAAAGCACATTTTAGAAAAAAAAGGGCCAGATAAGACACGCTCAAAGATACTGTCTTCTATCTCTTAGAAAACTTTGAACTATTCTCACCTCTGCTTCTTGTCTCACCTAAAATAGAAAAATAGATGAAATTGGACAGGGTCCCCTATTGTCATTCATCCAAAAAGTATCTCTCAGATCCTCTGTGCTAACTGCTGAGTGTAATTTATACAGAACAAGATGGAGGTGGTTCCTGGCTTCTTGGCACTTAAACTAGTCAGAAGGACCATTGAGAAAACAAGAAATAGAGAATTATAGAGAAAGAGGGAACAGATTACTCCATATTGGGTGGTCAGGGAAAACCTGAAAAACCAAAGGATGAGAAGATATCTTTTCTGGGGATTTCCAGGGAGATGTTTCTAGAGAAAAAGGAAGAACCTATGTGAAAGCTCAAGGGAAGGAAAGTTTGACACGCCAAGGGATAAATGAGCTTCATTTCTTGTTAGTCAAAGTTTGGTCTGAAGACCAGAAGCATCAGTGTTCCCTGGGAACTTTAAGAAAATGTAGAATGCCAGGCCCCACCCGGATCTACTGAATCAAAATCTGCATTTTTACCAAGATGTCTAGGGGACTCATTTTCATATTAAATTTGAGGAACGCTGTGAAAAACACTGGTTCCAACTTTGACTGCACATTGGGATCTGCTAGGAGCTTTAAAAAATTCTGCTGCCTTGGTTCCCTCCTCAGAGATGTATTTGATATGGCAGTAACATGAGCATCGGTATTATTTTTAAGCTCTCCAGGAGATTCTGAAATACAGCAAAATTTGAGAATCACTTGTATAAATCACAGCACCTGGCACATAGTAGGCACTTGATAAACATTCATGAATCAAATGCTTGGCTCTTTATCTTTCCCAGAGATTCCCACAAAGTGACTGCAGGCAGATACAAACATTACCCTCCTTGAACTTAGTGCATTAGAAGAGCTACTCTCCCCAGCAAGATGAGGCCAAACCTTGAACCATATGGAAGAAGGGTTTCAAGGATGGCTATTCCAGGGAGTCATTAAATTCTTCCATAGGCTGGATAACTATTAATTTGTACTTCTTTGTAAATTTGCTGGAGTCACAAGAGAACATCTATTTAGTGCCTGGGCACGGGTGAGGAAATGCAATCCTGAATTGAACTCAGTATAAAGACAGCATGATGTTCAGCTTTTCTGCCCAACTGGGGAGAGCAGAAAAAACCCTCTTCAGGGCAGTCTGGTAACATTCTTTATTAATGAGCTTAGAACAGAATGTCCCTACCCTGGCATTATCAGGGAAGACTTGAGGGAAGGGAGGTGTAAAGAGGGTACAGAATGTCATCAAGGGAAAGCTATGCATGACACAGAGCTGTGGGGAAGCCCCCTGGGTACTTCTTGCACCTGTGCATGGTAAGAAATATGCAGCCAATAATGCTTACATTAGAGAGAATAACAAGTCAAGGACAATTTGGTGACCAGAGCACAGTCAGCTTCCCATTGCCCAAGAGGGGTCCAGCAGCCAGAGAAAATTGTGAATGTACAGGGCAACCCCTGCACTCACCACAGGAGGTTGCAAAAGATTTTCAAGAGAAGAAAGCTCATTCATTTCCTCCTTGTTGGGGCCATAAGCTTTTAAGAGCTCTTTGAAACACTGCTGTTTCAGGTAAAGGACAGTCAAGGAAGTTGGGTAATAATGTAAATCGACATTGTGAAGAAAGGGACAGGAAAGGAAATTTGGGTGACACAAATCTATTTTTAAGGCCTTTCTCAACTTTGTGGGAGAAACAAGAAGTTTCGATTGCGAATGTAAAAAAAGCAAGATCCTGACATAGAAGAGATACCAAAAGTCCCAGAAATAGCTGCATTAACGCTTTCACGCTGTTCAACAAACTACTGGGGAAGTGGAATCAACAGATTTCCAGTTCGGGGTTGCCCATTCCAGGGTGTAGATACTAAATAAGGTTGCCATGTTTTAAGGATCATAAAAAGGCATAGGTAAGGGGGGGCGGGGCACCTGGATGGCTCAGTTGGTTAAGCTTCCGAGTTCAGTCAGGTCACGATCTTGCGGTTTGTGGGTTCGAGCCCCACATAGGTTTCTGTGCTGACAGCTCAGAGCCTGGAACCTGCTTCGGATTATGTGTCTCGCCTTCTGTCTGCCCTCCCCCTGCTCATGCTCTTTCTCTCTCTTTCAAAAATAAATAAACGTTAAAAAATTTTTTTAAAGCCATAGGTAAACTTGGGGTCTAAGTGAAGTCAAAGAATCACACGAGTGAAAGAATATGTGAACATATGTCACTTCCCCAGAAATAAAAGTATTTGAAAACAGGAAATATAAAAACCTAACATGAGCAGAGTACCAGGAAGAATGGCATATTCTTCGGGAGTAAATGATTTCTTATTATGCAAATAATTCATATCTAGTGTACTCGTTCTGTGGGTTTCTTAAGGAACTGGCACATCTAGTCTTTCCAGTGGCTGTGTGCATGTTGCTGCCAAACCATGAGCACAACCTGGTGAGGTGCAACTCTTGGCCTATTCCACACCGGCACCCAGGTTGCTAAAAGGGATCAAAGGAAAACACGCTAATGGGCTCCCTGGTCCCACCTTCAACTCACGACCACAATGGACAAGGGACCACATCATGGCAAGGCAGGAGTTCCGTGTGTGCAGACCCCACCCCTTCTCCTGCTCTCCTTTATGACTATTTCCCATCTCTCTCTCTTACTCAGCTCCCCGAGTTGATGCCTACTCTGTTTCCTATTTCAATTTCTTAAAGTAGCGATTAGAAGAGAAATTCCCCATTCTCCCACTGTCACACTACCCGACCCCTGGCAACTGTGCTCATCCATACATTCCGCTTTCTCTCCTTTCTCTATGGTTAAGCTGTCATTGCTGCCAACCAAAGCTAATTGCAACACTTATGCATTAGATCTCACCCTCTTTTGTTGCCCCAAGGAGGGAACTCTCTCCCATCACCATTTTTCATCATCATCATCTTGTGTCAACTCTCATGAGTATGTGAACATGTTGTAGCATCCTTCATGTTTCTAGCTTCCCTTGTCCTTCCCCACCCCCATCTCCCTTCATGAGCACCTAATTTCTCTGCTTCTCCTTAGAGCAAAACCCTTCAAAGAATTTTCAAAAGATTTGTTCTTGCTATATCTTTAGACCCAGGACAGAATCTGGAACACAGCAGGTGCCCAAACCTTTGTCAAATGAGGGAATGGATGCATATATGACTATAGCCAACTTAGTATTTGCTGCAGTGGGAAAATATCAAATAAGACAAATCAGTTTTAACTATCAAAACAATTGTGTCATGAACATGCATAATTGCACAAAACTAAGAATCTAGTATATGGTGCTCATCGTGCTACACAGTTTGGTGGGAAGATGGTAATTGTCGTTTATGCTTTCTTCAAGAAACATAAAGAACAACAGGAAGGTAGTATGCAAATCATAGGGAGAAACCAGATAACACATTCCAAAAAAACATCATAGCAATTCACATCTGGAAAGATTTTAACAGCGTAAGTATTTATGGAGGTCTTACTGTATTGTACTTTTAGCTAACATTTATTGGGCTCTTACAATATGCCAGACACAACATGCTAATACGAGTACTTCACGGGGATTAACTCATAGCTTACAAGAACATTAGGAGATAAATACTAGTTTAAATTCCATTTTACAGAAGATAAACTGAGTCACAGTAGGTCAAGTAATGGACTGGCAATAACACCACATGAAAATAGTGTAATTCGGGGTATCTGGGCAGCTTAGCTGATTGAGGGTCTGAATCATTTTTTTTTAATGTTTATTTATTATTGAGAAAGAGAGAGAGAGAGAGAGAAAGCATGAGCAGGGGTGGGGGCAGAGAGAAAGGGAGACACAGAATCTAAAGCAAACCCCAGGCTCTGAGCGGTCAGCACAGAGCCCGAGGTGGGGCTCGAACTCATGAACTGTGAGATCATCACCTGAGCTGAAGTCGGACGCGAAACGATGGAACCACCCAGGCACCCCGAGAATCTGAATCTTGATTGCCGCTCAGCTCATGATCCCAGGATGGTGGGATCAAGTCCCTTGTCAGTCTCTGCACTGAGCATGGAGCCTGCTTAAGATTCTCTCTCTCTCTCTCTCTCTCTCTCTCTCTCTCTCTCTCTCTCCCTCTGCCCCTCTCCCCCACTTGCTCTTGCTCTCTCTCTCTCTCAAAATAAAAATGAAACAAATTTAAAAAGTAGTGTAACTAGGTGAATAATAACACTACCAATGCACAGACTAAAAAGCAGGATGAAGTTAGACCTGTACATCATCAAAACACCTATTTGTTTATTCCCTACTATAGTGCTATAGCAAACAAATCTTTAACGGAGTATGATACTTTTGTATGTGACCTCTACCTTCCAGGAAAGGTCAGAAATAGTGAGGCCCTTAGACCACTGCTTCTCAAACTTGACTATGAATAGAGATCAACTGGGATCTTTTTAAATGCAGATTCTGATTCAGCAGGTCTTGCCTAGGAGGGCAGGAGACTGAACTACTCCACCTCCCAGGAGGTGTGGACTTTGCTGGTCCAGACTTAACTACTTTGAGCCGCAAAGCCTTAAGCACCTATACATGAATGAAAATAAAATCTAGAGAAGTCACTCCAAATGAGGGAAGGTATGAGCTACAATGACAGCTAAGCTGCTTCTGCCGGTTTTGACCATGTATCAAGGGAAAAGTTGAGATTCTTGAAAATCTCTTTTCCAGTGAATAATTGTTGCCAACCTTTATGTCATCTATAGTTTCCTAAGAAAATTACTCAGAGATGAAATTGGCTTAATCTCCAGGCCTTTAAACTTATCTATTGTTCCCATTGGACCAACAGCTAGCTCTCAAAATACCTTTTCAGTTTATCTTTAACTCAGAAGCATGGGCCTTTTCCTGGTCTTTGGCTGGCTCCCTGCTTCCTCAGCCTAAACAGAAGCCTACCCTGCTGTGGTCACTTTTCCTGCCTGCTGCTAAAGGAATTTTAGGGAAACAAAAGCAATGAAGCAATGAGTCCACTCCTCCCCCCCCCCCATCCCCTCCATTCCCCATCCAAGGAGGCCTTTTTGCTTTGAGATTCTGTTCCTAGACTCTACAGGTGAAGTTGCCCCAGGAGCAAAGCAATTCCTTTTCTCCTTAACAGACATGGTGAGATTAGAAGGTTAAGGTAGCCTGCCCTTCAGAGCATCTTACAAAGATTAACTAATCTGGACAACACACCCCTGGCAGACATCTACAGTTACAGAGGGAAGCTGTCCCAGGCAGTCAGGGGACCAGTATTTCTGCAGGCAGGAGGAAGTTTCAAGGACAAATTGGACGATATGTCAGCATCCTGTGTGGGTAATACATGCGTGCATGTATATGCGTGTATATGCATAAGAAGTATAAATATAATATGTGACATATAATATGTAATACTTTATGAATGTATTTATATATATATATATTATATTTATGTATAAACACATGCTGTTGTAGGCTGAGTTGGGTTACTCTAAGATTTATATATTGAAGTCCTGGGGCGCCTGGGTGGCGCAGTCGGTTAAGCGTCCGACTTCAGCCAGGTCACGATCTCGCGGTCCGTGAGTTCGAGCCCCGCATCAGGCTCCGGGCTGATGGCTCGGAGCCTGGAGCCTGTTTCTGATTCTGTGTCTCCCTCTCTCTCTGCCCCTCCCCCGTTCATGCTCTGTCTCTCTCTGTCCCAAAAATAAATAAACGTTGAAAAAAAAATTTATATATTGAAGTCCTATACCTCAGGAGAGAGGATCTTTAAAGAGATGACAAAGTTAAAAGAAATCCATAAGGATGGGTCCTAATACCATATGACTGGGGTTTTTCCAAGGGGAAATTAGGATATAGACGATGCACAGAGAAAGGACCATATGAGAACATAGGGAGAACGTGGCCATCTGCAAGGCAAAGAGAGAGCTCTAGGAAGAAACGAATCCTGCTGACAGCTTGGTCTCAGACTTCTAGCCTGAATTGTGAAGAAATAAATAAATACCACCCACTCTGTGGTATTTTGTTATGGCAGCCGTAGCTAACTAATACATGCAAACACACACACACACACACACACACACACAGTGGCCGCAAACTCTGGAAAAGCAGACAAACACATTGTAAAAGGTTTATTGTTATCACACTACAATAACTGATAAAATAATATTACCTAAGCCAAGACTTTATGGCCACTCTCTATAGGTATAAACATGCACAAACATTTTGCCTTATCCTCGCACTGGGAGAGAGGAGGGGGTGCAAAGCAAATATAAAATGGACTGATTAGGCTGGGAAAGCACTTAGGAATGTTACTACATATTTTTCTGCCAGATGTGGGAGTGGAGAATAACTTCTCCAGAGTTAGTTTTCTTCTGATGGTCATTGGGTTCACACTGACTTCGTTCTGCAAAGGGGCCCAAACACATGCCTCCACTTGGCCTTTAAGTAGACGCCCTTTGTTTTGCCTTGGCCTTCTTCATGTTTTGTGAATGTTGTTCCCAGACACACTCCAGGGAAGTCGCAGACTGGGGGAGCGTGGTGCCTGTCTTATGATGGTTAATCATTGCTAAGAATTTGTAAGTTCTTTGGCCACTACTACGTGCAGAAACTGAAATGTAAAAGTGAAAACAAATCCCCCACCCTAAGAAAAGAGAAAGGAGAGTGAGTGAGAGGAAGAGAACCCAGCTTAACCAACCGGACGCTGGAAAGTGGGTGACTGTCACGGGGGAAAGAAATAGTTCCTTTCTTCTGCTATAGCAGTGATTATAAATATAACAATGTCACTGCTTTATTAAATGAGGAAGTCCAAAAATAAGTATTTTAGACTGAGTTAACAATTTACCATGGCATCTCAGGTCACTGGAAGGAAAGGAAAGGGTATTTGTACATTCAAAGAACATATTAAAGTATGGCCAGAGCTTTCCATAGCTCACCTCTGGTAAATTTTCACCATCATCGTGTAAAGTAGATTTCATTATCCCTATTTTGTACCTGAAGAACTACGAGACATTAAGTACAGACATTGCTAGTTGAATGACCCACAGACATTACCAATCCTTTTCTCTCTTGCTGCCTTTCTCTATGGAAGACAGAGAAGGTAAATATACGCTTATCTACCTTCTCTGCAGCCAGCGTAGACTGCTTATGTGACGAAGTGCCAGTTAATGGGGTGTAAGCTTATGTGGAAGATTCCCAAATTTACATGTACAGTGTGGACTTCGAGTCTAAGTGCAGACTTATGTTTCCAATTGCCTATACAACATCCTAGACCAGGGAGCCAATAAGACCCTCAATCCATCGTGTCCAATTTGTCCTCTTGGCCTTCCTGGTGTAGCCTCCCTCTGCCCGTCTTTACCATTTAAGTATATGCCTACTCGATTGTCCCCAGCATGCAAGCCTGCAAACTTAGTCATCACTGCCTCCCTTCTTCTCATGCTCCAACCATATCCAATCAATCTTCAGATTCTGCAACTCTATGCTTCTCCTTACCTCCACGGCAGCTGTCCTGCTCTGTCACCAGCAACTCTTGCTTTCAAGCATCTAAATGAATCTACATGCTTCCATCTTGTCCCCTCCTTCATGTAGTCTCAACACTGCACCCAGAGTGAGTCCATTAAAATGTAAATCATGTCGTTTCTCTGCTCACAATGGCCTCATAGCTTCCCATCTCACTCAGAGTAGAAGCAAAGTCATCACGGAAGCTCAGAAACCTCTACGGGTCCTGGCCTCCTTACCTCTTTTACCTTGTATCTCACCCTCTCCCCCTGGCTCACTCTGCTCCAGCCACACTGATCTCGCATTGGAACTTCACACTTGAGGGGTGCCTAGGTGGCTCAGTTGGTTAAACCTCAACTCTTGGTTTCGGCTCAGGTCACGATCTTACAGCTCATGAGTTAGAGCCCTGCATTGGCTTCTGTGTTGATAGTGCTGACGCTCCTTGGGATTCTCTCTTCCTCTCTCTCTGCCCCTTCTGCACGTGTGCACTCTCCCTCTCTCTCTCTGTCTCTCTCTCTCTCAAAATAAATAAATAAACTTAAAAAAAAAAAAGAAAACGAACTTTCACTTGACAGATTCCCCCCTCTGGAAAATCTTTCCATAATTTATTTTTATAGTTAACTGCCTTAACAAGCATCTTTATTCAAATACCGCCTACTCAATGACACCTTTACTGACCTACCCCACTTAAAATGCAATTTCTCCCCACTGACACCACGTGGAATATCCTTCCCTTTTCCTGCCTTTATTTTGTCTATAGCATCTACTACCATCTAGTACTATGTATTTTATTTATTTATCTTATTTGTTGTCTGTCCCTTCCCCCACCCCCCAACTAGAATGTGAATTTAATTTAGACAAAGATTTGTTCTGTTTTGTTAACTGTGGGAGCACCTAGAATAATACATTATCTGAAATAACTGCTCCATAAATATGTGATTTATTAATTAGCTTACAGATGCTCGGTGATTTGGAAGAAATCATTTTATCCTTGATGTAAGGGATAGGCATCAGAGAAGTCATTGCTATCTTTTAAGATGCTGAGAATAAGGGATCAAAAGATGGAAAAGTCTTATGTCACATTGAGTCACTGAAGCATCACCTGTAATCTTATCTCTAGACATCTCATCAGATGAGGAAATATCACCTTACCCATGTAAACCAGGTATCAGCAAACTATGCTCCACAGGCCAACTTTGGCTTCCTGCCAGTTTTTGTAAATAAAGTTTTATTGGAATACAGTCATACCTACATATTAACGTAATGTCTATAGCATCTCTTATCCTACAACAGAGTTGTATGAATCACAAAGCTTGTAAGATTTACTATCTGCTCTTTTATTGAAACAGCTTCTCAACTCTTGATTTAAGCAACTGTTAGTTGAATTTTCTTTTTTCTTTTTCTAGTCAAAAGCATTGTAGTGGTCATATGCTGCTTGGGTGTCCTGCTGTGGGAGCCATAATTGAATGACAACCCCAGCTGCTACCCTCCAGATCCATGACCACATTCTTGGAAGCCACACTTCAGGTAAATTGCTCTTACCCAATGGCTAAGCATAGGTGCCATTCCTGTGAGATGCAGGTTTCCTCCAGTGGGTGACTTTGGCTCAAAGACTCCCATCTAATTCCCAAGACTTTCTTGCAACTGCATTGGAATCTCAGATTCTCCCTATCTGATCCTCCTTTCCTTTTCTTTCTGCTTCCCAGGCATCAGACCTACACCATGGTCTGAGAACTCTCCCTACACATTCCTTCTCCCTCCTTCACAGGTGTTTTCTTCAATAAATCTGTCATATCTAGTCTTGTTTTGCCTTTTGATTCCCAGAGAACCCCAAGTCATATAAGCATCATTTACCGAACGTTTGTGCTACTCTGAATTCTTGACTGTAGTCACAGAGCTGGTAAGAAGTGATGTTTAGATTTGAGTGAGCATCTGCCTAACTCAAAACCTCATGCCTTCTCAACATTCTTCTAATATCTTATTCCCTTAGACACTTTTTGCTTTTGCTTTCCTCCTTATATTCATTCATTCAATAAGGAATCCATAAAACCTTTATGGTCACAAACTAAATTTTATTCACACGTATACTCTAACATCTGGCAGAACTTGTTAAACAGTTGGCAACTTTATAATATTGGTTGGATGAGTGAATAAATGGATGAAAAAACATTTATTGAATATCTAAAATGTGTGCACTTGGTTAAAGACTTTCCATGTTTGCACTCCAGTCACAGAAATGTTATACAAATGACAACAGGCAAAAGAAACTCAGTTGTGTTGCTTAAAAGGTACTAATAGGTAAGAGCCTGGTGACAATAGGATCAGCAAGGAGGTTACTACAATAGTCCTTACATGATGTAATAAGGGGCTGACACTGGTCACAAAATAGAAGGAAAATGAGAGTCAGATCTTTAAAATGGGTACTCTATAGGCCATTAATTGGTCCCAGATATCAAGCAACAGTAAGGTGCGAGATGACTCAAATGTTTTGAGCCTGGGTGCATGGAAAAAACAGTACCACCTGCCAAAGTGAGGATTTTAAGAAACTGAGCTAGTCCATTAGGCAGAAGTTTGTCAATTCTGCTTTGAAAAAGTGAGCTCAGCCCTTAGGAAGGGCGCTCAGGGCTGGAGATTGTCTTGATATGAGAGTGTATGAAATCTAGGATGGGAAGTTGGAAAAAGACAAAAGTGAAGTTAAATGCGCAACACAGATAAAGAAAATATAAAAGAAATAGACAAGGAAAAGATGAGAATCAGAAGAGTGAGGTGATCTCGAGACCAGGAGAAAACAGAATTTCAAGAAGAGAGTGGCCATGCGACCAGTGCAGAGAACTCAAAGAGTTTGGAGAATGTGCTTTGGAGATTCGACAACAAATGAAAGAGATGAAACAAATGAGAGCTTAAAGGGTCAGCATGACCAGCCATCAGCTTATTGGTTTGGTGTGGTCTGTGTGGGATTTTTTTTTTCCCTCAAATGAAAGTAGACTATTTGTGTTTTCAGCAAAGAATAAAGCCTCTATGGAGGTAGAAATGGAAAAGAATAGAAAAAGTGAAGACTGAAGTAGCAAGTTCCTGGAGGAGGTAGGATAGGGAAGGAAGAATAGAAAACAAGGAGTCTAGTTCAGGAAAAGAAGATGAAGCAACTCTTCCTCTCAGAAAGGAAAGATGACAGCAGGTGTTGGCAAGGATGTGGAGAAAAAGAAACCCTCATGCACTATTGGTGAGAACACAAACCTGTGCAGCCACGTGGAAGACAATATGGAGTTTGTCACAAAGTTAAAAATAGAACTATCATATGACCCAGTAATTCTGCTACTTGGTATTTACCCAAAAAATATGAAAACACTAATTTGAAAGGATATATGCACCCCTATGTTTATCGTAGCATTATTTACAATAGCCAGATTATGGAAGTAGCCCAAGTAAGTGTCCATCGATAGATAAATGGATAGAGATGTGGTACATGTGTGTATACATATATATGTGTGTGTACATATATATATGTGTGTGTGTATACACGTGTACACACATACACACACACACACACACACACACTGGAATATTACTCAGCCATAAAAAAGGATGAAATCTTGCCATTTGCAACGACGTGGATGGAACTACAGTGTATTATTCTAAGCAAAATTAGCCAATCAGAGAAAGATAAATACCATATGATTTCACCCATAAGTGAAATTTAAGAAATAAAACAAAGGGAAAAAAGAAAAACCAAGAAACACACTCTTAATGATAGCGGAGGACAAACTGCTGATTACCAGAGGGAAGGTAGGTGGGAGGATGGGTTACATAGATGAAAGGAATTAAGAGCACACTTACCATGAAGATCAATGGGTAATGTACAGAGTTGTTGAATCACTACGTTGTACACCTGAAACTACTATAACACTGTCTGTTAACTAAGCTGGAATTAAAATACAAAATAATTTTTAAAAAAAACGAAAGGAAAGATGAAAGCACCTAAAGAAAAATTCTCCATGCTGTCCTTCTCCACATCAGACCATAGCTGTATTCAGTGTTATTCAACATCAGAGCTCCACTATCACTTATTTCCTGCATTTTCCAACCCTAAAAAAAAAAAGTTAGATTTGATCTACACCAGTCTCTCATCTACGTGCATTTATCCAACCACATTGACACAAAGCCAAATAGATGTATCTTTCTTTTGTGTTTGAATATACTGTGCACTCTTGTTAAAAACAGAATGATCGTCCATCTAAAATGTACATGACTATCCAGATGAAAGCCATAAAAAAGAGAAAAAAATCAGTTATCACATGTGAATGCAGAAATTGCCTGATTGTCTCAAAGGAAAGCACTGATAAAAAAAAATACCGTAGGAAGATGAACTACTTTCAACTTGTCTAGATGATGGATTTCTGAGAAAGTCCTTTACGTTTGCTTCTCAATGGGGATCTCACTAATGAATTTTCTGTAGGCTGTTAAAAACATTTTATTCAACGTCTTAAATAGCTCCTTGTAGATTTCAACTTACCATTATAGAGTCTTGATGTCATCTTAGTTGGGCAGCCCATAGATTGCTGAAAGTTTTGAGCCTTTTGCAAAGAGCTCATTAATGCTCTCTCTCAAATAGATGTTTCAGTATCCATCAGTTTCTTCATTGGTCTTTTTCTGACTAATTTCTCCCTCATTTTTCTGGTTTCTTGAATTATATTTTAGTATGGAAGTGTGCCACTGTGATGCCACAATGTCTGTTATGTCAAATGTATTAACCCAACTGACAGCTTTCATCGGCGGGGGCTGGGGACAGGCTGCTTAGGAGGGAAATGAGAAGTAAGACTTGGGAGAGCCGTTGACGTTGTTTATTCACATCAAGAAGAATTTTTAAAGAGTAAATTTCACCCTTCTAGATTCCTTCTAATCTTTCCAGCCAGGGGGAGTCTCTCTGATGAGTTCAAATTTTTAGATTAAAGCAAGAGCTAAAATTTTTATTTCGAAAGCTCTTGCCAATAATCATGTCTCCATTTGGGGGAGAAGTAGAACAAAGTAGAGTTCAGGAACCAGAACATTTAAACTTTATTCCTGGCTCTGACCACTTTGTCCTTTGTAGCCTTGAGCCAGTGGGTTCTTCCCAGGCATGGGTACACTCCACACTGTACCCAGGTAATTGAGAGGTGTGCCCAGAAGCACGGCCGGAGGCAAATCACTTAAACTTTGTGAAATCCCGTTCCCTTAACTCTATAAAGAGAGCATGGGATTTGCTAGGGATTATGAATTCTTGCTGCACATTAAAAACTCTTGGGGCACCTTTCAAACAGTAGTGGTTTAGGACCCCATCCAAGACCAATGAAATCGGAATCTCAGAGGGTGGGGCCTAGGCACCGGTGTTTCTTTAAGAATGCCCTGCTGGTCTCAATGTGCTACCAAAGTTCAGAAACATTGCACTGATTTTCAGGCTCATTACCAATCCTCTAGCATCTAAGAATCACTTATTCACTCCAAGGCTTGCATGGAATGCAACAAGAATCCATTCAGATGGCTGTGCACTTTATGCCCACAAAGATATCTCCAACCTGGGTCCTAGGGATCTAGGCAGGGCTGATTTGGAGGGATTTTTATGGCAATAAGAGGACACGCTCCAAGCCAAGTTTTTACTTTGCTTTTCTTCTTACCATTTTTCTTTAAGCACACACACACGCACACACACGCACACACAATCTGTTTTATTGAGTTATAACATATGTATACCTTGATGGATTTATATATCTGTATACACTTGTGTAGTCATTACGCAGATCAAGAGGTAGAATACTTCTAGGCCTCCAGAAGCCTGGCCCTACTGTTTTGAGAGGACATAGAAGGTCTGCAGAATCTGGTAAATGCCTGCCATGTTATTTTCTAATTGTGTTGTTGTGTCATAAAATAAATAATCAGATGTGATTCTCCCATTTCTCTTGCCACTATTTGTGAAGCTATCACACAGGCTTTCTTACTCCTTTGGAAAATAGATGCCTAATTTTCCTTTTATGGGCCAGGATATTGGTTCTATAAGCCCACTCCATGCTGGCTTTTAACGCCAAGGGCTGGGTCTATCCTCCTCACTCCTGTGTCTGCTGCCCTTACATGCTTATGGACATTTGTTGAATGAATGCTGGATAGACACATGACTGCTGGTGGGAGGGGCATAAAAGACAATAGGATAGATACATGCTCCTGACTTCCAAAAGCTTTCTACCATGCAGATGGGTTGGGGAGAGTTTGGACAAGGTACATTCCAAATGTACCAGGAGTCCTCTGTGAGTAATTATAAAGCAACATATCATCAGGTCAAAATGATTTGACATTGACTCAAACTTCAACAGACTAAAACCTTCCGGGGGCAGAGGAAGCAGAGTGAAGAGGTCATCAGAGTGGCCCCCTAATTGAAGAAAGTGTTCTCCTGGATGAGAAGCTCCAGTCTTGAGAGGGGTGTGGGGAGTAGGGAAGAGAGGATTGCAGGTTAGTGGACAGACTTGAACAAAGCCTTAAGGGCAACCATCTAGCCATTCTTGTGAGGAAGAAGAACAAGCACGTCATCTGAGTTGGAAAGAGGCTGTGTTGAGGAGGAGACAAGCAAAAAGAAAGCCAGTTGTCAGAGGTCTAAGGTAATCGACTGAACTTTTTATTGTGTGACCGAATGCGCTGCCAAGAGCGTCTGCGGGAGCTTGTTCTGGCAATCATGGGGAGGGCAGAGAGGAAGGCTGAACGCAGGTACACTGATCGGGGGCTGCTTCCCCAGTCCAGTTGTGAACCCGGTGGTGGGTGGCGAGTGGATGTCCCGAGACCTTCCGCAGATGAAGAAAGCCAGGTGTTCAAAATCACACGTAGTCACAGAAATGGGAAATTTGGACCTGGGTGATCACCCGGGGAGAGAAACTAATGGTTTTAACTCTCTGTTCTGTTTGGCATCGGGCGTGTTTGGTGGCTGGTGTTTGGGCAACACCAAACACACACGTGGAACGTGAGGAAGAAAAGCGAAAGGAAAAGGTGGATAATCCCATTCCGTTCTCTGGCCTGAGATGTCTTGAATCGGTAAGGCTCGCTACGACCTGAAGTTGAGACTGTTTTACCCACAACTGTTACCTTCTAGGTACATTTAATGCATGTATCCACACGTGCCCTCCATAAGAAATACGAAAGAGACGGTTAGGGCGAACCTGGAGAAACTGGCAGGGCCACCCCTTTCTGGCCAGGTAAAAGGAGACTTTGCAGCTCAAGGGTCTGGCTGAGCCCTCGTCTGCAAATGTTTGAACATCCCTGATTTAGAGCCAATAAAGGAAAGCACTAGAACGCCTCACAATTGCCATGTCAGACCTTCACAACACCGAAAGCTAGACAGCAGGATGACTGTGTCTTTCTAAAAGGTGCCAGATGATCAACAACTGTGTTCATATCTTATTTGTAAACATGCCGGTGTGGCAGACACACCAGAACACATTCTTCAGCGTAGGGACCGATCGCAGGCTGGAATTGGTAAGATCCTGGCATGGCACGGACAGCTATTCCATAATTGTCCAGGGGCGTAATTGGTGTTCTCTTTTCCCTGAATTGTGAAATTCAGACCATTACCAGAGGCAGAGCAGCAGAACTGAAGGGGCAAGAACGAGATCTGGCCTGAGCCTTCTTAGAGAGAGTGGGAGACTGCGCTTTACTTCTTCAGCCCCTAAGCAGCTGGCTATGGCTATGAGAACAATACAGCCCAATCAGGCCACCCCAGGCTCCTCAGGGCACGTTGCTTCCTCAGGGCAGCATGAAAGGGAACATAGGAGCCAGTAGCCTTTTCTGCCAGGAACTTGTCCAGTAAATTGTTCAGATAATTTACGTCACTGAACTATACGATTTGCCATCTTTCAGAGAGCAAAAAAATGAAACACACACATACAAAAGGAGAGAGAGAGAGAGAGAGAGAGAGAGAGAGAGAAGAAAAGAAATAACTGAATTAGATTAGGAAATAATATTCTCTGCAATATGGGACTTTAAATGCAGTTGGCCCCGATGTTATATTTGTGCCCATCCTGTAGATGTTAAAAAAGAAAAATCTTGTATTGTCACTAAGATCTGACTAATGCTTTTTTTAAAAAAAAATAATGTTTATTTATTTATTTTGAGCGGGAGAGAGAGAGAGAGAGAGAGAGAGCATGTGCACACAAGCAGGGGAGAGGCAGAGAGAGAGAGAGCAAGAGAGAGAATCCCAAGCAGGCTCTGCACCATTAGTGCACAGCCTGATGTGGGGCTCCATTCCACGAACCATGAGATCATGACCTGAGCTGAAATCAGGAGTCAGACGCTTGACCCACTGAGCCACCCAGGTGCCCCCTGAGTAATGGCTTTTTAATTTAGAAGTGGCATTTCATTTTTCTTTTCTTTCTTTCTTTTTCTTTCTCCCTTTTTTCTTTTCCTTTTTTTTTTTTTTTTTTTTTTTTGGCTATTCGATTGAGCATGTAAATGGTTCACATAATGAAAACTTGTTGCTTTCCCATGATCACGCCAAAGCCAGGCACCCACTTTTGTATTAGAAACTAGTTCGATCAACTCCATTGGTTAAATGTCAGTAGTAACCTACATTCACAATAGATTATGAATCTTGCATTTGAACCCAAGAAACGCAACTTACAAACTTGAAAAAAGCATTAATCATTTCAGGTATACTTTGCCTTGCATAAGTCAACTCTCTACCCAGTCAAAAATTCTGTTACAGTTGAAACAATATTATTGTGGGGATCGGCAAAGCTTTGGCAAACACAAGAGGAAATCCAGTGAAGTCTCTTAAATTAAAAGTACTAGAAGGAAAGTTAGGATTGGCTCTAAGAAATGTTGAAAAGAGGCGAAGAAGGGCTTTGGTGCCTTCCTCTTCTCGGTAAGTGTCATTTCCAGAGCCCCCCATTCATGTGCAGATTGTCTCAGTCTTGACCATGTGCATGCTGTCTAACTCTGATGATCAGAGCATAAAATTAAGGCCTTTCCCTCCAACGTGGGAAGAGGAGCCAGCCTCAGTCTGTGTGATGGAGAGCAAGAAACATGATCTTGATCCAGATGGATGGCTCATTTGTGATTTAGAGTAAGCCAAAGAATGTTTCCATGGCACGGGGGAGAAAGGGCTGAAAACAAGTTTGGGGTTCATTGTCAAAGACACTCTCTCAATGTTCTTACATAATATACATGTGACAGTGACCAGAAAAGACCAGTGTGCCACCATGTATAACTGTGTAACGTTGGATGGAGCTTTGGGAAAATGAAATAAAAAAGAGATGGCCACGATGGGCGGGTGTGGGGGCATTGGGAGCATGCAGAATGAGAATGACATTTCAGAGGTGTTTGAATGAAGAATGAAGGGCTAGGAAACACTGGCCAGTAGGCTATGTTCAGAGGATCGTTAGTAGAGAAGAATTGAAAGATTAATTGCGAGGCCTGCTTGCCACAACAGAGGATCATTGATGACCAAAACGATGGCCAAAAGCACGTGTCCATTCATGTACACACATATTCTGCTATTCTTTGTTCCCACGGCTCTGTCTTTGTTTCCTCCTTCTGTAGACAGATAATGAAGCTCAGGTGGGGAGGAATGCATCCCCCAAGTTTGAAGCTGGAACAGAAGTATTCTTCTTGCTTTTGTATTCCTGACATTCCTTGTATTGTCATGGAATTTGCTTGGGGTGGCTAGACTGGGTATGAGTGTATCATTTCTTAAGACCAGGAATTCCCCCACAAACACAGTTGGCCAGAGTCAATTTATGCCAGTCTATTGTTCCTTGGGCTCTCAGCGGTCAACAAGTAAAACCATACTAAAAATACCTCTGTAACTAAGAATAAAACACCCATTAAAGTAAAAATAAGTGACCAAACCCACCTTACAGTTTATGGTACTCAAGTCCCTTAGGGAAAATAACTGAGGAGAAGTTTCTACGCTTGCCCATAAAGTTAAGGTGGGAAGGAATGTTCTAGATTATTGTTCACGAGAAGAGCCCATTAGGGTATTAAGAGTCATTCAGAGATACTCAAAAACCTAGGTGAGAATACAGAGTAGCTCCTGACCTCAGCATAAGTTAAGAAGTTCATGAGTTCTTTCTTGCTTTTTTTTTTCTTAAAGTTTATCTATTTATTTTACAGAGAAAGAGAGCAATCGGAGGAGGGGCAGAGAGAGAGGGAGAGAGGGAGAATCCCAAGCAGGCTCTGCACTGTCAGCAAAGAGCCCGACGTGGGGCTCCAACCCACGAACCGTGAGATTGTGACCTGAACCGAAATCAAGAGTCGGACACTTAACGGACTGAGCCACCCAGGTGTCCCAAGAAGTTCACGAGTTCTAATCCCAAACTGCTAAATGCACTGTTGTTCTGATTCCCCAAACCCATCCTACACCCCAAACCAGCCTCCTTCCCAGTCACACATTCTTTCATTGACTCACTTAACAAATATTTATTGTGCCTCCGGTATGAGCTAGGCACTCTGCTATGCTTTGAGGGTGTAAAGATGAAAAGACCCAGATCAAGGGAGGGAGGGACATGTAAACCAACAGAGTGTAGAGTGATTGCACGCCCTGGCCCTGGCGGAGGTATGCCTGGGGAGACCACACAGGTGGGGGGCATGCCTGGAGGCATGAGGGAAGCTGGGAAATCGCATTCCACCTAGGAAGGAGCACAGTCCTTTGAGATCAAGAATTTCAGGAGCACAAGGTATGTGTAGAGGAACAACAGTAGACCATGCTGTCTAACTTAGCAGATCTTCAAGCCCCTACCCCCCAGTGCCTCCAAATATTACCTCATTAACTCTGTGCTTGTAAGAGTCTCGTCCCTAATGGCTGTGAGTTAAGACTCTGCTAATGCTGAAATATTTCTTGGAAGAAGTACAATACCTTGCCATCAGACTTTTTCCTGAAAGTAGCAAGCTCAGAGAGAATAAAACATTAGACAAGATGGGTGCCTGGATGGCTCAGTCCGTTATGCGTCCAACTTCGGCTCATGTCACGATCTCACGGTTTGTTGAGGTCGAGCGCACGTTGGGGTCTGTGCTGACAGCTCAGAGCCCAGAGCCTGTTTCGGATTCTGTGTCTCCCTCTCTCCCCGCCCCTCCCCTGCTCACATTCTGTCTCTCTGTCTCAAAAAATAGATAAACATTTAAAAAATTAAAAAAAAAAATTAGGCAAGAAAACGTTGGGAGAAAATAAAACAAAGTCAAGAATAGTCTAGGCATAAAAGGTTTACCATGAACCAATTCAGTAGGACACCTCAAATCGGGAGAGATGGTTCTAGATGCTTGAAGAAACCTGTGCCTGCAGAGAAAAGGAGGATAGAATAAAAGAGCAATGAGGTCTTCAAACAGCATCATTACCTGCCAACTCAGTGATTGATGTCTTGGCCCCGGAAAGCCCTTGTCCAAACTGAGCTGCTGAGGTAAAGCACTCTTCCAAAAGGTCACCTATTTTGTGATGCCTGAAAGTCAGGTCAAAGTCATCATACAGTCTTCCATCTTTTGTCCTGGCCAGGGAAACAGTTCTAAAGCAGTGCTTCTAACATTTCAAGGGGGCGTGGGCATCACTTGGGGATCTTGTCACAATGCAGGTTCTGCTTCCATAGCTCCAGGGTGGGACCTGAGACTCTGCATTTCTCCCGGCCTCCCAAGGGGTGTCGAGGCTGCCGGTCCAAAGACCAGGCTTGGAGTCACCAGGGGCTGGAAGGCCGATCTCGGCATCTCTCACATCCCTTCTCTTGTCTTTGCAAATTTCATGACTTCCTAAGCCTCTGTCTGGGCCCTCTGGGTCTCTCCTCTGCAGAACTGTTTCTAGGCTCTATCCCTTTTCCACACAGCCCAAGGGTGATAGTTTGAAAAATGAATATAACCACGTATATCCCTGCTTAAATCCTTTCAAACGATTCCTCTTTGCCAAAGAAGGTATTTTATTTTATTTATTTTTATTTTAAAGAAAGAGGGAGCATGATCGGGGGAGAGAGGCAGAGAGAGAGGAAGAGAGGAGAGAGAGAGAGAGAGAGAGGGAGATTCTCTGATTCTCTGAGAGAGAGAGAATCCTAAACAGACATCGCAGAGCTCTACTCGGGTCTCAATCCCCTGATCCTGGGATCATGACCTGAGCTGAAATCAAGAGTCGGACGCTCAACTGACTGAACTACCCAGGCACCTCCAGACAAGATATTTTAAAAATTTATTTTTTAGTTGAACTCTGAAGGCAGAAGTTTTCCTGAAACTCAAGATTAAAAAAAAAAAAAAAAGTTTTTCATGTTTATTTTTGAGAGAGAGAGAGACAGACAGAGCACTAGTTGGGGGGGGGGGGAGCAGAGAGAGAGAGAGAGAGAGAGAGAGAGAGAGAGGAGACACAGAATCTGAAGCAGGCTCTAGGCTCTGGGCTGTCAGCACAGCGCCCGACGCAGGGCTCGAACTCATGAGCTGTAAGATCATGACGTGAGCCGAAGTCAGACACTCAACCAACTGAGCTACCCAGGCACCCCCTGAAGTTCAAGATTTAAAATGAACACAAGTAACAGTGATCTGGCCCAAGCCGGGGAGAAAGGCCTCGATTTGCTGTTCTTACTCACTCGGCTTCTCCATTTCTGGTAGCAGCTCTGAAATACCTTCATGTAATCCTGGATTCTGATGAGCCAGGGGTCTAAACATTAAGTCCGTGAGTCATTTCAGGCTGAAAACACTATGTACCATTAGAGAGGTTACTCTTGAGGAAATGAATATAAAACTGCCTCCCCAGAGGCATGTGCACAGCATGATACCTGGGCCATTGTAGGCACTCAATAAATGCTTATACTCGTTCTACTTCTCTTAAAACTTCACAGTTAGATATGATTTCCTTTGACTGAAACTTCTTTCTCCTGGTAAGGATAATAGTCATGCCGATATTATTGGAAGAGGGGATATATTGGCCTTTCTAGTATGAACAGACTTGGTGTGGGCTCTTTTCCTACGAGCAGACTTTGGCTGGAGGTGGGGACTGCAGAAAAGGTGACAAGACAATCCCGAGCAGCTACAGAGAGGGGAAGGAGAACTGGCCAGAAGGGTCAACAGATGCAGAAAATGTGAGGCCTAGGCCATAGGAAAGGGTAAGCCAGTTTCCCACCAGTGTTTATTATCACTGGTCTACTCACTTTCATGTTAACTAGTACTGAATGCTTGGAAATTCTGAACAAGTTGCCACCAATCAGACAAGGATCTCTGCTTTATGTCCAAAGTGGCATCGACCCTCGAGGGCATCAAGCTTCCCTGGAAAGGGTTCAGTCCTGTTTGTCTTGCTCCGACTGTGTGCGACAGCCACAGCGGGAGTGACGCATGGCCTCCGGCACGGCTCCGTGGGCACGGGTGCTGATCGTGTGCTAAGTTCTCACTACTGGAGGGCGAGCATCGCTCCACTTTCGTTCTTCTCTGGTCCACATCTCTCTCTCTCCCTCTCTCTAGGGTCCCCTGACCCCTTTCCCTGCCTCCCAGAATCCACAAGGTAATGCCCCAAGAGAAATCTCAATATATGACCTCCGCCGATGGACTGCGGGCGCCTTTCTAGAATCGTTCTTCTCCCAGCTCTCCTCAGCAAGCCGGTGGCAGGCAGTTTGCAGGGAGCCCTCCGACGGCTCAGAGGAAGGGTCCAAAACATACGTGCGTGGACAGGTGGCTGACCTTCACCGACCGGGACAGCCCCATGTGAAACCTGAACCTTGTCTCCCGGAGGATTTTAGCAGCTTGAGGTTCCTGGCATTAGATCAGGAAGCCAGGCTGATGACAGAGTGCTCTCTCTGCCCTCCAGTGCAAAGCACTTCCTTCTCAGGAAACTGGGTTGGTCCGCCTGTGGGGCCAGGGCACCATCCTCGGGTTCCCAGGAACCCCCGGGAAAACAGCCTCCAAAGGCCTTATCGAGCTGCGGCATCTCAAAGACCCCTAATAATGTTCTGAACATAAAACAATAACCTACCCCACAGAGTTAATAATTACTCACAATCCGTGAAAAGCCAAACACATCCCGGCTCCAGTCAACAGAGGGAAGGCGACCGAGATGCCAGCTGGCTGGGAAAGCAGGTGAAAGGCAGACGCATAAAGGCAAAAGAAAGCATCCTCCCCAATCCGCAGACTCTGGAGGTGACCGGTGCCAGGAGGGGTGAATTCATACAACAGACCCCCACGCGGTCTCCGGCCCATCTCTCTGCAACCCCCTCCCGACCCCACCCCCGGAAACGTGTCAGCAGCTACAGGTTGCACAGCACCAAGAACTGTGGCCGAAAGTGTCTTTACGCACAGTGGGCCTGACTGCGGCAGTGTCCCCGGGAGTTCCCACCAGGAGCAGCTGGCTGCCTCGCTGTCCTTTTGCAAACACACTGACATCAGGAAATCTGCAGAGAGAGAATATTCCAGGTGAGGAGGAAATGTAAGTGGGCTTTCCCAATGCTCCCCTTACGCTGGCTTCTGACAACGCCCGGGGATGGATGTCTAAGGTGACACATCCAATAATTTTCATCATGCCAACTATTTCCCAAGAGAGCTGCTTTGGGGTAGAGTGATTAGAAGCACGGAACTTGACATTATATCCGGAAAAAAACCAACCAACCAAACGAGCACACGGCTGACCCTTGTGAATTTTCTAGTTTGGAAGTTAGCCGTGATGCTTTCCCAACGAGTAGCAATGGCGTCTTCTGTTCCAGTGAGCTGTACTGATTGCTGCCCTGGATACTGAGGTCCTGTGGGATTTAAGGGTCCGTCCTTTAAAGATGCTCCACGCGTCCTCTTCCACCGGTCACAAGCCACCTGCGAGCGAGGCCATGCTCGCTGCCCGGTAGTCGAGGAAGACAAGGCATGAAGGTATTAAGTGGCCCTAGCTCGCTTCTCTTGATTCCTGGCCTTGTGTGCTCCCTGCTCGGGCTGCTAGGATTTAATTCAAAGCAAGGTAGGAAAACACGGAGTGTCACCCAAAAAAAATAATCCAGGGCGCCTGGGTGACACAGTCGGTTGAGCGTCCGACTTCGGTTGAGGCCGTGATCTCACGGTTCGTGGGCTCGAGCCTCGCGTCCGGCTCTGGGCTGACAGCTCGGAGCCTGGAGCCGGCCTGGGATTCCGTGTCTCCCTCTCTCTCTGCCCCTCCCCCACTCACACTTTGTCTCTCTCAAAAATAAACATTAAAAAAACCCCTAAAAAATAAAAAAAAAGAATAATCCAAAACTCTGAGTTGAACCAGAGCGTAGACCTCACCAAGTAAACCGTTTGTCAGGAGTAACACTGCAGGGATTTGGAAAATACCAGTAAACGTGAAGAAGGAAAATAATGCTTTTATCTTCCCCTTTTGGTTTCGCTAATTTTTCATCAGGAGGAGACTTCAGAAAAACCCCAAGTTATGCAATCGAAGAGGCTTCCATTTCGTTACTCAATTAACAGAAACCCAGAACTATTCTTCTCAATGTGTTTCTTCTTTTCTTTTCCTTTCTTTTTTCTTTTCTTTTCTTTTTTCTCTTCTCTTCTCTTCTCATCTCTTTTCTTCTCTTTTCTCTTCTCTTTTCTTTTTTTTTTTATTTTTTTTTAACGTTTATTTATTTTTGAGACAGAGAGAGACAGAGCATGAATAGGGGAGGGGCAGAGAGAGAGACACACACAGAGAATCTGAAGCAGGCTCCAGGCTCTGAGCTGTCAGCACAGAGCCCAACGCGGGGCTCAAACTCACGGACCGTGAGATCATGATCTGAGCCGAAGTCGGCTGCTTAACCCACTGAGCCACCCAGGCGCCCCCTCTCTTTTCTTTTTTTAAGTATGGAGCCAAAGTAAAAAAAAAAAAAAAGCAGAAGTTTTGGAGGCATTGGGAAGAACATAAGAACTAAGGCAGTACATATGAAAGCATTTCATAAGTTGCAAAGAATAATTGCTGAAGAAAATAGACCTTGAGACCTTTTTACCAGCGCCAAGTGTTACCAAACAACTAAATAACAGCTCGTAAGTTTGTTCTTAATAGCTCCCCCCAACCATGCTTTTCGAGCTTTGAGGCTTTCAGCCAAGGGTCCCAGCTCTATCCAGCCTCAAGGGGGTCAGAATCTCACCTGCACCAAACACTACCCCAATACCTCACCTGCCCGAAGTTTTGTTGATCCTAGCAGACTCTCGCTGGATGCTAACATCTGTGAGATTCATTGGTCCCTTGATTTAAGAACAAGTACTGCTGGGCACGAAGACAACAACCATTCCCAGTGTGGTTCTGAGGGGCGGGGAAGAAATGGTGTTGTCTAGGTGTGGCAGGTTTGGGTTTCCCAAGGTTCGTCAAACCTGCTGACCCTTGAGTCAGCACCAAAGAGCTTCACTGCTTGTTACTGTAAAAAAAAAAAAAGAAAGAAAGAAAGAAAGAAAGAAAGAAAGAAAGAAAGAAAGAAAGAAAGAAAGAAAGAAAAAGAAAAGAAAAAAAAAAGAAAGGGGCGCCTGGGTGGCTCAGTCGGTTAAGCATCTGATTTCAGCTCAGGTCATGATCTCAGTTTGTGGGTTCGAGCCCCGCATTGGGCTCTGCACTGAAAGCTCAGAGCCTGGAGCCTGCTTCTGATTCTGTCTGCTCAGCCTATCTCTCTGCCTCTCCCCTGCTCATACTCTGTCTCTCTCTCTCTCTCTCTCTCAAAAATAAATAAACATTAAAAAAATTTTCAGATTAAAAAAAGGGTAAAGGAGCCCTTCCTAAATTCTTTGTTATGCGTGGAGGGAAGTTGATACTGTGGGAAGGGAAAGACTTAGAATTCTGTTTGTAAGTTTACCTGTAGAGGCTGTTTTGGTTCTGTCGCCTGATACTCGCTTGCTCGGTGTAATTTACAAACACAAAAACGCTTCATTCATTTTTGTACCACTGGACAGTGACGCTGTCCCTGTGAACGAAATTCCCAGACAACTGCAACGTGTTCCCTGAAGCACTAACATTTCGATACTGTAATAATTCTGATGGTATTTTTTTCTGACGTATATTGCACATGTCCCAGCCTTATTAAACAGAGCACAGCAAACCTGAGTAGACTTTACAGGATGACTATTAAAATGATTGTTTCCTTGCAGCAATGAAAATGTTTGCTCCACTGGAAAGAAGTGCCCCCAGGGCTAAGGGGACTTAGGAGGACTTTTGTTTCTCTCTCCCTCCGTAGCTGCAGGAGGTTGTTTCTTCCTTCCTTCCTTCCTTCCTTCCTTCCTTCCTTCCTTTCCTTCTTTCTTTCTTTTCTTTCTTTTTTTTTCTTTCTCTTTCTTTCTTTCTTTCTCTTTCTTTCTTTCTTTCTTTAATCTTTCTTTCTTTCTTTAATCTTTCTTTCTTTCTTTCTTTCTTTAATGTTTCTTTCTTCTTTCTTTCTTTCTTTCTTTCTTTCTTTCTTTCTTTCTTTCTTTCTTTCATGTTTCTTTATCTCTGAGAGAGACAGCAGGCTCCAGGCTGTCAGCATAGAATCCAATGCGGGGCTTGAACTCGCGAACTGCGAGATCACGACCTGAGCCGATGTCGGACGCTTAACCAACTGAGCCACCCAGGTGCCCCTAGAAGTTGTTTCTTTTAAATCCTCGCTCTTGGGGGCACCTGGGTGGCTCAGTCAGGTAAGCGTCCAACTCTTGATTTCAGCTCTGGTCATGATCTTGGGGTCCCATGAGTTTGACCCCTACATCGGACTCTGTACTGACAGTACAGAGCCTGCTTAGGATTCTGTCTCTCCTTTCCTCTGCCTCTCTCTCTCTCTCTCAAAAATAAATAAATAAACATTAAAAAATAAATAAATGCTCCCCTTCACCTGCTTTCTGTGGAGTCGGATCTTGCCCAAACTCTGAGCTGTTACTTTTAATCTGCCCTGGGCTGGAAATGGATAATTCTAGGCTTGTCCTGATCGCGTGGAACATGAACAGATCAGCCCCTACGTAAAGGACCGGGTAACTGAATACGTGCCAACAGGTGCCTACAGCATGGATCTGATGGCATTGACTTTCTACACTTGGAAATGTTTTTATTCCCAGGTCTCTCTGGTAGAGAGATCCCACCTCGGGATGGATGAGATGGTACCAGGTATCCCAGCTGCTTCCTTCGATAGAACCAGTTATCGAACAAGCCAGCGTGGAAGTCACTAGCAGTTTCACAGCCCCAAGAATAATCGTGGAAGATCAGAATTCAGATATTCAGCTGGGGTTTGGAGAACCTGAGGTCCGTATGCCCTGCCTCTGTGTTTCCTCAGGACTGGAAGGCAGTAGTTAAGGAGGCGACCCCCAGGGACGTCTGGCTGCTGGAGCTCAGGGCCTGGCTCCTCTCGCTGTGGGGCGGAGACCAGAGAGGCAGGCATTACTGTGCATTTTCTTGAGTTAAAAAAGGAGCAAAATAAAATACAAAGCGTGTCCTTCCTGTATTGGAGAAACAACAATAGGACTCGGCAGCTTCGAGGTAAAGTCCGAACTCTTTAGACAGCTCGTGGTCTAGCCTGTTCCCAGGTCTCCCTTTTCACCACGCCCCCAGCCAAATGATGCCATCCCCCTGTCCCCAGGGAGCCCTCGGAGCTCACCCCCAGCCCCTTCCCCCAGCGGCGAGTCCCTCCTCTGGGGTCACAGACTCAAGGACCTATGACCGTGCTTCCCATCCCACCCTTAAATCGCGCATTTACTTAGCTGGCCCCTTGACTGTGGGGCTTTGGGGACAGACAACCGCTTCTCATTCACTGTAGCAACGGCGGCCCCCAGCCCGGTGCCGGCTACAGAGATGCTGGATCGACGATGCAGGATGAAGGAAAGAAGGAATGCACATGTTCGTGTATGAAAGCAGCCTCCGAGATACGTCTGGAATGAAGCTGGGCAACCTTCACGGCTCTATCCTGGAGAGGGTGGTAGGCGGGGCAGAGGGCAGAGGCTGGGGCTCATTGGCTGCAGATCAGACACGTATCTCAGGGCCTCTCAGTACCAGTTGCCAGGAGGGAATAGACAACAGACAGGGCATTCCTTCCTCTCTGGATGCTTTCCTGAGCCATTCCAGAACCCCTGCCAGCCCCCACTCCAAGGGCTGCCCCTGCGATGACTGGCCTTGCCACCATTGGTGATCAGGGTGCGAGAGGCTTTAGTTTAGAAAGAAATTGCTGGCTGCAGAACATTTTCAAATGTTGCTGACAGCATCCCTCACCGCCCCCCCGCCCCCCCCAAGGATGCATTGCTGACTCACACGTGCTGCCTTTCTGTGACCTAGAGGGGAATTTTGAATCAGTGTTCTCTTCAACGTTAATTGACTTAATTTACGGAATTGAGGTCTAACTCAGACGCGGTGAAATTCCATGCCAAGGGTTTTTGTGTTACAATTCAGTGGGCTTTGGCAAATGGCTACATCAGTGTCACCTATACCCCTGATATTGCTGTCACCCTAGAAAGTTCCTTCCTCTTCCATCCTAATCAACCTGCAGGGCGATTTTGAAAAAGGAAAAGACCAGAAGGTTGGCCTTCACGGAGCTTGCATGATGGTCAAAGCAGGCTACATTATGTCACTGAAATAATTGAAGATCAACGCAATAAATGACATGATCCGGTACTAAATGGAAAGGTTCGGTTTGCCAGCGCGATACGAATTTAGGGAAGCGAAATGCATTAAAATGTCACCTTGGGAGTTTGGTAACAATGCAGATACCTGGGCCGACCCCAGTACCATTAAATCAGAATTCCTTGGCATGAAACCCAGGAACACATGTTTTAAATAAATGTGCTCAGGACTTCTGATAGGGAGCGGGGGCAGAGGTGGGCACAAACCACGCTTTGGAAAACACACGATCTGTTATGCCCGGGTAGAAGTCATTATTGATAGATGCAGAGACTGAGGGCCAGAGAAGTTTTAGGGCTTATTCAAGATCACACAGTGAATTCATGGGATGGCCTGCATTTCTGGAAGGGGAGTTGGAAAGGCCAGGAACACAGTCATTTGCACTGGCCCACAGCGGGGTGTCTAGAGCCCAGGGCTAGCCCCAGTGCACAAGGTCTCCAGGACAACACCCTGCGAAACAGCCTCGGGGCCCCTGTGTGTCTGAGAGAAAGGGAGGAAGAACCCACTTACCCCTCCAGCCTCCGGGCGTTGACAGACCCAGAGCCTGGAGGACTCACTGGGGACAAGGAAATCTGCCACCAGCCACATTCTTCCCCTGTCTTCCCAGTGCACTCCAGAGACTGAGCTGCACCACGGGAGGATAGCAGGCTCACTGCTGCACTGACAGAGAAGGGTTGGCCCACCCAGCATTGCGCTGGGTAGAATGTCTCCTCCCCATGCACCAAAGAACAAGTAAATCAGGTATCAGGACGACTGACACCATTGATGAATGACCAGGTTGGGACACATTCAGCCGCCCAGCCTCCTTGGCTCCACTGCCATCCATACGGCATTTTGGTTGCATCTGAAGCAGAACTATTGTTTCTTTCCCCACCAGAACAAACCCAAATGGCCGATAGATCACTGGGGCAAACGGGCATCCTGATGAACCTTTGACCTTTCCAAGAGTCAATTTATCTCTGATGAGTGGGCCTCCCATTGATGAGGCTCTAGAGACACGCAGGAAGTCAATACTCTCTGGGAAAGGGCAGAGTCTCTTAGTCCTCTGTCCCTCTCTCCTCAATGAAAGGTAACACTGAATGACCAGAGTCCCCTGACCTGCTTGGTAGGGGCTCCAAGACCAGAATTCAAGGGGAGATGGAACATAAGAGCAGCCAGGAGGTCTTACCTGGGCCAGCGTTGCAGATTTTGAGTCTGGAGTTCTCTCTTGTCCAGCAAGAGAGCAGACACAGAATTAAGTACGAGAGAGGCTAATGTCCAGGAGGAGACAACAGCCCAGAGTAAGGGTCCTTGTTCCATACTTATTAGGATCGGAAGGCTTACAGACGTGATGGACGTGCACAAAGAGACAATGAAACAGTGATCATCAACTCAAGTGTGTGAAAGAAAGGGGGTTTCAAAGATATGCGGTGGTAGGGGTTTGGGTCAATACAAAACAAAATTCCAGAGCCTAGCAGATGGCTGTTTACAGCAGGCATGGGGCACCGTGTCTGTTTATCTCAACTTGCCTAGGGGACGAGACAGATGGAGTGTGATACCTCAGGGTCAACAAGGCACCTTTCTTTTGTTAATTAGCTCTTTTAGCTAATTACCAATTTCACCCTGCTGCTGAGGTCTATCGCCCTGTTTACCTGTTTACCTATTCTGGATGCTTTCTTCCTGCGGAAGCAGCTCTACACTTTTGTTCTATGCTGGGGGCGCTTTTGCCCTGTTTACCTATTCTGGATGCTCTCATCCTAAGCCTTGTTACTCCGTTGGTGGAAGTTCAGGGAATTCCTAAACTGATTCCCCACAGGCCAGGGCTGTGACTTGCATCGCAGATGTTTACCATGGGAATGTGCAAGGGCCCTCCAGCGTCCGACTTCTGTGCAGCCCCTCATGCAGTCCCTGACAACTCTTGTCCACTCTCCACATGGATAAGTGAGATGGAATTGCATGCGGAGGCCCCTGGACTCACCCCAGTAATGCCCAAGAACCCACTGTGGGAAGAGACGGTTGGTAAGGTGTCTCCACTCCCGTTGGGGTCCTCCTGCACCGTGACCCTGGGCAAGTCACTTCACCCTCTGGGTTTCAGGTTCTCCTCATTTGCCAAATGAAGGGTTTGAATTAAGGTTCCTTACAGTTCACTTCCGGCATTGTGAGTTACAGTCCACCCCTCCCCAAGCCAAGGACCTTGACTTTGTTTTGTTTTGTTTCCTCTTGGGTGCAATCCAAGGGCAAAGGTCTAACAGTCATTCCAGATAGGAGCATAGACACCTACTTGTGAGATTCTTAATCTTCAAGCTCTTGCCTTTTTATCTTTGCATCCTTAGGACAAAATGCACGTCGATAAGTGCTGGGAAAACGTTGCGCAAATCATCTGAAAATTAGGGCTCCGTGTGGCCTGACCTGCCAATCTACCCAGCGAAACCCACCAGGAAAAATTTTAAACTAATTGCAACCATTGCTGTGTCTCCTGAGAAACTTTCAAGGAGGAAGGTCCCCTTCACAACCACAATGAGCTCTCCTTAAAACTCCTGTCCTCTTCTCTCCTGCTCCTTTCCACACCTACTGCTGCTTACCAACCTCTTACCCTTGAATCCCCTCTCAAAGCTCGCTGCTCCTGCCTTCTGCAAAGACATGACCTCCCCCAGCCCCAGCGTTTGGGGCTCCTTCTCATTTTTTCCCTTCTTTCCTTGCTTCTCTCTCAGTTTCTTTACATTTGATAATGTCTGCATCATCAGCTTTGCAAATCTCTCCCCCCCGCCCCCCCACTGCCCATCAACAGTTTTGAAGGTGGGGCACCTGGGTGGCTTAGTCAGTTAAGTGTCTGACTTGATTTTGGCTCAGGTCGTGATCTCATCGTTATGGGATCGAGCCCTGCATCAGTCTCTGCACTGAGAGCCCAGAGCCTGTTTGGGATTCTCTCTCTCCCTCTCTGCCTCTCTACCTTTCTCTCTCTCTCAAAAACAAATAAATAAAAACTTAGGAAAAAAAACCAAAACAGTTTTGAAGGTGCTACCTAGGTGGTCTGATTTCTGAAGGAGCCAGACGGTTTCCCTCAACTTCTAAATAGCAACCATAACACCCATCATTCTAAATATACACCTTCATTGCTTTATTTATTTATTTATTTATTTAATGTTTTATTTTATTTTTGAGACAGAGAGAGACAGAGCATGAATGGGGGAGGGTCAGAGAGAGAGGGAGACACAGAATCCGAAGCAGGCTCCAGGCTCTGAGCTGTCAGCACAGAGTCCGACACGGAGCTCAAACTCACAGACCGTGAGATGAGGACCTGAGCCAAAGTCCGTCGCTCAACCGACTGACCCACCCAGGCGCCCCTACACCTTCATCCCCTTAATTCTCAGAGGCTTGTGGGCTTTATTCAGTCAATTAACAATGGAAGCAGCATGGTGAGTCACCCTCTCTGTGACCCTAGGCCGTCACCCAATGTCCTTGCTTCTGTTAAGGAGGGCGGGACTGGATGAGGAAAGATAACACCATGATTCTTCCAGAATGGGCTGCAAAATATGGGCTTGGGGAATTTTTTTTTACCACCGTCTGTTCAGCTCACTTCTCCTCCTTTAAGTGGAGATCATGCAGAGCTATTGTGAGTTTTCAACAAAACAAGAAAACATAAAAATTGAGCAAAAGTCTTGACCATCGCAAGCACGCGATAAATGTTGTTATTATTAATCCTATCGCTGCTGTTAATGTTGTGATTCTCCAACGCTCCTTTGAGTCTGAATGGCCCATGAATCTCTAGGTGTTACCTGAATCCCACCCGGAACTGCCTGAGTAAAATGTGCCCAGGCAACTGGAGTTTACAAGTGACAGTGTCTGGAATGGAAGAGGTCTCGTTAAGTGCTTGCTTGATTAAATAATTCATCAGTCCTAATTGGGAAGAAAAAACTATGTGAAATAGAACTGCATAAGAGGAAATAAACAGTCAGCACGACATGAGTACCGGAGGATTCCCCATTCCACCGTCAAAAGAGAAATTGTCCCCGCAGGAGAGTGACACAGGAAAGCCCTTATCAGCTGGCAAGTGACACACACCATAACACTGATGAGGCGAGGGGTGTGGGGCAAAGGTCCGGACACAAACCCTATGTTCTTCCCTGCTGTGCCCGGGGGGGGGCCATCTGTACGGCCTTAGCCAGAGCAGGTAAAATTTAGCTTCAAGGACTGTTTCGAGAATCTTCCAGGTTTAAGGCCAGCTGGGCTGCCAGTTGTGACTGCAGAAGCAGTTTGCGGTGATTTCTTCACCTCCAGCTGCTTCTCTGTTTGCTCTTTTGTCGTGGCTACTAGTAAAAACTCCTCCTTTGTTTATTTGTTTGTCCGTAGGTATGGGAGATTATGTTAGCTCTCAGCCAGACTCTGCCCTGAAGGCCCTGCATGGAAAGGGGTCACTTGGCCACCCCTGAGCCACCTGGGGAGTGTCTGTACGGGGCCTTTCCTCATTCCTGCCCAAATAAGCAAAAGAGGAAGAAACAAACAAATAAGGAACTTTGGAAAGCAGCAAAGGCTGCAAGCCTATGAAAATGGGACAGCTGGAAAATCCTGGGGCTACTGAGAAAGCAAAAGCCCTAAACTGGCAGCAGAATTGGACCAGCTATTGGTCCTATTGGGGGGGGCGGGGGGGGGAGGTAGAGGGGTGGGGAGGGGGGATAGGCATCAGTTCACACCTTCTCCTCTGGGTTCTTTCCTGGCCTAAGGGAAAGCCTGGAAGTCCTGACCATGTGCCCTTTCACTGTGAGTGCGTTGTTTTGGAGCCTAGAGGACTCTGATAAAACCCCACTAACACCCCTTGTTGACTTATGAAATTTCAACCATCAGGAGACAATGGGCCTAGTGAAGAGAAAAAGTCTCGGAATCTGTCACTGTCTATTTACTAGTTCTACGAGCTATGGCAAAGGATTTAAGTTCTCTTGGGCTCTCTTTCATTACTTGAAAATAATGATAAATTAAAACCATCATAATCATACGTAACACAGGGCTATTGGGAACATTGAACCTGAGATCATGGACGGCAGGTACTCAGCACAGTGTCTGGCTCAGGATGACCCTCCGTAAAAGTCACCTGTGTGTCACCAGTTAGCAAACTGGCCCTCTCAGGCTAGGCCTTCACCCTGTTTGCCCCTAGACCGGCAAAAAGCTTTTTGGTTGGACTTCACACGTAGGCTTCCAGAAAGAAAGAAAACCGAGCAGCCTATTAGCATACAGTGGTCCAGTTTCTGGGGCTAAGTAAACAGGTTACTTACTAAAAACATGATGCTGACTCTGGAGCTCTCTGCTGCTGTTTGAAACTATAGGAATAATATAGTCATGGCAATGGGAAAAGACATACGAACCCGGATGAATACTGCAACCCCTAGGGTTTTATTATTCGCGTTCAAATAACTGGAACTACCTGAAACGTTATTATTTATTTATTTATTTATTTATTTTTATTTGAGAGAGAGAGAGAGAGAGAGAGAGCACAAGGTGGGAGAGGGACAGGGGGAGAGAGAGAATCTTAAGCAGGCTCTATGCTCAGCGTAGAATCCGTTGCTGGCCTTGATCCCACAAGCCTGGGATCATGACCTGAACTGAAATCAAGCATCAGATGCTTACCCGACTGAGCCACCCAGGCACCTCGTGAAACTTTAAACATGTAATAACAAGGAGTAGCATCCAAAGGCTGGAATTTTCTTTGACCGTCTTTATGGACACTTCATCGTAAATCCTATGCTTCAGACCCTAGACGTATCAGATCCCCAAATACAGGAGGTTGAAAAATGAAACACAAAACAGATACGCCTTGATGTGGGAATTATTTCCCTCAGAAGCCAAATTTGATATTCTGCCTTAAGGAACTGAAAACTAGTTCATGAAGAGCGCCTGGGTGGCTCGGTTGGTTAAGCATGTGATTCATGATTTCGGTTCAGGTCATGATCTTACGGTTGTGAGTTCAAGCCCCGCATAGGGTGATGCACTGACAGCACAGAGCCTGCTTGAGATTCTCTTTTTCTGCCTCTCTCTCTCTCTCTCTGTCCCTCCCCTGTGCATACTCTTGCTCTGTCAATATAAATAAGGAAACTTTCAAAACAAATTAAAAAAGAAATAGTTCATGGGAGAATACAACAACCGGTTTATATTTTACCATTTACAATATCATTCATTGATTCACTCACTCATTCATTCATCATAAAACAAATATTTACTCCATTTCAGGCACCATGTAGAATGTTGGGGGTATGAAGCTGAATTAGACAGGACTTAGACATGATTTCTGCCCTCAAGGAGCCTGTGGTGGGATCCGGGGTATAAACCCACATATAGCTAGTGGGTTTAATGTGATAAAGTGACACAAGGGTGTGTGGGTGCTCCTCTGTGACAGCTGAGGGGCAGGGAAGTGCCTTTTAACAGGGGCATTAGGAAAGGCTTCATAATGCATGAAATCACGTTTGATTTGATTCTTAACGAATGAGTGGAGTTTGGAGGCGCCTGGGTGGCTCAGTTGGTTAAGCGTCTTGATTTTGATTTTGGCTCAGGTCATGATCTCATGGTGTGTGGGATTGAACCCCACACCGGGCTCTGCACTGACAGGGTGGAGCCTGCTTGGGATTCTCTCTCTCCCCCTCTCTCTCTCTGTCTGTCTCAAAATAAGAATGAGTGGAGTTTGTTAGGTGGAAAAAAGAAAAAACAAAAATATAAGTAGAGAGAACAACATCCAAGTGTTGTTCCAACATCCAAGTGTAGAGTTCCATGGATGCCCCAGGCATAGCAATGGTAGATGAAGCATATTATGGATATATGTGCCAAATGGGATGCGTGGCTGGGACTATGGGTGGCTGGAATCCGCAGTGAGAAGTTTAGAGTGCCATGCTAAGAAGGAGGAAAAATAAATGTAAAACATAAGAGGGGAGGAGTTAGGTCCAATGAAGGGAAAGATGTCTCTCAAGACAAAAGTTCTGGGACAGTGGGATAATTAAGAGAGGGGACATCTAAGTCTACAGATCATTCCTTGAAGAGTCCCAGGACCAGAGACAAATCAGATGGTGCTGTGTGCATTTTCAACCTTCCCTAGTCCTCCACACATGTATTTATGCACGTTTTTGAAAACAGGTTGGAAATTTAACAAGCACAAAAAAAGTCAACCTAAGCGGCAACAGGGGTGGGTGGGGTGAAAGGTGGTATTTTGCCTGGCATGAGATGTCATGGAACAAATGCATATTTAAAAATGTTCACTTTGGTTTAATTATTAAACACGTGTTTTTATTTTTTTCTGATTTCAGGAGTCACGCATTTATTGTGTGTAATATGGAAATGATGGCTTACATAGAGGAAATCAAGTTTTCTGTATGTGTTCTAATTTAAGGCATGTAAGTTGCTCTTTTGTAATTGGCTTTCTGGTTTTGCTTTTGTGCTTGGAAATGGTTTCCCTTCCAAGAGATCAGAGAAAAGTAATTCTCTTACATTTTCTTGTAATGTTTTATCTGTTTTTCGTTTTCGTATTTAACACAAGTCCGTACCGACTTTAGTTTTATGAACGATCTTAAGTAAGGTAGAGTCATGGTACCTGTATGAGCCTTATTTTTTGTTTTTTGTTTTTCCCATCAACCTGCTCATTCTTTCATCTTGTCATTTTATTCATTTCCTGTTTTTGTAGTTATCAACAGCAGGGTATGCATTTCCTGGGTGGTTTTCTTGCAGTCATAACAAAGTACTATTGCTAAAGCCATTCCTTCTGGCTGCTGTTATTTGTGTCCCCACGTTGGCTAACAGGGCCTTGGCCTTTTGCCTGCCGACTACCTCCTTGAGTGTCTGAGCTGTTACTAGGAGCTTACAAACTCAAAGCATGGCCTGTAGAAAGTGCCCGCATTCAGGTCCCCCTGGAGGTGTTTCAGCAACGGTCGGGCATCTGTCGGAGACATTTCTATGTTGATTTCCCGAGGACCTTCCAAGCTGAGAATAGGGTGGCACTATCCCAATAGATTGTCCCACGCCCACCCTTTGAGCTATACCACAGTCACTCATTCTTTAAGCAAACGAGCAAACGTAGTGCTCCAGATACAGGGATGAATGAGAGGCTGTCCCTGGCCCCAAGGTACTCACTCACCCTTCTAGAATGCTCCAGAGGAGCTGCTGAGTACACCTATCTCATGAAAAAAGAGCTCATGGGCTGACATCATGGGAATCCGCCCAATCTCATTCAATTTACTCAACAAATATTTGTCAAGCTCCTACTATTTGCCAAGAACTATGCCGGGTGCTGGGTTCTCCTCCAGGAGCTGACTGCAGAGTGGAAAGCAGACAAATAAATCGGGGGTTAGACGTGAGTATGATAGAGTTCAAGTAGGTGAAAACTGGGGCCTCGGCTGCTATGGTTTTTCCAGGTTATTCACTCCCGCCCCCCTGCCAAGGACTTTTCAGGTATTTTAACCAAAGAGTGTCTTTCATATTCAAAGTCATAGCAATGTTAACTGTAATCCAGTTCCTTTGAGACTCTTCAGGGGAGCTCTAAACTCCCTTCAGACCCACCTCTTAGAGTTACAGAGGATGTCAGCCGAGATGGATGGATGAACGGATGAGTAGTAAGTGGTTCAAAGAATTAAAAAGAAGTGAGGGATGAGCATATGATCTGGTTCTCTCAACCAGGAACTTCTCAGTCTTTGGGCCTCACGGCAGTCAACGCCAAGAGCGGCAGCCTGGGAAGAGATAACACAGGCCAGGCACCTTAGAAATTTCCTTTCCTTTGATCCCACTGACCCAAACCCGTGGGCCCCACTGATGTTTATTTTGGCTTCTTTGCCCTGAAGCCTCGGGCAGCCCTTATGTGGCGAGCTGCTTAGCTGACAAATATTTTAATGGAGGAATTAGCTAGCTTCTTACGTGGTCACCTGATAGGTCACACAGCCTTCAGCCACACACACACACACACACACACACACACACACACACACAATGGAAACTATGCTCCCCAAACTGCAAGCAACCAAATCCTGATCATTTTGTGATAAAATCTTGGAATAATCTGGGCTCTGTCTGTCTGTCCATCCTCGTGTTGGGAAAGGAAGAAGAAAGACAGAGAAGGAAAGTGAAATGCAAATTATGAATTTAGCTACTTTTGAGCAGTCTTCCAAGCAGATGTGCTGTAGGAAATCAAGATGAGGTTTTGATATTGGGTTTTGTGGGGTTTGTGGGTGGTTTTTTGTTTCTCTTTGTTTGTTTTTTGCATTTTTCTTTTCCCTCCCCCTTTCTGGACCCCTAGTGATGAGTAAGCAAGAGTAGGTGTTAGAACAGATCTTTGCTTCTTCACAGCCCCCTTGGAATGGTCTCTCATATCTTCCTTTTTTTTTCTCCAGCAACCACTTTAAAGCTTGCTATAGGGTCTCCTTTGCAGTACCAACACTTGAACCTCCTTCCTCAAAGAAATCGTCCCTTTGTGTTTAATAATTCACACTTTTCACCATGTAATATTGCCATTCTAACATGGGTTTGGGGTAAAGTGTGGAGGGGCGGGGGGGAGATGATATATGCGCGTGAGTCCTTCCTGCTACTACCCTGTCTGATCTCATCCATCTTTGAGATTTTCACTCATTCTCTTAACTCCCATCTGCCAGGCATTTGTTGAAGGGCAGTGTTATGCACAGCTATGTTGTCAAAGATAATTAGGATCTAGTATGGTAGGGTTTCTACTTTCCTTCAGCTCATTACTGCTTAGACTATCTACTCAGGGCTGTATATGGGCTTCTGCGCGAGAGAAAACAGCAGAGAGGACTGTTTCTATGCTACAAAAGGTCTAGATTTACTTCATGTTTCTCAAGCTTCAGCTTCTTCAGATGTACGATGGGAATAATCTCCACCTTACCATGCTGTGTGAGAATGGAGGTAACCTATGGAAAGGGCCTTCTATTGAGCTGAATAAGTGGAAACACTCAATGACTGGTAGACAGGGGTACCTGGGCGGCTCAGGCTGTTGAGTGTTCAACTCTTGGTTTACACGCAGGTTATGATCTCAAAGTTTGTGAGTTTGAGCCCCACATCGGGCTCTGCGTTGATAGCACAGAGGCTGCTTGGTAGTTTTTCTCTCTCTGCCCCTTTTCTGCTCGAGTTCTCTCTCTATCTCTCTCTCTTTCTCTCACTCTCTCTCTCTCAAAATAAATAAATAAACTTTAAAAAAAGTTGGTAGACATTATCATTATCACATATATCATTTGTAGTGTCTTATTCTTTACGATTTATATCGTAGCTCAAGTATCTTTGATTCTACAAAACAAAAACAAAAAACAAAACAAACAAACAACAACAACAACAACAACAAAACAGATCCAAGCCACTGCTATGCTTCTTCTTCTAGCTGGTGATACAAAGTAAGAGGGACAAGAGAGAAGGGAGCCAGTAGCTATCCCTTGGTAGAGCAAAAAATGAGTGAATTCTAGGTCCACATTACTAGTCTACCCTGATGTGTTTTTATACATACCCAGACTTATTCCAGAATCCTTTATTAACTCCACCACTTTCCTTTCTTCTTTCCTCTCCCTCTTCCTCATTCTCTGCTCTCCTCCCTGGGTTGTCACAAATATAATTTCTTCTCTACACTTCCAGCCCGAAGAGCCCTTAGTCAGGCAGCAGATTGCGAGCTACCTGAACCCCATGCACAGAAGGACAAGCAAGCCTGAGTTGCTTTCCCAGGGCCTCCTGGCTAGGAATTCTATTGTTCAGAGCCCCCTTTTGCATCCTAGGGAAGGGGCCAGGCCCCCCCTCTCTCCTCTACCTCCCTCCAAAAGGTTTGTGTGATAAAACAAAACACATCACTGATGTACCATGTGCCAAGCCAAAAATAAAAGAAAATGGACAGGACTATTTGGAAACAATTCCTCACCACTGTTGTTAGGAATCCTTGAAAGAGTCATAGTTTTTGGTTAGGCTTTCACTCTATTTCAAGTTTCTCTTCTTATTCTATGGTCTCTCCCTGTCCAACCTCATTCATCCATCCATTCATCCATCTATGCATCCATTCATCCACTTGTCCATCATTTACTTATCAATTACCTCCCTTGTACCAGGCATGGAGACACTGCATGACAATGCTGACAAAACCTATGCCCCATGGGATTTACATTCTAGCAAGAGGTAGGGGCAAATCATGAACAAATGTACAAATTCTGTAAAGAGTCCCAGGTCAAGGGAGGGGATGGTTGTGGAGCGATGCTCCGTAAGAAAAGGGAGACAGGATGTTACCAACAAGAAGATGACACTTGAGAAAAGAAAAGGAAAGTAAAAGGAGTTAGGTGAACTTCTGAAGGAAGAGCATCCCAGCAAAGCAAACAATAAATGCAAACGTCTGATATCAAAGAGGGCTTCACGCGTTGAAGCAACAAGAAGAAGGAAATGATATTATCTGCAGCAAGGTTAGAATAAGGAAAATGGCAGGAGATAAGCCCCCTGAAGAAGCCAGAGACAAGTCAAGGGGAGACATGTCAGCCATGATTAGGAAAGTGAGTTTGTTTAAAGGAAATGGACACTATTCTTAGGGCGCCTGGGTGGCTCAGTCGGTTAAACATTGGACTTTGGCTCAGGTCATGATCTCACCATTCGTGAGTTTGAGCCCTGCATTGGGCTCTGTGCTGACAGCACAGAGCCTGGAACCTGCTTCAGATTCTGTATCTCCCTCTCTCTCTGCCCCTCCCCTGCTTGCGCTTTGCCTCTCTCTCTCTCTCTCAAAAATAAATAAACATTAAAAAAATTTAAAGGAAAGGGATGTTATTCTAGTTTTAAACAGAGGTCAGATGCAATCTGATTTGTGTTTTAAAAGGATCATTTAGGCTGGGTGGAGGAGAAAAGGCCACTGGAGAGCAAAGGTGACAGAGGAAGACCAGTCAGACGCCCATTTCCACAGTCAAGGCAACTGACAAGGTTGATGGTCATTAGTGGACATGAAGTCCATGAAGGCTCATTTGCCCCCCTCTCGTCCCACCAATCCAGACAGAATTTCGGGTGGGGTTTCAAGTTCTTCAAAAAGATACACAAAACCATATCAACCGTCATCTATTTTACTAAAGATTCCTTTGGGATGCCTAAAGAAGGGAACAATTTCTATCACAATTACCACAGTAAGCCACGCTGACAGCATCTGTGACCATGACACCCTCCCAAGCTCCTGCTTGGTAAACAACTCTCTTCTCCCTTCCAGATCCCTGCTCCTTATAGACTTAAGACTTCTAGGGGCACCTGGGTGGCTCAGTCGGTTGAGCGTCCAACTTCGGCTCAGGTCATGATCTCGCAGTCTGTGGGTTTGAGCCCCTCGTCAGGCTCTGTCTGTCTCTCTCTATCTCTCTCTCTCTGCCCCTCCCCCCCTCACCCTCTGTCTCTCTTAGAAATAAATAAACATTAAAAAAAAATAAGACTTCTTTCCTCCCTACCATGCAAAGAAACTCATCACTGCCCCAGCTTCTATTCACACAAAGCACGTAATCAACTCCCCCACAGTGTTTGGAAAATAAATTGCCCTTCAGTTAACAAGATCTACTCTCCCCTTAAGGTGTTGTAGAAACCATCCATTGCTCCCGGAGTATGTTTTGGCAGTCTGTCTTCTGCAAATGTAGGGGAAATAGACCTGAACAAGCAGAAATCCGTCCTGCTCCCTATACACACTATACAGATGCGGGACTGAGAAGTTGAAGTTTTTCTCTGCGTTTTGTAAACTGCTGGCAGGCTAAGAGCCTATGATTTCAACAGGGAGTATAGAAGTTGAAGTATCTGTAGCTTTTGCTGGAAACAGTAATCAAACCCTCACCTTCTTCTTCCCTTCCTTCCCTTTGTTCCAGGGTCCTGAGCTTTTCTCTTGCTTTGCCCATGAACTTGCCGGCAGTGTTCTGGGGGGAAAGGGGAAGGGATATCAGTGATGAGTGGAGAACAGAAACTTCTCAGGGGTGGGGATCTCATCTCTCCATGTTCTGCTGGGCACCTGGGACCTATAGCTCTTGGTACCGCTCCAGGATATACACTTTCCGTCGTGATTTGTCTAATCACGCTGAGCAGAATATAGATGAATTGCTTAAATCGGTAGCTCCCACTGACCTTCAGCACCTGGTCACAGTGCTTCATAGCCCGGGAGCCCGGTAACTACTGCAGATTGACTGTCACGTGATCTTCTTTACCGCCTCCCCGTCCACAGCTCTCGGGATGCAGCTGGGAAGGGAAGGTGGCCACAAGGCAGCAGCCCTGGGAGCTGAAGGGCTAAGCTGGGACCAACAAGCAAACTCATCGTGAGCCAGATCTTTAAAAAAGCAAGCTGTGAGGGGCACCTGGGTGGCTCAGTCGGTTGGGCATCAGACTCCGGCCCAGGTCCATGATCTCATGGCCTGTGGGTTCGAGCCCTGCACCCGGCTCTGTGCTGACAGCTCAGAGCCTGGAGCCTGCTTCATGTTCTGTGTCTCACCCTCTCCTTGCCCCTCCCCCATTCGTGCTCTGTCTCTCTTGCTCTCAGAGATGAAGAAAACATTTACAAATAAATAAGTAAATAACCGTAAGAGACTCTTAAATACTGAGAACAAACAGAGAGTTGATGGGGGGCGGGGGAGAGGGCAACGTGGGTGATGGGCATGGAGGAGGGCACCTGTTGGGATGAGCGCTGGGTGCTATATGGAAACCAGTTTGACAATAAATTATATTTAAAAAATAAAATAAAATAAAATAGCAAGCTGTGGGGCGCCTGGATGGCTCAGTCAGTTAAGCACCTGACTCTTGATCTCAGCTCACGTCATGATCTCATGGTTCATGGGTTCGAGCCCTGCTTGAGATTCTCTCTCTCCCTCTTTATCTTCCTCTCTTTCTCTCTCTCTCTCAAAATAAATAAATAAACTTTAAAAATAAATAGATAAATAAGCAAGCGGCAATGCATAGTGGTCACTCACATCTTAGCCTGCTCTCCGTATAATGCCAACCTTTAAAAATCTAGTTTTTCAGTACTGCCGGATGTGGTTTTCTGCACTAAATAAAAAAATGAGAAGGCTCAATAAATTGCCGAAATCTCTGGTAAGTAGATTTTGAGCTGCATGAGGGCTAAAGGCTGGGTCCAGTTAGTACTCCCCAGAACAACCTTGCACCTGCCTGTCCCTTGGCAGGTGCTAACTTAACTTTTCTGAGTGAATGAATGAATCGTGCCTTGTGTGCTTCCTCCAGGCTGACTTTATCATGCGAATTGTTGAGAACTTATGCTTCATCATGTTCCTTAAGAGAGCAAGGGAATCAAATCTCACGATATTCTTTTTGTCTTAGCATCGAATGCCTAGTAATTCCTCCTGCTGGGAAATTGTTATTCTCTTCTTGGTCTCAGCAGCTAATACACGCCTAAAGATTTTCCTATCAGTCACCCCATTTCCATTCCTTTTTCTTACACCACTTAAAAGAAGAAATACCTCTAAGGTCCCTCCTCGGCTGTGAATCTCGAACCAGGAGCTGGCTGGACTCCTACCACCCAGAAAGTGACAGACAGGCCCCTTTGAGATGTCTCGCCCTCAGGGTACTGCCAATGGAGAAGACAGAGGCAGGGTCACCTCTAGAAGAGTGGGAAAACCTGTCTTCCCTGTCCGTGTATTTCTTAACCACGTCCTTGGCGAATGGCGAAGAGGTAGAAAGAAGTGAAGCCTCAGTTAGTCACCACAAGCGCACAGCCTCAGCGGGTGTCTGCTGACCTTATCCTTAGGATGATTACACAGTGACAGCTGGAAAGGCAGATACCCCCGTCCCCTCTGCCTGAGTGCAGGAGAAAAGAGACCAGGACGGAGGGGAAGGAAGACATATGGATGTGGGCTCCATTCCCCATTGACGATATCAACATTCCTGAGTCCAGATCTTGTGAGAAATAAAAGGGAAATTAGTCCCCCATGAGCCAGGGCAGAGGCGGTACACCAAGGTCAACAAAGATTCCAGCCTTTTAGTTTACAGATCGTTTCTTTCCAATTCAGAGTCACGCAGTCCTGTTTGGCAAGCTGGGCTCTTGGCTGAATAAAGGGTGATACTAGGATAGTAAATACTGTCTGTGGCCTCCTTGAGCTAATTTAACAAATTCCATGCTCGTGAGTCATACCTGGGACACGCCTAGTGCCTAGTTCTCCAGCCCCATAGAAGCAAGTCACTAGGCAGTACCTTTCATTCTTTGTGCTTCTTCCACAGATTGACCTCTTCATGTGAGATGGGTTTCCCTTCTTTGACTCCAAGTCACTAAGAGGACTTTATCCACAGTAACCTAACTCGAGGCAGATACATAAAAATGTGATGAACACGAGCTGGCTGGAGCCCTACCTCACGGTGGGTTTGGAAATAGGAATGTGTCCCAAATACTCACCCGTGCCCGGGACCTGGTAATGCCATGTTCTGATCCCCAGCTGAACCAGCGCTCTTAAAACTACAGGAATTTTAAGAAAGAGTTCTAAATCTCACAAACCGAGGGTAGCTATCAAAACATCAAATGAGTAATTAAGGGGGGAAAATTAAAAAGATGATCCAGGGGCACATGGGTGACTGTCAATTGCTCATCCGACTTCAGCTCAGGCCATGATCTCACAGTCTGGGGGTTTGAGCCCCGTGTCGCTCTCTGTGCTGACAGCTCAGAGCCTGGAGCCTTCTTCGGATTCTGTGTCTCCCTCTCCCTCTGCCCCTGACCCACGCATGCTCTTACTCTCTCTCTCAGAAATAAATAAACATTAAAAAACTTTAAAAAGAGATGATCCAAAAGATGAAGAAATTGTATTTCATCCCTTCATGAGGTTTTCATAATTGATTAGTCTGAAAAGCTTTTTAGAAGGAGAGGAAAATGCTGGGGCTCTCTCGTACACTGCAAAGCACAAACATGCGTGCCCACACATACACACATAATTTATTTAAATCGTTTCAATCGTTGTACACTTGAAAAACATTTCCTCACTAAGTATTCAAGCCCCAGGACACAAGCATGGTAAAAAATCATCGTTCCAAATATTTGCATCAGACAACTAGAGCAAAAATAACAAAAAATATTGGGATCTGCCTTGAGCATGGAATCTGCTTAAGATTCCCCCCTGCCCCTCTCCCCAGCTCTCTCTCTCTCTCTTTGTTCCTCTTCCCAGCCACTCCCTCTCTCTGTTTTAAAAAGAAAAAGAAAAAGAAATAAATAAAAACGAGCTACCCACATCAGTCTAACTCATCGTACTTCTCTGTCTGGGTAAATTGTGTCTAAGACTTGTATCTTGTCCCCAGAGGGATTTTGGAAAATATAAATTTCTACTGATGATCGGGGAGGGGGGGAAAAATGTTGAGTTTCAGCGAATTAAATTTATTAATCAAGAGTATAGCATACTCAATTCTCTTTATCTTTTCAGATTTTTAAATGGTATTTGAGGCTATGCTTTCAGAATAGCCATCATGAACATGACTTTGGTGACTCAGGGATACATGCCTTTCTGTCCAGCACATACTGGGAAGGATTCTGCAGAGGCAAAGTCCATGCAATACTCAGTGTGTTATCTCAGGGCTCAACCTGGTGCTTTATGGCATTGGCCAGTCACAGATACAGAAACGGGAGGATATTTGAAAGAACACCCAAAGTAAATGAGGGGCTGCTCGGGCTAGTTAACTTCCAAAAGCAGAACATAAATGTATTAACTTTTGGGACACATGTTTCAAATGCCCTTGTCCTTTGACTAGTACTAGGGTGGCTCAGGGAGAGACTTCATACAAGAGGCTTAGCAGTTAGCAAGTGGTGTCTACACTTCACTCACTTTCATCCACGTAGTCATTCATCAAGCATTTATTGCTGGCTCTACTGTGGTAAGTCACTGTATCATTGTGACAGGAGATGTGGCAATGTGTAAAATTCACTCACTACCTTCCCGGGGTTAGGGAAATAATCCATATATAATCCATATATCCTTCCTTTCCCTTCCATTCCTCTTTGATTTGCTTGGTAGCCACCTGAATGAAGTCTGAATCTGCTATGGGCATTTGTTCATATTCCTTTAGAACAAGGCTTTTCAACTTCAGCGACATGAACATTTGGGACCAGATAAGTCTTTGTTGCTGAGGACTGTCTTACTCATTGTTGAGTGTTTAGCAGCATCCCTGGTTTCTGCCCACTCTGTGCCAATAGCACTCTCTCCCCAACCATCACAATCAAAAATGTCTCTTGGGGTGGGGCGCCTGGGTGGCTCAGTTGGTTGAGAGTCCGACTCTTGATTGAGGCTCAGGTCATGATTTCACAGTTCGTGAGATGAAGTCCTGTGTTGGGCTCTGTGCTAATAGCATGGAGCCTGCTTGGGATTCTCTCTCTCTGCCCCTCCCCCGCGTGTTCTCTCTCTCTTGGAAAATAAATAAACATTAAAAAGAAATGTCCCATGGGGAGCAAAACCATCCTAATGGAGAGCCACTGAGTTACAACAGGTGAGCAACAGGAAGTGATATGGATGGCTAGGAGAGCAAGAGTTAAGAGAAATTGGGAAATGGATAGTGTGTGTGTGTGTGTGTGTGTGTGTGTGTGTGTGTAGTTTGTTAATTTTTGTTTATTTATTTTTGGGAGAGAAAGAGGCACAGAGAAAGGGAGAGAGAGAATCCTAAGCAGGCTCCATGCTATCAGCACAGACCCTGATGCAGGGCTCAATTTCACAAACTGTGAGACCATGACCAGAGCTGACATCAAGAGTCAGACACTTAACCAACTGAGCCACCCAGGGGCCCCTGTATGTGTGTGTTTGAAAGGGTGGTGTAGAATTTCAGTTGCCTAATGATTTTTTAACACCACTTTTTTTTTGGGGGGGTAAAATCATTGGTCTGGGTCTCTTGTGTTCTGATGAAAGCACAATGTCTAGCATTAAATCTAAAATGAAGAAACACTGAAAATCTAAAGTTAAAGAACACGTGAAAAAGGAAGAAAACAAGCAAGCAAAAAAAAAAAAAAGTCGGAGAAAAATAGTCAATATCACCAGAACTCAAGAAGTGTTGGTACTTGCAGAAAGAGTCGATAAAATTGTGTATATATCTGGGGTGCCTGAGTGTCTCAGTCAGGTAAGTGTCTGACTCTTGATCTCAGCTCAGGTCTTCATCTCAAGGGTTGTGAGTTCGAGCCCCACGTTGGGCTCCACACTGGGTGTGAAGCTTACTTAAAAATAAATAAGTAAATAAGTAAATAAATAAATAAATAAAATTATATATATATCTTTAAATATATATTATATCCATATATATGTGTGTATATATATATATATATATATATAATCCTTAATGAAATATTAGCAAATGAGATCCAGCAACACACAAAATGTCATAATTAATAAATAAAAGTCATGACCAAGTGGGGTTTGTCCAGAAATGCAAGATTGGTTTAACATGTGCAGGTGAATCAATGTAATTTAAATGAATAAATTTATTAGGAGAATAAGGAAAAGGAATTATCTCAATAAATGCAGAAAATGCACTAGACAAAATTCAACAATCATTCGCAATAAAAACATCAGCAAATTAGAAATAGAAGCAACCTTTCCCCCGTCTAATTACAAGCTATTCTTCAAACTAATGACTGAATGCTTTTCCTCAAGGATTGGAATTAAGGCAGGAACATCGACTCCTACTCCTATTCTGTAATATTCTGGAAGATGTGGCAATTTTCTAAGACAAGTAAATGCAATAAAAAGCATAAAGATTCTAGAGGAAGAAATCAAACCATTATTCAAAGAAAACAATTTGGTGCATGGAAAACACTACAGAATATGCACAAATATTAAAACTAATAAGTAAATTTAGCAAAGTTGCAGGATATAAAGTCACTATACCCTAGCAATAAAACAATTGGCAAATAAAACATTTTAAGGCATTACTTATGATAGCGTCACCAAGAAGTTAAATAGGAATAAATACAATGAAAGGTGTGCCAAATCTCTACACTTTGCAAACTACAAAACGTATTTAAGAGAAAAGAAACCTATATAAATGAGAAGACACACTATTTTATAAGTTGGAAGACTCAACCTATGAAGACGTCCTTTCTCCCTAAATTGATGATAAATTCAACATAATTTTAATAAAAAATCCAGCTGACTTTTTTAAAGAAAATGACAAGCCAATTCTAAAATAATATAGAAATCCAAGAGATTTGGAATAACTAAAATAATTTTGATGACGAAAAAAAAAAGTTGAAAGACTTACATTAACCAATTTTCAGGCTTAATCTGAAGCCACAAGAATTGATAGAATATACTGTGGAACTACAGAGTGTCCAGAAATAGATCAATGGAACAGAACAGAAGACTGAGAAGTAGGCATACTCATGTATATACCAATTGACTTTCAACTAAAGCACCAAGTCATTCTAATAGGAAATATAAGTCTTCGAATGAATCTTTTGAACTCCTTGGACACCTATTTAACTTTCTATTTCATACCATACACAAAAATTAATTTGATATGGATCACAGACCTGAATGTAAAGACAAAATATAAAACATTGAGAAAACTTATGAGAATACAGCAGCCATTGGAAAGGCAAAGGTTTCTTCGACAGTACATAAAAAGCACGAATCATGAAAGAAGACATTGCTAAGTCACACGTCATGAAAATTAATAATTTGTATTCATAAAATTCATGATTAAAATGAATTATCAAACCATGGACTGAGAAATATAAATGTAATACACACACTCAATAAAGGCTCATATCCAGAATATATATAATACCTTTAAAAAACAAAAATACAAAACAGCCCAGTTTGTAAAAAAAAAAAAAAAAAAAAAAAAAAAAAGGCAAAGAGTTTGAACAGACATATCACAAAAGAAGAACAGAATCCCAATAAGCCCATGGACAAGGTGCTTAATATCATAGATTATCGAGGACCTGCCAAATGATGCCATCATAGGATGTTACTTCACATAAATCAAGATAGATGAAATAATGAAAAGTGAAAATGCCACATGTTGGCATAAGTAAAATTAAAATATTGACAGTTCTGTGTATAAAGCAATTGAAACTCTTATGTATTGCCAACAAGAGGGTAAAATAATACGATCACTCTGGAAAAATCTTGGAGTTTCTTACAAAGTTACCATACATCTTTTTATGGTCCCACTGTTCTACTTACACAAGAGAAAGGGGAAAAAACAAACACACGAAGACTTTTACAGCCATGTTCTCAGCAGTCTTAATAATGGCGCCAAACGGAACACAACTCAGTGGTCCCCACCCAGGAGAACTGATGAACTTGTGATCTATTTATGCAACGGGACACTCCACAGGGATAATGTAGAATGCGCTGCCCTTGCAAACAATGACATGGACAAATCTCAACAACATCCTGGTGAGCAAAATTAACCAGACCCAAAAGAAGACACATCATAGTATAGGACTCCAATTTATAAAGGCGAAACTAAGTTATGGTGAGAGAAATCAGAACAATGCTTTGCTCTCTCTTCCATTGGGGGTAGGGTGGTATGAGAGAGTGTGTGCCCGGGGGGTACTGGCTGAAAAAGGACATGACTTCTTTGCTTACATGCTCTGGACATGTTCTGCATCTTGGTTTACATAGGGTGTAAACTTGGTCGAATCCCACCAAGCTGTATAATTCAAGTGTACACATTTTCTTGCATAGAAATCATACTTCATAAAATTTATTAAGTATAAAAGAGTCACAGTTTCTAAAACTGCTTGAAAAACCAAAGGCGAGATCCCTAAATCTCTTTTTGGGGGAACAACAAAAGACAACACTTCCTGAAAACAGTTGCCTGCAACGTTCTTACCAGCTAACAAAAGGCTGATGGTTGGCGTTGTACTTCAGCACAAGCCTTTTGGGTATTGCACTTGTGTCTAGCTTAGCAGGGATGCTATGTTCCTTGGACCCTGGATCAGAGTCATGGAACTGACCGAGTGGAAGGACCAGTGGAATTAACCAAAAGAATGCAAGTGCTCAGCTTGGTCTTGAAGTCAAGTGTCAACCAACAAACACCTCCCGCCACTTGGTGCTCGTCACTGCCTTTAGTTCCAGGTCACAGGCAGAGGGAAACATGCTCACGGGGCACCCACTTCTGTCGAAGGGTGCAGGGAGTCAAATTCTCCCAGGTGCTCAAAGCAAATCAGCAACAACAAAGACTCACTCACACACACAGGCCAGTCTTTCTGGATGCTGTTTCTTTCCCTGGATATATTTGTTGATGGGCGCGAGCAAGCAAAGAAAGCTGTGAGTGAAACCCAAGCGTTAGTAAGAACGTTCAGTTGACGCGTCGGTGTGGAGTGGGTGGGGAAGGAGGGAGTGGGGACAGCATCTCCCATGTCAAGCATCTTTCCCACTGGCTACAACGCTCCACGTTCTCTGGTGTGCCCTTTCCCATGGAGGAAGTTCTTTGTGAAAGAGGGGGAGGTAGGCCAGCTCGTGGGAAAAATACGTCTCTCAGGCTGTGAGCAGTAAATTGGCTTGTGCCCAAGTAATGTCCTCAAGGTGTGCCATGAGAGATGAAATCACTTGGCTCATTTCACCGCCTTTAGGATGGCGTCAAGACCTGACACGGCCAGGCAACATGTACCAGGAAACTAATCTGAGGCAGACTATGGCGCTGGAGGGGCCTTCCGCATGTAGCCAAGATGGGGACCTTATGCAAGAGAAATGCTCAGGAGGCCTTTGCTCTGAGTAGGAAAGCTAGGCTGTGGAACAACGAAGTGAACCGCAGTGGCTAGAAACGCACATCTGATGCCCAGGCCAGACGAAGACGTACATGGCTCCTTGAGGCATGCTACAGATCTGGCACGCCTTCAAGCTATTATTCTATACATATTTGTTCAGCATTTATTTAGGGGAGAAAGAAGGGAAAAATGCTTTTGGGGAGGAGGAGGTAAACTTTCTTGACATATAACACATGCACAGCGTATATCAGAGTGCACTGCTCCAAGAATTCCAACAGTGAACACACCCATGTTTTCAGCACCCGGACCAGGAAATAAGCCATCAGAAGTCCCTCAGGCTCTCTGCTAGTCACAACCCCCCCTCCCCCAAAGGGAGTGACTGTCTTGACTCCTTACATTGAAACTGCTTTTTTCTTATTTTTTTCTTTATAATTCATGAGCTTGTAAGGCTCCTTATGTTTCCATATGACTACGTTTATCATTTCAACTTAGGGAAATATCAACTTATAGAATCATTTCAACTTATGGAATAATCTTTCATTTCATGGCTTATTTGGTGGCCCATAGCTAGAGGGCAAGTCTTACACTGTGTACGGAGAGGTCAGCAACATGCCTGTAATTACGAAGCATTGTTCCCTGGAAAGAGCACCTCGCCGTGCCTTGTTTGAGTTCAGAATGTCTGCTGCCTGTTACTGCTGACTTTCGTTGATGGCCAGGGGGCTGGACTCAGAGATGATTAGCAATCTGCCATTGCCCTAGTAACATATTCATGCACAAAGATAGCAGGCCTACACTGATGCTAGGAAGGTCTTTATTTCTATTGAAAGGCATTATCTACTTTAGCAGAAGCAGAGGAAAGTTCTATTTTGCCAGTAATGAAGAGTTGCTGGTGGGAATCTGAGTTCGCAGGCACTGTTTCTCTGATTTATTACAGTGATGCGTTAGCATCGTTTCTTAGAGACTGGCATTCCAGAGAGATGCCCAGACTTTTATCTCGTATATATGCTGCGAATATTGTTTCCACCTTACCGTCTTCTGGACCAAACCTTTGTACGGTTCTCAGTTCAGGCTTGTAGACGAGTTGAAAGCCAAGGATGGGAGAGATTCCAATCATTCTCCCCCAGATACAGGGTTGGGATTGTCATTTCAATTACTAGGCATTGAAAGAGGGCCTCTTCTACATGGTGAAGGCACAGAGATAAATGAAACCCAGTCCCTCCCCTACAAGAGTTGATTGTCAAAGGGGGAATGAGATGTACAAACAAATACCAGAGTAGAGACAGCAAAGCCCTTTTGCCTTGAGGAGTCCAGGAAGACCTCATGCAAGAGGAAACATTTGAAGGGAGCCTTGAAGAATAAATAAAATTGCACAAGCAGAACCATGAAGAAAGGGCTCTGAGGAAGCAGAGTATGAAAACCCAGGATGGAGAGAAAGCCCACAGTCAAACTAAAGAACAGCCAATGCAACGTTGTTTCAATTATAATCTAAAGGACATCTACATCAAAACCACTTGGATGTTTGCTCAAATGAAGTTTTCTGCATTCCACCATGTACTAGATCATAATTCCTGGGGTTTGTGACCTAGGAGTGTTCATTTTTGGCAAACTTTACAGGTAGTTCGGTTGCACGCAAAATTTGAGAAACGTTGCTTTAAAACAGTACCTAAAATAGAAGGTAGATGTTGTTGGGGGGGGGGGAGGGGTGTGAAGATAAAAGAGGAAAAGTAAGTTGGAGGCACACAACAAAAGATTTGTGTGATGTATGAAAAGCTGGTCTCTGGAGTTTTCTTTCATGTGGAATGTTAATTTTTACGATCACAGTACGTGGTAGACGTTGTTGTCCCTAATGTTATCTACGAATAGATGGATACTCGGGAAGGTGAAAGAGCTCTCGAAAGGTCACATACGTGGCGGACCCATGATTTAAATCCTGGCCTGCCTGAACCCATGCTCTTCGCCATTTCATTGCATTTGGGCCACTTTCCTTCATCCATTTGTGCCCAGCTGGCTCCCCGTTCTTCCCACATTCTCCTTGTAAGCAGGGACTCTCTCGGTTGGGTGCAGTGATCAGACAGAATTGGAACTCACCTGTAGAGCCCCATTCTACCCGAGAAATGAGCTAGCTGGAGCCGCTCGTGCTCCCAAATGGTGATTCAGGGGCCCACCAGAAAATCCAACTCCCATGCCCCAGACCCCTATCCGTAGGTAGCACAGTAAAGATTTTATTTGGAGTCTTTCTGAGCACTTGTTTGATTTCGGTTACCATCTTCTTTTGGTTTCCTGGTCAGACCATTTGATGATCTCTGTGAACAGTTGATGGCTTAGAGACATCTTGCCTCTGTTAGTTGAAAGGTGACTGAGAATTTGGTTAATCTCTCTTCTCTTTGTCTATTTTGAGCTCAAATCAACTAGGAAATGTACGTCTCAGGAAGTGAATGGACTGATGAGTTTTGTATTTCTGGGTTCATGACTGACCTACAGCTGAAATTTTAGAACTGAAACTATAAGCTTCCTCTGTGTTTGAGTCTGTATGTGTATACATCTATAATTCAGAAGGGCCTTTGCCTCTCATCGTGTGAGTGTGTAATATTTTCCTATCTTTATGGTATTAATAAACTAGATTAGAAAATCTCTTAAGTTGAAGGAGCTCTAGTCTGATTGGGTTAGAGATAAATAAGCATTTATATGAATTAAACCTTCTTAAAATTCCCAGAAATAAAAAAAAAAAAAAGTTGGATGTCTAGCACTTTCAGTGTGGGAGAAAAAGAGATATCCTTATAGAAACTAAGGGGAAAAAAAGAAAGGAGGAAGGAAGGAAAGAAGGAAGGAAGGAAGGAAGAGAGAGGGAAGAAGAAAGAAAGAAAGAAAGAACAAAAGAAAGAAAGAAAGAAAGAAAGAAGGAAGGAAAGAAAGGGAGAAAGAAAGAGAGAAAGAAAGAGAGGAAGGAAGGAAGAATTTAGGAATTCCAGTTCACATAATTTAGGTAAGTTTTGGCAAGTAACACTCACTTAATAATTTCAGTTTAACGAAAACAGCTGTTTTCTCTGATTTATCAGTATTAAATGTAATGTAAGCACGGATTTGTATCTTACTTGTGTATGTTCTTTCTCAACCTTACCAATTTCCTGCTTGAATAAGCTAACATGACGTCTAGTAAATGTCTAAGACTATGAACAATGTAAATTTGTGTTTTACCCATTTGAAACATTGTTCTGAAAAATTATATTTCAGCCACCAATTATGTTGTGCAGTATGTTAGCTTGAAGACGATTTGTAAGATCTTTAAGAAACTTAAAACTTTGAACTTTACTATATGGAGTCAATGAATGGATACTCATTACGTTATCATTTTGCCTTTTATTTTGATGTAGCCCAGAGATGTCCTATATGTATGAATGCATGTGTGTGTATCTATGTACATATGTGTTAGAAGGCCCCTGGAAAATCACCATGATTTATTTTCGTCTTTGTTAAAAAAAAAAAAAGTACCAGAAATAATTAAGCATATTTGAAGTTTTACATTGATAAGTTAGCATGCTGGAAGAGATGCTTAACTTTCCCTAGAGTAAAATGTGTATGGATACAATGTTATAAATATCTCAGAAATTGTGTGTTACATGAGATGTTCCTAGAGAATTGTCCATGACATGTTCCTGTTTATCAGAGTCCTAGGACTGCTTTGTCAAATATATATACATTTTTTAACGTTTATTTATTTTTGAGAGACAGAGAAAAACAGAGTGTGAGCGGGGGCTGAAGAGGGGGAGCAAAGAGAGAGGGAGACACAGAATCCCAAGAAGTCTCCAGATTCTGAGCTGTCAGCACAGAAAGACGTATGCTTAACCGACGGAGCCACCCCAGCGCCCCTGCTTTGTCGAATATTAGGCAACAACAGAATAGTGCTATTGGTCATAGTTTCGATTATTTTGTAAAAATATTAACTTGATCACAATTTTACTTCTTTCATTTGAATCTGGCATCTTTGGGATGGTGATTTTCAATTTGAGAGTCACATCCCTCGCCTAGGGAGTTTTATTAACATTTGGATGCATAGGATATACTCTAAACTTAGAGAATCTCTTTCTTTGACATCCCTGACATTCTTCGATATTCCTGGATACTTTCATTGTTTGCTATCCAATATACCATGTATATTCATGGTATATTGTGTCAGGATTACTACAGTTATATCTGATGGTGGTTTTTCTCTGTAAGGAGAATGTTCATCTATTTTTACAAATTGAATGTGATATCCATTCTTCTTTGAAACGGGGGTAGCAATTACATTTATTATTGCTTTGTCTAAAATCTCTTGGGTTGACTTTATTACCTTGTTTTACATGCCATATAAACAACCAAATTGTTTTGCCAGTTGCATTATGCTTGGAACGAACTACCCTCAGGTATTTCACTCCTGAAACCTGAAACTAAGTTTACCACAGCCATTTTAAATCTCATGTCATCTACAGAGAGTTTTTTGTTTTGCCCTGATGCTTCCCTGAGAGCCCTTACAATCAGCTAAGGGCCCGTGTATTTCATCTACAACCCGGAAGGACTGTCTCATAGCCACACAGAAGAGGACTAGGCCAAGTACTTTCAGGTACAGCGTTCTGGTGGCATCGCTTAAACAAGTGGACTGAGATCATACCAATGGACTGAGTCAGGATTTCTAGAACTCTGGTTGAGAAACGGACGGACACATGAGACTGCTACTCCAGGCAGAGAAGAACGCGATTTAATTACATAAGCTGAGGAAGAATGACTGTGCTTTTGTCTGGGAGGTGGTTGCTCTAATCTTCTGTCTTCTGAGTAATAAGGAAGCCCTTACCTTTTCCTCTTATGCTATCTATAACTGGTCATGTAGTAGATGCTTTTTTTGTATGCTTGAAGATTTGCAAGTGATGCCTTATTCTTCTTGCCTGATGAATCCAGAATTCAGAAGCTCCGGTATGAGTGTTTTTATTTTCATGGCAATATTTTTGCAAAGGTTCAGTAAGAATCTGTCCTTGTTACCGTGACATAATTGAAAATATGGGTTATGCAACGAAGGCTTTGCCTGGAATGTCATAGTTGAGAATTTTATTTATTTAATCAGATAGGACCAAACACTTTGAAGAAATTGTGGTTGGCTTTATGGAGCCAGTGTTTGCAGAGTTCTCCTGGGCAAACAGTCCTGATACCTGGCTTGCAGATTCCCAGCCTTACAGGTGAGTAAGAAAGGTCACATCAGGAAGGGGCATGAATCTCTGAATGTTTAGGTGATCTCGAGAAGAAAGGGATTTGCCCGAATGTATAACTACTACAGGTGAAATCTGGTAAGAAGTTCTCAGCTTGACATCCTAACATCAGGAGACTTTTTCAAAAGTCTAGTCTGAAATTCCTTATGAAAATTTCCAGAAAGCAAACTTAAAATGGCCTGTATGGTAAAATTACCATTCCTGCTATACATATCTAAATAACGATGCCCAATGTAATTAAACTAGCCTGAGTTTGCGATCAAGAACAATCTTTCTTTGAGGTGGTCTTTGACTGAAAGTGCTGTGAGACAGATTTTGTATCTTAACGAAAACTATATGCCATGTTGCAGACCCTTCCAGGTTACTGGATTCTGACCCTGTCGGTTGTCTTTGAGCTCTACTAGGTAGATATCTTTTTAAGTCGTGGATAACCAATGCATATGCAAACTCTGGCTTGTCTGGGGGCTATTTTAATGGACTTGCTCCTCAACTGTGGAAAAATCCGTTTGGGTGCCTCTCTGCAAATTGGACTGGTTCCTGTCACTTTTCCAAATTGTCAGTCCTTTTCAGATTTTCAATCCTTCCAGTTTCCTTTAACATCTGACTATGATCCGTCCAACTAATGTTTCCAATTTGTCTCCCTGCTGCCTGACCCGGTGTCACTGAGAACTGACACCTAACTTTCCAGGTCCCTGTGAAGGCTCAGTTGCTTGGCAGCCGGCCCTTTGCCCCAGGATCCAAACGAGCATGGTGAGCTAAAGCCTGATGGCTTGACGTGTGTGTCCAAGGACTCAGCGTCACAGCAGGCCACTCATGGGTCTGACTTCCCCCTGAAAAGGCACTCTCTGGACTATTCAGTAATCCTGGTGGAATGCTGGAGTCGTGTATGGCCTGGGGACACCATGATCAGAAGCATCAACATCCTAGCTCGAGAGATCCCAGAGACTCAGCAAGCAGTGCTGCATAAGTGTAAGGCCCGTTGGAGATTTCCTCCACTGGACTACTTCCCCTCCGAGTTCAGCTCCGGGCTCTCTACTTTAATACAACCTTTTATATTAACATTTCTCCTTTCTCCTTTTCATCGTAGGCGTCTTTCTTTTAAGGGGCCTGATCTCCAGGATGCTATGACCACTGCTTTCTACCATCGCTTCTTTACAGGTGCTTCAGGTGGTTTTTAGCAGGAGCAACGCAAAACTCCTTGGAAACTATTTCGGAAACTATTTCGGCTGCTGAGTTTTTCAGTGATGAAGGACATTCATCTTCAACAAAAGGGGGGGGGGCTGCTGACAATGTTGACTTTTATCTGAGCCTTGCGTTCCTCAAAAGCAAGAGTTCAGAAGACCCCCCCATCCCCTTTTGCGTTCTGAGAAATGGCTAACTGCCTAGGACCACCCAGCCCTTCCATGTTTCCCTCTATCTCTTGCCAACAACTCAGAGGAGACCATCTCTAGTCTTCCTGCAGACTCTCATAAGACTAATGGGCAACTTCTTTGCCTGCTTCTATGAAACGCGAGGCCCCTTTCCTTTTCTTGAAACATTCTTCATTGACGAGCATTTTCCTAATTGTAATGGCCTGAATACAATCATTTACTTAACTGTTCTGTGCATTTTGTCTGTCTTTCAACAAACTGAGGGGCACCACCCATGGCCACTGATCAGAGCAAAATACCCACTCAATGGGGGGAATAAGGCAGTGAACAACATTCACAGGAGGGTGATAGGTAGTGGCATCGTAGCAAGTTCTGCAAGCCTGAAGAAGACGTTTAGGTTGACAGTTGGTTCAGCAAGTTCTACTCATCTACCAAGTGAGAAATCTTGCCATGGTGCAAGGATATTTGTGACCGTGTGGCAAACAGTAGGAGATCGGCAGAGCATCTGAGCCACAACATAATTTTACATTTGGTTCAGTACAGAGACTTCCAGTGGAATTACCTCACGTTATTAGACACAAGTTTAGTAAAATTGTCTACATTTCATTGAAAACTATTAGAATTGCTTTCTTTTTATTTTTGAAGGCATGTCCCCAAATTCTAATTCACTTGAATGCCGCTTGAAAGTAAGAGATTTCTGTCACATTCGCCGTTGTTGTATTGCTTTAAGATTTTCAACAGTGTTAATTACCCTTTCTGGGTTTTAGCAGGATGATCTATCGGAAAAAATCAACACCACTTAGAAGAATAAAATTCTGATTGCATTCATTGTGCTTGTGCTGCTCCAAGATTTTCGGTATCATTGAATTAATTATCCTTCCTGAATTTTAGTAGGATAAATCACCTCTTGGTTTACCCTGTATCTTTACAGGGAGTCAAGTCACATGAGCAAGTTCAGCTATGTCTTTCTTACTGTGTCATTTGTCTACTTGTTCGTCCCATAGTGTAGCCTTACTTACTGTATTTTTCTTAGTCACAAAGAACAGTGTATCAAATTATCTGGGTCATACCAGGCTCAGCCTCTTAATTAGCTGCCTGACCTTGGGCAAGTTACTACTCAATCTCTCCCTGTGTTTTCTCATCTATACAATAGAACGAATAAATGTACCTACCTCTTAGGGTTATAGTAATGAGAAAATGAGTTGATGAGTGCAAACCTCTCAAACGAGTACCTGGCATATGGTAAGTACTAAATAAATATTAACTATTACATGTGTTTGTCTCCTTGGTTATTCCAAGTCCCCTGAGGTCTGGGAACATTTATTGTTCATTCCCTCTAAGCTTGAGACCCATGTATCCAATTGAGTATTTCACATTTCCCTTGGTTGAACAAAGCATATCAAATTCGTTATGTCTATACTGAAATATTTACAGATGAGATGATAATGATACCATGGATTGGATTCAGAGTAATCCATGGACGGAAGGCAGAGTGTGGGTGGAAACCCCACCCATCATATCTTGACAACTATATGATGGTTATATTGGGTTTATTACGCTATTCTCCCAAGTGTTGTGTATGTTTAAAGATATCCATAATAAAAAATTTACTTATGCACTTCCAATACCAAAATTATAATACTTTCCCACTTTCCTTCTCAGTCTGGCTCCCTCTCTGATGCTCCCTGTCTCAGTAGATAACATTTTTTATTCTATAAGCAGAGAGTGGCAATGAAAGATGTTTTTGAGATGAGGGAAATAACTTAAATTATTTTGTTAACTTCTTTCTAGCTCTGAATTCATTGAAATTATGATTGAAGCATTTGGGGAAGCATCATGGCGGTGAATGAATTGGAATAGAGAGAAATAAAAAGACCCACTGGAGGAGAGCCTAAATGGAGGAATATTTCAACTACACAAACTCTCCCAAAGAGACTCCTATAAGTGGGTCTTATAAACCTTCTTTAATCTGGTTTCATTTTGGCCAGGGAGGGGATCATCTTCACCTCTCCCTTACTGGAGCCCGTAACTCATCTCTACATTCATTCATGCGTTGATGTATTATGCCCAAAGCTCCGTGCTCAAGACTGAAGGCACTAGAGAAGGTGAAAGTCCTCTGCCTTAACCTGGTCTGCACGTAACAAGATGTAGACATCTAGTCTCGCTAAACAGGGCCAAGGTCTAGGTCATCTCTGACAGACTGAAGGGATTTTGAAATTCTGAAACTCTGACCTGCTTCAAGGCTCATCCTGGTCTCGAGTAATCCTGTGTTCCGGTTTTTCCGTGATAGTCTGTGGTGCTCTGGTCATCGCTAAAAGTGTCACCAAGCTCTATCAGAAGCGTCCCAGTTGCTTTGTGTTTTTTTTTTTAAGTTTATTTTATTTCTTTTGAGAAAGAGCAAGCATGAGCAGGGGAGGGGCAAAAAGGAAGAGAGGGCGAGAGAGAATCCCAAGCAGGCTCTGCACTGTCAGCACCAAGCCCAGAGTAAGACTCGAACTCACGAACCGTGAGATCGTGACCTGAGCTGAAATCAAGAGTTGGACGCTTAGCCGACTGAGCCACCCAGGCACCCCGTGTGTCCCAGTTTTAATAATAAATTATCTAGGCACCCCTTTCATGGTCCAGAGTTCATCTAAAAGGGCAAGACCAACCTTACAAGCAACTTCTTCTTCCTGACAGTCCTAGAGCAGATATAGGACGCCAGCATGCCCTGGTCCAAGGCAAACCTCAGATTTGGCAAGCACAAGACTGCCCTGCTAAAAACTTCCGCAGAGACAAAAAATACCTTAGAGTGGTTCCACTTCTACCAAAGGAGATGAAAGCACATGGGAGAGAGGCATGGAGAGTGAGGGAACAACATGACTGTGTGGCAGGACAAAAGAAGCACATGGATGGAAAGGTACAAAGACACAACACTGAGCTTCAGCAGGCTTGGAAACAACGGGCTCCCACTTAGGGAAGCTGGTGAGAGGATATTTTACCAAGTGGAAAGAGTTTTGAGACTTCCAAGCCTGACGCGCACAGAGGCATGCGCCAGTGAAACTATCTTCCGTTTTTTAAATATCGCGATACTTCCAACCTGTTGGTGAATAGCTATAACGTGAAGCCTGGAAACTCCACCTTCGCTGCCCACCCCTTTCCCCAGACGACTCGACCTTCCCACAGTCCAGCACCTGGAGGCCTACCATCCTGGCCTACCTGGGGGCCACCAGGAACCTACCCCCACAGTTCTGGCCCTGTCTGTTCCACCTAGCCAGTGCCCATGCCAATGCAGTAGTAGCTTAACATTGCGAGTCCCATCCCTAGCAATATTCCATAGCAGTTTATGGTGGAGACCTGGAGTGACTCAGAATATGAAAGCGGGGAAATAAGAGGCAGAAACACACATGAAAAAATGCTGACCAGCAAGTCTATGTGTCAAATCCCCAGTGTGCTGCCTCTCAGAGCTGGGAGCAGCCTATCATGCTTGGGACCCATGATTTCCATCAGTGTCCCTAAGACCCATGCCCTTCTGCTTTCGTTATCTAATAGCACCAGCCCTAGCTCTTTCTCTGATTATTCCGGGGAAGCGATAGGACCTCTGCCATCCCATTTATCACTACAATGTCTTCCCTTGCATTGGACCCATGGCCGGTGGTGAAGCGTGCCATGACACCAGGTTTGGAAACAGGCATCGTAAATTGTCACGATTTCTTTGCCATCTGTCCATAGACATACCAAAGATGATGTGGTAAACACATATTGTACAATGGAAATGCTCAGGACGAGGGTGCAGGGGTGCATGTGGAGCACTGATATTCCCAAGAGACTAATAAGAAGCTAATTCTTCTCATAGTTCACTGGCAAGATGGAAATACTCTACGTTTGTCCAAAACTCTGGGCCAGTGGTATCCCCTCTGCTCCGGGGCAGTTTTAGGAGAAAGAGTCCAAGGGTCTTGTTGTTCGCCTGACGGAAGAGTCTGGACAAGTCACTTACTCATTCAATATGTCTGTTTCCTCAGCTGTCAAAAGGGTATAAAAATGTGGCCTCCAAATCCTGAAAAGATCGTTGCGGGAGAGGGGGTCGATGACAAAAGGGAAAATGTTATGGGCAGTCTGGTTCTCTACAAGACGAGAGGTCATTGTTAAATCATAAGGTTCTGAGAATAGTAATGGTCACTTGCGCTAGATATATCTGTTTTGGGCCCCAAAGCCAGGATCCCCAAAACGGTGAGGAATACAAAAAGGAGAGAAAGCTGAATTGGAAAAAAAAAACTCCATTGAAAATATGGGCTTAAAAACTGCATTTTACGTATTGAGATCTTGGGCTTGAAAAGGAACATTTTCAGGACTGTAGACAAAGAAGTAAAACACAGTATCTCGAGTACTACTGTACTTGAGTATTATCATAGAGTTCCACCAGAGGACTGAACAAAGGAATGCCCCTTCACTCGTATTATCTAAAGATTATTTAGAAACTAAATCCTATAAAAGCAATAACAAATACACGTTCCCAGTTATATTCTATTTCGTCCTATAGCAATTCACTTCATGAAGCCTTGAGACTTGTACGCCTCCTTATATTCCTTTTCTCTTCCCTTACGTTTCTTCCCTTATATACTGCAAGGGTGGATCTGCCAAATATCGCCTGTGAGGCTGGAAGGCAAAGCTTTGCCTTCACTACCCAGAACCCTCTGCTAAGGTTTACTCGGGCATCAGTCTCCTGTGACCTCCAGGTGTCTCCAGGTAAAGCATCTGTGCTCAAGGGTTCAGGGTCCAGAGATGCCACAGCTGCGTGATCTTAGGTAAGTCACTTCCCTCTCGGGACCTTCGCTTTTTCCCCTGGAAATACAAAGTCTTCCTGAGAGGACTCTAGCTTAGTGATAATACGCTGTGTTGTGAGAACTCCACTTAGTATAATACCCTGAGCGTTTCAGGAAGTATAGGCAGGATAAAAGCCAATGGTTTCCATCACAAATGAAGTGATTTCCTGGGGACAAGAATTCAGCACCCAGTAGTGGTCTCCTCTCCCTCCAGCAAAGGATGGCTACTCCCCACCCAGGATCCTCTGGTCCTCGGAGTCCTGAGATCAAAGCTCTGCCTGACCTTTAGTGCAATGAGAGAAATCTGTCCTGAATGGACTTCCAAACACAGCCGTTTTACTGGGAAAACAGCAGGACATGTGACAGACCATTCCACCACTGCACTCCTCAAGACAGCAGGAGCCTTTCATAGTATCAAATCTTTCCTCTACATACTTGAAAAAGATTCATTCCCTCTAAATCTTCCAGCTTATTTTACTACTGACCCTCATGCCCTGGAGAGCTTCTGCAGGCTATTGGAGCAGGAAGCATGGAGGAAGAGGGTGTCAAGACCCAAATAGTAAAAGAAAGAAGGAAGGAAAGAGAAGAAGAGAGACAGAGAGAGAGATGAAGAAAGAAAGAAAGAAAGAAAGAAAGAAAAGAAGGAAAGAAAGAAAGAAAAGGAGGCAAGAAAGAAAGAAATAGAAAGAAAAGAAAGAAAACAAAACAAGGAAAGTAAAGGAAAGAACACGAAAGAAAAGAAAAGAAAAGAAAAGAAAAGAAAAGAAAAGAAAAGAAAAGAGACCCTTATCACCTTTGCTTGCTGTGTTGTTCTATTACTCCATGGCTTCTTCTCATTTCAACTCCCTCTTAAAGGTAATGGACCCACATCCTCCGAGCTCAGACCTTCACTGTCTCGTGTCCACTCAACTTCTTCATGACATCACAGGCTCTTTCTTCGAGCCTTTAGACAGATTCCCCTCTTGCTCATTTCACAGGGAAGGAAACCCACGATGCGGAGGGACCAAATGGTTGCGCAAGATTAAATAGTGACCAAGTTCAAGCCAAGCCCCTTGTCATTGTGGACAAAAGTCCACAATTCCCTTGAGAATTACACACTGAGAAACAGTTTGCTAGATAAAGCGATATCTGGTCCTTGGAGTCCTGAGATCAAAGCTCTGCCTGGCCTTTGGTGCATAGACAGAAATCTGTTCTAAATGGACTTCCGGAAACCGCATTTTGAGATATTGGACTGTCTCTTAAAAGAAGAGAGAGAGAATGGAAGATGAGAAACAATGTCAATAAAGATAGAAACTCTTCCTAGGACATTGTCGATGCACACCTGAAGGCTGTTATTTAACATCCTTCAAATGTGTCCTTGTTTAGACAACAGTGATCATCATGAGCTAATATTTGTTGAATGCCAGGCATTCCTTGCTATTGGGAAAGGATGGTAAAGAGTCTCGAAAGCTCATCAAACCCTTATGGGCTTCTGTTGGTAATGGCCATTGGCAATATCAGTCTCCCGGATGGTTTGGCGAGGCCAGGAGGGTGTGCAATAGTGCCCGTGTTCCAGAACCAGCACTTGGTGTCTCTTCCTCCACCGGCTTATGTCCAGTCCTGGGCTACTGAGGACAAGCAAAGGCACTTAGTGTTCCTTAATAACCAAGCTCTTAATCTGAGCGATAAATGAATAAATAAATAAATAACATTCACAATGCTACAGGGGACCCATAACTTGCCCTCGGCAGGCTGCTTTCTCCAAGCATTTCTCTGGAATGCGGAATGGAATTTCATCTCTGGAATGGTGTGGAACCGGATATAATTCGGTGACATTTTTTGGGAGTCGTCTTGCCATTGCTTCCTTCAGCCCGTTAATATGGAGAGAGCACCTCTCACCACACCATCCGCTTGAGCCGTTGGATCCTGTCTAATCGCCTAAGTAAAGTTAATGGATGAAGTAAGCCCCTGGAGAGTTTTCAGGGGGAGGGGAAGCAGAAAGCTGCGATCCAGGGAAAGACAGAGGTATCGAAGCTGGGTTTTTGTTTTGTTTTTACCTTAATGTCATCTGAAGGCAACTTTGAAGATCCAGATGGAGTTCTTTCATAATCAGCCAAGACTATTTTCTTTCTTATTGTCACCTAAGAAACCATTTTCTTTTTTAATTTTTTTAACGTTTATTTATTTTTGAGACAGAGAGAGACAGAGCATGAATGGGGGAGGGTCAGAGAGAGGGAGACACAGAATCTGAAACAGGCTCCAGGCTCTGAGCTGTCAGCACAGAGCCCGACGCGCGGCTCGAACTCACAGACCGCGAGATCATGACCTGAGCCGAAGTTGGCCGCTTAACCGACTGAGCCACCCGGGCGCCCCTAAGAAACCATTTTCAATCACTTCCTTTCATAATTCTTAGCATCATGGCCCACTTCTTGGGAATTTCAGAAATGACTCAAAATCAGTACAGTAGGGAAAAAAATATTTATTTTCTAGAGTCATTACCTTGACAGGCAAAACAAAGCATTTTTCTCAATTTCATTCAGAAATACACTTAAAAAAATACATAGACCAATATGGCCTGCCCAGACATATATTTAACATGGTAAATATAAGGAATAAACTGTTAGAATATAAATATCTATAAAAAAATAAGTACGTCAAAATTTATTCCAACCTCTTCCATTAGCCACTTACATAAAGGAAAATAATTTCACTGCTTTAAAGCATAACCAAATGTTTACTTTTCAATGTCTTCCATAAACAATTCTATACCATTGTGTTTCCAAAGATCAAGGCAAGGGAACCTCCTGATTCAATGACCTTTTTTCTTGTGGATCAGAGCTAGTAGATTACCATGAAACGTTACATCTACTACTGACATGTTAGACTAGACATCTATGAGGCCAAGATTTACAACGGGGGCTTTGGGGGGAGGGGAGGGCAGGAGGGGGAAGAGCGAAGGGAGGCAATAATTAAAGGTGGGGAAATACTTCTTGCCAGAGTGCAATATAGGTGAGGTAGACTCATATTCATCAAACCCATCCTGATTTTACAGTAGTAACAGTGTCTTTCAGTTTGCATATTTGTGAATGAAAAAAATAATAATAAAAGTCTTTTGCTTTTTTTTTTTTTTTTTTACTTGAGTGTCCTTCGAGTGTGTTTTCAATTTGTGCATTCCTTAGAAAATCTTTGCATGGACTTTGGAGCTTCTCCCTGAAACGTGCCAGGCGCCTGAGTGAGACACAAACACTCCCTTCGGACCCTCTTCAGAAATTCCACCGCGTGTGGAATCTCCTGTCCTCCCTCTGGAGGATGCCACCCTAATCCACAAGTCACTGTATCTCTCTGCTTTCTGCGTGGTCCAACTATCACCCCAGATGAGGAAAGACGGAAGCGGTCACCACTGATGGAAGCAAATGAAGACAGATTGGGGGGACTCCTTAACCTTCCCTGGAATGTTTACAGTGAGGACACTGGCCCGCTGCCAGTCTGGAGCAAGAAACGGTCTAAGCAGGGAGGATGCTTTTGCTCTGATCCCAGCCATGTGGAGAGAGTGCAGAATCAGCCACAGGGTTCCCTCCGGGGAGGAGATGGCATGTGACAGGCCCCGGCCACCTGCCATCAATCAGTGCGTTCGGTTGTGGGTCACTTTCTTCTCTCTGTACATCTCCGCTTTCAGCTTTGCAACACGGAAAGCTGTTTTGATACTGTTCCTGATGGCGTCCAACCTATTAAACAAGACAAGAGAAAACAAATGTTATTTTCTTAAAAATCGTTGCTGGGCAAAAGAGGCATCTAAAATTAGACTCTAAGTCCAGTGCCTGAACTTTCGCCGCCGACAGCAACAGCATGCTTCCCTTTGTTAACCTCAAGTGAAAATAAAGCCTGCCCTTTATGCTTGGAATAGGGGGGAGAGGAAGGGAGCAGCAGTGGTCATATCTAAAGGGAACCGGGCATTAAATACAAATTTAAAGTACAAGTTCAAGGTAAGCTAGAAATATTGTCTTGTCTCCTGTGCTCCATCCCAACTACGACCACCACGGGACTCTACAGAGAAACTGACTCAACGTAGGCTTCAAATAATCATGGATATCTGCTTTGTCACGTAAAGAAATTAAAGGTAACTTGATGGGAAAGAAACTTTAAAAAGAGAGGAGGAATATAGCTTTGCTCCAAGCAAATATGGTACCGCAAATAAAAACCACATATATATACACACACATATATATATACGTATATGTGTATATATATGTGTATATATATGTGTGTGTATATATATATGTGTGTGTATATATATATATTGCATTGACATGAGTTGCTATAATAGAAACTAATAGAAAAACAATAATAATTTCCAAGTCTGTTTACCTAACCCTGTGATCTGGGGGAGGAGCATCAGTGGCCTGAGATTATAAATATGGAAAGTGCAATGGCAAAGTGAGAAGTCACAGACAGCTAAGGATGTCCCACACACCAGCAGTAAACCCCTCAGAAGTAGTTCATGGCTGTCAGGACTGTGCTCAGAACACTTTGAGCATAGAACCTCTTGCCACTGGATTTCTAGGAAAAGTGCCCGCGGACCACGATGGGGAAATGAACACGTGACAGATCTGAATGCAGGTTTCTCCCCCCCAGCTTGTGAATGCTGACATGTCTGGGATATGGAAGGGTCATCACTCAAGAGGTCGAGAGCCATCACAACCCTACGGTGTTGCCTGATCTACGTTCTTTCTCTGCCCCAGCTCACGACCTACTAGAAAATGGGAGAGCTTTTCAGAAGACATTGGCTCTCCACCGAATGCACTTCCCTGTTTAAAAAAAAAATAAATAATAAGCCCCCAACACAGCTCGTTCTAATTCTCACCAACCCTACCTAATGACTTTATTCTCCCTTGGGCCATTGGAATAACTGCTACAACTTTTGGAAACCTTAATTATGTGGGACACTTTGATTTAAAAATAAAATAAAATAAGCAACCAAAAAAAAAAAAAACCCAAAACAAAAACGCTCTCCCTGAAAGGACTGTTAATTTCTCAAGCAAAGTGGTAAATACACTGATGCAGAAAAGCAAGGACTAGCTATGACCAAATGACAAAGGTGTCTGTAGATGTATTCTGTTTGGACAATCTACCTTCAGACTGGGCGGCATGTGCTTAAGATCACCAAAGTGTGTAGGGGGCAAAGGTCTGCATTCAAGGCCTTCAAAAAAACATCTGGGAGGGATTCCTCTGCTCTTTTTAATCCACAGACTATGAAAATCTGTGTTCTCTTCTTCCAAGCCTTTCTCCTATTTGCGAGTCTCTTACCTTCTTATTTTTCTTCCCGCCACCAGCTGGTGATGAGTACACTTTTCTCCAAGCTCAGAACAGTCTTTTCCCTTCTTCTGGTCATGCCAGCCCTTCTCCATACTGTCTTGACCCCTGTTACAAGACAGATGGGGAAATGTACTTCAGCAATGGGACTCTCCTTCCTCACAAAGTCTCTGTTAATTTCTCTTAAGCAAAAAGGCAGCAACATCAGGACAGGACGATCGGGAGGCCATAAAACTGATCGAAAGCAAAGGTGTTTCTACCTCACCTGAGCTCTTTTCCCACTTGGCAAAAAGTCCAGCACTTCTTGTCTTTTTGGCTGGCACACTGACATCTGTTCCTGTGGTCTGTCACCTTCGTGGCAAATAAGTCCTTTAAGGATCGCTTAGACCTAGAAGGGCTTCCAAGTCCATACGGGACGATGTGCCTGTTATCAAAAAAGAGGAATACAAGATATTAGCATGATTAACAGTCTTCAAAACGACGCATTCTGTGGCGCAAACTCATTGCAGCAGGGCACAAGGCTCTCACCACACAGCTCCCGGTAGCCCAACTTAGGAAGGTCAAGTGCGAAGGTACTCAGGGTCCCACACCCATCAATGGCCCTGAGCGCGTGTACCCCTCCAGGAGAAAAGCATCTAACTCGACGAAATTCCATTTTAATTTCTAACAACGTTCTCTTTTAGCTCAACACAAGCAGCTTTGGGGTGTTTCGTTTTTTGTTTTGTTTTTTTTGTTTTTGTTTTATTTGTTTGTTTTGCTTTGGTATCTATTTCTTTTTTTTTTTCTTTTCACTTTTCTAACCTTCCATCTAGTTAACAGCTCTTGGGGGGGGGGCGGGGGGGCGGAATTCAATGCAAAATCATGACTCACAAGATTTTGAAAATCTCTTTCCAGTTCAAGTCACGTGATAATGCTAAAAGTGCCCCCTGCCGGGGGCCGGGGAGGACACACTACTGCACCCAGGTTTGCACATCTCCTGGAATTGGTGACACCAGGTGACTAGTAGAAGGGCTCGTTTGCCAGAAGGCTCTCTAGTAATTTCCAAAGTGTCCCTTTTGAGTCTCACCTAAAATGGATAAAGTCATCCCCTTGGAAGGATCACCTTTTAAGTATTAGGGTCACTGTGGGTTTTGTTTGATTTGATTTTGTTTGGACTCTGGTCATGCCTCGCCAAAATGGGACCCGGCGTGTTTTTGTTTATGGCTGCTTCTGACGGGTGAGCTAGTTTCCAGGGTGAAGGGATGGCAGGCTGTTTTCTTCGAGCTGGAGGCAGAAGAGAAATCTATGGGCCCTGTTTCTATTGCTGTCTTGAAATAGGCTTTTCTAAAGGGAAAGCACAGAGGGGTCAGGACATCCACCTTCTGGGTCGAGCCCTGCCACGACTCACTCCTTGGATTTTTGCTTTTCCCTAGGTAAAAGGAAGGGATTGATGATCACTCTGTACCACCCTTTCTGCCTCAAGAGTAGCACAGGTTAGACTAACCCACATGCCCTCAGTAACTTATTCCCGAAGCGCGGTCAGACCCCACCAGAAGAACATCCCCCTCCGAAATGCGTGGCAATGACCTGCTTGTCACCACCTTTTTCCGTCTCTCCTGTCATGAGTGTTTGAGCCACAGGGTCTCAGAAGACCCCCCCCCCCCGCCCCTTCCCTGGCTGTTGCAAAGAACCAACCTGCCTGGGAATTCTCAGGAATAGAGGGGCACTGTCCCCACCCACCGAGGCACCTTCACGTCCTTCAGAATCCAGACCAGGGGCTCCCCGCAAAGCAACTGGCAGGAAGTGGGCTCTGGGCTGGAGCGGCCAGAGGTGAGGGATAGCTAGCGTTCCGACGCCCTCTAGGGACTCACTCGGGAGTGTTGACCCAGATGATGTCCAGGTGGCAGAAGTAGACACACTCCTTATCCAACAGGGAAGAGCAGGAGCAGCGCTTGGACCGTCGGGGCCGCCAGGGCGCACTGGGAGCCGGCTTCTCCCCTCCGCTGTCCAGGCCAGTGCTGAGCTCCGCGCCCAAGACCGCTGGGGAGAGAAAAAAGCCGGTCAGCAGGGCATTTCCCCGGGGATCTAGCCGGGCAGATCAAAGCCCACCTTCAGCCGGCCTTTGGCAAGAAACACAGCGCAGAAAGGGCTCTTTATGTGACTTCATCTTTGCCCCCACTGGCTTACCCACTTTCAGGGAGATGACACGTGTGCAGGGGAAACAGCCACCAGAAAAGGGGACCGGCCCCCATGAAGCCGCCCCCAGAGGAACGCCCAGACATGCTGCCGGTGGCAAATCTGGGTGGCTTCTGCATGGGATTCAGGAGGACGGTGCCTTCAAGTTGGCCGATGACCAAAGAGCTAAAGTTGAATAAATCGGCTGCCTCTTCCTCGGTTGGGAGCCACGTCCCCATGCGGGTGAGGGGAGTACCGACCACTTCACGCCTGGTGGAGGGCAGGGACTAGCCCAGGTGATACGCAGCCCTCAAAATTAGGTGGAGGTCAAGAGCTTTCGGGGGGTGAGTGCAGAGAAAGAAGAGAAACCAGCAGTACGATATTCATCGCAGGTGGTAAACTCTGAAGAAACCCCTGATCTCGGGTGAGACTGAGCAGCAGCTTGGGGACCTAATCAAGGTTCTGTGGGCTTCGAATTGGGAATCCCGGGAGAAGGATGGCACGTGTCGGATTCACCACCTCCCCCTTCCCCACCGAAGAATCGCCTCTTCTCACTGACAAGTTAGCCATGTGGCTTATCTGCCCAATTTTGTACATTTCAAATGATCAGACACATTCCAGGATTTTCATTCCCTTGACATCTTTTCTCTTTAGTCAGGGTCATGAAAAGACACACACAAAAAAGGGCATTGACCCTCAGGAGGGGGAAACAGGCAGATGCACACAGACTATCTAAACCCTTAAGCAGCCAGCCTTTATCCTAGCTCCCCTCCCACGACAGGTGAATACAACTGAAAATAGACCTCACGCTGTTTTGGGTGCCAAAAACCTGCCAAAAGAGGCCTAAAGTCAATAATGACAAATTTTAAAGAAAACATCTGCTTCACCCTGAAACTGCCCCGGGGGGTTGTTCAGCAGACCGTCCGGCAGGTGATTTTACTGCTCATATATTGCTCGAATGACTGGAATAAAATTCCTTGGCTCTGAGCTGAAATGTTTAAATATTTTACACCTTCACTCGCTATTTAAACAGTCTTGAAATAAAATACAGAAGTTCCTATATGTGCTGTTACCTGTACGAACACCTACACCGCGAATATACCTTTGGCGAAATTGTATCTTGTCTTTACTTTTCTTGAATTGTATTTTTAAAAGCGAAGGAAGGATACTACACAAGAATAGTATGTTACTTTAACGCCATAGGAGCAATTGTTTTCAGCAGAGGAATTTTTCCCCCCACTAAAAAAAACTGAAGTAACTTTAGGCAGTTATTCCCGGGCACTTGATATCTGACCTGCGGTAATAAAAAGAACGGGAAAACAGAAGCAGGAAAAACACGAAGGTGGACAAGAAGACATTAACATTCAGAGATTTACAAGTCGCCGTGCCTACCTGCTTCTGGAGCTCCTTGGAAAGCCACAAACAGCAGAGAGAAAAGCACGGGGAAATAATCCATTGTGGTGCAAAAAAAAAAAAAAATTAAAAGAAAAAAAAAGGGCGGGGGGCGCGGATCAAAATCCTCCCCTGCCAACGAAACCCAAAGGAAAACGAAGAAAAAGAGCTTCAGTTGCCTCAAAGCGCTTCTGGTTATTCAGATCTCAACGCGATCCTTCAGCCTCAGGGCGCTTTTAACGGGCAGCAAAAGAAGTTTCTGCCAGGAGGGCCGGCAGTGGGAGCGGTCTGAAGACGCACGCGGCGGTGGCGTGCGGGGGGACCCGGCAGCGCGACCGAGGACCCTCTGCGCGCTCGCCGCAGCGCCGATGCAGAAGCGCGTCTGACTAGGACAGCTCTCCGCCGGCTTTTTATATTGAACCCCTATAGAGTGGGGGTAAACAGCTCCAACTTTATTCCAGCCCCAGACAATGTTATTGTGTTATTAGTCACCAACAGGCAACGTGCAGCCGGAGATAAGGCCGGGCTCTAAAGGAAATCACTGCTAACTTCAGAGGCAGACGCCCGCCGTCTGACAATTCAGGGGCAGGGCTAAGAAAAAGAAAATACCCATTAGAGAGACCTTTGGTAAACCTGCCCGTGCAGTGCTTGAGTCTGCTTCCCCTTTGCGAGCTGCCAGCCCCAGAGTTCAAGAATCAGAAGAGGGACTCCAGAAAAGTCATACCATTGGTATGAAAAGTATGAGCTACAGTTTAAATAGATTGTATTGTTGTGCGCGGGTTTTTTTTTTTTTAATTGTTGTTCCCTGCATTCTCCTTTTATGTCGCCCGATTCCTTAGTGTTGATCACACAAGGGAACGCTCTCCCCCTTCACCCCACCCCACCCCCACCCCCGCCCACCACTGGGGGTCACATTATTGTGGCAGATCAACATATTTGTCCCTTACTCCCGGCCCCCTCCCACCCCAAGTCTTTTTTGCTGAAGTTCTTTGCGTGCGCAGTGAAAAAGATCCGTGGAGGAACAGCAAGGAAACGACGTTAAAAAAACAATCAGAGTCCTTGCGGGCACGCAGCCCGGTGGCATGGAGTACAAGCCCCCGTAAGCTTTCTCCTGTGCCCCCACCCTCTTTCCGCTTCCCCCCCAACGCCCCGGGTTCGGTAGCACCCACCGGTGTTAAGAAATAGCGGGAGAGGACCGCCAGGGGGCGATGCAGAGCCACAGGGGCTGATGTTTCTTGAGAACAAAAAGTAAAAATCTTGGCTCCCAGATAACAGAGGGAAGGCAGCCCAGATGACCGCTCAGGAGTGGCAAGGAATAGAAAGGGCTGCCTCTCGGAATATGTACTTACTGCCAGCGCGGGGACATCTTCTCGGGATGGTCCTCTCCCCCCACCCCCCTCGGGTTCTTCATTTAGGACAAAGGGGCGTTCTTGTAGGGGGGTTAGGTGAATGTGCGATGAGGGTGGTGTTTGGGAAGGAGGAAACGGCCATGCCGAATATGGAGATCAAATAACAAATGCCTCACATTTCAATAATGGGTTACATTTTCCAAGCGAGGTCTATTTCCCCTCGAAATGCCCCCTGAAGTACCCACTGGGCAGCCACTGTGGCCTTGAACGTTTGGTAATACACAAAGCAAACCGTAAATGGAAGACGTTGGCTTTCTCAGGTAGCCTCGCTTTGCAGGTGGGTAAACCGAGGCACCCAGGGTTTCGATGCTCTACCCAAGTTCCTGCCGTGCCCTGAGTGAGTTCAGAGCGTCTCCCCTGCCCAGGAGGAAGATGTGTCTACACCTAGCACTTCGGGAGGCCATCAGAGAGATGCTTCCTCCAGTTCCTCACCCTGTTTAACCCCAATCCCCTCCCCTCCCCAGGGTGGACAGGGAGGGGTAGTCACAGATACCCAGGAGGATCCCGTCAAACCCTTCCCTCCTCCCCCCTGCTCACCCGTCACCTCTAGAACCAAAAGGACATTTTATCCCAGCACGAAAGCTGCGGACCTGGGCACACATGGGAAGTGTGGGCCTCCCTGGAAGTTACAGCTGGGGAGACAGTTACAGTAGCCGTGTCAGGCCTGTAAGGAGATCTGTCCCCTAAAAGGGACGCTGCAGCAGAGCTGGAGATGGGGGAGAGGCAGGTACGCTCCCGCCCCCACCCACACCGGAGAGGCCTCCACCCAGGCCCCAGGGGACTCTGCCTGGGCCTTCTGCCTCTTCATAGGCTTACCTCAGCCCAGCCCTGGGGGGCTGGGGAGGGCACAGCTCCCCTTAGAACGGGGGGGGGGGGGGGGGGGAGGTGACATCAAGCCAGAAGCCAGCTCTGCCCACCTCAGCTCTGGCCGGTGTGTCCCCACCTCCTCCCCCCCCCCCCAGCAGACAGGGAGAGCAGAGGAGGGCTGATGTCATTGTCACAGGATCCAAGCTCCCCCTCCCACCCCCCCACCCCCGGGTGAGGGAAAGGAGGCCTGGGATCCCTCTCACCCCTTCTTTAACCTCTTGGCAACTTTGCCAGAAGCCTGGCAGCAGTCAGGACCAACCTGTCCTAAGCTCCTCGCGGGGAAACGACCGCCCCCGCCCTCCCCAGTCTCTGCAGGTGGAGCCCAGGTTACCCTCCAGGAAGCCCCTCTCCCCACCACCCCCGCCTGAGTGAGGCTGCCCCTGGGGGGTTGCCAGGGGCACCCAGCAATCAGGTGGAAACGAAGCAAAATCAAACTGCCCACACGCCTTCCCACAGTCCCCCGTCCCCTCCTCTCCTGCATGGGTCACCCTGGGAACATATTTGAATTATAAATACAGGGATCCGCCCCCCCCTTCCCCCCAGGCCCTCTAGGGTCTGTAAAGTAAATGCACGGGGGTTTCAGATCTGGGAGAGTCCCACTGTTCCCCTGTACAGTCTCGCCCCCATCTCTGAATTCCGAGTTTCCAAGATGCTCATGGGCAGGCACGCGTGTGTGTTTCCATTTCTCTTTCCTTCTGCGGGAGGAAGGGGAAAGCCCCTTGCAAGCTCAGTGAAGGCAGCTATGGGCACGGCCTGGCAAGACATTTTCCCAAGACGCAAGACCTGGAGGGAGAAAGAACCCCAACAAACCAGTTTTACAAGCTCCATGTTCCCACCTCTCCACATACAGCATTGCTAGAGAGGGAGTTGGGAGAGGCAGAGGCTTAAAAAGCTGGACAGAGTAATACATGAGGACATCCCGCACCCCCCACCCCACCCCTCCAAGATCTAGGAGGGTGTAGGCTCTTTGTGGCCGCGGTCCTCAGGGAGGAAAGGGAAGGGAAGGGAGAGAAAGCATAAGAACACGACTTTTTTCTTCCACAGACCAGTTTGCCGTCGCTGTTCTTGCTTTGGCTCTTACACTTGAACGCTGGAAACTATTTGATAAAGCCGTTTTTTTATGTACTTCTTCTGTATCTCTTGCTATGTATTAATAGATATCTATAAATAAATGCTGTACTACACAGTAGCAAAGTGTACTGTTTTTAGCACTCCTCAGCTTTGCTCTTTCTCAACTTTGGCGTAATAAAATTTGCAACTTTGCCAAGCCCAATAAATCTGGCGTGAGATGTTGCATTTAGCTCAGCAAAAAGAACAGCCGTTAGGTTGCTGGATGATAGCACAAGGAATGGGAAACACGTTTATTACAGGCACGGTGAAGCCCTCCGTGTCACTAGACTCGCTTCAATCGTAGACGGTTGACTGTTTCACATTTTCAGGCTGCAGAGCGCGTTTGTGAAAGATGGTGCCCTGCAGACGTTACCCCCGGTTACGGTACACCCCTCCAGGAGTCATGGACAAAGATGGTGCCCTACAGACGTTACCCCGCGTTACGGTACGCCCCTCCAGGAGTCATGAACAACAGTGCTCCTTCCTAAGGCCCAGAATATAATGGTGATGATTCAGCCCAGGAAATAGCATGACAGTCAGGAGAGACTCATCGCATGCCTTTTACAATCATGTAATGCATGTGACTCAATTCCCTTGACACTCTCATCCATGAGACAATGACAGCAAGTCTTTAGTTTAATGGAATAGGCACAATCCTTGAACCTAGCACTCCCCAAGCCTCAGTCATTCATAAACATCTTTCACAATGTTGCCGTATTTGTGTGCCTTCTGTGCATTTTTCCTGAATATTCTCCATTGCCTCACTAATTTCTTTTACTTGATTAATTTTAAGGCAGCTTACTATTGCAGCCATAATGGACATGAAGTCATGGTTTGCATGGGTGAATAATGTACATGAAATCATAGTTTAATACATGTTAAAATAAACATAATTATTGTGTGTTCATTAAGCTATCGGGAAAAATTATTCAGCCATGTGCTATCACCTTACGTATGAACACCCCTGCCCACGGTTCCCGTGCCCATGACGGTGTCTTATACTTTATTATGTTAAGAATGAAACACTGGTTTAATTCAGCTCTCTTGGGGACACCTGGGTGGCTCAATCGGTTAAGCGTCATGAGTCGGCTCAGTTCATGAGTTCCCGGTTCGTGGGTTCGAGCCCCGTGTCGGGCTCTGTGCTGATAGCTCAGAGCCTGCATCCTGCTTCAGATTCTCTCTCTGTCTCTCTCTCTGTCTCTCTCTGCTTCCCCCATGCATGCTTTGTTTCCCTCTGTCTCAAAAATAAACATTGAAAATATTAAAAAAAAAAATCTACAAAAACAGAGTTCACATCCAAAAAAGTTCCTAGTTGCTATTTCCCCTTTTGCTTACCGCTTTAGTGTTTGGGCATCTATTTTATTTTTGACCCTCTATCCTGAAGTTAAATACCCTCTTTGAGTGTTTTCCCTGGCATCTTGCATGCACACACACACACACACACACACCACACATATGGACCTATAAATTGGAATGGGAGAGTAATTGTAATATTTCACACATCAGAGAGACCAAAACAAAAAAATGTGTCTGCCGGTGGCTGCCACCCCATCTTTTTCTTTTTAATTTTAATTCTGTGTAATTTGTGACATGTGGAACTAATGAGATTCTGATGCAGAGGTTAAAAAAGAACACCACTTGAGAGTGAGTGGAGTAGAATCAAGGCACTTTATTAAACCTGATTTATGTAGTCATTCTAGGCAAGCTTTGCTTCCACAGTTTTGAATGAAATGGTAAAAGAAACTAATTCTGGAGGCAGGTTCCATAAATATGGTGGCTTCGTGTTTTCTTAGGCTGACTGCTTTTGTGGGAGAGTCAATAGGCTGTATCTTGTTATGTGTTGTCATAACTCCTGTTCATTAGTGATTGTGCATTCCTTTTTTGTGTTTTAAGATTTTTTTTTTTTGGTAGAATGGTGGTTACCAGGGGTTGGAGGGTAATAGACACGGGGAGAGTAGGTCAAGGGGTATAAACTTCCAATTATAAGATGAACAAGTTCTGGGGATATAATGTACAACATCGTGTCACAGTGGACTATACTATTATATTACATACTTGAAAGTTGCGAAATGAGTAGATTTAAATGTTCTCACTATAAAAAAGAAATGGTCATTTTTTAGAAGCTTATTTATTTTGAGTAAGAGAGAGAGAGAGAGAAAAGGGGGGGGTAGGGGCAGAGAGAGAGGGAGAGAATCCCAAGCAGCCTCTGCACGGTCAGTGGAGAGCCTGATGCGGGGCTTGAACTCACGGACCATGAGATCACGACCTGAGCCGGAAATCAACAGTCAGTCGCTCAACTGACTGAGCCACCCAGGTGCTCCTAAAGAAGAATGATATTTATGTGATAGGACAGAGGTGTTAGCAAACGCTACAGTGGTAAGCAGGCTTAACATAAGCCACCAGGTAAGGGCACCTGGGTGGCTCAGTCAGTTAAGCATCTGACTTCAGCTCAGGTCATGATCTCTCAGCTCATGAGTTTGAGCCCTGTGTCAGGCTCTGTGCTGACAGCTCAGAGCCTGGAACCTGCTCTGAGACCAGATTTGGTCTCTCTCTCTTTCTCTCTGCCCCTACCCCACTTGCACTCTGTCTCTCTCTTTCTCAAAAATTAAAAAAAAAAAAAATTTTTTTAAAGCCACTGGGTGAAAAGCAAAACTGTGGATGGGTGGGGAGGCCAATCATTGAGGTGGGAAAAGGGAAGGTATTTATAAAGAAGCAAGGGCTGTGAGGATACTAGGCACAAAATGATTCGAGAATAAGCATGGAGGGGCACCTGGGTGGCTCATTTGGTTGGGTGACCAACTCTTAATTTCAGCTCCGGTCGCGATCCCAAGGTCGTGTGATCAAGACTTGCGTCTGGTTGCATGCTGAGCATGGAATCTGCTTAAGACTCTCCCTCTCTCTCTCTGTCTCTCTGCCTCTCTCTCTCTCTCCCCTGCCTTGTGTGCTCCCTCTCTCTCTAAAAAATCATCATCATCATCACCATGGGATGAAGGAGGCAGAATGGAGGTTCTAAAAGATTACAGGAAAGATCTCCAAAGATGAGAGGATTTGGGAGCTGGGACAAAGGACAGGAAATAGCTAAGAAGGGGCAGGGAGTTTTAATAAGGTGCTTTGGTTATTGGATTTACAGTTTTGGTACGACCAGATGGTTGATGATGAAAGAGAGAAAGACTGTGTAGGTGACATATGTCGTCAATGTTTCCAATATCCCTATAACGTACCAGTAGAATGTAGAATGTCTACAGGTTTCACACTGGGGTTTCCGAAGTCCTGATGGACGTTGGCCACGAAAAGAAAAAGCCACAGGAACCAAGAAGAGCTCCCTCCTGGTACACAGGCTCAAACGACGTTGACAGTTCATTGTGCAGACAATGTCGCATTCGAAGGCCTGGATTCCATTTGTATTAGAAAATATTAAATGAGTTAAAATTATTCCCACATTTTGAAATTCTCCTTTTTTGGACTCAGTTATTTTCCAGGGGAAAGAAGTGTCCAATGTGGAGTTCTAGAAAGGGTCTCTGACTTCCTATATTTCTTCTTGATTCCACTCCTTCGGCGAGAAAAAAAAAAAAATCAACACAAGGATTATTTTTGTTTTTCTTATCTGCTGTCTACCTACAAGTAATAATTCGAACCTCGCTCTCTAAACTATACCTCTGATAAGAGTAAATTTCTCTCCAAATAATAATCTTTTTCCCAAGTATGAAGACGCAGTGAAAAAGGGAACAATATTTATCACCCGTTGTCATCATAGGAAAAAAAAAAAATGAGGGAAAAAGTGGGTTAGGTTTTTAAAGGGGCATTTGGATCCATTTAAACATGCAAATTTAATTTCACAAGCTCCAGAATATATTTAACGCTAAGGGTTTTGTTTTATTTGGCATTGGCACTTTTTCCATTTGTTCTTTTGATGAAGAAAAAAAAAAACAACTTTTGGAGTGGTTACAAGAATAATTTTCCTGGAAATCGATGTCTTTGCTTTTTTTTTGTTTCTGTGAAACCTAAAAAAAAAAACAAACTCCTGCATACTTTTTGTTTTAATATTATTTAACGTTTATTGGTTAACTGTCTTTCCCTAAGTGTAGTTTTTATTAAGGACAGCAAGCTAAGTCAAAAGACCTTGAAGTACGTGTCTTTCCTACATATGACTCACAAGAGCAAAAAACGCAGTGTGGGGACATGGTGTTTGTTACCACCTTAGATTGATTTACTTTAGAGAAATATGGAGAAAAGAAGACTGGAATAATTTTTTTTTTTTCAACGTTTATTTATTTTTGGGACAGAGAGAGACAGAGCATGAACGGGGGAGGGGCAGAGAGAGGGAGACACAGAATCTGAAACAGGCTCCGGGCTCTGAGCCGTCAGCACAGGGGCCCGATGCGGGGCTCCAACTCATGGACCGCGAGATCGTGACCTGGCTGAAGTTGGACGCTTAACCGACTGCGCCACCCAGGCGCCCCCAGGAAGACTGGAATAAAATGAAGGAATATGGGAGGTGTCTGCTTACGGCTGAATTTTAGGCCAGTGGAGGTCCTCAGGGAAAGCAGTGTTGAAGGTTCACTTTAATGGGGCGGGTGGGGAAGGTAAGGGGAATTGCATGGGAGGGGGGCTGGGGGTGGGGGGGGAAGGTCAGGCACTGAGCTGTGCCTCAGTTCTTAGTCCCCCTCCTTCCTTGGAGATGAGGGAAGCAGAGAATTTGGAAACTGATAATGTTCACGTAAAGCGCATTATCTTGCTACAAAGTGGAAAAGATTTTGTGAGCTGCAAAGTAGCTTGTTCAAAGATTTTTTTTTCCCCCCAAGTTGTTTCAAGACGAGTCGGGGAGGGCTAACATTTTCTAGATAAAGCATTTTAACAGCATTGTTTCTTTCTGGCTGTTCTTTCTCCCCCAACATCCATTCTATTTTTGTACGTTATCTCGAAGAAACTATCTTTTGGGACTAATGACCAGGTCTCTGCACCAGTGGCCTCCTTCTCCCCACTTCGTTTCCAATACCCCTCACCCTTATGAGGAGCATTTTGTTACTTTATGGTGACTTGGACCCAACAAAATGGGACAAAGAACACAGGTTCCCAACATGCACAGAGATTTCAACCCATCTCCCTTCCTTGACTGGTTAACATCTTTTTCTATGTACGGACATAGAGCTATGGGCTGTTCATTTCCTGCTCTCAAAGGATGGCAGGGTAACATACAGGACATTTTAAGCCTGATTCTGTTTTCACTTGCTTTCAGTCAAATGTATTCTGACTTCATTCTTTCGTTTTATGAAACATAACATGATGTCACTTCAAAACCCTAGATACATAACATAGGAAGCGATAACTAAGGAATAAATTCTCAATAATTTTTCAAGGGCTTCCAAGGAACACCATCTAAAAAGGGCAACCACTCCGCCAACGGAAGGAGAACATTCGGAGAGGAAAGCTTCACCGGGGAGTGGCCCAATCTCTCATTTCATCAGAGCGCCAAATTATGAGAACACCCAGTGCTTAGGAGAATGAAACTCCTAATGGTGACGTGGTCCACATATAAGTTCTGCAACTCAGTAGGAACCAGTGTGAGCTAACTGAACAACCCCTCACTCGCACGAAGCATTTAACCTTTCCGTTTTCTCCCATGATGAAAGGAGAACATATCTGCTGCTGCTTAGCTCAAGACGCCTAAATAACACAGTCAAGTTGAGCTGTCTGTCAAAGAAGGGAGACAGCCATACAGACTGGAAGGGTTTAACTGGTGAAGTATATGAAGAGATACACTTGTGATTCTTTTCTTAAGTCAGGGATCCACTAAAAGAGGAAAGAGCAAGATTCACCCGCGTCAAGGCGTCAAGAAGGACGGAGGAAGACCAGTGTTATCTCCAGCCATTACTGGATGTTGACTGGGCGGACGTGGCGACGCTTATTATCAGAATCGTAATGGCAGAGATCCTCAGTTTGCAAAGGCAAAACACCTGAAACACAAGAGACTGTGCACAAGCACAAGTGTCTGAAAGGCCGGGGCATTCTCAGGAAGATACAGTTCGGACACGGAGCGTGTGAGGTCTTCCGCATTTTAGCAGAAAATAGAGGATTTGTGCTACGAGGTGGCAGTAGAGAAAACACGGTTTGTAAATATCTAAAGTGGGCAAAACTTACTCTGAGGGGAAAATCCCTTTCATTTTAATTACCTATAATTGTTTCTTTTTTTTTTTTTAAGTTTATTTATTTTGAGAGAGAGAGAGTGGGGGAGGGGCAGAGAGAAAGGGGGAGAGAGAGAGAATCCCAAGCAGGCTCCACACTGTCGGCTCGGAACCTCACATGAGGCTCGAACTCACGAACTGTGAGAGCATGACCTAGGCCAAAATCAAGAGTCGGTTGCTCAACCCACCGAGCCACCCAGGTGCCCCTTGCCTATGAGCATTTCTTGATCTGGGATGAAATTTGTTATAGGAATTTTCAGCAGGGCTGCAGAGACGCTAAACTAATCACGGATAAGGCAAAGCACTAAAAGGCCTTAGGTGGGAAGATAGAGAATGAAGAAGTTCAATTTTCCGATTTATGACGGTGTTAGGAGAAAATAGTCACGTCTTATTCAATGCAACTGTGCATGCGAAAGGTTATTGTGGGGTATGAAGTTCTTATTAATAATAAAAGAACATGCTATTAAGAAGATTAAGTTATACAGACTATAAAGGAAGACATTTTCTTTCCTGGTCTGACATTTTTTGTATCATTACAATTCGTGCCAACGCCGAGAAAGCAGACTTGGTAGACTGTGCTGAGAACGTAAGGACCCTTTTATTGTTCTACTTAAGTTTTGTTTTGTTTTCTTTGGGTTTTTTTGTTTTTTGGGGTTTTGTTTGTTTTTTTTTTTTTTTTTTTTTTTTTTTTTTTGCAAGCTCTAGTTCACTCCAAGAAACGAACTTTTCTCTTGCCTTATTTCGTGGCAGAATTATTTTTTTACAGATAGATTAAAGCCATCTTTACATCTGTCCTTGGTTATAGTCTCCTTGCATTTTTTATGTAGGGTTTTTATGAGCGATTCCAATAAGCCTTCTTCCTGTTTAGTTACACAGATTTCTACCCTTTTCCTTATTCATCCAAATTACTTGTGACTGGATTTCTTCTAGTGATGTATTTTTTTTTTTTTGAGTCATATTTCTATCTCCCCATTCTTCTTGAACGCTTTCTCTTCAAACAACAACTGCAGGTTTACACCCAATGTTTGCCATGGGTTTTGAGATCTCCTTTCCAGGAACCCACAGGATCTGTCTGCCCCCATTCTGGCGTTTCCTTCTTTCACTGTTGAAATGAATAAGAAGTCATCAGTTTCACTTAAGGTTCTTACCATTTTCGTTTCACCGGATTTTCCTCTTCCATTCAGACTTTGCCACGTGACATCTTTCTGAGAGATGGGTGTGCGAGGAAATGCAGAGAGACAGCACGTGAGATGGGCTCACAAAGGGAAATCTGTTCTCAGATGCCCTCGCTTAACAAAATTTACCCGGAACTCGCCTGATTCTGATCTCTCTGTGACCCCTGAACTCATCCTTCCAGCTTCTCTTTTGTGTCTGGGGGTAGCCGGTTGGCATCCTGGCTTATAGACCCCTTTCTCCTCCACCCCGCCACTCTGCCATATACTCCCAGCTCAGCTCTGGGCTGAGCTCCCCTCCCTCCAACTGACTTGCAAGCCCAGCTCCCCTCCCTCCAACTGACTCCCCAACAGCGCACTGCCCTGGACAACGTCAGGAGACAGAGCTCCTGGCCTTCGTGTCTCATTTTCTAGGAGCCATGCTTGTAGGCTGTATCTCCCCTTCTTGCTCCTGGTCCCAGTGTGTGGTAGTGAAAAAAACAAAACAAAAACAAAAACAAACAAACAAAAACAAAAACAAGCAAAACAAACAACAACAAAACAAACTGAGCTTGGATTGTAAAGAGAATCTGCATTGCTGAGTGAAAAAAAGGTACCATTCCTGTCTCCTTGGATCCTCAAGGCAGCGAGAGAGACAGCCAAACAAGTAAATGGACAAATAAACAAAAATGGCCACGCAGCACGGACTATGACGATTTTATGGGTACTATCTTGAGAGGTTAGCCTCAAACCCTGCCAGAAGGGGGGCCAAGGGGGATTAAAAATACAACAATTCAGATGGAAAGGCAGTATTCTTTCAAAAACTAGGCCAAGTACCAAGCTTTATAAACGACTCAAGCATTCAAGCTGGCTGTTGCAAGAGATTTTTTAAGTATAGAATTTAAAGGAGAAGTAAATACAATACATGGCATATATAAAAAGGCATATGTGGCTGTGACTGTCTTAAGAAGGGAGAGTGTCCGGGGAATCAGAGTTTAAAGACCCTGGAGAACCTTCAGGGGATGCCCCGGGAATATTTTTGCAAGGACAAAGACCACCATCAAGCATTTCCTTGAGCTGACACATCTCAAGAAGAGGAAAGGAAAGGACTGGCTAACCAGTGGCCTGAGGAAAGCACAGATTTCTGAGACTTCCTGTGATTTGCTAGATTTTCATTTGCAGAAAATATTTCAGTAAGTTACCTTACTGATCATTATAAGTAGTTAGGGTTGCCAACAAACTTGGGAAGCTGGAAGCTATCGAGGTCAACCATACCAACGATGAGTATGTGGGGGATAACTGGTTCCCAGTAACTGGACCCCAGTTGGGGTCTTCTGCTTCTCCTCCTTGATACTTTCTAGCTGGTTCTTACTGGAGAGAAAAGAAGAGATAGATTTTAAATGAGTTGATTTTCTAACTCATGAAATGTCCCGGCAAAAGAGTTCATACACAGGAAACTAGACAAACAACAGGCATTATAATAAGGGAATAATCTGAATTTTAATTCATAACCAAGTCCCAATCTTTCATTCCTTATCATTCCAGATAACCAAGAGTCCAAAAATAAAAATCATGTGCCTGTCCTCCAAAGGCCGCCTTATGTCACGAGGGGACCTGGAGCAGTGGGGTGAGCACGGTGTGGAGGACCACGGTGACGCCCAGGGTGCATGTTCCCACCTGGAAAAGGCATGTGGCAAGGCAAGGGCCCAACCTGGAGGCCCTTGGCGTCTATCGAACCATTGTCTTCTGAGCTCTCGCACCTCTTGGGCTGGTCCAATTCCATCTCTCTCAGACGCGTCTCTTCCTTTGCCAACTCCTGAAATATTGGAATTTCCCGGGGTTCTGCCCTTGACTTTTTCCTTTCTTCACCTTTCTGGGTCATTCTATCCATGTTCTTTTGCCTACAGGACCTCTAAATGAACTGACCACTCCTAAATCTGGTTCTTACTAATGACCGAACCTTGGACAAGCTACTTACCCTTGTTCTAGGTTTCCGTTTCCTCATTGGTAAAATGTGAAAAGGGTCGTGTTCACGCCATTTATTGTGGTAAGCACTAAGTGAGTTCATTTAGGTAAGGCCTGTAGAATAGTTAGCACATAGTTAGTGCTCAAGAAATGTTAGCTATTGTTTGGTCTGAGTTGCCCAAGCCAGACACTTGGCTCCCTTCCCACCCCTCCTTTCCAGCTGTATCAATTCCATCTCCTGGTAAGATTTCCACTTGTTGGATTGCCCAAGAACCTTGTGGCTGACTCCTGCTGCCCGTCTCCACCGTTCTCTATGAGGCATTCACCATCTCCGAGACAATGAACTTAAACCGATGTATTTTATAACTTACTAGAGGCTTCAAAACAAGTGTCCTGGGGAGAGCATTAGCCTAACCACCAGCCTAATAATCAGGAGATCATATGAATTTTTATTTATAGCAAGGTCCCCTCCTTCCTTCCTTATCATTCCAGATAATCAAAAGTACAAAAACAAACCAAAATAATCCTATGCCTTGATTCAAGATGCTGACAGATTGATTTTTTAAAAAAATGCAAAACTGGTTCTATTTTGTTTTCCCCCACGTAAAATCCTTCACTGATCTCCTCACAGTCCTAAACTCAGGAATCTCGCTCTAAAATGGCCTTGTCTCCCAGCCATGGGTATGCAAGCAGCGTCCTTGACCGGGTCAGTCTCGCTCTAGAAGGCAGCGGCTTCTTTGTCTGTGTGTGTGTGTGTGTGTGTGTGTTTCTCTTGCCAGCAGCGATGCTCCTCTTCTGCACCAGGGTTTCCAGAGCCAGAGTGGATGCCACCTCCTTGGGGAAGTCTTCCCTAAAACCCCTCCACGCACATATTTACCAAGCCGATACTGAAGCTTGTCATTCTCTGGCTGAGACTAAGCCTCTCCTAAGTGCTCCTGTAGGATGACTCAGTACAGATGTCTTGCACAACACTTCCTACACCCGATTATAGCCACCAATTACTCTCCCACCTCACCTTCCAGACTGTACATTCCTTAGTGTGAAGGAATGCCCTGTATTCATCTCTGTTTCCCAGCTTTTACACAGTCGCTTACTTTTCGAAGGCAGTTGGTAGAACATATTTTTAAATACAAACCGAATTCATAATGAGCACAAAGTTCCCAGCACGGGTCTGGGCTAACCTTCACATAGTTCCCTTCTCTTTCCCCTGGTAGAAAATGCCAGCTGGAGGGGCGCTCCATCGGTTAAGCGTCCGGCTTTGGCTCAGGTCACGATCTCACAGTTTGTGAGTTCGAGCCCCGCGTCGGGCTCTGGGCTGATGGCTCAGAGCCTGGAGCCTGCTTCGGATTCTGTGTCTCCCTCTCGCCCTGCCCCTCCTTCATCTGTGCTCTGTCTCTCTCTGTCTCTCAAAGATAAATAAATGTAAAAAGAAAAAATTAAAAAAAAATGCCAGCTGGATGAAAGTTCTCATTCCCGAGACTATCCTGAAACCATCAACATCTTTGTGTGTTAGGGTTCTTATTTTTTTCCACTTGCACGCATAGACACACAGGCTTGCCCGTGTGCACCTACACACCAAACACACATGCTCTGCCCCTTTCGCGGCCAAGATTTGACTTGACACTTCAACCAGATAATTAAGAAGGGAGATTTGGATGTCAGGCCTCTGCCCTTAAAATGTCCCCTATGATGATTCCAAAAATAGTGTTTGTGTCGCTTACCTGAAAGTGTCTGCCCTGGATCCTGTTATAAAGAAAGGGGGAGATTTTAGATTCATGTGATGAGGCGTCGTCTTCACGGTCCAGTCCAAAGGTTGGGGGAAAAGTGAATTTTGGTTACGGTAGCAAAGAAAAATATGAACTGCCGATCTGCTGTGTCAGGTGAAAGATGTCTGTTTTAATCAGGATTATATAACAAAAGAAATACGTGTAACCAGGCCAAGTCTCCCTCTTCAAGAATTCATGCCAAGACTCCTTCCCATCCCTCTCTTGCCTCCTTAGTGAGAAGTGGCTTCAGGGCCAAAAATGACTCATCAGGACAATACTCTTTGTCCATGTGACTCTTAAGGAAGCATGTGTGCTAAGGAAGGAGCGGGGATGCCAGCAACAAGCAGCCAAGTGAGGGACCCTGGGGCCATACAACCAACGTAGGAGCAAGAGCCCCTTGGGAGACCCCATGGGGCACACTGGAGGTGCCCTTGGGCTCAAAGTTTTTTGAGGTTGCAAGTGTCCTGGTATATCGCTAAACATTCGGATCTACAAGGATATAGACTGGTAATTTATCTAATTCACATTACAGGTGTTTGGGGATGTGTACCAGGAGAAAGAAGAAAAACTTCAAAAAATTTTCGAGCAGGCAGGACTCAGTCCTCCCACCAAAGAGGCAGAATTATTCCCTAAACCCAAGGTAAACGGAGACATTACTGAGAATGAAGTTAGAACGCCTGCATCAAATCCCGGACCTGATACTAACTAGCCTCTCGTCTTATAGTTAGCCTCTCTGAGCCTCAGTTTCCACATGGGCCAACAGGATGTCAAATAAGACAACGATCTTAAAGCAACCAAAACAGCGCCTGATTCAAAGGAGGTGTGGAAATATTTATGGATGGGCTGTGATGGACGGGCTGTGTTCTAGATGCTGGCATTACCGTCACGAGCAACAGAGCCGCTGATCCCATGCCCTTTCATTCTAACTGGGGAAAAAACACAAGAAACGAGAATCTGGCTGAACTGCAAAATTAACACTTTGAAAATAAATTGCCACTTTTTCCCATCAGAAGCTATGTTCTTTTACTGGGGACTTTCCATGATTTATTAAATATTCCCAATGTATTTTGATGGCATGATAAGGTTCTGGACTAATATGCAGCCAATCTGTTCTTGAAGTCATGGGGCCTTTTATTTTTATAAACTTTTAAATAAAGGGGGCACCTGGCTGGCTCAGTTGGTAGAGCCTGCAGCTCTTGATCTCGGGGTTGGGAGTTTGAGCCCCGCATTGGGTTTAGAGATTACTTTAAAAAATCTTAAAAAAATATTTTTTAATGTTTATTTATTTTCGAGAGAGAGAGAGACAGAGTGCAGGGAGGGGCAGAGAGAGAGCCACACACAGAATCCAAAGCAGGCTCCAAGCTCTGAGCTGTCAGCACAGAGCCCGGCATGGGGCCCGAACCCATGAGCCGTGAGATCATGACCTGGGCCAAAATCGAGAGTCGGCCACTTGTTCTTGACCAAAAAAAAAGGCACTTACTGGGATTCAAAGATAGCACAAGACTCTCACTTGAACCGTGGGTCCATTGACATCTTTCGTACCATCTGATGAGGTGGGATGCTTACTCAGACCCCTGCAACTTGCAGGTTCCTGAGCTATTGTTAGAACCGGGAGCTTTGCAGGGAAGCCTTAGCCTTCACACATACAGTCCTGCCCACCATTCCAGTCGCCATCTCTCCTCAGTGTTTAAACATATCCCTTTAAAAAAAAAAAAAGATATTGCTAAATTTGGTGTTGTCCAAAGTTATCTTTATTGTAATAGTCCTTGCATATGCAAATCGTCCAGATGATTCATCGTATTCATACATTTATTTACATTATTAAGATGAAGACATTTTTGAGTTCTGAGGGGGGACGCTGGGTCTTTTCTCTTGCCCTCCCTTCCCACCACTGAGAAAAGACTAAGATTCAGAAATATTGTTTTATGCCCCCACTATAACCTACTTGTATTTGCACGAGCGAGGCATGTTCTCCCAACTTTACACAGTGCCTGAAATGCACTTCACCTCTCTGTTTCCCTAACCCCCTACTTTCTCCTAGGACCTGGCTTAGGAGGCTATGAAGCCCTCCTCTGACTATCCCCTTCCCCCACCCCCTCGCAAGCAAGTTGCCCCTTCCTCTGTGCTTTCAATGCATACTATTGTGTTCCCCCCTTAGCACTTGTAACACTGTAGTATATTCCTAATTTATATTCCCAGTTGATTATTTATACATCTCCCACTGGACTGGGAGATCCTTGAGAGGTTGGGCCATGTCTTTCATGACTGGATCCCCATTAAATTAATGAGAGCAATTCAAGAGCACTTAATAAAAACTGGAATAGCACCCATAACATTCTGCCCTCCACACCCTTTCTCCGTCTCCCAAAACCCCCGTGGGCCACCCTTGACATTCAATTTAGAGCTTCTGGGGTATCTTCTCCCCACTTCTTTGCCCTCTCGAGGCTCTCTTTGACAACACATTCTAAGAAGAGCTGAGGTCAATAATTATGAGCTCCCTCTTCCTCGATGTTTGTCCTACATTATTTTGCACATATGAAAATGTGACAGTCACATGATTGATTTTCCTTGACCCAAGCTCTTCCTCAGTTCTCCTTATTTCCCTACCCAAGCCCAAATTCCAGTTTCTCCTCCTTGTGACATTCCAACCACCCCATCTGGAATCTGAAAGAGGAAGCTAAGGGGATGGCCCTGATTTCTGCCTCCTCTTTGAATCCTGATGAATTCTTCAGGCAAGTATTCTGTCAAGCAGTGACCAGTCTCTGAGTCACTGGAAAGAGGTGGCGAGATTCCCTCAACCTTATATCATGTTGGCCTTGTAGCATCTCAACTGCGATTTTCACATCCCTTTGTTTCAGCTTTCCGTCTATGCCTGTTCCTATTTCTTCAAGTTAGTTTTCTTCTCTTGCCCTAGCTTAGTCATTTAAGACATTAAAAAAGAATGAGTGGCTACCATGGGGATAGACAACAAATATAACAAAGGCACAATTGTCATCTGAAGAGATATTAAAGTGAGAAGTATAGTATATTTGTTTGTTAAGACCGCCATGACCGATTACCACAGACTGAGTGGCTTGAAAAACATAAGTTTATTGTCTCACAGTTCTAGAGTCTAGATCAAGATGTCAGGAGGATTATTTTTTTCTGAGGCCTCTCTTCGTAGCTTGCAGATGGCTATCTTCTCGCTGTGTTCCCACATGGTCATCTCTGTGCATGCACATGTTTGGTGTCTCTCTGTGTGTCCTAATCTCCTCTTCTTATAAGGACACCAGTCCTGGATTAGGACCCACCATAAAGACCCTACTTTACGTTAATCGCCTCTTTAAAAGTCTTATATCCAAATATCGTCACATTCTGAGATACCGGGTGTTCGGGCTTCAATGTATGAATTCGGATGGGACACAACTCAACCCTTAACAGGGAAATTTGCATTTGCTTAACAAATTCAGAAATCTTTATGTGTTAGTTCAGGCCCCTCGCTGGGCCCTGGACAAGGTCTGCTACAAAGCGTCCTACAAGCAGGGAAGACCTAACATCAAGACGCTCCACTGCGGTTGGCATTCAGGAAGTTTCCTTCAAAGTTTTTTCCTCCTTGGAATCTTCTACAATCCTCAATTTCATGTTCATCTGTGACTCAGCATTTCTATCCACTTACAGTGAGTCTCAGTGGTCCAGCCCTTTACTCTCTCCATGTTCTTTGGGTGTTGAACTTGTCACTTCAGGCAAGTGAAGTAGAGAGAGAGCAAAGTTGAGGTTAGGTTTATAAAGGGAATCCCTTATTAAGAAATCAACACTCTATGATATAAAACTGTACTAAAAAGATGCCATTGTTAATATTATGGAACATGTGGGCAGAAAAGACTGCCTTGGTCACTGTTCACTTTCCTCATCTCCTCTCACTCCCCAGCTGATCGTCCCTCTACTTCTCCCATCTTCCATCCCGGAAGATGCCATGATGCCATGTCTTATCTTTAGAACATCCTTTCTTCAGCGCTCTCCCTTCCAACCTGGTTGATGAATTTAAACAAGGAACTCAAATCATGTCCCTTTTTCTATATTCTTCCCTCATCTGGAGAAAAATGGCTATCCTGTCCCTCGGGACCATTACTTGAAATCCACTTAATCGCACCTCCATCTATCACCTACACACATTGAAGTGAAAGAGGTTTAGAAAGTTTTTCGAGTTTTTACAGTGATTAGAGCAATGGATTTAAGCCCCAGTTGCTCTGTTCTAAACCCCAGGCTCCTAATCATGAGCCCCTACTCCAAACGACAATCTTCTGGGTTTCTTCTCTCAGCAGAGTCCTTGGAGTCTTGATGAGCAAAGACCTAGCCATAAGAAAGATCAGAATAATCATACTCTTATCAGAGCTTGCATGCATCTCAGTTTTCCATTAGATAGTACTCTTTATTCTTTACTCATTAGAAACTCTCGAGTGTTACAGGTAAAAATAGTTATGTAGGATCTGTTGGTGAATTGCATTTCGTTTCCCAGTGAAAATTAAATCAGGTGTTTCAGTGAGGTTCAAAACAAAAAGTAGTTTACTGAGTTCAGTGCTGAGTTTAGGGAGAGTTAGACCTACAGAATCACAGCCCCTTCCATTCTCTTTAGAAATCAAGACAATGAAGCTGTAGTTTGAAATGCAAAGATCAGTTCACAAAGACAATTTCTAAGAAACGCATTCCTTTCTTTTGTTAACAAGAAACTGGAAAGGAGAGAGAAAATGATTCTAATGAAATTAAGAAGGCGCTCAGAAAAGGAAAACACAGCAAAGAAATGCGAGGAGGATGTAACTCTCATTGAAGATGTCCAAAATAATCCATTTAACCCCCTCTTTCAAGATCTCATGGTGTTTGTCTAACTTTGGGCCAAGCATCAATAATGGCCAAGTTGATTTATGGTGGTGAAAGATCTTTCTGTGAGCACTCTGATGATGGAAATCAAGTATTAGGAAGTTAGAAGCCTCTTTGCAAACCCAGAGTGGTGGACTGGACAATGTCAAAGGGGTGAAAAATGAGCCCTCTTTGTGAATGCCCAGGATCTTGGATGAGGACCGAGGTAACAAATGGAACTTGGATGTGTTTTTGTTCCCCATCAATAACTGGCATCTGTACGTCCTTTGGAACAGATTCTTTTTGTGCTAAGCCCTCAAGGAAATTGCTTCCATTGGTTTTGGTAGGTGTGGCTGTGGGTATATAATACAGACTAAGATTTCTGTTGTAGACTGCACAGACTATGTTTCTTAGATTTACCAAACAATTGTATATTTTACAGGGAAAATGCAGAAATGCAAGTGTGGCTTGCTTAGAAATCTGGAATGAGGTCACAGGCTGGTTTGAAAGTCAGTTATTCTGAATCTTCTTTGTCAGAAAATGCATTACATTAGCTATTATCTACATAAACCATTTCTCAAAAGTTGGGCCACGGAATCATTAAAAATGCCAAAGATTCTAAGAGGTCCGGACTGTCTTCTTCACAGTTCTTTGGTCTGCTCTAAAAAGGGTGGTGCACATTGGCTGCTGATAATTTCCAAGAAATAAGAAAGTACATGTAAAAATACTCACCTCCCACAATTCCACCCACTTTGACTTGTGCCCTATGTTACAACTAAACATTTAGGGAAATGGGAGAGCAAAAACATCACCAGGTGGTTAATTGAAGCATTTCATGTGTCTACTTAAGAATCTTTTTCATTCCCAGGGCGCCTGGGTGGCTCAGTCGGTTAAGCGTCCGACTTCAGCTCAGGTCATGATGTCACAGTCCGTGAGTTCGAGTCCCGCGACAGCTCAGAGCCTGGATCCTGCTTTAGATTCTGTGTCTCCCCCTCTCTCTGCCCCTCCCCTGCTTGTGCTCTGTCTCTGTCTCAAAAATAAATTTAAAAAAAAATTAAAAAAAAATCTTTTTCATTCGTTCTGTTGGTCTTCCTTACTAATTGACTCTTTACCCCTTCCTTTAGTCCAAACGCAGGGCCATTTCTGACAGATTTTTGCCCCAACAAGAGAGTGAGGTCCATTCTGCTCGGAAGCCAGATCCACACCTTGACTCTCCCGGACCTAAAATTTAGCCAGGGTTCACACAGTCCCAGAGCACCCCCGGGCAATCCACCTGTTCCCTTTGGGTACTCAGCCTGTCCCAGCTCTCTTGAACCAATACTGGATTTTCAGCCTTTGATTTGTGCACCTCAAGCCCTCTCTCATATGTGTTTTTCACTCTAGTGAACAAATAATCCTAAATCTAAACTCGCTAACGTTTCATCCTCTTGCCAAGTATTCAAACTACTTAGCCATAGGATTCTCCCTGAAATCTTTGTGCATGTGGCCAACCTTGAAAAACCTGGTAAGCCCAAGGCAATTAGGTGGACTTGAAGCAGCTGAGACAACGGTTTGCGGAGGCATTTTCACAAGCTCAGTCCACTTTCTGTTGCAATCCTAGGGCTGTCGGTCCCGTTCTACTGATGCTGTTAATGCTGTCCATCTTCAGCCCTCAACCCCCAGAATTTCTCATACTGGGGATCCCTAAGGGGCCACATTCTGTTGGCCCACCTTTGGGAGAGAGTCTGTTCTCTCCATTCCATTCAGAATGGCCTCACCCTTCTCTGGAACATTCTTCCCCTCTGACCCTCCCTCAACCCCCCGGCCATGACGTTCCCCTGTTGGCCTACTCTGCTGCCGAGAAGATTTCAGAAATGTGGAACCTCCTTATCAAATACACCCTTCTCTGCCTCATCCCAGCTGAAACCTGGATTTCCCCTGATGACCTCATTTTCCCTACAATCTGCAAGGTGAGCCTTCACATTCCCCGCACACACCCTCTCCCCAGTCAGTGTCTCGGGGCGAGGATGACTGTGGCTGCCTTGGGAACTCTGCGGGCCTTTCTCCAAGGACATCTCCTCCTCTCCTTGCCAGTTTCTAACTCCTAACCCACCTAACTCCTGACCCCCATTCACTCAGAGCTGTCTGCTGCATGGCTTCAGAGCATCACTACCATCATGAACTTCTGGAATAAAGCCCCCGCCACCCACCTGGAGCCTGCGTGCTGCCCAGAGCTGCCCATGTGGAGACCCACTCCATAGGGATTAGCACTTGGGACTTGGTAGTGTGCGTACCATCTGATTCGCACATCGCTTTGAAAGCCGACTTCGCTTGTCTCCGTCTTCTCAGTGTGCGTAACATGGCTCAGCTGGTTGACCATCACCTCGGTTTTAGCTCCCTGAAGACAGCCACTTGTCCCTTTGAGGTGTGGCCCCAAGGCAGAATTCTAAAAGCGCTCCACCCATGAAGTTTAACGAATCCAGGCTACTCCATAATCTGGGAGCAGCTACCCAGGAAGTGGACACTTAAGTCGCTTCCCATCTTTCACGGAAACACGGTCCTCGCGATCATAATCATCGCTGAGCATGACTTTGTCTAATGTCTCTGGCGATTGTCTTAGGAGAAATTTCCAGAAGTAAGCCCTGGGGTCAAAGTCTTTGAATGTTTATAGTTTTTGACAAATATTGACAGCTTGCTTTCTGGAGTGGTTGTAAACACAGTTTACACTCCACCAGCCCTGGTGGAGTGTCTCACCACACCCCTTTTTTCTACATAATCTTTTAAACAAATCTTTGCAGGCCAACTACCCCAGACGGGAGCAAAAAAGATCTAGGATTCTGGGAGGGTGGTCTAAGTCCAAGTGAGGATTTGCTAGCGTGCCTGGTGTGATAAAGAGTTTGAAAAGAACTTGACAATGTGATAAAGACAATTAGCGTTATAAAAAAATAAAGGTAAGCAGAAACTCCAGGGCATGAGGGAGCAAAAGACTGTAAAAGGTATATAACCATAAAACATGACCTGGCTTTGAAGGAAACAGTATTTACATGGTTCCAGTAATGTAATAATTTAACTTTAAAACATGATATAATTGCATGGGTAGAAGGGAGAGGAGAGGAAGGTGTGTTTCAAGAGAGCTGAAATTTTATTTGTCACCTTAGACATCAATAATTAAGGTATAAAAGCGACGGAAAACAAGGAAAGCAATGTACGCTTATCAGTAAGAGATACGAAAACAAACATGAGAAGAAACAAAGAAGTAAGTGCTTGCCTTCAAGAGAGTGGGACTTGAAGTAGAGAGAAGGGAAGGAAACCTACGGATTTTCCTCACAAAACCCTTGCCACCATGAGCTCTGGTAAAAGATATTTTAATAATATTCTGAGACGTTAAGTTGATTTGAAGTCTCTGTTGATTTTTAAAATTGTTATTATTTTGAATTACTAGTTTTCTAAGTCAGAATTTCACACTGCTCTTGTAACTCGTGTGTTCATGACCCTTATCAAGAAGTGTTACTGGCTTTCTTATTGATTTGCAGAAACTTTTTATATATTTGCTTACCACATATGCCAGAAATATTTTACCCAGGTTGTTGTTTACTTTGTATTTTCTTTCTGGTGTTGGACAGAATGTAGACAAATATAATTTTTTTTTTTTGCCTTTCTATAGAAATTTCAGATTCACCTGTATTTTATTTCTAAAGATTTGATTTTTTACTTTAGGTTTGTCATTTCTCTTGATATCTTGTGTCTTATTTATTTACTAAACACTTAAATGGAGTTTACTATGTGCCAGACGCTAATATAATCTCTTCTGAAATATTAACCCAATTCATCAGAGAGGTAGGCACCTCTCTTGATTGTTTCTCTCCAAAGAGCTCAAAATCACATGATTTTACATACTGTTACTTTATAATATAATTTATATATGAAAGAGCAGTACTCTATCTAATTTTAATTTAAAAAAAAGTCTTGGCCACTTTCACTCACTGATTCCTCTAGACAATCTTTTGACATTTTTAAAGATTTTATTTTATTTCATTTCATTTTATCTTTTTTTATGTTATTTTAGAGAGAGAGAGAGAGAGAGCGCACAAGCCGGGGGAGGGGCAGAGAGAGGGGGGAAGAATTCTGGTGCGGGGCTCAATCCCATGACCCTGGATTCATGACCTGAGCTGAAATCAAGAGTCAGATGCTCAACCGACTGAGCTACCCAGGCACCCCTCTTTCAACATTTTAAGTTAAGCTCCAAAAACAACTCCACTGGAATTGTGACCAGAAGTTAAGCCAACAAATTAATTGAGAAGTATTTACATCTTTACACTTAATTTATCTCCTTACTGAAAGTTGTATCTTTTGATTTATTTAAATCTTATTTTAAAACTCCGAGCTGCCAAAATTTGGGTTGCTAATGAAGTCTCATTAACTCTAAGAATATTTCAGTGGATGCTCATAAGTTTTCAAGCTTATACTTTTGTCATCTGCAAATAATGGCAATTTTTTTTTAAATTTTTTTTTTCAACGTTTATTTATCTTTGGGACAGAGAGAGACAGAGCATGAACGGGGGAGGGGCAGAGAGAGAGGGAGACACAGAATCGGAAAGAGGCTCCAGGCTCTGAGCCATCAGCCCAGAGCCCGACGCGGGGCTCGAACTCACGGACCGCGAGATCGTGACCTGACTGAAGTCGGACGCTTAACCGACTGCGCCACCCAGGCGCCCCAATAATGGCAATTTTATCTCCTGTCCTTCAGGAATTAGACTTCATTTCCGTTTCATGATTTCATACATTAGCCAGTGTTTTCAAAGCAATATTAAGAGAGAGAAGCTGATGAAACATTTTGAAGGAACAGCAAAAGACCAAATGTTAAAAATTAGTATTGAGCCAAAGACAAAGCCATCTATCGTCAACAAAATAAATTGCAGGAATAGAAAATTACTCTGAAATTTTATTTAACATTGTTATTAAAATGTTACCGTTTAAGTTTATAGCAGTTAATGTTTTTAAGTTGACAAGTAGGAGAATATTTACTCCGTTTCAGCAAGGTTGGTAAAGGGGAGAGATTTTCCGGATGGTTTTACCAGAATAGGAACTGCTGATAGACATGCTGCTACCAAGCTTTTTTTCTTCTCTGACAGTAACAAAGAAGGGAAATTACCTCCCGTTCAACTCCCGGCCGTGAAGATTTGGTTGGCGGTGACGATGTCGCTTCAATGAAACAAACCATCTTACCAACTGAAGTTTTGCGCTCTGCCGGAGGAAGATGCTTTCTCTACACTTTCAGGATCACATTTGGGATTTTTACATTCACTTATGCTTTTACTTTAATACATTTTGCATTCAAACAAATCATTTGATTAAAAAAAAAAATCCCTCCTTGAGGCTTGGATCTAAAAATGTTGCAATGGAATGCAATCAGCTCTCAGGGTAACAGAATAATCTCTGATTTTGCCTCCGCATCTCAGCTTTCACTGCCCATAAAGTAATTATAGCATCTTTTCTGGAATGAATTGATAAGAGAATTTTTATAGCACGAATCATGCAAGAAATATGTGCACTCTTCAGACTCATCAGTTTGATTATTTCTTGAGCAGACTCCACTGGACAAACTACTTTTTCTGGAAGAAAAAAAAAAAAGTTCGTGGCTAGTATGTCTCCCAAGTCTGGTACCATTATCTGTAACATGCAGAGCATTGGGGCTTTATTTGATTCAAGCAGCCTTTTTACACATTATAGCTGGATTACCACCTTTTTAAAACATGGCAGACCAGTCTCCAAATCTCCCGAACACCACGTAGTTTGTCTTTGATCAAAGAATGAGAAGAGTCCTGTGATCTTTCTTCTTGGGTAGGTAATCCTGTTAAACTACTCTGTACTAGAATTAGTCTTCAATGACAACAGAAAGGAATGGTTAAAACAGTGTATGCGCATGATTCCTAAGTTACTCGTTGCCTTCATCGTGTTTGCCCATTGTTGATAATTATCTTTACTGATGTTCCATTCTATAAATATTTCCTCAATCAAATTCATTGTCTTGTTAGCTAGGTATCCTCAAACCTTTCATTCAGCACCTTAAAGACAAACGTAGCTAATGCTCCATAAACCCACCAGGCTGTCAAACTTAAGAGAACTTCTAGTGGGTTTGCATCTCCCAACAAATGAGACACAAAATACAGAAGCAGCACATCTTATAACATGAATGGCTTTTTCTGCATAGTAAAATGGAATGCAGGAAAATAGTTTTTAGTACTATGTATACAAAGAATGGACTTTGTACCTAGGATTTATAGATCGGGCAAATCTGAATAATACTTCACTTTCAACTACTGAAAATTGCCGTCGGTAGCAATCATTGCGACCAATTTTTTAGTAAAAATGTTTGACCTCGGAGGACTCAGAAACATAAATGATCATCTTCTTAGAGCATTCTTGTTAAATCTATTTTTTTTTTTAGTGTAGGCTGGCAACATCCAACTGTGTTTTTGGTTTCTCATTTTTCTCTTACACGCTTGTAAAAATACTCTTCATCATATAAATATAAATCATCAAGATTGTTGTACACGATTTTAGAGTTTTACCTCCTTATGAAAATTGAAGGTAGCAGAGTAGACATTCTACTGCTAACGCATCCTCACAGGATGTAAAGGGTTCTCAACCAGCACATTTTCTGGAAATACCCAAGGTTTAAGCAAAGTAAAATTAAATACAGCTCTTAATGATTATTTTATCTCATGATATGAAGACCAGTACGCAAACAATCCTATGATTGTTAGGTAATTAACAATTAGGTAATTAGGTAATCTAATTCTTTTATTCCCCTTATATTGTGATTTAAGGTCTTTTATTAACTTCAGTTGGTTCAAGATGGGTATTGTTATGTCACAGACTCAGGCATACTGCAACCAAGGTCTCCTGGTTCAGGATGAAGCTCCCAGGGAGTAAGTCAGCTGTTTCTCACCCTTCCTTTGGCATCTTGGGTGGGGGAGGGGCCATGCTGTCCCCAGTCAGAGCCACATGCACCCGGGATTACCTGCTAGCAGAGGGACCCCCTATTGTTGCTTTCCCATTGCTACGGTGAGGGTTCCTTGAGGAGTAGGGGCAAGTGATATGGAAGAATATTTTGAATTCGGGTGCCAAGAAGTCTCATTTTGTGCCAGCTTTTTAGGAAAGAGCTGGGAAACAAGGGTTCCTAAGCACTGCGTAAGAGAAGTTGAGTTTCGATTGAGACCCTCCTTTCTGTGCACCTTATAACAATTTCTGGTTCATTCATGAGACATTGCTGTTTATCTCTACAGGTGCAACGCCCTCCTTAAAGTTATTTAGCAAACCTACTGTCTCTCAGTTCTTGCAGTCGACCAAACTGTAAGAAATGGCTGATATTTGATCCTTTGGCCCTACAAAAATGAAACTCTCATAGGGTTTAGGGCAAATTCATTGTCAGTCATCACTGATTAGATGTAATGGTCATCTACATAACAGCATGATTTTTGATCAGGCAGGCTCTCAGGATACCAGAAATCTAGTGAAACAAATGTTTGTCTATGCAGTCTTCCATAGCCAAAATCAAAGCAGAAACATGCCCGCAAATTTTGGTCAATGATAAGCCAAACCTGAGGTTCAGAGCTTTCCTACAAATAGTGATGGTGATATTGGGTGTTTTAGTTCTATTCCTAGTTTTAACGAGCGTACTTCTGCTGGGTAGCCATTGATTTTTATAAGCAATTTGAATAAATGTCCCTTGTGTTTTCGTTTCTAAGAATTTTTATCCAGAATGTGTTGAAATGGCTTTATAATCTTAATTTTTTTTTTAAATGACATCCATTTATGTAATGTGCTAACCTGTATCTCTCACTAAGTCATTCTTGAATTCCAGGAATAAATCCTATTTGGACGCAGTGGGTTATTTATTAAGGCACTGTTGCATTTGGAATTTAATTATCTTAAGGATTTTTGCAACTATATTCAAAGATAAGATTCCTGTCCAGTTTAGGACTTTTGAGTTATTTCTTCAGCCTTTTGAAACAGAGTCATTTCATGTACACGAAATTAATTTGAAAGATTCAAAAATCTTATTCTATTCCATGGAACAATGCATCTATCAGAAATGATCAGCTTCTTGAGAATGTGAAAACTGTAAAGTTTGTCCAGCTTAGGTTTTTTTTTTTTTTTTTACAAAATTATTTAAGACCTTTTTTTCATTTCTTCCATAATTACTGGAGTTTTCAGGTTTCTTAATTATTGAGACAAATTTGGTTATTCATATTTATTCAGGAAATTTGCATGTAAAAGATGTTCTAAATTACACTCACAATTTTAAACATCTTTGATATATGTTGTTCTTTCTCGTACCAATTTTTCAATTGCGTGTGTGCTTTTCCTTTTCATTATATTTGCCAGATTTATGCATTTTATTTTGTGCATATTTCTTTTCAAAGAAGTACAGTTTTTCTGCTTTCTGATTTTGGGGGTTTGTTTTTGTTTTTGTTTTTATCTTGGTTGGGTGCTTCTATTGATTTACTTTGGCTTGTCCTTCTCTTTTCTAAGTTTTTCGGTTAAATGTTTGCTTGTTTTGAAAAATATTTCTTATTGGGGCGCCTGGGTGGCGCAGTCGGTTAAGCGTCCGACTTCAGCTCAGGTCACGATCTCGCGGTCCATGAGTTCGGGCCCCGCGTCAGGCTCTGGGCTGATGGCTCAGAGCCTGGAGCCTGCTTCCGATTCTGTGTCTCCTTCTCTCTCTGCCCCTCCCCCCTTCATGCTCTGTCTCTCTCTGTCTCAAAAATAAATAAACATTAAAAAAATTTAAAAAAAAAAAAGAAAAGTATTTCTTATTCAATAATAAAAGCCCTTTTGGGTAGAACTCTGGCCTGGAAATATGGCCTAGAGCTTCATGGGGTTTACAATCCAGTTGGTGTGCAGACAAATTCCACAGGTGCTCTGATAGCGAGTTCAAGTTTCTGATGAAGCCCTTAGAAGGGGAACTCAACCAAATCTGGTAGAGATGAGAGTCCAGAGAGGTTTACACGTAGAAGCGATGTTCAAGCTCACACTAGTTAAGTGGCCAGCCAAAGGAAGATAGAAGAAAAGGGAAGGTTCCAGACAGAGGGAAACAGCCTATGCAGGCCCCCAGGATGAGAGAGCCGGATACAGGGGCAGGCAATCGCAAATTTCACGTGGCGAGATATAAAGGCAACAAGATCAGTATCAGCCGGGGAGGAGATCATCAGGAATCAGGCTACAAAGGGTGATATGAAGGAGTTTGGACAATGGAATGCCACTGGTGTTTTATGCAGAAAGAAATGACACAATCATTTTTTGAAATGATTTTCCACTTCAGAAATTTTTGAAAGGCTACTTTGATCTCTCTGTGGAGAAAGATGACTTTGAAAGATTGCTTTGATCTCCCCGTGAAGAATAGATTTGAAGGAAACAAGACAAGAGGCAAGGAAAGTCGTTTCGAGGTTGCAGTAAAAAGACAGTTAAGAGATGCCGATGTCATACAGAAGCAGGGCAGTGGTAAGAGAGATGGAAAAAACAGAATTAGGAGAGTGATGGATCGTAGGGAGGCTCGGTGGCTCAGTTAAGCATCCGACTTCAGGTCAGGTCATGATCTCACGGTTCGTGGGTTCGAGCCCCACATGGGGCTCTGTGCTGATGGCTCAGAGCCTGGAGCCTGCTTCGGATTCTGTGTCTTCCTCTCATAGCCTCTTCCCCACTCATGCCCTCTCTCTCTCTCTCTCAGAAATAAACATTAAAAATTAAAAAAAAAAGAAAAAAAAAGAAACTGAGCCAGATGAAGAATAAGAAGAATGTCTATGGGTTGGCTGATTTTTATACTATTACTATCATTAATAAATTGTTCTTCTGGTCCTGCATAATGCTATTTACTTTAATTTCTATATTATTTAAGATAAAAATGTTTCTACCTTTTGTTGGGTGGGTGCACATGTGTGCAAATCCCCGAAAATTATCAAGCCCTTTTTTCTTGTTTCTACATAAGGAATTTATTTCTCTTTTACTCACTTATATCCTTTCCTATCCAAATTCCAAATTGTGTTAATAAAATCTGAGATACTGTGCCCGAATAAATGATATTGGGTTATTTCATATTATGCATGTCATTTATTTTATCTTATTCATTTTTTTTAATTTTTTAAAAATGTTTTTATTTTGTTTTTGAGAGAGACAGAGCACAAGTCGGGGAGAGGCAGAGAGAGGGGGAGACACAGAACTCGAAACAGGCTCCAGGCTTCGAGCTGGCAGCACAGAGCCCGACGCGGGGCTCGAACTCACAGACCGCGAGATCATGACCTGAGCTGAAGTTGGACGCTTAACCGACTGAGCCACCCAGGCGCCCCTATCTTGTTTGTTTTCTGATTCCTCTGCTAAAATATAAGTTCCCTGAGGGAGTGTGTATATTCTATTTACTTTTATCTGCTTCATTTTGTGCTATAATCTCACTGTGTTGGACAGTGCCTGGTGTATCAGAGGAGCCTGATAAACATACATTGGGAAAAAAAAAAGATTATTTTTACATTATGTATTCTCTCTCCCTTTTGGACAGCCACCAGCAGTTTTGAAATCACTCATTTCATTGCTCATTGATAGTCTGTTTCTAACACAACTTCAGGTACCAAGTTTATTCGATTTGTGATCGGCTCTAGCGTGTGTTCAAGCATTTTCTCCCTTGAAGGAGTATGTGGGGGTATATTTTCTGTTCTCCATCCTGGAGACTACCAGTAGAGTATGGACTGGTCACAAACCCTCCCCCTCAGTTCCATAAGCTGCCCCATTGCCTTCGGCATTTCGAATTTTGAGGATATCTGAGGTTATCTGGATTTCATGTCTTTACAGGTTTTCCGTTCTTTTCTTCTTTATGCAAATTGGAGATTTTTCTTTATCTTTTAACTTGAAAATTACTTGTTCCTTGGGGACATGTTTATTCATCTTCGTATACCTAATACCTCACAGAGGACATGGCTTATAGTAGGCATGGAGTGAATACTGGATGAATAAATACATAAACTCACAAGTTAAGGTTAGCTAAGCTTAAAACTGAACACCGCGCCTCTCCCTTTCCATCAATCCCAAGGTCATTTTAATTCACTTGATGCACTTCATGAGAAGTCAGGCATGCTGCCTCATATTTCTGCAGAATTCTCAAGACCTGAAAGTTTGGAAAGTCATTATGACCATTCAGAAAGCTTAGAACCCAATCCAAATTAGTCCCTCTTTCAATTCCTGTATTATCTAGCCAACTTCAGAGCTAGTCACAATGAGGAACAAAGATGGAAACTAATTTTTAATGTCTTTTATGGTTTGGAGGAAAGACACAAATCATGCGTGAAATTAAAATCTCTCTCTTTTTCTTAATTCATCCTGTGGCTACCTCGAAGTTGGTTTCTGTCAGTAGGAACAGAATCCTATCAAAATTTTAGCAGCTATCGTTTATGTTTGCTGAAAATTTCTATTCGTGGATAATGTCAAGGAAACCAGAACTTTGTTATTTGGGCAAAGAGTTGAAGTGAATTCATCCTAAGATACCTGCTCTGAGTCAGTTACCCCGCCAAGTTTTTAGCTGATTTTAGCATGAGCAATAGTCATTGAGAGCTGCTAAAAGAATGCCAATTCAAGGGTCAAGTGTAACTTAGGAAAGAAAGGGAACAGACAAACAAAAATACCAAAAAAAAAAAAAAGCACACCCCTTTTACCCAACTCAGGCCATTGACAACTAAAGTGACACCATATTATTTCCAACCGTCAGTAAACACACTTAGGAACGACTCTGTGAAATTGAATTCTCTTGCATACTTCTGAGGGACCTAATTCAGTAAGATTGGGTGAATAAAGCACTTTTTTTTTAAGTTTATGTATTTACGGGGCGCCTGGGTGGCTCAGTCGGTTAAGCGTCCCACTTGGGCTCAGGTCATGATCTCACAGTTCGTGGGTTCGAGCCCCGCGTGGGGCTCTGGGCTGACCGCTCAGAGCGTGGAGCCTGTTTCAGATTCTGTGTCTCCCCCTCTCTCTGCCCCTCCCCTGTTCATGCTCTGTCTCTGTCTCAAAAATAAATAAACATTGACAAAAAAAAGTTTATTTATTTACTTTTTGAGATAGGCAGAGAGAGAGGAAGAGAGACGATCCCACCAAGCAGCCTCCGTGCTATCAGCTCAGAGCCTTCGTCGGGACTCATTCTCACGAACCGTGAGGTCATCACCTGAGCCAAGATGAAGAGTCAGACGCTCAACCAGCTGAGCCATCCAGGTGCCCCAAAGCACATTTTTAAAGTAAAAAAAAAAAAAAAAATGCTCTTGAATTTCAATGTACTTTACTAATTACAATCTCCTACCTCATATTCATAGATGTGTGTGTATTTACACGTAGTAAGTGACCACTTCAGGTAGGAGTTTTAGCCTTCCCTTGACCCCTGGGGATTTCCTAGTTCCACCACAGGCGGACCCGGTTCTGGCAGTCTCTGGCGTCTGGAGGGAGAGCAATCCTGAGCAGGCCAGGGAGGGATAATTAGCAAAAGGAATTTGCTTGTCATAAATCACAAGGAAGTAAACAACGGCACACCCACATACTTACCAAGTCTCCAAAAAAGGACTCCGGAGAGCCCTACTCTCACCAGCCCTTGTGATGCTTTTCCTTCACTCCAGGAGGTACCCAGGCATAAAATGATGGAACAAAGCCTCCTTCCCATTTCCCAAACCGATTGCTCCCCTCCCCCCCCAGAGCGCCTGTTTACAAAGCTCTGATCCGGTCTCATATTAGCTGGGCTCCCCTCACTGGCTCTGATGCTATTTATTCCGTCCCGTCCCCAAATGCACCAAAATTCAAGATCTCCTAGTTAGGGGTGTATCATTTTGTATCCCTGGCAGACATTTGTCCTACATCTCTGAAGACCCACCTTCCAGACCAACCACCTAACCAAGCAGCATTAAGCACATATTCATGTCAAGCAGCTGCTGCCAGAATGATTTTATCCCTAGTTCTTCTAAGTGCAAGGTTTTGAAGCGTTGCAAAATAAAGCAGCAACGGAATCTTGCATGGTGTTTTGTCCATGGAGAGGTCATCGGTCTAACGCACAGTATACTAGACCCTCGCTAGATCAGTAGCCTCATTACAAGCTGACCTTGTGAAATGCAGAATCTGGATAAGGGGCCTGGGTGGCTCAGTCGGTTGAGTGTCCGACTTCGACTCAGGTCATGATCTTGCGGTCTGTGAGTTTGAGCCCCGACTCGGGCTCTGTGCTGACAGCCCAGAGCCTGGAGCCTGCTTTGGATTCTGTGTCTCCCTCTCTCTCTGCCCCTCCCCCACATATAGTGTCTTTCTCTGTCTCTCAACAATGAATAAACATTAAAAAAAGGTTTAAAAAAAAATTAAAAAATGCAGAATCCGGGGCTCCATCCCAAACCCACTGGATCAAAATCTGTGCTTTAACAGGCTCTTCAGGTGATTTGCAGAAACACTGAAGTTGGAGAAGCTGTGATCGTCCAACTTTGACTCATTTATGTCAAATCATTATAATCTTTGTGCTAAATAATGAGAAGACCGTAACCCCAATCTTTCAAAAAAATGAGAGGTCGAGAATGAAACCTGAGATTTCCAAATTCAGCCTTCAGTCTTGTTCTGTCACCATGTTGTATGAAACACGGTTTTTCCACTCTCCCAAAGAGTCATTTCCCTGTGCACGCCTGCTGGCAATATCACTTAGGTGGGGCTTCAAGCAGCAGTAACAGCCGTGCGGGCAAAGTTGTTTTGCCATAACTAACTCTGGGAAGGTCGCTTTAATAAAACCTGGCACAACAAAAAGTCACAGACCGTATCCATGCGGTTTGCAAAAAATTCCATAGGTTGGCTGAAATAACCTATACCTTTTCACTTCCAGAAGTTTAATGGAATATGCCCAAATTATCTCGGGCCAGACCGGTAACAGAGCTGCTCGCCACCATCCATTGTCATTCAGTGGGTTGTAGCTGTTCTTTTCTCTTCTTTTCCGCCATGCTCGGATCACAGGGATATTCAAACACAGACACCCAGGCCATTCCTGGGCTGCAACATGCCTTTGCACGTAGGATGGAGACAGAGGAAAGGATATCAGTGGAACTACCCACAAGAGAGCCTGACAAACAGAGAGGACAGGAGAGTTAGACTAGTCATCTGGGGCGCCCATAACAAAATACTATCAACAGGGTGGCTTCAACAACAGAGATTTATTTTCTCAGGGTTGCAATCCCAGATCAAAAGATGCCTGCCAATGAGATCCTGGTGAGAACTCTCTTCCTAGCTTGCAGACAGACACCTTCTTGGTCCATCCACACGCACATGGCCTTTTTCCATGGCACATGGGGGGTAGGAGAGAGGATTGGAGACAGAGAGAGAGAGGGAGACATCTGGTGTCTCTTCCTCCTGTAATTAGATTGCCAGTCCCATCAGATTAAGGCCCCAAACCTTATGATATCACTTAACTTTTCTTATTACCTCCTTACAGGCATTGTCTCCAAATACAGTCACATACGAATTTGAGGGTAACACAATTCAATCCATTATATTCTACCCTCTGACCCCCCAGATTCACGGTTTGTTTCACATGCAAAAGGTATGAGTGAAACTCATGCTGAGGCAAAATACCTCTCTGGTTGTAAACATGTGAAACCAGATAAGTTATGTGTTTCCGAGATCTGATGGTGGGACAGCCATAGGATAGACATTCCCATTCCAAAAGGGAGAAATTAGAACTAAGAGGGGTGCCTGGATGGCTCAGTTGGTTAAGTATCCGGCTTCAGCTCAGGTCATGATCTTGCGGTTTGTGAGTTCGAGCCCCGCGTTGGGCTCTGTGCTGACAGCTCAGAGCTTAGAGCTTGCTTCAGATTCTGTGTCTCCTTCTCTCTCTGCCCCTCCTCCCCTCTCAAAAATAAACATTGAAAAAAAATTTAAAAAAAAGAAAAAAAGAAATTGGGAAGAAGAAAGGGAGTGTCAGGTCCCAGGAAAGTCCAAAACCTAGCAAAGTCAATTTCACCGAATCTTAAAAAACCTCAAGAAGAATCCTCTTTGGCTCAATGCTCCTCCTGCAGGACTATCGGGGTGGCAGTGTCACCCCGTGGTGGCCTTGCTGCTCAGGCTCTGGGCAGGGGTAGCCTGGACTGCTGATACCTAAGAGATGGCCCTCCACCCTTTGAAACCAATAAGGAGGCAGCCCTGCCCCTGAGTCTATGGTGGGAGTGATGTAACCCGAATGATATCTGAATCCCCCTTGGGGTCCTTCGCTTTTTTTGAAGGATAACACATGTTTATAGTTGAATAGCTCTGTTGTCCCATCCTATAGGATCCCAGAACTCTGGCAGTCTTCCTTCATTCTGTTTTATTTTCTTTGTTCCCTTTAACCCCAGATGGCTGCGCTTGTGATGGTATAATCCCATCCCTATACTAGGCTTTTCCACCTTGACTGATTAAATCTGTGTTCACACCCATCTCATCTCCTTATCCAACGATTGTTCAGCTACTCGCTCAGTGTTCTCTTCAGAACACCTTCTTCATGTTTTGCAATGTGGACTGGTTCAGAATTTCCCAAATCTTCACCTCCTCATTCCCTTTTGCTTGACAATTCCTTCAATTTATCACTCCTTTTGCATTTTAGCGTAAGTGGTAAAGAGAAACCCAGCGCCTCCTTTGACACTTTGCCTAGAAATATCCTCAGCTAGGGGTGTCTGGGTGGCTCCGTCGGTTGAGCATCTGACTCTTGATCTCGGCTCCTGTCACGATCTCCTGGTTCACCAGTTCGAGCCCCTCATCTGACTTTGCGCTGACAGGGTGAAGCCTGCTTGGGACAGCAAGGCGTCGGCTTGGAATCCTCTCTCCCTCTCTCTCTCTGCTCTTACCTCACTCATGCTCTCTTTCTCAAACTAAATAAAAACTTAAAAAAAAAAGTCCTCCGCTAAATTTAAATCTGTATCACTCGCAAGTTCGACCTTCCACAGAGCACTAGAACACAAATGCAATTCAGCCAAGTCCTTTGCCACCGTGTGACAAGGCCCGCCTTTCCCCCAGTTTGCAATCACTTCCTCTTCCTTTCCGTCTGATATTTCCACAGAATGGCCTCGAAAGGGCCTATTTCAGCCAACGTTTTCTCGCGATGATACGTATCCTCTCAGATAAGAGACTTTCTCCGTAGCTCTCCTCTTTTCTTCCTGAGCCCTCCCCAGAATTGCCATTGATGTCCACATTTCTCCCAACGGTCCTTTCCAGGCAATCTAAGTGCTTTTCCGCCATGCACCTCAAAAGTCTTCCGGCCTTGGGGTGCCCGGGTGGTTCGGTTGGCTAAGCGTCTGACTTTGGTTCAGGCCACGATCTCACTGTTCCTGAGTTCCAGCCCCACACGGGGCTCCCTGCTGTCAGCGCAGAGTCCCCTTAGGATCCTCTGTCTCCCTCTCTCTGCCCCTCCCCTGCTCACGTGTGCACGCACGCGCTGTCTCTCTCAAAATAAATACACACATAAAAAAGAAACAGAACCTCTTCCGGCCTCTTCTCAGCACCCACCTCCACATTTTTAGGTATCTGTTATAGCAGCACCCCGCTTCTCTGTACCAAAGTTTCCGTCTGCGCAGGTCGCCATAACAAAGCGCCATAGACTGGTTGCTCAAAACAACGGAAATTCGTTTTCTAGAAGTCCAAGATGAAGGTGGCAGCCAGTTGGGCTCCTGGTGAGAGCTTTCTTCCTGGCTCACACACAGACACCTTCTTTATCCGTCCTCCTGTGGCCTTTCCTCTGCGGCCCAGGGAGGGAGTGGGGAGTGGGCCGGCCACTCTGGGGTCTCGTCCTCTTCTTGGAAGGATACCAGTCCCATCAGATTAGGGTTCCAGCCTTATTACCTCAGCTAACCTTCATTCCCCTCTTACAGGCCCTATCTCCAAATACAGTCACTTTGGGATTTAGGGTTTCACCATAGAAATTTGTGGGGGACACGGTTCACTCCACGACCAGGATATAAATAGAAATTCCCCTTAAGAGTGTTTCCAAAATGATTTCTTGGGCCATAATACTCTACTAAGCGCGGCCCCTCGTTTGATCTGGAACTCCCTTGAGATTTTCCAGACCGGTAAAATACCCAAGGCCAGTATCTATGTCATTCGTGGCATACGAAAGGGTGTTAATAAATTCCTAAGGCCAGCCCTCTGGGGACCAACATTTGCCCTCCCGCCATCGCAATTACACACCAACGTCCCTTTAGTGCAACCTCCGGGCAGCAGGTGGGATCCGCCCAAGGAAACGGGATCGCAGAGACCAAGCAGATGCTGTGGCCTGGAAGAAGGTTCACCGGCAGCCCTAGTGAGGACAAGACGTGGCCTGCTTATACCCCGCACACAATAGGTGCCGGGGCCTGAAGCGCTGACTGCTACCCGTGTCATCCGTGAGAAGTCTAACAAAAACATTTGTACAGTGCTTTTACAGTTCGCAAAACATTTCCCAATACAGCCACCCATGTAACAAATGTTTATTGAGCAACTTCTGCACACAGCGCTCACTGTTCGAGGCACTGGGATGAGGTGCCTAACACAATAGGGCCACATAATAGCACCTGACGCTTCCAAGGATCTCGCACAGGGGACAGAATAAGTATTGTCACTCCCAGCTTAAGACGGAAAACTCAGGCAGGGAGAAGTTAGTGGCTTGGGAAAAGCTAACAAATGACCATGTAAAGCTGGTCTAGGTCTGGCGTTCTGGTGCTTCTCAATCCTGCCCAGGTTTTATAACACCTTTCATCCCACATGGCTCATACTCCTAAACAGTAAGTGTAGAAACAAAAAGGATTGGGCGTGGCAGTGGGGGGTCGGGGGAAGTCCAGAGATCATGTCAAAGGGGCCTGGGTGAGCGGGAGAGATAGGAAAACCAGATTGTGACAGAGAAAGCAACACTCAGCCTTGACATTTACGCTAGCCCCGATCAGCAGGCTTACAAATTCTCCTTGCCCGTGCATGCCCCGCATCTCACCAATGGCTCACGGGAGAGGGACTTTAGACTGATATTCTTGGCACACAGAAAAACATTGTCATTGCAACTCCCAGGCAAATTGCTGTCTGAGGAAACGCTTTTCCACCCAGCAGGTTTCTGCTTCCCGATGGTAAGAAGTGATTGTCTCTGGACAATGTGAGTCTTGCGCTCTCTTTGACCCTGAGGCGTGGGGTGCAGAAGTGAGCCTTTTAGATGCTGCCCTGACCTCCAGGTGGCTTGGGTCAGGCACACTCACCAAGAAACGCATGACCTGTGCTTTCCATTGAAATCCCGTGCCAGGACTTAAAGACTGGAGGGCACAGGGCAATGACAAGAAGTAAAAAAGAAGAACATTTTCAGGAGGGGATGCCTGGGTGGCTCGGTCGGTTAAGTGTCTGACTCTTGATCTCAGCTCGGGTCTTGATCTCAGGGTCATGAGTTCAAGCCCTATGTTGAGCTCCAAGAGCATTTTCACAAGGAAAGGGTTGCGTGACACAGGAGGGGAGGGAAAAGAGTTGCCCTTCTGCACGTATTAACTGGGGGCCTATATGTTTAAAGATCTCCCTCTGCCTTGGGGAGGTGAAATACAGCTCACATAAATGCAACGGTGGTATGGCAATTACTCACCGGTGACAGGTAGAGAAGATTCTGTCACCTGTAACAGGCTGGTGAGTAAAGATAGGACATTTTAAAAACTGCTTCTGTGTATAGGACCAGGGGTCACATAATCCCTCTCTTCCGCTCATCCCCGGTACACACCCACTCCCTCCTGCCCTTCAACACATTCTGCCTAAATCTCCAAATAACATCCCAGTCACTTATAACAGGCAGCCGACTCCTTAGCCAAGTTTCCCCTCTGGCTCCAAAGGGGAAGGAAAAACTGTGTCTGTACTTTCAGAATGAGCCCCAGGACACGGGGATTGAAAGTCTCGGTGGCTCCAGGGTGTTTCTCTAATCTGGAATTCCAAATTTAGCAAGTGGCGTGGCCCCGGGGCGGAGAGAATTTCTTCCCTTCTAAGACCTTCCACCCATCAGCAAAAGGAACAGGGAGAAGCTGGGCAGAGTCACACTTTCCCTGCAGGTTTTCAGTTTTTCTGCAGACTCCTCCACCTTCCGGATTTCCACAGCCTCTGAGCTCACTGCCATCTTCTCTTTTGTTGTTGTTGTTGTTGTTTTCTGGTTTTTGCTTTGGGTTTTTTGGTTTTTTGTTGTGTGTTTGTTTGTTTGTTTGTTTTTGGTATCGGGGTTGGTGTTGTTTTGTTTTTTGTTTTTGTTTTTTTCGTTCAAGTGAAACACGGTTGCTGAGGTTGGACAGATCAAGTGATTCAGATGGCGGAAAGGGAAAGGCATTGAAAGGTTAATCAGGAGGGTAGCCCTGTCCCCATGGGTGAGTCTTCTCTTCTCAGATTCCTCGCTAAAATGAAAATGCTGTCAAGCCCTGTGCAGCTGTATCACAGAGATGTTTTCAAGTCACAAGAAAGTAATGCAAGATGAATCCTTAGGGGAAAAGCCACTGAAAGGGCATGCAGAGGGGATTTTGTAATTAATCACTGTAATTACGACTGCCACCTATTAAAAGGCTGAGATGTTTTCAGGGATACGAATTTTTAAAAAGACATTCTGAGACTTCTTTTTTACATTAATGATTAGTTTAAAGACATTTCTTTTTGTGTGTTTGTTTTTCATTTTAAATGTTTATTTCTTTATTTTGACAGAGTGTTCGAGCAGGGGAGGGGCAGAGAGAGGGGGAGAGAGAGAGAGAGAGAGAGAGAGAGAATCCCAAGCAGGCCCCACTCTGTCAGTGCAGAGCCTGATCGGGGTGGAGGAGGAGGGGTTGGGGCTCAGTCCCACAAACCATGAGATCATGACCTGAGCCGAAATCAAGAGTTGGATGCTTAACCGATTTGAGCCACCCAGGCGCCCCTTAAAGACATTCCTTGAATGTCGGTCTAAAACCCAGTCATTATAAACTTTTGTAACATTTTGTTCTTGGTTTATTTGTTCCTGACAGTGGAGGGAGTGCAGAAAAGATGCTTAATTAAAAGATCATATTGGTGTAAATGTCATCCTTGTGATGTTGATGAGTCTTAATTTAATATTAGAACACCCGACCACAGTGATTCTCAAAGCATAGTCTGTTGCCCTTGGGATTCCCTGAGACCCTTTTGTGGCTCCATGAGATCAAAACTGATTAACGGTACTCAGATGTTCTTTGCCTTTTTCACTGTGTTGACATTTGCACTAATTGTGCAAAAGCAAAAGTGGCTAAAACAAGGGCCACCTTGGTACGAAGCCAGGCAAAGGCTCTGACTGCATTAATAGTCACTGTGTTCTTTCTTTCTTTTCTTCTTTTTTATTTATTTATTTATTTAGAGAGACAGAGAGAGAGAGAGAGAGAAGAGGAGGAGGGGGGACAGAGGGAGGGAGAGAGAGAATCCCAAGCAGTCTCCACACTAAGTGTGGACTCCAGCACAAGGCTCCATCCCACAATCCTGGGATCACGACCTGAGCCGAAATCAAGAGTCTGTCGCTGAACTGACTGAGCCACCCAGGCGCCCCTTCTCTGTGTTCTTTATCACCAGAAAGAAAAGGGGACACGGTTTCACGTCCTAAACAAACAAACAAACAAACAAAAACAAAACAAAAAACCCCAGACGAAATAATAATTTTTATTAATCTCAACCCTCAACTAGATGCCTTTTCAGTTTTCTATGTGATGAAACAGGAAGGCTGCGTAAAGCAGTTGGACACTTTACTCTCACAACGTACACAATTGTTTGAGTTGCAAGTTGAAATCGCTTCTTTTTTCATGGAACATCATCTTTGCTCGACAGACAACTGGCAGCAAACGATTCCTATTTGAACTTGGCTCTTTGACATACTTCTTGAGATTGAATACAGAGAGCTTGCCACTTCAAGGAAAACAGCAGACGTTATTTGTTGCCCTGGGTAAAATGTGAACCTTTCAGGAAAACTTAGAATTTGGGGAAACTTGTATCTGCTGATGCAAACCTGATAGCCTCCTGGTGCTTACAGACTTTTTAAAGGAGATTAATAATATTAACAAGTGTGATTGTTAGATATCAGTAGCCAGTATTTTAAATGTTGAGCCTTCGAATATTCACTCAGTGAAGCAGTATTTGGCAAAAGTCACACGTGGGCAAAAGATATGTTAGAAAAATATAATTAATTTCACTAAAATTAGTTCTTTTTTGTTCATGTGTGCTGAGTTTCTCCTTGTTGTTGTATACAAATAAATACCTTAATTTTTTCAGCCTTCCTTGCATAAAACCTATTTTATGTTAATATGTATTGAACTTCTCATTGTCACTTTAAACAAAGAAATAAATATTGTACATATTCTTCAGTCTTATCTTCTAATATATCCCCTATAACCCACCTAAACAAAAGCTTCTTGGGATCCTCAATAATTTTTAGGGGTCCAAAGGGATTCTGAGATCAAAAGCCTTCGGAACCACTATCCTACAGAACTTAGTCTTATATACTTTGCAGTGAGATATTCCTGGTATAAGGAGAGAGGACTTTTCCATCACAAGTTAGTACATACTTTCTTTTTTTTATTATTTTTTTAAATGTTTTTATTATTTATTTTTGAGACAGAGAGAGACAGAGCAGGAGCAGGGGAGGAGCAGAGAGAGAGGGAGACACAGAATCCGCAGCAGGCTCTAGGCTCTGAGCTGTCAGCCCCAGAGCCCGACGCGGGGCTCGAACTCATGGACCGTGAGATCATGACCTGAGCCAAAGTCGGATGCTCAACCGACTGAGCCACCCAGGCGCCCCAGTGCATACTTTCTTGATGAAGAGAGGCAAAAAGACAGCATCTGTATAGATGAGGTTATATTCAATAAAAGCCTCTCCGAGGAGACGATGGACGGAGCTCACAGTTTCTAGGCCAGCAGAAGAGGAAACTTTGCTCACACTCGTTTTATGTATCTGTGTATTTGTTCAGCAGATATTGTCTACTCTGAGCCAGACACAAGTATAGATACCGGACTGACCGACCGACACGGGCTCTGTTACCCTTTCCCAGAGCTCAGAGTCTCTCAGCAAAGCTCGGGACCATTGCACAAATGGATGTTTCACCGTGATTATGGAGAGAGCTCTGGAGGAGAGATACAGAGTGTTCTGGGAGATACGTCGGCAACTGAACCTGGGCTGGGAGGATAGAAATGGCCCTCCTCAGGAAGTGACTTTTGATAATAAGAGTTAATAAAGAGCATCCCAACCAGGGGAAGTATTATATACAGGCTATGAAGAGGGCTACAGAAACCAGAAGAAGGTCACTGCCGTCAAAGCATGGACAGCCAGGGGCGCCTGGGTAAGTTCAGTCAGTTAAGCCTGCGGCTCTTGCTCTCAGCTCAGGTCATGATCTCCGGTTCACGGGACCCAGCCCCGTGTCAGGCTCCGTGCGGACAGCTTGGAGCCTGCTTGGGATTCCCTCTCTCTCCGTCTCTCTCTCTCTCTGCCCCTTCCCTGCTTGTACGTGCTCTTTCTCTCACAATAAGTTAATTACTTAAAAAGAAAAAAAGCATGGACAGCCAGTGGAAAATAAAGAACAGGGGCCAACAGGGTCAGCAGAGATCCAAGGTCAACTAGTTAGTAAAAGTAGCAAGGCTGAGATCCAAAGCTACATCTTCCTCTTCACAGGGTTTAACCAACACCTCACTGACTTCACTTAAAGGCGTAAATGATAATTTAGGATTTACAATGTGCCATATGCTGTGGGGTACACTTTACAATACGTCTGCATGAGCGTCTCACTTCTACTCTCTGAGTTCGGTGCACATAAACCCCCCTTTTAGAGATGAAATGACTCGGGCACAGAGAGGTAAAATAACATGGCCGAAGCTTGGGGTTGGAGTTCGAACTCTGTCTCTCTCTCTCTCTCTTTGCCTTCTCACAGTCCACACACTTAGCTGGCGCAAGACCCAGTCCTCACAACCGGGTCTGGGTTAAGTCAGGGCCCCTCACTGCTCTTCTTCGTGGCCATTTCCTGGATTGGAAACCAGCTGCGTGAGGACTGGCCGTGAGATTGTGCTGTCTACTGAGCAACACCCTCAAGGGCCCCGATGACCGCACACCTCCAGGGAGCCAGTGACACGGGATGGTTGAGGGATTCCAGGCTTCTTCCTGTGTCTCACCTGACATTCCAAGGACAGCTTAGCAGCAGAGAGGAATATGCTGTTGAGGAAAATCTTTCAAAGCGGAATCTGCCTTCCTCATTCCAGATAAATTATGTGAATGCATAGTCCATTACCTAACAGAGCTGTGGTTTAACTTCCTTCTCTCAAGCCTTTTATGGAAAAGCAGTAAAGATGGGGGAAGCCCACACAGTCTATACTTGACTGTTTCAGGAGAAATTCCCACCACCACATCCTTGCTTTCTTTGGTTTTATTGAGTTTAAATTTGCAATCAGCTGTGTGTGTTGATGCAATTTGCGAAAGCTGCTTAAGATAAAGCGATTGCTGGGGAATAGACTGGAAACAATGACTAAGTCTTCAAAAACAAGTGTTCCACATGTGACCGCCTCCTATTCAAATGAGTAAGACAAGAAAAATAACTGCTTTCAATTCTAGACTGCATTTCATTTCCAAAGAACAGAAACACGTGAGCGATCCCACCGTTGTTCTGCTGACCGTAGAGCAACGGGCGATCTCACTGGGCAAGAATGTAAGATCCGTGCTCTTTTGCAAATAGTTTTTATAAAGCAAGCGGTGGGCTTGTGGATGCCACAGTGTGCTAACGTCTTTCTTCCTCTCCTTGGGCCATCCCTCCTACCACGATGTCTTCAGGTGCCTCCTTGCAGATGTACGTCTTTAACTTTCCATGGTGACAATGTCTTCTTAGAGCCGTTACAGCCGGGAGCATCCGGGAGCGATTGAAAACTCAGACGGAAGGGGCTTAAACTTGGTGGAAACTGATGTCATCTGTCACGTGAATGTAGTTGATCCAGGACTAGAGGGATGGCCCCACCGTGGCCAGGGCCTCCAGCGCTTTCTATCTTCATGTTTCATATTCTCAGAACAACCAGCCACCGCAGGATACAAAAAAAGGGAGGCAGGACAAGGCCACGTTGTCTCCTTTAGTGACTCTTCTAGATAAAACGTACACGCCACTGCTATTTACCACCCTTATTTCTTTCACTGAGAGGGGAGCACAGATGCTGGAGGGCACGTGGGTCTCTGGTCATCCAAGCATCTCTGTGTACCCTTCCATTTCTATGTTTAAGACACATTCAACTCCTCTCCCTCAAAGGACCCCTAGTTCCGTGAGGTTCAAGTACCTAAGTCCAGGGCTTTCACATAACCCTTAATGCTCTTCATCATGTCTGGGCCTCGCTCTTCATGTTTTGGGGGCCTATTAAAAAACCTAAGTTGGGGCGCCTGGGTGGCTCCGTCGCTTGGGCGTCCGACTTCGGCTCGGGTCACGATCTCACGGTCCGTGAGTTCTAGCCCCGTGTCGGGCTCTGTGCTGACGGCTCAGAGCCTGGAGCCTGCTTTGGATTCTGTGTCCCTCTCCCTCTGCCCCTCCCCTGCTCGCACTCTGTCTCTCTCTCTCTCCGTCTCTCTCAAAAATAAATAAACATTAAAAAATTTTTTTTAAAACCTAAGTTATCTGAGGTAACTCACCCAGTAGTGCAGTAAGAACAGGATAAACAACAAGCAAACATTTCTTCCATTTAGAAAAAGAGGGTAAGAATTAAGTGATGGTCACTTATCCCTAAAATTGATCAGATCCCTCTGGGCAGAAAAAGAAACAATGTATAGTCGTTTGGTGAACGCTGGTGCTTACTGGGAAGGACTCCCTGCCCACTGTCATGTGTGGATCCTGGCTGTCCTCCTTGGGAAATATTTCCACCTCCATGATCCTCTAAAGCACACGCCCTTCTTAAAGCCCCACAGATTTCATGGCGTCCCTCTTGGTGCTGGCTGGATCATCTCACGTGTTGAGGGGTTTGTAAGCAGGGTTGTGGCCTCTCCGTATAAAACTTAGTGGGTTCTGCCTATTTGAACGTGATCAATTCTGCTTCTAAGCAACCACAAAGATCTTATCTGAACATAAAATTTATGTCTGATATTTTTGTTTTATTTTTATAACCTCTATAGTCTCGCTCAACCTAGGCTCCTTTTATGATGTCGTTCCGCCTATTTTCTTTTATTTACTTCTTAAAAAAATTTTAATGCTTATTTATTTTTGAGACAGAGAGAGAGAGAGAGAGAGAGAGAAATCGTGAGCAGGGGAGGGGCAGAGAGAGACAGAGACACAGAATCCGAAGCAAGCTCCAGGCTCTGAGCTGTCAGCACAGAGCCCGACGCGGGGCTCGAACTCACGAGCTGTGAGGTCATGACCTGAGCCAAAGTCGGACGTTCAGCCAACTGAGCCCCCCAAGCACCCCATTCCACCTGTTTTCAACAGAGTTTCTACCTTGTGGTCCAAGATGGCTCCTCTGGTCTCAGCCATCCTCATTTGGGCTCTCGCCAGCAGGTAGGAGGAGAGAGGAAGGAAGAGGGCCGGCCCGCACCTGGGGAGCTGGACACACACCTTCTGTTTATATCTGTTAACAATATCTCAGCCGCCCGGCCACATTTATCTGCAAGGGGGGAGTCAGGGAAATGCGGCTTTTCTTCTAGGTGGCCATGACTCTGGCTTTATTACTGAGGAAGAGGGGACACATGAACGTTCCAGAATAACTAGCAATCCTGCTATACTTATGTGTATGTTTTCTGGCGAGTTTAGAAAAACAGTTACCATAGAGATGGTAACATATATCTGAGCGAGAGAGAGCAGGCACTAATAAGGCAGCATCCAGAAAGAGACGTGGATTACCTCCTTTGTCGACTCTGGGCCCAGAAGTGTAACAGCAGTAGTCGATGATGGTACTTCAGCCAACGCACAGTGAGGCCTACTGTGTGCCATGGGGACTGGGTATGAGATTTCTCCATGCATCTGTGCAGTTTATACTGAAGAAGTTTCTAAAAGTTAGAGTCGTGTACAAACCACTAAAAGATCCACTGAGGGTGGCGAAACTCGCCAGTTGATCTATGCAGTTTGGCAAACAGTTGGCCTCTGCACTGTGCATATTGACCAAGAAACAATACAGGGAACGGTTCTCATGTAATTTCTGATTCATCTTACTGGGGAATTGGAAAACCTTTAGTCAGGTGGAACTAAAAGGAGATGCCTCATTGCAGAACTTGCTTGAATTGTGTTCTTTCATTTTCCTCTTTGCTCTCACTCCTGTGGTTGTGATGGCGGTCACATCAGATCAAGGCGGGCAAACTGATTACAGTGGAAGATTCTCAGTCTCCCTTCCTGCAGGAGCTGAATGTCCATGCTTGAACCATCCTTTGTCTCAGGAGGTTTGCTTTCCTCCAACAGGACACTGGGCAGTCGGAGGGTCACATTAGTTAACCCTGGACAAGGTTTCATTTCTGTGCGTTTCTCTGGCAGCTCTCTGACAGATGTTCTTGACCAACTTCCTCATGGTTTTGAAGGTCACTGAGTCTAAGGCACTTCCTGTCCTATGGCTCTGATGTTTTATCCTCTGCTGCAGCCATCTGTGGGGGAGCAGAGCAGGCAGGGAGGGACCTCCATTTCCTCCCCATGAGCCACATGGCACAGGAGGCGAAAATGGCCAGCTGGGATTTAGACTGGTTTTCTTCTCTTTCCTTTTTTTTTTTTTTTAAGTTTACTTATTTATTGGGGAGGGGGGCGAGAATGGGCAGAGGAGGGGCAGAGAGAGAAGGAGAGAGGATCCCACGCAAGCTCCGCACCATTATTGAAGAGCTCAACATAGGGCTCAACCCCACGAACTGCGAGATCATGACCTGAGCCAAAATCAAGAGTCAGATGCTTAACAGACTGAGCCACCCAGGTGCCCTTGGACTGTTTTTTTTTCCATGACGTAAATATGACTTTGTACCCCAGTGTAACTTCACCATCCTGTCAAATACAACCACCCCTTGAAAACCAAATTGCAAAGAAATAGAAGCCTGGACTTCATTTGTCTTCCTACAGCACTTTGGCTCGTGGTAAGGGCCTGAGGTTGATTTGCATTTATTTGCCTTTGAGCGCATGAGGAATGGTCATTCTCAGGAAACGCAGTTTGGGGGGACTGAATCACTCTTTGGAGTAGAGATGATTTTCTGACCAAGGGTAAAAAGACAACAAAAAATTCTTCAAACAGAGGTCTCCTAGAATAAAGATGTCCACTTGTCCTCATCACAAAGCAAGAGGAGGCCCAGGGCAGCAGGGTATCATATGGTTCCAGCTGGAAAACCTCGGTCAAGTAGCAGATGAGAAAAGACATTAGGGTGCCCCTCCTTCATTCCAGATGAAAGTCAGAATCTCTTCTATACCGAACGTCACTCACAAATTTGGAAACGCATCAATATGCGTTCCTGTGCAAGCCTTGTGCATTTCCCACACTTTTTACAGGACTTTTTAGACTTCTTTTCCAGCCTAGGTGTCAATTTCTCAGGACTGGCACCTACCTGAAAACCTCTTTATATTCTTTGAGGATAGAAGGTCTTATTTTGAGATAACATAAATGGATAATGTTGTTCAATCTTTGTTCCAGTGAAGAAAGACCGGGCTAATTAATGGGGACCATACTTGGAACGGACCTTGAACTCATTCAAGATAAGAGTTATCTAGTAAAACATTTAGAACTCTACCAGTTGCTTTCCTAATTCCATCCTCTACATCAAATATTTTAAGGAAAATATGCTTATATATAAAGCCCTGCTGTTAAGTACACAATCTATTTTTATTATTAAATGTTTAACATCAAAAATAGTCATTAACCAAAAGACACTCTGAGATTAAACTCATTTGATTTAAACTCATTATATTATTGACTATAAAAACCTGCAGAGTAAGAAAATGCCTTTCTTTCCACTTGCAGACATGGAATAAGTTCTATTCCCATGGGACCAAACAATTTTTTTTTCTCTCTCTCTCTCTTTTAGTGTGAAATTAAGAAAAAATTCAGTCGTTTCAAAGACAAACTACATTTCACAAAGAGGGCTAGATCATCATTTTTATGTAACCCTCCTTTCAAGGTAAACAATATAGAGAAACAATCTTTCAAAAGTCTTTAAATTCAGTATTTAGGATAGTTCTGTTATGATACATGACAAACCACGATGTCTGCAAAAAAAGTCTGTGTTGGAACGATGTTATAAGACTGTACTCTCCAATGTGGTAGCCACATGTGATGACTTCAATTAAAAGTTAAATTAATTAAAGTGATGTAAAACTTAAAGCTTTAGTCCATCAATCTTACTAGTGCGAATGTTCAACGATCGCTTACGGCTACTGACTACCACACTGTAGACCACAAACGGCATTTTCAACACTGAAGAAAGTTCTATTGGGCAGCTCTGTTCTACAGTCTACTCTCTTATAGATGACCTGTGAGAAGAATGACCCAACAAATAGACACCCAGAGAAAGAGCTGGAGAGTGAGAGCTCGGGAAGGAAATCGAAGGGGAGTGGTTTTGAAACAACACGCACTCTCTTGATGACTAGTGGCCATCCAAGAGCAGAAAACTCATAGCAGTGTTTCCTTTGACAGTTTACAGTTTTATAGTTTGATTTTTAAAATGCTTTTTATCTTTCTTTCTGATGGGTGGAAAGGGGCTAGGAAGTCATGCACTATGTGGATTTCTCTCTTTTTGGAAAAACAGAAAAGCATATCCCCCCCCCCCCCGCCCTGTCCAAAGTATTGTTAGTAAAAAGCAAAACAAAACAAGAAAAAGCAAAAAAAAAAATATTATTATACATCTCTGTGACACTGTGTTACCAAAATTAGCAATGGATTCTGTTGAGAAAATAGGAAGGAAGTATGGGCAGGACAGACTTTCTAGGGAAATGGAGAAAGTGTAGGCTCCAGACTCATATTTTCCATACTGTTGAATTGTACTCTGTCTTAGAACCATCTACCTGTTAGGGAAGTTCAACCCCCCTGTTCTACAGATGAGAAAATAGAGACCTGGGGACAAAGCAGTGACTTGCCCAAGGACACTTATAATGTCACTGGAACAATAACCAGGGCAAGTTCTCCTTTTTAATATTATTTTACCCACATTACTACTACTTTCTTCATAGGCCAGCCAAGCAGATACCACAACCCCTTTACAACTAAATGATAAGACAATTACTTTTTACAGAAGATAAAATATCATGGTTCAGGAAAGCACTCCAATCTCACAAGTGAGTATTTGTCATCTCCCTGGTTGTGTTTCTTCACAGAACAATTTGGGGTCTGATCACTTGCTCAGTTGTTCTCTGGCCCATCCTCAAAAGCCAAAATGGCCCCCTCATCTCTGGCCCCCTTAGAAGGTGGGTTGGCAGCTGTGAACTCCCTACCTCCAAATACAGACCTTCCCGACCAGGGTAACTTTGGAGAATGGGTTATTTCCAGGACCCTCAAATGAATGAGTCCCATGTATGGTGAAATCCAGCTACTTCTGCTCTGGTTTAGAGCCCAGAGCCAAAGTCCCCTAGGAGAGCCCGATGTGGTCCCTATTCTCGGTCTTGGGAACCAGCAGAGCTGTGGTTAAGAACAGAGGAATGTTGGAAGGACTTGACTTCCAACCCAAGTGTTCTACCTATGTGTGGTCAGACCACTTGGCGACCTCAGCCTCAGTTTCCTTACTTATTAACATTGAAATAATAAGACCCATTTCCCCGTGGCTTTGAAAGGAAGAAATTGGTTACTACAAGTGGATAGCATAATATATTCATGTGAGACACGTGAGAATCCCTCCCTGGAAGGTGATGCGGTTCTGCACTGACATGAGAACCCTAAGAAGTGGTAGAAAGACATCTTAGGGTTCTTGCCTTCAGTCTGCCCCCCAAGTCAGTTTTCTGATCATGGCCTCTTGGCCACCAGCTGAGGGAGCATTTCCAATTCTAGCTAATTTTGCCACTTTAATAAATGCATCAGACCACAAGGTGGTGCTTTATTCTAAAGTTTGATATGAGGAAGTTTCTCCAACTACAAAAAGGGAATAGCAAAGCACCTTCAACATCATTTTCAAGTGCTAACGTCTCAACCCTGGTACAAATACCCAGCTGGGCTCGTGCCCTCTCCGACCAACAACCGAGGAGCACCGGCCACCTAGGGAACATCCAGTCCTCTTTGTTCTTCCATTCTTTGATGGAGAAGGCACCACTTCTCTCCTTTGATGGAGAAGGATGTGGGCAGAGCCCCAGCCCCACGTATCCCATACAGGATATGTGGTTCCTGTATCCATCACATTATGTAAACTCCTGTCCAACCTGTACATGCACCATGTGTGTGGTTTCCCCTAGTCTTGATCCTCAATCTTCTGGTGAGCAATGGTTCACAGAGTGCAGCGATGGGGAAGAGAACGAGGATGCCCTTGTGTGCCCTGAGGGGATGAAAAGTCCACTTCTCCCTTGTAGTGCAGAGACCGAAGCCCGTGGCCAGAACAGATCGCGGGGCCCTGTGTGTAAAGCAGATGACTGCCTTGCTTCTTTTCAGCTTTCAAACACGCAGGCCACTGGGTCTCATTGAGCTGGCATCACACCAACAATAGCAATGTTGTCCGCTGGGTTAACTACCTCCGATTAGTAGAGCAGTTTGGACTGTTAAAAGACTGTGACACCGATTTGCAGCCATCACTGAGAGGTGCCAGAGAATCAGCCATCCTGAGTACTAGACCTGGCTCGTTCACTACCTGGCTGTGTGACTTTGAGCAATCCCATGAGTTTTATTTACCTATAAAAGGGTGGGAAAAGAAGGCAGGTAGACCAGATGACTTCCAAGGTCCTCTTTAATGCCAGCCTTGTGTAAGTCAATCTCATTGTTCCAGAAGAGGCTCTATATCAGCTCAGTTTTTGGGTAATTGTAGAGGCTAAGAGGGTTTTAGAGAGGATACTGGAAAAAAAAATAGGCAAAGATGTAAGGGGACAGAGAAAGGCAGGGAAAGGACAGAGCTAGGAAGAGCTAGGCTTGGACACCAAGAGGGTACTGTGGGGGCTGGGGGAGAGCTGAAGAAATGGGAACTCGGATCCTATAAATTGGCCTAAGACATGAAGGCAAAGTGAGAGGCTTTTTTGTGGAAAATGACCTCTGTAAAGGGAAAAAAAGGTGGGAGTGGGGGGAGGTAAAGGGTTCTTTTGGGATCCAGCCGAAGGATTAGCCCTAAGACTGTTTTCTAGCTGATCCCCTGATAACAGCTTTCTAAACCTTGTGTAGACTTCCCTTCACCAAGTTCTTTGACCTTTTAATCCTTCTGAAAGCGACCTGCCCTCTCTTTCTACTAATGAGAACAGGGACAAATCAAAGCAAGTTTGCCAGCAGCCATTCCAAGAACATTCTGTTGATTTTCTCATTGCTCTTAAGGCTGCACCCAAGAACCTTTCATCATGAACTAACCAAAAGGCCTTGCCATGAGTCACCACGGCTGTAGTCCGTAAGCTGCACCACAAATTCCTATCTTACACCGTTCCTCTTTGGTCTACAGATACTTTGAGTGAAAGAAGCAATTAGGATCCATTAGGATCAACTTTATTTTAATAGACTCAGTTCCCTTTTAAGTAAGAAATTCATAAGTCCTTCCTCTAACAAGGAAAACACTAACACTTGTTGGAAGGCGGGATAAAAGATGAGCGACAGAACCAGGCTGCCTGGCTCAGAGAAAATACAAGGCCACGTTGCCACATTCCGCAAGCTCCTGCTTTTGGAAGAGCTCCGCATTCACCCTTTCGAAACGATCTGACTCAGCTTCTTGGGATCCAATGAGCACTCTGGTCATGTTATTTGGGAGTCAGATGACCCTTATTTATTTGAGACTGGACATTTTATTGTCTGCTGAGAAAAACAAACTCAGTGACTTAAAATATGGACCAATTTTCCACATGGGGATCTAGTCCGGAATTACCTATTGGTGGAGATTCTAATCGTGCTACTAAAAGTTACATGTTTCTAAGCTGTATCTAAGTATATGTAAATATATATATTTAGATGTTACATTCTAAGGAGATTTATAAAAATATAGAAAACTGCTACCTCTTGAGGGAAATGTCCACATTTTACCCCTTCTTGTATTTAATCCAAATGCTAATGAGTGCCTAATGATTTTAAGTCAATGGGTTGTTCGAAAACTTGTTTCAGTGCAAATTCATCACTGAACATGTCTGACTTACACAAAATACCAAAACTTACCAAAAAGAAGGAGTTATACTGGTATGTGTCTTGAGTGACATTTCTGAGTAAAAACTAAAGGAATAAATCAGACAAGAATATTATTCCAAGAAAACAAGGTCAGGGTTATAGAGCTCATTCCCCTTCTGTTGAAGAAAATAAATGGATATCTTTAACTTACAACTCTGCAGATAACCATGTGTTTTCTCTCACAAAGTTTGTCTAAAAAGCCACTGAAATAGTTTTATTTTGCTTCCTGTCAGCACACAATCCTGGAAGAATCTAGAAGGCAGATTATAATTTGTTCCAGTAGAAGAAAAAAAAGTAATGTTCTTAAAAAAAATTTATGTTTATTTATTTATTTTGAGAGAAGAGAAAGAGGAAAGGGCAGAGAGAGAGAGAGAGAGAGAGAGAGAGAGAGAATCCCAAACAGGCTCCACGCTGCCAGTGCAGAGCCCAATGTGGGGCTTGAACCCAGGAACCGTGAGATCATGACCTAAGCTGAGATCAAGAGTCACACGCTTCACCAACTGAACCACCCAGGCGCCCCTAAAAGTCATTTTCAGTAGTCAGACTTGAGCAGCAAAGGCATTTGGGAGAGACAAGGGTACATATTTTGAATGGATTTCACTGCCCAATTTTCTCATCCGTGTTCGGATTTGTTGCCATTCTTCTCCATCAATAATTTCATCTTTTCCTGTTAAGTATGAGCTTGACTTTTGATTCATCACATTGGAATTCTGATAGATCATGGGCCTTTACATTTAAAATGCCAAGCAGGGGCGCCTGGGTGGCTCAGTTGGTTAAGCATCCCACCTTGGCTCAGGTCATGATCTCGTGATTCATGGGTTCAAGCCCTGCATCAGGCTCTGTGCTGACAGCTCGGAGCCTGGAGCCTGCTTTAGATTCTGTGTCTCTCTCTCTCTCTCTTTCTCTCTCTCAAAAATAAATAAACATTAAAAAATGTTTAATATACCAAGCAAAGGATAAGTAAGCTTCATGAGAGTGCCCACAACCACTTTGGGATCAGCAGCGTTCAATCCCCCACCCCTGGCCTGACACCAGCACTGCTGTGGGGGCAGGAAAGTCGGGGTTGGAGGGCTGTAAGTCCACAGCAGCTTCTGGGCTGTTCAATCTCATGGTCTGTCCGGCTATAAATCTACTTTTTATTAAAATATAATTACATGTACATGGTGACAAAGCTCGTGTATTATGGCAAGCCATTTTTCACACTAGGAAAGGTGCAGACAGATTGCTGGAGATGCAAGGAATTATATTTCTCCACCTTAGGCCAGTTAGCTACTGCTCTGGTACTGTACCTCTCACAAATCATTTTCAAAAGTCTCCTGGGTCTCCGAAAAAAATGCCTTGTTTCCTCCTCTCGTCCTTTTTTCTGCCATCTGCAACAGGCCCCCATTACTTAACAGAAAGGAGCAAAGACAGGCAAATCTGCCTACTTTCTAAAGTCTATTTGTAACCCCGAAGTCAATACCTTTCATCAATACCTAACACTGCTTTTCACGGTGATTCATGAACATGTGTAGAGCAGGGGAAAATATGAGATACGAAAGCTCATGTTCCCAGCTGGACAAGACGAGATGCTCTCCTTCTTGTTTCACAGTTCTCGTACTCAAAGTGTCCCCCCGCCCCATCCGTTTAGTGCCATGTTTTTTGCAAGCTGTGCTCTGTTTTTCTAGATGATTTCACTGTTTCAAATGGGACCCAAGTAAAGTGCCAAAGTGATGTTTACTGTACCTAAGGACAAGAAGGCTGTGATGTGCCTCACAGAGAAAAAATACGTGTGTTCACTCAGGTGTGAGTTACAGTGCCGTTGGCCATGAGTTTAATGTTAATGAATCAACACAATGTATTATATCAAGCGTCCTTCAACAAAACCACACATAAAACAAGGTTAGGCATTGATTGATGAAAGTGTGACCGGGGGCTCATGGGAACCTAACCTGTGTTTCCTGTAGGAGCCATGGTTCAGTGGTCGCTAATTCAATGTTCACACAGAGACTTTAGAGAATGTAACTATCACTAATAGCGGGAATAACTATAACTACCATTGGTAGCTTTTCTGTTTCCCAAAATGCATATTCTTGCTTTTTTTTTTTTTTTAAGAAAGGAAACTGGAGGGGTGCCTGGGTGGCTCAGTTCGTTGAGCACTGGACTTTGGCTCAGGTCATGATGTCAGGATTCATGGGTTCGAGCCCCGTGTCTGGCTCAGTGCTGACAGCTCAGAGCCTGGAGCCTGCTTCGGATTCTGCATCTCCCTCTCTCTCTCTGCCCCTCCCCACTTGTGCTCACTTTCTCTCCCTCTCTCTTAAAACTAAATAAGCCTTAACAAAAAAATAAAGAGAGAAAGGAAACTGGAGACAGTTCAGACAAGAGAAACAAACATTTTAAGAGAAAATGAACGCTACGGCGAAGAGTAGACATCACTGAGGTTTGCTGGGTGTACAGAAGAGATATATTTTGGGTTTTTTAAAAAAGTTATTTATTTATTTTGAGAGAGAGAGAGGGATGGAATCCCAAGCAGGCTCTGCACTGTCAGCATAAAGCCTGACGCGGGGCTCAAACTCATGAACTGTGAGATCATGAGCTGAGCAGACGGAAACCAAGAGTCAGACGCTTAACTGACTGCGCCACCCAGGCGCCCAGAAGAGATGCGTTTAGGACCCTTCCTGACCTCCATTCCAAAGAAGGGCAAGATGACTGTGTAGCATTAGTGGAAGAGTGATGAGTATAGCTGCCTTCCAAAGAAGGGAGAGATGGTCCTACCTTAAGGCAGATGGGATTGTGTTTGGATGCAGTGGAACATTTTACTGGAACTTGGGAACACTTAGTTCACAAAATTGCTAGGCTGAGTTCGAGAGCCCCCAATCAGGCACTCAGGCTGGCTTTGTACAGCCCCAGGATCCTATCAACGGCACCTATTTATTTACAAGGGACCTGCTAAGCCGAGAGGCAATGTCAGTGATTATGGAATGTTTTCCCCTACGACAAGGTTATCTAGTCTGAATAAGCCCACGTGGGGATTAAAGCTAGGCTACTGGCCATATCCTGACCAATATTTTCCAGGCAGCGTTTCCTGGAAAGTGAGGTTTTATTTCACTCTGTGTGTGTGTGTGTGTGTGTGTGTGTGTGAAATTAGTGATTTGTCTTTTTTATGTTCACATTTCAGTTTTACGGATGGGCGTATCATTTGGCACTTTGCTCTTTTCTCTGTGGTCCGAGCGTGGGGGGTTTATAATCACACAGACCTGCGTTTGAAACCGTGTGGCCTCGGGGGAGTGCACTTAATCTCCCTTACCTTTAGTTTCCCCACCTGTAAAATACAGACGACTGTGTCCGCCTTACACGGTGCCTTCTTTCTTAATTGAGACGTCATTGACAGTCCACATTAGAGTAGTTTCAGGTGTAGTGGTCGGACGTTCGTCCACATGGCGAAATGGTCTCGTTACCATCGGTCAGAGTTAATTGCAGCATCATCGACTGTAGTTCCCGTGCCCCCCCTTATACATCCCCAGGACTTCTTTTACAACCGGAAGTTTGCACTTCATAATCTCCTTCACCCATTTCGCCCCCACTCCCCAACAATCCTCCTGTCCTCTGACAGCCGCTGATCTCACGGGTTGCCTAGAAGATTCTGTCTCTAGTACAGCCGGCGGTCCCACTCTCCCTGTTCGTCCTTGCCCCCCTGGCCCACTGCCTCACCACCAAGCCATAAGCTCGGCCAGGATAGGTAACCCACAGCAGCACGCCTCTCGCCCAAGCGGGAGCTCAAGCAACGTCTGTTGAATGAATTGTCAGCCAATCCCGGGTTAAAATTCTTTGAAAACTCATCGATGCCCGCAGAATGAAGCTCAAACTCCTTGGCGGCCCGGAAAAGCCATAAGCTGCCTGCTTACAGATCTAGCTGGCAGCTGGTCCCCTGCTCCCCTCCCAGGGCTGCAGGGCTGCTCCCTGATGGGGGTGAGGCATGGTGCACAGGGGAGAGACCAGGTCATCCTGGAAGAAAAGTCTCTTTTTTCAAATTGCCTGGCCTTAGGAGGGGCTACCCTTTTGCAATACCTCCCCCTTGGGATGACACTGTTTCCTAGTTTGCACAAAGGCCCGTGGGCAGAATGGCGTCTCCGAGCTCCAGCCATGAGGTTCCCTCCCGACTCACCCAGCGGGCAGGCCTCCCGGCCTTTAACGGATCTGCTCTTTCCTTACCTGGGAAACACCACTTCCCCTGTCGGTTTCAGCTTAAAAATGGCTTCTTCTCCAAAGCCTCACCCCCCCAGGATCGAGTTCGTAATCCCTCAGCCCCGCCCTGCCATTCGTTCACGGACATATTCAGTGATTCTTTAAGTGCCTGCCAGCCTCTAGCAGTCAGCAACATGGACATGAGTCCTGTCGCTCTTGGAGCTAACAATACATTAAATCATCACACAGAAAAAGTGCTTTGATTTTAACTTTGAGGGAGAGCAGAGGATGATAGGATGCCATCGGGTAGAATGCAAATACTACTCACACTTTCCAGGCTGTAGGCTAATTGCCTGAGTTCTTGTCAGTCTCCCTGCTTGGCCAGAGGGTGCTTGACCCCCAACTCTATTTTTCTCAGAGCTGTAGCCCCGGGGCGGAGTACAATACACTTGATGTGCACTAAGGGAACTACAAAGGTGACTTCTGTAGGGCGCTGCATTTGCTCACTTGTGACCATAGGGGATTCTGAGTTACCTCCATCCACAGTTTTCGTTTGTCCCTGAATAGGTGGATGTAAGTGGCACAGGTACGGGCAAAATCTTATAAAGCTCGTGGCATTTGCTTTTAGACTACCTGACCCCCCTTCTCGTCTGCTCCCCAGTGGCCGCGAACACCTCCCCCCAAGGACCCAAGTGCCTTTCTCGTTCTCTCCCTCTTGAGATGGAAACCCTGGGCTGTCAATGTTTTTATGTTTTGCCTGAAGCTCGTTCCTTCCAATGTGTCGACCCCCCCCCCCCCCCGTAACTGTATTTTCATCTTTTCAGTGTGAGCGCGAAAGCTTGTGCGTTCTGGAGGAGGAATTTCAGATAATTGTGAAAAGTTACGGGGAACGGAGAAACAAGTCCCACCGCTGATGCGTCAACTTTATGGCCACCGGTACTTATGTTATTATTACGGAACAAAACGTACGCAGGTACGTATGTTCTGTTGTACGACTCACATTCTACAAATAATACAACTTTTCCGTCAAATGACTCCTGGAGCCCTGAAGGTAAATTTGGTTTCGTGACTGTAAGGTATAAAACTGACCTGGATGTCTGGGAGTCCGGGGTTGAAGGTACCGGAGAGGAACTGAGTGAGTTCCTCACCACCAGTCTTCACTGCTGCCCTCTCCCCTCAAACACTCAGGGCTCCAGGGCTCAGGTCTCTGTGCCCCCATCCGTTCTGTGTGCATCTGAACTGCACCTTCACTCTGCCGTTGGGCATGCATGCCTTATGCCCCAAGATGGCACATCTAGGTTCCCTGATCCCTGAGGGGTGTGGCCCCTTAGGGATCATGGAGTGTGTGTGCCTGTGTGTGTGTTGGGGGCCTCCTGCAAGAAGACAGGTGCAGTGGGAGGACATTAGCAGATGGAAGATGCTCTTACAAGGAAGAACATTTCGGCGCTAGGAGATCCCAACGATTGGTAGTAAAAAATAAGGATGTGCACCTGTGCACCAATGGGGGCTCCTAGAGCCAATAAAGGTTTTGGCTATTGGTGCCCATGATAGACACCAAGGAAGTGATTTTTAAAAAAGAGAAAATAGAGTATTTATTTGCATAAATGATCCCCGTATCATATATACCTACTGGGTCAGATACATGCATACTGAAAGTTGCATTGGATTCAATACGGTAACATCTGTACCTGTTCATGGAACATATGGATCAGTAAACAGACCAGAGTTGGGGCGCCTGGGTGGCTCAGTTGGTGCAGCGTCCAACTTCGGCTCAGGTCACGATCTCAAGGTTCGTGAATTCGAGCCCCACGTCGGGCTCTGTGCCGACAGCTCGGAGCCTAGAGCCCACTTTGGATTCTGTGTCTCCTTCTCTTTCTGTTCCCCCCCTGCTCACACTCTGTCTCTGTCTCTCTCTCAAAAATAAATAAAGATTAAAAAATAAATAAACAGACCAGAATTAAACACAAGCACACATCACAGAAGCATGCTTGTTCCGGACAACACCAGCCTTTGAACAGGAGCATTTAGCCACAGTGAAGAAGCTCAAACCTGTCTGGTCTTGTGTGCCGGGGTGATGATCTTTCTGGAGGGCTTTTCTGAAGTGGGTGGTTTCTCCCTTTTAACCACTGCCCCCTCTAAAGGGGAGAGCCAGTCAGCCAGGAACAACTCCAAACAATGGGCAAATTCCAAGCGTATGAGCCACGTGTGTGGAAATCTCTGATAGAGAGAGGGCTCAAGGACCAAGCCCAGAGACAGGCAGGAAGGGCAAAGAGAGCAAGAGATACACTTTTTTTGCTATTTTTAGTAGTGGAAGGGAGAGACCACAGTAGAAGAAAGCGTCTGCCACAATGCAAGAGGCTGCAGCCTGTAGAAAAAATATTTTTACTCGTATGAGGCAGGGATCATGCATTTACAAAAATGTACATAGACAAGTAAGACATAAAAAGAGATATGTGGAGGCGCCTGGGTGGCTCAGTTGGTTGAACGCCCAACTCTTGATTCCGGCTCAGGTCATGATCCCAATGTTGTGGGATTGAACTCTGGGTGGGACTCCTCACTGGGTGTGGAGACTGCTTGAGATTCTCTCTCTCTTCCTCTGCCCATGCTCTCTCTCTCTCTCTCTCTCTCTCTCTCAAAATAATAAAAATAAATTTAAAAAGAGATATGTGATTGATTAGTGCAAAGATAACGCTAGGTCTTTACGAAACTCTTCAAAATTTTTGCTTTAATAAGATGTGGCATAGTCCATTTGGTTACTGAGTGCTGCGAGCTAGGCATTGGGGAACTTTGATTAGCCAAGCAAGACGTGGGGTTGTGCTCTCGTGGATCTGACAGTTCCCTGGGCCTGCGGGTGACCACCCAGGGGGGAGCGCGAGCCTGAACCTCGGATCATCTTCGATGGAGAGCTCCTCTGTACCATGCCAGCGTGTCAGAGGGGGACTTGCCCTCTTGGCAGGGTTAAAAGAGGGTCAGGGAAATCTCCCAGAGGGAAATCACAGTTCTTGAGAAACAAAATCGTGATGGCCAGGGTTATTATCCCATTTCATAACAGAGTCCTTGTTCCCTGGCCCCGAGTTGTTTTTTTAATTGGACTTTCATAACCACGCGTCTGTCAGGTGAAATAAGCAAGTTGGAAATTGATTAGAAGTGTTGGCTCTTGGCTTCTTACAGACACATCGCCAGAATTTTAAATATCTAAGATGGGACTTCGGTATTGTGTTTTTTCTTATAAGTTTCCATGCAATTTTTGTTAATGTTTGGGGTTGTTTTTTTTTAATTATTTTTAAAATTTATTTATTTTTTAGAGACAGAGAGAGACAGAGCATGAGCAAGGGAGGGGCAGAGAGAGAGGGAGGCACAGAATCGGAAGCAGGCTCCAGGCTCCGAGGCATCAGCACAGAGCCCGACGTGGGGCTCGAACTCACGGACCATGAGATCGTGACCTGAGCTGAAGTCAGACGCTTAACCGACTGAGCCACCCAGGCGCCCCTTGGGGTTGTTTTTAATCATTTACTCACTTACCCATTCAATGAACACTTGAGCTCTAGACGCATGCTTCACCCTGTGCTGTGTTCAGAGCACAGAAGCTAGTTGGAGACAGCAGCTAACAAAGGAATGTATGAATGAATATATAACTACAATTATAGTCAGGGTTTCTCTCTGGGCCAGAGTTCTTAATTATAGACACAGGCTCCACTCTGAACAGTTTAAGCAGAAAGGGGTGTATTAAGAGATACAGCAGGCTTGGGGCGCCTGGGTGGCTCAGTCGGAGAAGCGTCCGACTTCGGCTCAGGTCACCATCTCGTGGTCCGTGGGTTCGAGCCCCACGTCGGGCTCTGTGCTGACAGCTCAGAGCCTGGAGCCTGCTTCCGATTCTGTGTCTCCCTCTCTCTCTGCCCCTCCCCTGCTCACACTCTGTCTCTCTGTGTCTCTCAAAAATAAACATTAAAAAAATATATAAAAAAAATAAAAAGATACAGCAGGCTTCACCCTGTAAAGAAGCTTAAAGAGACAGAGTCTAAATAAGAATTCCAGTATCTGTGTCCCAAACCATACCACACAACGAAGCCGCAAGTAGGCAGCTGCTACCTTTGCCAAGGTGAGACTCACATCTCTTCTTCCAGGATCCCAGTCAGTCAAATGAACTCCTCTATCCACCCCTCTCTGCATGTCAAAACCGCCTCCTGCATGCATGTGTGATGGGCAGGATTCAACTCTTTCTAGAACCCAGCTTCAAGGTTCTCGCCTTGCAAGTAGGCCTCACCTTCTAGAAGGAATGCCCGTTGAGCGAACCCACCAGTCAGCCATAGTCACCAGGGAAGGAGCAGAGAGCTATCAGAAGGAACCGCATGAGAGATCCACTTTAGGCTGGGTAATAAAACAAGACTGTTCTGGAAACTGGGTTTTACAGTGGGGGTAGAGGAAGAAATAGGATTTAGCCAGGTGTGCAAAGGCCCTGAGGTAGGAATCTGGCAGTGACAGCAAACAAGAAAATGAAGGATGGGAAGAGAGCAAGGCCTGAGAGCTTTCAGAGAGATGGAAGGGCTGGTTGTGCAGGGCCTGGCGGCCCTTTGGACTTTATTCCACTTGTAACGGGAAGTCCCGAGGGGTCCGTACTAGGAGAGTTGTGATCATGCATTTCATTAATACCCTGCATTAATAAACATGTTGTAATGCATTGTTAATGTTCTCTGCGGCCAGAAATAAAGTACGTAAAGGGGGCTTGGATATGTTTCTTTTTTGTCACTTAACAAGAAGCCGAGAGAGAAGCGAGATCGGCTCAAGTTGCTGAGCGATGTCTCAGATCTGGGTCAGCTTCTTCATGATCCTCGGGGCCGTTCCCACCTGCTCACAAAACAGTGGCTCTGGGTTCCAAGCATCACATGCTTGGAAGGGAGGAAGGAGGCAACAAGGAGGAACCTCTCCTGGGCAATTCGGAAAAGAAAGACACCTTCCTGAATCCCTCCAGTTTCCGTGGCTGGCGTTGGGTGCCATTGCCCTGCTGAGCTGCAAAATACACCAGGAAAAAAAAATGATTAGCTGACATTTTCCGATTCTGCAGTGGGAGGCAATCTCTGCCAAGAAGGGGGAGGAAGGAGTGGCTTTTGAGAGGGAGCTGAAGCAAAGCCAGGGCTGTATTTTATCACAACCCGCGCTCCACACGTACTCGGGTCATCTAAGAGAACGAGCAGGGCAGGTTAGAGCCCAGAGCCAGAGCGCTGTTTGCCTAGACCTGCCTGGCTAGACAACACTAGAAACTCCCCAAGGCATGGAAGGGGGTGGTTAAAACAAATAAATCCACACTTGTATAAATCCATCATTTTTTCTTGTGTAATTGTACCTCCTAGACACTTCGCTTATAAATTTATCCATAAGCATATTCAGAGGATGATGTCAAACAGTGATGCGGTTCTCACGATACACTGTGCCTGGACGTTAGACACACGCTTCCCTGCACCGCTGCGTCTACCCACAAACTTAGGCGTGAGTTCCCTTAGTCTACTGGCTGGCCGTTTGACCATTTGCACACACAGGCGTGTGCAAAACCTTGTTTCGCCCAGGTGACGGGGTGCCAGTGGGAGGGGATGCCACTTGGACCACTGCGCTCTTGGCCGACGGGGCTTATTAAAAGACGAATCTTTTCTCTTTTGCCCTCCTCTTCTCTCTCTATTCTTTCATCGCCTCAAAAACGGTTCCAAATTTCTCCCTCCCCCATGGCGGGGCTCGGTCATAGTCTCCAGTTGTTGTTTGCACGAGAGAGAGGCAGGCAGGCGTACCCCCAGGTTGAGGTTATTTTCTGTTTCTTTCTCATGCTCGTTGGAAATATGGTAACGACCCTGCCAGACCCCAAGGCAATGACAAATCTGGAATGCTGTTCTCTTGCCCGTTAGGATGGAGTGGCGAACAGTCATCTGCCCCTTTTGTTCTCATCACAGACTTTCGCCTGATGTATTCCCCAACTCCCTCCACCAAATCCCCGCTCCCGGCTGCTCTCCATCTGGGAAAGCGAGGCATACAGCTGTCCCTGCATCTGACAGTGAGGTTCTCTGGCTCCAACTGCAAGATGGGCTTGTTGTTAAGCAGGGTGGACTCCACTGGAGAGATTTGTTTGCGAAACGTCCAGTCGGAGGGGGAGAGGGAAGAGGCAGGGGACGTAGATGAAGAGAGAGGAGAAATTCTCTAAAACCCTTTGGCTAAATTCAAGATACCTCGTAGGCCATCATTCCTGTTTTTAATGTTGCAAAGGGAGCGCTGGCTGTCTTGCTCCCTTCCCCGTCCCTGCACTGCCACTCGGAGCTTTACTGTGAAAACCCAACCTGCCGCCCCAGCCCCCTGCTTGATTCTGAAGGCTCCTAGGAGTGACAAAATGGGGGTCAGAGGGAGGGAGAAGTAGAAGTGAACAGAGAAGGAGGACGGAAGTGGGCTGAGAGAAAACGAGATCGATTCTCGTCAGCAAGTGATGGGGTGCGGCTGGTAGGAGGCGAGGATTAATCCAGGTCCCCAAATCACCTTGTCCCATACATTTGAGTGTCTGCTAAGCATCAGACAGTCCACCAACACCAAGCCCCGATGGATGGGTGACGATCAAGGAAGACAAGGCCTCTGCCCTCATGAGTGGCATTCTAGCCGAGAATAAACAAACGCGTACATGACATCGTGTCAGGAACTGACACGTACGATTAAGAAACACAAAGCAGGGTAGGGGCCTGCCTGGGTGGCTCGGTGGTTAAGTCTCTGACTTTGGCTCAGATCTTGATTTCACAGTTTGTAAGTTCAAGCCCTGCATCGGGCTCTCTGCTGTCTGCGCAGAGCCTGCTGTGGATCCTCTGTCCCCCTGTCTCTCGCTGCCCTCCCGCCTCCCCCGAAATAAAGAAATAGACTGAAAAGAAACACAAAGCAGGGTAAAGATGTAGAGTGAGGGGTGAGTGGCAGGAGTCAGAGGTCTCTCTAAGTAGGGGATATTTGAGAAGAAAAGGAAATGAGAGAGTGAGGGACCCAGCCGCAAAAAGAGCCCACGGAGGCGTGGAAGAACGGAGAGAAAAGGCCCAGAGGCAGAAACAGGCTGAGTAGACGGAGGGGTGGAACAGCTGGCAAGGAGGTGGACAGGTGGAAGAGGAAGTAAGACCCAGAGAAGACAGGCCCTGCACCAAATGTGATGAGAAGCCCCTGGAATCTTCAGCAGGACAAGGATGTGCTTTGGGCTTTATTTTATTACTATTGAAAAAAAATGTTTAGGTGACTGTGTGTGTGGTGTGTGTGTGTGTGCGCGTGTTTTAGAAAGAGAAAGAGAGAGTATCTTAAGCAGTCTCCATGCCCAGCGCGGATCCCAATGCGGGGCTCGAACTCGCGATCCAGAGGTCATGACTGGAGCCCAATCAAGAGTCGGCCGCTGAACTGACCGAGCCACCCAGGCGCCCCTGATTTTTATTTTAAAAATATTTCTGTGGGGCCGCCTGGGTGGCTTGGTTGGTTGAGCGTCCAACTTTCGATTTTGGCTCAGGTCATGACCTCACGATTCGTGAGTTAGAGCCCCATGTTGGGTTCTACGCTGAGAGTGCAGAGCCTGCTTGGTGTTCTGCCTCCCTCTCTCTCTCTCTGCCCCTCCCCCGGTTGCTCTCTGTAAGGCTCTCAAAAAAGAAAAAAGAAAAAAAAATACGTTTGTGACTTTAGAGAATGGCTCAAATTAACATGTTGCTCTAAGGATGTGGAGGAACTAGAACTTTCTATGTCTTACATGGGAGTGTGAACTGGTGAAGCCATTTTGGAAAGTCAACCGACTTTCCAGCTAAAGCTGGGCATATACACCTCTTACCGAGCTGTTCCACTCCTGTGTATATACCCAAGAAAGGAAAATGTCTTTGCCAAAAATCGTGCGCGAGAGCATTCATAGTGTATTTATTAACGATAGCTCCAAACTGGAAATGACCCGGATGCTCGTCAGCTGTAGAACTGGTAAATAAATTGTGGTATATTCACACAATGGCGATAACACACCCATGAAAACAGCAAGGTACAGCCACATACAGCAGAATGAGTAATTCTCACCAACCTCATGTGAAGGTGCCAGCAGCCAAGCACGAAAGAGCACATTCAGCACATTCAGTGGGCTCAGCATCTGACTCTTGGTTTGGGCTCAGATCATGACCTCGCGGTTCACGGGTTCAAGCCCCACGTCAGGCTCTGTGCTGATGGCGTGGAGCCTGCTTGGGATTCTCTCTCCCCCTTTTCGCTGCCCCTACCCTTCTCTCTCTCAAAATAAATACATAAACTTAAACACATTAAAAAACAAGGATTTCTCCATTTATATGAAGTTCAATAAAAGAAACCAATCGGTAGTAATAGACACACAGGAGTCATCACATTTGGCAGTTATTGCCCAGGAGAGGTCATGAGCAAGTCTTCTGGGTGCTGGAAGTGGTCTATACCTTCGTACAGATTGCCCCGACGTTGGTAAACATACCAACGTAAAAACTGACTTGAATGCTTAAGACTCGAACGCCTTGCTGAAGGTATGTTACACCTTGGTAAATATTGTCCAAAGGGGAAAGGAAAACGTAAAAGACTGGCTGGGTTCTGTAAAGATACCGTGTGGGGTCCAGAGTGGAGATGGGGGGGTATTCGGGAGGCTACTGTGGTAGCTTGGAACAGAGTTAATGAGTTCTACTAGAACGGTGGTGGGGAATGTTCTGCAAGTGGGTCCAGCCTCCTGATGTAGGGGAGCACACCATTACTACGTTAATGATACACCTCTAAGTACCTGAGACTAGGCTGTACAAGCCATGCCACTTCATATAAACCTTGACTGTGAAATTTACATTGTAAAATTTATATTAGCTTTAAAGGTAGTGGAGAAAGGTTTCCAGATAAATACAGTGAAATGACGTAGGATTACAGAAATCGCTTTCTCTGATACCTATTTCGAAAATTTTTTTAATGCTTATTTATTCTTGAGAGAGAGAGAGAGAGTGTGTGAGCAGGGGAGGGGCAGAGAGAGAGAGAGAGAGGGAGACACGGAATCTGAAGCAGGCTCCGGGCTCTGAGCTGTCAGTCAGCACAGAGCCTGACGTGGGGCTCGAACTCAACAAACCTTGAGATCGTGACCTGAGCCGAAGTCGGACGCTTAAACAACTGAGCCACCCAGGTGTCCCTCTCTAATACCTATTAAATTAAAATTACAGCTGACCCTTGAACAATGAGTTTGAACAGTGCAGGTCCGCTTATATGCAGTGTTTTTTTGTTTTATTCTGTTTTGTTTTGGGTATTTTTTTTATGAGTACAGTCCAGTACTGTAAATGTATTTTCTTTTCCTTATGATTTTCTTAATCACATTTTCTATTCTTTGACTTATTTTACTGTAAAAATACAATATATAAGACATATAACATACAAAAGATATGTTAATTGAATATTTATGTTATTGGTAAGGCTTTTGGTCAAAAGTAGGTTAGTAGTGGTTAAGTTTGAGGGGAATCAGAGGTTGTATGTGGATTTTTGACTGTACAGTCTGGGGGAGATTGGTACCCCTAACCCTGCATTACTCAAAAGTCAACTGTAGAGGCACCTGGGTGGCTCAGTTGTTTAAGCGTCCGACTTGGACTCAGGTCATGATCTCACGGTTTGTGAGTTCAAGTCCTGCCTCGGGCTCTGTGTTGACAGCTCAGAACCTGGAACCTGCTTTGGATTCTGTGTCTCCCTCTCTCTCTCTGCTCCTCCTCCACTCGTGCTCTGTCTGCCTTTCAAAAATAAATAAATTTTGGGGTGCCTGGGTGGCTCAGTCAGTTGAGCGTCCGACTTCGGCTCAGGTCATGATCTCACGGTTTGTGAGTTCGAGCCCCGCATCGGGCACTGTGCCGACAGCTCAGAGCCTGGAGCCTGTTTCACATTCTGTGTCTCCCTCTCTCTCTGTCCCTTCCCCGCTCATTCTCTGTCTCTCTCTGTCTCTCAAAAATGAATAAACGTTAAAAAAATTTTTTAAAAAATGAATCTTATAAATTTTTTTTCAAAGGTCAATTGTAGTTTTTTAAAAGGCAAGAATTTCTCCAGCAGGAACCAAATAAGGAAAAAGCATAGGATCATTCCATAAATTTTGCAAAGTAGTGGTCAGGAGAAGAAACAATATTCTGGAGAGTGTGGCTCTTAGCTACACCCCCATCCCTGGAAAAATACTAAGGAAAGGTCAATCAACATTATGAGAGTCTCATAATATTCCACAATTTTGAGGAAAGTGGACTAAGGGTGATAAGATAGTCTGAAGACAAACCAAGAAGAAAAACGATCTAAGGAGCCGAAACCTTCCCAAAGTTGGAAGTAAATCAATGATCGTCTAAAACAGAAGCGTATCGTAAAAATACAGGGATACTTACAACAATAAAGTACCCAGTGTCTTTAATGGTTTTTATAATCTTTTCCTTGAGTTTAGAGGCATTTTTGGTGGTGAAGAAATGCTTAATGAAGTCCAGCCAATTCTTTCAGGTGAATGCGAAGATTCAGTAAAATTAACCATGATTTAAGGAGGTAAATAGCATCCATACGATGCTTTCATTTTGAAACAATTATTTGATATGCTGATCGTGTTTTTACCAATCTATTGTTTGTCCATACGTCAATCTAACTGTCAAGAACAAATATCAGTCAGCAGCCTACCTGCCATATTTCATCTGGTCTGCGTGGTGTTTTCAAACAATCTTGACAGAATATGTTTTTTATGCTTATTTATTTATTGAGAGAGAGAGAGAGTATACATGCAGGAGTGGGGGAAGGGTAGAGAGGAGGAGACAGAGAGAGAATTCCAAGCTGGCTCTGTGCTGTCAGTCTCATGAACCATGAGATCATGACCTGAGCCTTAATCAAGAGTCGGACACTCAAGCCACTGAGCCACTCAGCCCTGTGAAAATATTTTAAAATGAGGAGATTTCAATTACAAATGCAAAAGCCTCATCTCTTCTAAGGAATCAGAAGGATGGTCAACACTGGGGCCACACTCCCACGTGGCAACAATATGCTCTACCTGAGTGATACCTGTGTCCTCTGGGTGGGGGGCTTCTCTCCAGTCTGCCATGGCTTCCACTTCCCCTCCCCCAACCATTGTCCTTGGCCACAAGGAGAACATTGGCTCTTACTTACCATTTCCCTTGCACTGTGATTTTCTCAAAGTAGAGAAATATTTTTCAATATCCACGTGGAAAATCCCAAAGAAGACTAAGAAGGTTGAATGAGTTTTATACCCAAACCGTCTTGATCACTGAGGGTCCTTTTGGTTGCTGAAGGCATTTTAGTCTACAATATAGGCCTACGATGATGTTCACCTGATTCCAATACTAATTTCCTTCCCCCTTTGGGGGAGATAATTTTGTGTGAGGGGTTACTTTCTTCTTTGTACTTAACTTCTTTGTACTGCTTTGTACTTTGTACTTTCTGCATTCTTTGATTTTTCTTTATGATAAAAATGCCCCATTTTTATAAAAAAAAATTAGGTGTGGGGCGCCTGGGTGGCTCAGTCGGTTGAGTGTCCGACTTCGGCTCAGGTTATGATCTCACAGCTCATGAGTTCGAGCCCTGCGTCGGGCTCTGTGCTGACAGCTCGGAGCCTGGAGCCCACTTCGGATTCTGTGTCTCCCTCTCCGTCTGCCCCTAACCCACTCGCATCCTGTCTCTGTCTCTCTCAAAAATAAATAAACATTAAAAGAAAATTGGCGTTACTTAAATGTATACATATACATGAATACGTTTAAAAATATATATATATGTAAATACGTTTGTGTGCATATATATAATACAAAGTGGTAAAGAGGAAATGATACAAGTATTCTTGTAAGAAAGTCAAGTACAGATTCTTGGAGAGAATCTGTGTACTTTCCTCTGAGTGAGTAAGATGGGTTTTTCATTATAATCGTCAGACATACCTCCAGGAAATCCTCTCTCCTATATATCAAGGCCAAGGTAACTTGTAAATGAGGCATTCATTTACCAGGCATTAAGACTTCCAGGCTTTCTAAACAGCAGCATAAAATGCTACTTTTGATACGATAGAAGGAATCTGTTAAAAAATAATAATAAAATAAAAAAATAAAACAGGTCTATTCCAAGGGAAACCATATCTTAATTAGGAAGGTTTTTTTGTTTTGTTTTTTTTTCCTGGAGACAGATTGACAAGGAACTTAATCTGAATATATAATGAGGTTATAGTTAAGTTGTGTTTAATCAGTCTTCCTGGAAGTGATGTTTAATTTACAAAAGCATATTATTTCCTCCCTCAAAGTATTCAATTCCGTCCCCAGAGGTGGTGGCCAGCACACCACCAGCCAGAAGCTGACAAATGCACTGACGAATAAAAGCAGCACTTTTTACACCCTTTATGCTTTCAAATTGCAGTTCGTTAGATTTGTTTCTTAAAAAAAAGAAAATTCGTGGGGCGCCTGGGTGGCTCAGTCGGTTGAGCATCTGACTTTGGCTGAGGTCATGATATCATGGTTCATGAGTTCAAGCCCTGCATCGGGCTCTGTGCTGATGGCTCAGAGCCTGGAGCCTGCTTCGGATTCTGTGTCTCCCTCTCTCTCTGCCCCTTCCCTGCTCACGCTCTGTCTCTCTCTCAAAAAGAAAGATTAAAAAAAAAATCGAACAATGGTAGTGATGTTTCCTATATTATAATTGACCTTAGCGACTCTAAACTCCTCTAAGTAGGGTGAAATAGGTAATAAGTAAGAGTCACAGAGCATGAAAGCAACAGAGATTGAAATTTAGCGTTTCAAAGATATCACTCGCTTCAGAATTATACTGGCTAGACATTTCCCAGTTTGATGGGATGGTAGGAAGGCTAAGAATTGTTTGGACTGTGGCATCGCTTCATTTATTTTTTATTCCATCTTTGCACTTCCTGTTTGTGCTTTCTATTTTTCAGACTGTGTTACCCCTTCTCTCCCTGGCCCCCTAGTCAGGGACTCTGCTTCAGGTAGAGTGGGCACTCAACCATCGGCATCTGATAAATACTGGCTCCCACTATGATGACCTCCATTTTCAGCGAGAAGACACATCTTTTCTTTGTCCTGAATCAAGGTTTCCCTCATAGGCTTTATCACCAACTATTTGACTTTGGATGAATTCCTTAACTTCTCTAGTTCTCACACTCCCACAGTACGTGATAAAGAGAAAAATATCCATATTGTGTTTGCCACACAGGAATATTTTGATGGTATGCATGAGGCAATTACGTTTTATCAGACAAAATATATTAAATATGTACCTATGCGTGTTTAATAAGTCAACACATGTAAGGCCTCCATTGCTCAATTCCTGGTCATGTTTACATCAAGAAATCATATTATTTATATATTCATTCAGTAAATACTTCTTGAGTGCCTATCCCTTTTTTTCTAACGTTTATTAATTTTTGAGACAGCGAGCAAGGGAGGACAGAGAGAGAGAGGGACAGAGAGAATCCCAAACAGGCTTCACACACCAGGACAGAACCTGACGCGGGGCTCAATCCCACGATCGTGAGATCATGATCTGAGCTGAAATCAAGAGTTGGACGCTCAGCCAACTGAGCCTCCCAGGTGCCCCTTGACTGCCTATTCTAATACTGGGCCTACATCAGTGAATAAAATAGACAAAAGCCTCTTCCTTCATGGAGCTTCATGGAGAAGTCAGCTGATTAAATAGGTATATTACATAGGATGTTGGAGGTGCTAAACACTATAGAGAAAAATAAAACAATAAAGGAGAATAAAGCGTGTCGAGGGAGGGTGGAAGGTGATTGGTTTGTAGTTTTGAATCAGGTGAGAGAAGGTCTTGCTGAGAAGGAGATCTTGGAACAAAGACTTGAAGGAACTAGGGGGAAGGAGCAAGGAAAGTAATTGGGAGAAGTATGTTCCACGCAGAGGGAACAGCATGTGCCAGGAACAGCAAGGAGACCAAGGTGGCTAAAGCAGAGGGAGCAAGGGGGCAAGCAGCAGGAGATTAACCACTCCACATTCTTGAATGATGCCTCGGTGGCTGTAAAATTAGACTATCTTTTTTTGTTGTTTTTCATGGGCAGAGTCTTGGTAAGCATTTATCTTCTGCATGGATAGCAAGTCAGTCGTCTCAAATTCCATGCCCTCCATGGTCTTCTCATGCTTTACAGAACCTGGAAGTACTCATTAATCAAGAGCATCCGCCTGAAGGATTGGTTTCCACCCTGTTAAAGAAGCTTCCAGAGCTAATGCTCAAGATGAGGTTAAGTCTTTAATCTAGATCACACCATTCTTTGGAGACCTTCGCTTCAGCTCAGGAAGAGCCTTTGGCCCAATCAACACCCGAGACACACCTTACAGTCAGCCTACAAGTTCAACTCTTACCACAACACAACTACAAAACTGTCTTTGGTCTTCTTTTTTCCCTCCTCAGAACTAGTTCCTGAATTAGAAGAATCCTCACCCCTACCTTTCCGCATTCGGTGTCTCAGGGCAAGTCCAAATACAATAAAATGGAAAATGCTAAATCTGTAAACCATTTCTTTGTGATTTTTGCCCAAATTTCATCATACCCTATGCATGGGGTACAGATGCATGTATTTTTACGCCCTGCACAAACTCTTTGGGTTCCGGTGTTTTGCCACTTACTGGCTGTGTGTGACCTTGAGCAAGTGACCTAAGCTCTCTGTGCCTCAGTCACCTCAAATGAAAAAAAAGGGGACAGATGTGCCTACTTAGGGTGATTTAGGAGGTTTCAGAGAGTAAATATATATATGGTAGCCCCCTCCGATCCACAGGAGTTATGCTCCGAGACCCCAAGGGACGCCAGAAGCCACAAGTATACCAAACCCTATCTACACCGTGTTTTTTCCTACACATGCAAACCCCTGATAAAGTATAATATATAGATGAGGCACAGGGAGAAATTAACAAATGACTAATAATTAAACAGGACAACGATACGAATATACTGTCATGAAGGTTATGTGAATGTGCTCTCTCTCAAAACACCTATCCTGCCGTACCCACCTTTCTTCTTGTGACGGTGTGAGATTATACGATGTGACCAGATGCAGTGCGGTGGCCAACGCAGGCGCTGTGATGTCGCATGAGGCTACTGCTGACGCTCTGACCAGGTGTCAGAAGGAAAATCATCGGCTTCCGAATTGTGGATGACCTCAGGTACCGCAAAGTGCAGAAAGGAGACCGCGGACACGGGGAACCACGGCAGTTCCTTAGATTAGCGTCTGGTCTCCGGCAGACGCTATCAATATTCACGAATTGATTATCGTCATTGATCGTTGTCAATTGCCATATTGATTGTTGTCATTGCCATCATTATTTTCTTCTTCTGGAGAATTGCTCAAAGGGCAGGGACACATGAGGTGCTACAAAGCACCCACCTAAATTAATGGGACGGGTACATCAAAGAATGAGAAAAATTGACTGTGTCCTGTGTCTCCTATTGACATAACAGTGATGGAGCATTGACTTAAATCATTAGTATGGATGTTCCTGCTTTCAGATAATCGACAATGGCTCCTTAAGAGGCAAAATATCTATATTCCTTTTTTTATTATTATGGGGGGGCGTGGCCTCAGAAGGTACTTCTTTTTTTTTTTTAATCCTTATTTATTTTTGAGAGAGACAGAGTGCGAGCAGGGGAGGGGCAGAGAGAGAGAGAGAGAGGGAGACACAGAATCCAAAGCAGGCTCCAGGATCCCAGCAGTCAGCACAGAGCCCAAGACGGGGCTTGAACCCATGAACTCATGAGATCATGACCTGAGCCAAAGTCGGACACTTTGCCAACTGAGCCACCCAAGTGCCCCAGAACGCATTTCTAAGAATGGTTGTCACTTTGTAACACCCTGTGGTAATAACCACAATAGCAGCCGTGTGAAGGGTGATTGCTCAGTGTCACGCATGTTATGTATACTATTTCATTAGTTTTCAGGATAATCCCAACAGGGATGTTATCACCGCCCTTATTTTACAGTTGAAGAAGCTGAAACCCAGAGAAATTCAATCACAGCTGGTGGGCGACAGAGCGGAATTCAAATCAAGAGCTCTAGTTTCCCACACCTGGCCCCTTGAATCTAGAATCTTGATTGCAAAGTTAGTTATGAAATTACCGAACAATGGTTCAGACTTTCAGTTGGAAGCCGCCCCCAGCTTCCGAGGCTGCTTCACCAGCAGAGTGAGGGCAATTCACCAAGTGTTTCCAGAAGTGTGCAGGCTATAGCAAGTGAGTGGAAATCATGGGTCTTTGAGCTTATGATTAGGAAATTTAAATAATCTAGGGGAAGAGATCAAGGTTGAGGGAAAATATTAAGTATAATAACGAACATTATACTCACTAAACATTCGTATGCCCCTGCAGCGCACAGATGTTCAAAAAACAAATAAAGAGAGTCCCTGGCAAGATCTCCTTAACAGATAGTGTAGTGTGGTTACATCCATTCCCAGCCGACGCATTACCTTTCGGTGTGCGTGCTACAGAAATCACGGGTAGGAATTAAGGTCTCGGGCTGAAATGAAGCCACCCAGCCGGCAGTCAAAACGAGGGACCCCGCCAGACGACCCGGTGCCGCCCGCCTCTGCCCATCAGAGATGATCTGTCTTCCTTAGAAAGTCAGCAGAATCAGAACGGATTGTTTTAAACACTTCTGCAACTTTGATGTGACATTTTTCCACGGGATCCAGTTTTGTCGCCTTGCACTTGATCGGTGTTGGCAAACCCCTTAGGTTTATTAGCGGGTGGTGTTGACAGGTTAATTACAGGAGGAAATGAGCGCACATCAGAGGCCACGGTAATCGCGCTTACTTGCAATCACCTTTCATTGTAAATGATCTGATACAGCTTGTCATTCACCTCTGGGGCTAAGGGTTTGAACAATAAGGAAGGTCCGCGCAACTCAGGCCTCTTAGCCTGGCTGGGAGTCTAGCCCTGTGTCTTTGCTAGAAACTTGGCAAAGACTAATTTGAATGTATAAAATATTAAAGATAACCAGCACACAGCATATTCCTTTCCTGAGGCTGCCGTAACAAAGTGCCACAAGCTGAGTGGCTTAAGCCTCACTTTTTTAATTTATTTATTCTGAGAGAGAGAGAGAGAGAGAGAGAGAGAGCAGGGGAGGGGCAGAAAGAAAGGGGGACAGGGGATCCCAAGCAGGCTCTGCACCATCAGCCCAGAGCCCGATGTGGGGCTTGAACTCACGAACTGTGAGATCATGACCTGAGTCGAAATCAGGAGTCGGACGGATGCTTAATCGGCTGAGCCGCCCAGGGGCCCCAAACCTCACACATTTACCCTCTCGCAGGTCTGGAGGCGAGAATTCTCAACTCAAGGTGTTGGCAAGGCCATGCTTCTTCTAAAAGCGTCTGTGTCCAAATTTCCATTTTTTTTATAAGGACATCATCCATCACATTGGGTTAGGACCTACCTCGGTGACCTTATTTTAACTTGAATACCTCCGGAAAGACTCTGTGTCCAAATAAAGTCACATTCTGAGGTCCTTGAGGTTCGGACTTCGATACAGGAATTTGGGGTGAGACACAAGTCAACCCATAACACACTGTGACTATCATGATGGCTCTAGCAGCCGAGGTGGCTGAGGGAAGGAGGCAGGTACCCCGTTGTATGGTCAAACGGGCTCAGGGTCGTGCAGACCTGGATACAAGTCCTGACCTGGTCACCTGTGAGATGGGGCCTTCGGGAAAATACTTGCATTAATTGCTGAAAGGTAGGTCGTAACTGAGTACCTTGCAAAGTGTGATCCTTTAAAAGTACATTTATTTTATATGTGTAACAAATACGTAGTTTACAAATATTATTTTATAAAATCCTTCTAACAACCCTAGGGGGTAGATACGCTTGCCACACGGGAGGCAAACCAAAATTAAGTAACTCACCCTCAGCCACACAAGTAGCAAGAGGCAGGGCCTGGCCCAAGACCTAAGGACTTAACTCGCACTCTCTCTTCTGCTTATCAACACCAGGGCGGTGGCCCCCATTCCACGCAGGAGGTCATGCCCCACTTCCCCTTGCTCAACATAGTTGGCGGGCTTCCCATCTGACTCGGAGGGAAAGTCAGGGTCCTGACCGCAGCCTAGGAGGTTGTCAGAGATCTCACCCCCGCCCGCTTGTGACTCATCTGCTGTCACTTCCCCCTCATCACTTCCGCTCCTGCCAAACTACTCTTCCTGAACACTCAGGCACTCTCCGACCCAGCCCTTTGCCTTTGCCTTTCCCTCTGGCTGTAATGCTTTTCCCGATACAGCTTCTATAGGACGTGCTTGAGTCCCTTGCCCAGAAAGCATCCAACTGTATGCCTGGCCACTCTCTCTGCACCTGATACCGTTTGTTTTCCTTCACGTTGCTTATGGCCACCTGACATAATATGTTTATTGCTTGTTTGCATGTTGCTTTTCTCTCTGACCGCCAGGGCTTCCGAAGAGAGAGTCTCTGTTTATTCACCGCTGTGATCCCAGGGCTTTGTGACTGGGTACATAAGTCAATGGCTTGGGTGATCACCACCAGGCTTGATCAGGCTTAATACATAACAGTGGTGATTTTTTTTTTTTAAATGCAGAAACCAAAAGCCATTGAAAGGGGCACAGAATTGGGTTGAGAACAAAATGATTTGGGCTGGGGGAGTTCTTTTCTTAATATTGAGGAGGATGTGCAGGCACTGAAATTCACCATGCGTCGGGCTTTCCAAAATGTACTTGGGCACAGAGCCCGGCATATAGGAAGCACTCAGTGGCTAGGGGTTGAGGAAGAAAGAACACGAGGAGAAAGAGCTAGAAAGGGAAGAACATGGGGGGAAGGAGAAGGGAAGGCCAGCAAAGGAGAAAGAAGGGGAAGGGAGGCAGCCTGCTTTGTGCTGGCAACGAAGACGAAAAGTCAGGGCAGGCTCACGAGAAGCCCACTGTATGGAAACCGGGGAGGTGCCCGTGATAAAAGCTACAGCATGACAAAGCCACTCTACTTTTCTGCCGATCTGGTCGTCTGCATGGCCCTGAGTGCCTCCCTTATTCATTTCTCCTTTATGCAGAGAAAGGATTTTCTCGGAGCCACTGAATGCCACGTTTCTACGCCAGGGGGGGCACCCAAGATCAGCAGCGAAACTCCTTAGACGTGCGGTCACGTCCGGAGGCGCTTTTTGTCCTTGGTGACACAGGGCAGTTCACTCAGCCTCGTGTCAATTCGTTTTGTCACTGGCTTGCGAAAGTCGAGATAAATTATTTTCTGATGGGCTTTTTTTTTGGTCTCTTCCTGCCGTTCTCAGCAAAGGGAAACAATAGCTTGCTAGTGACTCTGAGTCTCTGTCACCCCTATAATAATAAACTACCACACTGAAAGTCTAGCAGAGGCAACCTCACTCCGCGGGAAGTGCATTTTGGCTTGCAATTCCAAATGTTTAGAAGAAAAATGGGCCAAGCCCAGGTCAGAGCGTCTATGACCAATAAAAACCCTGCCAGCTGCCACCCTTCACTGGTCTGAAACAAGAGCCGACATTTAACGGGTAATCATGCTGCAGGGATCCTTCCTTAACCCGACCCCAGCATTCTCTTGTGGAATGTCCTTATCAGCATGAAAAGTCACCGCATTCCATACAGATCTTTCTAGCACAGGGAGTGTGAAGCGAAGTTACTATATAAGGTTATGTCCAGCCGCCAAAGGGCCACTTTCAGTGACAAAGCTTCATGTCTCAGACCGTTCTTCCCCAGCCCCCAGCCCCCCGCAACAAACCGAGAGCAAGAGGGAGAAACTTCTTGGATGAGATCGTTTGGAAGCTGGACCACAAAATGCAGAAATAGGCTGCTGTTAATGACAGCTGACGATAATATGCATTCGACATCTGAAAATACGTGCCCTTTTTTGGCATCTGGAGAGCCAGCTCTTCGGGGTCATGGTTCACAAAGGTACATTTCACGGATTGCGCAATTCAGGAATGCACATATGCACATTCACGGTAGAGATATGGGAGGGTCCCCCGATGATTACTTTGTTTTCAGAAAATTGAAAGAGGAATGAGTTCTGATTTCTAGGTAGTTTTCTAGCAACTAACTTTTCTTGTGAATTCAAGGTTCACACTGTAGAGGATGGCTGGAGGGAGGGGAGAGAGACAGGCAGCATCCATTGTATTTGATGTAGGTTATGGAGTGGAATACATCTACCTTCCATGGGATATGTTTTTAAACTTAACATGACAGTGCATTTGCATATTCTGGGAATGTACCAACTCCTCTGTTTACTCACCCAACGCTGATCTGCCCCATTCTCTGCTGCTATGAAACGTTTGGAAAGAAAAAAAGAGGTCGGCAAAAGTGATCCAGAAACGCCCTAAATAAATTGTGAGGGATAATTAAGAGGTGACAATAATACCCACAACAATCAATAATTTTGCATCCCTGGAAACGTAGCCAGAAAATAAGAAATGCAAATGCCCTCCGAGTTATTAAATAGAATAAATCTCTCAAGACGCGAAGGAAAAGATTTTCTCTATAATATAACGGGGAGGAACTTAGCATGTCTAAATCCACAAGGCTTCCATTTCCTTCGCTGCTGTGGCCTACAGCTTAGAAACTTTTGCTTAGCCCTGCACGTAGGCATGTTGCAGCAAAGATTTGCAAAAACCACTTTTACCCAACACCAACATCACCCTCGGAGATAAGAAAGTGCATACAGAAACGACTATGCTATGTTTAGGAGTTACAGGAACGACCTGACCAGAGTCCTGTTCTCAAAGATCAACTCGACCAAGGACAAAGAAGTTACACCACCTTCCTCAGACGTCTACAGATGTCAGCACCTTTGGACTCCAACCCCCTTCTGATTCCCCCTTTTGCTAACACAAAAGAAGCTCAAATTCCGTGCCTAGTCGAGGTGATTCTTTGGAGTAATGGTCTGCCACCTCTTTGGTTTGTTGGCTTTCCCAATAAAATAACTTTCCTTGCCCCAACATCTTTCCTCTTGACTTATTTATTGGCCTGTTGTGGGGCAAGTCAAATGAGCTTGGGCTTGGTTACAAGAGAAGAGAATAGAAAATCAAAATCACCCCTGTCATATTTAAAATTGTTTCAAAATTTTTTCGCTGTTAGACAATACTAGAAGATATGGATTTAGATCAAAGTGCTTTTCCAAATCATAAGAATTATAGAATTATAGAAACCATTTTGGTTTCCTAAGTGTAGAGGGCATGGTCTTCGGTGGAACTCATTTGGTTTTCTTCCCATTTCCTTTCATTCTCAAAGTCAGCAAAAGGTTACTTTCGTGAGCCCTCCCTCCACATGCATAATCATAAAACCAACCTCTAAACACATCGTAGAGAGGAGGCAATTAGGAAACCTGTTTTTAAAAGTAACTTCTCACATTGGATCTACATAAGAATTATTTTCTATCTCCACAAACTAAGTTTCCTTCACGTTACCATTAGTGAAAGCAAAACATGATGAAAATTATCCCAAGAATATAGGATTCATCGTGCAGAACTGGGATCAACAGAGAAGAAAAGATGATCAGAGAAGTCTCTTAGCGAATTCTCCCCAAGTCATTGGTGAAAATAGAAATTACGTGCATTGGAATCCAAGGCATTCATCTTGGGAATCTCCAATACGACAGACCATGCCTTATACACATTCAAAACATATTCAATTAGTTCTGAATCTATTTAAATGAGTAGAAATGAACTTCTACTGGGGGCGGGGGGAAGCATATGCTTGGAAATACCCAGATTCAGATAAGAACATGCAAAAGCCTAGATGAGTAAACCAAGATTTACTGACCATCTGTCTACTAGATACCTACTTCTTCAAGGTATGTAAATCGCAAGGCCCCCAAAGTATGCTGGTCAACTAATGTAATCAGTGGTTTGGTATTGACTTCTATGTTTATATCGCTCAGTCTGAGCTAGGCATGCGTTAGGTAAGGTTGTTATGCCAAGGAATAGGAGTTTCCTGACGTGCCCATCTTATGCAAAGACATTTTTGAGGGGGTTATTAAACGATAGTAATATTATAAAGTAGAATACAGAAGTCAGAGGAATTTTTAAATAAAACAAAAAGAATTCATAGCAATTTCAGGCATGAGGCAGAGTTTGGGGGGTTATGTGTTCATTCTCTTTGGTCCGAGGGAGTCTTTGGTAGAAAGTGTAAGAAGCGTATCTCTGGGTAAACTTTCAATGGATCTGGAACCCTCGGTAGGAATATATGCCAGATGCCTAGAAAGAGCGAGACCACATAACAGTTTTTCTAGACTCTGGGTTCTAGACTTCCTCAGAGCTCACCACCCATTTGTGTTGAACTGAGCCCACTTCATTCTTGTGGAGTCTTGGTGTTATGGACTGAAACGTTTGTGTCTCTCCAAAGTTCCTATGTTGAGCCCCTAATCCCTCACGTTGAGCGTGATGGTATTTGGAGGTGAAAACTTTGGAAGGTGGTTAGATGATGAGAACAGAGCCCTTCTGTTGGGGTTATTGTCTTTATCCTAAGAGATAAGACAGGGTTTGCTTTCTTGTTCTCGCTCCCTGCCATGAGAAGGCACAACATGAAGACAGCCATCTGCAAACCAGGGAGAGGTTCTGACCGGAGCCCTGGCATGCTGGCACCCTGATCTCTGACTTCCAGCTTCCAGAACCATGAGAAACAAATTTCTGTGCTTAAGGCTGCCCAGTCTGTGGTAATTTGTTATAGCAGCCAGAACTGACCAAGACACTTGGTCTCCAACATTCTTCCCTCTTCTTCCCCATCTCATGCTTTGGCTTCAGAATTGGATTTGGAACTCTCCATCTTTGACCATCCTCCCTACTCTGTGTATATTGAAGGTAAATAGGTTCCCGTGTCTTGCCATAGTCAGTCCAGTCCCCAACCTACCTGAGAATGGTGATAAGACAGCACAGCACTGATATAGGGAAGCGAAGGTTGGGCTCTGCACTGGCAAATCTACCAGAAGGGCCAAATGTGTCCTATATATGGGTTTTATAATTTCCACTCAAATATCTGGATATAGTATGCTCAAATTGTTGTGTAATGTGGAAAAAAGCAAAACTTCTGTTAAAAAAAATGGTGAGTTTATTCACCATGAAAAGGCAGGAATGTGTTTACATCGAATTTTCTTTGGGTCTCTCCAAGTGCTGCTTTTAAATAGTCACTATCTTCAAATGTGCCCCTTAGGGTAGGAAGGGAACTAACATTCACGGATTTCCACCACACTGTGCCAGGAATTAAGCACCGTCTTAAGATATATACTATATTAATATGTATGTATTAATACATACTAATATTATACATACTATAATAGTATCACCAAGGGTTATTTTTAGCACCATCTCACAGATGAGTAAACTGAAGACCAAAAAAGACTCAAGTCCAGTTCTTTCTGGCTCCAAAGTCTGAATCCATGGTCTTTCTACATTATATTGCCTCTCAAAAGACATCATCCCTTTTTTTTTTTTTCATGCCCAACACAGGCTCGAACTCACCATCCTGAGATCGAGACCTGAGATCAAGAGTCAGGTGCTAACCAACTGAGCCACCTGGACACCCCTCCAAAGACATCACTCTTAAGTTTGCTCCAGTTCCCAGGTAAGACTTAAAAGCTTAAAAAAATCAATCCTCTGCCTCTGCATCTCACGTGACACAGAAATCCCCCTGCAGTGTCCAGATTACTTAGCCTCCTTAACATTCCTTAGGCTTGGGATACCTCTGTCAACAGAGAGCTCACTACCTTAAGAGACAGTCCATTCCACCATCTGGCAGCTCCAATTGGTTCTGGTAAGTTGATTCCACTCAATGTTTGTGCAAACCCATTAAGGATTATGGGCTTAGGAAACAAGAGGAATAAGGGAATGTAATTTTTTGGTGATATTTACAGCTGAATGACGGATTCTGAATTTTAAATAGATTTTTTTAATAGACTTGTTCTTTAGCTGAATTCTGTGTTCCTGAATTTTTGACAATCTTGGCATGTCTTCTCAGACCCCCCAAGACTAGGTTAGGGGTGTCTTTACGTGCTTCCACAGCATCGAAGACCAGCACCCATCACAGTTCATAGCGCACCAGGTGAACGCTGACACTTTAAGATCTGTCACCCACGGCGTCTGTGAGGCGTGCAACTCTTGATCTCAGAGTCATGAGTTCAAGCCCCAGTCAGTTAAGCGCCTGACTCTTGGTTTAGGCTCAAGTCATGATCTCACAGTTTTGTGAGTTCGAGCCCCACGTCAGGCTCTGTGCTAGCAGTAAGGACCCTTTTTGGGATTCTCTCTCTCTCTCTCTCTCTCTCTCTTTCTCTCCTTGCCCCTCCCCTGCTCATGGTGTCTCTGTCTCTCTCAAATTAAATACATAGACTTTAAAAGAACAAAACAAGACAAAAAACCTTTGCCTAGACTAGTCCAAGGTTTCAAAAAATAATAAAAAGAAGGTTGAACTAAAATCTCTGTCACTCTTCCATTTTACTACAACCATCCTTGAATGCAAAGAGCTGAGTTTGATTCTTTTTTGTCGAAGACCTAGCCCCATCTGGCAGATAGTAGGGACAAAAAAAACTTTTGTTGGAGGAATGAATATACCTCTTCTCTTCACTAAGTTAACCATTTCAATTTATTTGTGAAATCCCGTTTTGAGACCACACCCACCCCCACCCCCACCTTCTTTGGATTATCTCTAGCTCCTTAAAAAGATGGAGGCCAATCCTGAGAAAATCACTTTAACCATGACCCATGACCTGATAGAGTGCACCGTGTTATCTCCTGCTCGGGACACCAACCTACCCTTCCAAGGTGATGGAGTTTTGCTTAGTTTCCAGCGCACTCTGTGCGGGATCCAGTGAGTTCACAGTACTCGTCGTGATGATTGTGAATTATGAGCAAGAGAGATAGTGGACAAGGATGCAGCAGATGGCATGCTTTTGGATTGGTAGGCCCCCTCCTGTGCCTTTCTGTTGTAGATGTTGAGGATGATCTTTTATTACTCATAACCTTTGTTATTTGAACCACGAAGATGATAGAGTATTCTGAAATGCCATGGACAATAAGTAATCACGGTTTTGATAACTGTTACAAAGCATGAGTACTTCTTCGAGCTCAGGGACGATTTCTGGTCATCTTTGTCCTCCAGCAGCGTGACTGCCACCGGCAAAGATATCCAGGTGTTGACCACGTCTCACAACCTCTATTGTAACATCCTGGCTGGGAACCGTCATCATCTCGCCCCTGTGTGAATACAACAACTTCTTAATTGGTCTCCTTGTTACTGCCATTCATCGGCCTCTGTGATGATTAATTTTATACATCAAATTGCCTGGGCCACAGTACCCGGGAAGTATTTGGGCATTTGGTCAGGCAGTATTCTAGATTTTCCGTGAAGGTAATTTTTGGATGAGATTAACATTTAAATCAGTAGACTTGGAGCAAAGATGGTGGCCTTCTGGGCCTCATCTAATCAGTTGAAGGCCTTATGAGAAAGACTACCCTTCTTCAGAGAAGAGGGAATTCAGCCAGCAAACTGCTTTCATACTCAAACCTCAATTCTTTCCTACATCTCCAGCCTTCCAGCCAACTCTAGATTTTGGATTTGTCAGCCTTCACAATTGCATGAACCAATTCCTTACAATAAGTCTATTGTATGTGTATAAATATCCTACTGATTCTGTTTCCCTGGAGAACCTTGACTAATACGGCCTCCAACAGTCTATCTTCAATGCAGCCATCAAAACAACCTTTTAAAAGCTAAGTCAGGAACTGTCTACCCTTTGCTCACAACCCTCCGGTGGATTCCTATTTTACTCCGAGAAAAAGCTATGCCTCCTACAAAAGCCTCTATGTGATTTGTCTACCTGGTACTTCTATGGTCTAATCTGCTACCCTTACCCTTGCTACTCTGCTGCAACCACACTGGCCCCCTTGCTACTCTTTGAGGTTCAGATTATTTGTACTTGCTATTGCGCTGCCTAGAATATTCTTTCCATGGAAATCTGCCTGGCTCTCTCCATCTCTCCTCACTTTCTCAAGGAATTCTTCCTTTAATCACTACTTCAAGCACACACACACCCTCCTCCAACTCTCCTTGCCCTCCTTAGGTAGACATATTTTTCTCCGCAGCACTTGTCGCCCCCTAACACGTTCTATCATTTACTTCTTTCCTGCTGGCTCTCTCTTGTCACTGCTGTCATGGAGGCTGCACGAAGGCAGGGATCTTGTGTTCCAAGCCTCCTAGAGACCTTCAGGAAATATTGAACAAACAAATGGATGAATACTTTTTGCCCTCTCTGAAAAAAAAAATTACTCTCTAAAAAAAAAAATTCTTCTAGTGTCTCCATTTTAGCAAAACAAAGCAAGACAACAAAGACCAACCGTGAACCTTTTCCAGGGTTCCATTCTCAGTCCTCTGTCCTTAGCACTCTGTCCTGGCTTCCTGGGTGACTTTGTCAAAACCCAGGGTTTCAGTAACAAGGCACGCACTGATGGCGTCCATGGGCGTCATGATCCCTGGACAACCCTACACATCCCTCCCCTACACTTCATAAACATCTCAGACTCAGTGTTTCCAACAGCGAAGCCATTGTCATTCCCCTCAACCTACCCTTCCTGAGTGTTGCTGGTAGGTGACACCTTTGTCCACCCAACTCGTTCCAGCTGGAAACCCACGTTCCCTTGTACGTCTCCCCACCTCCTCATCCCCAAATACACATTTGCGTGACGTTCTTTCAATTTTACCCCCTAAATCACTCTCAAACCCATCTTTGCTTCAGAGGCCCAGTTAAGACTCTCACCAGTTTCTGTCTGTAGTACCACCTAACCCCTAATGGCCCTTCCTTCCTCTTGTCTTCTCCCTACCCCCCCGATCTTCCATGGCCGCCAGAGGCAGTCCTTCCAAAATGCAGACCAGATCTTGTCACACCCCAGCTTAAAAAACCGTCCCTCGGCTCCCCACAGCATTAAGAAAGAGTCTAGGGGCGCCCGGGTGGTTCTGTCGGTGAAGCGTCCGACTTCGGCTCAGGTCATGATCTCGAGGTTTGTGAGTTCGAGCCCCACATCTGGCTCTGTGCTGACAGCTCAGGGCCTGGAGCCTGCTTTGGATGCTGTGTGTCTCTCTCTCTCTGCCCCTCCCCTACTCACACTCTGTTTCTCTCTCTCTCCACTCTCTCTTCAAAAAAAAATATTAAAAAAATAATTTAAAGAAAAATAGAATCTAAACTCTCTTATGATCCCAAGCCAGCCTGGTTTGCCCCCGCAACACCCCTGACCTGTACGTTCCCCATTCCAGACAGATCGCAGGTCCCAAAGCACTGCCTCATCAGGGTTTCTTGCCTTTATTCATGCTGACGCTCCTGCCTGGAATACGCATCTCCCTTTTATTTACACAGCGAACCTGTACTTAAGACTTCACCTTGAGTGACTCCCCCGTCAGGATGATTTAGAAACCCTGTCTCTGAGTGTGCACAGCATCACACGTATAGTACGGCCAGCACCTGGCATCCATTACCCTGAATTGGAGCTGATTTACTTACTTCCTCCGTCTTCCTCAACTTTACGTTTGTTTTTTTTTAAGGGCAAGGAATATATCTTTATGAATTTTTTATCTCTCATGCTTAGCTCAGTTCCTGGCATAGAGTAACTGTCCAGTAAATCTTATTTAAATGAACTAACTGATTATCTTGTCCATTCCCAGCATAGCATAAAGCTAAATAAATTGTAATTAAAGGCAATAGATGGACCGTGACACTCAGGGCAGCTTGAGATGAACTGAGAGCGAGGGCACTTATCCCGGGAGCCTGGAGAAAGGATTCTACCATGGATAGAGTAAGGGCTCCTCCCATATCTCCACTGGGGCCATGGGTCAGAAATGGCAAGAGTGATTCAGAGCTATGATGGGGGTGGCCAGTGACAGTGGGGGAGATGGAGAGAAAAGAATGGTTTGGAGCAGGGAGTTGTGTCTGTGTGACAGAAATGACAGTTCCCATTATCAAGAAGAATAGTAGGGATATTCCAAAGTGGGGGTGGGGGTGGGTAGAGAGAACAGGACCAGTGGCCTCAGAGAACTGGAATGTTTGCCACAGAGAATGTCTGGTTGATGCCCCAAAGACCCTTTTGGAGTAATGATAGGAATGGGCAGACTCAGATTCTCTTGGTTCTTTCTTGTGGGCTAAAGAGCCAAAGATTCCTTTTAAGGTGTGCAAGGAAGGTGCATGGATTAAGTGTCTACATAGAATGCACTTTCCAAAGGCAAATCCATTGAGCTCACATCTTGCTCTACCAGAGGAAGAAGAAGCAGGAAAGAAGAAAAGAAGTAGAAAAGGAGAAAAGAAGTAGAAAAGTATGTGTAAATGGGAGTGAAACACTAATTGTCCAAGTGGAGGAGTGGGTATAAAGTCGTGTGATCCACTAAAAATGGGGATGGGATTACCTTCTCGGAGTCACTGACCACATTTTTTAACACAGAAAGGTCAAGAACAGAGCTCTGTGCCCCACGACTTCCTTTCGGCTCCACAGCAAGTCAATAACTCCCCTTGAGAGCAGTGTCCCCACACACTTCCAAATGGTCTGACCATCACACCGCCCTCATCACCATCCAGCCTTAGTCGCAAGACTATTACAAGCGACCTTATCAAATGACCAGCTGAAATGTGATTCCACTTTGTTTATGGCAGTGGATTAGAACCTCTGCAAAGGCGAATGGGGGTAGCTATCTGGATAAGTCTCTGAACCTCTGTTTTACCCAGAAGAGCTAGGGAATTCTTCTAGGAACTTTATATGTTCAGACTTGAAGGGTTTCGCCGATTTTTTTTTTTTTTGAGGTATGTAAACCAGTTATGTATGGCATCGATCAATGTAGCCAGCTAATTAAAAAAGAAATTAGGAGAGTTTAACACAATCTTCTTTATTGTGTGTATTTTGGTTCATGATTTCCCATTCCAAGGATAACCAGTAGAGTGAAAATAACAAGACTTTGGAGCCAGATAGATGCATTCTGTGGGGCAGCTTTTCTGCTTGCCAGCTATATGAACCCTAACCAAATTACTGAACTTTGAGCCTCAGTTTCCTTATCTGTAAAATGTGTATAATGTAATATGCATAATATTATGTATAATAGTAATTAATTGTGTTATTACGTGGGAGGCGCCTGGCTGGTTCAGTCGGTAGAGTATGAGACTCTTGATCTCAGGGTTGTAAGTTTGAGCCCTTTGTAGGGTATAGAGATTACTTTGAAAAAAAAACAAAAGCCTTAAAAAATAAAAAAAAAATTAAAAATTGTGTTATTGTATAGATTAAATTAGATGTAAGTTCTAAAAGAATCTTGGTACATCGAATTTTTTTAATTAGTCAATTGTAAAAAAAATTTTTAAACTATTGACATCTCGTCTGCATGATGTTTGGGTAGCTATACAATTCAGAATCCTCACTTCGCCATTTTGATGATCTGGATGTTTTCCCATTTCAATTATCTGGCCATTCTATATTCTCTGTGTACTTATACTGCATATATTTACTGATATATGCCAGGCAAGAGTCTAGGCACTGAGGGTACAGGAGTGAATGAAAGAGATTACATCCATGCTCTCATGGAACCGATAATCTAGGAACTAAATGAGGTCAATTTTGGAACAAGTGCCGAAGACTAGCATTGATTTCATTACCCAGAAATAACATTTATCTGCAGTTAGAGATGAATGCTTATTTCTAACACCTGGATATTCCTGACTGACTTCCCTTCTATCTTGTGTCCATTTTCCTCTTGAGATGTTGTGTCCCTTTTCCAGCGTAAAGATGGTTCATCTTTATGGAAAGGACAGAAGCAAAATCAGAGATGCATAATTCCATCTTCCTTGTTTCCTATGGTAATACTCTGGAGGTTCTACACAGTATTTGTCCTTTGTTCTTCTTGGTGCCCTGGACAGAGTTTTCAAAGCTCCTTCGGCTTCTAACCCAGCTCACCCAAAGAAGAGTCCTGACACTTACTGGTTTCACTCCTTTACGTTTGTCTTTTGTAGCAAGTCCTTTAAAATCTGAATTTAATAATAAATATCTAAGCTCATCAGAGCCCTCCTGGCTTGTCATATTGGTTGATGCAATGCCAATCTCTTTACTTAATTTTGTCATGCATCTTCTCTCTCTCTCTCTCTCTCTCTCTCTCTGTCTGTCTTGAGTCATATACTCTTTTAGGTCTCTGGCTAAAGCACTGAAATTTTGTATTGGCCTTCCTAAAATCTGAGCTCATAATGATTCTTTAGACCTGTGCCAGCCGATGTTAGCCATATATGCAATACGAATTCTCCAGATCTCCTATTTAAAAAAGAAAAGCTGAAACAGGTAAAATTAATGATATGTTTTATTTAACCTAATACATCCCAAACATTGGCATTTTAATGTGTAATTAATAAAAAAATTGTTAAATTAAAACAATTTTTTAAAAATATTAATGAGGGTGTGCCTGGGTGGGTTGAGTGTCCAGCTGTTGATTTTGGCTCAGGTCATGATCCCAGGGTCTTGGGATTGAGCCCTGGATGGGGCTCTGCTCTGAACATGAAGCCTGCTTAAGAGTCTCTTTCTCTCCCTCTGCCCCTCCCCCCAACTCTCTCTGTCTCTCTCTCAAAAAAAAAAAAATTATTGAGATATTTTACATTCCTGTTTTTGCATGCTAAGTCCTCAAAACCAGGCATCTATTTTGTACTTATAGCACATCTCAATTCAGACTAGCCCTATTTCAAGCATTCAATAGCCACATGCCCCTACTGGCTACCATATTGCCCAGCATCGCTGTAGACCCATCATGCTATGCATGCTTCCTTTTAATATTAAATTAATCGCTTTACATCAGTGCATTTAGTTTGTAAAAATTTAGCAAAGGATAGAAGCCCTTTAAGATCTACAACTGAGCCAGTCTGAAGTAGTTGGACAGTATTATCTGTTCAAATCTCATGATTTTTGCTTCCTCTATTTCTCATAATTTGTATATTAATGTACCTGACAATATCATCTGAAATAATCATCACCTTAGTGGGGGCGTCACTAACCGTTTCTGCCTCTCTCTCTGCTCTCCATTGCCTTTCATCTTCAGTGTCTTAGCTTATCATTAAGATAAAAAGATAATGGATTAATCTAGCCTTAAAAGATATCAGGAAAACAAACAAATTGGAAAATGTTTGATCTCATGAATAAGCAAATACATGCAAAATAAAAGAACGATTGGGAGCTATTTTGCCTGTTAAATTAGTGACTTATTTTTATATTTTTTAAACGTTTATTTATTTTTCAGAGAGAGAGAGAGAGAGAGAGAGCAAGCACCCAGGGGAGAGGCGGGGGGGAGGGGGGGGGCGGACAGAGAATCCGAAGTAGGCTCCTCACTGTCAGTACAGAGCCAGACGTGGGGCTCAAACCCACACACCATGAGACCTGAGCCAAAGTCTGAGGCTTAACCGACTGAGCCGCCCAGGCACCTCAGTGATTTATTTTTAAATGACAGCACCTGCTGAGGATAAACCTTGTAAACTCTTTCTCACACACCATTGTTGATATTGTCACATCCTTTGAAGAAAGCCCTTTGACAGTGTGAGTCAGTGATGTTAAAAAAATATTCATTCCTGTATATCATCCTACAGGAAATTTGTTCTATAGGAATTGCCAGGGATATTGACCATGAATTCACATGGAATGCTTACTCCAGAATTATTTATAAAAGCAAAAAGTGAAAACAACCTCAACGTCCAAATGGAAACGAGATAAGTAAATTACAGCACATTCATTGGGCACCGTATTAAATATGGAGTGAAATTAAGCTCATGAAAACCTTTCAGCAGGAAAAATATAAGAATGGCACGTTAAGCGAAAAGCACACAGCGAAGTTTTATACACATAGAAAAATCTATTAAAATCGTACGCAAGTCAAAGAAAGATACTAGAAAGTAATATTTAAAAACAAAATCAACGGGGACACCTGGCTGGCTCAGTGTGTGAAGCATGTGACTCCTGATCTCTGGGTGGTGAGTTCAAACCCCACATTGGATGTTGGGATTACTTAGAAACAAAATCTTAAAAAAAGACGAAAACAATGATTTATTTGGGTACTAGGATATAGATGATCTTTTCTACGCACCCATGCTCCATGTATGTATACATTTTACAAGTTATTCATACGATGTTAAGGTGCTGCAGAAGCATTCAGTTTCCAGCAGCCCAAGAAAGGGCCTGGGTCGTGTTCCTAATGAGCTGTGAGGCCCGAGCACACAGAGTGCTTCTTAGCCTCAAGTTTCTTCTCTACAAAATGAAGAACAGAGCAAAGCGACCCTGTGACTTTTCCAGCTCGAAAAGTCTATGATTTCACAAAAGCATGGGCCAAATGAGGTGGCGTGCCAACCTGGGTCCCTGTTTTCCTGTTTTCCTTGGGGACTGGTGGAAAATGGAAGATATTTCAACAAATTCAAATCCGTGTCGTTGAAATAACAGACCTAAACGTGTGTGTACATCAGCTTGTGTCTTCCTTTCCTCGCGCAGGAACAGTTAGCTGAGAATCACACTTGAGAACAACATTTCTTGGGGGTGTTTTAAGACTACTGCCGGCGTTATGCATCCGTCTAGTGGTTTCTATGATTCCGTGTTTCTGCGCTCTTTTTTTTCTGATTTGGTTATCAAAGCGTGGACATTGTCAGGACGATGCGTAGAAGTTCTGTGTACAAAACGGTAAAAAAAATGCCGGGCATCATGAGTTTTAAATACTAAAAATAGGGGCCATGTTTGACTACCAATTCGCAAGGCCTTGATTCTGTTGAGTTGTAACACAAATTTGGGTTTTCACGCATGACTTAATTTATTCAAGAGATGGTTCCGTTCCAACCGATTTCGAATGTCATGGGCGTCCGCCGACTAAAAAATAAAATAGGAATGTTACCTCGAGGGGTTTACAATTTGAGGAGGGGTGTAGAAGGACACTAACGAAGCCAACAAATAGATAAACAAAAAAACATCTATGATAAGTGTGAATAGAAGGTGTTAGGTGCCGCAAAAAGGACTCTCCTTTTTTTTCTGAAGTTTTTATTTAAATTCTAGTAGTTAACACACGGCGTGGTGTTACTTCCAAGCGCACCATGTAGTGATTTGACATTTCCATAGGGCACCTGGTGCTCATCACGACAAGTGCCCTCCTCCCTCTCGGTCACCTGTTTCACCCACCCCCCACCCCTCCTCTCTGGTCACCATCAGTTTGTTTTCTAGAGCTAAGAATGTCTTTCTCGGTTTGCCCCTTCCGCTCTCATTTTTTTTCCCTTTGCTCACTCGTTTTGCTTCTTAAATTCCACACAGGAGTGAAATCATATGGTATCTTCCCTTCTCTGACTTATTTGGCTTCAGATAATACTCTCTAGTCGATCCGTGTCGTGGCAAATGGCAAGATTTCATCCTTTTTGTGGCTGAGCGATATTCTATTTTACATATATATTTATATGCATATGTATTTAGATATGTATGTGTATGTGTGTGTACGTGTGTGTGTGTATACACCACATTTTCTTAATCCACACATCAGATAACGGACATCTGGGCTGCTTCCCCATCTTGGCGATTGTACATAATGTTATAAGGAACATAGGGATACTTATATCTTTTTGAGTTAGTGTTCTCATATTCTTTGGGTAAATGTCCAGTAGTGTAATTGCTGGATCATAGGATAGTTCTGGTTTTAACTTTTTGAAGAACATCCATACTGTCTTCCAGAGTGGCTGCACCGGTTTACATTCAGTGCATGAGGGTTCCTTTTTTTTCTCCACGTCCTCACCGACACCTGCTGTTTCTTGTGTTGCTGATTTTAGCCATTCTGACGGGTGTGAGGTGATAACTCATGGTAGTTTTGATTTGTATTTCCCTGACGATCAGTGATGATGAGCATCTTCTCATATGTGTGTTGGTCATCTGTATGTCTTCTTTGGAAAAATGTCTATTCGTGGCTTCTGCCCAGTTTTAATTGGATTATTTGTTTTTTGGGGTATTGAGTTGTATACGTTCTTTATATATTTTGGATACTAACCCTTCAATGGATATGTCATTTGTAAACACGTTCTTTCATTCAGTAAGTTGTCTTGTAGTTTTGTTGATTGTTTCCTTTGCTGCACAGAAACCTTTTATTTTGATGTAGTTTAAATGGTTTATTTTTGCTTTTGTTTCCCTTGCCTCAGGAGACACATCTAGAAAGAAGTTCCTATGGACCATGTCAAAGAGCTTACTGCCTATGCTCTTCTCTAGGATTTTTATGGTTTCAGGAAAAGGACCCTACTTTAGACTGCATGGTTAGGGGGTGCTCTCTCTGATTAATGACCACCATTACTGAGAGAATGAGGGAGAGAGGGAGCCAGCCAGATAGAGGTGGCAGAAAAGATCCACCGACAGAGAGCAAGCAAGCACAGACACTCCTAGGGGCGATAACTGATGTTGTTATCTCCCAAATAAGCCATCACTTCTTTAACGATAAACTCATGTATTAGAATGTAGTAAAAGCAGATTCAATATATATTTTGGTCTGTTTTTACGCTCCATCATCTTGCTCCCTTATAGGGATATATATTTGCCAATAATAACATATTTTAATTATTCTTCATAATATTTGGCAGGGATAGGCACCTTTCATTATTCTTTCTTCAGAATCTACTTGGTTATTTTTCCACTACACTTAAAATTACTTCATACAATTGCAAAAGTAATTTCCTCTGGTGTTTCTATTGAGATCACATCAAACTTATGATTTAATTTTGAGGAAACTGAACTTTACACTATTGAATCATCCTACCCACGAATAGAGTACATCTCTCCATTTGGACAGGTATTGTTTTTAATTATTCAGTAGTATTTGAAAGATTTCTTTATAAAGATCTACTACATTTCTTATTCTCTTTATTTCTTGCAATTTTACAGGCATTACAGTGATTTTTCTAATAGATTTTCTAACTGATTTCTTGTATAAGTAGTTAATTGATTTTAATATGAACTTCATAGCTTATGGAAGTTCATTTATTGTTTTTAGGGTTTCCAGATAGACAAATCATAGAATCTATAAATGTCAATATGTTTCCTTCATCTCCTCCTAGTTTTTACTTCTCATTTCTTTTTTCTGCCTAAATGTACTTATTCTTCAGAATAGCATTAAACAGTGGCGATGATTCTGGACACTCATATGTTTGTGACGAACGTATCCATCTAGGGGCATCTGGCTGGCTCAGTCCATACAGCAGGTGGCTCTTGATATCAAGATGGTAAGGTTCAAACCCCCACCTTGGGTACAGAGATTACTTAGCCAATACCGTCATAGAATGTAGGAGAATGACACAATGCATTTTCATGTTGGTAACACCGTGGTAAAATTTGGAGCTCTCCCTGGTACAAACCCCACTTGGTTGTGGTGTGTATTCTTTAAAGATGGACCTTGACCTTATTAACTACTATTTTATTTATGACTTTTTTAAAGTGTATTCATTTTTGAGAGAGAGAGAGAGCATGAGTGGGAGAGGGGCAGAGAGAGAGGGACAGAGGATCTGAAGCAGGTTCTGCACTGACAGAAGGGAGCCCATGTGGGGCTCAAAACCACAAACTGTGAGGTCATGACCTGAGCTACAATTGGACCCTTACGTGGCTGAGCCACCCAGGCACCCCTTATTTATGACTGTCATCTTGCTTTCATAAGGTATATCTGTTATCAGTGATAAGCTAGTTTCAAAAAACTTAGACAAAAAAGTTTTTCCTCAATGCTATGAAATAGTTTAATGATGTGAAAATTGTATGTCCTCCAAATTTTGGTAGAATTCAACTCCAAAACTAACGGGGCTTGAAACATTTTTGCTGGAAAGCTGACTCGTTAACAACTTCGAAAGGTTTTAACCTGTGGTAATCGGCCTGTCTTCATTTTCTAACATTCCTAGGATCAGTTTTGGTGGTTTTGTTATTACAGCAAATAATGAATTTGTCCAGACTTTCAAATTTATTTTCACAGAGTGAGACAAAACTTTTATGTTTCAGTTTCTTTACTATTTGTGGTTATTTCTCACTATCAGTTTTTTTGCAGGTGTATTCCTTCTTTTATAGATAGTGGTTTTTTTTTTTTCTCTCTTTCAAAAGGCTAGTTTTTGGTTCATTTTTTCCATGACACAGTTCTTGGGGCATCTGGGAGGCTCAGATGGTTAAGTGGTCAACTTTGGCTCAGGTCATGATCTCACAGTGTGTGAGTTCAAGCCCCGCATCGGGCCCTGTGTTGACAGCTCTGAGCCTGGAGCTTGCTTCAGATTCTCTCTCTCTCTCTCTCTGCCCCTCTCCCACTTGCTTGCTCTTTGTCTCTCAAAAAAATGAATAAATGTTAAAAAGATTAAAAAAACAAAGATGCCAGTTCTTGGTAGGCTGTCTCATACTGTTTTTAATGAGAAATTAATAGTCATTCTTACCTTTGGAAAATTTTCAGCCATTATAATGTTTCTGATTTTTTTCTCTACCTTCAACTCTCTCTATGTTCTTCTGTGGCTCTAGTTACACATATGTTTTATGCTTGATATGTCTCATGGGTCACTTCATTTGTAAATCTTTTTCTGTGTTCAAATTTAGGTTTTCTGTTCCCCTCCATTAAACTTACTGTTCCCTCCTGTATTTTCCTATCTGCTGTTCAACTCACCTAGTGAATGTCTCATTTCCGATTTGTTTTTCGTTCCAGATTTTCCATGAATTAAATTTTTATGGTTTTGATTTTTCTGCTGAAATGTCCCCTCTCTTCCCTCAGTGTGTTTATGCTTTCCTTTTAATCCTCAAACAGATTTATAATACTCTTTGGAAGTTTTTATTCATAATTCCACCATCTGAGTCATCTCAGATCTGTTTCTGTTGACTTGTTTTGCTCCCGGTTATGGGTCACATTTTCTTGCTTCTTTGTATGTCTAGGGACCCTGTATTGCACGTTCGATAATGAAGCCGCTATGCTGCATAGAGTCCGGATTGTGTTTCATCCCTTTAAATAACGTTGAGCTTTATTCTGACAGGCAGTTAATTGACTGATGAATGAACATGACTTTGGCTTCACTAAGATGGCTCTAGCATGGCACTTACTCTATGGTTAGTCTAGCCCTACTGTGTGTGTGTTTTTTTTAAAACAATCCAATGATTTTAGTACATTTATAGAATGTGTCACCACCACCACAGTCCAATTTAAGAACATTTTTATCATCCCCACATGCTCCTTTGTGCCATTTACAGTTAATTAAAGTTTCTATCTTCAGTCCTAGGCAGACACTGACCTGCTTTCTGACTATAAATTTGCCTTTTCTAGACATTACATATAAATCCAATGGTTTTTGTATCTGGCATCTTTCACTTAGCGTATTTTTAGCTTTGGACATTTTATAGCATGCATCAACAATTCATTCCTTTTAATTGCTGAATGCACCATTTCCCTGTATCCATTTAGGTTTATTCCATCACCAACTGATGGACATTTAGATTGTTTTTTTTTTTTTTTTTTTTGGCTATTATAAATAATGCTGCTGTGAACACTCATGTACAAGTCTTTATGAAGACCTATGTCTTTACTGGTCTTGGGTAGATTTCTAGAAGTGGATTTGCTAGGTTGAATGGTAAATTTACGTTTAACCCTTTAGGAAACTGCCAGAATGTTACCTGAAGTAGCTGTACCATTTTCATTCCCACAAGAATACATGAGGTTTCCTGGTTCTCCACATCTTTGTCAACACTTAGTAGTATCTGACTTCTTACCACAGTCGTTTCAGCGTGTATGTAGTGCCAGGTCACTATTGTTTTTTGGTTTTGTTTGGTTTTGTTAATGTTTATTTATTTTGAGAAAGAGAGAGTGAGCAGGGGAGGGGAAGAGAGAGAGGGAGACACAGAATCTGAAGCAGACTCCAGGCTCTGAGCCATCAGCACAGAGCCCGATGCGGGGCTCGAATCCATGAACCGTGAGATCATGACCTGAGCCAGAGTCAGAAGCCCAACCGACTGAGCCACCCAGGCGTCCCTAGATTGCTATTGTTTTAACACACATTCCCCTAGCGGCTAATGATAGTGAGCAAATTTCCATGTACTTATTAGCCATTCATCTATCTTTGTAAAATAAAATGTGCATTCGAACACTATGCTCACTCTTTAGTTCAGTTGTTAGCCCTACTTTTTTTTTTTTTAGTTATTATTTTAATTCCAGTTAGTTAACGTACAGTGTAATATTAGTTTCAGGTGTACCGTATAGTGATTCAACACTGCCATACAACACCTGGGGCTCGTCATGATCTCCCTCACCTAGTTAACCTCATAACCCCAAACTCCTACCCTCTGGTAACCAAAAGCTTGTTCTATAAAGTTATGAGTCTGTTTCTTGGTTTGTCTCTTTCTCTCTCTTTCTCCCTTTTTCATTTTCTCCCTTTGCTCATGTGTTCTGGTTCTTAAATTCCACATATGAGTGAAATCATATAGTATTTGTCTTGCTCTGACTTATTTCACTTAGCATCATACTCTCTAGCCCCACAAATTACAGCGGTCTTAGAAGCCCTGATCTCTTGACATCTGTTTCCTCCACTAAGCAAAACCACTGCTCTCAATCTGGGTTAACTTCCTTGTCCTATAGTTTGGAAAGTGCCCCAGGCAGAAAGCTGAAGTGAATAGAGGAGATATCTGCATTCATGTGTTTTCCTTTTTTTAAGAACAGAAGACCTGCCTGGTATATGGTCTGATGTCTGAAAACAGCTAGCTCCTATCTTTTGTCTTTTAGGTAGTTACATCCAATAGCTGTTATATGGTCATGTCCATAACCAAAAGTTCCATCTTTATTTCAGAATGTTTATGTATTTACTTTGGGGAGGGGAGGGGCGGAGAGAGGGAGAATCCCAAGCAGGCTCCTTGCTGTCAGTGGGGAGCCTGACGTGGGGCTCAATCTCACGAACGGTGAGATCACGCCCTGAGCCCAGACCAAGAGTTGGATGCTTAACGGACCGAGTCACCAGGCACCCCAGAAGTTGCTTGTTTTTTAACACCCAAATGGTTATCTCAGAAATTTTACTCTAAATGTATATATGTACGTGTGTGTGTGTTTATTTATTTAAACACACCTTAAACTAGTCTGAAGTTTTACAAAAACATTTTGAAGACCTCAACTGCTTTTCATTTTCAAACAAATAATGCTCTCTCCTGGGGAGATTTTTAATGTTTCCATAAAACAATAATACACATCACTTTCCAGCTGAAGTTTTCACTGTTCTGGGACAACTAAGTAATGACTTACAAAAGCTTGGTTTTTTTTTTTTTAGGTGAAGTTTAAACTTATGAATCTGGATTGTTTTTGTTTTGTTTTCTATTCTAACTGCTTCATAGAAACAGAAAATGCACGCTAAAAAAACCCTCTCCCTGAGAAAGCAGATTGATGCACAAAAGGGCTGCAGTTCACATTTAAGAGGCTATTAAAAAGGAAAATAGAAGAAACCATCAGTAGCCTCATTGATCTAATCATAATGCAATTAAAATGTAAATATAGTCTGCCAGAATGGGATTATTTGTGAATGCCACATTAACAGATGGCAATGACTACAGATCAAAATACACTTTGTGTGCGGGTCTGGAATAGTGGAATGCAGAGAAGTGTGTTTGAGTCTGTACTTAGTGCGACGGATAAGGACATTTTTTTTTAACGTTTGTGCCAGATGTCACTACAGGGATTCATATCTAAACATTTTGCTGCTAACGTCCTAGAAAATCCCAGATCAGCCCACAAAGTGGAGACAAGTCAGTCAAATTCTCAATACAAGGGCTTTGAGAGATTCCAAATTAGGATCTCGGCTACAAAGACTTTGCCTAGCCTCTCCTGAAGCCAAACAAGAAAGACAATCCATGTCATTTCAACTGTCTGCAAGAAAAAATGACCTGATGGAATCCTAACTGTCCCATTTACATTCTGACAAATAACTCACCCTACCCACAAAGACTAGATATCTATGTATGTATCCATTTTATTTATCATCTATCCGTCAGTGCGTTCATATCACTAACATGATTTAGTCTAGCATTTCTGCCAATGTAATTTGTTAAAGCCGTTTGAGTTAATAACTTGAAATTCTTTATCATTTATTTTTGTTAGTGATTTATATTTCAAACTTTTTTCATTCACATGGAAAAATATAAGCATAGATTCTACCCTTTGTTTCGTAATCTCTAATCTCAAGGGGCGGGACAAAATTATTAAGATACAGTTAGTTTTGATTCATATCCCTATAGAGGAAATGTGTACTGTAATATAATTTTTAGTGGCGACTAGACAGGGTCCAAAAATGAGTTGAAATCACTGTCCAATAATTAAATGATCATATCTTGTAAATGTGAAACATGATGAAAGGTGGCAAAAAAGATTAGGAATCAGGAAATCTGAATTCCAATCCAAGCAGGACAAGATTAAATTAAGTGATTAAATCTTCATTATCTCCATTATGTTTTTCATCTAACACTAAGGGCTTTTATCGGAAAGATCACTGTGGAACGCATCTCCAAGAACTTCATTTTATGGCTTGCAACCCAGACGTTTGCACAGAATATTTAATAAGCACAAGAGGGTGCTGAAGCCAGCCCCGGAAGAGCCACACCTTTCAATACGCCTTTCCTTCTCTCTCTTTCCCTCCTTCCTTTTTCTCAGTGTGCTTTCTGAGCACGTAATGTATCTGATTGCTCCTGCAGAGGGCATTAAGATCAGTTCAAACCACAGCTTTGTTTTACCATTATTTATGAATCCACTAATTCTCAAGTTTTTCTGCTTTCCACAATGATTACAACTAGACTTGGTAGGCTTCTAACATTTCTTTTGTTTTCCTTTGGCTTAAAACTTGTCTGGAATTTTTTTAAAAAAACATTTCTCTTAGCTGTTCTTGTTGAAAGCACATTTTCTTTGTAATACATAAATCTTCCCTATTTGATGCTGGGGACAGTTACTATATATATATATATATATATATATATGCAGTTACTATATATATATATATATATATACACACACACATTCAATATAATATAATATTATAATAGATAATATTACATTGCAGTTTGGTCTCTAGCATGATTCTTGTATCTCCACTTTCAAAAAATCAGATGATGCACACCCTTTCCTGAGTTACTCGGGAGGGTCACCATTTGAGCTGACACCACATCCCTGCAGGAAGCATTCACACAGTGTCACTCTCATTAGTAATCGCATAGAGTTTCTAATATTAGTAATGACATCTTTGCGTACAGCACTGTCTGTTTTGTTAGATGATTCTAATACACGTCTTCACTGATTCTGCCTCTCAAAGCTCTTCCGAAGGGGGCATGGCGGGCACTCCTCTTTAAGAAGAAAGAAAAGGAAGATCAGAGAGAGTGAGCCACAGCGACTACAAGTAATGGGATTGAGGGGAAAACCCACATTCTACAGCCCCTGGTTCAGGACTCAGTCCAGGGGGCCATCTTGCCTCTCTGAAGAAACAGCCATTTCCTTCAGCCCTGAATGACAGTGAAAAATCTCACTGGACATCTCCATGAAAATACCTTGTTTCATATCAACTCACACGCGATCAGAACTCTTGCTCCTGGTTGGAAGAATGATAGATCTCAGAGTTGCCAATGATCTGCTAGCCTTCTGATTGGTACACTGATTGTGCTGTCTTTTTACTTCCCATTCCTGAGGCGTGACGTGAGGAAGCCATTTCAGAGAGGGATGTTTTTATATATATATATATATTTTTTTTTTTTTGGCTTTTATTATTTTTTTTATTTACATAAAAGGCAAATTTCAAAGAATGGGGGGGGGGGAAATGGTATTCCAATGTGATCCGATTTCCCTTTGACTTCCCTCCATGATGAGTTCCTAAAAACAGGTGTCCAAATTTCCAAATACCTGCTTTAATCTGCATTTGAAATGGTTTTTCTCTCTTGCATGGTTTCCGATTGTTAATACGGGAAGTGCTTGAGTTTGGGGCCCCATGTATGGGCTAATTCCCAAATCTTAAGGAGTTGGGAATAAATGACAAAATAATTGGATTATTATTCTGGGAATAATAACATGGGGATTATTATCTGGGGAATCAAGTTTTGGGAGAAGAGCTGTGAGGTATTCCATCGTTTCTATATCTTGGTTTTCAATCTCGATCACAATCTCAGTCGTTTGGCAGGTAAAAAAGCAGCTTTTCTTTTTGCCAGGCTGTCTGGCAAAATACGTTGTCGTTATCCAAAGAGAAGAAAAGGATTTTAAGGTGAGTCATCAAGATGTTAGCTCCCATGTTTTATGACTTGAGAAGAACCAAATCTGCACTTTGACAAATATAAGCTCTTACCTTAACACACTTGGGTTAGCACAGCGGCATCCAAAATAATATTCACATTTTCACATATTGACTTTAGTGAGGGAGTGCTTTGGCATTGGGGTATATTTTTGTTGGCTCGAGAATCTTCTGGAAGTCCCCAAATACTTTCTTTTGGATTACCTCAGTTCTTTTCTGCAATAACAGATTGGAGAAAGCTCACAAGCCAAGCTAAACATATGTACAATCAGAATCATAAAGTGGTCCGTCCATTTGGCGTATCAGCTCGTACCCTGACATATCTTTGTTGGCCGGTGAATCTCACCAAACTGCCATCATCGCTTTTCCTGATGTGTAGCCAATGGAGTCATATGTTGTTTGCACCTATATGTGATATAGTCTTTATTTGGGATTAAATAGCATTTACAAGAAGAAGGAGAGACGGAGAAGGAGGAGGAGGAGGAGGAGGAGGAGGAGGAGAGAGGGGGAGAAAGGAGGAAGAGGAAAAGAAGAAGCTTTGATGCAAATGAAAACAAAGATGTGTTCATGTATTTGATTATTAATCTCTTATGTAAATTTCCGACATTGTGGAGGAAGAGCTGAAGTAATTGACGAGGAAAAGAATGTGGGAACGCTTCCAGTAGACTTAAGCCCAGAGTGTGGCCTCGCACTGTTTCACATTAGAAAATGGAAGTTGTCATGGATGGAAATTATATGGTTGTTTGTGAAGTACAGGAAACGCTGAAGATCTTTCTCATGTCTTCATACTAAAACATCTATTTATAATTATTTGTTAAGAAATTTAAAGAGCCATAGTCATCTGGAGAAGCTGACAATTAGAGCAAATCTGTAGGTGATTATTAAATACCTAGCACAAACAGAGACATTTTTCTCTCTCAAAATATTGAGTGCTTATAATTATAGTTTACAAGAATAAAAGCCTCTTTCTTCTTTGCAGATGAAGATTCGAGTTTGTGAATCACTGCAAGTGTATATGCCAAGAGAATAACTGAATTTATCTTAATTTTAAACACATATGTTCAGCTTATCCAATGGTGGCCTGGTAGCTGGGAGAGAATTTTGGTAAAGAACAAGGGAGATAAATATGCATTGAAATGGGCTCAATTTTTCCGGGACCTTGGAAAAATATTTATCCATTTTAAGCCTCAGTTTCCTTAACTGAAGAAGCATGCAAACCCCATGGTGCTTAAAAAAAAAAAGAAAAATGAAATAAAAAAAAAAAAACATGTAAAGTGTAAAACATGTAAAGTGCCTTGCACACAGTACTTTTCATTTTAATATTTATTATTTCAAAAATGCTACTCAATAATTTGAATGTATAGTGGTGTTGATATAAAACTTACTGAACGTCAACATGTTCAATTTCATAGAAATTTCCAGTCCTTTTAAAGAAAATTCATGTGATATCTTTTGAGCTTTCTTTTTTTTAAATTTTATTTTTAAATGTTTTTAAACTTGTTTTTTTAACATTTATTTATGAGAGACAGAGAGAGAGTGCATAAGCGGGAGAGGAGCAAAGACAGAGGAAGACACAGAATTCGAAACAGGCTCCAGGCTCTGAGCTGTCAGCACAGAGCCCGACGCGGAGCTCGAACCCACAAACCATGGGATCGTGACCTGAGCAGAAGTCAGATGCTTAACCAACTGAGACACCCAGGCGCCCCTATTGAGCTTTCTGTTTTGTCTTTAATCTTAATTTTTATTCTATTACATAACTTGTACAAAAATATTTTTTCCTTGGAAGTATTAAAACATTACTTGTACGTGACCACTGTTCTGAGAAAAAGCTAACATCCTTTCTAAATTTCTATTTAAATTTTGGTTTTGTTCACTTGTGTTGCAAGAATACATTTCCTCTTTCTAAAGCATTAAAACATTGCTTGTTAGCAACGCTGTTAAGGGAGGCACTCATTCATCACCATGGTGGGACAAGAATAACAGTAACGTTAAAAGCAGCAACAAGAGTAATGCTGACCTGGCTGCCCCATCCTTTCCAGACTTACTCCTCCAGAGGATGTGAAAGATGTGTTACCTACGTGGTGGGGACAGCATTGGTCCACATTTTTAAGTCAAGTGGAGCCCGTTTCTTAAAAGGTTATGAGATTGAGGAACCAGTCTTTTAACTCCCTTCTCTGGCTCTGACCATTATGAGGTTATGAAGAACTGAACTCTCTTGCAGAATGTCCCCAAGGCTTGGACTGAAAGGGAGAGGGGACATGCCGGGGGTAAATGTGATGGGAGCAAGACCTCAGCAAGCCTGTTTGCTTGTGGACCTAAGCCATCGGCTCCGTTATAGCCTTCGTCCATCATAAAACTGACATTTTTGTCCCTGTCTACATATTAATCTGTTCTTGACTTGCTGGGCCCATAAAACCCGATGAATGCCCACCCCCCAATGCCTTTGCCATGATCCCCAGCTCTTCAGCTATGAGTTGTATCTTTCCATGACTTTTCCTGTGCTTCTACGTAAAGACATATGACTCCAGGGGTGCCTGGGTGGCTCAGTGGGTTAAGTGTCTGACTTCAGCTCAGGTCATGATCTCATGGTTTATGAGTTCAAGCCCCACGTCACGCTCTATGCAGACAGCTCAGAGCCTGGAGCCTGCTTCAGATTCTGTGTCTCCCTCTCTCTCTGCCTCTCCCTCTCTCTCTCTCTCAAAAATAAACAGACATTAATTTTTTTTTTTAAAGACATGTGACTCCAAACATCTGTACTCCATTTGGTTATATCTTTTCATATTTTACATATAAACTGTACCTATTATATGAGTTTTCCTGCTACTGGTTACTTTTATCTCAAGCTAGGCCCTGGAGATCTATCCCTCTGTTTAATACTTTCCTTTTTAATCACACTTAGCATTTCAGAGAAGGAATATGCCCTGGTTTATTCAGCATTATTCCATCGAAGGAGACTTAGGTTTTTTATAATTTTTCAACATAGAAAAAAACCCCAAAACAATCACACATTATTTTGGTTCCCGTTTGTCTATGTGTTTCTGTCTGTGTTCCTGCATATTGAGCATTGGTACAGAGAAGGAGGGACACAGACTGCATTTTGGGTTTTGGTGAAAACTGCTAAATTGTTCTTCTCAATGGCTGCATCAACTCAGACCTCGCCAGCCGTGTCTAAAAACAGCTATGGCCTGTCTCCATAGCCCTAGCCACACTCGATGCCATTAGGCTTTTAACATCTACGTACCTAGGGGGAAAAAATCTCATTTTAATTTTCCTTTTCTCATTTTTGTTGAAGGTGGACATTTGTAATATATACGTTGGCCATTTGTAGTTTTTCTGTGAGTTTCTTAGTCTTACCTTTTGAACATTTTCCTACTAGGTCTTTTGACTTTTTTTCCTTACCGGCTTATAAAATATTTTAAATATGTTTTGGGTGAGTATCTTTTGTGAGATATCTAAGGCAAATCCGTTCCCCAGCTGAGTTGTCTTTCTTAACATTTTAATGTTTTTACGTTGAACCAAAGTTTGGCATTTTGATGAACTTGAATTTTTAGTTCTTGCTTCTTACCTAAAAAAAAGGCTTTTTCTACCTCAGTGTCATAAAGATAATACCTTATATTTTTCCTAGTAAAGTTACAATTTCCTTTTTATAGTAATACTTTGAAATGCCATCTTAAGCATTTGAAGTCCCCAAAACATAAACTCAAAGAATTAAATTCTTTCAAACACTGTTTATAAAATAATCAAATTCTTTAAAAACATTCCAAGCATAACTTTTATAACCTAATCCTCTCAGGTACTCTGAATACTGCGCTGGGAGGCAAAAACAAAAACAAATAACCCTGAGTATAAAAATTCTCCTTATCATTTAGCCAGCTCATTAGAGGTCAAGAGTGAAGATCAGAGCATAAAGCAATGTTTGGCTGTCAGCCCATTGTCTTCTGGTTTCTTTCCAACTTAGGTTTCCCCAAAGTAAAACCAACAGGTATAATTGTAATATAAGAATGAGGCAACCTTGATTGAATACTTATTATAGGCTAGGCAGGTTCATTACTAAATACCCTAATGAGATGTCATTAGATCTTCCTGCCGATTTCTGAGTTTTGGATTATTTTTATCCCCATTTTTAGATCAGGAACTTGAAGTACAGGGAGGGTCAATGACCTATTCGGGAAAGCTTGTAAGCAGAGGAGGAAGGAAGTAATCTCAGGAACTGTCCTGGGAGCCTGCGTTGGTAGCCAGTGGCTACTTTGTATCTTTCCTTTATTTATTTTTTTTTAAGTTTATTTATTTATTTTGAGAGAGACAGAGAGAGGGAGAATCTCAAGCAGGCTCTACACTGTCAGCCCAGAGCCCGATGCAGGGCTGGGCTTGAACTCACGGAACTGTGAGATCATGATGTGAGCCAAAATTAAGAGCTGGACACTCTAATGACTGGGCCTCCCACGTGCCACCATCCACCCCTCCCCGACTTTTTATCTCCCTAAAAGGATGTAGAGTATTTACCCTCTTGGGACATCATTTTCCTCATCAATTAAATGAGAAGATTGGAGGAGCTTTTTATACCTCAATTCAGTGATTCTTAAAAGCACACCCAAGACTCAAAATAAGAAAGTGACCCAGAATCAAACCAGATCAACTATTTCCAATCACCACTTCAACTGTGTAATTTGGATGTCCTCCTGTCCAATTGGGTGTGACCTTGAAGTTTCCAGGCAGTGAGAGCAGCTCCAATTAGGACACAACCGGAGATGCTGAGAGGCACCAGCCTAATTCTGCTGGGTGGGGCTTCTCTCAGCAACCTGAGGTTTAGTGGTTCTCTAACACTGGTCTCTGGGCAGGCCTGGGCTCTGTGGAGATTCCGGCTGTGATCTTCCCTAAAGAAAACTCTCTGTGCCTCACTTCCTGCTAGATTCCACCAAGAAAAAAGGCAAGCACGGAACAGTCTCAGAAATATGTGCCTTTCCTTCAGTGGTGTACTTTTCATTTGCAAATATCACACAGCTCTTTTTGCCAGCCAGCCGACAGCCCATCTTCCTGGGGATGAACAAGAACAACTTCACTTTTTCAAACTTGGAGACAGAAGAGTTCCCGTAAGCTGTCAGCAATAACCTGTTCGGCTTATTCATTTTCCTTCTGCCTTGTCGGTTTTCCTGCAAAGCAACAACGTTAGAAAACATCGTAAACATGGGGCGGCATTTACAAAAGGGCGCGGGTGGGTTTTAGCGGAGTCGCAGACAAAGATCTGACCGTGGTCTTGCACAGGGAAGGTGCTTGTAAGTATTTGCTGGATGACTGTTGGCATCTGCCCTGTTGCAAAGCATCCCAACTCACTTAAAAACTCGAGTCATCAGTGCTAACATTTATTCAGATGTTTCTATGCACCAGGAATTGTTAATTTCTGGGTACTTACTATATTTTTAACTGAGATATAACTGACAAATAACATTGTGTACGTTTAAGGTGTGCGCTGGGTTAACTTGATACGTTTGCATATTGTGATGCGATTGCCGTTGTAGCATGAGCTGACACTTCTATCACGTCATGTGATCAGCATTTCTTTTTTGTGGTGAGAACAATTAAGATCTAGTCTCTTAGCAACTTTGGAGTTTATAATACAGGATTGCTGACTATAATCACTATACTGTGCATTACGTCTCCAGGACTTACGCATCAACTAGTCGCAAGTTCGTACCCTTAAACAACATCTGCCCAACCCTCCATTCTACTGTGGCTCCATTCTACTGTTTTTTCCAGTTCTGCTTTTTTAGATTCCACATGTAAGTGAGATAATACAGTATTTGTCTTTCTCTGTCTGACTTATCTCAGCATAAGGCCCTCAAGGTCTATCCATGTGGTCATAAATGGTAGGGTTTCCTTCTTTCTCATGGCTAGACCGTACTCCACTATATATATCTATATTTATATATAATGATAAAACAATAATGGTTATTATTATATATAAAGATCACATTTTCTTCATCCATTCCTCCTTTGATGGACACTTAAGTTGTTGCCATAAATCTTGGCTGTTGAGAATAATGGTGCAGTAAGAGGCATGGGAGCACTTACCGTTGCCCTAAATGACAGATAAGAAAATTGAGGAACAGAAAATAATTTGATAATTAGCCGGGAAATTGTGGAGTTGGGATGTGAATTTAAGCATTCTGTTCTTAAGATTACTCGTTTCCATACGCAAGATGTTACATGCCTCTACCCGTAGTACCGAAAAGAACTAAGACTGAAGCTTCTGTTTCGATTTGACAAACAGGTAAACTCTAGAACATATAACACCTACGCTAATAATAATCTATGGGCCTGGAGATACTCTTTGCACATTCACTCTTTCTTGTTCATATTCCATACGGTCATACATTTGTGGGACGATTTACAGCAGTTAGGAATGCAATCATTGGCCACTGGAATAAGTCCTGAGCAGAGACTGAACTGAAGTTCAATCACACTCCAGCCAACAGATCTAAGTGGCCCCTAACACCGGGCTAAATTTTAATGAAATGTGCAGGTTTTACACATCAGTTACACCATATTACAAGTCATTTACAAACACACTCAGAATGTATGCCATATGCTGAAGAGGAAGTTATTGAAGTAGCAAGAGTAAAAACAGCAATGAAAGCTTTAAGTGCTTGTAAGAGACAATAACGAAAATATGTTGTGAAATATTGGCTCTAGTTCAGCTGAAACGCTAAGGAACATAGGACTCTCCCTATAGAAGAAACTTTAAATGTTTTGACGCCTCAATCTGTTTTGTCTTCCAAATCCCTCTTTTTTTTGAAGGATTTAGAAAAATGACAACAAAGAGTTCACAGGAATTTGTTTAGTTACAAAACAAAACAAACACAACATTTTCTAGGATAGGCCCCTGGGGTCCCTGTGTCAGTTCTGATCTTTATCTCTATTTAAAGAACCTTCGTGGGCATTGACCTGAAGGCATTCAGGGTTGCTTAAGCATCAAAGAGGATTGATGTACCATGTACTAAACATTTTACAACTATTTCCAACAGAGGCTGAAACAAAGAAAAATATCTTTTATCAAGCATTTAACTTTGTGGTCATTCACCAAAGGAAGTCATTAGTGATTTGGGTCTGAAATTAATTTTTAAAAAGGTGAGTTTTAAAAGTTATTTTTTCTCCCATAGATTACTTCCTGAGGTTCAGTTTCTTACAGTCAACATTATGAGTTCAAAAAGTTGCAGCCCCTTGTAGACTATGAAATGGTGCAAGTTATTTTATCAGAATAGTTAATATACTTTCGATGAAGGCTGGATCTTTCAATAATTATTATAATGGTACATGGTACATTGGTTGGTTATGAATAAGCAGACTCTGCATGAAAGCTTAAACTACTTTTGGTGGGCTACTTCTAGGGAATACGAGTGTGGAAGTAACAGAAAAGGTCTCAAGGTACAATGTATAAAGATATTCCAAAATAACAAAAATCAAAGCTATCAAAGGAAGCGATTGCTGAATCAAAACCAGTCTTAACATTTGACCCCACGGGGCCAAACTAAGCCTTGCTATTAGCAAAGAAAACTAAGCATGCCTGGCTAATTGACTGATCTCAAAGCTGGCTTTTCTTTCCATGATTGACCTCCAGGAATGTAAACTCCTGTTGTCTTTCACCTTACATGGTTTCCTTAGACCCCATTTGGCAACATTCATAGGTAAATAACCAAACATAAGGTCTTTCAAGTAACTGGAAATGACTGAATGAAAGGTGTCCTGTCTCCAGCAAAACCAACCACATAACAAATGTCTATTGGTCTTTATAACGTTATAAAACGTACAAATACGTGGACTTTATGAAATTATTCACTTCTATGACTCAGACACCGAAAGTAAGAACTGGCAAGTTGGCAAGGGTTAGCTCTATAGAGTGACCTCCACTGGTGTACTCTGAGATATGGAATCACTTGATGAGGAGCTCAATTATTTCTTTTTCACTTTTACTGCTTCTGTAAAAGGAATTTATTAATGTCTTCATTTCCTTCTGAATTCCTATCTTTGCTTTCTTGACATTATATTTAAATGGCACAATTTAAGATATTTTTTAAAAGTACAATTTGATGCTCCCTTTTGCCCGAGAAATACATTTAAATAATTTTCTCCTCTATCAAAAATCATAGAAAATTGCTCTATTTCTTCTTAAAAATATTTCCAAAAGGATCAAATTCAGAGACTTTATGATATAATGTTACACTGTGTTCAAACCATGTTTGTGTCCAAAACAATGTGGATCTATGTTCAACTTTCCCTTTTTGCTTGACTTTAACTACCATAAGATAGGTAACAAAGACATCTTTCTGAATGATGATTAATAATTGACACCTCATATACTTTGGAAATTTGCATGTTTTATGCTTGATTAGAATTGTCACTTTACATGCTATTTTATCTCCTATTTAAATATTTCTTCACTAATATTTCTATGGCTCCTGTTATCTCAATGATGAGAAAAGGCATATAGAAAGGTTATAAAATCTAATATCTATACAAATACGCATGGCGCTGGACCTATTCATTTCATTTGGAAATTTACATGGGATGTTTTATGAATACTAAGTAGACTTTCACCTAGAAATGAATACAATACAACACAATTACTGTGTAAATCATTACTGAAAAGCAGCACGGTGGGGGGGGGGGGGCGGACACGGAGCTAGTTTTCAATCCTAGTTTCACTCACTACTTTGTAACCCTTAGATATATTCTCAACCATAAAATGGGATTAGCATCATATCATATTGCAATTATCAAAATTAGAAATACTGCATTATATATAACATGACTTGTTCAGAAAATACTCTGTTGCACCCGTGGATCTCAAAACATATCTGCATGAATACCTTATTAGTTTAAGTCAGAAAATTGACCTAATTCTGAAAATGAACGTATCATAACTTTTCAAGCCAGGAAATTTTCACATGTGATTTGGAGTTTCATAACAACAACCTAGGTCAGCTACTTCTTTTCAGAATGGGGGATGGCCTGGGTGGTGGGGAAATAAAATGTAAAGCTTTCCATCATTATCCCAACAAGCAGCCTCACCTCTACCAGAATCCAGAGCCTCAAAAGAATAACTCTTCATTGTGCCGCACTAAACCCTTCATTTCCAACGGAACCTCAGGCATTAGGGAACGAGGCAGCCCTAACTTCTCCGAGCACAAAAGCATAGTGATGAGACTTTTGTTATAGGGGCACCTGGCTGGCTCAGTTGGTTAAGCAGCCGACTTCGGCTCAGGTCACGATCTCACAGTTCGTGAGTTCAAGTGTCCTATTGGGTGCTGAGCCTGCTTCCAATTCTCTGTCTCCCCCTCTCTCTCTGCTCCTGCTCTGCTTGGGCTCTCTTTCTCTCTCTCTCTCTCTCAAATAAATGAACATTAAAAAAATAAAATAAAACTTTTGTTATATGTTGTGGGGACTTTTTATTTTAAAAAGGGCCCCGACTACAAAATAAGCAAAATTTGATCCGTGACTTTGAGAGAAACACCTGCCTGGCCCTTCTTCCTGGTGTTAGAATGTGGCTGGGTCACCGATCCTCGTTTCTGGGGCTCTTCTTTGCTGCACCTGCACATTGCCAGAGCAGAGAGGTCCTAAGCACCCAAGCTCGCAGAAGTGGTATTCTTTTAGAACTTGGCCTCAGCATGCAGAGGCAGGGAGAAGAGTCAAGCATGCCCTCCCCTGGCTTGTCCTGATAGATCTTAATGGATTGGTGTAATACTGGAATTTTTAATATCCTGGTCTTCCCTGAAGATATATTCCTCTATGTCTGGTTATTATGCAAATATGAGTTTTCCTTTGTGAGCCATGAATTCCCGCCAGCTGCTTGCTGGGAGGCTAATCCTGTTTTAAGTAAAAGTTAATGGAGACAAGGCATTTCCCTCACAATGGCCCACTCTCCTTTATTCATATGCCCCAAACTCACTCTCTCATTCTCTCTCTCTCTCTCTTCTCCTGGAAGGACAACGTTACGGCTATTCTTTATTTATTATTATTATTTTTCATTATGATGCCTCCTTATTCTTGCTGCTGCTGTGACCTTCCTGAAGCCTGAAGTGCTTTCTTGGCTGCATGCTGGACCATCCAGGCTGTCCCGCCTCTGGCCCTCTCACAAAGGCCCTTCTCTAGGCTTGGTTTCCAGAGCTTGATGGCCTCAAAACGTGCGCGTTTCTTTCTGTATTGTTCGGGCTTGGGATCCAAGCTTGGGATCCAGAAGTCACAGTTACAAAAAAGACTTCCATGATGTTCTCTGTTCGTGAGGGAAGAGAGCATGGCTATTTTTTTAATATGGCTCTAACTAATGTCTTTCTAATATCCCAAGACGATGTTGTTTTTTTTGGGGGGGGGAGGGGGTGTTAAGAATGGCACACACTGAACTTTATATAAGTGAATCTGCTAAATTTTTATTTTTATATTTTTTAAATGTTCACTTATTTTTGAGAGAGAGAGAGAGAGAGAGAGAGAGAGTGGGGGAGGGGGGAGACAGGGGGACAGAGGATCCCAAGCAGGCTCTGTGGTGACAGCTGAGAGCCCAAAGTAGATCTCAAACCTATGAACCCTGAGATCATGACCTGAGCCGAAGTCAGAGGCCACCCAGGCACCCCCAAACCGCCACATTTAAAAAAAATTTTTTTAATGTTTATTTTTGACAGAGAGAGAGAGAGAGAGAGAGAGAGAGACAGAGCATGAGTGGGGGAGGGGCAGAGAGAGAGGGAGACACAGAATCCAAAGCGGGCTCCAGGTTCTGAGCTGTCAGCACAAGCCGGACGCGGGGCTCGAACTCACAGACCGCGAGATCATGACCTGAGCCAAAGTCGGACACCCAACTGACTAAGCCACTCAGGCGCCCCCCAAACTGCCACCTTTTTAAATGCAGTTTCATTTTTTCCTGTTAAATTTTGTCTTACATCCAGCCCCTCACTCCAGTTGGCCCAATCTTCTTGGACATTGATCCTCATCTATCTGAATTGTCAACAAATGTCTTCTGTAATTTTATTGAGTCTTCCAATTAAAAAGAACTGTGGTCAGCTTGGTAACGGGTACTGTGTGTCTACCTTCCTGCTCCCGGCGTTACTTCCTTTCCCTCTCACTTTTCTGTCCTGTTATTGCCAGTTCCTGAGCTGAACTATTAGCACATTAAAGAAAGGACTCTGACCCACCGGGTGCCCTTTCCACTTGAAGAGCCCACACACTTCTTTTTAATCTTTTAAGTTGATTTATTTATTTTGAGAGAGAGCTGAGGAGGGACAGAGAGAGAGAAGAGAGAGAATCTCAGAAAGAATCCCGATGTGGGGCTTGAACTCATGAACTGGGAGATTATGACTTGAGCCCAGACCAAGAGCTGGACGCTTAACCCACTGAGCCACCCAGGTGCCCCGAGCCCACACACTTTTAATCATCTTCAATTCTGTCCCTTGTTCTTCACAATATTACCACGGTGTTGCAGGGTTCTTGCTAGACCACTGAAACACTGTCGGCTCCCTTCGTCTTGATTCTTCACGCTTCCTGCACCATTGCTTACGTGCAATGCTGTTGTCACGCAAACTTTTTAAACACCACTCCTGCACCAGCATGATGAAGATGCAAAACAATGAGAGACGCAGCCTTCTTGTCTATAAAATGGGAGAATAATACTTGCCTTGGTTAAAATGAGGTCACATTTTTTTAATGCTTATTTATTTTTGAGAGAGAGACAGAGAGACAGTATGTGAGTGGGGGAGGGGCAGAGACTGAGGGAGACACAGAATCGGAAGCAGGCTCCAGGCTCTGAGCTGTCAGCCCAGAGCGGGGCTGGAACTCAGGAACCGAGAGATCACGACCTGAGCCGAGGTTGGCTTAACTGACTGAGCCACCCCGGTGCCCCTAAATGAGATTATAAACAGGACATAGTAGGGATAAATCTTAACCACATCCTCTCTGTCGGTGATATCCTTCCCTTCTATTGTTTCGGCTTAGTGAAGTCCCTTCGAGGCCACGCTGGAATGTCACATGCTCCATAAAGCGCTCCCTGATCAATTTAACCAGGAGCTCTTCCTTATTTGTACTAATGCTCTTGGTTATACATATCCCCTTATTAGTGGACGCCTGAAACCAGAGAGTAGTACTGACCTCTATTTACGATGTTTTTTTTCCAATACATTCATGCCTGTGAAAAAGTGTAACTTATCAATGAGGCACATTAGAAGATCAACAGGAACTAATGATAAAATAGAACCATTGTAGTATACCCAAATGGAGATCAGGTGCGTGGTCGCTTTCTCTCAAAAGATCTTCCTGTACCATACACACCCCCTTGGGATGATGAGAGGGGATGGAGGGAGGTGAAAGACACAGGCACCACTACTGACCTGCTGGGGATGGGCCAGAGGGAGACCACCTGCTTCTGGGCCGAGGTAGGCTGCGGTAACCGAACCCGTGAACCCGCGGAAGGTGAAGTTCCTTCGCCTCTTGAGATCCTCTGCGCCTTGTGCTTGTTCTACTAGGACGTAAGCTCCTAGAGAATAGATGTTATTTAGTTTGCGTTTAATTCCTATCTCCAAAGTGCCCTCTACATTCTCGGTGCTAAATATTTGTGGAAAGCCCGAGCGAAGCCTCTTTTCCACTTAGGTTGGTTCCCAGACACAATTTTATTTATTTTAAAGTTTATTTATTTTGAGAGAGAGAGAGAGAGAGAGTGCAGGAGAGTGAGCAGGCAGCGGGAGAGAGAGAATCCCAAGCAGGCTCCGAGCTGTCAGCAGACCAGGCACGATCTTAACTCACAGAGTCATCTCAGATATTTTTATTGTACTGCGTAGCATTATCTCTAGAGCCCCAAATCCCACCCCTTCTTCAAAATACAGCAGTCCCTAACATAGACAAGTCGCTAATTACTGCATATAAAAACTTTCTTAACTCTCAAAATGTTTACGGTCTGTGGTTTCTAAGATACGTGTGGTCTGGTATTATTCTCTAGTTTATATGGCCTAAGTCTTAAGCAAGCATGCTCCTTTGGGGTAGAAAGCGTGCTTTCTAATTTCTTTTGTATCTTGCATAGTATTGGAGTTTGTTGGTACTTACTACAAGTGCTGGGTTTTGGATGCCTAAATCTGCTTTGGACCCGAGCCTGGTTCAAAGGAGAGGGAACACCAAGGAGTGGGTTATATCTCTGCTTTAACTCTTATGTCTACAGTGCCTGCACACTGTATGTATTCAAGGTTCTGGATGAACCCGATATACGTAAAAGCCTCATGACTTTCAGATTACATAATTTGTAGAAAAAAAATGTTTTACCAGTTTTGCTTTAAATTTCTTTTTGTAATGACGGCAGAGAGTCAGGGTCATTAAAAGATAAATATATAAATAATAACCTTCATTGACAGTTAAAGAGATAACTCCAAGTCATGGGAAATCAGTTCGGCAGAAGATTCTTGTCTTAGATTTAATATCCCGTGTTTAGAATGGATAGGTAGTTTTGAGACAAAACTACTTTAATAAAAGTCACCTTTTGGTGTGGCTGAAACTTGATCTCAAAGTGTAAGCTTAAAAACAGAAAAGTAAAGAAGCTCATTGATGTTATATTTTGACCTGAGCACACATCAAGAAATATCAAGTCTTCCAACAAAAATAATGAACATCTCCATAATCCTTGTTAAGCCCTATCATTTAAAATTCAGATTAGAGATTAAGAGTATTATTTATACTGTTTCTGTGAAGTGAAATGAAAGTCACAGCTGTATTATTAAAAAAAATGAGAAATAAAACCTCTACATGAAATATTATCAGTTAATTATCATTCTGAAAACATTAAGTATCATTATAGCCTAAAGTTGAGGGAATGAAAACAAGTTACTTGAATGTCACTGACGTCCATTAACTCAACATTTTCATAAAATGGATCTAGCAACTTTTGAAAACTAGAAAGATGAACTTTTTTTTTAGAAGTTTTATTAGGTGAGATTTATTTATTTTCTTTAATCTCTACCCCCACCATGGGGTTCGAACTCACGACCCTGAGATCAGGAGTCACATGCCGTACCAACTGAGCCAGCCAGGCACCCCAGACCTTTGGCTCTTTAGCTACAACACTTCTGAGAGTGACATTGCTGTGGGTTTATAAAAGAAGATACTGAAATTGACTCACATTATGCTTTTCATAAACGCATAACTGTTTTGCTAATAACATCATCGGGATTCGCTATGGTCATTGTGCTCTCAGTCTCTAGTGACCTGTCTCTTTCATGACAGTACAAGAGAATAAAAGTCACGTGTAGTCTCACCAGCTGTCTGGATTGCATCATTTGAAAGTCACGCATGTTTAAGAATAACAATGCTCCTTAGGAAAAGATGACTTTGCAGAAAGTGTTCAACATTATTTCCTTGTATTTTGTTTACATAACTATTTCAAAATATAATGGCTCACACTTAGGTTATAATGGCTCAGACTTAGGTAATGTTTCTTACTTAGCTGTATATTTCAAATGCCAGCAACATATTTGCAAGCCACATTAGAGTACTAAAGTCACTAATATTAAAGATATGTGTATAATGTAATGAATCTTAAAAAGTCAAGCCTGCAAAAGAAGCTTAAGATACATGGCAGCATTAGATAAAATTCTCAAGGGGGCATCCAATTATATCACAACATTTGGTATTTGGTTAAATGTAGGAAAATTAAGAAAATTCTCCCTCTATGAACTAAAAAGAAAAACCCAATCCTGAAATTCTGAGCATTACTTTTGAATTTAGAGAAGTTATACATACCTAAAATGTGATTACACAATAAAAATGTTACACTGCTTTAAAATCTTTGGCCAAGTACAACAAAAAGTGTAATAGAAAGCATGACATGAAGTTAAGACAGTAATTTTGAGGTATTTGATGGATAATGGACTTCATTTTCAACAACCGTATTGATAGATGGATATAATAGAAGTTTCTAGGATTCTTTTCAAATCTATCTTGAAATATAAAATTTGTTTTTTTATATTTTTGAGAGAATTTTGGTACTTAATCTGTCGGTAAGAGTAAATAAAAATTTAAGCATGCGTCCAAAGCATCACAGACCCATCAGAGCCTGCTGCGGCCAGACTGCCTTCTAGAGATAATTTAGGTTTAGGGCATGCAGACCGAGATGGCAGGTGCCTTTCCCAAAGTCACAGGAAGCGGGGGCTCACCAATAGCAGGTCTCCAAACTCCTTAGAATACTTCCCCCAAAGAGTCTGTGGTCTCAACGGCTTCAGAGCCCTGGTAGTCCCACAAAGGAAGCCGCCTTTAAAAGATGTGAATGCATTGCCTTCACGATGTGCGACATACTCAATTCCAACGTTAAAACACGTTCTCACAGATCCAGCATCTGTAACGCCTAGGTCATAATGCCAATCGCTGCCAAGGTAACTGAATTTTTTTCTGAATGAGTAAGGGCAGTTAAGCCTCCCAGGACAGGAAAGCATCATTTCTAAAAAGAATCACATAAATAATTCAAAGTCTGAATTTGGTTCTTCTGTAAATCTTGGGCCCTCTGTGGTTCGGTACTGGTCAGAGAGCTCTCGGAGCGTAAAAAAGCAGGACTTATTATGAGGGAAAGAAAGATTCCGCGACTACTGGACAGACCTGGGGGTGGAACACGGGCCTCAGCCAAGTTCTCAGGACAACTGTTTTTGTAACTTATTTTCTGCTTACCAGAAATGGTCCCACCTGCACTGAGGAAGTTTGCCCATTCCAGGCTCTGTGCCATATGCATTTACAAAAAGAGTTCTAAGTAGCGAACCTTCTAGGAGTTCATGGCTATGAAGTTACTCCTCACAGTTGGGTGGGTTTCACGGAGTTTCGCACGGCAGTAACACCAGTAAAGCCCCCGTTTCTCAAAACTAAGGGTGAGGCTGAGCGTAGACAGAATGTGACCTACGGCTATTTTCGGAACACAGATTACTGATCGCCAAATATATAAAGAAGGCACAAGTGAAGCAAAGGTAAAGTCAGTAAACAATATTTTACTGAAACATTTCATGACACAGAAAATCTGTCTGAAGTGTAAAGTTACTGTCTTACACAGGAAGGACAGACCCATTTTCAAAGACTAATATGAATACAATAAATATGGAGTTTACATACTAATTTATACACAGAAACTCTGCCCCACAGCCATAAAAATTTATATTTAACAGTGCAACATATAATTTAATCATTTGATTTATTTGACAGGTTTTTTTTTTCTTTCTAAACACAAATAACTACCTGGTTTTCATATACATATATAATATATATTTTATGTATATAGATATTCAACAATCTGTACAGCTTCTAAACATAAACTCCTAAAAGGCACAAGTGTCTATACAACATGTACAAAAATGGCTGGAGCGGACACAAAACAACAATTATTGGTCAAAAGTTCATGATTGCACAAAGATTAGTCATGAGTTTATGTCAGAAAAATGTGCTTTAAGGAAAGGAGGGTTTTCAAAGAAACCTTTAAGTGTTATATAAAAAAAACCAAAAAAACAAAAAAAACCATAAAAACACAAAAAAAACCCAAAACCAACCCCACCAAAAGCCCAGACCAAACCAACCCCCCCCCCCCCAAGTCGAGGCCCACTAGGTGGCGATCACGAGCCTGTCCTCGTCGTCGTCACTACTCACGTCGCTGAACTGCGCGGTGGCCTGCCTTCGGGGCGGCGCTGCGGGTCCGGGCACCTGCCCCTCGGGGGAGCGAGTCCGCAGGCCGCAAGGCTCCAGGGAAGCTTCGGGACACACCTGCAGCAGAGGCTCGGCCGAGGCGGCTGGTTTGCCCTGCAGGGGGGCGAGCTCGTGCGTGGGCTTCACATGATTCACAGCGGCGGCCTTGCCCGCGTCGGCTTTCCTTGAGCCGTCGGGCCGGCCGGGGTCTCTCGCGGGGGCAGACGCATCTAGAACGTGTGTTGCATTTTCCTGCCGGACTTGGGGGGACCCCTGAGGAGACGAGGCCCCGCCGCCCTGATCTGCGCCGGCTCCCGAAGTCGGCCTGGGGGGCGCCTCCCGCGCCCTGGGTTGGGAAGGGGGCATCTCGGGAACCCCCGACGGGTCGGCGGGCACTTGACCGACAGAGGGGATTAAAGTGGGCAAGGCAATGTTCAGGATCTGGAGGCCTGGAATGTGCGCCTGAGGGGTGGGGCTGCTCTGCGGGGAGGGGTTTGCGGTGAGAACCTGCAGGCCCACGGCACTGAGCGCCAGCCCCGGCGGGTGCACCTGCGGGGCCACGTTGGTGTTGGCCAGGCCCAGGATGTTGACGGTCTCCACGCCCAGTGACGGCAGCGGCTGCAAGGCCTGCGTGCTGAGGTTCTGAAGGCCCGGCATGCGGATTTGGCCAATGGGTATACACGGCACCACGCCGCTCAATTCGGCCACTCCCGCGGGGCTGGGAGCGCCGGAAACTTCTGCGACCGAATCCCCGGGCGGGCCCACAGTTCTGTGAATCACATTGACGGCGGGGATCGTGAGCTGCATCGGCCCCGCCTGGATGGGCACGAACGTGGAGTACGTGAGGCCGGCGGGGACCACGTGGATTCCCCCGACTGGAACCATGTTGTAAGGTGTCCTGGACTGCTGTTGAGAATGCAGAGGGAGGTGGCTGAACAGATGAGTCTGGGGAGAGGGCAGGCCCGGAGGCGGCTGGAGGGTCACTTGCTGCTTCTGCTCTTGGGCGTCAGGCTGAGGCGAGGCCCCTGAGGGAGTCCCCACTGCTGTGTGCGGGCCGCGCTCAGCCGCAGGAGGGGGTCGGCGCACGCAAGCGGTGCCCTGAAAGACGACAGACAAAACCCCTTTCCAGCGAAACTGCCAGCGTAAAATCTCCTCTTCCTAACGAGGAGAAAGCATGTATATTCACATAAAAATGACAGGCCTGCTAAAAAATGATGTCTTCGTTATAAAAAAGACATTCCCAACTAAAAAATCTATTATGTCTTTAATCTCTAGGGCAAGGAACAGCAACGCATTTCATGGAATACTCCGCAGTTTTGCAAATTTCCTCCTTCCCTTTCCCTTTCCCTTCCCTTCCTCCCTCCCCTCCCCTCTTTTCCTACCTTCACCTCTTCCCTCTCTCCCTCCCTTGCTTCCTATGTTTGTGAAAGGTCTACTGAAGATCAGATTTCCAGGCGCTGGCAGGTATGTAAGCGATCTGGGATAGAGAAGCTGAGAACACAGGTGACCAGTCTGGAAGTAATTTAATTTAAATATCAAGTGTAATTTAAATATTAATGCAATTATGTTAAATTATATTAATTTAGAATAGCCTATAGAAATCTGAGCTTTCACAGACTTTTTCGTTTTCTCCAGTGTTACCTAGCAAACCAAGATCTGCCACATTTAGAAATAAACCCTATGGCCATCGTCAATACATACAAGACATAAGAGAAGGTAAGAGACGTTAAGAGGTCAGTGGGATGAATATATTCGGCATAGAATTAAACACCCCTCATGAGCCACCAAGGGTAAAAAGCACCCGGAGGGTGGCTTTCTGCAGGCCCGTGTCTGGCCCCGAGCTGGTTCTCCGGCAGGAAGCTTTCCCAAGCTGTCACAGCAATTTCATCATTCAAGCAAAGTGAACTTCTTGATACATTTTTGGGGGCCACATTACCTTTGCCACAGACACTGGTCGCTGTCGTGTCGACAGGGGCAAAGTGCAAAATGTTTGGATAATTTAGCACAGATCCGTCACATCAATCGATGCCACTGGAAAAACAATTCAGGGCAAGCGAGGGGGATAAATAGGTCCCAAAAGTCAGGTTCCCAATTGGAACATAGATATTTTTAAAAAGGAGTGTAGTTTTAGAGAACCATTTGGTTCTTTCACAGATTTATGTGAAGTAACATGTGACCTCTGATTAAAATACCTAGCAAGAATCCAGGGGGCATAAATAAAGTCCTTTGCCTTTAAATACAACCAAAAACTTGCTCTTGAACCCACTGACTTAGCCATAAATTAAAAAAAAAAAAACAACAACTTAAGTACATTATTTTCTTGAGCCATGAGGATCCCCCTGTGGGGAAACCCTACAACAAGACATTTACCTGGGTTAAAGTAGTGTTCTTTCCGGCCACAGAACTTCCCAGAATTTCTTCTGATTCAGGGTAGTCTACAGACATCTGGTGACACGGGGACCTGGGCGCAGCCTCAGGTGACCTAGAAGAGTCGACGGGAGTAGCCGTTTCTTCTCCGTCTTTTGCGGCGTGCGGCCCGGTCTTCACCGGAGACTCCGTCTTCCGGCTGTGGTCTGACTGCACCGTGCTAAGTACGGTCATCTTGGTGGGCAAGGCTCTGGGTAGAACGTCCATCGGGTCCGTGTGCGCCCCAGAAAAGCAGTCGGCGATCCTGACGTCCTCCTCTGCGCTCCCAGGATCCTGGAGGCCACCTCTAGACGGAAGATGCTGCGGGCTGGCCGTAACGGAGGGAGCCGCTGACAAGACAGATTCAGCCTGACTGTCTTCATCGTCATCTTCATTTTCGTTATCGTCCTCATCCGGGCCATCCGACTCTTCAAGGTCATACCCAGACCGCTCGAAACCGAATCTTTGCTTCTCATCTAATAAAAACAACCGAGGGGCGATGTTACAGCATGTTTCGCATGTGGACAGGTGCAGCCTTTTATTTTCTTTTAGTTTTTGTAAGCTTGGCAATGCTGTGAGGACCATAACAGAGAAGGGCCCTACTCACAGAAAGTCTCCAGTTTAGCCGAGGAGGGGTGGCAGGGGGAAGAATAAGTCAGTCGGGCCAGGAATCGGACAAGCGGGGCGCTGACAGAGAGTGGCATGGCCAGTACACTTGTCAGGGACGCAGAATGTGAAATGGGCCTCGGGAGGTTAGGCAGGTGAGGATAATATACCAAGAAAATCAGAAATAAAGGCCTCAACTATTTTTTTTTTTTTAATTTTTTAACGTTTATTTATTTTTTGAGTGACAGAGAGAGACAGAGCACGAGCAGGGAAGGTGCAGAGAGAGAGACACACACACAATCGGAAGCAGGCTCCAGGCTCTGAGCTGTCAGCACAGAGCCCGTAAAGGACTCAACCGTTGAAGACGACGGGAAGATATAAAAAATCTGACAGAGTTCAACACAACTCTTCCTGAGCTCTAGCTACTTCTCTGCCTCTCTTTTGAACAAACTGAAACAAAAAGCAAAACAAACTGATGGCATTTGGATTTGTGAGCCCAATAACTTTATTTGATAATTCTATGAAATATGTGAACTGATATTTGGATAGTATTTTAGAGAGGTTTCCATTGTGCTCTGGGTAGTAATACTCTCTAGGACTTAAGACTTCTACCTTTTTCTTTTCTTTTCGCTAAGAGAGGTGCTAAATTTTCCTGTCATTTTTTCCCTATGGTAATCCAACTTGCTCCTCACAGGAAGAGGAACCATAACTAATAAGAGTCATTAGTATCAGCCTCATCACGTCCACGGGACCGTGTTTAACAAAGAAGATTCAGGAAGTTCCAGGGAATAGTTTCTTAATTCTTGTAAGATCATGTGGAAACTGGATTTAAATTTTTATCTGTTCAGAATCTCACAAAATTAGAGGTTCTTTCCCTTAGAAAGCTAATAAACTTTTAAAAAGTTAAATGGCGGATGAATGCAACACCTCTACCCCAAATCTCTGGCGCTGAGCTATAATAAAGAAGGTATCAGAATGTATTCAGCTTAGCTGCGAACCGTTCTGTCATTTACGCATACTTTTAACATTCTGCATTTATGTATACTTTCTGAGCAGGAAAAATAATAGGGAAATAAGCAACACGTTTGCTTCCTGCATATCCCAAATGGTCTGCGTATTAATTGATTTTACTATTCCTTCTATATTACCAAGTTCTTAGAGAAAAGTCTCAAAGGATCGACACCAAACCATTGGAGGCTGATTATTTCAAGAGGATGGAATGGACTAGAACTTTTCTGCTGTTGATCTCAAGCACGTTACTTTTACAATTAAAACATTCAAGGACAAAACACACTCATTTAGGTTACTTTAACACATGATTTCATATGCTTCTTGCTTTGAGGGTTCTGCTGGTTTTGCTATGAACTAATGCTAATATCCTGCATCCCACCAGGCGCCCGTGCTACAGACGGAATGGGTGATTTCTGGGTAAATGGCCTGCCCCCTGCCTCACAGATAGCTCTCCTGACCCCTATCAGATGGTTGAAATTCTAAAATTGGAGTCACTCCCACTTTGTTTTGAATTTGCTCCAACAGTGCCGAGTCAGACATATTTTAAGACACTGAGGGGAAAGTGGGAAAGAAAATCCAAAGACATGAGATGACCAAGGAACGGGTTACCAGACAGGGGGGCTGACTTCACCAGAGGCGAGCCCGGCTCCGAAGTCCAACTAGGGTGAGATGTGCTTTTACTTAAAAATCATTACTCTATCTTAAACAAACACACAAACAGGCCTATCTTCATATTGATGACTTGTTCAATATTCCCTATAAAGCTGAGGTCCCCGTCAATCAAACACTCCAAACCGTAAACAGAGACGGTGCCTGTGGGAAGAGAGCAGACATAAGCCAGCATCATCTGGGGTGTGTGCGATGGGACACTGGCCGGGAGGCTGCTGTTCAACAGATGACAGGCTGGTCAGAGCCAGGTATGGGCTGCCCGCGTTGTGTGAATCCTCTGAAGCTACTCTTTCCTGCAGGCTCTGTGCCATGAACCCCATTCAAGTCCTCACGGGAAAGAGTGTGAAGTATCCCCTGTTGTCCAGACCTGGGGGACAGGCGCCGTAGCCGGAGAGAAGGAACAAGACGTTCCACCTGGATCCACTTCCTCTCGCTCCGTTAGGGAAAAACACTGCGGAGGGGAGGGCACAAGCACTGCTGCCCTTAGGAAACTAGTGAAAACTTACTGCAGTGGGAGAGGGGATGAACAGGAGAAAAAACACAGCTCTACTCCTTGAGGAAGGACAAGATTACCAGCTGAGTCCCCCACAACAGCTGAAGGAGTGGTGGGAGAACACAAGCGCCACGGCCCAGAAACCTACAAGCATGGCGCGTGTGGGAGCCTGAGGCTGAATCGGAACCCGAGGGCACCCTGCCCTCCTCCTCACCCCAAAGGCCAAGCTAAGACCTTTACGTCACGGGCAACAGCCGAAAACTGTCGGGAGAGGGACAGGAGATGAACGGGAATGTGTAGACTGACACTCACTGAGACACCTAAAACTGGGACTGAAATGGGCACTGCCCTCCTAATCAACCCCTCCTCCCCCAAAGACAAGCTAAGTCTAGAGGAATCTGAAGCCTCTGATGCTGGAAGCCTGCCGTATATATAACATATCACGCACCTGCAGCCCCACTTCTAACTCCAAAAACTCCTGATGCCCACACTAAAGGCCCGGCAGGAGAGGCACACCTGTCAAGAGGCAGGGAGCCTATTTACGGAGTCTCCACTGTCTTGCACGAGATGTCTAGCTCTCGTAACAAAAATTACGAGACGTACAAAAAGGCAGGGGAAAAAAACGTATGCAGAAGAGAAAAAGCAATCAGAACCAGTCGGATAGGACACAGATGTCAGAAGCATCAGAGAATTCAAAATAATTGATGGGTTAAAGGCTTGTGGGCCACCCGCAGGGTCCAGTGGGAATTTCAGCTGAGGGCTGGACACAGGTGACGCAGAAGGCAGTGAGATGCTACAAATGAAAAACAAAGTAACAATGACAACAAGACAATGGCCAAACCCAGAGTTCTATGCTCAACGGAAACAGTGTTCAAAGACGAAGGAGAAATGCAGACTTTCTTAGAAAAATACAAACGGAGGGGACTCACTGCCAGTAGGACTTACTTGACAGTAAATGTTCAAGGAAACTCTTTGGGCAGAGAGGATACGGGCTCAGCAGGGAACGCGGATCGACACAAAAAGCTGAAGAGTATCAGAAGCAGAATAAGGATTCTTTCTGTAAAGTTCTAATTGCTTGCTCTAAAAGACAACTGAACATCTGCGGCAGACATAATGGAGCGGGTGTTTACGGCACCGGTAAACGTAGACAGTATGAACACAACAGCACAAATAACGGAAAGGAGGTACTGTGAATACAGTTACAAAGTCTCTAAGCTGCATGTGAAGTAATGCAGCATTATGTGAAGGAAGACAACTAAATTTTCTAAAGAGGGGTAAATAACAAAGTCAAGGAGGAGATAAAACAGGGTCATAAAAAATGCGCAATTAAGTCATAAAAAGAAAAAAATTAAATAAAAAAAACACACCCAGGTGGCAAGGTGGTAGGTTTTTTTCTACTACATGAAAAATAACATTAAAAGGAATTCAAGTCTAACACCTTAATTAAAAGAGAGAAATTGCTAGACTGGATTAAGCAAGCAAGTGCCAAGTATATATACTATATACAAAAAAACCCATTTTAAACAGAAAGACATAAACAGATTGAAAATAAAGCTTGGAGAAAAGTATACCTTACAACATTAATGAAATCACAGCTGGAAAAACTGTATCAGTATCAGGCAAAGTAGATTTCAGAACAAAGAATACTATCAAGAATGAACAGGAACATTACATCATGATAAAAGACATATAATCCTAAATGTATATCAACTAATAAACCAGAGCCTCAAAATAAATGGGGCTAAAACTGAGAAAAGTAATAAACCGATCCACAATTAGAGTTGAAGATTTTAACATCTGACTCTTAGTAAGTGATGGAACAAGCGTACAGAAAATGAGTGACAACACAGAAGGAAGACCTGAAAAACACTACCAATTAACTAGTCCCAGCTGACAGTTATAGAACATTCCAAGCAATAACACACTCTGCTTTCCTTATAAGTATACATGGAATGTTCACCAATCTCTGCCATATTCAGAGCTACGAAGCAAACCTCAACACATTTAAGTTAATAAAAGTCACAGAGTAAGTATTCAGATGAAAACAGAATCAAACTAGAAATCAATAACTGGAAGATACCTGAAAATCTTCCAATATTCCAGACTTACGAAACATATTCCTAAATAATCTGTGGGTCAAAGACCAAGTCTCAAAGAAAGGTTAGAAATACTTTGAGGTAGATGAATTTATATTTTTAAAATGTTTCTTTATTTTTGAGAGAGAGAGAGAAAGAGCATGGGGGAGGGGTAGAGAGCGAGGGAGACAGAGGATCTGAAGCGGGCTCTGTGCTGAGAGCAGAAAGATGGATGTGGGGCTTGAACTCATGAACTATGAGATCATGACCTAACTGACTGAACCATCCAGGCGCTCCTGAGCTAGATGAATATTAAAATATAACACTCAAATTGTGGCATGCAGCTAAAGAAGTGGTTATTGAGAAACTTACTGTATCAAACACTTCTGTTAGAAGAGAGGTCTCAAATAAATAATCTAAGTTCTCCCCTTTAGAAATGAAAAAGAGAAAACCAAAACTAAACCCAAAGCAGGGAGCAGAAAGGAAATAACAGAGATGAGAACAGAAATAAAGAAATTGAAAAAAGAAAAACAGGAATCCAATAAAACCAGAAGCTGGGTCTTTGGGGAAAGAAATGAAAAAAAAAAATTGACAAACATCTAGTAATACTGGCCAAGGGGAAAGAAAAGATACAAATCACCAGCAATAGGAAAGAAAAAGGGGATATTACTACAAACCCATAGATATTAAAAGGATAATAAATCTATTAAAAACTCTGTTGCCCACCAATGAACAACTAGAATTCAAAATTAAAGATACAATACTATTTGGGGCTCCTGGGTGGCTCAATCGGTTAAGCGTCTGACTTCAGCTCAGGTCATGATCTTGTGGTTTGTGAGTTCGAGCCCTGCGTCGGGCTCTGTGCTGACAGCTCGGGGCCTGGAGCCTGCTTCGGATTCTGTGTCTCCCTCTCTGTCTGCCCCTCCCCCATGTGTGCACGGGCACACAGGTGTATGTGCACGTGCACTCTCCCGCTCTCCAAAATAAACAAACATTAAAAAAACCCCACAATGCTATTTAAAATAGCGCCAAAAGAATAAAATTTAAAAATGTAGGTTGAAAACTACATTTGTAGGTTGGAAACTACAAAATACTAGTTAAAGAAACCAAAGACAGAAGTAAATGAAGACATCTAGTATATTCATAGAAAGACTAGAAGTTTCAATATTGTTAAGGTAGCCTTTCTCCCAAATTCAATCTATAGATGCAATACAATTGCAATAAAAATCTCACAAAAAAGCTCAGTCAGTTAAGCATCCGACTCCTGATTTTGGCACAGGTCATGACTTCACAGTTTGTGAGTTGAAGCCTCGCTTCGGGCTCTGTGCTCACAGTATGGAGCCCGCTTGCGATTCTCTCTCCCTCCCTCCCTCTCTTTCCGCCCCTCCCCAGCTCACACTCTGTCTCAAAAGTGAATAAATCAAATAAAACAAAACAAAACAAAACAAGGTAGCTCCATGGGGAAAGGACAGTCTTCTCAATAAATATCACTGAAACGAATGGACATCCACATAGGAAAAACATGACACATACTTTATATCTTCCACAGTCACTCAAAACCCATCATATATCTAAATGTAAAATACACAACTGTAAAACTTCTCAAAGAAAACTGTAGAAAATCTGTAACCTTAGGGTAGACAAAGGTTTCTTACGTAGGACACCAAAATCACAATTAAAAAAAAAAATGATAAACTAGGCAAACTGAACGTTTTTTTTTCCTCTGAGAAAGACATTGCAAAAATGAACAAAAAGACAGACATAGATGGCAAGAAAACTTCTGCAAGTTACATTTCTGACAAAATATTTCCAGGATATATTTTTAGATTCAACAATAAATACATGTCCCACTTGAAAAATGGGCACACTTTCTGAATACTTCACCAATACTTTTCCATGAAAATATGCTCCCTATCATCAACTGAAGAAATGCAAATTAAAACTGCAACAAAATACCACTGTAAACCTGTTAGAATAGTTTTTTTAAACTGTGCTGGGAAGGGCACAGAATAACTCGACTCCCATGCATTGCTGGTGAGACTGTAAAATGGTGCAGGCACTTTGAAAAGCAGTCTGGACAGTCTGTTATAATGCTAAACCTATACCAGCCATATGACCCAGAGATTCCTACCCCTAGTATGAAACCATGCAGAAATGGAAATTTGAATTCATATAAAAACCTATACGTGAATGTCTTTAAAAAAATTTTTTTTTAGCATTTATTCATTTTGGAGAGAGAGAGACAGAATCTGATGCAGGCTCCAGGCTCTGGGCTGTCAGCACAGAGCTCGATGTGGGTTCGAACTCGTGAACTGCGAGATCATGACCGAAGACGAAGTCGGATGCTTAACAGACTGAGCTACCCAGGAGCCCCATGAATGTCTTATAGCAAGTTTATTCATATTTGCCAAATACTAGCGGCACTCCAAATCTTTTGGCTGGTCTGTGGATAACAAATCATGGCACATCAATACAATGGAATACTACTTAATAATAAAAAGAAATTAACTATGGATAACTCTTACTTGCCTTATGCTAAGTGAAAGAAGCCAGACCCGAAAAGCTACTTACTCTATTTTCCCTTTTATATGCACTCTGGAAAAGAGATCAGTGGTGCTAGGGGTTGCTGGGTAAGAGAAGCAGTTGTCTATGAAGGAATGGCACTAGGGGAGTTTTTGGGGTGACGGAACTGTGGGGGTAGACACACCATTCTCTGCATTTGTCAAAGACTGCCATAGAGTGAGCTGTAAACCATGAAGTGAACTTTATGGGATGTAAATAGAAGCATCATCAGCCAGGATGTGGGAAGAATCCAAGATAAATGCAGGCTGAGATAGATGACCTAACTGAAGTACAAGTGAACCACACACCTGCTCAGTAGGGATGGGAAGAAAGGTCCCACCCTAGGTGACCTTCGCAAAGAGGGCTCTGACCAGGTGAGGTGAAGGCTAAAGACAAAAAGAACTGCACACAAACACTGCACTGTAACTTAAATCTGTCCTTCTCGGGTGGGTTAGGATTTCGGGAACTGGCTCACCAATTAACACTGGAGTTGAACAAATACGTAAACGCATTGTAGATGAGGACCGGGTTCCTCACTGTGGGTGAAAGAAAAAGAAGGAAACAGAAAATGCTAGAATCAACTTTGTGGTGCTGGCCTGGAATTGGAAACACGTATGGACTAGTGTTTCATTCATGTATATGGCATAACATGTATGTGTGCAGGCACGCGTGTTGTATTCACACACACAGATACAGAAATAGTGTGTAAGTAGGAGTTAGCGCATGTACATATACTTCCTAGCGCTATCCACTGAGAGGGCTCAGAAGCAGTGACAGGTCAGTAGCAATGAACACACCATCCAGCGAGATCTTGGTTTCTAAATACCATTCTCCGGTAAAGAGAACCAGAGGCCTTGAAGAAATGGTTGATTTGGGGGTTGAAACATCTTGGGGTGCTAGAAAATCAGGAACTTCTTAAAAAAACAAAACATGGGGCAGGTTGAAAGGGCACAGGAAGAGCCCTCAAAGAGCTCTCAATGGCCCGTTTTATTGAGCTGTACACAAGAAAACACCGTAAAAGATTATAACCCAAAGAATACAATACATATCTTTGAGTCCATAGTGATATAACTGAATAAAAGGCTGAGGGGACAAAAGGAGACATGGTAACTTCTCCCTGCAGAAAAATTCTAATTAATAAATTAGAACGCTCTAGTAATCCCCTCGGCAAGGTCCGCCAATGTAGAAATAGGACATCTACATATTCTCAATGCATCTCCCATAAACATTTAACAGTGACAACAGGCAGTAAGTTAACAGTAGAGAGTCCTGGTTAACATGACCAACAATACCTACTGACGTAATGTACCTCCCGATATCAAACACTAACAGAAGTACAGTCACCCTACGGCACCTTCCTAATACTGCCAACCCCAATCCCATCGTGAGCGTACATCAGAAAACCCTGAATTGAGGACGTTCTACAAAATAACCGATCAGTATTCCCTGCAAACATCTAGGTCACGGAAGACAACAGCGACAGGGGAACACATTGGCAGAGTCTACAGAGGCATGGGCCACGAAGGCCAGTGTGGGATTCTGAAGGAGACCCCGGGGCAGGAAAAGGACAACGGTGGCAAAACTGGTGAAATTCAAGTCAGTTCTGTCCTTTAGTCAGTAACGCGGAGCTGGAGTTAGTCTCTTAGGGTTGGCAAATGTCCTGCGGTATGTAGACGCCGACACAAGGAGAGGCTGGGTGAGGAGCTCACGGGAACTCTCTACACTCGTTTGTGGCAGCTTTTCTGTGAGACTAAAATAATCTTTTGGAAAACTGCGTGAAACAAACAATTTGTCAGTGCTCCAGGGTCTTGTCCTTACTCTATCGACACGAATATTCCATCTCATTCAGACAGGCTTGCAGGAGATGCACCTCCCTGCTGTTCTTACAGTCATAAAGACTTCTCTTTCTGCGAAGCAATTTTTTTCTTTCCTATCGTTTAATAAGAAACTATGAGTTCTTGAGACCAAAGCCAACACTTCTCTTGGTCAATTGAAAAGCACAGGAGATTTCTCCAAAATATACCAGGATCTACATACACATGTTAAATTTTTACCACCTGAACCTGTTCCTACCTTGTATCTTGCACCTATTTTTACATCTCTTGGTTCGTTGTGCATAAGGGGACTGAATGGCTCTACTCTGGGTCTGGCCACCGGGACTCTAGTAGAATCTAGCTTAGCACGTCACATAGCTCAATCCTATTTGATCATAACTAAAACAAGGCCTAGTTAAGGACGTGACATTTCCTCAGATAATAATTTTAAAAACTGTGAAATGCAGTTAATTATTTTCAAGTGTCAAGCCCACAGCTCACAAGTGTCGGGGCTGAGATTCAAACCCAGGTTATGTTTGGCTCCTGAGTCTGTGCTAAACATCCCCCATTCCAATGTCATATTTTAAAAATCTAACTACAGGGTGATACGAAAGGTCAACAATAAATTACAGAAATGCAGCTAGCTTATGAATACACATGAGTTGAAATGTTTATAGGTACACACATTAGAATCTTTGATTATGAATAGGAGACATACAAAATGCAATCCCCAAGAAGAATGTAAACTAGTAACTTAACCTTTTATATTTCACCACAAATACACTGCAATTTATATATAGATACAGATTTTCAGTGTATGCAATTTATGTGAGAGATTTAAAAAACAAAACAACAAAAACCATACACTGTTTAAGGAGAAGGGGGTAAAACTATTTGGCTCCATTTTAATCTGACTTCGCCTCGATCACGCCAAGTTTCAGACCAAAGTTGGAGGTATGATGGGTAGGAAGACACACAGGGTGGTTTTACGGGACCTTCCTTTCTCCCTGGCCAGAGCCACAGGCCTACAGCTTGGGAGGACTTAACAAGGGCTGGGGTTCCTTTCTGCAGATTTCCTTCGCCAAGACAAGGAGAGAGTAATGTTTACCTCCCTGCATGCACTGTGTCTTCAAACTCCTGAAGGGGGAGACCACTGTCCCTGTTTGTTAACCTGAAAATGAATTCTGGATCATTACATACTTGTTAAACAGGGTTGATACTCTAGGGTGACAGAGAAAAGATAGACCGGAGAGCTTAAATGAATGGAAGACGATGGCATCCTTTTAAATATCCGTAGCACCGACGCAGAGCCCACCCACTCACATGAACACGAATTTGTTTATGTGTGCTAATAAAAGTCCTTTCATGTAACCCCGCGGTCCCCTTAGCCCCGTTCCTACCCCCAAAGACGATGATTGCTACTGCCCTAGAAATTAGGCTGACAGAAGACAAAGCGGGGAAAAGTGACTCGTCTGTGATCACAAGCCAGCGGGGACGAGAACACAGACTTGTTAACCACTCCCCAAACTTAACCATTTAGGACTCTGCGGTATCGCTCGTTTTGCTGTAGCAGGTTACACAGTGTAGTAACTACTACGCCAAACCACGCCGAGCACCTGTTACATCAGAAGCCGGTAAACTACGGCTGCTGGGCTGGCCGCGTGCGGCTTGCTGCCTGTTCGGGTCAGTCAAGTTTCACCGATGCACAGCAGGCCTGCTGGTTTATAAACCGCCTCAGGCAGCTTTTGGCCACAACCACAAGCGTCAGTAGTCACGGCAGGGACCGTATGACCCACAGAACCTAAAAATATTCACTATCCAGCCCTTTCCAGAAAAAAATTTGCCCACGTCTATATTCTGCTGTCATGCTTAAATCTAACAAGCACCTCATAGCAGCACCGATCATCAAATTCATCCTAGTTCAGCGATTTCTATACGGCTCGGGCGCATCAGAGTGGAAATCTGGAACCAGGTTTCCGTGTATCTAGGAGTCCTGTCGTTACGCCAATAAGATATACTGACTTCGCACTATTCTTGCGACCGTTCCCTTCATGGTGTGGACAATACAGAGTGTAATATTCCAGGAGCGTCAAGGCTGGAGTGTCTGACCCCTCTGCATCACCCAGGGAGCCCGGAACAGATACAAAAAAAAAAAAAAAATACTTGTTCCCAAACTCATAAATGCATGGCCCTTAAGACTTCTATTACTTCCTATTTTTCCAATACTCAGTAAAATTTTATGCAAGTGTAAAATTAACTTTATTTTCTGTGAATTTAAATTCACGACGGAAAGAAGAGGTATTCGGTGCAGCGACCTTGCTCTTCAAGAGTAAATGTTTCGAACAATTTCCCTAGACATGGATTTCAAAACCGAGCGCGAGCTGGATGAAGGGTACCCCGCCCTCCCATCCTTGCCAGACAGTGACACCTGCTGGAAGGTGCTCAGACTCACGAGAGGTCAGCACCACCCCGTCCGGGATCCACACTCTCCTGCTGTCATCTGTCTGTTTTTGTTCTTCTCACATGTTTAGAAATATTACTTGGAGATCCAGACAAACAGCCGCAAAAACTGGGGAAATTTTCCCTGAAAGCCCGCAACTACTGCAGTAATAAACTTTTGTGTTATTTTTGGATGTTTTTAAAGATGAAAACATCACTAAGCATGTAATGGGCCAGAGTTTAACGTTTTACTTTAGGAAGTACACCGAAAGACCCTTATCTGTGTCGTTTGTTAATGACATTAAGACTTATTTATCTTAAATATAAATCTTAAGAGCTCTTATGGTTTCACATCGTACACGGAAATTTTTCTTAGGAGTACTAATGTTTTCCAACAAAATCCCAGTGACAAAAACATACTGTGCAGGTTTCATGTAGACAGGATTTCATTTAGAGAAACACACTTCAATTTATTTTAAGGGTAAATGTGCTACAGGTTTTAAATCCTGCGAGCTAACATCGTTTTCTTACACACATTATCCTCTACCTCACCCCCAGCAAGAATCACTTTTGCAGCTGCATTTTGCCACGCTGAATGGCTCTCCCAGTTTGGCAGCTGAGGGCACATATTAACATTCCTAGCACTAAGGTCCAGCATTCTGTTGACAAAAACATTCTTTGGATCAAGGCATGAAAGCAAATAGCCAGCAGCGCGTTTTTTGACATAAAAGGTGAAAACGAAAAAGTATTCGCTAATACCCCAAGAACACAGGGACCAAATTCCTGAGACAGTGTAATTTTGCACGACAAGACGAATAGGAGGGCCATGTGCAGCTGGCTGGAGGGATGAGACTTTTCGTGAGCACATACTATAATTACAGCTCGAATTGCTGGTTTTAAGCTAAACAGAAACTTCTTCACAATGCCAAATGCCCGTATTTTATTTCCTTTTAATTAAAAAAAATCTACTTTTTTAAATATTTATTTTTGAAAGAGATTGAGAGAGAGAGAGAGGGAGATGCAGAATCGTGAAGCAGGCTCCAGGCTCTCAGTTGTCAGCACAGAGCCGGATGAGGGGCTCAAACTCAGGAACCATGAGATCATGACCTGAGCTGAAATCAGAGGCTTAACTGCCTGAGCCACCCAGGCACCCCTTGGCAAATGTCCTTATTTTAATGGTAGGCTTAGAACAATTTGTAATTCCTCCTGCTTCATTCAAAGTAAATGTTTCCAAGCATCTGTCCATTTACTCCACTTGGACATCAGCACAAGAATTACAGGCTAAAATGGGCAGCCGTGCAGCCTGCTGTTACTAAGAGTAGTAAGGAATTTAAACTATCCAGGGTCTTCAGTCCTTCATCCACTATCCTTTTCACATTGATCCTCAGTAAGTGCTCTTTATCACCCAGCGAGCATGCACGTGACCCCAATGAAGGACATTCCCAGTATCATGTTGGTGGGCACAGAAGAGAACAGGTTTATGATCAAAAAAAAAAAAAAAACAACAACAAAAAAAACCCAAAAGATTGACCAGGAAAAGAAACACCGAGGTTAAGGAGAAATAAACCCAGAGGAAACCTTTGGTGAAACTAGACAAAACGAGGCAGACATCCAGAAATAACTATACATATAGCATAGGAAGCCTTGGACTTTTCCCAGAAGGCCCTAAGCTGGCCAAGACATTACCAAATGGTAATAATGGTTAAGAAATAAATACTCGGGGGCGCCTGCGTGGCTCAATCGGTTGAGCGTCCGACTTCAGCTCAGGTCATGATCTCACGGTTCGTGAGTTCGAGCCCCACATTGGGCTCACTTCTGTCAGCGCACAGCCTGCTTTGGATCCTCTGTCCCTGCGTCCCTATCCCCCTCCCCTGCCTGTTCTCGCTCTCTCTCTCTAAAAAAACAAAACAAAACAAAACAAAAAACCAAAAAAAACCCACAAAAAACAAACAAAAAGAAAGAAATATTCTGGTGACATACTCTAGTAATTCCTGCCTTTCTGAGCCTTTGCTACATTTTGTTGAACAAACAGAAGCTCAGAGAGGATAGTTCTTGGTGGCAATCACATGTGTGCTACAGAAAAGATCTATTTAAATGGCCAAACCCCTAAATTTTTCCTGTAAACCTAAACACACTGTTCTCAGGATAGGGTTTTGGGTGCTATTCTGGCAAGGTCTGGCATTTAGAATCCGGTCTCCCTAATAACATCATTGTGGGTTACTTTCTCCTTTAAAAAGATTGACCCCCATCTCTCAGAGGTCTGAGGTGATCAAGGTTTAAAGATATGCTGTACGTTATTACATGTCCTGTTAGCATGGGCAGTCTGTCTGCGATGGTTGTGAAGGTAAGCCCCCTTCCTACGGCACCGTAGGACCCTACTGCCCATGCCGTTCCTACACTGTTAAACCAGGAAATCTGTCACGCGGCTATCAAAACTCCGTAGGAATTTAAACCAGTACCCGGAGAAGACAACGTCACAAATTTTCATGCTGATCGAGCCTTGACATTTTAGAGGAATGGGTTCGGTTCCCAAAAGACAAGGGGCTCCTGAATCTCACTTAGTTTTCTTGAATCACTATTCTCTTTAGTAGGCATCTACAACCTGTCAGCGTAATTAGTGACCAATGTCAACTGCGTTTAGGAAGAGCCAGGTGCTGCTAAAGGACAGTCAACTGGTTGAGTTTACTTAGTTATTCCTGACTTCCACTTTTCACCTGGCTGGACTAGCTGGCTCCCGACAACCTGAGGCTATGTCGGCATGAAAGGCATCTGCGAAGCCACCGTAACCACTACCTTTCTGAAATATAGGTAAGAAAGCTAACCGTGCTAAGAGCCGTGCACCTCGCTGCCGGCCAAGCCCTTCGCACTTTCCTGAATGTTTACTGTGGACACGCGGCAGCTGGAATCCCAGTGTGGTTTCTGACAGTGCGCGTGCACAGGCTTAATACTGGATTTATGTTAGATTACAAATATGAGAAACGATATCAAGACCCCAGGATGCCACAGAAGCATTTGAGAAAGCTGTTCACCACTGAAGAACAAAGACAGCACGTTTGCTCGTTTTCATCGGTGGGGCCATGAAGACGGAGAATATGCTCTCAGGCAGGAATGTCGAGATGGGCAGGGGATCCTAGGTGGCAGCTAAAGTCGCAGAAGGAACCACTCCCATGCATCTGATCCCTACGAGGGGGAGGCTGCCCTTGTGGCCAGGGTGATGGGCAACCCCAGCAGGTAAGGAGGGTGCAGAGAAGCGAACCTCGAATGGAAGATCACTCGACACTGACCAGCCTCAGAGCCCCAAGCTCTGGTCTACCAGCAGATGTACGCTTCAAAATTTAAAACTGCAATACCTGAAAGCATTGACTCTCCTTCCTAAGTTTTTAAAAGGCAGCCACTTCATCTCCTACAAATGTATGCCTGGTAATTTGTATGTTTCCTCGGGAAGGGAAATTGACGGTAAAAGTGAAACACTTCATAACAAGCTGCTAGGCCTTATCACATCCTTATGGAGTCGGTAAGGGCAGGGTTTCCAAATATACACAGAAACCTTAAAAGCGGGAACAAATCAGGCCCTTACCTTTTAGGACAGTCTATTCTATGGGGACAATTCTATACCAGAGTGATGCTGGGTCAGAGTAGAAATTAATTCCAGGGGAAACAGTGCTCCCTAATTTAATAAATGAAGAACGAGATTTCTAAGTTAGTCGTTACACATGTATACATGCATTTGGATGTCACGAGAGAGAAACCACACCAGACTTTCCACCCAAACTTGTAAACTCCATCTACAGGGGAATAAGGGACACAGAAGAACTGAGGCACTTTCTCTATAGAAACAGCCTTCCAGAAAGAGGCTTTTGCTCTATGTTACGGTTTTATTGTTGCTGCTGAACGGGACCATCCACTTAATGAAATCATGCTTCTTTTAGTCACTATGGTCTAATTTCTCACTACAAAATAAAATCACATCATCGGTGGGGGCGGGGGGAAGAACAAAAATAAAACCAAAGCAAAACAAAAAAAGAGCTCAGCAATGAAAATTCCAGAGTCACGGATTAAAAGCCCCATTATCTTTTCTTTTGTTTCAAGAACATTTGAAAAAATAATCCAGATTGAAAGACAGGTGTATGTGGGTCTAAGGAGGCAATGGCTTTAAATGACTGTAGGTGACATTAAAAAAATTAAACTTTTTAAGTCTTGGGAACACTTTACATATTATGGAATGTTTAAAAGAACACAGTTTAAAAGAACTGTGTACCTGGGTGTCACAGTTGGTTAAGTGTCTGACTTGGGCTCAGGTCATGATCTCACAGTTTGTGAGTTCAAGCCTTGCGTTGGGCTTTGTGCTGACAGCTCGGTTTTGGATTCTGGAGCCTGTTTCAGATTCTGTGTCTCCCTCTGTGTCCCTTCCCCATTCGCACTCTGTCTCTCTCTCTCTCTCAAAAATAAATTAAAAAACAGAAGAGTGAAAGTACTAGAAAAATCATAGCAAAGAAATAATGGTTTTCAAGTGTCACAACATCAAGACATCTGTATCAACTGCCACAGCAGAGACTCTGATTCTATCTAAGGATAAGTGAGCATAGTTTGCACCTGGAGCGAGTGCTCCCTTGCGTAGTCGGACCCGTCCCTCAGCACTGGTCAGCTATGTGTCCTGTCCGACTCTCTCACATCTTGTCCCAGTTACATGCTCATCAGCACCCTACTTCGCTCTCCTAACCTCGGGGCTTTTGCCCAAACGACTCCCTCGGTCCAGAATGCTGCCCCCCGTCAGCTGCAGGTACGTCGCCGATAAAGCAACGTATGGATAGATAAGCCCCTTCCCCTACTTCCGGGACACCCTTGGTCATCTTTCTACAACCAACGAGGCATCTCTGCTCCTTCCCCAACCCCAGCCTTGGGGAGCGAGCCCTGCTGAGTCTGTGCCTCCTGAGGGCAGTGACTGTGCATGTAACAGCTGCTCAAGTGCTAAGTACATAAATGGATGTGTCAGTGAGAGAGTTAACTTTTCTTCTCTGGAACTACTGAAGAACAGAACAGATCTTCACCCATCTGGAATGGTGGAATCATCGGAGAACTTGAACTAACTTCTAGTCTTCTGATCCAATGACCAATAAATAACAAATTAACACATGCCGTCATCGCCTCAATGTCACCTGTGTCTGCCTAGGCCATGTCACGTAAACACTGCTTATAGTAAAGGCATTAAATACTATATTAGGGCTACCACCGGATTTGAGTGAAGGGATTTCATAGAAACTAACATGTCAAATTCTAAACATAATAATATGGAACAATTTTCTGAGAGCTAATAGGTCATTTTCCCCTCCAGTCCTTCATTAAATCAGCAACTATTTACTACCTGTCACTTGCCAGCCACCATCCTAAGAAGCTGGAGATATGGCAGTGGGCATATTACAATCCGTGTCCTTATGATTTACTTCCTAGTTGAAAGGAACAGATAATGACACCCACACACACACCCACACACACACACACACCCGGGTAGGGGTAAGTGCCATAAGAGACAAAGCAGAACAGAGAGGAGCAGGAATTGCTGGCAGGAAGACAGTGAGGGTGCTTTTGGCCCAGGGGGGTCAGGAAGCCTTCCTTGACAGGGCGGCACTGGAAGAGAGCGCTGAAGGAGGTGATGAGCGAAGTCCTGCGGGATCTGGCGGAGGGCACTCCGGAGAGAGGAAATGAGCGCAGGCCCCGAGATGGGGCCTGCTGGGCTGTCTAATGAAGAGCAGGGAGGTGCGTGTGGGTGTAGCTGACTGAGCCAGGGCAGAAGACGCGGGAAACGAGCTTGGGAGAGACAGTGTGAGGAAGGTGAGTGGGCTGGAGAGCCCCGAAGCACACAGCAGAGCAGAGCTCTGAATGAGACGGGAAAACTTTAGCGGGTTTTAAGCAAAATGATGACGTGATGAAAACAAAACACTTTGGCAGCCGTGTTGAAAGAGTCCGTAGAGAGGCTGGAGTTGGACACAGAGACCAGTCAGGGTCTCCTCCAAGCGATTTCATAGAGGCGGTGGTAGCTGTGACCAGGGTTGGGCGGTAGAGGTAATGGGATCCTGAACACCTTTTGAAAAAAGAAAAAAAAAGCCAAAGGTTCTAGGGGTAAATTGGAGACGGAGGGTCTCAAGGATGACTTCAAGACTTTTGGTTTAGTAGCTGGAAGGATGGGAGAAGACGAGAGGGGAGGCGTGCTTCTTGGAGGTAAGGGGGGAAATCGGAAGTCTGGGGCTCATCCGACTTGAGATGCCCATCCGATTCACGAGTGGGGGTGGCCGGCAGCCAGATGGATGTGCCAGTTTGGAGTGAGTGCTGGAATCGGCAGCAGATAGACGGTATTTATGGTCAGAAAACGGAATGAGATTAACCCGGTGAGTGGGTATAGACAGAAAAGAAAAGAGATTAGCCAGCCCAGCCCCAGGGTGGGGAGGTGAGGCCGGGGAGGTGAGGAGGGGCAGCCAAGGAAATGGAAAGAGAAGAGCCAGCTGGTGCATTCTGGGGCTGTGTGCGATCAGAAAACAGGACAGCCTGCAGACAGGCAGCACCCACTGCAGGCTTCTGGGCTTTCTCCCTTAAAAGCACAGACACCTGAGGAACTGTTAAGCAAGATCCCCTGGCTAACTATCATTGATTTAATAGAGCAGAACTTCTTTCCAAAGAATAATAAGACACAATCACCTTAGGAGAGTAATGAAGAAAACACAAACAAAGATGGCAGACTATCACTCATCTAATCGGCCGAAATGTAAATTCCTGCAACGTAAGTATGGTTAAGGCTGTGCACAAAAAGAAATGGCTCCGGAAACCCATTCAAAGTTATCAAGCAAAATTCATTTTCTTGGCATCGACATACAAGGTGATAGATACCGTTCATGCAAATTTAAAACACGAGCCAACCAACCACATACTATTCACAGATGTGGAAATAAATGTATGTCACACGAACTGAAAAGAGAACCCCTCAGCTCAGTTGGCGTCCGCCTCTGGGAGGGAGAGTGACCGGGAAAGGTGACCTGATGTGTAATGACTTGTTTTGCTGTTTTTGTTTTCCAAAAACACACTGAATTTATGAAAAAGACTTGAAGCAAATAAGAGAAAATATAATAATCAACTCTGGCGTGAATACATGAATACAGGTAATAAAACTCTTTGTAATCTTTTTGTATTTAGAAAAAATCAAAATATTGTTTTTTGAAAGCACAATAGAGTGAAAGGTAAGCAAGACCACTGGTTTCAAACAACAAATTTGTACTACATTTACACCTACATTCCAAGCCCATAATAAAGCGAAGGAAGAAGAGATTTGTTGGCATATTCATTAGGAACCGTTAGGTCTCCAGAATGGCACGACACTTGGCAAAATCCAACTATGTGCCAATATTGAATCTACTATTCAATAAAAACGGTGAAAAAACAAAATATACTACCCATAATCACAGTAATTAAAAAAATGTAGCCAAGAGAAAAACAAGTAAAATACCTAGCGTTAGCAGAGGGTCTCCTCTGAATATGCAATTAGAATATCAAGTTTGAGTTATAACCTGAACCCTGCTTCATGTGCTTTTGGAACAAGCTGCGGAATAGAAAAATGAATGAATAGATGTGTAAGTCGGTCTGTCAGCCAGTCTAAACAATACATGATAATTCATGGAAACCACACTTGATTGTCCTATGCAAATTCAGAATATAAACACTCCCTTCCTTTAACTGTAGAGGCTCTTTCACTTACTTTTTGTAAGACAGAGAGATCTTCCTCAAGAAGTAAAACCTGTAAATGAGCATATATTGTGATAATACTTCCTGTGTGTCCGTGTTTTTCAGACAGTAGTATTTCCCATTTCTGCCTCGTACCTTTCCTAGTCAGTGGGTAATAATAAACTTGCTGAAACTCTTATTCATTCTTCCCAGTTTTCTACTTCTGAATGACTCGGCAGAATAGCAATACAGCAAATAATAGCAAAGCAAATCGATAATAAAGCAAATAAAAAAATTTATTCCCTTCATGATGGTAGTTCACTCACTGCATGATTACTAACAGCAGAAAACAAACCAACTGTCTATATTAGAAGTGAATTATAATTAATTCTATCAACTGTGTCAGTGTCTTTGTTTCAAGACACGGACGTAGAATTCAATTTCTGGCAATTCAACAATCGGCTTTTAACAAGTAAGTTCCTAAGAAAAGTGACATGTACATTAATGTGATATGCACTTTTAAATCCTGATCTGGCCACCCCTAACATGCATCAAAGCAACAAGGGTGTCTAAAACACTTAAAAAACTCCTTATTGTCCTAAATTTGTTACGATTATCTTTTTTCTTCTATCAAGAATGCATCAGTTTATTCCCCAAAAGGAGTTAAAGGCAATCCTCTCCATGTGCTTAAAATACTGAATCATATCAGCTGTACCACTTACGACGTGAGTCACTTCCTCTGCATATTTAGAAATAAGTTCAGGCTCATTCATTTAGTGTGCTACCGGTTGTTAGGTGGAATTAAAAGCGTTTGACTTTTTACCTATATTTACCATGGTGTGCTCACCATTTACTCTTTGGAAATATTCTACGTATCAAACTAATGCATGTTAACTAAGACATGGCAAGCAGGTAAATGTCTAATTTAGGGCACTTTTCAAAAACAGAAAGTTTCTTTTTTAAAGAAAACTTATCTCTTTGATAAATTCTTGACCTATGTAAAAAGTCTCACGAAAGAAGAATTCTACTTTCTAATTAGAACAGAAGAATGGGTTTATTTTCCCTCAAAATTGGTCAGAGATAAACACTTAGATTTGTTAACACCGTTATGAAAACCCCCAGCCAACGTTTTCAAAATGACAAACATTTTGGGGAAGCACACAAGTGTTTTACTGCACAAACATTCCTAGAGCGGCTGCTACATGCAAGGCCCTGCATTAAGGGCTGCGGGTGCAGCTAGGATCACTCCGTCATCAGTTCTGCTCATGATCTGCTTAAGAATCTCCGTGAGGAGGAAAGGTCGGCATGTAAATAATCCAAAAATGAGGCAGAAAGAGATTCAATGCTTTCAGAGAGCAAACTCGGAAATACTACAGGAGCTGAGAGAAGAGAAAAATGGTTTCCCACAGTGTGGGAAGGGAAAATCAGAGAAGGCTTCATGGCAGCGGTGGATCTGAGGTAGACCTTGAAGGAAAGTACGATTTTGTCCGATGCGCACTGGGAGCCACGTTTTGCGTGGGGATTGAGGGCGGGGTTTTGAGGGAGGGCTGTACAGGCAGAGAGCCAGATCAATGTCACGTAAGCAGGAAATTTAAGCATTAGGGTAGGTGAAAGAAAGAAAGGAGAAAGAAGGGTGATAAGGCAGGCGGACACCAGATCATAAAGGATTCGGGGGATGCGAGCTCATCATTTATTCAGTCGGCAAATGGAAACCAATGGAAGACTTGCAACAGAGTAGTACGACCAGACGCAGGCTTCACGAAGATTAATTTAACATCCGTGGGAATGGATGGACGGGAAGGAAGACAAATTAATGATGGGGAAACTGAGCAGGAGTCTGTTGTACAGTGTAAATAAACAGTAACGAAAATAAGAACTAAGCAGTATCAGTGGGAATGGAAAGAAGAACATGGACGCAAAAAAAAAAAAAAAGAATAGTACATCGTAAATAGCATTTATGAAAAATACGGAATAAAGCCTTACCTGATTCTTCTGTATCTTGTTCATCTATTAAACCTACTGAGACGCCTAAATCCACACATTTCTTGCTATGTGTCTTGGACTTCATGTGTTTTGTCAGATTTCCTTAAGGGAAAAGAATGTTTACTAAGCTTACGCAGTAGTATTTTGCTGCTGCATTTGTCAACACTGGCAAATTCCATTCCTACTTCAAATGAAAGCACAGACTGTGGTTATACAGTTCCAAGACTCAAATTTGGACAAAAGAAAATACTGGTATCTGTATGTTGTAATAACCTCGTTATTTACTACTAACAACTTCTCTTTTCAATTCTGCCTCTTCTACTTGGATAATGTCTACTTTTGCCTTTGGTCTCTATTCTGTCGTCCTTATTTATTTTTTTTAAAACATTTTAAACATCCTCAATTTAAAGTCCCTTTTGGATCGCACTAAGATGTGTAGTTCCTGGCGTCCAAATTCTCCACCACTGTGCCTGCCAGATCTCCCTCATGGTACTTTGTTTCCCTGCATGCCTTTTAGTTTTTATCCTAAGCTTATCTTTAGCAAGACAGTTTTCCACGGAGCCTTACATACCCTGAGTTGCAGAAACATCTCTGTGGGTCAGTTTTCCAACTGCTTCTACTCGGGGCTGAAGGTTTCAGACCTCTGATTCTAGACCAGTTCTTTCTTTCTTTTTGCATGGCATAGGTATGGGATTTTGCTCTTCAGCAGAAATGTTTTTCCCACATGGTCCAAAGTCACTGGACAGGAGGGCCAGGCTTATTTCAGAGGCCTCGGACTCTATTCCAGTATTAACATTAAAATCCTTGAGCTGTGGGCATATACCTGGCTTTGCTGTGCCCATGAATTCTTGTATTTTAAATTTTATTTATTATTATTATTATTATTATTATTTTAAGTGTCTATTCACTATACTAGCATGGAGTTTCTTTTTTATTACTGTTACCTGGGAATTTGCCTTTTTTAAATTTCAAGCTTGACTATCTATTAAACACTACATTTGTTATATCATAAACAGCATTTCTGTTATTTGGAACAGGAGAGAATTTCCTGTGTTAATTTCACTTCACCATATTGACTAGACGTCTCATAACAGTATCTCTAAAGACGTGTTTCCTTTGGCAGTTAATGTAGCTAAGTATTATCAGGTTGACTGGGACCCACTGGGAACGTCCATCCCAAGTGATCACGAATGCATGGGAAGAGCTCAGATTCTAAGGATGCCAAGCAGTCTGAGTGCAGAACGCCACACACACAAAACATCGCCAACAAGGGAAGGTCCTCTCTTTTGAGAAAACAAAATCCAGATACTTAGCTTGGTGAGCAGGGGCGAATTAGTATTTGAGAATAAGCCTGGAGGTAAAGATGTCTGAATCCTTGGTCTTAACTTTGGGCTTGCAGTAGCTGAAGGGCCTGTGAAACTGCTGTATTTATAGAGCCTCAGTACCACTAAAACTTCCCTAAGTACTTGGAACTGGTCACACTGTTCAAGCCACTTCTTGCACTTCACAGCGTGCAGCACCTCAGAGCTTAGTGCTTAAAGGGCTCAAGGGTGACAGGGTTACCTGGACTAGATGATATCTAAGACCCAGCAAACCCTGACTTCTGTAATTCCGGAGATGACACCCGGCTTAAATGGCTTGGCCATGTCTGATAGTTACTTGAAATACACTTAAAACAAACAAACAAACAAACAAACGACACATGAGGTAAATATGGCAAAATGTTAACAATTAGTAAAAGGTAGACTGGTTGGTAGACTGGTGTTCATGATACAAATCTCTACTTTCCCGTAAGCTTCAAAATGTTCATATTAAAAACTTGTAAAAAAAGATGCTTTGGCCATCTCAATATGGCTTAAATTTCCATTTACAAGCCAAAGCACTTCCTAATACAATAACAATATTACAAACCAAATTACTTTACCGAAAGTGCTTTCGTTCCCTACATGAACAGTCACGGAAGGTTATTTGCTTCTTAGAGACGTTAATGGATAATTGTAACCAGACAAATTTGGGACTATAAGCTTTTAATAAGCATATCTTCTCATAATTCGAGCTATTACTTACTACTAACCTACTTCTTAAATAAGTTAAAATAAACACGACAATTTGCATTTTAACATGCAAAATAGATGCATATATCCCTTAGCAATGCCATAAACTCTGTGCATCAACATAATAAGTACATTTTTTAACAGACTTAAGAAACATTAGTCTAAATCCTCTGGAAAGCATGTGAGGTTTTGTTTCTGGGCTCCTACAGCTACACAGAGAGTCTAGCTTTCTGTGATATAAATGGTAGTAAATCCTGCAGGGGTGCAAGCTCACTGTGTCTTTTCTGCTGACTGACCTTTAAAGCAGAACAGTGAAAACAAACCAATTACAATTCTTTTGGAAATGTACTCATCAGATAAATTAAGGGGACAAATGACAAAGTAGAGATTTATAGGCACGAGGCATCAGAAGCATCAATTTCTAGCACTGCAGACTGTTTAGCTGGCCGCAGCGTGCTCTTTCTCGGTACCCATATTTATGTGGCATGCCATTACATCACTGTTTTTCTGTTCCTATCCAGACACATCCAGTGGGGAGTAGAGTTGCGCTGGCTAGGACGACAGAGTAAATCAAGGAGGACAACATCTGCAGCCTAACCTAAAAACGAGTCGACTAGTATTCAGCTGCATTTAAAAGATACTATGGAATCTGTTTTACAGATATTCACAAAAGGCAGACTTCTACGAGGAAGCTGACCCATAAAATAAAGAACTATCACCCTGAGAAGAGGGAAATACTGAATTTCTAATATTTTCTTCACCGGTCTCCTTAGCTAGGGTCGCTTTCCTGAAATACGTATTTATCGCATAATTGCAATGGATTTTCTGACAAAACAAAACATCTAACGTAAATTCAGATCTGCAGCATATCCGAGAAGTTGGAAGACGTGAAAACTGCAAAGATCTAATGCTCACTCTTCAGGGGTCATTATGCTCTGTCCGCCTCTTGGGAAACATTTATCTAAACCTTTACGTGACGCTGTTTGGAGTTATTTCACTAAGATTACTTACTTGGTGATTCAGAGTATTTTTCTTGGCCAAGAAGGTTCATTTGGTTTTCCACACCTAAGTTTCCCTCCCTTTCTTGCCCTCATTTTATGAATATCATTTAAGTATCCTGATCCCTTCTCTTCTTTCTATTGAGAAATACACATAATTTCACATTATACCTTGATCCTCTTTTATTTAGCAACATCATTCTGTACTTGGTAATCTTTTATGAGTTATATTGGCCCATTTCTGGTCTCCTGGCTGTGTACTGGAAATTCGCAGATGTTGCGTAATCACAGGATCAAAACGAGTGAAAGGGCAACAAATTGGGTTAAGAAATCATAGTACCTTCTCCTATCAAAGCCTGCACACAAGACCAGGAAAAGCATCCTGAAACCCACCCTCCATTTCCAGAAGGTGAATCCACATCACAACCAGAGGACTACAGACAGTGAACTTCTCAACTACTCATGATGTCCCAAAGCTATTCAGAAATATTCAAGACTAGCTGAAGAACAATTCTGTTGTTGTTATTTCTATTATTCTTGCTTCGGGTACTCCCGGCATCTAAGGAGAGCTAATGTGAATGTTTAGTTGCTATGTATCATAACTCTCCTTAAACGCCAAAAAATTCTAGCCAAATAACGTAGTAAATTTTGCTGATGAGTTGATCAATCTCTAAAACAAAAACCCTGAAGGCAGCCAATATAATCAGAAAAAAAGTGAGTGTTCACTCAAAGGGAATAGAAATAAAGTTTCTGTAAAAAAATCGTCAATTAAATATTTTTTACAGATATCACACTTTCAGACAGAGAATTTTAGGATGACATTGTTTTCTTTTAGAGAGGTTCTTATTTTTAAAAGGTAGGTAGGAAATTGAAGTCTCAAGTAACAAATTTTTATGTAATGATTCGTGAGCAAGGAGCCTAATGGAGAAAGTGGGCATTATTTTTTAAGTAGTGTTCTCGTTATATGTAGCAGGGAATCTGGAGAGGGTAAAATTACCTTAACTATAATAAAGACTTGCAATTTAAATAAAAACATATAAAGCATACAGAAAGAGTACTAAATATAATTTTAATGACTAGTTCTGAGTTCTATGCACATTAAATAGGACAACAGAAGTTTTCTGAAGCTGAAATTCAATAGAATTTGGGTAAAAAACAAAAAGCATCATGGAAAAAAAAAATGGCCTTTCATGCCTAAAATTAGATAATAAGACATGAACGCAGTCACTGTAAGTTTAGTATAGTTATTATTTAAACTTTCACTTCAATCCTGTAGCACAGAAAGGAGTTTCCTTATCATCATGAAAATTTTTTTCTTCTTCAGCTCCAAAGTATTTTTGAAATGTATTAGTCATCATGTTATGCAACTCTAATCTGGGGAGGGAAATAAAAAAGGGTAGTTGCTCCTTTTAAAATGTTATATTTATTATCTATATTGTGAAAGTATATAATTAAAAAAAAAAAACCTCTTTCTTCCTTTCCCTGAGAGGTCTAGAGACATATAAAGAGACAAGGCTGCCGTGTTGACAAGATGTTATTTCTATCAGTCTATTCAAGCTACTGCATCCTTGGTCACAGAGTGTCAAGGTGGATCTTGGCTGTACTAACTCAATGCATATCAAAAGGACCACCGAACAATGCCATTTCATACCTTTCGTCTTAAAGGAGAAGTTACAGTAAGTGCAGTGGTAGGGGCGGACATCTGTATGGGTCCGTATGTGTTTCTTTAACATACTAGGTTTCTTACAACGTATTCCACATTCTTCACAAATGTACTTTCCTCTTCCCCTGCCTCGGACATATACATACTCTTCATTTGATTTATATCTAATTTAAAGAAAAAAAATAGGGAGATTGGATACTAGGTCTTTGAGAAAATATCGATGATTAGAATTCAGCTTACAAAATACAAGAAGTCACAATTTTTACACTCAATCAATACAAATTTTATGCACATGTAAGTAACAATATTCCAGCTTTTCGCATCAACATTTAGTATGCAAATAGCCAATTCTGATCAAACCACCTTACTCGATACCAGGTTTAACTTTAGAACAGAACTCCCTCTTTCTCAGCCACTGGCTCCAAAGTTTTCTTTATTATTAAATTCAATTACAGCAACTCTAAAAGTACTGAAACTTCTCTTGGCTTCACTAGAGCTACAATCAGCTTTTACAATGTGTTTTTCTCATAACTGAAAACACAGCGACATCCAATAGGCAGTGAATTTGTCTCTCTTCGAGCAGATTTCCCACGGAGCTCCTTATTGTAAATCAACGTGAAACCCAGAGTTTACTCTGAAAATAGTTCTTAGCTGCCTCCTAGGACCTATGATGTTTCCTAAATATTTTCTTGATCAAAATGGATTTATTTAACATGACATCTAACATATATTTTGCCATGAAGATTCTGTTAATAAGCTGAGAAACCTTGTAACATTTATATAAAATTGGCACTGGTTAAGTCTTCATTCACATGAAAGCAAATGTACATTTAAAAAGTAAGTTTAAATGTACATTTAGAAAGTAAAATTTGTACTTGCCCTCCATCAAATATTTTAATTCTTCTTGGTTCACTTTTGATTAAGGAATTTTCTTTATCTTGCTCACTGTTAATTTCAGAGGCATCTTTATTGCTGAATTCAACTACTGTGGACTTTTGATTACCTAATGCTCTCTGAAAGGAAAAAAAAAAAAGAGAAACTAATTTAATAAAACTGAAAACACAAACATGCTAACGTTTCACTTGGAAATTAAAACATGGCAGAGTACCGTACGCGTAGTTAACTTAATGGAATGCATTTCAAGGAAATAACATGTTTAAAGGTCATTTGCTCTCTCCCCTCCCCTTTCTTTAACCTATCTGTCTGCACCACTGCGAACTGATAAATTCTATGTTGTTTTAAGATCCCACCACAGTCTCCTGACCAATCACTCACACTACACTGTATTTCTGAAACGAGCTTTATTCTTCCGAGATGGGAAAGCGCCAGTTACCCCATTTGGTATAATAATGTCTCATACTCCGAAGAACGTGACCAATTCCCTGCGACGTCGGTGGACTGTAACTGTGCACTTCGGTTCAAGCAAAAGTCCGTTTGCCAACATTCTCCCCTTCTCCTATCATTTTAAACCATAATTATGTTTCCCTGCTGTATCTTCTCAAAAGTTCCTGAATACCGATAACTGTGACATACAGGCAGGTCACAAGTCAGGCTGTGGACTGATAATAATTAAATGTCTGGAAAACAGTAACACACATCAACATGGCGAGCGTTGGGTGCTTCTCCTCTGGAAACACTACCGTGACACCACCTTAGGATTTCACAAGCGTCCCCCTCCTCAGTCCCTACCATTCTCACATATCCTGCGGTGCCAGCAGCACAGGATCCAGTGTGGAAGGACACTCTCAGGGTGAAGTCACTTGTCCAAGGTCAAGCTTAAGAGCAAAGGCTCAAACTCCAGTCCTGTGGCCAAATCCAAAGTGAGGCACAACTTTTCTGATCAAGGGGCCTCTTTGTCACAAAACCTTAAAAACCACATCCCCAAGCAGATGGCTCTGCACTGAGATGACCTGATTCTAGCAAATGAGAGAGTGTGCGCCATGGTCAGAGGGCCTGCGCAGCCTCAGAAGGTGCACCCTGGGGAGCTCAGGAAGGCAGTGCGAGGAGGTAATGACACTGACCCTAGCAGACAGGAAGGCATCGGTCTCCTCTTGTCCTAGCAAACACACCAGGTGTCCCCACAATCTGGAATGCATACGCACACTACTCCTTGACTTTATACCATTAACGCTAATCCTGCTTTTTACCTTCTTTTCAACACCAAATTCCCATTTCTCTTTGCCTCACTTTCCTACCATCGAATCTGGCTTCTGTTCACCAATTACCAACGAGCCAAATGCCCAAATCCTTATCCCTTCCTTAGTCCTTATGTGCTTGGCCACCTGTGCAGTTTATGTTGTTGACACCTTGCTTCTCTTAGAGACCCTTCCATTTCAGCACCTTTCTTTTCCATTCTCCATTATAAGTACATTAACATCTGGGTTGTGAGTCAACGCAGTACCCAGGCCTCCACAGCCACCTGCCCATGTCCCCAACACTCCAGCGATATGGGGACCGCTCGGTCCAGGAACCACGTTAGTCTCCATCTTTATGTGACCTTTATTTGACCTCTCTGTCTGAGTATCTTTCCATGAAATTTCCTCCTTGATCTATGTGATACCGCTTTCTCCTGGTCCTCTTCTTTCCTTGATGAACAACCTCTCTCAGTTTCCCGTATGGACTTCATCCATTCAACCCTTTAAGTAGTGGTGAATCCCAAATCCATTCTGAGATCTTCTGTCCCTCCTCCCGCTCTGAGCAAGCTCATTAACTACCCCCATGCACCAAGGAATCCTGACACCTTCCACCAGGAGTCCTCGCCTAGCTCCAAATCTAAGTACACATTTCCAGAGGCATTTCTACCAAGGCACTTGATACTAAAGGAGAACCACTTTTCCAGAGGCGCTTTGGGAATATTCCAGAAGCTCTGTCTAAATTCTCATGATCAGGTCTCATCTTCCAAGATTCTGATTTTAGTAGGTCTGGAGTAAAGCCGGGTCATTTAAAAATTAAATTCTGAATGGTTGCCTGCACCGTCCTTTGTTGAAAACGTATCAATGGCTCTCCACCAGTGTGCATATTTTTTTTGGTTTTTATCTATATTTCCAACTTGGAAGCATGTCAGTGTTTCAAACTTACACCTTCTAGCCACCCATGGCAGACTCCTCAGGATTCTTTAAAATGAACTAAGTTCTTTATCATGTCCATGTCATGTCAGCAGACTATTAAAATTTCTCACCCTTTTTACCTGAAACAAAAATCCCTACATTTTTTTTTTAAGACTCAGCTAAAATATCACCACTTTGGGAATTTCGTCCCTGTATCCATACCTCTTTAACCTACCGGCAAATTTAGAGACTTCCTTCTTGGTAAGTGTGTGTGTGTGTGTGTGTGTATGTATGTATATATATGTGTATGTACGTATATGTATGTGTGTGTCTATATATATATGTATGTATATATGTATATATACAGACACATTATATATACACGTTATATATATACATATATATGTATATATATAGACACACATATCATGTCTATGAACCTATACTGTATGCTCATGAACCTGTAGAGGTCACGGACTTAATCTATAATTCTTAATGTCAGGAGTCCACCATGATCCCCTTACCTATTTATTTATTCTCACTTAAATGATTTTTCCCATTTTATAAAGCCAACAACTCTAGTAAGACTGATTACACAAATAACTCCAAATTACAGTTTTATGACCCTATTCTATACATCTTGACCAAATCAACTTAATTATATCAAGTGTATAAGTCAGCTATTCTGTGAGTCTTCTCTCTAGCACTAAGATGATTCTAACACCGGGTGGGAGTTGGGACTAGCATGGCCAGGGGAGGCTAGTCAGGTGTACAAAGACAAGTATGAATGTCTCTGCTTATATTTCGAAATGAAATGTAACAGTCTTTGATTACTCACACCTCTATTCCCCCGCACCAGCAGGGACAAAACACAAACATAATCTCTTTTCACTTAATACAAGAGAAAGATGAAAGTTAAACCGTGATGATCTGTATGTACCATTACGTAAGGACTTAAACATTCAGCTCAGGGCAAGTTATTTCCAAAATATCTCAAGACAGAATCACCGAAGGATTCCATGTAACCCTTATCAGTCTAACTCGCGGGGTAAACTTCTCATCCTTTCGTCTGGGTGACTTTATACTTACACAGCACAATTTGTCATTCAAAATTAAGATACACTTTCCAATTAAAACATTTAAAGGCATCAAGACATCGCACAAACTATTTGTGAAGATAAATGATATGTCAAGTACCTTGCTTAAGTTGCTTTTCCACTTGCTTGAATAGACCAATAAATCTGATTTGGAATGGGTAGTTATTGCTTGACAATATAGTGATTTTCCAGTCTTCTGTTTTGAATTAAGGAGAGAAAGGGCAACTTTTGTAGGCAAACCAAGTGGGTTTGGATTACTGGCACTAACTGTCCAATCAGTATAGGCTGAAGTTTTCTGGTCATTCTGAGGCAAATGCAATGCCTTCTGCTTTAATAGGTAACACCATGTAAAGTTGGTTGAGGTCTTCAGGCTGGGGAAAGGCAGCTGCTGTGCACCTCCCGCATCAGACACTAAAAGTGTGGCTTGACTTTGGTCTTGGATGCTCTCTTTGTCACGTTGAGTTCTAACCCCTGGAGACTTCCTTTCTTGGTTACTGTCTACACGTTCCAAAGGAGAAAGGTGAATGTCTTCTGCAGGGACAGGTGAATTTCTCACTGTAAGAGTGAGCGACGTGGAGGACTTGATGTTTTCAAACTCCTGTAGTTCGACTATAGGTTCTGTAACTACAGACTTAGAGTGTTCAGATGACAAATCATCAGCTGGTAGGACATCTGTCAAACTAACAGCCTCGCTACTAATTTCAGGTTGAGAAAAAGCATCCTGTTCCGACAGCACACCATCAAGAGGCTCCGTAGTACAAACCTGCCTCACTAAAATAGGTTTCTTCTGTTTATTAACTTCACTAGGTCTTGAACTCCCTGGTTCAAAGGGTCTGATCTCTGTTGCACAAATAGCCCCATTTTCATCTTTAGCACGCTTTTGGTGCTTTTCCATGGCAATGTCTAAACTGTTTGCTGGGGAAAGCATCCTTTTACTTGAAGCTGAAGATTCTTGCTGGGGGGAAAGCCTACCAACAGACGTTTTCTGGGTTACGGGCAAAGGTTCTGATGGAGGGAGAGTCTGACCCATCTCTGAAAAAACATTTTCACAGACAGGTTCTGCCTCTGGGTTTGACAAAGCATTCTGGTGATCTGTCTGCAATTTTGGCACGGAATTTTGATCCTCGCTGATTGGCACCATGCTACAATTAGCCTGGCAAATTGGCTGGTTGGACAGGTCTTGGGTCACCAGGATTTGTGGCAGAGGAGTGACTGTGGCAAAACAGTACGCTGGAACGTTACTCTGCAGATGGACGGGCAATGCAAACGACGTCGGCACGTTCTGCACCTGCCCACCTAGCTTCAGTGGTGGTGGAACACATGAACCGGACATGGCATCTATCAATTTGGTTGGTAATGCTAACGAAGTCCCGCGATGGTCAGCAGTCCCAACTGGATCCGAGAGAACTTGCTTTGGCAAAGAAAGCACAGGATTGGAAGCGCAAGACTGGCTTGAAGTGAAAACCTGACAATGAAGTTGGTACTTGGGAGCAAAGCAACCTTTACTTTTAGAAGCTACACATAAACTGGGATTTGCATCCGGCTGAACACTCTGCATAGACACTTGCAGAGACGTCTGTGTGTTTGGGTGGCTGTGGGGGGTGTGGACTGGACTTAACACGTTGATACCGAAAAGCTGTTGAACGGGGAAGACGTTAGTAGAGCTGGAACTGGAGGTTTCTGTTTGCTGATCCTTAACTTGAGTCTGGGAGCGCAGAGCGTTTGCAGGAAACTCGGCTAAAGACGCATTCGTGAGCTGAGGGCCCGGAAACGGTGCTGTGTTCACGCTCGCAAGAGCAATTGTTTGGAAAGATGGTGGGTTCCCCGGAGACACACGACTATCTGGGGCTAGGTTTAAAGATATCTGCCGCATCAGCGGGCCCCTCCTTCTTTCTAAGAGAGGCACGTGCCCGGTGACCCCCATGCCCGAAGGGGACGTCAGGGGCTGCGATTCAACAGGTGGTGTTGTCTGGGGTGGAGTTATGCTTCCACAGTCAAACGATTTACTTCTGAAATCGGAGACCTCCATCGACGTTTGCACGCAGCTAATGTGTTCTGAAGCGGTGCGCCTCATTTCTCGGTGAGTTCCAGGAACGTTCAGTGTATTCGAGCCAGCTGGAATCATGAGAAACTCTGCTCTGTTTAGAAAATCCATTTTGGGGGACGCCTCCGTTTTAGAAACCTCCTCAACGTCCAATGAAGCTGAGAAACTCGAAGTGTGAGATAAACTACTCTCCCTACTTAGGCTCCTGGACAGAGTGGAGTCGAAACTCGATTCTGTGGACGAGTGCTCCATCTCGGCAAGACGGAGCCTCTTCTTTTTGGGTGGCAGCTTCTCGGTTGGCAACTTTGACAAGGTTTCACTACGCTGAGGCCAACTGAACTTCTCTGACTTTTCCTGATCATAGCCTTGGGCTTCGAGGTCCCGATCTGGCTCTTCGGTGACCAGAATTTCTGGGACTTGGATGTTGTGCTGCCGAACGAGTCGGGAGGGTTGTCCCAACACATGTCGTTCACTTGGACTCTTCCTGGGACCGTCCTGAAGTTCTGCTCTCAGAGCATCTGATGACAGCGCAGGCTGGTGAGGGTGAGACGTGTTCTGGGGAGGGCGCCCTTCTTCTGGGGAAATTCCCATCACTTTCAGAGACCCGGGCTTGACTGTCCTGTTCAGCTCCTGGAAGGAGACTGGGGAACCTCTTTCAAAAGACTCAAGCTTGTCGAATGAATTGGGTCTGCTCAGCGAGTTTGTATGCTGAATGACGGAGATTCCAGTTCCGTGCCTCTTCGGCTCTGTCTTGTCCTGGGCAGCTGAACTTATGTGTTGCTCCATGATGGTAGACAGCTTGGGATCCATGGTCTGGTCGGGACCTCTGGCCGCCAGCTGGATTTGGGAGGCCTGCAGCTGTATCTTTCTGTGCTGGTCACTTGTTATTGCAACGTTATGCTTAGACAAAGTGGAAGCAGGGCCCAGAGAATTCTGGAACTGGAGGCCTTCGGAGCTTTTCGGGGACGCCCCCCTTTCATTTTGCTGAAGTTCATCGTCATCTCCAACACTCTTCATCTTCCTCCGTTTTCTGATCTGAGGTGTCTGCTCCCACACCCCTGCAGGGCCCGCAACTCGGTAGTGCAGAATCTGAGGCTGTGTACTACCAGCAGGCACGGGGCTGTGTTCAGGTTCCCTCACGGCCACCTTTGTTTTTGGTCCATGTAACTCTGAACAGTAAAATTTCTTATGGTTTTCAAAATTCTCCAGTTTTCTATACCTGTTTCTGCAGGTTTCACACTCAAACATTGTCCCTCGCCCTTGATGGGACTTCTTTTTCTCCAAATGTGAGCCTGGGGCCAAGGACTTGACCCTGGCCGGCCCAGTGTCACTGGCCGCACCGCATCCTGGATAGCTCTCGTCCAAGGACTGTCCAGCACCGAGAAGGTGGTTTTCATTTGCTGAAGAGTCTTCTACTGCTGACTGTCTGACAAGGGTCCGCGGATGTGCACTCTGGGGCATGGCAGTGTTAGGGCCTGACACAAAGACGTCATCGTAGAAAGCGCCGATTTTGTCATCAAATGAGTGACTTCCTCTCAGGGGGTGAGGGGGCGGGATGACGCTCGCAGGTACTGCTGAATAACCTGTGGTAGGCATGGAGTTACTTCTCGTAATGGGCAAGCAGTCAAGGGAAGGTACAGACAGAAGGAAGACTTGCTTCGATTTCTCGGTAGGGGTGAAAGGGGACTTTGGTATATCCGAGCTGGAGCTTGTTCTCCGTCCCATTGGTTTCAAATCGAACTGGAAAGAATCTTTAAATATGTATGACTTGGGAGAGTCGATACTTCCTCGCCTCGAGAGAGAGGTTCTCCGTGGCTTTACGCTATCCAGCTGCTTATCGTCAACCAAGGCTTCGTTGTCTGAGATCAGCTTTGATATCCGCTCCTCAAGTGTTTTCGTCGCCAAGGGTGGGCGCATCTGACCCGGTAGGAGCAATGCTTTTTCACTTGTTGACAGAGCAGAAGGTGCTGGTGTACTGATCCGAGGTGCAGAGGGCCCATTATTCTTACTTAAGTCTTGGTCTGTGGTGGGCAACGTTTTGGCAAAGGGAGTCGGCGGACTCGCGGTCTGGTCGGCACTTTCCGAACGTGAAAAGTACCCAGAATCCGTACTTCCTAAACTCCGAGGACTCAGAAGTTTTCCTTGCTGCTCTTGGGAGCAATCGGTAGCCTGCTGCCTTTGCAGCTGGGCATGTCCTGTCCCCACGTGAGGTTCCTGTTTCCCTTCTGGCTGACTCCCGTCCCCTTTCTGACGGGACTTCTCGTCAGTCTCGAGGGAGGATGTCCAGGCTGAGTGGGACAGGACATTGGTTCCCTGAAGGTCCTTCGGTATCTGTGCACTAGACAGTTCAGGTTTGGAATCCGGGAGCTTTGGGCTGTCGACTCTTAAAGGGGACACACCGACAGGGTGGACCACGACTTTTGGTAACTCTGGCACAGCCTGTGATTCTGAAGATTTGTCCTGTAGTGGAAAGTCACCTACCACATGGTCTGGATTGCTTGGAATGGAACTTGATTTTGGTAACGCTTCAGAATGGGACATCATTTTCATTATCTGCACAGGCTGCGGGTCCATGGAGACCGGGTCGTTCTGTCTTTCCTCAGCAGCCCCCTCCTCATCGCTCTCCCCACTGTCTTCTACGTCCGATTGGATGCTAAGTGCTTTGGGGGACTCCTGTGACAAGAACAAACCACCAGCATCTGGTTGCAAGACAAGACCCAGTTTGATAGTATGTGCATGGGATTTTTTGTGCTTGTACAGATTGCTTTTAGTCTTAAATGAAAATCCACAGGTCACACAGGGATAGGGTCGCTCTCCAGTATGGGAGCGGATGTGCTTCAAAAGCACGCTAGGCTTTGCACAAGCTCTATTGCAATACTCACAAATGTATTTTCCTTGTTTTTTTGGCTTCTGATCTTTCAGAAGAAGATTGCACATTTGCTCCACGCTGTGGTTAACGACAGAGGCGACAGGAGCTGAATTATAAACTGGCGTGGGGGCTGATGGTGTCGAATGGGCTGGACTCACGGACATCGGTGAAGCAGAATCCATTTGCTGGTTTTGAGGAGTAACCTGAGTTCTACTGGAAGGCGGAGTTAGACCCACAGATGACGTCGCTGCCATATGATAAACCTGTTCAAGTTTGGCATTCTCTTGATTTTGCAGATTCACCAGGGACCTTGGGAAACCTGAACGTGCTGGAAGCGGCTGATTTTGTTGGTGAGGCTGAGAAACGAAGTGTTCGTGTTGGTTACACGGGTGAGACACTGACTGAACTGTGGCTGGCTCACTCTTCTGAGTTGCAGACACGTGCACTGTGTACGAGGGACAAGGAGAAGGCTGCGATTCAGAAACAGATTCTTGGGAAGTCTGAGTTGGGGCGTCCGGTGAGCTGCTGTTTAACTGAGAAGGGGGTTGTACAGTTTTATTTGGTCTCAGTTTTTCTACCTTAACTGCACAAGATGAGCCCTTTTGCGACAAGGTGCTCAGCTCTGGCTCCATTGCCTTCAGTAAGACATCAAATGCGGTGTTTGTGTAAGAGGAAGCGGGACTACGAGTGGAGGAGATACATTCACTGCGGTCAGTCCTGGTTTTACTCGACAAAGATCGAGAGTCACATTTTGCATCCGGGAAGCCCGACCTGCTGGGGTCAGAGCCTGCCGATCCCCATCGGCGCAGTTCAGATGGGTGCTGCAGAAACACGGGCTTCTTTGGGGACACAGAATCTTCGGATTTGGAGGCCTCAGCGACTACCCCAGCTGTTTCTCCATTGTGTTTGGCAAACTGCTTCCCATTTTTCACGGGGCTAGGATTCTGCTTCTTGTGAGACTCCGGCGTGCTCTGAAGAACAGCAAAAGCAGTCTCGTCTGTATTTTGTTTATGTTTTGCCTGAAGGGGACTCCTCAGGGGGGATTTTGGTATTTTTTTCAGGTGGTTCTCAGCTACAATCTTTTTTCGTTTCACACCTTTAAGTGATTCTGAAGTTGCTTTAATACCAGCCTCTAAGATTTCTGTTAAAAAAAAAAAAAAAAAAAAGAAAAAGTTAAAAAGTCAATTGGTAAGACGGTAGACATGCCAACCACGCGTATATGTTTTTTTTAAATGAGGATTACAATCACGAGGGCGTTACGACAACTAAAGAAGGTAGTTTAAGGAAAGCCCACTGTGGATAAAACTGTATTTTGATATCTTGGCATTTGTAAGAATGATGGCAATCAAAAGCTATTGGAACAATCGTGCAGAGACCTTAGTGTCCATTTCCGGAATGCTTTGTTCCTCCCTGGACACCCAGCTCACCAGCGTCCTAGAACCTGACCTTTCAAAACTACGTTATTCTCCCTCTTCACAGTGACAGCTGAGGACTCAGTCTATCCAACAGTCTGAGATACCTGCTGCACAAAGAAGAAAACTCAACCTTTTAATGCGGGGTATTTGACGGTCTTGTCGCAATTTAGTATCTTTTATTTTTATTTATTTTTTATTACACGGAGAGGCAGAGTGAGCAAGGGAGGGGAGGAGGGAGAGGGAGAGAATCCCAAGCAGGCTCCACGCTTAGCACGGAGCCCAATGCAGGGCTCGATTCTACAACGCTGGGATCATGATCTGAGCTGAAATCAAGAGTTGGATGCTCAACAGACTGAGCCACCCAGGCGCCCCACATTTAGTACCTTCTCGAGAAAACTTCTCAGCAAGTTTTAAAGTAAGAGGATTCCAAAATAGGCAATAGTGCCATTTTTGTGAGGAAAAAAAAAGGCTAGTATACAATAATTTTTGGAGCAAACATATCTCAGATGCTTATGAGATATTAAGGTTGGTAGAATCATAAAGAACTACTATTGCAGTAATTGTATCAGTGAACAAAAACTATGAAAGTAAAAACATCTCCCTTATTTGTGGTTCTCCACCAACACAATTTAAAAAGTCATAATGTTGTAATGGCCCTTAGTTTTAAAAAAAAAAAAAATCCCCATTTTAACGGAACGAAACATCCAATGGCTAGGTTTCTTTGTCATTAATGAGAGGTAGATGGAAGGCAGGTGGACAGGTAGGTAGAGCTAACTGTGGGAGACAAGACAGGAAGCTACCTTCATTTCTGGCTGTGTTGGAAGGAAATCCGTGTTTAACTGGCCTCAGCCCCCCACAACCTCTGTCAACTACGACATCTGTGAGCAGTAAATACCTGCCATAATTTCATTTGTTTCCATTTGTTGGATTCTTGGGCACAGAGACAAAAACTCATTCAAGCTCCTCTTATTTATGTGTAGAAAAGTCAAATACTCAAATTCCTGGTTATTTTCAAATAGCCGTTGCAACGGACGTATTTGAAATTCATATCAGACCAAATGCCTATGCCATAATAACCACTGGAGATAAAAAATTTACATAAAATAAAAAAAAATACCCTAGTCCTCTTGTGATGATCGGTTTATGTGCTGTGATAGATTAAGTTAATGAAAAAACACAGGACTAACACGCTAATGATACGTTTATCCACCATAATCAGAAGAGCAAAAATTTAAAAAAGGGGAGGGTCCCTCATGACTAAAATGCTTGAGCTAAGAGAAACAGAAAAACAAGTATCAGGTTTGTTGATACAAAATGATGTTGAGCAAATCTTTTTTATGTTTCGATCTACTCATTTACAGAATGCTTCCCACTGTTTTTCCCTTTTCAAGATAAACGCAATAAACTGAATGTCGTATGTTGTGCCTACTGGGCTAATGGACACCATGAAAAACACGAATCATCATCTAGGATGAGTAGTTTCCCCAGTCACTTCCAAAAGGCTTGGAGTGGGTTGTAGGAAAGGTGAAAGCCACCAGGCTGTCAAAATACGTATAAAGACACAGAGGGGGGCGCCTGGGTGGCTTAGTCGGTTAAGCCTCTGATTCCATTTCAGCTCAGGTCATGATCTCATGGTTCTGGGGTGGATCACCATGTCAGAATCCCTGCTTGGGATTCTCTCTCTCTACCCCTCCTCTGCTCTCCCTCTCTTTCAAAAATAAACGTTAAAAAAGACTGTATGTATGTGTATACACACACACACACACACACACACACACACACCCACCCACCCATGCCAAGCCCCTTCCAGAACCTACGGAACCAGTGGCTTAGTTGGGTAGATAGGCTTATTTTGTTATGTTTTACGTGGTTTTTGGAATAAGCTTTTATGTTTAGACAGTTATTTGTAAAAAAAAAAAAAAAAAAAAAAAAATTAAATGTCTTACACTTCAAAAAAAAAAAAAAAGCAAAAATTCAACCCACGAGCAGAAACACCCGGAAATACCACATTAAGTTTTAAAGGGATTCTATAAGCCATCCTATGTATGTTTTAAACAGAAAGGGTAAAATTTAACTTTGTACTTAAAATGAAGCTGAGTGAAAATAAAGGAAAAACCGCCCTTAAATCTGTATTTCTTTATGGAGACACCACTTTCCTAAAAATTCTTCTGAAGTTAAGAATTTGGACAACCGTATTTTAAATAGATATTCTGAACTGCAGGCTTCAATTTTAGAGGATTCAGCTCCCTTTTGTCAGTGTCTAACATTTACATTCTATTTGCATAGTTGTTGACTCTTGGTCTCTCTGAATTTTAACACTTACTTGGTGCTAATGCATCAATTCTTTCTTTCAAAATGTTGCAATCTCTTTTGCTTTGTGGCAGGAGCCTGGAGCCAGCCTGGCTGATGGCCTCCCCTCCTTGGCATGACTTGCCTTTTTTCTGTTTGTCTGTCTGCAAAATTCTTTTACTTCTGAAATCTGTTAACTGCCAGTCAGCTCAGAGTTTGTTACTACACAAACTTTAAGTCTTTCCCCCTAGAACACAGTGTCCTTCTCCATGAGGAGACGCATTTTGTTTCTTCCAGAAAACTTTTCTTTTTTTTTTGCATCTTCAAGTAGATCTGTCTTCTGGCCAATGTTTTCTTTGGGATGGGCTCCTTTATGGACACTAATTATCTTTATGCTGCACCATCTTTACAAGGATTTAAATTGCTTCCACCTTTTTGGGGTTTTCTTGCCTTTCGCTTTCTCTAGAACTATCTAACGCTTTTCCCTATGTCAGTCACTCAATTTTCAGGCTATTAAATTCCTTACTGTTTCAAATGTCTTTATTTGTTTTGGACGAAGATTGTTTCGTTCTCATCTTGTTCCCTTAGCTCCATATTTCCCGTTTCATCTCATTTTATTGTCTCATATCACGTTTGAGTTGTCACTTAAGTTTATGATCTTGGGGCACCTGGGTGGCTCCGTTGGTTAAGCGTCTGAGTCTTGATTTCGGCTCAGGTCATGATCTCACAGTGCGTGGGTTGGAGCCCAGCATCGGGCTGTGCTCTACCAGCGCAGAGCCTGCCTGGGAGTCTCCCTCTCCCTCTCTGTCCCTCCCCCGGTCACACTCTCTCAAAATAAATAAACATTAAAAAAAAATTATAACCTTATTAAGTTCAATGCTTAGAACACACTTCTGTTTCTGAGGGAATATTTTAAGGCTGAGCGTTTAGTCTGTCTGTCTTTTCATGTTCTGTGTGCTTTTCTAAGACTGCCTGAGATCATGGGGGAGGGGAAGGGGATGGCGTTCACTGGAGAATACGGTCCTAATCGCTTTTGTTCTGAGCTGCAGTCACACCTCTAAGATTTTGTCATGTCTCCTTTAACAGAGTTCACACTCCTTGCTCAAGGGATAAAGCCCATTCCATCATGGGTGGCTGCATGGGGATGACTTTGCATGTTGGATCAGTCTCTAAATCCAAGGACTTTGTGGTCATTGTGGTTGTGAATAGAGAGGGCAGCGGACGGGATCGGAGAGAATGCAAACACAGGGAGGGGACCGGGCACATCTGAGATGAGCACCACACTATCATCCCAGAGCTGGGACTGAAACAAGTTGTGTGCTTCACTGCTGACCGTTACCTTGGTTCTCAAGATCGGGGCAGGCGTGCACAGAGTGGATGGCTAAGGTGTGCACAGAGTGATTCGGGCTACGAATCACAGACAGAAGCCTCCTTCTGGGAACCAAGGCCTGGAGTAGGAGGACGTGGCCGACCCTGGGGCCCTGGAGAACGAAGCACCCGGCACACTTTTTAATCCCGATCAATCTCCAGTGTATCCACCAGAGAGTCACAGAAGTTGCTTTCACCTGCCCTCTTATCTACAGGAAAGGGCACGATCCTCACATGCTGTGGCTGCATCTACCATGTCGGGTATACAGTTGCCAGAGGCCAGAGTTAAGAGGATGCACAGACCAGAATGCCTCAAGGCAGAAATAGGGTGGGGATGAGGGCTGGGAGGGGCTGCTGTTCCCATCAGGGCCTGCGCTCACTTTAAAGGAGATCTGGTATTACGACGTACTGAACGGAAAACTAACTAGAGGATCTGAGAGACCACAGGGTAAGTGGCAGAAGGCAGCGTAAAGGACGGTGGCTTTCCGATACGCCCACTCCCCACTGGCCAGCGCGCGGGCCTACCTTCTGCTCGCAGTACGGGCGCCACTTTGTATTTCTACCACAGGGTTCCAGGGCGGCTGGGGTTTTACTGACACTGGGGTTGGAAACACTTGGGGCGCGTGCCCTGTTTGTGTGAACGATGAGATACCACCCGCTTTCCTTACGCAGTGCTGATGTGCAGTCAGAGTGGGCAAGGGTGGGACAGGCCCCAAAACGGGAGTCAGTCAACTGCTGAACCCTGCGTTCTGGGGGCCGGGGGGGGGTGGGGGGTTAGGCGTGCTCCTGGAAAGGGCCGGCGGCCAGGCAGAGGCTCTGAGGCATCAACGGGTCGGAACCCCAAAGAGCAATTCATTTAACAAGTACCAGTCACACTGAGGGGAGGGACCGCAGCGGGCAGCGTGACGCTGTCGGAAGCTTCGATCTGCAGGGCTTCGTCAGAAAGCCATTCCTCCACTGGGGAGGCGGCCGGAACAGCTCGGAAAGATCACAAAGGCCACTTGACGGGGGAGAGGGTCGCGGTTAGAGAAACAGGGGCTAAAGCTCCCACCTTCTCTGAAAGGAAGGCACTGGCACCTCGTGTGCCAAGGACAAGCCTAGTGAACGTGAGGCCTCCTCTAGCTTTTGGAGAGGAGCACCAAGGAGCGTAAAACGGCACCATCCGCGGGTTTCCAGGATTACTTTAGAGAGTAACAGAATGAAAACAAACATGTTTCCTGAGACAGAGCATCTGGGTTGCCAGTTAAATGTGGCAAAAAATACTCCCGAGGCTGGTAGTAGGTATCGGGAACTACAACCCGACGGTGTGTTTAAAGACAAAAAAAATTATTTTAATGTTTATTTATCTTAGAGGGAGACAGCGCGTGAGTGGGGGAGGGGCAGACAGAGAGGGAGACACAGAATCCAAAGCAGGCTCCAGGCTCTGAGCCGTCAGCACAGAGCCCGATGCGGGGCTCAAACCCATGAACCGTCACTTCGTGACCTGAGCTGAAGTCAAATGCTTAACTGACCGAGCCACCCAGGTGCCTCTCAACAGTGGCTTTAAAAGCCCGCCTTGCCGGAAGGTGAATCACTATTCTGGATTTACTCAGAGACGCATCAGTGTGAAAAACTTTAGGGTCTTCTGGGTCTTGGGGACACAAGGACTACTTGTCCTCTAACAACACAGAGCATGTTGTATCAGAAAGTAAAGAGACCAGGAGTGTCTGGGTAGCTAAGTCGGTTAAGCGTCTGACTTCAGCTCAGGTCACGATCTCACAGATCATGGGTTCAAGCCCTGTGTTGGGCTCTGTGCTAACAGGTCAAAGTATGCAGGCTGCTTCAGATTCTGTGTTTCCCTCTCTCTGCCCTTCCCCACTTGCGCTCTGTCACTCTTTAAAAAAAAAAAAATTAAAGAAACGAAAAAAGAAAGTAAAGAGACCGGAGACATGGACAGCACACAGAAGGCCCTTCCGGAGTTCACGTGAAAGTGAAAACGCTACCTTGAATCCAGGTAGTTGACAGAGGGGCCTCTCAGCTGATTCAAAGCAAGAAAGCCTAAAAAAGATTTGCCAAAGATTCTGCTCAGTTCCTGTCTTTATCCGTGAGGCCCAAGCCAGTTTGGGAGGGGTAAAAAAAAAAAAAAAAAAAAAAATCAATTCACTTTCCATCCCACCAAAGCTCAAACTCAATATACATGTGGAGAATTCTAAAGTGTAGCTGCAAATCCAGGGCTAGAAATTTTCAACAGAGAAATGCTTAGGCTAATTACAGCACAGGCACTTAACAGAACATTACACATCCATTTAAAATAATTACAAAGATTACATAGCAATACGAAAATTACGATCTATTAAATATAGATGCATATTCTTTTCTTTCCCTAGAGAGAAGTCTGGGCTACGGGCATAGATCTGGAAGTACCCGATGAGAGCTGTTTTTTGTAGAAGTACACCAATGATAAGGCAGAGAATATGCCCGGTAAAGAGAAAAGTGTGACATCAGCAGAGAAAAGTCTGACATCGTGGGTTATCCCTCGATTTAGGGTGAACTAGAAAAGAAACTGGGTAATAAAAAAGATAAAACAAAACTTGTGACAGTGAGGTGTCCAGGAAGTCAGAGGTTAGAGACTTAAAAAAAAAAAAAGTTTATTTTTGAGAGAGAGAGAGAGAGAGAGAGAGAGGGAGGTAGTGGGGGGGGGGGGGTGGGGCTAGAACATGAGTGGGAGAGGGGCAGACAGAAAGAGACAGAATCCCAAGCAGGCTCTGCACTCTCAGTGCAGCGCCCGATGCAGGGCTCGAACCCATAAACCGTAAGATCATGACCTGAGCCAAAATCAGGAGTCAGACACACTGAGCCACCCAGGCACCCTAGGGTTTGGAGACTACCAAGGAAGATGTGGCCAAGAGTGTATTTTTAAATACTCCATTTGGATCCAGAAGCATAAACAACAGGGTGCTCGGTTTGGTGGCCACTGGGATTAGGACACTGCGATGGCAAAAACCAGTTCACAGAAGGGGAAGGCGGGAGCGTGGGCAAGGTGAAGTGCAGGCCAGCAAGCATGGAACACGTTCTGAGAAGTGGCTGCAAAGGCACTGAGAAAGGGGGGGTGGGGGGTATCCGGGGAAGAAAAGGACAGGAGAAGGTGTTGTTAGGACAAGGCGGGTGGGGGCTGAGTGTGCTTATGAAGAGGAAGGAAAAGGCAGCACTCAGAGACTGAAAATGTAAGCCAGGTAACGAATAAGCTAATGTGAGATAAACAAGGACACAAGAGGCACACAGGCACACCTCGCTTTATTGTGCTCTGCACTGCGCAGAGAGTGCTTTTGTTTTGTTTTTTTCCCCCACAAATTGAAGGTCTGTGGCAACCCTGCACCAAGCAAGTCGATCGGTGCCATTTATCCAGCAGCGTCTGCCCACTTAGTGTTTCTGCGTCACAGGTTGGTAATTCTTGCAATACTTCAAACGTTTTTATTATTACTATATCTGTTATGGTAGCTGTGATCGGTAGTCATCACTCACTGAAAACTCACAAGATGGCTGGCATTTCTTAGCATCAAAGTCTTATTTTTTTTATTATTTTTAAATTTCCTTTTATTACATTTATCTTTGAGAGACAGAGTGAGACAGAGCATGAGCGGGGGAGGGGCAGAGAGAGAGAGAGGGAGACACAGAATCTGAAACAGGATCCAGGCTCCAAGCTGTCAGCACAGAGCCCGACGCGGGGCTCGAACCCACGAACCAGGAGATCGTGACCTGAGCCGAAGTCGGACACTTAACCGACTGAGCCACCCAGGCACCCCCAACAAAGTCTTTTTAAAAACTGTATCTTGAAGGGGCACCTGGGTGACTCAGTAGGTTAAGTGTCTGGCTTCGGCTCAGGTCACAGTCTCGCGGTTCGGGAGTTTGAGCCCCGTGTCGGGCTCGCTGCTGTCACTGCAGAGCCCACTTCGGATCCTCTGTCCCCCTCTCTTTGCCCCTTCCTCACTCTCTCTCTCTCTCTCTCAAAAGTAAACATTAAAAAATAATAATAATAAATGTTCAAAATTGTGTCTTTAACTTTAATTGTGTCTTTGCTTAGGAATAATGCTATTGCACAGTTGAGAGACTACAGCATAGTATAAACATAACTTTTATTCACACTGGGAAGCCAAAGACTTCATTTGACACACTTCACTGAGATACTCGCTTCACCGCGGCAGCCTGGAACCCACCATGCCTCTGGGGTGTGTCCGTAATCCGGAAGCTACTGCATCGACGTGGGAACAACCACGAGCAACAGGAGCCACGTTCGTCACCACGTTCTTCCCCTTCCTCATGTAATTCAAACGTGGAACGCGGCTGGAAGATGGCACGGCCATCTGACTCTGATGACCTCTGCGACCTCCCTTCGTAACATTTCCCCCGTCCTCACTGTTTCGGCCACGTCGGTGAAGTTCTGATCTTCCACCAGGGCCCATCTCCTTCCTACCTTTGGGGATCTGTACTCGCCAGCTCCTGAAAAGCCCTCCCCGCTCTCAACTCTTTTAAGTGACTGGATCCCTTCTGACCTTTAGATCCTAACACCAGTGTCATCTATCACCAGCTGGTCTTGTCCACCCACCTAAACTAGTTGCCCCCACTGCCCACCCACCCTGTTCATTTCCTTCCTAACTATGATCACAATCGAAAATGTCCTATTTATCGGGGCACCTAGGTGGCTCAGTCGCTTGGGCGCCCCACTTTGGAATCAGGTCACGATCTCGCGGTCCGTGAGCTCAAGCCCACGTCGGGTTCTGCACTGACAGTTCAGGGCCTAAAGCCTGCTTCGGATTCTGTGTCTCCTTCTCTCTCTCTGTTCCTCCCTGCTCATGCTCTGGCTCTCTCTGTCTCCCCAAAATGATTAAACTTAAAAAAAACAACACTTTTTAAATGCCCTATTTATTTATTTACATGTTGTTTTTGTCTACCTTCTGATTACAGTGCAAATCTGTAAGACTCCGTCTTTATTATCCATCCCTCTAAACCCAGTCCGTAATAGATATCAAAGAAAGATTTGCTAATGAAAAAATTCTTCAAGTGAGAGAAGATAAGGGATGAATTTAGTATGAGGTAACCTACTCGTATGATGCATCATGTCAGGAAGAATAACTTAGAAATTCACATGGCCATTTTCAATAAGGGTGAATGCTATTTAATAAAATTCAATATCCATTCCTGATTTTAAAAAATAAAGCTAGATGAGTCTGCTTTTGGATGTAGACGCTTGAAAGGAATGCTGCTCCCACCACAATGGCACAAAACAGCCAGAGATAGCACAAAAGTCCTAACTTCTTTTGAGCCCATCACACAGTTGGGGTCACAGAGCAACCAAAGCCTGAACTCCACGGAGGGATGCAGGAAACGGCTCACCTGGGGTCAAGCAGGGAAGATGTGGAGGACACGAAAGCCATGCAAACAAGCAAAATATCATCTAAAACTACAGCAAACTATGAAGGGCTGCGCATGGGCTGGATTCGCCTGGCCTCGGACCCGGGGGAGTCCATACGCACACCCAGGCTCTTTCCCGTGGGCCCCCAGCAGATGCTGACACAGGGGCCGGGGCGGGGGACCAGAGAGAGCACCCACCGTGGGAGGCACCAAGCAGGGGGTGCAGCTGTGGAAAACACACAAAGCCCGAGGCCCCGAGAGCTTCTCTCATGTGGAGCAAAAGCCTTCAACTTTAAGCTGCTGGGAAAAGGACAGCAGGCACATCACCCACAGGGCACAGGTAAATGCCACAGTGGCCTGGGAAAGGGCAGAAGAAGAAACCTTTTATCCCAGGGGAAGTAGGAAACTGTCCCGGGACCAGAATCCCATACCGATAAAATGAGAGGTCTGCTACCATGGGAGAGGGTCATGTCTGAGACTGAGGGTGGAACAGGACAGGAGAGCAATCCTCACCAACCCCCGCTACCAGCCCAGCAATGAGGAAGAAGTAACAGCAGTCTACCGCTAGGAGAGGCAAAGGGGTAGAGACTTCCACTCCCACAAGGATACAGGCGGCTTAGCTCAGTATGGAGCACCAAACTGAGAAAAGCCATCCAGGCCCCGGCTCCTCTGCATTCACAGGGAAATGGCAGATCGTCACTGGAATACCTGGAGGCCAGTGTGGCACACGGAAGACAAACACAACAATACCAAAATCTGAACCCAGCCCAGCTCCTGAACAGACAGCCTCAATTCCCCTCCTGATGACCTCACAAAAGAAAAACAGTGCCCATTTCTAGCCATTAAAAGCTCATGACCCCAGTAACTACTGTTATGCACACAATATCCGAACCTCAATAGAGTGTTAAAATACAGGCACGACTGACCCGCTGTCAAGAGACAAAATAGTCAAGAGAACCAGACTCGGGGATGATATAGGTGCCCGAACGCTCAAGACAGGGGATTTAAAATGACTATAATCAACGTGTCAAAAGGGCCGGAGGAAAAAGTTGACAACATGGGAATTTAAACTCAGTGAGATGGTCAAATGCAAATGTTAGAAATAAAAGAAAAAGTAATAGAAACAAAGAAAGCCGTTTATGCACTCATTAGCAGATTTGACAAAACTAAGGAATCAGTGAACTTACAGATTAACCAAAAAAAAAAAAAATCACACAAAGAAGAAAAACAGCATGGAGGGGTCCCTGGGTGGCTCAGTCAGTTAAGAGTCAGACTCTTGATTTGGGCTCAAGGCCTGAGATGGGCTCTGCATTGAGCATGGAGACTGCTTAAGATTCTCTCTTCCTCTTCCTCTGAACTGCTCATGCTTGCTCACTTTCTTGGTCTCTCTCTCTCTCTCTCTCTCTCTCTCTCTAAAAAATAACTTAAAAATGTAGGGGCGCCTGGGTGGCTCAGTCGGTTAAGCTGCTGACTTCAGCTCAGGTCATGATCTCGTGGTTCCTGGGTTCGAGCCCCGTGCCGGGCTGTGTACCGACAGCTCAGAGCCTGGAACCTGCTTCGGATTCTGTGTCTCCCTCTTTCTCTGCCCCTCCCCCGCTCACACTCTGTCTCTGTCTCTCCAAAGTAAATAAACAATAATTTTTTTTTTAAAAGGAAAGAAAAACAGTATGGAAACAAAACAAAAGAATAGCGCATCCAAGACCCATAGGACAATGTCAAATGGTCTAATGTAGAATTAGAATCACAAAAGGGGGGGCACCTGGGTGGCTCAGTTGGTTAGGTGACCGACTTTGGCTCAGGTCATGATCTCACAGTTTGTGAGTTCGAGCCCCACGTCAGGCTCTGTGCTGACAGCTGCTGAACCTCTGCTTCGGATTCTGTGTCTCCCCCTCTCTGTCCCCTCCCCTGCTCACACTCTGTGCCTACCTCTCTGTCTCTCAATGATAAATAAACGTTAAAAGAAATTAAAAAAAAAAAAGAATCACAAAAGGGAAAAAGAACAAATAGGGTAGTAGAAATAAGTGAAGAGATAGCAGCAAGTATTTTCCAAAAATAAACAAACCATAGATCAAAAAAGCTTAGAGAACTTCAACTGGATGAGTAAAAATAAGGAAAGATGAGAAGAAAAACCAAAAACTAAAAGTAAGAAAAAGAAAGAAAGGAGGTAAAAACACATAGCTAAGTTATATTCAATGTGCTGAAAACCAAAGAAAAAAGAAAATTCAAAACTTCGAAGGTACCCAGAAGTTAGAAAAATGTATTACAGACAAAGAGAAAAATTAAAGCAGATTTCTCAACAGAAACTCTGCAGTGATATTTTCACACTACTGAAAGAAAAAAATAAATGGCCCACTCAGAATTCTCTATCAAAGGATAACAGTTTGCAAAAATGCAGGCAAAACAAAGACTTTTACAGGAAAATAAAAACAGAGCATATTGCCGCCTGGCCTGTGCTGAAATGTTACAACTTTAATTTGGATCTCCATATATAAATAAAGAGCTCCGAAAATAACAATAAAAGGAAATTTAGAAAAGAATTTTTAAAATTGCATCACTTTAAAATATAATGCAGTGAGGGGCACCTGGGTGGCTCAGTCGGTTAAGCCTCCGGCTTCAGCTCAGGTCATGATCTCGTGGTTTGTGGGCTCGAGCCCTGTGTCGGGCTCTGTGCTGACCCCTCAGAGCCTGGAGCCCGCTTCGGATTCGGTGCCCCTCCCTCCCTTTCCGCCCGCCGCCTACTCACACTCTCTCTCCCTCTCTCAAAAGTAAATAAACGCTTAAAAAACCTTAAATATAATGCAGTAGGATGCCACATTGTCCTACATGGTAGTGTGGCAGACAAAATGATGGCCCTGCAAAACGTCCACACCCTAATCCCCAGAACGGGCGACTAGGTTCCTTGACACGTGCAAAGGGGACCTTGTCGATGTGATAAAGTCACGGACGTTAAAATGTGGAGCCTACCCTGGATTATCGTAGGATCTCTTCAAAGTGAATACACTGACAGAAGATGTGAGAGAGAAAGAGAAAGGAAAGGGAGAGAGAGAAAAAGAGAGATCTGAAGTGTGACGACCCCAAACAGCTACTGCAGCCAGGATCCAAGGAATGCAGGTGACGTGAGAAGCTGGGAAGGCCAGCATGGCCACGAGGAATTCAGGCTGACAGACACAGGAGTTTAATTCTGCCCAAATCTGAATGAGCAAGGAACCGGATTCTCCCCCAGAGCCTCTGGAAAGGTGGCCCTGCTGACAGACAGCCTGGTTACAGCCCGGTGAGACCACTTCAGGCTCTGACCTAAAAACTGTAAGATAATAAGTATTTTTTAAACTGCTAAGTTCACAGCAGCCCTGGGAAACTAACACAGGTAGCCGCTGGGCACAGGTGACTTTAAATTTAAAACCAAGGTCTGTTGCTCCAAAAGGTTACAAGGACACAAAAGGTATGGTCTCTGCGACCACAACAAAATCAAATGAGAAATAAGAAGCAGAATGGCATGTGGAAATCCCCCAAATATTTGGAAATGAAACAACATATTTCTAAGCAGCCTAGGGGTCAGAGAGGAAGTCACAGGGAAATCAGAAAAATCTAAACAAAACTCTAGAGAACTAGGAAAACACCATAAAGAATATTTACCTTGCCCACGATATGCAACACTGAAAATCAGACACTAGAGAAATCTCTTTTGAACCATGGGACAAAGAGATTTTTGCCATAATTGCTATGATTTAAAAAAAAATTTTTTTTAATGTTTATTTTTCACAGAGAGAGAGAGAGAGAGAGAGAGAGAGAGAGAGAATGAATGAGCGAGCGAGGGAGGGGCAGAGAGAGAGGGAGACACAGAATCAATCCAAGGCAGGCTCCAGGCTCTGAGCTGTCAGCCCAACGCAGGGCTCGAACTCACAGACCAAGAGATCATGACCTGAGGTGAAGTTGGACACAATCGACTGAGCCACCCTGATGCCCCGAATCCCTATGATTTTTAATCAGAAGGTAGGTGTCTACCAATAGCATAAAAATATCAATCTTGTCATTTGCACCAAAAACAACTAGTTAGAAAATACAAGGAAAAAATATTCTATCTGTAACAGCAATAACAGAAAAATGTCTAGGAATAAATTTGGCACAAAATATTCAAAACGTACAAAAAATGAAGCGATTTTCTGCTATTTTTTTTAAAAGACTTACAAAACAAAACAAAGAAACACACCATGCTCCTGGAAAGAATATTTTGAAGATATTGATTCAGTTCTTTTCAAATTTCTAAACTTCACACAATTTCAAACAATAAAAAAAGTTATTTTTTTATTATTTTTTTATTTTTTGAGAGAGAGAGAGAGAGAAGGCTCAAGTGAGCGAAGGGCAGAGAGAGAGAGAAAGAGAGAGAGAGAGAGAGAATTCCACAAGGGGCAGAGAGAGAGAGAAGCTGGGATCACCCAATGCAGGCCTCAAACTCACAAACCAAAAGATCATGACCTGAGCCAAAGTCAGATGCGTAACCAACTGAGCCATCAAGGCACCCCAAAAAAGTTGTTCTTTTTAAATTCTTTTCATTATTTTTTTATAAATCTAATTTTTAAATATTTATTTATTTTTGAGAGAGAGACAGACCACGAGCAAGGGAGGGGCAGAGAGAGAGGAAAACACTGAATCTGAAGCAGGCTCCAGGCTCTGGGCTGTCAGCATAGAGCTCAAACCTACACAGGGCTCAAACCCACAAACCACAAGATCATGACCTGAGACGAACTCGGACACCTAACTGACTAAGCCACCCAGGCACCCCAAAAGTTGTTCTTTTTTTTAATTTTACATGACTCTAATCTTCACTTGGGGAAATAAATATTCTAAATTATACTATAAAATTCTGAAAAAGAATGTTATAAGGTCACCGACATGGAGAGGCATTTAATGATTAAACAGTAAAGTACTTTTCCAAAATCAGATTAATAGTTAAACTGAAAACTCAAAGAAAGATCCCATCATATGTGTATTCAGTACACGAAAAATATTTCAAAACCTTGGGGAAAGGATGATCTAATTTTTAAACACATGGAACAAAGGGAAGGTAAACAGTAAGCAAACACCACATTCCACACTAAGCTCACTCACATTCAATGTAAGCAATAAAACCACAGAGAAGTGAACTCTCTGAAAGAAATCTGGGTGTGTATAAAAAAACTCTGATATGCAAAAAGGCAAATGACAAAGAGAAACATACTGCAATACGTAACGCAGATAATGGGTTGATATTCTGAAAACAGAAAGAACTGTACAGTGATGGAGAATTAAGTAATTTAAGCAATTCAAATGATATTCCTTGGAAGATGACAGAATAGCTAAATAAAATATAAATATTATCAGCTTGAAGGCAGTGAAACAGTAGGAAGGTAGTGGAAAGTTAGTGGGCCAAGATCCAGGGGAGGGCACAGGTCCAAAAGGGTGAAGTCAGCATGTAGGGCTCCTTTTGCTCAGGGAAGGTTTGTCCAGAAGGAGCAGGTAAATGGCTGGGGCAGTTCTCACGACAATGTAAAGGAGCTGAGTAGATACGTGACAGAATCCGGGGCACGCCAGGCGTGGAGTCCCTATGAATATCTACGTATTCCCTGTTGGGAGGCTGAATGGCTTTATGCTAGAAACGAGAGAACTGGATGTAGACCAAGCAAGCTTCATATGAACTGCCAACTTGCATCCAGTGCCCCGGAAAATCACAAACGCCCAAATTGGATTAAGTGGAAACCGGATCGTTAGCTCTCCTGGGAGCCTCACAGAAGTGAATTCAAATCTTCTCTGGTGGAAGATGTCAACCAGGACTTCGAACCATTCTGATAATTTTTACTTGTTCTTTTTTTTTTAATGTTTATTTTTGAGAGAGAGAGTATGAGCCGGGGGGGGGGGGGGGGAGTAGACACACACACACACACACACACACACATGCACACACACACGCGCACACACACACAATCCACAGCAGGCTCCAGGCTCCAAGCTGTCAGCACAGAGCCCGATGAGGGGCTCAAACCCACAAACCATAAGATCATGACCTCAGCTGAAGTTGGTGCTTAACTGACTGAGCTACCCTGGAGGCCTGATAGTTTTTAAAATAGAATGTCTAACTATTCAAAGACAACGAGGCACCTAAGAAAAGAAAGAACCAACATCACAAACAGATCACCAAGCGTCCAATATATTGGAACTGACATACAGAGACTTTAAAATAAATGTACTTACTTTGTTTACATTGAAATCTTATTGAAAACTCCAGAGGGATAACTGGAAAGTATAAAAAGAGATAGTAGTAGAGGGGCTCCTGGGTGGCTTAGTCAGTTAAGGGTCCGACTTCGGCTCAGGTCATGATCTCATGGTTTGTGAGTTCGAGCCCCGCATCCGGCTCTGTGCTGACAGGTCAGAGCCTGGAGCCTGCTTCCGATTCTGTGTCTCCCTCTCCCTCTGCCCCTCCCATGCTAATGCTCTGTCTGTCTCTCTCTCAAAAATAAACAAACATTAAAAAAAAATTAAAAAGAGATAGTATAGTTGAAAAGCCAAATATAAATGACAGAACTGAAAAATACTTGCAAATTTAGAACTCACTGGATTGATTTAAGTCCAGATTATGACAGGGAACTGGGAGAGGAGTCAAAAAGAAACAACAGAGAATAAAGTACTAGAGACAAAAGGCAAACAAAATGGAGAGGTTTTGAAACAAAGGATGAGTCGAAAAGACTGGAAGTGGAATCTCGGAAGATGAGGACATAAATGATTGGGCACGACTGAAACATGTGACTGTACAAATCCAAGAGTGCTGTAAAGCACACGCATGGTAAATACAGAGAAATCACACCTATTCGCCTCACTCTGAAACTGCAAGGCAGGGGCGAGGCCAAACTCTTAAAAGTCTCAGGAAGACACGTTAAAATGAAAAGACAGGTTACCTTCCAATGAGCAATAATCAGACTCACAAGTGACAATCTCAACAGCAACAACGTGCTCAAGGAGATGAACTGCCATGCCGGAAGTCTCTGGTTTTATACTCAGTGAAAATATTTTTCGAGAATGAAAATGAAACAGACATTTTCTAATAAATGATACTTGAAGTGATTTGTCACAACAGACCTGCGCTAATGGAAAACTGAAGACTGTTCTTGAAGTAAAATAAAATTATCCCAGATGGGAAACTAGAGATGTAAGACGAAGTGAAAGAGCGAAAGTGTGATGAATATCGTGGCTAAGTCAAAATGAGCAGCGACTGTATGAAAAAGAACAAAGCCTACGGAATTCAAACACACGGTAACAGACGGCATGGGAGTCAAAGGCAGGGGGGGATCGAGCTCCTAAGAAAAGAACTTCAAGCTCTGTGACAAAGTTCTAGAAGCCTGGAGTGAGTACGGACACAGCAGCGACTTCTGAGAGCATCAGGAAGCCTCATGAAGGGCATCTCTCCAGAAGATTAGAGCAATTAGTTCTTGCGGCATTCAGGGACATGTGAGTTGAGTTTTACCAACCAAAGTCAGTTCAGAGGCTTGTTAATATTCCTAATGGAGGAATACACTGAAAAGCAATCAGAAGACAGCAGCATTCCTGAACAAGAACCTCAGCCCTGAAAAGAAAAGCAAGGATAGAATGTAAGTGGAATTTGAGGTCAGCTCCCATCCCGAGTAAGACCAAGAATCATCTGGCTAAAGGTTTATTTAAACAGTGCAAGAGACAACATTACTAAACTTCTGTAATATAATAGATGGGCAACAACGTACATTAAAAAACTGTTCAAAAGAAAAAGAACAGTAATTATGGGGGAGGGTCTGAATTCACTAGCCAGCTATGGCAGATATAGTAAAAAGTCGCTTTGGAAACAAACTTTGTATTTCTCGGTCCTCTTAAATTTATTGATAAATCGTTCCATGGCCTAAGTTAGGACCTATCTTGGAGAATGCTCCACGCACACCAGAGAACATATGTGTTCTGCTGCTGTTGTGTGGAATGTTCTACAGATAGATGTTAGGTCCAGTGGGTTTACTGTGCTGTTCAAGTCTTTGAGGCTGACCTTTTGCCTAGCTGTCCCACCCATTCTGGAAAGTGGGGCACTGAAGTCTCTGACCACACTGCTGAATTGTTTACTTGGTCCTTCATTTCTGTCCATTTGCTTCGTGTATTTTGGGACTGTGTTGTGAGGTACATATAGGTTTATGACTGCTATGTCTTCCCAAAGGATTCATTCTTTTGTCATTAGAAAATACCCCTCTATTTTAAGTCTCTAATATAACTACTCAGCTTTTTCATGCTGGCTGTTTACATGATAAATCTTTTTCTAACCGTTTAGTTTCCATCTAGTTGCGACTTTGAATCTAAAGTGTATCTCCGTGTAGGCAGCACATAGTTGGATCTTGTTTTTTAACCTGTCCCACAATCTCTGCCTCTGATGGGATTATTCAACCAATTCCTGTGTGATGTTTTGGTTGACACTGCCGGGTTCCTGTCTGCCAGTTTACTTTTTGTTTTCTATTCATCTTGTGTCTTTCTTGGTCTTCCACTTCTCCTTTACTGCTTTATTCTATATTAAGATGGTATTTTCTAATACAACATTTTAATTTCTTTAATGATCTCTTTTCAGAACTTTTTTGAGTGGTTCTCTTTGTAGTGATCTAGAACTGACCTTGCATTCTAACTTATCGGAAGCTAATGCAGATTCTAATACAATATGGAAACCTTACGACTATACAGCTCTGTTCTCTTTTGCCATATTACAGTTGGTTGTGCGTATCACTTTCACAAATATTACACGTCCACAAAACACTGTAGCCATTACTCCTTCACATAACTTACGTCTTTGAAGATGCCACTGAAAGAGGAAACCAAGTATATACTTCCAGATTTGTTCTATTAACCTTATTTATCATTCCGATAAGTACTTCTCCTTACTTCTAAAGAGCACCTCAGAAAAACTGGACTTCTGTGGCTATGCTATAGCCAGGTTAGCAAAGGTAGAAGAGTTAACAACAACTGAGAGGAGGCGTTATGAGTAAGTACATTTTCCATTTTTATAAGTTGTTCTAATGTCTTATGACAGGGCTTGTGCAAAAATAGTGAGCTGGAGAGGCAGGAGATAAAAATCTGACTGTTGTTAACAAGAGAGCTGACACGGAGAATAAAATCAGATACCCGGATGTACTTCTGCAGGTTTAAGAAGGTCACCTGGTAGGAGGCTGACTCAGCCTTCAATACAAATAAGAACTTTTTTAAAGACAGTCAGATTTCCTTGTCTTGAAGGTCACTCAGGTTTGTATCCTGTTGCACTTTCATAAGAAAGATTCCAAAAACTCTGGCAATTTTTCTAAGAAAGTCCTAAACGCAGGACTGGGGCCCGTTTCGTTCTGAGTCTTACTCTCCCTATACTTGAAACCACAAGAAAAATACTGCATGATGATAATTTCTTTGAGCAGTATGTGCTCAAGACAGCTCTATTAAATATTCAGGAATTCTGGAAGCCACACAACCCCGGGCAGCTTTAAAGTCAAGTCTTGGCGGGAGTATTTTCACCACAGGGGCAAATGCTACCAATTGTCCCTTCCCTACCCCAGGGACCAGCACATGACTGGCCCTCAATCGAAAAGAAAAGAAAAAGAAAGAAAGCTTAAATTGAGGCTAACGCTAACCAAGACAAGAAAGTATGAAATCCATTTGATAAACATTTCTACCACGAAGGCTCTAGGGGTTATAGCGTTAAACCTTCAGAAAGGTGAAATCCTCAAATCTTTATTCAGAACATCACAACCTCTCACCAGGTTAACGAAGATATTGTTATCTTACCAAAGTATCCAAGAATAGTTTTAATCTTAGTGCTCAAATAAAATCATAAGAAAGGATTCATTTGCAGTGGCTGTCCGCAGTCTCTATTAAAGGTTAGAGAAGAGCTTTAATTTTTGCTCGATATACTTAAGTGAGTTCTGTGGTTCACCGCGGAGACATACAATTAAATTATACAGACAATTTAATATAATGAAAAACTTACTTCAGATACGCAATCTAGGTTATACCAGAAGAAATAAAAAATATCTGTGTAACCACACGTAAAAAATAGGAAGAAAGTAATAGTACGTATTGTTTAAAACTCCTGCCTGTAATGCGAAGGAGGTCACTCTCTTCTCTCCCTCATGCACGTACCCACCCACCTTCACCTATTCAGTGACCGTCTGCCAAGTGCCTACTACTCTATGCACTAGGAACTGGGGCAAGTACTGGTGGTGGGGCAGTGGGCAAAAATTAACTGGAGGAATCCCAGCACTCATAGGAGGCAGAGGTGAGTGGGTGAGGGGCAGGGCTCAGCGAGCCGAGGTCTCTCTCATTCGCCGCGTTTTGGAGACTGTCTTCAGGCTAAGAGCCACAGACAGCCATTAAAGGGTTTCATTAAACAGTTTCTGAGTGGCTCACCCCATGCTCGGTGGTGGGCCTCCAGAAATAAACACCCCACAGCAACCCTCTCCTTCCCTGCTCCTGGGCAGTTAGCGCGCTGCACCCCCAATACGATCTGTTCTGCGGTCTGGTGGAGTCTACTTCTCACTAACTAACCATCGGACGACGTGTCGATGCCACTACCTACATTTGTTCTCACTTAAACATTCTTCAGTCCTCTCTGTACCCTTCCTCCCTCATCCACAGAATCTCATTTGCTGCTTCTGAATCTCTTCTTAAAGGAAACAGTTAATTTTGTGCTTGGTGCTCAGGGCAAAACTCTTACGGCATCGCCACTCACAATTTTATACTCCTCCCACAGGCGGTCCAATCCAGTAAAACACACTCCGAGTTGTGAAACTGACAAAAGGATACCATGTTTGGGTGAAATGGTACTTTGCTATTTCCACAACAGTGTTTAATTTTTTTTTCTTCTTAATTTAGTTTCCAGAGTTTCTCTCAGTTGTTTAATCCATTTTCAATTTATTCTGCCTCCGTTCGCTTTTATTTTCTATTCTTCCTTTCCTGGGATTCTATTGCTTGGTTTCATGCCCACACTGTCTAGTGCCTTCTCTCATCTGTGTTAACAGAAAAGAACAAGTCTCTCTGTAGGCAATAAGTATCTGAGCTTGCTTCCCTCTTTTTCCTTTTGCCCCACACGTAGATTACAGCAGCCAAGTGGAGAAATGTCTAAATAGATCAGCAGTAACACAGATTATCCTGTTAAGTCACTGTGTGACATTATTTACGTAGAAAATACTGAGACATGTGCATGGGGTGGGTTACACAAGAAGCAAAGAGTGTAAGTTGAACATAACCTGTTCCCCCCGCCCCACATCATTCTTCCATGAGTCCCCAAGTGAACCAACAGAAAAAGATCCATTCCTTTGTTCTTCACAGTCCTCCAGGATGCGGTCCTCAAAGCCGCTCAAATCCACACGTCGTCATCTGAACCACTTCATCTCTCATACCAAAAAATGAAGCGGTGGATGTAAATATGTACTCTGTGGACTCTCAAGCAAACACGCTTTGAAATTTTAATCTCCCTGAAATCAGGATTCATTTTCTACTCAATTATAAGAGCACTGTGTCACGATTCAACCGGCAGTGACTTTCCCTTTCTAAATGGTGCATGAAATCAGTGCGCATCTCACCATCAATAGCATCTTGAAGTCAATGGAATATGCCATAAAAATGCAAGAGAATGCAAATCGATGATATTGTGAATCCCATAAAATAAAAATCCTGTTAGCTACTGAAGTTTCTAATTTAATGAATGATTACTCAACAGATAAGTAATCAGTCACAGAATTTGCATTCTGCTAAGACAGGAAGGATTTTTGCCTGTCGTATTCTACGGGCAACAAAGTGTTGGGTGTTTTTGCATTTAAACACCATGGGTACGGAACGCTGAGAGACATTTATTTTACACTGGTGTACTAAAAAATGCTTTGATTTACCGTTGTGCAAATCATCTTCTATGTGGCTGGCACAGTCTATCTGAACAACAATGATCTCTTAGCACCTGGTGTTTTTAAATCTACAAATATTGACAGGATTGACCTATGGTGCCTTTAGGCCAGACACACTGCCCATATCATTAAAACAATTCTAATCCTTCCGTGGTTCAAATTAGCATGGTTCGTTACACTAGGAGAAAACTTCATGAAAGCTGAATGTTTAAATCTAAAATTCCAAGTAATAAAATACTAAAAGAAGAGGGCTTCTTTTCCCTAAAAATCAGAAAATCTGTTGCCGTTCTCCCAAGGGAAATTTGTTAGGCATCACTGCCAGGCTACATAAAACCTCATGAATTTTGATTCTACCAATTCAGATTTCAGGATAATTTGGCCAAGAGCTGAGCTAAGGTGATGGGTTCTTTTGAGGGTTAGACTTTTTCTTTCCTATCTACTCCCCAGGGCTACAAAGAATGTCTGAAGCACAATACAAATTTATTGAAAAAAGAATGAACTAACAACCTTATAGGAAAAACATGATGCATTTTTAGGGCATTTATTAAGAACGCCGAATTTATAAGTGTTTTTATTGAAAATAAACATCCATTAACAAGCTCGTTTAAACACATTATTTCCTAGCAATTAATTTATAAACTCAAGGACCACAACTTGTCAAGAATATATACTTGATGAGTGTTACTATATACTAAAGTAACAAAACTGCATTCCTTTAAAATGCTCTGAAGTTCAGACATCTCAATGAAAAGTACACCAGCCTTTCCTCTGGCTGGGAACTTGCATTTAGTAAATTGTTAATGCCCTTCTAGATTTATTACATTTTGATAAAGCCAACCAGGTTTTGTTTTATTGCACAAACTTTCTCCCAAACTATTTTAAAACCTTTTTATCTTACTTTTATGGCATTAACATTATTCATTTTAATTTAATGAAATGAGTCCAAATTTTCCATAATGCACCTCAATTTTAGTCTCAGGAAGGACTTCACTGTCCCTAACCTAAGAACAAGCCCTTATATTTTCTTAAATATGCTTAGCAGAATTCTTAAGGAAGAGAATGTCATTAGCATTAAAGCACATTATTAATATATAATATTATTCCAAATCAGCCTCATTTTTTAAAGTAGCATATGCTGTACTTAAAAAAAAAATGGGAGTATTTTTTGTACTTCTTGCAAACTTACTCATCTTATAAGAAGCTTAAAAAAATTAGGTAAGTAGGTGAGCAAAGTCTAGGTTTCTTATGTACACACTAATTAGAATTCCACAACCTAGTTTTCTGCTCATTACTCTGTTAGTCTCACTTCAGAATTACTCTGTCTAGTTTTTCACAGAAACCTAACTTCCCTCAAGCTTCCCCGGATAGCAGGAGGGTAATTCCAGGGCATAAATTATGCCTATGTTAACAAAAATCCTACTTGTCAAGTGATTCCTCGGAGCAAATCTGAAATCACAAAGTTACTTGAGCAGTCAGTATGGATTCCTTACACTGTCTCTTAAACCATATATATATATATATATATATATATATGCTTAGGACCTCCTTACTCTCAGATCCATGGTAAAATGGATGATTAACAGAAACTATTTTGTACATACAAAACTTTCTGGTGGCTGGAGTATAAAACTTCAGAGTGATATACCCCAGGTGCTGGAAGGAGATGGCTGGCGTTATGACGGCAATGTCAGGATTTTGCTGTTTGAGACAGAATTAATGTGAAAAATTCCAGTGCAAGCTGACCTACGATCTCTACCTTCTTCAGTACCCACTGTCTGAATCCTATTTTTTCCTGCATTATCACAACATTTTTAAAGGAGGTGACTTACACACTATCATAATCTCATCACTCAAAGGGTCATTTAGAATAGGACTCATAGATTCAGCTCTCATCCAGTTAGGACACGAAATAATGTTAGAACAGCACAGTCCAAGACAAGGACTCGAAGCCTCCTCATTTCACTTCCTGCTTGCATTCTCCTGGGGGTAATGTTATTTGACATCTTTCAACTTCAGCTATTTAATCTTTGTAACTCTGAAGTTTATAAGGCGCTGAATTCTAAATTTCTAGCTTAAAATCCAGGAGCGTTTTTGTAGAACATTTCCCGAAAATCTTGAGTTCACAGTGTTCAGATACAGAGAGCAAATTATTTTAGAAATACAAACTGGTTTTAAAAAAAACAATTAATTATAACCATGCAATTAAGTGACAAATCACTAACAAAAACATAAATAAAATCCCCAAAAATGTGAGGAAAAAAATTGTCAAGAGGGTAAAAGAAGAAAACAGCATAGACCTTAATGAAAGCAGTAAATATGAAATCATGTACAATTTAACTAAAGCAATAACTTAGAAGGTAATTAATACCCTGAAGTGATTTGAATTAAAAAAAAAACAAATGCTTAAAATAAATTAGCCCAGATTCCAACCTAAGAAATTTGATAACAGAGTGAACCCAAAGAAAAAGAGGAAAAAATATAATAAAAAAGCAAAACTTACTGATAACTTAAAAGGACGCTACAAGAGTATGAAGAAAATCAGAAGTTGGTATAATTGGAAGTGAAGCAGATAAGCCTTTTGTAAGACTAATCAAGAAAGAGAGAAAAAGCACAAATGAACAAAATTAACAATGAAAAAATCCAGCAGCAATGAAAGAGTAAGAGAATACCACAAATGACTTTTTACCAATAAATGTGAAGACTTAACAGAATGTATAAATTATAACAATATAACGTACTCTCTGATACAAGAGAAAAAAGAAAACTTGAGTAGATCCATACTATTAAATATACTGATTTGACACTTAAAAATCTACCCTCAACTCCTCTTGAAAGTCAAAATAGGGGCACCTGGTCGGCTCAGTCGGTTAAGGGTCCAACTTCGGCTCAGGTCATGATCTCATGGCTCATGAGTTCGAGACTCATGTCGGGCTCTGTGCTGACAGCTCAGAGCCTGGAGCCTGCTTCAGATTCTGTGTCTCCCTCCCTCCCTCTCTCTCTCTCTCTGCCCCTCCCCTGCTTGCATGGTCTCTCTCTCTCTCTCTCTTAAAAATAAACATAAAAAAAATGTTTTTAAAACAAAGTCAAAATATATCCTACAACCTTCCTATAAAGCTATCATTCCAGTATTAAACAAATACGTCCATAGGAAACAGGAGGATAGTTCTCAGATCACCTCTACTGAGCTACTATAATTTTGAAATAAGTCAGGCATGGATAATTAAAAGAAACTAAAACTACAGACCAATATCTTCAATTTGAACCTGGATATAGAATACTTCAACAAATATATATTTTTCAAATTTTATTTATTTATCTTGGAGACAATCTTAAGCAGGCTCTGCACTATCAGCGTGGAGCCCAATGCAGGGCTTAGTACCGTGAAACTTGAGATCACAACCTGAGCTGAGACCAAGAGTCCGAAGCTCAATTGACTGAGCCACCCAGGTGCCCCAGAATTCTTCATCAAATATTAACAAATTAAATCTAGCAGTGTATTTAAAAAGATAAAAATCGAGACTAAATTCATTGTATTAAGAAGATGCAAGAGAAGTTTAAACACTAGAATGAGAGAAGGGAGACTGTAAGATTAAGCTCTACATATGAAGAAAAACCATTTGATGAAAAAAAGATCCACTTATGATTCTTTTAAAAATCTCAGTAGATCAAAAAGATAACCTCCTTATGCTACTTAAACAAGCGCACGCATGGACGTGCACACACACACACACAAAACAAAACAAAAAAAAAAACCCTGACCCTCCCTTCCCCTAAAAAGACTTTAAACATTTTCATGAAATATTAGAAGCATTCCCTTTACAATCAAGAACAAGTCAAGGACACCAATACTACCATTCTTTTGATTTTACCAGAGCCTACTGGGTAAAACAAGAAAACTAAATAAAGGAACAATAATTTAAAAAGGTGGAGACAAAACTTTCATTACTTCTAGCATCAGACTGTTTACAAGAAAATCTAAAGCACCTGCAAACAAATTTTTGGAATGAATGATTCAGCCAAGTGGCTGGATACAAGATGAATATACAAAAAATATACTGCATTTCTATTTGCCAACAAGAGCTAAAAAACAATTTCACATATATACACACACAATCAATGTAATCAGTAAAAAAATAAAGCTTCAAGAAATAAATTCAATAAAATAAGTACAAGATCCATATGGAAGAAATTATAAGACAAAGAAAACACAAGTATCAAAAATATACTATTTTTGGAGATAGAAAGCCTGAAAATTGTGACAATTGTCAGTTTGCCCCAAATTCAATGCAATCCCAAACAAAGTCCCAACAAGTTATTTTAAAAGCTGATTCTAAAATTTAAATGTATGAGCAAAAAACTAGAAATAGTCAAAACACTTTAGGAATTTTCCCTGCTGTGCACTGAAACATGTAGTGATAGTAATTAACACATTGTAATACTAACTCACAGATTAACAGAAGAGAACAGAGAGCCAAGAAACAAACCCATACCTATCAGGAAAATTAAGATGAAAAAGAGTAAAAGGAGAATGAACGTAATAAATACTCTGGGACAAATAGTTATCCTTTTGGGGTAAAAAAAAAAAAAAAAAAAAAGAGAAAGAAAGTGGAACCCAAACTCACACTGTATTTTTTTTTTAAATAAACTCCAGATGTATTTTTTTATCTGAACGTGAAAGTTTTTTTTGTTTTTTTGTTTTGTTTAGAATAAAACAGAGAAAAAACATGTAAGACCTTGTGGGAGGGAAGAATTTAAGGCAAGCAAATATATTTAAAAATCTCCAGAAAAACAAACAAACAAAAATACTAATCATAAATGAAAAAGCTTAATAGTTTGATATTAAAACCAAGAACTTCTGTGTACAAAAGGTACTTTATTTATTTATTCATTTTTAAAAATTTTTAAATGCTTATTTATTTTTGAGAGAGAGAGAGAGAGAGAGAGAGACAGAGCACAAGCAGGAGAGGGGGAGAAAGAGGGAGACCCAGAATCTGAAGCAGGCTCCAGGCTCTGAGCCGTCAGTACAGAGCCCGACGCGGGGCACGAACCCACGGACCGCGAGATCATGACCCGAGCCGAAGTCGGACGCCCAACCGACTGAGCCACCCAGGCGCCCCTCAAAAAGTACTTTAAAGAAAGTAAAAAAGTAAGCCCAGAACTAAAGCACATAACATGAATAAAGAGCTGTTATCCAAAATATATTTAAAAAAAAAAAGATGTTTAAAATGCATAAAAGATACAAGTAAGCATTTCAAGAAAGTGGTATACAAGTGAAGACATGTTTAACATTATTACTAATTAGGGAAAAATAAATCCAGAGCAGAACAAAAGACTATTTTTTACCCATCCAACTGGAAAAAGTAAGAACAATGACAATACCAAGTACTGGATAGCACAAAATGAATTCTTAGACACTGATGGGGGAAATGTAAAATTTCCAAAAAACTCTGGAAAACCATTTCGCATCATCTTATGAAGCTGAACATCTACGCTCCCTGTGTATGTCCTGGAAAACTCACACATGTGTACTAGGCTATGAGAGTATTCGGAGCTGCACTGTTTGTGACAGCAAAAAGGGAGAAATAACTGAAATCCATCAACAAGAGAATGGAGGTACATATTGCGTCATGTAATAAAATATTGTTACAGCAATGGGAAGAAATAGCTACTTTCAACAACATGCATACATTTTAGAAACAAGGTTGAGTGAAAAAGCTGTTAAAATTAGGGAACATAATTTTATTTTTAAAGCTCAAACTCAAGCAAAGCTAAAAAGTATACTGTTTGAGAATATGTAATTATTTTTATGAAGCATTAACACGATGAACATAAAGTTGAGGATGGTAAATACCTCTAAAGAGCAGACAGAGGGAAATAATGACGAGCACGCAGGTTGATGCGATGGTATTGACGATGCGCCAGTTTTCACACTGGGTGGTGGAATGAAAGATCACCATGTTGTTTTTATGCTTTATAACACATTACATACAGGGGCACCTGGGTGGCTCAGTCGGTTAAGCGTCCGACTTTGGCTCAGGTCATGATCTCATGGTTCATGAGTTTGAGCCCCGTGTCGGGCTCTGTGCTGACAGCTCAGAGCCTGGAGCTTGCTTTGGATTCTGTGTCTCCCTCACTCTCTGCCCCTCCCCCTCTCGTGCTCTGTGTCTCTCTCTCTCTCAAAAATAAACGTTAAAAGACAAAAATTTGTAATACATTACATATATTAACTTACATATGTCAAATATTGTATGGTAAAAATTTAAAACAAAGTATTAAAATTAAAGCTTATACAAAAGATAGACTATGAAAGCTCTCCTGAAAAACCGATCTATTTATTTCTTCCTAGTTTATACATTTTCCATTCCCACATCTGTGACATTTACTATTTTATTTAAATCCCATGTGGGGCGCCTGGGTGGCTCAGTCGGTTGAGCGTCCGACTTCAGCTCAGGTCATGATCTCACAGTCCGTGCCGGCAGTCGGAGCCTGGAGCCTGTTTCAGATTCTGTGTCTCCCTCTCTCTGACCCTCCCCTGTTCATGCTCTGTCTCTCCCTGTCTCAAAAATAAATAAAACGTTAAAAAAAAAAATAAATCCCATGCAATAATTTTAAGAGTAGTGTCAAATATGATGGATGTTAAGAACAAGTAAAGAGCACTGTAAGAAAGAATATAATGGTGTTATGGAGAATTATGTGAATGTTACATGTTACGTTTATCCCCAAACTGATTAAAATTAAAATAAATCAAAGTCATCTAATTTTCATTCATGTATTCTTTCTCTCTAGAAAGAGTAAAAGAAACACATTAACATAATTTAGTGCCCTTCTTTATTTTATTGGTGCATAATGGGCAAAGTCACTTTCTTTGCCACCCTATTACACTAAACAGATTAATCTTTTCTTAAAATGTTAGAAAACAATAAAGATCTATCAATGACCGAGGTGTTTTTTCTTTTTTTGTGGGTTGCCATTAATGCTAGATTCAAATTAGTTACTTGTACTAATGGTTAAAAAAAAAAAAAAGAAGGAAAGGAGGAGAAAGAACAATAAATAAATTGAACAATTACAGTATCTTCAGTGGAGAAAAAAACCTTAGAACCACAGCATTGTAGAAAAATAGCCATATACAGAAGACAAAAGTCAAACTTTCAGGGGGGAAAAAGCAAAGGCCTGTTGAAAAAATAGTGAAATTAAAATAAAATTAAAAAAAAAAAGGGGGCGCCTGGGTGGCTCAGTCGGTTAAGCGTCCGACTTCAGCTCAGGTCACGATCTCGCGGTCCGTGAGTTCAAGCCCCGCGTCAGGCTCTGGGCTGATGGCTCAGAGCCTGGACCCTGCTTCCGATTCTGTGTCTCCCTCTCTCTCTGCCCCTCCCCCATTCATGCTCTGTCTCTGTCTGTCTCAAAAACAAATAAAAACATTAAAAAAAATTTAAAAAAAAGAAAAAAAGAAAAAATAGTGAAAAAGTGATCTGCCCTAGATGAATCATCCTAATAAAAATAACAACAAATTTCTACAGCATATTATCCAAAGGAAGAAATGAATTTCCTTTAATCAGCAGCTTGGCCAGCAAAGATTTGAGAAATCTCAATACTTTTATTACTGAAAGATTTTTATCTCATATTGTTAAAGACAAAATGATATTATTCCTTAATTATATTTGAGAGAAAAACTATTTCATTAAAAAAAAATTTTTTTTTAAATGTTTACTTACTTGGGGGGGGAGGAGGTGTGAGCAGGGGAGGGGCAGAGAAAGGGAGACACAGAATCCGAAGCAGGATCCAGGCTCTGAGCTGTCAGCACAGAGCCCAATGCAGGGCTCGAACTCACAGACCGTGAGATCATGACAAGAGCTGAAGCTGGATGCCTAACCGACTGAGACACCCAGGCGCCCCAAAAAACTATTTCATTTTTAATTTGCCCCGAATGTGTGCGTAAAAATGAAAGCCAAGTAGTAATTCTAGGCAGCGAACCGCACAGAACAATGCTCACTTGGTATTCATCCTCGGTCTTAAATAAGTGTAGCCTGCCAAGTGTAGCCCACTGGATTATTCTGAAACTCATTATCCAATTTCTTTTTCTAGAACCTTTGTTCGCTTCCTCCTTCCTATATAGGCATTTAGTTCACTGTTCTTAAAATTCTTTGCCACGCGACTAAGAAAGAAGGAAATGCAAAACAAGCACACATTTATTTTTCTCCTTGCAGCAGCTCTAAACCATTACTGGATGTAAAGCATCTCTTACAGCCTGTGTGTCTTAACATGCTTTATGTCTACAGCAATGAGGGAAGGGACCTTTAGTCAACCTTGGAAAGGGACAGCATGGCTATAGTGATTTCTCTGTTCTTTCTAGGCTTTTCTGCAAGAATATCATTAAAGGACCCTGTTTGTTATGGGCCTTCCAGATTGCATGGAAGAAGGGGGTGTGAGAAGAAGAAAACGGAGAGACACTTCAAGGTTGCTGCACATCACAACATAACTATTCAGACCAACGCCACAACATCTTGGAGGTTCGCAGGCTGGTCCAAGGGACGGAAAACCTGAATAGCCAGAAATATTTCTACTAAAGATACTTAACTAGGAACCTAAATCGATTAAAAAAAAAAAAAAGAAAAAAGACTTTCCATTGGATTCATATATAGCTAAATTACTGTCAAAATATTCCATTATAATTAGAAAATATAATAAGGACAAAGAAATAATAAGTCATGAAATATAAATGCTATAATGGGAGCTTTAATTATATCCTTTTAATCGATTTTACTCATTAACATACAGTGTTGGGAGATGATCCACCTGTCTTCCCCTCTCCACAGACTATTTAATATTGAATGTATTTTTCATATTATCTGGAAAAACGAACACTAGGTTTTCTACCATGAAAACCAATTTTTGCCTTTAAATTTTTTATACAAAATTACAACCACTGTAATTAATAAAAACCATAAAGCCATATAAAGGAAAGTTAAGCTTCCTCAAACCCTTCCTTCCACCTTTGTAAACATATTTGTGTGAAATGTGTATAAATATGTAGGCGTGTATGCCTTTGAAATTTGATTAAACTTATAAACTGAGATATTTTACAAGATACCGTGCAATTTCGTTTTCCTCATTCATCAATAAACCACCACTGTCAATTGAAAGAATTAACGTTTCTTGAAAAGGTGCATAATATATCCCAAAATACAATGTATTAAACTGATTCAACCATTCTTCCCCCTGACTAGCATTCATATAATTTTATCTATCTTGGGCTTTCGTCATTACAAAAAAATACTGCATCACAAGAACATACAGAGATAGGCACATACATGTTGAAACACAGGCATCAATCACATTGGTACTTTTATTGCTATGGGACAGTCTCATAAATAGGACTTTCGAAAGAGCTGCAACGATCTCTCATAATCCTACCAGCAATATCTTAATTTGTAGAAACAGTTACAGAATAGCTACAGAAGTAGCTAAAGCACTTCAGGAAGTAAAGTCCATATACTTTCAGGTATCAATCAGTCTAAGGTGATTTCTAATTCCGTGATATGTTTTCACTGATAGATTTAGTAAGGCTGCAATTATAGGGATCTGAATAGGAATCTCTGTTAAGAATACAGAATACATTGGGGTTGACTTTAATTTACCTTTTTTTGACACTTCTGCCCCATTAAGTTCTTTTTGTGCTTCTTCAATTTTATCTAAGAAAAACAAAGAGATTTTACAAATCAATGCATCATATACAAATAAGAATGCAGTAAGACAAACACACTACTTATACAAGGAGCCTCATACATAGTAATCAATATTTATTGAATTATTTATGAAATAAATATGTGTAAACTGTTAAAGTAATGACATATTCCCTTATTTTAAAACTGAATATACAATTTCAATCACGTCTTTGTCACAAGGACCAGTTGCAATCAATGAATGTTTCCATAATGCAAATAATTAGTGCGTTTTAAATACTGAACGATAATTAACACAGTTTAGGTGCCTAATAAATACCTAAAAATAAAGCTTTCCTTATAAAGACAACATTAATGCCCAGCAGTGATTTTATTAGAGAGATGTAACAAATGACTGCTAGCTTAGAAACAAGTCTAAACGAAGTCCATGGATGGCCTAAAACCTATGCCAAACATGGAAGAAGGAAAAGGAAGAACCGGGCAAGAAATGAAAGGAGAAGCAGAAGAATAGTGGAATACCCGTCCCTCTTGCCAACGCTTGGTACCAGGATGGTTACGTATGAAGTGTGTGGGTAGCCGACTGCAACAGAGAGCCACTCTATCAGAGTAATGACTCTAGAACTGTTACACGTGAGCCAGTTCTGAACGATCAGGTGTAACCCACAAGTAACAAAGGTGTAACCCACAAGTAATAATTACCAAGGCGCGGGGAGGGCTGCCCCAGGAGCGGACAGGACAGGCTGATGAGCGTGGGCCCAGAGCCTGCAGTTGTTAGAGCTGAGGCTCGGAGCACAAGTGGATTTTGTAAAAAAGCGTGTGTTCTCCTTTGGTTAACAATTAATGTAAGGGCGCCTGGGTGGCTCAGTCGGTTAAGTGTCAGACTTCGGCTCAGATCGGAGTTCGAGAGTCAAGCCCCATTTCCAGTTCAGCGCTGACAGTGCAAAGCTCGCTTGGCACTTTTCTCTCTCCCTCTCCCTCTGCCCCTCTCCCACATGCGTGCGTTCCCTCTCTCTCAAAAGTAAACATTAAAAAAAAACCAATAATTACTTTAAATTGTATAAGGATGTACTTATTTGATGATGAAGACAATAATTCCAGCTTTAATACGGGGGCCTAAGTACTCGTTATAATGGTAGAAGTTACAAAATTCCCAGGTACTTTCTTGTACTGAAAAGAATACAGTACCAATAATTACATAATATTTTAGTTAATGCATGGAAGTATCATTAACAATTTTCAAAATATTGGTACTTCAGCCATTTACGCCCTCTGGCGTCCACCGCCAGTTCCCAAAATGGTCTCCAGCGCTACGCCTACCGCCACCGGCCACGCAAGGTCAACTTCCAAAATGCTGATCCTTTTCCGAACAAATAAAAGACACGGATCCCCACCACAGGGGCCCTCTGAACCACCTGCTTCTTCTCCCATGAACCTTGAGGAAGAAGCCAGAAAATTCAGAGAACCTTCCATTTTCTGATCAAACTTCTTTTAATCACAGGTTGATTCACCCGGTCGGCAAAATAAAAGCGGAGTGAGAGCAGCAGGAAAAACGGAGTCGAGCTAGCTTGAAGTATTAGACACTGTCAGCACTGGTCAAAAATAAACTTTCATCCTGGTAAGTGTATCCCCACAGTAATGTCCCATTTGTTTGCTAATTATCAGATCCAGCATGAGATCTACAAGTAGAGGTAACCTAGAGAAATATTACAATTTTTCTTATTCACAAATTTTAGTTATTTCTCATGAAATGACAAGCGAACTGGAAACGGTCCTAGAAAAAGAAAAGAAAAGAAAACAAAACAAAAAGCAAAACACCTCTTATTATGTAGAAAGTGGACCCTGCACCAGCAGTAACTTTATTTCAAAAAGAAAACTACCAAATGCATGGATGAAATCTGTGTTAACATAAGTAACAAAAAGACAAGGGCCGCTTTTTAAAAAAGTAAAATATATGAAGTATGCTGTATACCTTTAAAATGTAAAGAAACAAACCATGAATTTAAATACACAGTCCTTGAGAAACATAAAAAGGAAAAAACACTCTCATTTCTATGCCAGCAGTCCCTCCAAACTTAAGAACCATAAATATATGCATACATATTATATATATTCTGGTAGTAATGACTGTGTTTAAGAGTTTATGCACACATAATTTGGCATTATATAATAAAACACCTTTTATTATTAACAGAAGCGATTGTGGCTCAAAGCAACAAAAACTCATGATTTAACACATATTTAAGAATAACTGCTATTCAGTACACTGAGGTTTTGGCCACCTTCTGCTTGCACTGGTAACATAACAAATTCTTGGAAAAATGACCTCAATTTACATGTGATCACAAAATACTGGTCTTTGTTGTTGAATTTTCAATTAAGTTGCCTTTTTCTCTTGATAATAACTATGCATAAATCAGCAGATTTAGGACATCTACTTTGGTAGGTATAAGTATCTACTTAAATTCTTTTACCGAAAGCCCCAGTTCAATAGGTAAATACAATTTTCATTTAGAGAGCTTGTAATAGTCAGTATTAAAAGCCTTTGCTTCAATTTTTAGAGAAAGTCCTGTTCATATTTAACCTATGCTTTAGGATTTTTCAGGTCAAATATGTTTCAGAGACACTCCAAAATCACAGAGAAAGGACTCATACATTGTCTGCTCTTAATTGGTTCATACAAGGCAACTTACTGATTTTTAAAGCACTATTTATCATTTTTTCACTATGACTCAGAGCAATAAATGTGTTTTTACATTTCAACCAATTACACATGTGTACACAGAATTCAGAAACAAACTTACCCACACTCCATCTTCCATCTTTTCCTATTAAAAATGAATAATGCTCCCTTGCCCAGCCAGCTGTATTGATTTTACAACCCACTGCTGGGTTCAGAACCTGATATAAAAAGAAGTTCCCTACGCATCTTTTTTACTTTTTATTTTTTTCCCCTTTTCCCTTTACCAAGGGTAACACTTCCCAGCAGTAATACACGATCTCACTTGTAAGCCTTGATTTGGGGGCTTGGGGGTGTTACTTAGAATGGGATCTCAGATTCGGAGACACCTTCCATCATGCCCTCCATGGCACTGTTATCTGAGGTAACAATCTCACAAAGAAATACACATCGAGAAATAAACTGTAGTTTCTCTGTTGCTGTTGTTTAAGAATAAAAATAGATATGTAAGCAAAATGGACATTCACACCATGTCGGTCGGTCTAAAGTGAGTAATGCATTCTTACTGTAATGAGTTTTTAGCGTATTTAAGATGTAATTGTAATTAGTTCAATTTTTACTAAATGTATTTGGAGGAGCTGTCACCTGGTAAAGACTCCAGCAACATGAATGGATCCATAATCTTTTCTACAATCCAGAGGGGCCCATGGCTGAGCAAGTAATAGGCCAGGAGAAGGGAGAAGCTACTAATCATGTAAGTCGTATTTTGGTTCTGCCACTGTTGAAAATTTACAACTTCTTACAGATTTCCTTCCCCAATAAGGCACAGAAATTGTGAATGGTAAAGATTATGAACAATTTTGTACAATGCCTCACATATTTAAAAACTTTTGTACATGCAAACCATGTAAAAATATTTTATTTCCATCATCCATAAATAATTAAAGGGAAAACATCTCTTTATTTGTGAAAGATAATCTGAAACCATGGAGCAAAAAAAAAAAAACCAAAAACAAAACAACACCAACAAAAAAAACACCCCAAAACAAAAAACAAAACCAAAACCAAGTCCCAGAGCCCTTAAGAAACAACTTTTCGGGGCGCCTGGGTGGCGCAGTCAGTTAAGCGTCCGACTTCAGCCAGGTCACGATCTCGCAGTCCGTGAGTTCGAGCCCCGCATCCGGGCTCTGGGCTGATGGCTCAGAGCCTGGAGCCTCTTTCCGATTCTGTGTCTCCCTCTCTCTCTGCCCCTCCCCCGTTCATGCTCTGTCTCTCTCTGTCCCAAAAATAAATAAACGTTGAAAAAAAAAAATGTTTTTTAAATAAAAAAAAAAAAAAAAAAAGAAACAACTTTCCTTGGGGCGCCTGGGTGGCTCAGTTGGTTACGCGTCCCACTTTGGCTCAGGTCATGATCTCACAGTTTTGAGCCCATGTTGGGTTCTGTGCTTACAGCTCAGAGCCTGGAGCCTGCTTCAGACTCTATGTCTCCCTCTCTGCACTCCTCCACCGTTCACAGTGTCTCTCTCAAAAATAAATTAGCATTAAAAAAAAGTTAAAAAAGAAAGAAACAACCTTTCTTGGGGTGCCTGGGTGACTCAGTCAGTGGAGCATCTAACTCTTGATTTTGGCTCAAGTCATGATCTCACAGTTCATGGGACTAAGCCCTGTGTCATAGCACAGAGACTGCTTAGGATTCTCGCTCTCTCTCTCTCTCTCTTTCTCTGCCCCTCCTCTGCTCACTCTCTCTCTCTCTCAAAATAAATAAATAAACTTTAGGGGAAAAAAAAGAAAATAACCTTTCTTTTACGGCTCTGGGGAGAAGACTGAATAATTGAAACAAATCACAACAGTAAAGCAATCCTCCTGGTAGGTTTCTGCTCTTGACCATTTCCACCCCGTGGTGAAGTGGGGTGGGGGTGGGGCTCCCTGAACACCACCCCTCAAGAGCCTCAGGATGCAGGGCATCCCAGCTTTGGGGACCAACACACAAAGTTGTTAGGATCTGATTCCACAAAAGCTGTGTTTTCACTGTGGTGAACATCCACCCCGTGTCAGGAACAACAGCAGGGGCTGAAGATGGGAGAACAAGCCAAACCAAACAGACAGGCTTTCCTGGAGGGGCTTACAGATGATCATACCCTTTAAACAATCCCTTGACTCTCAATTTGAAGGTAAATATAAAGCCCGGGTTCCACTGTGTGGCCAACTCACAAGGTCCTCCTCCGCCTCACCCCCAGCCCCACTGCTGTTTTCTTTCCAGCTTCAGCCGCCCCCTCGGGGCAGGCCCCGTCAGCTCCCATCCCATCCCTTCTCTTAACACCCTCATTCACAGTCTGTCACTCCCTGCTCTGTGCCACCACCAGACCTTGCACGCGGAACCCTGTCTCTCTGCGGTGACCTGTCTCGTGATCATTAGTAATCATGACGATGCGACGGCCCTGCGTGATTTACTGATTGGAGAGATGCTGGCAATAACCTGCCAGGCTGCAGAGAAGCGCTGGTGCATTCTGAGAAAGAGAAAAAGGGATCCAGGCACACAAACTCACAACCGGCATTGGGTGGTTTCACTGAAGAACCCAGCATCATATCCTCTTTAACGCTACAGATGATTTCGACATTTGGGAAGCTGTATGCCTGCCGTGAAAAACACTTGAGTAAACTCTTACTCCATGCGATCAAGAACAAATGATCTCTACCTTCATTTTACTAGCTCATCCTTCTCTGCCACTTTTCGGATCTGTACCTAATAACCCCGGCTCTAACACCACAGACTCTCCCTCTTCCCTTGGCCCTAAAAGCACAAAGCAGAAAAGCTAATAGTAGAATCGTATGAAGTAGATCCTAATGAACTGTAAAAGGCACCTCTATTTACTTAAAGAGAAGCCATCTGATTGAAAAAGGATCACCATATGCGACTGTACTATTTTTACTACTAAATAAGCATAACTCCTACGTCCCCTCGTTACCCGTCAGCACAAGCTCCCTTACTCTTACTGTTAACTGCTACAGCTATTTCAGTAAGACTAAATATAGACAATGATGTAATGTTAAAAATGCATCTAATACCCATACATGCTTTTAATTTTTTTTAATGTTTATTTATTTTGAGAGAGAGAGAGAGAGAGAGGGAGAGAACGAGTGCCAGGGAAGGGCAGAGAGACAGGGACAGAGAATCCCAAGCAGGCTCCATGCTGTCAGTGCAGAGCCTGATGCTGGGCTCGATCTCATGACCTGAGCTGAAATCAGGAGTCTGACGGAGCCACCCAGGTGTCCCCAATACATGCTCTTTTAAATGATTCTTGTCCCTGGTGTTCACTACTAAATCAGCTAAGTAAGCCCACATTTGTAAGTCACACATTTTAACCTGTAGTTACACATCTTTGTGCCTCTGGACCTGTGTCTTTCAGGAAGAGGACACTGTGCAATAATGCTGAAAATGATTATCCAGACCAGTAATATTTCAAATTGGAAAATACCACCTGAAGTATACAGGGAAAAAATTACAAGACTCAACTCTGTGCTAATGAATTTGAAAATTGTGATTGATTAGTAAAAGGTTCCAGAGAGCATGAAATTACTCAACTTGATCCAGGAATAATCACAGATGAAACGAAGAAAGTTACCAGAGGACGACAAAGAACTACCTTGTTTAAAGGTTCCAGGCCCAGATGCTTTTGTTATCAAATTCTTTCCAATTCTGAAAAGAAAGCATTTCCTCAAAAGTTTCAGAGCACAGGATAACACAAAAGCTGTTCTAAGTCATTTTATAAAGCTGATATGGCCCTGACATCAATGTGACCAAAGGGGAAGAAAAATCAGCACCACAGACAAGTTCCATATATGAATATGTATTTAACAATCTACATCAAGGGGTTCCTAGGTGGCTCAGTCAGTTAAGCATCCGACTTCAGCTCAGGTCATGATCTTATAGTCCATGAGTTTGAGCCCCACATCAGGCTCTATGCTGACAGTTCAGAGCCTGGAGCCTGCTTCATATTCTACGTCTCCCTCTCTCTCTGTCCCTCCCCTACTTGTGCTCTGTCAAAATAATAAAAACACATTTAAAAAAAATAATCCTTGTAACAGAATAGAGAACTAGAAATGGACCCACAGATGTATGGCCGGCTAATCTTTGACAAAGCAGGAAAGAATATCCAATGGAATAAAGACAATCTCTTCAGCAAACGGTGTTGGGAAAACTGGACAGCAACATGCAGAAGAATGAACCTGGGCCACTTTCTTACACCATACACAAAAATAAACTCAAAATGGATAACAGAACTAAATGTAAGACAGGAAGCCATCAAAATTCTAGAGGAGAAAGCAAGTAATAACCACTTTGACCTCGGCCGCAGCAATTTCTTACTCGACACGTCTCTGGAGGCAAGGGAAACGAAAGCAGAAAGTACTATTGGGACCTCGTCAAGATAAAAAGCTTCTGCACAGCAAAGGAGACGATCAGCAAAACTAAAAGGCAACCAGCAGAATGGGAGAAGATATTTACAAATGATATATCAGATAAAGGGGCAGTATCCAAAATCTTTAAAGAACTTATCAAACTCAACACCCAAAAAAACAAATAATCCAGTGAAGAAATGGGCAAAAGACATGAATAGGCTCTTTTCTAAAGAAGACATCCAGATGGCTAACACATGAAAAAATGCTCAACATCACTCATCATCAGGAAAATACAAGTCAAAACCCCACTGAGGTACCACCTCACACCACTGAGAATAGCTAAAAGTAACAACTCAGGCAACAACAGATGTTGGCGAGGATGCAGAGAAAGAGGATCTCTTTTGCACCGCTGGTAGGAATGCAAGCTGGTGCAGCCACTCTGGAAAACAGTATGGAGGCTCATCAAAAAATTAAAAACAGAACTACCCTACGACCCCGCAACTGCACTACAAGGCATTTATCCAAGGGATCCAGGTGTGCTGTTTCAAAGGGACACATGCACCCCCATGTTTAGAACAGCGCTATCGACAATAGCCAAAGTATGGAAAGAGCCCAAATGTCCATCGATGGATGAATGGATAAAGAAGATGTGGTATATATATATATATATATATATATATATATATATATATATATACACACACACACATACATACATACAATGGAGTATTACTCGGCGATCAAAAAGAATGAAATCTTGCCATGTGCAACTCTATGGATGGAACTAGAGGGTATTATACTAAGCAAAACTAGTCTGTCAGAGAAAGACAAAGATCATATGACTTCACTCATGTCAAATTTAAGATACAAAACAGATGAATATATGGGAAGGGAAGCAAAAGCAATATAAAAACAGGGAGGGGACAAAATATAAGAGACTCTTAAATACAGAGAACAAACTGAAGGTTGCTGGAGGGGTAGTGGGTGGGGGGATGGGCTAAATGGACAAGGGGCTTAAGAAGGACACTTGTTGGGATGAGCCCTGGGTGTTACACAAAGGAGATGAATCACTGGATTCTACTCCTGAAATCATTGTTGTGCTGTACGCTAACTTGGATGTAAATGAAAAAATAAAAATAATTAATAATTTAAAAAATAACAATCTATACCAAGAAGTACAGGGGCGCCTGGCTGGCTCAGTGGAGCACATGATTCTTGATCTTGGGGTCGTGAGTTTGAGCCCCACGCTGGGGCATAGAGATCACTTAAGAAAACTTAAAAAAAATTATTTTTTTTAAAAGAAGTATATTCAAAGTTTGGAAAGCCACACCCAAGTAGGGTGTGAAATAAGTATGCAAAGATATTTCAGTATTGGGAAGGATATTGTTGTAACATAACTGCAGCAGGACAATGGAGGAGGAAAAAGGTAACAATGTCCAGAACGGACTTGACTAAATCACATCTATCATTAGTATAAAAACAAAAAAACTACAAACAAACAAACAAAAACCCGCCAACAATAAATAGAAAAGGACAGACTTCACCATATAAACCAAGTATCATTCTAATAAACACGCTAAAACAAAGAAACTGACCACTAATCATGTTCTCATTTCCTTGAGGAAGTCTTCCTACCACTGGTCTGCACCCCCAGCACTGTGCTCTCACCCCCAGAACAGTGTTCACCACCGCCAGATCTTCTGGGATGATTTCTACAATGTTAACACACAGGATTTATTCAATTCAGAATATATTAGCTCCCGTGTGCTAGCCTAAAGATATACAAAGATGAGCAATTCTACGTGCAGGAACTTACAGAAGGAAACAAGCCATCTCTCTACACGTGTAACAGTGTGACTCTATCCACAGGGTGCTAAGGGAACACAGAACGGGGAGATGTGGCTGTCTTGGCAATGGGAAGAGTCCTGAAACAGCTTCATGGATGAAATGCACAGGCTGAAAATAAACAGAAGATGAGTGGTCTCACCATGGAGAGTGGATGAGGGCATTCAGGTAGGGGATCATGAGGAGGTTGCAAAGGCAAAGAAGAAGACAAGAAAGTGTGTCAGGAACTCAGAGCAGTTTGGAAACAAACCTGGAGAGAGCAGGTCTAAAGATACAGGATTTGGAAACTTCCATTTTACAAATCTAGTAGTTAAAACTATACCACAGAGTTGGTGGAAGCGAAAATATGACTTACTCTATAAACTGACCTGGCCATAGGTAGTGAAGATCTTTGAAAACCCACTTGTCCTTAAAATTGTGACTGAACTGCTGGAAATCTAGACTGAGACCATGAAAGGAGTGGAGCAAAGGCCATTCATCACGGTGCTTCTTCTACTATGAAAAACTAAATCATCCACAGCGCCTGGGATAAAGTAGGTGTTCAATAAGTATCTGTTGAGTGAATACTTGAGAAATGGTCAAGTAAATATGGTACCTCCATATGACAGAATATTAGAAAACTATTATACTATAGGTTTCTGGAAGGAGGACCTACTGAGCCAATAACTACAGTAATGGTGGCCCCAGATTATATAAATTTTAAAAGATTTGACAAAGGATTTTAACGGGCCACCTACTCTCCAGTTAAGAATTGTGGCACACTGAGAGGCAGCTCCAACTGTTCAGGAGTAGGTAGAAGAAAGGGAAACCCAAGAAAGAGACAAAAACAAAACACAACAAAAGGAACGCATGAAAAAATTAGAACCAGAAATAATTTTAGTCACAGAGATCAAGAGAACAGTGTTTCATTGTCAAATCAGTAGATGAGGCAATCCAGAAAGACTGAAAAAGCTTCCACTGGGTTGAGCAATTAGGAGGTCCTGGCGATGCTTTGCAAAAGCAGGAGGTGAGACGAGGAGGCTGGGGGGCCGAGGGCAGAGGCAGTGATGGGATGGGAGGCAGAGAAGAGACCGGGGCAGAACTGTATTTCAAAACATTCAGTGGAGAAGAAGAGAGTGAACTGGGGAGCCACTGAGAAACACAGGGTTAAGAGAAAGATGTTTGGTATGGTTTTCAAAGACGTTTATAGGCACAAGGTGGGGAGCCCATAAAACGAGAGCAAAAATAAAGGGAAGAAGAGGACATATGCAGGGGCAAGACCCTTAAGGAAGCAGAATAGAGCATCCAGGGTCTAGGAGAAGGGCTGGTTTTGAACAGGGGGAGAGCCAGGGCCATCCTCTGAGGTCACAGGGAAGGAGAGGAGAAGGTACGTCAGATGAAAAATCTACTGATGGGAAGGATGAGTTTGACGGAGCGCAGATCCAATGGACTGGATTTTACTGAGAGAAGAGGCATAGCGTAGCTGGCTACAAAGAAAACGGAGCTCAGCGTTTCTGGGACAGGTCTTCCAGACCGGCTAAGGTGAGCCAAATTATTGACGCGAACGGAAGAGCTGACCGGTTTTAAGGCCCTTTTATTTAAGGACAAATAAAAGCTCTTGATGAACAACAACTAGGGAATCTGTGAAGTAGAAACCCACGTGTATCTGACGGCTCCAATGTGCACAGCAGTGCTGTTTATCCTAACAAAGTCTGGCAACCTGCATGAAGAATTGGAGAAGGAATGCCAAATTTGGACTTTTCCAGGAGGAAGGACGAAAAGAATTCCGCCAGATGAAGGCACTAGAGGATGGTTCCTGCAAGCAGCCAAATACACAAGATGGGGTAGTGGCTCGGTGGGTGGTGGGTCAGGAGGAGCCGAGGAAGGAAAAGATGGAAAAGTGAAGGCAGGAGACAGGGAGCAGGACCAAAATGTACCACAAAATTCCAACTGTGAAATGCCTAGCCTTGCTGTACTTCCACGCATATGGAAAAGTATACCTTTATGTATTTTGCAGAATTGTCCATTTATCTTTAGGAAAGCATATTTCCATTGTGACACTGAGAAAAAATTAAAGTTGTTCAAAGAGAAAAGTTAAAAGCTTCACCATGCTTTTAAAATTATGGATCAAGGGTGCCTGGGTGGCTCAGTTGGTTAAGCATCTGACTTGGGCTCAGGTCATGATCTCCCTGTCTGTGGGTCCGAGCCCCGCGTCGGGCTCTGGGCTGACAGCTTGCAGCCTGGAGCCTGAAGTCTGCTTCAGATTCTGTCTCTGTCTCTTTGCCCCTCCCCTGCTCACGCTCTGTCTCTCTCTTGCAAATATAAACAAACATTAAAAGAAATCTTTTAATAAATAGATAAAACTGTGGGTCGACGAAATGCAACGTTTCTTTTATAAGAAAATCATCTTGATAGCAAAACTAACTATGGGATAACAAAATGTACACGGACACACTGTGAATATGTTACCACTAAACCATCTCAGGCTTTTGAATTATTTTTTGTCTCTTAATAACATATACCTGGTTTCACTTTGCAGACAGTTCCTTAGCCTTGATGAGCAGAGCTAAGTATTAGGCCACTGTATGCTAACTACTTATAATAGTGGGGTAACTAAACCTTTCCACCCCTAGAGGGAGCTGGGAAAACCACTGGTTTTTAGAGCTGAGCACACGTTTCCTAAGGAGTCAAAAACTAAGCAAACTCCCAGAGTGTCCCTCCTGAAACTTCACCCAGGTTCAGAACCCACGAGAAGTTCCATCGAGGAGGCTAAGTCTGATGCAAGCTCCTTCCTCAGACGGCTGCCAAAGCAAGGTCGGGTCCCTCAGGGCCACCCTTCTGGCTCCTGGCTTCTGCTCTTTCATGCATCACCTAGAACAGCAGAACTCAAGCTCTGCTCCCTTAGTACTGGAGTCATTTTAAAAGTCTTCATATGAAGGCTGCACCCCACATCAATCAAATCAGCATTAGAAGTTTCCCAGGTGATTTTAATATGCAGCCAAACCTGAAAAATCAATGTTCTGTAAATTACAGATATTATCAGGTCAAGATTCAAAGTTGTACAAAACGCAAGCAGTTAGGGAAAAAAACGTCTTATCAGCTGGCTCCTTGAAGCAACTTTTTATCAAGCCACAGGTACGGGGAGCAGGCAGCGTCTGCCTTATCAAGGGAGCTGCGGATGTTGGGAGAGACCAGGGAAGATAAGGAAGGTCAAATTCCATGTGTAGTTCATGGCTAAGGGGGTGCAAGCAAAGTATACAGCTAAGGTGCAAACCCAAAGCATACATTCCTAATAAGCATTATATCACAGATAGATCCATTTATTACCAAGATGAAAATCGATCTCCACCTGAAAAAATGTATGTTTGGAAACCCAGAAACTATTTAAATGTAATAAGCTACCGCACAAAGATGCTAAAATTGACATGGAATAATACAGTTTTACAATAATCACATTAAAACACGTGGCCTATTTTGGTTCAGATATTATTATTGTGAGAGTATGGCAACACTGGTATCCTCATCCCATTTGATGCTTTCTGATGTCGTGGATGGGAGGAGGTAGTCATGGTAACTATGATGGGGAGAGAAAGGAATATGAAGACAGAGCGTTCTTATCCTGAGACGTTAAATGCCAGGTTCCACTGAAGTTGAGTTACTAACCAGTAACAGATTCACACACACACACACACACACACCAAATTCAGGGGTAAGCATGTAAATATAGAGATGGCTGAGAGACACCCAAGAGGTATGGATCTCAAAGTCTGAAAAGAACTCTTCTGCTTTTCAGGCTGGCTATCTGCCTCATCCTTAGTCAGCAAATAACACATCTATTTTCCCTTTAATTTTTTAAAAGCCTCTTATTGAAAGAAAGAGAAGGGGTGGGGGAAGGAGCAAGGAAGGAAAGGAGGAAGAGGGAAAGGGAAGGGAAGGGAAGGGAAGGGAAGGGAAGGGAAGGGAAGGGAAGGGAAGGGAAGGGAAGGGAAGGGAAGGGAGGGAAGGGAAGGGAAGGGAAGGGAAGGGAGGATTTAAATACAAAATGAAGGACTGAAACACAATTAATAGCAACACAACTTCTATTACAGGGCAAAAGCACAGAAACTAAGCACAGCGAGCCACACACTTCCTATGTGCCTGGGGACCCTTCCTGGGATAGCCTCCCCACCTCTCACCAGAAGCCCCTCACCAGGAAAGGGTCAACACTCACAGCATGCCCAGGACCTTGGCAAGTATAATACGGGCTGGGGTCAAGAAGTTTGCTATTTCAGAGTTCTGGTTCCACTGGTTCCACGTTGTGATCTCCAGTTACTTCAGATACAAATAAATCTATATGCTCTAAGAAGTGGGAAAAAAGGTTGGGGTGGGAGGCGGGTGATGAAGACTAGAAATGTGAGGGAAGAAGGAAAGCAATACTGGAAATAACTGCCTGTATTCCCTTCGGGTAGAAGAAAAGTATTTAGAGACTCACAACACTGGACACGGAAGTACGACTACATTTCCTCTAGAATTCTAATTGGATGAAATGTCAGTCTGGCCTAAGGAATACTTGCATATCTGGGTTTCCCGCTGTACATCTGGCAAAGAGCTATGACTTACAGTCTTCCCGGCTACCTGCCACTGGATTTATCACCACTGTGTTGGCTCCTTCTGGGCCCGTGGATGTGCCCCCTCTACCCCCTCCCCTCATGAGTCTAGACGTTATGTTGCAGTGGTTCAAGCCCTGGCCTGCTGGTTCATACACAGCATCCCTTCGGCAAGATTCAATGCTATGGAAAGACAAACTCCAAGACATCTATGCCACAGTGAAGAGACCCTGGAAAGGCCTCCCTCTGTATGACACTGAGCAGTTAACTGCATTCTAATGAAAAAGGAAACAAGATTTTTGTTTTGTTTTGCTTGTACCCCTACCACAAATTTAGCAGATACAATACACTTATCATGTAATGCATGGGTATGGCCACCTCTCAGGATTGTATTTAAAGTGATTTTATCTGGGGTGCCTGGGTGGCTCAGTCAGTTAGGCGTCTGACTTTGGCTCGGGTCATGATCTCAATGCTCCCGAGTTCGAGCCCCACTTTGGGCTCTGTGCTGACAGCTCAGAGCCTGGATCCTGCTTCGGATTCTGTGTCTCCCTCTCTCTCTGCCCTTCCTTCCCCTACTCATGCTCTGTCTGTCTGTCTCTCTCTCTCAAAAATAAACATTAAAAAAACTTTTTAAAATAATTTTATCTGATTTTGTCTCTTATTTCCTTGTGAATTTTTATTTCAAAGAATATTCCATATTTCAAATCTAGAAACATGCATTTAACTAGTAACTCAAACAAAATAAAGCCATAAATGCCATAACTGGACAATTATTTTTTTATTTTTTATTTCTTTAACTAACGAGAGAGAAAAAGAGTGAGTGCACAAGCAGGGGAGAGGGAGAGAGGATCTTAAATAGGTTCCACAGCCAACATGGAGCCCAGCGTGGGGCTTGATCTCACACCCCTGAGATCATGACCTGAGCTGAAATCAAGAGTTGCACACTCAACCGACTGAGCCAACCAGGTGCCCCAGTTAAAACAGTTTTTAAAGAAACCTATTTATGTATTCAACCATTTACAAACAGAACCACTGGTGGGAAAAGTCTAACAGAACAGACTAGTTTCTCTGACAAATGTGCAAAGAATAAAAGAATTAGGAAGGGTACCAATACATCAAAAGAACATAAAAGACATATCAAACTATAAAATACGTGGACCTTATTATTAATGCCCTGATTCTAACAAAATGCTTTTAAAAATTATAATACTGTGGAGAACTGGAAATTTAAACACTGTGGACATTTGATCACATTAAGGAATTACTATTTGTTGTTGTTTCTTTATAAAGATGTTGTGATTATGTGAAAAAAAATATTACTTAACTTTTGGAGTTTATATAAAAAAGCATATTAATGAAATGGTACATCTGAGGTCCGCTTGAAAACATTATGGGGTGGGGGCAGGGAGAGTGCTCACAGAGTAAATGAAACCTGACAGGCTATCAGCTGTTAACCGCCAAAGGTAGATGATAGGCAAGAAGAGGTTTATTATACCATTCTATTTTGTAAGCATTTTAAAACTTCCATGTTCAAAAGTTTCTAAAAGATGTGCAATTTAAAAGAACTGAAAGAGTACCGAAGTATTATTTATGTGTTGTTATGGCATCATAGTTCAAATAATAACCATAAGCAAGAAATGAGATACAACAGGGTTAAGTAAATGAAACAAAGCACCCATGGGCTCAGCACGCAGGGGTCATTCAATGAAGGTCACTGCCCCCACGAATAATCAGAAGCGATTATTCTGATCAAATAATTGAGGAAATCGATAATTTCAGAGGAAATCAAGTAACTTCTGAACTACCACTAGGAGTCAGTTTTGTACACACCAAAGCTGAAAGGGGTATACAAAAGAAGAGAAAATGATTTCTAGAAATTTGATATCCAGTGTTCTTAATTCCTTTGGGTGTGGCAGGGGAAGGATAAGAATTTGAAGATTGGCAAGTTTTCTAAGATACAAAATTAATGTACATAGTATTCTTCCAGTTGTGTCAAAACCAAATGAGTGTGTGTGTGTGTGTGTGTGTGTGTGTGTGTGTGTGTGTGTTATGGAAGGATACAGAAGTCACTTCTGCTGGTATTCAGAGCCACCCCTGAGGAAAGGGGTCCAGATAAGAAAGATATATTTCATTGTATTTTTAAAAGTCTTTTCTGTTTGAATCTGTTAACATTGTGAAATTTACTTAAGTTCTGAAACTTAAACAAAAATATACGGTATGAGAATAAAACAATATTTCAACTACATAAATTGACCACTGTTAGTATACTGGCACATCAGATTCCAGATTGTTTTGGGTGTGTATACACACACACACACACACACACACACACACACATGCACGCGTGCGCGTGCACGTGAAGTGAACACATACTTTTTAAAATGAATTGATGCAAGAAATAAACACGACACCTTTTTTAAGATTGGAATATCTTCATCCTACTCCAATACTGATCCATTACTTTTAAAAATTTTTTTAAAAAGCTACTTAAAAACAATAAAGTAAAATTTCAAAACGTCTCTATTAAAAAATCCTATGACCATCATGTAGCCTCTGCTAGACAGTGACACACACGCACACACACACACACACACACACACACACACACACACACACACACTTCCATATGATCTCAGGGACTGCAGCAATCTACAGAGACCCTAAACCCAGGTTAGGAACTTCTGACGCGGACCTGATCTACACTATTACTACTCTTTTGTATTCTAAGTGAGGAAAAAAGGTAAATTTTCACAGTGATATTAAACATGTTTTCATTTTTTCAATTGTTAAATTTCTCCCCAAATAATGTAACAATATAGCTCTTACTAGTACAAACTTTTCTTATGTGGCCACATGAAAAAAAAAGGGGGGGGGGAGAGTAGGTGCTTGTAATAAATCTGTTCTTTTTCTTAATTTCCCAGTCCTGTTATATTTAACAACTCTTTACAGAGCAGAGGAGAGTAGACAGAAAAGAAGAAAAAAATCACTGTTCTCAGGACATCAGGCATTGTGCTTGGCACAGTACATTTCATGTCATCCTTAGAACCTACCCTATGCAAAGATCTGATCTAGATACAGTATCTTCCTTGTGGAGCCCAAGCTCTAGCGCAGATGAAAATATATGAACCGAGGAAAATACATGACTGTAGTAGTACCTATAGCATATGGTAAAAAATGGTAACCTCACAAGAGGAAGAGGAAAAAAGGACACGAAGCAAAGCTCTCCTAGTACATGCTCACCCCATGATCCATCTGCTTTTGCTTACAATGGTGTGCGATGGAGAATGCTGTATGGTAACATCTTCCTCCACCTCACCTACAACCAGCTGCCAGTCAACCTGGGACACCAAACTCACAAACCAAAAGGATTAGAGGATGGTCTTATTCCTCCACCATGCCAATCGGGAGGCTTCCCAGAGTCTCTTAAGTCTTTAGATAATCATCTTACTAATATTATAAGACTCTTCCACTGACAGCAAGAATTTATTACCTACCTATTTAGGATTTCTCGCTTCTGGAAATGGCAGAACGGCTTACACGGGACTAACTCTCTTGTCAATACAATAAAAGTGTGTACAAAATATTAAACAAACAACACAAAGAAAGGTACTGGAGAGTGACCAAGAGCAGGCAGAAACCGGATGGGACTTGACCTTGGAAGGGTAAGCAGCAAACAAGGGAAGGTCCACATTTCATTGGCCGTTTCCCCAGGGGCAGCCACCAGTGCCTGAAGAGCCGTGGCTGGAGCAGGCAGCAGCAGTTACCCTGGGCTGAGGAGACAGAGCTGCAAGTTGGGACTGCCGCAGGAGCTGGGCACTGAGGGCAGAGGGAAATCCCAGGAGAGAGGGAGCCCCGGAGAAGAGCCTAGAATCTGTGAACAAGCCCCTCAAATCCTTGGCGGAGTCTTCAACTACTTGCGTGGAGGGTAAGGCTTTGAGGAACCTAACGGAAAGCAACCCAAGGGTGGGCTGAAAGAGCCGAGCAGAGTAACAGCAGCACCTACCGGTGTCAATATGGAGGACACCAAATTTGGAACTCAAATCTTGCCACATTTAGAGGACCCACATTAGAATACAAGGCAAACACCTTGTGCTTCCAAAGAAGTCCCAGTAGGCCACGCCTTGGGATTAACATCACATCCTAGCCTGAAACAGACCTACTCTGGGGGCACCTGGGTGGCTGTGTCGGTTGAGAACCTGACCCTAGATTTCAGCTCAGGTCACGATCTCACGGTTTGTGGGTTCAAGCCCTGTGTCAGGATCTGTGCTGATGGTGCCCTCTCTCTCTGTCCTTCCGGCATGTGTACTCTCTCTCTCTCTCTCTCCCAAAATAAATAAATAAACTTAAAACATTAAAAAAGAAAGAAAGAAACCTACCTACTCTGAAAGCCTCCACAAATTTCGGAAGATCTGATAGTACTTTCACTGTCTGCTAGTACAAAATTCAACAACCCTCAGATGATGATAAGGAAATCCGGACCTCTAGAATGTATCCACACATCATTCTGTATACAACAAAAAATCAGGACGCATGTGAATCATGAAATTGTTACACTTTAGAGAAGGCAGGAAAAAGGATCAGACCTACAGATGACAAAGATGTTGTAATCAGCAGACAAGGAATTTAAACTAACTCTAATATATGCCCAAAAAGCTAGAGGCAAAAAAAAAAAAAAAAAAAAAAAAAAAGGCAAATCTTGTAAAGAATGAATAGTAGGAGAATTTCAGAACACATATAAAAACTCTAAAAACGGCAGAAATAATATCAAGAAAAATGCCGTATCTGGGGGAAGGGGGGATTCACTGGACGGTATTAAGAGCAGATGAAACACTACAGAAGAAAAAATTAGTGAACTTGAAGACAAGTCAAAAGAAATCATCCAGGGGCACCTGGGTGGCTCAGCTGGTTAAGGTAAGACTTTGGCTCAGGTCACGATCTCACTGTTCCTGAGTTTGAGCCCCATGTTGGGCTCTGTGCTGACAGCTCGGGGCCTGGAGCCTGCTTTGGATTCTGTCTCCTTCTCCCTCTGCCCCTCCCCCCGTCAAAAATAAATAAACATTAAAAACATTTTTTGAATTATCCAAACTGAAGCAGAGAGAGGGAAAAAAACAGAAAAATAACATAGTTTCAACACTCCATGGAACAGTACCAAATAATCTAACATATATGTAACTAAAATCCCAGAAGGAAAGGAGAGAGCAAAATGGGAAGAAAGAATAGCTGAAGAAATAAAGGCTGAACTGTTCCCAAATATGACTAAAAACATCAACCTACAGATCCAAGAAGCTCAGTGAGCCCCAAGGAGGATGAACAGACAGAATGATACACAGGCATGTCCTAGTGCACCTGCAGGATATGGGGGGGGGGGGGGGGGGAGCGGCAATAGATTTTAAAATGCAGAAGAGAAAAAAAAATGTCAAGCTAGGATACTATGTTTAGCAAAATTATCCAGCAAACATGAAAGCAAAAGAAGGCATTTTCAGCTGTTAAAGGTTGAGAAAACCTGTTACTAATATTATAAGCAATGCTAAAAGTGGTGATTTAGACCAAAGGGAAATGGTAACAGATAAAAATATGTATTTATAGTAGGGGCCAGCAAACTGTGGCTCCTAAGTCAAAGCTAGACCACATCCAGTTTTCGTAAGGCCTGTGCAGGACTTTAAATGTTAAAAAAAAAAGTGGGGGAGGACAAGATGAATATGTGATGGGGAATATATGAAGCCACAAAGCCTAAAATGTTTACCATCTGGTCCTTTCCCAAACAAATTTGCAAGCCCCTGATTTATAAGAAGAAAGAAGGCGGGGAGACTTTGGGAGGGTGAGAAGAAGAGAGACAGGACAAATAAAAAGACTATGGTTCTCTTTCCTTCAATTCTCTAGGACAATTGGCCATTAAAGCAAAAATAGAAACTGTGTATTAAAGGGTTTATAACATACACAGAAGTAAAATATATGACAAAAACATTTACTCATCTAAAAATGTCCTCAAGCCCAAGGCCATCCCTAAATAATGAACTCATCCAATTCTGAATCTTAGTACCTCAAGCTATTTTGTAGTATTTCAATAAGTTTTAAAATAGTAGATTGAAACGATTATTTTTTTAACTTTTTAAAGTTTATTTATTTATTTTGAGAGACAGAGAAAGCGTGCAGAGAGAGAGAGAGAGAGAGAGAGAGAGAGAGAATACCAAGCAGGCTCCGGACTGTCAGCACAGAGCCCGATGCGGGGTGCGAACTAACAAACCGCGAGATCATGACCTGAGCCAAAACCAAGAGTTGGACGCTCAACCGACTGAGCCACTCAGGTGCCCCTGAAACGATTATTTTTTAAAAAACACAAACCTGAAATAGATGGTGTGTTCCCAACCTAATTTCTAGTGCACATTACAAATAGCGAGTACGTTATCAGCTATGGCAATCTTTCGAGAAACTGAAAGCATCCTCTCTTTTTCAAGTGCTTTTTAAATAAATTACAAATTATTTCATCCTATTAAAATCTACTGGCAAAGCATGAGCTCATGTAAATCCTGGGGGACGTGAAAAAGTTTCTGGGAGGCAAGAGCATGAAGAAAGCAGGAATAAGCATGGAGCATGTGGGGCACGGAGAGCAGTAGGTGGTGGGGTGGGGCAGAAAGCAAGTCTGCAGGGTGCAAGGAGAATGTGGTGAGAAGTTAACGTATCAGGAAAGTCATCAGAGCATCTCAAATGACATGGAAGGTTCAGGTTTGCTGGCGGAGTGACTGATGGTGCCACTCTGCGCGTCACAGAGGCAAATGACCTGCTTTCCCCCACGTCCATCCAACACCTGACAACGTGCACATATGACAGAGCAAACATCCTACTAAGATTTAGGCATCCGCCGGTCAATTACCAAATGAACAAACGAATAAAGAACCAACCATGGTTTATTGGGGATGGGAAGCAGTCCATATGCAGACATGATAATGAGCCTGGAACAGGAGTCCGAGGGGATAAGGGCTTATTCCAGGAGAGATACTCGAAGGGAAGCTGAATAGAACACTACAGACAGTTGAGGCTGGATATAGAGATTTGGAATTAAGAGTCTAGACTCACTTCGTGTTTATTTTTAATAGATTCTGGTCTGTGTTTTAGCATGTTTCATCACAAGAGACAACTGGAAGTACTTTCTCTCTCACACTATTTCAAATATATATTCTGTAAATAATACTATTATAAGTGAGGAAACTTTAAAGATCAGCAATAAACTGACAAAGACAGTGACCTAATGGGAATAAATGAGAACCTAAAATCCTGCAGGAGGTTTGCGGGAAGCCAAATTTGATCAGTCATCAGCTCAAGAGGAGATGTTTTCCTACCGGTACAGCTTTTGCTTTCAATTTCAGTTTATAACTGCGGGGATTTGGGTGATGACTTCTTGGAGTATGAGAATCCCAAATTTAAAAAGCATCAGAGGTTCAGACCAGCATATATGATGTAATTCAGCTCTTTTTTTTTCTTTTAATGATGTTGCCATGTCTACAGAAACATTTCTGAAAAAGTGACAAAGAAATTAGTATGAGTGGCTACCTCTTGGTGTGACAGGTTCTTTATCAGAACAGGGGCAGGAGAAGGGAGGAATGATATATATATTTTTTATTATACATGCCTCTGTACTAGTTGATTTAAAAAAAAAAACAAGTGTATGTATTATTCATATTGAAGATGTATTACTTACTCATTTAAATATATATGCAAGTAGGAAGCTGTATGTATGAACATGTATAAGCACGGGTAGCCAAATCAAAAACAAAACATGAATGCCTCAATCCCCTAAGTGTATGTAAGTGCTTACTTACACGCTTAAGAAATACATATACTACATATATGTGTATTATCCGTATATTATAAACACACACACACACACACACATTGAATAGATATTCATGCTTTCATATTTTGTGTCAGTATTCTCACCTAAACTCTACGTTATTCCATGTTTTCAAAGTATTTGATGTCAGTTTCCTCTCTGCAAATTGGGATACTTGAACATTTGCCAAAGGGCAAAAACAACGTCACACATTGCAACACACTATCCTTTACGCTTCCCTTTAACTGGTTCAATTCAACATGCTAGTCAAAATATTCAGAGGTCACATAACAAATCTGTTTTTCCACCTCAAAGCGGTCCAATTTGCATCCGTTCCAAAGGGTAATTCCCTCAGCAGCAAGAATCAGAAGGTAAACGGATCTGAAAAAGTTGAAGTAGGCGGTAGAGGGAAGGGAAAGGAAGGTGAAAACAGACAAAGCCTACCAATTTTAGTCATCAACTACAGATACAATCTGGAAGGGGGCAATCAGAGTTGAAATAAACCAAAACACCCCAACATTTTGTAGTTCACCAGGACCAAGTTAGGGGCCACCGACAAGTATGGACTCCTGTAACACCTAACCCCCTCCGCTGTCCCTGCCACAGCAGTCAGCTCATTTGACTGTGAGCAACGGCCTGCTAGGTGGTCCGCGTCCTCACTGGCCCACAGGTGGGTGCTAACCGCCCCTGAGTCCCAAGCACAGCGCTGGACACACAGCAGGTCAACTGCCCAATAATCTGGACCCTGGCACCTGACAAATGCCGTAACTCCCGACCATTCGACACTGTATAAAGCTACTCAAAAGCAGGGAAGAACTCAAATGCGATAACCCCAAGAAAAATAACCTTACAACATGTCCACAGTTAAGACTGGCTACCTCTTTTAAACAATCCTTATTATCTTTCCTGTGCTGTGACTAAATGATCTAGAGTGAAATAACTTTCCAGTCAAGAAGTCCTAGGAGAAAAACTCCCCAACTTTTCACAGTTTCACAGAGATAGATGAAAATATACAAAATACAACTACTTCCAGTTACTAATATTCTATGCCATACTTTTTTAAAAAAATTTTTTTTAATGTTTTATTTATTTTTGAGACAGGGAGAGACAGAGCATGAACGGGGGAGGGTCAGAGAGAGAGGGAGACACAGAATCAGAAACAGGCTCCAGGCTCCGAGCGGTCAGCACAGAGCCCGACGCGGGGCTCGAACTCACGGACCGCGAGATCGTGACCTGAGCCGAAGTCGGACGCTTAACCGACTGAGCCACCCAGGCGCCCCTATGCCATACTTTTTAATGTGAAAGGTATTAACTTCTGAGTGATCTAGGTCACTACAAATACGAAATGGTGGAGAAACACAGATATGTACAGGTGGTCCACCGGGTGATCCGCAGAACTGACCATGAGGTCAATTGTGAACTTAAGAGTTAGCTTTTGGGACGCCTGGGTGGCTCAGTCAGTTGAACGCCCAACTTCGGCTCAGGTCGTGATCTCGCAGTTCTTGAGTTCGAGCCCCACGTCGGGCTCTGTGCTGACAGCTCAGGGCCTGGAGCCTGGAGCCTGCTTCAGATTCTATGTCTCCCAACCTCTGCCCCTCCCCCACTCGTGCTTGGTGTCTCTCTCTCTCTCTCTCTCAAAAATAAACAAACATTTAAAAAATTAAAAAAAGCGTCCGACTTCAGCTCAGGTCATGATCTCATGGTCCGTGGGTTCGAGCCCCGCGTCGGGCTCTGTGCTGACCGCTCAGAGCCTGGAGCCTGCTTCAGATTCTGTGTCTCCCTCTCTCTCTGCCCCTCCCCTGTTCATGCTCTGTCTCTCTCTGTCTCAACAGTAAATAAATATTAAAAAAAAATTAAAAAATTAAAAAATGAGTTAGCTTTTTATTACTGGCCAACACACTCAGAAAGCAGTTCCCTAAATTGATTTTTAAATAAATAGCACTTACAAAATGTATCACCAAATCCTCTGATTACATTCAATTATATTTTAGGAAAATAAACTCAAATTATTGTTTGAGGCTATTAGCCTGAACAGTCAAATCACAGTTTATATAATTTTAGATGCTTCTGTATGTAGTTGTGTATAATGGATGATGTATGTGTTTGTATTATATGCGTGTTGGGTATATACATATTACCTTATTTGAAATATACCCACCATGCCATTTTAGGTGTATATACATATATATGTCTTCCATTTATTAGCCTTCATTGTTATCAAGTAATAACACATAAGATAATGATAGCACTGGGCCCTTAGTACATTTAAGTGATTCTGAATAAGTATTCATGATGAATTTTACAATGCATCAAATTCTCAATCTAAATCTTTACAATTCAATCACACACACACACACACACACACACACACACACACACACACACACCTCATGCTGTAAGCAATCATCACAATTGAAACAATGAACAAATGTCATTTTTTTCCACAGAGGAAGTACTTGGCTACCTCCCACACTTGCAAGGACTCGGGCCAAAAATAACAGTAATTAGGCTTGTAACTTCATATGTATGGATCCGATCTAGTTGAGCCAAAAATAGTTTTTCAGTCATTTGTCAACTGTTGTCATTTGCCTTAGAGGCTACTGTATTATTACAGACCGAGTTAAGCAAATCATGGTGAAAACACACTAGAATATAGCTAACCTCGAGAAAATGTACAGCTCTTTTTCAATTATAATATTGTAAACCCTGAGAGATCCCCGTGATGTAATTACTTCGGACAGCTAATAAAGCTAACTCTTTTTTGCAACTCCCTAAAACATTAGGTAAATAAACTAGCAAAACAGGACTGGCACACATACACATTTCTTAAAACTGATGGAGAGATCACAAGTTATCTGTTCCAAGCCACCTCTAGGAAACCTTCCTCTTGAATGAGTGCCCCTGCCTTTTGCGGATGCCCACAACATCGGCCTGCCTTTCCCCACCTCTGTTTCGAACTCACGGTGTTCCTTCTGCTGCTCCCCTCACACCTTCCTGGAAGCCTCCAGCCTCCTTCAGACCCTACCGGGGAAAGAGCTCTCAGGAAGAGCTAAAATGGATGTGTTCACTGGGTGCTGGGCACTGTTGGAGGAATTCGTGTGCACCAACCGATTCAATCCTCAGGAAAAAAAAAAAAAAAAAACCTAGCTGGTGGCTGCTTTCCAGAGGAGCGAACCGTGGGGGCACACAGAAGCCGACGTCACAGAGCTAATGAGAAGTGCCAGGTCTGAATCCCGGCACACGGCCTTCTAGAACGTGAACTGCACCCTACGCCTCTCTCACGGCTATACCGCTTCTGCATGACTAGACCGCCACACCACTTCTCCGCGTATCTGTGCGCCTCAAAATGGTGCTGTGCCTGGGCTGGCAATGCCCTGTCCTCTTTCATGTCTGAACTGGGAATACCACATGCTCTTGCGGCCCTTTCCGGAGCCCCTACGGGGAGCACCCTACTGTGCACCAATGCTACCCTGGCTCCTCCTGCATGAAATACGAGTGTGTGTGTGTGTGTGTGTGTGTGTGGTGGCTGCCCCCATGCTTGTATCAAATCATGCTCAAGTCATCAACTCCAAGGCAAAGGTCCACCACGGTCACTCTATCGCCCAGGCCCCCACTATTGACTCAGATCTCACCCACGTTTCATGACCAAGCTTAAAACTCAACTCTCGGAAACTTCTAACGGATCCAGAAAAGAGGGTTTCTTACCTTCCTCTACATCCCACAGAACTCGATTTATTCCGTGCTCCTGTCTGTAATGAAGCACCTCTTCCCTGGTATCGAACTGTATCCCGTTTGTCCCTTATCAGTGGTCTCGTTTATTCCTTAAATTCTCTATTACGTGGAAGTCTCTTTTCCATCCCTGTGATTGTTAGGCTGCCTGAAGATAGGAAACGTGATCCCCACAGCACACTGCAACCCCAGAAACACATGGTGTGTCCAAACGTCGTTGCATTCACGTCTGGCAGAGCGAATGAACGGGCTAAGGCCCACGGGGGAGATGACTCAGGGTGGGAAATCGAATTCAAAAAGTCCTTCTGCCAGAGGGAAATAAAGCAACCAATAGCTGATCTAGCTGATCAATAGACCTGGAGTGAGGATGTGGAGGAGGGGAGGGGGAACCAAGAAATGAGAACTCCATGCAGCTGTCGGGAAAGGTGGCTTCATCTTCTCTTTCCTGTCTGTCTTCCCTCAGGCCAGACCTACGAACTGAAGAGCCTCAGCTCTGGTGCAAAAAGGAATTTCTCCTTTACTATTGTAGAAATCACTGACAGACACGCTCGGCTACACACAGTTTCGGCAACATACTTTTGTTGGTGGTGGGGAGAGGGGTGCTTTTTATCATCACTGCTGAGGTAATGGGCACGACAATCGTGTAATCCTAGCATTTAAAGCATAATCACAACTGTTAGTGATTTTACCTACGAGTATTAACAAAAGATCATTAGGTTATGCTCCTATGATCTTACTTTTACTAAAACGGCCTCAGAAAACAGCCTGTTGAGGTTATCTGCTGCATAAAGAAAGAAAGGCCACCAGGTTTCCCTGAACGCTGTGCCCCAGAAAGGGTCGGGGATGTTGTGTCCCGACCGTCTGTCCCACTTATGGTATACACTTGTGCCCACCATAGAGACGCGCTGCTTTAAGCAACCTGTGAATTTCAAAATTGTGACTCAAAAGCAAGATAATCACTTGACGTCCAAAAACTCATCTACCAGCGGATGGTTGGGGAGAAAGCTCCGGGGCCCAGGACAGAAACCTGGGTAGGGTGGGGCAGGGGCAGGGGCCCAGGAAGAAGCAGCAGTGTGTGTGGAGGCCACTGGCTAAAACGGGAGGTCTCCCATCTCTCAAGATCTCACAGAACCTGGGAAACCAGGCAAATCCTTCCGGTTTTAAACACGCGCTCAGCTAGGAGTCCCAGACGTAAGACTCGTGGTTGCCAATATTCACAAAGGTCTAGGACATTCAGTCATTTCTGACTTTGCTGAGACCCAAGTGAATCCCAGGCATGGCCAAGCTGATGCACAGAGGGTTCACGCGGCGGGTGAGGGAGTCTTGCAGCCTGGCCAGCGTCCACTTCTCAGACCCTCATCGTTCCTTACTCTTCATTGGCAACAAACCCCAGACCCTCCGAGTCTCTCTGCAGGCACCTCTCCCAGCTGTCCACCTCCAGCGACTGGTCCAGGCCCTCACCTCTCCCTGAGACCTCTACCACAGCCTCTGTGCTGGCCACCGTGTCTTTGCCTGCCCTTCCCTGCTAGCCAACACACACTCCATGTGCAGCTACACTTGCCACCACGGCCAGCCTGGTCCCTCACATTACTCTTGCTTAGAGCATCCTGGTCTTTTCCACCAGAGTTCTCGGCACCCTCTGTAATTATATTATGCTTACTTACTTGGTTAACCCCTGTATATCCCTGGTGGTTTTTAGCCAGGGATGATGTGGTCCCTCAGAGGTCACCTGACAATGTCTGGACACATTTTTGGTAGTCACAACTGAGGGGGAAGGAATGCAGCTGGCCTCCAGTGGGTAGAGACCAGAGATGCTGCTAAACACCCCGCTGACACACAGGACGGCCTCCGCAGCCAGGAATGATCCAGCCCCAAATGTCCTTCGTGCCGAGGCTGAGAAATCCTGCTGTGGAAACTGATCCATATTTGAAAGGCTATCTGAAAACTGGTTCCATATTACTTTAATCATATCCTTTACTCCTCTTTTATTCTGTTGTTTCCAAGCAGAACAATAAAATAGAATTTTGATTACTATCCTATATTTTAACATGATGAATAATAATACAAGTTAGTTAGCAAATAACTCCTACCATGGGGGTGGGGGGGAAAGCCTCCACGTTAGCACTAAAATCAAATATTCACATGGATTCCACTACTAAGTACCTACCAAAAAACTTAGGCATGAAAAGGTCTAACTTCCGCTGTGTCACTTGGCTAAGATGTGCAAAGCTGGGATTCCATCCCAGGACGGCTGAACACAAAGCTTTTCTTTTCTCTCTATGCCAGACTGTAGTTTTCATAGGCAAGAAACAATAGTGTGCTGGTTAAGAACTTTCATAGGTTCAAATCCTGGTCCACCCCTTCTTAGCTCTAAGATATTGGACAAGTTACTTTACCCTCTAAATCTCAGTTTCCTCATCTGTAAAATGGGTAAGAAAACAGCATTCGCCCCCCCCTTACAAAGTTGCATGAGATTTCTGAGAAAAGACAAGGGTAAGTGTTTAGAGTAATACTTAGCTTGTAGTTGATACTCATTAAAAATTACTTATCATTTTTTAAGACATTTTTTCTTTTAATTTTTTTTAATGTTTAATTTTTGAGAGAGAGAGATAGAGAGAAAGAGGCATCGAGTGTAAGTGGGGGAGGGGCAGAGAGAGAGGGAGACACAGAATCCCAAGTGGGCTCCAGGCTCCGAGCTGTCAGCACAGAGCCTGATGCAGGGTTCGAACTCACAGACCTTGAGATCATGACCTGAGCCGAAGTTGGACACTTAACCGACTGAACCACCCAGAACCCCCAAAATTACTTATTATTATCTAACAAATAAGCCAACATTTTACACTTCACAGCCCTTTGACTTGCATAAGTGATTTTGGTTTTCTTTGGTGAACTGGCATACCTTGGAATTCATTTAAAAATTAACAAAAATAATGAAAATGTCAAATTCATCAATATCTGTACCTAATAACTCATAAACTTCTGTCTTTAAATATTATATGTAAAAACTAAAGAAATTTATCCTTAATATACAGTATTCCCGAAACAAAAGAAATAGAAATTTTTAGTAAGCCAAATAAGGTTATCATTTAAGGAACAGTTTTATATATATAATCTCCAATAAATATTTATGGAACACTTTCCAAAGTACCCTAACTTGAAGTAATATTTTCCAAGTAAATTCTGCAATACATCTGTACATTTCACAAATCTTTTCAGAAGCACTGTGTCACCACTCTGTGTGACACTGTGTATACATTTTAATAATGCTACCTTACAAAAAAAATAAAAAGACTTGGTTTGGCATTTCTCTCAAGGACCAAATCAGGCAATTAGTTATCATTCTTTAACTAATAATATGCATTAAGCAGTCAAAGATGGCAACAAGCCCCAATGTATTCTTCACCATTTGACTCAACTACTCTCAAACAATATTAATACTCAGCTCTCATTCAGATTTCATCGGAAAACTGAGAAGTCGAGTAAGTTTCTTTAAACTTGGTAAATTGAACACAGTATATGATTTCCTCAGGAGTAACATACATTTGCTTAGAAATACTCTCAACAGTGGTTCTAGTTAAAATTACCAATCACAATTGTCCTTAAACAAAGGCATTATCCACAATGATATCCATGAGAAAACAAAAGACTACTATATCATCAGATTCAATTTACCAGTTACGTGAAGAAAACAAAAAAAGAAAGTCCTAAAATGATCATACTACGCAGTCAGTAACAACCATTCTCTATTTGATCTAAAACTGTTCCCGATAAAATACACTAAGTGATGACAACATCCCTAAAATTCGGCTCTTAAGATCAAGCAGATTCATCTACAAAACACGCAATTGATTTTCTTCTACCTGTTAATGGAGAAGAATCCTGACAACTTTTCTTGTTGTCATTTTTCCTGTATTATCTAGCTACACACGGCTCTCTAGCCTCTGGAAATTAACGACTCCAGGTTAGTAACACATTCATTGCCGGATGCAGTTTGAGCTACCATATTAGATTTCTCTGAGTGTGTTATTCCCATCAGAATTTATTTGACTTCCTGTTGATGTCATTTATCTATATGCAAACATGCCAACCGAAGTTAGTTTCTTATTAGAATGGGGGTGTACCTTTGGGTCAACATGTGTGAACTCTTCTCATCAAATCTCGAGTGTAAGAAATCACATGAAGGGTGGAAATACATACAACATCACAATCCTTCCACTTCACACTGAGAATCCACAGGCACGTCCACAAACATGTCTGTCACACCCAGGGGTATGTGCACGGTCACGTTACCAGCCATGACAGGTCAGCCAGCCCCCATTATCTGTGCACACCTGAGCTCCCTGCCCCTCCACGTCACGTTCTGGAGCAGCTCTAAGACTGAATCGCTCTCCCGGGCTGGGTCCTGGGAGTCCTCCCCCACTACCTCTCCATGGCAACCGCAGCTACAGAGAAGCCAGTCCACCTCTTACGCAAATGAAAAGAGGCCACAAATGTCAGCAGTCACAACATCCCCCTGTTCCCTCCCGGCTTAATTTCCTTCTTAAAGTAACAGCGGTGCATTCCTCTTATGTTGCATTTTAGAGCACCTTCCACCGTTTAACGGATAGGCAAGCAACTTAGGGGAAATCAGCGTTAAAAATCCATCTGCATGACCACTTACATAACATGACTGAGAACCCAGAGAGGCTTCTGATTTGCTGAGTTTCATTTACCAAGCCAGCCTCTCAGCAAGTCCCCTTTGTAGCTGGGCATCCCAGTATTTGAGGTAAGCATCCTTTAAGATATTAACCATCCTATAATTTGGCTTTCCTAGAGAAAGACAGAGAGAGAGAGGCCACGCATTATGATTACTCAGTACTCAATATGCATGGTTTCTTCCGTAAGTTCATATTTATACACAAAAGTCAGGGCTTTTTTTTCCTTTAGTTTCTGAACCAAATGGCCAATTATCTAAATCACTGGCAAAAAGGACACTGGCAAATGCTCCCTGATCAAAGTGCCTTACACAAGACAGCAGCGTCTTGGCTTTAAAAATGATCTTCTTTCTGGAATCCACGTTTACAGCCTTATGGATTCTACATAAAAAGGAAAGCAACACACCCAGCCCTCCCAAAGACTCTGAGACATTTTTTAAAACAGACACGACAGTTATCAGAAAAAAAATCTGATTATCTAGATCCCTGCCTTCCCCCACTAAGGAGACATGGACTCCATGTGCTGGCTTCGGGGATTTCTCAAGTTTACACCTAACATCCTGCACATCCTACAATTGCTGAATAATGATTATTAATTCTCAGGAAGGATTCTGAAGAAATATCAACCCCCCCCACCTGCCCTCCAAAGAATAATTACGTTTTACATTCACCATGCTAATCCGTTTAGGTTAAAGTCGTAATATTAAATGTTCAAGATTAAATAGTTAAGAAAGAAGCATCTTAAACACCCCTGAGCATACCAGAAAACAGTATTAACTCAAATGTCCCAGAGCACTAATGTGCAATTGATAGTAAAGCTTTACAGTGAGTTATTTCATGAGACTATAATGCAATCATCAGATTTTTGAGTCTTAGATAACAGAAAATAAAAGGTCTGAAAGCTCCTCTCATGTCTGGCACTGTAGGGTGTGCAGATTAAGGTCACTATCCTCTTCTAGATAATGGACTCCTCTGCGAAACTACCAGAATGAGAGCAAGGAGGAGCATAAGATTTGTTTTTAAGTGTCCAGATTATGAATTGCCAACCACTTCAAGGCTGAGCACCTCTTTTTAACCAAGAATTCTGTGGTCCTCCTTCCTCCCGGTGATAGGAGCCATACTTTTACTATCTGTTGATGTAACGAGCATATTAATGATAAAAATATGGAAGAACAACACTTCTAAATGGATCTGCATTTCATTAGTCACAGCAGCATCCACATCCACTGACCTACTTAAAATATAGTAGCACCAAAACACATTAAATGGATAAAAGACCATCGCCCATTAGGATTTATCTCAGGAATGTAAGGACAGGCTTGACATCAGAAAAATCTATTACTACCATTCACCACATAGGTGTATTAAGGGAAAATGTAACTATAGAAACCAACTTCAGGTGAGAATAATTCCATACTCGTTCCTAGCAAAATACCGAAAAAGTTATGATTAGAGGATAATCTCTAAAACTACATGAAGAATATCCACCAGAAGGTAACTGCAATCATTGTATTCAACTGTGGGCTGTAGGAAGCATTCCCAGTAAAGTCGGAATTTTATCAGATACTATGTAATACTTCACTAGAGGTTCTGGATAATTCAATAAAATAAGAAAAAAATTTAGGACTTTTGAAAATTGTAAAGGAAGAAACAGAATTGCTTCTTCGTAGCTGATAGGACAGTCTAATTAGATAAATGCAAGAAAATCAACTGAACTGGTAAGAGTGAATAATAAAAATTCAGTCAAGGGGCCATATACAAAGTCAACTTACAAAAAACCAATAGTTTTAATGTGCTTTCAAATATGCCACAAACAAAACCAAAAAGAGTACACACAGAGGGAGAGGTGGCAGATGTGACAAGATGTAAACAGCTGTGAATTTAAGTGACGGACACATGGGTGTTAATTATATTAACTTTATCATGGGGGGGGGGGAGTGGGGAATGCACACATGTGCACACAAGCAGGGGAGGAGCAGAGGGAGAGGGAGAGAGAGAACCCCAAGCAGGTTCCACGTCCAGCATGGAGCCTGACACAGGGCTCGATCTCACAACCCTGGGATCATGACCTGAGCTGACATCAAGAGTTGGCTGCTCAACCGACTGAGCCACCCACGCTCCCTTTAACATTATTTTTAAGAGTATCACACTCCCCCAGTCTAAGACTCCATACAACATGCTAATAAACTCAAGACATCTTCCTCTTCAAATCCTCTCATCCTGCCCAGTTACCTACTCTCACTTTATAGATCCTACTTTACCTCCAAATAAATCCAAGGGCATTTAAGTTGATTTTCAGTTCTGTATTCTTCTGTTTCTTCATTAGCTAATCACTTTGTAAATCTCAGCTTTTCTTCCAACTTTGGCATCAGATCAAGATTGAATCTAACCTGGACCCCAGATCAACTGCCTACAGGCTTTCTAATCCCATATGTGACTTCTGCTAACTAAACTGCTGAGCCATCAAATGTCTAAGGACCACATATTAACTCACCCCTTCCCATGAATATTCCATAAAGTACAGTCCTCCTAAGTGATGCACAGTATCCTCCCACGTCTCACCATACTGACTTCATCAACGGCACTGGCTTACTAGGACCCTTGTCTTAGGCACATGTCTATCTATATCATTTTGCTTATTTTGTGCCTAACTCGCTTTGTGATCGGGCCACTGCTTTTTAATCGTGGTGATGAAATCTCATGCTTCAAAACCACAACGCTGGCTAGAAGAATTCAACTTATACCCTGAAATGTGCTAGCTCAGAAGAAATTCCAGCTCAGAAGTCAAATACTCAACCGAAAGGATTAATAGTTTCTTCTCCTCCAGACTGGGTATTTGGTGGGAGCAAAATACATAAATAAAGGTTGGTGGCGGCTCCTCAGAGGAAGCACAGAGGCGTTCTGTTTTAAATGCAAGGCACAGAGGACAATAAAACTGACAAGAATGCTTTTAATTGAAGAACTGTCTTTTTCTTTCCAGTTTAGATTCCTCAAGTATATGTTCTAGTGCCACACTGTAACTTTTGGTATGGAACAGGTATTACAGGTGTGATTCTAGAATTTGATTATTTAATTGTTTACTATAATGATTAATCATATTTTTGCTAGAATAATTAATAATTTATTTAATATAATTATTGGGTAATTATTTAAGATAATTCTTCCCAACCAGGCAGTCCGTTCTAGGAGAACAGGAACCTCGTCCATCCTGGCTGGCCCTGCAGCCTGACCACCTAGCACAATGACCTTCAATCTATAGTTCATGGAAGTATGAATGAACGTAGATCAAACTGAAGCTAACAAAGACAGCTTTTTAAAACAGGTGTTTAGAATTCAAGGATTTTTTTTTCTTTAAATGAATGCAGGGTAAATGCAACACTGGAATACCGCCGTCCCGAACGAGGTTCTCAAACGTTCTTTAATGAACAAGAAGTCATTTTTGATCAAATAACAGGTTATGCCATCAAATCAGCACGCTAATGATAAAAGTGAAAAAAGAGGCTCCAGGATAACCATCAGATAAAATGGAAACAAACCAATCAGACGCCAGGGAAGAGAAGTTGAATGTGGCAAATTCCTACGATGCAAAAAATCATGGAGTCATTTGAAACTGATGTCTTTAAGGAATTTTAATGACATTGAGACACTCTAGTGACAGAGATAATCAAAGGGGAGCACCACAGAATACCTCCCATATTATCCCAGCCGTGTTTTAAAATTTATACATATGCGATTATACATTCAAACTGTTAGTAGTTGTTACTGGATGGTACAATTAATTACGAGTGTAATATTTTGTGAGTACGTGGATCGTTCCGATTTGCCACAGAAAACATCCTAACGATATTTTTTTTTTTTTTGATAAATGCACGTGAGGGGGAGAGAAGATGGACCATATTCTGTTCTTCATATCGTAACTTCCGCAGCACAAACACCGCCATCAATCCAATTATTCACACTCTCATCAGTCAAATGAGTCAACCAAGCATTATACTCTAAATATAATACTCCAAGTACCCCGGACTGGCATTACAATGGACAGAATAAAGGACTGAATGCAGAGTAGATGCTTTCTAGACGTTGCCGAGGGCCAGGAGCTGTGAGGGCCAATAGCGCTCAAGCACCGCACACTCGACTCGAAACACAGACGAGAAAGATACCTCAGTTTTTCCAATACCCACAAGTTGTAGGCGCTATCTCTGCACGGAGAATGATGAAAATGTATATTCCTTTTCTGTTATCCTACTTGTGGAATCCTTCGTCGAAACAAAACAAGACAAAACGCTCTTAAACGCAGAACAAGCACTCTGCATCAAGATGTTCAACACGACAGTATTTATTCTGGAAAAGACCTGGAAGCCACCGCACAGCAGAGCTTCTGTGTTTATGCCTTGTGCTCGTATGCTGCCTCTTGTTTTGCTTGGGGCTTGATAAGGTTGGAAAGGAAAACCCGGTGTTCCCTTTTCTCTGCAAACGCATCCTGGCTGAATCAGTACATAACCTCCATACGCATTTCCAACCACCGCCACCTGGGTTTCAGTCAAGGCAGGGAGTCAATTCTGCCCTTACTTAGGGCTGCGCAGTCTGATAACGCCCCACACCATCTCCCCAAGGTCTTAGAATATTTCCTTTGGTCTCTTGTCCCTAAGACCTGTGGGTATCTTTTTAGGTTCCTCTGTTACGTCCCAACGTTTGGGTTAGTTATGATTAAAAATGTTTTCCTACGATAGTCCTTTGTCCCCCATAGTTTATAACACACTTCCATGCTATTTCTCTTAGGTTTACCCTTGATCTTCTAACGACCAGAAGAAGAAAACCCCAGGCTTCTTTTTAAACAAACCATAAACTGACAGGACAGCTTAATGTTTGAAGAGTAACAAGGAAAACTAGACATCCCTGAGAACATATCGACGCACAAAAGAACTAGCCATTAGGAAATATTTACAAAAACTGTGTATCTGGTCTCCAAATCTTTGTTCCGAAACACCACTCATGGTGCAGACGCATGTCCTTTCAGATTTTACATCCCGGAACAGCGATGTAAATTAAAGCAGCTGCACAGAAAGTCTCCCGATTTAGGGAAAAAGTATCCTGTGAAGTATAACAGGCACACGAGTCCAGTTACAAGGAAGTGTACAGCTTTTCCAATAATGAAAATAAACTCCTTTAAACTGTGCCAATGAGAATCTTCACCCCCACTCCAAGAAATTAAGAGCCTGAGCATTTGTGAAGTCTTCAAAAGGTAACACTTCCTAACACTTTTCGCGTGCCTTTTTCGATCACAGGCACAGAGGAAGGTTACGTCAACTAAAATTTCTAGCTTACAAGCAGTTACCTAGTTTTAATCTGGTGAAATGGCAACCCTGGGTTTCGTTTTTGGATAAGGAAGTATATCGAGAGAACATGGTGCACCGGGAACAGCATGGGAACAGCATGGGTTTTGTTTCCAGGGAAAGGGAGGCTCAATTCTGGGTCCTGCCACTTACTAGATGCGTGACAACAGGTATGGGTTCTGGCTCTCCACACCTCAGCTTTATCAACAACAATAACAAAAACAAACAAAAACTAATTTGCCTCACAAGATGGCTTTAATTCCTGAAACTGATATAGAGGAGATATTCAATATATGCTGGTTCTCTCCCCCCTCTTCACAGATACCAATATTTAGAACTTACCAAACAATTTCACACAGGTAAGGGTCAGACATTATTAACGGCCTCATGTACCTCGGACGGTATATTTAGAACACTAGTTTCTGTTTTCGTTTTTGTGTTAAATAAAGTTTAGTGAAGTTAAAATGTAGGAACACAAATCCTCAAATATTCCATCATGCTGCACAAAGCTATCTCTAGGGAGCCCCTTAGGTATGGATTTGCCTCCTTTGGGTGCTTCTGGTAAGATATGTTTCACGATTTCGGCTTGTGCCTTTGCTAGGCAAAACATAATATAGAGGGAAAGAATAAATGCATTCATTACCTGAATAGGTGTACCATGCTTTGCCATAGAAGACATTTCTTTATGCATCTAAAGCTGTGTACCAATGGAAGTCAGAGTTTCCAAATACTGCTTTTGACCCAAAGGCATGCTTCACAAGTTAGCAACAGCTCTTACAGTCCCTTAGCTTTGTATTGGCTAACCACGCACCCTGGCATGCTTTGTTCATTTGGAAAGTCCCCACACACTGCTTAAACTCATTTTGAAACTAGAAAGGACAGTTCCTCCTATAACTCATCTGGGCAAGTTTATATAAAAGAACAATGTTTCAGAAAGCCACAGAATTTCTCTCCTAAGACTGCTCAAGCATAATTATGAGCAAGTGTAATTATGGAAAAAGAAGCTAACCCAAGGCACAGAAAAATAGAGCATAGTGAATAAGAGTTATGAAGGAAAAAAAAAATAAAGACGATAAAAACTTTAATCCCTCTATTGAAACCCACTCATGTACCTTCCTCCCCCATAACCTCCCCTCCCCACAGGGAAAAACAAAACAGAACAAAACAGTCTGTATGTTAACTGGAAAAGTATAACCAGGGAAGTTTCCTTTCCTTTGGAAATATAAAGCACAGATCAGTATACACATACAGACATGTGTATGGTTTTTGTGTTTTATTTATGAGTTATATAATATATACATATATATATATATACACACACGCATACACAATAAAGATAAAAAGGGAAGAATAAACTAATTTTTTAGACACCTACCACATTTTTTAATTGAGATATGCTAAATATATATTACAAATTAATGATTTCAAATATATATATAGTGAAATCATTAACATAATAATACTATGGTAATATTCATCACCACCATAAATTTTTTTGTGATGAGAAGGGTTATTTAATTTTTTTAATGTTTATTTATTTTTGAGAGAGAGCGAGGGATACAAAGCGTGAGCAGGGAGGGGCAGAGAGAGAGGGAGACACAGAATCCGAAGCAGGCTCCAGGCTCCGAGCTGTCAGGAGACAAGTGGGGGTGCCTGGGTGGCTCACTGGGTTAAGTGTTCAACTTCGGCTCAAGTCACGACCTCACAGTTCGTGGGTTTGAGGCCCGCATCGGGCTCTGTGCTTACAGCTCCTATCATTTGATAACCTAAGCCCCATAATAAGTATTTTGGTTATAAATGGTTTGGGAGATTCACCCTCCTGACATGCATACCTTTTTCTGTATTCTCGCCTCTGCTATTCTCCTATGGATAACCAAGGGTTGACTCTACGCTAGAACCCCAAATCTTATGGTGCACAATGAATCCCTACTTTCACGGTTTCTTATGCTGACATTCTTTTTAAAAGGCAGCAGGCAGCCAGTGTGTTCGGTAGATATTGCATAAACACTCTTGAGGTTTGATTTTGGTTTGAACGGAGCAGACTAGTGGTGAGAAAAATAATACAGAAGTGTTCCCAGGCAGAAAGAACAGCCTCATCGGTTTGCTCAAAGGCAAGCCAGTACCTGGGTAGAAAGCATCAAGAAACAAGCATGTGTGCAGTTTCACAGAGGCTGAGGGTATGTTTATTTAAATAATATCTAAGAACAGAAAAAATCTGTTTTTAACTTCTAGGGTTCTTCAACTCAACTGGAAAGATCTTTTGAAAAACAGGCATTCTATTTTGGACTTTTATATTGAATTATCCAACACAGAGTATATTCAGGTCCCATTAACAATAGACTGTGTAACACAAGTAACATCTTAATTAAAACACACACACACACACACACACACACACACACACACACACAGGTAAGAATTTTGGGAAGGATGGTGGATTATTTTCGGTTCGAAGACAAAGAGACATTTGTAGAGACACAGCATATTGAAAACATAAGGTGTCTCTCCCAAATGCGACATGATCATCTAATGTCCGGGTGACAAAGTTCAAAAGATACTGTCATTCTTTACTCGAGCCAATTTTCATTCCCTTATCTAACAATGTGGAAGAATGTGGACTCACAGGGCCCTCTAATATGCTGTTTTCGGGAACGGCGTTGAGATGCCTTCCCATGGCCAGTCATATGCTCTGCGCCGCCCACCGGCTCTCGCCACCGGGGCCTAGGGTACCTAGAATTCATGACTCTACATGAGGATACCTGCTTAAGAGAGAGCCTGGAAAGAGCTTAAAACGTCCGTGGGCATAAAAGTCCAAGTCTCCAATACAGGGGGTGCCAGGTGCATCATAATCACTGAATTAGGAACGGCAAGAGTCAAGCGCAGAATTCACTTATATACTCAGACGGTCTCTAGCCACATCCCTAAATGATGCAAACTGCTCACGCACTCAGATTTTAAAAAGCGCGGAGAGTGCTGTTCACAACAGAAGAGCGCAATGAAGCCCGAACGGAGGCCTGAGACTCTCCTGGTAGGCTTACTGAGAAGACAGGGTTTTCCACGACTGAAGGTAACACGTCTTACAATGGAGAGAGCAGTAAATTAAAATGCTCCCTGCTTGGTATATCAGTAAGACTGAGGTGGCCTGCATGGAATGGCCTAGAATGTCACATTGTTACTGATGAAAACAAAAGGAAGCACCACCCTAAGAAGTCACCACCACAAAGGCAGAGATGAGGGCAAGGCCAAAACCTTACACAGCGATCAGCCCTGTGATGCAGTGGGAAGACGTGTCTGTGGGCAGATGATCGGCGTGGGCAACAATTTTCCCCGGGTGGCTGAGGGTCGTGGGACAATTTACCCCAGCTGCCTAGGGCTGTGAGGAACGTGCCTCCCCCAGTGCTGGGCGCATTACGAGCTGACAACACACGGGACCAGCACAGCGCGTGGCACAGGGGGAGCACTAGACATAACCCGTCCCCTCGCCTTTATCCCGAGGACTCCTTCCAGAAACACTATGTCAGCCGCCGGCCAGCTGTACAACTTCCTGGTTCTTCTGACAAGGATCCTGGCAGAGTGCCTCTAATCATTTAACACAGTCTCTCTGTGCACAGCCTCTCGGTGTCCTGGTACATCGCTGTACAAGGCTGTCCTTACACTCACGCATCCCCAGACTCGTAAGACCTACGCACATCTGAAAGGCATGCAGAATTATGTTACTATTAAGTCATTTACAAATTATGGTGAAATGTACTTGAGTATTGAGTAGCATTTCACGCACTTAGAAGCAGTGGGACAGCGAGTGGAGGTGTAAGGCTCCGGGTAAGACAGAACAGAATTCTACTTCTAGGGGCGCCTGGGTGGCTCAGTCGGTTGAGTGTCTGACTTCAGCTCGGGTCACGATCTCACAGTCCGTGGGTTTGAGCCCCGCGTCAGGCTCTGTGCTGACAGCTCAGAGCCTGGAGCCTGCTTCCAATTCTGTGTCCCCCTCTCTCTCTGACCCTCCCCTGTTCATGCTGTCTCTATCTCAAAAATAAATAAACATTAAAAAAAAATTAAAAAAAAAAGAATTCTACTTCTAGTCTCCCACTCGATTCCTGTGGCTTCTTGGTCCTTTATGCCTCAGTTTTCCCCCTTCCGAAACAGGGACAACACACTGACAATGTGCTGCAAGATATTTTTTTGAGGATTAAATGAGGTAATGAGATTAGGACAAGCCCAGAGACACAGTAAGAACTCAATCAATGCTGATGACCATTATCCTTAAAAGTATATTGCAAATAGTATCACCATGGGGATAATTTTTAAACTTCTCATCGACGTTACAATACCAAAGTGTTTCAAATACATAAGGCTTTTGAACACAATCTTAAAATCTATAAAATCTCCCAAGGTAGTCCACATGGTCAGGACACCCAAGGTGAAATGTTTCTAGTTTCTGTTTTGCTAAAACTATTTAAAAAACCCTTCCCCGGTGAATTCTGGGTAACTTTAATCATGTATTTCACCTCCTCACTCAGTGTTTCTATCAAAAGCTACCTAACGTTCTTGAAAATCACATTCATTTATTTAAAAAAAAAAAAACCCTTTAAGCATTAAAAATATAAATTACTGGATTTCAAATTGGTAGAGTGTAAAGCATGGCTTCCCGGTGCTTACAAATGTTATAATCAAAATTTTATTAGGCATGTTTGCACCACTACGCAATAGAGAATGCATTTGCTAAGCACGCGCTGTTGAAATGATAATGTGTTTTTCCACCGGTTAATAAACGAGGTTTGAGATGTGTCGTGAAAAGGTGTTTACACGCTGCGAACACCACGACCACACCCTCCAAGGCCTGCGTGGGTCAAGAGCCAGCATCCACCTCCTGCATAGAGGGGTAAGCTTCCCTGGAGAGAATTAACTCCAGATGAGTTTACAGGTAAAAGTCAGGGGACAGGGCAAGGCTGTGCGTAATGCACAATCCGAGGGGACGCGACTCCCACGGTCTCCTGCAGTGGTCAGCACCGTGGCCCTGGGCCACCTTCCCACCCTTGACGGCAACATGAAATATGCGCCCAACTCCTGACATATTAAAGGAAATCAACAAAGCAAACACATTCTCGATGGAGATGTCAGAGTCAACACATCCCCCCTTACCTTCAACGGATCCAACGCGTCAGTGGCCAGTGCTGACATGGAGCAGAACTGCCCTCTTCCTCCATCTACCTACCCACGGAGCCTCCGAGGACCCCGGGGCCACTGCGAGTCTGCGACGGCCGGTGGATCTGATGGCTCCACGTGCACGCTGGCCCGACCTAATCGTACACACACCGTTGGGACCCACGGCATGGACGAAAACGCGCAGCCGCTGCCCAGGGCGAGGAACAGAGCTGAAAAACTGGAAGCCAAGGCCCGCAGGCGATCCCACTAGGCCAGTGTTCCCAATCACTCAGCTCTAACCAGAAATAAGGGGGGGGGGGGGAACTCCTCACGAAGCACATTCACCCGAGATCTGCAGGTGACGACAGCTCAGCCTGACAGTGGAGGCTCCGGAATGGCTGTAAAGAAGGGGCGCGAGGCCAGTCTGCTCGGGGGAGGTAGGATGAGGCTGCTGAGACCCGGAACCGGCAAGGGCGCTCGCAGAGCAAGGCCTCGGCTGTAGTCGGAGGCCGTGTGGCTGGAAGGGGAGCTGACGGGGTGAGACCGGCAGCTCTAGAGCGCCCTGAGGTACACTCGGGTGCCCCCACTCAGTCCCTAATTAAAAAGCTGCAGTTTTCGAGTTCAACTGAAAACCTTTTGTTCAGAAAACGGAATATGTTTTCCCTAAGCAAAAAATTACACATGTTGGCGTGCTGACCAGCTCATAAAGACGTCCGTAAGTTTGCCTTCAAAGTAACAAAATATTAACAGAGATCCCAATTTTTCATTATCACGATGTTCTGTGGGGACAGCAAATTCATTTAGAATTCTTACTGAGGAAGCCAGAAACCCATCTTCCCTGGCTTCCATTCTTGGCTTTAAAACAGTGGTCTCAGGGGCACCTGGGTGGCTCAGTCGGATAAGGGTCAGACTTCAGCTCAGGACATGATCTCATGGTTCGTGAGTTCTAGCTTTGGGTCACGCACTCTGCTGTCAGCACAGAGCCTGTTTTGGATCCTCTGTCCCCTTTCCTCTGCTCCTTCCCCGCTTGGGTGCTCTCTCTCTCTCTCAAAAGTGAATAAATATTTAAAAATAAATAAAAACACAACAGTGGTCTCAACAGGGGCAGTCACCCTGCAGAATGCATCATTTACATGTATGGGACATTAAACACACACACACACACGCAAACTCTTTATCATGGAAAATTCCAAACGTATAAAAAATTGATAAAATGCTATAACCCCAATCCTCTCACTCTTGCCTATCTTCAGCGATTATCCAGACTCTCCCACCACGCCCAAGGTCCACCTGTCAGTTTATTCTGAAGCAAAGTTCTGGGAATTTTTGTTTGTCATACTGACTGAAGTGCCCCCGGCATTCAGAAGACAGACATCAGAGGTTGTTAGAAATTCCACAAAGTGTAGGACCGTCTCTTAAGTTTTATTAACTTCTGGAGGTACCACTAATAATCCAGCAAGGAAACACTGGGAAACACCGATTCACTGGGACCCTCTCTTGCCCCGGATACAAAAGTATCTAACGCCTCCTGAGGTACAGCCAAACCCAGGAAAATCGGAGACACTGTCTCATGAGCACTCCCGATCATGCAGATAACATACGAAATGCCTGCCCACCTAACCAAAACTTTAAGGAAAAAGAACGGTTAAGAGCAGACACTTCGGAATTGAAATGTGGGGTATTTAAAGCAAACGTTAACAACTGTTACTGTTAAAAACACAGTGAAGACAAACCTACCCTTTTGAAATTTAAAACCCACTAAGAGCCATTGCCACCAAAATGGTATGGTATTAGCACAGGAATAAATAAGTTGGTAAACCAGGCCAGGAGGCCAATTCTATATGGGAAATCACGGCAATTCTGTGAGAAAAGGATTCTTCATTTAATAAACCATCCTGACAAACTGGCTTTATTTTGGGGGGCGGGGGGAGTAGACTCCCTACCTCACAATGTACAGAAAAAATAACCCCAAATAAAGATCTAAACACAGGACATGTCACATTCTAGTGAATTCAAAGCATCGGTCTTTACACAAACTGTTGTTTCATATGCCACCTAAAGAAAAATGCACCACCAGTTAAACTATGACCCGCTATTAAAGCAACTTTGGAGATGTGAAAGCATAAACAAAACACACACACACACACACATCTGTGCATCTTAGAATAAAATATGGTATTTCTGTTAAAAATGGTACAAGACACTTCAGAAGAATTACTTGTGTGACTGCAGGTTAGAAGAGAAAAATGTTGATGGATTGGAGTATATAAAAGCTTTAAAATTCTGTATAATTAAAAGGTGCCATGGGCAGAACTACAATACAGGCCGAGAGAAACATAGGACAACTCATATGACTGACAAAGTGTTAGGGCTCCCAACAGAAAGAAGGAACACTCCGTCAAAGTGATGGGTGAAAAGTCAACTAAGACGAAGTGAGTTAAGGGCAAGAAGACGCAACAGGGAAGATCAAAGGGAAGTAACAAACATGTTATGTTTGTTTAAACAAGAAAATGAGTAGCATGCACATACCAAGGATATTTACAGCATTAGTTTGTATTGGCAAAGGGAACAACAAAAACAAACAAAAAAGCAACACCCAAACCAATTAATTTGTTCTATCAAAGAAATAATTGAAAAAACTAGGCAAATTGATATTTTAGATTACTAATTATTTTAGATTAAACTAATCAAACTGTGAATTAAGATCTATGTATGATGAGCGGAAGGCTGTCCCTATCAAACTATCAAGTTAAAAACAAGGAAATGTTAGAGTGTAACATATATAGCATCCCATCACTTGGGGCAAAAAATTGAAAATTAGCAAAACTCTCTGTGTATTTATTTCTAAAGACAAAACGATGTAGAAAGAGATACAGTAAGCCGCTAACAGCTTAGAGGGGTAAAAAACAAGCAGACAGAGGCCAGTTCAATCTACAGATCCACACTGCCCATCACTTAGATCCTTCCTCTGAATAAATCCAATTAGAATCCCTGCCGTGCCTCTAAGTCAGCGCATGTAGGTACGAGATGCAACTCTGCTTTGGACGGTTCCATGTGCTCTGAGTCTTTGGCTAGACCTGCGTTTCTTACACACAGAATGACAAAACCGGACAAAGTGGATCCATTTCCAACATGCTACTCCTCTCTTTTTGCAAAACTGCCAAGGAAAGCATTGTAACCTTTAAATTGTCTACTTGACTTATTCTCCAGCAAAAGACAATCTTTATGACAAAATAGACAACACAATTCTGCTTTATTTCTCCTTCTAAACACAAGCCCAAAGAGAGTACAAGGTAAACGGGAGATGTAGGGGTGCCTGAGTGGCTCAGTCGGTTAAGCGTCTGACTTCAGCTTATCGCATGATCTCACGGTTCGTGGGTTCGAGCCCCACACTGGGCTCTGTGTTGACAGTTTTGGAGCCTGGAGCCTGCTTCGGATTCTGTCTCTCTCTGTCTCTCTCTCTCTCTCTGTCTCTCTCTCTCTCTCTCTCTCTCTCTGCCCTTCCCCTGCTCGTGCTCTGTGTCCCTCTCTCTCTCTCAAAAATAAATAAAGATTAAAAAAAATTTAAAAAAAAGAAATAAGAGAATTCACTCACATCTCACCTGAGAAAATGTCTCCAAAAATTACATTGTGTGGGTCCACACTGGTTTGGGAGGCAGGGAGTCCAAGACCCTCGATACCCTCTGGACTCAAGGAAGATCAATAAGGTATAATTGAAAAGCACATTTAATTTCCAGTCCTTAAAACAAATGCACCATATAAGCAACTGACTTGCAATGCCCCTAGAATCAGAGCACAGCCATTCGTTTGCATCATAGACATGCCACCGATAAAGAAATGGTTTCAAGGACAATATACCCTAGATCATGCTTTTTCCACAGGGGCAGCAGTGTCTCAAATGAGGAAAAAACTAGTTCTTAGGGGGCAAAAACATCTTGGTTATTACCATGGTTTGTGGCCATTCGAAACCCACCCTACCCAACAAGATCTTCCTAATATTTAATGTTCTTCATTAGGTGGAAACTTAAAGATAATTAATGGTCAATTTTTCTCTCTAATGAGATAACAAAAAAAAAAGTGAGAAACACTGACCCAGATCATACCTACAGAGCAGAGTTACAAGTGCTATCAAAAAAGATCACATTTAGGAAGTTTTCACCTGAACTCTAGACACAGAGGATGGACCTTGAGGATATCTAGTGGGCTTGGAATATTTTAAATGTTGTTAGGTGTAAATTAGGTGCACCTGGGTGGCGCAGTTGGTTAAGCATCTGACTTCGGCTCAGGTCATGATCTTGTAGTTCGTGGGTTTGAGGCCGGTGTCAGGCTCTGTACTGACAGCTCAGAGCCTGGAGCGTGCTCTGGATTCTGTCTCTCCCTCTTCTCTCTGCCCCTACCCCACTCATGCTCTGTCTCCGTCTCTCAAAAATGAATAAACGTTAAAAAAAAAAAAAATTAAAAAAAAACCTATTACTAACCATTGGTATACACATCCGAACTATTAAATAATCAAATTCAAATGTTAAACTATCTTTGAATTATTAAAAATTAATCTTAGCAATGTGTATTTTAAGCAACTCTGTTAATGGTATGTGTGTATAATATTTAAATTTAGTAAGTGCGTTCAAATAGTTTTCTCCAAAATATTCAAAACATGTTAAAACTGAAACAGTCCCAAGTTTCTAAGACAACTGTAAACATATTCAAACACAAAATTCATTCTTGTCTTCATCCTAGCAATGAAATATTTATACTTGGCTTACAAAGATCCTACACTATGTTATTTCTACCTCTCACAGATGAAAAATGTTGTCGAGGGACCTGTTCCATTCAGCGGCCTACCTTCCTGTTTTGATTACGATCCCACTTGTCATTTGGGTCACATTACGAGACAGTTAAAATATCCGACATGTTTGCCACAATGCACTTTTATCTTCAAAAACTGAAATCATACAAGTATCAAGCAAAAAGTTACAAAACTGAATGAAACAATCAGCATACTGAATAGATGACCACTTTTTCCCGAGTGTTCTTTCTCTCTAGAAAGAGCAAAACGAATAGCGTGGTACGGTCTCAAAAATCTACGGCTAGTTTACGTCAATAGTCGGTGTTTTGTAAATTATATAAATCCATCTATTTCTTTATGAAAGACAGAAAGAAGGCAAGAATCGGATGAATGATCCTTCGTTGCTGTGTGCTAGAACTAAACTCTTAAGAGAGAAAATGATTTAATTTTAAATTTTCCTTCTCTTTTAAGAGGATTAACTTCTGTGATCATAAAAGATTTGCACCACCTGGTGGAAAAGCAAAGATTCAAACGCAGTTAAATCTCTTTATTATAGAGCATTTCTTAGTTCCTCTGGGATCAAAGGCCCTTTTAGGCCCCTGATGAAAGCCACGGGTCCCCCTCCTCTCCCAAAGCAGGCATGTGTATGCATACTCGCAGCAGGTGCACACTCGAACACACAAATAATAAGCACTTGCAACGTCTCCTGGATCCAGCAGTAGAAAACATTCATTTTTCTTTTTGTTTGTATTTTCTCTGGGCTGCCCAGCATCTGAATCTATGCCCCGGGGCCAGGGAATCCACCACTGGGTAAGTCCTGGTGGGCGGCCAGGCCCTCCCTGCTCTCCTTTGCCACGATCTCCCGTGTTCTGGACGCACACACAGCCTCCTCCCTGACTTGTAACCACAGATATATCCACTGTGTTGGCAGTTACGTGGACTAATCCATACGCTTCCAATGAACCCTTTCTCCGAGTTTCGATTCTTTGCCATCGCAAACCCTGACCGGATGCGCGTACTTTAAGTGTCTGCCAACCGCCCGGCCGCGCATCCGCCATCCACCAATCAATCCAACCACCTTGGATCGATCAAATGGGGCTTAAGAGGCTACTGGCGGGGAAGATTAGGGAGAGTGGGCTGCCAGTCACAACGTGCGGAAATACCACTTTTAGAACTGAAACCCCAGCCAACCCCAAAGAGAGGCCTGTTTACCAGGACGGCTTCCGTACGGCTCTAGCCGGTACCTGAGACACGGGGCTTCGTTTCCGCCAAAGGTGACTGGCGGGCATTTAATGAGAGAAAACTGGTAAAGAGAAGCTGGTACAGAAACAAAAGACCAAAAATGTCCATATGTGCCTGCTTTAAATCAACAAGATAAAGGTCTCCGCCTGCTTCCCTGTGGGGGTGCCACAGGAGGACGAGGCCATCGGTGCTCCTCAGCATGGCTGAATTAGTCCCCCAATTTGCAGAAGGCAATCCTGATTTTTGGAATCATCTCCGGTTTCCTGTTTAGTTGAAATAGAAACAGCCAGGTCTGAATCCTTTTAGTTCAGATGAACACACAAGACCAAGAAATGAGAACTCCTTTGCCCAAGGACACACGGCTAGCTTCTGGGAAGAGGGCTGAGCGGTAACAACATCGTTCTACTTGCAGGTTACCCCGCCGGGTATGTTAACTAGAGCATCTATTTTAATCCTCATCACGAACCTGGGCTAGATGGATCATATTCATTTTACAATGGAGAACGAATCTCGGAAGTTAAATGCCTCAGCCACAGAGCTCTTAAGAGGCACAGGAGAGATTCACAGAGTAGAAATCTGTTCATTTCGAAAGGTCGTCCTGGTCCCTTCCCCTCCTGGCTTTGGGGCTTGGGGGACGGGGCGGGAATGAGAGGGTCCGCACCTTTCCGTGTGCCGTATACACCATCTTTGCACTTGAGTAAAAGCTGTGGATCTCTTCTCGGAATGCTGTTTTCATTTTTTTTTCACGGTGAGTTCTACCTAGTTTTATTTTTAATTGAAGTACAATTCACAAAGTGTAATATTTGTTTCAGGTGACAACACAGTGACTCAACAGTTCTATCCGTGCTCGGTGCTCACTGCCATGCGTGTCCTCTTAATCCCCATCACCTATTCCACCCATCCCCCACCCACCTACCCCTCTGGTAACCATCTGTTTGTTCGCTATTGTTGTCTGTTTCTTGTTTCTTTTTTTTTTTCTTTGTTTGTTGGTTTGTTTTGTTCCCAAATTCCACATGAGTGAAATCATATGGTATCTGACTTATCTCACGTAGCAATACACCCTCTAGATCCGTCCACGTTGTTGCAAATGGCAGGATTTCATTCTTTTTTGTGGCTGAGTAATATTCCACTGTATATCTATACTACACCTTATTTAGCCATTCATCAGTCGATGGGCACTTGGGTTGCTTCCATATGCCTTTAAGTGCATCGAACATATAGAATAAAAAAAGGAAACCAATTACACCAAAATACAGTCCTCAAATATTACAAAACACATTTCAAAATTATAATACCTGTGCTTCTTTATGAGAGCATTAAATAAGATCTAATAGACCACCTAATAACTACTGTTATTTGCTTTCAATCGAAAGGACATCAATAGATCAAAACATTTAAACGTAAACAATTTGCATGATATTAATGTCCTAAGAAATGTATCATGCTCCTTAATTTTTCACCAAACACACTTAAAATAAAAAAAGACAAAGAGAAACAATAAATGGCAAAATTTATCATTTAGACTTTATAATGAAGAATTAAAAAAAAACACAGCAAAATACTGCTACTCCTTCTTGTGTACACAAAATGCTTTCCCATAATATTCAATGAAACTTATTTCCCAACCAAATAAAACTGCATTATCCACAAACATGTTCATATTCAGCTATAACCTGCAGCCATAAACTGCAAAAGGAAATACAGTTTCGTGGATCAGGAGTCAGAAAGTTCCATTTTTGCCACCAATTCACGTACAGTCTCAAGAAAATCATCATAGATCAATGGATGACCACAACAGTGAATGCACAAAGAAACTGACACAAATGAGTACCTGTTTCAATTCTCTGCACTTTACCTGTGTTTCCTGTACAGCCAGGCAGCCAAAAATGTCCAATTATGCAGAGGCTGGAGCGGGAGAAGCAAAGCGAAGAGCGTGTACAACACTCTCGAAGAAGAAAAAGCTGCATGAGGTGAAGACACGAGTCCTTTGCCATCCTTAGTAACGTGCACACCCTCCATGACCTGTTCCTCACCACCCACTCGGTGGCCTCTACACCACTCATCACTGTCCCGTTCGCCCTGGAAACAAGACGGTCCTTGTTAAGACACACATCCCCCAGGATTCACACTTCACGCCTTCGTTTGCACGGCCACAGCTCCTCAGATCACTTCCTCCCAGATGATTCGGCCAACTCCTGTACATTCTCCAAGACTCGGCTCACAAGTAACCTCCTCTGGAAAGCCACTCTTTCAAACCGTAGTGTCAGCTGTGTAAGTGTCCATCCGCACGACCATACAAAACCACCTGAGGAGCGCTGCCTCCCCACGGTCCAGAGCAGTGCCCGGAAGGCAGGCTGACAAATGAAACGGAGCCACGGGCCAAATGCTCAATGTCTGCAGTGGTTTAAAATTCTCATGTTGCATTTCCACAAAGGCCATATAATTGCACGTTCTACACCACACATGCATTTTCACATACAGCAAGCATTTTTCCTATTGCCACTGGATCTGAAACTACCATTTTTCAATCGGGAGATTTTTGAAACAGAAGCTCAATCTCCTATTCTACATTAAAGGGCATTCAAGTCCCTTCCACTATTTTGCTATTAAAGGTAACAGTAAAACAAGTATCTCTAGGGAAATATCTTTTTTGCCCCTGACAAATTATTTCCTTGGGATAAGTTTCAAGAAGTAGAACACCTGGGTGAAGGAGTTTATGCTGAGTACAAACGGAGCGTGTGCGGAGTAGAAGCGCCTTTAAAGCTCCACCACGTCATTAACAACAAATGATTACACCTGTTCCACCAACATCAGGCACCCTCAGCGCTTTTCTAAAAAAATATATCAAATGCTGGGGCACCTGGGTGGCTCAGTCGGTTAAGCATCTGACTTTGGCTCAGAGCATGATCTCCAAGTTCGTGAGTTCGAGCCCCACGGTGGGCTTCTGCCATCGGCAGAGACCACTTTGGATCCTCAGCCTCCCTCTCGTTTGGCCCCTCCCCTGCTCACTGTCTCTCTCTCTCTCAAAAATAAATACTAACGAAAACGTTTTTTAATCAAATGCATTGGCAAATAAAAATTACCTCCAGTTTCTAGTTTTCACTTTTTATTACCAAGAGTAATGTTTCCACGTATTACTTTGACCATTTCGAACTTCCTTTGTCCACTCACCTATTACGTTTTCTTATACATAAGAGCAAACACCTTTTTAATCTTGACTTTATCATCTCTGAAATAAATACTTTATATTTTTGTATCTGCCGTGCTTTTTATTTCTGGATTGTAATTCCCTACACCTGAGAAATGTAACCCCTCCAGACGTCTGGGATGTTCTTCCACATTTTCGATACTTTCCTGTATCTTAATTTTCTGTATGTCACTCTTTAAAACGTCTATTGATTTCTGGGGTGAAGTTTCAGTACCTTGCCCCCAACAAACACCTACTCGCCGATGTCAACATCTTTCCTTGTTTTGGGGTGTTCACGCATGTAGAAGACGATTCCGAAATTATAAATGTTAGAAAATAAGATTCACTTTAGAAATAGATTTTGGAAACAACCAACTTGGCTGATCTGCACGGAAGTCCACAGAGCAAGGCATACATGAAAAGTAAAATGAACTCTGTGCCATCCTTCCATGCAGACTTATCTGGACTCGCCTGGCAACGAGTCCTCAAAGCCACCTCTCTGCACTGTCCTTGTTACATCATTTAAAAAAAACAAAACCATGACTGTGATTCTTTCCTTAAAACAATAATGCCCATAAATTTGAAAAGGGTAACGAATTATTTAAACGCTACCTTGTTTTCACTTTGAGTAAGTCCTATCAGCAGAATTCTGTAGAACAAATATGGATGCTTTGGGAGAGATTAAGCTGTTACTCAACAGACATACTCCAACTTTATTTTATTTTTCAAACAACTTGGGAATATACTGAACAGTTGTCATTGTCACAGATTAAACTCACAGATCGGTTTGAGCCAAGACCGTACTTGTGTACGTCCTCGTACTCAGATTAGACTCTGCGACATATGCACACACGCTTTATGCGACTAAAAATAATAATATCCACATCCATGAGGTGTCAGTAGTTCTTCATGCATTTGGTACCAACAGCTTGATTCACACAAACGGTATTTCTCCCAAATCCATCTAGCATGTGTCCAGCCCCTGAGCTTACGCGAGTTATTTTTCAAGGATCTTTTCGCTGAGTGAGATCCTGCACTTGCAACGCTTTTCCAGGGACATGTCCGGTCAGACGCCACACGCAGCCTGGCACAACCCTCAAGTGGAGAAGCCACACCAAGCGTCCAAGCGACGCTCCTTAGCCAAGTCTCTCACCAATGAACCCCTCTGGTCTCTCCTTCAGGCCACCATGGTGAAGGGCAATCAGAAATGTACGTGCAAGTCTTGCGCACTCAAACGGGGACTCGGAGAATTGGTCTGGGAGGGGCAGGGAAACTAAAAAGGATTCTGGGGGACGGGGGACGGCTTTCCCACCAAACCAGAGAGCGCTCCTTCCCTTCCCAGGCTCCCCTGGCAGCTCTACTCCCCCCAGGGCACTTCCCACCTTGTACCTGTTACCGTTTGGGGCTTGTCTTACGGCTCCTATTGAACCGCACGCAGGGCCCTGGAGGCTGGATGCCGGAGTCACTTTCGTACCCTCCACGGCGCCCAGACGGCCCGGCGCTTTGCATGGTTTATTTATCAGACGTTCGCTGAGCGCCCAAGAAAAAACATCCACTCGACACAGAATATAAAGTCTAAACCTTCATTTCATTTAACAAGACTGTTACACGTTTTGGTCATAAATTACTGGTTTGATTTTTAAAGCCTGAGAGAACAAAAGTAATTTTTGTAAACCTGTTACAGACCTGTCTCAAGACCTGCATTTGTGTCAGTGTTTAATAGAAGCAGCACGCACATACAACTTCACACTTCATTCCTGCAACAAATGCGGGTGCCAAACGACCATTTAATGTTGACAAATCCATGATTTAGCTGCAGAACTTTGACTGCATCATGTAGGTTACAGGCCTGTATGAGTTGTTAGATCAGATCTCATTCCGGAGAACACACAGCTACAACCACAAGTGCAGGGTGACTGCCTATAAAATACCCGCGTCACCCTGGCCCCTGCGCACCCGACTTCCTGATTTCATTTTACAAGGAGAGAGCTCTACATCCCGATTTCCTGCATGTGTAAATTCTGCAATGTCAATATTGTGAAATTTATAACTTAAGTACTTTATTTTCAAGAATTACTCGTGATAAACACCCTGTCCACAACACGCACATTCTTCAGGAGAAAATTAAAGCTTCCAAGAAGAGGCGGTGTCTAGAAATTTAATTTTTGAAAATTTAATAAAAAGCATTTACAAGCTATTCCGGTCCAAGATGCTCTGAGGGTTAAGTAAAATGTTACGTAAGAGGAACTGTCAACTTCTCAGTTCTGAGAATCATAGGAAAGGACGGCTGTTCATAAAAGGATCTGGATTTGCCTTCGTCCAATCATATCCCCTCTAAAACCAAAAATGACATTACAACTAATGATGCAACGGAAGCCAATGCCTCCTCCGTATGCTCTTAAATATCTGAGAACAGAGACTCCGAGTTGAAAGGAGTGAGCTTTGGTCCAGCAAGGTTCAAGAAAATTTCTCTGTAAAAGTCTTTGATCATCTCTACTAGAGACCTTGTTTTGCCCCTTCCAATCATGTCCTGAGAACATCTAGATAATGATGCACTTTCTTTCATTTTACAGACCTCCTCATTTTACAGCACTGGGTTCACTGGGTGAGCTCGTTCACCATAAAGTGGCCATACAGAGTTTCACTGCCACTTACAATCACATAAAATTTGGATGTTACAAAGAAAATCACTATGAAATATCAGGAACACTTGGATTTCTAGAAAGAGCGTTCAACCAACATGTACTCCGAGGAAAACACACTATATGCTTCAGTTACTTTATAAAGTACCAAAATTATTCCATAAAAGGAAAAGGAATCTTAGGAAGCAAAGCTAGGTAAAGTAAGAAGCAGATAATTTGAAAAAGGAAAAGTTACCAAACCTGCATTCCCAACCACAAACTAACATTTACTGAATACATGCTATGTTCCAGATGTTTCCTCGATGTTACATTTAATCTCCAGAAGAACTCATCAGGTAGGTATTATCATTCACAATTTAAGGTGAGGAAACACAGACTCGGAGAGGTCAAAAGCACTCTGTAAATCACAGACCTGGTAAATCACAGAATCAGGCTTCAATCCCAATTCCACAACTCCAAAACCCCAAAGCCTCTGCAATTTTTTTTCCAACTAAACCACACAGTTGATAGATGCTTAGACGAAAAAGTTATCAGTGGACTAGTGTTTTTAGGAGTAGTATGGATGTAAAATATCAGTAATAGTTACACTAGTATGCTAAGGGCACAATCATTTCACTTTTTCTATCTTTTCAAAAGCAACCAGATTTTCAGCCAACTAGATGGGTCTCTGTGAGCAGTCCTGGGTAGAAAGCTTGTTAAAACATGTCATGAAACTGATGTTCTGAGGACCCAGGATGGAGCTCAGAAGACCTTCGGAGAAAAGGAAGTGATGACAGAATGAACGAGGTGGACAAATCTTCCCCTCAAAACACAACTTACAAAGCCACACAAAACTCAAAAACAACAAGCTCAGCATGCTGGAAACCAACCAAAGCCAATCACAAACTGGAAAGTATTTAAAGTACTGAAGTTCAGGTAGGACCAGCACAGCATCAGCCTATGTCATTTCTGCTGGTGGCCGTTCCCATCCCCTCACCCCCAGCTCCACTGGTGCCACAGCTCAGCAGTGAGAGTGGGTGGAGAAAACCAGTGGCGTCACTGCCACCGCCAGTCCCAGCCCACCAGACAGGGAGCAGAGCACTGTCAGGTCAGGTGGCAATCCCATCAGCAAGAGAACACAAAGGCCCGAGCTCTGCTGGCTGGAGGCTAAGGTCCCATGCAGGGCAAGCAAGACATCAGCAGACTAGCCAAGATGGAAAAGGGAATTCTGGGAGGTAAGGCAACCAGAGTGCACTTGATAAACTCTCTATGGATGTCCCAGGTTGACCAGAGATTCTGTATGTGCATTGCAGACACCAGACTGGGCTCATAGCACCCACACACCCCTTTCTGACAGATCCCCCAACTACACACCCCATGAAGATGTAAGGGGGTTCGGCCAAAAGTAGAAGGCAGGGGAGACATGAGGACTGCCTGAAACCTGAATGTGCCTCTCAGCCTACACACAGACCCGTCAGCTGAGGGAAAGCTCTACTGAGTTGAGGTCAACTGCTCATCCATCTTTGGCTAAACACAAAACTAGGAGCCAGGAGGGTGACCCTAAGGGAAGCCAGGCTTACAAATAACAACGAGAAAACAAACAAACAACAAACCTGGGCAGACAGCAGCAGCCACACAGTATGGGAGAGACAGCCTTCGCAGATGTATTCCAGGCAAGTTACTAAAGAAATAAACAGAACATCGAAAGCAACAACAAAATACACAAGTGACAAGAATCAGAATAAGAGCTGCTACAACCTGTTACCTGAAGCATAAAAATTTGACAAAAGACTTGGGAGACAGGAAGAGAAACAGGGAAGTGTGACCTGTATGCAGGAAAAGGTAGTCAATATGAGCTGTCTCTAGTGTCCCCAAATGTTGGATTTAAAAGATTAAGACTTCAAAGCAGCCATTATATGAATATACACATTTGAAGGAAAAAAACATAAAGAACTGAAGGAAACCATGTTTAAAGAATTAAAATAGGGGCACCTGGGTGGCTCAGTTGGTTGACCGTCCGGCTTCGGCTCAGGTCACAATCTTCCAGTTTGTGAGTTCGAGCCCCGTGTCAGGCTCTGTACTGACAGCTCGGAGCCTGGAGCCTGTTTCGGATTCTGTGTCTCCCTCTCTCCCTGCTCCTCCCCTGCTCATGCTCTGTCTCTCTCTCTCTCAAAAATAAATAAATAAACATTAAAATAATTTTTGTAAAAGAATTAAAATAAAATATGATAACTCAACAAATAGAGAATCTCAATAAAGAGATATCAATTATAAAAAAAGGGAACCAAATGGAAAATTCTGGAGTTGAAAAGTAAAACACATGAAATAAAAAATTTACTAGAGGGGTTCAATGGCAAATTTGAGGTGGCACAAAAAAAAAAATCAGTAGAGTTGATGAGAGCACTATGGAAATTAACCAATCTGAGGAGAAGAAAAAAAACAGATGAAAGAAAAATGAAAGGAACCTCATGGCATGTGAAAAGACCCCAGGCTTACCAACATATGTGTGATGGGAAAAGAGAAAGAGGTAAAAATTATATTTTTAGAAAAATGGCCTGAAACTCCCCAAATTTAAAAAAAAAACAAAAAACACTAACGTCCATATCCAACAGGTTCAACTCAAAATAGGATAAACATAAAGAGATCCACACCTAAACACACAGCACTCAAACTGCTAACAAAGAAATAACTGAAAGCAGCAAGAAAAAAATCTCATCCTGCAGAGAGGAAAAAAAACAATAACAAAAAACCAACATGAAAAACACCTGACTTCTCATGAGAAACAATGGAGACCAGCAGGCAGTGGAAGGTCCAGAGTGATAAAAGAGGAAAAACTCTATCAGCTAGGAATTCTATAGACAGAAAACTACTTTCCAAAACTGAAAACGGAGGGGGGAAAAATAAACATTCCATGATTTTTTTAAAAGATCATTTGCCACTAGAAGACCTGCCTTATAAACAATGCTATATGAAGTCGTTCAGGTAGAACAGAGGTGACACAGAGGATTACTCCAACACGTGAAGAAATAAGGAGCGCCAGAAAAGGTAAATAAGTATGTGGGTGGATACAAGACTGTTACTTTTTCTCATTTCTTGTCTTAAACGCTTTAAAAAAACGTTACGATTGTGTAAAGCCATAATTTAACACAGTAGGGCCAGGTTTATAACACAAAGGGATTTAACACATCTGACAATAATAGCATAAAGGGGAAAAGAAAAAGAAACTGGGACAAAGTTACTATGTCTTCCCAGGTTCAAGCAGATAGGGAGACATGAAGGTGCACATTATGATGTCTAGGAAAATAAGTCAAAAGTATAGTCAACACAACAAATACAACACAGAAATAAAAACTGCAGACTAAAAAATACTGATGAGTGAACACAGAAATCATACTCAATTTACATACGTAAGAAAGCAGTGAAATAAAAATTGTACACTAAAAAATATTTAATACAAAAGAAGGCAGTAACATACAGAAGGACAAAATTATGAGGCAGTAGAAAAGAAATAACAGGGGCACCTGGGTGGCTCAATCGGTTGAGTGTCCAACTCTTGGTTTCAGCACAGGTCATGACCTCGTGGTTCTGTGCTGACAGCATGGAGCCTGCTTGGGATTCTCTCTTTCCCTCTCTCTCTGCCCCTCCCCTGCTCATGTTCTCTCTCTCTCTCTCTCTCTCTCTCTCTCAAAATAAATAAATTAAATTAAATTAAAATTAGAAAAGAAATAACAAAATGGCAGACATATTTCCAACAATAAGTACATTAATGTGAATGGAACAACCCCCCGCCCCCACACCCAACCAAAGACAAACTGTCAGATGGATGAAAGAGCAATTCCAACAACACACTGTCCACAAAAAAAAAAACAAAAAAAACAGCCCTTAGGTTCAAAGAATCCAAAGGTTCAAAGTAAAAGGGTAGGGAAAGATATACCATGCAAACAGCAAACCGATTCCTGAGGGGGTTGGAATCGCTCTAATTATGTCAGGTAAAACTGATGTTAACAACCAAACTTGATGTAAATGACATTCTAGAACACACCGGCTCATTGCAGACTTGGGCATGGCTGCTTACCATGTTATTCATAATAGGCAAAAACTGAAAACAACCCAAATGCCCATCAACTGGTGGACGGATAAAACAAGGGTGATATTATATATCATGCAGGGATTTAGGGAGGCAATGAACTCCAGTCTGGAGACTGAAAAAAGGCACTCTTTCCGCGAGAACTTAACCAAACTCTGGCTTCACTCAGACGTTACTGTAAATGCAAAGCGCGGTGGCATTAATTCCACCAAACAGAACAGATCAACCTGAACTATCAACAGACAGAAGGCCAAATAACGCACTTAACCCCTCTGCCATGCAGTTATGCATCTGCTCATGTATGTAAATTGAATATTATTTCTATATTCACTCATCAGATGTTTGCACAGCTGCCTGGACGGTCACGTGGCAACCACTGTGGTCTCTAACTCTTCAACTACAAATGTCCTGAAAGCCAGGGGCAGAGCTGTTGAAGTCCACAACGTGTCCAATCCATCCCAGCAGGGCCTACAGAGGTCCAGGCCGAGGCTTCCAGAGCGGCCCCGTGTTCTCACTTCACTTCATGTCCACTACAGGTTCTGCCTTCCACTTGAGAAAGGGGACAGGTTAACATACCGAATCTCATACCACTTCTGAGCCACATGCTAACACTGGCTGGTTCCAAAATAACAAGGCTGGGGGCGCCTGGGTGGTTCAGTTGGCTGAGCATCCGACTTCGGCTCAGGTCATCATCTCACAGTCCGTGAGTTCGAGCCCTGCGTCGGGCTCTGTGCTGACAGCTCAGAGCCCGGAACCTGCTTCCAATTCTGTGTCCCCCTCTCTCTCTGACCTTCCCCCATTCATGCTCTGTCTCTCTCTGTCTCAAAAATGAATAAACGTTAAAAAAAAAAATTAAAAAAATAAATATAACAAGGCTGATGCTCCAACGTGTCTGTGGAGAAGCAGCATTGCCATCAAAAGTGTTTCTCAAACTCTTCCAACAGTCGTTACGAGCTCGACCGAGCCTCGCCTTCACGCAGAGTATTTAATCGTAAGCAAAATAAAGGACGGCAAAACGCGAACGTAAGACGTATCTCCTCTCATTTCACTGCCCCCAACACCACCAGAGAATAAAGCACTGCTCGGAGATTAAAGATCGTGGTGCAGGCTAATATTGAGAATTCGGACACTCCGAAATGTAATCGTGTTCTCTGAAACCCGAAGTTCCAATCGCAGAGCCTGATGCGTGAACAGCAGGTATCACAGGCATCGTGCAGATAACGGGTCCCGTTCTCAGCGCACGACTCTCAAGTGGCGGGCCGCCTCTCACCGGCCACTTTTCTGAAGGCACTCCTCTCAAAGCCAGCTCTTTGGCTCTATTTTCCTGAAGAACGATCCTTCACAAAATGCGTGGGGGTACTGCCCTGGGAATCGTGCCTAACCGTATTTTTCTACCACCGTGAGTTAAATGCAGAGGTGACTGATGGACACTGTACAATTAGAGAGAGGACACTCCGACAGAACGGCTCCCAGGCCTTCTGAGTGGAGACCCATGATCCTGGCATCAGAACGTGGAGACTAATTAAATCCTCTGTCAAGACCAACTCAACCTCTGAGGCCCTCCCACTTCCCCTTAGAACCAAATGAATGGAAATTCCCTTACCATGCTTGGCGGGCAGCGGACCCTAACATGCTAAAGCAGCCCCTCTAAATTCCCCTGGAAATGCATTCCTACAGTCCTCCAAAGAAAGATGGAACATTCTAACTTATTTCCAACCATAAAGGGGTTTATAAATAAATAATCCAATTCCCCTCTATTCCAGAGACAGGGGTCAGCAAACTGTTCGTGTCAAAGGTTACATAGCCAATATTCTAGGCTTTCTGAGCCGTTTGCAATTACCGGACTCTATGGCCGCAGCAGGAAAGCAGGCACAAACATAAGTAAATGAATGGGCGTGGCTGAGTTCCACTAAAACTGTGGAAACAGTTCCAAACGCAGGTGGAAGACTGGCTTCGACCATTCGACTGTGGTTTGCTGAACCCCTGCCTTAGAATAACTGCTGTGGAAAGCTAAAAAGAAAATTCCAGATCGACATCACCCCACCCCCAACTCCTGCCCACTCCCATGCCTTATTCTCAAGGAAGAAACTAAATTCAAGTCATTTGCTCCAGGTTCTATATTACTCTTTGGCTGGTTTGTTCATACGTAGCAAGATAATTTTCTGAAATAGAGACAGAGAGACAGAGCCTGCCTCATTCGTTTAATCTAACATCCTTTTCCTGGATGTCACCAAATTATACCGACCCTAGGTGGAGGTGGGTTTTTTTTTTTTTTTAATCTACTTTATTTCTTAAAGCAGTTTTAGGTTCGTAACAGAGATTTCTCATACACTCCCTTCCTCCACACATGCACAGCCTCTCTTACAATCAACATCTCCCACCAGAGCGATAGACTGCTTACAAGTGATGAGCCTGCACGGACACATCATCACTCAGAGTCCACAGTTTCCATGAATATTCACTCTTGGGGTTGTACATTCTACAGATGTGAACAAATGTCGAATGACCTGTATCCACCATTACAGTACCATACAGAGTAGTTTCACTGCTCTAGAAGTCCTCTGTGAGGAGGTTGTTTTTAAATTTCAAAGTATCAGAAGAGAGTCTCTAGCCTCTGACATAACCTTTTACAAATATTCAACCTAGCAGAAAAAAAACCTCAACTTGGTGATCTTATAATTATCGTAAATACAAACTGCACATGTCAAACCTAAAGGGCTTCCTTTATTCTTCCCTAAAGTTTCCAATTCATCGAGAAATCCACTCCAATCAAGCAAAGTAGACCAACAACCACTTCTCTGTGATTTTCTCCCCCTGTCCCTTTGTTCTTGCCGACAAAGTCTCAAAACAACTTATTTTCCTTACCAACCTATCCTTCCTTTCTTCAAAAGTCCATCTCAGAACTCTACTTGACTCTGTTTTCACTAAGAAAAAAGTTCACTCCTCCAAGAAGTACTTTCTGATTGCTTTCTCTCACCCAGATGGTTCTTCCTTCATGTTCCTTTTGAGATGCCTATACTGCACGTTCCATATTAATCTTTTTTTTTTAATTTTTTTTAACGTTTATTTATTTTTGAGACAGAAAGAGACAGAGCACAAATGGGGGAGGGGCAGAGAGAGAGGAAGACACAGAATCTGAAACGGCTCCAGGCTCTGAACTCGACGCGGGGCTCAAACCCACGAACCGCGAGATCATGACCTGAGCCGCAGTCGGACACTTAACCGACTGAGCCACCCAGGTGCCCCTCCATATTAATCTTAAATTATGTATTTGTCGCTTATATTGCCCTGAGATCTTTTTCATATGTTTGGAGACCCATTATATTAAAAACCCTTAAAAGGCACGTGTGACATTTTATTTCTAACAATAGCATACTTACTGCACATTCATGGTCAGAGGAATTACACGGAAGACTAAGAGAATCTCCTAACCCGGATCCCTTACAAGTGGTTCTTTTATTTGCCCTACATCTACGCCACAATCTAGAGGAGTTCGAACATAACTGAAATAGTACATTTTCTATATTCTTCTGTACCTACTTCATGAAACACAAAATGTTTTCATCTATATTTTACTTAGAATTTTACTGCTTTCACGTTAGTTTTCCCAGATACAGTTTTTAAGCACTTATGTCTGAAATTTCAGCTATTAGGTGGAGACTTCCATTGAAAAGATGTCATTCTTCTTAAAAATAGACATACTAGGGGTGCCTAGGTGGCTCAGTCAGTTAAGTGTCCAGCTCTTGATTGTGGCTCAGGTCAAGATCTCATGGTTCATGAGACAGAGCCCCACACTTGGGATTCTCTCTCCCCCCACCCCCCGCCCTACTCTCTGTGTCCCTCCCCGACTTGTGCTATCTCTGTCTCTCTCAAAATAAATAAATAAATAACTTAAAAAAACAACAACAACAGAGATACTATCCAATAATTCTACTACTGGTATTTACCCAAAAGAAACGAAAACACTAATTCAAAAAGATACATGCACCCCTATGCTTTATAAGTCAAGATATGAAAGCAACCGAAGTGTCCACCGATAGAAGAATAAAGAAGATATACTGTACACGTATACAATGTAATATTACTCAGCCATAAAAAAGAATGAAACCTTGCCATTTGTAACAACCCGGACGGATGGAGAAGGGGATGGAGAAGGTATTATGCTAAATGAAACTAGGCAGAGAAAGACAAATACCATACGATTTCACTTATATAGGAATCTAAAAACAAAACAAGCAAACAAACAAAAAGCAGGAATAGATCCATAAATACAGAGAACAAATTGGTGGTTGCCTGAGGAGATACAGATCGGGGGGGATGGGCAAAACAGGTAAAGAGGGCTAAGAGGTACAAACTTACAGTTATCAAAAAGTAAGTCACAGAGATGAAAAATACGTACATACAAAATGTATTCCAATACATAAGGAATACAGTCAATAATATTGTAACAATGTTGGATGGTGACAGACGGTGACCACACTTATCATGGTCAATGCTGAGTAGTGTAGAGAATTGTCACATCGCTATGCTGAACAGCTGAAAATAATATAATATTGTATGTCAACTATATTTCAATCAAAAAATGTTTAAATAATAATTATCAAAAATAAATAAATACTGCCGCTTTCATTTTAAGCAAGATAGCTCTACTTTCAATATATATTACTAAGTAAATACGTAAGCCAACATCTTTCTCTCTTTCATTCTCTCTTGAAGAGCCTGGAAATTCCTTTCCTTCTAATAGCAAATCCAGCGGGGGGTAATATATACATAACCAAATCTGAAATGAATTTCAACAATTAAAGACTCAGAGAGGGAAAATCAGCGTCCTTGGAATTCTGACCTTCTGAGTAACCTTGGCCCCAGGCGCTGTGCTTGACAAGCTTTATTTTGCAATTAGGAGGGGGAGGCATTTGCCAGCTCTTACTAAGCCAGAAAACTCTACCACCAGCAATAGCAAATATAGGCGTGACAAACAGTCAAGAGCAAAGGCCGTGGAGACTCCCGGCTGCGGGACCCTCAGCAACCAGCAACCTCTCTGCTTCATCCCCCTGTCTATGTAACAGGGGCATGAGTGGCATCTGTCTCGCTTGGGTGTAAGGATGACATGAGCAAAGATCGTAAAAGCATGTTGCAAAGAGCCTAGCATCCAGACCTGTGGACAGGTTCGCGCTTTCGATCGTAAAAATGACATAACACAACGTCCCTCTTGCCACGAGTCCATAACAAACCGTAACTATGGGAAGCAGTATGATTTAAAAAAAAACAAAACAAAACAAAACAAAACACAAATTCCTCAAGACCACTCCGCAAAGAAGCTGCTTGAAGCCAACTCACTTCAACTTCTCTGGTTGGACTTTCTCATCCATAAAATGAGGGAGATGAACCAAATGACCTCCAAGGTCTGTCCTTCCCAGTTGTAAAATCTGTATGGCTCTCTTGGAGAGGCAAATGAGAAACCAGCCTGACACCCCTCTGGCACTGTCCAACCACCTTCTGGGTCCCTGGGCTATCTATCATCTCAGTTCATTTTCATTTCTTCTTAAACTGTCAAACATGGCCCCAACTGAATGCTTAATTTAGTTCTATTTGAATAGTGCAATATTAAGCAGTTATATGCTGATCTAGTCCTGTTTTTCACAGATGAATCTTTGTAATTGGAAGATAAGCACATATAAGGATACTATTACCAATGCAAAACATAAGTATGTTTAAGAAAATACATACTCTACCCATATGGGCACACAGAAATACTACACACACACAAATACCCAAGCACCATAAAAATCAAGCTTTGCCATTGATTAGGCAGGAACAACTCTTAGACTACACGGGTTCCCCTTCACCGGATTGTGATTCTAATTAATGCTGTACAACCAACTAGTTTATGATCACCATAGTTTTTAAAATACTTTTGCATGGCAGCACAGCTTTAGAATATTTTCTAGAACAAAATTCATCACCGAAAATTTCTTAAGAATCTTACGTTATTTTAAAAAGTCAAAATTAATGCAATGCTACCCCAAATAAAAGCCCTAAGCCGAATAGTCAAGAACTTCCTTCTGAAGAATGACCTGAGTATTGAGAAGAAAGGACACTATTTGGTGATAAGTTTCTGCTCTGCTCTTACAAATATCAAGAGTGGGGTTGCCTGGATGGCTCAGTCGGTTAGGCATCTGACGCTTGATTTTGGCTCAGGTCATGATCTCACAGTTCATGAGATCGAGCCCTGTATCGGGCTCTGCACTGACAGCGTGGATCCTCTTGGGATTCTCTCTCTCCCCCCCTCTCTCCCCCCCTCTCTCTGCTGCTCCCCACCACCTCTCTCAAAATAAATAAATAAACTTAAAAAAAATAACAAAAACTTAAAAAAAAATCAAGTGATTTATAAGAATACCTAAGCACCATTTGAAATTTTGGCATATTATTAATATGCAAAAGAGGACTGTTAAAGTGTTTTAAAATAATACATATAGGAATGAAAAAATAAGGCATTCAATTTACTCGCAAAATATTTGTTCAGATAACACAAGAACCAACTTTGTCCCAGACTTGTTCAAATTACATGGCATTCTAAATGTAGGGCTTAAAAATGTACGCATATAATGGAATACTTTTATACACATTATGTATTTTCCTATTCTATGGTAAGATAAAATTACACCTCATCAGAACATACTTTGTGCAAAGACGTTCTAAAATAAAATCATTACCCTGATTAATCTTATTATTACATTTTGTATTTGCCTTTAAAAAGAAAAAAGCATTTGGTGAATGTTAAGCATTCAAAAAGCACCAAATAAGCTCTCAATATGAGCTGAAAAGTAATTACCTGAAAACAAATGGGAGGCTTGCTATACTAAATCTAGTCTTTTTATCCTCGTCAAAGTAACAGCTACCTATACGGTAGCTGCTAATAACTTCACTACTTTTCTTACCTTTAGCACCAAAAACTATAGGTGAAATTATTTATTTATTTCCTTTCTAGCTGCAGTCATATACAGAATTTTTTTTTCAATAAGCCATGGGGCGTTTACCCTACAAGATTTCTGACTTCTCAAATCTTAAGGTTGTCAACATAGAACTGCTGACTTAACATTTAAATATATATGTTAAAAAAAATGTAGAAACAGCTGGAACTCCATGTCAAAATCATCAGAATTAAATTTATTCTACTTATAAGCCCAATAAGACCATCCCTACATCACAGGAAAACAAAAGACAGATGATTTACCCAACAAACCACTGGAGTGGTGATCCAACAATCACTCCACACGCTGACAACAAATGAAAATAACCACATTCATCAGATTATTCCTGAATACACCTACAGGGTTTCCGAGGGCCCACACAGGAGGGGAGCACAGGGGACAGAGGGAGTGGTGCCATCTCTCAACCTAAACACAAGTGAGGGCTTCTGTCCTACAGGATCATGAATGTCGCCCCTTTTAAATGCAGTTATAACACAACAGAAGACTTCACAATCAGTTTCCTGACAACTACATTCAACACATGAGGTGAGGTTTGAATGGGTACAGACTGAGAAGGCAGTAAGAGTTTTCCTTCCCATATTCTTTCCTACAGTGATGTCTCTCCCCCACGTCCCAAGCCCTAGACAAGTCAGGACAGTAAGACCTATCGGTAATTAACACAGACCCCTAGAAGCAGCATCACACCATGCTTCTGGGCTTCCTCTGTTTGCAAAGCAAATGCAACCCAGGAGTTTGGCATAAACCGGTTCTTTATAGTAAGCCACAACTCCGCATTGTTTACCTGGAGTCAGGCCTCGTGCTAAATGCTGCCCTATTATCTAATCTTCATGCATTATCCAATGCTTGCAGCTTGCCCAAGGCCACACAGCTAGCCCGTGATAACATGAGGCCACACTCTTTACCATTATATTAATTAAATGTGCCAAAGAGATAAACTCTGGGAATCCTAAGGCAAAAACTCACGTAAAACAGAAGTTAGTAATAACTACTTGGTTCGGGCGATTAAAATTTTATATTCTAACGGGTTTCTTCATCTGAGGCTACCAAATATCAGAAGAAGCATTTGCTAACCAAGGTCCAAAAGCATAAACAAATTTCCAGAGTGTAAATCATCTTTAACCTTCTACCTCGCTAATAAGCTAACGCAGATACACTCTTGTTGAACACAGAGGGACGACCAGAACAGTCTATCTTGACACGTAAGTTATATCCGGCTAAGACAACAGGTCTGCAGGCGAATAAATAAGATGCAGTATCAGAAGTACGGTCAGGTACCTGTAGACACAAGCAACGGAGGCCTACTGTATTCTGGGGAGTGAGATGGCAGGGGAGAAGGGAGGAGAAGGGGAGAAAGCTCAAAGATGAAGAGAAAAATCTTCAGCAGAGACGTCTCCTACATGAAGAAAGAAAACAGTAGAAATGAGAGAGGAAAAGAAATACTTTCCAGAAAGAAGAGCAAGCACAGAAACGCTGGGCCTAGGTGCTGAGCTCCTGAAATGGCAGATTACGCATCAGACACAGGAGAACGAGAAGGCCAAACCGGGTCGGAGCCAAACTCAGGACTTTGGGCCTCATCTGACAAGGTGATGGGCTTCCGCGGACCCCACATGTGTGGACCTCACCCTCTGCTTGTCACGTCAAAATAAAGCAGTGCGTTCAGAGACAAGTGCGCTCAACCATAAAAATGAAAAACAGCCACACCGAGAGTCCCCAAATATGTTTTGCAAAAGGTTAAACAAAATTCACCTTTTTGCAAAAGGTTAACACTTGGTGTTTTCTAACGCTGACTTCCGATCTTAAAGTAGATCAGTCTTTGAAACCCTAGGCCCAAATTCAACGATAATAGGTTAACACCTATTTTTTCTTCCCCAGAGTTTTGCAACACATTCACAATGATGCCCGGCGCAGCAGAAAAACAGCCCTTTCTCTTAGGAAGACTGACATGGAACCCCAGCAAGTCTCCGGCTCCTCCATCCGGGTTACCTGAGTCCAAGTAAAGACCTGGGAGGGCAGGGGAGATGGGGGATCAGAAGGGAGTGATGGTGGGCAGAGGTGGCACATTCACCAAGACCACACAAGGGAGCTCCAGCCCGGGAGTCCGCCATATAGTGGCCAAGAGCCCTTCTCCGGGGAACCTAGGACAACACACGGCCTTTCTTCTGAACACCCAAGTGTTTCCCTCATGCTCTTCAGAAATTCTTATTCAACCTCGCAAAGGACACGTCCGTGTTAAACTCTACCCATCTGCTTCGTGCAGACAGGCACTGGAGACGAAGGTTCTATGTGGTTTATAGGGCCAAGGACAGAGAATTCAACGACCCTCCCTCCTACAACCTGTACAGATTCCCCATCAGTTCTAACTCTGTTTCCGTTTTGCCCCAAATTCTTGTCTTGCCCTTCACATGTCAGTTCTTTTCATACCTGTCCACTAAAGAACCTTAACATCAGAGAAGTGTAAACTCCACCTCTCGCAGGACTGAAGTGTGGACGTGCCTAATTTCAATCCATATAAATTTTGTATCCTCTATGATAGATTATACTTGCGTGATATTTTTGTACATGAACACACGCACACACATGTGTGTATAGTTTCCCCCAAATAAAATTTACATTCCAGAAAGCTGTAATATGTTTACCCTCCAGCTTTGTACATCCACTGGACCACACCAATACCAGTTGAACCGAGAATAAATCAAAGAAAAATTGTATTTTAAGAATTAAAACTACCACGAAAGCATAATAAACATATAATCTGAGTTTGAGCAGAAATGTTTTTATTGTTGACTTAATTACCAAACACAAGACAACTACTTTGCAGACTATTTTCCAAGGAGGCCTAAAAAGAAGAAATGCACTTAAAGCAGTGTGAGCAGTCCAAACTGGGCTGTGACTCGCTTTCTGGTCTTCTGATTTCCTCTCTCCCTATTTCAGAGCTAACTGACATAACAAGTCTTCTGTCAGTCAAAGCAGCGGGTGACAGGTAAAGCAAAACAAACAGGATATTTCAACTGTCACAGTGAGATACAACATAAATGCTAAAAAATTCATCCCTAATGTTTACCAGCTTGCTTACTTTTTTTTTTTTTTTTTTTTTTTTTTTTTTAACCAGCAAAATGGACTTATTCAGGAATAGCAGAGGAATTACAAGTCAGGACATACCTGCTTACTCTAACCCCCAAACTGTGTCTGAGGATACAGTCATCAAATACGTTTTTTGGAAGGGAAGTAGAAACTCTGAAAGTGTTATTACATCTTAGCACTTTCCTGCCTCTGTGCCTTTGTTTGCTTGGGTTTCCCCACCCAGAACAGCCTCACCCTCATCCTTCTCGGCTGACTAAGCTCACTGGCTGGGATACACCTCTTCCATGCTGCACTGTCCACACCCCCAGTCAATCCACCCCCCCCCCCCCCCCCACTCTGCAGGTCCCACCACCTTGGCTAATCTACTTTGATCTGCTCTTCGGTGCTTGAGAGCTCATTACTGCCTTAACCAAACAACTTTCTGGACTCACTGATGGGCCAGACCCCAATTTAGTTCAAGTTCTCTTGGAGAGGGAGCTGGGTGGCTCAGTCAGGTCGTGAGTTCGAGCCGAGCCCCGCATCGGGCTATCTGCTGCCAGCGCAGAGCCCGCTTCGGATCCTCTGGCCCCCCTCTCTCAGCCCCGCCCCAGCTTGAGCGCGCGCACACGCTCTCTCTCAAAGATAAACGTTTAAAAAATAGTTAATTATTTAATTAAGACTCAGACGGGGTGGACCCTCAGGATCTGATTTCTAATTCTCCCCTTCCAATCTCCTACCCTCTCCCACTCCTTTGGCCCCTGAAGAGAACCTACTTCAGATGGTACCCTTGCTTCTCTTTTCTTCCTACCCTGCCCCCACATCAGGGCATAGTAGGACGCCCGGCCTCTGTGGAGGCTTCATACCTCTGCTCTCCCCTCACCACGCTGGCGCAGGTATGCGTTCACCCATCTCCCCTCCTCAACTCCACGCTTCTTTCAGGGTCCACATTTGAGTATCACTTTGTCCCTACCTCCTAGAACAGTGGCACCTGAAGGCATCCAACAACTACCTGCCAGGTTGTACATTTGGGGCAGGAGGGAAAACAGTCTGTGGCCTGACATCTGCATTTCTCTGGATAGCCATGGGATCTAGAACATTATAAAGGACAAGCACGCCTCATTTTATTGGGCTCTATTTTACTGCACTCTGCAGATGCTGTCTTTTACAAACTGAAGGTTTGTGGCGACGCCGTGTTTAACAAGATCAGCAGCATTTGCTCACATTGTGTCTCTGTGTCATGTTTTGGTAATTCTCATGACATTTCAAGCTTTTTCGTTATCATTATTATATTTGTTATGGCAATCTGTGATCCAGGATCACAACTTGCTGAAAGCCCAGATGAGAACAAGCATTTTTTGCAATGAAGTATGTTTGGAGTATGTACGCTTTTTAAGACAGTGCTATTGCAAAATCCATCGACCACAGCAGAGTATAAACATAACTTTTACGCTAACTGGGAAACCAGAAAATTCATTTGACTCGCTTTACCGCGATATTCGCCTTATTGCAGTCATCTGGAACAGAACCCACAATAACTCCAAGGAATGCCTGTGTATATGAAATACGAAAAATGTTTACTATTTATGACCTCATGAATAATACTTTAAGACCAATCAGGCATTCCTGTCAACGAATATCTGGGCTCCTATTAGTTGCCAGGACCTGTGCGGGCCTGGGGCGCCTACAACCCCCAAAGCTGCCTTTGTGCACGCTGGAACAGGGCACTCTCTTCAGACAGATGAATTATAAAAGCTGGGCCCAAGACTCTGAACGCCCACCTCAGCTGGCACCCAGGAGCGTGAAGACTCTGCCTACAGTAGTAAATGAGACAAAGTGCCTACTTTTCGGGAGCTCAGATGCTAGCGAGGAGGACAGGCAAATACATGGTCAATTTTCAGCATTTTCTAGTAACTCTGAAAACTCAGACTTCGACGCACAAGACTTAACGGTCTCCATCTAAATCCTCACCTCATTAAACACTGGTGCTATAATCATCAATTTGAACTTGGTCTGAGGCAGCCACCTCTGCCAGCAGAAAGTCCCAGTACTCTTTTCGGCAGGAAACCAGCACTGTTCCAGATTCAAGTAGGCCACAAGACTGACCACATTTCCAATTACCACCTCACAGTGACTGGCTAAATTGATTTCACAAAGAAACATTCCAAATTAATTGGTCTGGTCTTAATTTTTTACCTTGCGTGTACCTGAGAATGCCTTTTTTTTTTTCCTGTAATGGTAAATATTTCGCTAAGCTACTTTACTCAGTTGGGAATTATTTGCTGTAACCGTTCTTTGCTTAGCCCTGCTAGACCCTTACCTGCTGAAACTGAATATAAAAGATAATTGTCCCTCCCAGTTGCTGTAACACACTAACCAATATGCTATTTGAAAACCATAAGCTAAAATAAACTCACCTTCCTAAAATTAAAATCTCTCTTCACAGCTAAGGGGAAACGCACATGTTTTCACCTTTGTACGAAATATATACAATGTATGTAATTTGGAACACTGCTTCCTCATGGAAACATAGGTCATTTTGCCTCTGAGTTCTGCAAATGATGGTCTGAGTTAATGTCCACCGCAACCCTCTTCACTTCTTGCCAATCTAATGTATAGACCAGCACAAAGACAAATCTCAAAACCAGTGTGGGGGAGGGGCACAAAAATTCCCATTAATCCGGTTGGCAGAGGATATCCCACTATTCATTTCAGACTCCGAGAAGCAAACACGGTCCCTGTTAAGAGAAAGTAAATCTCTCATTTTCATACCCACACTGATGGTTGGGAAGACACTGTCATTTCGTCAAATTGGATTGATTCATTCCACAAATATTGACGAAGCATTTCCTGAGAGACGGGCATCACACGGGAAAAGTGGCAGTAAACAAGAGAAATGGCACATTCCTGGCACTCACCATGGGGCAGGGTTGCCATCCACTGAGCTGCCGTTTCCGGTACCCAAGAAATACTTTATCATACGATTTATTGTGAACCATCCCTCTACTTAATGCCGAATCTTACCTCTTAGATTTCTAGGATGAATCTGTTTGGTGCGAGGCATCTTTTTTGATTCAGGGGCTCCTTTTTCTTCTCAGAAACTGTGGGAAGTGCAGGTCACAAAAAGGTAGCTCCATAAACTCAACATCCATCAATTAATCCATGTGCTAAAAATGAAAAAAAAAAAAAAAAAAGAAAAATCACACTTTACTACCTTCAAAGGAAAAAGATATTTCAAAAGCATGGCTTCGTTCGGCACTAACCTAATGTCCACAAAAGATAACCAAGCTAGAAACACCTGCAGAAGATCACTTACTAACTTTTAATTAACCATAGGACATCTCATTTTGCTACTATCTGGGCTTTCTCCTTAAGAAAACAGAGAAAGAAAATCACCATACCTTTACCAAACAAGAGCAAAAAAGATTCACTCAGCTATGTTTTACAGTAACATCACAGGGTACAATTAAAGTATAGCATTAGGCTATACAAGGGTTATACATATAATATGTATGCGTATACACACACACATATGTTATACGTCTGTGTATATATATATATAATACTTCTGCTTGTCCATAAGCACTTTGGGAACAAGGACCATGTCTCATTTATCTTGTTTTACTGAATTAATTCAGTTAATATATGTGGTTGCTACCGGAGCTGCTCCCCAATTATTCCAGCTTTCTCTTCTAGGCTTGTGGTAGGACTGTACCTTCTGCCTCCCTGCATTTAGCTACAATGTGCGACCAGTTCTGGCTAATGACCTGTGAGTGGAGGAGACACCCACTGCTTCCAGGCTGTACCATTTATTACCAAAGCAAAATCCTCTAGCACTCTCTGTTCCTTCTGCTGTGGGACAGGCACCGTTCCAGACAGTGAGTATTGCAACACAGAGCTGAGGTCATCATCACATAGCATAAACAAGAAAGAGACCCTTTGTTGTCTTAAGTGGCTGAGCTTTGGGAGTTATTTGTTACTGCAGCACAACCTAGTCTGTCCTGACTTCTATCCTTTGAAGACGGTGATCAGAAACGCAATATGCCAAAACGTTAATAATCCCAAACCTGATCGTCCCTCTTCCCACACTGGCCACCTGTGTCTCCTCTGCCACAAGAGCCTCAAGGATCCTCCAGCTTAGTTTTAACTTCCCGGAATGAGGCTGATAAGCAAAGCCTAATGCGATGATAAACATGAAATTATGTTTAATCACGAAGCAGACACAAAGAACGGGATAGGAATGCTTTGTTTAAAACTTGTTATATCCAGTACTACAGAAGAAACTGAGAACACTTACTAAGCACCTGCGGGGTGCCTATGTACTTTCTACACATTACCTAATCCGATCTTAATAATAACTGGTAAGATAGCTATCATTTATCTGCTCTACAGAGAAGACGACGAGAGACGAGAGGTTGACTAACCTGCCCATGGTCAGCGACTAAAAAATATGGCACCGAGTGACTCGGTTACTCTTCAGTGCTTATTCCCTCAGTGGAGGAATACCTAGTCTGTGGTTTTATTCAACAGGCTGTAGGACACAAGTCAGGACTATATAGTTTGCTGTCAAACCAGATTGGGTTCAAAGCCCGGTTTTTACCCCTTACTGTGTGGCCTTGTTCAAGGCACTTAACCTCTCTGAAGATCAGATTTCCCAACACTAAAACTAAGAAATAGTATCCACCCCATAGGGCGGTTATAAGGTCTAAACAATGTTGATGCTTTGCCCACTGCCTGGCACACAAAAACACTCAAATATTAATACTCCTTAACAAAGCCTATATGGGAAAGACTGGATCTAATACTCCTGTATAAGGTTTTGGAAATTTATTATTTCATTATAGCAGTGAAGAATTGGAAGGAGGCTACAATTAACTTCAGTGTTTTACACCTGGTAAGGCCTTGTGTGGGTACTGCACAAAATTATTTGCAATGTTGTTGTTTTTTTTAACTGCATGGGGAAGAATACGAAGTATGACGGCAAAATACCATCACAGGGCTAAATGATCTATAAAAGATACGGTTCCTCAACTCTCTGCATTAAATACATCCACCATCCGATTCACGAAGCTTGATTCAATAGAGAATTCCAAGCCGTTAGAGACAAATTGCGCGAATACTTAACTAAAAGCTTTTAAATGGTCATGATATCTGGAAGTTTTTAAAGCGTGAACTCCGAATGTAATACAATCACGTGACCCCGAATCAGGAGCCTAAATATAAAATATGCAAATTCCCAATCAGTAACAGCTCTTGGCTACCCGGTTCCCTACCTACCCACTGTCCCTAGCTGTCCATCCCATGTTTAAACCCTTGTGGGGGGGGGGGGGGCGGGGAAGTGAGTATAGGGAAAGACAGCGGCACTGGAGCGACTAGGACGAGTAATAAACCGTTCCTTTGCAGGAAAGAAATAAATACTACATGGAGCAAAACCATGACAGGATCAAAAAGCGTAAAGACAGTTGCAAGGAGAAAAAACATGAATGAATGTGGAGGGCGGAGCCTGGGAAAACCCCTCTGCAACGCTGCACTGAACAAAGCGCTTCGCATGCCAGGAGGAGGGGGAATGGAAGTGCCAGCTCAGGAAGGAGCCCGGAGTGGATGCGGAGAGCATGAGGAGGAGGAGGAGGAGGAGGAGGAGGAGGAGGAGGAGGAGGGGGAGGAGGACGGGAGGAGGCGAGCGCGGCAGCCCTGAGACTCCTCCTCGCCGCCGGCTCCGCCACCGCCCCCTCCCCTCTCCAGCAACTCCGTCCCCAGCCCGACCCCAAGGCGAGCCAGAGCCGACCCGCGCCCAAACCCACCGCCCACTTCCCAACTGCTGCAGGCGCGTACTCCCAACCCGGAAAGAAACTACCCAGGTGGCTGGGAGTAAACAGGCACTTAGAGCAAAGAACGAAAGGAAAAGAAAGCCACAAAGCCGGGAGGTTGGGAAGCCGAGGCCTGGTCTCCCTCACCCCCCACCCTCTTGCAAAATGCGTCTGAGGCTGGAACGCGGGGTGGGGAAGCTGAGTCCTTCCGTACCTGCTCGCCTCCCAGGACCGCAGCTCGGGCCGCTCGCGCGCTGCGAGGGCGCCCAGAAGTGGCAAGTGTCTCCCGCACGCAGCCATCCCCTCTGCAAGGTCGGCGGTTGCACACACACGCACGCACACACACACACACACACACACGCGCGCCCGCACGCCCCCCGCCCGCGGAGGGGGAAGTGGTCCTGCCCTCCCCCCCCCCCCCCCCGCCTCCCGCCGCCCTCCCAGCTGCAGCGCCCCCGCCGCGGAGCCCGCGCCGAACCTGCTGCCAGGACGCCCGGCGGAGCCGCTGCCGCTGCAGCCGGCCCTGGAGCTGCGCTGCTGATGGCGGCGGCCGCAGCTCGGAATCTCCGCGACCCCCGCGCGGCGGCGGCGGCGGCGGCAGCGGCGGCGGCGCCCGGGATCCCTCCTTCACTTGACAACCTCAAACACAAACATAGCCTCCTCCCGCCGCTGCTCCCGGCCCCCAGGCTCCGGCCCCCTCCCCGCCGCCGCCGCCGCCGCCCCAGCAGCAGCCACACTAGAGGCCGGCGACTGGCACTCACACCACCCAGCGCTGAAATATTAAACAGGGGAGCCGGCCGGGGGGCGGGGGGGGGAGCGCGGGGCGCGCGGGCGGGGGCCGCAGGCGCCGGGCGGGGGAGGCGGCCGCGCTCGCCGGCGCCCCGGGCCGCGGCATGACCGCCGCCGCCGGGAAGGGGGCAGCGGGGGGCCGGGCGGCGAGGCTGGGCGAGCGGCCCCCGGGTCCGTGGAGCCCGGGGCGCGGAGGGCGGGCGCGGGCTTTACCTCTCCCCGGGGCAGAGTAGGGCACGTTTAGCGTCTTTAGGGGCGACGGGAGGTGCGCGGGCCGGGCGGCGCGGGGGAGGGAGGGCGAAGGTCCGAGGCTTTCCCGCGGGTGGGCGGGGCGGCAGGGGATCCCCGGGGGCGGGAGGCGGGGAGGCCGCGAGCTGAGCCGCGCGGGCGGGGGAGGGGGCGTCCCCCAGCGAGGGCTGAGGCTGGGGCTCGACGGGGGAGGGGCGAGGGGGGTTCACTACCGGCGCAGAGGCCCGAGTGGACAGGCGCGGCCGGCGGCCCTGCGCAGGCTGGGAGTGGGGTGGGTGCCCCGGTCGGGGCTCGCGTGGAGCCCAGAGCCCCGGGTCTCCCCGGCGGGGCGGGCCCGGGACCGCACCTCCCCCCGGTCGCCCGCCCGCGGCTCCGCCCAGCCCGGCCGCCGCGGGGACGAGGTGGGGGTGCCGGAGGAGGCGGCGGCGCGGCCCGAGGGGGGGAGGGGCGGGGTTAGGGACGCGAGGGGCGGGAGCCCGGGGTCGCGTTGGCTCGGGGACTGGCGCCCGGCGGGGGCAGAGGGGCGGGCCCAGCCGGTCACGCGGCCCGGGGAAGGCCTGGCCGGGTCGCGCAGTTGGGGGCGGTTGGTCGGGGAAGAGGGGCGGGGACGGGCGGGGCGGTAGTTTCTCTTTACTGTCTCTTTACTTTCTAAAGCAGGATGTGGGCCGGCCCAGTGACGTCATGGGGTCTCCCAGTCCCGCCCCCCGCCCGGGCCGAATGGGGGAGGGGAAAGGAGAAGGGAGGGCGGGGGGGGGGGGGGGGACCCCCAAGGGGGTTTCCTCAGCAACGCGTGGAGGGAAGGGGAAAGTCATTGTGAAACTTGAAACTCATTAACTTTGAAAAACAACTTAAAAAAAAAAAAAACAGGGAGGGGGGCGGGGTGTTGGTTTGGAGGATGGAAGGGGACATATTATTAACCCTGAACTGAAACCACTTCTTGGTGGCGGATGTTCTATTAAAAGATTGAGGGAAGCCAAGGTTATTCCAGAGGCCGCTCCAAAGCCCGCTGGTGGTTCCCAGAGCCCGGGCTGCCAGCGAGGTTAACCCTTACCGGTCCGCCTGACAGCTTGGGTCAGGGAGGGGAGGGGTCTTTGGGGTCAGAAAAGGAGGTTTGGTGCTGGGCAGCCGACTAGGCTCCTAGGACGCTGAGGAGGAGAGGGGGAAGAGGGAGTAATTACCATAAACCAGAGTTTGACCCTTGCTGCTAGAAAGCAGTAGAGGAAGCAAGGAGTGGTACTCTATGGAAATAAATCGGGAGGGGCTGGACCAGGGTGTCGAACAAGGTCTTTGGGGTTAGATTACTAAAGAAGGTTAGAAATCTGGGGCTCAGAAATTCCACACGTACGCCTAAAGAAGCAGGCAAAAGTGAACTGGTTTTAGGAGCCGCGTTGAACTTGGGAGGAATAAGGCAAAACAAAAATTTTGATGCATAAAAATTTCTCAGATAAAACCAAACTGCTTTCCCCTTTTAAGGAATAAAAATGCTAAACGACCATACACCCACTATGTGGGCCATCTGTGAAAACTTGAGTTGTTTTGTTCCCTGGGGCTTCCATAAAGACATCTAGGCTTTTCCTGCTAGGGTTGACCCCGAAAATTCCCTGAGGAAATCCTACCTCTAGCCCATTTGAGCTAAAAAAAAAAAAAAAAAAAAAAAAAACTTAATGCACCAGAATGGCAATGATTAAAAATGGAATACTCGGTAAAGGCAAGCTTGTAACCAAAAGTCATGTCACGTAAAGGGGGAAATATATCTGTTAAAAACTAAATTTGGTCATAAGAGCAGAGATCATCCAATAACTGCCTAAATTTGAAATGATGTTTTTTAGCATACTATGCTCCCAACCTTGCAGTGAAATAATGCAATCTTTAAAATTTCCAAGTGATGTAATCATCTCTCTTTTATAAAAGTAGATGCCATCCAATGGATTGCAGTCACAAAAATTAGGTAAAGTCCAACTGGGCATTTGAATAAAAAATAAGCCTTCATTTAAATGTTCAAGTATACCTAATCTGTCCCAAGATAAAGATTAAGGTAACTTGATAATTATTAATTCTGCCTAGTGTCACTTGCTAAATCAAAATGCTAACTGGATGAATATAATTTTAACCCAATAGTTGGTGAATCAATACCAAATACACACTGTGAACACAATGTTTATATGGGATTTGGCACTGTTAGGAGCTTTCTAACAGATTAAATCTGCAATTTGGAGTTACAGACAATTTTGTCATTTCAGCCTGTTAAAGAACTTTTTTTCTTAAATAGACTACTCACAATTTAACTTTCTTGGGCGGCAAATCAATATTAAAACTCTGCTTTGAAATACATGCAATACGGAACAGTTTCGTATTTTCTAGTTTCGAATTTCCTAAATGCAATTTCTCTTCCTAACTCTGCCTGCAGTTCTAACTTCCTAGTTATCAGAACGCAGGCAAAGCCAGCTGAACGGTAAAGTAGCTAGTTTCGGCTTGTTTTGTGGCAAATTAAATACAATTTCTCAAATAGTATCGGAATATGGGGGGGGGGGGTGTTAACCAGAAAATAAATGTGAAGGGTGAACAGCAGTTTGAACTGTCAAAAATTCTGGAACAATGGGGGAGGTGACCATACTCTGGGGGGGGGGGGGGGACAGAGAGAGGGTTCCTACGGCCCCATTTCACTCTGGCTGCAACCCTGCCGGCCGTGTGAACGCTTCTGCAGCCCCCCTCGGGGAGCGGGGTTCAAGTGAGGGCAGTGTCACGGCAGGGCTCTACGCACATTTTCCTCGCTGAGCAGTTTTGGGAGAACACAAGTCCACGCTGCGGCTGGGTCGCGGGACCCAGCCGTCCCGCCGCGTCCACCGAGCCCCGCGCCGCCACCGCCGCCCGCGCCTCCTCCAGCCCCGGTTCCCACGCGGCCGCCCGGCCGGGCCCGGGCCCGGCTCGAGCTCCCCCCTGGCGCGGCCCCGCGGCCCCGGCCCTCCGCCCTGCGCGCGGCCCGGCAGCGCCGCCGCCACGCGGAGATCCCCGAGGTTCCTCCCCGCCGGCCGCCGGGTCACGCCGCCGCCCGTCCCTCCCCTCCGCCCTCCGCCCTCCGCGCGCGCCGGGCTTTCCCGTCCACCGGCCGAATCCCCTCCTCCTCCTCGGGGCGACCCGGCGACAAAACCTTCCCCGCCCGCTCTGCCAACTCTGCCCCACGCCCAGGCTACTGCCAAGCCAGACGCCAGACAAAAGAACCCAGAGAAAACTTACCCGAACTGCAACGCAAAAAGTCTGATCCAAAGCTTCCTGGGTTTAACTTTTAATTTTAAAAACAACAAAAGCAGAAACCAAAAGCCTCCTAGGTTGGAAGTGGGCGTGAGAGGAAATGCTAGGGGGAGGCGCTTCATTCCCTCGGCTGCTTTGCCCCCCCCCCTTTTCTGGCCCCTGCCTGGGGCTTTGATGTTATCTAGTGCACCGCCTACGTTGGTTTATACCGTGGGCTCCGCACCGAGAATGATATACGGGTATTTGGCACTTTCTGTGCCGGTTTGAAGCGAAGGAAGCAGGTGGTCACGGTAAAGGATCCCCACTTCTTCCCCCATGCAGTGAGAAAGGACCCTTTGCCCAGGCTGTCCTTTGTTACCGGGACCGAAATGAACAATCCACCTACCTAGTGATCCTGGAGAGCTGGACCATGTGGTATTTTCTGTTAGACACACGCACGCACACACACACACACACACACACACACACAAAGGCCTTCTAAATTAAATTCCTTTCCCCTCCTCTCTTAGCACAACTTTGAATATTGTACGTTTTCTGAGGCTTTGTTTGCTTTGTAGACCTGTTTTGAAAGTAAATATTATTTCTCTTCTGAGATGGACCCCCAGCCTTGCAGAGACAAGTATATACCTCTGAAGAAAATAATCTCCATAATAACATGCCTTTCGTATCTAGTCTGACAGATCAGAATATGCCCTCACCGTCCCCCTCACATTATGGAAAACTTGGAACTGTTGATTTTATCTTCACTGGACACTAGCAGAAACCAGATATATTTTCACATTAGATGAGCAGTCTCAGGGCCATCACTACTAAGAAAGCATTAATGAAGGGTGTTTTTGTTTTTTTTTTTTAACAGATTAGTAATCAACAAGGTTTGTACTGCCTGCCATGCAGTCCTAACTGTTCATCCACTTAATACCAACACCAAGGTGTGTTCAAGCTTTGCCCTCTGGGAGTTTACAAATTAATGGAGACAAGATAAACACATTAAAAAAAAAATACCTAGAGGGGAAAAAAAGATACAAGAAGAAGCTTATAAACAAAGCCAATTAAAGTTATACAGACTTATTTACATGACTGCTGAGAGCTTTCTGGATTGGGTAGAGGGCAGGATTATCAGAGAAAGTTCCATCCTGAGACTGAGCTCTGAGTAGGATTTTGAAGGCGAGAAAGTTCATGATTTGGCAATGGTATGAGAGCAACATCCTGGGCAAGGGGAATAGCTTGGAGGGGAGAGCGAGTGAACTATGTGTGAGAGTGTTGCTGGCTAGAACAGAAAATCAGAGCAAATGTGAGACATGCAGAGTGGCCACATAAAGGTAGCCTCCAAACCAGGGAAGCTATTAATAACTCTACCCAGATGAGTTAGAGTAGATTTGTTAGCGGCATATATATTACTATAGTAATGGTAGCAGCATGCTGGTGGTGGTAATTGACAGTTATTGAGAGCGTTTATGACTTGCCAGGCTTTCCTGTGTAAACTTATTTAACCCCCACTGTAAACCCATACTACAGGTGAAGGAAGAGAGGCTTAGGAGTGCCAAATACTCTACCTGCAGCCGCAGAGCTAGTAGGTTGTAGATCCATGCTTGGGGCCCAGAGAATATGGAGATGCCTAACAGCTTAATGACGATATTTTGTGAAAACACATTACAAGAGTTCCAGAATGTTCTACATCTGTGGAAAAAGAAGAAAAAGAAATGAAAAAAAAAAAAAGTTCCGTATTTGCAGGGTTTGCGACTCTGGTAGATTGTGTGATGAAAATGGGGGAAGTCGGGATGATGTGATGGACGAAGGCAAGGAGAATGACTAATTTTAACCATGTCTAGGTTTAAGAAGAATGAGTTAATTCACATTTATGCTGCTGTTGATACTATTAACCTTACAGGATACATTATTACAAGAAACCTGGTCTCTAACTTCATTTAAAAGCACCTAGTTCAATGCCAACGAATAAGAGACTTTTGAGTATTATTTGGTGCACTCTCTGTTACAGGGCTGAAAGAAGGCCAGAAATGACCGATGGAAGTGATTCTTGCAGTTCCTAAAACGATGCCTCATAAACTACGTCTGCAAGTGGCTTACTGACGAGCACTGGAAACAGGGATTGGTGGGGTGCCTGGGTGGTTCGCTCAGTTAAGCGTCCAATTTCCGCTCAGGTCACGCTCTCTCGGTTCCTGAGTTGGAGCCCTGAGTCAGGCTCTGTGCTGAGGGCTCAGAGCCTGGAACCTGCTTCAGATTCTGTGTCTGCCTCTCTCTCTGGCCCTCCCCTGCTCCTGCTCTGCCTCTCTTTCTCTCAAAAATAAGCAAGCATTTAAAAAAAAGAAAAAAAACAAAAGAAAAAAGAAAGCGGCGATGGCATTTCACCTTATCTGTGATCTGAATAATTCAACTTTATCCATGATCTAACGATGTGGAAGCAAGCGAGTGCAATCTGAGACGTTGTATTCGTCGGCTCGGGCTGCTATACCAAAGACTGGGGGACTCCAACAATAGAAGTTTATTTCCTCACAGATCTGGATGCTGAAATTCCAAGATCAAGGGTCACCTGATGTGGTTTCTGGTGAGACCTCCCTTCGTGGCTTGTAGCCCACGAGCCCCCTCTGCGCTGAGCTTCTTCCGTGTGCGCCTAGAGAGAGCCAGTGAGCGCTCGCTCTAGGGTCTCAGACCAACCCTAATCCTACAGAATCAGGGCCCCATACTTATGACTTCATTTAACTCACCTCCCGAAGATCCTATTTCCAGATACAGTCACACTGAAGGGAAGGCTTTACCAGATGAACTTGGAGGTGTGGGGGGGGGGGGGGGCACATTGCAACCCTGAGCAGACACCGGGACTATCTTTACACGAATCCATACAGACCTGGAAAAGAGTCTTGTCAGGGCCTTGAGGATGAAATAAGTAAGGTGGGCTTTGGGTTCATGCCTGGGCTCCACTCAGAGAGGTCACTGGTGACTGTGGGAAAGGTTGCTCTCATCTCTTTAAGTTCTAGTACCTTCCTCCTAGGGGTGAAGGCAGGATTGAGTGAAATAGTAGAGTCTCCTATTTCCAGAAGAATTACTCCTAAGTACCTCTTAAAACAGTGCTGTGTACTCCACTTTTTAACATTTCTAGCAAGACGGTTTCAAACCTCCTGTGGAAAGCTGTTTTTGTATACACATTTACTGTATTATAAATAAAGGCCATTTTACTGACTGCGAAAGGATCGAAGGGTCTCATCTTGCCCATTGTGTCCACAATCGGAACACATGTAAATTAAGCATTCTCTACCTCTGTCTACCTAAAGTGTGGGTACCCCTTCCCCTACCCCATACTCTCTGTCTTATCACTGCATTCATCTCCTTTATAACATCCAGCATTCTGGAATTATCTTATGGATTCACTTGTCTGTTATCGCTTAACCCTCAAGTAGAATATGAGGGCCACGAGTGAAGGGGGCTTGATTTCTTCCCCACTGAATCCCCAGCACCTGGAACGGTGTCGCAATAAATGTCTGTTGAAGGGCGCTTGCGTGGCTCAGTGGGTTAAGCAACGGACTCTTGGTTTCCACTTAGATCATGATCTCAAGGTCCGCTTTGTGAGTTTGAGCCTCTGCGTGGGGTTCAGCGCTGACAGCGTGGAGCCTGTTTGGGATTTTTCTCTCTCCCTCTCTCTCTGTCCCTCCCCCACTCCCACTGTCTCTGTCTCTCTCAAAATAAACTTAAAATAAATAAATAAATAAATAAATAAATAAATAAATAAATAAATAAATAAATGTTGTTGCATAGCAACTTCTTTCCACCCGTGTGCAATCCCGCCAGTTACTTTCAGATCCCGCTTTATTGGCGGCAAGACCCACTCTCAAGACGGCCCCAAACTAATAGTTTGTGGTACTGAGTCCTGCTCATCTGTCGGTTTAGTTACCAAGATTTTCATGCCAGCTTCACTGTGTTCTTACTTCTGTATTTTCATTGAAACAACTTGGAATGTTTGAATTTCTGGACCCGATGTCATATAATCCGGTTACAAGGGATCTGCTTATTTTGTAGCTGGGGAATGGAAATACAAAGTGGCCATGTGTACCTACAACATTGTCAAGCTGGTTCCTGGCAGAGCTTGACTGGAGAACCCCAGTCGATCCTTCTTTCTTTCCGCACCCAAATCCTTCTCCTTTTCTATCCTAACCCCGATTCTCATCCCCCAGCAACTCCATTGCCTTTGCTGGCTCTCACTCGTCATTCCCAGATTTAAAATAAAAATTTAAAAAAAAAAAAGGCTTCTCATTTGGTACAGTTTTGGTTGAGGTTTCGTGGCTTAAGCCTTTTATGTTGAAAGGAAGGAAGGGAAGGAAGGAGAGACAGAAAGAAATAGGTGTGTATGTTTATAAAAGTAAGAAAAATACGGCACAGCAAGGGATCCATAGGGAAAGTTATTCACTGAGGGCTCCTGGCTAATTCAGTCCATATTCCATACCTTTTCTTTCTGGGTTGCTGTAACTGTGGGGTTAAAGAGGGCACAAAATCAGGCACATTCTTAGAAATGGGGGTTGGGAGATAACTTCTTGGTAATAACCCTGCTGCCTTGGACAGAATTCCCCAGTTCCAGAATCTACTCCCAATAACAGCATGTATTAAACATTTACAGAGAAAGGCAATCTGGTGATTAGAAGCCTGGACTGCATCCCAGCTCTGCCAGAAGCGCGATCTTGGGCAACTTACTTGAACTTCCTGTGCCTCAGTTTACTCCTCTGTAAAGTGGATGTAATTGGAATCTTCATAGAATTATTGTGAGAATTGGGGGCGCCTGGATGGCTCAGTCAGTTAAGCATCCGACTCTTAGTTTTGGCTCAGGTCATGATCTCATGATTTCATGGCTTCAGGCCCCGCATCAGGCTCTGTGCTGACAGTGCAGAGCCTGCTTGGTATGCTCTCTCTCCCTCTCTCTCTCCCCTTCCCCCGCTCACGTTGTCTCTGTCTCTCTCAAAATAAATAAATAAAACTTAAAAGAAAGAAAGAATTATTGTGAGCATAGATGAAGGGCACTCGGTTGGCTCAGTTAGAAGAACATGCAACTCTTGATCTCGGGGTCATGAGTTCGAGCCCAACATTGACTGTTGAGATTACTTCAATAAAGCTTAAGAGAGAGAGAGAGAGAGAGAGTAGAGGAGCTGGTATTTCTAAAGCCCTTAGTGCCTGTCACCCAGTTATAACTGCAGCATATATATATATAAGTGTTGACAAATTCCTTATTGCATCTCCCACACTCTGCTGAGTGTGTTTAACATTTATTACCTTTCCTATGTTGAAATAAGTCTGTGGACATGGGAGAGACATGATAACTAAGTCCAACATGGTGGCTAGGATGGAATCCTGGGATAAAAAGAAGACGTCAGTGGAGAAACTTGGTGGCATCCAAATAAGGTCTGGAGTTAACAGCAATGTACTCTCATTTTTTAAATATTTATTTTATTTTTGAGAGAAAGAGAGAGAGGGAGGGAGAGGCAGAAAGAGAGGGAGACAAGAGGATCTGAAACGGGCTCTTCACTGGCAGCGGCCAGCCCGATGCAGGGCTCGAACTCGTGAACCTCACCTGAGCCAAATCATGACCAGAGCCGAAGATGGGCACAACGGACTGAGCCACCCAGGTGCCCCTGTACTCTCATTTTTGACAAACGTATCACGGTCATGTAAGGTGTTAACAACGGAGGAAACTGGCTGAGGATGTGTGGGAGCTCTCTATATAATCTTTGCCTATTTTCTGTAAATCTAAAATATTCCGAAGCAAAGTTCATTTAACCAAAACAATAACTCGCTTATTACAAGTACTGTTGTTATCCACATGTTACTGAAAAAAGGAAGTAGGGTTTACAGAGGTTAAGTAACATGTCCAAATACAACCACGGATGGCCTCACAAGGACCCTCACTGCCTGCAGAAAAGATCACATCCTGAACGTCGAGACCTCCCCCGCCACCTCCCTGTCTTCCCTTTGCTCGCTTATCTGCAGCAGCATGGAATCTGGGGACACGGGGGGGGACAGCCACAAAAATATACTTGATATTTTCGTAACTGTACTTTGTAATTCAGGCTTAAATATACACATCATATTTACGTACGTATGCTGTATATTATATATAATCTCTAGCAATTTTTCATTTTGATAAGGGTCATGTCTATAATTGTGGGATTTCAGCATCGGCACAGAAGTACACTAGGTGTGTAAACCAGGTTACAGGACAGGATTCAACGGCACATTAAGAGAATGTCGCATTTCCCATCTAAATCACTGGTTATACGTAGCCTTTTCTTTCTGTAAATAGACTGCTGACCCCACAACTCCACTCCCAGCTTTACAAGTGCCCTCTTTCTCCAAACACAGCTTCATTCCCAATGTTTACTTCCTACACTAATGTCTCTGTTACCCCAGATCTGACCAGGTCCCAAACTCACCAGCTTCTGGCTTTTTTTTTTTTAATTTTTTTAACGTTTATTTATTTTTGAGACAGAGAGAGACAGAGCATGAACAGGGGAGGGTCAGAGAGAGAGGGAGACACAGAATCTGAAACAGGCTCCAGGCTCCGAGCGGTCAGCACAGAGCCCGACGCGGGGCTCGAACTCACGGACTGTGAGATCATGACCTGAGCCGAAGTCGGATGCTGAACCGACCAAGCCACCCAGGCGCCCCACTTATGGCTTTTTAAATACGTCGTTGGGCTCTCAGAAGTTTTCTCTAGATACCTGTTCACTGAATGAAATTTTGCAATTAAATTGCTTCTAGTAAACAACCCTTAAACCCATGATTTTTTTCCTTCCCTCCACTCAGGGCCGTACTATTCTGTACTGTTTCATTTAAGTTTCTGTTGGCGAGAGCTCATGGTTTAATTTATGATTTTGAGGTTATCGGTTATCTCGTTTTCTTGGTGGTTCCTTTTATGCCAAGATGTCTCTGGGCATCAGTGTAAAGGAACTCAAGAATCGAGAGTCAAAGTCCAAATGGGGGCAAACTGGAGAAAGAGCAACAGACAACGAACTTAATAGAAACGAAGGAAAACGAAACTAATATTAATATACAAGTAAGAGATAAGTAAGTGAATGAAAGATAAGAATAAGCCACGAATAATAGGACAATAACGGCTCACGGTAAACTTTAACATGTTTTGAGTGCCTTGTAAATTGCAACTATTTTCATTTTTGTAAGAGGACACAGAGATTCGTTTACAGTACATAACTGGATATGCAACAAGGATTATAATAAGGCATCTAAATAAGGCTATATATGTGTGTGTGTGTGTGTGTGTGTGCATAGCAAAAATCAGCTAACCAGATGGCTGTCTAACCTAAAGACAGCGTCGATATTATTTGTGAGATTTTTTTTTCCGTTAATGGATTTTGCACAGGAGGTTTTGTAATTATAAAAAATATTGATACAAGCAGGAAATCTTGCCTTGGCACAGTCGTGCTGTGTGGTGCTTAGAACAGGAGGAACAGGACACACACATTTATCTTCTGCTTTGCTCCTTGTACAACTGTCGTTCCCAACTGTTGTGGAACCTTCTGGTTGCAAAATTCCAGCCCTCACATAGTAACAAGAGAGTCAAAACAGTCCCTCCCTCCCGAGCTCTAATCACACAACAGTTTCGTAACCATGTTCTCTCAGAAAGTTCCATAGTCCACCCCTCTGGAACAAAATGAAATGATTTCCAGAAAGGTAAATCAGACAGTTCTCTGACAGTAACTCTTCTCTTACTTGTCTTGTTCTAAAAGCATAGTTTCTATTACCCTGCAGTCCAAGTGGGGGAAGGAATGTGGTTAGCTTCGGAATACGTTTCAAAAATATTTTTTAGCAGTCTCAATAACCATTTCTCTTAAGCATATGTTCTAAGCAACTGATGATCTTGTATCCATTCTGATACCACTAAAACAAATGCACACAATTTTTTTCACTCAGACCTCTAATGAGATTTCTTATCAAGAAATTTTTTATGTCCATATTTAGGAAAAAAAAAAAAAAGGATTGTCCCAAACAAATGAGTATTCAAAAAAGTTTTCGAACATCAGTTCTTTTATGACGTGACCTGTGATTCATATTCCCAAAAGGCCAAGCTGTTATTCTGCAAAAAAAAAAAAAATCACCAGAAACTATTTGTGTCTGTTCTCACAAACTCAAAGAAAGCCAGAATAAATTTGGGCAACACTTAAATAAGAAATTCTAGGATGGTGCAGAAATATCAGCAAGTGACTCAATAGTATGGATTTCTTACTACTCCGATTTCCTTGAAGCTTGCCCGATTTTTCTGGTAACGTAAAACATATGACGGTGTTGAGGTACCATGATGGAACACTGACCAGTTGTGTGGCAGATAAGTCCAAGGAAACATTCTTCTGGGTTAAACTAAAGATCCTGCGTGGGGGTGGGGAGGGTGGGGAAAGAAACGATCCTGTTTCTCATCGTGGCCAAATTACACCTCAGATACATTGCTAATTAGCAAGCTGAGATCCATGCGCTAAAATACTAAGGAACAATTTATAGTATCCTCATCTGTAAAATGGGGTGATAGCCATGACATGTTTTCTAGGGATGCTTGACAGAAGAACAATGAGAGCCTGTTAAGTCCTCTGCATGTATCTACTTCTATAAAACTACCGAAGTAGCTCTTTCTCTTATCCATTCACTATGTGCAATGTCCCCTTTATGCTGTCCTTCGGTATCTCCTCATTATACTTCCTCTCCGTCTTCACTTCCACTGTGACCGGATCCTTTTAAGCAAAGATTTATTTCCATACTGGTAACTATTTTCCATTCTGCTGCTCTATTTTCTTTCTCTTCTTTGCTTCTGAATTTGAAGGTGAATGGTTTGTTCTTAAACCCAGAACAGTATTATTTTTAGGTGCTATGAAGTCCGTGAATTGGATACCTGTCCTTTTTCTTCTAGTTTGCGCTGCCCTGACACCTGGGTTTTTGACTATACATTCTCTAATGAAAATCAGATTAGCTCTTTACAACTACCCATAGCCTGCGATTTTGACATCATTTCCAACCACGTTTTTCCAATTCCCTCAATTTTTTTCTTTTTTTTTTTTTTTACCAACAACCCCCTGTTTTCCCAGCACCAACATTTAGAAGACTTGGGATTTCATTAATATTACCCTAAGATGTAGAGGTCAATGTCATAGATCTAAAAATATTTTCCTCACCCTTCTTCAAAAGATTGCTAAAGATGAAAAGCAAGCACGCTCTATATTACATTAAATAAAAAGCTGCTCAGTAGTAGGTTAATCCAGTGGTACTCCATTGTTGCCAATATTAACATTGGAGGGTGTCTGGAGAGAGAACACAGTTGTCCACCAATGCATCAACTTGGAAAAGATAGGGCTACAGTCCAAACATTCCTAGCTTCTCTTAATCAGGCACGCCACCCTAATTATCTCCTAAAAATAATGCTTTGAGTGTGTAACTCTCTTACTGAAGAAAGCAAGCAGCCCACTGCTAACTACAAGATGAAGTCCATATTCCCTAGCTGCTTTCAAATCGCAGTGTGATCCAAGCATACATTTTCACCGTTACTGTTAGCTGCCTCCCCAAATAAAGTCCTCACGGTCAGCTGAATGGATCCACTTACTGTTTCTGCAAAAAGCGTCCATGTTTCCAATCATTGTCATCACACGGCATGCCTGCCTTCCTCCTCTTTGCTCATCCAAACCCTACCAGTTCTCTAAGATCTAGTTAAATTGTCCCTTTTCTGTGACCATTTCATGAAGCGGTCCAACGGGCTCACAGAAAATTGGCATACTCTCAATCAGATAGGTTATCATGCCTGAAACTTTAAGTGCTATTATTGTTTTACTCTTTCTAGGTCTCTATTTCCTGGTCTAAACTGTTAGGAATAGAAAACTCTATCTTATTATGCTCTATAGCCCTCTCTTTAGTCTTCGTCATTAATCAAAATTAATTAACAGCTAACTCTGGGTGTTATCCATAACATCTTTGCAAGGATATGAGATCTATAGGCTATTTTACCTGTTTTTTTTTCCTTTTTGATGAAAAACACAGTTAAGTATACCTTTCATCACTAACACTGACATCTCATTGAATTTTAGTTTCTGTTTGTAAAGTGACTCTGTTGGACTAGCTCACTATAGTCTATTGTAGAGTAAAGAATCTATGATTTTGTTGGTTCTTCTTCCAAGGCTGGTGAATTTTCTAATCAGGTACATTGTGGTGATGTAAACTTTAATCACGGGCCTCACCTATTTTAGATGTTCTTTGACACGTTCTCATACTATGGGCTCCTTCAGTTTTTTTCATTATGACCTTCAGGTGGCATTGTCCAAATTGCACAGCATTTCCGTATAGACAAACCTTCGACAATCCTCAGTTACAACATTTAGATTATGTATTCCAGGCTCCCTCCAATCCACGATGACAGGCAAGATGTAGTGGCATTCATGGTACAATATTGATTTGAAAACAAAATTAATCTGTGCATTTGGCCCCTTCCTTCGGTACTATATAATTTTGTTATACCTGTAAGAATTATGTGATCATTTCTACCAATCTTACCGCATTTCAGTAAAAATTAAAATTGAAACAATCTCTTCTCATATTATTTCTCTTAGAGAATATTGAGCTATAGAGACTACCGGTTGGAAAATTTCCTAAAGGTAATACAAACATACAAAAAAAAAAAATCTTTTCTATGATTGCTTTGAAGTCCTGGTGAGAAGCAGTAACACACATGCAAGATCTAAATGTTCATTTCATCCCTTGTGAGTTTTCCTCAACTTAAATGTTAAAACATCAAAACTATCTTAGAGGTGATATAATTAAAATGGTAGATTATGGGACGCGTGGGTGGCTCAGACAGTTAAGTGTTCAACTGTTGGTTTCAGCTCAGGTCATGATCTCATGGCTTCTTGGGTTTGAGCAACACATCAGGCTCTGTGCTGGTAGCTTGGGATTCTCTCTCCCTCTCGATGCCCTTCCCCACTTGTGCTGTGTCTGTCTCTCTCAAAAATAAATAAATAAATAAATAAATAAATAAATAAATAAATAAATAATAAAAACTTTAAAAAAATTTCCCAGCGCTCCTATAAGGTGCTAATATTATGTGTATATTTTAAAAAGATAGATTAAATGCTGTGGGTCCCCTAAAACTGTACAACACGAGGAAGGGAACACTCGTGTAAACTATGGAATTTAATTAATAATAACATATCAACATTGGTCCATTAATTGTAACACAGGTACCATACCAAGGCAAGGAGGAGGAGTAGTGCTCTGGTAAAACTAAAACTACTCTTAAAAAATAAAATCTATTAGGGATGCCTGGGTGGCTCAGTCGGTTGAGCCTCTGACTTCGGCTCGGGTCATGATCTCGCATTTGACAAGTTCGAGCCCTGCGGCGGGCTCTATGCTGACCGCTCAGAGCCTGGAGCCTGCTTCGGATTCTGTGTCTCCCTCTCTCTCTACCTCTCCCCCGCTCATGTTCTGTCTCTCTCTGTCTCAAAAATAAATAAACATGAAAAGAGTTAAAAAAAAAATCTATTAGGGATGCCTAGGTGGCTTAGTGGGTTGAGCATCTGACTTTAGCTCAGGTCATCATGGTCTGTGAGTTCAAGCCCTGTGTCCGGCTCTGTGCTGACAGCTCAGAGCCTGGATCCTGCTGCAGATTCTGTGTCTCCCTCTCTCTGCCCCTCCCCACCCCCCATGCTCTGTCTTTCTCTCAAAAATAAATACACATAAAGATTGTTAAAAAATAATGAAATCTATTAATTTCTTTAAAAGCTATGGGTTCTAGTTAATGTCATATATAATAAACCTCTGATGAAACTGTCCCTTTTATCCTCTTGTCATTTATCCTGTGATATCTTTAAAGATAGGGTAGTCTAGGGGCGCCTGGGTGGCTCAGTCGGTTGAGTGGCCGACTTCGGCTCAGGTCATGATCTCGGGGTCCGTGAGTTCGAGCCCCATGTCGGGCTCTGTGCTGACCGCTCAGAGCCTGGAGCCTGTTTCAGATTCTGTGTCTCCCTCTCTCTGACCCTCCCCTGTTCATGCTCTGTCTCTCCCTGTCTCAAAAATAAATAAAACGTTAAAAAAAAAATTAAAAAAAAAAAAAGAAAAGATAGGGTAGTCTACTTTTTTCTGTCTTATTATCTTATCCAGTGCTTTACATTTTGCTCTCACTTGAGATCCTGAAAGGCCTCTTCTCCAGAGATAATTTCTCTCTCTCTCTTCTTTTTTTTGCAAATCTTTTGAAACTTAAGCATTTTACTGTAAACTCATCTTCCTTTAATTTGATGATAGTATTTTAAGAATAAGTTAACATTAAGCACCCCTGCTTTCAAACATCTCCTAGCAAGAGATGATTAACTATGGAAGCACTGGAAAGTAGGAAAGATAGCAGTAAGATTCTTGGACAACCATAAAATTCTAACTTCAGTATATTTAATACCTAATTAGTATTAGATGATCTGTTTAAAAATTTCTCTTCCCACCCAATTGTTAGGAAGTTGTGCTTGTGCACCATAAGCACATGCATTGTATAATACCAACCCAAATGATATCTTGGATAGTATCTTGGGCAATATCTTGACTTTATCTCTGACTTGTGAAGCTTCAACTTTCTTGCTGACCAAGGAACTATTCAAGAAAAAACGCCTATTTCATAACTTCAAGAGAATGATTTCCTCCCACCAGTGAGCAAATATGATTGAAATTTTTATAATAGGAGACAAAAACCTACTTGCCCCGTCATTTGGGCAAGTTATTTCTTTCTCACCTTCAGTGTTCTTATTCTGTGATATGGTGATTGCGTATGAAGACCAATGAGATCAGGGCGCCTGGGGGCCTGAGGCAGCTGAGTGCCCTTGAGTCTTGGTTTTGGCTCAGGTCATGATCTCAGAGTTATGGGATCAAGACCCAAGTTGGGCTCTGCACTGAACATGGAGCCTGCTGAAGATTCTTCCTTTCTCTCCCTCTGCCCCCTCCTCCACTCGAGCTATAAATAAATAAATAAATAAATAAATAAATAAATAAATAAAGACTAGTGAGATCATGTTTTTATTTTTATTTACTTATTTTTAAAACCAGAGCTTTTTTATCTTTAAAAAAAAATTCCTAATGTTTATTTTTGAGAGAGAGAGAGACCTCGTGTGAGCGGGGGAGGGGCAGAGAGAGAGGGAGACACAGAATCCGAAGAAGGATCCAGGCTCTGAGCTGTCAGCACAGAGCCCATGACACAGGGCTTGAACTCAACAAACCCTGAGATCATGACCTGAGCCGAAGTCAGATGTTTAACTAACTGAGCCACCCAGGCACCCCTGTTTTGTTTTTTGTTTTTGTTTTTGTTGTTTTTGTTTTTGTTTGAGAGAGAGAGAGAGAGAGAGTACAAGCAGAGACAGGGCAGAGAGAGAAGGGGACACAGGATCTGAAGTGGGCTCTGTGCTGATAGCAGAGAGCCCGACTCGGGGCTTGAACCCACGAACCATGAAATCATGACCTGAGCCAAAGTCAGACATTTAACCTACTGAGCCTCCCAGGCACCCCTGAGATCATATTAAAAAAAGAAAAAAAGAAAAGAAAAACACACAACTGTTCCAAAAACATACTATGTTGAATAAACCGTAGCTGCAATATATTAATATTTTGCTTTGGTCTCAGCGAGCTCGTGTATATTTACACTTGATGGTGCTTCTCATAGTTGGGTCTCTATCTCTGCCCTTTTGACCGGAAACCTGTCTGCTACTTTCAAACTCCTAACTCCTCCCCCGACCCACCGACTTAACCTCGCTTTTAGCAGAAGTCCTTGACTAGCTCCTGGAGAAAGTTAAGGCTATTAAAACAAGACATGCTTACCCCTGTTGCCACAATTTCTTTGCTACTGCACCTCTGCCCTTCCACTCCCCTCCTCTTGAGGAAGTGGAATCCATTCACTTAAAGGCAATGTGCTTCCCCGATACCAACTGGGCCACCCAGGCGCCCCCAGAGATGATGTAGGTTAAATACACCTATTACTTGTCTAGCTCTTCATAGTTCACACAGTGCTGTCTTCGAATCTTGTGAATCATAATGGATTTGTAGCTTCGTTCTCAGATGTGTTTCGTGTCCCCAGTCTTTTGGGTTTTTCTTCTTTTATCCTGTTTATGCTGCCTTCGTGCATTTACATATCCTTGAAAGGTATCTGGTGGGGCGCCTGGGTGGCTCGGTCGGTTAAGCGTCCGACTTCGGCTCAGGTCATGATCGCACGGTCCGTGAGTTCGAGCCCCGCGTCGGGCTCTGTGCTGACCGCTCAGAGCCTGGAGCCTGTTTCAGATTCTGTGTCTCCCTCTCTCTCTGACCCTCCCCTGTTCATGCTCTGTCTCTCTCTGGCTCAAAAATAAATAAACGTTAAAAAAAAAAATTAAAAAAAAAAAAAAAGAGGTATCTGGTACCCTTTAGACAACAGGTAAAGGATTATTTTTAATTCCTAATTTTCCTAATAAAGAAACTGTTATTCATTACAGACTTGTTCCCATGACTTCTCACACTCATTAAATGATAGAGAACAGGATTTAAAGTCAGATTTCCTGACCCCAAACTTGGTATATTTCTACAAAATCACGGCTAGCTTTCACAATAACTAACTGCTCTGTGTTTCTTCCTTTCTACGTTAATGGCCAATGGATATCACTCAGACCTTTATTTTTCATTTCTTGCTGCCTAAATTGGCATCTCTCGTGTTTCCAATCTATCCCGAATTCAGCCATCAAAATTACAACCACGATAATCCTCTCCTCAAATATTTTATTACAGTCTAAACTCTAAGCGCCTTAAATGGCATCACAGCCATCTGTTAACAGCTCCTAACTTAGCTTTCCAATCTTTGCCCAAACAGGGCAAATGTTTTTGAGTATCTATTATGTGCCAGGCAATGTTCTAGATTGTTGAGGCCAAAATGGCAAGTAAGGCACCCAAGATCCCTGCTGTCCTGGAATTAACATCGTCATTCCTTGTCCTGCATTATGTGGAATGATTTGAACCCTCCAAGCTTACTGAAACATTTCCTTTATTCACGATTTTGCTCACGTTAGTACTAGTTACCTTATCTACCTCTTCCTTTGATACTCAATTCAGTTTGTTCCATCCGACAGGCAAATCCCTATCCCATTTCTTTTATATTGTAATATGTAGTTCCTTTGCCTCCATATCCGTCATCTATTCATGTAAACGTGTAAAAACGTGTTTCACGTACCTTTCTTATTTGTTTGCCAACAACATGAGGAAGAAAATCACACTGTAGTCTTCCTGTTTACTTTTTCCATGGTGTCTTACATGATATCTTGCACGGGTAGTCATTTAATAAAATGTTCATTCACAGCTTTACTATATGGATGAATCAAGAAATGGACAGCCACCTGGGTGGCTTAGTCAGTTGAGCGTCCTACTCTTGATTTTGGCTCGGGTCATGATCTCAGGGTCCTGGGATCGAGCCCTGCGTCAGGCCAGGCTCCATGCTGAGCGTGGAGCCTTCTTGTGATTCTCTCCTTCTCTCTCTCTCCCTCTGCCCCTCTCCCCCCACTTGAGCTCTATCTCTCTTAAAAAAAAAAAAAAAAACTTTAAAGAAGACGGGTTTGATCTTTGTGAGATAAGTTATCCACCTTAGTCATATCTCCTGAAATGATTTACTCAAAGCTTTTAAGAGTACATGTTGTAACCTGAAACTAGTTCAAGTTTCGTTTTTAAAAAATTAATGTCCAATTTTTCATGGAAGTTTAATTCTTCTTTTTTTCAACGTTTATTTATTTTTGGGACAGAGAGAGACAGAGCATGAACGGGGGAGGGGCAGAGAGAGAGGGAGACACAGAATCGGAAACAGGCTCCAGGCTCTGAGCCATCAGCCCAGAGCCGGACGCGGGGCTCGAACTCACGGACCGTGAGACCGTGACCTGGCTGAAGTCGGACGCTTAACCGACTGCGCCACCTAGGCGCCCCCGGAAGTTTAAAGAGTCGGGCGGTTTTAATGCCTGCTATGAACGAAAGCTGTTTCTTACCATCTCCATTTTTCCCATGCCCTAGACACAAATATTTTCAGTTCAATGCTTTAATATTTATTGTAAACACATATAACATAATCATGTTGCCAATTTTTGACTTTTCAATTTAGACACTATCTATTGACTTCTAACTCTGAAACAAGTGGCTTTGTGTCTTTCCCATCCCCACGCCTTCTATCCTGAAGTGACAAAAGTTACAAGGCCATCCTCCTAGGTGCCCCATGTAGGTTATAGTTTTGCTTGGCTGAACAGTGTTTATGTGTATATTATCACCTTGACCACATGTATTAGTATGAACACTATTCATAGCTAAACCATATAATGCTTTTTCTTCATTTCTCTGGTGAAAGTAACTGACTGATTTTTATATTTGCTTGGCTCTCCACGTACTTATTAATTCAGTCAAGAATGGGTAAATGCCATCTTAATACATTCAGACTCACTCAATATCGTATTGGTTTGCTCTCTCCTGGAGCGGTTAGACTTGCATTCTGAAGAGTAACCCCTTAGGCTTGACATATCACTGTTTCCATGGGGATCTCTTTCCCACCATTCTGGGGATTGCAGTCTCCTGTTTCTCAGGTGGGACACCATTTCCTGTACCCCATGCTTTCCTCTTGATTTCCTCCCATATTTTGGTGGCGCTTCATCCTCCAGAGGCTTCCTAAGAAAGAGTTCATGGAAAACAAAACAAAACAAAACCCTTGAGACTCGAAACACTCGAGAATGTCTTTATTTTACCTTCACACTTGATTTATACTTTGTCTAGATAAGAATTCTAAGATGGAAGTAACATTTTTCCTCAGAATTTTGAAGGCGTTAGTTTATTGTCTCCTAGCTTCCAGCACTACTATTGAGATATTTCATGCCATTCTTCTTATGAAGTCTCTTCCTTCTAGAAAGCTCGTAGTATATTCTCTTTCTTTCCAGAGTTCTGAAATTCCATAATGATGGATCCTAGTGTAGATTTACCATTATCTCTGGTGCTGGGTTTATTTTGATCTGAAGATTTATGTCTTTCTGTTTGGGAAAGTACTGAGTTCTTCCTTTAGTGATTTTCTGTTGTCCATTTTCTCAGTTCTCTCTTTATGGAACTCCTATCATATGGATGTTGGACTTCCAGAACGTGTCCTCTGTTTTTCTTATCTTTTTCCATTTGCCTTTACTTAGGGACCCCTGGGTTATTATTTTCAGATCTTTTCTTTTAAGCTGGTCAAATTCCATAAAGACTTCCCGTTACTGGCTAGGATGTGTGGGGTGTGTGTGTGTGTGTGTGTGTGTGTGTGTGTGTACCAGTGTTCTTGAATGGAAAGGGCAAAAAATACTGGGAATCTTAGCATTCATTATGTAAGCTCAACCCTTCTGTGCATCTGTCTACAGGAAATGAGTCTCTTCAGTCATCTGCTGGGGTATGTAGTTGGCTTGTTGTGTGGAGTAGGGGAAGGTATCTGGAGGTCTAGCTCTTTTTTAAATGACCCCACTTGTTAAAAATGTTTATTTACTAATTTTGAGAGAGAGAGAATCCCAAGCAGGTTCTACGCTCTCAGTGCAGAGCCCGAAGTGGAACTCAAACTCACAAACCGTGAGATCATGACCCAAACCTAAATCAAGAGTTGGATGCTTAACTGACTGAGCCACCCAGGCACCCCATAAACAACCCCACTTTCAACAGAACTTCCAGAGGTACCGATGATGCCCATTTCTGGATCATTATTTGAAAATGATCCCAAAGTTCAGGCTACTGCTCAGCTTTCCCTGCAGCAGGCTTAGAATTTAGCTTTCCCAAGCCTGCTTCAATTTTCCAAATTTTTGTTACTGTTATCATCACTTTCATTTATCTTGTCTTTGTTGGTTTGTACCTTTTGAAAAAAAAAAAACACATGATTTTCATTTGAGTGGAGGAAATGAGTTAAATGCCAGTGGTTAATCTCCCACCTTTAATGAAATGTCCTAGAGTATCTATTCACGATGGAAAAAGATCCAGATTATTGTTTAATAACGAACTATTTTTGGTACATGATCTTCCATAAAAACAGAACTTGAAGTGTTGTTATTCTTATAATTCGTATTTCCTCGGGGAGGTGGTGGGGGGGGGCGGTGAGGTGGGTAGTGGGACCTGCTAGGCAGTTACCATAAATGAGTACATTAAAAAAAGATCCCCCCAAATTTGAGAACTTTTTTTTAAAAAGCCAAGAACAATTTTGTTTTAAATCTTCAAGTGTCGCCATTAATAGTTTAACAACATGCCCTGATTCTTATTTTCGTTAATCTGTTCCCTGTTTAACTGGGCCTTCTGAGCTTATGGCCTTTCAGCTGGCTGGCATTGCTATTCTAAAATATACCTGTGCCTCTGAGGTTCCCGCAGGTTAGTTTTTGCTGCTGAGGAAACTGCCATTACTCGTGCTGAATTTCAATGACTTCCTGCAGGCAAACACCTGGAGGCAATTACCTGTTCTTGTCTGCCAGCAGACACAAATATGCTTTGGGATAGGAAAACTATATGTCTGATTTTCTTTAAAAAAAAAAAAAAATGAGTCCAGCTCCTTTGCGTAACGTTTTACTTGTGTCTGAATGAGATGCTAGGTTATCCAGCCTCAGAACTTACCCTCTGACCTAGTACGTGTTGAGCAACCCATTTCTTTAGCATAGAATTTCTGAATATGGGAGATTTCCTACTACCCTTCTCCATCTAATGTCAGAACTCATTTTTGCTCTTCCAGGATATGGGTCAGGGACAACGAGTGAAGAAGAAAAATGAGTAGCCTAGATGTTATAAAGAAATGGCAAGACATTAACTTGAGATTCCTTACGAATAGACTCCCCAGTCTGTTACCAGAAGGGAGAATTCCAGGAAGGAGTCAGAGAACATGTGAAACTGTATTCACTCTCTATGTATTTTCAGTTTATTTATTTATTTTTATTTATTTATTTATTTATTTTGAGAGCGCGTGTGAGTGTGTGTGTGTGTGTGTGTGTGCATGAGTGGAGGAGGGGCAGAGAGAAAGTCCCAAGCTGACGGCGCAGAGCCCCACGTGGGGCTCAAACTCATGAACGGTGAGATCATGACCTGAGCCGAAATCAAGAGTTGGATGCTTCACCAACTGAGCCACCCAGGCGCCCTTCACCCTTTATTTTAATATACACATGAACTTAGTAATATCTTATGTATCTAGAGATGATCTCCAAGGATAATCTTGGTGACCACCACTACTTTAACTAAACCATGTAAGTTTTGCCCTTGAATATAAATGTAGATTTCAACTATAGGTGTTAGAAATACCTTCAAAATAGGTTTTAGAGTATTTGAATATATGTTTATGGTTTTGTAGACTGCTACAGTGAGAGTAGATGCTTAAATCATTATGTATGCAAATGGGTCTCCGTGTTTATTCAGTGTAACTTCTAAAGTTTCACTTCTTTCTGAGTTTTTTCTTATTCAGGCAAAACGAAAGATGATTAACGAACTCTGAACTTCCTTTTTTAGCATGACCAAATTTCAAGAAAAATTTCATTCCTTTTTCTCATTCTTCATTCTGTAATCTGTCATTTTTTACACTTAGAGCATTTATTATTATTATTATTATTATTATTATTATTATTCTTTGCTGTTTAGAGGCACAGCTTCCTACAGCCTTTACTCCTTATTTCATAGATATAGTTAATAACAGTTCAGGTCCAAAATACATTTTCTAAATTTTTACCGTACACATTACTAATGCATAGAGTTGCTGTTTTGTTTATCACAGGGCCTTCCTAGAGCTCCTGTGAAGATATATTGTTGGAAGGCAAACCATATTTTCCCATAGTCTCAGTGTTCTAATTAGCTATTGCATTCCCAAATAAGGACTTGACGTTAAATAAATCAAGAATGGGACCACCAATAGGCTGTATGACTGAAACTATGAGCACAACTCTCTTAAATGATTTAAAATACTGCAGTGTTTTTTTGTTCCAAGCCTGGCAGGATTTTAGAACCAGCAGAGATCTTAGAGATCATTGACTTTCACAGGTGAATTTCACAGGTGAAAACATGGACACCAAGACTTCGGCATTCCCTGGTAATACAACTAGCTAGTTATCCACTGTCAGCTTGGTGTTCTCAAACTCCTTGTTGCCTCCTAAATAGAAGATCGGTTGATCCTGACATAAGGTTCCCTCTTCAGTGTCCGGGCTGATGTCCCAATTCTGAGATAGACTCCATTTTCTTCCCACCTCTCACTGGAGTCACTTGTGATGCAAATTCTGTTTTCCCTTGGAGATCAGATGAGGCTCCTTGGATGAAGCATTGACTGATCCTGCTTGCGGATGGCATCCGTCACTTGTGAGGGTGTATTACCAAGATTAAAATACTTGCCTCACTCCCTCCTAGTCGACTTGTTTCCTGAGGAAAGATCCTATATCTGAGTTATTTTGGTTATTTTTACATCCAACTCTTGATTTGGGCTCAGGTCACGACCTCACGGTTTGCGGATCTGAGCCCCACGTTGGGCTCTGTGCTGACAGTGAGGAGACTGCTTGGGATTCTCTCCCTGTCTCTCTGCCCCTCCCCTGCTTGCTCTCTCTCTCTCTCTCAAAATAAATAAATAGACATTTTTTAAAAAGGTGAAAAAAAGAAAAAAAAAAAGCTACTTTTCTCTTGGGATGTCCCCCAGGCCACCTCCTGTCCAAATGAGAACCCAACACTGGCCATTTCTCTTGCTGTTGGCTTGAACAATTCTTTAAACTTCTGTGGTCTCATTTGATCTTTCAGATCACTGACAAGGTATAGCCTCTGCTGGTTCCTTGGTCCAGTTTTATCTCCATATGTACCTTCCTGGGACTTCATGCTATGGGTATTTACAGAGGGCTGGGGGCTTTCTCTGATCGTAGCGCAGTGGCCACAACAGTGTAAAAACAGTCTACTGGCTCTTGGACTTTCTCCTGATTACCACTGTGTTATTTCTAGTTCACACCAAGCCCACGAAGGCTTATTGAGCAGGTAGTACCATGCGGCTTTAGCCAGTTGGTGAAACTCTCCATCCATGTGACTATCTTCTCACCTCACCGATTGCTAGACCTTTTCGGCCACCCAAGAAAAACATGAGAAAATCTAAACTTTTTCTTTCTCCTTTCTTCTGAGTCTAAAACTTTTTGATAGGGACTTATGTCGGTTAACTTTTGATGCATAACAAACTACCCTAAAATGTAATAGCTTAACATAATTATTTAGCGCACAATTACACAGGTTGTCAGTTGGGTGGGCTTATGTATGCAGTTCTTCTGGTCTTGGCTGGGTTCACTTGCATGTATGGTCAGCTATGGGGTTGGCTGGGAGCCGGATGATCTAGGATGGCCTCTGCAGGGACGCCTCATCTCCTCACATGGCCTGTATCCTCCAGCAGGCTAGCTGGGTCTTCGTTTGGCGGTTCCTCCAAATTCGAGGGAAAGAAAAAATGTGCAAGAATTCATGAGCCGTTGGCTTGGAACCGGGACACGACTGCTTGTCAAAGCAAGTCAAAAGGCCAACCTAAATTGAGGAGTAAGAAAATAGACCTCAAATCTCGATAGGAGAAATTGCAAAGTCGTATGGAAAAAGGATGCACATTCAATGACAGAAATAATTGTTTCCAATTTTTATAATTTATCAAATTATACATCTTATAGGTAACTTACAGTTTACCAGAGCAACTCACAAGGCTTCCAACAAAACTTGTCTAGATCACCAATATCGGAAAAATACATTCCTCCATAGGAAGAGCTAATAAGGAAGAGTAAAAATCCAGACATAGGAAAAAACTTGGAAGTTCAGAAAAGGGGATGAATTTGAGATAATAAAGTAAATCCCTCTTTCTCACCAACTTCTTTATTTACAGCAAGAAACAAAAGGCCGTTTTTAAAAATCTCTGGCCTGCATTCTCAGTGTGATCTGAGAATATATCATATCTATTCAAATAAGAGCAGGTAATCATAAAAAGGGAAGTGTCTGAGAATAGGGCAAATTGAATTAAAGTGTTCTAATGTTCTTGCATTGTCCTGAAAGAGAAGACAAGTTATAAGTTAGTATTAGAATTTGATAAGTCAAGAATGCCTGAGCTAATCTCTAGGTTAATCGCTAAAAGAATAATCAAGGAGTGTATTATTTCCAAACTAATAGAGGAAAAGTCAAAGAAAAAGAATAATCAACCCAAAGGAAGTATAAAAAAAATGGAGGGTAGAAACCTAAAGTAGATGGGCAGCTAAGAAATCACTCAATAAGGCAGTGGATTTGAAAGAACGTACTAGTAATTAGATCAAGTGAGACAGACCAAATAATCCAATTAAAAGATAAAGATAGGAGACTGAATAAAAATGGAACTCACAGCTGCTTAGATGAAATACATTTAAGCCATAAGGTTGAAAAAAAGTTAATAGAGAAAGATACACCACATGAACTGTCAACCCAAACAGCTAGTGTCCCCAGAACAATATCGGTCAAATGAAATTTTAAGGCCAAATCTAATCTCTTTACTGGACACGAGTGGCACACTTCAATGGTCACATTCCAACAAACAAGGAGGATCTAAAAAATTTAAATTTACATGTACCTGACACTGCCCCAAAATATGTAAAGCAAAATTGGCAGAACTAGAAGAAAACCAAACAAACCAACAGATCTCTTATCGTCCTCAGAGATTTTAACATGTCTCTCAATATCTGATAGAACTGGTTAAAGCCAACAAGAATATAGAAAATTTGAGCAATACAACCGAAAAATTTCATCTGACGAACACATATGAAACACAGGATCCGACTGCAGTTGGCCCATTTATTTCGATTACATGTGGAACATCTGCAAAACTTGACAATCAGGTGGGCCATAAGGTAAGACCTGAGACATTTGGCTTGAAATCGTGCAATGAAAATTGTCTCTGACTCCGTTCCATTAAATGTAACCACCCCAAAAGATAAACAGAAAGTTTTCGCATGTTTGGAAAACTAAAACATTGAGAATGTGAAGCTACATGACACCTCGATCAACAGAGACATCACACTGAGGATTATAAAATCAAAATAAAATACTATGTATCAAACTTGGGGGATGCAGTTAAAGCTATAATTAGAAAGATCTTGATGGCTTGAAATAAGTTAATTAGAAATAAGATGGGCTGAAATCAGTAAGCTAAACATCCCCTACAGAAGTTAGACTAATGGGGACGCCTGGGCGGCTCAGTCGGTTAAGCATCCGACCTCGGCATAGGTCATGATCTCACATCTGTGAGTTCGAGCCCTGAGTCAGGCCCTGTGCTGACAGCTAGGAGCCTGGAGCCTGCTTTGGATTCTGTGTCTCCCTTTCTCTCTGCTCCTCCCCTGCTTGCACTCTGTCTCTGTCTCTCTCTCTCTCCCCAGAATAAATAAACATTAAAAAAAAAAAAAAAGAAGTTAGACTAATGAATAGTAAGCTAAACAAACAAACAAAAATAATAATAATAATAAAAGGGGGTGTAGTTGGGCAGTGATAAAGTCATAGAGGTCATGAAGAAGATTTGTTTGGTACTTGTGCAAACACAAAGACAGGATCGACTTCTAACCTTCTTTTTTTCTCCAGTGAAGAGGACAGTCACTGCCCACTCTAGGGTTGGAGGGTCTGCTACTTAAAGAATCTTTCCTTGGGAAGACTGGGTGGCTCAGTCGGTTAAGTGTCCGACTTCAGCTCAGGTCATGATCTCACAGTTTGTGCGTTCGAGCCCCACGTTGGGCTCTGTGCTGACAGCTCAGAGCCTGGAGCCTGCTTCCCATTCTGTGTCTCCCTCTCTTTCTCTACCCCTCCCCCGCTCATGCTCTGTCTCTCTCTGTCTCTCGAAAATAAATAAACATTAAAAAATTTTTTTTTCTTAAAGAATCTTTCCTGGAGCAAGCCTGTTTTGCTTAACCTTCAGGGGAAGGACAAGAATCTACTTTTATGGAAGTAGATAAAATATGCCTAGGCTACCCCAAACTCTGTCGATTTCCCCTACTCTGCCCCTTTGTGAATGAATGACGAGGAAAGGTAAATCTTCCTTCCACAAACAGATTTGGGTTGGGACTTGTCACAAGGGTAAATAAAAGCCCTTGGATCCCACTCTGTCTTCTGTAACACTGGATCAGTCATCATTCCTCGCCTTCAGGATTTCATAATGGTTCCCTAATAGCCCAGACCCTAAAGGTCATGGCAGAAGTCCAAAGTTTCAAATTGCTAGATAGTGGCCTGCCTTCCCATGAGCCTCTCCAAATGGAGATAGACTGCAAAGGAGGACTCACAGCAAGCTGGCCTGATCTGGGGGGAGGGAGAGTGAGAGAGGGGGAAATACATAGCAAGCAGCCCATCCCTTGGTCCCATGTCCCTACAGGCTCCATGGTATTCCTTTGAAGGTGTCCTTGTCCCTTCCTGTCCTTACTTTCTCACTGTCACTCTTGAACCCCATTCCAAGACCCTTTCCCTGGAGTTTCCAGTATAATTGCTTTTAAAAAAATGCATTGTTTATCTCTAATGTCATTGGGCCTTCATTTTCAGGTATTTTTTTTATATTGAATTTAACCTTTTGCTAAAAATAAAATTAGAGTGAAATAACAAAAGAAAACGCAGAGCAGATATTAATGATAGAATACAAACATGCTATAAAGAAAATCAGCAAAACTAAATATCCTTTGATTAGGAATAAAGGAGAGAGGGCAGATTTAACCAAGGTCAAGAGCAGAAGAAAAAAAAAGGATAAAATAGTTTAATCCTGAAACATGACAATGACCATGAGACCATTAAGAAAAGCATTACCCCAACCCTTTTGAAAATGTAGAGGAAATGGACAAATTCTTACAGAAAACAGGAAATATACACAAGGAGAAGTAAAACATCTGTGTAGTCCTTTTTCTATTAAAGAAATCAAACTCATAGTCAAAAGCCTTCCCACAAGGAAAACTCTCAAAAACTTAGAAACAAAATGACACTGGTTTTTACCAAACTTTTAGAATAGAGAAAGAGGGAATATTCATGATTTTATGGGACCAAAAGAACCTCAATTAAAAAAACAAATACCCCCTCCCCCCAGAAAAAGAGCAAAACATTACAGGCCAATCTTACTCATGCATGTAGAAAAATACAAATTCATTTTTAAGGAAATTTCTTGTAAAACTGAAGTAGGTTACGTACTTTCCAAATGTTTAGCAGGGAAAAAAAATCACAAAGAAAAGTTGTTCAACAAAAAAATTCTAAGAAAAAAAATCAGTAAATATCAGATGCAAAGCAGAAAGCATAGAAGAAGATGGCAGGAACAAGTGAATATTTATGAACGTCAAGATAAAAATGTGAATGGATTAACCTAATTTGTTAAAAAGAGAAAAAAAGCAAAGATTCTCACATTGGGTAAAAGCTAAAACGTAATCTTTTATTGTTTGCAAGATATCTGGAACACAGTGACTCATTAAAGGTGAAAATAAAGAAATGGGTCAGTATATTCTAGGCAAAGATCAATTTAAAGAATACTTGTTGTCAGGCACCTGAGTGGCTCAGTCAGTTAAACTTCGGACTTTGGCTCAGGTCATGATCTCATGGTTCAGAGTTTGCATTTGAGCCCCGCATCAGGCTCTCTGCTGTCAGCACAGAGCTCCCTTCAGATCATCTGTCCCTCTTTTCTCTTTGCCCCTCCCCCCCACAGTGTGTGTGTGTGTGTGTGTGTGTGTGTGTGTGTGTGTGTGTCTCTGTCTCTCAGAAATAAACATTAAAAAAAGGAAGAGTACTATTTTTCAATAAAAAGGCACAAAGTACAAAAAATGCTACAGTATGGTTAAACTTCAAAACCATTGTGCTCAGTGAAAGAAGTCATACATATTGTATGATTCCATTTACATGAAATGTCTAAAAAAAGAAAAAAGACAAATAATTAGAGACAGAAACTGCATTAGTTGTTGCTTAAAACTGGGGGTGGAAATAGGGAATTCTTAGCATGAAGTTTCTTTTCAGTACAATGAAAATATTTTAAAGCCAAATGTTGGTGATGGCTAAAAAACTTGGTAAATATACTAAAATTCACTAAATCGTACACTTAGATGAATTTTATGATATGTAATTATGTCTCAATAAAACTGTTAAAAATATCAATTTAAGACAATAAGCATAGGATGAGATCCAAATAGATTATTTTATGCTGATACAATAAAACTTTCAAAGTCATAGCCCAGTGCTGAGCCCAAAGCGAGGCTTGATCTCATAACCGTGAGATCATGACCGTGAGATAATGACCTGAGTCAAAATCAAGTCAGGCATTTAACTGCCTGAGCCCCCCAGGACAGCCAATCATAAACTTTTAATTGTAAATAGTGTTGCATAGAATGTACGCATAAAAAATACCAGAAAAATTTGTCTTCAAAGCAAATTGTGGAATTAATATCTATAGCATATTCCCATGGAAAAACACTCAATATTCATTTGTACGGATTTGTTGAAAGAGAAAGATGTGGAAGAACATAACAATATACCCTGAACTTCTGACATTGAGTTCGTACTTCAGGAGGAGACAACTGAAGGGGCCGAAGTAAAGACGTTTACGTTTTCTATTATCTCTTATGTAACTTTGACAATGAGCTTTATTACTATTCTAATTAAAATAACATTTTCAGCTTGGTCTTTGAGTTGAGGCAAGCAATACCATCAAGCAGGCAATAATGCTGAGTATGATTATGAAGGATGTAATAATATAATTAGTAATGATTTAATAAATATAAATAAAACTTCGTTCCTTAGAAACAATATCCCTACTTTACTAGTCCTTGAAGAATGGCAGAGCATTTACATCAGTCATGGTGAAGCTGGTCCAAGCGGTCTGCTACGATCCAAGTGGTCTGCTAAGAAAGAAACATTGGGCTTGTTCAGTCAACACGCAAAGCTCTTTCTCCCAGGTTGGATGTTAGGCAAGGAAGGACCTCAACTACTCCACCCTGATGGCACAAAATAGACCAAATAAATAATGAAATAAAAGTTACTTTTGTAATTAATTCACAGCATTTTTGAGCAGGTGTTTTTGGAGAGTTTGTATTTTTATTTCCCTTAGCAAAGCTGTTTTTGAGAATATTCGTGCCCTGTGTAGGCAGCATTGTGGATGTACCTACCACCTCCCAGGTTACTCTGTCCCTGATCACTGCTGGAGAGGCACGATCCACAGGTGGGTGAGACAATGAATTGGTACCATCACTTCTGTGATACTGGTCACCAATATTTTAGCCCATTCCCCCACTCTCCACTGACTCTGCAGAAAACAAACCTGGCCTGGTAGGCACAGGGAAGATGTCTGTACTGCTGCTCTGTTTTGTTTTGTTTTGTTTTTAACTAGTGACGATTCCAAGGAAATCAGGGGCTGTCTCGTCCTATTCTAAGAAGCAGGGGAGCCCATGCCATCGCTGATTATGTTTTTGTGAGTTTCGTCCTTTGGGAATGCAAGTTTTCTTTGAGAAGGATCTCAATAAATTATACAGCAACTAATTTCCATTTTGGTCATGGAACTTTTTTTGTTAAGAATCGTGCCACTCCTAGACCTAGTGAGAAAGAACTACAGATTAAATCCCAGATTCAGAACCCATGACAACCTTTTCCCCAATCAATAACTGAGAACAGTTTTAAACTCTCCAAAGCGGAAGTGATGTAGGTAGACTTCGTGATGACAGTGCTAAATGTGTAACTGAAGGTTTACAATTGGAAAAAGAAAAAACCCAAACCTTTCTTCCACTAAACCCAACTACGTGAAAATATTAAACCACCTTTCTAAGTGGCATTTCAGTAAAAGAAAGAAAGAAAGAAAGAAAGAAAGAAAGAAAGAAAGAAAGAAAGAAATCAAATATGCAATTACGGATTTAAACATTATTAATTTATTTAGACATTGACCATAATGAAACATTTATCATCAGGACAATGGAAGCTATACTCTGAGAAGAAAAAGTCGTCTTTAATGCTTCCCACTCCCAGCCTTATTAAGATATCATTGACCAACAAGCATTCTATAATTCTTAAGGTCTATATTCTATAATAGTTAAGGTCTACAATGTGCTGACTTGATATGCATATACAGTGTGAAATGATTACTCAATCAAACTAATTAATACATCCATCACTGTATGTACATATTGTGCGTGCGTGCGTGTGTGTGTGTGTGTGTGTGTGTGTGGCAAGGACACTTATGATCTGCTCTCTTAGGATTTCAAGTATGGAGTACAGGATTATTAACTATAGTCACCATACTAAACATTAGATCCCCAGAATTTATTCATTTTATAACTGAAATCTTAACTGCTTTTTAAATCACTAAACCACAAAGACTATAACAACAAACAAATAAATATTTAACTCTAGAAGCTAATAGCACAACAAAATCAACCCAGGAAAACGAACAGAAATAATTATTAAATGTAGAAGTGTAATAATAATAGGTCAGAAGAACAAAAAACTGACCAATACAACAGATTATTTCTTAAATAGTCCAACCAAATGGAAAGTATCTGACAAGATCAACTGAGAAAAATATGAACAGAAGTACAAATACCTAAAATTAGTAACAATAAAGAACGTTCTACTTCTGAAATCAATATTGGCCTGTTTGTGAACTAAAAAAAAAAAAAAAAAATGATGCTAGATGGGGGATGGGTATTAAGGAGGGCAATTGCGATGAGAACTGGGTGTTGTATGTAAGTGATGAATCACTAAATTCTACTGAAAACAATATTGCACTGTAGGTTAAGTAAAATTTAAGTAGGTGGATAGATAGATAACTATTTAACCACAGATGAAAAGAGAATGCTCTGCTGAGTTTAAAGCGATGTGGATGCATCCAAAGAAATGCATCTAGAGTGGTTGGCAAATAAAATAATGGAAAACCTACTTTTATGTTTTTTATCTAAAGTTTTGAGAGTAAACTTTCCTAACACCGAAGCTTGTAGTTTACAGCAGCCCCTCACTTAATCTGATGTCAGACCTGGGTTCCCCCCTGGCAGGTTAGAGGAGGTCACTGTGTTACCATGCTGAGGTGTGGACACGGATGGCTTTGCTTTGCTTTCAGTGCGTGGGCACATATTTGGTTAGCATATTCTTAGCTAAATTGTAGTCAGACTAAATTATTTAAAATAATACAATCTTGGGGCGCCTGGGTGGCTCAGTTGGTTGAGCATCCGACTTCAGCTCAGGTCATGATCTCACAGTCTGTGAGTTCGAGCTCCGCATCAGGCTCTGTGCTGACAGCTCAGAGCCTGGAGCCTGTTTCAGATTCTGTGTCTCCCCCTCTCTGCCCCTTCCCCACCATGCTCTGTCTCTGTCTCTCAAATATGAATAAACGTTAAAAAAATTAAAAAAAATAAAATAAAATAATACAGTCTTTACAATTCTTGGAAATGTGCTGAGGAGTTCTTAGGAATGTATTTTGTTTTCCACAGAGAATCCCCCCAGTTTCCTTTTGGCAAAGTATTTAAAAGAACCTTTTTCTTTTTTTAAACCAAGAGTCTTCACTCTGGGCTAAGCAGAGGCTTTTTAAAGGGGATACAATGTGACTAGTTTAAAGGACACAATATACAGAGGACAACTTTGTTATATTCTCTACCCTGGTGTAATGTAGGTTTCTCTTTTCTTGTCTCCCCTTTCAAAATAGCCTTGTCCCACTTTACAAAAGACAGTTGAATTGGTCAGGATGGTCTGGGAAACTTCAGAATCTCAGTGGCTTAGAAACAGATGTCTGTTTCTCACTGATGCTGTACCTTCAACCAGGGAAGGTCTGGGTCTTTGTATCGTGTTGTCCTCGCTCTGGGACCCAGGTAGCCAATGGACGAAGGGTTGCTAATCATTATGACCAAAAGAAAAGAGACTTCAGGAAGGTCTTGTAGTGGAACTGAACGCTCCTGTTTGCAAAGGACATACATCATTTTCTTTTATGATGCAGTGGCCAAAACTAGACTATTGGTCTGAGTCTACCATGAGCATGGAAAGTAGAAAGCCTGGACAAATCCAGGGAACAGCATTACGACTACCCTGAAAGATTTACCCCCCTGGCAGTGCATGGCCCCTAGTCACGAGGCGCTTCCAGGACATCAAACAAAGGGACTTCTGGAAATATTGTCTTCCGGGAAGTCTCCTTTTATGATGAGTCTACAAATCAATAAGTCTACAGGATTTCTAGTCTTTTCCTCTCTCATACATACTTCTTTTAAAAAAAAAGTACAGCCAATGTATCAGAAACAAGATTCTTTTGCACTTGGGAGATTGTTTTGAAATCCGACCTTTCAGGGAGAAGAGATTGATGGATATTGGCTTCTAAAGTCTCCCTTCTCACTTTTAACAAAGATGGTCAGAAAGTGCACTGCTCTCTGAGAGGGAAGATTAGAGCGGGGAAAGCAAAGGGGACATTGGTTAAGCCCTATTGTTGCTAACATGACTCTTTTTGCTTTCATTTGTGTAAATAACGTGAACAATTTTCTCCATCTATTCTCAACCCTCATCCCTAGGACTCGCTAGCTAGAAAGTAATGCATATATGCAAAGAACAAGTGTGCATTGGCAATACTCTTTGCTTTAGAAGTAACTGGGGTCCTTGGGGCGCCTGGGTGGCTCAGTCGGTTAAGCGTCCAACTTCAGCTCAGGTCATGATCTCATGGTTCGTGGGTTCGAGCCCCGCGTCAGGCTCTGTGCTGACAGCTCAGAGCCTGGAGCCTGTTTCAGATTCTGTGTCTCCCTCTCTCTCTGCCCCTCCCCCGTTCATGCTGTCTCTCCCTATCTCAAAAATAAATAAATGTTAAAAAAAAAATTAAAAAAAAAAAAAAGAAGTAACTGGGGTCCAAATTTTTTCTGTGACACTAATTTTTTTTTTCATTTTGGGTTGGGTATCTATTACTCAATTATTGGTTGGTGCTTGTTATGTCAAGTCATATCTTAAAAATCATTATTTCGTCTTCCAGATTTTTTTTACTTCATTAAAATTTCAAAGTCCTAAGATAGCTCCTAAAAGAATGGATTTTTTAGCAGTATATAAAACCTTGTTCCATAAGATGTGGAAATGCTTGTTTATAACGTGAACAAAATTAATGAAGCTGTTTTTGGATCTTTACACATGATTTTTCGTTAGTGATTCTAGAAGCCAAATGTCAATGTCCAAACACATGCATATACGCTCCATTTAATAGACACCATGATTTTACTGTATTTCTCCTTTCATAACAACATCATTTTAGCTATATACCATGCTGTATCATTAGAAATTAAGATATTAAAAAGTGTATAGACTTATTTTTATTTTTAACTCATAAAGTAGATACATTTTTCATATTGAATCTACACAATTTTAATCTTAATCACATTTAGTAAGCTATATTCCAAAAGACAATCCATAATTTACTCTGCAGTGTTTTTTAAAAATAACATTGAAGTAAATAATAATATTTTTATTTGAATGGAAAAATGCAGTGAGTATTGTTCTGATGCAAAATAAATCTAAATCTGATTTACTTAGTAGATCTCAAAACAAGGAATAGCTTTGCTAAGGAAGTTTCATAGCAGACTTCTCCACAAGTTAAATGCCCTCAATCTATAGTTCTAGAGTTATTCATAAAACACACCTTTAAAGGCTGTGATATGGTAAAGATAAATTATACAATTTAAAAATACAATACAATTAAATATATAAATAATACACTTATAAAAACTTTGTATTGAAAAAGGTTCTGAAATGAAAAAGCATTTTCTCGGGGCACCTGGGTGGCTCAGTCAGTTAAGCATCTGACTTTGGCTCAGGTCATGATCTCACAGGTCATGGGTTCAAGCCCTGCATTGGGATCTGTGCTAACAGCTCAGAGCCTGGAGCCTGCTTCGGATTCTGTGTCTCCGTCTCTCTCTGTCCATTCCCCACTCATGCTCTGTCTCTGTCTCTCAAAAATAAATAAATGTTAAAAAAAATTTTTAGTAAGAAAAGAAAAAGATTCTTTCTCAACTCCTCATTCAAAAATAAACTCTTATTTAAAGTATAACATACTTACAGAAAAAGTGCACAGATCATGAGTGTGCATTTTAATGAATTATCACCAGTTAAACCCACCTGTCTATTTTTTTACCACCCGGATGAAAAATAGAGCATTACCAGCATCTCAGAAGCCTCCCTATGCCTTTCTTAACCTATTAACCCTTTTCAAATTGTTTTGAACCTGATGCCACTAAGCAAAAACCGAATCCTAAACAAAAACAAACAAGAAAAGAATAGGCATGGTAGATTACATTGGTCAGGAAGTATTCACTCCTCTACTTGATATATCATCCATGACAAGACTATACATCCCACCGCAGTGAAACTGGGCTTGGTCATTGGACTGTCTTTGGCCAATGGAATGTGGGCAGAGGGGCAGTGTTCTAACTCCGAGCTTAGGCTTTAAGATGTGCACATATCGTGTTCAGTGACACGAGAAGACATGCCCACTGTGCCTTCATTCTGGACCCCCGAAGGCGACACATGGAATGGACCAGAATTGCCCCAGGTGACCTACATACTTGCCAGGGACAGAAATAACCACTTTTTGTTATATGCCACTGAGATTTCGTTGGTTACACAGCAAAGGCTGACTCACATAATAATCATTTGGTAGATCTCAATAAAGCCCAAGTGAATGAACTCTAATGACCGGGTAACACATCCATTCGTTGCTTTCAACAAAATGGAAGACTGAATTAGAATTGTCAAAAGATAGACTATTAAAAGTAATTTCATCAGTGGGTAGCTTTTTGGCATATGATCCAGAAGTGGTTAAACAAATTGAACAGCCTTGCTAAAATAAAACTTCCATTCCTATCTATTTATATGAACAAGGTTTCACAGGGCTTATATCTAGAAACATGAAACATATAAATAGAATTGTGAGCCCTGTCTCTTTCAAGGCATAAGCCATATTTATCTTTAATATGCGAAAATAACCCAAGTTTATTCATGTAATTAAGAACTTTTTTCCCAATCATTAAAAAAAATTGTTTAATGATTATTTATGGAAATTTGTAATATAGTTAAGTTGTTTTGACCAATTATATACTACTAACAATTGTAGTGATAGCTTTACCCAAGAGGCAATTAACACAGCCTTACGTTCATTCACAGGTAATTATAAAATTAAACATTCAATTTATGTGCATATTTTTATTATAGAAAATAATGGTGATAAACATAGATTTCAAAAATAAACATATATTAAAACAAATCCTCTGGGGGAGGAAATAGTGGAAGCAGGAGACAAATATAAATCCAAAGAGAAAAGGGATGAAGTACAATTTCCCGCTGTTAAATAAAATCTGATTCATACATTTTAAAAAATGGATAGCAGTAGGGATCAAATTGTTATGGCATTGGGTTGCCACTGGGTATAATGGGATTTGTTTCATTTTTAAAATGTCAGTAGTTACCAAATTCCATAATCATATCTTTGCAAATCTATACGCTTTTGATGAAAATGAGGAGCTCAAAACTAATGTGGTACCTGAGATTTCCTGTCTACCGAGAGGGTACCTCAAAATTTGGGAACAACCAGTTTAAGCTATTGAGTTACGCACGTTTCCTTTATAAAGACGAGTATTCTAATTCTTGACGATTTCTGTGAAGGTAACTGTCAGTCAGTTGCATCCACTCAGAAGACACTGTATTAACACAATCTACCATTTAAAAGGAAAGATGAAGGGCACCTGGGTGGCTCAGTCCATTGAGCGTCTGACTTGGGTTCAGGGCATGATCTTGCATTTGTGGGTTCGAGCCCTGCATCAGGCTCTGTGCTGACAGCTCAGAGCATGGAGCCTGCTTCAGATTCTGTGTCTTCCTCTCTGTCTGGCCCTCCCCTGCTTATGCCCTATCCCTCGCTGTCTCTCAAAAAATAAAATAAAACGTTTAAAAAAAAAAGTAAAGATGATATTTTTACAAGAACTAGAAAGTGACTGCTTTTTACAGAAACTTCTACAATGGAGATAGTATTTTGAGGATCAGTTTGGAAAACATTTCTGTCATTATATGATTTTGTTGCTGAAAACGGTATGCGTCACTTAAAAACTCATATCTGCACACTCTGAAAACCTAGATGCAAAATGACCTCATCTACTTCTAAAATATTAAAAATATGCAGTCTCCATGGTTTTTAAAATTCATTTGTTAAAAATACAAAAACTTGGGGCTCCTGAGTGGCTCCAGTGGTTAAGCGTCAGACTCTTGATTTTGGCTCAGGTCATGATCTTGAGGTTTGTGAGATCGAGCTCTGTGCTGACAGCATGGAGCCTGCTTGGGATTCTTTCTCTCCCAGCGCTCCCCACTGACACTCTCTCTCAAAATAAATACATAAAGATGTTAAAAGATATATACTTGTAAAACCTGACAAGTTCTGATTATTTTAAAAGACCAAACTAAAAAAAAGAAAAAAACCAAACCGATTGGCTTCAGGACGGCCATTTCTTTTTTTTTTTTTTTCCAATGCTTATTTATTTATTTTTGAGAGAGAACAGGGGAAAGGCAGAAAGAGAGAGAGAGAGAGAGAGAAAGAGAGAATCCCAAGCAGGCTCTGTGTTGTCAGCATAGAACCTGACACAGGGCTCAAACTCACACACCGTGAGATCATGACCTGAGCTGAAACCAAGAGTCAGACGCTTAACCCCCTGAGCCACCCAGGCGCCCTGGGGAAGCCATTTCTTAATACTTCCAGAAATATCTATATAACTGACAAGTGAAACTAAAAAAAAAAAAAAATGAATATGATGATTTAATAAGCCTGCCATGATTTGTTTATTTTTTCCCAGTTTGAACCTATGTGTGTTTGCGAGGTTATTTTTATAACTGAGACAGCTTTTTAAAACTATCAAGATAAATTGAATTTTGAAAAAGTTCTTTGATCTCTGGATCACAATGTATTATATGAAGATTAAAGTATAATAATAAAGACTATTTAATGACATGACTCTTCCTAAAATATTAAGATTGTTTCATGCCAGGAGGTAGGAGACATGGAGAGATGTAAGGTCAAAGAGTATAAATTTCCAGTTATAAGATAAATGATTTCTGGGGGTCCAGGGTACAGCATGGTGCTTACAGGTAATATGGTATTATATACTTGTACGTTACTAGTGAGTAGATCTTAAATGTTCTCACTACAAAAAAAAAAATGGCAATTTTGTGATGTGATGAGGGTGTTAGCTTATCATTTTGCAATGTGTGAGTGTGTAAAACAAATCAGCACATGGAACAGAAACTTACACAATGTTCTATGTCGGTTATATCTCAATAAAGGTGGAAAAAACAGACTGTTTTAGAGGAGCCAAAAGGTTGTTTTTACTACAGAAGCTTTTTTATTGGGTGACAAAAGTAGAAAATTACTTTTAAAATGTTTATTTCATCTTTATTTTATCCTTAAATTTTTTCTATTATCAAATTTGTTGTATAAGTAATATAATCCATCAATATAGCAGAAAAATATGTGAAATTATTAAATCAGTATATTGGGGTGTTTACTCTGATATTTCTACTTGATGGGTTGCAAGGATAAACCATTGGGAGACACTTCTCTATAAAACTTGATGCAACTGAGTTAGAATATCATAAAGAAATAGATTGTCAGCATGGAATATATAAATAACCAAAATTGGCTCAATATGTTGAGGACCCATCATGAATAAAATTGAAAAAGATAATTCTCCCCCCAAATTTGCCAAAACCAGATGATTTTATGGATGTTATTTTAAACTCTGAAATTATAGAGTTCTTTGCAATTTAAAATGTCCCAGAGCATAAAGAAAGATGGAAATCTTCCCAGTTTATTTTAACCTTATACCAAAACCTGATAAAATTATCACAATGAAAGAAAACTACAGCTAAATTTCACTTATGATTATAGAGGGGAAAAACTGCTCAATAAAATATCATCCATGTAGATGTTATTAAAAGAACAACAAATTACTACTATAGTAGGGTTTATTCTTGGAATCAAGCATCATTTAGCAAGAAATCTATTAATGTAAGAGGTACAAATGATACAATATACCAAATCAATAGATGCCCTCCAAAAATATCCAGTGTAGTTCAACATCCATGTTTGATAACATATTTAAGGAAACTAGAAAGAATATTCCTTCAGTGTTTCATATAGGCATATATTCTTTCACACATACACAAATACAAATACAAATAAATATGTAGATATGGATACGTAGATGGGTCCTTCTGTGTCTCCTTCCCTCCCTCCTTCCCTCTCTCTCGCCCTCTTTCAGAGGCATTTCTATATAGTCATAAATACTGATGTAAACAGTTAACGGCTATTTTGTGATGTTGGAATCTTAGCCAATATAATGAGAAATGCTAAATAGGCTAGAAAATACTCAGATGAAAGAAAGTATCAAGTGGATAACAGTTTGCAGTTGAAAAATTACTAAAATAAATAAGAGAGTTTAGTAAAATGGCCATTTACAAAACACGCAACACAGACATATTAACTGCAAAACAGTTTTCCAATAATAACCAATGATAACCAAGCAGAGAACCCTTCACAACGCCAACGGCAAGTGTGAATTACCTAGACATATACTTAATTAGAAATGCAGAGCGTCCGTAGGAAAACATTTACAACATTTTCCAAAGGCAACAGCAAAAAAAAAAGTGATGTTGCCCGATCAGAAGACTCAATAATGTTATCGGTTTTTGCCAAATTACATACAAATTTATCAGAATTCTAGTGGGCTTCTTTTTATAATACATGGCTGAGTGATATCAAAGTTCAACAACAAAAATAAACAAATTACAATAACCATGAACATTTTGGAAATTAAGCATAAGAAGAAATTTTTCTTTCATGGTTTTCAAAACATATTATCAAAATATAATAAATTAAAAGTGGAACTGAAATAGAACAATAAAACAGGATAAAAATCCTAGGATTCCAAGCATACTGAAACATTTAATATATGCGGAAGTAATCTTTATTAACAATAGGAACACAATACGTATTTTTTTCAAAATTGGTGTTAAAGCAATTGGCTAACCATTTTGGGGCAGGGGAGGCAAATTTCTCACCTCATCCCATAATCTAAAATAAGTTTCAGATAGATTAAAGGTTTTGAATATAAAAGATAAATTGTTTCTAGTCAAAAAGAATTCTCTAAACATGGATCCAGGAATTGGACCTAGGTTTTGTGGGATCCAATCAATTTTAGAGTTTTCATTAAACTAAATAATATAAAAATGTGAATGCAAAATTAGAAATAATGGATTAAAATTATTTATAATTATTGATTAAAAAAATACATGTTAACGTTTGGTTGCTCTTAAAATTTTAAATTATTTTGCTAATTTGCGTTAGTTTTTCCCAGCTCTACTGAGGTATAATTGACAAATAAAAGTGTAAGATGCTTAAAGTGTATACATGATAATTTGATATACATATACATTACGAAAGGATGCCCCCTAATCGAGATAATTAACATATCATAACCTCACATGTTTACTGTTTTCTTTACACAGTGCATTTTTTTTTCTTTTCTTCTAATTTGTTTTAAAAAATTTACATCCAAATTAGTTAGCATACAGTGCAACAATGATTTCAAGAGTAGATTCCTTGGTGCCCCTGACCCATTTAGCCCACCCCCCCCCACAACCCCTCCAACAACCCTCTGTTTGTTCTCTGTTTTTAAGAGTCTCTTGTGTTTTGTCCCCCTCCCTGTTTTTATATTATTTTTGCTTCCCTTCCCTTATGTTCATCTGCTTTGTCTCTTAAAGTCCTCCTATGAGTGAAGTCATAGGATATTTGTCTTTCTCGGACTAATTTCACTTAGCATAATAGCCTCCAGTTCCATCCACGTCGTCGCAAATGGCAAGATTTCATTCTTTTTGATCGCCGAGTAATACTCCGTTGTATATAACAAGTGCATTATTTCTCAAGGAGCATGCATAAAGTATTAAACTCTGCCAAAATGATGTTTGAACTCATTATTCAAAAACGATGTATAGTTAATATGGAGTTTCCCAATTACTCAATTTGAAATAAAGAAAGCCAATTAGCATAGGCAATAACACTTCCAAAGAGAAGAGGAAATTGACAAAGTCACAGAGAGTGGATGAGGGAAAATGCAATTCAGGGGACATGCAGAAAAAGACCATTGGAGACTAGGAAATTGGAGGAAGAGGAACATGTGTGCAGCAACCAACCTGATTACTTGGCCAAGACAGGTGTGTCTGACAGTGGGGGTAGGGGGGGTGGGGGAGACAAGCCTAACCAGAGTTGTCCTATGATATGTATAAGAAAGAACTTCATACAAAAAAAAAAAAAAGGAGAGGGGGCAATTTTGGAAAAAGTAGGACCAGCTAGAGTAAATGGTTGCATAAAGATAATTCTATTTTTCCCCCCATCGATACTTAAGTTATTTCTTTTCTTGAAATTTGCTTTGTGTAAATCCCTGATACATTAAAACCTTGGATTGCGAGGAACGTGTTCTGTGAGCGCTCCACAAGACGAGCAAACATTTCTAAGGAATTTGAATTTGATAAACGAGCGACGTCTTGCAATGCGAGTAGTGCATGATGCCGAACATCCCATAATCACCCTGAGCCAATGGTTCTTGAAATTCGCTTAGATATACAGGTGCTTTGGATTGCAAGCATGTTTCTGGGATGAATTATGGTCGCAAACCAAGGTTTTACTGTACTTCCTCAGGGTTTCTCTTTTTCCTACACGTCATTTGATGTTGCATGCAGTACAAATGCTGGAATTTAGGGAGCTGAAGTAGGACTTCTTTGATAGTTCATTGTCCACCATGTCTGGTCTGATGATGTTGATAATATTGCTTCACCCCACAGGGGCTGAAATGCTTGAAGAAAGAAAAACATCAGGCAACACATCCTTCTTTGATCCAATTAGTTCCATCCCATTCCACAGACGCTTCCTGTATATAAGACGTGTCAGGTCCTTTGAGAGTTTCTGGGGATAAATAAGAGCCAGTCCATGTGGTGACCACAGACGATGACCACAATGCTGTATGCTAGGAACGATAATGGAGGTATCTGACCACTGATACGACAACTGAGGTGAGGGAACTGAAAATACTTTCCAAAGGGCCAAAATGACAAAGGGATAAGATATCACGCATCCACTGAGGAGGGAGAGAGGCATACGGGAAGCAGAAAAGTGGGGAGAACACCGAGAAATGGATGGTCATGCTACACTCAGGGCATGATCTGGTGTGGATGAAACAAAAAAACAACAGCGACAACAACAAAACAACATGGGGCTAGTCTTACTGTCATCTGGAGCGGTCGTCCTCTGGACTCCTGCAGAAACCGTGGGCTCAGTGAAGCTCCCTCCAAGAAACATTGAGGCCAGCTAGAGCACAGTGTTTTGATCTCGGGGTAAAATCTCTTAAGTTAGATTCTTCTATCCTGGGGCAGAGGAGCAAGAGAGAGAAGGAGACTGTCATTTCCTATCCCCAACCTTCTAGGGGTTTTCTTTGCCTTCAGAACACAGCCTTCTGAACACATCATCCAAATCCTTTCATAATAGGAAGCAAGTGCAAGGTTTATTTGCTATTTTTTTTTTTTTTCAGATTTGTTATGGCAGGAACACCATCATTTCCAGAACCACTTGGCGGGAACTGAGGTAAAAACAAACAAACAAAAACGTTTTCCATTTGAACAGGCTTATCTTTAGCCTGTTTTTCAGAAGTCAAGACACTTGGCAACTTCAGACTTCTGAAGTGACTGAAGTTGGAAATGGTCAGGACAAAACTGCCCAGCCTGCTCTCAGAGGGGGGCAAGCAGGCAGCCGCTGGGCACTCTCGACTCCAGATACGAGAGCGCTGTGGCTGCAACAGGTCCCACGGAGCGCTGTGGTTGATGGTGGTTGATGGTGGTTGACGCAACTAGTATCTGTTGCGTGTGTGTGTGTGTGTGTGTGTGTGTGGTATACGAAAGATTTCATTTTCATTTCATAACAACAAGCCAAATGCCAAAAATGCACGCTACCATCAATGACTTTTTTTAATATGTCAGTTTTAGGGACATTTTAAGGCGATATATTCCACTCCATCTTCATAACCATTGATATCAACTCATAAATGAACTCATCACCATTTGCTTAATCTTTGCTTCTGGTGGGATATTCCTATTGCCATCTCTCAAATGGCTACATGGTAACTTGGGCCAGAAATCCAGGAGTCATTCTAGATCCTTCTCTCAAGCGGACTTTGACTCTGACCTCCAGAATATTTAACTTCCTTTCCCTCTCTCTCTCTCTCTTTATTTATATACCACTTCCTGTAAAAAAAATTGATAGTATGTCTCCCCATTGGAGTATAAGCTCACTGAGGAAAAGCCTAATTCCCATTTTTGTTCTTCCAATGCTTAATGCATTGCCTTCAACACAAAGCAATAGATGCCATAAACACTCAAACAGTTTCACATTATGTTTTTTATGAAGGTCAAGGATTTAAAATGTCAATACTCAGGGGTGCCTGGGTGGCTCAGCTGGTTGAGTGTCTGACTTTTGATGTGGGCTTAGGTTATGATCCCAGGGTTGTGGGATCAAGACCCATGTTGGATTCTGCTTGAGATTCTCTCTTTCCCTCTGCCCCTCTCCCACTTACGCGCTGTCTCTCTAAAACAAAACAAAACAAAAAACTAAAATTTCATAAAATGTCAATACTCAAAAGTTGACAAAACTGGCCTTCTATATATGAAGGTTTGTTCCCTAGTGGCTGTCCAGAGTCAAGTTCTACAGGACTCCTTCTCTGCTATCCCAGCAGGCTTCGTTCACTGGCCGGTGATCCCTCACAATGTTGTCCCAACCCACGGAAGGTGCCCTCCCAAACTGGGATGTGTTCAGAGTATCCACATTCTCATGTACATTCAGTCCAATAATTACTCAGCACTGCACATTAGAGGGTCAAATTAATCAATAACTCTTGAAATTAGTGCAAAGAAAATCATTCCCAGATTTATACACCAAATTTCACTGTGTTTCATGTAAGTAAACCACAATCCTTCTGCTCAATAATCTTCTATCTTAAATATAGATAAGGCTGACACACCTAGAGATAGATAAAACTGTGGATAAACAAAACGAGTTCTTCTGACTTCATTCCAAAGGAAACATCTCAAACTAAATTAAGAAACGCCTAACTTTCCTCCTCAGAGCTTTGTTTTTTTGTTTCGTTGTTGTTTATGTGATTATTACCATGGAAGGCAGAGAGTCATTCATTTTGACTTTGCCTTTTAATTAATCCTGTTCTTCTTTCACAGTTCTTTTTCTTCAATTATTGTCATGGTAGGAGGAGATTTGGGGAAATTTCTCAGTGCAAATGATGCTGTGGTAATTTTCCATCTAATTTTGACTTAAAAAAACACTTATGTTATCACTTGGAACCATCCCATATTTTAGTTGTCTTTGTTTCATTGTTCACATGTTCCCCTTGAAACCAACTTATTCTGAGAAAATGAAAGCACTAAATTTCATTCTGGAATCGCTTTGTTGTTATTTGGTTTGGGTAGTTGTTATTCATTTGTGAGTTTCTTGAGCCAAATTTCAGGTGTTTGGACTTCCTGAACCATGAAAGCGCCTTCTTTCTCATGCTATGTGAAGGTTTGGATGCCAGGTTTCTGTAGGGTGAATTGCATATAACGGCAGGGTATTTGCTTGATTGTTTAAGATTGATTAACTTCCGATTAGTCACTTAGACTAGAAGCAGCTTCTCAGGACTGTGACAAAATAATGTTTTCATCCTTTCCTAATGAGTTCAATGTGGTTATTTCCCTTTCTGATGGAGTGAAATGTTTCTTTAATAAAATCAATTTGTACCATGCATTTACTGTTTTATTTTCCCTTGAATGCTTGGTCTAGCTCACTAGTAGTGTTCATGGGAAATACACGGAGACCCATTGTATAACCATTTATGGTGCGCTTAGTACCAAAGAACACAGACCCACAGGTGGCTTACTCAGACAGAGAGGAAATGATTTGCCTTTTAGATTTGCTCAGCTTGCATTTCGTTTATTCTGCAAAGAGCCAACAATGACACATACACTTTAGTTCCAATTTACTTTGCGCTGTTTGTCGTTTAAAATGATACAGTGTCTGTGCTGTTTACCAGGGGCCGTTGTACAAGGCTGACCAGTTCCTTCTGAATTCCGCACTTCCACGCTCTGGTGAACTAGCCCAGTCGTATTTGCCCAACAGTCCCCTGGTCAATGCCGTGCATCCCTCGCTACTCCAGCGAACAACTGGTCTGAGGACGCAATTCTGTTGCAAAAGACAGCAAAAGCAACCAACTGGGCAGTACCCGGCATTGTAATTCCACTTTCATGTTTGCTAAATGTCTTCCTTTGGGTTCCCTAGCACACCCCAGAGAAGAACTTGGGAGTCATTTACTGAGTCATCCCAGGAGGTGCAAATGAGGGCACGGGGAGAAGCAGAAATGTAGCAGGAAGGAATGGGGGAGGAGTAACGCCTAGGGGAGCTAGGGCATTGCATCCCCTTACTGTCATCCCTGTTGGTCGGGCATTGCCCCAGGGGTGTTACATCCCCAGGGTTCCCAGCTGCCCTGCGCGCTGGTTGGACAAGCTCACAGGGTTTGGGCGACCAAAAACCAAAAACACTCAGAGCAACTAAGAGAAGCTGTCAGGAGCCTAGAAACTATCCGTTGCAGATAGGAACGAGGTCGGGTGCATGGAGGATATGGCGTGTACCTGCCGCACTAATTGCATCAAGCTTCCTTGAAAAATCTGGGGAAACCTTGTCTTAAGATGACTGCTTTAAAGATACTGCCAAATTGGATGTTGGCATAACAAGGGTACTGGAAAAACATCTATCTTGTCCCCAAGAGATGAAATGGAGATTTGGAAGAGAAGATCATTGCATCTCTGGCAAATTACAGACATTATTGAGGAGCAGTGTGGTCTAGTGGTTGAGTGCAGGTGGAAGGATCTGACCAGCTGGCTGTGGATGCCAATGATAACACCTGCTACCTGTGTGACGTTGGGTCAGTTACTCAGCCTTTCTGGTTTTACAGCCCTGTGTCCTCATCTGTAACATGGAGGCAGTCGTTGTATCTGTCTCTAAGGGCTGTTATCTCTAAGGACCAACCGAGATCCCGAATGTAAAACTCTTAGCACATTGAACAGCCCTGAAGTATATGTTCACTATTGCCATAACGACAAAATAGCGTCCTCTGTTGCTTCTTAACGGAAGGAACTGGTGTTATTATCAAAAGCATATTGTTAGCCAGTCACGAAAAGACAGAGGCTTTATGATTCCACTTATACAAAGTATTGAAAGTAGCCAAACTCATTGAAGTATGAATGTAGGATGGAGGTTGCCAGAGGGTGGGGGGAGGGGAAAAATGGAGGGGGGTTGTTCAATGGATAGCGAGTTTCAGATTTACAAGCTAAACAAAGCTCTAGAGATCCCTTGTGCACAAATGTGAATACATTTAACACCCCTGAACCGTATAATTACCGTTTTTTTTTACCACAATTAAAAATAAGATATTTTTAAAAAGCATGGTGTTGACAAGCTCCGTCACTTATCTCTATGAAATAGAATCCATAGCCTGTCCTCAGCCTTCCTCTTCTGTTGTAGTCATCGACATCAACATTGAAATCTGGAAGACATTTCGGATCACTCGTCTGTTTAGAATGCATGTCCCCCAAAATGCCGCTTAAATTATTCATCATGGGCACCCCAGGGGAAGACCGTAGCCAGTAAGAGAGCTTCGTTCCCCTCCAGAGATATCAAAGCAGTTGTTTCTAATAGAAACACTGCCTCTAAACAGCAGGCTTCCAATAAGTTCAGGAGGATACAAGAAAAACATAATTCAAAGGTTTTGCCGAGCGACACAGATCACTCTGCCTTCAGCTCCATGGGGATAGATTCAATTTTCTGATTGCACATTCCAGGATGTGGAAAGCGAATTCGTTAAGAAGAAAGACCATTGTGCAAAAGAAGACTTTGTATGAATCACCTGGCGTAACGTCCAAAAGTTGCATTATACCTGCAGGTACCAGAGTGAGAAGTCTCAAGGTATTCCAGAACACCACAGTGGCCAAGAAGGAAGTAAATTTCAGTCACGGCCCACGATTATTTTTTTTATAAAATTTTTTAATGTTTCTTTATTTTTGAGAGAGAGACAGACTATCTGTTTTTACTGGCAGTAGTAGATGAACACCAACAAATTCTTGATCTCTATTAGAATACCCTGTTGTTAAGCTCCGGTCAGATTATCTTCTCTCTTAACACCTTTGTCTAGATGAGGTTTATTGATGAGGCTCCAAAGTTCACAGTTACAATCATATTCTTTCCCTGCTTTCTTCAGATGACTCTGACAGAGGCTTTTTGAGCTTGGAACTTACCCAGATTCTCCAGCCACGTATTTACTGGAAATCTCTTGGCTTATTTCTGCTGATCCCCTCCAGGCCAATCGGTCTACTTTCACTTTTAAAGGGGAACAAGTCCTTAGGATACCTCGCTTAAGATTTTGAGACTACTTACACAATGGAGTACTATGTGGCAATGAGAAAGAATGAAATATGGCTCTTTGTAGCAACGTGGATGGAACTGGAGAGTGTGATGCTAAGTGAAATAAGCCATATAGAGAAAGACAGATGCCATATGTGTTCACTCTTATGTGGATCCTGAGAAACTTAACAGAAACCCATGGGGGAGGGGAAGGAAAAAAAAAAAGAGGTTAGAGGGGGAGAGAGCCAAAGCATAAGAGACTCTTATGAGAGTCTGAGAACAAACTGAGGGTTGATGGGGGGTTGGGAGGGAGGGGGGAGGGTGGGTGATGGGTATTGAGGAGGGCATCTTTCGGGATGAGCACTGGGTGTTGTATGGAAACCAATTTGACAATACATTTCATATATTAAAGAAAAAAAAGATTTTGAGACTATTTAGAGACCATTCTGAAGCTTGCAAAGGCTTTCCCCTAGAGCAAGAACCGCAAGGCGTAGTCGTGAAATAAGAGAACTGTTTTGCGGTCTATGGCATTTCTGGCATTGGCACAGTGTCTGAAGCACATTCAGTACGCCCGGGCATTCAGTACGGGCATTCAGTACGCCCGATATGTCTTTACTGCTGTTACCACATTCATACAGCTCACAAAAATCCCCATTCCCCATGCGTGCAACTCTATGATGAGCTCGCACTAGACCATGGATGACAGAGCCAAGAGAAGAAGAAGAGCTCAATAGCACTGTATAGAGTCCCTGGTCTGTAATAGGTGGTCCAGAAATCGTCATCGAAGAATGGAGTATAATCATCATGGACTCCGTGGTGCCTCTGTGAAGGGAGGAGCCATCAGGCAGCAGCATGGCCGGGTGCAGCCAGTGGAGGTCACTTAGTCCGAATCCTAACTCTGTTGTTTTACTACGCGTAAGATCCGAGAGGAGTCATTTATCCAATCTGAGTGGTGTCCATTTCTGCATGTGTCAAATGGAGCTGGTAGTACCTGATCTCACAGGGCAGTTGAGAAGAAAACGCATGCGCAAAACCCACGCGATGATACTTGGTAGAACGGAAAAACTCCGTAGTCACAGGTTCCTCACGCTGACGGTCCCGTGGTGCCCGGTGTGTTCGCCTTTGCCATCCACTTGTTGTCAGACCCTGACATGCCAATTCAGTAGCTCTTAGCGTTGGATCCCAATTTGGCATGCCACCCCCCCACCCCCACCCCATTCTCATTCTTCCTGCTTGGCCTAATCCAGCCCTGGCTTCTCTTAGCCACTCATAGAGATTTTGAAGTCCTATAGCCAATCTTCTCATGGTGTTTCCTGCTTAAGTTCTACCTTCCCCTTCTGAGCATCTCACTGATGTTGACTGTAGCAACTTCCTTGCTATGTCATTGCCACAGCTCAGCACTAGTAACTGCTGAACCCGCAGTCTAGAGGCTTCTCCGCTGGGTCCTGTTGTAGGACAGCCCAGCAGGATCAGAAAAATCCTTAATTTTATAATTTTGGGATTACATAAAGCTATCATTTTAGGATTTTATGAATATCTAAAGATCTATTTCTAGATATAGAACCTGAAGAATTTCTAGGTCGTTTCAAAACATCAGATATTCAAGGTAAAGAACATAAATTGAATTTAGAACATCCAGTGTCACCATTTTGGGCTGTCACATCAATGCTGTTGGTGTTAATTCCTCTCCGAGCAAGGAAGAAATTAACCTACTTCAAATACCCAGGTTGGAGCTTCAAATACCTCACACGGCTAGTGCGTATTTGCCGCGCTTTCCTTCCGGGAAAGTAAGGCTTGACCAGTCCCAAAAACCTCCCCCACTCCCAAACCCATTGTGCTGTGTGCAGACTGGGATTCAGAGTTTAATGAACAATAGTCTGGCTCTGAGGTGGGGAAAGGAGAAGGAGGGTAGTTAGTGGTAAGGAGCTAGATTGGTCCTTGTGTGGAATCGAGGATAAGTCAAGGAGTAGCAGCATCGATGTGAGAAACCAAAGCCCACACATGTCAAATGTCCATCTCAGGTAACAGTCAGAGCAGCAACGTAGAAGGGGGAGGGTTGACTAAGGAAAGAAGACCACAGTGACTGAGGGCTTGGAGTGGAAGATAAAGGTGGAATCTGCCTTTCTCAGAGGCTACAGGAACATTCTGTAGCTCCTCTCCATAGGCTACCTGTCTTGTCTGGATGGGCATTCTTTTTTTTTTTTTTAAGTTTATTTACCTATTTTGAGAGAGAGAGAGAGAGAGAGAGAGAGAGAGAGAGAAGCAGAGAGAGAAAGGGAGAGAGAGAATACCAAGCAGGCTCTATACTCTCAGCACAGAGCCTGATGTGGGGCTCGAACTCACGAACCAAGAGATCGTGACCTGAGCCAAAATCAAGAGTTGGTCGCTCAACCAACTGAGCCACCCAGGCGCCCCTGGATGGATATTCTAAAACCCATTTGCCAAGGACCTGCCGCTACTGGCCCATGACATTTCCACTTGTCTGCTGTTAACATGTAACAGATTATCACAAATTTAGGGTTTTAAAACAATACCCATTTATTAGCTCACTAATCTGTAGGTCAAAAGTATGGCACGACACAGCTGGGTTCTCTGCTCAGAGACTCATGAAGCTAAAATCAATCAGCCAGACTGAGCTCCCGTCTGGAGGCCCTGGGTAAACATCTGCTTCCAAGTTCATACTTGTTGTTGGCAGAATTCGTTTCTTATGGTTGTAGGACTGAGGTCCCCAATTCCTTCCTGGCTGTCAGCTGGGGCTCACACGTAGGTTCTAGGAGCTGCCTGCTGTTCTGAGACGTGGCTCCCTCCATCTTCAAGCCAGCAACAGCCTGTCCATGGAGTCTTTCTTGTGTTTTAAACCTCTGAATTATTTCAATACCAACTGGAGAAATCCATTTTCATAGCTCCAGAGATTATGCGGGGTGCAAACATTTAGGAAGGAGTGGGAAATGTGAGGGGCCATCTTAGAATTCTACCTACCACAGCATCCTATAGATTTGTTTCATCAATAGGGTCCTTTCAGCTGTTATTGATTTATGAGCCTGGGCTACAGTATACTAAACAATTATATATATGTTATCAGTGGTAATTCACTTTGCTGTTTTGAATTTGTTTTCATGGCAAAATCCCAGTTGTCACTGAATGTATCTACTCCCTTCTTGATGGGTGATAAAGAATATCCAGGCTAGTGCATTAGCCAAGTGAGCCAAATCAGGGACTCGGTTTCAAAGAGCTGGAAATAGGTTATGCAGCTCAAGCCAGCCAGGAGCTAAGAGGGGGCGGGGGGTGAGTCCTAGCCAAAGTTAGTAGGAAGTATTAGAATCCTACCAGGAACCAGAATGCAATGCCAATTCCCAAGGCCCAGAAAAAGAGCCAAAGTCTGAGATAAAGACAAAGCAGGAGCTTGGTGGTATGGAATGGGTAGAAGTAGGTTAGAAGCCAAACACAGACAGGGTCCCAGATGATTGCTTCAAATACCACTGGGGCGTCTATCTGTCTTGGCGGGGGGGGGGGGGTTGACGTGGAAATATATATGCCCCTTGCCTTTTCATGAAGGAAATGGTCACCTACGGAACTGATGTCTCTCCACGTTAACAAAGGAACATTTGAAGTTACCAAGGGACAAGATTCACAACAACATTTTCTTCTGCCTGCTCTGGCCCTGTAGAGGCAGCCAGCCTTTCTTCAGTGTCACAGGGAGCACGTCAAGGGTTACAGATGGCACATTTCTGCATGTTGTTACTGCCTTTCTCCGTAGCTGAACTAGCCAAGCTCCTATGTGAAGACAACCCTTCCTCTCCACTAAATCCCACTTGCTGTGACCTGCTCTAGCAATTTTCTCCTCTCTCTCTCTTTCATCAGCATTTCCCCTGCTACTGGGTTCTTCTGCTGGAATTCCTCCTAAGGAAAGACTTCTCTGGTCCCTATGTATGGTCCCATTTATTTGATCCCCTTGCAGCAAAAGTCTTTGAGTTATTGTTACTCACTGTTTCCCACTACTCTCCTCCGGTCCCCTCTCTAAACCATCCAACCAAGCTTTCATCCCGCACCCCTGCTGAAACTCCTCTTGTCGAGGTCACCAGGGGTGGCCACACTCCTGTCCAGGGCCCAGGTCTCGGCTCATCTGACTTGTTGTCCCAGCAGCATTGGACACTGTGGATCACTCCATCCTGATATAGTTTCCTCACTTGCTTTCCGGGATCCCACACTCACTTGTTTCTTCCTTCCACCTCCTGATTGTTCCTTCTTCATTTCCTTTGGTGGGTCCTACTCTTCTCCAGAGTGCTTCCTGCCAGGATGCTCCCAGGATCAGCCTTCGACTCTGTCCTCTATTCAACTCTCACTCCCTTACTGATTTCATCCCATCTCATAGCTTCACTCTCCACATGCTGATGGCTCCCACAAGCAGAGATTTATTATGACAAATGCCTACTTGACGTCATTACTTGGATGTCTAATAAAGACTTTTAGATCAACATGTCCAAAAATGAACTCCCAATCTGTACCACAAAACCAGCTCCCCCTTCAGCCTTCCCCATCTTAGTGGGTAGCAGATCCCTTTCTTTTTTTCACTCCTCACATCTGATTATTCAGAAAATATATTTGGTTTTATTTGTAGAAAGTATCCAAATTCTGACCGCTTTCCACCACCTTCATGGCCATCACCAAAGTCGTGCTATCACCCTTTCTTTCCTGAATTGCTCATTAGCTTCCAGACTGATCTCACTGCTTCTGCCTTTGCTCCCCTTATAGTTTTTCCCAACCTGGCAGCTGAAATGATCCTTTAAACAGGATCTAATAGTAGATTAACACGTATTTTACATGTTTGTATTATATACTGTTATATATTGTATCCTTACAACAAAGTAAGCTGGAGAAAAGCAAACATTCTTAAGAAAATCATAAGGAAGAGAAAACACACCTATAGGACTTACTATATTTATTGAAAAAAAATCTATGTCTAGCTAGACCCACGTAGTTCAAATCCGTGTTGTTCATTGGTCAACTGTACATCTATATATCTCTCCATCTCTCTCTCTGACTCCCTCTTTATCTTGTTGGTTCTGTTTCTCTGATAAACTCTGACTGATAGGCTTGTGTATAATGAAGTTGTGGCCAATGGTTCAATTTGAAAGCACCTTCAAGGACAAGGCTTATGGTTTGTTCAGACACAAAATTCCACCTCTTTCTTGGAAACTTGAATGGAAGTAGCTGACATTGAGGGTTAGATTCTGAGGAGGCCTGGTTAACAATTGATGGCTCGAGGGATAATACGACTCAGATGTTTGAGGCTCATAGACTTTGTGAGAATGTTTTGGTCATTCATCCTTGGGCAATGCCTCTCCTTCATCCTCTGCTTTGAAGTGGATCAAGTTGGGTCTAAGGGAGGCCAGTAAAAGTGTAGCACCATAGACTCATCCAACATCTAGTTATTTCAATGGGTGGCTAAGCACAATTGTTTCTTACCTTGGGTCTACATTTCCTTTAGATATGCAATCATGTATTCACCCATTCGGTCATTCAACATATTTCTTCAGTCCCTGTTATTTTGGGGGTTTTATTCTAGGTCTACACCAGTCTAAGTGAATGAGAGAGAGATTCTCTATCCTCACAAAGCTTCATTCTAGTGATGATAGGTGGGGGTGATAGGTAAAATACAGGTAAATGGAAAAGATAAACAAAATGATTGTACGTTGTGGTAAGTGCTGTAATGACACCAAAACCAGGCTGGGACGGGAATATTTCAAAAGGAGGATTAGAGAAGTTGTCTTAAATATGCAAGCAAAAATCTAAAAAACAGGAAGGAGTTGTCCATGTGAAGGATTGAGGAACAATTTTAGGCAAATAAAACAGGAAAAGCAAGTTTTCAGGAAAGAAAACAACTTATTACAGTGCAGAGTCTTGTGGAAATAAATGAAGACCAACCAAAAGAGAATAAGCAAAGGTCATTTATTCCAAGCTTGCCATAGCAAGGGAGTTAGCCATTGCCACTTATGTTCTGGCAGGGACTCAAAGGCTATCAGTTATTAATAAGTCCTGGCCATTTTGGTCCAATTGTTGAGGGGTTATTGTTTGGTTTCTTGGATCAGTTGTTAGAGATAGTGGCCTGACTTCCTACAAGTCTGACTCATAAGAAGCAGGCTGGTTTCCTTGGCTGGTTACTGTAGATAATGGGTTTGTTTCCTGGGCTGGTTGTTGCAGGCTGTGGGTCAGAGTTCTATTTTTACAGTGGTCTGGCCATTGTCCATTTGTGTACTCAGCCTGTCAATCTGAAAGCACACCAGTGTATTGGGACACCTAGAGGGTTGGGGAGAGGGGCATCTGATGAGATTGGAAACGTGGCAAGGCACAGAACACACGGAGCCAACATGAATAGGGAGCTGGATTTCCTTCTAAAGTAAAAAGAACAATGGAAGGGTTTTAAATAGAGAGAGGTGATTGGATGGATGTTTATAAAGAAGCACTTTGCTGCTATCTGCTTAATAGATAAGTGTAGAGAACAGTTGGGAGGCTGCTGTAAGGATCCAGGAGTAAGATAAGGGCGACTTAGTCTAAAATGATAGTACTTCAGCTGCATAAGTAATTGGTGCCCAGGAATCTTTTCTGAGCGGTAGTTATCGTTTGCATATAATTTAGCTATCTATCTCTCTCCTATAGGGAGTTATTTAGCTAAACAAAGATTGAGGATCAGGTTGACTTGACACTTGTATTTTTTATTATAGATTAATGGGTCGGCATTGTAATGTACACATAGAACTGTCATAGGTTTATTCAGTATGAGTCAGTCATAAATCACCATGGGTTCACTGACAAAATTATTCTAGATCCAATAAGTGAAGGGCACACATGATGGCCATGTTGACTTCCCAACACACTGTGTGTCTGGGAAGCCATTTGACATCCCTAGAGGGCCCTTTATCTATCCTTATATTATCATTTCTATCTTTAAATCACATGACTACTAGCTATTCCTATTAATCTTTACCTTGTTAGGCACTTCTGTCCTATTAAAGTATTTCTGGACATGATGATGCTGGGTTTACCTATTCATTTACTGAACACTTACCGCATACCAAGTACTGAGAATATAGAGGAGAACAAGATAGACATAGTCCTTTCCCTCTTTGAATCTATACAGTAGGGGAGAGGATGTACATTAAACAGGCATACACTAAAATTAATATGTAATAACACATTTCTGTACATACTATGGAAGAAAAGGTCTGAGACCAAAATGGTTGATGTGAGGGCTGCTTTAGATCTTGTAGTCAGGGAAGCATCTCTTGGTAAATATCATTTCAGTTGAGACTTGAATGATGAGAATGACTCCATCAAGCAAGAACTTGGGGGAAAAGAGTATGATGGACCTGAGAAGGAACACAGGGAGAGAAAGGAAGCAAGACTGGCTTAGTGAACAAGGAGAGTGAAGATAGAGAGAGAGGTGGAGTAGGGAAGGCATAGCAAGTATCATGTCTTGAAGGTCACCACAGGGCAGGCCTGGAAAGTAGGGACTCATTAAACAGAATAGGACAGGACTATTTAAGTTTTTAAGAGATCACCCTGGTTGTTATATGAATGAGTTGGAAGGACAAGAGGGCGGACTGAAAGAAGGGTTAGGAGTTCACTGTGGTTGTTCTGGGAAGATGAGACAGTGGTGACACCAGAGTGGAGGCATGGGAGGTAGAATGCAGTGGCAAGGTTTGAAAGATACTTTGGCAGTTGGATGGATGGAGCCATTTTTCTTGTGATGATGGAGTGGATGTAGAGGTGAGGGAAGGGAAATATAAACAATGACCTCCAGTTCCTGGTTTGAACAATGGGTGGATAGCTGGGAAATTATGCATTTCAATATTTCCTCCATCAGTTGACTCACATTATCAGAACTCAAATACGTGTTTTCAAATGGTGTGACTCATAGTTTTAGCTTTCGTTCACTGCTTCTCGAATATCCCCTCTAGCTTTACCTTGGCTCTGTACTCTTGCTCTCTAGTTTCCATGTTACCTAGCGGTTTCTCTACACCTGGCTTTGTAGACCTTACATCTGCTTTTCTTCTTTAGCTCAACATTTATTTCCATTAAGCACAGGAAATGTATTCAAATTCGTTTGAACAAATTCATTTGGACAAATTCATTTTTCTGTTTCTTTTCTAATTGAATGGACTCTAGGAGTCAGGCTATACTGTTCCCCAACACACACTATAAAAATAACTAGGCTATTAGCCATAGCTGGGTAAACTCTAAGCCCTCTCTCCATGTTGTACCCTTCAAAATAAAGATGCAATTTACTTGATCTATGTTCCATGAGTTGTGTTTAGAATGAAATCATTCACATTTTCAAGCTTTACCAAGAAAATCTATTGCCTGGTTTAATCTATGGAATACATATTTTTGGTTCCACATTCTACTTTTAGCCCATTTTTTCCTTGTAAGTGTGACCTTAAAAGTTGGACAAAATAACTATATTTACATAGAGTTGCTCTAAATCATAAGGAATCTTATTTTTTCACTTTACATTTTTAGCTACATGTGTCATGAATGAATCGATTCTCAATGTAAAAATTCAAACCAAGAATTAGATGAAACAAATACAGAGTAAAATATGTAAGTTCTCTACCATCTACTTACATGTCTGCATATATATTATATATAAATAAAAGCATATTGCCTCAATTGATTATGCAACTTGCTTGCCGTCAAATTTCTTGAAGATCTTTCCATATTTATATGTAAACACTGCTTCATTCTTTTTTAATAATTGGAAAGTATTTTGATGTCTGCATATTTTATACATTTTTTTGCCCATTCCCCTTTTAAGGAATATGGAGGTTTTCCTAATATTTTGTTGTTGCAAACAATTCAAATGGTCTTTCCCATACATGCCTCCTATGTACACATTTGAGTATTTTTGATGGATTCATAGTAATTAAATTACCAAATCAAAAGATATGTGTGTTTCATTACATGGACGGCTTACTTCACATCTATCTAACCATCAACATTGGACATTAATAATCTTCAAAAATTTTCATCAGTTTGGCAAAAGTATGAAATTATTATTCCATTTTGTACTTATTTTTTATTATGGAATTGACCATATAATATTTGCCATTATCCTTTTTTTGCATGTACAAATTGCCAGTTCATATTCTTTTCCTGTTTTTCTGTTGTCTCTGTATTTATAGGATCTCTTTCTATATATGTAAATCATCTTTATATACATTTAAATGTTTTTCAGCCTGTCCCATGTCTTTTAGCTTGTTCATGGTACCTTTGATCATGCAAAAAATTTAAATTTTATGAAATTAAAAATTTCCATTTTTCCCTTATAGCATATAGATTTTCTATCCTGTGTAGAAAGGCCTTCCCCAACCCAAGATTATAAAAACTATTTTTCTGTATTTTATCTTACCATTTTTACAGATTAAAGCTTACAGGATGCATGGGTGGCTCAGTCAATTAAGCATTTGACTCTTGATTTCAATTCAGGTCATGATCTCATGGCTCATGAGTTTGAGCCCTGCATCAGGCTCTGTACTGACATTGAGGTGCCTGCTTGGGATTCTCTCTTTCTCCCTCTCTCTGTGTTCCTCCCCTGCTTGTGCTCATGCTCTCTCTCTCTCTCTCTCTCAAAAATAAACAAATAAACTTAAAAAAAGACCTACTTAGCTTATTACATTGGAAATCTGCTTTTTGTATATAGAGTTGGTTGGACATAATTCCTATTTCTAAAACATGCAGGCATTTAGAAAACAATAAGGAAACACAGCCTTAGGTGACACATTAAACCACAAGGACTTAATAGGTATACACAGAAAATTCGATCCAAAGCAGTAGAAGACATTTTTCTGAAGTTCATATGGAACAGTCTCCAGGATAGAACACATGTTAGATCACAAAATAAATCTCAATAATTTAAAAAGATTGAAATCATAAGGATCTTTTCCAACCACAATGAAACTAGAAATCAATTACAAGAAGAATACTGGAAAAACCACAAAAATGTGGAGATTAAGCAAGATGCTACTGAACAACAGGTGGATCATTAAAGAAATCAAGGAAAAATAAAAAAAATTCATAGAGACAAATGAAAACAGAAATATGGCAAAATCTATCAGATACAGCAAAAGTGGTTCTAAGATGAAAGTAAATAACAATAAAGGCCTCCTTCATGAAACAACAAAAATATCAAATAAACAGTCTAATTTTACATCTAAAGAAACTAGAAAAAAAGGATAAATGAAACCCAAAGTTAGTAGAAGGAAGGGAATAATAAAGATCAGAGAAGAAGTAAATGAAATAGAGACTAAAAGACATAGAAAGATCAATGAGACTAAGAGCTGTTTTTTGTTTTGTTTTGTTTTGTTTTTTTTTACTGTTTATTTATTTATTTTGAGTGGGGTCAGGGGCAGAGAGAGTGGGAGAGAGAGAATCCCAAGCAGGCTCCACATGGAGCCTGAAGTGGGGCTTGATCTTACCACCATGAAAACACAACCTGAGCTGATATCAAGAGTTGGATGCTTAACCTACTGAGATACCCAGGTGCCCCAAGAGTTGGCTTGTTGAAAAGATAAACAAAATTAACAAACCATTAACTAGACTCACCAAAAAAAAGGGGGGGGCAGGAATAGGGCTCAAATAAATAAAATCAGAAATAAAAGAGAATTTATAACATACCACCAGAAATAAAATGGATCATAAAAGACTAATATGAACAATTAGACACCAACAAATTGGACAACCTAGAAAAATCGGTTAATTCCTGGAAACATGAAGAAATCAAGGAGAAATAAAAAATTCCTAGAGACAAATGAAAAAAGAAATATGACATACCCAAATCTTTGGTTCTTCCAAGATTGAATCATGAAGAAATAGATAATCTAAACAGACCAATTAGTAGTAAAGAGATTGAATAAATAGTCAAAAACCTTTTAACAAGCACAAGTCCAGGACCAGGCAGCTACTAGTGAATCCTATCAAACACTCAAATAAAAATTAATACCTATCTTTCTCAAACATTTCCAAAGATATTGAAGAGTAAGAAAGACTTTCAAACTCATTTTACAAGGCCATCATTACCTTGATACCAAAACCAGACAAGGATACCACAAAAAAAGAGAAAATTACAGACCAATATCCCTGATAAACATATATGCAAAAATTCTTAACAAAACATCAACAAACCAAATTGAACAATACATGAAAAGGATCATATGCCCTAATCAAGTGGGATTTATTCCAGGGAAGCAAGGATGGTTCAACATCTGCTAACCAATCAACATAAATACCTCACACTAACAAAACAAAAGATAAAAATTGTAATATTATCTCCACAGATGCAGAGATAGTATTTGACAAAATTCAACATCCATGATGTTTTTATGATAAAAACTCTCAATGAAATAGGTATAGAGGAACATATGTAACCATAATAAAGGCCATATATGACAAAACCAAACCTAATATCATACTAAATGGTGAAAAGCTGAAAGCTTTTCCTCCAAGGTCAGGAACAAAGACAAGGATGCTCACTTTCCCATTTTTATTAAACCTAGTATTGGAAGTCCTAGTTGTAGCAATTAGGGAAAATAAAGGAAATAGAAACCATACAAACTGGTAAGGAAAAGGTAAAACTCACGATTTGCAGATGACATAATATTATGTATAGAAAACCCTAAAGACCCCACCAAAAATTGTTAGAACTAATAAATAACTTCAGTAAAGTTGCAGGACATAAAGTAAGTCTACCAAAATCTGTTGCATTTCTGTGCACTAATAACAAGATACCAGAAAGAGAAACCAAGAAACCAATCCCATTTACAATTGCATCGAAAACAATGAAATACCTAGGAATACCTAGGAATCAATTTAACCAAGGAGGCGAAGACTCATACACTGAAAACTATAAGACATTGATGAAAGAGTTTGAGAAGACACAAATAAATGGCAAGATACTTCATGCTCATGGATTGGAAAAATTAATATTGCTAAAATATCCATACTACCCAAGCAATCTAGACATTGAATGCAATTCCTATCAAAATTCCAATGGCATTTTTCACAGAACAAATAGTTCTGAAATTTGCGTGGAATCACAAAGACCCCAAATAGCCAAAACAAATTTGAGAAAAAACAAAGCCAAAGGTATCACACTCCCTGATTTCAAACTATACTATAGTCAAAACACTATGGCACTGGCATAAAAAGAGACACATAGATCAGTGGAACAGAACAGAGAGCCCAGAAATAAACCCATGCTTCTATGGTCAATTAATTTATGACGAAGGAGGTAAGAATATACACTGGGGAATGTACAGTCTCTTCAATAAATGGTGTTGGGTAAACTGAACAGCTACATGCAAAAGAATGACACTGGACCACCATCTTACAAAAAAATGACTCAAATAGATTACAGAACCTAGGACTTGAAACCATGACACTCCTACAAGAAAGCCCCCTGACATTGGTCTTAGTGATGTTTTTTGGATCTGACTCTAAAGACAGGGGCAACGAAAGCAAAAAAGAAACAAACATGACCTCATCAAACTGAAAAGCTTCTGCCAGTGAAGGAGACCGTCCACACAATGAAAAGACAAACTATTGAATGGGAGGAGATATTTGCAAATCATACATCTGATGCTTAGGTGTCTGTTAGCCTGGTGCTTGGCACGGAAAAGTCATTCCATAAGTATTTGTTAAATGAATGTCAGTATATGTAAAATCTGTAAGTTGTTACAACCATATTATTTGCCTGGATTTAAGACTTGGAATGATTTCAGACTTACAGAAAAGTTGCAAAGAAGTCCTCTATACGTCCACCCAGCTTCTGGAAATAGCTTACCCAAGCAGAGCACAATCACCGAAAGGAGGAAAGCAACACAATGCAATACTGATGCAATACAATGAACTATGTCACCATCCTCGTTCAAATGTCATCAGTTTTTTTTTTTCACTTGGGTCTATTTTTGGTCCAGGATTCAATCTATAAACGCCTATGTTATTTAATTGTCGTGCCTCCTTAGTCTCCTTCACTCTGATAATTTCTCAACGTTTTTCTCTTTCTCACGACCTTGACACTTTTGGAGGGTACTGGCCAGTCATTATTTAGAAAACCCCTCGATTTACATTTACCTAGTATTTTCACTGGATTAGATTGACATTATGCATTTTTGGTGAGAAGGCGGAAGTGATGTTGTGCCCTTCCCAGGGCATCATATCAGGGGATACATCATGTCAGCATATCTTATGACCGATGATGTTGACTTTGACCAATTGGTTAAGGTGGAATCTGCTGATTTCTCCATTTAAAATTAGGATCTCTCCCATTTTAATTAGTATTTATCTTGTTAGGAGATGCTTTCAGGCTATGCAAATATTCATCTCAGTTTCTATCGTGACCGTGCCCACTGATTTTAGCATTTGTCCATGGTTCTTATGTTTGCCTAAATGGTCATTTTTCTCTTTTCCTCACATCTTTCATATTTATTACTTGGAATTCTATTGTAAAGAAGCATAGTCTCTTCTCCTCTACTGATTGATTGATTGACTGATTGATTGATTGACTGATACGAATATGGACTAGTGGATATTTATTCTATTCTACAGGTTATAATCCAATACTAGAGTTTGTTTTTTCACTCAAATTATTCCAGGTTTGGCATTTTGGAAGCACTTCCAAATTGGTTCCTGTGTTCTTTTGACATAGCCCCATCATTTGCAAACAGGTCTTTACTTTCGGGCACCAAAAGATGTTCTGGGCTTATCTTGTATGTTCCCTCTCACAGTCCTGAAGTCAGAACTTTCTCCAAGGAGCCTTGGCTCCTTTTATTAGAGAACAGCATTTAGAACTGATATCTGGGCTCCGAGCGTGCTAATGGCTTCTAGGTCCTCTCAGTAGACAAAGCAGGAAATATATATCTCTATACGAACCCATGTAGATATCTGTATTTTGTGTCTATCAATCTGTATATGTATTAAAAACCATGAATTCATACTGACAACCTTTAGTTTTAATCCAATGCCAGAATTTATTCTATTGTCCCCCTTTCCTCATGTATAACTTTTTCCCCCCAGAAATGAGAACCCAGCTCTCAACACCCACAATATCTTTATGCATTTGTGCAATCCTAGTATAAATATAAGCAGTACTATGAACTTTCTCAGAAAACTTTTGGATATTACCTGGTATATAATTCCCTCGTTTCACAAGGGAGAAAATCCAGGCCCCTAGAGATTAACTTGCCAAAAGGAAGAAGCACATTAGTAGAAGAAAAAAATTATAAATGTCAGCAATTTAAAATTTTAACCTTGTGTTTATTTCACAGGAGGGTGTAGAAAGGACAGGAAATGTAATGTCAGGTAACTGCTAAGAAGCATGAATTCACTTTTGTTTCACCATTGCTGTATGAATGATTGCATTCTGGCTTAAAGAAATGGGACATTTGGTCAGCGTGGCTTCTGTATATAATATGGCCCAAAGCCAGAAAAATTAGGCACACTACTCATGTGGTGTTAAGAAGGCCTCCGGAAAATAGAAGAACCAAGTGTTCCGTTACTGTGTCTAATTTCTACAATTATGGACACAGTGAAATCCTCTGAGGTCATTAAAGTTTATAGGTCTTCTTATACGAAGTAGACATAAAGGATTTTATTCCTTCTTTCTCTCATAAATATATTCAACCTCTTGTCATTTTGTGACTGAATTTCAGTCACAGAGGCTGATATTTCCAAAGCTGAGATGAAGAGAATATTAAGTATCCTGGAAAATCACTTATTTTTTGAGCCTGAAAATTCACTGTTATATAATACCATATGTTTAGACCCGTATCATTACACCCCTTCTGTGTTTAGTCTGTCCTCTGTGATACAGAGATTTGGGAATCTCTGTTTTAATGATGTCTTGGGTTCTTCTCTCCTAGTGGCCCAGCGCTAGACTGAAAAAGCGGAGCATTTTGCTATTGTTGTCAAGATGGCAATGGGAAAGATATGCTCACAGCATCTGGGAACTGAAACTTCTTTTGGAGCTTCTTCCTCAGTGAACAATGTCATATGCTATGGTCAAGGTCTAAAGTTTGTTGGTGATACAATGTATGTATGTCTTGGGTTAAAGTCTAAATTCCACATACAGTAAAACCTTGGTTTGCGAGCATAATTCGTTCCAGAAGCATACTTATAACCCAAAGCACTTGTATATCAAAGTGAACTTCCCCATAAGAAATAATGGAAACTCAGGTGATCTGTTCCACAGCCCAAAAATATTCATATAAAAATGATAACAATACAGTGATAGGATATAAAATAATAAAGAAAATATAAAATATAAGGAAAAATAAAAAAAATTAACCTGCATTTACTTTGGAAAACCTTCGTGGCTGGTGTGAGGGAGACAATAGAGAAGAGGGCTATTGTATAGGACAACTTTCACTATCACTAGTGGAATCACTGCTATCTGTTGGCTGGAGGAATCTTTTCCTTTTCTTGCAACTTTAACAAGGAACCTATCCAATGACCTAGAATGCAGCAAATCGTTCCTAAGCTTCCTCTTGTATAGAAAAGCAAAGGACTGCCCATAGGTGTTTTGAAGTGACAAAAAAATACACTAGTATTTCGAGGGTGTCTCAATGTTCTAAAAAATCACTGATTTCTGCCAAACACCATGGCCTGAGACCGAGCATCTGAGCATGGGAAAAGACCACCCACAATCCCATAGAGAGAGAGAGAGAGAGAGGGAGAGAAAGAATGAGAAGAACCTTTGGCTTTTGTGCATTTGTGATCAAGTGACGTGCCACATCATGTACTACTCATATTACAAGACATCACTTGTCTATCAAGTTAAAATTTATCAGAAATGTTTGCTCATCTTGTGGAACGCTCGCAGAACAAGTTACTTGCAATCCAAGGTTTTACTGGATGATGTTAATTCTGTGGGAAATATTTCCAAGCAATCAACTTGGAACTTACCTCATGGGCTAGTGACATTCTGTTGAGTTCCTGTGTCTATAATAGGATGATATAGCTGAGAACTAGAATTTGTTAGTTCCTAAGTCTTTATTCGGACTCCCCAGACATTTCATTCTTGCCTTGGCTCGAACAAGCACTAGGAAATGGCAGATCAGGTCACTGCCTTGGGCTTTAAAATGGAAGCTCAACAAAGCTGCCCAGTAAGTTCTGATTCTTCTTCTCTGAGAGAAGCATAGGGGCCCAAGTGAAGTTAGAGACTTCATACATTTATAGTAATCTCACAGATCATCCTTATTTTCTTCAAAATGACCACTTATCCCCAGTTTCACAATTTCCTAGTTCTGAAAATTCCCTTCTGAAAAATTTCTCCTTCCATTTCCACTCGATATACACTAACGTCATGTCTTTCATAATCAAATATTTAAATGGAGATAACTATTTAGAATAATTGTAACCAATACCACAGTCTAGGGACATGAGTTGGTCACAAATCTTTATCCAAATTCAATACATATTTGGACATTAAATTAGAGATTTGGGAAATATACTCTTGTCTTGTGTGATTTAAGGAACTGGAAATTATTTCTGAGTTGTTTGATTGGAAACGGAATCCATAAAATTGCCTTCTTATGAAATGTTGAAGGATTTATTGTTTAAATAATTAGGAAATAAAAATTTTTACCACTGAATGAGCAGTAGCCTCCATAAAGAAAATCTTCATATTGCCAAAGACATTGCAATAAATCTTCTTCAGAAAATATAGTAATTTTTTGTATTTGGAATTCTACTGAACACTTTTTTCTTATTTATAGAGGACAAACAGTATTTCTCAAAGGACTTCTTTTCTTTCCAAAAAATGTTGGAAAATGTTGCCAAAATGTTTATAACAAGAGAAATAAGCCTGAGACAAAAAACAGATATGTTATTTTGAGGAATCAACCAAGAATTGTGATGGATCGGTAAAAAAATTGATTCAAACCCATACATTTGCAATAAGAATAAAATGAACAGGAAAATTGTCCTCCAAATAGATTACATTTTGTCTTTTCCATATCTGTTGAGATGAGAAAGTTTCTCTTTAAATTTACAGGGATCCCAACTGAGTGAACTGTTCCCATAACTAGCATTAACATCAATGGGCCTCATGGTGAGAAAAGAAAAGTCCCCAGAATATGTCTAAATGACATTCTGAAATGGACCCTATAAATTTGCTGCATGACTAATCTTCTCATTTTGACCCATTTCATATTTGAAACAAGGAATTAAGTTATGGTAAAAAAAAAAAAAAAAAACCTGTAAAATCAGCCTACCTGTCACTGAAAAGCATAGAACCTTAAAAGACTTAGAGCTGCTAGGCCACAATCAATTGAAAATATTCAGGAGGGTAAGGTAAATACAATTTCAAGTTCTGAAAGGAAAAAGAAAAATGGATGCGAGAATTAAAACCATGGGGATGAGAAGTCAAATGAACAATCTACCTTTTTATTATATGGTCTTATTTAAAATATTTCGTAGAAAATTGTTCTCTGAAATAGACCTAAGTGACTGAGCCTTATCCAGTATCTATCGAAAAGGACTTGCCAAGTATTCTAGCATATCTCAAATTAAATTTAACTCACAATCATAATTTTCTCCATATTTTAAAATGGCGCTTTCTTGGGGCTCCTGGGTGGCTCAGTCGGTTAAGCGTCCGACTTTGGTTCAGGTCATGATCTCGTGGTTTGTCAATTTGAGCCCTGCGTTGGGCTCTGTGCTGACAGCTCCGACCCTGGAACCTGCTTCCAATTCTGTGTCTCCCTCTTTCTGCCCCTCCCCTGCTCACGCTCTGTCTCTTCCAAAAATGAATAAACGTTTAAAAAAATTTTAAGAAATAAAATGGTGTGCTCTGAAAATATGTATAAACACACAGGGTTAAAATGATCTATGAGAAACCATTCCTTAATCTGTGGATATTTTCTTGGGGGTTCAAAAGTTGTTTCGTTTTGTTTTGTTTTGTTTATTTATAAGCATCACATTTTTATGTGTGTTTATTTAACTGATAGTGGAAAAAGTGACTATTCAATTACATTTGGATGACTTTTTTTTATAACTAAATATCCTATGTTAACACAGTGTTTCTGTTTATATTTAGGATCACATTAGAGCCAAGTAGTTCTTCTTTGATCATTAAAAGCAACTGAACAGAGGCAGTAGATGATGTATTCAAGGCATGTGAAGTCCAAGTTGTACATGAGGAGGTTTCCTGAGATCCGGAGCCTGGACTGAGTCATCACTGATCCACGGCAAGATAGGCATGCAACAATCAAAAGAATCTTGCATTTTCTGAAGTTGGTGGGCAGAACATACCTGAAAGCCCGTTAAGATGGCAGTAATGGAGTTTAGATAAAGCACAGTCCTCAACCTTTAACAATAGAGAACAACACTTAAGGGACAACATTCAAGTTAAGTTTTCTCAACAAACCTCAGAAAATTTGATGAGGAATGTTGACTGATGATGGAAATCAAGAGCAAGTATCGCCTAAAATGCATGCAGGTTTTGGCATGAAGAAGGCTGAGAGCAAAATATAAGGTGGGTGATCGGCCATCCCAGTTTGTTTAGGACTGTTTTGGTTTTATGGCCCCAAATCCCATGTCCCAGGAAACCCTTCAGTCTCAGGCAAACTGGGGTGGCTTGTCAACCTAGCTGAAAGTGTAGGGTATTATAACTGAAGTTAATATATAGATGGATATATAGATGGACCTGTTTCCTGTTTCCTCCCTCCACAATTGTGCCTTTAAAACAAGAGAAAAGAAATACACAAAATTTGGCTGATCCCTGTGTATTAGACGTTTGGGTAATTTTCATTGGTTTTATGCCTTTCGGTATTTTATAATTAAAGGAAACTGATTATAAGATATAATTGTTATAATATAAACTATGCTTGTGCCTATATAGTAAAATAAATACGTTTGGTTACATACATTTTTTATCATCTATGCAATACATATTTTTACAGTAAATGTAATGAAATTACTTATGAATATGTAATCGTGATTATATATGATTCGATATAATAATATCAAAATGTTCAGAATCGAGCAAAAAGGCAATCTTGTGCCATAGCAGTTAGTCATACAGTCGTGTTACAAGCGATAATTAACCTAACAGTGTGCTACCTCGCAAAAGTATTCCAATTTTAATTTTATGGATGTTGTATTTTTTGTGTGTATGTAATTACTTTCTCTTTCTGGCTTCATAGATGAATTCAAGATATAAACCTTAGGGCTTTATATGTGCTTTTATGTCTAATGATTAATAGACATTTATAGACATTTATAGACTGTTACACACCAGAACAGTACATTTGCTAACTCCCAACCATGGTTGGATTAAACTGTGGGTCACAAAAACACCATTCTTTTTTTTTTTTAAGTTTATTTATTTATTTGCGTGTGTGCATGTGTGTGTGAGAGAGAGAGAGAGAAAGAGAGAGCGTGCACATGAGCGGGAGAGAGGGAGAGAGAGAATCCCAAGCAGGCTCCACACTGCCCACACAGAGCCTGACACGGGGCTCGATCCCCCAGTTTGTGAGATTGTGACCTGAACCGAAACCAAGAGTCAGACGTTTAACCAACGGAGCCACCCAGCTGCCCTGCAATGACACCATTCTTTAGGAAATAAGCTACCTTTGGAGGGTCTTAGTTTCTATTATGAGATGTAAGGCAATCAATCACAAAATGCACCCAAGAGACAACACAAGAGTGAGACAGTCAGAGGCTACACCTAACGAACATCGACATTCCATAGTTCATGTTGGTTTAAGAAACTGGCTGTCAACGAGAGATTGCAAGTGTATACATTTTCTTAATAGGAGCTTTCCTAGACATCCTCAACAGACCTCCAGCCTGGAAAACCAAGCAGTCTACAGTGTGTTACATTTTGGTCCACGTACTTAGAGCAGATCTAATTGAGACAAATTCGTCTAGGGGGCTGGCAGCTTAAAATAGTGTGATTTTGACTTCTAGGTACCATTTAATATTCATACATTCATTTTTTCGCAAACTTGAAACGATTCTCAGCAAACTAAGACTCACCTAGGTACAGAAACAAAATTCCGGGAAGGAATTTTATAAGCTGCTATCGACTGAATGGCGTCCCCATAAAATTCATACATTGCAGCCCAAATCCTTAATCCCCCAGTGTGACTGTCTTTGAAGATAGGCCTTCTAGGAGGCAGTTAAAGTTAAATAAGGTCACAAGGATGGGGTCCTAATCCGATTGGACTGGTGGCCTTATAAGAAGAGGGAGAGAGAGATTGGGAAAGCATTACAGTCATGTGAAGGTGGCTGTCTCAGCAAGAAGGTTGCTCTCTGCAAGCCAGAAGGCTCTCACCAGAAACTAAATTGGATGGAAATTTGATCTTGGACTGCTGGCCTCCAGAGTTGTAAGAAGTAGATACCTGTTGCTTAAGCCACCCAGTTGGTGGTATTTTAATATCGCAGCCCGAATATGCTGGCACACCTTCATTAGCCATATTTTCAATGAGTGTTCTGAACCGGATGTGACTTCTGATAGATCTGACCCTGTCTCTACATTTCTGTGCAAGTCACAGCTGACACTGTAGGGCCCAAACTGTGATGCAGGCCGAGTTGGATTTTGGAACAATGAAACTCCAAGTTCTTTGACCTTTTGCCTCCGCCGTGTTCCATCCCCATGAAAACATGTAGAGTTCTGCTACCAACAATTTCCACCCGAGTACAAGTAGCCTCACAATGTTGTTTTCATTTTACATCTCTTAACTCCAAATCTATCATGGAATACTTGTGCCAAGTATCATCCTAGGTCAACAAAATGGTAGATGGTGGATTGGTGGATGTTCTTTTTTTTTTTTTTTAACAAATCTGGGTAGTTTTCCCATTTGTTATTACTGAAATACCACTCTTACTTACAGGAGGAACTTAAGGTTAATCCATAAGATGTTTTAGAGTGATGGGGGCCCTGGGAGGGGGGCGGTCAGAAGAAACGGTGCACAGTTCCATATGCAGCTCTTCCTTTGCTCTCCCTGGGAGAATAACTTTGGATCTGGTCCAGATGGATTAATTCAGAGTCTATTAGCAGAAGTGACTGGACTATGGAGGTATTGCTCAATGTTTCATCTGTTTGGTTTTTTCCTAATTCCAGCCTCAGGATTCAGAGACTTCCTTACCTTGTAAAAGTCTTCCTGCCCTGCCAGACTTTTTAAAATCTTTTTTCCCGGGGCGCCTGGGTGGCGCAGTCGGTTAAGCGGCGACTTCAGCCAGGTCACGATCTCGCGGTCCGTGAGTTCGAGCCCCGCGTCAGGCTCATGGCTCGGAGCCTGGAGCCTGTTTCCGATTCCGTGTCTCCCTCTCTCTCTGCCCCTCCCCCATTCATGCTCTGTCTCTCTCTGTCCCAAAAATAAATAAAAAACGTTGAAAAAAAATTAAAACAAAAATAAAATCTTTTTTCCCAAGCATAGGACCAGCAACCTCCTTTCACGTTCATTTCTTTTTCTTTTTCTTTTTCAAAACAAGTTTTAAAAAGCTTATCTATGTTGAGAGAGAAAACGCTGTGTGTGTGCACGTAAGTGGGGGAGGGGCAGAGAGAGGGAGAGAGAGAATCTCAAGCAGGATCTGTGCCGTTAACACAGAGCTGGATGCAGGGCTCAGTCCCACAAACCATATTATGACCTGAGCCAGGATCAAGAGTCTGACGCTTAACCGACTGAGCCACTCGGGCACACCTTCTGTTCTTTTCTTCCCAGACTCAACCTCCACCCATTAAAAATCCAGTATTTTATTTTCTTTCTTCCTTTTTCCTCTTTACAGGATAGAGTTATTGCTGCAATTATTACAATTTTTCAGGAATCAGATCATCCATTGCCTCAAGCCTGGACATAACAAGGACACTGGAAAACAGTTCTGCCTGGATGATGCTAACTTATAATTTTTTTTAAATTTCTTTTAGTGTTTATTTATTTTTGACAGAGAGAGAGAGAGAGAGACAGAGCATAAGCAAGGGAGGGGCAGAGAGAGAGGGAGACACAGAATTCGAAGCTGGCTCCAGGCTCTGAGCTGTCAGGCCAGAGCCCGACGCAGGGCTCGAACCCATAGACCGCGAGATCGTGACCTGAGCCGAAGTCGGACGTTCAACCGACTGAGCCACCCAGGGGCCCCATAACCTATAATGTTTTTAAGGAAGCAGCCTAAGCCTTACTGATTTTTCTAGATCGAGAGATATGGTGCATGGCTTGTAGGAAATATTTGTTGACTGACTAGTGGAATGACTGATGACTGAATTAAAGTAAGTGGGTTGGAAACAGACAGATGCTAACCAAAGATCCCCAGCAAGGAGGTGGAAATTGGACAAACAAAAATAAGCTGAATAAATATGAGGAAACGTGAGATCGAACAGCTCTGGAACATAGGGTATTGTGGGTGAACGGGATTTTTTGATAGCTATAGAATTATGTAGGACGTCAGATTTTTCCAGGAGTGTGGCTATGCATGGATGTGTCCATACACCTTCTTATGGATTGTACTGTATACAACAAGAAAGTAATGAGTATGCAAAAGTAATTAACCCTAACAAAATGAGAAGAGAGAAACTGTAAATGTCGCTTAGGTGAGTTAAGCGTTATAGTGATAATAGCTACTTAAGTCTCTCGTAGTCTTGAAGCATACTATTTACGGAAAGAGCTGATTTTATTGTAACTGAAAGAACACTAAATTAAGTACAAGAATGTGTGATTTTATCATGTATCGTGCAGATAGCATAATTCCGTACCATACTAAAAAAATTTTATGTATAAGACTACTGATAAAATTTGCCTCACGCACAGTAGGTCTTCTTAATTATTTACTGGTGAGTGACGTTGTAGGTAATTATGCAGAATTCAACTGTGAAATTACAGTGTCAATGAACTAATTGTATGCTCCCTTATACCCCTAACAAATCACTTGGAAAACATTTACATTAGAATTGGTACATTTTCTAATACGATTTTTATTTTTATGTTCTTGTCTGTGACAAATCCATTTATGCACACATTTGTATATATACATTTTTTTAAAAAGGACAAAGCCTGGGACACGTGGGTGGCTCAGTTTGTTAAGCACTTGACTTTTGATATTGGTTCCGGTCATGATTTCTTGGTCATGGGATCAAGCCCCACATTGGGCTCTATGCTGAGCATGGAACCTGCTTAGGATTCTCCTTCTGCCCCTCCCCCGTTCACAGTCTCTCTCAATGGTAAAATAGAAAAAAAAAAAAAGGGACAAACTCTGATGATCATCATAAAGCAGGAGTTTGTTTTGATGATCACCAACGGTGATCCAAAGAGGGTGTGTGTTTTAAAAATATGCAAGTGTGTTACTGCAGTGTGAGAAATCTTTGTCGTTCTTTTCAATTTAAATCAGAGAACAAATGTTACCAAAAGTCTACTAAGTGAAAGGTGAATATAAATTAATTCCTGTGCTCAAGCCTGAGAAAAGAGCACTGAAGCATATGAAAAATGAACAATAGGTAATTGTTAAATGCGAAGGGTTGAAGGTTCATGTTGAAGGTCGCGTCTGAACCCGAGCAGTGGAAGTCAAGTCCATGCCAGGACAGTAAGAGTATTGTAACTGACACAAATGGATCGACGGACCCAGACAGCAGGAAGTCTACTTTACAGGCATAGTACTGAGTCACAGAATTTAAAATCCTCACCACTTCCTGCTTTCTCTTAACAGATGACCTTCCTTGTATTCTACTCCACAGAGGACAGATCCTATAGGAGATCCTTCAGTGCCCTGTCTATGGAAATCATGTTGTGTTCCAAACAAAATGACTGAAAAAAAAAAAAAAGACAGATATCATGATAAAAATTTTAAATTTCACAGATAAAGAAAACAAATTCTATAACCATGGAAATGGAAAAAACAAATTCTAGGTAACTTGCTGTATTAGCCAGGGTTCTCCAGAGAAACAGAATCTCTCTCTCTATCTCCACCTATCTCTATATCTATCATATCTATATCCATCATCTCTATATCCATCCATCTATATCCATCATCTATATCCATCTATATCCATCTATATCCATCATCTCTATATCTATCTATCTATCTATCTATCATCATCTATCTATCTATCAAGGAAAACTCATAAGGCAGTGGCTTAGCATGATTACGAAGGTGACGGAAAGCTGATGTTCCATTTTGAAGGCAGTCAGACAGAATTCTCTCTCTTTCGGGAGAAAGCCAGCCTCTTGTGTTATTCAGACCTTCAACCGACTGGATGGGGCTCACCCACAGCAGAGTGGGCAATCTGCTTTCCTCAGTTTACCAATTCAAATGTTAATCTCATCAAAATACCCTCATAGAAATGCCCAGACTAACGTTTGTTTGACCAAATATCTGGGGGTATCCCGTGGCCCAGTCAAACTGATGTAAAATTAACCATCACACGTGCATATTCTTCTCCACTACACTATCAGAAGACACTGTGGATTTGTGAGGGAAAACTTGTGGCCCAAGAATTGTACATCCTGGCAAGATGTCATTCACATGTGATGGCAGCAGAAAGGATAATTTAGTTACACAAGGGCTCAGAAAGAACCCCTGTATGTGTCCTGAAAAAACTTACTCAAAGATGTATCATAGTCAGCAAAGATGCAAAAGTCAAGAGCCCAGAAATGCGAAACATAGGGTAAAAAATGACCGTATGAGTAAATATACTGGGTAAATAGTTAATATCTTCATGGCACAGAAAAGACTTTGACCGTCACCAAGGATCGCACTAAATCCTCCAAATGAAACAAACTGTCCATAAGACATAAAGTGATTATAAATAATCAAAGAAAGGCAGATTCAACCAAAAAGCCATTGTTACCTGTCAAATGGGAAAAATTAAACTATTGATAATTCCTCACATTGTGAAGCAAGACCCCTCATTCACTACTCACAGGCACATCCTTTTTGGGAAAACAGCTTTGCAATATGAATTAAAAGCCATAAAAAATGTTCCAATCTTTTTATTCAACATTTCCAATTTTAGCAATTTTTCTTACGATTTAATTTAAGGTATGCAGAGAAATATGCACAAATGGGCATGTAAAGATGAAAGATTAACACCAACCAAGCTCCCAATACAGGAAGGGAGATTTAGAACGGCTCTCTCACGTAAGGGAAAAGTCACACGTGCAGTTTTTGCAAGCCATGTTTTGAAGCCTAATGATCTGATAGCCCACTTGCTCTTATATGAAAAAGACAAAATAGAAGTCCAAGTGCAATAAGGTCTCAATTTTCTTAAATACATTTAGAAAGAGAGAGAGTTTAAGAACTAGAAGGATATGGGGCGCCTGGGTGGCTCAGGAGGTTGAGCGTCCGACTTTGGCCCAGGTCATGATCTCACAGTTCGTGGGTTCCAGCCCCGTGTCGGGCTCTGTGCTGACAGCTCAGAGCCTGGAGCCTGCTTCGGATTCTGTGTCTCCCTCTCTCTCTGCCCCTCTCCCATTCATGCTCTGTCTCTCTCTTTCTGTCAAAAATAAACATTAAAAAATAATAATTAAACAAAGATTATTTATCAAGGATTATTTATGAAAATGTCTATTACAATTTTACTTTTTTACAAAACCAGCGGAGATGATAAAAGCAGATAGTTTGTCCTACCGATCAATCTACAGAGAAACCGAGAACATTTTACATTGCTACTGGAACAAAGGAAGAGGGCATAAATTAGCAAAATTTTTGTGGAAATCAATTTAAAAGCGTGGAAGGGGTGCCTGGGTGGCTCAGTCGGTTCAGTGTCTGACTCCCGATTTCAGCTTGGGTCATGATCTCATGGTTTGTGAATTCAAGCCTGGCATTGGGCTGACAGTGTGGAGCCTGCTTGGATTCTCTCTCTCTGTCTCTCTCTCTGCCCCTCCCTCCCCAAGAATAATTAAAAATAACACTTAAAAAAAATAAAAGTGTGTAAAAGATAGCTTGCAAAGAATTTATTTTGACTCAGCAATTTAATTTATTGGACTGTTATCTTAAAGGCATAGAAATGCAGTGAAAAGATTTATTAATATGGATGTCAACTGCAAAGTTTTGGGAAAAACCCAACTGTTAACAGTACATGAGTGGTTGAATAAAACATAGTGGATTCATTTGCTGTGATATTGGTCACTCTTTAGAGATCATATTGTGAAAAGTTATTTAATGACGCCGGAAGATAATCACAGAATACTACTCAGTTAAAAATAATGGCTACAAAATCGAAATAAAATACAAATTTTATGCATGTGTAAATAGTGGAAGGCAACACCTCAGAGCATAGTTAGTAGTCTTTCTGGAGAGCGAAATTGTAGATAATTTTTTAAAAGACTTCTGTTTATTTTTTAAAGTACATATATAAACACAAAAGCGAAACCTGAATATTTTAAACACTCTCAATGGCTTGAAAGATATCTTCAAATTCCATAACATGTTACATAGATTTGTTGCCAAATGCTCCAAACAACGTCTAGACGCATTCGCTAACATTGACCAATGGTGCTTGGTACTATATGCGGGCACACTCGTCTCTGAGAAACTTGGGTTCCCCTTTTGCACGCCTTTGTGGTAAATTGTTTTGCTACCAAGACGAATCTCACTCTTTTTCAACCCGTTCGAGTTAGAGGTTAAATCAGCACATCAACATCAGATTAAGTGCCACCTTCTAGGGAAGCTTTCTAGATCCTTTCTGAGAGGTAAAATGCTCTTTCGTACTCTTGGCTCTGATGTTACAGTCTATGTTATAACTCTTGTCGCACTGTATTGAGATTGTTTTTGGTCTACTTTCACTAATATGTAAAAGCTTTGAGCAAGTAGGGTAAGGATCTTCCATATACCCTACAGCAGTTTATGGATACTGTAGGTACCCAGTTGTAGGACCTCAATTAAGTAGTTATGAATTAATGGATTACTGGTTGCACACACTTTAAGTTCCTGAAAACATAACCACCCATCCAGCCAATCACCAACAAAAACAATTCACAATTATTCCTTATTCTATTAGACATTTTTACCATATGAACTACAATTTACCCTTGAACAACACAGAGGTTGGGGTGCCAATCCCACCCGAAGTTGAAAATCTGTATATGACTTTTGATGTCCCTGAAATTTAACTACTAATAGCCTACCATTGACCAGAAGCCTTACAGATAACATACCAATTTACACATATTTTGTATATGTAATATATACTGTGTCTTTAACAATGAAGGGGGTCAGAGAAAAGAAAATGTTATTAAGAAAATTAAAAGGAAGTGGGGTGCCTGGGTGGCTCAGTCAGTTAAGCATTGGACTTCAGCTCAGGTCGTGATCTCGCGGTCCGTGAGTTCGAGCCCCGCGTCGGGCTCTGTGCTGACAGCTCAGAGCCCGGAGCCTGTTTCAGATTCTGTGTCTCCCTCTCTCTCTGACCCTCCCCCATTCATGCTCTGTCTCTCTCGGCCTCAAAAATAGATAAACGTTAAAAAAAAATTAAAAAAATAAAAAGAAATTTAAAAGGAAGAGAAAATTCATTTATAGTGCTGTATTGTATTTATTGAAAAAGATCTGCCCGTAAGTGGACCTGTGCAGTTCAAACCTGAGAGGTTCAGGATTCAACTATATATTTACCAGCCCGTGCCATATTTTGTAATGTCACTGAGCTATTAACATGAACAGGACTAACTTATTGAACCAGAAGGACTAAATAGGATCCAGGAAATAAGAAACTTTACTTTTCCTCACTACCGCTTCTGCAAACCTTGCTCTGTGGATCTGTCTTCTTGCTCTTTGGAAAGATACCAGCATGCCCCAGAGCTTTTACCTTCTGGAGTGATGGTGACGAATCCTCTCTCAGATGGTAGGAAGTCCAGCCACTGTGATGTCAAAATGCCAAGTTCTCAATTCGTTTCAAACTTTTCCTTCTTCCCTAATTCAGGTCTGGTTACTCAACCAATTTGAGCTGAGATCTAATTTAGTCGGAGTCGTGCAGTGTAGACGAAAGTCTCTCCGCGGTCTTCCTTCTGCCTCTCTCCTCCTGCTGCTTTTTGAGCTCCTCCAGAGGAAGGAGCATGAAGGAGTACTCTTATCATCTGTTAGAGAGTTCTGGGTCTAATAGCTTCCAAATGCTGATTCTTCCACTTAGGGGTTGTTCATTGAGATTGATTAAAGATCTCCTCACCTCCCACATCTGTCTGTTTCTGAGAATCACTCCCCAGTCCCTAGCCTGCGTGATAGCTTTTCCAACGGACTTCATGCTTCTTCCCTTAGCTTCGGCATCTCATGATTTGCTTACAGCCTCGTTTGTGCCATGATTATCTTGTTCCCGGAAGGATGTGCTCTTAGGCAGCGTCCTTTCAATATAAGCCATGGCTTGAGCTTCTGCAGGTTCCACATCTATCTAAGGGACACACACACACACACACACACACAGCCTTCAATCTATACGTAAACCCTCCTACGGCAGTCGTCTACTCTGTCAGGCCAGGGCTTCTCTCTTTAACCATAGGCTCTTTCCTTTATATGTTTTAGGGCATGGGCCAAATGTTAGTCTCTGACTTTACCAAACTCCAGGGGAACATGCTCTTCGCTCAGTTCTCTTTAAGGCCCCCTTACTTGGCTTGTGGTAAAGGGAAGCATTTTCTTCTTCTCCTTGAAGAGGGAAACACATGACACACCAAACACTGTCTCCGGGGAAAACCACCCTGTTGGCCTCTTCAACCAGGCAATGAATTCTTGGCGTCTTTACATAGCCTGAAGGTGCTAGAAGCAGCAGTTTCAGGGCCCTTAATATACCTTCACGTGTCTAGCACCTTGTCTTAGCACACGGATGTTTGGCAACGATTGCGTTTCGCTCTGCCTTTGGAGTCTTTCTCTAAACTCTACCTAGAAAAAGTTACATTTAATATCTTGCTACCGACGCCTATCCTTCGAGTTACATGTCGGTGTTTTTGGTGACAACCACCCTCGGGGATGATTTCACAATCAGGAATCAGAGGGGGAGCAGATGTGACAAATACACCTTATAGCCCAAACCCATACAACCAAAGTGGGCAGCAAGGAGAAGCAGTGAGCAGATTTTAATGTCCTGCTTTTGTCTGCGTCTCCATTGCTCAGGACGATCGCGAGAGCCCTTTGCAACGGTTATGGTTGAGGATATATGAGCATTTCCTGGTTGGTAGGTAGTGAACCCACGTGGACAGAAATAGATCCCCTTTACTCAGGGCAAAATCGCAAAATCAGGACAGAAATTCAGAGATAACAGTTTATTTTTGAAATAGGAGAGAATGTGATGTTGTAGAAATAGCAATTCTTACTGGAGATGGCACGCGTTTCTCTGCGCTCTCCAGCCTCACTTGCTGCTGGATTTTGGCTACGTGACAAGTGCTGGCAAATGGGCTGGAGGCAATTAAGAGTGGTGGGAGTTGTCCCCGTGCTTTCTTCCCCTTGTGCAGCTCCATGTTGAAATGGCAGCCTCGGAAGACGGTGGAAGGCTCTTACTGATACCTGAATAAATCTGTGGAACAGGGTAGTTCCCCTGGCGATGCCACATGAACAGGCAATAAATCTTTGGTGTGCTAAGTTATTGGAATTTGGGGGATTACATGTAACCGTGGCTACCTTATCCTGTCTTGACTAATCAAGTAGAACTAATGAGTTAGTCTTCACTCCAAGAGTAATTTGCTAGAATTTGTCTTGCCTGTGTTCACTCTGTTTCCTCCCTTTTGAGATTGCACTGGCTCATCTTCTTCTCCTCCATGATTTTCTTGGTCTCAGAACTCTAATCATCAAAATGTATAAAAATTCATATGAACCATTCCAACTGTACCCCACTATCCAGGCTCACTGTTTACCATCTTTTTTAAAAAAATCATAATCCCTAGACATTCCTAGATCATATCTAGATATTCCTCATCGTTCCATTGCCTTGTTTATCTTGTGTATTGTACTGTGCAACTTTGATTATTTGCTTAGAAACCTATCACTCGTGAATGTAGCGTGAACTCTTCTCAGGGTGGCAGTTTCCAGTGCTCTTTGTGGCTATAACTATTGTTATTTCCCAGCATGCCCCTGCGACTTCAAATCAGGCTGATCCGCCTCCCTGGTGCTACATCATGTTATGCCTTTGCTCCCATCAGATGCTCTCTGGTCAGCCTACAGTGGCCACCCTTCAAACCCAGCTTGGGTAGTACATCCTTCCAGAAGGCGCCACTTGCTAGGTCTTGGTGTTCTCTCCTTCTGAATTCCTCTAATGTACAACGTAAAGCACTTGTTTGATTGCTCACCTGTGTGCTCCTTTTTCAAAACCTGCCAAGGAAATTGTAGCTTCGTCTCCAATATATTCTTATGGATGTCTGCATTCAGACTCTAAGGAATAATCATTTCATCAATCCTCGGCTTTAATAACAGACTCAAGAAATAACGTATGTAGATCAAATCTAGTTTTCTCATCTGAAGCATCAATCAATGACTTTGAAAAGGTGGAGCCTGAACAATGATACTGAATTGTAAATGCTCATTATAAAATTCTATTTATTATTTTAGTTATGAGTGCAGTTTTTCTTTTAATTGCTCTATAAGATACCTAAAATTTCAGTCTGGTCAAGAGAATTCATGAGTTGATCTTTCTGATTAACGCCAAGGCCTATGAGCTCATTTAAAATTCACTTGTATCATTGACAATTTAGTAAGTGAAGTGTGCTCTCGAAGTAACCAAGAGTTGCAGGTTGAATTGTGTACCCCAAAAAGATTTGTTGAAGCCCTAAACCCGCAGTCCCTCAGAATGTGACCTTACTTGTAAATAGAGTCACTGCAAATGTAATTAGTTACGGTGAACTCATATAGGAAGGAGTAAGGTGGGCCATTAATCCAACATGATCAGTCTCCTTAGAAGACAGAGACCTACAGAGGAAAGATGGCGGTGTGAAAACAGGCAGAGATTGGGGTGATGCATCTACAAGCCGAAGAATGCCAAGCACTGTCAGCAGCAATCACAATCTGAGAGAGAGGCATGGAACACATTGTCTCTCAGAACCTACACGAGGACCCAACCCTGCCAACATCTTGATTTTGGCTTCTGGCTTCCAGAACTATGAGAGAATAAATATCTGTTGTTTTAAGCCACACAGTTTGTGGTACTTTGTTAAGATAGCCCTAGGAAACTCATACACCAGGTAATCAACATAAATACATTTAACAGTAGGTAGCATATTACAGGGCCCAGCAAACTATGGCCAGCGTACCAAATCCTGTTTATTACCTGATTTTATAAATAATACTATCGGAATACAGCCATACTCTTTACGAAGCATCTGCCATATACGCCTATGGCAGACTAAAGAGACTATCTGGCCTTAAATATTTACTGTCTGGTCCTTTCCAGAAAAAGTTGGCCAATTCTTGCTATATCCTACTAAGCTTTTCCTGAGAAGTTTGAAAATGTGTAACAGTCTTACTACAGATTTTCATTTAGCTCTCAAGACCCGAATCCATTATTATCTATATGAGTCAAAAGGGGCTATGCTGCAGTGACACACATTTCCCAAATCCCGGCACTTTAACATGGAAAACATTTATTTTTCACTCGCCTAATGTCCCGTGTGGGTCTGGAGATCCTGCTACACAGCGATCTGCATTGTGGGTTACTTCAGTTGGCATCATTGCACACTTTTCTGCAAACTCCATAGATTTACAGACAGTGGAGAATTGCCAAAGGTCTTTCCATGGCTCTAGCTGGCGGTGACATACTACATTTCCTCTTACATCCATTGTGTGGCTCTAACCAGGAACAGTAGGAGAACAAATAGGATATTTATGAGTCCTACTATGTCCATCACATACTCAGACAGTGTTAGTCTCATAGGATTCACATTTAGTGACTCCTGGAACGAAAAGCAACATAGACTCTCATCGTCAATATTGTTGAAGATCCACAGATGGGTACCACTGACAACAGGGAATTCTTTAGGAATCTCTAGTACCCATTCATAAACTTGCGATCTTTCTAAATGGTGGGACCTTGTGTGAAACACCTTGTGTGATTTTGTGCACATTATAATGAATAACCCTAATAGAAAAAACCCATAAACATCTCAATATATACACCCTGGTACCAGGTTATATGCACATGCAAGCATTATTATTAATCTCTGCCTTCTTCATACATATAAAAGGACCCGGCTCCAGAAGTCACACAATTTACTCATATCTGCAGACAAAGAAATTATGTAGGCAGGCTTTCCCATGTGGGTGCCTAGGCTTTTTTTTTTGCTGGAAACAGGCAAGTAAATTAAAGAAAATAAAATACCACACAAAAGTCAGTCTTTTCCATCCCAGCTGTTATTCCCTAGCTGGAAGAGAATCAAGGAGTGAAGTGAAGGGTCAGTAGTGTATTAGTCCGTCTACCCTCTGCCCTGTAGAGAGAGTCATCAGAAAAAAAGGTCAGGGGATGCTTGAGAAGGAAAGGTCCTCAGACAGGGTTTATGGCCCATGACGACTGCTGTTTCTGCTCCCGCTTTGGCGACAAGGCCTGGTCAGATGGTCTGAGGCCATCTTCAAGGCCATCTTGAAGACAACTCTTTATTCTCTTGCCTTCCCGCCATTAGCACTCTCAAACCCTTTACATCCTGTTCCCGTCCAATTGCTCATGGATTCTTTGTTCTTTCTGCCAGCATGGCGGACGGGGGAAGAAAGCATGGTTCTCTCACTGCCATTACCAGTGCTGCTCTGCTTAGGACACCCACGGGAATGGATGAGCCTCTTTGCGATCTTTGCCTTTACTTAAAAGGTTTGTTTTTGTATGTCTACCCAGGCTGATCATTTCTTTCCAGTCACCTCGGTGACATCTAAGCCTTGAGGTTTATCTGAAGTGTGATTGTTGCCGATCGATCGCTTCTAGAGAAGCTGACGTAGCCATCCGAAAAGTTCAGAATCAGGTGTTTGTGTTTTGTTTTGTATCCAGGATGGCAAACCAGGTAACTTGAAAACATAACTCTATACACCAATTTTCCTCAACAAATCGTGGTGTGGTCACTTGAACTATTGACCGACACAAATATGCTTACCCAGACGAAATGGAAATAAAGTCAAGAAAATGATAATCTGGAGAAAGAAGTGGAACTTCATCACACATAGAACAACCTGTGTGATGAGAAATACCATTAAGTCTATAGATAAGACACTGTGAATTCACCCTTCTCACAGAAAGAGCTTTTAAAATATAAAATCAAGTTCTGTAATAAGTATCGCGATACAGATTTCTTTGTGCCACCAGACTCCACAGGTTTTCAAAAACGGGACACATTTATGAAGCAAGAGAATATTAAGTGGATTTCAGCAGCAGGTGAAGTAGCTTTACATGAATTTGACTAATTGTACACAATATGTTACGAAAAATCAATCACTTCCCAACTGACAAATAAACTGATGTCAATGTTGGGATCTATAGGACCAAAATGGTGTCTTTCTGTAGTTTGTAAAGTCTGTCTGCACGCATAATGCCATCTATTTGCACGGATCCCTACAATAATCCCATGAGGTAGGTAGTATGATCTTTATTTTGAGGCTTGAGAAACTGAAGCTTCATCGAGTGAATGACCACCTGTTAGGTAGTCTGTTAGGCGGCATTTGGTTCACAGAACAGGAAGCAATCTTGGGGTCCAGGTCTCTGACTCCATGTACGTGTTTAAGAGGCTCAAAGAAACAGGGAAAACAATGCCACTGTCGGTTCTTAATTAGTAAGCAGAGCTCTGAGTTCATTGAAACGTTTCGATGTTTTCCTCATTGGAGTCTCCATAAACGTCTCTGTTCACTGCTTGCTGAAAATTCTGCAAATCTCATGTCTGTATTTATTCTTGGGGTCAGTCTGCCTGACTATACCAGGCATTTTCGTCTTGTTCTGAGGTATGTTTTGTTGGTAGAGGGTTGGGGAAGGCTTTTGATTTATTTTAGACACATTTCGTGTGTAAAGTTTATAAAGTGAAGTAATTTGATCATTTCTTTTTTATTTAAAAAAATTTTTTTTAAGGTTTATTTGTTTTTGAGACAGAGAGAGACAGAGCATGAACGGGGGAGGGTCAGAGAGAGAGGGAGGCACAGAATCGGAAGCAGGCTCCAGGCTCTGGGCCATCAACCCAGAGCCCGACGCGGGGCTTGAACTCACGGACCGTGAGATCATGACCTCGAGCCGAAGTCGGCTGCTCAACCGACTGAGCCACCCACGCGCCCCAGTAATTTGATCATTTCTAAATGAGAAGGGCTAAGGAAGTTTCATTTGGGAAAACGTTAGCTTTTATTTTTGTCATAAGATTATTTGATGGCTTCCACTTTTCTACAAGTACCCAGTGGGTGCAAAAATAAAAAAAAAAAGTAATTTTTCTGTGGGATCATTGTTAATTATCTCAAGAAAACATGGAGGTATTATTGGAAAATCCCTGAAATGTAATTAAATAATAACAAAATATTTATTAGTAGCTGAGATGTATTAAAACCCAGGACCCAACATCTCTGAATCCATAATCCCTATTTCTGATGTACATTGAGCTTCCTGATAGCCAGAGTAAAAGAGAAATTTGCCAACGTACAGATTTCCCATCTCGTAACAGAGGAGCCACCTCGACAGAGTTTTGTTGAATGGAATATTCCTTCATTGACTGATGCCTAACTAGGAAAATAATAAAGTGTAAGACCTAACTACACTTTTAAAAATAAAGCTTAAGAGAAAACAATAGTAGATGCTAAAAATCTGGGAAAAGATGTAATTAACCCTAGAGTGATTTCGAGAGAGACAGAACCTGTGGTCTTCATGCTGTCACCGCCCCACAGTGACTGCGGGATTCAGCAGCTGTGGAGTGCAGACCACGCTGTGGTGTTCCAGGGTCCCACTCCCTGGAAAGGTTGTTTATGAAATAGACCTGATCTATGGAAGGCATCTAATATCTTCCCTTTCCTCAGCAAGCCAAGGAAAAAGGAACTGTACAGCTCATTAAGCATTCTGCAACCCTGCAGCCCATCTTCCGCAAGGTCCGTATGAGGTAAATAGGTTTTTTTTTTTCCTTTCTTTTCCCATCTTATCTTGAGAGTGAGGAAGGTGAAGGTAAAGACAGAGAAGAGCTTTGCAGAGGCACTCTACAGATGTGGCTAAAATGAATTCCTCCTCCCTCTGCTCGTTTATCAACGTTGCCCGAGGTACAAAAAACACGCTCTTTGCCACACGCATTTCAACTTGTGAATGTGTTGCAAGACACGAGGAAGACTTGCTAGAGAGGTCTCGCCTTGTGCAATAAAATTAAGTGAAGGTTGAAGGTACTCAGGCAACCAAAAATGGTCCCGAAAGATCACTTTTACCCTGTTCGCCCTCTCTCCCAAATCTCACTCGTCGTTTGCTGAAATGAAAATGGTCAGCATGGGGGCGCCTGGGTGGCTCCGTCGGTTAAGCGTCCGACTTCAGCTCAGGTCACGATCTCGCGGTCCGTGAGTTCGAGCCCCGCGATGGGCTCTGGGCTGATGGCTCAGAGCCTGGAGCCTGCTTCCGATTCTGTGTCTCCCTCTCTCTCTGCCCCTCCCCCGTTCATGCTCTGTCTCTCTCTGTCCCAAAAATAAGTAAACATTAAAAAAAAAAAAAAAGAAAAAAAAAGAAAACGGTCAGCATGTGAACGGTGTAAATGTTCACAGGGCTTTGGGCGAGAAAGGTATCCCAGGAAAGAGATATCGCGGCAAATCCCTCTTTGAAAGAAACTTGGAATTGAGGACGACTGGAAAGATCGGAGAGTTCATCCCTGGGTGTAACTTAAAACTGTTTTGCATAGAAGCTTCGCTGACTCTAATGTGAGGCACTAAAAGCCAAGAAAAGATGTATAAAGGCTCTAACCATGTGGCTTTTTTCTGGGGGTGTTTCGTACGATGTGCCCCACCGTGGGTGATGGTAAATAACCAGGCCTAGAGCATTCTTCCTCTGCCTTCTGCTTCCCCCTGACTGAACCAACATGCAGACACAAGGTTTCCTTCTCCAAACAGACTGCGTAGCTGAAAAGCCTTCAGGTCTGATCTTTCCCGTGTCCACTTTACTGTTTATTTATACCGTCTTTCCGGGTCTTTTGTACGTGATCCCTCTTTCTGGATTTTGACGTTCTTTCTGGTTATGTTTTCTGAGGATCTTCATCAGAGCTGGACTACTGGGCGCCTGTCAAGTCTGCTTTGAGGCTCAGGGCTTAGGGCTTGCTGTCTGCAAAATCATGGTGGGGAAGTGATGGTTCAACCCCAGGACCCTCACTCCTGGAACTTTCCTCTTCTTGCTCTGATACTTCCTTCCCCACTTTACCTCTCCTTTCTCTTCTCCATCAGTCACCATTCCAAACCCAAATACTCCCCCGCAAGGCTCTAGGGCACCTGGCTCACCTCTCCTCTTGGGCTCTGTGTGCTCAGTCATCCCATCCAGGTCTGGCCTCACAGGTAGATGTCAGGTGCTGCCCCAGCCAAGCGTTTCCTTCTGTCTCAAGGCACGTGTTGACTGCTTGGTGCCCCTGTGAAGAGGCGACGTACATCAGGCCCTCCTTTCTTTTCTGGGCGACTTGCACCCTAATCACAGTGGCCTCCTGGAGACTATCGAGGATTATGGAGGGAGCTTGTCAAAGAGGACAAACATACTCCCCTCAGTTCCCTGCTATTGATTCCTTAGGACGAGACTGGAGCCCGGAAACTTGGTATTTAAAACAAATTCCAGGGGCGCCTGGGTGGCTCAGTCGGTTAAGCGTCCAACTTCGGCTCAGGTCACGATCTCACGGTCCGTGAGTTCGAGCCCCGTGTCGGGCTCTGTGCTGACAGCTCAGAGCCTGGAGCCTGCTTCAGATTCTGTGTCTCCCTCTCTCTCTGACCCTCCCCCGTTCATGCTCTGTCTCTCTTTGTCTCAGAAATAAATAAGCGTTAAAAAAAATTTAAAACAAATTCCAGGGGCGCCTGGGTGGCTCAGTCGGTTAAGCTTCCAACTTCAGCCCAGGTCATGATCTCACGGTTCGCGAGTTCGAGCCCCACATCGGGCTCTGTGCCTGCAGCCTGCTTCGGATTCTAGGTCTCCCTCTTTCTCTGCCCCTCCCCCGCTCGTTCTCTCTCTCTCTCTCTCTCTCTCTCAAAAATGAATAAACATTAAACAAAATTAAAAACAAATAAATAAAACAATTCCAGGTAATTCTTACGCAGTCGTAACAAATATGTAGTTTGGATGGCTGCTTTGATTCCCAGGAGAGTTCAAGCAGGATGAGTTTTACATGGGCAGGCAGGAAGGTGGAAACCTGTTAGAGGCATTTATTTAAACTGCTAAAGTTTCAAGGAGGCCCAGGACCCAGGGCAGTCTTTTCCAAGAATACTATGTTGTGGGACCCAAAGGGGCGACAGAGGATGTTAAAGATAAGGTGGGGTGCAAGGCAGTCCAGGTGCAGTCTGCCGATAGCCCATCCAGAGGCTTCTAAGTGGAAAACTCCCCTCGGAGTCACGAACACATCTTTGGAAACATTGTTGTGTGCAAAGAGTCAGAGTCAGATGCTTAACCCACCAAGCCACCCAGGCTCCCGGCCTCGATTCCTTTTTTAATCCCAGAAGGTGCCATCTTTTTGAAATAAAATGTTGCCTGGCAAGAATAAACATGAGACCAATTCAATTTATAAAGATTATTTAAGATACATTTGCAAAAGAAGACTTCCTATGCAACTTCGACACCATTTTGAAACATGGTTGCGAGCAAAGATTTTTAGGGGCCAATACTCACAAGCTGACAGTTAGGTACCCACCCATTTGCCTAGTTCAGCCCTCTTCAAACCTTTTGGTCTCAGGAAACCTCTGCTCTTAAACATGACCGAGGACCCCCAAGAGCTTTTTATTTATTTATTTATTTTATTTATTTTATTAAAAAAATTTTTTTTAACATTTATTTATTTTTGAGACAGAGAGAGACAGAGCATGAACAGGGGAGGGTCAGAGAGAGAGAGAGACACAGAATCTGAAACAGGCTCCAGGCTCTGAGCAGTCAGCACAGAGCCTGACGCGGGGCTGGAACTCATGGACTGCGAGATGATGACCTGAGCCGAAGTCGGACACTCAACCGACTGAGCCACCCAGGCGCCCCCCTCCCCCAAGAGCTTTTTAATTGTAAGTTGTATCTGTCAATATTTCTTATACATGAAATGAAAACAGAAATATTTTTTAATATTTACTTACAGATGCGTTAAAAATAACAATAGGGAACCACTACACCAACATGAGTCACATATGTTTATGAAAAATAACTGTATTTTCCGAGACAAAAATGTAGAGGGAAAATCATAGCCTTGTTTTCCGTATTTACAAATCTCTTTAAGGTCTGGCTTAAGAGTCCAAAGTTGGGATTCTCATACCTGCTTCTGCCTTCAGTCAAATGAGTAGGTTGCAACTATCACAGGTCATGTAGCCTTTAGGAGATATCACTGTCACACGAGGGACAATGAAATTGACAAAGGTGAACACCACATGGGTCCTCTTATCGGAACAGTTTTGACTTGGTGGCTCCTCTGAGAGGTTGTGGGGATCCTTGGCACACACTTTGAGAACTGTCCTTCTCCATCTTGTTTCTTGATTCTCATACGGACAGGATTTTATGTAGAGATATATTGAAATAATTTTCTTTGCTAACAAAACTTACCAATAGTGGTTCTTAATACCTCTCTTATGAATGTTCAAGAAGAAAATGGAGTTGAAGCTGCATAGGAAGTCTTCTTTTGCAAATGTATATTAAATAATCTTTACAAATTAAATTTGATCTCATGTTTATTCTTGTCGGGCAACATTTTATTTCAAAAAGATGGCACCTTCTGGGATTAAAAAAGAAATCGAGGTGGGGAGCCTGGATGGCTTGGTCGGTTAAGCGTCTGACCCTGGATTTCGGCTCAGGCCATGATCTCAAGGTGCATGAGTTCGAGCCCCATGTCAGGCTCTGCACTGACAGAGCAGAGCCTGCTCGGGATTCTCTCTCTCCCCTCTCTCTGCCCCTACTGCGCTTGTTCTCTCTCTCAAAATAAATAAATTGAAAAAAAAAAAAGGAATCTAGGAATTGGTACAAGTGGTAATAGCATGCATGACACATGTCGTGTGTCCGTGACCTGGGGACACGGTTCACTTGGGGAAATGGGCAGTTTTGATTAACCATTGGGGACGGGGGGTCACAGAACAGCAGTTGGATTTAGCTTGTTAAATAAGTGTCAGATATGGACGAACATCTTTTATGGAGAATGCACTGAAGATTAAGTATAGAATGGTTAAAGACGTCTGTGGTTGACCTTGTGGGTAATATAAGACGGTGCGAGTACACAGTGTGTGCATGAATGGCGCGCGCGTGTGTGTGTGTGTGTGTGCACGTGTGTGCTGGGGATAATGATACAATGGTACACAGTATTGTGACACCTACACAGACACGACCTTGCAATGTGGGACACACAGATTACATCGCTGTGGATGTCACTGTTGGCAGTTATGTCTGCCCCACTGTCACCCACTCATACATGTCTGCAGAGTATTAAACAACCTAAATTCTGCTCCTGCCCTGAAAGTGGGAGTGTGTAGCTGATGATATATCCTAGAGCAACATAAAGCGAGGCAGCGATCTTTGCAAAGTGGGGGAGGTTATCTTCTTCAGTTACAACAACCATTTTGCAGAGTAAACACTGCAGGCTAATGAGCCTCCTTGAATTCCAACATGCCATGGACTTGTACAGTTGCAAATTAAAAATAGCAGTATGTAGTGCTATAGAAAACCCAGCACAATGCTTAGCGTGTACCCATTGAGTTCATTGCCTGAAAAAAAAAAATCTCTGTGATTATTTTATCAGCCTGGATACAAGGAAATGACTATTTCAGTCCAGAAGAGTGTAGTGGGTGGACCAGAAGAGAGAGAGAGAGAGAGAGAGAGAGAGAGAAGAGAAAACCAGGATCCTCAGAAGATGATGGGGGGTCAAGATGACAAGGGGGAAATGAGGACATAGTTAGGACCCAGCTGGAGACTCAGTCATTCTGGGGTAAGGATTTTGCCTATGGCATAGCACAATACACTTTTTAATTTAACAATCTGTCCTAAATGTGGGTTGTTGATCGTTGCTTAGTTTATTGAGCATTCACTTCGTCTGCCACACAATGCATTAGACATGGCGGGGGGGGGGGTGGGTGGGGGGCAAAGGTACATCAGAGGTCACTGCTGCCATCAGGGAGTGCAGGCCCATCAGAGGGGACACACTATCACAGTGTGATGCAGCACAGGGACTCTCACAAGGGCCAGGAAATGAAGGAGACACCTCATTCAGCTTGGAAGTTAGGCTGATGGACAGACGAGGAGGCCTCGGGTGGGGGTTGGCCAGACGGAGGGCAGTGACAACGGTCAGGGAGGGTGTGGGCAGCCTGTAAGCAAGCTCATGCTGCCGATGTCTGGGGTATGAAGCAGGAGAAGTGGAGGGTGGTTGGGGCAAAATTGGCAGCATGACCGAGACAGGTGGCTGGGTGGGGGGGGGGGGGGGGCAGGTGGCAAGATGGCCGGCCTGCGGGACTGGGGATTCCAGCTGGTGTACCCATGAACACTGATGACGCGACAGGTTGAGGCAGGGAGAGAGGAGGAGTGACAGGGGCGTGTGATCATTATTTTGGTATATTTATTAACATCTGTGATAAAATAACCCTTTGGGGAACAGGTAGGTAGCATATTCCTTACATAAAGGTTACAGAAAAACCAGATCTGAAAATTAAATGTGATAAAGTCAAATCACAGGCTCTTGTGTTAGTAGGGAAATATCATTCCCAAAGAATTAAACTGAAAAAAAAAAAAAACCTTAATACTACTTACCTTCGAGATATGCTCCTTGATGAAATTCTTTTCCCCCCCTTCATGATTCAATATCATCAACGTTAAATCTAGTGAATGAAAAAAATCATATTTGTGGTTTAGAAATCTTCATCCCTATTATATCAAGCATATGAGAATTAATTTATGTATCACTATCAATTGTGTTTCTTTCTCCCTTCCTCCCTCCCTTCCTTCCCCGTTTCTCCTCTTCCTCCCTTTCTTCCTCCCTTCCTTCCCCCCTTCCTCCCTTCCTTTCTCCCTCCCTCCCTTCCTCACTTCCTTCTCCCTTTCCTTCCCTCTCCCTCCCTTCCTTCCATCCCTCTTCCTCCCTTCCTCCCTTCCTTCCCCCCTTCTTCCTTTCCTCCCTCCATTCCTTCCTTCCCTCCTTCCCCCCTTCCCCCCCTTCCTTCTCCCTCCTCCCTTCCTTCCTCCCTTCCTCCTTTCCTCCCTCCCTCCCTTCCTTCCTTGCTTCCTTCCTTCTTTCTTATTCTTTCAATTATTTGCAGTAGGGAGACCACTTCTTACATTCTTTCTTCTAAACACTGCTATGCTCTGGTATTCTTTGTCCAAAAAAGGAATTATATATTACAGATATATATGTATATAGATACAGGTGACATACCCCGTGTACTTGATCTCATTTCCCTCCTTTTTCCCCCGGATGTAAGGAGTTCATGCTTTTGTTTCCCTTGTACATTTTTACACTTCAACGACAAGTCTGTGTGCACACTCAATACTATTTTTGCTTTATATAAATGCTCTTAGTTGGGCTTACCATCTGTAGCTTGCTTTTCTTCCTCAAATGTTCTATTTCTGATATCAACCTATATTAATCCAGGTAATTTATTCCTATTAACTGCTGTATAATATTCCATTAAATGAATACACTGAAATGTTTTCATACCTCTAATCTCAGTACCTATTGGAACATTACAAAATGAGCTTTAACGAGCATTCTGGCACATATCTCTGCACACAGAGAGGCTGGAGTTTCTCCAGAAGCATTTAGCTAGGAGTAATATTGCTGGGTCCTAGGATATGAGCATCCTCAACCTGACTCAGGACTGCCACATTATCTTTTTTTATGTTTGTTTATTTATTTTGAGAGGGAGAGAGAGAGCTTGAGCAGAGGAGTGACCGAGAGAGAGAGAGAGAGAGAGAGAGAGAGAGAGGGAAAGACAGAATCCTGAGCAGGCTTCGTGATGTCAGTGCAGAGCCCAACTGCGGGCCTCGATCTCACTGACCGTGAGATCATGACCTGAGCTGAAATCAAGAGTCAGATGCTTAAACGACTAAGCCACCCAAGCGCCCCATGTCACATTATCTTTAACTCAGTTGATCTGGTTACACTCCCACCAGAAATGTATGTGGGTCCTCTTTAACTTAGATGGTTAACCTATGAGCATGATAGCAGTCTGATGGTCATGAAGGCTTTTGGATTCTTCCACTCTTCTTCATTGTTCCTTCAGGCAGCTTTCATCCATTCAGAAGGGTTTTCTTGCATCTGAAAAAAACACACACCCAGGGCAAACAAAAGCAGGCTAGTATGCTTGCAAAACTGATACACTCTTTCTCTTACAGCTAAATGCAAAGTTCATTTTAGTGTCCAAATGCTATATAGTGCATTCATTTTGTGACCAATTATTGAAACAATGTATCTTTGGGGCGCCTGGGTGGCTCAGTCGGTTAAGCGGCCGACTTCGGCTCAGGTCACACCTCGTGGTCCGTGAGTTCGAGCCCCACGTCGGGCTCTGTGCTGACTGCTCAGAGCCTGGAGCCTGTTTCAGATTCTGTGTCTCCCTCTCTCTGACCCTCCCCCGCTCATGCTGTCTCTCTCTGTCTCAAAAAATAAATAAGCGTTAAAAAAAAAAACAATATATCTTTGAGTATGCAAAGAGTTACCTTGCAGTGAGGCTTTTGCATGTTTCCAAAAGATGGGAAGGTGTATTCTGTAAGCCCTGCCTTCAGTTAAATATAAGTATAAGCCTTTCTGTGAAACATCATTTACTGCAACTAATTTAAGTTAGGATACATTGTGCAAACCTGGAGGACAATAGGATATCCAGGAATCTGTTATATAGCAAGTTGAATAACTATAAGACGAGTTTTGAAAACCCCATGGCCTCAAGCCACAAGCGGCTACTGAATAATAACCAAACCTACTTGGGGTAGTAGCTACACTCCGAGAAAGAACAAATACATCAGCAACATAGCAAGTAAAAGGATACTATTCCTAAAAGAAGAGGGGGCTGTTTCCCTAACTCTGGGCTGTAGAAGATCATGTCAGAAAATAAGGAAAAGGGCCTTTTATTAAGGAACTAGTTGCTGTATACGTCCCCCTAGCTAAAGTTGCATCGTGGATAACAATTGGTCAGTAATTTCATATCTGATTCCAAGGGGAAAAAAAAAATCACAGGCATTAACTGTACCCACATGGAAGATACCTGCATCATTACCTGCACACAAAAAATTAGCCACTTTAAAGCAAAAACAAAAAGTGAAAACCTTAAAATAATGTATGTATAACTACGGGGCATTTAATTAACTGCCTTTTCAAAAGGAAAGGCAGAACTAAAGATTAAACGCTCACATAATTCTAATCCTTGTTAAATATTTCCGTAAGAGAAAACCTTAGGGGTTCTTAACTATAATGATAACTTCTACAATGAAAAAGCAAGACGAGTATTGTGAGGTAGTCATGGCTCTGAACGGGGTAATCACCCCCCGCCCGACCCATTCTAGCACGCAATTTACACACATGCGAATGCACACTCTGATAGACCGGCACGACGGGCACGTCCATGCATGCGCGCGCACACACACACACGCTAGTGTAATATCTCTAATATTTTAGAGGCGAAAAGCCAGCAAATGGCTGTGCAAATTCTATCACAAGACTGGTACAGCCAGAATGGTGAGCGAGTTTACTCAGCTACCACTGCGCATCTGTTATTACATCGCACAACTTACTGCAGGGCATTTTTCGAAAATTGCTAAATAGATTTCATTGCTTGACATTTCATCAATTTTCGCTCAGCCCATCTTGTTCTGCACTCCTCTTCCTCCCCCCGTTGCGTGTCTCATCCGTCTCAAATTACTTTTATTTTCTTTTATGCTCACCGTGCTTTCGTAACATTATACTTTTTACTTTCTATCATATTGCATTTTAAGCCCATGTTTTCCCCTACTAATGACAGATTTCAGATTTTCAAGCTCAAACGCGTTGCCCGCTGTACTAATGTAAAATCTACACAACGATGCTCAAAAATGCCTTCTTTCAATTAAAAAAGATTAAACCTAGTGTTTTTAAACTCGGAATGAAAAAGAAATGTCTTCTACGGACTTTTCCTATGTGATATTTTAAATATACATACATTTCATCCACAAAGAATTTTTATATATGGTTATGACAGAACAATTTTGTCTAATTTAACTGATTTCCTACTGGGCAATCAAGTTGGTGTAATTAGTTGTGCTTTAGGATAATTTTGTGTAGCATTCAGAAAGATATGAAATATATACATGCACATATGTATTTATATACACTCATCTTTATAAATCTGTTGGCTACAGCCAAAATTAAATGTTTCTATAAGAGTTCCTTATGCAAAAGAAAATTATATTATTCATGTTTCTCTTTTCAGACTTCATAAGATGTAGAAAATAAAGTTACCAAAGTAACCCATGTAATTAAAATAATAATATGGTGTTTTAAAAATAGTTCCAATGTGAAAAAACTTATGCTGTTTTATAAACATTATCAAGATCCATTTTTGCGCGAAATTGAAGAGCTAAAAATCTCACCCCCAGAAGAGAGATAAGAAACCAAACAATAAAAGGAGAGACAGAGCTCCCAAAATACCCAATTGTGTAATCTGAGAGACTGCCGAGAAAGCCTAGTGAAACCAGGGAAATACACAGAGAGGGCTTTAGAAGAGATTGGGATAAACATCCCAGCAGATTTAAATTGACTGGTGTACTAATACAGCTTAGGCTGGAGAGCCTCTCACGTGGGGGGGTCTCTGAGTTCCAGTAACCCTAGGGTGTTCCTAAACATTGCCTAAATGGGGTCTCCGAGAAAAGGGACTCAAATCTTCAAGTCTCTGGTAATTTGCTATGGTCTCTTTTTTCTCATTCTAGTAAGTATTCACATTTGTTCTTTTTTTAAAAAATTGTTTTTGCTTTTTTTTTTTTATGTTAGAGAGAGAGAATGTGCACATGAGTGGGGGAGGGCCAGAGAAACAGAGAGAGAGACTGAGAATCCCAAGCAGGCCCCATGCCCAGCACAGAGCCTGACATGGGGCTCGATCCCATGACCCTGGGATCATGACCTGAGCCAAAATCGAGAGTTGGACACTCAACCGACTGAGCCACCCAGGTGCCCCTTCACATTTCTTAATTCTGTATTCATAATTTTGTGCCCTTTTATTTAGAGTGTTCTCTAAATACGGTTGCCAGATGTATTAGTCTGCTAGCACGGCCATAACCAATACTACAGACTGGGGGACTTAAACAACAAACATTTATTTTCTTACAGTTCTGGAGGCTGTAAGTCCAAGATCAAGCTAGCTTCTTCTGAGGCCTCTCTCCTTGGCTTGTAGACACCTGCCTTCTCCATGTGTCTTCCCGCGGTCTTCTCTCTGTACATATCTGTGTCTAAATTCCCACTTATTGTACGAATACCAGTCTTATTGGATTGGGGCCCATCTAATGACCCCATTTTAACTCAATTACCTCTTTCAAGGCCCTACCTCCATTAAAGCCACATCCTAAAGTGCTGGGGGCTTAGAATGTCAGCGTTTGAATTTGGAGAGGACACGATTCAGTCCGTAATACCAGATTTAACAAATAAAAATACAGGACTCCCAGTTAAATGTGAACTTCGGGTAAATAGTAAATAATTGTAGAGTATATATATATATAGCTCTAACTCATGAACGGCGGGATCATGACCTGAGCTGAAGTTAGAAAGTAGGAGACTTAATTGACTGAGCCACCCAGATGCCCCTGGGTCTGCTTCTCCAAACGTATGTGGAATTTGGCACATCTTCTTTCCCTCCATAATTTTGTTTTTAAAAAGATAAGTATGTGGGTTATTGTCTCTCTCTCTCTCTCTCTCTATATATATATATACACGTACATAGACACACATATACAATGTATATATGTATGTGTATATAAATGTATGTATCTGTGTGTGTGTGTGTATATATATATACACACACACAAAAAAAACCCTATTCATTGTTTTCCTGATATTCACATTTAACCGAGAATCCTATATTTTACCTGGCAGCCCTCTCCCCAAATTATATTAGCTTCAGGCAGGAAGAACTACTCAGGAGGGAGAATTACTTAACAAGGAACCATTTAAATGATTTCACTTTAGGCCTGAAAGAAACTTCAAGGAACCTGAGTGCGCTCCCCTTGCCTAGGACTCGGCCGCCCTGAGGCCTGGGTTGCAGCAGGGCTGGGAGCCCCGAGGCCCCACTGCCCCCCCCCCCCCCCCCCCCGGCGAGCCCCGCCCCCCTCGCAGAGAAAGTTGCTGGCGTCTTCATTTGCGTGCCCCCTCCAGGGCAGTTTCCAGAAGCAAGCCGCGTGAGTCAACAGGGTTGGGCTTGGCTCTCCACCCGTCTGCTCACACAGCCTGACACACCAGAGCACCCAGGGCCCTTGAGGTTACTGGCCGTCCACCCACCCGCCCCCGCCAGCCGGAAGGCACTCGAGGTCTCTCCCCGGGCCCCGGTGAATTCCCGTACTTGAAGCCGGCTGTGCAGGGCTGACTCGGGATTGCTGTCTCCTTCACAACACTTGGTTAATGATTAAGCCCTTGGAGAATCCAATGAAAGCTACCGGTCTTCTGGCCTCAAAGCACACAAATTCACCGGGACAATCTTGCATCCAGTTTCAGGAGACTCAAAGAGCTCGTGACGCCCCGGTTTTTGGACACACAGGTGAAGCGCCCACGCACCATACCGTGTTGGGGCGCCAGTGTCTACGGGGGGGGGGGGGGGGAATGCTGCTTCACCGAAGCCACGTGCACACATAGCCTCACAGTGACGTGTGTGTGTCCTGAGGAGCCCGGGGCACTTCGTTCAGGATGGGGCGTGTCTGGGAACACAGTCCATTCAAGGGGTGAGGAGGCCCTACGAGCCACTTCTGGAGCCGCTAAGTTGCGGTTTTAAATAAAGAGCAATTTTTAAGAAACCAGAGAAGTTCTCCAAGGAGGGCCTTCAGGCAGCCAGGAGGGCTCGGTGGGAAAGCGACGGCAAGTGGGGAAACTCCCCCCCCACCCCCAGCGCACGTCACATCGGGATCCCCCCAACACCGCCTGTGAAGGCTGCTGATGGCGACCATATTCACAGCTGGCATTCAAGGACTTGCGCAACGTCACTCACAGGCACCACCGTGCAAAGTACTTTGCCAATGCCTCTGCCAGGCAGGTAGATACGAGTATGGTATATATATAATTTATTGTCAGATTGGTTTCCAAACAACACCCAGTGCTCATGCCAACAGGTGCCCTCCTCAATGCCCATCACCCATTTTCCCCTCTCCCCCACCCCCCACCAACCCTCAGCTTGTTCTCAGTATTTAAGAGTCTCTTATGGTTTGCCTCCTTCTCTCTCTCTAACTTTTTTCTCCCCTTCTCCTCCCCCCCAGTCTTCCGTTAAGTTTCTCAGGATCCACACAAGAGTGAAAACATGGTATCTGTCTTTCTCTGCCTGACTTATTTCACTTAGCATAACCCTCTCCAGTTCCATCCACGTTGCTACAAAAGGCCATGTTTCGTTCTTTCTCATTGCCGCGTCGTATTCCATTGTGTATATAAACCACAACGTCTTTATCCATTCCTCAGATGATGAGTATTTAGGCTCTTTCCATGATTTGGCTATTGTTGAAAGTGCTGCTAGAAACATTGGGGTACAAGTGCCCCTACGCATCAGCACTCCTGTGTCCCTTGGGTAGAGTATGGTCCTCTTTATTCAGCTGGGGACGCGAAGGCTGAAGGAGTTTTAGAAAGTCGCCCCGAGGGGAGCCGGTTCATTCCCCGGAGGGATGAAGCCCCGTCTGCTGGCTTCCACAAGCAATCCACAATCGTCCCTTGCAGGTTTACTTGTGGCTGTCCCAGTTTCCAGCTAGCGGGTGGCTGGGTCTGCTTGGCCCACTCGCCATCCTCCTCTCTTGCCCTCTGGGAAAACATCTAGCACCTGGGAAAACTCCAGTGGCCACTTTAGGGCACTCGTTCTCAGAGCATTCTGGAGAGGGTTTAGGGAGCCGCTCCAAGGCCTGTCACAACCGAAGAGTTCAGGTCGCCTTCTTTTTTAATTTCTTTAAATGTTTAGTTTTTTTGTTTTTTGTTTTTTTTAAAGAGAGAGCACAAGTGGGGAAGGGGCAGGGAGAGAGGGAGACACAGAATCAGAAGCAGGCTCCAGGCTCCGAGCTGTCAGCACAGAGCCCGATGCGGGGCTCAAACTCAGGAATTTCAGGATCATGACCTGAGCCAAAGTCGGACGCTTAACCAACTAAGCCACCCGGACGCCCTGGGTCTGTTTCTTACAAGGTATGTGGAATTGACACAGCTTCGTTTCCTCCATGATTCTATTTTTAAAAAGATAAATATGTGGGTTATTGTCTCAGTGACCGAAGGGAATGATCGAGACCCAGCATTTCAGAGCATTTTTCTGTTTTTGTTTTAAATCACACATGTTCCATTTTTGGATCCAGGGACAGGAACCACTGGTGTAGGTGACAGAAAAGACTAAATTAACTACAACTGGTCCTCTGGACAAGAATGTAATCCAGCAGTAAGGCATTTCCAATCTAGCCCTGTTGAGCCAACCCACTTCTTACCTTTCTCTCTCCTCCCAGCCACTGGCCTCATATATTATGACCTTCTGCCGGACTTCTGCCTCCTGTCAGTGTTTGAAAACCCAACCTCTACTCAGGTTGCTCACAGTTTTAAGAATTTATTGCTTAGTGATTTTTATTTGTTTAAGTTTATTTATTTTGAGAGAGCGAGAAAAAGTGCAAATGGGGGAGAGGCAGAGCGAGAAGGAGAGAGAGAGAGAGAGAGGGAGAGAGAGAATCCCGAGCAGGCTCTGCACTGTCAGCACAGAGACCCACATGAACTCATGAACCACGAGATCATGCTTTGAGCTGAAGTCAGGTGCTTAACTACTCGAGCCGCCCAGGCGCTCCCAGGTTCCTCACATTTTTAAAAGAACAGGTCTTAAATCTCCTCAGTCCTTTGAAGAGTTCTCTGCTCACCCCCCACCTTATGGTTGTTCCCATGTACACTTTTGTGAATTTAAGCCTATTGTACATTTAATGTGGTCTAATGAGCTTTGCTTAGGGAAAGAGTGTTCTTGGGTCACAGAACCACATCCGTGGCTGTCACCAGCCAGCTTTTAATTACATGCTTTTGATTACCAGGGCAACGAGGGGAGAGACCGGGTCCTCTGGGTGACCTCATCGCCACCAATAGAAAAACAAGGAAAAAAACAGGTGTTCCATATGAGATGGAACATTACTTTCATCCAGTAGGACGGCACGTTTATAGAAGGACTTTATCTTGATCATGCTGCTGGATTGGTAACTGTTTGCTGATGGGCAGTCAGGCCCCTTTTAGACTTTGAGCTTCTTGAGAAAAGAGTCTATATCCTTTTCTTTGGAAATCTTTGCTCTGCCAACAGACACACACACACACACACACACACACGCATGTGCATGCACAAACTCATTCCACATTACCTAATACACAACTTGCTGCTGAGTTAGGGTTTATTCCTCCTTAAGCCGACTGACATAGAAATGTTCAATGTTTCAGGAAAGGAATGTGCAGCTTAGAAGCTTCGAGGATCAGGTGTAAAGTGAAGGCAGAGTTTAATCTCCAGGGAAGCAAGAATTTGCCTGCAACACAGAAATCACAGCTGGCCAATGGGAAGGAACGAGTTTAGACAGCAGAAGCAGTAGAGATCTCTGGATTGGGAGGAAATTTACAAGACCCACTTTGCCAGAAGGTCTGTGATGCCCTTGAGTGAGAGTATCCGGGCCGGGCAGAGGCTGGCGTGGCCGGGCCTCACCTGTATCCTGGTGTCTTTGCCACCTCAGCACACACGAGCTTGACCTCCGTAGGCCAGAGAACCTGCATTTCTTTCTCTGGAGCTTTCTCTGAGTAGCGAAGCCTGCTTTGCCCACCTATGAAACAGGCCAGAAGCTCAGGAAATGAACACCCCCTGGGAATCACTCTCAACCAAAAACCCACTGAGGTTTGATGTATGCATCAGATAACTATGCTTCCTAAGTCAGTGCCCAGCCACTATGTAAAGCAATACCTATCTATCTATCTATCTATCAATCACCTGTTTGTCTGTTTATAGATATATTTGTTATTGCTCGTGATTTTGTAGGTAAGAAATTCAGGCAGGGCTCAGTCTGGGCAGTCCTCAGTTCCACATCGGGTCACTCACCAAAGTGCCCTCCACCAGTAGCTAGAGGGCTGTGACGCCAAGATGCCCCCCGTCACGTGTCTAGCACTTGACTACTCCTCAGCGTGGCCTCTGTCTCTCTACACGTGCCTCGCTATCTACTGGATGAGCCTAGATTCTTTACGGGATGGTGGTTAGCTTCCTCAGCAAATGTGAAGGTGGAGGTTTCTGGGTCTCAGACCGGCCCAGGACTTGCCCCGCGTCGCGTTGCTTCTGTCACCTTCTGTCGGTACAAACAAGCCAGCAGCCAGCCCTGAAGAAAAACAGACCCTGCCTTCTGTTGTGAGGAAGGGCGGGCCTGTTCCCGCAAGGGACGTCTCCCACAGAGTGTGAATATCTAGCTCTCTCTCCAGTTAGAGAGGCAGGTTGGCAGGTGGGATTACTGGGAGGTGACTGGGCAGTACGAGTAAGGGTGGGAGCTGGCTGGCATCTCCTTTCCTGGCTCAATGCCTCAGTCCCTTGACCGTGGTCCTGGGGTCTCCTCCCTAGTTAGACCCTTGAACTCAACGCCTTTCCTCAGGGTCTGCTTCCGGGGCAGCTCAAATCTAGAATCCCAGGATGGAGGGCATAAGTGTGAGGTGTTCCTCTTTCTCGTCCATTTTCCTTTTGAAAGCTGGGAGAGGAAATGGGGGGGGCAGGTGAGGGACACTTAGAGCAATTTGCTCTTTCCCCCAGCTTCCCTCATTTTTTTTAATGCTCTCAGGATAAACTCAACAGGTAAGGGTGAAGACTTTAAAAGAAACAAAGCTGCCTCTGTGGCATCCCATTGACAGCATCCTGGGAACTAGAACCTCGGCAGCATCGTGGAGAGGATCAGCTTTGGAAACAGGGCATCGTGGGTTGCTCTCCACGAAGGGGCTGTGAAAACGTCACTTCAAGTGCTCTTCTCATCTATCTTTGGACCTGTCCAGAGCAAGATGACTAATGACTTAGTTGATGCTGATGACAGGGGCTCGCTTTATTGTTTTAATCCCTGAATTGGAGACGGCAAGTAAAATCCAATGGTACTATGCTTAAGAGACTGTTGTATTTTTCACATTCGAGCAAATTTTATATAAAAATGAACTTCGATCCTGACAAAACTAGCTCTGAGTAGATCGCGGCTTTGTTTCCTTCCCAGCGTGTTCTCAGAGTCAAGAGCCGGGTCCCAGTACGCAGTAGGCACTCAGTAAATATTTGTTAAAGAAATGACTCCCTGTATTTTGAGGGGGGTGATTAATAAGGATAACACCTCCATAGCTCCCTTACCACCCCTCCCCACATCATTTTACCCATAATATAGCAGGAAATAAAAGTATGCTAGGTATAGGAATAATTATTTTCTGGTTTGGAAGGAGGACTCACAGTGTAGAAAAGATTGATACCTACATTATTGAGATGCAGGAAATAAACTGTTAAATAATGTAACAATATTTGGAGGTAAAAAAAAAAAGAGGAGTATTTTCAAGGATGATACACAGCGACCACAAATCTCAAAGGAGGGGCAGCCGGGTGGCTCAGTCGGTTGGCTGTCTGACTTCGGCTCAGGTCATGATCTCATGGTTTGTGGGTTTGAGCCCTGAGCCCCGCTTCGGGCTCTGTGCTGACAGCTCAGAGCCTGGGGTCTGCTTCAGATTCTGTGCCTCCCTCTGTCTGTCCCTCTCCTCAAAATGAATACACATTAAAAAATTTTATAAAAGGAAAGTCATGTCCCACCATTGTTGAATAGGGGCATATTTTCTTGTGACTTTGACCTTTTGGAATTCTACTCCGTAAAGTTAATTCACGGGGCTTTTTGCAGCAGAGGGATAACTGTTGTGTCCAATGATCCTGGCAGGAAAAACTAGAAGTAATGTGTGAAGAGAAAGTGACTGGGGTCTTGGAAAGACCAGGATGATCTACGTCTCTGTCAAGTAGTTTAAATTGAAGGCCAAAGTGTATAGCAGGTTACTGCACTGTGAGATGCTTCTTTCCACCAGATTCTTTTTCTCAACTCCTCCCACTTTGTGAACGTTTCCTCTTTGCCTAGGTTCCCATTCATTCTACAATGACTCACGGAATGTCACTGAGCCCTTACTGTGTGCTAGGCGTTGGGCCAGGTGCTCTTGGGAGCACCCACTTGGAACTTGTTAACTGGAGGGAAGGGCAGAGAATAAATGGTCACAGCTGTAATAATATACCAAATATACCAAAGAAATAGCTACTGGGGCACCTGGATGGCTCAGTCTGTTGAGTGTCCAACTCTTGATTTCCACTCAGGTCATGATCCCAAGGTCGTGGGACTGAGCTGGGTGTTCAGAGCGTGGAGCCTGCTTGAAACTCTCTCTCTCTCTCTCTCTCTCTCTCTCTCTGTGCCCCTCCCCCTTCTCAAAAAAAAAAAAGCTACAAACTGTGATAAGTGTTGTGCCTGGTCATGAGGTGCTAAAATAATTTGCTTTCAATATTTGAACAACCTTGCATTCTATATGTGCTAAATTACAAATAACACTTTACATATTAAAAAGTGCGTATATATTTTTACAAAACAGTCTTGGCTCTACCTACCTGCCATCGTAGCTCTCCAGCAGGCTTAGCCAGGTAACACCCAACGAGTTGGCCATTATCGTTCAACCTCGTTAAATATCTGTTTTCTATCCCGGTGTCCAGATATTCTATTTTCTGATCTCAGACCTCTTGATGAGTCATTGCCAAGGGATAAATAGTGGTCTGAAAAGAGGGAGCGCGAACTTCCCAAAGGATTTGCTTATGTGATGTCTCTGAGGGTTATCTCTCCCACCGTAGTTTCTACACGACGAACCTGCCAAGGCATCTTAGGGGAAGTCTGACTGCCTGACAGAGCTCGGCTGCAAACTTTGCCAGGAACTACAGAATACAGACACATTTCACATTTATTCTTTGGAAATCCCGAGGCAAAAATACTCTTCTTCCTTCCTTGGGGCTCGATGAAACGTTCTATTTGACTTCCTCCCCGGCAAGCTGTCTACCTCACACTTTTCAATTCACCTCTCACAGTCGTTTCCTCCAGAAAGCGTTTCCTTGGCTAAGATAAACTCTCTTGAGTTGTGTCAAACCACGCTCATTACACCGCGTTGCCCTTTCAGATGTCAGGTAGTATTTCTCTCACAGAAGTGGCCCGGAGTGCCCAGTGTGATCTGCTTGGAAGTCCTTTCATGCTTGTTTGTTCAATTGCTGCTTGAAATACACATATTCCTATTGCTTTGAATGGTGCGCCTTGTGTGTTGCTACTCTCGATAAATTGCAAATTAATGTTTTTGCTATCAGACGAGATTATTATGCAACTCCCCCATCATCGTCATTGTTATCTCTGAATGGAGGTGTAATCAGGGGTACCCTCGCGAATTCATCCGCCTCATTTGCAATCACGTATAGTTTCTTATCATGTTCTTTGCTTTTTAAATAGCTTTATTGTTTTTGTCAAATTGCTGAATGGTCCTTGTAAAAATTCAAGCAACATGGAAAAGGACAATCCAGAGAGGATGAATTATCCTAGATTTTATCATCTGGAGAAAATTATTATTAAAATTTCAGTGAACATTCTTCCAGATGTTTTTCTGTTTCATATACACACGTAGATATAAGCTTGCAGCTTTACATAAATGTAGCATAACTATTTATGCTGTTCTATAAACTCTATCTGTGGTCGGTATTGGACATCATTCCATGTCAATATGCTTCTGGATACCAATCATAATTCTTAATATTTTCATAGTGTTGGGGCGCCTGGGTGGCTCAGTCAGTTAAGTGTCAGACTCCGGCTCAGGTCACGATCTCACAGCCCATGGTTTCGAGCCCTGCGTCGGGCTCTGCGCTGACAGCTCGGAGCCTGGAGCCTGTTTCAGATTCTGTGTCTCCCTCTCTCTCTGCCCCTCCCCCTGCTCATGCTCTGTCTCTCTCTCAAAAATAAATAAACATTTAAAAATTTTATAAAAAAATTGTTCACTGTGTCATTATGCACATGTCTTAGACGCAACCCTTTGCTATGAGCATTTATGTGGTTTGACGATTTTTCCTAATCTGAACAATGCTATAGGGAAGACTCTTGGGCATATGACGTTTTGCACTGTGGTATCAGTTCCCGGGGAAGTTCCTAGAAGCAGAAATGACTGGGTCAAAAGGTATCTGCAATACTACATCTTGATACCTTTTTTGATACACATGGATAACCGGTTGTAATCACTTCACACCAACAGCACGTGATAATTTTTTATCGTGTCTTTCCTCGTAACATCTTCACGGTGCCCAAGAATATTTTGAGGGCGGGGGGCAGGGGGGCTGCTAATTACGAATCTGAGTGAGTAATAAATGAGTAGCAATCTTTAGACATTGTTTTTCTTGTCGGCAGCGTGGAGGTTAGCACCTCTGCTCTCTTGTCACTATTCTGCTCCTCTGTTTTCATCATCTGAACGAGATGATTTCACTGAATTATCAGACACAAGGGCTTTATGACAGTCAATTTATATGAGCACCTGAACCCATTATACAGCATCATTCATATTTGATATAAAGTGACAGTTGCTTGCAGTTCGCATTGACATTCCTTTAGAGAAGACAATTGCTCAACAGGAATCGTTCTGAATCAATTAATCGAGCCACAGCTCAGCTGCAATGCTGTGACATTCTGACACCAGGAGAAAAGAGCTACTTGGGCATTCTGTGCCGGATCTTTGCCCACGCAAGTTTTATACCATTGAGCTTGTTAAGGTCATTAGATCCTTGACAGGAATCTTACCTGTCCAACATCTGCAACCTCCTGCAGTGGATTTGATTTTTGTCTGCTGAAGTGGGCTCAGTGAATTAAAAAAAAAATATATATATATATATATACATATACACATATATATTATAGTTATATATGTATATACATATTTCTGTGATATGAATATAATTGCATGAGGGTATGCTTATTCATGAAAAATATAAAATCTATTTCTGGTGTGATCATGACCTTGGGAAATTAGGATGTCTTAATGAGCTATCAAATATGCCGTAAGAGTCTCGGAAAATTATATAGAAGCAAGGCGATATTTTGGAGATGATGGTGGGGGTTATAGTGAAGGCGATAGACCAAGGTCTCTAGTTCAATAGATTTTTCTCCTCTTATTTTCAGATCTCATTTCTTTCTTTTTAAAAATTTTTTTTTTTAATATCTGTTTTTGAGAGAGAGAGAGAGAGACTGAGCATGAGCAGGGGCGGGACAGAAAGAGAGGGAGATGCAGAATCTGAAGCAGGCTCCAAGCTCTGAGCTGTCAGCACAGAGCCCGATGCGTGGCTCGAACTCATGATCCATGAGATCATGACCTGAGCCGAAGTTGGATGCTTAACTGACTGAGCCACCCAGGCGCCCAGGACCCGATTTCTTCTTAATAGTTAGATTTGCCTCTGCAATCTTGACCATAATCTTTGCTATGGTCCTTGGCTGGCTAACTCATACCTATGGACCATCCATAGTCCCACTACTAACATCTGGGTCCCACCCTCAGAGATTCTGAATACACACACTGTTCCGGAGTGTGCCCTAGGCACCCAGCATCTTAAAAAGCTGACCTAAAATCAAAATTAACAACAATTGGCTTAGATAAAGAAAGACATTCCAGATGAATAATTAGGTGGAATGTATTTTTGAAATCCCTTCGATGTCGTCTGTATCTCACTCAACTTCAACCAGTTAACCACCCCTCCCCATTGTTATCATTACTTACATAACTTTTACATTTCAAGGTAGTTACATTACCGGTAAATTAGGAGAATAGATAATCTCACAGTGAGAGAAAATTATCTCACAGGTCATTTTGCTGATGGATAAATCTAGGGGAGGAGTCCTGAGACTTGATTCTGCATATGAATCACCTGGAGAGCTTATTAAAGTTGAGTTTACCAGGCCAAATTCCTAGAGATTAGGATTTCAAGGCCGAGACAGAGCTCAGTCATCTGCTCTAGTCACAGGAACCCCAGGGATTCCAACGCCAAAGGCATCTTGAACCACACGTTGCAAACACTGAACTGTGGGGGGTCTAGACCTGTGGTAAACCTAGTCATGGTCTCCCCCTTCAGTCGCCTTTCTGAAAACTTGGCGAAAACAACTCAAGAAATGTGAAGGCTTTAAGACACTTCCCTTTGTTTTCAGCAAACAGGCTCCTACATAAATTCTTAGCTGTTCTTCGTAGGTTTCAGGCACCTGCCTAAAGCTCACTATCAAGGAAGAATTAGAAATAGAGAAAAAAAAGTCAAATCAGCTCAAATTTTGAAAGGGTAAAGTACACGAGAGCGAAGGAAATAATATAAATAAATACAGTACATGTACATTCATTAAAAGAGATACAGGGAAAGAGACAAACAAACTTTTTTATAACAAGAGAGAGAACTTACAATAAATAAAGCTTTCCTGGTCCTCAAACCCCAGAAAATAGAAATTGGCATTTCTGTTGACATTTGGAAGCATGAAATGTGCACAGAATAATGAGAAGTGCTTATGTGTCAAAGAAGAGAGGTTTTTAGAATCCCTGCATACCCCTGCTCCCTCAACCTCCCAGCTTCCAAACCTTTCCAGAGGACGATTCAAAACAATGCATCTTCCTCATTTATTTTCAATGAATCACTTTCAAAAGTGGCTGAAGCCTAAATCAGCCCATTTTTATGGGTTTCTCCATCCACTTTTAACCATCTTTGGGCCCTCTGTCTTCAGCCCATCTGCATCCCTTCTCTTTGGTTTTAAAAATGTCCTCTTGCTAATGAATTCTACGATTTTGTTGAATTCGTTACTTGATTTAAGAACGATTTGGAGAGACTTACTGAACTATGTAATTGTTTATACCTGCTGATGCATTAAAAGAGAACAAGATAACAGCAAATGAAAGTGAACTAGTGAAACAAAAGGTAGCATCGGGAAGTAAAATGAAACCCAAGGAGATGCCATGCTGTAATAGGTGGGCCAGCTCTACAAGGATTGGCACAATGTTCAGAAGACCATGGATGTGACCCTGAACTTTCTAGCAGCCAACACAGAGAGGAGATGTGATTATTTACCTGAATCATAAAATACTTACAAGGTCAAGACTCAACTTTTTCCGGTTCTAGGTCCCCAAAGAATTTCCTCCCGTGGGTCCTCGGCAAGAAAAGCCTGTGTGTAACACAGTGGATGTGGGCCTTGGTTAGATCAAGAAAGTTATGTCTAACACCAAATTGCATAGATTTGCTTCTCACAAGCACATATATGCAGGTGGATGCCATAATCTCAAAAAAGTGTCTATAAAAAGCAGTTCTATGATGCTAAATGAGAAGAGGGAGAGCAAGGAAGTTCAGCCTTCTGATGGTTTGTCTTAATCCTGGAGAAGGTCCCTCTTGGACAGGAGGAATGGCATATTCTTCAGGCAAACCCCGGTAAAAATTACTGCTCTTCCTGAACTTTTGATACATTGGGTAGCAGTGATTTCGAGGTCAGCTCTGTTGTTAACTCCCCATAAAAGTCCTGGAATATCTTGCTTTTTAAATATAGGCAATGAACTTTAAAAGATTGCCTAGTTGGGGGTTGGATTGATATCGTTTATGAACTATCAGAAGTCCATTGAAAAGCTGACTACTTAGATTCAGTCTACTTCTGTGAACCCAAATAGCCCTTGGCAAATATTTTGAAGGTGAACTTTTTTCTTATTGAAATGAGCTTTTTTGACAAACTTAAAATAAGTTTTTCTTATGTAATTCATGAACTTTAAATTCAGTCTGCAAATCTTATTTTATTTATAAGTCTAGCAAATTTTATCAGCAACTTTGCAGGGAGTTTTGAATTCACTTTGGTTATGTTTACAGATTTATATACAATGTTTAAACATTCAAACATTTCACATTGCAGTTATAAATTTGACGCTGTCTGATTTTGTTTTAAAGTACATGTATTTCCTTTGCCCTGACAGCAACCACAAAATCTTTCTGAGCACTTAACTCTTGCACATCATAAAATTTCCAATCCTAAACTAAACTTAGTGAGATTTTAGTTTAAAATCAGAAGTCTTCCTTAGTTACTTAGCTACATATTTTTTTAAAAATTTTTTTTAATGTTTTATTTATTTTTGAGACAGAGAGAGACAGAGCATGAATGGGGGAGGGTCAGAGAGAGAGGGAGACACAGAATCTGAAACAGGCTCCAGGCTCGGAGCTGTCAGCACAGAGCCTGACGCGGGGCTCGAACTCACGGACGGTGAGATCATGACCTGAGCCGAAGTTGGACACTTAACCGACTGAGCCACCCAGGTGCCCCTACTTAGCTACATATTTTAAATTCGAATTGCAAGGTTGTCATTAGGTCAAACTCTCTTAGACATTACATCAATGTGAAATACAAAATACGACACCATATTTCTCAATCTGGAAATACTAACACTATAATTTTATTGTTTAAAAACTTTATATGCTTTTTTCCAAGCTTAAAAGATCCATATACCCTAAAGAAGACAACTATAATTCTGGCTAACTGAAATTATTTCGGCTAAAAGTTCTGACCAGATGTTTACCTCTAAACTACCCCTACTCTCATTTTTCTTCTCAACATATTAAAAAAATTTTCAAACACAATGCCGAATTAAAAGACTTGTACAGCGAGCATCCATATAGCCACCAGGATTCTACTATCAGCATTTCACTAGACTTGTTTATCCCATATTTATCTTTTAACCATTTCTCTCTCCATCAATCAATCCATTTTTGTCTTGGTAAATTTTAAGGCAAATTGTAAACATCAATGGACTTCCCCTAAATGTTTCAGCGGGTGTAACATTAATTAGAATTTCCAGGTTTTGGCTATTGTGAATAAAGTTGTTGCAAACATCCTTCTATGACTCATTTCATTGATTATTGACTTCTTTTTAAGATTTACTGTGTTGTGGGATGCAAAGCTTGAAAAGATATTGGTCTTCTAAACACGTATTATGTGATACCTGTGAACTCAGAGAAGCCAGCAACTTCTACCCAGGTTGACTAGTTTTTGCATTTCCTTAACTTCTATGATAAGTTTATATAGTTCCCTTTAACTGTAAAGATACCTGAACTTGATGGAAAACTACTTTAACTAAAATGTAATTTGTGTCTGATTTAAGGGGATCTCAAATTCTTTCATATTCTGAAAATATTACAACTCATAAGGATATTCAAACTGGAATCCAATGGCTTTATGTGAACTGGGCGTCATGCCCAATAAAACATTAATGAAAATACATAGACTTCTGGGAAAAGAAATATTCTATTTTTAAAAGGGTTAAATGCTACTTACTTTCCCTTGATAGTAGAGGGATTTCACATTAAAGATTGGTTGGGGCACCTGGGTAGCTCAGTTGGTTGAGCATCCGACTCTTAATTTCAGCTCAGGCCATGATCTTGTGGGCATGAGATCCAGCCCAGTGTCAAGTTCTGTGCTGGGTGCAGAGTCTGCTTAAGATTCTCTCCCTCTCCCTCTTGCCCCTGCCCTGCGTGCTGTGCTCTCTCTCTCTCCCTCAAAAAAAAAAAAAAAAAAATTGCAGTTAAACTGTCAGTATCTGTTTTTCTTTTGTTTCTCAAGGATAGAACTCATTTTTAGCTGACCCAGGGCCACCCAGAATACAAACTACATTTCCCAGTCTTTTTATATCTAGGTGCTTTGACGTGATTACATTTCGATCAGTAGGATACAAGCTGAAATGCTGTGTGCAGGTGTGTGCAACTCCAGGGAAGAGAGAGCAAACCCAAACAGAGCCAGCTAGCCAAAGTGGAGGAGCTAGCCAAGTGGAGGAGGCAGAAATCAGTGTTCCAGAAAGCTGACGTGGCCGTGGTTTGTGAATTAGAATACCGAAGAGGGAGCTGCACACAGAAAGAGTTCCAGAGTTCCACAGAGCATGGCACTTGAGTCATTTGCTGAGTTCTGTCCTACATATGGATTCTGTGTCTCCCTCTCTCTCTCTCTGCCCCTTTCCCCGCTCGTGCCCTGTCTCTCTCTCTTTCAAAAATAAACAAACATTGAAAAATTAAAAAAAAAAAAGAAATAACACAAAATGTAGGATTCAAAAATGTACAAATCCAAAACACCTAACATTCAACCACAATTTACGAGGCAGGCAACAAAACAGGAAAATATGACCCATAGCCAGGAACAAAAGTTGATCAGTGAAAGCATGCCAAGAAATGACAGAGATGATGGACTTATCAGATAAGTACTTTAAAACAGGTGTAATAAATAATTAAATATTATAAACATTCTCAAAGATGTAAAGAAAAGCATGAAAACAATGAGGAGAAAAGGAATAAAGCAACAAAGGCCCAAATGGAACTTCTAGATATAAAGAATACTTATCTGAAAATAAAACACACTAATTTTATGAAAGTCACGATCAAAAATACACTGGATGGGATTAATTAAACTATGCCTTCCCCCTAAAAAAAAATTCAGTGGGTTTGAGGATATAGCAACAGAAACCATCCACACTGAAGCAGAGAAAGAAAAAAAGATTAAAAAAAAAAATAAACAGAAGCTTAGTGACTTGTGAAAAAACATCAGGAAGTCTCTTATGTGTATACGGGTTCCTGGAGAAGCAGGACCATAGTGGGAAAGGGAGCAAAATTTTTTTTTTTCAACGTTTATTTATTTTTGGGACAGAGAGAGACAGAGCATTAACGGGCGAGGGGCAGAGAGAGAGGCAGACACAGAATCGGAAACAGGCTCCGGGCTCCGGGCCATCAGCCCAGAGCCCGACGCGGGGCTCGAACTCACGGACCGCGAGATCGTGACCTGGCTGAAGTCGGACGCTTAACCGACTGCGCCACCCAGGCGCCCCGGGAGCAAAATTTTTTAAACAAGTAACTGTGAAAAATGTCACAAATCTGATGAAAAATGGAAATCTATAGATGTAAGACGCAAACAAAAACTGAAGTAGAATAAGCCTAAAAGTAATTACATTAAGCACATCGTGTGCATTTGTGAAAAAACAGCGATAATGAGAAAAATCCTACAAGCAGCCAGAGAAAAACAAAGGCACATGATGTGCGGAGGGATAAAGATCAGAACAACAGCTGAATTGCAGAAACAGTGTCAGCCAGCAGGTAGTGGAACAACATTTGTGAAGAATTGCAAACCCCAAATGAACACCCATCAGGGTAGAAATTTAGAGCCAGTGAAGAGGAAGCTGAGAAGCTACTTCCCCTATCCAGCAACCCACCTGCAAATCAGGGGTGTTACCGCATAGAAACGTGCCTCTGTCTCTGTCTCTAGCTGCAGAGCAGAAACACAGAGGTTTCGCCCAGGGGAGAGTCAGACCATAAGAATAGACAAGCGCTACAGCTCTCATTGAGGGAACTGACTTTATCCAGAACAGAACACACGGAGACTCAAGCCTAAGGGCGCTGTTGAAATCAACACGGATTTTGGTGGTAAGCAGTTAAGAGGAGGAAGGGAGCCCCATGATAGCAACATCAGTTAGAAGTTTCACAGAGAGAGGCTGGGGAAAGAAAGACCTAACAAGAACCCTCCTGGGGTTGAACAAGACTCAATGCCTGGGCTTGAATACTCCTGAAAAAAAAAAAAAAGGCCTGAATAAGAACGTGGAAAAGTGTGTGACCCCAAAAGTTGTGGAGAACAATAGAATAATCAGGCAGAAAGTGGTGGAGGCTAACTGCTGTTGTAATGTCAGTAGAGGCAGACAAACTGGAAGCTTAACAGGGAGATCAAGGAAGAGACACCTTCAAAAAAGAGAGCCCTGCTAAACCACTGTCATCCCAAGGTGACTGAATGCATGCCCAAGGCTGCATCCTCTGAGAAATAGCAGAGGCTGCACATTGTAGAAGAAATACACTCCACTGAAAGGGTCCAGCCAAATCAATAAACAAATAAAGAACTAAATGAAACAACAAAAGTCCTGGGGGTGGTGTGGTAGCCAGAGTTGCCAAGGTATAGTGTCTAATCTGTCCCACGTTCAGCGAAAAATTACAGGAAATGCAAAGAAACAGGAAAACTGTCACCCACAGTGAGGGAAGAAAGAAGAAAACAGAAACTCCATTTGAAAGGGTCCAGATGTCAAAGACTTTGGAGCAGTTATTACAAATACGTTCAAAGAACTCAAGAAAACCACGCTTAAAGAAGTAAAAGAAAGCATGATAACATCTCAGCATATAGAGAATAAAAATAAGAGGATAGAAATTATTATTTTTTTATTTTTACTTTTTTAGAGAGAGAGAGAGTACAAAGAGGGGAGAGAGGCAGAGGGACAGAGAGAAAGAATTGGAAGCAGGATCCACGCTCAGTGTGGAGCCCGACACGGCGCTTGATCCCACAACCCTGGAATTATGACTTGAGCCGACATCAAGAATCGGATGTTCAACCAACTGAGCCACCCAGGTGCCCCATGGAGGATAGAAATTATTAAAAAGAACAGTAGAAATTCTGGAGTTAAAAAATGCAATAGCCATAATGAAAAAAATCCATTGATTATTATTAATGGCAAACGCAGGAAAAGAGGGAATAGAACTTCATAGAAATAACATTTCTATATCTCACTGGAATTATGTTACTAGAAATCTAAAGTCAATTCTAATAAGTTAAGATGTATGTTATAAGCCTAGAGTAGTCACTAAGAAAAAAGCTCAAAAAATGTGAAAGATTATGAAAGGAATCAAAATGTTACACTAAAAAATAATGCAAAAGAAAGTAGCAAAAGAGGAATAGACGGGTAAAACCAGAGAAATATAGAAAATGAAAAACAAGATGGCAGATGTAAATAGCAAAATGTAAGTATTGACAATGACATTAAATGTGAATAGGATAAACAATATAAGTAGAGATTTCCAGACTGGATTGAGAAAAAAACAAAACAAAAAAACAACCCAAGATCCAACTATTTGGTGTATATAGGAGACACATGTTAGATTCAAAGATACAAACAGGCTGAAAGTGAAAGGATAGAAAAAGGGAACATCACACGAATAGTGACCATAAAAGAGCTGGAGAAGCTATATAATTTCAGACAAAATAGACTTTAAAACAACCTATGTACTAGAGATTAAGAGGGACATTAACAATGATAAAAAGGTCAATCTATCATGAAGATATGACAATTACAAAAACATATGCCCCTAACAACAGGGCCACAAAATACATGAAGCAAAAACTGACAGAATTGAAGGAAGAAAGAGTCAATTCAACAGTAATAGTTGGAGCTTAAATATTCCACTTTCAAAAATGGATAGAACAACTGGGCACATGATCAAGGAAATAGAAGACTTGGAATAATACTGTAAATAAACTAGATCTAATAGACCACCTGACAACAACATAGCATAAATCTTCTAAAGTATGCATGGAACTCCATTGTCGATGGGATTTTAACATGGTGCAGCCACTTTGGAAACAGCCTGGAAATCCCTCAAGAGGTAAAACATGGGGCTACGAGGTTAGCATATGGTCCAGCAATGCCACTCCTATGTAGGTATCCAAAACATATATCCATACAAAAACTTGCTCATAAATGTTCATAGAAACTTTGTTCATATTAGCTAGAATATGAAAATAATCCAATAGAATATAGTCTATCCATACAATGAAATATTATTTGGCAAACAAACAAACAAACAAATTGAAGTGATGATTTGTGTTACAAGATGGATCAACCTTGAACACATTATGCTAAGTGAAAGAAGCCGGTACAACACAAAAGACCACATGCTGTATGATTTCATTCATACGAAGTGTCCAGAATAGGCATATTTATAGAGACAGAAAGTAGCCTACATCTTAGGGAGCTGGGAGGAAATAATGTTTACAGAGTCTTTGGTGTTGTGATGAAAATGTGCTGAAATTGACGGTGATGACGATCACACAATTTTGCGAGTGTACTAAAAACCATTAAATTGCACAAAGTGAGTGAATTATATGGCATTGAGTGATATCTCAATAAAGCTGTGAAGAAATATTTAAAATATCTTATTCTCCTGGACCAGCCTTATGGTGAGGTATTGGCTAACGAGGTATAAGGGGTTTCTTGTGAAGGACTTTATTCTCAAATAAAATTATAAAACTCCTTCAGAAGAAATCCCGTTTCCTCTAAGACTTTTTCCCTGCCTTGAATTTTTATGTGATAGCACAAACTGCAGCAGTCACCTTGTAACCATGAGGCAAGAAGCATGACGATGAAAGCCAACCCACTAGAGATAGTGGAGGAAAAGTGTAGAACCTCAATGAGTAGCCTCAATGAGTAACTGGGCCAGAGCCTGATACCTATCTCCATTCTACATCTTGTTATGTGAAACCATCCCGAAGCTGGTTTTCCTGTTAGTGGAAGACCAGTGCATTCCTAGCTGATAAGAGAACAGAAGGTAAAAGGTTTATGTAAGGAAATGGGTAATACCCACTGAATAACTCCATTAACCATATAAATAAGAAACTAACGTTTCCTCAATATGGACTTCATACCAGGGACTTTTATGTATGCGGAGGTTGTTCTATTTAACCTTTGCAACAATCACATGGAGTAGTTATAAATATCTTCCATTTATAGATGAAGAAGCTAAGGTCCATAGGGATAAATAACTTGTAGAAAATCATAGCAAGGAGCAGAGAGGAATTTAAACACTAGTTTGTCTGACTCTAATGGCTATGCTATTTCTATTCTTGTATACTTTTACTTTGTGCTACTGTTAGGCTTTGTTTTGTGCACAAACCAAGGTCTCATCACTACTATGTTCACCTCTCAATATTTATCTGTATTTTCTATCAGGATTTTTTTTCTTTTCTTTTCTTTTCTTTTCCTTTCCTTTTCTTTTTTCTTTCCTTTTCTTTTCTTTCCTTCTCTTCTTTCTCTTCTCTTCTCTTCTCTTCTCTTCTCTTCTCTTCTCTTCTCTTCTCTTCCCTCTCCCCTCCCCTCCCCTCCCCTCCCCTCTTCCTTCCCTTCCCTTCCCTTCCCTTCCCTTCCCTTCCCTTCCCTTCCCTTCCTTTCCCTTTTCTTTTCTTTTCTTTTCTTTTCTTTTCTTTTCTTTTCTTTTCTTTTCTTTTCTTTTCTTTTCTTCCCTTCTCTTCTCTTCTCTTCTCTTCTCTTCTCTTCTCTTTTCTTTTCTTTTGAAAACCCTCTCCAAATTTCTGCCTCATTTTTAGTGTCTTAGCTGAGTCATATAAACTGGTAAGTCAGTACCTTAGCAACCAGCTCTACCACAGAATCAAATATAAGATCACTTATGTTACAGAACTTTGAGTATTAAAAATATTCGCTTCCAGCAGAAAAAAAAAATTTAAAATTCACCATCTCTCCTAGAGGAGACTATTTCCAATTGAAATTTAAACGGAAATTGTGGCTCTTGTGACTCAAAATTTGATTTGAAGGCAAATTTTATTTTACTCCAGAAAAAATTAATCTCTTTATTAGACATAAGTAAGATAAACTCCTAGAAGATTTAGAAACTACAAAAAGAGTAGTCTAAAGAAAAGGTTTACTCAAATTTTCACCTCTAACAAATAATGTTTTAAAATATTTTCTTCTCATCTTTTTGCTCTGCCGTGCTTAAATTTGTATAGCTGTGATCCACAGTTTTCTAACACGTGTACAATTTTGCACGCCACTTTATTGCTGTTTATTATTTGTCATATCATCGGTATGTTTAGTTATGGCAAGTCTATACAAGATATCCATTCTTTCTTTTCTTCTTTTAAGCTGCCAAAACGCTTCCTAAATATTTAAGAATGAATGGCAGTCTTCAAAATGCTTGTTAAATAGGAATACTTATAAATATTTACTTATTGACCACAGCTGATGAACTCCTCTCTCTGAAGCTTGGATATTTTTAGCCATCCTTTTTGTTTAAATGGCTTTGTATATGTTACAAAGGAGAAAACAGAATGTAAAAAAGGAAAAGGAAAATGGGCAGTTAACGGAGATTTCTCCTGCGGTAACTTTGAGTACTCCTTCCCACAATTGGACCCCAGGATAATTACAGGAAAATGGTTGAGGCTGTTTTACCTATTGCTAGAATCACATAGAAAGGACAACAGAAGGTTGAGTCACAAAATAATCCTTCTTTGGAGTATGAATCTTCCTCCATTACCCCAAAGCATGTAGATTATAATTTAGTCATGGTGCATAATGTTGAATAAGGAACATTATGATTTCCTAACTGGTGTGGCATGACGTTGTGGAAATTTTCAGAATTTTTTTTTCTTTTTTTTTTGCAGAGCGAGATGTTTCTGAGCAAACTGGAAAAGAGGATTGAATATGGATTGTGTTTGTATATAGGTGTGTACGCATACCTGTGGGCATTCCTGCACGAATTGATTTGAATGCCGTAGGAAGTGGTGATGGAACCCCCTTTGTTCTTTGGCATTCACATGTGGGTTATAATCCGGAGATGAATGTTAATGACATTCTAGAAATTACCCTTTCAGTTAAGAACCTTACATACATACCTGTGCATTTTTCTAGATGTCATTTTTCTAGATATATACATACCTATATATTTAAATATAGATAATTACACACATGATTATATGTGTATTATATAATATGTGCTACATGTAATTCATGCTATTTCAATTATATCGTACTGAATTTTAAAAGTTAGTCATTGCTACCCTGTCGCAGAATCAAATTAGTTAACATGCAGAAATTTGGGGACAGACATGATCTTGACTTACTCATAAACAAGGAAGTACTTGATGGGAGTATGGCAAGTCAGGCTGAAGAAATTGGGTGAGGCAATAAACCCTAAAACAATAGATATTATTTATTAAACTGGTTTTTAAAGATTCATTCCTGTATCTTTATAGTTACCATGGCCAAATAATCTTCTGAATATCTGCAGACTCCGGGCAGATAAAAGGCAAGGGTAAAGAAAAGTTAATAAAGAATAACTTCCAGCTGCTCAGAGAGGAGCAGTTGGCAGAGAGTTTTCATCACATGATTATTACACTCAGAAGGTCCATGTTCCTTGTCAGCATTCCCACTGAAAGGGCTAAACATAAGGCAGGGCATGGGAGGGAGGAAGGAAGTCCTCTGTGCCATACCATCAACCTCCACCCATTTCCCACCTTCCTCCATGATCTCCTCGTGTCTCGTGATGGTGATTCACCTGTTTCTGGTGGGCACTCCCATAGTTTTGCTTCAGTTTCTTTTTCCTATCTTCTACGTATCAACTTTCCCCTTAGAGCTCTGTATCTGCTTCTACTTCCAAGGTGGGTAAGTAGTTAATGGAATACACATATCTGCATTGATCTCTTAAGGGGACTATGATGGCGAGATTGCCTCCTGCCTCTCATCATCTGAATTTGAAACCAGTCCCAACTCCTTTTTCCCTTTAATTATCCTCACCCTTGATCGTTCATCACATCTTTTTAAAATTTCTCTTGACCTTTCCTCTTTCACCATGGCTTGTTTAGAAGTGCGTTGTTTAGCTTAGGGCTCTTACATATTTTGATATCTTGTTTATTGATTTGGGTTGATTCCCTTATGGCTAAAGAACACACCGTGTGTGATTTCATGGTTTAATCACCTCCCATTCATCCCATTGGTGAAGGAGGGACTCCTGCTCTAGGGTTAAGTTGATAGCCAAACTCATGACACTAGACACTGGACGGATGAGAAGGTGAGATTGACAGCAGTTTGTTAATCATATACTCACAGCCTGGAGGAGGAGGACACCGGGGTTGCATTCAGGAGCAGTGTAAACAACCAGTGGCTGTGGGAGGCAGGCTTTGTAGTATCAAGAAGATGAGGTGCTTCCCACAGAAAAATGTGATTGATTGAAAGTTATTGTTTGAATAATTCCATGGTGGGCAAGGAACTGAAACCTGCCACTCAGGGATATGCAAGAGCTGCAGCTGTTCCCCTTGATAAGAATGGTTGTTTGGCTAGGCGATCTTATCCACAATAACACGGTGGGGAGGGGAACTTGTGGTTAGGCCAGATGAGGCTTTCTTGATTTCGCCAGATGTCAAAGCAGAACAGAATATTGGGCCTTAATTTTAGTCCTGACACCACATTTTGATTACATTTGTTGAGGTCTGTTTTATGGCTCAGGACATAGTCTATCTTGGTCCGTGTTCCACAGACACTTGAGATGTGTCTTCCACTGTCATTAGGGGAAGTGTTCTATAGATGTCAATCAGATTCTGTTGGCTGATGGTCGATGGTATTGCTGAGCTCATCAGTATCCATGCTGGTTTCCTGTCTAGTTGCTGTATTCAATGTTGAGATAGAGGTACTGAAACTTCTACCTACAACTGTGGATTTGTTTCTTTCTCTTTTCAATTCTATCAGTTTTTGCTTTACATATTGTGCAGCTCTGCTTTTTGGTGCAGACACATTTAAGATTATTATGTCTTCTTGGGGTGCCTGGGTGGCTCAGTTGGTTAAGCATCTGACTTCAGCTCAGGTCATCATCTCACAGTTTGTGGGTTTGAACCCCGTATTAGGTTCTGTGCTGACAACTCAGAGCCTGGAGCCTGCTTTGGATTCTGTGTCTCCCTCTGTTTCTGCCGCTCCCCTGCTTGCACTCTCTCTCTCTCTCTCTCTCTCTCTCACACACACACACACATAAACATTTAAAAAAAGATTATAATGTCTTCTTGGTGGGTTGAAACTCTTATCATTATAAATATCCCTTTCTGTCTCTGGTAAATTTATTTTTTATTTTTTATTTTTTGCTCCCCAGTCTACTTTATATGACATTCATATAGCTACTTCTTCTTTTTAAAAATATTTACATGATAAATCTTTTTTCCATTATTTTACCTTCAACATGACTAACACTGTTATATTTGAAGTGAGTTTCTTATAGGTAGCATATGGTTGGGTGAAGTCTTTATTCATTCTGCAAGTCTCTGTCTTTTAATTGGTAGACCTTGACCATTTACATTTAATGTGATTGTTGGTAAATTAGGGCTTCGGTTTGGCATTAAATTTTTTGTTTTCTGTTTTCTCTCTCTCTTTCATTTCTGTGTACTTTTTTCCAGATTCCTGTGGGAATTGAAACCTTTTTTTGAATTCATTCTATTTATAGTATTTATAGGTATGTCTCTTTGTAAAGTTTTTTTTTTTCAGTGATTGTTCAAGGTAGAACATTACACATATAAAACACATAACTGGCATCACCATTTTACCAGTTTGAGCGAAGTGTAGAAATCTTCTTTGACATTCCTTTACCCATCCCCATTTATAATATAATTATCATAAATATTTCCTCTACAAGTGAAACTGTGCCATAATTTTTGCTTCAATGCCCAAACATGATTTAGAGGACTTAAGAGAAGAAGTCTATTGTATTTGCCTCTGTTTTTACTTACTGCTTTCTTTCTTCCTCCCTGACATTCCATGATGCCTTTTTTTATTTGCTCTTTGTTTAGACAGTTTCTTTTAGCCATTCTTTTAGGATAGGTCTGCTGACAACAAATTCTCTTAGTTTTTCCTCAGCTGAGACTGTCTTAATTTTCTTTTTATACCTTAAAATATTTTCACTAGAGATAGGATTCTGAGTTGACAGTTCTTTACTTTCAGCACTCACAAAATGTGCCAATTCCTTCTGGCTTCCTTAGTTTATGGTGAAAAATGTACATTCATTCCAATTGTGCTTCCCCTGTAGGTAAGGAGTTGTTTCTCTTCTTTGGAATCTGTAGGTTTATGTCTTTTGCCAAAGTTTGAAAACTTGCAGCCATTATTTCATTGAGTATTTTTTCAGTCCCACCTTATTCTCTTCTCTTTCTAGGATTCCAATGCCACACATGTTAGATCTCCTGTAATAGTTCCACAGATCCTTGCTTTGCTAATTTTTTTCCCCCTCAGTGTATTTTAATGCTTAAGATAGGGTAATTTCTTTTTTATATTCAAGTTCACTGACTCTTTCTTATGTCCCTTTCATTCTTCTGTTGAGCCCATTCATTAAGTATTTCTTATTGCAGTTACTATATTTTCTGTTCTAGAATTCTCCATTTTATATCTACTTTATATCTCCTGCTTCTTTGCCGAGACTTTCTATTTCTCTGCTGATACTATTTTTTCATTTGTTTTAAGCATGCACTTAATTGCTGGTTGATAAATTTTTATGATGGCTACTTTAAAAACTCTGTCAAATAATTTTAACCTCTCTGCCATTTCAGTGCTGGAATCTATTGATTGTAATTTTTTTTTTTAATTCAACATGAGAGCTTTCTGGTTCTTGGTATGATGAGTGAATTTATATTGTAACTGAAAGATTTGAGTATTACGATATTAGGGATCTTTTTTAAACCTTTTATTTTAGCTGGCTTTTTCTGACACCACTTTGGAAGGGGGGGGGGTGTCCCTTGTTACTCCAGGTGGTATAGAAGTCCAGGTTTTCCACTCAGCCTCTATTGACACCCAAGGGAAGAGACTTCTCATTATTGCTGGGTTGATGGGAGTTCTGGCTTTCCGCTAGTCTTCTACACATACCATTTTGGTTACTAGCTGAGAGGAGAAGGAATGCTTCATTACTGCTCCCCATGAGATTTCCACTGCCACCCTGGATGGGAGTAGTCTCATTAGCGCTGGGTGATAGTAAAATCCTGACTCTTATCTGGGGCTCCCTCTGACACCACCCTATAAAGAAGGAGGAGGAGTGCCTTGTTACTACAGGATAGGATTGGAAGTTCAAGTTCTCCATATGGTCTACACTGGCACCTCAAAGAAGGCACTCACTAGTGACCATTGGGGATGAAAGTTCTGGCTCCCTACTAAACTTTCTCTGCTATGACCCTTGTAGGTTGTTGGAGCATTTCACTATAGCTTGACAAAGATGGAAATTTAGGTTCTCAACTTAGCCTTTTCTGGTGGGTATGGGGTGTGGCCACAGTTTTTGTTCCACCCTGTGGTATTTGGCTATAGTAGAGTGGTTTTTTCCTAAAAGTTTTCTATATTGCTAGAGTACCTCTTTTCTGATCCTTTGGAACAAGAGACTAGGATTTTGTTGGGGCTTCAACAATTTTGTTCAATGACAGTCCTGGCTAATTGGCTTTTCTAGTGCCCAGTTTGGGACATGTAGGGCACAAAGAAAACCTAGGGAACTTACCATCATGTCATTTCTCAGGTCCTGATTCCTAGCTAATCTGCCTCTTCTCTCCACCTTCCAGAGTCTCCTTATGTTTGTTTCATATATAACGCCCAGGGGTTTTAGTTGTATTTAGTGGCAGGAAGAAAGAAAATATGTCTACTCCACCTTTGGGGGGGAAGCATCCCATCAAGTCTTTCTGATTCTACCACCTAATCACAGGAAGTCTTTGATTATCACAAGCATTTGTACGAATTCCCCAGTTCTTGAGTACATAATAATTATAAATACAGCACACTATCAAATATATCTAATATTTTAACATTTGAAGTATTAGGTATTATATATAACATATTTGTATTAGATACAAGATACCATAAAATGTAGTATCTATTCTTTATTGCATATATATATATATAAAAAATAATACAAAATCCACTATTGTGGAAGTCATGAAAAGGTGTTGCTGAGGTGTTCTGCACCCAGACAACATGATATCTGAGGGACCCCACTGACTCCCTCTGAACCCACTCCCACATTTAAAACCAAGGCCATGTTTCCTGTAGGCTGCTCCCAGACATTGATTGAGCACATGGGGGATACTAACTAATGCAGACCCATTCCTGTGATACTTGGGACTCTCCTGACTGGTGACATTGACTCAAGGAGTCCTTATCAGCCTGGCTGAATTTTTCTTGGAACTTTGTTACACTCTGAGATTCTTCTTACTCGGTTTGCCTTCCTTCCCTCTCGCCTTCTCAGGTGTCATACCTGCACTGTTGGAAGACTCTGCCTGTCCACCCTCGTTCTTTTCCCCTTTCTTGTTCACGGACATTTCCATCATGCATCCTGGCATACTTTTTTTTTTTTTTTTGAAGGACTCTGATGTTTTATATACCTAGATCTAAATCTATAATCTAGGGGTGCTTGGGTGGCTTAGTTGGCTTCTGACTCTTGATTTAGGCTCAGGTCATGATCTCCCGGTTCATGAGTTCAAGCCTGGTGTAAGGCTTTGCATTGACAGCATAAAGCCTGATTGGGATTCTCTCTCTTCCTCTCTCTCTGTCCCTCCCCTGCTTGTGCACTCTCTCTCAAAATAAATAAGTAAACTTAAAAAAAGTCTATAATCTAAATCTAGATATAGGTATAGAAATAGATGATCTCTACATACATAATACGGCATAATACATAATACTGTGTATATATATATATATATATATACATGTGTTATGCAGGACAGTCCCATAATCACCAATTATCATTGAGATGACAGTTTTGGAGGGGGCAGCAGGGACCATATAGCTCACCAATAGCCAAGCAACTACTTCTCGTATATCAAACCACAGTATGGTTCAAATTAATGCTCCTACAATACTATAAATTCTTGTGTCATCAACTTCACAGTTAATCATAAAGTTTTGAAACAACAAAGGCCTTCCTAGCTTTGCCCAATAGAAATTCCTGCAAATGTAGATACATCCTTTATCTTCACTGCCCAGTAAGGTAGCCACTAGCTAGGTATGGCTGTTGAACACTTGAAATATGGCTAGTGGGGCTAATGGAATTTTGAGTGTTATTTAATTTTAATTCATTTCAATTTGAATTTAAGTAACCACACGTGGCTCATGGCTACCATACTGAGCGGTGAAGGCTGTAGTATTTCACGGATACTTACTCTGCCTCCTTCCCAGTGATCGCCAACTGAGGTCAAGGCCTTCATCCACACACGCCTGGACCATTCAACATAGTAGCTTTGTAAATCTTGTCCATGTTTCCCCTCTCCTAATGCCCACTTAGTTGCCAGTAGGGTGTTTGTTCTAAAACACAAAATCACGTCACTTCCTTAATACAAAGCTAGGGATAGCGTGCCTTACTCAGTTGCTGCTTTCTCTCCCTTTTTGCTACACCTGGGACTATACACACCCGGCAGCTGTTAGGGCTGATAAATGTCTGTTGGGAGAAGAATGAACATATTTTAACAGCAGGGTATTCTGGAGATAGCTTGCCTTAAATTACCTTAATTTTGGGGACTTGGGGACATGTGGCAAGATAATGAAGGTGTATTTTTAGCAGGTGATCCAAACAGGTGCCTGCCTCCAGTGCCCTTATGCTCACTCTCAAAGGCAGAATCTTTATGTGACTTATTACATTCTGGGGAGCAAATCATCTTCCCCAGCCTCCCCCAACTATCATCAACGCAACAGTCAGGGGGAAAGATAGGAATTTCTGGACCTCTCCCAAAGTGACCCTCTGTGAAACACCACTGTGGTTAAATGCTAACAAATAAGATCCTCAAGGAGGAAAGATCACACTTGTGAAACATTAGATGCCACTTTTCAACCCAGTGAATCACTGTATTAACAAATCCACTGTTTTTCTTAGTAAAGCTCTTTCCTTTCTTCCCAAGGCAAAACATGACTAGAAGGAAAATCATCACGAGCAAAGCTTATTTAATTCAAAGGTGATCTTTGTCATAAGAAATATTTTGAGTACTGTCAGTATTCCCGCGTCTCAGAGACAAACACACACACCCAACCAGCTTTGAACGTCTGTTTGAACATAGCAGGTCTCAGATGCGCACATGCGTTTTTCTCCCCTCCTCTCCTCCCGCAGCCTCCTGTTTTCATGCTATCAGTGGATCTTCCCACCAGACAACACTCCCTCCCTCTGATCACAGTCTTCTCTATGGGAGATGCACTTGGTTTCTCAGCTCAGTGAACTCTCCCTGTTTCGGCGAGGGAGATTTAATTGCAGGGTTTCACATTTTCAGAGAAAATGTTTAGACTGGGAGGGATCAGCCATATTAGAGAAATGTGGTTTGCTCAAAAATAAGTGGCATAAACCCCCTGCCTTTTGCTGGCAGGAAACTCAGGAAGGAACTCTGGCTGTTATTGAAATAATCCGTAGTTGATTACTTTTTTTTTTCCAAACAAGTGCTCGATTCACTTGGAATCTAGTTGTTAGGCTTGATGCATGGTAAAATAAACCTGCAGTTGCATTTGTGGTGCCCATGCATGTGATAAGATAATCCCATAACTCACCTGCTGTAAAGTTGGCCCCTATATATTTTTGCACGCAGCAATAACCTCAAATTATTTCGCGACTTGCCGTTAGGACTCCGACTATTCTGAATCCTTGGCCTTGCGTTACCATCAGTGACAAAGTCGTACTGTTTTAATTCAGCTTAGACATGAAAGATGATCTGATGATGATGACGATGCTTGTCCTTTCCTTGACCAGACGCTAAGGAAGTCACTTGTCTAATAATGTGAACTACCAACTACAGGAAGTAAGATATCACCTGCAGTGGCCTGTTTATGGGGAACACATACCATCTGCCATCATACAGCAGGCTTTCATCTTCTGTGCTGGTCCATCAACATTGTGTGCACATCACTACCCTTATGCTTCAGTTCAAAGCACAGAGCCCCCAACTTGGTTTCCCACCGTCCTTTATTTTCGTATCGTGGCTGCACAGCAAAGCCCAGGTTCTCTTCTGCCTTTAAAAAGGCCCAGTGGATATTCCTTTCCTCCTCTGTTAGAAACCGGATGTGCTTATTGGCAGGCTGAAGCATATAATGCAGCCGTGTATACATTTATTTCCGACGTGAATGTCTTTACTTGGTGCGTTTTGAAGAGAGCAAACTGTTGCACCGGGCAGATTAATGGTTTCCTTGTCAATGGGACAGTGATGTAGAAGGTTTGTAATAAGGGCAGATGCATAAAATCTCTGCATAGTTGAAAAAAGCCAGATACGAGAGTCACACTCTCTGATTCCATCTGTACAGAGTTCAAAACAAAGAAAAAAGAACCCCAAGTGTTGGAAGTCGGGGTAGTCGCTCCTCCTGAGAGGCTAGCCCTGGAGAGGGCATGGGGGAGGGTCTGCTGGGTACTGAGACTGTCCTGTTTCTTGATCTGAATTACAGTCACCTGGGCGTGGTCATTTTGTGACAATGTATGGAGCTATACACTTACCATGGGTGCCCTTTGTGTTTTTATGATGCACTTTTAAAAATTGTTTTTAATTTAGTTTTAACGTTTATTTAAACATTTTGAGGGAGAGACAGAGATAGAGCGCAAGCGAGGACGGGCAGAGAGAGGAAGGGAGACACAGAATCCGAAGCAAGCTCCAGGCTCTGAGCTGTCAGCACAGAGCCCATTGTGGGGTTTGAACTCATGAGCTGTGAGATCATGACCTGAGCCGAAGTCGGACGCCTAACCGACTGAGCCACCCGGGTGCCCTTTTATGATAACACTAAAAAAAAAAAAAAAAAAAAAAAAAAAAAAAGTTTATTTATTTATTTATTTATTTGGGTTTTTTAATTAAAAAAAAATTTTTTTTTAATTTTTAAAATTTACATCCAATTTAGTTAGCATAGAGTGCAACCATGATTTCAGGATTAGATTCCTTAGTGCCCCTTACCCACTTAGCACATCCCCCCTCCCACAACCCCTCCGGTAACCCTCCCTTTGTTCTCCATATTTATGAGTCTCTTCTGTTTTGTCCCCCTCCCTGTTTTCATATTATTTGTGTTTTCCTTCCCTTATGTTCATCTGTTTTGTCTCTTAAAGTCCTCATATGAGTGAAGCCATATGATTTTTGTCTTTCTCTGACGGATTAATTTCGCTTAGCGTAATACCCTCCAGTTCCATCCCCGTAGTTGCAAATGGCAAGATTTCATTCTTTTGGATTGCCGAGTAATACTCCATGGTATATATATATATATATACCACATCTTCTTTATCCATTCATCCGCCGATGGACATTTGGGCTCTTTCCATACTTTGGCTATCGTTGATAGCGCTGCCGTAAACATGGGGGTGCATGTGTCCCTTCGAAACAGCACACCTGTATCCCGTGGATAAATGCCTAATGAGAGTGCAGGCTGGGGAGGGGCAGAGACAGAGGGAGACAGAGAGTCACAAGCAGACTCCACGCTGTCAACGCAGAGCCCGACGTGGGGCTGGAACCCACCAACCGTGAGATCATGACCTGGGTGGAAATCAAGAGTAGGACGCTTAACCACCTGAGCCACCCAGGTGCCCCTCTTATGATGTACTTTAACCAGAGTTGACATTTACACTAAAACATACCAAAAATATGCTGCAAATGGTCTCTGTCCAGGTCATCAGAATAGCATTTGTGGCTTTGGATCGAAAAGGGCCTGGGTTCGGAGCCCAGGACGCTATTGCTGTTTTTGACTGCTGAACATAAAAATGCGACACTCCGAGTGACCCGTCACCGTACTTTTTCTGAGAACATGAGCCGATTGCTTGTTTTCCTGGCACAGAAACATGAATAAAATGCAATGAATTCTCTAAAAAGTACTCTACGGCTCAGATAGCTCCAGGAAGAAACACCAGGGCCTCTGCCTACCAAGAGAGCCATTTTAAAGAATACGTACAGCCACCCTCAACCCAACTGCTACCAAACAGTTGAGCTGGAGGGGAAAAACCCATGCGCACTGCAAAACCCAAGAGCAGGAAGTCACAAAGCATGGGTAATGATATTTACTCAGAGCCGGATTCACATCCTACTTAACTCCACGGGAATTCTCAACAGTTGGTCTCGACAACTCCAGCAATTTTGAGGCTCATTAACCTATTTGCAGGTGCTCGGCTCTCTGAGCCGCCTGCGTTCAGAGAAATAACATTCTCAAAATTCTCTGACGCAGCCTGCCATCTCAGTCCAGAGGTAATCATGACGTTTCTCAGGCCTCTTAGCCGGGAAATGAAAGCTCTGGGTGATTCTGAAGTGGCAAGTTTTAAAATGAGTAATCCCATCTAACGTTTCATGTGAACCCCCACGGTAATCGGAGAGGAACATGGGTAAATAGTCCTCTTGAATGATTGGGTAAGCCATCCTAGGCTTTACTGAAAGAATTAGGCTGTGCTAAAACCCCCAAATATCTAAACCGTTTAGGGTAGACGAAAGAGAATTGGAGCATTTCATCATGTCCTTCTTTATTTCTTAGGACACATGTCTGTGTTTTCCTGCTGAATCGCAAAGTGGGATCCCTGAGTTAAATTGTTCTGCCCAATCAGGCTAAGCCCTGGGGAGCCAGGCAACTCTTGTTCAGTGGATTCTATTATGGGTTGTCTTTGAGAATCACATTATTTCTAAAATGCAAGGGCTGCAAAATATTTTGCTGGGTCCGCTCCTTTTTGAGACATTTTAGGATTTGCAAATTTCTCTAAACCCCTTTTGCTACAAACAAAGCCTTGAATTCACCCTTCATGGTGGGGTCTCTGCTGCAGTATAACTTTGTTATAACAAAGTCTTTCCCAGGATTCACAGGAATGAACTCCCTGGGCAGAGGCCAACACCAGCCGGCCTTACACGAACGTCCATGCTGCCCAGGGAAGGGTTGGAGGCAGTCTCTTGAATATTAATCGCCATTCTGCTCTGTTTACAAGTCCGTCCTTTCTGAAAATCGCCTTACAAATAACCGTTCCCTCAAGATTATTTAAGAGCTAACTATTTTGATGTATTGAAATCTAGAGTTTGACCTGAAAATATACGGGCAGAAGTTTAGAGTATCCAGGACAAATCATTGGGCCATATTTTTGTGGCCTGGCAGGGAGGGTGGTAAACCATACTGTCTTTTCTTGTTGGGGGGAAAGAGGTATTCTCTTTCTTAGCTGAGCAAGACTGGGGCATAGGTCTGCTGATGTCTTTCTGGACATGCTGCCACCAGCTCCAATCCCGCCTTGTCGCACACTTACTGTGGCAACTTCTAGCGCTCTTCTGGAAGTTGGAGTAAATAATTGACAAATCTGGGCAGTCACAGGGTTACCGAGGTTAACTGCAGTAATACATATAAAGGTAGCATTGTATGCAGTCTTACAGACAATGCTCTGCTAAGATTCCTTGCTGGATTAACAGAAACGTTGAGAAGCTATTATGCCTTCATGTTGGTTTTCTTATTCGTGTAATACTGAGCCTACGTCCTGTACAGCTTTTAATATATTTAGCAGCACTAATTAAAGCAAAGGAGATGGAAAAATGTTTATCGCACTAAGAGAGATAGCTTTTGTTTTGTTCTAGAGGACAGTCTGAAATAGATTTCATCCAGTTTGCATCTTATTGGGTAGAATTGGACGTTGATGGTGCGAACAGAGATTCCGTTAAGCAGGGTGAAGCTCAGGATCCATGCCAAGGCGAAAATGACCACGTATATAACAGGACTGCCCCGCTTAGGAAGACAGAGAAATGATGTACGTGATATTGTAACTGAAGATGCTACACCCAAGGAACAGAAGAACTGAGGCTACCCACCTAAGCACCCAAAGACGTGCATGGCTGAAGGAATCAGCATTCCTGTCTACCAAACTCACTGCCTCCTATGTGGCGTAAATAGAACGTTTGAGTCTTTGGCTACTTGTAATGTAGACTAGTTATTTTCTGTCTATGGGACCCTCTGAGTATGTGGACCTATCTGAAGTAGGGGTACTCTGCTAGATAAAAAGTAAACTAATCATTGCCCTCAGATGAAATAACTTTGGCTTGAAGCTAAAGCAAAACCTCTCAGGCCATAAAAAATAAAGACTTACAGGGGGCCCCTGGGTGGCTCAGTCAGTTGAGCACCTCTTTGTTTTAGGTCAGGTCATGATCTCCTGGTTCATGAGATGGAGTCCTGCTTCAGGCTCTGTGCTGAAAGCAGAGAGCCTGCTTGGGATTCTCTCTCTCTCTCCCTGCCCCTCCCCTGCTCGTGCTGTCTGTCTGTCTCTCTCTCTCAAAATACATAAAATAAAACTTTAAAAAAACCACCTTTAAAAAAAAATAAAGACCTACAAATGGAATATAATCTGGCCCTGGTGACCTTCCATCGCTTTCTTCCATGTTGTCTCTGTCCCGGCAATCAGAGCACCCTTATGGGTCCTTTAACACCCTAAGCATGTCTTTCTCCAGGGTTCTAGTTGCCTCTGATGTTGCCCCTGCATGGACTTTCCCCTGTAGCCCCCTTTACTTACCTGGCTCATTTTTTTCACTTTCTTCAATGCTTTGCGCACATGTAACCTCCGTGAGGGCTACTCTGCCCACCTATTTTGAATTACAGAACCTCCTTCAGCATATTCCGCGTCCCCTACTTCCCCATTGGTTGCTCTCACCTCTGTGATGTGGTCTTAATTTTTCCCCGGAGCACATCCCGTATTCTAAAGCAACATAAAACTTAGTCACTATGTCAGCTTTAAATTGTTTACCTGTTCCCCACTCGAACTGAAGCTGTCAAAAAGCACAGATTTTGGTTTGTTTTGTCCACCGATGAGTCTGTAGGAACTGGTATGGTGCCCAACACAGAGCCGTTACTCAGTACATATTTGTTGAATGAATGAATGAATGAATGAACAAATTGGTGAATATTTTGGAGCATTGGTGAGGAGTTAGGTACATAGAAAACTGAGCAATGAAAAAGTGAGCTTATCACTATCATTGTCTGAAAGAGGAAAACAATCTGGGCTCAGAAATGAACAGTATTTATATAATCAAAATAATGTAAATACTGAATATTGATTAAATATTTTATTTTTTTAAACTTATTTATTTTGACAGAGAGAGAAAGAGAGTGAGAGAGAGAGAGAGAGAAAGCACAAGCAGGGGAGGGGCAGAGAGAGAGGGAGAGAGAGAATCCCAAGCAGACTCCACGCTGGCAGCACAGAGCCTGACCCGGGGCTAGAACTCACAAACCGTGAGATCATGACCTGAGCCGAAACTGAGTTGGTTGCTTAAGTGACTAAGCCAAACAAGTCCCCCTTAAACATTTTATCTTACATTTTATCTTTTTTTGGGAAAATGAGATAAGAGGAAAAGGTGAATTTGACATAAGGGAGCTAATCCTGAACTACTATAATAGAAAGGCAATAAATTATTCTAAAATTGATAAATGGAGAAATCTCAGAGAAAGCATGTTATTCAGCAGTATGAATGTAAATACCAGAGATAACAATGAAAAAGTTCAAAGTATTGTCTCTTGGGGTTTGGGGAAGAGTGGTGTTCATTATAAAACGTATTACTATTTGAGTGTGTATATATTACCTTGATAAACATAAAATGTCATAAAAAAGGAAATATTTCCCATAAGCACCTTTTACAGAAAGTACTACATTTCTCTCCAAATTCTTTTAAACTGTTCTCCTTGAAGAACGCTTTTAGATAATTATTCTTATTTATTTGATGAAATATAAAATGAGATATGAAGTATTAAGACAATTGGATTGGTAAAACTTACAAAATTATTCTAAGTCAATTTCAGAGAGACTGGTCAAATATTTTTAATGTGGGATGGATGTTTAGGTTTTTAAAATAATGTATTTATGGGGAAAAGTTTCAATTTGCTATTATAGGGGAGATGCAGCTTAACATCCAAAGAAAGGAAAAGTAGATTAAAGAAAATCAAATACATCAGTTTGGAAAACACAAGGATTGCATTTTGGCTGAAAGTTGCAATATCATTTAGGCCAATAAATTACTCATATTAGGCATACCTCTATACCACATAAAAGAGCTTTATATACAACAAAACAAGCAATAACAATAATAAAATAAAAGTCACCACTCACAAATATATGCATAAACATAAATATGAAAAGAATTCATATATATCGTACTAAAGAATGTGTGTGTATATATATATAGTACTAAAGAATGTATATATGCATATATATATACACACATACATATCTATGTATATAAATTCTTTTGTACATCGATTTCGAGCACAGAAGACTAATATTCAAATTCCATCATTCAGAAGATATCCACATGGACCATGAGAAGACCTTGAGAGAGTCATCCAGAATGTCTGATTACCTGCACACACAATTTGGATGTGCTCAGAATTATAAGCCACCTAACAAATAGCATATTACTATCAACTGAGTCATTTAAATGCTTACTGAGGCCATGAAAATGACCTCCAAAGAAACATTATATATTTACCTAATTATAATCATCTCTAGGGACACCTGGGTGGCTCCGTTGGTTACACTTCAGCTTTGGCTCACAATCTCACAGTTGTTGAGTTCGAGCCCTACATGGGGCTCTCTGCTGTCAGCACAAAACCCATTTTGGATCCTCTGTCTTCCTCTCTCTCTGCACCTCCCCTGCTCTTTCTCTCTCTCTCTCTCAAAAATAAATAATCATCTCTATATATGTGTGTTGAGATAGTTTGATTTCTTTCTAAATATTAGGCTAAACACATATATATGTGTATATATAGATACACAGGTATAGATATGTGAACATGATTATGGAAATATTAGGATACACATACATGCATATAATACCTAAGTATATTACTTTTAGTTGTTATCTAAGTAGTAGATTGGCATGAGATGTGACAGCTTGTAATTCAATCAGCCTGTGAGCATAATTTATGTACATAGATGTACATAACAGAGAATACAAATTATTTACGATAACAAATTATTTATGATGGTTTCAATAGGTAGTTACAGGTTATTTTGTTATAAAATTAACATTTTTAGTTTTTAGCTTAAAAGGTATGGTGAGGTCTTTCAATTGTAGCCATGCAGAGCATGTAGCCTAGCAGAGCAACCATTGCCTAGTATTGCAACTGATGCTTTCTCAGTGCCTGACTCATAAAAGGAAGGGAAGAAGGAGAAAATGAAGGCTATGAGGGAGTGAGGGCAAAGAAAGGAAGGAAGGAAGGAAGGAAGGGAGGAAGCAAGGAAGGAAAGGAGGGAGGGAGGATGGAAGGAAAGGAGGGAGGAAGGAAGAAAGGCAAGGAAGAAAAAGAAGAAAAAAAACAGGAAGATATTCAGAATGAACATTTTGGGCATCTTATTGAACGAGATGAGAGTCACACGGCTAATAGGAAACAGAAAATTATTACCTAAGTCTGTTGTTTTTGAGTAGCATACTGTCCAGGTCATTAGCAGAAAGCCCAAGTGAGGCACACTTTTCTTCTTCTGGAGACTTACAAGCTGACCTTTGCATCAAACAGAAAGTACATAGAGAATCAAATTAGAATGATTCAGGGAAGGCTACTGCAACAATCTCTAAAAGGACTATATAAGTCCTAGAGGGACAGTCAAAAACCTGACTTCGATTTTTTTTTCATCTTTATTTTTGAGAGAGACAGAGACAGAGTGCAAGTGAGGGAGGAACAGAGAGAGCGGGAGACACAGAATCCAAAGCAGATTCCAGGCTCCGAGCTGTCAGCACAGAGCCCGACACGGGACTTGAACTCAGGAACCGTGAGATCATGACATGAGCCGAAGTTGGCCGTTTAACTGACTGGGCCACCCAGGCGCCCCAAGCCTGACTTCAGTTTAATGGGGCACAAATTGACGAACACTGTGGCATCAGGCAGACAAATCTGGCATAGAAGGAACATCACACATTGAAGAGGGATTGCTGAGTCCCTTGTCAAGTTCTTAGGTACGTCCTAGTGTGAGTGCTCCTATTTAACGTTGCTGAGTTATTTAAACTCAGGATAAACCAGGAGTGACCCATTCTGGGACTTCACATGTCCAACTTGCATTTACTCTAAACAGATGAGTGAGAGAGTCCACCAGTCTTTCAGGAATTGGGGAGGCATATCCTGGAGCCTGAAGGCCAGTGTGGCAGTGATAAAGGACCCAGCCCAAGTCTCTGGCATACAAGGAGTCAGGAACCTGGAAGAACATCCATGTGAGAGCAGAGCAAAGTGACAGTGACTCCAAGGTGAGCAACCAAAGCCTCCAGGTATCTCCATGTATCTTCCCATGGCCTTGATGGTGCCTAAGAAGGACCCTTACCATGATGGCAAAGCGGACCGACCACTTGGCCAAGCATTGAGGGGTGAGAACACCAGGAAGAAGCTCTTCTGAAAACTGGACGGTCGCGATCATCTTCCAAAGTGAAGAGGGGGGAGCTGAGGAATCAAGGGGACATTACGCTGCTTTTTAAGGGTTGTCAATTTCTTTCAGTCTGTTTTTCCACCCACAATGAGTAGGAATGTAGACCCATCTATAGTTGTAGAGAAGCTGAACCAGATGCCCCAGGCTTAAAATACCAAGGCTTCACGACCGTTTGCTTGCTTTGCACTTGGCCCAGCAAGCTGGCTTCTGGGAACTGGCCCATGCAATTCTCCCTCCTATTAATAGAAGATCCTCTTTCTGTGGTATGCCTTCGATTCTTTAAGATGTATGAAGGTACCCCGTTAGATAGAGCACAGGCCAAACCCCACCGCAGCGAAGTCTCAGAGAATGTCCTAGAATTTGGTTGCATCAAATATTTCTTGAAAGAAGAGGGCCATCAACTGAAGATCAAGAATCTTATGATGATGTGATGGTGACATCTATTGTAATGCGATTTGTCCTGTGTGAATATTGGTGATTAGGCAGAGAAAATCTTAAAGATGATTTTTTTTTTTTATGCCGTCATGTATTGAGCTGGGCTAAATTTAGCTTTATACTTCCTGCATCTGGGACTGGCACTTTGGCTTTGGGTCGGATTTTCTTCCCAGTTTCTTGGGCACTGGCTCCATGCTGTAGTGTTTTGGGTTGCAAATATTGCAAGGGAAGGCTTTAACACAAACAGAATATCTCACCGATTAAATGTCAGAATGCGGTTTGCTTGCTGAAACTCAGTGAGAGGAGCCAGAGGCCTGGGCTCCAAGCCCAGCTCTTCCACTGACATTCAAGGTGACCTTTGGGGGGGGGGGGATGATTTAACTGTTTCCTGCCCCATGGCTGTGACACCGGGGGTGTGGGAGGGCATTGCAGACACAACCCTGGGGTTGGTAGGTTCTTTGTGGATTTTTGACAAGTGACTGCATGGGCTTTTCTTCCTCTTCTCTGTCCGTTAGTCTGTATGCACACATGAGGCCCTCTGGGAAAAGTGTTCACAGGGGGTGCCAGATATTAGGCAGTTCTGGGATTAATGATGTCAGTAGTGACGGGATAAACATCTCTGAGAAGGAAAAGCAACGCGTGAACATATACAATGCTTTTTCTTGTAAATATCATTTTCAACCAATTTTCGAGAAAACCTGTTTTTCCTGTAAAATAAGGCAAACAAACCTACCCATGGCATGTAAGAAACACCATTTGTCCATCGGCTGGGGTATCATATGGTGAACTGAGGAAGAACTTGGACTTGAGTCAGACTCCCTGCATACCTTTACTTTGGCAATTTACTTAGCTTCTCTGTGCCTTGGTTTTCTCTCTGGTAAAGCTGTACCCACAGCATGGGCCTGCTGTGAGGACAATTTATTTCATACACCTAAAGTTCATACGTTCCATCCCATGCTTGGAACCATGCTTGGGTCTTAGTAAGCACTTGGTAAATGCCAGCCCTTATTGTTGTCATTCCTGTTGTCATTCCTCTATCTGGCCCTAGGACAGAGCACATGTGCTTAAATTCAGAAAACTCGATTCAGAACATTTGAATTGGTTGTCCAAGGTGGACGGAGCAAGAAACTCCATGACAAAAGGAAAGGTGTTGCTTTGAGTCAGGAGAGGGTTGGAAGAGGCAATGGATCTTGGTCAGTCGGTGGAGCGGGAATCAATCCCGGGCTAGATGCCCTCCAAGAGTTGCACGGACCCTGTCAAACAGCTCACGATATTACCTAATTCCCTTCGCAACGCAGTGTCTCCCGCTGTGCTGAACGCAGGAGACCCCAGCTGGGACCAGGAGCAAAGGTGTAATTCAGACCAGGGCTGAAGTCCGACCAGGCAGGGGCTCTGGGTGCTGTGTGCCAGGCCCACGAGCCCCCAGATGCCCCGGCAGCTGGCCAGCCCATCGCCCGATGCCTGCCACACTCCAATGAGATCAGGAACGTGTGCAGTGACTTTCTCCCTCAAAGGAGCTTCCCTGACAGGCTGGGTTGGATCCGGTGCTCAGAACCGCTGCCTCTGGATCCACCCACAGCCCCAAGTATCCCACTGCTCGACATCTTTGTTCTGTGTTCTTAAAACGGTAGGTGAGTGCGTCTGAATGTTGTGGGAAATCTGGGGTTGCATCCTGCTGTCGACAGAGACGGACGCTGCTTCAGAGCTCAGGGGTAGTTTAAGTGGTGGGATCACTGGGGGGTTGGGGAGAGAAGAGACAAATTAACGAACTTGTCAAATTGTTTTATTCTTGCACAACTAGGCAGTTTCCCACGGTTGCCCAGTATCCATTTTTTTTTTTTTTTTTTTGCTTCTCTTCCTGTTCCAATTTGTGGTTCTGGAAGCACTCAGGAATTAGCCAAGTCTTTTCAACAGTGGCACTTGGTGACTAAGAGACGTTTTGCTATGTTAAACAATACAATCCATATTATTTTTAGTTTATGTAGAGCTCTAGGGGTAACCCAGGTGTTATCAATTCTTTACATTGACAACTAGATGGATGTCGAAAGCTACGATTGTGAGCAGTTTTCATAAAAACATTTAATAAATTTAAAATGTCAGTTTTAAGTAGTTTTATTTAACAATTTGATATTGATTAATCGTGATTTCTATTTAACTTTTATTATACTGTTTTTCTTTTATAACTCATAACTTCTATTCTTCTTTTAAATTTTGATAGATGATCTAGAATCATTTAGAAGAAAAATAACTTAAAATGTGGGAAAATAACTTTAAATTTTCAACTGAAACATTTATTTCAATTTGCATTCATATAAAAATATATTGATACTTTGCATACATGGCACACAATTACATTTTTAATCCTTTGGCTTATTCTTGGATGTAGAATAAATTATATGAAATTTTTATTATAACATTATAAGTGTCTTCGCTGAGATGAAGGCAAGAGAAAGAAAGCATATAGGATACATGTGTAATAATGCATGAAATACGCATGTTTTCTTTTTAATTTTTTAATGTTTATTTATTTTTGAGAGGGAGAGTGAAGGTGGGGGAGGGGCAGGGGAGAGAGGGAGACACAGAATCTGAAGCAGGCTCCAGGCTCCGAGCTGTCAGCACAGAGCCCGACCCAGGGCTTGAACTCACAACTGTGAGATCATAATCTGAGCCAAAGTCTCACACTCAACTGACTGAGCCACCCAGGCGCCCCTGAAATATGTATGTTTTTATGGCTCACCCAAGCATTACCAGCCTATCTATAGCATACCAAGACAGTCATGAAAACCTATATTTCATTTTCTTTGATATTTCTTTTGATATTTTAGGTAAACATTTTTAGACATCTAAGACCCATAGTTTTGCACGTCGTCTTTTATTTTGTCATTGTGACTGTACATTTGTTAAAGTATGAAGTTAGTGCAGTTGATTCTTATTATTTATGATAGTCTTATTCTATAAAGTCCACTGGGTCACTGAATTAGCAAATACCGAATTAGTGCCCTTGGGGAAAGATATGGTTAGGGTCCTGTGATCCTCTGCTCACACTTTCGTCAACCTACCAATATACAGTCTTGTTTTCCTTGTGTTTCTGTTGAAGGACATCTTGTTTAATGTACATTGTTGATTCATTAACATTGAACTTCCGGCCCACAGTACTACCACTCGGGCCTGAAAGACGTTCATTGAAGCTCATGTGTAAAGACACGTCACATCCTTCTTGAACTTAGGAGCCCTAGACAACACTTCATCGCTATGCTTGGGAGCCATTTTAAACAGGGAAATCACCAGCAAAAGGCACACACATGCGAAAAACATGACGCTAATTAGACCGCCAAAAGGACCCTCGTCTACCGTATGAGGTGAAACAAAATGGCCGAGCATCACCCTGTTCAGTCTCAGCAGGGAACATGCACGTCAGGCAACTCAAACTTTCTGCCTCTCTGTGCACATCCACAAATACCTGTGAAAGCACTGAGAACATTGGTTTGGGGCTACAAACAAATGCTAGTGGGCAAACTGGCAAATACAGAGTATGCAAATAATGATGACTGGATGCACACATTTTATGTAATAGTTTTCCAGCTTCACTGATCATTTTAAATATTTAGTCATATCGTATCCAAACTTCTCTTTGGGTCATGGTCCCAGGGTCGTGGGATTGAGCTCCGTGTGGGGTTCCGCACTGAGTGTAGAACCTGCTTAAGATTCTCTCTCTCTCTTTCTCTCTCTCTCTCCTTCTGCCCCTCCCCCACTTGCACCTCTTTATCTCTCTCTAAAAATAAAAAAGTCTTCTGTTTGTACTCTTTAGCCCCATTAATTTAAAAATGGGACTGAATTCACAGAAAGTTTCTAGGTAAGGGAGTTATATAAAGAAAGAGAAGGGGGAGAAAGTGTTCATTGTGTGGGAGGGTACCTCCTGAGGAAATCCTGGCAAATCCCTTTATGTGTTACTACCATATCATAACAAATGGCTAAATATCAGGATTAGGCAACTGGAAATACAACATTCGTTGCTGAAGTTACACATTTTGGTCTGTTTGAGAAATTGAAAGAAATATCGTAAAAGAGATCATTTTGGAATAAAACTTTTAAAAAGAGATTAATTTAAATGCTAATGAAGATCCGCTGCAGCCAATGCTCTAACAGAAAACGTTTAACAAGAACCAAAAATTCACTTTGCTGTTTTGCTGACTCCACCATCAATTTCAGCACTAAATGAATGGTCTCTTGACACCGGTAAAATAAGTGAGTGTTTTGTACTCAGAGCAGAGAGACATATATTAGTTGCTGCATTTCAGACAATTGTGAAGAGTTTTGTGGCAGTGGGTGAGAGAAAATAATTCTGGGTGCATGGAATGGACACAGGAGATTAGGCAAAGATAACAAGAACCAGGCAACTGTTCAGGAATGGCCTCCAAAGCTGGCCCCAGAGAACCCCAATTTCTCAGATGATAGCGGTGAAGAAAGGGAGTTATAAATCAGCTAGCTGTTTAGAGGCTAGAGAATGTCATAACCATGGTAACCATGGTAACGATGGATGAGCGTGTGTGTGTGTGTGTGTGTGTTTGAGACAGAGAAAGAGAGAGAGAGAGAGAGAGACTGTAGATGGATCGAGAGACCGATAGAAGGTCTGCACAGGTTGATGACCGGACAGACATCATTTAAGAAAAAAGTCATCTCCAGTCCCATTTGTCTATTTATGCTTTGTCGCCGTACTTTCTGTGTCGTATCCAAGAAAGCTTCTGCACATCAAAGGAAAGAGTCAACAGAGTGAAAAGGCAGCTTACAAAATAGGAGAAAATATTTGCAAATCTCCAAATATCTGATAGTTAATATCTCCAACATATAAAGAACTCATACCACACAACCACAACAAAACAATCTGGTTAAAAAATGGACAAAGAACTTGAAAAGACATTTTTCCAAAGAAGGTAGTCAAATGATCAACAAGCAATATAAAGATGTTCAGCATCACTAATCATTAAAGAGATGCAAATCTAAACCACAATGGTATATCACTTCACACTCATCAGGAAGGCTTTATCAAGCAAACAAACAAACAAACAAACAAAACATGACAAGTGTGGTTCTGGATACGGAGACATTGGAATCCTTGTGCACTGTTGGTGGGAATGCAAAATGGTGCAGGCACTGTGGAAAACAGAATGGAAGTTGTTCAAAAAATTAAATATAGAATTCCCATATGACCCAGCAATGTCACTTCCGGGTGTATATCTAATAATTGAAAGCAAGATCTTGAAGAGATGATCGCATGCCTATTTCCAGTGCAGCATTATTCACAAGAGTCAAGAGATGGAAATGACTTGAATATCCATTGGTGGAGAAATGGGTAAATAAAATGTGATATATACACACAAGGGGACACTAGTCAGCCTTAAAAAAGAAGAAAATCCTGACACATTCTACAACATGGATGAAGCTCTTGACTACATCATGCTTAAGTGAAATAATCCGGTCACAGAAACACAAACACTGTCTGATTCCATTTATATGAGATTATCTAAAATAGTCAAGCTCGTGGACGTGGACACTAGAATCGTGGTTGCCAGGTTTGGAGGGGGAGGGAAAAATGGAGCGTTGTTCAATAGAGTTTCTATTTTTGGAGATGTAAAAGTTCTGGGCTTCTTTGCACAACAAGGTGGATATACTTAACACTATACGCTACACTTAAAAATGGTTATGATGGAGAATTTTATATTATTTGAGGGTTACCACGAATAAAAAGAAAAGAACTACAGAGGAAAAGACAAGACAGTCATCTGTAAAAGACTGGTTAGTATTGGTCCACTTTTCATCCTAGTCTTCATGAAATGAAATTTATCCGCGGAGATCTTCACCCTTAAAAATATTACCCTTGGGAAAGGAAGGAAGAAACAGTTTCAGTCAATATAATCAAGAGCCGAGTTGTGGCTGACGATAGATGATCACACATAAACAGCCTAAAAAGATCAGTTAGAAGGATACTTGTAATAGGGATTTAGTTATAGATAAATGATTGAAATATATCTGGTTTTCAAGATCTACACCATCCTAATCTATAACAGTTCCAACTTTTCTTTGTGTTTTTTTCCCTTCATTTTTTGGTGTAATGTTCACAGAGTTTCCTAATACTAACTTATTCTTCATAATGACCCCAAAACAATGCCAGTTTATTTAAAAGGAATTTAAAATTGCCCTACAATATCGCAGTCTGCAATGGCTTACTACCAACACAATACTGTGTTCTTCAGAGAAAACCTCCAAGTACTTATTTAGGTCTCTGTTATCTGGAAAACACTGAAACAAAACCAATAATTAGAATTCTTGCCCGTACTTAAAATAGTGACATTAAGATCATCTAAAGTAACTCTCATACTTGGAATAAGTTTCATGAAGCTAATTTTGATGTGATAAGAAAATGCAATCCTAATGACAGAATCAGGAGACTCTCATTTGACTGGCTATTTGTAAGAATCTAATGTTTCAAGAGGGTCAATGTTAATTCTCTTCATTATTTGTCCTCATCCTTGGTGGTGTTAGCAATCTATTGCTGCATATCAAATTACCACAAATTTAGCTACTTGAAAATAACACTTATTATCTCAGTTTCTATGGGTCAGGAAGTCCTGGTTCATAGCTTAGCTGAGTTCTCTGCTTCAGGTTTCTTAGAGGGCTGCAATCAAGGGGTCACCTCAGACTGTTGCATTCCCAAGGCTTGACTATGGGATGATTTGCTTTCAAGACCATTCACATGATTGTTGGAAGGATTCAGTTCCTGGCTAGCTTTTAGCTGGAGGTGTCCTCAGTTTTTGGCATCAGAGCATCTCACATGGGCACTGGGTTCATCAGAGCAAGCAAGAAGACCCTGAAAGAAGAAGTCAGTGAGATGGAAGTCATAGTCTTTTATAAACTAATCTCAGAAGTGTATTCTATCACTCTTTCTGCATTCTGTTCATTAAAAGCAAGTCACTAGGTCCAACCCTTCAAATAGAGGAGATTACAGAGCGTGAGGACCATGGGGAGCCATTTTATTTACTTAATTTATTTTAAGCTTATTTATTTATTTGGAGAGAGCAAGTGGGGAGGGGAAGAGAGAGAGGGAGAGAGAATCCCAAGCAGACTCAGTGCTGTCAGCGAGGAGCCCAATGTGGGGCTCGATCCCATGAACTGTGAGACGAAATCAAGGGGCAGACACTTAATCGACTGAGCCACCCAGGTGCCTGGGAGCCATTTTAAAGACTACAATCTTCTACACAGGTATATTTCATTTGAATCCCAAAGGCAAATAAAGAGATTTGTTGATAGGTTGGTGGAGAAGTAGGAATATAATCAAAGATAAATCCATAGAAATGGGCTACAGACCCAACAAATGCCGAGAGAGAAGAGCTTGAGGAGTTACTGGAATTCTGACCACCGAACAGATAAGGTTCCACAGAGGAGCTTTGGGGCCTGGAGAAGAGACATTTTTGGGGAGGGCTATATTAAATACCAGAATGATATCATACAGAAGAGGAATTATGTTTCCTGGTTCCAGAAAATAAAAGCAGGACCAACGGGTAGGAGTAACTGAGACAAATTTCTGCTCAACTTTAGGAAGTACTTTCCAGCCAATGGAGATGCTGACCAGTGGATGGGCACGATAATGGCAAAGTGTCCCACTGCAATGGAACTGTTCAGGGTTGCTCTGGAAAGGGATGGGTACAGGTGAAATTGGGAACCCTATTCCTACCTCTAGTCCCTCTGCCTTTCAGCTTCCCTGCTATGGGAGGTGCCCACACAAAAGAAGACAGCCAGATAAAATGAGAGATTAATTTGTTAGTGGCTGAGCAAGGACCCCACCATACCCAAGGGTTTGCTCTGACAAGTCATCTTAAGCATGAAACGTACATCAAGTGTCAGCCGTCCCCTTCCTCATCTTCCCTGCAGACAGATGGTTAGGACTGCAGGGCTGGCACAGTGCATTTCATTAACCAGCTCCGTGAAGATCAGAGTTGAGAGCACTTCTCTTCAGGTCAGAACCTGTGAGTCTACAAATCAAAATGAGGGAGATATGGATCTACCTTAGTCTTAACCATTGCTGTTTAATATTCTGGTGTGTGGATGCTTAATCAATCCACTATTGGTAAAGGTGTTTTTAAAATATTGAGACAAAATAAAGTAATATTTGCATGTAGAAAAAAAAATCATATTGTAGAAGGGATCCAAGAAGAAAATCCAGGTCTTTCCTAGAATGTATTTATTGATCTTATTAGGTAATTATGTAATATGTAATTACACAAAGGGGAACTTGGAGTCATAACTGTCCTAGCCCTGTATCTTTTACCCTCCCTCCTGACTCTATAGGGAGCTCTATCTCTTTATTGTGGTACATTTTCAGAACATAAAATTTACCATTTTAACCGTTCTAAGCATACAGCTCAGTGACGTTAAGTGCTTTCAGGTTGTTGTAAAACCAAAATCAACATCCGTCTCTAGAACTTTTTCATCATCCCCCAAATGAAATTCTGAACGCATTAGATAATCAACCTCCATTGTTCCGTCTCTCACAGTCCTAGCAATCTCTATTCTGCTTTCTACCTCTATGAATTTGATGACTCAAGGAACCTCATATAAATGGAATCCTTTGTGTCTGGCTTATTTCACTTGGTGTAGTGTTTTTATTTATCCGTGTTTGAGCAGGTGTCAGAATTTCATTTATTTTTAAGACTGAGTAATATTCCATGGTATGTGTATACTCACATTTTGTTTGTCCATTTATCCATCAATGGACATTTGAATTGTTTCCACCTTCTGGCTACTGTGAGTAAAGTCGATATTTACCTTTGTGTACAAATACCTGTTCATGGGGCACCTGGCTGGCTCAGTGAGGACAGTATGTGACTCTTGATCTTGGGGTCGTGAGTCTGAGCCCCACATTGAGCATAGAGATTACTTAAAAAAATAAATTTAAAAAATAGTCAAATATATGTTTAAGTTCTTGCTTTTAATCTTTTCGATACATACCCAGAAGTGGAATTGCTAGATCATATGGCAATTCTAAATTTTTGAGGACTATAGGTAGCCACTTTTATTATTCTTTTTTATGCTTCTAGTAGTTCTTTATGCAGGTAGAGCAAAAACAAAAATGTGTAGTCATCTCCCCCTTTCTTACACAAAAGATAGAATATTGGATTGATATACTACTCATATTTTCTGAAGACATATCCGTATCAGTACCCAGAGAGCTTCCTTGTTCTTTTTTTCTATTTTTGTCTTTTGTTAACTGCATAATATTCCACCCAGTGGCTGTTCTATACTTTAATTAACCTGTGCTTCACTGAATGACATTGTTTTGCCCTTTGGCTATAAAAGAAATGTCTCAATAAAACATCTTGTAAGTATGTAAATATTTAAATATGATGTGTCTGCATAGGGTAGATACCTAGAATTTGATTACTGGATCAAAGAGGAAGTGTATTTTTAATTTTGGCAGATATTGCCAAGTCACTCTCCTAGGGGATGTGCAAATTTATGTTCCTCACTGGCACAGAATACATTTCTACTGTTTCCCATATTGTTCATGGATTTTGGATTTTTGCTAATCTGCTAGACGAAACCTGGTAACTCAGCATAGTTTTAACTTGCAATTCTCTTATTACTGGTGAGGCCAAACAATGTTTCATGTTTAAAGGCTGTTTTTATTTTCCTTGTGAATTTCCTGTTAATATCCTCTGCCCATTTTTCTGCTTTTTACTGTCCATTTTCTTACTACCAGCTAGGAACTCCTTATACACTTGGGAGATTAACTGTTTGTTCTGTGAAATGAGTTAGAAATATTTGTCCCAGTTTTAGTTTATCCTGTGACTTTGCTTGTGATATTTTGCCCTGAAAAAAGTACTGATTTTTATATAGTTAGAATTATGTATCTTTTGTGTGTATATGTGTGTGTGTGTGTGTGTGTGTGTGTGTGTGTGTGTACCTGGATTTTGAGTCATAGTTGGTTCGGAAGAATTTCTGAATTCCAGCTTTATAAAAAATATTGTCTGTGTTTTCTTTTAGTCCTTCAATTGCTACTTTTTACTTTTTTAAAACATTTTACTCCTTGGTCTTTTGGGAGTTCTCTGTAATGCAGTGAGTCCTATGGATCCTTGTTTACCTCATTCCAGATGGTTACTTGTTGTCCCTAAAATATCTGTTAAAAAGTCTTCTTCTACTCCAGGGGTGCTTGGCTGGCTCAGGTGGTAGAACATATGACTCTCAATCTCAGGGTCATGAGTTCAAGCCCCATGTTGGACATGAAGCCTACTCAAAAAAAAAAGTAGAAAGAAAGACATTCTTCTTTTACCCCATTCTTTTGAGATACTATCTTTACTATGTACTAATTTTAGGATATTTTTTTGACTATGTATGGGTTTCTATTCATTTTGTCTGTATTCATGCCACACCACCACACTATTTTAATTATTGAAGTTTTATAGTGTATTTCAATACTTAGCATGAATAACTGATCCTCTTTATTGGAGTTTTTCTGGATAGCTGGTACTTTGATTTGGATCCCGTTACATTTGTAAATTAACTTTGGTGGAACTGACATCTTCATGGTACTGTTTTCATGACATTGAGTCTGTCCATTTGTTTGTTTTTACTTTTGTTATTTTTTACTTAAAAACTTTTTAATGTTTATTTATTTTTGAAAGACAGGGAGAGAGACAGACAGACAGACAGACAGAGTGTGAGTGGGGAAGGGGCAGAGAGAGAGGGAGACACAGAATCTGAAACAGTCTCCAGGCTCAGAGCTGTCAGCACAGAGTCCCATGTGGGGCTTGAACTCAAGAACCGTGAGATCATGACCTAAGCCGAAGTCAGATACTTAACCAGCTTAGCCACCCAGGTGCTTCTGTTTGTTTTTACTTTTGTATCCATCAGGAATGACTTAGAATTGTTCTCATAAATGTAATACATATTCCTCCTTAAGTTTTTTCTTGGTAATTTATCTTCTGCAATTTTCATAAATACTGCGTTTTTATGCTTTATTATGACCTTTGATTTCGGATATATTCTACTAATTATTGAACTAATTTATTGTTTGCAACAGTTTTTCAGAAGATTCTCTGGAGTTTTACAATTACATAAACATTATGTCTACAGATAATGACAGTTTTTCTACCTCCTTTCCAATTCTTACCTCTAATTGTCTTATGAAATTGCATTGCTTAATAGCTTCAAATATTAAGAGTAATAGTGATAATGGGGATCTGTATCCTGTAGTTCTGTACTTCTTGAATTGTCTACTTTAGACAGTATCTATTTGATTTCTTTTTTTTTAAACTTCTTTTTTTTTAAGTTTATTTATTTATTTTGTGAGAGAGAGGGTGAGCACAGGAAGGGCAGAGAGAGAGAGGGAGAATGAGAATCCCAAGCAGGCTCTGAACCATCAGTGTAGAGCCTGATGTGGGGCTAGAACTCATGAACCATAAAATCATGACCTGAGCCAAAACCAAGTCAGACACCTAATCATCTGAGCCACCCAGGCACACCAAGATGGGATCTACTGATTTCTATTACAGAACATTTAAGACTTTTGCTAAAATATACTATCTTGCTTACCTGCACCATTTCATGACTGTCTTTTGATTAGCCATATAATCTTTTATTTTCGAAGTTCGTAACATTTAAATTCAATTAGTAATCTTTAATTAAGACTTACATGCTTTGTTCTTAGGAATTTGTGCTATTTTTTAAAGTTTATTTATTTATTTATTTTGAGAGAGACAGAGAGAGTGCATGGGAGGGGCAGAGACAGAGGGAGAGAGAGAGAGAGGGCTGTCAGTGCAGAGTCTGATGTGGGGCTTGAACTCACAAGCTGTGAGATCATGACCTGAGCCAAAATCAAGAGTGGGATGCTTAACCGACTGAGCCACCCAGGTGCCCTTAGGCATTTATTCTAAAAGAGTATTTAACTATTATGAGTATATAAAAGGTATTCATAAAGGGATCCACAAAAGAGTAACATGATCCTTTGCCACTAACCTTTGGTGCTCCAAAGAGAATGTCCAATTGACATATATTTGATTCTTCAACATTTTTTTTTCAGTCTTGTTCACCTCTTCTAAGTCACACTTCATCGTTATCCTTCATTATGTCTTGTGTTATTCTATTTTGAAAATCCCTTTATTTCTGGAGCAACCCTCAGATAATATTTTCATGTAAGTTGTTGAGTAGTGTACTTTTTGCATCATTGAAAATCAGGAAATGTTTTTATTTTATCTTGTGCTTTACTGATTATTTGGCTGGGTATAAAATTCAAGAACCAAGGTCAATTTCCAGCAGAATAAAGATTTACCTCACTGGAGCCTACTGTTGCTAATGGAAAATCTGAAACCTATTTGCTTCTCATCCCTTGGCATATGGTCAGTTTTCTTCCTCTCTTGAGAAGATATTAGAATTTTCTACTTATTCTTTGGGATGCTGACATTTCATCAATTTGGGTCCAAGAATGGGTTTTTGTTTCTGTTTCTTCCATCGATCTGCTTTACCCTCAGCAGATATTTTCAATATGAAGACTTCTAACCTTTTTTTAAAACTCACAACAACTCTGTAAAGTATGATTGTTATTTCCAGCTTACAAATAAGGTTTCGAAAGAGAAAACAATCTTTCCCAGGTCACTGCCTGGTTTCTCCACGCTCTTATACTTGTATCTTGAAATACATCTGATAATCTTAATTAGGATCACTCATGTCACAAAGAATAAAACACTTTTATTTTAGATTGAGAAAGTTGGACAGTTACAACCTTGAAGTGTTGGTGTGTGTGACAGTAGTGATTAATAAACTGATAAGTTTATATTTGCAAGTTCTGTCTACTGTAAAAAAAGAAAAAAGAAAGAAAATACTTGAATAATTACATCCCTATGAGCCCCTTCCCTGACTATACCTCGAGCAAGTCACTTCTTTTTGGTGCCCTAGAGTGAGAAGGAAGTGTCAGTAGTGGAAATAAGATTTGCTGAAGGAAACAATAGTAGAATTTGGAGCTCATCCTCTAATCAAACTTCCCTTGTAGGTGGGGAGAAAAGGTAGGCTAAAATATGTTATATAAAGAAATCATAGTTATTTATTTATGTATGTGTTTATTTAGAGCAGGGGGGCAGCAGAGGGAGAGAGAGAGAATCCTAAGAAGGCTCCAAGTTCAGAGTGGACCCTGACACAGGGTTCGATCCCATGGCCCTGGGATCATGACCCAAGCAGAAATCAAGGGTTGGTGCTCAAACAACTGAGCCACTCAGGTGCCCGGAAATCATAGTGATTTAACAACAATGAATTAGAATAATAAACTAATAGAGTCAAGACCCTGTGCTCTAAATATGTGACAGATTCTTAAGAATTTATGAGTCACAATATTTTTAAACCAGGGAGTTCCCTAAGGTCATGCTGCAAATCAGCAGTAGCGTAAATAATAAGTGTTTTTTTTAAGTAACAATTTCTTTCCCATTGTATCAAATGAAGACATATTTCCTTGCCTTCTTTTCTCCACTGGCAGTCAGGAAAGTTGCCATGACTAATAAGGAAAGCACCAAATTCCCTTTAACATACAGAACATTGTTTTAAGTTTATTTATTTATTTATTTATTTTGAGAGAGAGAGAGTGGGCACGTGAGCTGGGGAGGGGCAGAGAGAGGGTGGGGAGAGAGAGAATCCCAAGCAGGCCCCACACAGTCAGTGCAGACAGAGTCCTACGCTCAGACACAGGGCTCAATCTCACAGACCGAAAGATCAAGACCTGAGCCGAAATCAGGAGTCTGACACTTAACTGACTGAGCCACCCAGGTGCCCCGGGGCTAGAGAATTTTTTGCCGTGAGAGGCCGTTCTGGGCATTATAGGATGCTTTGCAACAACGCTGGCCTTTATGTACTCGAAACCAGTTGTGAGAGCCACAAATGTCTTTCTCATATTGCCAAAAGCCCCTTGGGGGTGGGGAGATTCAGCCCGCATTGAGGACCACTGACCTACATAGATCCGATAGAAAGTTTTTTAGTAAATAACTCTCTGGAAAATACGTAACAGGCTTTCTGAAATACTTTCTGCCTTTCACACTGGAGTTTTTGAACAGTACGTGTTAAAACGTAAACAGTTCAGGCTCTGGCAAAAGGCAAAGACTCTTTATCTAAATAATACAAGTGAACCCTTGGGATCATCAGATAGCAAACTGAACGACACAACATAAAATTCTGTGTGGGCACAAGAAATAGTTTTCTGAGCAGATTATTAATCTCAGCCTTGAGTTCCTAACAGCACAAACACGGTAACTTATCTCTCTGTGCCTGCCTTTATGCTACATAATGTCTAAGCATGATTGAAAAAATATATTCTTACTTTGAAAATAGAACAACTATTTGTAAAGATGATTCAGTCAGCAGGATGCTCTAGTTGGCACTCCCTAAATTCTATTTTTGCTGAGAGGAGCTGTTGCCTTGAAGAAGAGATACTGAAACTTAGAATATGCTAAACCGCTTTTGCTGCACATTTTTGCTTGGATACGTTTGCTTAATGGTCATAACTTCTGCCCTGGCAGATAATCTTGTGCCAAATGTTTGGGAGGTGAATGAAGGAATTACTAACTAGGAGGCTGAGCTAGAACAATTTCCAGAAAAGCATTTGAATTGCTTGACTGTTGCCTAACACTTAGTTCCTTCTGTTTACCCTATTGACAATGGAATGTTGCTTAAGTTGCCTATAAAAGGACTTTTCTGTTACTTTAACATTGAGCCAACCTATCTTTCCTAGGCAGGGGTGGGGGAGTGCGATGAGGACGGCAGGGTGGGGCGGAGGGTGGGAAGGGTGCAGTGATGGAAAGTGATAAAACGTGAAAAGATTTTAGTGAAAGAAAGGGAATCTTTAAGTGACAATGGCTTCAGCGTATATAAATCAGTGGGTGTATGTGCATGTATATATACACACATATTACATATACATATTCTATATTATAATATCATTACATATATTTAGTAATATATTTACTAAGTACTAACGTATATATCTTTCTGTTTTTCTTTAACAACACCTAGTCCCGAAAAACCACCGTTACAGAGCCCCAAGGGAGATGGTTACTGATATGGAGATGTTGGGGTTCAGAGCGAATGGTCAAGAGAATTCTTGGGACATCTTCAGTGCAACCCGGTGGTTTTATTAAAGTGCAGGGATGTGACCCGTAGGCAGAAAGAGCTGCCCTGGGGTTGTGACAGGTGACTGATTATATACTTTCAAGTGGGGAGGGGGTTGGGGATAGCATAAGTCTCTAAGGAATTTTGGAAGCAAAGTTTCCAGGCCCTTGAGGGGACTAGGTGTTGTTAGGAAAAGGTCATTTACCACCGTCCAGTAAAACCTCAGTCATGAGACCCTTCCGATGGGTATCAGTGGGCCATACGCTTGGAAGATGATTGCTAACATATATCTTGGGAGGTAGAGATAAAGGAAGTTTCCAGAGGAATTTCTGTATGTTTAAAGTAGATTCACGGGATCCTGGGGGCTTGGGCTGATGTCCAGCTAGGATTGCCTTTTGCCCGGAGCAAAGTGTCATCATTCAGGGGGGCTGAGTTCTTAGAGGGAGGTCACTCTGCCTACCTTGAGGACTTGTCAGTGGGCTGTAAGTTATAAGGAAATTTAATTTCTCCCTTTTGCCTTCGTTCCCCACATCAGATACTATTTAGTTTGTGGGGTGATGAGATTGTTCCATCACTTAGCATTTCAATAGCACCTTCCTTAACGCCATCTGCTAAATCAGACAGTCAATGCATCAATCGGTTGCCTCGGAGGGCTTGGAGTTCTGCAGTAGGATAAGACTCCTGAGCTTCCTGAAAGAACTTGTATCCAAAACTTCTGTTGGAAGGAAACCCATCAACCTAAGAACCATGATTAGAAGTGCGTTCTCTGGCCGGCATGTCTGAATATTTAAAGACTCTTATTTAGAGAAAGGATGAACACAAGATACATATATTACCCAAGAGAGTGCAGAAACACAAAAAGCACCTTTTTTAATAGCAGGGCCGGGAAGATGAGAAGCAAAGGAAGGAAGAAAGGCAGCACAAAATGAAAGGAGAAGGGTGTGCCCAACAGAAGGAGTTCAAGGCTTTGATAAAATCCAAAGAACCCATTTTCAGGCATCTGCCCGGCCTAATCTGTTGGAAGGAGAAAGGGCATTTTCTTTTTTCTTGGTCGTGGCTCAGAAAATACAAAATTCAAAAGGAGACTTGAAATGAAGCAGCAGCAAAGGTTACGTTGTTTCTTTCATAACAGGCAGAGTAGGCTTCAAACGAGGCCTCGGGAAGAAAAAGGAGACATGTTTCCTAAAAATAAATAAATAATGTTTCCTTGAGATGCTCTTGTACCGAGGGAAACAAATAAAGGAAATGGGGTGTTAGGGAGTGTTCTTTCAAACCTGAGCCGCGTGCGGACCCTTTCTTTCCCAGCAGGCAGGTGTAGGGGTGCGCTGGGAGGGGGCGTTGCCTTCATCTTTTAGCCTTTTCCCCTCCTCCCCACCCCCACTGCACTCTGCTGCAGCGAAATAGAAGGCACAATTTGGTTTTCTCTGTAACCCCCCACCAAAATGCATCTGTCTTGCATGCCTCTAATATGCGGGGTGTGAAATGCTGACTATAAATACCCGCCGGAAAGGATGTAAAATGTTTTCCTAAACCCAAATGTGCTGTGCAAAGTGGAGTTATTAATATCAGCGATGATAATGCCACCTAAAGACCTGGTCATCCAAAGTTTAAACCGGCCCCGGTCGTCAGTGGGAAATGTGTCGTCTGCAAGAACCCCAAAGGTGAAGCAACATTTCTTTGCACGCTCACGTGTTTGGTGATTATTTTCATTCCTGCGGTCATTTGCGCTGCTATAAACCCTCCCGAAGCTTAGTGGCGTCAGGAAACAAACATCCATTAGCCAACAATTTTGAAACCGATCTGGACTGGGCTTAGCATGGCGGTTCTGGTGGCCTCCCCTGAGCTCACTCATTCACCTCGGGTCAGCGGGCAGGCGGTCTAGTGGCCGGTTGGTCTAGGATGGTCCTGCTACCTGTTTGCCTATTGGCGATGACTGTCACCTAGTGTGAGAACCCACACTTGCCCAAGTGTCTCCAGCAAGAGGCCTAGGCTCCTGGCGGCTTCAAGCTTCCTAGGGTCAGCAACAGAGAAAACCCTGATCTGCAAGTACTTTTCAAGTCTCTGTTTTAGTCAGAGGAAGTCGGATAGCCACGCCCAGGTTCCAGAGGGTCAAGAAACAAATTCTTGATGGGAAGCCCTACCAACTTGATGGGAACCATGTTCCCGCGAAGGAGTATACATAAGGGATGGGACGAGTTTGGGGCCATTTACATTTTTTTCTTCTCCCATATGTGGCTAGCGGTATATTTTTTTAGATGGAGATCGGAAGGCACATGAAAAGTTCATTCAAACCCATCTCCCATCAAAAGATTGAGTCAACAGCATATCGTAAGTGGATTTCCGATGATTGCCCTGATTATTATAAGCCCCTTGCTGAGACCAAAATGTGACTGAATCCGTATATTGGTCTCAGCTCTACCTTTGAGACCAGACACACAGACCGAGCAAGATCTCACTTGCATGTGACAGCCATTCTGATGTGTAAGGTGGCTGCCTTGGCCCTTGGCCCGTCCCTTCAATGGGCTGCTCTTCCCAGACCCCTTCTGCTGTTTCTCATATATGGTTGCAACGCCTTAAATATTCAACTTGCCCTCCGCCACCTTCACCCAACTTGAAAGTCTGATGTCAACCTGAGGTAAAAGCAATATTCTAAGTGTGATCTGCCAGCATGCCGAGAGGGGACTCTCCTTCCCTTCGTTCTATATCCTTTACTTCCCGTAAGGAAGGCTGAGATCACTCCGTTAACTCAGATTATATGGGCAGCCACAAGTTTCCCAAACCTATACAAACGTGTTATCATGGAAGAAGATACAGGTTCTCATATTTTTGTTAAATGTAATTTTGCCATGCCGATCCCATTTAGCCACGTTGGTGAGTCCTCCCGGGATCCTTATATTTGCTGGCAAAGTATTTTGACATCGCGGATGTCATCCACGAATTCAGCCAATGTGCTTTTGGGCTCTTCATTCAAGTGTTGAATAAACTATTGAATAGGACAGGGCTGAGGACAAAAGTCTTCTGCAGGTCACCAGGAACCTACATTCACTGACAGCCAATTGCATCAAACTAATGGGTCTAATGGCACTGTCATCTTGCTTTTATGTGTCTACCTCACTTCCGGATGGAACAGTGGAAACTTTGTCAAATCCATCACTAAAATCTAGTTCTGTGGTGCCTTATCTCTTTCTTCTCTTTCACCAGACAGGATAACCTGCCCAACAAGAAGTGAGATTAGTGTAGTTCCTAGTGGACACAACTTCCTTTTACTAATTTTTCACCAGATATCCTTAATTGTAATTATTTATGAAATTGACATTAATCTAAGCAGTCTATATTAAAAATTATAACACTGTCTCCTCTGATTTCCTGATATTTTTTACTGTGCTCCACGGGTCATTCCCCAAGCAACACTGGCAAAACAAGTTCTAATTATTCTTCAGTAAAATCTTTCTCCATCTCCAGGGACATTATTCCCCTAGGCTAGCAGACCTGTTCATGCTCATTAGGCAGCTGTATGTGCCCTTTTCTTAGCTCAGATATCAAAACCCTCATACAAATGTATTCCGCCATTCAACATGCGTTTATTAAACACCCACTATGTGTTAGGCATGGGAGCCTTCAGCTTTAGGGCCATTTTGAAAGATCATGCCTAGAAATGAAGCCAAAGGATTATTTTGTATGCCATGCTTTGGAGTTTGAAATTCTTCTGTACACAGTGATCTGATGACTAGTTTCAAGGAAGAAGGTGGTATAATCAAACCTGTAGGTTAAGTCGATGTCACTAGAAGGAGATTAGAATAAGGTGTAAGGGTACAAGTGAAGAGACCCCTATAGTAACCTATGAAGCACGTAGCGAAAAGCTGAATTAAAGCCCTGGTAGTGGAGACAAAAATGAGACATATTTAGTAATGGAATGTGTTTAGAAACGGAAAGATCTTGGCAATTGATTGAATGGAGTGGGTGTGAGAAACAAGATTCTAGAATAACTGTCCTTGGTTAACTGTCCTCAATTAATTGAATAGATACTGAGAATGAGGATAAGTTATTGATTTTATGTTACTCTTTTCAGGGCTACCCATATTTTATATGAAATTTATATATTTTTTATAATAGATTGGAATTATTCTCAGAATATCCCAAGTAGTCACAATCATTTCCTGTTTCTCTCCTTCTTTCTTAACATTTGGTGTCTATTGTGATTGAATAATCAGGTGGAAATATTCTAGAATATCCTAAAACAGTTAACTTAGCCCCTTTTAGGATCTCATGTGGTTGATATATCTTAATATGTTTCTTAAACATTTTAAAATTTGACTTTTACTTGACCATATTTCACCTTCCTCACCACGGTTACTAAGAATTCTTGTTCTCTTAAAGCTCCCATCATGTTCATTTTGCCAGTAATTCTAATTAGAATTCTCTAATTCTAAAAAAAGATCTGGATTACCTCCTCCCTTACCTTCTGGGACATGAAATGATCGATAGTCGGCCCTGGAATTTCTCAGATGCTCTACTTTTTTGATGAATGAGATTTAGAGCTGGTGTCTTGATGCTTACAATTCATTACCAATTGCTTATGTTTCTTGTTTTTGTGTCAACTTTATGATTTATTTCAAAAGTACATGATCTGTGTCTTACATCTGGCCGAGAAGTCTGTACGATACAATCCTACCACTTATCCAACTCAGGGAGACATTCGATCGGATTTGTGGCATTTCAAGACTCGAAAGACTTGAAGAATCCACTATATACTCCCGTTACAGATACGAAAATCCAAGTCCAGTTAGGTTCTGTGATTTGTGTAAGGCTGCACAACTGGTTAGTTAGGGGCAGAGCCAGGGCTGGCATATATGTCTTCTGACGCTTAGCCAAAATTTTATTATTCCCTTGTCAGGAAGTCAGACACTAGTACTCAAAGAATTTAGGGTGAATCCTTCTTTCAGCACTGCAGGAGACCAATGACCCACTAAGACAATAACTTAGAAGTGTGTGATTTGGTGATGCTGTGAATCCGTCCTTATATTGTAATAGGGAGACCCTTGGGTACCGATGTGGCTTTAGCTACATGCTTCAGTCCAAAGAGCTCACAGCTCTGGCATCCTCGATCCAACAACTTCGTTACTTCTCAGGGGTTGTCCTGAACACTACAGAGATCTCTGTGAAAACCAGGGCAGCATCAAGAGCTGCGTCCACCCACTGCATCGTTAATCACATGTGTTTTGTTTTGCATTATTTTATCTGGTTCAGTAGTAAATCTAAAAGAAGGTGCCATTTAACGAAGCCCAAGTTGTTATTCTTGTTCATCTCTAAAACCTGAACTAGTGCTTTGTGGTCAGGTCTATTTCAAGGGACTTCCAAAAAATCCCCTTTTACTGAAGTTCCCTGGAAACAGAGTACCAATGATATCTAGCAAAAATAGATAGATAGACCCCAACAGGAAGAAGGGTGTGTTACTCTGAGAGAGGTCACATAGAATCTGTGCCTGGCAAGGCTGTCTGTAGGAGCCATTGAGCCTTGAGTAAAGGGGGGTGACTCATAAGATGAACCATGTACCATGCTCTGGAAACTGCTCCTGGGGAGAAAAAAAAAACCAAAAAACATCTGGATGATACCAGCTCACCTGCCTGAGGGAGGTGTTGTAATTGACTTGGAAGTCTGAGTCAGTCATGTTGTTCAAGATCTTGGCCCCCCAGAGGCCAAGAAATAATGTGAGCATCCAGCCTCAGGGTATGGTGCCAGGTATCATACAGAGTGCCCTCTATTTAAGGTCCTTGCCTCTGGGACATTGGAGTATTCTTGTGGGACCAGGAAACTACAGATGTGATGGCCCTTGCATATACTCTCTATTGAACAGAGAGTAGCCATTGAATCTTTGTTCTTTTAATTTTACTGCCTTTGGGCAACTGAAAATGAAATATCTTGATTCTCTAATGTGAAAAATTATCTAGATTTGGGGAGGGAAAAATGTGATACCTCAATCATTTCTTTCCCCCTCACCCCGATTACTGACCTAGGATGTTCTTGCTTTAAGTGATTGGTATTAGAGGCAGTCATCTGAAAGTGAGAGTGAAAGTTGGAAGCTAAAATACTCTAATCTTATTTCCTGCTCTGCCATTGACTTATTGCCTCATTAAATGTCCTTTGACAAGAGCAGTCACAGACCTGGGGACAGATGCCCAGTCACCCATTGATAAAGGGTTTCAATACAATCCTTTCTTCTTTTTTTAATGCTTATTTATTTAGAGAGAGATAGCATGTGCATGGCACATGGAGAGGGAGAGAGAGAATCCCAAGCAGGCTCCATGCTGTCAGCACAGAGCCTGACACGGGGCTTGAACCCATGAACCATGAGATCATGACCTGAGCTGAAGTCAAAAGTTGGACATTCAACCAACTGAACTACCCAGGCACCCAACAATAGTGTTTCTTCTTAAAGCAAATACATCATTTTTTTTAATATTGAAGAGGAGAGATGCTTATATTACCTTTTGCTTCAAAAGCATTTTAGTTCTTTCAAAAGACATAATATGAGAACATCATACTCATTGCTGATTTAGTTCTTCAAGTTTGCTTTCATCTCTAATGGGCCACTTCTGGTTTACCAGTTGTCTGTCCCAGTTCTACACACATGTAGCTTGAATCTGTGCAATGATTATTGTACTCTTTCATTCTTTTTTAGTAGAACTAGTCCTTCGGGCTGCCAGTCAAATTCTTTGAGGCTGTGAGGACAATGTTCCCATAGATCACATAACAGTAACATGAAAATTGATTTAAAGTATCCACAGAAATCTGGTGTAGAAAGGATAATTTTCCATCTCCTTGTCAATTGGGTTTAAATTCTCCTGATTCTGGAGTCTGTGGCATATTTTAGATTCTACCAAGATCATACCTCAGGCTTCCTAGGAAATGAACTTGAGCTCAAGTGACCAGACCTTTGTTCACCTTGCGCTTGAACTCTCCCTACACCCCTCCCCCCCAAATAATCTGATTATATTACCTCAGCGTCAAATACCTCTATTGGCTGGTTGATGCCAATTACCTATTTATAAAGTGGAAGATATCTCTCAAGCCTAGTGACATTGGCCAGAACACCTGTTCTCATCTAATTCCAATCAGCTGTGTTCAGAGTAAACATGTTAACTGATTGTACTTTCCAGGCCAAGCTTCCCGCGCGAGACAAGACAAGAAGGGGATTGTGTCTTTGGAGGCACCTCTTTCCCCTGGTACATCCACTATTCCTGCACCCTATGGGATTACCCCGACCCACTCAAGTGCAGTCACCATTTAAAATCACCTAAGCCTAGACTCCAGAAGTGGTTTGTATTACTGCAAAGTCTGCCGTCACCACACATTTTGAAAAGAAGGTCATCAAAGGACTTACTTATTACGGCCCCCCTCTGAAGTTCATCAGAGAAAGTTTCAGATGGCCTTGTGATTTCCCAGATGAAAGGGACGACAGAAGTGCAAATGATTGGCATTAAATGGGCAAGAAGAACATTAAGATCAAGTGCAGTTTGGGGGAAGTGAAAACCAAGAACAAAGGAAAGGAAATTAAATCCAGAGGCTGTTCCTTAAAAGGTTGGCTTCCGATTTTTGATCTTGAAAAAGAAGTTTTCGAGGAAAAGCCTTTTCCAACTCTGTCCATCTTCCAAGCTTTTCTGTCTTCCACCTAGTGCGTGAATTGGAGGGAAGGAGGGATTTGATGGTGGTAAACTGATCATCAGATTTAATATTTAAAAATAACAGCTTGTTTATACACAGTGATGGCAGTCTACAAACCTGTCACCGATATCTAGGTCAGTGCAAACAAAGAGGAGAAAAAAATGACTTGCAAAAGTATAAGAAAACAGCACAGCAATTATCATTACCATTCTGTTGGTCTTTTACTATTTGTGTTGCTGGTAAAAATATAGTGTTTCGATTCAGGTAGGAAAAAAAATCAAGTGGAGGCCTCGGAAGGAGCATTCATAATTGAATTCTTTTAAGAATGAATGTGTGGCTCTGTCTCCTTTCCTCTTCTTTTCAGCCTCCCTGGGGAATTCCAGGAGGGATGTTGTCAGTCGGATTGGCAGTTCGATGTTAGGGCAGAAACAGTTTAGACTGCAAGATGTTTGTAAGATTGTTATAGTCAATGCCCTCATTAATAAAAATTGAGCTGGAGGGTCTTATGCTCAGCAGAATTAGTCAGAGCAAGACAAATATCATATGACTTCACTCGGATGAGGACTTTAAGAGACAAAACAGATGAACATAAGGGACGGGAAACAAAAATAATGTAAAAACAGGGAGGGGGACAAAACGGAAGAGACTCTTAAATATGGAGAACAAACTGAGGGTTGCTGGAGGGGTGTGGGAGGGGGATGGGCTAAATGGGGAAGGGGTGTTAAGGAACCTACTCCTAAAATCATGGTTGCACTATATGCTAACTAATTTGGGTGTGAATTAAAAAAGAAAAATTAAATTAAAAAAAGTTGAGACCATTTCCCAAAAACGTTTGCCCGGGATAATTTTTTCTTTCTTTCTTTTTTTTTTTTTTTAATTCAACATTGGTCTCAGCAAATGGAAGACGACGGCGGCTTCCCTTTGTGGCTGGAGCACAGAGTTGTGGGGCTGAAGACCAGTTTCCCTGCCTCATTTTTGTCAACGGTCACGGAGATTGTATCATCCTCCCTGGGTTTCTCAAAGGTGCAAAGAGATTAAACAAGGCAAAAGGTGTGATGATTCCCTGGAAAATTTTAGTTGATGTCCAGTGCGGAAAGACATATGGCCTCAGGGCCGTGTGATTCTATGTGTGGTTGTAGTCCATGGTGAAGACACCCATTCTGGATGGTGAAATGGCAAGCAGCACTGAGGAAAGCACTGAGGCATTAGGTAGGTGCCACTTCCTGTAGGGTTGCTGGTGAGAACCACACACTAGCCCCACCAAACACAAATATGGCTTGTCCTCCAACCGGACTCCTTTGTCCCTGTCTCCCCCCACAGCTTTCTTGTCTCATGACTCTTCAAAGCAACTTGAGATGCTGTGCAAATGAGGTCAGACATCACTATCCCCTGGGGTCTTTCTGCATTTTAACATGGAACAGTGTCTTAACCCATAGGAATGGCTTTAGTGACAGGGATCTTGGTTTCCTCTTCATTCATTCCTCTCTGTGTTCTTCTGGCTTTTGATCACTAATCCAGCAAATGTTTCTGGGGTGTTGACTACGTGCCAGGCAATGTGCTGACACTGGGAATACTAACTGAGAACAAGAGGAACATGGTCTGGGCCCTCATTAAGCTGCCTTGGAAATAGATATCCAAATAGACATGAGTGCTGTGGCAGGGCAGCCTGGGGTGCTGTGGGAAGCTTCTAGGACTTGGGACAGGCTTCTTGGGAGACCCTGGGGGCAGCATGTAGGTTTTGATGCCTACGACTTAGGAGAGTGATGTCTTTGTCTACAAACAGGGCCAGTTCTGTCCAGAAGAAACTAATTGGGAAAGGACAAAAAGTATCCGATTGGAGGTCAAATGCCCTAAATTGTGCCTTAGATCTGCTTAATCAATTATGTTTTTCTGGAGAATTCCTCTAACTTTTCTGAGCTTCAGCTTCCTCCTCTGCAACACAACACAAAACAAAACAAAAACCCAAGGCAGAAGAGGTGAGTTTTGTGGTCCTTATCGGTTTTATACTTTAATTTTTTTTTTTAACATTTATTCATTTATGAGAGACAGAAAGTACGAGCAGAGTAGGGGCAGAGAGAGAGGGAGACACAGAATTTGAAGCAGGCTCCAGGCTCTAAACTGTCAGCACAGAGCCCGACGTGGGGCCTGAACCCACGAGCCATGCAGGAGATCATGACCCGAGCTGAAGTCAGGCACTTAACCAACTGAGCGATGCAGGTGCCCCATCAATTTTATACCTTTGTATCAAAGTGTTTTCCTAATACCTAAATTAACCTTTTTAAGCCTAAAGGTCTACAGTGTGGCTCTCCTTTGATTATTTCCAAAGGGTAAATTTCATTGCCCACCTATTTTTTTCCAGTGAAACTATTTCTTGGCCACTGATCATTGCTGTGGGAATAACTTTCTTGGAAATCTCCCGTAAGGACCTTGCTCAAATGAATAATAACCATGTGTCATCTGTTGTAATCCCACAGGCGATAAAGAATGGGCTGCTAACCAATCTGGGATGTTCAACAAAGCCCAGCCTTCCCCATCAGATGTCTTATCATCTCAGGATTGGAATGCCTAGGTCCATTGCATATGGCAAACTTAATGAACCTAGCCAAGTGGGGTAATGGGAAAGATTAAAGGGAATAAGTAATTCTAGGATAGATAAGCATACTTCGTCATGCAAGCTTTCCTTGTGATACAGCTTTAAAAAACATGACCCTCGTAGAGCCAAATCAAAATGACAACTTCTCTCACGCATATCATTATAAAAAATGAAAGGCATGTTAAAAGCCATTTGATCCAGAGCCTACACTTCAGAGATGAGGAAATTGAGGCTCAGATAGGATAAAACGTTTTGGCCAAGAACCCATGGATGGCTGGAAGCAGACCAAGACCAGAATTCAAACTTTCTGATTCCCAAGCTCTGGGATTCTCTCTCTCCTTCACCTTGCTACCATCCCCAGATTGTACCGTTTGTCTTTAAGCTGTTCATCTTCCAAAGTGGCCCCAGTCTGTTTTAGAGTCTCTTCTGGGTCCTCACCTCTGGAGAGGAAAAAGGATTTCCTTACTTATCCTTAAATGTGCTACCACTTTAATTTTTTTAATGTTTATCTATTTTTGAGACAGAGAGAGAGAGAGAGAGACAGAGTGGGAGTGGGGGAGGTACAGAGAGAGAGAAAGACACAGAATCTGAAGCAGGCTCTAGGCTCTGAGCTGTCAGCACAGAGCCCGATGCAGGGCTCGAACCCACAAACTGCGAGATTAAGACCTGAGCCAAAGTTGGACGCTTAACCAAATGAGCCACCTAGGCACCCCACTATCACGTCTTTAGATCACTCAGCACTCACTCTTTGGGTATCTCTCTTGCTGGCACCTCTGCTCATGGCCTCTGGATACCCCATTTCCTTAACTGTCTTTCTCATGGCCCAACAGTGTCCCCGCTTCAACCAAATGCATTCAGATTCAACACAAAGCAAGAATGTCGGGGAACCAGTTAGGGGAGTTGTTTTCTTACCACACATTACTTTTGTGTTTTTGTGAACCTCTTGAGATTTGAACGGCATCTCTGTGGAACAAATGCTAGAACCTTCAGTGGAACCACCGGGACCAGAGATAGCACCCTGCGCCAAGTCTGTGATGCCTTTGGTTGAATTGGGGCCTGGGGCAACCCCTTCCACTGTTCCTGCATTTAAGAGGGCATGTGGGGTGTGGGGGGCACGTGGGTGGCTCAGTTGGCTGGGCATCTGACTCTCAGTCTTGGCTCGGGTCATGAGCTTGTGGTTCATGGGATTGAGCCTCGTGTCAGGCTCTGTGGGCTTCTCTCTCTCCCACTCTCTCTGCCCCACCCCCACTCTCTCTTTCGCGCTCGCTCTCTCTCTCTCTCTCTCTCTCTCTCTCAAAATAAACAAATAGACTTACAAAATAATAATAAAGAGGTCATGAAGTAGGACCCGAGGGAAAGGTGACCGGCCCAGCAACCCTGAGCTCCAACATCAGCTTTTGCCTCCAACAGTGAACATTCCAGCCCCAGGAGGGAACAAGAATGCTGTGCCACTCTTCTTTCTCCTGTACAAGGGACGTAGACTTTGATCAAAATGATTTCTGCAAATTCATCCCCATGTTCTCCGAGAGAGAGGAAATGTGGGCATGTTCTGCATTCTCTTAAGACAAGCAGCAAACACTTGGCAACCCACGTTATAGGAAGAAAGTCAATAAGCAATGAGAACAAGATAAACAGATGATCGTATTGACTTATACGGAGCAAGGACCACTTTCAAAACCATAACCTCCGCACACATACCCACATTTACAAGCTCACTGTCAAGAATTGTTCGTCAAGCAGGATGCAGGCATTTACTAACGATCTATGTGAATGGCACTGGACTAGTAATGATCCTTGGCATCTGAATTCCAAAATTAAAGCGGATTTATAAGCAGAAAGATACGGTATTATCTAAGCGAGAGGAGAAAGAAAGCCCTCAAGTATCCAATACATGCATTGACATGATGTTTGCAAAGGCCAGGTCACCCACCTGTTGGTTATTTTAAGAGGGGGAATTCTGGCAGCAGCTGAGGCTCTGCCAGAAATAACTTGCACACCAATGTTCCCACACTGAGCCCTTCTTGTCATCTCTTTCCAAGGGACCTTGATTTGGGAGGTGTCTCAGGTGACCATTCTCTCTCCAGAGCCGTAGAAAATGACAGAGGCCACTCTGCAGCCATCATTATTCTTCCTGCCGGCCCCTTCCAAGTGCAAGCTGCCTATTGGCTTCAAGAGACTTTCCACTGTTGGAGGCTCAGAAGCACAGCAAACGCACAAGAATGATCACTGTCATTGAGGTGCCCTCCTCAATACCCATCACCCACGCTCCCCGCCCTCCCACCCCCCCATCAACCCTCATTTTGTTCTCAGTTTTTAAGAGTCTCTTATGCTTTGGCTCCCTCCCACTCTAACCTCTTTTTTTTTTTTTTCCTTCCCCTCCCCCATGGGTTTCTGTTAAGTTTCTCAGGATCCACATAAGAGTGAAACCATATGGTAGCTGTCTTTCTCTGTATGGCTTATTTCACTTAGCATAACACTGTCCAGTTCCATCCATGTTGCTACAGAGGGCCAGATTTCATTCTTTCTCATTGCCACGTAGTACTCCATTGTGTATATAAACCACAATTTCTTTATCCATTCATCAGTTGATGGACATTTAGGCTCTTTCCATAATTTGGCTGCTGTTGAGAGTGCTGCTATAAACATTGGGGTACAAGTGCCCCTACGCATCAGTACTCCTGTATCCCTTGGATAAATTCCTAGCAGTGCTATTGCTGGGTCATAGGGTAGGTCTATTTTTAATTTTTTGAGGAACCTCCACACTGTTTTCCAGAGTGGCTACACCAGTTTGCATTCCCACCAACAGTGCAAGAGGGTTCCTGTTTCTCCACATCCTCTCCAGCATCTATAGTCTCCTGATTTGTTCATTTTGGCCACTCTGACTGGCGTGAGGTGATATCTGAGTGTGGTTTTGATTTATATTTCCCTGATGAGGAGCGACGTTGAGCATCTTTTCATGTGCCTGTTGGCCATCCGGATGTCTTCTTTAGAGAAGTGTCTATTCATGTTTTCTGCCCATTTCTTCACTGGGTTATTTGTTTTTCGGGTGTGGAGTTTGGTGAGCTCTTTATAGATTTTGGATACTAGCCCTTTGTCCGATATGTCATTTGCAAATATCTTTTCCCATTCCATTGGTTGCCTTTTAGTTTTGTTGGTTGTTTCCTTTGCTGTGCAGAAGCTTTGTATCTTCATAAGGTCCCAGTAGTTCATTTTTGCTTTTAATTCCCTTGCCTTTGGGGATGTGTCAAGTAAGAGATTTCTACGGCTGAGGTCAGAGAGGTCTTTTCCCGCTTTCTCCTCTAGGGTTTTGATGGTTTCCTGTCTCACATTCAGGTCCTTTATCCATTTTGAGTTTATTTTTGTGAATGGTGTGAGAAAGTGGTCTAGTTTCAATCTTCTGCATGTTGCTGTCCAGTTCTCCCAGCACCATTTGTTAAAGAGACTGTCTTTTTTCCATTGGATGTTCTTCCCTGCTTTGTCAAAGATTAGTTGGCCATATGTTTGTGGGTCTAGTTCTGGGGTTTCTATTCTATTCCATTGGTCTATGTGTCTGTTTTTGTGCCAGTACCATGCTGTCTTGATGATTACAGCTTTGTAGTAGAGGCTAAAGTCTGGGATTGTGATGCCTCCTGCTTTGGTCTTCTTCAAAATTACTTTGGCTATTCGGGGCCTTTTGTGGTTCCATACGAATTTTAGGATTGCTTGTTCTAGTTTCGAGAAGAATGCTGGTGCAATTTTGACTGGGATTGCACTGAATGTGTAGATAGCTTTGGGTAGTATTGACATTTTGACAATATTTATTCTTCCAATCCATGAGCACGGAATGTTTTTCCATTTCTTTAAATCTTCTTCAATTACCTTCATAAGCTTTCTATAGTTTTCAGCATACAGATCTTTTACATCTTTGGTTAGATTTATTCCTAGGTATTTTATGCTTCTTGGTGCAATTGACCACCTTCAATCATTTTGCCCACATTCCTACTCCTGGCAACCACCAATCACTTCTTTTTATCTGAGTTCAGGTGTTTGTTCTTTTTGGTTTTCAGATTCCACATTCTAAGTGAGATCATACGATATTTGTCTTTCTCTCTGACTTGTTTCACTTAGCATAATGCCCTCTGTTTTGTTTCTCTCTTGAATGGAGTTGGAAAATTTTTGTTGCTAGAACCCTTTTTAAAAAATACATTTTGGGGGCTTTGACTGGCATTTTTTCTTCCAAGAGGGACATTTACAGATAAGGGAACCAAACCATAGACAGAAATGCCTTTACATTTAAGCTCAAGCACAATTCATACCCCACTTCTGTGAATAAGATATAACCACTATGTCTCAAATCTTTATGAAGAAGCATATCATCTTGAAAATACTCTAGTCTCAGGTCTTGTCCCCAGAAGGTACTCAGTAAATGCTTCTTGATGTAGTCACTGGGGATTTAGCTCACAAGAAATCAACATAAATGAATTTACCTATTATCTGATTTCCCAACAAAAAATATAAAGTCAACCTCACCTTTGTTTTCGTCTATAGATTTCAAGAGCCTATCTACTTTGGAGTTTCAGGATCAGCTTTTGCTTCAATTGCTTTTCTTTTATGCTGAATATGCATTTATGGTTTTAAAAAATACCAAGCGTATTCAAGCAATCATTCGACTTGACATTATAAGAAAAGAGTTATGCTCATGGAAGTGTTTTTCCTATTCACAGGATGCGAGAGAGGATTTTCTGCTAATTGTCTGGGTAACTAAGGTCAGTGAAATACATTAACTGTGCCATTGATTTCACATCACAGAAACGTGGATACTTGGGAACCGGTGTCCTACTTCCTATCTTTCTAGGAGTAATCAACTAATTTCCCAAACTGGTGTTATTTAACAGTTATATTCCTATTTTTAGGCGGATTTTTTTTACATTGTGTTGTTTTCAATTAGTTTAGATTAAGTGGATCTACTCCTTGAGTGGAAGATGAACGTCTGTGAGCCAATAAGAACGATTGCTGTCGGTTTAGTTTGAGAATTTACAAGGCAATCTACCATGAATCCCATGAAAATATATGCCATTGTGCCATGAGCCCCATGTCCCCTGCTGTTGTTCTTTCAAATGTCTCTTTCGGACATGCACCTGTATGTTAGCGGGTTTATATACGCCGCTTTGCAGAAGGGGATGGCTCCCGAGAAGTGCTTGGTTTTGAACAGTTAGGGAAGCTGGAATGTAGATACCATTTTCTATTTGGGCACATCCATTTAGCAGTGTTGAATAGCTGCTATGCGAGTAATACAGACCCACCAAGGACAGAGGAGGTGTTGGGAACTGTGACACATCCTTCTGTGACCTCCTGCACACGCAGAATGCTAGGTAAGCGGACCTCCAAGACACTTTCCCCTTTGTGTCAGCCACACCCGACCTTGGAGTAGAGGTCCTTGTCCTAATGTCTGCCTGGATGACAGAGATCATCAGCGGGACCTGGGCAAGGATAACTCAACTCAAAGCAGTCGAAAAAATCAGTTTACTGACCTATCCAGACCACCAGCTCATACTCCACACCACCGATTCACTGAACTACACAAGGACAGTGTCTTGCCCAGGACTGCATCCTTAACACCTGTACAATGCCTATTGCAGAACAGGCCTTCAGTAACCACATTTCAACTGGGTGAATCGCATGAGCTGTTGGGGTAGCAGTAAGGAAACTCCAGTATCTTATTTCCACAACTGCTAAAGTTCACAGTTGTCAGGCCCTTAAGCTCCAAGGTCAGCCAGGGAAGGGCAGCTGGTAGAGGCTACAATATTTACCCAGGCTTATGCTTAGTCTTTGGTCATTCCCTCTAAACCCACTGCTGAATGGAGCTCCTTCGGTATCTTCAGTAGATACCAATGCGACTAGAACTGCCCAGAGCTTTCTGCTAAAGCTAGCGTTCCTTGGCTTATGCTGGCCTGTACCTAGGCTTGGAAGGATGTCTGTGCCTAGTGTGATAATATGGCTAAATGTGGGCTCATGTTGTTGTTTGGTTTTTTTTTTCATATTAACAATACTCAGGCCCCTCTTGGGTGTTTACTATTCTGTGACTTTGTCAAAGTCGGTTGAATTTCCTCTCTCTTTCCTGCTATGTTCAGGGTGAATAGGAGATATTTGCCATTCACATCACCCAAGCCACACTAAATGCTTTTCTTTTTAAACACTTATTTATTTTTGAGAGAAGGAGAGCGCAAAAGGCAGAAGGGCAGAGAGAGATGGGAACAGAGGACCCCAAGAAGGCTTTGTGCTGACAGCAGAGAACCCGACGCAGGGCTCGAGCTCGTGAACCGCAAGATCACGACCTGAGCCGAAGTCAAACGCTTAACCGACTGAGCCACCCAGGTGCCCCCTAAATACTCACTTTTGATAGTATGTGAAGTTATACCATTAGTACAAATCCTGAAAGCAAAGTCAAATATGTCTTTAATATTATATAAAAGTATGTATGAGGAATTTATATGAAAGATACTATGGAGAATCTACCTCATGGTAAAATCAGAAACTATTAAGCATAGAAATCAGAGAATTACTCACTATGTCTATACGTACTACAATAGCCAGTTATCTTCCGCCAATCGACCAGACTTTCTGTCACTCCGATTTGTTGCAACGGTGACAAATCATTTAATCGTCCTTCTGGTTAGTAGACTAAGAATACCCCCTGCTCACCTCGGAGCTTTGCTCTGAAGAGATGCCATTGTTCTGGGTCCCAAAAGGGCCCTATGAAGACAAGGACACATCTGTCCTGTTGATTGGTGAGAACGTGGTGCCTTGCACGATGCCTGGCCTATAACAGATGGAAGGAATATTTGTTGAATCAATTAATGAATGCTTGAGGTGTTCAATATGCCTGACAAATCTTCCCTTACCCGAGATAAGAGTTACAGATTTTGTCCCTGCTCAAACAAACAAGCTTGTTATGGCTTCTGTGGGAAGAAAAAAAAAAAAAGTCAGCCCAATAGGATTTTTTTTTTCCCCTTGTATATAAGAGCCATGGTTTCTCGCTTTGAAAATGGAATGCTTCCTAACTCGGTAGTCACTTTCAATACTTCAGAACACATTACTGGGTTGACAGAAAGAATCTTAGAGAAACGCATCTGGAAATTAAATAATTAAACACCGTCATGTCAAAATGACTTGAAGAGACGACATGTCTATCCGTTCCCACACTGCGCTCATTTACTATTCTAATCGACTGACGCGTGGCATTGAGCAAATACCCAATAGCTGCATGTGTCACAGGCTTCATTTTCCCCCACATGGACCTCGGATTAACCCCTCACCTTTCACTCTACAGCTAATTAGATCCAGCGATGGTTCCGTGGTACATTCTTTGCCGAGATATTTAATGAGAGGGTCTTAAATTCCTTCATGTGTGTCCCAATCGCTCTGCCCGCCTCCCCAGAGTACATCTGCTCCAGTGCCACAATATTTTGGCAAAAATTACAAGACTGCCATGGCAACAATCATAAACTCGTCCCTTGCCCAGCTCTTCAAGGAGTTTATAAAAACCCAGCTGTAAAAATTGGCCATAGACTGTAGGGGCTGGTTGTTTTATGTGTGGCTGTTAACCTTTCTCCCCCTTTCTTTCTCCATCACTCCTACTTGCAAAACCACTCATTTGAAAATATTTGCAAAGTAATTTAACATTTATGGAGCCATCAAAGGGGAAATGGGAGTTCAGCTCAGGTTGACTTTCCTTACTACCATGTGGCTTTCTAAGGTCAAAATTGTCACTTTGTTTCCTTCCTTTTTGCCATCTGGGTGATCTCAGCTAAAAACAGTTTTTCATCCGCCTATCATGTCCTCTGGCTTGGACGTCTTCACTTCCCCGAGCTCCTTTTGAATCAAGGGGGAGCCCCCTATATAGGAAAAATGCGCAATTATCCATGGGGTGGGCGAGGAGACAGGTATGGGGGGAGGGGGAACAGATCGCTCCAGGGGTTAATCTCCATTTTATTGGAACCCATTTAACTCCACTGGAAATGGGGTGAAGTTGTTCCTTTTATTTTTTTCTTCAAAGATACGTTACATAAGGCTTCTGTTCTTCCATTATTCCTAATGGTTAGAGGGGCTTTTCCCCCCTTTTCTTTTCACTGATTTTGGGCACTTGTGCTAAAGTCCCATTTATCCTTCTCCTAAAGTTGTAGAAAAGGTTGTGTGAGGTTACATGACTCACAGCGGGTAGAGTTGACACAGTGGAGCTCTGATGTCCCCGAGGAAAGGGCCATTTTGAATTTTTTTAAAATAAAATTAACTTTATTAGGCAAAAAGAGAGAAACAAAAACACTCTAAAAACAGTCAGCCCAAATCCACTGGAACTATTTTGAGTTAGAGCCTTTGAAAGAATATAAATATTCAAGTATACCCATGTTAATTATATGACACTTCCTAAATTAAGTGCCCTTGAGCAAAATTCGGTTAGAGCTTTCGACACAATTACCACTGAAGCGAATTTACCTCAGGACAAACATAGAGTCATGTAGTGAAATAGTTCCTGGTGACAGAAGCTTAAATGGTCAGAGTTACCTATCCCAGCCCAAACTGGGGTTTGGTTGTCCCAGAACAAACATGGGTCTGGGACTGTTCCGAGGTGGGCCAGCAAAGGTGTGTGTGGCCAAGATGCATCCAGAGTGATTCTGAGACAACTGGCAAGATTGTGAGGCTCAGGGATCCTCCCATCATCCTTTCTCCTTACCTGTCTCCCTCACTTATTCTCACAATACTCCACACCTTGTACTCAGCGCATGTGTTCTTTCTGAATGATTTGATTTTCTCTTTTTGTTTCTAGCTAGTAATAGTTAATAATGTATGATCTCAAGAATGTATAATTACATCTAAAATCTAAAGAGCTGTAATATCTTGAAACTGTCCACCCTAGCCCAGCAAATGAAATCCCTCAGACTAAAAAAAATTCCCCTCTTCCCCCACTGGCAGGGTGTGGTAAGAGCATCAGAGCCCTTAATCATAAAATGACAGAGCCACGGAGTGTTTTCAATGTCGATGGTTATCAGTCAACTTTTAAAAATCATTTTCATGCATCCTGCAGCTTGGAATTCCCCCCCTCACCCCGTCACCTTGATGTCAAGGGGAGCTACACATGTGGGTTCTCTGTAAAGGGTGATACAAGTTCATTTGAGATTACCCTGGAAATTCCCTCCTATGGGTGTCATGGTACAATGCAATGGGAGGTGATTTTACAGATTAAATGTGTTTCAATACAACAACCATTCCGAACAGGGGGAAAAAGAAAAATGCACTGTGTTTTGCTCGATGCCTGTTATATTCCAGGCAGGGCAAATACATGGCAAAGCACTGGTCTAAAGATTTTTTTTTAAAAACAAGTTTTTTGTGTCTTAGTGAAAGAGAGCCATATGGAGAGATGACCTCATGTAGAAAGTGAGTATAGAGCAGGAAGGGAAGGACTTGAAAGGGAAGTTTGAAAATGTGACTCTGAGAAGTGGTCAGAAGGACAAACTAGGAGCCCATGGGCATGCAGAAAACCAGAGAAGAAAGGGTTTTAAGAAGATATGTATGGACAATCCTCTTGAATCCTCATATTAGGTCAAGTAAAATAAGCAAATGAGAAAATTATTTAGCTTACTATGAACGGAATTATGTTCCCCCAAATGTTGAAGTCCCAATGCCTTGTGTAACTGTTTTTGGACATGGAGCCTTCGAAGAGGTCGTAAGGTTAAATGAGGACATTGGTATGGGCCCTAATCCAGTATGACTGGTATCCTAAGAGGAAGCAGAGATAATAGGGGTGAACACACACAGAGGAAAGACCCCTGAGGACACAGGGAGAGCACAGCCATCTACAAGCCAAGAGAGAGTCCTCATGAGAAACCACCCTGGCCAGCACTGTCGTGTTGGACTTTCAGCCTTCAGAACTGGAAGAAAAGAAATTTCTGTTGGTGGAAGTTGCTTAGGTCATGAATTCTGTTACAGTCTCCCTAGCAGACTAATGTAAGTAACAAGGGGTCAAAGATAACCTATGATAACATTATTTGGGGGATGATGCAGGTAGAAAACTGGACTGGAGTACGTTGAGGAATGGGCACCAGGTGAGTAAATAAATGGCAACAGGGAACAGCGCTCTTTCACGAAACTTAAATTTGAAGACAAAGAGAAAGAAAAAAAGAGAGAGAATTTGATTAGCCATGAGAAATGTGGGCTTTTAGGATTATGAGGATTAAACCCGAAAATTCACAAATAAGGAATGAGATCATCTGTGCAAAAGCCACCTTAAAAAGACAAACTATTTCTCAGATTAAACAGCAGAATTAGAATTCGATCATAAAGTCGATAATAATAAAAATGACGTGAAATCAATATTACCATTGATTGACCAAATAAAATAACCCAAGTTGCAAGCATCTTGCTTCATATATTTTCTCTTCATAGAATAGTGCCTGGGACATGCCAGGTATTCGATCCATATTTACTGACTGAATACTGAATATTTATTGAATGACTGACATTACAAAATAGATATTATTATTATTCCCAACTTATTCCTAATGTATATATGAAGAAGTTAAGGCCTGCTAGTTTAAATACCTTGTCCAAGGTTTATGCAGTCCTAAATAATCCATAATGCAGACACATTGAAAGAAAGAATTTGCTAACCAAAGGAAAATATGCTGAGTGAAAATTTTAAAAATGAGAGGTTAGGAAGGCAAAACCTTTATTTGCTGTCCAGAGGAGAGGAAGCGAGGTACTATTAGCCTTGGAGAGTCCAAGAAGCTCTTGGAAAAAAGTATAAAAGGTTTGAGGTTTCTAGTGATTAAAGTCATCGCAACACTCACTACCACCTGGGATCCGGAGACCAGACTATGGACCTCGTAGAAGATGGGAGATGGGAAGTTATTGGACGGTTCGAAGCAGAGGAATTTTATCACCTCATATATTGGCCTGTTAGGGATGCCGTAACAAAACATCACAGACTGTTGGGGGGGGGGCGGCGGCGGTTAAACAACAGAAATTTATTTTCTCACAGTTCTGGAGGTCAGAAATTCAAGATCAGGGTGTCAGTAAGGCTATTTTCTCTTGAGGCCTCTCTCCTCGGCGTGTAGATAGCTATCTTCTCCCTGTGTCTTCATGTGGCCTTCTTTCCGTACATGTCTAGGTCCTAACCTCTGCTTCTTATAAAGATTCCAGTTGTATTGGCTTAGGGCTCACCTTTACTGACCTCATTTTGACTTAATTACCTCTTTAAAGACCCTGTCTCTAAATGTCACCACTTTCTGAGGTACGGGGGATAGGCCTTCAACATATGAATTTAGGGGTACAAATTAGCTCATAACAGCTCGCCTTAGATTTTTAACACGATCACTGGGGTGCTATGATGAGAACAGACTGGAAGGTTGTAGGGACGCATGAGCATAAGAAGGGAGAACAATTAGGATTTGCAACAATTCAAGTGGCTCTGTCCAAGGTGACAAGATGGCTGAGGTGGTAAAAAGGGGTTGCACTTGGGAAATATTTTAAAAGTTGAGCCCAAATAAATTGCTTTTAAACTGAGTGCAGGCTATAAAAGAGAAAAGTCAAGAATAACTCCAGGGCTTTTGGCCTGAAGAGCTGAAACAATGGAGTTGCCATTACCAGAGATGAACAGATTGTGGGACAAGGAGACTCAGTGAGAAGTTTAGGAATTCTGTTTTAGGACGTATTAGATTCAAGATGCCTAGCAAACATCCAAACAGAGACGTCTGGTGCATACTTGAAACTGAGTGAAGTTTGAGTAGGATATGGGCTGCAGGTATAAATTTTGGAGTCATTATTCTGTAGATAGTAATGAAAAACAAGAGAATGTCTGAAATTGTTGAGGGGTTGGTGGGTATCGAGAGGAAAAATAGGCCACGAGTTATGTTCTGCAGCACTGCAATGACAAAGGATCAAATGCAGGAGGAAGAATGAGCAAGAGACTAAGAATGAACGGCCAAGGAGGAAACCCAAAAAGTATGGCCCTTAGAAACCAGGTGATGACATTGTTTTTGGAGCAGAAAGAGTGTTTGCCAAGTGTTAGTTCTGTAAGATGAAGACCATTAGATTTAGCAACATGGGGGTCACCAGTGGGTGACCTTAAATATAAATTTACTTAATGTGAATCAGTTCTTAAAAACGAATCAACTCTCAGGTACTGAAAAGTTAAGTTTGTGGATCAAACTACAGAGGGAAAAATGCCAAGAAATACACAACCTTCATGGCCTGTCTACATATCCAGCTGCCCTCTCTAGGTAATCTGCTGCCTCTTTGCTGATCAAATCACAATGCTCTCTTTGTGTCTCGATGATGAGGCTTAAAATGAAGTCAACATAACTTGGTTTGGGGCTTCTGTAGACTTCAAGTTTTTGTTTCTGATGCCTTAATTGTTTCCACAATGCTTGGGATGTAGTAGATAACCAATAATTATCAAATGAATGTTGTTGGGCAAGTAGACATCAGCCAAGAACTGGTTTTCTTCCTCTATTCGGTGTTAGCCTGGATCCTCCAAGAAAGAGACCTCAAGATGAGATTAGCGATGAAAGAGATTTATTAGGGGAAATGCCTTTGCAAGAAAGATAGGGAGAAGGCCATCAGACCTTAAAGAAGATACGGAAGGAAGGAAAGTTGGTTGAGTGGAGGCATCTTACACTAGAGTACAGTGAAGAAAGTATTGGCAGTGCTTATGGGGGATGCTTAAGCCATGAAAGCCCGTCAGGGGAATCCTTGTCTTCCAGGAAAGGACCTGCCTTACAACCCACACTCAGCCGTCGGCTGGAGGCAGTCCTAAGGAAGCATGGCCTTGGCATCAACGTGGTGGCATTTCTCAGAGTGGAATCGCTGGGGCTGTTGGTCGATCATACAACCTGGAGCCAAGATCGGAGAGGAACTTTTAACAGCCACCTTATTTCCCATTATGTAGCTGCCTACTCAATATTTGATATAAACGATTGAATGTAAATACGAATACCAAAGGAAATCAGAAAAACTCTCTTTTTCAGACTCTCTAGCCAATTCCCTGAATACCCACAACGCTATTCAGTTAAGCAAGTCAATAAATGGCAACAAACCATAATTCAGGCAACTTAAATTGGTAGAAGATGAATCTTTTGTCATTATCACTCTCTCATAAAATGATTTCATAGCTTCTAACAGACAAGATAAATGAAAAAGATAAAGAACACTGTCTCTGTTCTGGTTTCCATTAATCCCTTTTGGTTACTAGCATTGAATCAGCCCAGACCCCAGCTTGCCTTCTCCCCTTCTGTTGTAGCTCTTTCTCGACACAGAAGTTCTTATCAAAGTTAGTCCTTAGACTGCTGCTTAGCTTCTATCCCAGAACGTCCAGCAAAACCTTTTGCCCTCAATCTATGTTTCAAAGGCACCCTTCCATCCCTGAATGCACACTTGTGCTTTTATCAAGATGTGACCCAACAATCATGTACTCAGAGCACACTTTTCGCAAGATGGGTATTGATGAGTCAAAAGTTGATAATTTTTTTCATAAAGCAAAATTCTGAAGGGGAACATCCAATAGATTTTTTCCAACCCTGTGACCTAAGAGTTTTGGAATATGATGTGTTCATTTTCAAAAGAAGTAAACCGAGTCACGAGATGAAGAGTGATTTTGTCTTTACATTTCCTTGTGAATGATGCGAAAGTCAGAAATCTGAGGTTCTGATCCTGCACCATACTCGACCACTACCTTGTGGCTGCGCTATTTCTGCAGGCTGAGCACATCAATACGGGAGACCCATGTATTGTGTGTGCCCAAGAGTAAATGACCCTACCTCTGAAACTGCATATTGATTCTTCAGTAGTGTGTCTATAATAGACATACCATTTCATTTGAATGAAGTGATGTTCTTTCAGTATTGCAGAAGAAAATAAAATAATAGCCACAGGACAGATTTGCTTGCCTCCTGGTACATTAGTTACAGTTTTTAATTTACTAGCAACCATGTTAGTCCCTGCTTTTGTCATTCCCCCCAATAATATTTATGTGTTTAGGATTTAAAGTTGAGGACGGGTAGGTGGGAGAGGATCACAGATCAGGGGGAAAACTGACTTTCTCTTTTTTTCCCCAGGGTGAAGGGAGCCAGGAATGCATAAGTACCTAACATCTTTTGTAATTGTTCTTTTTCTTCTGGGATTGAAGGTCAACTGCCCCTGTCCATGTTGCACTGATGCCAGCATCTTCCACGATTTCTAAAGACGAAACAAAAACCTTATAGAACCTCACTTACCTTTACTTAAAGCATTCAGTCATTTGGAGGTTTAATTTTTCCAAGCAAAGGAATTGAGCAATTCAGAGGAATTACAACAGTATTCTCAGGTCTCCAAAAGGCCATTCCTATTTTAGAGCCTCAAGGTTATAAACTCACAGTCCCTGGAAGATCCCTAAGATGTGTCACCTACTGTTTTGTTCAATACAGAAATGGGAAAAACACAGCTTGGAGAAAGCAGTCAGACTTTTCTCGTGCAGCCCTCTGCAACAAGGGGGAAATGGCTGCTCTCAATTGTGGTGTGAGATGTAATACGATGTTTTTTAACAGACCTAGTATGAAACTACCACACGTATATATCAATTTTATTTCACACAATAAATTACTATTTTTTAAGTGTGGCCTTTGGTCAGGAACACTAGTGAATTCTGGTTCCCATCCTTATTTAGGTTGGCCTCACTTCCTGGAATCCTATGGACGGAATTAAACTTAGACTTCCCGTACAGACGAAAATCTGTAAAATTTTTGGTCTAGTTTACAAAGACCTCAGAAAGACAGATTATGCAAGTTTTGTTCCAGAAAATTCTTTTCCTGTTTTTTTTCTTTTCTTCATGATTCTTACTCCCTTAAAAATCTTTGTTCTTCTGTTTGTGCTCCCTTAAAAATGTTTGCTCTTCTGTTTAAAAAATATATATATACCTGTGTACCATGATCAAGGATCTTTCTACCAACTGTCCAGGATAATCATTCTTGTCTTCTAATTCATTCAAAGCTCTTTTATCCCAGGGCACCTGGGTGGCTCAGTCAATTAAGTAGCCAACCCTCGATTTCAGCTCAGGTCATCATCTCATGGGTTCTGGAGTCTGAGCCCCGCATGGGCTCTGTGCTGACAGTGTGGAGCCTGCTTCGGATCCTCTGTCTCCCTCTCTCTGCCTCTCCCCTGCTCTCATGTGTGCACTCTCTCTCCCTCTCTCTCAAAAATAAACATTAAAAAAAATTTAAAGAAAAAAGATCTTTTATCTCAGACTTAAATAACCTGAAAGGTTGTATTTTTTTTTTTTTTAATTTTTCATGTTATGAAGTATTTGGGTGTCTGTCTTGGGCAAGGCCAGCACTGAGTGCTCTGGAGGAGGTCTGCAGCTGACCTAGATCTGGAGTGTCCCAGGGCAGTAGCACATGGCCCCAAACCATGCAGGATGCTCCTTCTGCGTGGATCTTTCAGTCTGGTGCACTTTTCTGTTTGCTTCATCATCACGTTGCTAGCAAAGTAGAGAAAGAATGGATGGGATGAGGGTTGCCTCTGCCTCGTTTTTGGTCCTTCTTTTATTTATTTCTCTTTTTTAGAAGCAAGAAAATTTTCCCTAGAAATCCTTCCTAGCTTTTCCCTAACCAAGATTTGGTTATAAGATCACTGCTAAAACGATTGCTAATAAAAGGATGGGATTATTATCTTTGGCTTATTATTATCTTTGGCTTTATTATTATCTAACCATTTCGGATGGGGAAGATATTGGGAAGTCAACCAGAAAAGTGACGCAGGCATGTACCCAAGCCATAAAGTACAAGATAGAGAGTGTTGAACCATAAAAGAAGCATAACTAAAGTGTCTTGGGTGTGAAACCTGGAGAAACTTATTTCCAGCTGGGGATTTAGAAAGAACCGACTTCTGCATTGAAGACCGGAGTCAGGCACAGAAAGATGAAAAGCAACACTTTCATTTGCCAGTCAAGAAATCGCAGTGGGAAGGAAGGGGACGAGTATAGAGTTATGAGTTACATTTGGCCGAGACAGAGGTCTCCGAATGTGTACCGATTAGCTTTTGCTTTGGTAAGACCCCCCCCACTTCTCAGAGGTTTATTGCCCCAATTAGTTTTGTAACACTCCTAGATCTGCTGGTTGTCTGCAGCTCTGGTTGGTCCTAAACCACATGTCTTTTTATTCCAGGGAACCAGGCTAAAGGAGCACTCTTTTTCTGGGATACACTCCTCGTGGCACAGAGTGAAACCCACACTGATGATGAAGTTTCTAGGGGCCCAGTGGTCTGGCGAATGTTGAAGTATTCCTTTGGGATGAAAGCATAGTCACATCATCTTGCCTGTCCTACCACTAAGAAAGAGGCGCAGAGGATGGTGGGATTCATTAGATTCTGGAGGCAGCGAGAGTCAGTTAAGTATACACTCTTCTACTTAAATCTACCAAGTAATCGTTAAGTCAGAGAGTTTTGCGAGGGGTTGAGAGGGCAATGGGTCCAGGCTACTATATAAGTACTTTACAATGTATGTGCTTTGACCTAGCAGACCAAAGGAGCAGAGGCTCTGGGAGCAGTTGTAGTGACACCAAGTTGGCAGAGGGACATGAAATTGGAAAGACAGATTGGGACTCAATCACGGAGATCCTTAAGTGTCATACCGAAGAAAAAAGCAACAGGGGGGTCATTTAAGGTTTCAGGTAGAGGAGTGGCATCGTCAGGGATTTACTCTGAAGCTCATTCAAGTTCTCTGTAGGTAGGAAGGTCACACAGGTGGACCCAACAGAGTCACGACACTTACCCCTTAACTGTGTTCCATTACTCCTAGCCCTGAAATATGTCCTTTCATTTAATCCTGCCGCTTAAATCCTTGTGATCCGTTACAGGTAGTCCTTCATATATTATCCTTGTGAGGGAGATTTTATCATCCCTATTTTTGACATAAGAAAACTGAGACTCAAAGAGGTTAAGGAATTTGCTCAACTCCCCCCAGCTAAGAAGGTGTAGGAGCTGGTACCTAGGTGGGTTTTCCCTCTCTCAGCATCCAAACACCCACTCTGTTAGACTGCCTCTCCCCACGAACAAAGATGAAAATCCAGGAGCCCCACAGCCAGAGGAGGCCCAGGTGGCATGCCAGTCTGAGGGGATGACATCTCCTCTTTGCATTCATTCATTCCTCCATTCAACACATCACGAGGGGCTAGAAGTCTGGCAATGCCAAGGAGAATTGAAGGGCACTATTTTAGCATGCCTTGAACTGCAGATCTTTAAATGTTGTGTTTAACTTGGGTCCCGGTGAATTCAACCCAATTATAATCGCCGATATAGTTGTCATCCTCTCCATTAGTCTAAACTCCAACAAGGTAGAACTATGTGTGTTTTGTAGCCCCGGTGTCTAGCACATAGTAAGTGCTCAGTAAAGACTTGACGAGTAAATGCTGGAGTGACTGAGGGATGGCTGAATGAATAAGAACCACACGGAATTTACTTCGATGGTGGTAGGCTTTCTCTCAATGATGGGACTGGTTTTTCAAGCCTGGAGCATGCGCTCTCCCTCACACGTCCTCCAGACTAAGAGCTAATAGTCTGAGAACTCTTGTCCAACCTCAGTCTGACTTCCTGCTAATCCCTTGCCACGAGGGAAAGTGTCTAAAACAAACACTCCATACATCATGGTATTCTCCCAGTGACAAACCTCCAAAGATCCTCCATTTGGCTCCAACGTTCAGCATGGCATCGAAATTCCCACCCAGAGTCTGTCTTCAGCCTGTCCTTTCAGCTTTCTTTCCATCTCTTACCGTAAGCTCCTCCATCCAATGCCCTAGATCCTACACTCCGTCCAGGCGAGACTGTTCTCAGTTCGGTAAATACTCTGGTTCCTCCTCCACTTCTCCACTGGGACTCCAACGAGCCCTTCAAGATACAGCAGCTCAAAAGTTGTCTCGACTGTCCCATCTCCTTCAGGGTTACTCCCATTTGTCACTGAGATCAACGACACTTGCTTTAGAACACTGCTGTGGCTCCTCCCATAGTGCATCCTGGTTATGAATTTCGGCATCTCGCTCTCCCCAGACTGAGAGAGGGCTCAGCAGTGAGGCTGTATTTATCTTTGCATGGGTGGCTCCTAAAGAGGGGGCCAGCAGGTCATAGGTGTTCAGGGAGTCGTGGTGGATGAACGAGCCTACCAGTGAGTGGTGGACAGGCTTCCAATGGGCCATGACACTCTGATCCGGGCCCCTCTTCTGGCTGCAGATAATTCCATGTCCTGTGTGTGCCACTACAAGTGAAGGAGGAACTTTCCACCACGTGTCAGCGCTACACAGGTCATGTCTCTTCGGTCACAAAAGCGTCCTCTGCTGGAAGCAGTATTCTGGGGTGGTGTGTCCGTGATCACAGAAGGTCCCGCGAGATCTTTCTCTGGAAGAGAGGAAGAAGTTTATGTATATATGTATGTATGTATGTATTTAATTTTGAGAGAGAGAGAGGGCGAGTGAGGGAGGGTCAGAGAGAGACACACACAGAATCCAAAGCAGGCTCCAGACTCTGAGCTGTCAGCACAGAGCCCGAAGCGGGGCTCAAACCCATGAACCACGAGACCATGACCTGAGCTGAAGTCGGACGATTAACCAACTGAGCCACCCGGGCACCCACCCAGGCGCCCCAGAGACCTAGCCGTTTACACGTGAGGTGCTGACCTTTGGATTAGCCAGATCCACTTTTTTTTTTTAATTTTTTAAAATGTTTTTATTTATTTTTGAAGGAGAGAGAGACAGGGCAGGGGCGGGGGAGGAGCAGAGAGAGAGGGAGACACAGAATCTGAAGCAGGCTCCAGGCTTCGAGCGGTCAGCACAGAGCCCGAGGCGGGGCTCGAACTCACGAGCTGTGAGATCACGACCGGAGCCAAAGTCCGACGCTCAATCGACTGAGCCACCCAGGAGCCCCCGGCCAGACCCACTTTAAACCTGGCTTTGCTGCTCTAATTTGCCTTGTAGTACAGGCTAATTTATGACAAGAGAAAACACACAGTTAGTTGATGGTTTTGTCAAACTGTTGGCTTGTGTGCTATTCATCAAGGCACGTTCTCAAAAAGGGGTAGATGTAAGGTTGCCTTTTTTTTTTTTTTAAGTCCAGTAATGTTGAGGATAGGACCAGACATGCTCCCTTTCAGCTGAGAAATATTCCCCTCTCCTTTGTGGCCGAGTATGAGAATGACAGCCAACTTTCATCTTCCCTGACAAGATAACTCAGACATTTTCCTCAGGGAAAGGCGATTGATCATTTGGTTCTGCTCAAGGATAACATGGAGTGTATGAAAGCACTCGCAGGGCTCCATTCTTTATAGCCGCCTCCTTTGAACACATACGAGGACACACAGAATGTTCTTCATTAGACAAGGAGCCCACTTGTGATTTTTATTTCTGAAGGCTCTTAAGTACTAGGAGGTATGACAGGAGGCCATTTCTGCTTTATAATGCAGACCAAAAGAGCTCTCTCCTGGCCCCCAAATGTGCCCCTCACCTAACTACTCCGGTCGACGTTCATTTCTCTACTCTCTGAACTCTTAAAAGCTCTTTCTGCCTAAAGTCCATTGTGGAACGTTTATTATAGATTATATTGGGTCATGTGTTCTCCTCTTATGTTTCATATTGTTTCAGGGAGATGTAAAACTTCTGAAGGACAGAGGACCCACCATATGCTTCTTCAGTAACCCTCAGAGTACCTCCCCCAATGCTGAGTACGTAAATTGTGCTCAGCAAGTAATGCGATTGATAAACTCCCAAGCATAGAGTGTGACGAAGATACGTGAGAGACGATGAATTGTATGATGTCACCTTCTCTTTGGGGAACTTCATATGTAGCCATCGCTAACTCATAACCGACCATTATTTTTTTTTGGAACCTGGATAACAGTGCTCCACGACCAATGACGCATATAGTTCCCTGTCAACATGAAGTTGCTCCTGCTAACATGGGGATGGTTTCTAGCAATAGAATTGAGGCAACATCACAGTGTCAAACCTAATCAGGGTATACCTGCCTGAAGAATTCTGTGGGCCATTCTGTTGTCAGACCTTAAACATAATAACTGAGAACTGCAGAAGCCCATGGGAAGGCATTCCAAGAGTAAGGCAATTGGATGAATTATTTTAGGAAAAACAGTTGACATACTAGAATTTTTTTTATCCGGACCACAGAGAGGCTTACAAACTTACAAGCATTAAAACTTACAAAATCATGAAGATGAAAAAATAGAGTGACCGGAGCATTAACTACCAAATCCTATAATTCTACCACCTAAAGACACTTGGCAAACAACAGGCTTGGAGAATCCCTCATTTAGTGATCATATAACTAAAGATATAAAGAGATCTTAGAAGGATTGGAATCAATTCATGGTGAACAGAGCCAGAACATATTATTAAGGAAATCAGGAACACTTGGGGTTCTATAAAAGGCCGTGCCTTCCTACAAAAAATCTACTTGATGGCCTTTTCAGACACGTAATACTGAAGAGATGAGCATATTAGCTTTCCCTGTATGTCTCAAATCGTTATTTCCAGTCTGAAATTATTTTTCGTTTCCCTGGATTCCCACAGAATTTTACCTGTACCAACGATGCAATCTGTATACTTTCTGCCTCCTTTTGCAACTGTGTGCAGATTATTTATCCTGCTAGATTCAGAGGTTCTTAATAATGGAAATAATGATAAGGATGATGATGATGATGATGATAAGAGCTAACATTTACTATACTCTTCCTGTGTGCCACCTTTTAGTGGGCAACGTTGATTCTGCTTCATTGAGCCACACCGAATATTTATCTTTGTATGTCCATTAAGCCTAATAGCACTTGGAATAACATTATCTGTGAAATCAACAAATGGCAAGCGAGTTCAGCCGTTCATTTCCCCCTTGAGTAAACTGGGAACGTGGACACATTTGATCGAGATCTAAGTACATGGTTTTTCTCTCTGTTTATCACTTTTCAGAAGCCTCTTCTATCAGGCAAGAAGGGTCATGTCTTGTGATGACATATTTCCCTCCCAGTCCCTAGTGTGGTGGTAACTACCTAATACGTTCTCAGAAAATCCCCCTTGACTTATATATTCCACAGCACCAATTATGAAAAGCAATGATGATATGCATAGCAATGATAATAGCTTGGGGATATTGCCATAGGTCATATACAGGTAACAGTCTACCATTTCAAATTTGCAACGAATCACCATTCAGTGTCCCATAAAAATCACGAGGTGTTGGATCTATACAAACATTGAGAGGGCCTTGTGTGTTTATAACTAATTTGTCTACATTTTTTAAAGTGGGTGGGCTCTAAAATGCCTGGGCTTGAAACCTTTGAATACCATGAAGACAGTCAAAGAGAAACTGCAAGTGTCATTTTCAAGCTCTAAAAGGTTTAAAAATAAGTTACAAACATCCTCGAGAAACTCCCACTCTTGGGGAAATTATTAACTTGTGAGTAATGCGAAGACATTCTCAACAGATTCCCAGTTACATATCCCATCGTCTTCATTGTTTACTCTTGAATTACAGGGAGACTGTCTCATACTTCTTATGGACTCCCAAATGCACGGAATGGCCCAACAAAAATAATTCCTCTTCCTACTCCCCTCTCTGGCATTTTCCAAAGGCTACAGTCTCCTGAGGGATCTTACCCTGGGCCAGTGGAGGTTGAGAGGAGAAGGGCCAGGGGATGTGAAAGTGGATAGCTATGGCAGCCTCGAGCTCCCTCACCACGCCGAAAAGTTCCACAGTGGGTAGAATTTACCCCCAAAGAGGAAGTTCGATGCTATAGAGTTTTCTCTTTTCTGATTAGGGGAATCTTAGCTGCTGGCACTCAGACTTTGCCTGTTTCTTTTTGGTGGTGGGCAGGAAGTCAAAATGGCTGAATTCCCAAGCTTTCTGGATCTATGTGAAAGTTCTCAGCCTCTGCCCAAGCCTTTTTTTTTTTTTTTTGCTGCCAAGTGGTGTGATAAAACTTGTGAGAACAGGTTTTCCATGCGAGGTAGCTGATGCATCTGTATCTACTGTTGGCAGAAAAACCAAGAAAGAAAGGACTTGGAGAAACCTTAAAGAACATCATAAGGGGCTTAATATGAATGCGCTTTGGGAGTTGAATGATTATTCCCAAGGGATGTGATTTTTGTCTGACCTTTAGTCAAGCAGCTTCTCCCTGTCATAATACTCACGCTTAGCTATAACCCAGCGAAACCAGCTGGGACCTAGGCAATTCACTTTTATTTGGATGAATTATAAGACTTTTCCTGTTCAACATGATCAGCATGTGGCCTAAGAGATTTTTTTCAACGAGGAAGCTGCACTGTATTAGGGCCTTTGACCTGTTATAAGTGTCAGAGGTCTCAAAGGCTTATCACTTTTGATCCTAGGATAGAATTGCTCTATCTGTCCAATAAATCCAGTGATTCGAATTTCTCAGTGAAAGCAACATTTTTTTTGTTTTCCACCCTTTCTCTTTAATAAGAAATAGAATCAAAAGGAACGTATGTGGCCATGGCTTTTCATCAGAAACAAAGAGGGAACGCTGTTGCGTTCTCCCGGGGCTGAGGTCTCTCTCCACTGGCCTCCGATGGTGTCACTGTGATCAGTTTTAACTTTTGTTTACCTCTCCGCTCAGACCCAAGGAAGCAGCCGTGGGGAGCGAGTTCTCAGCTCTTACCACAAAACCCAGCAGCTGTTTCATACATGCTTGATGGAGATTCCAAGCCTCAAGGTCACCAATGTAGATTTATAAAATGCTTTACTGGTTATCTCATTGAACTCTGAAGATGAAACGTTGGGGCAGATGTTATCACCTGTCATTTTAGAGATGAGGAATCAAGATTTTAGTGAGATTAAGGTAGAGGTGGATTGAACCTTGACAATGGATTTGTCTCACTGACAATGGATTAAATTCACTGCATCCTTGCTATATTCAAAGCGTGCTCCGTGGACAAACAGCATCCGCATCAAGTCGGGTGGGAGTTTGCTAGAAATGGAGAATCTTAGGCACTCCCCAGACCTACAGAACCTGCATGTGACCCAGATCTCAAGTAAATTGTATGTGCATTGAAATATGAGAAGTACTGTTCTACAACCTAACTATTGCCGGCCGAAGGGAAGTTCAGCTGAGGCCCCAAATGCAGAGCGACCTAAGGAGACGGATGTTTCCCCAGGAGGAAACTTATCGCAAGCTCACTCTGATTTTGCATTATTTATTTGCGGTTAATCCTAAAAGTGAAATCCTGCTAGCTTTTCCAAGTCCAGTGAAACAGAATCTTAGCCTTATGGGGCAGATGGATCTTTGCTCAATACTCTCTTGGAGGGGGAAAGGCACTGTTTTCATATGAATCTTTTTGAAGGTCCCCAAATGGAAACATGTTTATCGCTCTGGTTGATGTTAGGGTCCTAGGTAATATGGCTTTTTTAAAAATATTTTCTTAATTTTTAATGTATTTATTTTGAGAGAGAGACAGAGAGAGTGAGCAGGGGAGGGGCAGACAGAGAGGGAGAGAGACAATCCCAAGCAGGTCAAAGCCTGATGCGAGGCTAGAACTCATGAACCTCGAGACTGTGATTGGAGCCGAAACCAAGAGTTGAGCACTTAACTGACTGAGCCACACTCAGGTGCCCCATTATGGCTCTTCTGAAAGCCCATGTAGTTTGAATATTTTTGGAGATATTCACAGATAAGCAATATTGATATTTGCTTGAACAAAAGATAACTGGTAGTGGGAGGGGAGGAGAAGGAGTTGGGAAGGAGAGGCTTATAAAGGTCCCCACCAAGCTGCCTCTGACTTCATTCCCCTACCTGAAAAGCATCTTTTACCAAAGAAGTCTGAATAAGCCACTCAGGGTCTGTCTTTAAGACGTCCTTATCTAATCTCATGGTTCGTGGGTTCGAGCCCTGCGTCAGGCTCTGTGCTGACAGCTCAGAGCCTGGAACCTGCTCTGGATTCTGTGTCTCCCTCTCTCTTTGCCCCTCCCCTGCTCATGCTCTGTCTCTCTCTCAAAAATAAATAAACATTAAAAAATGTTTTAAAGAGATGTCCTTATCCAAATAAAAATATTTCTGGATTCTTTTCACCTTCTATTCTTACGAATTGCCCATAAGAGTGGTCAGGAAACCAAACAGCACGATTTCAGATATTGTGAAAGTCCAGTTGTCCAAAAGGGATCCAATACCCTTGCCACTATCTGCTCTCCTGCACCAGGAATTTCATCAATCAGTGAATCAGGGTTTTTGCTCAAGGAATACTCATTCATATTCTAGAAATCTCAGAGTGGTTGATTAAGGAGCCATAGGTCCTGGGGCACCTGGGTGCCTCAGTCATCTAAGCATCTGACTTCAGCTCAGGTCCTGATCTCGCAGTTTTGGAGTTCAAGCCCCACATTGTGCTGTCTGCTGTCAGCACAGAGCCCACTTGGGATCCTCTGAACCCCCCTTTCTCTACCCCTCCCCCACTCTCTCTCTCTCTCTCTCTCTCTCTCTGTTTCTTAAAACTAAATAAACATTAAAGAAAGAAAGAAAGAAAGAAAGAAAGAAGAAAGAAAGAGAAAGAAAGAGAAGAAAGGAAGAAAGAGAAAGAAAGAAAGAAAGAAGAAAGAAAGAGAAAGAAAGAAAGAAAGAAAGAGAAAGAAAGAAAGAAAGAGAAAGAGAAAGAAAGAAAGAAAAAGAGCCACAGGTCCTACTGCACAAATGTGATGATTTTGGGAAAAGATTTCAGGCCCCAAGCTTAACGTGTTTATTTGGGGGCATTGGGACTCAGAAATCCAGACTCTGTGACAAAATGACTCCTCGTTTTTCTTTCCGTCTTGAGTGTCCTGGGTCCAAGCGAAAGCTGCCTTAGTGGACAGATGTGATTCTTCCCTTTCTGTGCAGGCTGCCACATCTGGGATGCATGGCATGATTCAGGCTGCTTGGATAACTCTGTATTGTTAGAGGACAAATGTGTGACAATTTTTAGCATGGTCTTTCTCAGGCTGTGGCTTTTTCATTTGATCAACTGTATACGAGCTTGAGCCCCTTGTATATTATTTCATCTTTTTCTGTTCTAGGACAAATATAGTAGCTCTAACCACAATCTGTCTAGACTCTAGTTAACCCTGGCCTCTAAGAATCCAAATCCAATGTGCCCTACCCTATAATTCAAAACTCACTTCACCCCTCAAATTCTCCATAAACCTCTAGGTATTCTGAATCTCCTATGTTAACCTAAATATTAACTTTCTTGTGCCTTTTGATTTCTAGTTCTGTTTCTGGGATCGGTGACCTCGGCATCTACACAGTGATGATAATTTTGCTCTGTCAAATCTCTACTCCAAACAGCACGTCTGTATTGGAAAATTGACCTTCAATTCAACATAAAAACCATTTATCAAAGTGAAGAGTTTATTATGTAATCAATGAGGAACATTTAGTTGTTTTTCAATGAGAAACTGATATGATTTAATCTGTATTTTGGAAAACTCACTCGTGAAGCAATGTGAAAAGGAAAGGTTTCAACCTCAGAATGAATGACACTTCTCTCCCTACCCTAACTGTGAGATTTACTAGAAATTGCCATGTAAGTAGCAAATATAAAGCTTTAGATACATACAATGTATAAGACTAGTTTCTTTTCTAAACATCAGTTCACACACACACACACACACACACACACACACACAAGCTAGGCAAAAAAATGAGGTCTTACAGGACCTATTTTGGCTATCCATGGCTGAGTGGCAAATTACCCCAGTAATTTGTGGATTACAAAGGTAAGGTCTTTCATTATTCTCGCAATTTGGGCAGTTCTCATTTGCATGATGCTGCGGGGGTGCTGGGACAGCTGGAAGGTTCACAATGGCCTCAGCCCCATGGCGGGTAGTTGGTGCTGGTGGCTGTCTGGGAACTCAGCTGGGAGCTTCGGTTCTTCTCCGTATGAGCCAGGCCACATGTCTGCTTGGGCTTCCTCCTAGAATGGTGGTTGGATTCCAAGAAGCAGCCTCCCCAAAAGTAAAGACAAAGTTAAGGCTTTGCCTTGGAGGTACACAGAATAATTCTGCAACATTATATTAGTCAAAAGAGGTCACTGGGCTGGCTTAGATGCAAGAGGGGTAGAGAGGAAATAGGCTGTACCTGTTTATGGCAGAATGGCCAGATCCTAGAAGACCTATAGAATGAAAGACATTGTTGTAGATGCCTTTGAAAATGGAGTGCACTTGTAATGAGCACCGGGTATGGTATGGAAGTGTTGAATCACTGTATTATACACCTGAAACTCATATTACATTGTGCGTTAACTAAATGAAACTTAAACATTTTTTTTAAAAAGAAAAGAAAATGGAGTCCGCCACAAGGTCATTTAAAAGTCCTCTAGCATGGCACTTGAACTGTTCAGAGTGGCAGGAAAAATATTATGGCACTTTAAGAAAATAAAGGGTAGGATGCCTGAGCTTTTGATAGACCTCCTGCTCTAGAGGTATATTCTTATTCACTGGGTTCAATACATTCCTAACCAGTGTACAGAGTAGAGAAGGACCAGAGTTCATTTTCACCACTTGAATGAAAATATTAGTTAGCACTAACTAATGGAGCATCCCAACTGTATTAACTGATTGCAGTACATTTTATGTGTTCCCCGTTGCTAGCACTATACTAGGCATGGGGAGCTGCACAGGGCGAAATAGCCAGTCCTTGCCCTCCAGCACTTGCCCCCACGTCTTGCATACTTAGATGCACGCTTGAAATGAGAATTAATTCCATCCGGATGGAGCAGCCAAAAGTCTACCTAGCCATACGCTTCCGAGAGTCCTCCCCATCTGCCCTCAGCTCCCACCGCCATACACACATGCCTACCATTTGAGTTGCCTTCAAGGACCCAAGAGACTATAAGCTGCTCCAGATTCCGAGGCATTTCAGACCAAAAGTTTAGTGCATATTTCCTAACTCAAAACCACACAGACTGCGTTCATTCAGTCCTACTACTTGGGAACAGTTGCTTTCCATAGCAAGACACTCAGCAGTTGTAAGTAAGAAACAGGGCTCAAGTGGAAAATATTTGTATAGGGAACAAAAGCAACTGGTGTTGTGTTTGCCAACGACATCTTGGAAAACCAGTGGGTAGTAAGAGAGAGAAAACAAAGAAGCCTGATATTATAATATGCCTTTCTTTCAAGCACACACATACACAAAACCAAAATAAGGCAAGCCCCTGTAAGGGGGAATATTTCTGGCAGAAATAATTACTCTATACTTATTGCTGTTGGAGTTGTGGCCCAACAGGGGAATAAGAAGTGCAAGGCAATGGAGTAGAGCAGCAAGGGGGGACCAACGGGCATTGAGCAATTTATAAAGGGCTCAGTTTGTTCTACCTGGAGAAAGGAGTGTATATTTTAAAATATCACATTTAATTAACACTTGAAGAGAGGAACCTAATGGCTCACACAGTGATTCTAGGCAGCTTTTGTATGAAACAGATGAAGGGGGAAAAACCTGATTAGGCACTGGCCTTAAGCACAGTTTCCTTGGATTTCCTTCTTTCTCTTTACCCTATAATAACATGGCTGAAAATTAGTTCTGACGGCTAATCAGGGTGAGTGGCTCTTTCTTTTCCTGGAGTGGTTAACAAGGACTGTGCATTGTGCCAACACACCGTACTACTGAATGGATGTGGGAAGGAAAGACCTGATTAGTTATTTCATTGTAGGCAGCTCTGTGCCTCCCTTCAGTTGAATCAGAGGGCTCCTGTGGTTACCAGGGTCTGCTATGTGTCTGAGGGCGGTCTGGGAATGTCAGAATTCACTTCTACTAATATGGTGGTTCTTCCTTTTCCCTACTGGCCCTTATGTGCCCCCCATCTGTCTCCGATGTCTCCCGCTCCTAATTACTTCTGTTTCTGATGGTGTATTGGAAATCTGTACTATTAAAGATGGAGTGTGGTACTATATTTAAGCTATTGAATGATAAAGCAGGAATTAACTAAAGACAGAAGAACAAAATCAAATCCTGGTTGGCTCAGAATAGGACAAGTATTCACGTGTAAAGCTCAGATGTGAAGTAAGGTCATCCCAGGTGTGTAGGCAGGTGCCTCCCTCGCTAAGGGGACGTCTTTTACTGGGTCGAAGGGAGTTTGCCTTACCAAGAGTTTTGTTTTTCCAGCTTGGGATGCTAAAAGGGCTGCAAAGAAATGGAACGGAGGTAAGGAGCCTTACGATACTCAGAGGAAAGCTGTGCAAAGGAGTGCAATGATTGCCCCACCAATTAAAAATAATAACAATAGCAAAGGTGGCCAAAGTGCTGGTATCTGGACTATCTGGACCAAAAAGAAGCCCGTAGGATTCCATGACACCTGCCCTGGAGTTGATCTCATTTGCAATCCTGAAGAGTATCCCTAAACTATAGTTTCTGACATGTCCCCTTCCTAGGGAAGGAGCCAAGGGAATGGGTTCTGCATTTAATGGGAAACATAACAAGCCAAGGACTGAACTGTGGCATCTTCGACTAAGCTAAGAGTAGCCACGTCCATAGCAGTGAGCTGGGGTGCTTGGTTATGCCCAAGTGTGGTCTGGGCTGGACTCCTGAAATTTCTCCCTTTTAGATCATCCTTTGAGGGAGGAGTGGGTACTCATATTTTCCAGCCCAGTTTTCTTTGGCCTTCTGGAAGGAAGGGCCCCTGAAATAAGAGTGAGCTTTTTAAAAATTTGTATTTATTTATTTTTATTTCTTTAGCACAAATGTCCTGGCATTTCAGGGCTCTGTTTTGCGATGTCCACGCAAGACGTTCAAAGGAGAAAGAGAACCCAAGCCTTCAAAATTGCTTACAAAATGCACAGACTGTATTTTGCCTGGATAGACACTTGTCCTGTCCTTTTTCATAACAGAAAACTTACATTTGAATTATTTAAAAATGTACAGTTCAGTGGCATCGAGCGCATTCATAACGTGCAACCATCACCACCATCTAGTTCCGGAACTTTGCATCACCCTAAAAGGAACTTGTACCCATTATCAGTCATTTCCCATTCCCACCTCCCCCACCCCTGGAAACCACTGCTCTGCTTTTTGTCTCTATGGATTTGCATCTTCTGGATATTTCACGTAAATGGAATCGTACAATATGTGGCCTTTTGTGTCTGGCTCCTTTCACTTCATATAATGTTTTCGAGGTTCATCCGCATTGTAGCACAGATCAGTATTTCATCCCTTTCACGGGCAAATAATGTTCCATTGTATGGATATACCCTATTCAGTTTATCCGTCCATCAGTTGATAGACATTTAGATTATTTCCACCTTTTGCATCCTGTGAATAGTGTCGCTATAAACATTTGTGTGCAAGTTTTTGTTTGAACATTTCTTTCCAATTCCTTTGAGTACCTGTCTAACAGTGGAAATGCTAGGCCATATGGCAATTCTATGTTTTACTTATTGAAGGACAGCTAACCTGTTTTCCACAGAGGCTGAGCCATTTTGCGTTCCCACCAGCAATGTATAAAGGTTCTAATTTCTTCACATTTTCACCCACGCTTGTTATTTTCTGTATTATTATTGCTATCTTAGTGGATATGGAGTGATATCTTACTGTCGTTTTGATTTGCATTTTCTAATGACTAAGCAATGTTGAGTGTCTTTTCATGTGCTTATTGACTGTTTGTCTATCTTCTTTGGAGAAATCACTCTTCAGGTTCTTTGCCTATTTTTAAATTGGGTTGCTTTTTTTTCTTTTTTTGAGTTGTAAGAGTTCCTTGAATATTCTGAGTATTAGGCTCATAATCAAATATGAAATTTACAGGGGTGCCTGGGTGGCTCAGTCAGTTGAACGTCCAACTCTTGGATTTGGCTCAGGTCATGATCCCAGGGTCGTGGGATCAAGCCCTGTGTTGGGCTCCATGCTTGGCATGGAGCCTGCTTAAGATACTCTCTTTCCTTCTGCCTCTCTCCCCTGTTTACGTGTTCTCCCTCTAAAAGAACATAAAAATAAAAATGCAATTGACAGATATTTTCTCCTATTCTGTCGGTTGTTGGTTTACTGTCCTGTTTTCAAAGAGAGGTATCAGGCAAAGCATTTGGATGCTTTTGAGAAAGGAGTACCAAGCAGGACAGTAGCAGCCTTAAGAGTTCTGACCTAAAGGAAGCCTCCTTACTGTCATTTTTCTCTCCCTCTCCTGGCCTCTAGTGGGTAGCTCTCATCCCAAAGTCTCCCGGAAATAATTACATCCACAACAAGTGTGTAAAGATTCCATGTGCCAGGGGTGGTGCTGGATTGCATGTTCTGCCATCTTGAGAGCTAGTCTGTAACATAAGAGTTGTTAATCCCATTTTACAGATGGGGAAAGTATGGTGCAGATATGTTTGTGAATGACTGAAGGTCTCCATGCTCCCAAGCATCAGAGTCAGGATCCCAACCCAGATCTGCCAGACCTCTTTCTACTTACCCACCAGTTTATTAAATTTTGTTCTGGGAAGCTCTGGGGCCTCTGGGGCCTACCTGGCTGTAGGAAGGAGGATCAGGTTTGGGTCCCGGGACCAGCTCCCAGGCCTAAGAAAACAACTCTGTTTTCATCTTTTTTTAAAAAAATAATTCGGGGCTCTGGTGTGTGACTTTAAAAAAAAAAAAAAAAAAAAGAGGCTTCCGGTGCTTTAGAAAAATGTTTGAAAACCACTGTGGACTCATCTCGCTTCATGGAAGAAGATCCCAGAGCCCTTAGAACTTCTTGTAATACAGAAGTTCAAAGAAAAGTCAGTTCTAAACAGGGAGCTGCTGTTCCGTGGATACAAGGTTTCAGTTACACTGAGTGGGTAGGTTCCAGAGGTCTGCTGTATCACAGGGTGCCTACAGTTAACGATATGGTACGGTGCCCTTAAAATTTGTTAAGAGGGTAGATCCCACGATAAGCGTTTTTACCACAAAAAAAAAAAAAAAAAACACAACAAAAAACAAAAACAACACCAAAAAAGCCCCAGAGACACAAAAACAAACACTTTGGGAGGCATCAGATACCCCTGTTCGCTTGAGTCTGTGTGTTCAAACTCATCAGATGGTAACACATTAAATACGTGCAGTTTATTCTATACCGATTATACTCCGATGAAGCTACATTTTAAAAGGAAAAGCCATTCCTCGCTTCATTGGTAGAAACCTGTCCTACTGTGTTTGCGCACCGCCACCCCCACGCGCTCACACGCGCTCTCTCCGTCACCCTTTTCCTGCACTTTCTACTCCGGGTGGGCGATGCCAGCTCCGGAGTGGGTTGCCTCTGAACTCCCACTCACCAAAAAAAAAAAAAAAGTAGCTTTTGCCAGTGACCGCACCCACGCAGCTTCCTGGCAACCAAGACTTTCACCATTCATCTGCCAGGTATGCGGCCGGCTCACCTCTCACAGCATTCTCTCAGCCTCACAGCCTCACAGACACCCCAAACCAGAGACACCTTTCTTGCTTTACTTTTCAATCAGCACAATGAGTTATACCGCCCATCAGCAAGGGAGCCTTTAGCTTTCCATCATCTCCAGTCACAGTGACCGGATTCAGGAAGAGAGCCACTGTGCCAAAAAAACCCACAGATCTGAGGCCAGCTCTTAAGAGAAATAGCTTGCAGGTGACTGTCCTCCTTGTCTGGCAACAGTTAAGTGTGTGGCCTGGTGAAGGGGTCGTTTAGATTGCCCATTCCCACTTAACGTGTCCGATGGTCTAGACAGAGCTGGGCTCAGCTCGGCAGTGCTCTGGGCCGGGAAATCCCCTGTGCCCGGAAGTTAGGTTTGGTCTCCAGTTCTGCATTTCCCTTCTGGGAGGCACCGGGAGCCCTGGGGGAGTTTCCCCACGTTGGAATCGACATCTGAGGGTCTTTGCCGTGTGCAGATGAACACGTGAGGAGAAGGTGCCCTGTAGTGGCTGGCCAGGGACGTGGGTTTGTGGCTTCTTAGAACTGCATGCTTCTTGGGTGTCTGAACATTTATTCTGTGTGCCGGTAGCTTGTTGCCAGATAATTTGCTCAATCACTCTGGTGTGCAATCACATGAAGAGGTTTAATGCTGTTTAACCGCTTTGGTCAGAGACGAGGAAAGGGTGACGGGAAACCTTCCTGCACGCTGAAGAAATTGAGATCCAAAAGTGGAACACCTTTGAATCCTGCACTTGGCGTTTTACCCTACTGAAACGTAACACAGGACATCTTGTTTCCTTTTGCTCTCAAACACGACTCAGCTGAGTATTTATTACCCAACTCCTATAGGGTGAATGGTGCTCCCTGGCTCCCTTAGGCGCTGACTATGATCGTTTGGGCCCGAACAACCTGCAAGCAGAAACTGGAGAGCAGGCAGGTGTCAACAGGCCATATTTTCCAAAATGGCCCAAGGCCTTCCTTACCTCCAAACCCTCCTCCATTGACTTACGCAATCTAGCAAAACTTTTCTGAACTTTAAACCATCGAAGTCACTCACAGGTTAGCCAATCGATATGGCGCTGTTGCTACCAAAAGGCCCCTGGTAAAGTACACGTAGTGTCGTAGACCCAGCTACAGAGTGGCCCCTTTTGGGGAACAGCCAGACCGCACGGATCCAACGACACACAGATAAGAGCAAGCCCAGCTTTGCCCTACCACTTGCTGCTCGGGTGTGCACACCCACGCTGGGCTGTGCCCGACTCACCTAGCCACACTGCAGGTGAACATACGGTGAATCATCCCTGAAACACCGCATGTCCCGAAGTTGGGAAAGTGTCCCCTTTCCTCCGTTCTCGTTCCTTTCAAAGCCTAGGAGTTCGCCTCTCATTTGTTCTCTTCTTTACAATCGGGAAAAGTTTTCCCTGTGTCCCAAGAAAGAATAAATGAAGAGCCTGGCCTGCCTCCCTTCCCAGTGTCCCAGATATTTATACAGTGTGCTGTCTAGTTTTTGGTGGTAAAACTTCCAGCTGGGAGTGAGTGAGCAATAGAAGGAAAAGGCATTCCTCCTCTCCTCCAACCCCCCACCCCAACACACACACACGCGCGCACACACATACACACACTGCCAGCTGATGGGGAAATCACTGACCGCTGTGTTGTGCCATTCAGGGAAGAGCAACAGCTATCTTTAGACTCTCTATTTACCAGAGAGGAAATTAGTTGATAGGCCTTTGGGAAAACAGAAAGCCTCCCTGAAGGCATATAAGAGAGGGGGGGATGAGGTGTGGTGGAGAGGCATGGTATCCCTGGAAGGAAAACAGTACGACAAGGTGCAGATATAAACCCTCTGTACTGTGGTGTGGCCTTGCCGTTTAGGGGATCCTTTGCCTTAGGTTCCCCTGTTGAACTGAACTAGCAAATCCGAGGGATCCCGGGTCAGAAAACCCAGGGATTTGATTTAGAATGGTTCCCAGAATACTTTTCTCTCGGGACCTACAAGATTTCAATGGGCAAGAAATAATAGATTTATGCTCGAGGATATGTCTTATATGAAATAAAAAGCAAAACAAAACAAAAACAAACAAACAAACAAACAAAAGCCCCCCAAAAAACCCAAGAGAGTCTCCTTCCTCTGAAACGACATAGGCTGTGGGCAGCATTTCAAAGTAATCACAGGGCACAATTGAACACATTGGGTTAGGCACACAAAATATGGTTAGTACAAACGTGCTTTCTTTTAAACTATATAGCTTGCCAAATTAATTCCTATAAGCAATGAAGAAAGACATTCAATTGTCTAATTATTGATTTGTCAAGGTCATGCCTCAAAACAAAGAAAATGGTGAAGGTTTAAACGTTGCAATAGGACTTTATGAAGAACCTACATTTGAAACGTTTTATTTCTGTTTCAACAGTACCTATCGTTCTTCTTATCAAATGAATAGATTTAGGATCCTCCTTTACAAACAGTGCCCTGTTTTCATGCTGGGATACAGGCGGTTCTGGATGTGTTTAGGATTTGAGAAGCAGGCACAACTATTTAGAGGTTTCTAGGAAGCAAATTATGCATCCTTCTTCACCCTGCCAATTATATATCTGCGGCGAATAGCAGAATGTATAGTTAGAGGTCATATGATGCTTGTGGTGTTTTTGATGCCCCAGTAACAATTTTACCTTGGGACCAAGATTTATACCTGACCTCAGTCTCACTGTTAACCATGAACCAGGACATCCAATTTAAACAATTGCTTTTTCAGGGAGGGGAAATGGCACGGTTGTTAATGAGGCAAGAATTCAAAAATAACTCTTTGGAGGTATTAGATTAAAAAGGTGTGATTTCTAAAGGATAATCTAAGGATAATAGTTTATTGAAAACAAACATACTCCAGACAAGAGAGAGAAAAAGGAAAACCAATTCTAAGTGTTTAGCTCCGTATATAAAAACCTGGTGTTAACGTCTATATGCATCTACACCCCCACTCACAACCACACTCTTATTTCCCCATCCTCTGACCCAGGGTCATGCTCCCAAGAATGGTCACCCTGTAATAAAGCTGGGAGGTGGTTTTACCCAATTCTGTGGTTGCACTGGTGACCATCTATTCCCACTCCACCTTATTAGACGGCACAGATCTATAAATCCCTGCCATGGCAGAAAGTTCTGCTGAATGGTGCTGAGCTAGAGGATATTTCCTGCAATTACCTAGAACTGACATCTTTTAAAACAGTGCCCTAGCCCTCACCAGTTGGTTGAGCAAACATGTGATGTGCCTGCCATCTCGGTGAACGCACAGAGTGTGCTGGTTCAGCAAAGCCACAGCGAGCACTTTTGTTTCCAGAGTCCACATTTCCTGACGCATCAGGCTTCTGGAGCTATGCCCTCACTCTTCCTAGATCCCACGAATTTATAACCACTGTTGGTATTGAGTGGAAATGGGGACACGGCATAAGAAACGCCCCCCCCCCCCACCCTGGCCAGGGGAAAAGCAAGTTAGAAAAAGAAACAGAAACAAACTGCCTGTCGATCTGATGATTCATTGCTGAAAGATCGAGTTGTGAGCAAAGAGATTTATTTGTTTTATAAAATAGTGAGCACCTGCTATGGTCTCTCCTCTGGAGTCCTTCACAGTCTAGTGGGGGGAGTTTAATGTGTTCACTGATTTTTTTTTTTTAATTTTTAAAGTTTATTTTGAGAGAGAGAGAGAGAGCACATGAGCAGGGGAGGGGCAGAGAGAGAGAGAGAGAGAGAGAAAGAGAGAGAGAAAATCCCTTACAGGTAACATACAATGCAATATTGGTTTCAGGAGTGGAAAGTCAGTGATTCATTATTTACATACAGCACCCAGTGCTCATCACAAGTGTACCCATCCCCTATCTAGCCCATCCCTCACCCAACAAACTCCGTCAACCCTCAGTTTGTTCTCTATTGTGAAGAGTCTCTTGTGGTTTGTGTCCCTCTCTCTTCTTTCTCCCCTCTCCCATAGGTTCATCTCTGTTGTTTCTTAAATTACACATATGAGTGAAACTGTATGATTGACTTTTTTTCTTTTTCTGATTGGCTTCTTTCTCTCAGCGTAATACATTCTAGCTCCACTCACGTCGCCGCAAATGGCAAGATTTCGTTCTTTTTGATGGCTGAGTATGAAACTGTATTTTTATATCTTTGGGTAAATACCTGGTAGTGCAATTGCTGGATTTCATGGTAATTCTATTTTTAGGTTTTAGGGTTTGTTTTTGTTTTGTTTTGTTTTCAGGAACCTCCATACTGTTCTCTAGAGCAGCTGCACCAATTTGCATTTCCACCAACAGTGCAAGAGGGTTCCCCTTTCTCCACATCCTCACCAACACATTGTTTCTTGTGTTGTTAATTTTAGCCATTCTGACGGATGTGAGGTGGTATCTCATTGTGGCTTTGATTTGTATTTCCCTGATGATGAGTGATGTTGAGCATCTTTTCATGTATCTGTTGGCCATCTGGATGTCTTCTTTGGAAAAAGTGTCTATTCATGTCTTCTGCCCATTTCTCAACTGGATTATTCATTTTTGGGGTGTTGAGTTTGATAAGTTCTCAAGATAAGATAAGATTTTGGATAATAACCATTTATCAGATACGTCATTTGCAAATATCTTCTCCCATTGATAAGTGACAAACTCTCCTAAGTGCTTTACATGAAGAAGTACAAAATACTTTGGGAATATAGATGCTAGAAGGATCCCCAGGTGAAAATATAACACACTATTTTTCAAAATTTCTGAGAAATTTAGCATATAAACCAACCAAAACTTTTATAAGTTATTTGGAAAGATAGAATAGTAGGGCAACTTAGATAATGGTTTTTTTTTTTCCAAATAACCTTTTTTATTTTGGAATGATTTTACATTTATGGAATAGTTGCAGAGAAAGTGCATGGAGTCCCCAGATGACAGTAGGTCTCTGATTCAGATAGTAATGACTTCAAGTCCCAGTTCTGCAATTTGTTATTGTATCCTTAGACACATTATTTAAACACCCATATACTTGGATATGGCTTCTTGAATTCTAAAATGGCACAAAAATACTTGCTTTAGAGGTCCATAGGAAAGAAAAATGATAGAATATGCATGAAGTGTTTTGTACGTGCTTGGGCCATTGATGTGCTTAATAAGCATTAGCACTTATAATTTATATGGATGATATATTTGTTTTAAGAAATTAACGCAAATCATACATTACAATAATTGTAAATGGCCAATGTTTAGCAATGATAATTTCAGCTCTTCAAAGTATAAGTTCCATTTCCTTCCTTATCTTTCTTCTTTCTTTAGGCAGCTGATGGAGCTCTTAGCTCTAACCTCCATCTAGGCTCATTCCACCCCAGCCAAATGGATCCACCGTCTTCTCGTCTCACATTGTCAACAAGCTCTTCCCACCTGAAGAAATGGAGGGAAGATGGAATGGGTACACCCATTTCTTAGTTCAGACTGCTATAACAAAAATACTGGGTGGCTCAACCAACAGTTCTGGAGATGAAAGTTCAAGATTAAAGTACCAACAGATCCAGTGACTGGGGAGAACTCACTTCCTGGTTTGCAGAAGGCTGTATTTTCATTGTCTCCTCAAACGACAGAGAGCGGAGAGAGGAAGCAAACTCTCTCCAGCCTCTTCTTATAAGAGCTCCAATCCCATCACGAGATGTCCACCCTCATGACCTAATTACCTTTCAAAGGCTCCTGTCTCCAAATACCATTACCTGGGGTGTTGGGGTTTCAATATGCGAATGTTGACAGTCCATAACACTCATCCAGGATAGGAGGTCGGAACATTCTGTTTTGGTCTGTTCAATGGAAGCTCACCGAGGATGGTCACAGTGCACCCTTTCAGGAACTCTGAGAATGGATATAGGACACTATTTTTGGGGGGGCTGGTGAATAATCAGCTTCCCAATGTCTCTCTGCTGAGCTGAGAAAAGAGGTATAAGGGCAGAGAAACCAGGGAGCCAGGCATCGTCTTCCCTTTTCTTCCATGTCTGTGAACTTGGAGGTGCTGAGGGCTGTTTCTCTACCTCACAAACACAGAGAACTCCCAGGATTCTCTGCAGGCCTCTCTGTAGTCTATTAGGGTCATGTACATTTCCCTTCACCATTGACTAACAGTCACTCCTACCATCTGATTTCCTTGGAAGAAAATAGTTTTATCTAGACAGTATTTGGGCTATGCTTTCAAAATCAGCTTTTTCAAGCTTCAAAATTTGGTAAACATTCAGGCATATTTGAGTTGTTTCCATATTTCTCTGTGCTACCAGAAGACATTTCTGATTGTCACTTAGCACCCCCTTAATTAAATCAAAGACAGCAGCTCAGGGCTGAGTGTTTGCTTTTCCTCCTACCTTTCCTTGCCCACATGAACTTGCATGTGTATCTGTGTGTGTGTGTGTGTGTGTGTGTGTCTGTCTGTCTCTCTCAAGAGAGAGGTAGTGATAATTTGTAAACATCAGATGTTAGGTCAATTTCAGTTGCTCTTTTCAATTCCTAACAAACTTAGCAGGGACGTTGGGAAATTACTGGTCATTGAAGTTTGAATGGAAAGCCCCAGGTCAAGGGTAACAACTTTTCTTCAGTTTAAAAGCTAATGTGGCCCTGAAGACAACTCTGAAATACATTTGAAAATTGTTCCCACCAATGTGTTTTGGAAAGAACTCAGGCTGCTTGGAATAGACAGCCTGTTAATACCATGCCATTCAGCAAAGATACATAGCAGAAGTTGCTACTGCAAACACACTTCCTGGTGCTTAGGTGCTTGTGCTTCAGATGTGCATTCTGATCAGATGGTGGCTGCGAGGACAGACATTGTCCAAGGACTTTCTATAAGACCTCACGCTTATGGAATACGTACCATCTTCTAGGCTCTCTCCTTCGCATTTCACACGTACTGTTTCATGCGACCCGAGTGGAAACACTGTGACTTGTGCACCATTATTATCTCCACTTCACAGCTGCAGAAACAGAGACACAGAAAGTTCCACGAGTTTGCTCACAGACACACAGGTGGGAAGAAGTGAGACCAGGACTTGAAGTAAGGCACACTGATTTTGGAGCTCCTGGCCATTGCATGAAGGTAGTTTGCCTTGCTTTGCTTTGGAGGCCATACTTCTTTAGAAGTAAACATTTAGCTGCAGGCTGGCAGCCTCACCGAATGACAGAAAGCAATTCGAGAGTCTTTGAAATCACCCGGCAGCTTTCAGACATTTCCTCTGTCACCCTCTTTCTGATAACGTCCCCACAATGACGTCACCGCTGGCAGGCGGTAACAGACCAAGAGCAGTGCCAGGACTGAGGGCTGGATTTTTCTACTCGGCCCTTGATCCCAGGGCTTCTAGACCTAGCATGTTCTCTCTGAGCTCCTGGGCCAACCGATGCTCACACTAATGCCACTGAAGAGCCAAAAAAAAAAAAAAAAAAAAAAAAAAAATATATATATATATATATATATACACACACACACACACACACACACACACACACAAAAACTCTTTTTACGTTACTACTGTGGTGGGGGAGGATGTCATTAGGCCTTCAGTGAAGTAATCATTGTTTCCAAAAACAGGGGGAAAAAGTCAGCTTCTTGCACCTCAAGTAAGTTCATTGGCAAGGAGGCTTCATGGTCTGAGGACAGCCTTGAAGACAAGTGGCTGTACTTCATGTATTTTCCATTAGGACTTCTCCAGATGCTTTTCGCAAGATTTCCTCTGACTCTTGGAAGGTGGACAGAGAAGGGGAGCAGGTAGAATACTGGGCACAAAAGTTCTTTTTTAATTTTTTTTTAACGTTTATTTATTTTTGAAGGAGAGAGAGTCAGAGCATGAGTGGGGGAGGAGCAGAGAGAGGCAGACACAGAATCCGAAGCAGGCTCCAGGCTCCGAGCCGTCAGCACAGAGCCCGACGTGGGGCTCGAACCCACAAACCGCGAGATCATGACCTGAGCCAAAGTCGGACGCTCAACCGACTGAGCCACCCAGGCGCCCTGTGCACAAAAGTTTTGACCTCTTTGAAGACAAGTATACAAAGGGTCGGTACCAAAGTAAAGAGTCCGACAATAAATTTCATATATTGAAAAACAAAACAAAACAAAAGTCAAGAGTCCGAAGGAGACATTTCCTCCAATCAGCTGGGAACCAGCTGTACGTCTGTCTCCAGGAGCTGACAGTCTATAAAACATTCTTATCCTGAGCAGGCCACATTTCAGAGAAATCTACCTTTGTCGAAGGTAACAGGAAGAGGCTGATTTTCTTCTGTACTTTATTTTTGACACCACTAAAGGCTGGATTCACTTTAAGTAGCCCCAAATGCCATGAACGTTCTGGTGGAGGATGGTGCAAATTGCCTAGCGGCCATAGAGAAACCTCCACTAACCAGATAATGTGAAGCGTTTCCAGCTAGATAATTAACATGTAATAATTTAGACTTGCTTGGCAGGGAGAAAATGCCAAGGAGGCCGACAGATTTGACCTTAAGTTTCAGCCATTTGGTTAACACGAATTCTCCGAGGTTTCATGTAATTTTCACATACTCTGAGGATGCCATTTCTATTCAGAGGGCAGCCGAGTAAATGATTAGCCAAAACAATTCTTTTTGACCAAATGACTCAAGTCTGCAATAAACAATCTGGCATTTTTTTTTTTTTTAAGTTAAGGGGATTTTTAAAAGCACAGCAACACTTTCCTCACTTTTATGAAACACTGCCCCATGTTTCCAGGCAGAAAAGCAAAAACTTTCAAAAGGTCATGTAATGTCATTTCAGCAATGCAGAAATAAGAAGAAAACCAACTAATAAGCAAAAAGGATATAACTGATAACGATCTTTGGCAACAGGTCTTAAAGGAGAAGATATAAATATGCACACGTATATATGTAGTGCTAAGAGGATTTCACCTTGAAACTTCACAGCTCTAATTCCATAATAAAGACCACTTGTTTGTCTCCGGCTAGATTAGCCTTTGAGCTGGGTTATACAGGAAATCAAATCCTGTTTCATCGCAGGAAGCATTGTCAATCTCCTCCCTGAGTACAAGTTTCAACAAATGGAGTAAGAGGCAAATAAAGCCTTTTCTTCATACCAGGCTGGAGCAGTGGGTGCACACAAACGCAAACTGGGATCCTGAAGTTCTCCCATGAGGCTCTGGGGAAGAATATATCCTCCCCTCCCCACAGGATCACGGCCTGTCCCACACCGGGGACATTGAATACTTCTGGCTTCTGCCAAGCAGTGCTCCTCAGCTGGGGATGTTATTCTTTCCAGGGGACTTTTGGAAATGTCTGGAGATATTTTTGGCTGTCATACTAGGAGCGAGCTGCAGTGGCACCAGATCAACAAAGCACATCAAAGTAGCATTACGAAGTCTCAAGAAATTAAGTTATCGTTGGAACCAGAGCCTACAAAAGCCAAGCCGGGCCCTGAGTGCTAAAATAAAAGATTTAAATAAGACTCAGAGTCCCTTAAGATAATAATCAAAATGTCTAAGATTACATGAAAATCACTGGCCACACCAAGAACCAGGAAAAGTACGACTTGAATGAAAAAAAGGCAATAAGCTGACACCAACGGAGAAACAGACATTGGAATTATCTGACAAAGATTTTAAGGAGTTATCATCAACATGCCTTAAAGAACAATTATGAATTCTCCTGAAACAAATGACAAATAAAAACCATTGACAAAGAAATAGAAGTTATTAAAAAGGACCAAGTTGACATTGTGGAACTGAAAAATACAATAACAGAAATAAAAAAGCAAACAAACACCTCACTGGGTGGGCTCAATAATAGGGTAGAGATAACAGAGGATCAAATCGATGAACTTGAGGACCAATTAATAGAATTTACTCAATACAAAAAACAGAAAGTGGACTGGAAAAATATAAACAGAGTCACAGGGAACTGTGGGGATAATAACAAAAATTCCAAAATTCGTATTACCGAAGTCCCAGAAGGAGAGTAGAAAACGAGTTGGGATGAACGAGTATTTAAAAAGAATAATGGCTGAAAATTTCTCAAATTTGGTGAAGGACATAAATCTACAGATTTAAGAAATTGAACAATTCTCCAAATCTGATAGGCCCAAAGAAATCCAGGCCACAACATATCATAATTCAATGCCTAAAAACTAAAGACAAGGTCATCAAAGCAACCAGAGAGAAACAACACATCAACGATAAGGAACACAAATTCAAATAAAAACACATTTCTCGGGGCGCCTGGGCGGCTCAGTTGGTTAAGCGTCTGACTTCAGCTCAGGTCATGATCTCACAGTTTGTGAGTTCGAGCCCCGCGTCGGGCTCTGTACTCACAGCTCAGAGCCTGGAGCCTGCTTCAGATTCTGTGTCTCCCTCTCTCTCTGCCCCATCCCCACTCACGCTCTGTCTCTCTCTGTCTTAAAAATAATTAAAACATTAAAAAAAAAAAATTCTCATCTGAAACCATGAAGGCCAGAGGAAGTTGTACATTTTTTTAAAAAATAGATTTCTTTTTCTCCTTTTTAAAAATGTTTTTGAAATGTTTATTTAATTTTGAGAAAGAGAGAGAGAGAGTGCATGCACGCACAACTGCGAGAGGGGCAGGGAGGGAGGGAGCCACAGAATCTGAAGCAGGCCCCAGGCTCTGAGCTGTCAGTGCAGAGCCTGACGTGGGGCTCGAACCCATAAACCATGAGATCATGGCCTAAGCCGAAGTCGGCTGCTTAACCGACTGAACGACCCAGGTGTCCCACACATTTTTGCGAGGATAAAAACAAAAAGTTGTCGATGGTAAATTCTACATCTTACAAAAGTCTTCAGGAATGAAAGGGGAATAAAGGCATTCTCAGATGAAGGAAAACTCAAGAATTTTGTGCTAGCGGTCTTGCCTTCATAAAACGGTGAAAGGAAATATAATTGAGCCTTGAAAACACCAGTTTGAACTGCCCAGGTTCACTTCTACGTAGAGTTTTTTTTTAAGAGTTGACAGCAGAAGCCACAAAATGTTAATTTACAGCTGGGCACCCGAGTCTCCACAGGACCAGATCAAAGGCGACTGGGGCAGAGGCCCTGTCTGCTGGCCCCTGAGACACAGGGAGGCTGACCAAGGCTGTCAGAAGCCCCTGGGGGCCCCTGGACCAGAGCTGCAGGTTTCCCTGTGCCAACAGGGTGGTTGGGTGAAGTGCTCGGGGCTGGCAGGAGGGAGGCTAGGCTGAGCAGGGGAATGGCACAGAGGGCAGGGACCACAGTAGGTAGGGAGCCTGAGCCCCTGATGTCTCTGCCCCGTGTTCTCCATACACTAGCTTGTGGAAGCTGCTCTGGGCAAGCTTGGAGCTTCAGGCCCCACCTGGGCTGGGCATGGACCCTTCCCCATGTGGTGCCCTGGCTCTGAGGCCTCCTTGGGCACTCACAAATGGCCACAGTTACAGGCTGATGGTATACTTGTAGGCAGAAGTGGCAACCGTACTATTCCTCTACGCTGCTCTTGCCAGCTTTGGGCCCAACCAACAGCTGATACGGCTGAGCTGGGGCCAACAGGAGAGGAACATCACCATGCTGGGGCCAGGCCCACCCTCACTGCTGTCTTTCGGTGGCCCAGCCTATCTATATGTGGACTGTTTTCAATAAGTATATGAACGGTACTATAAAAGTATTTTCTCGTCCTTATGATTTTCTTAGTGACATTTTTCCCTCTGGCCTGGCCTGCTTTATTGTAAGAGCACAATATATAACATATACATAATGCTTGTCAATTGGCAGTTATTGGTAAGGCTTCCAGTCAAGAGTAGGTTATTAGCAGTTACATTTCTAAAGAGTTGACAGCTGTATGCAGACAGCTGGGGACTGGCATTCCTCACCTCAGCATTGTTCAAGGGCCAATGGTAATTCAAACCGAAAGATGATGATAAAGGAGGGAAATTGGAAGCATTGGAAAGGATGAAAGAACAATGTAAAAAGCAAAAGTATGATACATACAGTAGACTAACTCTTGCCACGATCTCTGTAAATCACATTTAATGAGTACAACAAAAATTACAATACTATCTGATGTTCAAGACTATGATATTTAAAAGTGGGAGAAGTATAGGAACTAAATGGAAGCAAGGAGTCCACACGTCATTTGAAATGGCAAAATGTTAATAATAATAGACTCTAATAAGTCACATGTGTATATTGCCATACCCAGAGCAACCATTAAGAAAACTGTCCAAATAGATACACTCAAAACTGCTATAATTCAATCAAGATAGAATACTAAAAACATACACAATACACTGGAAGGAAAGGAGGAACAGAGGTGCAAAAAATAGAGGAAACAAGTCATAACAAGTAATTAGATGGTAGACAACTACCTTAAATGTAAATGGTCTAAATATGCCAATTAAAAAGCAGAGATTGACACAGTGAGTTTAAAATTAAAAAAAAAAGAAAACCACCCACAACCCATCTATGTTATTTACAAAAAATTCACTTTAGGGGCGCCTGGCTGGCTCTGTTGAAGGGGTGTGTGGCTCTTAATCTCAGGGTCATGAACTGGATGGAGCCCTGTGATGAGTGTAGAGATTATTTAAATACATAAAAACTTTAAAAAATTCACTTTAATTTCAACAAAATTGATAGATGGTTAGTAAAAGGATCAAAAAATATAACTACATAAACATTAACTTAAAAAAGAAGGAATGGCAATATTAATATCAGATAAGGTAGACCTTATATGAGCAAAGAAACTTATTAGAAACAAAGAAAGACATTGCATAATGATAATTCCTAATCACCAGGAAGACATAGCAATCCTAAGGATGTATGTCCCAAACAAGAGTATTAGATACCTAACGGCAAAATCTGATAGAACTGAAAAGAGTAATACACAAATCCATAATTATTGTTAGGGATGTCAACACCCCCTTTCAGCAAATCATATAATTATTAGATAGAAAATCAGCAAATCAAAGTGCAGGTTATGTATACGACTATATATGACTCATACGTATTTCTATACAGACCGCCAAAACAAGATAACCAGAGCTTAACTGCTGATCCTCTTCTGGTGAATTTCCCAGGAAAGCAGAAATTCACACGAGAAATTTCAAAAGATTGAAATTAGAGTGTGCCCAAAAGATTGAAACTAGAATGTGCCGATTGGTCACTATTGAATATGTTTCTTAAGTATGCCAATTCATTTAGAAGGCAAAAAATCTGTCGGCAGTATCTGAGTTCTCTTATGAAAAAACTTAAGTCTGATTAACATGGTGTTTGCAAAATACATGAAATCTGACGTGGAGTCTGAAAAAGGCATTTCTTTCTTTCTCTTTCTTTTTCTTTCTTTCTTCTTTCTTTCTTTCTTTCTTTCTCTTTCTTTCTTTTCTTCCCTCCTTCCTTCCTTTCTTTCTTTCTTTCCTTTTCTTTTTTTTTTAAGATTTTATTTATTTATTTATTTATTTATTTATTTAGAAGAGGTGGGGTAGGGGCAGAGAGAGAGGGAGAGAGGGAATCCTAAGCAGGTTCCATGCCCAGCACAGAGCCCAATGTGGGACTCAGTGTCACAACTGGGAGATCATGACCTGAGCCACCCAGGCACCCCTGAAAAAGGCATTTATGAGTAGATACTTTTTCTTTACTAACTTCATCAGACCTCACATAATCAAGTGATGCACAAATTCAAGCGAGAAAAATTCACCTGAAAATTCTAGAACTTGGGTACAGAACAAAGCAATTCAAAAGACAGTGAGAGCTCCCTGGCTCGATTAGGAGACATGTATTCTAGTCACTCCTCCCCTATTAATAGCTCTGTGATTTGGGGTAAGTGCCTTCACCTCTCTGAGCTTTAATTTTCTCATCTAAAAGATGAAAGAGGTTGAATTAACTGACCTCAAAAGGTTCTTTCCTGCCCTGAACTTTGAAAACAATGTGTCAATTTCACGCTTGTAAACAGGAAGCTGCTTTGGCCTCTGGATTGAAAATGCCTCTTCAAAACTGCCAACAGAGAACTTCTCTCCTTTGAGTGAGTTGGAGAAGATCACCACAGAACACTGCATTCCACTGTGAAAACAAACCTGGAGGCCAAAGCGTAAGGTGGGCCTGAAGGAGGTGTCCCAGTGCAACAGGCAGAGTAGAGTGGTGGGCCAGGAAAGTTCTACTAGACCAAAAAACAAACAACAAAAAAAGGATAAGACTCTTCTGCTTTTCAGAGTTGACGTTGGTAGCTGGAAACTCACACATGTTCTCACCCAAGAGACTTCAGAAGGGGTCTCCAATGAATGTTCTAGTTTTTAAAAAGCAGAGTAGTTGCAGTGAGCTCTAAGAAAACAAATGTGCCAGGATGGGGTATAAATAACCCAATGAGTAAAATGCTTCATTCTAACTCAGCTTTTAGCTGCATGTATAGCAAATGGACAAAGGCTCGTAGGGGAGCAAAATGCACTGAAAATAAGAGCCTGCTCCCCCTGCACCTTGGCTCCAACTGCACATCACACACATTTGTTAATTTATTTATTTCCAGAATCACTCTTTTTTTTACTGGGGAGAGTCCTTTAGAAGTCAATGAAGTGACACTGAGTCAGAGGCAGCAGGGTTCTAGGAAAACACAACCAGCTCTAGGTGATGAGGGTGGTAACAGTCAGGAGAACCACGGGTTCAAGACCCCCTAGGTAGATATTAAGAATATCACAATACTAGAATTGATCCTTGCAAACAAATATTCGTTAGCATCTGGAATTTGCTTACAACCACGAATAGATCTGAGGTCCCGGAGGTGTCCCAGACACCCCTGGAGGAGCTCACAGTTTGGTTGGCCCCATCAGGTAGGGTTCTGGCAGGAAACGGTCACCTTCTCAGATGGGAATTTAAGGATGGGACTATTTACTGAAGAGTGGGCGAAGTTAAGGGAGGTTGCAAGGCGTGTGGAGGCATATCAGCTTTCAAGGGAATGAGCCATCTCAAAATGGCTGGGTGCAAGTTGAGAGGCAAGTGGAATGCACACAAGGTCTACTGACCTTGCAGCTTAACACGACTGGGATTCGCTAGGATTTTGTTTGTTCAGCACTTGCAGGTGGAGGGGCCTCTCTCTTGTGCCGAAATGAAACCATACTTCTCAACCTTTTCACCATGACCTCGAGAATGCTGAGCTCTGCCAGCCTGATTTCCTTCTCACCGCTGTGCTACCTGTAACCAACCTGCCAATGCTGAAGAGCTCTAGTTGGCTCCATGGAATGAGTAAGTATATATCTGTGTGGGCTTGGGGCTTCCCTCCAGTGTCTTCAGAGGCCACCCTTGGCCAGTTACTCCTTTGGCTCAGTAAATGTCCTGGTTTTCGGAAGCAAGACAATCACCACCCTAGGTACCCCAAGTCCCATTTCACCTTCAAGGTAACTAACATCCCGTTGAGGCTGATGGCCAGCCAGCCCAAGGTCACACAGTAGACTCAAGCCCAGCTTGGGGCCCTGCTTTTCGTACCTCATCGTTTTATGACTGGCCTAGGAATGGGTTATAATCTCTCCCAGGCAAAGCCGTTATCCATGCTGGCGGCCAGAGCTACTGTGTTCAGTGAAATTGCTTTAATCTTTATCTTCTCCTACATAGCTTCTGGAGTTTTCCCATGATTCACTCAACACATTTATCTTGAACTCAATCTTCTGTATATTTAGAATGATGGAAAATATGCAGGATAATTTAGGTTCCATTAGTCGGCTATGTGTACCTCTGTTATAGTACTTATCACATCCTGCTATAATTTTTTTGTTTAGATATCTGTCTCTGCCACTTGACTGTGAGTTCCTCCAGAGCCCGGGATATACCTTAGTCATCTTAGTGTTCCAGCTCGTCCGTAGAACTAAGCAGCTGAACACTTTAGTGTATTTAGTATATTTCTTGAGTTTTTACTGTGTGTCCAGCACTATGCTGAGCTCTAAGAATCCCCAAACACCACCTCTGAACCCAGGGAGAGAACAGTTGATTAAAGAGATTCATTTCTAATTGCTATGGAGTAAATCTTTTGTTTCTCCAAAATTTTTGTGTTGAAATCTTAACCTCAAAGTGATGGTATTAGGAGGTGAGACGTTGGAGAGGTGATTAGACCCTTAGGGTGGAGCGCTCATGAATGGGATTATTGCCCTTACATAGGAGTCCCCAGAGGGATCCCTCACCCCTCCTCACATGCGGAGTTGTAGGAAGATGACTGTCTATGAACCTGGCAGCTCTCATCAGACACTACATCTGCTGGTGCCTTGACCTTGCACTTCCCAGACTCCAGAACTGAAGGAAATACATTTTTGTTGTTTATAAGCTACTCAGTCTACGTTTTTTTTTGTTGTTGTTGTTATAGCATCCTGAATGGACTAAGACGCTAATAATCATCATGGAATTTGCAGAGATGCACAGGGTATTAAAGAAAACTAGAGGGGAATATTTAATATGGCCTGTTTTTTTTTTAAGTATGAAATTTATTGTCACATTGGTTTCCATACAACACCCAGTGCTCATCCCAACAGGTGCCCTCCTCAATGCCCATCACCCACCCACCCTTCCCTCCCACCCCCGATCAACCCTCAGTTTGTTCTTAGTTTTTAAGAGTTTCTTTGGCTCCCTCCCTCTCTAACCTTTCTTTCTTTCTTTTTTTTTTTTTTTTCCTTCCCTTCCCCCATGGTCTTCTGGTAAGTTTCTCAGGCTCCACATCAGAGTGAAAACATATGGTATCTGTCTTTCTCTGTATGACTTATTTCACTTAGCATCACACTCTCCAGTTCCATCCAGGTTGCTACAAAAGGCCATAATATGGCCTGTTTGAGGAGATGTTCAGGGAAGGATTCCTAGAGAAGGAAAGTGCCGAGCTGCATTTTTTAGAGGATGGTATCCAGTCAAAGGCACTGGCACACGACATAGCCAGGTGTGGCTGGAGGAACATCAAATGTAAAACCAAAATGAGGCTGGAGAGAATACCAAGTTGGGGATAAGACTAGAATCAGGAAAACCAGGTAGAAGACGGTTGTCGTGGTCCTGGAAAGAGATTGGAAAGACTTGAACCGGGGCAGTTAGAGACAGAATGGAAAGAAGAGGACCGACTTTTGCTTGATTTAGAGATGAAGTTGTCAGGATCTGGGGAAAGAGGGAGACAGAGGAGACCAGGAAGACTCCCAGACGGACCCTGGGGCCATCCCCCCAAGACAGAGGATAAAGACAGAAAGTCAGGTTTGGGGCAAGACGGTGAGTTCGTTTAAGATATCTTGAGTTTGAGGTGCATCTGACTCATTCAGGAAATATGCAACATGTACTCAAAGATCTATTTGAAGCTTTGTGAGGATGGGGAGAGGGCTGGGAGTACATATATAAAATTTGTGGTCATAAACTGGAAAGTAGTGGCAAACACTGTGATTTGTGGTGGGCGGTGTCACCAGGGTGGGTATGTAAGGAGATGGCCAGAGGGCTGGAGCAGGTCCCTGGGAAACACCAACACATAAGGAAGAGCAAAGATAGAGGAGCTCACACAAAAGACTGGGTAGAACAGTCAGAGCATGTTGGGGGCATGGGGAGGGCAGCCCTGGTCATGTGTGGCTTCCTAGGGCCAGCTTCCCTGACCTCAGACCACTCCAGGTCTTGTGCTATTATCCTCCACAGAAGTTACCAGAATTATAAATTAACACCCAATTGTATTATTCTTTAATGTCCACACCCCCTACTAGAATAAAGATTCCATGAGGCCAGGGATTGGATCTCTCAATATTTCTCTCTCCCTCTCTCCCTCTCTCTCTCTCTCTCTCTCTCTCTCTCTCTCTCTCTCTCTCTCTCTCTCTCTTTCCCTAAGGAATCCACAGGACTTGGCAATTAGCAGTTGCTCAGTAAGCATTTGTGACATCAAAGACTGGTGTTCCAAACTCCCAGAGGGTAGAGAGTTTCAAAGAATGTTCTTTTTAGTAGTCAAGTTATCTGTTCAATTCAAAGTATAAAATATGCTTATTGTATATTTTTAGTACTTCCTATAAAAAAAATGCATGTTTCTGTCAGTTTTTTATTAAATTAGGAAACAATTCTCTGTTGCTTCGCCTGGATATGATGTGAGGTCTCAAGATACTTGGAAAATGGAGAAAGGCAGGCTAACAGCAGATTTAGTATGTATTAGTTTATAATATTCTGTAGCTAAACAGTAACACTCATTATTCCCCAGAGCTCTACCTGTTCTCAGAGCAGGAGACAGATGGCCAAAGTGCTTCATGAAAATGTATCTGGTTATTCAACCACAGGTACAAACTGTGATGTGAACATGGTCACAGGTAGAATTTCATTTTCACAACATTTTTATAAGAAATATGCTGAATTAAAAAATTATATATTTTCTATACACAAATCCTCATATATCATCTTATCCATTCATTAAAAAGCTGACGGTTGGATTCCAATGTCAAACATTGAGCAACTTACAAATTTAAATAATCGTATCAATATTTATGAAAGGCTTCATCGATGGGCATTGAGGTTAATGCAGGAAAGAAAAAAAATCCTGGTGTTAAAAGGTACCCCCAGGTTTGTGTATGCATCCCAGACATTTGCATGTTTCTCTTCCTCTCTTTTCTCACTTTTTCCCCAAATCCTTACACATCTGCAGATTTTTGCTTGATATTTTTGTGTAAGGGGATAAAACCCCTAAATCCATAACGGCAGGTACCGTGAAAACACCCCAGGAGACATAGCACAATAGCTTATATGTGCGCCAAGTTTCAAAACGGACCTGTCCTTTCCTGAGAGAACTTTCCCATGGGAGAGATAGAGAAATAAGAGGGGTTAGCGGGGAGTGGAGAAACGTTTGCAAAGGAAGTCATAGGTTCTGCAGAGCAAACATTGTCGCTTTGTGGTCAGGCTCTCTGGTTAGAGTGCAGACTGTAGCTCTGTCTCTTGCTACTTTTCGAGCATCCTTTTAGCAGCCTGGCTTCCATTTCCTCATCTGAGAATGGAGTTCCTAATAGTGAGGTTCATCGTGGTACTTACTTCATAGTGGTGTTTAGAGTGTTAACCGAGCTAAGGTGTGAAGCACTCAGAACAAGGCCTGTCACGGTAAGTATTGGCAAAGCATTAGCTGCTTTTGTAATTTGCCATTATTTTATTCATTTAATGTTTTGAGGATGAGAGAAAGCATGAGCAGGTGAGGGGCAGAGAGAGAAGGGGACGGGGGATCTGCAGCAGGCTCTGTGCTGACAGCAGTGAGCTGGGCGGGGGGCTCGAACTCATGAACTGCGAGATCACGATCCGAGCCGAGGGTGGACGCTCAACCGACCGAGGCACCCAGGCGCCCCTGTCATTTGCAATTTTAACCCAGGCCATGGATGGAGTTGTGTCTATAGTTTTATGTCACCATTTTTGCCAGATCACCCTCTCCCTTGGCAACACTTACGAGGAAGACCCTCCATTGCTGGCTCGGGTTTGCGCTCCCCACCCTGGGCCACCATCTACCATGCTTCTTGATGTCTGGGGCCTGATGACTCTTAGGAGGTGGGTCTGTTTTTCTTTTGCAGCCCACGTGCAGCCTATGGTTCTTTCTCCCAGTACTCGCAAGCCCTGATTAAATCATGCAACAGCATCAACTCCAGACTTACATACTGGCACTGGGAGCCCTTCCCTTGGGGATTTGCTGAGAACCCTCTGAGTCAGTTGCCCGGGGAAACAAGCTGGTGACGTCACAAGGTATGACACTTCTGGCGCTCTCTCAGGGTCCTCCTGTTGAACCTGAGCAGGGCCCGGTTCTGCTGCCCGGCCGGAGCACATGCTCGTCCTCTCGAAGGCAATGCAGAGACCCTCACTGTCTCCCAGCAATGTCTAAACTCAGGTATGGTGGGGTCATGACTACATATCTCTTCCTCACGCTATGCTTCTTCCCTCTCAGGGCTCAGAAATACCCATGCAAATAAATATCTGGGGGAGCCCTGGCTAACCTTTGATTCTCTTGGGCTTAGAAATAAAACTTAAAAAAAAAAAAAAAAAAAAGCCTTGGAGCCGTTCCCCGGAGAGCAAAGTTTGTTGCAGGTTTCATAGGGCCCTGGAGACCTCGGGAACAAGATTACAACATCCTTTCCCATTCTCCTTACCTCCCTCTCCCTCGGTGGCATAAACATGCCCGTAATGTCTCCCTTCTGGTACATCGACCTGATCCTCATCTAGCAAGACGTATTGTCCCAGCTTTCTTGTTCTGTCCAAATGAAAAGGAAAGAAAAGAGAATGTGGCCAGGACAGTATTTATTAGTTTATTGGCGTGGCACAATAAGGTCATTTAACCCCCACCCCAGCCAAACAGTGCAAAGGGCAGTTCTGGCCTTCCTCCCTGCCTAAGTATTTATGCAAATCTGAGGATTACTTGTTATCTAAAGGAAAGTATCTCAAAGCCAGGAATAATCCTGTCTCCCAAGTTTATCAGGGAGGGAGCCTATGAGAGAAGCAAAATTCAGCCCTGTTGGAACTCTCAATCCCTGAGGGGTGTATTTTACAGCTCTCTGGCCTGCCCTGGGACTCCAACTGTGACCCACAGGAGGAGAAGGACGCCGAGGAGAGCTCCCTGAGACATTCACGGCTCCGTGGTCAGAGCTAGCCATGAGGAGAACTTGCACATGCATTTACCACTTCCTTGTTTGGAGCTGGTATCTTTTTCTCAATTACTACATCTCGCAGCAAGGAGGGGACCAGCGGAAATCCAAAATCTTTCTAAATGGTGGACAGTGGAAATACTTGACCTTCCTAAATCTGGTAAGTCGGTATGACCATACCAGGAAGCGATCTGTTTGTCTAGAGTATCAGTGTTTTTGCACCTATCACCTCTGAATTTTATCGGATGCCAGATCCCATTCTTTGCCTTCCTTCTTCGGTGTCTGGAAACTTTGGCTTTTTCCTTGACAATTTGCTCTGAGAGACCCAATTCAGAAGGTACCTGTAGCTACGTGTTGGACTAGTTGCCCAGCGCTCTTTCGAAAAGGATCCTGTCATGGAGCTCTTCTCAGAGAGCCCAAATGGAAAGACTAAATGAATGGCTTCACCAGGGGACTGACTACAAACACAGGCAGGATTTTGAACTTTGCTTGGGGAAATCTGTGAGGGAAGGCAGAGTGGCGGATGTTGTGTGGTAAGCATAATTTCCAATGGGGGGAACGATGCCATTTCCCAGCACAGACTAACAGATTTATCTAAGAAAAGCAAACACGTTTTGCCATGTTCAGATCCCACTTCAATTTTTTATAGGCTCAGGCTCCATCTTAAAGGATAAATCACCCAACCAAATGGCAAATACACATTTTCAACCATTTACAAACCAATCCAATGACTTGATTCCTTCTCGTCTCTCTAGCCCAGCTGACCACATTCTGATGAATGAAGCGAAAATGAATGGGAGAAAAATCGATTAAAAACAATGTGTTGGAAATATGTAAAAATATTTTCAGACTTAAAAGCTAAAAATAGCACATCCTTTGGGGATGCTAATGGATGTTTGAGATTTTTAACTAAAATGTAGGGTGTGGTGAAAACCTCTGATTTCAGAGAGCGGGCAAAAATATTCCAATCCTTTGGAATCACGATCCTAAGCAGAGGTTATGCGTGGTCAGAACGCGTTACGCTGTCAGGGGAGGAAATTCAGAAGGTTCGAAGCAAAGACGCCTGGATGTTCTGCTTCCCCCTCTCTGGCCATTTGCTGGCTTTTGATTTTGGCCTGGAAGACCCAAGCCCCCGTAGCTCCAGTGTCCCTGGAAATTATCAAGATGACTGCTTGTTTGAGTCATAGGATTTTATGAAATAGACACACAAATGGAAAACAACAAAGAAATGCTTTTGTGAAGCTAGAATAATTCAGTAAAAACTTCTGCTCTGTGCATCCATTGGCTTTATCTTAGAAATGGTCAACTAAAAGACAAGGGTGTCTGTAGTCGGGGTGGATAGTGGAATCTAACCCAAGTTCCAGTATGGAACCTCACACTAAGCATGGCTGAGAACAGACTTATCACCTACTCCCACAAACCAGCTCCCTGACTTCTTCGTTTTCACTCAGTTCCATGCCCCAGAGCTGTCATATTTCCAAGTATGGAAAAAAGCCACTTATCTTGTCAAAGACACTATCATTTCCTAGTATTAATCCCCTTTCCGCTTCCCTGACTAATCAGCCACCAAATCCTATCTTTTTCCTGTTGTTAGGCTCCTTCCTTCTTCCCCAATCTTAATATCCCTCTTATTACAGGCTCTTATTAATTTGTACCTGGGTGACGAGATTATCGCTTCATTGCCCTCTCATTAGCAATTCATCTATCTACCGCTCAGATTCCAGATTAATCTTCCCAAAGCACTGTTTTTGGTTTAGTTTTATTATAAACATCATGAGCCTGCTTGAGAAATGTGGTCTGCTACTGAAGAAACCACAGTGGCTCCCTCCTACCTGATGGAACCAATTGCAAATTCCTGACGTGTGAGCTCACCTGCCTACCCAGCCTTCAGGCCCCCCTCTCCCCAGAAAAGCTGGTCTCTCCTCCAGGAAAGCCTGTGTCTTTTCCAACATTGGTCCCTACGCTTCTTGCCGTCACTGTTCTGCCTGTATTTACACCGTCCTTGAATGAAAGGCCTACCTGCCCCTCCACCATTTTGCTGTTTTCATAGACCCCTGATATCCCATGTTTTCCTTAAAATCTCTGCTGACCAACTCCAGCCCACATTTGTTTTTTTATTTCTGAGGTTTTTTTTAAACTCTTTTTAATGTTTGTTTTATCTATTTTGAGTGTGTGTGTGTGTGTGTGTGAGCAGGAGAGGGGCAGAGATAGAGGGAGAGAGAGAGAATCCCAAGCAGGCCCCGTGCCATCGGTGCAGAGCGTGATGTGGGGCTTGAACTCACGAACCATGAGGTTATGACCTGAGCCTAACTGAAGAGTCAGAAGCTTAACTGACTGAACCACCCAGGCTCCCCTTTCCCTGAGTTTTTATGACATCTCTCAGCCCCTGCTTATTTAGGTATAGTATGATTTTCTTGTTTCCACCCACATGTGAGTCTTAACATTCCAATAAAATCATAAATCCTCTAAACCAGGAGCTTTGTCTCCTGACATTCTGGTTCTACACTGGATTTGCTACAATGGCTGGCATGGTGTAACCCCCGTATAAAAACCGAGCGACTTGGAATGTTGACCACACTTGACCTTCAGTGTTTTCTGCCTCCCTGTACAATATTATCTCTTCTGACATCTTCTGGCCTTTGAATTGAGCAGAGAGGGGCTCACCTGCAGCTGTTTCCTTTCCGGGCTCTGTTAGGTGTCACTGAAAGTGTGGCTTGATGCAGAGTTTCTCAGTTGGCGACGATGGGTTGACTGTGGTTGGCTGTGTGTCAGCGGGTCGATTTAAAGAATAGATTTCACATATGTTACCCAAGGTGAGATACTGGGCCTGAACATTGCTCTGCTTTTGAGGCCTCATGGGCTGATGAAGGGTTGCGTCTCTTAATGATTAATTGGTGTTAACTAAGGATTAATTAGTGACTAGCTGACGGCTGTGTTTATAAAGTCATAGAAGTCTCGTAACCTGCTCTAACACTCTTCAGTTTATTTTATGTAAGCCTGTGGAAGTCAGTGCCCCAGCCTGCTCTCCAGGAAAATTACACCCCCTCCCTTGAAACAGCCTCAATTTTTACTTGGCTGAGTGTCAGTTATGCCTCCTTTCAAGAGCACAATCCACTTTGGTGCGGGTCAACATTCTGAGCGTCCCATTTCCTCTTGAAGCATCCCAGGGCGTTCAAAGGGAAGAGACACAGGCTTGGTGGTGGGGGTGGGGGACTGGGGTGGGATGGGTGTCACTGAGAGTTGGGCACCGTGACCTATTCCTGCCTGGTGCTTAAGAAGAGTAAAGGAAGGAGAGGGCAGTTGGGAGGTTTTGCCTAATGAGGGAGTCCACCCTCCCCAGGGAAGGGGCAGCCGATTCTCTGTGGGGAGGGAGAGGCTGTGTAGCCTGGTGGTTATAAGCATGAGCTCTAGGGTCATGAGTCTCTGGGATGGTACCTCAGCCTCCCCACCTCCAGGCTCCGTGACACTGGGCTAGGTATTTTTTTGTGTTTTGAGTTCCCAAAGCTGCCAAATAGAAAGAAAAGTAGTACATCATCACAGAGTGACCATGAGGGATGCGTGGCCTGGCATGCCAGAAGCACTCAGAATGCTGTATGCGCTGGATGATGAAAAGAGAAGGTAGGAGGGTGGGGATGAGCTTCTAGTCATCCCGTCTCTGAATAGAGGTCGTGCGGAGGGAAAGGCGGTTTAGTGGGACATCGGTCCCCTCACAACACCATGGTTGGTGGGTCCCAGCTCCAGGCAAGGGTCGCCCACCTGCCTCACTGCTCCGGTATCTCCCTCTGTGGGTGACACACTCCAGCTTCCCAGCCAAAGGATGGCCACCGCGGAGCCCCCGCTAGAGCTGTGCAGGTGCAGCCCTTGGGACCTGGGGTCGTCCTGGGAGTAGACTTTGCAGGCTCAAGCAGGGAGCATATGATGAATGGGGAAACCCTTGAAGCTGGAGTGGAGACAAGGCAGTGCTATGGACATCCTCATGGTCCCCATGTTGGCTCTGGCTTCCAGCGCCTGGGACCTCCACAAATTTTGTGTCCCCGCCTCTGTAGTCCACGCCATTTCCATCCAGGGACTGTCTCTGACCTCAAGGAATATAAGCTAGGAGGTGGGGGACGGAGGGGACTTTTAGCTTCGATTTAGCTTGTTGACTTTGAACGGCTTGCTGGGTTTTCCTCTTTTTAAAAGTAAGGTTCCTTCTGAAGCCCTGTTGGAGGTGGTGCCACATAACTGGGATCTCCAGGGGAGATTCTGGGTGGGGCCCTCCCCACTTCACCAACCGAGACATGACCTTTCCCTCCATTTGTCATAAAGTTGCCCAAGCCTCAGGCAGCTCCGACCTCATTCTCTTCAAGCTGTCACCATGACAAGAGCAACCTCATCACAGAGGTCCTCAGGGACGGTAAAGCAGGGCCAGCGGAAGAGAGATCCTTGAGGAGCCTCCATGGGTCCAAACTCCAAAGCAGCTCCCGAACACTGGGAAGACAGGGACCCGTTTATGCTCCGGCCCCCACTTCGATACTCGGGGCCAACCTTGGATTTCCATCATCAGGTCAATATATCAATCTGTGGAGCTCTGATGTGCAACAGAGTCAGAAATACACGGAACTGTCCTTTCCCAAAAATGCTTAAGGCCCCCGTTGTTAGCTCTCAGGCGGCTGAAAGGCGGAGAAGCGATGGCAGGAACCTGTCACCACCAGCACCCAAAACAGAATAGCTGTAGCTTACTGAGCAGCCATGACATTTTGGTAGGTTCTTTACACACAGTATAGATAGAGGACAGGTGGCCTGGGTGTGAGTGCTGGCTCTGTCGTTCACGGGCTGTGTGATCTTGTGTGGGTTACCTAACTTCCCTGAGCCTCAGTGTCCTCATAGGTAGTGGATACTGTGGTGTGGCCCCCAGGATCCCCCCCATCTCCCTAGCATCGAGGTACTTGTTCCCCCGTTCCCGGGAAGAGTGTTGGCTGGTGATGACTCACAGCTAGGGTCCTGTCCTAGGACTGCCCTTCAGCCGAAGGGAGCTGCTTAGACAAGACTTAGGGCCCTCCCTAGAGTTGCTGCATCCAGTGACTGGCTGATTTGTGGTGCGAAGGCCGGGCTCTGGGACCACACCGAAGAGTCAGCTCGGATCCAGAGTTCCTTTGGGGACCAGACGATTTCATGCCAATGCATTGCTTTTCCTCTTTTCCTGCCGCTCAGACCTGCTGTCCCCCCTCTTCCCTCCCGCTCACAGTTGTTCCGGGGGGTACCCCTCAATGAACACTCTGCAGGCAGATCTAAGCATCTGATCCTTCCCCAGGGAACCTGACCTACATAACACAAAAGAGTAAATGTACAGGAAAGATGCCTCCTCCTGCTTCTCCTCTCTTCTTCGTCCTAATAAAGACACATTAGCACAGGGCCTGCCCTGGCCTGTACTGTATCTAATACAGGTTGTGGCACCTCCACTCTGTGAACGTTGGTGGCATGAATAAATGACCAGAGCATGGGCCTAACTGGGAAGAGTTGAACCCTGGTCTCTCGGGCCCCCCATCCCACCTGTAGGGCCGTCTCCCCACCCCCATCCTGCTGTTTCTCGAAGCCAGTTATCATCCGCACACAACACTGGCTGAGCGTTCTTAGAATTCTTCTTCCAATCCCCCGCCAGTGTTCTTGGTTTCTTCTCTCGGTTTCCTCCACTTGTTGCCAGCTTATATTCTCCATTTCTCCTGTGTTTTCTATCTCATTCTCTTATCTCAGTGTTTTACTGAAGCTAACTGCACCCGAATGAGGCTTGAAACAGTATATTGCATATTCTGCAGCTAGATTTTAGCAAAGGTTTCTTCTACCTGCCCCCAAACGCCACTACTCTCATCACTGCAATTATAGAAAATACTCACCACAGTTAGTCCCCATTTGCTGTTTTATTCTGGAATAGTCTCCCACTGTAAACCTTGCCTCATTTGGAAGGCAAGACCTAAGAAAGGTCCAGCCTGTTCAAGTCAGGCACAGAGCTGGGCTGGGCGTTGGATGACGACTCATCCAATGAGAGCTGTAATGCCTTGTTCAGAAAAACTTGTGGAATCTCCCTCTCTGGAGTTATTTCTTACATAGAAGAAATTCTCATTTCCTGAGACAGTTGAAGACAGTTCTGGCTTAAAGGCAAAGAAATGAACTTAATGACTTAGAAAGGCTAAGTTTCCATAATTTCAAGATTTTTGTGAATCTTGCGAAGACACATGAATATAAAAACGAAATTTCCTTTAGCTATGGTTTCTTAAATTGCCCTAGTTATAAAAAATGTAATTCAGCCTTCCCAGGTGGTAAATTTGTTAGCTAGCAACAACAAAAAAAAAGTGGAAGCCAGCTAACAAACTTAGACCAGCAACATTTCAGAATAAAAGGCACAAAGACCAATGAGACTTAGAGCAGACCTGGTTGAAAAGATAAATCACAGGGCAGTAGCTCTCAGGCAAATGCTGGCCAAGAAGATACCATTAGCTGTGCCTTCCTGGTGGCCAAATAGTTGAGAAATGTAAATGACAGTGGGGCGCCTGGGTCGCTCAGTCGGCTGAGTGTCGGACTTGGGCTCAGGTCGTGATCTCGTGGTACGTGAGTTCGAGCCCCGCGTCGGGCTCTGTGCTGACAGCTCGGAGCCTGGAGCCGGCTTCCGATTCCGTGTCTCCCTCTCTCTCTGCCCCTCCCTCGCTTGCTCTCTGTGCCTCTCAAAAATAAACTTTAAAAAACATTAAAAAAAAAGAAAAGAAATGTAAATGACAGTAATTTTGTTGTAAGATTCTTAACAGGGCCCGTTGTTGCTACCTTGTTTTAATGCTCCCGTGTTGGTCTGCTCCGGCCACCATAACAAAGTATGACGGACGGGTGGCTTAGACAACAGAAATTTATTTTCTCACAGTTCCAGAGGCTAAAAGTCCAAGATGATTGTATCAGCAGTGTTGGTTTTTCCTGAGGCCCCTTCCTCAGCATGCTGACGTGCTCCCCGTGTCTCACTCGGTCATGCCTCACTCTGGCTGTTGTCTGTGTCCTAGAACTCCCCTTGTAAAGACACCATTGGGTGTCACCAGTCTTATTGGATCAGGACTCACCCTTACCGACCTTATTTTAGCTCACTTACTTCTGTAAAGCCACTTTCAGAGGCAGTGGGGGTTATAACTTCAATGTGAATTGGGGGGGGGGGGGCATCATTCAGTCCCCAATAACTACCACTGTCGCCCTTGACTGTTCTTGCTGTGCTTGTTTGATAACCATTTCACTGTATTGTCCTTAGGGACTGAGCAGACCCTTGTCCCATTGGGCGAGCTGATCGAGACCTGTTCTTGTGGCCCTCCAAGGAGCCTACCCATTGAATGAGCTTATGGCGCCTCCCTCTCCCTGCCCTCCAGCTCAGCTGTGTGGCTCCTCTCCGCCCTAGTTCTGGCTTACATATTTCTCTTGGCAACATCCTAGCGCCTCCCTCCCGAGATCCTTTGTGAGGGCTCCACAAATATTCCTTGTCGATACAGATGATGGCATGCCAATGCAAGATGAAGATCGGCGGGGACAAGGCTGCTCTACGCACCCAGCTGGCATCTTCACAGCGTGGCGTATATACGGGAGCTGGGGGATAGAGGTGGAGAAGCGATTGGCCAGCGTGCGGCACGGAGAAAAGTTTTATTGATGAAGGAGAAGCCAGGGAGCCTCTGAGTACTGTGTTCTTTTCCCCAGTCCAATTTCGACATTTTTGACTGGGAAAAGCAAGAGAGAGTTAGGACCAGCTTGACTCATGGGGACTCTAGAAAGCTCTTGCTAAGGAAAGCGGTCACATGGACCTCACGTGCTGGGCGGAGGCGGCCTCTCCCCAAAGAGAGAAACCCTGGCAGACTCTCCGAGCTCAGGACGTGATTAATTGCTATGTTGATAGAAGAGTGTGGGCCTCCTCGCCAGGGCCCGGGCCCCATGCCTGTCCTTCCTTACTAAAGCAGCTGCCTGCTGCGGCCTAAGCAGCTGGAAGTGAAACCAGGGGTGAGGTGAGGGCTGCTGGACGGGTGGGAGTGGGAAAGGGTGGAGGAGGCGACTTCCTCTAACATCCATGTACTCCAGATTCTACAGCCTGAGGGCTGAGTGTCAAAAGTAGATCACGAGTATTGGGTGGCCGCGGGTTTATGACATTTAACACTTGCTTCCCACCCCTCCCTGGAACCACCCTTCTGGCTCAAATCTTCCTCCTCCCTTCTGGGGCTCCTGTCTGTTCTGTCTTGTACCATCAGATCATTCTTTGATACTTTGCTGACCCTCTTGGCCCTGTGCCCTTTAGATGAAGGCATTGCCCCAGCATTTGCTTTCCATCTCTCTCTCCCTCTCTCTCTCTTTGTCCATTGCATCCTGCCTCTTTTGGGAAGGCCAGATCCAAATGTCCAAATGGAAGTTCCTCTAGGCAAGTGGTTCTCAACCTTATCTGTCCTAATTAGAAGCACTTGGGAGATTTTTTAAAAATCCTGATGCCTAAGCCACACCCCCAGAAAATTAGAATCTCTGAGGGAACGGGTGGCAAACAGGCATCAGTATTTTTCAAAGTCATTTTTCATTCTTCCACCTGGAGATAGCTTTCTTTCTTCTGACCTCTCACGGTGCTTTACCTGACCTGTTCTTAGAAACCTCTGTTTTTTAAAGTCTGACTCTTGTATGGAAACCAATCTGACAACAAATTTCATATTAAAAAAAATTAAATTAAATTAAAAATAAATAAAGTCTGACTCAAGAACCAGACTCTGGGTTTCAAATCCCCATGTATCCACCATGAGACTTTAGGCAAGTGTGTTCATGCCTCTATGCCTCAGTTTCCTCATCTGTAAAATGGGTCAGGAGAGAGCATAATAATAGGACTTACCTCATAAGGTTGTTACGAGAAATTAAAAGCCTAGATCAGTGCCGGGCACATAACATCAGTGAAAGTCGTCTATTAGCTTTGAGGAGTCAGTAGGATTTGTAAGTGATAAATTTATGTCTAACCCAGTGAGTGTCTCCAGAACTTCCTGGAGAGTTTGCTAACGAGTTCCTGGACCTCACTCCCAGAGATTCTGACTGCGTAGTCTGGGGTGGGGCTGAGGTCTGCATTTCTCATGAGTTTTGGGATAACACCAGTGCTGCTGGTCTGCGGACCCAGCTATGCATATTGCTGGCCTAATTCACCTCTGTATCCTCTCCCACCTGCTTCTTCACCCTAAAGACTGATAGGAGGCCAACTCTGCTAGAACTCTCCTCGAGTTCAGACCTCAGAGGTCATTCCCTGACGGCTGATTGATCCCTCCTGAGTACAATGCCCTGGGGTCCAGAACTTGCCTGACTCATACTCTCAGAGAGGAGTCCAGATGGCCCCCTTTGTACCAGCCCAGAACTTTTAAGGAGTAGGATGGGGTCTAACGCAAGCACAACTCAAAACCAACCCCAACTCTGTAGTGTGACCCATGAGGTCTTAAATCAAGAGCCGTGGGTTTGTGCGAAATGGTAAGAATGGGCAAAGTTTGCCCTTGGTTTGGTTTTACTTCTCTGAAGAAGGCTGTCCTTCTCTTATGTCTGGCCTCAGGGACCTCGTGGTATTTAGTGACACAGCAGAGCCCCTGGGTTGCTCTATCCCTGTGGATTTAAGTCACTGCCTTAGCCAGATTTTCTTTGTAAGGCCTTCGCGCACCCCCTTGCAATCAGAGAAGGACATCAACTTCTCCCTCAGATAAGCAAGATGCCATTTTGTGCTTCTCCCTCATAAGAGCACAGAGCTGCTTTGTGGTGCTCTTGACCCTGATTCTGGCTTCTTTAATGCGATTGTAGCGCTAGGCATTTAAACATTTTTTGGTTCCTTCTGGAAGAGGCCAGAATATGCCCACCATTGTGTCTGGCTCTTTGCCCTCATGTTGTTTATTTGGTTTTGCCCACCTCTGTGCAGCTAAGGTATCTATCTCATTACATTCTCCTCTTAAGCTGACTATTTTGTTTCCATTTTAGCTCAAGTCCATTACACTAAATACTGTACACATTATTATCCCCTAAACGACTTTACTCAATCAGTTTTAGCAAGCAAGGTCAGGGCCCACTGAGCTGGAAGACCAGCCCTTGAATTGGCTCTCAACCAAAACAGCCAACAGCACACCCCCCCCCCCCACCTCCTCAAATCAACATTGCTCCCAGAGGGACGGAGCTTTACATCGGTGAAGAATGTATTAATTAAAGCAAATGAAAATGCCCTCATTTGTTGTAATGAATTTAGCTCTTGCAGGCCATTTTCTACGGGGTCGCCTGCGTGGAAGATGTGCTGAAAAGAATTAAAGGGAAAAGAGACCTTAAGTTCGTGACCGCCTTCAGAGACCTGCTTTTTACCACGCTGGCTTTTCCAATATCCACAGTAAGTGACGAAGGTGTGTTAGTAATATAATACCCAGGTAGATTCGCAGGAACAACACACCCCCCCGGGCAGCGAGGCTGTTCAGGGCCCCTTATTGCAAACCAGAGCAACTGAGTTTGCATGAATGTCTTGCCTGAGGACTGTACCGTGTTGCCCACTGGCACCCGGAAATAGGGCTCATTACGGACTGGAGTTAACACTGCCTTCTTATCTTGGTGAACGTTCGATACAAGATCCTTGTTGATGTCTAATGGGGAAGTTTGAAGGATCTTTCTTCATCAAACGACAGCTAAGATAACCTTGGCTCCATGGGAGTACCGGGAATGCAGGGTGCTGGGGAGACAGATGACTCATTTTCCCTTTTATACATCTTGTTTCACTTGCTACAATGAGCATATGTTACTTCTGCAAGTGGAAACCATAAAAAAAAAAAAAGGGAGGGTATGAGAACTTCAGAGTTGGTACGTGGAAAAGACAATTGGGGAGAGAGTGAGATAGTCTGTCCAAAATATCTCATGTGGGGGGCACAGTGAGAGCCTCATTCATTTTGTTGAATGAATGGAACCTGGAAAGAAGTACAACATATGCCAGTGACAGTGAGCGTATCTGCTGATACGGTCCACGTTTCGATGACGTGGCTCCTGTTTCCATTCATCGGGCAGAATGGGAATGAACTGGGATCAAGCCCGTCGGCCGCCCAGCAGAATCTGTGCTTAGAAATGGCTGCCTATTTCCACCTATCCTTGTCCTGAATCCTCTAGCATTGAGCCTTCAAACTTAGATGGGTAAGGAAACTGTAAGACTCAAACCACCCCGTGTGGCTGCTCTCAGTATTTCTGATGAAAGCTTAGACAAAAGAGGTCATTGGTTAAAATAAAATGACTTGGGGCACCTGGGTGGCTCGGTCAGTTGGGTGTCTGACCTTGGCTCAGGTCATGATCTCACAGATCGTGAGTTTGAACCCCGGGCCGGGCTCTGTGCTGACAGCTCGGAGCCTGGAGCCTGCTTCGGATTCTGCGTCTCCCTCTCTCTCTTGGCCCCTCCCCACTCATGCTCTGTCTCGGTCTCTCAAATATAAACATTAAAAAAAAAAATTTTTTTAAATGAAAATAAAATAAAATGACTTAAGAGTCGGTGAATCCTGTTTATCTATATCCACCCTGTCTGCTACGATGACAAATAATTAATCCCCAACTCTCTGGAATCCCCAGAGTGGACCTAGCAATTCAACAGTGAGGAATTTTGTCTTCATTTTACATTTCTATAATGTGTCTGGAGGATATCTTTAAAACTGGTGTCTATTCTTATTTCGCCATGTTTCCTTGGTTAACTTAGAAAGCTCCGACTGACAAAAAAATTTAATGATGCTATTTTTGTGTTCTATTTTCCAGTTTGTATTTTTGTCGTTCTGGATCCTCTTTCTCTATGATCGAGAGCTCGTTTACCCGAAGGCCCTAGATGATATCTTTCCAGAATGGTTGAATCATGCAATGGTGAGTGAGGGGGAAATTCAGTGACTTTGGAAAGGCAACAGCCTCTGTACTAAGAACTCCACAGTGCCTTATTTATGTTTCCAAACTTCTCAGCCCCCAGCATCCTGTTCACTTCTCACTCTCCATCCCATCACTATTTATTTCAAGAGCACAGTAAGGATACAAAATGAACAAACATGGCTGCTGTAATTGGACCCACCGCGAGTGGAGGGGATGTTGAGGCAACCCTTTTTGCCAAGTTACTTCTGAAGTCATTGAAAAGACACCCAGCCATAAGGACAGGCAACCTCTTGGCGGCTGCAGTCCTGAAAGAGAGGTGACTTCAGCAAATGGCATGTAATGAAAACCTGATCTAAGAAAGAAGTCAAGCAACCTTTAAAAAAAAATCCACCCCAGCATCCAAGGAGCAGGTCACACAGCTTAGCTTTTTAGCTAATACTTGATAGGGCTATACATGGCAACTGAATTATCATTAACACATTTCTGTGGATATGTTCCCATTTCGTTTTTTATTCGCGTGTTTATTTTTGAGGGGCTGGATAGTAAACAGAACCTGTTCTGAGATATTCAGGTCACTGGTATCTGAACGCCAGTAACAGTGAGCTGGACAAGTGGTCCTGGCACACGGCTGTTTAGGTCTTGGATGAAAGGGGAGGTCTGAGTCATTGGCATTGCATGCATGCGCTAATCATTCAAAGTCCTAGCTCAGCTCTCAATATTTACGAAGGAGGCAACATCACATGAAAGCTCTTCAAGCTCACAAACTTTCTTCTGCTCCTAATCCTTACATTGTCTTAAAGCTCAGATGATTACCAATTTGGAAAAGCAACTCATTCCATTAACTCTGCCCCTCTGTGTGCCCTACCCCTGGAAAAATACATTCTTTCACCTTTACTATGTACTCAGTGAGATACTGATGATTAATTGACAAAGATACGCAAGTTCTGATCTAACTTCGAGTTCGGGACAAAAACTATACATTCAATGAGTCCCACCTCTCGGGGATCCCTCCACCACCTTCTTTTGGTGAGACCACTCCTCACCTTCCCAATTTCCCATCAGCATTAATCTCAGATACCCATGTAGGGAATATTTCTGCTTTTTAATGGCACGATACACTGTGCTAAGCTTGTTCCTCAAATATGAGTTCATTTAATTCACACAACCTTCTTTAGATGACAACTGTAATCCTGATTTTTTGCACAAAAAAAGAAAAAAAAAAGAAGAAGCTCAGAGAGGTTAAGTGATTTGTGTGGGGCTACCAAGCTCAAAAATGGGACAGCTGGATTTAAATCCAAGGCTAATTCACTGTTGCTTTTTAGTACAATAAGTGCAAAATTTGTGGCTCGATCGGGTTTCCTAATTCACCAGGCAATCAAAAAGATGTCACTCAGCTTGATTAACATAGCAAAGTGAGAATTCTCACTTAAAAAAAAAAAAAAAGTCCAGAATCCCCATCTGTATGCTCATAAGCCAAAATATGACTTAAGAAAATGAAGTGATTGGGGACAAGTGACTGAGCTAGATGTTATTAAAATATAAAGGCAGAGTCTAGGAAATATCTCTTATTTGGAGCCAAACACATATGTCAAACACCTTTTTCCTGGCTTTGTGAGTTCATGTAGGAGTTTTCCTACAACGATTACAGGCTTCCCTACCTCTCGCAGGCTCCATTTTCCACATAGAAGTCAAGTTGGACTTCTTCCAAATAGTTGTAATGGTGATGCCTGGCATTTGTGACCTTGCTAAGCAGCCATATGGATTTTTGATAATTTTGGAAGCAGATAGTTGGATAATGTGCATCATATCCACAAACTAATTAGCAAGGCAGATATTGTACAACAGAGGTCTTAAGATATTTTTGTGCTTTCACAATCTAGGGGTTTCTGTTGACCCTTCTATGTGGCCTCTGGTCAATTAAGTAACTTGAATCCCTTAGAGAGAAAGGACTAGAGTCAACAGAGGAGTGACACAGGTGACAAAGAGAGGAGAGGGGGAGGCAAGCTGTCTTGGGTCAGACACAGACTCTCCTGTGTTTCTGTTCGTTTAATTGGAGAAACTCCCAACAGAGCCTTGATGGAAAAATGTCGGCATCACAGAACCAACAGTGGGTGTCCCTGATGTGGTCACCTTCAAAGTGTCATGCTTCCTTTTGTTCTGCTCCAAATCCAGTGTCTTCAAGACTGCATCTCATCCCTCTTTCCCAGATTGTGTCCCTTACTGTCTCTAGTTTCTGTCCTAATTATTAAATTCTCCTAGTCTATTGCCTTGAGGAATGCTCTCTACTAATTTCTTAAATACCAGTAGGAATGAATATGAAAATGGCTATCACTGGGTCAACTTGTTGACTCTTTCTAAATTCTAACAGTGTCCTTCCATGACAATCCAGAGGAGTGAATACCTGGAAACCACCACTGTGGCAGCCAGGGTGATAATGAGAGGTTAGGCTAGACATTTGGTACCAGTCGTCTCCATATGGGGCCGGCCTTGTTCTGAAGGGAATCACCCCCTTTTCTCTTCCACAAGATAAGGATTATTGTTGTCCATAGCCAGTCACAAGCTTTCCTTAAAGATTCTCTCATTGCACAACAGTCCTCATGTTTGTGATTCTAGCCTTAGCCCTGAAATATTTCCCCTGTTGCCATTTGTGATGTTGCCCTGGGCTTTATGAGTAGTATTTGTCATATTAAGAAATACCACTCTCTCCTTTGACACAGTGTGGTTATAAAACCTTCATGATTCATCAGGTCTTTGGAACCCTACCAGCCTGACCCCTTCTAGTTCCTTGGAGGCGTATCATTGAAGAAGAGTCATTCAGAGTTGACTGTCATCTCTCATGGACATTTTCGTACCCTTGATTTTAGTCAAACCAAATAGTGACATGAGATATTTGCATTCACTGTTGCCAGGCTGCCATTCGCTGGTGCCCTAGGAACTCAAGTAGATCAACCTGACTCACTGCTGAGTGGTTCTCCAGTCTTCATGAAAGAAAGGGAAGATCAGCAAAGTATTCCTCCAGGTTTCACCGGGGAAAACACTACCTCCCTGGGTCTTATCTAAATGACTACTAAAGATAGAACCAGAGCAGACAGATTTAAATAGCAGGAAGATGACTCAGTAACTGAGGAAACCATCAGATCCTAACCTGAAGAGAGCTAGGGAACTTATTTCTCTGGAAACCAACCTACATTGTTCAGGTTGCCCCTAAGGAGAGTTGAAATAGATCAGAGAACCCCCCTCAGAGCCCCTCTACATTTGAAAATAGTACCCAGTTATTGAGAACGCATGTGCAAGCACTTTTATGAAATATCAAGGATGGCATCGATATGTGATGGTCATAGAAAACTCTCAATCCATGGTCACAGAATTTTAGAACAGAGAAGCTTTCGTTCGTGTTAACAGAGGTTTCAAAATCATCTGCTCTTAAGAGACAGGCCTTACCTTGGCTCTTTAAATTGGAGCAGGTGCCAGATATGGCTTCTTAGTTATTAAATGCCTTGCCATTTATTCATTTGAAAAAAATAATTAAGTACCAACTATGTGTGTAGCATCACGATCAATGTTTGACAAGGGTTTTGATTTCAAGCACCCTTAAATCTGATTGAGGCTAGTATATACACACAGAGGTGAAATAATAAAATAACACTTAATACGAACGTAAGACATTGACATATGAGGCATCATACAGAAGTCAGTCATTATTACCAAATGAATGACGTAGACAGGAGGGCTTCTGTGTCCCCTGTGTCCTGGCCTGGCTGTGACCGACACATGATTCATGTCTAGAAGACCAGTGGGCCCTCTCTGGGGATGTGCTGGGGAGTCAAAATGTCGTGACAGTGAAACTCTAAACCTTCCAGTTTCTTCCTCCCTCATAGCATGCAAGACGCTGTCTCACACAAATTCAGACCCAATCTCAGATTTTTCTCTCCCACCCATAAACCTGGTGTGAAATAGTTGGGCTGCCGAGTAGGTGAGTTCTGATGAGTAAAGAAGGTCAGCTGTGGACCTATCAGTACCAAATAGCCACACTTTGTTGTCAAAAATTACCAACCCATCCTCCATACCTTCCTGATTCCTCATCCCAGCCCTGCCTCTGAGCAGAGGAGACCCACAATCTAGATATCTATGGATAGTTCAGTGGTTTTCAGCCTTTCGGGAATAGACCTTTTTGTGAATTGGGATGTCTCTGAGTCTATAAATTCCATTTATGGGACTCAAGTTAACCTTTCCTGGCATAACTGAGCATATGCCTGGAAAGAGGACCCCTAGATGATTTTGATGCTCAGTTCAAATCGAAAAGACAGAATCAAGAATTATGCATTAATTTTTTTTCATTTAAATGTTTGAATGTTTATTTATTTTTGAGAGAGAAACAGAGTATAAGCAGGGGAAGGGCCGAGAGAGGGAGGGAGACACAGGATCCGAAGCAGGCTCCAGGCTCTGAGCTGTCAGCACAGAGCCCGACGCGGGGCTCGAACTCACACACCACGAGATCATGACCTGAGCCAAAGTCTAATGCTTAACCAACTGAGCCACCCAGGTTCCCCAAGGATTATTTATTAAAAAAAAAAAAAAGCCATTATGATATACTTAGATCTGTTTTCATCTTTATGGGGTGAAATGTGAGATATGTGTCCTAACTGCAAAAAGCCTAAACTATAGATACTATATATATATGTATACCGTACACATATATATTCCCACTCAGCCTTTTAACTTACTAAATGCAGAGGCTGTGTTTTGTAGCATCTTTGGGAGGATATTTGTGACAGTAAAAAAATACAAAAACAACCCCCACCCCAGTATTATTAACCAGAACGTCCACATCTGAAAGGAAAGAGGGACCTGGTCAAGTTCTCATGGGATACTCCACCTCCCATCCACCTCTGCGTCCCCATGATGTAAGACATCAGCCAGAGTATGTCCTGTTGGTAGAGTGCCCCAGCCCATGTCACTCTTAGGGTGGTAAGTGAGATCTGTTGGAGGATATTTGAATCACAGTCCAAAGTCACTGGAAGCCATGCAGCTCTCCTACAGTGAGATAGCTGGAAATAAACTTTTCTCAAAAATACCTTTGTAAACCGTACCTTGATGGACACCGTTTTTATCAAATGTTATCCCACTATAGGGCGCCTCCTTTATATTATATCTACATATTTTTATATAATATATAACCATATATATTTTTTTCTAGCTAATGTATGTAATAATAAGCAAGACCTTTAACTTTAGCATAAGGCAGTGCTAACAAGCATTTATAGAGTAGCTTCTATGTACCAGGCCCTCTTCTAGGCACTAAAGATGTGAAAACAAACAAACCAAAGAAATCTGTCCTTGTGGAGAATATATATAATCTTAGTGGGGGAGAGAAGCAATAAATGAATAAATAGTGAATGATGTCAAGGAGTGAAAGTATTAAAATGAAAAGTAAAGCAGGGTGAAGGGACAAAGGAGTGTGTGTGTGTGTGTGTAAAACTAGTAGGTTTATAGGGTGTAGGCCAATCAGAGTGGTCAGGGATGCCTCTGTGGTGAGCTGATATTTTCAGAGAAATTTGGATAAAGTGAGGAAGGCGGCCACGGGAAATTTTGGCAAAAGGGCTCAGGCAGACAGTAGAGCAAGTACTTGGGGCTCCATCTCACAAACACGAGATCATGACCTGAGCTGAAATCGAGAGTCAGACGCTTAACTGACTGAGCCACCCAGATGCACCAAGAGAGATAAGGCTTTTAACCTAAGGCATGGGGAAAGGGTATGGATGGAGATCCTAGGGACAGTGCCAGGGTTGAGGAGGACATGTTCTGTTTGGACATGTTTGAGATGCCTGTTAGATGGCAAAATCGAGGCGCAGAACAGCAGGTTGCCATTTGAGCATTGGGGAGATTTTCGGACTGGTGCTATAAATTTGGTTGTCTACATCATAATGATTCTTTTTAAAGTTAATTAAGATCACATAAGGGGTAAGTACAGCTCATGAAGATACTCCAGGACTAAGCCTTAGAACATTCCATTTTCTGTGCCTGGGAGAAAAAGCAGAGTTTTACAAAGGAGATTGTGAAGGGGCTGCCCATGAGTTAGGAGGAAACCCAATGCCTTTAGGTCTCCCAGAAGTCAAGTACACAAATGTTTCAAGAAAGAGGAAGTATTGCATGTCAGAAGCTTCCGAGAGGTCAAGTATGATGATATTGTAAGATGACCTGAGTTAGAATCTTCCATTGGCTTTGGCAATACTAAACTCTCCAGTGACTTGCACAAGAGCAATTTGATGGAGTGATAAGGGGAGGTAGAGCCTTGGTAATGCTACATGCATTAGTTTCCTGTTGCTACTTAACAAAGTAATGGAAACTTAATGACTTAGGACAACATAAATCTGTCAGCTTAGAGTTCTGGAGGTCAGAAGATCAAAATGCGTCTTGTGGGGTGAGGTCAAGACATCGGTACAGCTGCATTCCTTCTGGAGACTCCACAGGAAAATCGGTTTCCTTGCCTTTTCCACCTACAATCTGCTTACATTCCTTGGTTCGTGGCCTCTTCCTCCTTCTTCAAATCTGTTGTACCATTACATTCTAAAATCTTCTCTGGAGATTTTCTATTCTGGACTAGGTTCACGTCAGAACGAAAACATGACTGCCCAAAAAGATCAGAAAATGGTATTGGGACATGATTCATCCTGGGACTTTAGGGAGGGTAGGGACACACTAGTTAAGTCCTTGAATGGATGGTGTGCCACTGAAGAGATCATTTTCCAGAGCATTGTTCCAAAGCTCCTGAACCAAGAATGAAAATGTGGTCAATGGCCACACCCTGATATTTCCGTGGATATTTTTTCCAGGTTTAATCACTACAGTGTTATTTATGGGTTGTCCTCTTGTTTAAAACCATTTCTGGCTATTACTTTATTCGCACTATTCCTTTCCTAATCTAAGGCGGGTTAGACTCTCCAACAGACATTCACCTGGGAAACAGGTTGAGTGAATGCTTCAGGCTCAGCAGTGAAATGAGAAGCTAATCTGGGATTAGGGAGCAGAATTCACTGAGTAAGGACAATAAAGCCATCTTGCCCCTCAGGAAGTCTTCAGGTGAACAGCAGATTTTGATAATGAGCTGCCAAAGGAGTACCAATCCACTCACAGTTTTATATAACTACAACCAAGCGATCACAGTGCGTGCTTTTCTTTGATGTTCATTTACTTTTGAGAGAGACAGAGTGTGAGTGGGGGAGGGGCCAAGAGGGAGGGAGCCACAGAATCCAAAGCAGGTTCCAGGCTCTGAGCTGTCAGCACAGAGCCCCATGCAGGGCTTAAACTCACAAACTACGAGATCATGACCTGAGCTGAAGTCAGATGCTGAATCGACTGAGCCACCCAGGCGCCCCATGCTTTCTTCATCTCCTGAGAGCAGGGAGCGACCGGAGTGGTGAAAGTTTATCTTTATTTTTCTTTTTTTAAATCCCACTTTGGAGAACTTCCCAGGTGTGCTGAAGAGTGGCTCTCTTTTACGATTCCACGATCTAGTATTTCTTCGTATTTCTAAACAGAATACCCGTTAGGAAATACATCCCAGTTTCAAAATGAAGGTCCAAGACTTTTATTTTATTTTTTTAATATCCAAACGATATACATGTCTTCTAAGTAGTTACTAGGAATTTGAATAATTAAAATCATTTGGTGCCCTTGAGGCTGTGCTGCTAAGTCTGCCCTCCCATGTGATGTAATTAATCCCTACTTCCATGGCAACCGTGTGTAACACTACCAACAAGAAGAATGACTTTGTGTTGAAGAATAACCAGGACGGAGAAACTCATAACGGGAGGTCCTAAACCCCTCTGAAATACCAACAGAAAGAAAAAAAAAAAAAAAAAGCTAAGTGGGTAGGAAAGAGCTACTAACATCCCGTGATCTCGTGATCTCAGAACAGAAGTGAAAATGCCCAAGAGCAGCAGGGTGGGCGGGTGGGAGAGCCTTCTCCTCTGCCAGATTCCAATGAACATCACCTGCCTGATTACAGAGGCAGCACAAAGTCCCCCCATGCCTGTGGCTGCTTGGGAAACCCACTGGAAGCCACTCAGACAGTTGTGGAGCCCGGTCCTCTCCTGGAGCAGGGAGCCACTGCGGGACTTTCAACCAGCCCCCAGCCCCCTTCCCTGGTCTCTGCATCCTCTCTGCCTGTAGAGCAGTCACCTGTGCCCCGCTGGAAATTTCGAGCTTTTCTGAGTCCACCACCTCTCTCTCACCTCCAGGTGCTCGCGTTACCGAGCAGGAGAACATTTCTGCAGGACACTGTCTGCTCTCCTGGATGGTGTCTCCACTTACCCACACGCTGCACGCCCATGGCATGGATTCCTGGCTCTGAGACGCTTCTCTGTCTTGAGTTTTGAATTCCCCGCCCTGCCCTTCCTCTCCCTCTCACGATCTAATGGGCACATTCGTGTATACAGGCGCTTGCTTTGCCGGCTGGGTCCTAAATCTCGCCCACTCTGGCGCCCTAGCAGCGACGGTACTTTCTTACGAGCTGCCCCCTGTCTCACCTGCAGGTACTCATGAGATTCATCCATTTTCTCGAAGGTTTCACAGAAGTGAGCACATGGGGGCAAGAGAGAGCTCTTTCTCCAGGGAGGTCCTGCACGCTGAGCCGGGAGGCCTGGGGGGGCCACTGGGCTCCGGGAATGGGAGTAAAAGCTTTGCTCAAAGTGGGCATCCTGCTTTGATGCTCAGTGACTCTACACGCATGCGGGGCGTATACTTACAGCCCTCTGGTTTGTTTCAAAAAAATTTTTTTAACATTCATTTTTGGAGAGACAGAGTGAGACACAGAGTATGAGCGATAGAGGGGCAGAAAGAGAGGGAGACACAGAATCCCAAGCAGGCTCCAGGCTCTGAGCCATCAGCACAGAGCCCCACGTGGGTTTCGAACTCACGAACTGTGAGATCATGACCTGAGCCGAATTCGGACACTTAACCCACTGAGCCACCCAGGCGCCCCCCCTTGTTCGTTTTTATAGATAAAATCCTTGTCCTAGTCCCGTGCTTTTGAGGGAGGGATGAATTAAGGAGCCTAAATAAGAGCAGAGCATTTTTTTTTAATTTATTTTTTAATCTTTATTTATTTTTGAGACAGAGACAGAGCACGAGCAGGGGAGGAGCAGAGAGAGAGGGAGACACAGACTCTGAAGCAGGTTCCAGGTTCTGAGCTGTCAGCATAGAGCCCGACGCGGGGCTCGAACCCACGAAAGCGAGTTCACGACCCGAGCCAAAGTCGGACACTTAGGCGCCCCAAGAGCAGGACATTTTTGCGCTTTTGCTGGGCGTCCAGATCGTGTCTGCCGTGTGCTGTGTGTATGGGGCCAGATGACGTATGATACAGACGTAGCCCCTGTCTTCATGGAGTGTATAGTCTAGAGAAGGGACAGATATTAAACAGTCTCCTAAAGTAATGGGTAAGGACAAACTTTATGTATTCTATGAGAAAGACCCACAGCACAATGTGGGTTTGTGGCTCAGAAAAAAGGCCTCTGTGAGGATGAGTGGCCGGTAGCCGGGAGGGAGCAGGGGGTAAAAAAGGAGTTCAGGCAGAGGTAAGTGCACATGAAGCCCCCAGGGTGGGAAGGAGCTCGGTGCACAGAGGAAGGGAGAGCAAGGGAGAGGTGCCGACCAGGTCGGAGAGCAGCTGGTGGGGTTGTCGGGGCCAGAGGATGAAGCCCCGTGGACACCAGGCTGAGGACTGTGCATCCTGTTTTTCTTGCCATGGGAAGGCTCTGCGGAATCATTGCCGGGGGCGTGACATGATCCGCTCTGTGTCAGGAGAGGCCCACCCCGGCTGCCATCTACAGAACACTATGCAGGTGACAGGACCACTGAGGACGCCTTTGCAGGCATCCAGGTGTGGGTCGTGGTGCCGGGGCCCTCGAACCAGGTGTGGAGATGAGCAGAGACTGAGGGACTTCGGGAGTGTTCGGGCGGTAGAATTAACAAACTTGCTGATGGCTTAAAGCGTAAGGCAAAAGAACGAAGCCAAGATTACTCCCCTGAGACTTAGCTTGAGACACTGGGGGTGACTTTGCATAGAGGGGGAAGACTGGAGAGGGGAAGACCTGGTAACTTGGCGGGCTTTCTTTCCCTTTTCTGGGGCTGTGGGCTTTTTTGTATTCTGCTTAGCGCACAGCGGACCTAATGGCCCTTCCAAATTTGAAGCTGTAATTGGGCCCATGCATCCAAATGCATGCAGGCTTGGAGGCTGCCATAAAGCAGCTTTGGGGGGACCATTTGCAGTCATGACCAGGAATGTCTACAATTACCAGAGCGCCTACATGGATCGTTTCGTACTCGATTTGCCTATGCCTCGGTGTCCCAACACAGATCCTAGGTCTGGGAGGCTCTCCAAGTCCCTGAAAGGTCTCTGGTCCTGCAGTTATGAGCCACTGCTTACCTTCAAGGTCTCTTCCTCTGTGAGTACATCAGAATTAGAAATAAGGCGTTCTGGAGGGATAGCATTTAAAAAAAAAAAAAATTGCTTTCGGTCATTATTATTATTGTCGTAATTTCTTTCTAAATAAAAACCAAGGAGCAGATGATAGACCTGATTCCAGGCCTTCCCCTCGGTGCTGTGGAAACAGCAGGGAGTAGTCTTAGATGGCCTTAAGGGGTAGCTAGTATTTACAAAAACAAACAAACAAACAAAACACACCCAAGCTGGAAATCCGCATTTTGAAAAATTGTGAAAACTACACAGTTAAAGGTACTAGCTCTTGGAGCACCTGGGTGGCTCAGTCAGTTGAGTGTCTGACTCGTGATTTCAGTTCAGGTCATGGTCCCAAGGTGGTGGGATTGAGCCCTGCATAGGGCTCCATGCTGAACGTGTAGCCTGCTTGGGATTGGGATTCTCTCTCTCTCTCTCTCTCTCTCTCAGAAAAAAAAAAAAAATGAAAGTTCTGGCTCTAACTATGATTCGTTGAATGTATTTTCCTTTTTTTTTTCTTTTAATCCTTTTTGAATGTTTATTTATCTTTGAGAGAGAGAGACAGAGCCCAAGCTGGGGATGGCCAGAGAGAGAGAGAGGGAGGCACAGAGTCCAAAGCAGGCTCCAGGCTCTGGGCTGTCAGCACAGAGCCCGATGCGGGACTCGAACCCACCAGCTATGAGATCGTGACCTGAGCCGAAGTCGGACACTTAACCGACTGAGCCATCTAGGCGCCTCTGAGCACATTTTCCTTTTAATCAGACTGTTTTTCTTACTTATCACAAATGCCTCTCTCACTTATCAAGACGGAGAGTATCAGAAAACATAGCGTCTTCTTATTCCACTGATTTCTACCCACGAAAGTCTGCCTTGATTAAACCTGGGAGTGAGGAGTGGACAGCTGGTCCGAGCCCTGTGACTCTGTAAAACACATACGTATATAAGGAGCTAGAGTTATCAACATTTGGGTAGAACTTAGACTTTTGAAAGCTTTTGTTCATGTTTCTGTGAAATTTGTCCACCCATTCTCATTGTTAAAGTCTACCTTTCTGCCAATTGTCTAAGGCTTTTTGTAACTTATGGACACCCTGCTTTTCGTATGATTGGAGAGAGAATGTCTTCTCTCACTTGTGGGGGTTTGCGTATTTGTACCTGCCTTTCTTGTTGTGAATATACTTGTAGTCTTTAAGCGTTTACTGAAAACTAAAAATGCCCTGGATGCCCTTACAAAGACCCTCCATTAACACAAAAATCTGCATCTCTCTGCTCAGAGAATCAGCTGTCTAATTATGAATGTTTAAAACCAGAATTAGGGGTGCCTGGGTGGCTCAGTGGGTTAAGCATCTGACTCAGGTCATGATCGAATAAGAACCCCCTATTGGATTCCAAGCAATGGACCTGCTTGTGATTCTCTCTCCCCGTCTATCACTCTTGCATGCTCTTGCTCTCTCTCTCTCTCTCAAAAAAAAAAAAAAAAAAAACAACACAAAACAAAACAGGATGAAAGCCTGATGTTAGATAAGGGGCAAAAGGGTAGGGCCACGGCTTGAAAATGCTACTTTTTGCGATTGTCTTAGTTAGGACGTGTGACTCTCATAGACAATAATACAGTGATAGTTCTCTTTTTTACCCATTTCATGCTTGGCAATAAATATTCTTTTATTCATTTTTATTCAGTATGCATTTGTAACAATGATTGGCAGAGATACTAAAATACTTAACCTATCAAACAGTATTTAATAAAAGTCTTTTGTCTCCAATCAGCCCAGGGAGGTTAATGTAAGGCTTATATGTGGGAACATTTTAATTAATATGCATGCTTTTACTGACATATTTTAAAATACTTTGCTAACCTAATAATGTCAGAGTTAGAAGCATTGAAGTATCACGATGATCACAGAAACTGTAAGCCCGACACAAAAGGTGCTTAAGAAATATTTGTTGAATGATTTTTGACACCTGGAATATGAGTTGTATACCCAATGACAATGGGACTTAATGGTAGTCGGGGGGTTTTCTTGGGGAGGGGCGTTGACCCGTAGAGTACAGTAAGGTGCAAATAATCCAAGACGTCGTCAAGTGCAGGCCATCAGGAAATGGACCATCTGGTGAAGAATTTTCTATCTTCACATCTGTTAAGTTTCTTCTGGGGCTGAAAAGTTGAAAGGGGTGAATTATTAGGAAAAGGGGTGCTGGAGCTTGATCCTCAAAAATCAGGTTGGGGTGAAAGGACGCAAAATTTCTTCCTTCTGTGTCTATGTTGCACAAATGATTGAACTCAGATGTTTCCTACAAGTTAATTTTTTACTTCCTGACAAGAATGGCCTTTAAGTACCAGAAAATCCCAGTTTGGGCCCCATTTCTGCCATTGTCTTGCTGTGTGATCCTGGGAACGTTAGTAAACGTCTCTGGGTACTGGGTCCCTTAAGACAGGCGTGTTTACTATTCTTCCCAGGGATGTTATTAGGAGCAAAGAAAATTATCTATGTGCAACGTGAAGCTATCAGTGATACCTAATGACCCATACCAAATCGTTGTCAACTTAGAATCACCATGACTCCCTTCTCCAACCTTCTATGCGTAGCAAGGAGAAGCCTGGGACCACACACAGCTTCTAGAATCACTTTCTCCATATGGTTCCAGGCGAGAGTCAGCCAACGAGGGGCATCCTCATGAGATGTGCAAGAGAAGAAGCCGTTATTCTCTAGTGGCAGTTGAGAACAGCTTTGTGGGAAAACAGACACAAGTTTAGCCACATCTGCTGCACAAGCATCTAGGAATCACACACTTTATACTACAGCAGCTAAATCAATGGTGGCAGCTCCCAGAGACTTATGAGGGCTGTCACGGCCTCTTGGCCAACTCCCTCAAATCCTCCCTTTGAGCAGAAGTTTCCCTGACTCTTACTGCCCTACCTTGCCCAACGGTTGCCTATCCCCCCAAGACCTTCCTCCTTGGAATCTCTCAACGGGCTTCTGTGTTCCTGCTGGGCTCCTGGCGGATACATGGCCATAAAATTCCTGCTTCCTTCTGAATCATGCCCACACCCTTCACATGAGGAAAGATCCATCCAAAAGAAACAAGGTCTCCAGTGACTTCTGTTTCTGGCTGCAGAGTAGGCATAAGTACCCTGAAACAAACATGACAAGATACCTGAGACATTTAATAAAGTATTTTTCAAAATATTTAAAAATGTTTGACTGACAAGAAAGTTATGGAAATTCCCCCAGATAACCAAAAGAGGAGGTAACAAAGAGAGGGAGGTATAGGCAATATTTGAAGAGCGGATCACTGGTCATTTCCTAGAATTTTCGAAAAATTAACTCTCCGATTCCAGAAGAACCAAAAATTGTCACGCAGGACGAAGGGCAGACATGTAGCCCCTTGTATGACCCCGTGGACACCTTAGACGTGAGGAAGATCCTAGAAACAGCCAGACTAACAAGATGGGTTTCCCAAATAGAAATCTGATAGCTGATTTCTCATTAGCAACAAAGACGCCAGGAAACAGTAAAGTAACCGCTTCAAGCATTGAAGAAAGAAACAAAAATAAAAACAAAAAAAACCCACCAACCTATTTACTCTATGCAAGTGTCTTCTGAAACAGGGGCAAGAGGAAGGCATTTTCAGACACGCAGAAACAGACTTTACCACCTGTAAAGGCTAACGGGGATACTTCAGGAAGCAGGAAAATGATGTCAGAAGGAAGGTCAGCGATCCCAAAAGCAAATGGCAAGCAATTTGTTCAACTTCCGGTGATTTAAAAAAAGAATGCATTAAAATGCTGGATGGAAATAGGATGCAAATTGGGAGACGATGGTTGGAAGGAAGGCATTCTAAGGCTGCCTTGGATTGCAGGGGGGGTGGGGGTGGGGAGGAAGGGGCGAGAGATAAGGACTTCTCTTGGCCCCTACTGAGTTAAAGGAGCATGTTGTAATGTCTACAAGGGCGACATAAAAATGGAGCGTATGGCTTCTGCATCAGTAGAAGAAGAAAAACTGAAGAGGAAAAAAAAATACACTGATGAAAATTTGAATCCATAATCAGAGGCAGTTCCAGGGCATAGAGAAAAGAGCGAGCACAGGACTCCCGTGGGGTAGGTTCAAACCCATGAATGCAGGCGCGCTTTATGGGGGACAGGCCTTTGAGCACCATTGAGTTACCTCCCCACCCTCACCCCGCAAGCATTTCTACTGCTTTTAAAGGCACAAATCTCTAAATTATGCAACTAACCCCTAATTGAACGATGCCAGTTATTAATGTCATCAGGCACGGGGACAGGAGTGGCAATACGGGAAGATCAGAATACATTTGAGGGGAAAACGCAAAGTTTCTAAAGTACTCGGGTGAAAGGGACCGGCAGAAAAAGAGAGCGAGTGATGAAGCAATCCATTTGGTTCATCCGTTTATCAGGGACAAGAGCCCAGCTCCCTAAGCCTTATTCCACAGGCCGCCATTTAATAATATTAAATTGTGATTATAGATGCATTTGGTGGAGTCTCCTCCTTTCTAATCCTGGCAGGTGTCCCTGGATGGGAGGTCCTTAGAGGTTTCTGGCATTAAGGAGAGGCTCTTGATCATAAAGTGATCCCTTCAGGTGACCAAATTGCCTGCCTTCCATGCCGGGCAGCATCACAATTAAGCAGAAGTAGTATGTGCTTCTTTATATTCTGGCTCGTGCTGTTTAGCTGGTGTATAAGTAAAGCTTTGGTGTTGACTTTTAATGTCCTCGGGATTTCTTGATTTACTTTCCGGCTCACATCAACGTGGGGGTTCTGCACAGCCTCCGGGGCAGCCTGGGCCACCCCACCAGGGGAAGGGTGAAATGCAAGTCCTGTTTGCGATGTGGGCTGGGCCCCATGGAGAGATTTAACCAGAAACCAAACTCCTAGCTCCCCTCCAAGCCTCCACGAGCTGTGAATGCCCCAAGACGAAGACGTTGCCAACACGGGAGCTGCTTCCTCTCCCCCACACCCCCAGTTCCTTAATCCCTTCCATCCTTGTCAATCAGAGTGGTCCATCTTGTCCCTTTTGCTTAAGGCCCGGCCAGAAGCAAGATGGCAGCCTGCTGTTTGGTCCCTTTTCTGAGACCCATTCTCTGGCTTCATCAGCCTTTCAATCCGACCACTCTAAGAGAAGATGAAAGGAAGGACACCCTTCTCTTTACGACCCAAAGCAAAAGACAGACCTCAAGTTAAAACTTCACTGTCCCGAGCCTATCCCTGATTCTCACCAGGGTTTTGGGGCGGGGGTGGGGGGTGAGGGCAGGGTAGGCTAATTAGGAGTTTCCTTCTGGGCAGACAAGCCACAATGGAAAAGAAGCAGGTGAGTCTCTCCAAACGGGACAGCGCCCAAGAGCTTACTAAGTAGCGTCTACGCTTGTTCTGCTCCTTCCTATTCTGGTCACCAACGATCTCCACGTTGCCAGACTGTGCAAGACCTACCTGTGGGTGTGTCGCAGAGACCGGTGGGTCAGTGTGGCACTCACCGCCAAACCTGGCCCGGGCTCCTCTCTCTCAGAAAATGGAGCCGCCGTCTTCCCAGTTGCTCAGCACAGAAGCCAGCATTGACCTTGCCACCTCCCCGCCTTCCACCACACTCACACCGAATCCATTCTACCTCCAAAATGCTCAGCAAATCTGTTCACCTTCTAGCTCTACCGCCAACACCCTGGTGTCCACATGCGCTTCTTATCCAAAATATTCATTACCTCCCAACTGGTCTTGCTTCCATTCTTAACCTTTTCCACACAACAGCAAAAGAGATTGAAACAGAGTGTTCCCTTCTTGATACTCTTCAGTGACTCTCTGTTGCACCGAGAATGACACCTAAATTCCTTTCTGCGGCCTACCATGTCTGATGAACCTGGCCTCTGCTCTGAGCCTGAAATCCTCAGAACTCTTTCCTACACCAGGACCTTTGCACATGCTGTCCCCTTTGCCAGAAATGATCTCCTTCTACTCTTCCATGGCTCGCGCTTATCATTTGGGCCCCAGCTTAAAAATGACCTCTCCAAGATGGCCTTTCCTGTCTACCCTACTTAAACGTACGTCCCTGGCCCTAATGCATAGATTCCTGTTTGTTTACTTCATAACATGTATCATGATTGGTATCTCTGTGGGTTTTTTTACTTGTTTGTAGAAAATCTTGCTGATTCGACTCTAAGATCTACAAAGGCAGGGACCACATTGTTTACCATTTAATCCCAACACCTCTCACAGATCCTGGCATGAAGTAGGCACTTAATAAAGATTGTTTTGTGGAAGAATGAGTGAAATCTTCACCTCTTACTGTCTTAGCTTCTCTGTGCCCTTGACTGGCCCCAAAGTTCCCCCTTAGGGGCAGAGTGGGGTGTGCTCGGGCTAAGGGGGTGTTGGAGGCAGAGAGGAAGCCTTTAGCAGCCCTGCATTGAGAGTCTGTGGCTCACACTCGATGCTTTCAAACTGTGAGGTGTTCTTCTGTTCAGAAAGGTGCAAGTGAGGAAAATTCTAGAGGGATTACTGATAGCTTAAAATATCTATGGGAGTTTGGTTGTTATATCTGAGATATGACGTACTACTGATTGACTTTTGTTCAAAGAGATGCACAGAGACATAACAATTCCATACGTTTTATGAAAGGAAAGATACTGTTGTTTCCGATCAGGGCTGTGGCTCCAAAACGGAGTGTTTCTCTGACAGAAACACTTTCCGGCTCACGCTTTCTTCTGTTATCACCATTCTCTGATGTGAATTGGGTAACTGAGTATTCACGTAGCCCACGGGAGTTCAAAAAAGTTATTGAATCAGGGAAGAAAAATGGCAGAGGCTGAAACTAAGAACAGGAATAAAGACATGACCACATTGGAGGTAACCAGGTGGAAGAAAGGTGGTCAAAGGAAAAACGAGAATCCAAAGAGCCTCTTTCTATCTCTGTGAAAAATGTGTAAAAGGCCAATTCCCCAGCTTCTTTATTGCTGCCTTTCTTGGTTGATAATATATCCAACCAAGGGCTTCTATTGATGGGCAAAGAGGCTAGTAATGGGGTGCATTAGTATAGTAGGTGCCGAGTGAATCTATGAACATAGAACTTCAATAGAAACAGAATAAATTCTTTGGTGGCCTGCCACAGAACCTAATGTTTGAACATCTCAATAGTAATCAAGAGTCTTCTTAAGTTGAGGGCAGAATTTAAAAAAAAAAAAAAAAAAAAAAAAAAAGCTTTGGGCCACCTGGGTGGCTCCGTTGGTTAAGCATCCAATTCCTGATTTTGGCTCAGGTCATGATCTGACAGTTCATGAGATCAAGCCCCACATCCGACCTCGTGCTGGCAGAGTGCAAAGCCTGCTTGAGATTCTCTCTCCTCGCTCTCTGCCCCTCCCCCAGCTCACGCTTGTGCATGCGCCTTCTCTCTCTCTCTCTTTCTCAAAACAGATAAACTTAAAATTTTTTTTTTTTTTGGAAAAGCCTCATAAAGGCAGGCGAGAGTTCAGCATTTCACTTCCCTTCCTAGGAATAGATTTTACCAGTGAAAATTCAGATTTGCAGGCTAAACAAAAACAAAAATCCTTTGTGGGCTTTTTTTTTTTTTTCCCTGAGTTTGGAAACCAAAAAGTGCATGATTATTTCAGAGGGTTATTCCAGAGAGCTCTCCTAGTAAGAGCTTGTGTGTTTTGGGTCTGCCTCTCCAAACACATCTAGGAACTCATAAAAGCCACATTTTACTATTCAGTGGTGCGAAGGAATTTTGTGACCTTTTGACAAATTTTCTTTTGTTTTTCCTAAGAAAACCGCGATAAGGAAGTGAGGCAAACTTCTTGGCAACGGGAAGACTGTCTCAGCGCCCCAGGTTTGCGTTCCCAGTGGCGTGGGGGGACTCTGGGCAAGCAAACTGTCACCAAGTTGTCCTGCATGTGAGTTCCCAGATCTTGCACTCAGAAAGGTGTTCTAATTTCCACCCACCCTTGGGATTTGTGGAACAGACATCCGTGGCAACCACGGACACATCCCCGTGCTATTTCCCCCGTGCCCAGGGGCTCCAAGGTCCAAGTCCAAGAACACTGTGAATAAAAGGTCGAAACCAAGGGGACAGGGAACCGAACAAAGAACATGGGAGTCAACCTGGAAGAAAGAACAAAACATTTGGGGAACGTAAGAAATAAGCGCCTGCGTTCCCTTCTTGTCTCTGAAACCAAGGGGGTTGGGACTCAAGCCTTAATACCTTCTCAGCGTTTAACACATTTGACCATATTTATTGAAGAATTCTCTTCCCTTTGTCTTACCTCCAGACTTTCTAACTGCTCCTTGGACTACCTCTGCAAGATGTTCTTCCAAATCAGGCATTCTCAACTGGGATTGATTTTGCTCTCCAGGGGACACTTGGCAATATCTGGAGATGGTTTTGATGGGGACACCTGGGGGAGGGTGGGTGCTCCCGGCATCTAGGAAGGAGGCGAGGGTGCTGCTAACCATCCTACAACACACAGGCAACCCTCCTCAAAGACCTCTCAGTTCTACACCATCAGTAGTGCAAGTGTTCCATAGTGTTTATTCCTAGATTCTTTATTCTTTGCACTCATACACTCTTTGGGGGGTCATCTCATTTTCTGCTACTTAAAAAAGTTGTAGCTACACTCTAATGGCTCCCAAGTCTCTGTCTCTAGCTAGATGTCTCTTCTGAGCACAAAACTCGGATTTCAACCATTCTGTTGGACATCTTCAGTGTGATAACCTACAGACAGCCCTTTTGTTTTGCTTTTTAAAACATTCTTTATTTAAAAATGTTTTTTAATGTTTATTTACTTTTGAGAGAGACAGAGCATGAGCGGGGGAGGGGCAGAGAGAGAGGGAGACACAGAATCTGAAGGAGGCTTCAGGCTCTGAGCTGTCAGCACGGAGCCCGACGCAGGCTTCCAGCTCACAAACTGTGAGATCAAGACCTGAGTCCAACTTAGGCCACCCAGGGGCTTGGGCCACCCAGGTGCCCCCAGAATTTTTTATTTTAAAGAGAGAGAGAGAACACACGAGTGAGCAAGAGGCTCACTTTGTGCTCAGCACAAAGCCTGATGTGAGGCTTGATCTCATGACCCTTGGGATCACGACCTGAGCCGAAATCAAGAGTCAGATGACCAACTGACTGAGCAATTTAAAAAAAAAAAAAATTCTCGATGGAGTGCCTGGGTGGCTCATTTGGTGGAGCGTCTGACTTCCACTCAGGTCACGATCTCACGGTGTGTGGGTTCGAGCCCCGCGTCGGGCTCTGTGCTGACAGCTCGGAGCCTGGAGCCTGCTTGGGATTCTGTGTCTCCTTCTCTCTCTGCCCCTGCCCCGTTCACATTCTGTCTCTCAAAAAATAAATACAGGTTAAAACAAATGTTTTTTTAATGATAAAAAAATAAAAGAATTCTCAGCAAGGAAAAAAAAAATGTTTATCCTTGAGCAACTAGTGTGTGCTATATCATCTTTTAATAAAAGGGGATTAAAATGAGTTTTTGTTCTGAAAGAACAAAGCACCGCTTAGTGACGCACTGTGAGAGGAGACACAGTTTGGGATGCTGCTGAGGAAGAGAAACCCTAGAGTCGCTTAGGTCAGACCGATTCGCCCCTAGCGAGCCTCGCAAAAGAGAGAGGGGGTCTTTGCGTTAAACAAGGACTTTCACCGTGAACTCCAGGCACTCCTCCCAGCGGTAACCTCTTGTTGGCCAGCACTTCCCGAAGAGTCTCCACTCGGTTATGCTTTAGAGCTCGCCAAGTCCCAGGTCGCACTGCAGGGCTCTAATAAATACGCACTGAAATTCATTAAAGTTTCTTTGAGTTTGAAGCCCCTGCCCCATATACTTTCCAGTTTCCCGGAGTGTGAAACGGAACTGCTTCTCGTGAGATAGTGGATGCATATCGAATGAGGGTGTTTCCCAAGCAAGCTTCTTCTTTTCTCCTGCCCCTGTGGCCCCCTCCCAGATGCCTTCCCTTCTGCGGGTCAGACCCCCGCCTCCCCTGCGGTGAACACACGTGTCCCTCTTCACCCCCGTGGAGGCGAACCCCAAACCAAGCAACTACTCGCATTTGGGAACGCCACCAGAGAGCAGCAAGCACCCCTCCTCAAGAACAGCTGGCGTGTCGCTTCAGGAATACCCTGATGGGTCAGCAAGGGAGAGCCGGAGGCAGGAAGGCGAGAGAGTTTGGAAACCGGTCCCTCATGGGATCAGTCATGTGGGGAATTTGGAACTTTGCCCCGGAGCTTGTGCGTGCAGGGTGCTTTCCTGAATCGCTGTTATCTCCCAGGGAAACCAGCTGCCCACACATCGTGTCCTTTACTGACATCACGATGTGCTATCTGAGGGGAAGCGACGGTGGCCCGAGACACCGTGGCTCTTAAAGCAAGAGCAGATTCTCATGCTTCTGCAACTTTCTCTTTCGTGAAAAGAACAGTCTCCTCTCTCCAACTTGGAGCAGCTTTCTAGAGAGCTGCCCATCTGTCTATGTCTTAAAAACAAGTCTCCATGTGTGCTATCTGGAGCCAGGCTCAGAAGCACGGAGGAAGGGTGGATCACACTCCAATTCAGAGGAGGAGATGCAAAGAAGATACCGGACGAAACCTGGGGCTTTCCACCCGGCCCAATCCCAGAGCGGAGGGCCAAGGCCAGCAGACCCCAAGACGAACAAAGTACAGCGTCTGCTGGTTACATAGGTTTTGACTTCCTGCAGGGCTGCTGGCTCCTGGGTGCTGACGCCCCTTTAGCTGAGTCTCCAGGGTAGTCGTCGTGACGTTGACACCCTGAGCTTGTTCCCAGGCGTCCCATTTTCTCACGGGTTTCCCTGTGACCCACGACGTCCACTCTCAGGACCTGGGGTTCCATCCGTAGCCGTGGCAAAGGATGGTGATTGCCCAAAGAGGGATTGATGTGGCCCTGCGACCGTGGACACAGCCCGCTCTGCAGCCGCCCACGTCAGCTGCACCTGGCCTTTAGCTGCTGTCTTCTCCTTCCAGAATGCTGCATGGTCTTGCCAGGAGAGGTGGAGGATGGCCCCTCGCTCTTCTGCCCCACTCCATCGTTCCACTGATCTGTGCATGAATGCCACAAACAGTCACGTGGCCAGAGAAGGGCAAGTAGTGGGTCGGGCGCTGGCGATGAAACGGGAATAGCCCTAAGCCTCGAGTCGTTTCTATCCCTGGGAGGTTTGGCCAGTGTCACGTGAGCACAGTGATGTGACTCTGATGTGAAGGAGCACGGGAGGTCCAGCTGTGGCCGGGAAGGGAACGTCCTGGAGGTTTCAGGATGCGGCGAAGGCTCCCCGGAGGCAGCGATATCTACGCCAAGCCCTGTAAGGTGAGAAGAAGGTGAAGGAGGCGACGGAGGGGAGGGACATGTGTGTGACGTATCACTGTGGGTGGCGGAAGAGGGGCGAAGGCTGTACGTAGGGACAGCACGGCCTAGAGGTAAGGCGGGCGAGGCAACCAGATCCTCGGGAGCTCTGCAGGCTGCACGAAGGACTTAATTCTACTTTGCAACACATACGTTCAAATCGAGGAAATCGATCAGAAAGCACTTATTAAGCGGAGGAGGGAGGCGTCCTGAAAAAGTAGATGAGATCTTTGCCCTCAAAGAGTTGATAATCTGATGACACCAGGGGAAGAAAATTGACCGTGGAAACACGAAAGTGACAGCGTAAGAAACAGAACGGAATGGAACTGAGCACCGCAGGGCGGAGGGCAGCCCCAAAGAGCTGTGGGAGGGACAGGAGCGTGCACACCTCGTGCAAAGGCAGGATGTGACATGGGTGTGGCGTGGCCGGGGCATGGGCCCCAGAAGTTGCAGAAAGGGCTGCGTGCTCAGCTCCGAGAGGCGGGCTGGCTTCCTCGGTGAGGCTTCTCCTTTGCAGTAAGGGGCTGTCGTTGTTACCGCTGACTGAAATCCTCCAAGCATTTAGATCTCTGTGTCACCAACTGGGGTAGAATACCTCCGCTCCAGCCTCTCAGCACAGAATAAAATACGGGCTGTTGTCCGACTCATAAGGGGAACAAAACCAACCAAAAACACCCCAGGAGGGGAAAGTGTAATTATGGGAGTCGATCTACTACTCTGATCATGAGAAGCCTAATTATACAATATTATCTCCTTACAGGCAGAGTCCCCGCCTAGAGATTCTGTTTTATTATTTTGCTTTCAGATCTTATCAGTTTATGGAACCTAGATCTCTGACCTGTTCTGCGTCGGGGACACCACCTACTAGTGGAAAATGTTAGTGGAACAATTTGCTTTCCCCTAAACACAGACAAACGAGAAAAGAGACTGTTCGTTCCATCTCTCTGTTTTTACTTCGGTTGTCTGGCAACCTATTGCTGAGTTTCAATCTCAGTAAGAGCAGCCCAGCAAAGCTCCGGTTGGTAGATCTGCATTTCAGTGTCTCCTGGGTCCTGATTTTCCTTCATGTGTCCTCATGGTAAGGCGGGCGCTTTGGGTTGCAAGGCATCTCAAAGGTGTGTGGGGCTGGTCAGGAGAGAAGCATTCTAGAGCTCAGCAAATGGAAGGGGAAAAGAAAGGAAGTCTAGGGAAGGAAACAGAATGATGAGGAGATTGGTTTGAGTCAAAGGAGGGGGGAGCCTGTTGAGAAGCTGTGGAAAATCAGAGATGAGATGAGATCAGGAGTTTAAACAGTGGACCCGAGGCAGCAGGGAGCTGCAGAAGGCTTTTTGAGCAGAAGTAGCAACATGAAACTTGTTTTAGGAAGGTTAGTCTAATTGCAATGTCGAGTATGTACAAGAAAGGGTAAAGCTAGGGGGGGGTGATGCTGGGGAAGATAAAAGGATATAGACAGCCATGGGATGAATTGGAAAGGAAAAGTGAATCAAGTTTGGGTAGAAAACATGAAGAAGTGGATCAGTGATTACAGCAAGTGTCTAGGGTGTTGTTATTGCCAGAGAGAATTAAACGAGAGGAAGGCATTTGGGTGCTTTGGAGAGGTACTGAGAGAGAGAACAGGAAAAGGCAAATATATCCCTAGATTGTAGAGTCCTAAGATCCCAGATCTTTCTTTTCGTCTTACCCTTAACTGGATAGAGTCTAAACAGGCACCTCTTCACCAGGCTGGATGCTGTCAAAGCCAAGTAGCTTCCTATCAGAAGATCTGCTGCTCTGAGCTGTTGGCCAAACTCCATATTAACCCAAGGGACAACAGTGTAGTAAGTGAGAAATCACTTAGAAACCCTCTTCAGAAGATTTACAAATGTATCACTTAACTCTCTGTTCAAGCCATGTATGAGTTCATAAATAACACCATGCTTTTTTTTTTGCTCAGCCCAGTGGAGCATTTACTTCTCTTTCCAGGTCAGGAAAGACTATTCACATTGCTCCCAAGCTTTTGTTATGAAAATTTTCAAACCAAGTGCAGTTGAAAGAATTTTTGCAGTGATCCGCTGTAATACCTGCCACTTGGATTCTACTGTTTGTAGTTAACTGGATTTGCTTTACCCCAAATCTGTGCATCTGCCCATCCATCAAGTCATCTTATTTTTGGTATATTTCAGAGTAAATTGCAAACATCACTACTCTTCCTTGGTAAATAAGACTACTGGTGTTTAACTTCTGTGTCTGGAGTTTTGCCACACTGGGCTGTGTCAGCCCACCCAGGAAGACCACGATGATCAAAGGCAAACCCGTGGCTCTTTCTGTGGGTGGTTTATCTTCCCAATCCCCCTCCCCAGGCATTTGAACATTGGCTCTTTAATTATAGTGGTGCCTACCTTGTGCACTTGACTTTCTAGAAAGTGGGAAAGGGACTTTTTACAAATCCAATGGCAGTGTCTTCTATTCTCTGGTATTTGAGGCTGAAAAGACACCTACAGGCAGTGTAGGTGGAAAAGTTTATAAAGAAAGAAGAAAGAAAGAAAGAAAGAAAGAAAGAAAGAAAGAAAGAAAGAAAGAGAAAAGTTTGGAAGGGAGAAAGAAAGAAAGAAAAAGAGGAAGGAAGGGAAGGGAAGGAAGGAAAGGAAGAAAGGAAGAAAGGAAGAAAGAAAGAGGAAGGAGGAAAGGAAAGGAAAGGAAAGGAAAGGAAAGGAAAGGAAAGGAAAGGAAAGGAAAGGAAAGGAAAGGAAAGATATAACCTATGTCTAGTTTCTGGATTTTCATGTATCCAATGGATTTAAAGCAAAATTGTAACTGTAACAACATAGGGGCCAGAAAGAATACAGATGGTCTCTGCTTTTGGATACAAAATATTCCCAGGGAGACCTTCACCATTGTCCCAACCTGTGGGTGTCAGAGTCAGAAATTACAGTGGTGAGGAAGGAGGCAAAAGTTTTTCACTGGCAAATGAATGGTAGTTATTGAAATCAGAGATGGTCTTACAAGGATTTACAAAACAATTATTACTGTGTGTTTTTACCACATGGAGTTTGCGAGCTTAAGGAACATGACCCAGCAGTGTAATAACAAGCCTGAGTATAATAGCATTCTATTAAGGTTTGTTTTGCCTCCTTTTCCATGTCTGCTGTATTTACATTTAAGTTTTAATGGATGTTTTGGCCATGTGTTTGCCCCTGAGGAGATTTTGTAAAGGCTTTTGTGTTTTTTAATACAGAAGAAGTGTTATATTTAATGCATAGTAAGCAAAAAATACCCTGAATGTCCCCAGAAATGAGATCTTGCTGGTGCAATAAAACTTCATCTTTCTTTAAGTTTATTTATTTATTTTGATACAGAGCGTGTGGGGGAGGAGCAGAGAGAGAGGGAGAGAGACAAAATCTTAAGCAGGCACAGAACCTGACATGGGGACCTGTCTCACGAACCTTGAGATCATGATCTGAGCTGAAATCGAGAGTTGGACACTTGGGGCGCCTGGGTGGCTCAGTCAGTTAGGCATCTGACTTTGGCTCGGGTCATGACCTCAATGCTCCCGAGTTTGAGCCCCACGTTGGGCTCTGTGCTGACAGCTCAGAGCCTTGGGGCCTGCTTTGGATTCTGTGTCTCCCTCTCTCTCTGCCCCTCCCCTGCTTGTGCTCTGTCTCTGTCTCTCAAAATTAAATAAACTTTTTTAAAAAGTTAAAAAAAAAAAGAATTGGATGCTTAACTGACTGAGCCACCCCGGCACCCCTAAAACTTCATTTAAAATTATCAATCCATTAGCACCATAAACAAACCAAAGACATTGTTTTAGAGACTTGGGGGAAAGGACCTCAGTTTAGAGTCAGTGTGAGGAACTGATTCTAAGATTTCAGCATTGCCTGAACGGAGGGAAGGAGGCGAACACTGAGAAGAACACAAAGTGGGCGATATTACGGAAGCCCATTGTGAGAAACAGCTTCTGAAGGACAAAGTCTCTCAATGACCAGTCCAAGAGGCTAGAAGCAGCCGTGTTTATCTTGATCAACTCAAATCAACACGAGAGCCAGTCCAACAAGGAAATGAAATAGAGGAAAAAGGCAGAGACCGTAGTTTTAAGCATTACCTGGTTTTCAAAATGTGGAGGCTCCCTGAATCCTTTCACTGGAGAAAATTAAGTGCTCTTGCCCCTCGAGGATCTTAGAGATAAGAGTGGGACCATCCTAGGCTTATGGATTTAGGGCTTGGAGCCTGCATGACTGTGATGGAAACCTGGGGGCTCCATGGGTTATCTCGGGGATTAAGGCTTGCTTCTTTCTCCAGACTCAGGCAAATGCATCTGATTGTACCCGTAGCCTCAAAAACAGGGAAGCTCTTGGGGCCCCAAGGTGGCTCAGTCGGTTGAGCGTTTGACTTCGGCTCAGGTCATGATCTCGCAGTCAGTGAGTTTGAGCCCCGCATTGGGCTCTGTGCTGACAGCTCAGAGCCTGGAACCTGTGTCTCCCTCTCTCTCTTCCCCTCCCTCCACTCACGCTCTGTCTCTCCCTCTGTCAAAAATAAATAAACATTAAAAAAATTTTTTTTAAAAACCCAACAGGATAGCTCTTTATAACAGCTCCGTAGCTCCCCGGGGGGAAGTGAGTAAAAGTAAATGCTCCTTATGTTTCACGTTCCCACTCGTGTCACCTTGTAAGAATGCTCTGTGCGCTGGTAAATTTAAGTTCTTATGGCCAAGGCTATTTTGCAACAAGGTATCTAAAATGCTTTGCCAGTAGGGGTGCCGGGGTGGCTCAGTCGGTTGAGGGTCTGACTCTTGATTACGTCTCAGGCCATGACCTCCTGGTTTTGTGAGTTGGAGCCCCGTGTAGGGCTCTGCGCTGACAGTGTGGAGCCTGCTTGGGGTTCTCTCTCTCTCCCTCTCTGCCCCTCCCCTGCTCACATTCTCTTTGTCTTTCTCTCTTTCTCTCATATAATCATTTGGGGCACCTGGGTGGCTCAGCCGGTTGGGCGTCTGACTTCAGCTCAGGTCCTGATCTCACCATCTGTGGGTTTGAGCCCTGTGTCGGACTCTGTGCTGACTGCCCAGAGCCTGGAGCCTGCTTGGGATTCTGTGTCTCCCTCGCTCTCTGCCCCTCCCCCACTCACGCTCTGTCTCTCTCTCTCTCAAAATAAACATTCAAAAAATTTTTAAAAAGTAACCATTAACATTTTTTTAAATAAAAATTGAAAGATAAAATGCTTTAATATCCTAATTCTTAAATCCCTGTCTCAGGCTTAGCATTACGTCTGCAAGAGATTCAGACCAAAGTGGGCGTTCCACTGAGGACAAAAGACAAAGGCATAATTTGGTAGAGAAGGATGGGGAAAGACCAACACTGTCCTTTTAACCAATGCATTTGGAATGAGATATTCAAGGAAAAACTGTACCAAAATGATGGCTAGTTGACAAGGGAAGATCATTTCACTGCATCCTCTCTGTGAGCATGCACTATTGTTTCAGCCCATGATGTTTTTGTTTACTCTGGAAGGAAATATTTTACCCCCTCTGAGATAATTAATTTTTGTCAGTTTTGCTGTTTATAAGGGAAACTGAGAAACTGTTAATTGAAATACAGAATGAGTCACTGTTTTCAGTAATTTTTGGCAGTGTTCTAATTTGTGTCAATCCCAGCCTAATTATTAGATTTTTTGGAAGCAGAAAGCATATTTGATTTTTCTCTTCCTGAGTTGTTTTTTCTTCCTCAGAGGAAAAAAAAAATCATGCACAGCCTGATAAAGGTTATACAATGTATACCAATGTATAGGAACGTGAGGTGAAATACCAGGACGTTTGAAACACCAGGAGGTTTATTGTATCACGCTTGTCTCCTCACGGTAGTTCCATGTTTAGAAAGCTCTCAGACGACCTTCTTCCTCCTATCCCTCAGCTCCGGCCAAAAAATGCGATTCTTTTAAAGACCTTTTTAGCTGGTATTAAGCCACAGTATATGGCCCGTCACTAATGACATCACCGAGGTAAACTTCCCAGAAGTCATCAGGGAGAAGTCATTTGGAAATCCAATTGAATGTCACTTGCAAAGGGCAGGCTTCTAGAAGAGGTGACCAGTCATGCATTCCTGAGTTATTTGTTGCAAGAGCATTAATCACTACAAACTCATTTGCTCCTAATGCGAACGCACTACATTATTCCCCGGGAATTCTGTTCCAAATGGTCGTTAATGTAGAGAATGGAAGCTGCTGACGACAGACAGGGTTAATAAAATCTGTCAGATCAATGGCCAGTATAATGGGACTGTTAATGATTCCTAATAGAAGCCGGATCTTCCTGGCTGCGGCAGAGGGAGGGCGGGTGGAGAGGCAGGTGGCCGTGCTGAGCAGACAAGCCCTGTCTCTTGCCTCCCGAGGTGGCCTCTGGGTGAAAAGATCATTGACGGCAGTCACGGGGCGCTGCCAGGGCTCGGAGGTGGCCACGGCTGGGAGCGTAGGCAACCACCGTGGGCTGGGGAGGGAGCCACAGGGTGGCCACAGGGACCGCTGTGCTACCCTCTTCCAGCTGCTCACACGCCTGCATCTGAACACCTGGCGCTGTGGGCAGCCCAGAACCTCCCTTCAGCCACACTGGGCCACCAAGGGGATGAAGGACAGTGGTCACAGTGATAATGGTGCCAATCCCAGCTAACACTCACTGGAAGTGCTCAGGGGCAGAGGACGAAGCCCTTTACACGCTCTACCCCTAATCCTCAGGGTGGTATTCCCTGTGACATGTGGACTGGCTATCCTCCATCGTATAGCCGAGGAAGCTGAAGTTCAGGCTCAAGTCACGAGCCCACGGTCAGATCTGAAAGTTGGTGCCTGTAATCACGATGCTCTTTATTAGAGGGAGAGACACAGAAACTATAGCCGAAAATCAGACCAGAGAAAGATGTGGGGTATGCCAATTGGCCTGCGTGTCTTTCCACTTGTACATGCAACCCATCAGTAAGTTCAGGACCATCCTGGGGCAAAGTCTATCAAAGCTGTAGCATGGGGATGCCGGGCAGGGGGGTTGGGGGGGCTCAGTCAGTTGAGCGTCCGACTCTTGATTTCGGCTCAGGTCATGGTGGGTTGTGGGATGAAACCCTGAATGGGGCTGAGTGTGGAGCCTGCTGGAGATTCTCTCTCTCCTTCTGCCCCTCTCCCCCACTTGTGCTCTCTCTCTCCTCTCTCTCTCTCTGATATTTAAAAAAAAAAAATTTGTATATATAAAAGCTATAGCTTGTCTGCAACACTGTTCCTCTAAGCTTTGCTACTAACATGAGGGAACCCGGGGCCTGGAAGAGGCCTAATTACTTTGTACCAACCAATGCAGCCTTGTCAGGGCCCCAGGAGGCCCTCTCTGCCCAGCAATGCCCTCTTATCAAGATTTGTTCCTTCTCCTTCCACCCTTACTGCATAAAAACTTGCCACATTTCTTGTCATCTGCGGGTCCGGATCTCCTGACCGTACCCTCCCTAGTTCAGGTAGAGTGAGAAGAAACTGTGGTCTTCTGGAGATGCCTCTGAGCACGACGCAGACATGACTGAGAGCAAAGGCCACCCAGAGCCGGCACCCAGGGCCCCAGCCACACAGCTGGGCTTGGGAGCACGGTGATATGGGCTCTGTGACATCTCTAAGCCCCAGCGACCATTGCCTTGGGGATCAGGAATGGGGATGAGTTGGGGTTTACAAGCGGAGCCTGAGGACACGAGAGGCTACCAAGAGCCGAGGCAATCGGGGACTGGGGATGAAAGGGGAATGATAGCTGTACGAGTGAAAATATATATACATAAAATACTCACACTACTAGATGTTCCCAGTAAGCAGTATTCTCCACCACCCCACCCCCAGATCTTACGAGTACACATCGTAAGTGCCAGACTGCATGGAGCGGGATACAAATGCAGTGGAATTGGGTGAGAGAAATTAGCAAGAGGAAAATTCAGAGACAGCATCGTGGAAGATTGTCTTGGCTGTGAAGAACATGAATGATTAGAATATAGGGAGAGAAGGCATTCCACACGGAGAGTTGGGGCATGAACAGAAGTGTGAGGGTGGGAACTAGCACGCTGAGTGCAAAGGGGAATGAAGGAAACAGCTTTGTTCTAGTGAAGGAGTGTGTGTGGGTGGGTGTGTAAGTGTGTGTGTGTGTGGGTGGGTGTGTAAGTGTGTGTGTGGGGGGGTGGGGGGGTGGGGGGGTGGGAAGAGAAGAGCAGAGAGCAATAAGCAGGAGCAGAGAAGGTGCTAGAACATTACAAAGAGCCTTGGTGGCCAGACGACGGAGTTTGGACCAGTATGGCAGGCATTAGGGAGCCATTGGAGGCTCTTGGGCATCTAAGGAGCATGATGCAAGCCAAGTTTGGGGAAGTTTCAGCTGGTAGTTGCATAAGAAGTTAGATTGGAAAGGAAGGAGAGAACTGGGGCATGGCAGGCCACCGGGGCTGTCTGACGTGACGATTTGTATCATTTCTTCTCCAGCACACATCCATACTGCCCTTCTCACTGGTTGAAGTCATCCTGAGGCCACATTGCTACCCACTGAAGAAGAAAGGACTGACTTTGTTGGCTGTGGCCAGCCTCGCTTACATCAGCAGGTATGCATCGCAGAGAGGAAATGTCCTTAGACTTTTCTTTCAAGACTCTGGATACCCCAGAAGAAGCACTCTGTTCTATAGGAGCGCCTCCATCTTGGGTTAACAGGGATTTAACCATCATTACATCGTTAGGCAGGAAAGATTCTTACTGTTTGATGTGGATGCTCACGGGAACGTCACTTGTGCCAGAGTGCACAGGTGTGAGTGCACAGGGAGCAGTTGCACACTCCTCTCTCTGTCTTGTGAAGAAGTCATCATTGCACAGCTATGCATGTTACTCCCCCCAAGAAAATATTGATCGTTGGTTCCGTTTGCAATTAAAAAGGCATTTGATGGCTCGGGCATGCTTCTTTGGCCCGTTTCTGTTGCCTGTATTTTTAGGGGCTTATTTGCATCAACATCCGGCACCAGAGCTCCTACAGGGCGTTGGGGCAATTTCCCAGCGCCTTGCAGACCAGCCACGCTGGAGGCACGGGAGAGCTGGCCTAGACTTCATTATTCAACTACCTGCTGCCACCAAAACTCAGGAACACTGCCCAATGGTCTGTAATCAAGGGAAAAGACTTGGCCTTCCACCCAATGACTAGAACCGCCCCCCTTCCCATGCTGTCGCCTTCTCATCCGCTACCATATCTTGCTCTACAGACAGGGGCATGCCAAGCATAATCCCTGCAGATCAGAAGCTAATCTTGCTGTTCCTTCTCCAGTCTAGACTCATCTAAGCCATTTGTGTCTGACAGTCTGGGTAATCCCCCAATCCCTCCTTATATATGGAGGTTCAATTAAGTATAGGGCTCTGCTGGAGGTAGCAGCCAGAATGAGAGCACATTCCATAGGATGCTGCTTGTTTCATTGGCTTCGCCGTCCTTTGCTTCAGAGCCCATAACCTTTGTGCCCAGAACTCAGATGATGGCTCCTCCCGTGCCTTTTGTTTCCTTCTGGAATGTATGTCCCTCCTCCCCTGCTGCACCTCTCCTTCTCTGAGTGCCCCACATCTTTCTTGCTTCTTTTCTTTTGAAGAAAGAAAGTACTTGCTCAATAAATCTACCTTAGAACTCTACACTGGTCTCCAGTCTGGGGCCTTTGCTTTTTTTTTTTTTTTTAGAGAGAGAGAGCATGAGCAGGGGAGGAGTAGAGAAAGAGAGAAGGAATCCCAAGCAGGCTCCACATCTATCCCAGATCCTGACACGGGGCTCAATTGTATGGCTGTCAGATCACGACCTGAGCTGAAATCAAGTCAGAGGCTTAACCGACTGAGCCACCCAGGCGCTCCTGGGGTCCTTGCACTTTAACAAAGGACACTTTTAGGGAGCAGGTGATGGTTGGACACCTACTGGCAGTTGATTCTGGAGCACAGTGTCGAGAAGGATTCTGAGATCCTACAAAAAGAGTTTTGTAATCCTTAGCAATATCTGTCCATAGTGTAAGAATGGCAGGTGGGAAGATACGTGCCATGTACTTACCATATCTGGCTTAACCCATAGAACTAAATCCCTAAAGATAGAATATCTGGATCCTGAGGTTGGGTAAGAGTGTGTATATATCAAGATATTTTCTCGTATTATTATGTGTGGACCCGAAGCAGGGTGGCACCTGGCAGATTATTCACACGAATTTCCATCCTTTTGCCTTTTTGGGCGGACTTTCATCGGATTGAGTTCTCCTTGCTGAGTGTAACTCTTGGAGTTTATATATATGGTAGCATCTTGGGTCTGTTAACTTCTTCCACCTAACGACTTGGAAGGCGGTCACCCATCGTCACACCTGACTTTTGCCCTCTTATCTTCAGAGACCAAGAGGGTAGAAAAGCACCTAATGCCACTGGTATCTTGGGGAGTGCTTGTGGCGGCCGCAAAGATGAGAAGCAGCAGTCAAGAGAGCTTAGCTTGTCGGTGGAGAAAAGAGTTGCAATGAGATGGGGGTCCGGTGCGAGAGTATCATGTGTCCATTCGATTATTCATCAGTGCCAGGCACTGTGTTAACCAACTGAAGACACAGCGGTGTGCAAGGCACCATGCTGCCTTCAGCGTCTGTCTGAGAGACAGGAAATTGCCCACAGAGACAACACGGTGAGGGGACTATAATAGGAAGAAGCACAGAGTGCTGTGGGTGCCCAGGAAAGATGTTGAGAGCTGGCTTCGGCAGGAAATTGATGTCTCAGCTGAGACCCAAAGAATGAGAAGGAATAAGTCAAGACAGACGTGGGAAAGATCTTCACACAGAGGGAACAGCATCTGCAAAGGGCTGGAGTTGCTGAGGGTAGGGCTGAATTGGAGGACAGGAAAAGCCGGCTCATGAATTCACATCAGTGAATCTGGACCGTAGGAGGTAAGGGCTTGTCTGTGGGAAAGTTTTAAGCGGAGGAGTAAATGATTGATTGGAAAGATGACTCTGGAGGAAATTAAGGAAGAACAAGACGGGGAGACCAATTAGTGGCACTTGTGGTAGCTGGAAAGAATGGATGTTAGCCAACCGATGACAATATCGGTCAATCTGCAAACGGAATCAGAGAGGGCGAGTGATGGAAGTGACTGGGAGGTCATCTAGCACCGAAGGCCTGAAGCCTCACAGATTAAATGACATGCCCCAGGTCCTGTGGCTGGGGAAAAGTTGAAGCTGGGACTTACACTCAGGGCTCCCGTTTCCAAATCCAGTTCACTTTCCACCGTCTCCGCACGGCCAGGGGTTTGCTCAGCTCCCCGTGTGAGCAAAACATATTCTGCAAAGTGAGCTGGGGGGTGAGCATGAGCCAAAGCTTAACCTCATTTCCACGGTCGAAAAACTTCGGTGATGTCGTTGTTCCCAGCTCTGTGCTCGGACTGGATGTTACAGTGATACAATGGAACGAGGGGAGGGAGGGAGGTAACGGAGACCTGTCACCAGTAGGAACGTGACTGGGTGGGCCCCAGTGAGGAGCGGAAGAGGTTTGCGATTTGGACCTCCTCATCACCGATGAAGTACCAAGGCAGCATTTGGCCCCGTTAGGCTCCACTTTTGCTGGGACAAAGAGAGGACACTTCCGCTGCTGCACTGACTACAGCTCCCCTACCTCTGCCCGCTCCCGGTGGTGGGAGCTCAGACTCGGCCGTCGGCCGCCTCCGCCCTTACGCAATGCCCTGGGGCCCGTGGGGCCCTCGCAGCGACAGATGGCCATCAACCAAGTTCCACAAAGTGTGGCTATCCACAGAGACGTTTTAGGGAAGTGGCTTGGGGCCAGCTGTTAGGCAGGCCAGTTTGGATGGTCAAATAGGGAAACGGCATGGCAAGAATGAGGTAAAGAGTATGGGCCGGGGCCAGGGTGAGCGTGAGAAACAAACATGAGTCAGAAAAACGACAGTAACGCTGAGCCGGGGAAGCATCGCACTGCCGAAACCGTGTCACGACGACCTAAAAATAGCCACTGGGACCGTGGGGACTGCCTCACACGTGGCCCTTGATTTTTGTCATTTTTCAGATTGCAGAATTGGAGGGCTGGCCCGTAAGTGGGAAAAGAAAGCTTTGCAAAGGAGCGATGACTGCAAACGTTTCATTTCCTTTGGCAAGCTTTACTCACCTATAAATACGGTAGCTTGCTCCCCGCTCCCTTCTCTCTCACCCCTAAACTCCTCACCCAGTCTCTCTGAGGTCATGGCGAGGAGCGGGAAAACAGACCTGTTCCTACCGCTGGCTCTGATCCGCTCTTTTAGTGAACAAATATTTCCCCTAACACGAGGCTGGTCCTGCTGGGAAGAGCCAAGTTATATAAGGCCCAGCCCCAGTCTACGGGGGGTTTGTGCTTCATAAGTGGGGATGAGCCACGCATCGTCAGAGCACAAGATGGGAGGTGAGGAAATACAGCAAATACAAGGAGCCACGGGGAACACAGAGGAAGAAGCAGCTTTGCACGGGAAGCAAAACAGAATAAAATAACACCCAAACAAAAGGTGGGCGGAATATTCTTCTCATTGAGTTTGATCCCAATGTCCTAGTCTTGATCCATGGTTACGTCATAGCTCCCGTGTCAGCCCATGGCCGGGTGCTCCGGGCACTATTTTCCTGGCCCGGGCCTGGCAGGTGGCTCGGGTCTCCAAGATCCTCCTCCCTGAGCCTTCCAATAAGCCCATGAGTGTTCACACCTGCCCATGGTGGTCACCTCTGCCGACTGGTCATGCATACCTAGCATCCTGGGCCCCCCATCTCCACCGGGCTCCGCATCCAAGTCGGGTTGCACTCTACCCCCCCATCTGCTGAGACCCACACTGTCATCGCCCACAGGTCCCCAGTGTCCATAGGATAACACTACTGGCCGCTACGACAGCCCCAGCTGACCTGCAGTGGGTCGCCACCTTGCTCTCGGTACACCAGAAATCTGCAGGTGCCGTAGGTGTCTCTGCTATCGCGTGAGGTCTTGCCAGGGACGAGCATCACACAGATACGCAGCTATGACCCAGCAACGGGGGAGGTGTCTGTAAAGTCGTCCTCAGTAGCAGCTCCTATGAGGCAAGAGAGATCATTTCTGTCTTCTATGGTCGGCTCACTCAGGTGAGCTTCCCCATCAAAGGTGCCTGGGCCCTCAGGGACAACAATCCTCTAAATCTGGGCATCCATTTCCATGCACACACATTTACACACACAGATACCTCAGCGCCGGAATACATTAAAAGCTGCCAGAGCGATGCACTAAGCTGAGTTCCAAGATCAGTGTCTATGTCCACTAAGGCATCATGGTAAATCGCTGCCCGGAACCACTGTTAACTTTTTCCCGGGTTTAAATACAACGCTTGTCTGGGATTGTCTAGACGCACCGGAGTTTCACACCCTTGAATCTTGAGATCAGACTCCCAGTCCCATTTTTCACAGAGGTACTCCTTTGCCCCCATGTAAATTAATATATGAAATAAATATAAAGATGCCAACACAAGGCCCCTAGTTGTCCACATTTGGAGCCCAGGCCAGCTGGGGAGCAATCTGGAGACAGGTAAAAGTGGAGGGCTGGGAGAGGGAAGGGTCGTCCACACTTGTCCCTCCCGTGCAAACCTTGGCTCTTGCTCGACCCAAATGCCTGTTTCAAAAATTAGAAGTAATACGATGCTGAAGAGTGATACTCCTATACAAGGGGGAATGAGGGCACCCGAGACACATTGTGGAAGTAACAGAATAGGTTTGTGGCTTCATTGGCATGCCATGGGCCAATGAGAAGAAAAAGTCAAGGACGGTTCTATGAGTTTTTGGCTGGTAGACCAGGGAAGATGGTGGTCGCACTAATACGTGTAGAAACGTTAGGGAAACAAAATGGCTTGGGGGTGTAAGTGAAAGACTCCATTTAAAACCCCCTATCTGTGTCCTATTCCAAAAGATTCTGGTTTAATTACTTTAGGGTGCATCCTGAGCATTGGGATTTTTAAAGCTCCCCATGGCAGTTCTCATCTTCAGCCAAGGCTGAGAACCACTTGCCTAGAGGAACTTCCATTTGGACATCCTTCCCAGGAGAGGTGGGACAGTGGAGATCCAGGGAGTAAACCCTCCTGGTAGAATGAGCTTCCTGGAAAAAGAGTGAGAGACTGAGAGTGGGGAGAGAGAGAGAAAGAGAGAGAGAGAGATGGAAAGTAAATGCTGGGTGACAATGCCCTCCTCTAAGGGGCAGGAAGGACAATGGGGCAGCAGAGTAGCAAAGAATGATCCAATGGTAGAAAATGGAGAAGGTACAAGAGCCCAACAGTCCCTGAAGGGAGGATGAGGCACCGGCCCAGAAGGGGGCAATATAGCAAGGGTGGGCAACAGTTTTAACTGTCTTGAACAGGTGGCCACCCCAAACAGCTCTGATTATTGCTGATATTTTTCAACATCTAGGTAAATAATTTAGCCCTCTAGCTTCACCGTTTCTTTCTACTCCATTTAAATTTTCCTTTTCTTTTCTTTTCCTTTTCTTTTCTTTTCCTTTTCTTTTCTTTTTTCTTTTCTTTTCTTTTCTTTTCTCTTTTCCTTTCTTTTCCTTTCCTTTCCTTTCCTTTTCTTTTCTTTTCCTTTTCATTTCTTTTGTCTTTTCCTTTTCTTTCTTTTTTTCTTTTCCTTTCCTTTCCTTTTCCTTTCTTTTCCTTTTCTTTTCTTTTCTTTTTCTTTTCTTTTCTTCTCTTTTCTTTTCTTTTCTCTTTCCTCTCCTCTCCTCTCCTCTCCTCTCCTCTCCTCTCCTCTCCCCATTCTCTTCTCTTCTCTTTCTTACATTCTTTATCTAACATGGATTTTTTTAAGACAGTGGTAGAAGAGACGTCTGGATGGCTCAGTCGGTTAAACATCTGACTCTTGATTTCCGCTCAGGTCATGATCTCATGGTTTCTGAGTTCAAACCCCACATCGGATTCTGCGCTGACAATGCAGAGCCTGCTTGGGATTCTCTTTCTTCCTCTCTCTTTTCTCTTCTGCTCTTGCGCTCTCTCTCTCTCAGAATGAATAAATGAACTTAAAAAAAAAAAAGACAGTGGTAGAAATTCACAAGTTACTATTAAAAAGCCAGAGCTGGCAGGTATCTTCGACCTTCCATTGTTTGTGTTTGGGAGCCTGGGAAGGCAGGTGAACAGAAGGGTGACACGGGGCTGCATTGCAAAGGCAGCAATAGGCTCTGTCCCCACCTTAAAGAATCACCAGGTCCCAGTTGTTCTCAAGGACATTTTCATGGTAGGAAGTCTTCTGCTAATTTGTTGAATTTGTTGACAAAATGTGAATTCAGGTTGTGCTTGCCTTCTGGTCTCAGATGCAACAGTGACCATCTTGCATGCTTTTGCAGGAAGTCAGCATGAAAATATGGGACCAGAGGGCCCTTTAATTCTATTATTCTACTGATACAGCATGAGTGTTCATGCTTTACGAAGTATATGCATACAAGAGCCTAGATGGCTCAGCTGGTAAAGCATCCCGCTTCAGCTCAGGTCATGATCTCATAGTTTGTAAGTTCGAGCCCCACATCAGGCTGTGCACTGGCAGTGTGGAACCTGGTTAGGATTCTCTCTCTCCCCCCCTCTCTCTCTCTGCCCCTCCCCAACTTGTGCTCGCTCTCCCTCAAAAAAAAAAAATTTAAAAAAAGCAAGTATATGTGTAAAGCCCACAAAACCCCTTTTTATCTACTAGTCCCTAACCCACAGACTTCCACTGTTTGTGTACTGATAAGACACAGAAAATATGAATTTTATGAGATCCATCGGATGCTGTAATATCTAGGATAAGAAAACTATAAAAGATTAATTTTTGGCTGCCAGTCTGTGCCTGCCCAGCCTGACTCATATAGATTCACTCAGCAGACAGCTCTAGAAGGACATAGAGTATTGCTCTCTGAACTGAGGGTCAGAATTATTGGCTTCTTCAAAGTATTAATAAAGTGAGCAATCGATTAACTAAAGCCTGGAAGGCCAGGGGTACATCTCCCTGGTTTTATTTTTTTTTAATTTTTTTAACATTTATTCATTTTTGAAAAGCAGAGAGAGAGAGCGCGCAAATGGGGGAGGGGCAGAGAGAGAGGGAGACACAGAATCAGAAGCAGGTTCCAGGCTCCAAGCTGTCAGCGCAGAGCCCGACGTGGGGCTCGAACTCACGGACCGCGAGATCATGACCTGAGCCAAAGTCGGCCGCTTAACCGACTGAGTCACCCAGGCACCCCTCCCTGGTTTTAGAGGCTGTGATGTTCTTGATGGGTCACGCAGCTGAGAGCTGTCTGCAGAAGCTGCAGTGAACAGCGGTTAGAGAACCATAGGTGCTGGGGTACCTGGGTGGTTCAGTCGGTTGAGCATCCAACTTCGGCTCAGGTCATGATCCCACAGTCTGTGATTTCGAGCCTGCGTCGGGCTCTGTGCTGACAGCTCAGAGCCTAGAGCCTACTTTGGATTCTGTGTCTCCTTCTTTCTCTGCCCCTCCCCTGCTCATGCTCTCTCTCTGTCTCAAAAATAAACATTAATATATATATGTTATATATATGTTATATATATGTTATATATGTATATATATAACATATATATATATATAAATAATATATATAAAGAGGGAACTATAGGTGCTAGTGGAAACACCCCAAAGAGTCATTTGCTTAAAAATATAAAGAACTTGCCATGTTCCCAGCATTTGGGAAACAGACGTACATGATAGATATAATCCTTGTCCCATTCCAGGTTGAGAAAGACAATCAAATAAACAACAAGGGTAAGTTCGTGGTAAAGGAAGTATCTGGCATAAGAACCTAACTGAATGGGTGTTATGGGATCTTCGGGAAATCTTTTCTAGAGAAATTGACTTACAAGCTGAAACTTGAAGTGTGAGTATGGTTCAGCCAGGCACAGAGCGAGGAGAAGTGTGTCCTAGGAAGTGGAAAGGTCACAGGTGTTCCAGGCAGAGACAACAGCATGAGTGAAAGCCCAGAGCTGCAGTGCCTGGTTTATTTAAGAAACAGAAAAGGGTCTAATATGGAAGGATTCTAGATCTGAAGGTGGACAGGTAGGCAGGACAAGGCCAGGTAGGCTGGGTAAAGGAGCGTGGGTATGTTCCTAAAGCATTGGTGGGCTCCACTGGAGGCAGGGGAGTGCCCTGAACAGATTTCCCTTTTGGAAAGGTTAATGGATCGCTAGTAGCTTGTGGTAAGGAAAGTGGATTGAAGGGTCCGAGAAAGCCCAGCAAGCAGACAATTACAGAAACCCTTCTGGATGAAGGAGCCTGGACCAAGATTAGGAAATGAGTGCAATAGATAAACAATTAGATGTGGTTTCGTGGCATCTTACATGGGGGCTGGGAAAGAGCTGACATTGACTAAGAAGACATTGATGAATTCCATTTTGGCCTCCATCTTCCTTCCTTCCTTCCTTCCTTCCTTCCTTCCTTCCTTCCTTCCTTCCCCCTCCTTCTCCTCCTCCTCTCTCTCTGTCTCTCTTTCTCTGACTGCCCTTCATTAAATAACTGCACTTCTACGTGCTGTTGTATTTGTATTTTCATTACTTTTCCGCTGACAGTCAATACACTTCTAACTTTCTTTGCGCTTTCTCTGTGAAACTACAGACTTCATTAACTTACCTCAGGAACTTTCCTTTATGGAACCTTATGCTGAAGGAAACAAAAATGAAGTAAATAAAGAGAAACTTTCCAGGCCTCCAGGGGAATGTCCTTATTCACAGACTATCTTACATAAATGTGCATGGAAACTAGGAAGCCCTAATTTCTGGTGTATAAAGTAAACAAAGTGAACTAATTAAAACAATCTGTTTGGAGTGCATTCAGATCTCCCTGTTGACCCCAAATTCCAGCCCTAGCTCCTTGGGGGTTTACTTTCTGTCCTTTATACCTTCTCTGGTCTGTCATGAGAAGCAGCCATGTAAGAAAGAAGTGCTATCCTAGACATCCTTCTAAGGCACATGCCCATGGGACGCACATCTCACAGAATCCCAATATTGATAATAATGACAACGTAGGGGAATGAAACCCACAACGTCTCTTAGGCATGAGGACTGTTTTCTTTTCATTCTTTAAAAATTTTGTTACTCATTTATTTTGAGAATGGGAGAGGGGACGAGAGAGAGAGAGAGAGGAGAGAGAACCCCAAGCAGTCTCCATCCTGTCAGCACAGAGCCCAATGAGCAGCTTGCACTCACGAACCATGAGATCATGATCTGAATCGAAATCAAGAGTTGGATGTTTAACTGACTGAGTCACCCAGGCAGCCGGGCATGAGGACTATTTTATGTTGATTAGTTTTAAGAAGCAGAAGGTTGAGGAAGAAACTTTGACCTTCACCCAACTGCCTAAAAGAATTTAAATGGAGAGTCTGCTCTGGGAAGGGAGCTGTCCCCATAGATAAGTGCAGTGTAATATGAACTTGGTGAGGGGGACAGGCAGGACCCTAGCAAAGTCTGTTTATGCCCTCCTTGTGTATGGCCCAGCAAACATTCAGTTAACAAACCTCTACTCTCTCTCATCTTCCTGTGAGTTGTCTTCCTTCCCTTTGAAGACCCAGAACACCTTCCCCTATCCCTTGGTTTCAAATGACATCTAAGTTTCCATTGTTTGACTGCATATGGGCCCCATATTCTTGTGGAGCCCCCATACATACAAAATTAAATTTGGTATTCTCCTGTTTGTCACGTGTCAATGTAATTCTTAGACCAGCCAAAAGGACCATGAAAGGTGGAGGAAATGCTTTCTTCCCAAACAATAATCATTATTGTTTGTTTTGTATCTAGTAAAGTTTTAATTACGTAAAAGAAGCATCTAGATGAGTTTGGGACAGCAGAGTGGTACGAGCATGGCCAGGACTAGGCACCCAGGGCCAGCCCTAGATTGATTTCTACCACCCTAAGACAGATGCTTCCTTGAATTGTTTTTATTCTGGTAAAATACACATAACAAAAATTTACCATGTTCATTATTTTTAAACTCAGTGGCATTAAATAGTTACAATGTTGTGCAGCCATCACCAACATCCGTCTCTAGGACTTTTTTCTTCCCAAACTGAAAATCTGTACACATGAAACAGTAATCCCCTATTCCCTCCTTCCCACAAGCCCTGACAGCCACTGTTTTGCTTTCTGTCCCTATGGATTTGATCGTATAGTAGGTATTCTCTGGGACTGGTTTGTATCCTTGAGGTTCATTCATGATGTACCATGTGTCAGAATTTCCTTCCTTTTTTTAAGGGTTAATAATATTCCACTGTGCGTCTATGCCACGTTTTACTTATCTCTTCATTCATAGATGGACACTTGGATGCTTCCATGTTTTAGCTCTTGAAAATAACACTGCTGGGGCTCCTGGGTGGCTCAGTCGGTTGGGCGTCCGACTTCAGCTCAGGTCACGATCTCGCGGTCCGTGAGTTCGAGCCCCGCGTCGGGCTCTGGGCTGACAGCTCGGAGCCTGGAGCCCGTTTCCGATTCTGTGTCTCCCTCTCTCTCTGCCCCTCCCCCGTTCATGCTCTGTCTCTCTGTCTCAAAAATAAATAAACGTTAAAAAAAAGAAAAAGAAAATAATACTGCTATGAACACAGGTATACAAATGTGTCTTTGAGTCCTTGCTGTCGATTTTTTGGGGGTAGGTACCAGGAAGTGGCATTGCCAGATCATATGATAATCCTATATTTACCTGTTTGAGTAACTGCCACACTGTTTTCCACAGCAGTCTCTTTGGCTGATGACGTGCTGAGTACCGTTTCATGTGTTTGTTGGCCATTTGTGTATCTTCTTTGGAAAAAGGTCCATTTATTCTTTTGCCCATTTTTAATGGGGTTGTTTGGGGTGTTTTGTTGCCGTTGTTGAGTTGTAGGAGTACTTTGTATATCATGGATATGAATCCTCTAACAGATACGTGATTTGAAAATATTGTTTCCCATTCCATAGGCTTCCTTTTCGCCATATTGATTGTGTTCAGGATGTACAGAGATGGTCCCTTGAATTTCATACTATAGGTGCCTCCCTTGCCTCACCCCAGTCCTGACGCTGATTTTAGTCCTTGTCTCTTCCGTAAGCATTTGGAAAATCTAAAGCATTTTAAACAACCCAGAGTACACTTGGGTTTCTGAAAGTTTAATTAAGCTCAGAATTTTATTCTTCCCTCTGAACTGATAACCTAGGGCATCAAAATTCGCCTGTTGTTTCTGAAGCATGACCCGGTCTATCCTAATTGTTACTGGAGACAGGGAGCCTCAAAGAAAGGTTGCTAAGACCCCTCTGTGCCATCCCTAAGGAGAGGAAAGCTTTAAAACTCTTATTAAATGATCACCGTGGGCCAGACACTATTTTATTTTACACGGGTTAACTCCCTTAATCTTGATGACAGCTTTATAATATGGACGCTGTTTGCACCCCTCACGTTTCACATGAGGGCAGGAGGCAGAGGGGGTTCGATAAACAGCCAAAGGTAAGAGAGGTAATAGGTGGCAGAACTAGACTTTGAATCACAGAAGGCTGGTTTCAGACTCTGTCCGCTTCACCAATTATAAACTCTGCTAGATACATCATCTTCCCCATGTTTAATTTTAAAAGTTATTTCAGATTTTGGCATCGTGCGACGCAGTTGGTTTCCAGCATGCTGCCTTTGCAGGCTTCTCTTAGATATCGTGGCTCCTTCCTAGCATTTCTTTTCCTTCTCTTGGCTTACAGAAGTGACTTCTATTTTATCCTCACGTGAGCAGGATCCGAACCTCCTGTAAATCCATCCTTTCCTACTGAACACTGTATCCATGGCTAGATTCATGAGCTGAAAATCAGGGCCAACAATGAAACCTCTCCTACCTCTAAAAGGCTTATTGCAATAGAGCAATGATGTTCCATCTCTGTCCGTCCTACCCTAAGAGACTCAGGGCTACACCTGACTCAGGTGCAGAAACGCAAACCCCACTTGTCTGGCTGAGAGCCAGAAAATGATGCCATCTCAGCAAGTTCAATGTCTCGGCAGGCCCTACCTCTCAGGGAAAAGAATAATTCGCGTCCTCACATACTCTCTTCGGCTGATGATGTGTTTGATGTTCTCCCATATTCTTTCACCAACATTGAATTTTAATGGATTAGGTAGAAGAGCCCAGCACACCTTATGAAATAGGATGTCTCTTTGAATCAAGCCTATTTATCCAGAAAAGAATCACTTCTGTAGGTTTGTGGAACACCTCAGCTGTTGACAAATGATCCCCATGGCTTCTTTTCATCTGCCTGGGCTCCAGAACCCCATTGATCTTGAGGATAAAACGGCTTTACCACCACGCCACCCCCCATCGTCCTAATTATTGTGATTTGTCATTATCTGCAGGGTCCTATGGATCTACTCTGAGACCGGTACGTGGGTGTATCCTTTGTTTGCCAGACTCAGCCCGGTGGGGCTGACAGCCTTCTTCTCCCTCAGCTACATCTTTACCGCCAGCATTTATCTACTTGGAGAGAAGCTCAACCACTGGAAATGGGGTCAGTTTATTTCTCTTTTACCTACAGAGACACATCTTCCTTACACTCTCTCCACTCCTCCTGAAAACAGAGGGAGAATCTAGTCCAAAGCAGAAGGAAGCGGTCCTTGATGGCTCTGTCCAGAGGACTCAGGTCCTACCAAAGCAGGCAAAGGGAAAGCCTGGAAGAAGTTTGCATTTTCTTAAAGGACCCCATCACATTCTTTCCCTGCCCCCCCCCCCCCACAGCACCTCCTTTAACTTTAAGGCTAAAAATAATCTTATTTAGAGAGTTCAGGACCCAGAGCAAGAGCAAGGTGTCACTATCCCCGCGTGAAAAAAATGAACTCAGAGTCTTCCTCCTTTAAGTGAGGGACTGAGCGATCCAAGCTTTAAATGTCAAGGTTTTCTTCTTGAAGGGTGTGGGTCCAGATGACCTCTTAGTTCTCACCCTCAGTAGCGCTTTCCCAGATGGCCTCCCATCCCTCTCCCATTCAGCTGCTTCTCAACCCTTAGCACAACATTTACCAGATGAAATCACCCCCTGTGCTTGAGATGGGAATTGTCATTTAGACACTTGTCTTAGGCCAAGTGGATAGGTCAGCAAGCTAAGCTTCCCAATTCTAGGTGGTTGGAACCATATTGCTTCTTTTTAAAAAAAAAAAAACAAAAAACTTAACTCAGCTGACTTTAAAATAGATTTTCTTTGATTCCTTGCTCCCCCCACTGCCCCGACCCCCAGAATATTATTTTGTTGGAGAAGTAACTATCAAAAAGTCAGGCTGCAAAATAATCATGATTTTTTTCCCTACCCAAAGGGAAGTACAGGAACTCTCCCCTGATTTTGTATATAAGGAAGACAAGAGTCACATACAGTCCCCCACATCACTCGCCCACATGCCATTCTGTTCTATCAAAATAGAAATGGCAGAAGTGGCTTCTTCCGCCCAATCTATGAACTGGTGTGAAAACATAAGCCCGTGTATGCAAAAAAGAAAAAAAAAAAAGAAAAAGAAAAGAAAAACAACATGACAGTTTCAGAAGCTTCAGTACAAGAGTGTATATTTCTGAGAGGAGAATGAGACCCTAGAGAAATAAGCAGGCAACTTGGCTTTTTCACTTGTTTTCTCCTTTTGGAGAATTTAACTGGTTGGGGAAATCTTAAAGGCAATATCCTTGAAAGCAAACACTTAAAAACCAGTTCATTCATGTTGTGTTTATTTATTCCCCAAATCAGCATTCCAAATCGCAGGAAATTATCGGGGGGGCGGGGAATTTGTTGACATTTCAGATGTGTTGACATCTAATTCTAACTGGTTTGGCAACTTGAAGTTCTTGGTAAGGATTTTTGATGTCTTCCCTAAATATATATATATATATATATATATATATATATATATATGAAGAAAGAAAAAACGAACCTAATCCATTTGAAATGTGACAGAAACAAGATGTGCAGAGAAAAATATCATTACTCAGGGCTTAGAGAACGTTAACTTTTTAAAACAACTGTATTGAATTCAATAATGATGAATTTTTAAGTTCTTATTCTACAGTGGCTTTTAAACATCCACTGAATTAAAAATTTTTTCACCAAATTTAGTAGTATTAAGATCACTATGTTCAACACAAAGCTCTTTTTTTTTTTTACGTTCATTTATTTTGAGAGAGACAGAGATAGTATGAGTGGGGGAGGGGCAGAGAGAGAGAGAGAGAGAGAGAGAGAGAATCCTAAGCAGGCTCTGCACTGTCAGCAAGGAGACTGACACAGGGCTTGAACCTACAAAATCGTGAGATCCTGACCTGAGCCCAAACCAAGAGTCATGCCTAACCGACTGAGCCACCCAGGTGCCCCACAACACAAAGTGCTTTTAAATAAGCTTCGTTGGTTAAGAACTACATCTAATTTTTCACTACAGTTAGGTCCCAATGAGTAACTAGGCTAGGGTCAACACGTGGACCCTCACATGCACACGGGAATGTTTATGTGAGTGATAGAGATTACTGTGGGTGGCCACACATCCCTCTCCTCTGTCTAGATTTTTAAGAAATCTAGAGTCTCCTTAAAGAATAGACTGGGTCAAAAGTCCTATATAGCATCAGAATAAGATCATAAATGGGTTAAATTCTAAACAGATCATAATTACAAATGGTCTAATAAGAATTAAAAGAGAAATTACAGGGGCACCTGGGTGGCTCAGTGGGTTAAGCTTCCAACTCTTGGCTTCCGCTCGGAGCATGATCTCCCAGTTCGTGAGTTCGAGCCCCGCGTCAGGCTCTGCGCTGACAGCACGGAGCCTACTTGGGATTTCTCTCTCCCTGTTTCTCTGCCCCTCCCTGGCTTGCTCGCGCGCTCTCTCTCTCTCTCTCTCTCTTTTAAAAAAATAAATAAATAAACATTTTTAAAAATTTAAAAGAGAGGGAGAAATTAGATCACTTAACATTCCAATGGCAGTGAACACTTTTAAATTGCCTAAAAGTAAACAGAACCATCTATGTGAACACACTTTCTCACGTCTTAGTCTCCTTAAAACACTTTAAGCCTTCCCCAATTTACAGATGAAAATCCAAGTTCTTGGGATGACACGTGAGGGTCTCTGCGAACCAATCCCTGCCTTGGCTTCTCCTCTGCTTTTTCTAAATGTGTGCCCCAGCACCCCCAAATTGCTTGTTTTCTTTACACATTGATGCTGTTCCTCACCATCCTGGGCTTCAGTCTCTCACATTCCCCAGTCTTTGCCTGTCTCTCACCCACTGAATCATATCAACTCACCCCTTCCAGGAAGCCTTCTCTGGTCTGCACAGAGATTTGTTTTTACCCTAGACCCTGAGTTCTATAAGGGTTAGGGTATGTCTTCTCCATCTTTGAATCTCCCCTTTCCATTAGCTTATCCCATGGATGAATCAATGCAGACAAAAGATATCTGAGGGTTCTTCTGTCTAGGCATTTAATGGGATTTTGTGCACAAGGATTCTGGATATAGTGGTCAAGGAGTGACTCTGATGGTTGGAGATTAAAGCACTGGACGGAGAGTTTAAGGAGTAGAGACAGTGACGCTATGGAATCCTGGCTGGGGAGCTGTTGAAAAGAGATGCACGTTATGGCAGGCGGTGCAAAGCGGGGAGTAGAGCCCTGGGCTAGAAATCAGGAAACTAGGCTACGTCCCCCACCAAGCCACAAACGGGCCACGTAAGTAAGCTGTGTCAGTACCCTTCAACGACTCAGTGACGGGACCTCACGCCAGCTTGCCTCGGACAGTCCTGGTCAATGCCTGCCACGCCAGTGTGCATGTAGCTTAGCCTTGTCGAGGCTTGGACGATCAACCGTGTGGTTCTTCTACCTCTGGGTTCCTCTCCGAACCTTCTGTTCTGGATCCAGGGAGAGACGCAGGCAGCCACCTCCTCGGTCCAAATCCGGGGCTGCCTCGATTTTGTCACCTGTTCACACCTGAGCTTCCTTGGATGAGAGCAAAACTCTAAGGAGTGCTTCGGTGACGCAGGGGGAGGTGGTGGTTAGGGGAAAAGCTCTGTGCCAGACTGCCCGGGTTCCTACCTTGGTCCTACTCCTGGTAGGCCTGTGACGCCGGGCAAGGCACTGAATAGTGCCTTCACAGTAGTGTTCCCATTTTCCTTGCGCGTCACAGAGACAATCCTAGTAGCCTCCTGCTAACATCCCAGAAAACCGTAGCTAATGGGAGAAGTGTCAAGTGACTAGAGCAGGGCCTGGCACATAGAACCCATGACCATTGCCGTTAACGTCATTCTCCCTCCTCAGAACCCAGCCACCTTTTCTACGCGGGCGTTCCCATCCTCTCCCTCAGTTTTATGCATCAATGACCAGTTTCCCCAGCCGAAGGCCCTTGAGAAAAGCAACAATCACACAGCTGCGGGCAAATCGACAGAGGTGAAACAATTCTTCCAAAGCTAGAGTGATGGAGGAGGTCAGGCTAACCGAGGCCGGAATTAATCAGGATCCCCGGTTCTGAAATCCTGAGACACAGCGCAGTCTGCTTAGGAGTTATCAGCCAAGCACCAAGCGGTCAAGAAAATACCAGTGAGGACCGATCGACCATGCGAGGAACTCTCTAGCAACGGTCCTTAATCTCCTCGCCACATTGTAAAATCAGTGCTGCTAAATCGCTGGGGGCATTTGAGAAACACTGATCCTCGGGTCCACCCCAGACCAATGACACCGCTGTCTCTGGTGGTGGGTCCTTGGCATCGATAGTTTTCAAAGCTTTCCGGTTACTGTGGTTTGCAGGCAACAGCCGGAGCCACCGTCTCAGAGCAGCACTTCCCAGACTTGCATGCGCCTCCAGGTCTTGCTAACACGAGGCTCTTGTTAAAATGCAGTAGATTCAGCAGATTTGAGGTATGGCAGGGCATTCTGGCCTTCCGATGCCTACACCCAAAGAAAGACACTGATGCTGCTGGCCTACTGCAGTGACGACCACTGTGGCTGAACGCCTACCCTCTTCCTACCTCCTCGCATGTCACGTTGGCGGGTGACAGTGGAGAGGAGTGAGAAGGGCCGTAGGAAAAGGTGATGCCGGTGATCACATATAAACCTGGATAGTACGTGATGTCCCCCAGGAGCCCGCAGACTCACGGGACCGGCCCTGTGTGCAGGGAGACAAATGCTATCAGGCCCTCAGGAAGGTCTTGCTGGTCTCCAAGGGGATGCTGTGGCCTGAAGAGCTCTCAGGCAGTGCCAGAGGGCCACCCTGCCTGACCTGTCACCATCTCACCCCCCTTCTTGTGCTAGCTGTCATGTGTTACAGGACAGAGGACTGGACCAGCACTGGGTCACTTTGGGGGGACCAGACGTCCACCAGGAAAGATTCGATTTCTACTTTTCGGGCCGAGTTAGATGGAACATACATTTCAAACGACAGTAGAATCAGGCAAGGTGAAACAGCCTCTGGCAGATTGGTGTAAGCTTGGGCCGCCATGTCTGAGCACCTAGGGAGGCCCCAGACATACTCTTTCCACCCTGATTTGGAGAAAGGGACTGTCAAGGGATTCCAGTTCAGGCTTCCTTGTCTGCCATTTAAGTACTGAATTTTCTTTCTTTTCTTGTTTTCTCCTTGATAAGACACAAGAATGCTGACATCCAGATGCAGGTCTCTTCCTCAGGAAGAGAAACACAACCCACAAGGCAGGTCAGGCACAGGAAGGAGCTAAGTGCCTCCAGGACATCATGGCAAAGCCTCTTATATGTAGCTGTGGCCAGAGAGGTAATCAGCTTATCTCTGGCCCCTGACCCCTCTTCTTACATTCCTGAGAGACTTGTGCCCTGAATCAGACTATCCTTTGTCAGGGCCTGAGACCACAAATCCTCTTCTTCCTAAGGAGAGTTTATAAACTGAAAATTCTAGTCTAACCAAGTGACTTTGTCTATGGCTAGGACAGAATAACGTTAAGGCCTTCCTTTAATACTATTTTCTGTAGACGGGATCTTTTTTTTTAGTGTTTATTTACTTATTTGGAGGGAAAGAGTGAATGAGACTAGGGGCAGGAGAGGGGGAGAGAGAGAGAGAGAGAGAGAGAGACTCCACACTCAGCACAGAGCCCGACTCAGGGTGATACCATGACCCTGGGGTAGTGACCTGAGCTGAAATCAAGAGCCCAGCACTTCACCGACTGAGCTGCCCAGGGGCCCCTGTAGACCAGATATTTTAAAAGGGAGATTTCATTGTTGAAGCTGCTTAGAGGCCATCAAGTCTACCTCTTTAGTTTTATACATGAAGATATTTGCTTTGCGATTTTTTTCTATCTTGCATATTGCCCCTGATCATTTCCTCACAAAAGAATCTTATCAGATGACTCCATATACACTTCTTTTTATTTTTTTAATTTTTTTAAACGTTTGTTCATTTTCGAGAGAGTGAGACAGAGCACAAGCGGGGGAGGAGAAGAGAAACAGGGAGACACAGACTCCGAAGCAGGCTCCAGGCTCTGAGCCGTCAGCCCAGAGCCCAGCGTGGGGCTCGAACTTGCGAGCATTAAGATCATGACCTGAGCCAAAGTCAGAGGCTTAACTGACTGAGCCACTCAGGCGCCCCAGTCCGTATGTATTTCTAAAGCGTGGTCTCACAGGAGCAGCATTCAGTCAACAACAAAATTGCGTCTCCTTTTTGCCTTTCTCGCCCTGATTTCATCTCCCTCAGCTCAAACAGAGTCCAAACTGGATTATTGCTTCTCCTCCTTTCACTGCCTCTTTCCTCACGAGGGTTTCTCCAGCCAGAACCTCGAATCCGTCGCCTTCCTGCTACGTCTGCACTGAAACTTTTACTCATTCATGTGCAAACCTCATTCTTCTAACACCTCCTATCTCCCCAACCATCTGCCTTCTCACCCTTTTCCAAGCCAACCCGCATAAACTAAGCAAATATTCTTCAAGTTTTCAGTTCAAAGTCTAACAGCAGTAGCTTTTGTGATTGTAGATACATAGGTGTAAATCTTTGTGAATATAATGTTTTCCCTTACTCTGTTTTCTGACTATTGGAATAATAAGGAATATAATTACATATGGTATCCATAGTGATGTTGGTTCAAAGAATGGGTGTTTTTTTTGTTTGTTTTTTTTTTTTGCCATGACGGCAGAAAACGTTTGGATCTTGCACAAGACAAACGTTAAATGCTTGGCCTAAAATGTCTCTACTCCTTGGTACTATCTAACAGAAGATTAAGGAAGGACTAACATGAGGCAGGGGTGGACGTAGCTCCCTAACTCCCTGCCAGCTCCTAGTTGGCATCCCACGGGAAGAACCGTCTTGCCACGAAGAAAAGACCGATAACAAACATGGTTTCCCGGTCAGAATTTGGAGTCCTTGTTGTGAACTTTGCGTAAGGTAATGCTATCCGTTACTAAGTCAACGGTTCCTTTATCTCCAGCCATGTGCTGTGGAATCGTGGTCAGAGACCAATTCTGAGCATTCAAAGAAGCCTAGAGACCTCTCAGTTCCGTGAGAATTCAGGACTAAGGACCCACCCCTACCTGCCAGAAACAAAAAGAAAAATATGGTTTCTGTGATGTTCACACCACGGAGGTCACTACAGAAGAAATGATTGTTGGAAGTCCACACAGAGACATACTCGATGCCTTCTCGAATGTGTTTGTGGGTATGTGGAAATGTCTCAGTGCTCCGTCTAGCTGTTTAGTGTTAGACGTGGGAGATTCTGATCCAGGAGAAAGAGCCACCTGTGCTCCTCCCACAAAGGAACTTCCTGCCACCACTTCCGCTCCTGGGCTCTTTCGAGGTCTTCAGTTTCTGTCGTGTTTCTTAAATGGAGAAGGACTCTCCAATCATTGGCAACTGGGGTTGCAGAAGCATGGTTATGGTTACAGTTACACTTGAGGGGCTGGGGGGTTGGTAAACAGCATGGATAAAGAGAGTTTTAGGAACCTTCAAAGGGACTGCGGGAGGCGGGGGGACAAAGGTGAGAAGCTTATGTTGCCCAAGATCTTGAACAGGAAGGAATTAATGTGTCATTTAGATGAAAAAGGATTCATTACAGACAAAATGGGTATGCTTCAGAAAAGAGGAGGTCCTTTGTTTGTAGTCAGGGACCTGGGGAGGAGAGAATCTACATGGAAAATGAAAAATAAGTGAGATCATAAATGAAAATGACATGAAGCCTGTAAAGCTGGATATATTAAGAAGGCTTCTCTGGAGTGACTGAGGGTATCTGGATTGATGAGTAGAAGAATAAGAGAGAGGACTGTCCTTAAGTGTTGAGAGACATGAATGCAGGATGGCCCCAAAGGCTGTGTGATTAAGAGTCTGCTGTCCTAGAAAATCAGTGTGATAAGGGGGATTTCAGGTCATCAGTCACTACAGCCTCTGAGAAGGGGACTTCTAGCAAAATAAAATTATTAGAAGATATTTAAGGATATAATTGATGGAGGGGGCAGAATCTGAAGGGTGAAGCATGAAACTAGGGGCATGAGGTCGCTGTGGCACAAAGCCAGAACTAACAGGGCTCTGGAATGGGCAAGGAGAGGCTGACTTGAGAAAAGTTTTCAAAGTAGGATTGTTAACATTTGGCAACAGGTGGAAAGGATAATACATTCGTGAGGTGTTAGACATTTCAGAGCTTGTGTGAAGATGTATGATCAATAAAGACGGAGGTACCAACCTGGCTGAATGGAAGTGATTCTAGAACTCTAATGCTATAATTTCAGTAGAAGAATGCCCCTCTCAAGAGCTTACTAGAATCTAATATGCCAGTACTTTTCCGTTCTGATAAGGTGATTCAATGAGAGGTTGCAGAATGCACCCTAAATAGGTGAATAGCCCCTCTTCTATTTCTCCTCTAATTTGATGTCTCTTCATCTCCGTTTGCAACAATCTCCGAGTTAGTCGATGGGTGGTGTGCCGCCTGTAAAGACTCGACCAAAAGCGACATCAGTCGGTGCACATTAGACGTGCAGAAGCCTTGAAGGCAAATGGAACCATTGGTCAACAGGCTAGCTGTGAGCCAAGCACCGAATGGGGACAACAGAGTCACTTCTTCCCCTCTCTGGAGAGGTGGCAGGTTTTCAGAACTTCGTAAAGTGCATCTACTTGCCTTGGGATAATTGCCCTTGATCTTCCACTGGCCCAAGGCACAGTGAATGTCTATTCACACAAGAATACCCATTAGGGAAACCCTGAAGTCTGATCTCTCTCTCTCTCTGTTCTTCATTGTGCAGGTGACATGATCCAGCCAAGGAAGAAGAGGAAGTGATCACAGGCCAGTTTTTAAGAACAAAAGAGGAAGAAAACATGAGATACTTCTCTTTTCTTTTCTTTTTTTTCTTTTCTTTTCTTTCTGGTTGGCGGGGAGGTGATAGAGTCAGATAGGAAGGCAGAAAGGACAGAGGATGATATTAAATTTAATAGGAGGGTTTCTGAAGGTAGCTTAATTTGGGGACTTCGTTTTTTGAAAGGTTTTACTGGACATGTAAAGGTTTTACTGGACAGTTGCTCAAAAACAACTGCTGTCTCAGAATTCGTTCCCTTCTTCTGGCCTCTGCAGTCAAAATCTGGCCAAAGGCCAAGGAAATTTGCATAAACTTGGCATTAGAGAATGCCTAGGAGAGAGAAAGCAACTTAGGGTCGTCAAAGCTCTTCACTTTAGAGAGGAGGGTGCTGAGGACCTAGATAAAAAGTAACCTGCGTGAGGGCCAAAGACAATAGCATTTGTCCCCCCGATCTTCTAATTCTCAGTCCGGTGCCATTTTTAATAAGCCCAACTTTCCTAAAAGCAAGTATTTTCGTAAACTAGTCATTTTCACGGATTGCTCATCTATTTTGTTTTCCACAGTCTAGACATAAATGTAGGGAGACGGGTGCTGCCGAAGTTGTCTGTCCGCCTCACAGGATAGCAAACTGATTGGTGCAATGAGACAGTTAAGTTGTAAAAAAAAAATATGAGGACATCTGTCCATCTTGGGAGCGAGCATCTGGGCAGGTCCAAAGACGGGACATAGCAATGTCATCAACATCTCTTCCATTCAAATGTGGATTACTTCATCAAATAAATGTACCTCTTACTTGGGGAGCAAGTGACGGGAAGTGACATGGCCCTGAGGAGCCCCGAGAACACGTTGGTACAAAGCACCTCGCTGAGTGAGCTCTTATGGTTTAACAAAGCTGACTGTCGGGTGACTAACAATGCACATCCCTGAACCCTACTTTGATCTTCCTAGGGGGTTTTTGTGGGTCTTTCTTTACAGGGTCTTTATTTACTGGGCCTTCATTTTGTAAAGAACATGGGTAACAAGGGTTTACATGTGGGGCAACATGTTGGAGTCTGGCAGCATGTCACCAGGTCCCAGTGGGTTGGGTGTGGGCCCCAGAGTAGACTGTGCTTGGGCTTCCTAACCTAACGCCGTACAGGAGAAATTTGGCAACAATCGGTAAAATTTGGTAAAAACTGTTCCTGGAATCACAGTAAGCCTTGATTGCCATTTGACCGGCCACCATGCCGTATCTATCCCAACACCAGAAAACCTCAGAAAGACCAAGAAGTCTTGAAGTGTCAGAGAAGGCCGCCAACTGACACAGCAGGGTGGGCAGCCCACAGGAAGCCTAGGGCAGGCACCGAGAAACCTGCTGTCTTCCTAATCCTTGATCCACTAATATATAGATATGAGCCTCCAGTCTTTTTGGGCTGAGCTGAGAACACCGACCGCCTCCTTTCCTATACCTGCTGCTGCCTGACTGCTCCAAGCACCTGGTCTCCGCAGGAGCCCCGAAGCAGTTGTCAAGGCGGAAATTCCCCAAATGGGAAACCCGCAGGGGATCACCCACATTTTCCACACCCCGAAAGTGACTCGGGGTGCATACTTCTCAGAGCGATTGTGAGCTGCTGGCCGGAAAGAGCCCGCAGAATTCTCTCTGCGGCTTCGCTGTCCCTGGAACCAAATGAAACCTTGATTTCTGCATGACTGACCAAAGTGCAGCAGCCATTCCAACACCAGAAATCCCTCAGAACCACCTCCCGGTTGGGCACGCACATCAGCCCTTAGGTGGCTCCAGGGTGCCGCGGTAAAGGGAAAATCGGCAGAATACCTGCGATGAGCACTGAATAAGCATTACGAGGTCCACAGGGTTTGCTGCCTGCGTAAGGCTACGCCAGGCCCTGCCTGGTTAGAAAACAACACCCACCAGTGAGAGAATCGGCGATAATATTTGTACAGGGGCATGTAATTTACAAGCTGCACTCACCCCCGTGGTCTCATTTTACCTGCACAAAAATATAGGTACAAAATATATTAGGTTCTCATTTTCCAGATGAACAAACGGAGTTTCTGATATTGGTGTGCTCCGTGAATGTTTAAAAATTAACTTTCAGGGGTGCTGGTGGGGGGGGGGGGGTGGCTAAGTTGGTTGAGCGAAGGACTCTTGATTTTGGCCCAGGTCGTGATCTCATGGTTCGTGTGATCGAGCCCCGTGTAGGGCTTCTGAGCTGACGGTGGGGAGCCTTGGAATTCTCTTTCTCTCTCTCTCTCTTCTCTCTCTGTGTCCCTCCCCTACTTGAGCACGCACACGCACATGCACACGTGACCACGTCCTCTCTCCTTCGAAATAAATAAGCTTTAAAAGAAAACCTAAAAAAAAAAAAAAAAAAAGTCAACTCTCCAGGGAAAAGAAAGTGTAAGGCCCTGATTTATAGTGTTTTGCCCACTCCACGGCGTAAACACTCCACCACAGCCTTTTCCAAGCCACCAACCGGCCACCGAAGGCAGAGCTGGGACGAGACACGCATAACCACGTGGGCCTCGCAAGGCTGGAGGAGCTGGCCTGGAGGGCTCCGCTGGCCTCGGAGGAAGGAAGCGACTGGGCCAGGGCCACAGGGGCGGTTGCTTCCCGAACCCGCCTTCCCACCTCTTGGTTACACGGCAAAGCAGTAACTGGCCATCTGAAAGCTTTCACTTAAAAAAACAAAAAAAAAGCAAAAATGTATTAGTACGTCAGCAGGGCTGGACCAAAGAAGGTGATGGTCAGGGGCCCCCAACTGGGTGGAAACTGTCATCCCCGGCAGCAGAGGGAAGAGCAACTCTGGTGCCTCGTGACCCGGCCATACGTTCTGGAGTGGCTACCTTACCCACGACCCCCGTTTTCAGTTCGAGGCGAAGACTTCTCCTGTTTGCCTAAACGATCCATTAACCCCATCCTCCCCTCAAATGGGTCATCCATTTCTCAAGCTATTTTCAGCTCCCCCGCACCTACTCGCTTGCAGTGCTTGTCATAACAGGAAGTCAGTTTCATATACTGTAATCCCCGAACACGTGGCGCCTGCACGTGGGGAGCCCAGGGGGCTGAGGGAGGAGCGGGGAGGCGGGGCTTCCAGAAGGCCTCCAGGCTGAGCGCTGAACCCACCAGTCCCAAGCCTGGGCCTCTCCCTCTGGGGCCCGGGTGGCAGAAACCAGAATCCGTACCCAGACATTGTTTTCCCTTCTCATGCCGTTGGTGGCTCTTTTCCTCTTTCTTTCTTTCTTTCTTTCTTTCTTTCTTTCTTTCTTTCTTTCTCTTTCTTTCTTTCTTCTTCTCCTTTTTTTTTTTAATAAAGCATTTGAGTAGGCAGCAAAGCCAGTCAGAACTGTTTATTTATAGCTGTGGATTCTCAATGCTGTATAAATTAGAAATCATTGCTGAATGAGGCCTGCGCCCACTCACACACGCAGGACTGCTATCTGTGAGTCCTTTCACACAGTTTGCCTGTACACAGTCTAAAATGGGAGAAAATGACATGCTCCGAGTCAAATGACGAAGTCACAGCTCAACTGCAAAGCAGAAAACCGGCAATTATTTTTCCTCAGCACAATATGGGGAGTACGACAGGTGCAATTATCCAATATTATTTAACAGCACCGGTTTGTGGTGTAGGGAGAAAATAAAGGTTTCCGTGTCTCGGAGGAAAAAAAAGAGAGAGAGAAAGAACCTGCCTCCTGGGCTCCGGTTTCTGCGGATTAAGGTGTGTTATGTAAATTGAAACTGGCCAGGATTCCAAATAGGGAATATAGCAGCATCTGGCTCCTTCAGCCTTCCTCCCCCCCCCCTCAAACGGGCAACCTGCGTCATCAGGGCCTTCTGAGCAAAAGCCCCTCACCTTGGAGACCCTCATCCTCCTCCTCTTGAGGCGGCAGCTCCAGATAAGACTGTGGGCAAGGCCAGGTTTGCGTAGCTCCTTTCCCTGAGACAGGGGAAACCCTCTCCTGCCCTGCCCCTCCGTCTCTCGGCTGAATTAAGAGGAGGTGAAAGACCAAGTGTCCCACAAGGAATAATCAGGGCCCCCTGTTTGGGCCTCCAGCGTGATTTTATTCCTATTTCCAAGCCTTTCCTTCAACTGGTCTCCCTACCTGGAAAGACCTCTCTCCACCCAGCTATCATCGTATAAGCCAGTTGTCCTTTGTGGCTTCCGGCTTTGGTGGGAGCCAGTGCCCAGTCTCCTAAAAAGCTCCCTGGAGCTCCCCAAGACGCAAGGCTCATTCCCTTCTCTGCACCCCAGAGTGGGACATACCAGTCCCACCCAGTACGACATCTCTCTTCTCCATCCAGCCTCTTGGCTTCTGTCCCCATGGCGGTTGGGATGCTGGAAAGAAGGTGAGCTTCGGAACCCAGCAGACTCCACCCCGCACCATGTATTTGCAATCTGGAGGAAATAGTTTACATTTCTGAGGCCTGGTTCTTTCAAGTCACACGATAATACCTACCATGAGTGAATAAGACTATTTAAGTGGTGGTGGCATCCAAGATTCTCCATCCCACTTGACTCCAAGCTCATGGAGAACTTGAGCCATGTAGGGTTGTCTGCATCCCTCACAAGGCCTCACTCTGTGCCCTGAGAAAGTACTGGAAATATGTACAGAGGATTGACTTGAGGGTTGGTTACAGCCTCATAATCATATGGGCATCGTCACCAGGGGTCCACCCCTTCTGCCAGAAGCTGAGACTGTTAACCTGAGAGCTGCTGTTTCACTTAAGATACTCTCTCCATGTTCGATCCAAGAATCCTGTTAACAGTGATGGTCAGGTGATAGTTTCATGGGACCCGGAAGTAGAAAGCACATTACAGGATGAAGCATATTCTGTAATCAAAATATCAAGCATAATTTTTATTTGATAAAGGGGAAAATCAGACAAGGAATGGCTTGGGGAATAAAGATTGCACACAGATGGAGCTCCAGATCGAATGACTGGATAGCCCTGATTGCCCCAAGGAGCACCTACATGGCACTGATCCAAATCAGGGAGACATCCCTAAGAAAGGGGACCACTGAAGACAAATCGTGTTTACCTCAGCATTTATCTTCCTTTCCTTCTCACCCCTTTCTCACAGATGATCGCTCCTATCATTGAGTCTTGGTCTAGTCTGACTCTTCGTCTTAACTGACATTTCTTCAGCCACTCCCAGGGTATGACTCTTCGGGACCGTGGAAAAGGTCTCTGGTCTTTCTGCCACTCCAAATATCTCACTAATATACAAAGCAACCCTTCACCTGGGTAAAGTATTCCACTGGACGTGGAGAGACACCTTTAACACATAACTGAGAGAGGGGACCCATGGACTTGCTCTCATTCATGTTCAATGATCAGTGAGAGATATTTGGTGATCTGAAAGAAAGTGTTCATATGGGAAAAGGTATGCTTAGCAGAATGGAAATGAGGATATTGGGAGAAAAGGAATAGGTTCAGAAAGGGTCAGCTGCAGACTCCAAGAACAAACTTGCCTAGTTCACAATGGTTTACCATGTGAGTTGCCAAGAGATGCCTGGGGGTGGGTTCCTGGCTCTCCATCCCACTCTGCAGGAGCTAATCTTTGGTTAGTGTGCCCCAAGATAGAGCTAGACAATGATCTTGGCCACTGACGGGTCAACAAAACTCTGCAAGCCTTTGGAGGAGTGGAAAGAGGAGGCACAGCTGTGACACGCCATTCTCGACGTTTCTAGTCTTGATTGTCTGACTGGCACTACCGGAATTTAAATTTGCTTTATAGCTAGAGAGAGAAGTTAGTGCTGGATTGTCACCATTCTTAAAAAGAGAGGAGGCAGAGCAAAGAAAAAAAAAAATTGGATTCCATTGGCCCTTGAAGAGCTTCAGCCTGGTTGAACTTCCCCAAGATTCCTTCTTACCCAAACATCTTCACAACCAGTCCCAGACCTCCTGAAGTGTTCAAGATAGACCGACACCTATTAAAGGTACACTGAGCGGCGTTGAGGGCAAGGGGCATGACTTATTCATCACTGTACCCGCCCATACACAGAGTACGGTGCATCACACGCTACGATGCACTCAGATTTAAATAACATGTTCAGTTCAGTCAAGGTGGTGTGGGAATTTAAACCCAGATCCATCCAACTCAAGGCCCCCACAGTTTCCACTTCACCAAAGGCTTTTAGTCTTTCCCGACTGATACCTCAGAAATACATTTTACATCACGACTCCGTAGAAACACATACACACACTTTTAATAGGTGTGACAGACCATTCTCTATCCTATTATTTTCTATTCTATTACCTGAAATATTGCCTGAAATTGTGACCATTAAAATTGATTTCTTTTTTTAAATGTTTATTTATTTTTTTAATTAAAATAATTTTTATCATTTATTCTTGAGAGAGAGAGAGAGAGAGGTGGGAAGGGGCAGAGAGAGAGAGAGAGATATGCAGAATCGGAAGCAGGCTTCAGGCTCTGAGCTGTCAGCAGACAGCCCGACACGGGGCTCAAACCCAGCCACCATGAGATCATGACCTGAGCTGAAATCAAGAGTTGGATGCTCAATCAGCTGAGCTATGCAGGTGTCCCCTCCTTAAACTGACTTCTTAATCCAGCAATAAGGTTGCAACGAACAACATAGCACTCCACCGTTCAGTAGGATTCATTCATTCATTGAGCAAGTGCCTACTGTGCCTGGGTCATATGCATGCATGGTCTGAGGACAGGGACGAGGTGCTCACTGCTCGGGCCACTCGCACTGGGGTTAGGGGTTTGCAGCCTTTCTGCCTGTAGTGTCTGTGGGAATATAGGAGTGAGCCTTGCTTCTCCTGCTCTCTGTGTTAACAGCTGCTCTGCTAGACTCAGCCCCTCTGAGATGCAGACAGGAAGAAGAGAAAAAACATTTCCACTACGAGAGCTTACAAAACCTTCCGCTGAGGCTTAAGTCTGACCTGAGCTGATACATTTGGTGACACTGTTGGGATTTGTTTTCACTCAACACTTAATTTTATTAAGATTCAAATTATGAAGTTAGATGAAGTTGAGTTAAGAAAACAAATACCGTATGACTTTTACCTTGGCAGGAATCCGATATGTGATGATGAAAACTCCCAATCTAGTTGTGTTTTGTTCCATTGGAAAATTTTCCTTAAGTATCTTCTAAAATGCACTCACATTGCCATTTTATATGCACGCATTCTCTCATCTTTGCCAATTTGTAAAGTCACGTGGTTAAGTAAAATTCTTTTTTTTTTTTATACAATAGATGGCTTTGGCATTGCTTGTATTTTCCTCTGCTAGACTCTAGTCTGGCCATTTCGACCTTTTGGTGCCCTCACCTATCACCAAACAGAGACGAAGAGGCCAAGAGATATGTCTGCAGCCAATTCAGTCATGGTCTCCCTGCTCAACAGTGGTGATTTCTGGCTAAACCTCCCACCATGGGGAAGAAAAGACCTGTTGCAAATGTCCTTCCAACTCACAGATGAACTCTGTTGGGCCCACCTGGGAGCCATGTTGAGCCCTGGGATAACTTACAACGACGATAAAGAAAGATTGCTGCACATCCTGAGGGGTTTAATGAAAATGTCACATGCACGTAAATCTTGGTCCTGTGGTTCCTTATTGGGAAAGAGATTGGAAGTACAGCTCTGGGATGAGGGTGGAGGGTCTCCGAGGATGAGAGCCAGCAAGGCTCTAAGCTATTCGTGAGTGAGTGTGCTTGTGTCTGTGTTACAAGGAGGTTGTGGTCATGTGCCTGAAATCTAAGGGCAGCCAGCCCCTTTTCCCTGGCTGGTGGGTGGAGATGCCCAGTGTGGGCAGCTCATGCATTTGACAGGTTGCCTCACTACCTCTCACCTTGCCCCCTTCTCCACTCGACATTTGTCATGTCACTTCATCTCTCATAGGGTCACCCTTGAAAAACCCTCCAAGGACCAGTGAACATCAGGCTAGAGTGTTTATCCAGTATATCTGGATAGCCTCAGTTAACATTTACCATCGCTAAATTTAAGTATATTTATAATATAAATATATTTATATTTACAATATATATTCATTTATAGTTGCAGCAATCTAGAAGTAGGACAGTCATTATTATCTTTATTAGTTTCCCAGGGCTAGCACAATGAAGGACCACAAACTAGGTAGCTTAAAAACAATAGTTTATCCTCTTCCAGTGCTGAAGGCTAGCAATCTGAAATCAAGGTGGCAGCAGCACATGCTTCCTCTGAAGGCTCTAGAGAAGAAGCCTTTCTTCCGATGGCCCCTGATAATCTTTGGTGTGCGGCTGCACTGCTCCAATCTCTGCCTCCGTCTTCACATGACATTCTACCTTGCATGTCTCTGTGTCTCTTACTATGGCAGGATTCTGAAATCGGTGTCCAAATCTACCTCTCCTTTCTCTTTTAAAGACACCAGTCATTGTCTTTAGGGCTCCCCGAAGCCAAGAAGGATCTCATTCAGACCACCCCACTGTAGAGATGTGCCCCATCGCCTAGTGCACCCTTCCTGGCTACAGGGGCAGTGCCTCGGGGAGAAAGATACAGGGCCCCAGAGTTAAATCCACCTGCACCATGGAGATGCCAGGCTCTCCCCCCACAATGGTGAAGCAGGAGAAGTAATGGCTTTCCAGATGAGGCTCTTCAGTTGGAGGAAGAAAAAAGAGGAAGTTTTGTTCCTAGTACACCATGTCAGCCAGGAAATCTGTCCCCTCTACAAGGGCAAGAACTCAGAGTTACACAAGTCCATTTGTTTCCAGACCTCTGTGATCTCTCTGTGTCCTCTTTGTTTTGTATACCTCTTGATTTATGAGACTAGGGGAGATGATCGCTTCTCATTTAACTTATTTTGAAGATGATCAATGACCAATCGCATCTACAGAGATGCTATTTCTAAATAAGTTTACATGCTGAGGTTCAAGCTGGACATAAAGGCCATTTGACCCAGAACATTATCCCTATTTTGCAAATGAGGGAATTGAGGGTCAGAGGTCTTTGGATATCAAATTCCAGCTTTTTAAAAAAATTTAACTTTATTTATTTGAGAGAGAGAGAGAGAGAGAGAGAGAGAGAGAGAGAGAGAACACACACACACACACACACACACACACACAAGTGGGGAGGAGCAGAGAGAGGAGAGAGCGCGCTGAGCCTGATGCGGGACTTGAACCCACAAAACCGTGAGATCATGACCTGAGCCAAGATCAAGAGTCGGATGCTTATCAACTGAGTGACCCAGGAGCCTCTCAAATTCCAGATTTTAATTCTTCTCACTCATCTGTCTCAATTACAACCTGCTACAGATGGTCATTTGCTGTTTATTACCTCTAGACCTCCTCACAGCCCCGAAAGTAGACATTATTGTCCCAAATGTTAAGGATAAAGAAACTGAGGCTCAGTGAGGTTGGTGAGTTTCCCCAAGGAGGAATTACCCAAGAAGAATGGAATCCAAGCCCAGTCTGGTAGCTTTGGATCCTTGGCCCCTTTCCTTTATGCCGTGTGATCTCCACCAAATCTTGTTTCTGTTTCCTTCGTAATGTCTAGATGGTTAACCTTTCTTTCTGTGTCCTCAAGGTCAAAATGTTAAACATGTTCAGTTTAAGGCTTCTGGAGCAATATGGGAAGGGTGTAGGCCCAAGAAAACCTCATTATTGTGGAAGAGCCTCTTTCCTAGGCCTCACAGCTTGACTGGCCATGAAAATGGGTTAAATGGACATTGAATAGAAATACAAAGGGCTGATGGAGGAGTAGAGCAGAACTATTCAGCCTTGGGATCCCTGGGGAACTGTAAACATACTTATGCCCAGATCCCTCCTCCAGAGATTTGAATCCATCTGGGCTATAGATTAGGCATTGGGAATTTAAATTTTTTTTAATGTTTTATTTTTTTTTTTAAGACAGAGAGAGACAGAGCATGAGTGGAGATGGGGCAGAGAGAGAGGGAGACACAGAATCTGAAGCAGGTTCCAGGCTGTGAGCTGTCAGTGCAGAGCCCGACGTGGGGCTCGAACTCACGAACTGTGAGATCATGACCTGAGCCGAAGTTGGACTCTCAACCGACTGAGCCACCCGGGCGCACCCTAGGCATTGGGAATTTTAAAAGCACCTCTAGGTCACTCCAGTGTGCAGCCAAAGTTGGAAGCACTGATGTATGGGAATTCTCCTTGGATATTCCTTGGACATGGTGGCAGCTGAAGTCTGATTGAACATAATAAGTTTCAGGTTGTTTTAAACATCACCCGGAAGAACCTTCTTTCCAAGCTGCCTTCTAGAGTCCAGCCATCCTAATGCTCGGCAAATCTGGTGGCGTGACTGTCTGCCTGGTTCCTTTGGATGTAACTTTGAGGCAGAGTGTGGGGCTTGGATCTGAGAACGGTTCAAAGGCCTCTGCAGGCTTTGTGGTTGGGCATCCTCATGCTTACCTCAGACCTCAACACACTTCCCTAGAAGCAAAAGAACCCAACTGCAAGGACACGGTGGGGGCGCCTTGTGGGAATTCTGCCAGGGGTCAGGCTTTGGACAGGCACTGCAGCATGGCCTCTCCCTTGGGTCTCTAGCCTGCTGGCCGACCCTGCAGACTTTGGACTTGCCAGCCTCTACGACTCCATGAGCCCATCACTTAAAATGCCCCCCACCTCGCGTATGTATGTACATACACATATATATGTACACACACATATGCACACAGACACTAAACCTTATTGGTTCTGTTTCTTTGGAGAACCCTGACTAATCCACTCTACTTTTCGTCTTCCCTGCCCTGGCTTTCTTTCCCTGGGTCTGCCTTCCAGCCCTGCTTCACGCCTACCCCCACTCATTCGCCCCCCTCCAGATCATTTGCCTGCAGTGCCTGTGACTCATAGGCCTATAATAAGCCCTCAGCTTCCGTTTGCCAAACGCTCTCTCTCTCTGTCTCTCTCTGTCTCTCTTCCCTTCATTCAAGAATCGCCCAAAATCCTACATCATCCAATCAAAGACACAACAGTCTGCCCTCCCTCGGATAAGCCCATTCAGTGGAACAGATTTCAGCAAGAAAACCCTAGTGTTGGAGCGTTGCTTGGAAAATGAACTTGCAAGACTGTTCCACACGTGACTCTGAGGGGGCTTGGGGTTTCAAAATGCTCTGCCTCAGATGGGGATGGGCTGGACCGCCCAGGGAAGATGTCTGCCTGGTACCTCTTCACATGTGCTAATGACCCTACAGGACTGTGGTCTTGAGGTGGCTTTCTGATTGAGGTGCTAAAGGCCACTGTCCTCCACAGTTAACAGATTTTACAACCAACCTCACGTTACCATCTTGCTCCTATAACATTGCTTTCCAGGGGAACTGGGTGAGAAGGTGTGAAGGAATCAGAGCAAACCCATAAGCATATGTCCTCTTGACTTTGGGCCACTGTGCTTTCCTCCTGGAAGCAAGTCTAATTATTATACAAGTTCAGTGCAGATGGTCAATACATAAAGTTCCCATCAGGGAGCACAGTTACTGATCTGGTGGCCCATTAACCCTACCTGTGTTTCTTGGCAGGCTATCCCAGGGTCAAAGGTCATCAGTAGCTGGAATGGGAAGAGCAGCCATGGCCAAACCAGTTACTACAAAAGACCTGCTGGGGTTTCGTCGCTGTCTCCTATGTCCACTGTGGTTGATGGACAGTTGCGGGGTGGGGGGACACTGGGGAGAGACCTTGTGCTGTTGCTGTAACCACCATTAGACCACACTCCCAGGAGATACTGCGGGAGACACTGCCTGAAGTCCCCACCAAAGATCCCTGAATGGCTTGAGGAGAGGGTGGTAGGCAGAGATAAAGAAAGCCCAAGGCATGAGTTCATATTTTAGGGGGGAAATGTAATGTCAGAAAGAGCACAAACACGATAGGCAGGCAAAATTCAGTTAGTCCCATTACCGCAACATTTACCATTTTGGGTGACTCATTCAGCCTTCACAGCTGGGCTTCCTCATCTATAAATTGAGGGCACAATACCTACCTTGTGCTAGAGTGACTGTAATGTATGGATGGAATGTCGTAATGGACCTAGAATACAGCCCAGTGTCTGGAAACCAATAAACATCCATGTCCTTCTCTGCTCGCTTAACTCAAAGCCTCTATTAATCCAATGAGGATATTTATAGGTTATCATTTGTGATCCTGTAGATTCAGTGTTAAGTCACAGAGGACAAAGCGGCCAATGAGGGCACCGGGGTCAGAAGATTTTAATGGAACGGACACTAACTAATTGTCTGAATGCCTTCACAAAATCAACAAGAAGGTCCCCAAAATTCCCTGACTTCGAGTACAAATAAGAGACCATTACATAGCACCCAGCAGAATAAAAGCGGGAGAAAGCAATACACGATTGTAAATGCGTAGACTCTAGTAATCCTAGTTTTTGGAACCCTGTAAGTCTTCATAAAGCCCTAAAATTTCCACAAACATTGCTACTTTAGAGTGGTTTGCATCAGGGCATACAGTGCGTTGCAACTTCCTCCTTCTTGCCATCCCACATATATGGGAAAACCTTCCAAGCAGTCCTCATGTTACAGGGTCCTAGAGATAAGTTCAGTTTTAAATTCACACAAGACAATCCTTGACATTTGGAAATGTAGCGTTTAAAGCACATGTGCTGAGTTTCAATTCTCTCATCTTGTAATAAGATGACGTGGCTTACAACGGTAGTATAAATGTAATGGGGTGGGGGAGGAGATCTAGTCTCTGTGGGTCTTTGACTACATTTGTCTGTCTCATGAATAATTCTAGGCCTACAATTAAATGGAATGATGAGAGCCCTCTGGTGGCTAACTGGGCTCTTCCCCTTATATTAGAGATAGGAAAACTAATTATCTTGTGTTTTGAAAGCTCTGTGTCTTGTTCCAATTAAGCAACTTTCTGCATGAACTTCATCTTTTCTCCACCTGTGCCCCTTCACCCTCGGGTAAAGAGATGATAAGATTTTTTATTTTCAATCTCTTTGATGCTCACCCTCGGCACATATCTGGGCAATTATTTAATCTACCTTCTGAAGAGATAAAACACATTTTTACAAATTTCATCTTCAGACATTCATCTAACAAATATCTACTGTGTATCTATAACAAGTCAAACACCATATGAGATTCTGTAAGAGATACAAGGACATTTAAAGTATAATCTCCAATTGCAAGAAGCTTATGGTACAATATAGAAAAGAATAGCCTTGAATTTTTTAAAATGTGGGTTTTGTTTTACTAAAACTTGATAATTTTATCAGCTACAGAAATTTCTTCTAAGAGGTATGCTCTTGGGTTCTCTGTCTTCTATCTGCTCAGGTCCTGTACCAGGAACCTGAGCACCATTCTGAACTTTCCCTTCTCCCACTCACTGATACAGTTATCCGTCGTGCCCTGCCAATTCTGTTTCTCTTTGTTTCTACTGATGTCAGCTTAGCTTAAGGCACTATCATTTCAGTTTATCACAACATACTTTAAAAAATATATGTGGGGCTCCTGAGTGGCTCAGTCGGTTGAGTGTCTTGATTTTAACTCGAGTCATGATTCCAGGGTCGTGGGCTCGAGCCCTGTACTGGGCTCTGTGTGGAGTGTGGAGCCTGCTTGGGATTCTCTCTCTCTCTGCCTCTGCCCCTCTCCCCAAATCATGCACTCTCTTTCTCTCTCGAAAAATTATAAAAATATATATATATTTAAAAATTACTTTGAGTGGTTAATATACACATTATAAGATTGAAAATATACAATAATGAATGCATTAAAAGCAAGTCTGTTTCATACCCTTATTCCTTGGCTACACAGTCCCCCTCTACAAAGGCAACTACAATTCCAGTCTCTTGCATATGCTTCCAGAGATATTGCCTTCATGTGCAATCATAAATATATGTTTTTTTCACAAGTGACAACATGCTTTTCTGCACCTTGCTTTCACATCTTTCAGTACATGATGGAGAAAATTCTAAATCAGTATAAAGAGGTCTGCTGCATTCCTTTTTAAGAAATGCATAGAATTCCATTATATGTATATTGCCATACTTTGTGTAATCAGTTCCCTTTAGATGGAAATTCAGATGGTTTCCAATCTTTTGCTATTGTAAGTCAATGCTGCAATAAAGATCTTCAAACAGACATCATTTTGCATATGTGCCAGAATATACTTGGGATAAATTTCTAGAAATGGAATTTTTGGATCAAAGGAAATGTGTATTTTTACTCTTGATAGTTATTGCCAAATTACTCTTCTTCGAGGTTTCACCAATGTCTACCTTTGCTGACAAAATATGAGACCCTGTTTCCCCAAATCTTCAAAAGTACAGTGGGTTATACAGTTTTATGGGTAGACACGGCATCTCTCTATAGTTTTAATTTATATGATTCTTACTTTGAATGAGGTTGAACCCCTTGTCATGTTTAAGATGTATCTTAGTATGTATTATTTGTATGTGTTTTTAATGCACAGACATTTGTACCTTTTATTTTTCTCTTTGGGGTTTTTTATTTTGTATTGAACTTCAGGAGCCTATAGTGGGCAGCCTCTAAGACATTCCAGATGACCTTCACTCCCTGACATCCACATTCAGTCATAGGTACCTCCCACACTGTACCAGGTGGTCTCAGTGACCAACAGTGTAGGGCAGAAGGAATGGTGTGTCATTTCCAATATTAGTCTGTAAAACACATTTGGCTTCTCTTTTGGTGACTCTTTCTCATGAGTCACTTGTTCTGGAGTAAAACCAGCTGCAACGTCAGCCAGCTGCTGATGGAGAAGTCTACGTGGTGAGGAACTGACACCTTCAGTAAGTGACTAGGGAGGATGTGAGGTTTCCTGCCAAGATTCACATGAAAGACCTTAGAAGGGGGCCCTCTAGCCCCAGCTGAGCCTTCAGATGAGACCGCAGCCCCAGCTGACCGCAGTCTTGACTGCAATCTTATGATAGACTCTGAGCCACAATCATCCTGCTAAGCTACTCCCATATTCTTGTACCTCAGAAACTGAGAGGTACTAAATGTTTGTTGTCCTAAGCTGCTAAATTTGGGGGTAATTTGTTATGCATCAGTCAACAATAATATAGAGCTCTAAATATGTTAAGAAAATCACTCCTTTCTCTTGAGTTTGAGCTTCTTTGAGTTTCAAATACTTCTTCCTATTTGTTGAATGTCTGTTTTCCTTCGTCCTTATGATTTCTTTCCTTTTTATGTCCTTTATTTCTTCCTATGCAGAATTTTAAATTTTTACATAGTGAAATTTACCAATTTAGGTATTTTTATACCTAGAAATTATGAAAAAGGACCTATTAGAAATATTCAAAATTTTATTTTCCTCTATTTCCAATAATGAAGGGCTAGACCATTTGAACCAACATGCTAAAATCAATGGAAAATATAATTTTCTAATCTCTTTAAAAACATGAAAAAAATAACAATAGGAAATTATCAGACCAAGTCTAAGAGGCTCCAAGAACCCATAAAGGCAAGAAAAGTAACAAAAGCCTTTTGCCCTGAAGACATATTTGGGGGACTTACATACCTGTTTTGAAGACTTTACAGAGAAAGAAGAAGTCAAAGCTCAGTGTCCACCAGGTTGAAAAGTTAATATTAGACACCTCTCTTGTGTTAACCTAGAATCCCAAAGGAAGACTCCTCAGGATAAAGATAAATCAGAAGTAAAACAAGCCACTCCTCCCCTCCACTGCCCCCATAAAAGAAACCTCCCAAGATAGAGATGGCATAATGTTGGATAGGGCAAAGGAGTGGGGAAACACACACACACACACACACACACACACACACACACACACACACAATCTGTCCCTGGGTAGTTCTACCCAGAGGCTAGCCCCCTGAGAAATTATAACCTAAATTAAAAACCCAGGAGTGGTGCAGAAAACTTTAAGCCATGACTTAATTTGAATTGATAACAGAGAGATAGTGTCCCCACATGTCTGGCAGAAGCCAATGCAAAACTGAAAAAGAGCTCTTTCACCCAAGCCACGGTAACCACCAAAAATCGTGTCTCATAGATAGTGAGCAGTGCAAAGTCATGATAGCCTAGCCACAAGAAAATAAGTTATAAACAGTGGGAGAAAAAAAAAAACAGCAGAAAAAAGAAACCTCACTATCTAAGCAGATCCTGAAAGACTTAAGTTTCCCAAATAATCAGAAGCAAATTATAAAATAGCTATGTTTAAAGAAATGAGAATTAAAACTACCTACAGTAAACAGGAACTTGGGGTGGGGCAGGGAGAGTGACCTAACAGATATGAAAAGTAACCAAACGGAACATCAGAAATGAAAAATACAAAAATGGAAATTAAAAACTCAAAGGAGGGGCGCCTGGGTGGCGCAGTCGGTTGAGCGTCTGACTTCAGCCAGGTCACGATCTCGCGGTCCGTGAGTTTGAGCCCGGCGTCAGGCTCTGGGCTGATGGCTCAGAGCCTGGAGCCTATTTCCGATTCTGTGTCTCCCTCTCTCTCTGCCCCTCCCCCATTCATGCTCTGTCTCTCTCTGTCCCAAAAGTAAATAAACGTTGAAAAAAAAAATTAAAAACTCAAAGGAGGAGTCTGAGAGCAGAATCAACTAAGCTGCAGAGAACAAGAGGATCAAAGAAATGATCCCAACTGTAGAACAGAGAGACACAAATGGGAAACATAAGTGGGTAGTTAAGGGAAATGGAAGCTTGAAGGAGGTTTGCCATGTGCAGAACCTGAAGAAAATTACATAAAAAAGCCCAACTACCAGAATGAATTAGTGGATTTACCAATAGATGATACAAGGTCAATACACAAAAAGTAATTGACTTGCTATATATTAATAGTAAATATTTGGGAAATAAGATTTTAAAAAACACCATTGATAAAAGTGTAAAAACATAAAGGACTTAAGAGTCTTTTTGTTATTAGGGTAGAATTTATATACAGTGAAATGCACACATCTTACCTGTTTGATTTGGTGACTTCGGACAAATGCATACACCTCTGAATCCTATCCCACACCCACCTCCATCAAGATAGAAAACATTTCCATCACTCCAGAAAGCTTACTTATGCCCCTTCCCAGTCAAAACCTGTTCCACCTCCGACCCCCGGCAACCACTTTGATTCCTTTCACCATAGGTTAACATTATCTGTTATAGAATTTCGTATCAATTGCATAGGATGTACTCTTTTGTGTCTAGCTTCTTACGCTCAGCATGGACATGATGTTCTTGAGGTTCCCATGTCTTTGCACCCACATTTCATCCTTTTTGTTGCTTTTAATGTGTATGGGTTTATCACAATCTGGTTTTCCATAATCCTACTATTAGACATTTCAGTCAATTACAGTTTGAGCCATTGTAAATAAAGTTGCCGTGAACAATCCTGTGCAAGTACTTTTGTGGCTACATATTGAACCATTTTCTCTTTTCTCCTAGGAAAATAATTAACAGTGGAACTGCTGAGTCAACATGCACTCACCCCACTGTACTGGGATTACCCACAAAAATGGCTGCCCCATTGGATTGTAAGCTCTTGAAAGAGGAGGCATTAACCATGTATTTCTTGAGTTCATATACTGAGGAAAAAGCACAAGAGACACAAAATACATAAGTAGACAATATATCTTCAATCCAGCTTGTCTTGGTTATGCCATGGTACGCTTCAGGGATATGAACACCTAATTAAAAAGTCCTTTTGGGGTACCTGGGTGGCTCAGTCAGTTGAGCATCCGACTCTTGATTTCAGCTTGGGTCATGATCTCACAGTTTGTGAGCTGAAGCACATCAGGATTGGGGTCTGTGCTGACAGCGCAGAGCCCGGTTGGGATCCTCTCTCTCTCCCTCTCTCTCTCTGCCCCTCCCCCCCATCCTGTGTGTGTGTCTCTCTCTCTCAAAATAAATACAAAATTAAAAAAAATCTTCAAAAATTTCTTGTAACAATTTTGTGAAATAAATCCCATGAAAAAGGCGCAAGGACTTTTGAATCTCTACGATAACTATTTATTTTTATTTTTTTTTAAGATTTTTTTTTTCTTTTCAGAGAGAGAGAGAGAGAGAGCGAGAACAAGTGGGGAAGTGACAGGGAAGGAGAGAGAATCCCAAGACTTGGGGCTCAATCTCACGATCATGACCCGAAATCATGACCTGAGCCGAAGTCAAGAGTTGGTCACCTAACCGACTGAGCCACCCAGGAGCCCCTCTAATGATGGCTATTTTTAAATAGTTAATATTTATTAAGCCCTAACAATACAAAACAATTTACAATGATCATCACATTCATGCCTTATACTCTGGAAAGTTAGTGCCAGGAGACTAAGGTTTATAGAAGTTAAGTCATTTGCTTAATGTCACACAGCTAAAAATTGGAGGGCCTGCAATGAATCTGAAAGAGGGATTTTGATTCATTATTTCAATAAGTATTACATTTCAGTACTTATTTTTAAAAAGCTGTTTTGGTCCAAATTTTCCGACACCAGAAATAAAAATGATCATAACAAAATCTGTATCACCTGTGTACTATAGGGATCCAAGGATCTCACTTATTGAATAATAATTTATTCTGTAAGCAGAAAAGCATGATACACAGGTAGCATCTCCCCCTCATTGTCATTACCATCACCATCATCATCATTTTTTTAAAAAAGTTTTAAATGTTTATTATTGAGAAACAGAGAGAGACAGAGCATGAGCATGGGAGGGTAGAGAGAAGGGGAGGCACAGAACCCGCAACTCAGCAGGCTGAGCTGTCAGCACAGAGCCTGGTGCGGGGCTCGGACTCGCCAACTATGAGATCATGACCTGAGCTGAAGTCACACACTTAACCGACTGAGCCACCCAGGCGCCCCACTATCATCATTATTTGACCACCTATTAACTGTGTGTCCTTAGGTATGTGACTGTTAACTTCTAAAAAGGAGATACTAATCCTACCATCATGTTGTGACAATCAGAAGACACAATGTATCTTATATCACCTTCCACCTGTTCTTACTAGGGTGCTTTTCCTTCCTGGCCAACTGGTCAACCCCTGGTAGGGTGGAAGGCTCCCAATCAGTATTCTCCTGCTCTCAGCCTTACCAAAGCTTTTGCACAGAGCCACTATTCAGAATGTCCATTACAAAAGTATCTGGGGCCAGTTTCCAGCAACTTGTCCAAGCATTTGCAAACCCCAGCCTCCCCTGTTCTCTCACGGAAGCTTGCAAGTTTCGAGTTTAAATGCCGCACCTCTGACTTTTCGGCAATACGAATAAAGGAAACGGTGTGTATAAACTGGCAGTCGATTTTTCTAAACACAAAGTATCACGCTTACAACCATATTTATTTCTACGTAAACCAGAAAATATGATTTACACTTTGTTTTGCTATTTTGAGTTATCTTTTGAGCCTTGGAACAGACATTATATTATCCTCAATGGAAAGCATCATTTGCAGAGGAAGTTTGAAAGCTACAAGGCCTCGCTACATCACAGGCCACGTTCATAACTACAGAGGGAAAGGACAGGGGTGCAACTCTTCTGACCTCATAGCCACCAAGAGGGGTTGGTGGCCAGTTGATTCTGCTGCAGCAGTTGGCACACGACCCCATTCCCCTCCAAGCCTGGGACTGTCAAAGAAAGGGATCACGTAGATGCCATGGGGCTCAAAAGCTGTCAAGACCCTCGCTGCCCTCCGCTTGCTCCTATGCCAAGGGATGGGCAGTGAATGCCTAGTCAACATGAAGAACCTCAGACAGATGTGACTCTGCCCAGAGCCGGGCCGGGGCAGCCACAGCCTGATCCCTCTACGTGCCCCCCTGCCCAGCCCAGTCTCGCCTGATGCCCGCGAGGTCGGTGCGCCTGCTTCCGGTCCTCGCTCTGCTCCTCCCCCAGCAGCGCCTTCTACCACGCATGCGCTCCACCCCTCCCTCTGTCACGGTGCCACTGGCTTTCTGTCACGCTCCCCATTTCTGTCCCAAGGGTTACAGGTAAACTGCCACCCGAGGTTGCTAAATTTGTTCACTCTTTTTTACAGTTTCCTCTACTGAGGTCACGTTGGCAGCTGTTTCCCTATTTAGGAACTTAAATGCAGTCCTCCGGTGGGTATCCTGGGAAGCTATTCTGTGCAGCACCACGCCGCCACCCGTGACTCCTCTTCCTCCCTTCACCTGCTCTGTGCTCTACAGACAACAGTTAGTCCCTGACTGCTTCCGGCCCCAGGTAGGCCTGCCTTTCAGTTCACCGGAGCTCTCCTGCCGGGAGTCATGGACAAACACCTCATTCCCTCCTCGCTGGGAACTGGATGCAAATATGGTGAGTGGGGAAAGTCATGGTCGGAGTCCTCATTCTTCAAACGCAGAGGCCTTTCCGCACAAAGGGTCCCCAGGGCCCCCGCTGGCCATATGTAAATTGATCCACGGGCCCAGGGTTTAGCTGGTCAGAACAAAATAGACCTGCTCTCAGGTGCTCTCACACTGGTTACAGCCCCAACACCCAACACGTGATCCAAGAGCATAGCCTCCAGGACTGCACGTGGTGGCTTCCCGCCCCCACCCCTCTTGCCCAGCTGTGCCAGCGGCCCCTGAGATGACTCTGAAGAAAGCAGTGGTTTTGTGTTTGTGTGTTTGGGATTTGTTTGTTTGGGAGGGGCAGAGAGAAGGAAAGACAGAATCCTAGGCAAGCCCCACGCCATCAACGCAGAGCCCGATGCAGGCCTTGAACTCACCAACGGTGAGATCATGACCTACGCAGCGATCAAGAGTTGGCCTCCTAACCCACTGGGCCACCCAGGCGTCCCTGTGTGTTGGTTTTCTTCTTTTTTTTTTTTTTTTAAACTGTGCTTTGTAATCATCTGTTCTCAAAGATGATGCTTCTCTTTTCATTTGTTTCCCATTCTGTCCGTGGTGGAAATGCAGGGAGTCTGAGAAGATAACACACAGGCTTCTGGTTCATTACAGGGCAGGTGTGAACCCTAGATGTGAATTTGAGCCCGTTGGAAGGTACGTTTCTAAGGCGCAAGCCCATTCTGAAGGATCGCCCAGGACACGTCTTCCCTGGAGACCCCCACGGTAGCAGACACTTGCCTCCTGAAGGGTTGAAGACAGGTAGGGATTGTTCCGTTTGACCTCTGAGTTTGACTGGAGGCAAGTCCTTTAAACCTACACAGGCCACTCAAGCCCCCATGGTCCCTCTCTGTGTCTCTGAGAGCCTAAATGTCCCTCAGTGTTTTTTGATAATGGCCTCTTCGTTTTCACACAGACTGACCTATTAGTTCCATTTGTTTATTAGAATCAAGGTACCCTTATTTATTGGAATATCAATGGGCAGAATGACACCAAGAATTATAACAGCCCAGAGAGGGCCCGAGGTCATACACAGGAGCCTGAAGAAAAGCGAAGGCAGAGAAACAGTCAAAATAATATGTTACATCCATGGTATCTGTCACAGTTTACGAGGCACTTTTACATGTATGATCTATAATAATCGAAGTTCTTGGTGGCAAATCACAGAAGCAATTTCTGGCTAATGGCAACAGAAATAAATGCATCGGAAAGGCAATGTATCGGTTCACAGGATTTACACGAACAACAAACACGGAGAACAGTCAGGAACGAAGGGGACCTGGTTCCATGTGGCACGACCACATGGTCACATCCTGTCTGAAAGCTGAGCGAGGCACTGCTCCCCCTGCCTCTGACCTCAGGGGTTGACCTCTAATAGTCTCTGAGTCTTTGTGTCCCTCCCCCGAGATTCAAAGTTCCAGGTAGGCACATCTGCTTGATCTCGCCTGTGCCCCAGCGGTCGGAAAGGTGGGGGGGTATCAGGCGAAAAGAGAGAACGTCCATTTCCCTCACCCCTCACCTCTTGGTGTTTGATACTGAGTAGCTGTATTAGTTTCTACTGCTGCATAATAGCTAGCACAGACTTAGTTTAAAATGACAGTCACCTATTACCTTACAGCTTCTGTGGACCAGAGTTCCACCACATTCTTAGCTGGGCTTTCTGCTCATGGTCTCACCAGGTTGTAATGGAGGCGTTGGCTGGACTGTAGTCCCACTGGGAGGCTCAACTGGACAAGAGCCTGTTTCCAAGCTCCCTCAGATGATGGTGGAATTTTTTTATTTGCAGCCGTATGTCTGAAATCCCTGATTTCTTGGTAGCTATCCACTGGGGACCATTTTCAGCTCCCTGAAGCCACACTCAAGTCCCTGCCAAGTTCACAGGCCCACCCTCCGTAGAGAGCTCACAGCAAGACTGTTGACTTCAGAGTCAGCAGGAGCACCTCTCAGGCTTTATATCTCCCTTTAGGAAAGCTATAGTTCCTCTTTCAAGGTTCACTTGATTAGGCCAGTCCCACCCTTTTTGATGAACTCCTAGTCAACTGATTAGTAATGCTTTCATAGCAGTGAAACCTTGTCATGGTCACAGGTCCTGCCCACCCTCAAGGGGAGGAGATTATACAGGGTATATAAACCAGGGGATGGGAATCTTGGGGCCCATCTTTGAATTCAGCTTATCACACTGGAAAATGTCAAGCACTTCCCTACTTTTAATCTCCTTGGAGTAGAAGATCAGGTATAAACTTTACAGCTTTACAGAGGTTAAAAAAAAAAAAAAAAGACTCTGAGAAGCCAGAGTGATTTGGTTCTAGCCACAGAGTTAAGAAGTAGTTGAATTGGAAGTTGTCATCAGAGCTTTCCAAAGGTAAATGGAAATAAGCAGTAACAAATATAAACATTCATGAACATAAGTTATGTGATCATACGTGGTGCTACAGGCTCTGATGGAAAGAAGAAAGAAAGAGCAAAGTCGGGAAATTATGCCTAATGAACCCACGGCCTGCTGTAGGAGGCCATTCTGGAGCTATTGGAAACAATGACAGTAAAGAACATGAGCTGTCCGTTTGATGTCGGAGAGAATAACAGGCATCTGGGACGTGATTGCTATATTTAAAAGAGGGAATTCACAGCAACTTTCAAAGGTGAATGGACGAGTTGGCACAGGTCTCCCGAAAAGACCAAACTGGAGCTAGAGAGATCGCCACTGAGACGCTGAAGTTTTCTCTAGCTCGACCCTTCCTGTTCTTCCCTTCACAGCTCAGAGACCAGCCTGTCTCCTAAGGAATCGTTCTGTGACAGGCTTATCAAAGAGACCTTGAGCTTATGTCCAGCCAACTATATTATTTCCTTTATCATCAGCCTGAAATTTTCCCCGAAGACATTTTTTTAATTTTTTTTTTTTATTTTTATGAGTTTTACGTAGTTAAGTAATAATCTGTACACCCAACCTGGGGCTTGAACTCACAACCGTGAGATCAAGAGTTGTATGCTCTACGAACTGAGCCAGCCAGGCACCCCTCTCCCAAAAGATTTAGATATTTAGATTTTAAAAGGTAGGATATCGAGGGGGCGCCTGGGTGGCTCATTCAGTCGAGCATCCAACTCTTGATCTCGGCTCAGGGCATGATCTCACGGTTTGTGAGATTGAGCCCCAAGTCAAGGCTCTGTGCTGTCAGCATGAAGCGTGCTTGGGACTCTTTATCTCCCTTTGCCTCTGCCCCCTCCTCGCTCATTCCCACTCTCTCGAAATAAATAAATAAAATCTTAAAAAAAAAAAAAGCTAGGATATAGAATGATAAAAGGGTTAAGGTTCTCAATGATATAGCTTGATATTCTGCAAATAACAAAATTTTGTTTTTCAAGAATATACAAGTAAAAGCTGGATAGGTCTTTGAACCCATGTCTGTGCATGAAAAACATACGTGTAAAGCAGTGAGAGCAGAGTTTTAAAAAATATATTCAAATGTGTCCGAACACACAATAATATATTTAACTTCTGTTCACACATATGCCACATGAAATGAGTAACAGTAAGTTACTGGAAAACCTTTGTACCGATCCTGGCCATGCCACTGTCCAGCCGTGTGACCCTGGAGATATAACTTAGGTATCTAGGCCTCAATTTTTCTCATCTACAGGGATAAAAAGTTTTTGATTTCTTCCAACTTTAAAATTTAGTAGTTCTTCAATAAGCTGGTTAACGTGCAACAGTCCATATTGGGAAAGAATATCCTACTTTTCCATCTTAGATAAGAGGGCTACCTCTTGATAATCACGGGAGACCGTGAACTTGATTGCACTTTGGATTACATTCAACTAAGCCTATGGTCCAGCCCTTTTGGTTATTCTGGGATACTTGGTGTCTGTAGAACTACTTTCCATAGCGATATATATCTAGCTATTTAGAATTACGCACATGTGCACGCGCACGCACGCACACACACACACACACACACACCAAAAATACGAAGACAGCAGCAGGGTCAGCGGGTTAACAGGGAAGAGTCGCTGAGTTAGCCGAGGTCTAGAGGACAAGAGAATGGAAGAATTCCCAGGCCCTCAGAGCTTTTGCAAATTGACATCATCCATATGTATCACCATTAATTATAATAATCATCTCCTACAACAAGTGCTCTGCTTGACCCTATGCCCATGTTTTATTTATTTATTTTTTAAGCATTTCTTCCTCCTTTATCTACTCTCTGAGCTGATTAATTAACTGCAGTGAAAGATAAGAGAGGTCTCCGCCACATGGTCTTTTTGGCCTATCCCTGCTTCCTACTATCTTACAACACTTCTAACGCTTCTTAAAAAACAACAGTTACATTTTAGCACGACCAACGAGAGAGCTGGCTCTGTTCTCTTAACCCCTCACTTTCCATTTTTATTGCAGTGGAGCAAGGCACCGGGATCAGAATCCAAATCCTGTCTGGGACAGGTAGGCTCTCTGGGACACATGCCCACTCTTTTTCCAGTCTATGCAAGGAGAGTGCATATTCTTGCTATGACCTTCTTAAAAGCCAACAGTATTCTCTTCCAGAGAGATATGGAATCTCATCTTTTTAGAAAAAGAAAAAAAAAAACAAAAACAAAACAAAACAAAATGGCTGTCCACTTTGTTGCTTCACTTATCCCGCCAACCAACACAGTTGAACATCCTCTGAAGTTATCGTTGAGGTAACTTAACACGTAGTATCTCAAGTTTGTCATCCACAGTCCAAATTTCAATGATTCCTCCCTTGTCCACTACCTTAACTTACTCTCTTTACACTTAGAAATTACCTGCAAATTACCTTACTCAATGCGCATGGTGCTTTCATTACTCAACCTTTCTGAGGTCAAGTTTTTTGTTTGGTTTATTTAGAGAGACATAGAAAGTGGGGGAGAGGCAGGGAGAGAGACAGAGTGAGGGAGAGAGAATCTTGAGTAGGCTCCCTGCCCAGTGCCGAGTCCAATTTGGGGCTCAATCTCACAACACTGAGATCATGACCTGAGCTGAAATCAAGAGTCTGACACTTAATCAGCTGAACCACTCAGGCACCCCTGAGGTCAAGTTTTTATTAAGCACTCTGTTCTACGTGAAATTCTCCCTGCCTTTGGCTTCTGTGCCTTCTCTCCTTTTTTTTTTTTCCCCTCTTACCATTCTAATCATCCCTTGTCGGTCTTCTCTGGGGCTTTCCTTTCTACCTGCCCCTGAAATGTAGCTTTGATGCAAGCTTCATAGCTTTGATGCAGGCTGGCTGGGTCCGAGGACTCAGAGGGGATTCCTTGGCTTCAGGCAGGATAGAAACCATGTGTAAGCCAAGGAGAAGTGAGAGCAGAGTTGACTGAAGATGTGGAGTGTAGACACAGACTGAGTGTCTGGGAGACTCAGAAGGGAAAAGAGAGTGAGTCCCATCTTTGCTCAAGGTCTGGGGTTTCTCTTGAGGGTTGTGGTACCGTGCACGTGTCTTCTCAGGCATCCAGGAACAAATGCGAATGTGTAGATGTCCTCCATGTCACTTACGCCCTGGAACCTGGGGATCTTGATGAGCCCGTGGTCTCTGTGCTGAAGGACTCCAAAGAAATCATCAACGCCACGACCTTCACAAGGAGGACACACACAATCTGTTTCTATAAGGCCTGTGTAAGGTGGGCGTGTAGGTCCTAGCAAGAATAGAAGCAGAAAAAGGAGTGAAAAAAGCAGTTTTTCCTGGGATCTCTTTAGTTTCCCTGCCTCAGCCTCATCCCATAACCCTTTGCTCCTTTTATTCATCCCACTTTTCCAGGCGGTTTCATCTAAATTCGTGATTTCACTTACCATCCCTTCAATGACTACTCCTTAATCTATCTCTCCCCCAAAGACCTCCCTTCTGGAGCCCAGAGTTATGGATTCAGATACCTACTAAGAATCACCATTCACATGTTGACCAGATATCGTACGCTCAACTGGGCTATCTCCGTGTACTTGGGCTGCCGTAACAAAACACCATAGAATGAGTGGCTTAAACAACAGAAACTTCTTTTCTCACAGTTCTGGGGGCTGGCAAGTCCAAGATCAAGACCAGACAGTTCAGTTCCTAGCGGGGGCCTTCCTCCTGGCTGACAGATGGCAACTTCTCTCTGCGCACGCACTTGACCTTTACTCAGTGCATGCTCACGAAGAGAGAATTCTTTGTCTTCCTTTTCTTTGAAGAGCACTGACCTCATCATGAGGGTGCCACGCTCATGGCCTTATCAACCCTAGCCGCCTCACAAAGACCACATCTCTAAATACCAGCATCACTTTGGGGATTAGGGATCCAACATATGAATCGGGGGGTGGGGGGAGCCACAAACATTCAGGTCATAACCGAATGCCTCATCTTCCTTCCCAGACCTGCCCCACATGTGCTATGGGTCATGTCAATGGGAGGCACCACCACCCACCCAGCTGCCTGCCTGGAAACCGGGAGGGCTCTCCTTCTAGGTTCTCTGCACCTGTTTCTTCATCTGTAAAACAACAATAGTATCTCCTTCACAAAGAGTTAGATCAAATGAGTTGATATGGGTAAAATGCTAATGAAATTCAGGACACTAAGTTACCAGTAATATTGACTTAGATTCTCTCTAAAATAATGTTTTTAACCAACTCCACAAAAATGCTTCAGATCTTACCTTGCATAATACCCTTGGACTAACCACCTTCCCCCGACCTCTTCCTCTGCTACCTTGACTTCCGGTAGCTCACTTCACACACGGAATACTGGGATTGCCACCTAACAAGCTTTTCTTCATTGTCTCAGCTCGCTGTCCGATCCTTTCCTCACACAGCTACGAGAGTCATCCTTTCACATTGGAGCTCCTATCAGCACATATCTCTGGCCAAGTCTTCAAGGGCGCCACATGCTTTGGGGCAAAGCTCAAATTCCTCAGCGTCATCTAAAGTGCCCTTCGTGAGATGGCTCCTGCTTACTGTCTGGCCCCTGTTGGGAGAGGCAGTCCGCATGGGAGCTGAGTGTCTCTGCACACCCTTACCAAGCATGCCAGACTGCAAGAATTGCCCTCTCCTGACACTGAGCAGTTCCTGCAGCCAGTCACATAGGGACCCAAGGAGATCCAGGTGATGACAGCATGGTCACTGTGTTTCTGCTTGCTCCCTTGGAGTGGGGGACTTGAGAGCTGCTTGCTTCAAAAGGGCTGTGCCTTTGGGTCTGGGTTCCTCAGCTTCAGAGCAAACCTACTGAATGTGTAGCATGCATCCGGGTCGATCACATGACTTCTGTGTCATCTGGGGGAAAAAGGAGGCCAGTGCAAATATGCTGAAGATAAAGCTGTTTGCTACCCCGTTAATAATAAAGTACTTTGTCTCTGACCCGGGAATCTTGTGTCATCTGCCATGATCCACAAAACCATACCAAGCTAACTTGTTAGCTTGCAAGTAGAGAAAATTCCATACCTTTCACGGTTTTTGACAGCCCTGTCTCCTCCTATCTCTTGTTCCATCTCTCATCCTATGCTCTGGTTATACTGACCTGTTTCCTGTCCCTGTGCCTTGAAAGATGCTGATCCCACTTCCCCAAATCTTATCTACTTTCTTTTCTTTTTTTTTTTTTTAAGTTTATTTATTTATTTTGAGAGAGAGAAAGAGAGAGAGTGCGTGTGTTTGTGCGAATAAGGAAGGGGCGGGGGGGGAGGGAGAGAGAGAATCCCAAGCAGGCTTCGCGCTATCCATGCAGAGCCCCACGCGGGGCTCGAACTCACAAACCGTGAGATCAAGCCAAAGTCAAGAGCCAGACACTTAACCGACTGAGCCACCCAGGCATCTTCCCTTTATTTTTGACCAGCCAAAAGTACTATCCCCTCTAGGAAGCCTTCCAGACTTCCAGTGGGATTTTGGTGCCATTCATCTCTTCTCTCGCGGCACCCTGAGCACATCTCATTAATTAGAATCCTTGCCACATTGCACCATGACTTCTTTTGCTCGTGCAGCTTCTCCACTGGAAAGGAAGCTTCTTGAAGGTAGGGGTCATGTTTTGTCTTTGCGTGCCTCGTGTCTAGAGACTTTATCCTGCAATACTTGGCACGTAAATGTTCAATACATGTTACATGTTGGAATGAATGACTAGATCCTAATGGGTTTGACCCATCCTGAAGGATGAACCTGGAATGAAATTGTCCTCTGTTTCTCTCTTTGCCTTTCACACTTCTTTTTCTCCTTACCTTCCCATTTCTTTTTTTTTTTTTTTCTATTCTAAGCTACACTCTACTCTGTGTGCTTAGCTAGACACAAATAGACTTACGTGAGGCGAAAGTATGCCTGCAGAGCAGCGAGGTGGATTCCATGCACCATATGGGAAAATTAATCTCACCTTATGTAATCAGTGCCTAAAGACAGAGACTCAAACTTCCTTCTTCTCCCAAATTTCCTGAGAGATTGCAAAAGAAATGGATTAAGTGGCGGGGATGGAGTGGCATTTATATTTTAAAATATTTTTAATTTTCTCTCTCTCTCTAACGCAGCCCTCCTGGCGACAGAGAACGGACCGTGGTGAAAGATAATTGCCTAGGAGCCTGGCCAGCTTTAGATAAATTTGCTATTGCCGCAGTGGAAAACTTGGCTTTAAATGAGCCCTCTTTTCCACCTACAGAATCCCTAGGCAGTAAAGACCATGAACCCAGAAGGTACATCCCGACATGTGTTAAATAAATGCATGCGCTAATAAATAATGTTCAATAGCGTGCATGCGTAACCCCCCGGAGGTACCTTAAAAATCAACATTTTCATAGGGAAACTGATAGTATTCTCTTTCCTGCGGAAGGTAAATGTCTTGCCCTGCTTCCTGAATCACTGTCCTGGCTCTAGCTGTGTCTTAGGAGTGAACTCAATGATAAAGTGGCTGAGGCTCCGTCCTTGTGGACTTTATTAGGGAGCCAGCTATGAAGTTGTTCTCTCGGCCTCCAACTCATCCTTGAGTACTCAGCTTTGTGATTCTGGCACCGATGCTGCAAACTCCGTGTTTTTTTGTTTTTTGGTGTTTTTGTTTTTTTTTTTTTCCCTGCCAGTTCCCTCCACCTTTGCCTCTTCCAATAGGGAAGGGGATAGGGCATAACGGGCCGAGAAGGTCCCTTACATCTTCTTGTCTGTTTGCTACGGTCGTTAGCGTCACCCCAGCCTTACTCCTTCATAATCTTAAGGAAACTCACTCTCACGAATGGCAACCAGCCCATCTCCCGGCAGCCGCACTTTGCTGGACTTTGTTTCTGGTCGCGTCCCCCTGCCCCCACCCCTCACCTGTGCCTGCTAACAGCCCGTCTGCCCTCCTGGTCACGTTTTCCTGCTTGCCTCCCCGCTCTTCCCTCTCTTCCACGGCACCCTGCGAGATCACAGGGCCGTCCCTTTATAGGACAGTGGCTAAAATAGCAACCGAGGTGAGACCGAACACTAGCAGCCAAGAAGAATATTTGCGCTTGTGGGCTTAAAAATAACCAATCTGGAATGACAGAATAGGAAAAATCCAGGTAAGACAACATTTGCTCTCGCAGGAAGTCACAAATGGCTTTACGGGTGGGTGCGCTTTTCCCGCTTGGTACCACCAGGGCTCACAGGCAAAAGTGATCTCCTGCCTTTCCTAATCTTTCCTCCCTCCAAAACGCAGCGAAGAATTGAAATTTCCCATCTAGCGTCCAGCATTACTTGTCCCCCCCCCCCCCATTTTTAAACAGGAATAAACTGCGGTGCCAGCAGTTTTAAGCGATGCTGTGTAATTTTCAGCTCAAATGAGAACTTAAAGCTTCACTAATTTCTTGAAGAGATTCTGCAGCGTCTGATGGTGGTTGGGGGCGGGGAGAAGGGAGGAAAAGAAGGAAAAGGAAAGGAAACAGCGGGACAGCCGCCATGGTCAGCCCCACCTCTGTGGCCAGACCTGCTTATCACCACCTTGCTCTGTGTTCCCCTCGCCCATGCTGCCCTTCTGTATTCTAGAAGTAGAGGCAAAATGGGATGCAACACCATCAGAACGCTGATCAGTTTGGCTTGCGTGCTGCCCCCCCCAACTTGTCTCCAAAAATCTATCCCACGTCTCTTACCAGTTCTTTGGGTGGTGAATGATACGAATAAGGACATCGACAACGTTCTAAGCAAACTGGCATGCTGGTGGAAATGCTCGCTGAAACCTGCCATGGGCAAGTCAGAGTCCCAAAAAGATCTCAACAAGCAGATCAGCTGTATGAATTAGGACGTTTATGTCTCAACTAATGTATAAGACAAGGGAAGGTTGGCACATGTGCCAGAGATCATTCGTATGACATGATTATTGGTAGAACCACACATGATTGCATGTTAGGGCCCCTCCTGCATGGTCTATTAGCGTCCTCGGCTGCATCTTATTACAGGGCTCATTACACAGTATTGCAATTGACTACCTTCCCTCCTGCATTGCAAGCACCCTGAGGGCAGGGACTGTGTCTTTTTCTTTCTCCTTTTTGTAATCCACAGGTCTCACATAATATATAATCCATTGTGAGGACTTTATGTCAATCAAAATGAAATGGCCTATAGCTTTTGACTATAAAACTCAATACCATTTGTATTATACTGAACTTACATCTTAAACACGGCAGTATTGCTTGCTTTGTATTAGGATGAGGTTATAGGAGGCAAGTCTAGTGATTAAGGATGAGTGCTCCTCTCCTGACTGGCTGGACAACCTTGATCAATTTCCTTAAGGCTTGGCATGCCTCACTTTCTCTATCTGTAAAATGGGGATATAATAAGCCCTCCTTCATAGGGCTATTGTGAGAATTAAATGAGGTAGTGCCCACAAGGTATTTAAACAGGCCTGGACGATGAGGATAATGACAGTGACTCTAAAGATATGATACAGGGACAGATTAGGAGACAGTATTTGCAACACTAAGCCAGACAAAGGATCAGCATATAGAATATATAAAGAACTTAGGGGCACCTGAGTGGCTCAGTGGGTCAAATGCCTGACTCTTGATTTTGGCGCAGGCGATGGTCTCATGGTTTGTGAGATCGAGCCTTGTTTTGGGCTCTGTGCTGACAGCATGGAGCCTGCTTAGGATTCTCTCTCTCTCTCTCTCTCTCTCTCTCTCTCTCTCTCTCTCCCTCTCTGCCTCTTCCCCACTCTCTCTCACTCTCTCTCAAAATAAATAAATAAACATTAAAAAAAAAATATATATATATATATAGCTTCAAAATTTAATTCTAAAAATCAAACAAAAAAGGAAGAAAGAAATAAGGATCATTTACCGCCATCGAAACTCAGGTGACAAACTGACAAGCTGACAAACGATAAGCCAAAACTCATCAATAATTTCGAAAAGGTAAAGCAAAATCCATGAACTCATTGTCCTTCTTTGGAAATCTTGTAAAGCAAAATCCACCCGCCAAGTGGATGAAACCTTCCAAGTCTGATGGTATCGTATCAAATGGAGGCAAGTGTCCAGAGTGATGGGAACACTCGTGCACGGGTGATGGAAGTGTACATGGGCACAAACACCGTGGAGGGCATGTTGGCCATGTTTCTTAACATTGAACATGTGCACACCCAGGAACCCGGTATTCTTTACACCGGGGCTATTCAAAGGGTTCAGGATTTTACTGGACTGACCTAAGAGCCTACCTGTGTTCACAAAAGCCCTTCCTACATCCATCCCAAATCCTACTTCAGTTCATGGCTCCTGAGTTCAAAAACCTGTCAGTAACAAAAGAGAAGCCTCCTTTAAGGACCACTCAGAGCACCATAAAGCTTTTGGTCTTCTAGTGTTTGTAGGCACATTTCTATTAGGTGTAAAGCCTTGCTCTGAGATGAGATACAGTAAAACCTTGGTTTGTAGGCACAGTTCGTCTGGAAACATGCTTGTCATCCAAAGCGCCTGAATATCAGAGCGAATTTCGAGAACCATTGGCTCCGTTGTGATCATGTGATGTTCAGCGTCACGTACTAGTCGTATTGCGAGACATCGCTTGTTCGTCAAGTTAAAATTTAGCAGTTCCTCTAGGCCATCCTCAATATTTATGCCTAAAGTGTATCATTAGCTGGAAAGAAAAACAACATTAAAAAGCCAGAAAAGCATAGGTTAGTGACTCTGTGTTTTTTTTTTTTTTTAATGCATCTGACATGGAGATACCAAACTGCCCAAAGTAAATTGGATAAAAAGCCACAAATAAAATGTGTTCATCGTTTCTTTCTTTTGGTGTGTGCTCTTCAATAAAGCAGCTAAAATGCACAGTATAAAAGCATATCGTTAAATGTCTATTCTAGCTGAAATTAATTCCCAGCTCATTTTATTTATAAAACGCTTCATGTTGGGGCGCCTGGATGGCTCAGTCAGTTAAGCATCTGACTCCTGATTTTGGCTCAGGTCACGCACGGTCCCATGGTTGGTGAGATAGAGACCCATGCCAGGCTCTGGGTTGACAGTGGGGAGCCTGCTTAGAATTCTCTCTCTCCCTCTCTTGTGCCCACGCAAGCTGGGGAAGGGCAGGGAGCAAGGGAAAGAGAATCTTAAGCAAACTCCATGTGCAGCACAGAGCCTGACATGGGGCTCAATCTCACAACTGTAAGATCGTGACCTGAGCCAAAATCGAGAGTCAGACGCTTAACAGACTAAGACCCTCCCCCCGCCCCCGCCAAGATGCCCCCTTTTCCTTTAAATATGAGGACAAGTTTTATCCTGAGATCTAAAAATCAATGATGTTATTTCTGACATCTATACTGGGTTCTAATTTAATTACTCCCCGTAGCACAATACCAACAATCCAAAAATGCACACAAACACACTTACCAAAGCAATGCCATGTTTTTCATCATATACCTCTTTTCAAAAATAATTTACAGTGTTAGCCAAATGGTATCTAAATATCATTTACAAAATATTGTAAGTTAAATGACAAGACACGTCAGTTCATTTTCTTGTTTGGATAACTTATTATAAGGGAATAAATTAATAATCTCTACACCATTGAAATCATCCCTTTACAAATGCATCTTGAAATTTCTTTCTCATTAGTTTTAGTAGTGTTTAATATGTATGTACTATTAAATTCAAATTCGATTCAAGGAATGGCTAATGAGATTTTTGAATCCTGTATTAACATTTACTGGAATCAAAAACGAAGTTAAACTGTTGCTGTCAGAAGATGTTTTCTTTTGTGGATAGGCTTGACAGAGGGTGTTGGTTTTATCAGTGTAAGAAGGATATTTTTTATAAATTAAATGAGATAAATCTGCAGCTTCAAGGTTTTGATGATAACAGACTTTATTTTTTTTTAATTTTTTTATTAACGTTTATTCATTATTTTTGAGACAGGGAGAGACAGAGCATGAACGGGGGAGGGGCAGAGAGAGAGGGAGACACAGAATCCGAAACGGGCTCCAGGCTCCGAGCGGTCAGCACAGAGCCTGACGCGGGGCTCGAACCCACGGACCGTGAGATCATGACCTGAACCGAAGTTGGACGCTCAACCGACTGAGCCACCCAGGGGCCCCAAGGCTTGATTTTAGAGTTTGCTTTTTTGGAGAACTCTAAGAGAGCAATCTGTTCTAAACAAGGTGCTTACAGTGAAGGAGCAACGTGTAACCAAGAGCTGTTTGATAAATCTAGGCATCTCTTCTGGAATTTGGAAGTGTAACTAACTCTCATTTGCTTGTCAGGTGGTTTTTCAGCTTTCACCAATTTGAAGAATTTAGTAGAATTTTTTTTTTTTTTTAAATAAGCATCATGCCCAGCACAGAGCCCAGTGCGGGGCTTGAACTCATGACCCTGAGATCAAGAGTCAGACACCTCACCCACTGAGCCACCCAGGCACCCTGAATCTAATAGATGTTTAACAAGAAGAGTACTAAAAATAATTTTTGGTAGTAAATTACTAGGTAGTAGTTGGCATGTAATTTGAAGAAAATTCAAATAATTGGATAAAATTGCTTTAACAAACACCTTTCATTCCCACTTATTTATTACTATGAATGAGTCTTCTCAGCAGTTACTTCTATAAAAATGGGGTGGAGGACAGAAATAAAAGTCACTGCAGAAATCGTATTGTTCTAGTATAAAGCCATTCATCAATGGATACATGCACTAATTGGAGGGAGAAGCACTATTTATATCATTTGTGGAGAAGCATTTTCAAAGATAGTTTATTTCTTCTGCTCAATAAAGTATAAGAGGATAATTATTTTCTAATATAGTTTTGTTTTCTTGCTCAACTGATAACACTCCCAATTAGAAAGTTTAAACACTTACAGCCTTCTGATCCCGGGAAATAAAACATTTAAAAATTTTAATTTCCACTTATAATCTTGTCAAAAAGAAGTATAATAGCGTGATCAAAACTGGGACTTCCCAGCGTGAAAATATATAACACGAAGATAAAAACTCTGTGGGGGAATTGGAACGGAATGTGGAAATAGGAAAGATATCAAATTTCCGTAGGAAATTATGCATGCATTTTTTAATAGATGATGATTATTGAATCAAATTGTTATGGTATTTAGATTTTTTTGGATACACTTGAAAGAGTCACTATTTATTTTTAAATGTTAATATTTATAAAATGCTAGCAATTCTACCCTTCAGAACCGTTTTAAGCCTGTAATTTCTTAAAGGTCAATGTTAAACTGTGTGAGGGGTACGTAGTTTCTCCAAATTCGTTGAAGGGTTGTACAAAAAATAAGTTTGAAGACTTATAGGTTGAATTGCCCCCCCCCACCCAGTTCCTACACTGAAGTGCTAAGCCTAGCAATTCAGAACATGACCTTATTGGGAGACAGGACCTTTATAAAGATCATTGAGTTAAAATGAGGCCATTAGGGCGAGCCCTCCTCCAACATGACTGGTGTCCTAATAAAAAGGAAAACTTGGACACAGAGACAGAGGCGATACAGTGTGAAGAGACGTAGGGAGAAGGTGGTTATCTTCCAGCCGAGGAGAGAGGCCTGGAACAGATCCTCACAATGCTTACAGGGAATCCTTCTTACAGACACTGATCTCAGACTTCCAACCTCCAGAATTGTGAGAAATACATTTCTGTTGTTGAAGCCACCCAGGCTGTGGTACTATTTTTTACAGCATCTCTAGCAAAGGAACACAAAGGCTGTTCTCCCGGAGAAATACACTTTTACAGACAAGGAGGAGTGTAAAGGGATAGTCATTGCGTCCTTCTCTGCCTTAAAGGAATAGATCATTAAAATATGACACCCTGGCATTTCCCGTTTAGTGCTGGGGACGGGTCCTGGAAATGGGAATACAATTCCAGGTTTTTCTGGTACAATTCCTTTGGAGATACACTCCTGGTATCCAAAACTGGAAAATGGTCTTCCTTTTTCTTCAAATGCCCTGAAATCACACATGCCTTGGGCTATAGTTTTCTTCAGCTTCTTTCCATGCTATTGGCTGGTAATCTTTGGAGTTGCGGTGGTATTTTGGACACACTTCATGACGTCAAAGGACTTTCCGCTAGTTCCTAAATTGCAGGCTAATTTTTACCCTCCACTATTCTCTTCAATGTGCTCCTGCCACGGCAGCTCTACAACTTGGATTTTAAAATCCAGTATGATTCTCTTCCTTTGTCTCTTTGCAACAAGGCTGTTCTATCTCTTCTTGTATTGTGGAGCAACACCGGCAGAATCTAAAATAAATGACAAGGAACCCCTGGGTGGCTCAGTCTGTTAGGCGTCCAACTCTCGGTCTCAGCTCAGGTCACGATCTCATGGTTTGTGAGTTCAAGCCCCACGTTGGGCTCTGTGCTGACAGTGTGGAGCCTGCTTGGGATCCTCTCTCTTCCTTCTCTCTCTCTCTGCCCCTCCTCTGCTCATGCTCTCTCTCTCTCTCTCAAAAATAAACTTGAAAATTTTTAAAAATAAATAAGTAAATAAATGACAACTTTTTTAAAAAAGATGAATTGACAGCGATGGGTGGCAGAATGGATAGCAGGTGTGTGGCCAAGCAAGTGTAGTAAAAGATCAGTTGTAGAATCTATCTTGGGGATTTATGTAAATATTATAAAAACCTAAAACTTCAACTTTGGTGTGTGTTTTCAAGTTCTCATGATAAAATATTAGAAAAACAATGACAAAATAAGTGGCAGACAGACCTGCTACATCACAGAGTGAACAATACACAACACACAGCGCATCTAACTCAGGCGGCCAAGGTCCACACCAACTGCGATAAGTCATGTCGGTAGCATGTGTCTTGATATGACGTGGTGAGAATGGCACTTCACCTCTGTGGCTTTCCTTTCACAAACAGATAACCCAGGTCTGATCACAACAAAAAAAATGGACAAATCCCAGCTGAAGGACTGTCCACAAAATCTCTGAGCAGTAAATTGTAAAACGGTCAAAGTCATCCAAAACAAGGAAAGGCAGAGGAACTGTCACAGCTAAGAGGAGCCTAGGGAAACCCAATGACTTCAATGCAACGCGGTTCCCTGGATGGGATCCTGGAACAGAAGGAGACATTAGGTGAAAATCACCAAAATATGAATGAAGTAGGGACCTTAGTTAATGATAACCTATCAATACTGGCTATTCACTTTAGCAAACTCACCACACGAATGTAAGATGTTAACAATAAGAGAAAGTGGGTGTGGAACGTCCGGGAACTCTCCATTCTGTCTTCACAACTGTTCTGTAATTCTAAAACTTTTCTAAAATACAGGAGTTTACCTAAAAACACATGGCAAACATTACTGGAGGAATTAACGTTACTTTGTTAGTATACCAGGGGTGCTGTGAAATATATAACCTTCTAAATGCAGTTATAAGGTCTTTCCCTGGGTGTCCTATAGACTAAATGCTTCCATTTCCAGTGTTGACTGTGGTAGAGCAAAGGCCAAGTCATAGGAGTCATGTGTGGAATTACAGCATCTAGTCAGTTCAGTTGGTGTTAACAAACTGTGTGTGTGTGTGTGTGTGTGTGTGTGTGTGTGCGCGCACGCGCGCGCGCGCGCGCACCTGGGGATATGCAAATGCAAGATGGTGCCGTAAGATGATGTAGAACAGTTAGATGGGTGTGATAGCGTTTTCCCAGATTTGACTTGGTAATATGTGTTATACGGATATACACGCAGTGATACAAAAATATTTTATGACAGCTGTAAAGGTATTCTTATTCAACTTATTTATTATTTATAATAGGCACTGTGTCAGATTTCAACGTGTATAAACTTATTAACTGTAATGCTTCTGCTACGGCCCCCATCGTCACTAGATTTTAAAGTTACAGAAATAGCCAGAGAAAGAATTTCCTTCAAGGAGTCAGCTTTATCGGGCTGTTCTCTCTGGGCCCTCTGCTGGTTGCTTCACAACCTAGAATCTAAGGCCTTTCTCTGTCTTCTGGCATCTCCTACTGTTTGTTCATGGGGCCTTCTCCTCAGCTATTTAGTTCTTGTGTATTCCTTTAAGACTTTAGTTGGACCAAAAAAAAAAAAAATATTCAGTTCCAAAGTTTCATGGGTTTGAAAAATAACAGCTTGCCTTTATACTGAAAATGGCAACTTCCACATATACGATCTCATGGGATCCTCAACAGAAATCTTATAAAAATTCCTTTCTTAGCTAAGGGCATGGAGGGTAAGCTTAAAAGTGGCCCGGACTCCTGATGTTGGCGATTCTTGGCCATCCAGCATCGGATGACCCTTGCAGCATTCGGGGAACCCTCCAATCTTATAAGGCAAGCATGCACGTCCCCAGCCTCCGTTTCAGCCATGACACAGGCATGTGGCCCAAGACCCACCTATGACCCAGCTCTGGCCGACAAAGAGTAGAATAGAATCGACATACAATATAATAAAATTAGATTGACATACAATTGAATAAAATAGACGCGACACAACAACAGACCGCACATATTTAAAGTATATAATTTGATAATTTTTGACATACATGTGACCTGCAAAATCATCACCAAAATCACACGAGCGATAATATTCATCACTGCCAAGAGTCTTTTTATGCTCCTTTGTAAGTCTTCTTTTCCACTCATTGCCACCCCCTCCCCCGCTCCCTGCCTATTCCAAGAGGCCACTGATCTGTTTTCTGTCATTACAGAAAATGATTTTCCGGAAATTTTGCATAAATAGAATCATACAGAGTACACACTTTTTGTCTGGCTTCTTTCACCCAACATAACTATTTGGACATTCAGCTTGTTGCAAGTATCAATCATTTAACAATCCTTTTGATCGCTAAGTAGCATTCCGTCGTAAAGATATACCACAATTTATTCATTTGCTGATGGACATTTGGGTTGTTTCCAGGATTGGCTTGTTACAAATAACGCTTCTATGGAGATTCATATCTAAGTCTTTGCATGGACATGTGCCTTCATTTCTTCTGAGTAAATGCCTGGGGTGAAATGTCTGGATAATATGATAAGGTAATGTTTAAGAAACTGCCAAGAATTTTCCAAAGTGATTGCACCATTTTACATGCCCACCAGCAAGGAGAGTTCCAGGCCCTTCACATCCTCTGCAACATTTGGTATGATAAGTCTTCTTAAATTTTAGCCTTTCTAATAGGTATGAAGAGATCTCATCACGGTTTAATTTGTGGTTCTCTAACAATGATATCGAGGTATCTTTTCATCTGCTTTTTTTGCCACCCATATATATTCTTTGCTGAAGTATCTGGTCAAGTCTTTTGCCCCGTTTTTAATTGGGTCGTTTGGGTTTATTTTATTATTGAGTTTTGAGAGAGCTCTTTACATATTCAGGTTACAAATATTTTCACATGTTCTGCTATCCTGGGATTTGCCATTTTGTTCTCTTAAAAGTGTCTTTCAGGGTCGCCTGGGTGGCTCAGTCCGTTAAGTATGCGACTTCGGCTCAGGTCATGATCTCACAGTTTGTGGGTTCGAGTCCTGCCTTAGGCTCTCTGCTGTCGGTGAGGAGCTTGCTTCTGATCCTCTATTTCCCTCTCTCTCTGCCCCTCCCCTGCTCGCTCTCTCTCTGTCTCTCTCTCTCTCTCTCAAAAATAAAGAAACATTAAACATTTTGTTAAAAAAGAGTGTGTTATAAAAGGCAGAAGTTTTAAATTGTGATGAAGTCCACTGCATCATTTTTTTTTCTGTGTTCAATTGCTTGTAGTACCACATCCCAGAAATCTTTGCTTACCTCAGACTCTCAACTTGAATTCTCTTCCGTTTCCTTTAAACATTTTGTAAGCTTCGGGTTTACGTTTAGCTCTGTGATCCATTTGGGTTCATTTTTCCCTGTGGTGTTCCCACAGTCTCGCCGTTCCCTCCACCACAAAGTCAGCTTCTGTTCTGTTGCCCCTTTTCCCTGCCATCTAGCTGCCGTGGTCTCTTTTCCAAACTCTTGCTCTCTTCTGCCAAATGGTTCTGTTCACACTGTTCCCGCCACCTAGAACACTTTTCCCTTATCCCTTCTGGCCAAACACCTTATCTATTTTAATTCAGCATAAGATCTCCTGTGCTTGGCTTAGAGCTGAGCACACAGAAGACACTCTCTCTTTTTTAAAAAGGAGGGAATAAATGAGTGAGGTTGAGTTCCTAGACTAAGGTGACATGATAGTAAGCTGGGGGACTGGAATTTGCCTCTTGATTCCTGTCCCAGTTATAGTTTTTACGTGGCATTTGAATTGAAAGCTTGAAAGAACTTCTAGACCACTGTCACCTTCCCACACTCATTTTGGAGACGTCAATAGTCGTACCTAGCCTGCAAATCTTTGGGGGCTGAGCCCCTTCGTGCCCCACGACTGGTTGCTGTTAAACCATGAAGTTATTTATGGGTGACTTTAGTCTTTAAGAATTTCTGTTGATCCATTAATTGGTCTAAGCATTAGTTTCTGATGATTTAGCTGTGTTCCCTGTGAATTAATGATGACCAATGATAGGGATTTAAGAACTGATACCCTCAGGTACTTAGCTGTTTTAAATAGCACATTAAACAATATAACACTTAAAGTTCACGTTCCTTTAAAAAATATATTTCATGAAAACCCAGGAGGTGAACCATAAGTGCTATATTAGTTGCATTAAGGATTAATTTTATAGCTCCAGAGGTATAGCCAGAAGCAGATTCTTTCTTCTGTAAGTGAATTTGCCTTTCGCTAAGAACACAGGCGCATGATGCATGGGTAGCATATGAATTCCGGCTCCCAAACTCCAAAACCCGGTGCTTAAAACAGAGAAGCATACAAACCTAATTTCAACTGTGAGGAAACATCAGAGGGACCCACACTGAGAGACAGGCTCAAAAGTATCAAGGTTATGAAAGACAAAAAAGACAACGGAGACCTGTCCCAGATTAGAGTCATTACAACTAAATGCAATTGTGAAATGCTGGCTTGGGTCCTAGGTTATAGAAAGAATATTGATGTGACAACTGGCAAAATTGGGAGTAAGGTCTGTTGATTAATTAGTGGTATTGTCTGTACTATTTTTACTTTCCCGGTCTCGACAGTTGTACAATGGTTTCATTTGCGGAAGATAGAAGAATACGTGAAAACTTTTGGGACTATTTTTACCACTTGGATAGAAGACTAAAATTAATTCATAATAATATATTGTTTCAAATATCCCTAACATAAACAAATAAGCAAACAAAAAGCCAAAACAGATACATAAAAAGATGTATACATAGATGTTTCTATGCAGAGAATATCATAAAGATTTTAAGTTGGCGGGGTTCCAGGGCATCTGGGTGGCTCAGTGGGTCAAGCGTCCAACTCTTGATTTTGGCTCAGGTCATGATCTCATGGGTTTGTGAGCTCAAGCCCCACGTAAGACTCTCTGTTGTCAGCACAGACCCCGCTTCAGAGTCTCTGTCTCCCTTTCTCTCTGTGCCTCCTACACTTGTTCTCTCTCTCTCTCTCTCTCTCTCTCAAAATAAATAAACTTAAAAAAAAAAGGAAAGTGTTATATGGGCAGGGTTCCAAACACACACACACACACACACACACACACACACACACACACAAAGGCATGCAAATTGATCCTACTGACCCTATGGTCCCTCAAGAAAACGGAGTTCTTCTTGATATAATAGAAAAACAGAACCACCACCTCTGGTCTCAGCGGATGCAACAGCAGGAATACGGAACAGGTGCCTGACCTACTGCCTTGGGCTGCCCTGCTGACGGGGCCTGCGGGCTGCTGGGTGTCGGCCTAAGTCTTTGCAAAAGCTGCAAGGAATCGGGGCCTCCCTGCCCAAATACAAGTGAGCCACGAGTCCTTTTGAAATAGACACCTGAAAACCAGTCAGCTGTTTATCAGGCCGCAGTACAGGCTATTGTACTGTAATCGAGGGGCTTGATCAGATTTCCCTGTAAGGCTTGTCAGCGTCAAACCGAGAAGCTGGTGAACAGAGAAACATACAATCTTTTTTCCAAGCCGTATTGACAAAAAGAGATCATCCCAAAGACCCCTCCTCTTGAAAGCATTATGGTTCATGTTGTAAGCAAAGAAGCCTGGGCTCAAAGAAGTGTGCTGATCTGCTGAAGAATGCAGGGATGAGAGGGATTCCAGTGGCTTCCATCCAAGTCCTGCCCACCGTAGGGAGGAGCGACTCCTCTCAGCCCCTGAGCTAGGTCAATGCCAGCGTCCCTTCTAACTTTAATTTAACCTATTTAACCTTCTGAACAGTAACTTAAGGAAAGAACGTCTATTCACGTGGAAAAACACAGACCAAACCCAAGTGCCATAATTACCATTACAACACAAAGCCCGGCATTGCTGAGCGAGAGGCACTTCTTTCTCTCTGGTTCGAAAAATGACTTGTGATGTGTCTACTTCTGTGCTCTGGAAGCTGTGGCCTCTGATCATACACTTCTACTCGGGTGTATTTTCAGTCCTCTTCCACTGGCGTCTCTCTGAAACAGGCTAACAACAAGCAAATGAAGACCTCCTTCCACAGCTCTCTCTATATCCCTTCACAGCCAAACACCAGGAAAAATGATACAGACTTGTCTTCCTTTCCACTGCCTCCTTAATCGACTCCACCATGCTCTGGGAGGGAAAGAGACGCTCAATAAGGCCACCTCTATATCACGAACCCAAGGGACATCTTCGGTTCTAATCTAACCGGACTACCCGGACCGTCCGGTACTGTGAGTCGTGCTCTCCGTGGAAGACATTCTGTCCTCAGCTTCCCTGACACTTCCAACTTGTCTCCTCTTTCTCTGGCAACGCCTCCTCCATATCCTTTGTCTGCTTGTACTTCTCTCCCCTGCCTATTAAATGTTGGAATTTCTTAAGAGCAGATCCTAGGACTTCATTCTTCCGCTTGCTGTACTTTCCCTAAGTAATCTCATCCAATGTGGCTTTAAGTATCCTATGTTCTGGATTCCCACATACTCACCTCTGCATTTCTGAGAGTCAACAGGTAGAGACCTCGCTGTCTCGAAAGCACTCCAAATCCAGCATGTCTAAAGCGGACTCGATCTCCACACCCAAGTCCCTGCACTCCTTCTGTTCTTCCCATTTCCTAGCTCGCTGACTACACCACTATCACTGTAGTGGTCTTTCCAGAAACCCGGGCGTTATTGCTGACAATGCCCTCTCCTTCACCCCGTATCCAACACCAAAGGAATACTTGCCATCTTACTCCCTAAAAGATCTGTCGCATCCGTTCACTTGTCTCCATGTCTCCCACAACCAGCCTCGTCAGAGCGACGACTAGAGGAAAGTTCCCAGTTGATCTCTTGTCGCTTCCCCTGCACCGGAACCATTCTACCATTTCTTCCCTCGTCTCTTCATGCCACAACCAAAGGGGCTTTTTTTCTTAACTTTAATTTTGGAGTATTCATAAATTCACAGGAAGTTACAGAGATAGGACAGAGAGGACCCGCCGACATGTTCTGCACCCAGGTTCCTTGATGGTTACATTTGGTATAGTTATAGTACAATGTCAAAGCCAGGAATTTGACATTGGCGCCATGTGTGGGTTTAGTCCTGTGGCATTTTATCACGTGTGTAGATTGATGTTAGCACCGCTACAGCAATGGAGGCACGGAACCCTTATCACCACAGAGACCTCCCTCATGCCACCTCTTGGGAGTCAAACCTACTTCTCCCCACTGTCTGCCTCCATCATCTGGAACCCATTCACCCTCCAATCTGTTCTCCATCTCTAACTAATTTTGTCTTTTTTGAAAATGCTGTCTCCTTAAAAATCATAGAGTAGGTGATTCTCGGAGATTGGCTTGTGTCACTCAACACGATGCCCTTGAGATCTAAGTTACTGCGTACCAATGGTTCGCTCCTTTTTCTTGTTCGGCAGTATTCATGTTAGGGATGACTGAACTTCCATGAATTCATTTCGGCTGTTTCTAATTTTGGCTCTCATAAGTAAAACCACAGTGAACGGCTGTATACAGGCGTGAATGTGAACATAAGCCTCATTCCTCTGAAAAGCCCAGGGGCGGAACTGTGTATTTGGTTTTATAAGAAACTACCAAATTATTTTGCAGCCTGGCTGTATCATTCTACCAGCAACGTCTGAGAGATCCACTTTCTCTGCATCTCTAACAGCACTTGGGATCGCCACTTTTTTTTTAAGCTGTTCTAAGGGTGTGTGGTGTTCTCTCGCCTTGGTCTTCATTTACATTTAGCTAATGGTTAGTGGGGCTGAACGTTTTTAATATGCTTGTTGCCATTTGTATATATTCTTTGGTCCAATGTCTCTTCATATCTTTTGCCCATTTTCTGATTGGCTTGTTTGTTGTTGTTGTTGTTGTTGTTGTTTCTGAAGCTGCCCGTTCAGAATTCTTTACATATTGTAGCTAAGAATCCCTTGTCAGATATGTGGTTTGCAAATATTTTCTCCCAGTCTGTAGCTTGTCGTTTCATCCTCCTAACAGAGGCTTTTGCAGAGCAGAAGTTTTCGATGTTGATGAAATCCAATTTATTCGTATTTTTTTCTTTTGTGCATCATGCCTTTGGTGTTTCAGAACTCTCCACCAAGCCCTGAGTCCTGAAGATGTTCCTCTATGTTATCTTCTGAAAGTCCTATGGCTTTATGTCTGACCTTCACATTTATACTCCATTTTAAGTTAATCGTCATATAAGGTGTGAAGTTTAGGTCAAGGTTCAGCTTTTGGCCTGTGGACGTCTAATTGCTCTGGCACCATTTGTTACAAAAACAAAACAACAACAAAAACACCAAAAAAAAAAAAAAAAACCCATCCTTCTTCCACTGAATTGGTTTCGCAGCCTTATCAAACAACAGTTGGTGTACTTACGTGAAGATATTTCTTGGTTTCTCTAATTTGTTCCACTGATCTGTGCGTCTATTCCTCTACTAACGTGAACAGTCTTGATAATCGTAGCTACATGGTATCTTGACATTAGGTAGAGTAGTTCCTCCCACTTTACCCTTCCTTTGTAGAATTGTTGTAGCTATTCTCGTTCCTTTGCCTTCCCATACACTTTTCGGAATAATCTTGTCTATATCTTCAGAAAATCTTGCTGGGATTTTAATGAGAATTACATTAAATCTGTATATCAATCTGGGGAGAACTGGCATCGTTACTATGTTGCGTCTTCCTCTTCATGAAAATGGAGTATCTATCGATCGATCGATCTGTCTATCTATTCGACAGAGAGAGAGTCAGAGAGCATGTGCCAGCAAGGGAGAGTGGCAGAGAGAGAGAGAGAGAAAGAGAGACAGAGAGACAGAGAGAGAGAGAGAGAGAGAGAACCTCAAGCAGGCTCCACACCCACTGACATGGGGCTCTATCCCATGACCCTGGGATCATGACCTGAGCCAAAGTAGAGTCAGATGCTCAATCAACCAAGCCACCCAGGTGCCCCTCTCCACTTATTTAGATCTTTGATTTCATTCATCACTGTCTAGTAGTTTTAGGCACATAAATCTTGTACGTGTTTTGTTAGACTTATACCTAAGTATTTCATTGCTTTAGTGATTGTAAATAGTATTGTATACCTCATTTCAGTTTCCACAAGCTAATTGCTAGTATATATAAATACTATATAGATTGATTTTTGTATGCTGATCTTGTAATAGCAGAGAACTCGCTAATAGCTGTACGAGTTGTTTTGTAGATTCCTCGTGATTTCTACGTGGACAGTATGTAATAGGCAAATAGGGACAGTTTTATTACTTCCTTTTCATTCTATATGCGTCTTCTTTTATTGTCTTCCTTATTGTGCTGGCTAAAATTTCCAGTTCTATGCCGAGTAGCCGTTATAAGAGTGGCTATCCTTACCTTACCCTCAACCTTAGGGAGAAAGCATCTGTTCTTCACCACTAAGTCGGATGTTAACAATAGGTGTTTTACGGACATTCTGTTCTAGTTTGAGGAGGTTCCCTTTTATTCCTATTTTTCTGATAGGTTTTTTTTTTTTTTTTTATCATGAATGGGTGTGTTGGATTTTGTCAGGTGCTTTTCCTGAATTGCTTGATTTAACCATGTCATTTCTCTCCTTTAACCTGTTAACATGGTGGATTCCCACTGACTGATTTTCACGTATTAAACCAGGTTTGCATTCCTAGAATAAACCCCAGTTAGTCATGGTGTGTAATCACTTTTAATTTCATTTACTGCTATTGTTATATAAAACTAATGTTTATTCAGGTACATTGTCCCAGAATGATCTTCCAAAACATAAATTCGACCGTGTAATTCCTCTGTTTACATCCTTCACTTGCTTTCAACTACCTATAGGAAACAGATATAGATCGAAGCCTTATTCTGGCCCAGCTCACGGCCCAGTCTGGCCCCTGCCTTCCTCGTTACTTCATCCTGTGCTGCTGTGTCACTTTCTGTGCTCTGGGCTCCCTTCTTGGCCTTCACGCTGTTCTCTCTGCCTCCGACACTTCCCCTACCTTTTACCAAATTAACTCCTACATACCCCTCAGATCTTGGGCATCTGGGTCCAGACTTTTATTTAACTGTCATGCGATTACATCAGTTTCTTCTGCACATAGCTCCGAGTTACATGATTATGTGTGCTATTATTTAATGTCTTCCTGTCCCATGAGATGCAAAATTTTACATGAACAGAGGCCGTGGCCATCTGAGTTTCCATAGTAACTCCCTTACCGGGCAAAAAGAAGGCATCTAACGCTTATTGAATAAATGCACCAAAGAAAGTTTAAGTGGAGGGTAAGCAAAGGTACCTGGGTGAGAAAGATAAGTGGGCGCAGGGTGGTTGCCCAGTTGGGAAGGTATAGGGTCCTGGGAGACAACACTCAAAGGGCAAGGCTCTGACTTCCAGATGGAAGAAGGAGTACCATGGTTTGTAGACAAAGGGGGGCCGTGGCTTCTGGATAGAAGAAAGCCCCTGAACTTGCTATCAGTTGTTATAAACGTATGTCTGCTTTCATATTTCATCTCTTTTCCCCAATGTTTATCTCTGCAAGGTGATCTTTGAGTAACAAATACACCTATTTCTCATTTATTTGTATATATGTATAAATTGATTGGTTCTTCAGAATCTTCCAGAAACAAAAAAGGCAGCTAACAAAACAACTGGATGATCTCAGAAAGTTAAGATCAGAGATTGTTTTCCAAACTTTGACTAATAACTTTGAGAAGCCAACTCTAAGATCTTTTTAAAATCTGTCATGTTCCTTCATTTAGCTCTATTTGACTCCGATGAAAACTCTTTTCCTCGCCTTCTGTGATTCAATGTTTTCCTGAGACTGTGCTCATCCTTTGTTCCATTTCATCTTACCTTCTCTGTCTTTCCTGCCCCCTAATCACGAGTCTTCCACAGGGTTCTGGCCCCAGCCTTTCCTCTCCTCACTTTCTCCTCCCCACTGAGCATCTGTTCACCAAGCATCTCTGTGGGGATCACTCTCTCACCGAGTGCTCTTAGTGATAATGACTTTCAGGACCCCTGGCTGGAGGTCATGCTATGCTGCTGCTTCCAAGGCTCCAAAATCTCCTTTTACTCCGTAGTCAGCTCTATTGAAATATAAGATGAGATAAAGAATTCCCTGGGGGATGTAATATGTGGATGGTAAGATTACATTTCTATTAATTCCTCCTAGAATCTTTGTCTCCCTAAAAGAATGGAGACGAGCCCCAAACATATTCAGTACAATTCAACTCTACCTCTGGGAATGAGCTATTTTCTTCCATCCCAAGACTGGGCTTCCTGAGAAAATGATCCACATTTCCCTAAGAAGATAAAACTTGATTCAAGCCTAGAAATATTTAACTATAAGCTTATCATAAGCATTAAAAAGATATTGATCACCTATCTAATCCTGACATCCATTTCTCCAGTTACCCAATACTCCACTGATTCAAGGGAATGTGTACATTATAATAATAACAGTTTTGTGACCTCAAAGTAACATTTCTCATTACCTCCTTGTTGCGACATTAGCTAAAATGGTTGTGTGTGTGCACGCACACATGCATGTGCATATGTGTGTATGACTCAGAAACTTTTAAAAAGGCTCCAACTGCTTTGGGTTGTTCTTCGAAATCTGTTTTTTTGTTTTTCTTTCTAAAACACACATGTGCCTTGTGCACATCTCAGCAACGAACAAAACTTATGTTTTTAGCCCTGACTTCCCTCCGGAGCTCATCCCCCTAATTTTTTCCTGCTCAACAGACCAGTTCACATAAAAACTAACTGTGAATTCCTTGAAAGCAGGGGCAATATTGGATATACTTTTATATACTCCATGCCTAGTACAGTGCCCAGTTCAGAGCAGACGCCCAGAAGTATTAAAGAAATGAAGGGACATTATGCAAGATTATGAGATTATGGGATACTGTTTGTGGAAAGCACTTAAGGGTCAAGTATATTGGTATGGGTTACTATTAATTGAAAGGGTGCTATTAATTAAAAAATAACAATAGCAATCAACATTTGCACTATACTTGAAGATATGTTAGCATTAAAGTCATGTATTAGTACTTTCTTTTTTGAGAGAGAGAGAGAGAGCGCATGTGCACATGCACGCATGAGTTGGAGAGGGGCAAAGGGAGGCAAAGAGATTTGTATGCAGGTTCCATGCTCAGTGCAGAGCCCAACGCAGGGCTCTGTCCCACAACCCTAGGATCATTACCTGAGCTGAAATCAAGAGTCATATGCTTAACTGACTGCGCCACTCAGATGGCCCCATGTATTAATACTTCAAACTTAATTTAGCAACATCTTCCTCAGTATGGCTACAACCTTAAGTCCTACTCCTCCAAACTAATGAAATCAGCCCAGTCAATGTCCCTGGAACATATTATCTTTATTTATTTCTATCATATATCTGTAATTTTTGATAAAATTGGATTCCTATTTATTCTTATTTAAATGTTCTTCAAGGTTCATCTCAGCCCCCACCTCCTATAGCAAGGATTCCCTCAGCCTTCAAGCCCACACGTCTCTGTCCTCTGAATTCTTTAAAAAAAATTTTTTTTTACATTTATTTATTTTTGAGAGACAGAGTGAGACAGAACATGAGCAGAGGAGGGGCAGAGAGAGAAAGAGACACAGAATCTGAAGCAGGCTCCAGGCTCTGAACAAGCGTTCAGCACAGAGCCTGATGTGGGGCTCGAACTCACGAACCGCGAGATCATGACCTGAGCCGAAGTCGAACGCTTAACCGGCCAAGCCACCCAGGCACCCCCAGGGTCATCCTAGTTTTAAAGCTGGTATTTGCAGCTTTGTTTATTCTCATTTTTCGAAGTCTATGTCAAAAGGATGGCACTGAGGTAGTTGAAAATCAAAGGCCAAGTGTGATATAAAGTTCCCCAGTTATATTATCAGCTGAATTCATATCTACATAATGTTTCTGTGTTTTTGATTTTTGTATGTATAAGGGCATTGATCAGAAGAGAACTGGAATGGGGATATATGGGAGGATTTGAAGACTTCCAATTTTCCCAACCCTCAACCCACTCTTAGCATCCCCTTTTGAGTCTCCTCTTTCCTTGTCTGATTGGGCATCTCCATGTTTGGCCTGAGGATTCTGACCTTCTCTCAGATGGAGAAGAGCAGATTCTTTTAATGCTCTATGCCCCCCCAAACCACTTTACATGCCAATCCTCGATATCCCCAGACATGTAGCTAAAATCAGAGCCCAGAATTTCCTAAGGGGAAGGGAAGATTTACAAAGCCAAACCCAGTAGATTTACCCACTAAAAGCCTTACAAGACTTTACTCAATTATATTGACAAAGATCTGCCGATGTGTGAGAAAAGGGATCCTGAGGGCTATTGAGTCAGGCGGGAGGAATAAACATCATTTTGATCAGGATAACTGTGGGTACAATCACCCATGATTCCGGATCTACTAATGCTACGCTGAGCAGCTGAGAGCCGTTCTCACAGAGTGCTTGTCAGCTGAAGAAGCCTTGGCTCAATTGGAAGTTCAGTCTCTGGAAAGTTGAGAGGCCGGAAATGGTGAGTTCAATAGAGAAGAAAATAATTCAAAGATGTCAAGAGATAGGAATGCAGTTGTAGAAGTAGCCCCATAGATGATCTCATCATCAGGGCCTGAGATAGCCACTGGCGAGGGAGACACCAACGTCTTTGGAAAGCAACATAGTGGCTCTTCTCTGTGGGCTGGGCATACTGCAGGAAGATGTTGCCATTGAAAAGGCAACTTGCCTTGATTGCGATGACCATGGGAACGTCCCAAGGTGGCAAAGGGTATGTAATTACACTAGAACAGACAAATACAAATAGGTACACACTCACCTTGGTAGACATTAGGACTCATCGGAAAGACTGACCTGCTGAGGTCTTAGGGCATGGTAGGTTGATCATCGAGTTCCTGGCCCAGCTTGATGTATATAACTGAGAAAATTCCAGCTTTGGTGAATCAAGGCTACCACCGTATCAGAAGGTTGGGGTCATTTCTAAATCTCAATCAGTTCACAGGTCCACACTTCCTCAAAGGAAGGCTTAATAACCCACTTTCTAGCATTGCAGGTGATAGTACTGAATTTCACTCCTAGCCTTCCTCAGAGGCACTTGTGTCCATTCTTATGGGTCCCTGTACTGTGGAAAAGAAAATTCCCAAACTTTTCAGGAGTATTTGGACATTGGCTTCAAGCCGACCATATTACAAAAGCAGGAGACCACTACAGATCAGGTGAACAATAGAATTTTGGAGTGTGTGTGTTAGACTTTTTTTTTCTTTTTTTGGTGGTGGTGGGGAATATAATAAATATGGAGAAGATGGGGCGCCTGGGTGGCTCAGTCGGTTAAGCGTCCGACTTCGGCTCAGGTCGTGATCTCATGGTCCGTGAGTTCGAGCCCCACGTCGGGCTCTGGGCTGACAGCTCAGAGCCTGGAGCCTGCTTCAGATTCTGTGTCTCCCTCTCTCTCTCTGCCCCTCCCTGCTTGTGCTCTGTCTCTCTCTCTCGCTCTCTCTCTCTCGCTCTCTCAAAAATAAATACTTTAAGAAAATTTTAATTTCAAAAAACATGGAGAAGAATGTAAAACCCATGACGAGTTTTCGCTCATGTAATAGCATCTATTCTCGCCTTCAACACTGTGTCCCTTCCCCCCTTGCATCTTGGCGTCTCACGTGCTCCAGTCTCCCTCACACCCTAAGGTCTTTGAACTTGCTTGTCCCTGATCTGACCTTCCATCTCACCTCTTCCTACCCCCTCACCTAATGAATTCTTCCTCACCCTTCACATGCCAGCTCCAGCTGGGACACTTCCATAGGGAAACTTGCCTGTGTCCGTCCCTGCTCGAATCGAGGAATTTGGTCAACTTCCTTGGCTCAGCAGCATCATGGGACAGTGTTCCTTTCCTCCAAAACACTATCCTCAGTTTGTTGGTGTAAGGTCATGAGGGTGACTTGATTAGTATTGGACAATATTAACCTGATTAGTATCCACTGGACGGTGAGCACCTTAAGAGCCGGAACCACATGGTTTTCTTCATCACTGGATCCCTGTCTCCCAAGTACAATGCCTGGCATGGCAGACCCTCAAAAATATCTCTCAAATGAGTGAATGAATAAATGAATGTACGTACATTGTTTATTTCAAAAAAAAAAACCTTATAAGAATTCAAGTTTGGCATACATCAGCCACTATCTTTCAGGATCTTTAGTATTGGCAGCCTTTTTTCTGGTAATGGTGAGCAGAAACATATTATCCTTCTCACTACCCATGTCTGAAGGTATACGTGTGCCCCCCTCCAGAACAGAGCCTGCATCAATAAAGTCACAGTAGGATACTCTTCCCTAAAGTTTAACCAGACTATTTAAGGGCTGACTTGGGATCTGAAAAAAGTAACAAGATTCTATGGCAAGGATAACAAGGGAAAATGGAACCATCCGTCATCTCTTTCTGTCCTTTGTTTCAGCATCCTGGAGAAGGGGTTAAGGGAAGGGTTTGCGGCTGAGAGACTGGATTTTAATTGGTCTACAAAACTCTAATAAAGCTTTGTTTCGCGTCTTTAATTTCACCATACTTCCCTTTTAACAAACTTCAAGGAAATAACTCACCCTGAACTGCAACAGTAGATTGCCAAAGAGCCACCAAATAAGAAAGGCACATGTTTCCTGTATTTGGGTGAATGAACCAGCAATGCTCACTTAAAAGGCTTTTTTACTAGCAGAGGATGCAAAAGAGGTTTTCCTCCAGTGTTACTTTTCTAATGAAAACATTTGGTGCCACCTGCTGGCAATATTCACACGGACTTCTTGGCATTCACAGAGCATAAAGATCTCCTGAACAAGCTAGATCTGAAAAACCCTACAACGAATTGGGCAAATTTCTAAGAAGATAGAGAATTTAAGTTTCTTATTTTCTTACTGGAAAAAAAAAAATCCCATCTGAGATACTCCACCACTTGGGCGATTTATGTTCCCGCAGAAGTATTTAACTGAAAAATTTCTTTACGGGAATATACTTTTGGGGCGCCTGGGTAGCTCAGTTGGGTGAGCGTCCGACTTCGGCTCAGGTCATGATCTTGCAGCTCATGAGTTCGAGCCCCGTGTCGGGCTCTGGGCTGACAGCTCAGAGCCTGGAGCCTGCTTCGGATTCTGGGTCTCCCTCTCTCTCTGCCCCTAACCCACTCACATTCTGTCTCTGTCTCTCTCAAAAATAAATAAGCATTTTAAAAAATTGTTTTAAATAAAGGAATATACTTTTGGGGCACCTGAATGGCTCAGTCTGTTAAGCATCTGGCTTCGGTTCAGGTCATGATCTCGTGGTTCATGGGTCAAGCCCCACGTTGGGCTCTGTACTGACAGCCCAGAGCCTGGATCCTGCTTCGGATTCTGTGTCTCCCTCTCTCTCTGCCCCTTCCCGGCTCACACTCTGGCTCTCTCTGGCTCTCAAAAATGAATAAAGGTTAAAAGAAATTTTTTTAAAGGAATATACTTTCTACATAGCTCATTTTTGAGCTAACAGGACAGTTGAGAGGAGAAGGAATTGCCCAGAAATCCTAAGGCCTCTTCCATCTCTTAACACACTAGGATTCTGAGAAGGTTCGAGAATGTTTCTCATGATAACATTTGGCCCAAGCAAACTCATCCAGTTGGCTAGCTTTCCCTTTGCGAGAAGCCTCACATTCCACTTCCTTGGGTAAGACACAAATAAACCCAGTTAGTCCCTCTGATGTTTTACAAACCAAAATTACACTTCTTAACCTACCATTCATTCCTGAGTATGAGAAAGACTAGAGGAGGGATATTTAGTGTCTTAACAAGCTCATGTGAGGATAGCTGACATAATTAACTAGCTGACTTATTACTTTAACTGGCTGACATAATTAACACAAATTATGTTTCAGAGAAATCCACCCCCTTATAAATCAACTGTGTTTACAAATCCCCACATGCTCAAGCCATGTGTAGGAGCAGCAAGGAGAAAAAAGTCATTTTCCTGGAAATGTGTGGGTTGATTAGCCGAGACAAGCCCTGTCTGCCTCGCCCTCCCGAGGCACATTCATGGTAAAGGTGTTTCTTAGTAGGCTGACCTCATTGGTGCCGAGCGTCGGAAATTTGGTCCTAAGGATCAGCCGGTACAGAAAGGCATCCGCAGACTTAGCAAAGTGGTTAGCGTTTCTCAGAGGCCCAAGAGATTAGGTGACTCTTCCGTGGGCCTTTACAGTTAGGGCAGAGCCAGAGACAAGACGTGAGGTCCCCCGATTCTCTGCCTTCGGCTTCTCCTTCGTCCTCACGCTTGCTCTAACGGATGCCTTCCTATGGAATGCAGAGCACGAAGGTGACTGGAGAGGAGGAAAAACCCCCTGTGAGTGCAAATAACCTACATCGCTCAGCTGGGTGTCTTTCTCTTTAAAGAAATGAAAAAAAGCCCTTGAAATCAAACAAAGGGGGAGGGGAGAAAATGACAACTCGGCTAAGCAGAAGGCATGCAGCAAAGTAAATCCTGATGCCCGTGTTAAGTGCCTACTAGGTGACTGAGTACTTTACACACACTATCGTCAAGTCTAGTAAACACTCTTCAAGAGGGCGCGGTCATGTCCGTTTCACAGGTGAGCCGGTGGTAAGTGACCCACCGTCGCGCGGTAATGAAGGGCAGAAGCTGCCCGTGACACCAGGACTCCCGTCTCCAAACCTACGGTCTGTTCACTTGGCCAGGCCGCCTTCTCTGCGCGCCTAGAACTGTGCCCCTTCTTGTGGGCAACTTGGACGGGACAAGGGGCAGAAGCACTGAGAGCCCACCGAAGCACGTCCTCCATCACGAGCTAAGGAAGTGCCACTTCTAATAAGCCCCCTTAATGCACAGAGTGGTCCCCCGGCAGCATAACCTCCGGTAGCTGTTGAACTCAGCATTTGCCTTGAAAATGAGAATTATTGACTCAGGGCGAAGACTTCAGTTTCAAGCATGACTCATCCCGCCCAGCAGACCTGGTTTGTTTTTAGCCAAATGTGGGGCGTGTGTTCACCAACAAAGCATGTCACAGAGGATGTACACACACACACACACACACACACACACACACACACACGTCCGCCTATTACAGCTCCCTCAGACATCCCTTGCCTGCCAGAATAGGGTCTGTTTGTGGCCGCCCCCCAGCCCCCAACAGCGTTAGGGAATGTGATCTTTGCAGAGGTCACAGACAGGAAATGACCTTGAGGAAAGTCACTTGATGTCATTCCTTGAGTGTTGTGCAGTCAGCTCCTAAAACTGTCAGGAATGAGGTAGTGAGTGTCTCCTTCAGCTGCACAAACAGAGGCCACCAGAGGATTCCAGGAAAGAAAAAAGTGGGCGATCACAGTAATTCGCATGTGAACCAAACCCGGCAGCTGCCATCTTCTAGAGGCAGGACGTTGAACGCTACGTGTGGCATCTCAGTTTTCCTATCTGCTGGGTGGGCCTCAGAGCATGATGCAGGTAGTCCCTGGTGAAAATGCTGCCTCTCGTTCTTTCTGTCGGCAGCCTCCAAACTCATGATGTGATCACTGGCGTCCATCCAAACCCAGAACTGTGGCCCCCACGAAGGGTTGACCAGCCCAGCTCCCCTGCTGTCGAGACCACACTGATGCTAAAACAGGACAGATCCACAAGCCGGACGTTTAATATAAAACTGCTTGCATCGGATTCTCGAAGGGTCCGTTTCCCCCCAAACGTTGAAGAGTCACTGTTATAAAGTCTCCTCCCTCCCGGCTTCTGGAAGCTGTCTCTTCTTCTTGCTAACTGTCACTGAAGGGGTCAGGCCTCATGGCTTCTCCTCAAATACTGCAGCCCGTCCACACTGTCTCCCTGTCTTCAAGCGTCCCCTCTGTCATTCTCCGTACCACTGCTGGAGTGGGCGCTCTGACCTGCCCGTCAAAAGCAGTGCATATGGTTGGCTGTCTCCTGATATCATTCCCCTGTCTCCTTTCAGACAGAGCCTGGGTTTTATTCAGGGATCCACAGCTCTCTCCTTTGCCTGTGCCTCAAGGAAAGCCGTCCAGACCCCCTTTTCCTTGGATGGGCCTCACTGGCCTAACCAGCGACTGGTTTAGTTACAATCCACATCTCAATTCTGGGCAATGATATGTGGGAGATGGTTTTGGGCTATTTCTCGGAAAGTTCTTCATCACTCTTATCTGTAGGCCACGAAACAGACATAACTCTGTCATGATGCTATCACACTGCTTTATTCCTTGACATCTTTTGGTCCCTACCGAGACCGCAAGTTCACAGAATAGACCTTCCCTTATGCTACTTTTCATCCCATTCCTAATACAATACCTGGCATATGGCAGGTTCTCAAATAGCATTTGTTGAATGAACGGATGGATGGATGAACGTACGAATAACATTATAAGCCATCCTAAGTGGTGAATTTTCCTAATGTACTTTCTAATAGACAAAAAAACAAAGACCTGGGGCACCTGCGTGGCTCAGTCAGTTAAGTGCCCTACTCTCGATTTCGGCTCAGGTCGTGATCTCACTGTTGTGAATTCGAGCCCCCGCATCTCAAAGCCGACAGTGCAGAGCCTTCTTGAGATTCTCCCTCTCCCTTTCTCTCTGCCCCTCCCCTGCTCACATTCTCTCTCTTTCTCTCTCTCTCTCTCAAAATAAATAAACTTAAAAAAAAAAAAAAGACAAAGACCTTAGTTCACAGCATCCACTTAGAGATAACATTTGGCTACAAACTGTCATCGGCCATTGCTGTCTTTTCCAGAACATGTTTCGGGGCCAGATTTGAACCTTCTTTCCCAATTAGGAAATGGCTTCTCAATGATATACACAAGGGGACTCCTGTACAGGATGTTATGATCACAACAAATCGAGGTTTTAGGACACCAAAGGCAGTGAGACTTTCAACACCCTGTCCCTCTCAGTAGAGACAATACCATGCACTGGCCCGCACCAGCACAATCAACATGAGAGGTGAATCAGAAGGGATCCTGGCATCATTTGAACGTGGATGAAGTGGATATAAGGTATAAGGTCTACTCCCCTCATCACCAAACGCATTAAAGTAACCATCCTGCCGGTTCCTATACAGTCCAGAGGACAAATTAGCAAAGCTGTATACAGACCGCTATGGAATCGTTTGCAATTAAGAGCGGTAATTTAGCTCCTGTTCCTGTAATTACAACTTCTCCTGTGTGGACAGACAGATCCCTCATTGTGTCTGGAACAATCGCAGCATTCCAAACACAAAGCACGCCAAAGCAGCATACCCCAGGGCCGGCTCTGTCCACAATCTATCGCTCACAGCTCTGTGCTGCAGCCGGCTGGAGGACCCAGTTTCCTGCCATTGTTAGCACGCTGAGCTTAGAATTCCATCCAAATGGATTTGACCCTTTACTAAACAGCAGTGCATATTTCCCTGATTAGTATATTCCTGTGTTTAGATGGGAAGTGGCAAGGTTGGGGGAGGTAAAGGGAGAAAGACAAGGAAAATAACAAGAAGGAAAAAAAACAACTTTATTCTATTCAGGCTGTAATGGTTACAACCTGGAGCCCTGGCTCCATCCACAAGTGTAATAAAACTGCTCTCCCAGACATAAATACACAGACTTCTATCAGAAATCCTGTGCTCCGTGCGTGTAGCAAAGTAACTGGACCGGGAGTGAGCACACACACCTGGCTTCATCAATAAACAGGCATTGCGGGGCGCCTGGGTGGCTCAGTCGGTTAAGCGTCCGACTTGATCTCACGGTTTGCGGGTTCGAGTCCCACGTCAGGCTCTGTGCTGACCGTTCAGAGCCTGGAGCCCGCTTCGGATTCTGTGTCTCCCTCTCTCTCTCTCTGCCCCTCCCCTGCTCACGCTCTGTTTCTCTCTGTCTCAAAAATAAGTAAAACATTAAAAAAAATTTTTAAATAAACAGGCATTGCTACGGGGGCTCTGTTTATTCACAGCAGGAGGACACAAAGAATGGCAACCTCTTGTGATGGTCTTTATCTGCATAGTCTCTGTTTCTTAACATCTTCTTTCTTCTCATGGTGACATTAACTAGGGGCCTTTTGGTATTGGGCAACTGGGGTGATTCCTAGATATGCAAGACTACAGGGCTCCTCTCCACACAATGCTTTCTAGCATCAGGCCTTACTTTTTTTGCTGTTTTCTCACCACTTCCATCCATTTGTATTGCCCTTTATATCGAGCTAAAACTACCTCTTATAGATCAACTCACCATGTGTCTTATAGCAGATATCTTATGACCACATGTATATTAAGGTCTATTCATAAATGACCCAAAGGCAGAGAAAAAATAATTCACCATCTAAAAACCCGTGAGGCTATCAACATTTAAAACTTAAGTGCTTCAAAAGGCGCCATTGAGAAAGTTAAAAGGCGACACACAGAGAGGGAAACCATAAAAATGTTTTGCAAATCAGATATCTCATAAAGGTCTTGTATCTAGAAAACATAGGGAACTGTGACAACTCAAGGTAAATAGCCCAAATAAAAGTGGACAAGAATCTGAACAGACATCTCTCTGGAGAAGACGTACAAATGACCACAAGCACATAAAAAGATGCTCAACATCGCTAGCCATCGGATGAATGCAAATCAAAACCACAAGGAGATTACACCGCACACCTACTCGAATGGCTCTTTAAGAAAAAGAAAGACCGATAATAACGAGTGCTGGGGAGAATGTGAAGAACCTGGACCACTCAGATGCTGCTAATGGGAATTCAAAATGGTGCAGATGCTTTGGGAAACAGTGTGGCACCTCCTTAAGTAGTTAAACATAGAGTTATCATGTCACTTGGCAATTCTACTCTGAGGTACATACCCAAGAGACATGAAAACATTTGTCCACACAAATACTTGTACATGAATGGGTCTAGCAGCATTATTCCCAAGAGCTAAAAAAGTAGAAACAAGCCAACGTCCAACAACTAATGAAACCACAAATGAAATGCTATATAACCATTGCAATGGAATAGTACTCAGCGATAAAAAGACATGAAACACGAACACATGCCACAATGTGGGTGAACCCGGAGAACATACTGAATGAAAGAAGCCAGTCGCAAAAGACTACACGTTTTAGGATTGCATCGTATGTGATATGCACAGTTAGCAAGTGATAGAGGCAGAGAAAAGATCGGCGGTTGCCAAAGCTGAGGGGACAAAGTAACTGAATAGAAATGTCTCCAAAGACAATGCAGAGATGGCCAAGGGGAGTATTTGGGGCTGACAATTAAGAGATGTAGGGTTTCTCTTTAGGGTAATGGAAATGGTCTAAAACTGATGGTGGTGACAGATACACAGCTCTGTGAATACAGTAAATGTCATCGATCTGTATACTTTAAATGAGCCAATTGGATGTGATGTGAATTGTATCTCAACAAAACTTTAAACAGAACCGTGAGGTTAGTTAAATACTCATAATGTGTTACCAAATTTCATTGAAAGAGCATGGGGCTTAAACCCGGAATCCTTGAAGTCTTGTCCTTACGTTGACCCCACTCTAAACTAAGTAAACCAGAGTGATTCTCTTCAGTCTCGACTTCCGTGCCCTCACCTGTAAATGAGGAGGGTGGACAGAGTTCTCTGAAGACCTTCCTGCCCCCCTTTTTTAAAAAACACTGACCTCCCACACAATTGTGCTGATAAAGTGCCCTGACTGTTCTTTGAACTCTCTAAAGTTATCATATTCTTTTCTTTGGTTTTTAAAATTCCACCGCCGACTCCACTGGGTAGTTAAAATAATAAGTTAATTGTGTTTGATTTCAATGAGAGCAGTGTTTTAAATTAGTGTGATTTGTTTACATGCTGATAACAGCCGTTTTCTGCGAGCTCGGGGTGGGGGGGGGGTACCACTGAGCTGATACAAGTGGAACCTGCTGACTTAGAACTAGGCCAGGACGGGGGGAGACGGGCAGTCGAGGACCTGGGAAGCCCCTTCCTACCCGTTCGAAGTGAGACCCACAGTCCTTCCTGCACTAATCCTCATTTTCCAGTGTCCTTCTGGGTGATTCTGAGCATGTCAGGTCACTAGCCCAGCACCACACAGACCTGCAGATTAGTCCTGGCCTGTGGATTCATCACCTCATGGCCTAACATTTTTGGGACACGAGTTTTGTTGTTATAGTTTTGACTTTTTTGACCTAATGGTGATGGGCACAGGGTCTCTCTCTGCCAAACTGCCGCATAAATCACCGGCCAGATAAATCGCTTGCCTGATCCAATGTAATTCACCCAAGCCTGGCCACAGAGGGTCCAGAACAGGGTCCCTTGTCTCCCAACCCCTCGCGTTTGCAGGTGACCTGACTGCACTGAGGCAGGGACTGTCTGTTCTCCCTCTTCCCCAAGCCTCTAAATTCCATTATGATAATGGCCTTGAGCATAAAACACATGGAAAGGGGTCCTAGTCATTTGTTTTTTTAATGTTTTATTTGTTTATTTTTTTTGAGAGAGAGAGAGAGAGAGCACGAGCGGATATGAGGTGGGCTCTGTACTGACAGGCTGACAGCAGTGAGCCTGATGTGGGGCTCGACCTCATGAACCCTGAGATCATCAGGTGAGCCCAAGTCGGATGCTCAACCGACGGAACTAACCAGGCATCCCACAGTTGCTAGCTACTTAATGCCTGCGACAGTCGGCATCCTCAACCAGTCGTTGAGATCAGAACCGAGGCTGTTTCTCCACTACCCCCCTCAGTACCTACGATAGTCACAATAGGCATTAAATGAGCATTTGTTAACTGTCTCCCTTAAAGCTGGTCCTCAGGGAACACTGACAAAGATGTGGTCCACGGCAGATGTAGTAAGCAAGCCAAATGTGGAAAATGGCAGTGGAAAATTTTGTGAAGTGTTACGGTCACACCCTACTTAGAATCCAGGTCGAACTTTTCTCAGGATACATTTAAGCAGTTCTGGAATTTTTATGATCTGTATTCTGAGGACCGCCCTGAAGCTACCTCCTTATACTTGCCTTTTTACGCCTTCTTTCTCATCTCACTAAATGATCACCAACGGTAGCCTTTTGCCCTCACACTATTTTTGGAATAATAGAAACGTTTGGAATCCGTGTAGATAAAGTCTATATGCATACCCAATTAGCAACCTTCTGAAAAACAGGTTTATTACAAATTACTTCAATCAATTTGATCTTGGGCAATTTTGGGAGTTGGGTTTTGTAGGTTGCAGTCGTTTTCAAGAACATTTGAGTGGGCAATAATTAGCTTTCCTCTGCAACCCTGCCAACAAATCATAATGGAAGCCAGTCTCACGCTAAACTCTCATACACACACGTCCATTTAATAAACATTTGTTAACAAAGTGGGCTCAGTACAGTTCATCAACTGGTTGTCTAAACTTAATCAAGTCTCAGCAATCTGTTCCTTTAGCGGTTCCAAATACACCCTGTAAAATGTTTGCTCACAACAGGCACAGCAATATTCCTGAGCAAGACTCAAAACATTATAATCAACATGATCACATCTGTTAAGCAACGACTGGACATAGGACCAAGTGGGGCTCGAGCTAAGCAAATATCCCCAAGGAGAATGGGTCCATGGTTGAGTGAATTCTTAGGTCCTGTTTAGTTAGAGAGACGGAACGCCTCCAAGCTCTAATCTACACATCTTGAATCTTTTTAACTGTGCCAATGAGAACTAATTAACACGAATTAATAGAAACCCATCGTTGATACATGATGTAAGATTAAACAAAGCAATGGTAGTTGAACAAGGAGGCTTTGTAAAAGATGTGTCTGGCCTTTCTGATATAACCTTGGCTGGCCCCATCCCAAATCGCCATTCTTCATTAGCACCTGGCATTGACCTAAGCTAGGGTAACTCACGTGGAGTACCACACGACTTATACTCCAGTATTTTTAAGTAACTTACAGGCATCACAACAAGCCTGGAAATGAACATTTTATAAGTTGAACCTCTTTGAAAAAAATACTTTGCCTCGTTTTGTGAAGAATTTCTCCTATCCCCATATTTATCTTTTAAATGATTTTTTAAAATCTGGTTTTCTTAAAAGCAGGCTTACATGGGGCAGAATGTTGTTAATGTGAGCATTTAGAGGGTCTTATGAATAAGCCATGAAATGGAAAGGTGGATGTCCACCTAGTGACACTGCCTGCTCCCTGAGGAAGTTTCTGGAGGGAAGAAAACATTCTTTCTCTAATCTCTGAAGTCTTCCAGATGACTAAGAATCAAATTGACAAGAGACAGACTAACCGGGAATTAAAAAAAAAAAAAAATCTATAATGTGCACACTGAGGCTCAATCATGAAATTGACACCTAAAGAAATGACCAAGGCAGCCATTTTTTATACATTTTAGACAAAGAGACAGGGAATTTGTGAGGAATTGACAGGATAAAGAAAACAGGTGTTTCAGAGCTTTAATCAGTAGGGAATTCTAGCAGAATTCAGGCTGAGGTAGTAGATTAGAAAAAAAAATAACAAGGTTTGTTTCTACAGCTTTCTTGGTGATAAGGATGTCTTCTTAGTGCAGGGAGGGTATTTTCCATATGGGAGATTTGTTTCCTGCTTTCAAGGGGAAAAAGAGGGTTGGAGTGTTCTTGCAGGGGCTGTTTCTTAAGTGATTTTTATTTAAAATAATCATATAGTATCAATAAAGTATGCCAAAGGGACACACTTGGGGGAGGCCGGACGTGACCTCTTGTAGGTCCTTTAACCAAGGTTGGGAGCAGAGGGGCTTGGAGGCACCCTGACTGCCAGCCTAGACTCCTCTCTTCACTTGGGGGCCCCGATCTCTCCCCAGAAGGGTTGTGGGGGCCCCGATCTCTCCCCAGAAGGGTTGTGGATGTTTTTTCTGTACCACTCCAGCAACACACTGAATAAATACCCTGAAGGTCAAGGAGCACCGGGAGAACAAAAATCCATATCCGCACATGCGAAACGTTGACTGTGAACACCACGTCAGGGAGTTTATGGACCTCCCCACCGCCACCAGCACCGGTTTCATCCTTAATCCCCTGGGAATCCACCGAGGTGGTCAAGACATCAGCTCTGACCTTAGTGACGTCAGGAAACCCAGCCATCTTCCCTGAGCTACAGGGGAATCGGCTCTCACGCTCACCCGACTGTATCCCCGGACTGCGAGGAGGAAGCGGATGCGGAAGCACATGGGAAAGGTCGGATCACTGAGTGAATGCATGGGGATTCTATTAATGAGATGACAACGTGCAGCGAACACAAGCCTCTGTCGTCCCTGCCTCTGCCAGGACGCACTGAGTCAGCTCACGCTCTCCCTGGTTTTCATCACAACCAGACAAGCAGGACTGCCCTCTGCAGGTGGGAACCTTAACTTGGGTGTCTCTCCCCTCTTGAAATGCTGTCCCTTGCTTTAAAAAAAAAAAAAAAAGTTTATTTTTGAGAGAGAGTGTGTGTGAGGGGGGTACAGGCAGAGAGAGAGAGGGGGGCAGAGAGAATCCTAAGCAGGTTCTGCACTGTGTGCACAGAGCCAGATGTGAGGCTCGAACTCACAAACCTCCGAGCTCTTGACCTGACCTGAAATCAAGAGTCTGAGGCTCAACCGACTGAGCCACCCAGGCACCCCGCTGGCCCTTGCTTTTAACCTGTTTTCCTTCCCCACCCATCCTCACTCAGAGCGGGCCCGAGGCCCTGAGTCCCTGCACGGCTCAGTTAAATCACACGGAAGGCCCCATGACTTAACGCAGTGTTTCTCTATCAGTATTTCACATTTTGTAAACAAGCTGTACCATTAGCGCTGATGCTTAAGAATGCATCGCTAATAATGGAGTTCCAATAATTATTAAAACGGCCTGGAAAAGTTATGTTTTAAGGCAGGTCCTCAGGTCAGTCATGTAGTTTCTCACATATTCCTCATCAGCTGGAAGACAGTTTGCTAATGGCTTGACCTTTTTACAGAGATGAGAGGATCCTTGGCCCATATCTAGGCAGGAGGATCTGAAAATGGCAGTTAAGGGGCGCCTGGGTGGCTCGGTAGGTTAAGCATCCGACTTCAGCTCAGGTCTGATCTCGCAGGTCTTGGGTTGGAGCCCGGCGTCGGGCTCTGTGCTGACAGCCCCGAGCCTGGCCTGCTTTGGATTCTGTGTCTCCTTCTCTCTCTGCCCCTTCCCCAGCTCGCACTCTGTCTCTCTCTCTCAGAAATAAACATTAAAAAAAAAAAAAAACTTTGAAAGTGGTAGTTAAGAATTCAGGCCCCCCACCTCCCTGAGCTCATGGTTACGCACTCTGTCAAGGTGTAGAGATCCTCAAGGGATCACTGCGGGGTTGGAAGACCCTCCTATTACCCCATCTGTCACCTGAAAAGCGTTTGAAATCTCGAAGCCTAAGAGCCCGATTTATCTCCCCCCATCTGGCCTGCTCCCGCTCACCCCCCAAAAACCCACACCAGGAGCAGATCTAGGGCCAGAGTCCTCTGTTACGGTTCTTACTTCAGACGGACAGCCTGGTCCTGGGTGTTCTTGCTCCCATGCTGCATTTTCCCAGTACGTGACCCCTCCCTACCCAGGATCCCACTCGCCTAATCAAGTCCTGGCTTGATCTATATGAGCTCCTCCGGGCCCAGCTCACGCCCCCTGATAATGCTGAGCCCACCCCAGTCCTGCCGCGGAGGAGTGGGGCTCTCCGTGTCCTAGCCTTGCACAATCCTCTCCGCCTACGGCCGTCTCTGCCAATTCGTCACCACAGACCTAGATTCCAAAGGAGAAACTTAGAAGTGTATATGCTTTCCTAGAAGCCAACAGTGATGGTGCAAAGACTTCTAGTGCCATCAGGGCTTACAAAACAAAAACGAGTCTACGTTAAGTTTATCTTCTGTGTAATCCATTCAAGAGTCCCGGAACCCCGTATTTTCTATCCACCTTCGATTTCTATTTTCTGTTTCTTCTCTGTCCAAATTCGAATGGCTCAGCTGAAGTTGAGACCATATTTGCTACTCGTGTTTGTTTGAACACTTAGGCTCTGTGAAAATATTTGCCTCCCAAATTCCCAATGATAGACAGATGTCCTAGCTCATTGCTGTTGTTTTTAAAGTATCTTGGCAGGGAGAGAACTGGTTTCGTATTTCAAAGAATCCTTTTGTTACTAAAACGTCCTGGTATTACCACAAAAAGCACTTAGAGCATGAACTCACCAAGTGGAGCGACCAGGAAGCCCCTTAAAAAGAAAAGGCAACTCTTCATTTTTCTCTCCAGGCCTGCTCATTAGCTCAGTGACCTTGGGTCTCATCTCTCCGGGTCTTGGTTTCCTTTGTAACTGAGGGATTTGTTTGATTTCTAAGGTTTCTTCCAGCCATGACCTTGCACGGTTCTATCAAAACGGGTCACAGTGAAAGAAAGCATAATTTTGCTCTGAGCACGGGGATTTTCAGGAGAATATTATGAATCTGCAAATAGAGTTGAAGATGTCATCAATCTCCCTCTGCTAACAAAATGCATTTCCATTTGCCCCTGCTCTAGTCTTTCTTGGAGTAATTGGAAATAGCCTTGAGCGGTAAAGATTTGATGGGCCTCGGGGACAGCCAGGTTCATTCTCCCACCCTCAGATTCCAAAGTTGAAAAATGTCAGAGACAGCTCCTCTCGCCAAACCAGATCCCCAGTAGCCATGTCAGCTGGGTCCATCTCCGTACCCAGCGCGATAAATATGATCATGTGTTTTCATAGATGGAAAAAAAAATGCAGGAAGGACCCCTGGCTCAGCGCTTTCGTTCCTTGTCTGTTTCACAGGCAAAGTAAAGTTCTGGAATTGAAAGAAGTAGAGAAAATCCTGGATCTGTTGCAGCTGCCTTTGATATGCATCCACTCAATCATTTGGTCACTGAGTCAGGACTCCACTGGCCCCTTAAGTTCTGGAATTGAGGGCATAGGGGAATTGGGAGTAAGGGAGACAGAGTTGCCAATCACCTGATGATTTCTCCTGAACCGGGCTCGTAGTGGGTTAATCAAGCTACAGCCATCACTTTGCTCCTACGGCCCCTGATTTCCCAACACAGCTCTAAAATGTCTCTGCATAAAATAGGACAACTCACTGACAACGTCCCGGATCATTTTGCCCGGATCATGGGTCAAATAAAGGCCAAAGGGTGAGCGATAAAATAGTGAGCTGCAGAAACTTGGCCTGCTGTCTGGAGGTTATTTGGCCTTTTCTCCCCTTATCTCCTGGATGCTGTGTCTCTATCACTTTACTGTTCCTTTGGGTTCTTATCCAAACCCACAGGCTGTGCTTCTACGAACACATACAACATGGAGATCTAAGATGTCGGTTTCATGCACCACTCGAAAGAAATGGCTGACCCTAGCCCCGTCCTCAGAGTTACAGGCATGTAGGAACATTTTTGGCTCAAAATTCAGTCCTCCACCTCCATTCTTCCACATGTCCCTTTTCTAATGAAAAGCAATCTGGAAAACACACACACACACACACACACACACACACACTCAACTAGCTCCATTTTTGTTTGCTTTTTTTTTTTACTGTTTTCTGTGAACCAAAGTATAGCTTTTTATTTATTCCCATTAAGCTCATGTAGAAGGAAAGTGTCGGAAGAGCCTCTATCACAGTCAAGGTTTCATAGTTTCACTAAAAAAAAAAAAAAATGCGCCATTAGAATTTAGAATTCTTTCCCAACTATGAGTTTAAAAGGGTTAGGAAAAGTTCCCTGCCCATGATTCAGTGTATAAAGGTCTAGAGAAATATTTCATATGGGAAAAATGAGGCCAAGCAAAGCGGAAAATGAAAACAGGGATCTGGAAGCAGCCAATTGACAAGAGCATCTCAAAAAAATAGCATTCCCAGGCAGCAAAAGGCACACACACACACACACACCCCTATGTTCCATCCATACACACATGTACACATGGGCACACAGACACACACACGGCTTTGAACCCAGTGTGTGGTGCAACCATGTTCATGTTTCATGGGCTCCTTCTGTGCTGTTTGTAATCTCTAAATTCTACTGCAGGAGGCAAGTTCTGGAAAGGTCAAACATGATTCTCTAGTTGATTGTTTGTTTTTAATGCAGGAATTCCTGACTGTATCTCTTTTGGCTTCCATACCACGGTGACCATTTATCTATTCGACAGATATATTCTTTGGTGAATATCTACCATGTTCTAGGCTCTGTGTATGCAGCTTTATGGAACACTGTCTTTGACTTATGGCACTCCTGCTCTTGGATGAGATGGGCGTAGAAATAGGTAATTAGAATAAAAATGTGCGGTATGAAGGAGTACATGCACCATATGTGGAAACACAGATAAAGGAATGGCTAACCCTGCTTGGAAAAAGATTTATGCTGAGTCTAGAAGGATAAGGAGGGGTTCACTGAGGAAGCAGGAAGGGCATAATGAGCCACGGGTAGATCATGGACAACAACAGAGGAGAGAGACTGGGGTGTTCAGGAGACAGCAGATATCACGTGGTTGGCATTTAGGAAGGGAGTCAGATTCTGAAAGACACTGACCACCATGCTGAGAAATTTTAGCTTTATTGCATAGGGAGTGTTGCAGCACAAGGGTGTTCTCTTTCCCCCTCTCCTTATCTTTCTCCATCTCTCTCTCTCCCCCCTCCCCCGTCTCTCCCCCACAAGCATCACTAGTAACTTATGGATTTGTTGAGATTTTTGTTGCTGCAGGATAAGTTTTGTCAACAGCAGAATGAAGGAAAAGTAGGTAGAAGAGACAGAGAAGTGGGTTAAGAGGTTTGGCTATACTCCTCATAAAAGCTGATGAAGGAAGAGGGCAGTGGGGAGGGAGCACAGAAAGGATCTCAGAGGCAGCCCAGCAATGACTCAGACCATCCCTGTGTCCCTGGTCTCCTAGATTATCCCTCTTTGGGGTCATCTGTCTCCTTCGAGGCCCTGTAACCCCAGAGCCCTCCCTCACTTGTCTGGGAACAGATGCCAAGCCCCATTTCAGGGTGCTCTTCATTTTCACTCACGTACCTGTGTGGGGGCTCAGCGTCATAGCCTCATAGGACCAGAAGCCATGCCGGACTTAGAGTGTCCTCAGAAACAACCTTCCATCAGGTTTATTAGTCGGATAAAGCTGGCAGTTTGATTCATCTTTGAAATCAGTTTTAAACATAAAGAATCTGGGGGCGCCTGGGTGGCTCAGTCGGTTACGCGTCCGACTTCGGCTCAGTTAATGATCTCACGGTTTGTGGGTTCGAGTCCCACATCAAGCTCTGCGCTGATGGTGTGCAGCCTGCTTGGGATTCTCTCTCTCTCTCTCTCTCTCTCTCTCCCTCTCTCTCTCTCTGTGCCTGTCCCCCACTCACTCTCTCTCTCTCTCTCTCTCTCAAAAATAAGTAAATAAGCTTGGAAAAAAACAAAAATAAAAGTAAGAAACTCCATTTCCGGGGTTATCAACAGCAGCTTAGTTCGGGGGGCAGAAGGCACCTACTATTTTTTCACAGCTTGGTGGTCACACATCAGGATCTCCCTCACCTTGAATAGGAATTGTCAGTTCACAGTTTCCAACACGGCCACCCAGTCGTGAACAGATGAGAAAATACCCAGACAGACCGTCCCCCCGTTAGATATGGGATGGCAGTGGATATGAAGAAGCCCTCTGTGAGGATGGGCACGAGGGAGGGTTGAGGTTCGTCATACCTCTGAAAGCAGCAGCCAAGAAGCTCAGCCAGATTCACAAAGGAGGGGGGATGGTGCAAAACACCTGCTCTCGCCTTCATCCGTGGAGGGGCCACCACCTTCCGAAGCAACCTGCAAACAGGGGAGCACCGTCAAAGAAGACAGCAATTGGAATGGCTGACTTTCCGTATGTGCTTTTTCTTTCAAGCCCCCAGATGTGGCACACTGCTGATGGTCCATAAATGCTTTTTGAATGGGTAAGAGGTTTGGACTACGCAAGTGATTTTCAAAGTGGACTTTACAGAGGCCTATAGGGGCTTCCCAGAGATGTCCAGGACGGGCAGTAGAGGAATTATGTGCCGTAGCAGGTCCGGTCTGCTGTATCTGTGTTCCCGTTCATCTCTACATCTCTTTTTATTTCAGGAGAAGGTTCTACAAGTACGTCTAGGGAGATGGGGCTGCATTTACCAGAAAGCTCTGGCTAGCTGAATGCCTTCAATGTTAAGACGTGAACCAGCGTTTCCAGAAAATTCTGGGTGCTCTCCCATTCCTAAGGTATCATTTGGATGCTATGCAACAGTAAGACCTCAGTGAACTGATTGCCCGTGCTCAAAGTGCTCTAACAAGTCACGGTTAATGTGTTTTTAATTCATTGAGACCAGCTCTCTTCCCTGACATTTGGGGAAAAGAGAATTCTAGAAGCGGCCCGGTTTAGGAGGAATGAGGCTGCCATCGTGGGGTTCGCCCAGCTTGCTTTATAAATATTATTCTACCCAGACCTTTAGTTCTTCAGACAGTCGGCGATACCGTTGTGGCTTATAATGACAAACTCTTGGCCGCCCTCTGACCCTCATCTTCCCCCCTCCCCCACCAAACCTTTCCAGGGAAGCTGGACTTCGAAACCAGAATGACTTCCTCAGCCACAAGGCAATGAGGCCTGGAGTTTTCTCCTCTTAGGGTATCTTTCTAACTTGCTATTTCCATCATTAGCTTTAATGACTCTCCTCCTCCTCTCTTTCTTTCCAAACAACAAGCTATTTTCATTCTCTGTGGGGGTGGCAGGCCTCCAAGCTTTTGGCAACTCTCCCTTTGAGCAAGGACCCAGGGAAGAATTTTAGATGGTCGGCTGAGAGCGTCTAGGACAGTTACATGCAGAATGATACTTAGATGAGGAGGAGGTGTTGGAGGGGCACTCAAAACACACTGATTTCAAGACCCGTTTCGCAGATGACAAAGCTGCGACCTAACAGCTGAAGCAACTTGCCCAAGATTGCCATTGTGGGGACTAGGGGGACATCAAACTGTAAAAGCTGGGAGGGCAGAGTTGAAACTGAGCCTGTCCGTGGTTGGCTTAGGTGGTGACCTGAACTTCTTATACTTTCCCAAGTGAAATGTAGCAGCAACAGCATTCAGAACTTTCTGGAAACGCTGGTTCATGTCTTAACATTGAAGGCATTTAGCTAGCCAGACCTTTCTGATAAATGCAGCTCATCTCCCTACTGGGCTATTCCTCAGCTCTCTCTGCTGGGCCTGCTCAGAGCTCTCCGGGGTCCCCAGTCCAGTGCAAAAGGAGACAGCGAAACTTCATGGATAGAAAAAGTGTTCATCGGCATAGCAGACAGACCCATACTCTTTTCCTAGGGTCTCCTCTCTCCCACAACTACCAATCCTGTCGTGAGTAAAACACACATCTGTGCCCATCCTTCGAATCGGTCCTGAGCCCACTTCTATTTTGTCCCCTGTGCAAACCGGCATCCAACAAACCTCCCTCAACTAGCTGGGTCAATCCCTCTCTAACTCAGGCTGAGACCCAAGAAAAATGTGCACATAGACACACAGAGACAAATACACACACACACACACACACACACACACACACACACCACAGAGAAACCTAGAAGACAGCAGAAGGGATTGCTTTACAAAGAGTGTTTATTTGCTTCTTTCTCTTTCTCTCTCCCAACTTTTTCTCAAGTTCATTTGAATTACTAATTCAATTTGAATATATAAAACCAAAACTAAATACATTATTTTTAAAACGTCTCTGAAAATACGCATAGTCTCTCCTTCATGTATGCTTCATTCACTCAATGAACAAATGTTGGTTTTCATCTTGTTACCGGACACTGAACTTAATGCTAAGGACAAGAAGAGGTTTGAAAGGGGTGCCTGGGTGGCTCAGTCAGTTAAGTGCCCGACTCTCGATTTCAGCTCAGGTTGTGATCTCACGGTTCATGGGATCGAAACCCGCTTTGGGCTCTGCGTTGTTGAGATTCTCTCTCTCCCTCTATCGGCCCCTCCCCTGCTCTTTCTCTCTCTCTCTCTCAAAAATACATAAATAAATAAATAAATAAATAAATAAATAAATAAGAGGGCTGATAGAATGTTTCTGTTCTTAGTCTATCACTTATCAAGGAAAGAATACACTGAAGACATCAGTTAAATACATTAAATGTAAACGAATCCCGATATTACAATACGATTACAAACGATTTCTTAGCCCTGGTTAATGATCAGTCTGTTATCGATGGAAACATTGTCCCACAGCGTAAGTTTCTAGTTCAACCGAAGAGAACCTCAGGGAACACAGGCAATGAGGTTCCACCTGTACAAGGTGTGACAAATAAGAGGCTTTCATTTAGTTGAGTCACAAACACACCACAATTCCTGTCTCCAAATAAATGGTGTCCTTCAATGGAATCATATGGAAGGCAATCATTCCAGCCATAGTGTCTCTGTTCGGGTTATTTTTGGAACTGTTCTGTTCAAACCTTTCATGATAATCAGTTTACCGCCACATGGGGAAATCAGTCATTTTTTTTTTCAATAGTCCACCTTACAATTATATTAAAAAGAAAGGGGGGAAATGAGGCATTGGGAGTGTCACTGGAAGAATCGGGACACACAAGATGCCAAGAATAATGGAAACAACAAGCCCAGACTGCCAGTTCTCTGAGCGCAGTGATGGTGCCCAGCATCCCCTAGTGCCTCCCACAGTGCCTGGCATAGAGTCGGCAATTAATAGACACAGGTTGAAAGGAAAAACGATTGAGGGAAGAAAGAAATGAGGCAGCGTGGTGGTCAGCCCAGTAACCCAGCCCACCGTGCTCGCAAGTTGTCCGGACCAGCCAGCACTTCTCTGCCACGGAGGGGAGCTGTGGTCACCAAGAGTCCAGGGAAAAAGGGGGTTTCCATACCCTTTTCTTCTCTTGTCATCTTCATTTTTAATAAAAGCACAGGGCTAGGGGGTTTTTTTAATGTTTTTTTCTTCATTTATTTTTGAGAGAGAGAACGCGGGTTGGGTGGGGCAGAGAGAGAGAGGGACAGAGGATCCAAAGTGGGTTCTGCACTGATAGCAGAGAACCTGGTGTGGGGCTTGAACCCACAGACTGTGAGAGCATGACCTGAGCCAAAGTCGGACACTGAACCAACTGAGCCACCCAGGCGCCCCACAGGGTTAGGTTTTAACTAAAAATATTCTCGGGGTGCCTGGGTTGGTTGAGTGTCTGACTCTTGACTTTGGCTCAGGCAAAGTGTGGAGCCTGCTTGGGATTCTCTCTGTCTCCCTCCCTGCCCCTCCCCTGCTTGTGCTTTCTCTGTCGCTCTCAAGATAAGTAAAGAAACATAAATAAAATAAAAAAAATAATAATAAATAAAAATATTCTCACCCTCAGCGTTTACGATCACGTATTTGACACAACAGAAAAGGGATGCCAGAATCATCATAACAGCCAAAGGCAGACAAGGTTCAAAGCCACAGCCCTCATTGTCACACACTCAGGCCAAAGCCCTCGAGTCCGGACAGGCTCTTGTGGTGGCCGGATGCCTTGCTGGCCCTGCCTTTCATGCCCCCTTGCTCAGGGTCAGGGCTCCGAGGGGGTGAAAACCAGTGACAGGCGGGTCACCATGTGGCCGCCCTGCCTGCCAGGCAGAGCAGTCACCTGTCTGTGGAGGGGCTCAGTTTGGCTCCTGCCTGAACCTCAAGAGCCTGACGTTTCTTGAATTTAGCCAAGGCCTGCAGAAGCCCCTCTGGGCCCTGTGTCTGCCAGGGGTCTCTGGAGTTTGCTGCTCTCCAGACCGGGGCTGCCGGCCAGGGTGGGCAGGGAATGAAGGTTCTGTCCAGCTTCTTCTCTACAACAAAAGCAATTTCAGAAGATGGTCCTCCCTGGGGTGGGGTCAGGAGTGTTGAGAATGGATCAGAGGGCGAGATTTGTCCAGACAATCAGGATCTGCTTCTATATTTCAGTTTTCCTGGAACATGAAAAAGAATGCTTTCTCCCATTCAAACTGCACACACCTTAAAACAATGGCCTGTAAGTGTGTCATTTGTTAGCCAGCTGACGTTTTGTGCCCCTGGAAATCCCTGAAATGGCCCCATCAAAACCTTCTTCCCCCAATTCAGAAATTCCCGGCGGCTCCTTCCCTATGCCCTCCCCTGGGCATATTGCAATTTGTATTAGTAGTTAAACCAAATAAAATTATTAATTATATTATCGGTTTTGTTCTATCAGAGCTTACAATAGGCCAAGGGCTTCGAGTCAATGATCTCACTGAATCCTCCTAAAAATGGGATTTATCCCAGTTTTACAGAAATGAAGAGAGGGTATATATGCAGCACCCGAAATAGAACAATAAGCCCACGTTATTGATTTTACAAACCGCTTTTCAGAGTTTCCTGGGACTCCTTTTCCATCCCAGTCAGGCTGTGTGAGCAGAGGATAAGACCTACCGGCACAGGCGTGGAGAATACGGCCATGATCCAAGAAACTCGAAGACCCCAAGTTAACCAGACACTTCCCCAGCTTTTCCAGAGCTTGGCTGCAAGGTCACTAAGCGTGGACTGTAAGGGAGGTGAGCAGCCACACTCAAACCTCCTCTGCTTACACTCTAGTCCCTTCTGACCTCCAGCTTGTCAGCAGTTTCCCGGCCCTGGCTGATCCGAGCTGATGCCAAGGTATCCTGTGAACTAAGACCCAGAGAAAGTGATTTACAGAGTGATTCACTAGCACCTAGCACAACATGCCTCGTGCACAATAGATGCTCAACAAATACTTGCTGAATGGCCGATCGTTGCCAGAGGCTCTCACTGGGCAGGTGAGAGCAGCCTCCACCGCCCTTCCGTGTTCCTGAGTGTTTCTCAAAGAGACCCACGGTGTTGTGCGTGTTAAATGGGGACCAAGCTGTCAGCTCCAGCTGCGTCCACGGGAAAATCCAAACCTTGGCCCGGCTTTTTTCCTGCCCCAACCCCGATCTCAGGCAGGTAGGACTGAAGGCCGCTGTACCAGAATTGGGTGTTTTGGGGTGTGAGCCTGGGCCCCCCCAAAGCTTAGAAGACATTGACCCTGGGCATTCACGGAATAGGCATTTATCTTTGTTGCTGCCTTCCCTCCCCTGAGTCCTTAATCTTCCTGGTGTCCTTTAAATGTCTCATGAAGGCATTGACTGATAAGTAAGGTAGGATATTTACATTTTAAAAGCAGGACCCAAATCTGGAAAAGTCTCCTACCCAAAGGAAGACAGATCTGATGGGGAGATAACAGCTGAGGGCAGGAACGCTTGTCGTCAGGGCAGGAAAAAACCCTGATTTTCCTTAAAATCACGAGTAATTCCTTAGAGCAGCTGTCCAAAAGGCTGGTGACTCCCCACAGTCTAGGAAGGACTGTGTACAGGAGGTGCCTTTTATAACAGCCTCACCAGAAAGGCAATAGATGTACCCCCATCCTTGGCTATAAACCACCTGTTTGAGACGCAGGGGGGAGAGAGAGCGAAAGACAGCGTGCTTGGCAAATACTTTCCTGGCCTGCTGTTTACCAGTTGTTTTGTCGAATGCTAGTCCGGGGCACAGAGAAGATATGAGATACATGCCCTCGCAGAGCTCCTGGCCTCGCACGGGACACGAAACTTAGAAGCAGTTATTGTCAACATAACGTGCCAGGTCTTCTGATACCCATAGCATCAAGGGACACATGCACAGGATAAGCCACCCCCAGCCTGGGGTTTCAAAGAAGTGTCCCCAGAGAGACTTCATTCACATTAAAAGATACGCATTTGGCCCGGTTTCCGATAATTCGGTGGTGCCGACCTCCTGCACCTGGCTTCCCTCCATCGACACTCTTCCCAAAGCCACTGTCGAGGTGCATCCCTCCGGCCAGAAAGCACCCCAGTTTGGCCGCAGAGGACTCACTGTCAATGCAGCTTGGCCCAGCCAGCTTCAGGCCTACGAAGGAGAGAAACGCCACGTGTCAGGGACCAAAGGCGTAAGGAGGAGAAAAGACAAAAGTGCTGCCTCCCCAGAAACATTTGCCAACAACGTTATCCAGAGGCAAGGGCAGATCCAGGTTTTGTGGGCCCTGGAGAGTAGACAATCTGATGAACATTCTTTAAAAAAGAAGAATTTGGAGAGATTCCTTCTACGAATTGTCAAAGGCGTGCGACTTATGAACATCTTGCTAGGGTCCTCTGCAGAAAGGGGGCCCGTGTCAGGGAGGGGGGTCCTAAAGCCTGAGTTTCACCGACTTCCTGGCAAATCCACCTTTGTTCACAGGCAAAGAAAGGGTCTCTCTCGGAAGGAAAGAATCGGGATCCACAACCGCCTCCCAGAACTTTTCATCCTGAACCGCAAAGGCAGAGTGGCAGCTTATGACTGAGAGAGACAGAAACCTGCGCCCAAACAGGGCTTCCTCCACCTGTTCCTGTGGGGCTCCAGAAAGATCTGATGTTATTTTTAGAGCACAGGCTTTTCTTTGGCATTTCAGTTGGGCCTCTGACCTTTGCATGGCAAAGGAAATTGCCATACTGGGTGGAAACAAAATAGTATCCTTATTGCCTTTTGTCATTGTTATTCTAATGAGCCAAGGGCGGAAGATACGAATTTCTAAACAGCATGGCAAAAATATTTGCCATCCTTGCTTCTCTGTTTTGTTTATTTAATTTCATTTGGCGACTACAAAGGTCCAAAGTGCAAACCTTTCACACGAACGGCAGCGACACATTTATCGCCTTTGTTTCGCTCCAACACACCATGTTGCTGAAGATTAGGAAGAAGGGTCCAATAACCAGAGAGATACTGACGACTCTAGCGCTGTCGCCATTACTGATTCTGTGACTATTACTAATTAACACTCACTCAAGTAGTAACCAGCTCTCCCCAAGACTTCACTGGTGAAATGAGAAAGGAGCGAATTCAGCAAGTACTAACCCAAGCAGGGTTCAGAGAACAAAGACATCTGGAAAGGCTCGCCATGTTGAGTTTTTCACTCCTAATCCCAACCCATGTGGCCTCCGCTGATACTCTAGGCCAGGAAGCATGTCTTTCTATATTCAGCCCAAAGCTTGGACTAGGGCTAAGGCAGGTGGCTGACTATTCAGCAAAACCCATCCCTCCCTCCCCCACCTTGCCTCCTTAGGGAAACAATCTGCCCTGTGACACAGCTCTGGCTGGTGATACTACTGAGCAGGAGGCCTCTTCTAAACCCAAAGGGCAGACCCTTTCTAACACGGGGGGGGGGGGGCTCTTCATTTTATGGTCCCCCTTTACCTTCTTTTCTTCTCCCTTCCCATTCTCCCCACGGGTCAGCTTGAAGATCAGATGCTACCCTGGAAAACAAGGGAGGGCAAGTTTGAGGAAGGACCTTATGTGCTAAGCATGCCACAGAATGTCCCAGACTCGGGGGCACATGGCATGGGTAGGTGACCCATCAACGCTGGACTCGTCTCTTTGGACTATTATTTGATGAGACGAACAAATCCTTATTTCCTGAAGCCACCACTGGCAGATATTTTTGGTACTTTTTACCAAATACATTCCTACCTGATGCAAGAGGAACAAATAACCCACTCCCCTCTGATTCCATAATAAATGTGTTAGCAAATAACGGAACAAAATATAATAGTTCTGTGTTCTCTGAGCTCCTATTTTCTCCTGGATGAAACAGGTAACTCTCCTTGAATCCCCTCGTCTTTAAGTTGCTCTGAGGATAATACATGTGAGAACACTTTGAAAACTGTAATTTGTATTTTTATTCACTGTGGCAGATGTGCTGGGAGAGGCATGCCCTCCGAGAGCTTACCCATTGTGGGGTATTAGGGTCAGCCAACAGGATACTTATTTTTGTGAGTCTTCCTAGAGCTGTGCCAGAGAGAGTCACGGTCAGCTAACAAGACCTGTAGAAACTAGGAATAAACGTTAAAGTTGGGGTCAAACTCCCCCCTCCCCTCCCTTAACCATGCCAGAAGGAACACAGAGCAATGGATAACCAGGAGTTCTCAGATCCAACCCTGCATTAAGTTTCCAGGGATTTCTGCCACAAATTACCACAAACTGGGTAGCTTAAACAGCGGTTTATTTCTCTCACAGTTCTGGAGGCCAGATGTTCAAAATCAGAATGTCGGACAGGCTTGGTTGCTTTTGGAGACTCCAAGGGAGAATTTGTTCCATGCCTCTCTCCCCGCTTCTGGTGACTTCCAGTAATCCTTGGTGTTCCTTGTTTGTAAATGCATTGTTCCAATCTCTGCCTCTATCACCACATGCTGTTCCCTGTGACTCTTCGTCTTCTCCTTTTCTGTCTCTTATAATGACTCTCCTCACTGGATTTAGGGACCGCCCTAAATGAGCATGATCTCAATATGGGTTCCTTACCTCGACTGCATTACCTTACATGAAGACTCTTATTCCCAATAAGGTTGCGGCGGGCATATCTTCGAGGGGCCACAATAGAAAACCCAATAAGGTCACTGAAATGCCGTTAGGCCCTGGCCCTGGGTGACTGGTCCATATTCCTGCAGAAAGGGGAGTTTTAGATGTGCCCTTGGGGCCCAGGGGTCTGTGGTTACAGAGGGGTCCTCAGTCCTTCTCCAAAGGCTGAACTGCAGGAGGAAACTTTGGCTCCCACAGCAGCAGATGGGGCAGTGAAAGAAGCAGAAACAGCAGCATCCGTTGCAGGAAAGGAAGCCAGCACTTCCCCTGCGACGCCCCTTCATCTCCCTACTGGCCACCTGTCTGACTTGCCCCAAGTTCCAGAATGATCCTGACAGGATGTTTCAAGCACGCTCAGTCCTCCTCCTCACATCCTTCCCCTCTTCCCCCCTATCTGCCCACCCACTCTCCACCTGGCAGGGCTGAGAATCAAAGCCCCCCCCCCTATTTTGGTCTAACCTGGGAATCCCTGAGCCCCTGAGATCACCCTAGTCAGTATACCCCCCCCCCCAACGAATGTCCCCCCAGCTCCATACAACTTCCTCATCTGGAGTCCACCACAGACCTCAAGTCACTGAGCTCTCTTTACCTCTGTGTCTGTGTCCCATCCTGTCATCTGACAGAGCTCTCCAAAATCTTCTGCTGGGGCCCCATCTTGCTCTTGCCAGGCCCCCCTAATTCCATGTTTTCCCACCATCTTCTCTTGCTGAGCGGCAATGGACACACCTTGGAGAAAGCTGAGGAAACTGAGGTACGAGAGAGGAAGAAGGTTACGGGAGCATCAACGGCCCACCAAGCATCAGGACTCATACAACCACAGAGCTCACCTGCCTTGAGGAGAAAAGAAATCCATAATAGAAGTAGGACGTCCATGGCAAGGGTCAAATCAGGGGACAGGAATGAAAGCCCTGGAGGAAGTGATGGGAAGGGGGAGACCACCTCAGGCACGCGGGAGGTCAAGTTGGATTTAATGAGGAAAATGTTCTTTGAGTATTCTTGACCGTCCTTTCTTCTCACGCTTCTACAGTGTCTTACCCAATCATATGGCTGATGACTCCCCAGTCTGTATCTCTAGCCCAGAACTTCTCAGTTGTTCACCTGCAATCCATCTCTACCCGGATATCCCACAGGCCCTCAATGTCAACATGCCCAAGTTTGAGTCCCTTGTCTTCCTCCTTGGCACATGCTCACCTTCCCAAAGAAAAAAATCTAGGAATCCCCTTTAACAACTCCCTCTCTTTAACCCTCTTATTCAATGAAAAAAAAAAAAAAAAGAGCCCAGAATAAATAGGTTGGAAGGAAGGAAGGAAGGAAGGGAGGAAGGAAGGAAGGAAGGGAGAAAGGTGTTGAGCCCAAACACTCAGTTCTGAATAGGTACTGACCTCATCCAATTGATAGCCAATGCAGGGTGGAAATGCCTGGTCCATCTCCTGAACTCAGGACATCTCTGAAGGGCCATTCCTGCTTTACAGCCCCTCCCACCCTTGGGATCAGCTGAGACTCTGTGGTGACTTCTCTTCCCATTGATCCTGAGAATGCTCCCCAGTCAAACCCCTGCAGCCAAATCCTCATCTCAGAGTCTGCTTCCAGGGAAGCCAACGTGCCAAGAGTTTTCCTAATTACAAAATGTACGCAAAGGAAATGGACTTAAGTTAGTCTAAAGTGCTCACATTAAGGTACTCTCAACTGTACAAGGAAATAACTTTTTTCCCTCCTTTTAAATAATCAAGTTATAAAGTAGTTTCATAAAAAGAGCATTAACACCAAGCCAGTCTTCTGCAGCATCCCATGCTGGCTTTGCAACAAGGGCTTGAAATGACTTCTTAGCCTAACCCTGGACTCTGTCAACTTTTTACCACTTGGCTTCAATGTTAACAACCTATTGTCTGATTTTTATGGGCTTTAAACACTGTTGCCAGCCCTCCTGGAAAAGATCTGTTTTTGTCAGCAATTCAGGCATGGGTATTGGAACTTGAAAACAAATAAAAAGATCTAGTAAGCTCATGGGATGCATCTTTCTAGAGGAAAATGATTCCCATGTATACGCATTCTCCCACAAGCATGTGTGAGCCCATGCTTCCCCAATCATAGATGTATTCACAACCAGATGTATTCTGTTTAGGGCTAGAGTAATCTTGTCTAATTTCGATCAAATGATCTTGTGATGCTATTTGTTGAGTCATGGAGCCATGAATTTGAATTCCATGCTGCCCAGATGGGCTGGGAACTCCCAGTAGTTGTAGGAAAGAATTGCAAAGATATTTAGAAATTTTACAAAGACCTGTGAGCTTAAAGAAAAGTCAGAAAGCTTTATAGGGAGTTTGGTAAAAAGGACGTGAGCACAGGAAATATGATCAGAGGAGAGCTGAGTTGTGTTTGGGGAAATTCCATGAGCCCTAAGGAGTCACCGAGTTTCAGTTTGGGTAGCTGCAACATAGGGAAGACAGTTGACAAGAAGACTCTCTGAACAAAGTCCGGAAGAATCCTTAAAGCAGAATTTTGCTGTCATGCTAAATAGAACTGGAAATAGCCTATACAAGTTGGGTCTTTGAGTTAAACTTGAGATTTTTTTCTCATGTTATATTGAATAGCAGGGAATCATGGATGCAGAGGACAAAATGGGCAAGTGGTTTGTCAATGATGGATGGGGCAAGGGGAACGCTTCAGGGACCTGGAAGCAGGTAAAAAAACAAAACAAAACAAAACAAAAAACACAAAACAAAAACCTGAAGACCCTTCAAGGAAGTGGGAAGAATTCCTCCACCTGTTTCCTGAGCTGGAGACAAGTCCAGAAGTTTAGGTGTCCTGGCCTACTTGAGGTCAGTCACATGACCACCTCTCACCAATCGCTCCTTCTGTGTGAACAAAAGCCCCATGGCAACCAGAAATTTCAAGAGACAAGAGGCAGAGATACCTATGCAGAGCGATAGGCCTGTCCACGCTGCAGATAGGTTTTCTTTTTGGTCAGAAGATCTTTATAGCTAGCTCAGACATGTCAGTGTCCCCATGCTCATGAGTTGGCCTTCCCTGGGATTGGGGGTGGTCTAGTGCTGTTCTTACACAGAATTTCACAGAATAGTCCTTGGCAAGGCAGGCAGATAGGGAACAGATCATATATTGAAGTCCCAGCCCCCAGAATGTGACTATATTTGGAGATGGGGGCTTTAAAGGAGTATTTCAGGTAAAATGAGGTCATATGGGTGGGCCTTACTCCAATAGGATCAGTGGCCTTATAAGAGGAGGAGATTAGGACACAGACACACACAGGGAAGATCATGTGAGGACATAGGGAGAAGACGGCCTTTTGCAAGCCAAGGAGAGAAGTCTCAGGAGAAACTAACCCTTCTGGCACTTTGACCTTGGACTTCCAGCCTTCACAACTGTGAAGAAAGAAATTTCTGTTTGTAAGCCACCCAGTCTGTGGTACTTTGTTATGGCTATTTGAGAAGACCAATACACAATCTATCGTGAGCATAGTCTTAAAGGACCCCTGAGTGTGGTCATAGTGGAGGGACCGGGCCTCTCCCATTTACTCTGTCCCTGGAGGGCTAAACCTGGTGTCTGGCCTACAAGATGCTCAATTGGCTTAATTCCCAAGTGAATGACTTGGGAAAATCCTTTGGGATTGAAAGTTTCCAGGTGGTCTCACTCAGCTACTAGAGAGTCTTACTAGGGTGGCTGCCAAGAATCTTGCTCCGTCCCAATAGGCCATTAATGTACAACAATAGTAACCTGTCATGGACAATAAGACTCAGGGCTGGGGTCAGGGTGGGGGCGTCACAAACACTTTTTATTTTGTTCCCTTCAGCCCTCGGCACAATTGCATTGGGTGGGGCCATGCTTCATTAGTATTTATTTTCATGGAGGTAACTGTGACATTGATCCATGGGCTGGTACCACAAAACCCATGTTTAGCAATACTGGTGCCATGCAAATGTTTCCCTTATGTATTCATTGCTCCAGGACTGATCCCATTTTATTCCTCCTCACTTCCGTCAATGGGATCCCCATTCTCCCATGTCTCAGACTCAAGCCCTTGGACTCACAGTTGATTCTTTCTCATACTTGAATCCCTAAGTCCAGTCAATAACGACCATCCCTTCCATTCTGCCTTTCATTCTCTCTCTCTCTCTAGGCCCAGTGTTATCGCAATCTAGCCCATGCCTCACGACACGGGGAATCCTCGGTGGTCTTTCTGCCCCCGACCTTGATTCTACTGCATGATATATTCTGCTGCCAGACTCACCCTTGTCAAGCCTCAACAACTCTTTCTAGGGGCCTGGGAGAGATAGTAAAGAAGGTTACTTTCAGCCACTTTATGCCTCGGAGCAATGACGAAGAAGTTTGTAGGAGAAAGAGTGGGAGGCCAGTAAAATGGCTGGAAATATGTGCTACCCTAATCTACAACCATTGCCGTGAGGCCCTCTGGGATCTGAAACCGCATTTCCAGCTGCTACTACATCAAATACACACAACCAGATTCACCTTAGGTTGCTGGACACAAGAACTCGGCTTTTGCAACATACCAGAGTTCATATGTAAACTATTAATTACACCATCTTTCCCGTTTGTTTATTTTTGCAAGAATTGTTATAAGATGGGGCAGGGTTGGGGTGGGGGGGTGACATGTGGAGACCAGCGGGACATGGGGAGAGAAGACTGCTCCCGGGAACACAGAGTAATCGCCAAGAACTATAATTCTAACCTTCGCCCTACATGGTTCAGTGGCTTGTGGGCTGGAAGAAGGAAAGTGACATCTGTAATTTAGTCCATATGAAATGCTTGACCTCCCCAGCTTCATGCTTCAACAGGCTCAGTGTGGGGCTGAGGCCAGCAAGCAGAGCAGGAAGTGCGGAGCAGGGGAATGTTGACAGAAGAAACATTCGTATGTTCTCTGGATGCTAATTACAAAAAGCCTACCCTCCTACAGACTGTTTTGTGATAGATTTTCTGCTTATGTAAATTTTTAAAACAAATTAATCCATTTGGTACGGTTAGCCATGGAAGGATGATTTCCTGAGCCACCCTGGCAGAATGCGAACACTTCCTCGCTCTTGGATTTCTCCTGAGACCATGTCCACCCATGCGTCATAGTTTCCGTAACTGAGAGCCCCATAAGGGTCGGCGGTGGACCCCAGCCCTGTGCCTAGGACCTCCATGCCTAACACACGAAGCTTACTTGGAGCTCATAAAGGTCTTGTGAAAAATAGAAATTGATATTCTTGTTTGTTGTTACAAGTCTAGGCAGAGGCTGTCTCAACGTGTCCACCAAAACCCATGCACCCTGGGTTTATTCCCTCTCTTTGCCTCCCCGGGTCCTACCACAGTGGAGCCTTAAAGACCCCATCCCTGCAGATACCCACTGCCTTTGAATCCCAAGGGTTGAAACTCTGAGGAAGAAAACAGAAAGATAACCTCCAAGAGGAACCAGCGTGGCTCATGCTTCAAGAAGGATACAGAGCTCCTCTTGCTCAGGATTAATTACCTTTTCTTGTCTGGCAGATGGAAACGTATTCTGGCTGATGGCTAGCATCAGGTCTATGGATTTAATATACTGCTCTCTTAAGCACTATTAACCTATCCGTGCTAACAAACATGAATATTTCTTTATCCAATTCATTGATTACTTACCCTAATTGACTGTGATCGACACACACCCTGTGTATGTCGGTGACAGTGTTATGCTGACAAACTGTCTCTTCCGAAAAAAAGAAGAAGAAGAGAAAGTCCTGATCTGTAGTGTTTGCAGATTTTCACCATGTACACAGCACCACCAAGGCCAGTTTCAAGGAATGATCCTGATACTACTAAAGCCCGGAACAGGGACCTGAAAAGACATACATACGCTTGACTCTCCAGAGCCAGATAACACTGGCTCCAGTTCACCCACCACCAGTTGGGTCTAAGCCAACAAATGTCAAGATTGGCCGAAGTAAAAGTTTAAATTTCTTTATGACACTTTTGTGTTTTCTTCTTTCCTCAGGACACACAAAAGTCTGCGACAGGTGGGTATAGGCTGACAATAAGTCACACATATTTTGAAACCGAACTTCCATATGCTGGAGAATAAGAGGTGAACATACTAAAACCAGGTTGGGGGCCAGTCATTTGGCTCTTCACTTGCAGGTCAGAGAATAATGGAAGGAGCCAGATCATGAAGTTGTCTTATCACCTGAAGCGAGTTGCCCTCTACGCTGATGTAGGAGGTGTATTTCCAACTCTTACTGAGCTATGTTCCAGGAACCCAGCTGAACCCACTGGCCATGATAGGCATTCAAGAAATGTTCATCAAATATGAATGTATTCTAAAACAGGCTCTTGAATTCTAACCAGCGGGACACTCTATGGTTTCTGTTCTGATCAAAGTCAAGCAGACCCAGTAGGCTGTTGGCCAACTGAGTCAGGAAAGCAAAGTAATGAGTAATACATCAACAGGCAAAATAAGCCCTGTTCTCTCTCAGGATGGCTGGACTCATTCTGCTGATGCTCTAGGGTTAGGCCGAGTTTACCAACAGCAGGATTTCTTGGAAGTCTATAAATACACTTTCGTTAGGGAAGGTAACTCCAGTCATTAAAAACCGCATTCAGAAAAACATCATCTCTCCTGACAAGTAGTGGTCCCTGGGCACCTGCCTAGGATGAAAACTGTACAAATAGCCCATAACACTGGTACAACTCAGTTCTCTCACCTTTAAAACACAAACACCAAGGCCTGCTTTCCTAGCCATTTGTGCAGAGTAAATGAAATAATGTTTGCCGAGCACCTAGCTAGCACTGTGCCTGGATCATAGTAAGTGTTCAGTAAATGGTAGATGGGATCATGAGAATTAAATTCTCTTAAGCCTCCACATTCTTTTTTGTTTCATATATATACCTTCTCATTTTCCCGAATTGACTCCATTCCAGTAAAAACACATCTCTAAAGTCTACCAAAAGTGTGGTTCTACTTCCCCGTCCGAGGTGTCTGGGAATTGTCATGTAGTGTGATTCCCAGCAGCTCAAGCCATGGGTGATAAGTAAGTATCCACCTTCACTGGTCGAAGATGTTGAAGGGTCGCAATTACAGTAGTTCTGTTTTTAAGGCTGTAGTAGACGGAATAATGAATGACCCCTTAAAGACGCCCCATCCTAATCCCTAGAACCGAAGCCTAGATTGTCTTATATGGCTAAAGGGACTTTGCAGATATGATTCAGTTAAGGATCTTTAGTTTGGTAGATTATCTTCAATTATCTGGTGAGGCCCAATGTAATCACCACGGTCTTCCTGAGAGGGAGACCGGACGGTCTGTATCTTGAGAGACGTGATGATGAAGCAGAGGTCAGAGGGTGCAGCTGTGAGCCCAGGAATGCTGGAAGCCTCTAGAAGTGGAAAGAGGCCGGGAGTGGTTCTCCTCTAGCACCTCCAGGAGGAGCCATCCCTGTGATACTTTGACTTCAGCCTGGTGAGACAGATTTTAGGCTTTGGACCTTGAGAATCAGGAGATAACACATTGTTGTAAGCCACTAAATCGGTGGCAATTCATGACAGCAGCATCAGAATTCTGTACACAGACAAACAATGAAGCGTGAGTCCCACAAAGCAGGGGAGGGGAGGCAATTCTCACTCTGCAAGCCCCACAGGCGAGAGGAAAGGGTACAGTCTCCTTGGCTTACGACTATGTCACTTCATCAGATGAGATCTCTTCAATGCAGGCAAGTACAGGTCACCGAGGGGACCCCAGACCTTGCAGGACCACAATTTAAATCAGGGAATATCAAAAGAAGAAGGCAAGCAGGTGGGTGTTTAGTGTGTAAAAAAAGTTGTGAGCCATTGGCATTGTTGAACTCAGGTGTTGTGTGTATATATAGGTGTGTGTGTGTGTGTGTGTGTGTGTGTGTGTGTGTGTGTATTTTACTTTTAGAAAGTTTCAGAGTGATGACATTTAAATTTTTTTTTAATGCGTATTTATTTCTGAGACAGAGAGAGACAGAGCATGAGTGGGGGAGGGGCCGAGAGAGGGAGACACAGAATCCGAAGCGGGCTCCAGACTCCGAGCTGTCAGCACAGAGCCTGACGCGTGGCTCGAACCCAAGAACCATGAGATCGTGACCTGAGCCGAGGGTGGACGCTCCACCGACTGAGCCACCCAGGCGCCCCAGGGTGATGACATTTAAGGGCATCAAGGAAGCCAAGTAAAGGAGTTTTCACATAAATATTAGAGAGGAACTGGAAAATGATGACTGCAACTGAATTATGACCTCGTCTTCCAAGAAGGAATGAAACGTCCAGCTTCGAGCATGCTGAGGCTGCTGCACAGCAACCTCAGAAACAACCCCGTCCCCTCAGCACCTCCTCCTGCAGCAATTCCCGTGGCCTCTGGGTCTCAGCCGGCCCTGCCCACCGTGTGCGAGCCACATTTGGGAACTCCAGAAAGACCTGGGTCATTTGAACGTGCCCCTACGTGTGCCCTTGAGTTGGCAGAGAAACCTGAAGAAAGCAGAGAGGAAAGCAGAGGTTGCTGGCCATCTGGACTCCCATTTGGTTTACGGCGTCTGATTGTGCAGAAGGTTCCTTGCTGTCCTGCCCTCGGCAAAATACTTTTCAGAGCTGCTACCAGAAAGACTTTTAGCACACTCTGTCTGGTATTAATTGTGCTATTTCAGAAAGCATATGGAAAAACAATCGTGGATGACTTTTTTATGTATGTGTGTGCATATACGTAGGAGATCTCTATCTCTACCTCTCTATCTCTACCTCCATCATCGCTCTCTCTCTCTCTAGCTCTCTCTGTCTATATATATATCTAGGCGAAGTTCTGATTGTACCCATCAAGCTTCCTGAATTAAGTCTTCTTACAACCAAACTAAGCAGATGGTTCATCTGTCTCATGGGTGTACAGGATGGTACGCCTCTATTGAAGGTGTTCCAGCACGGGGCTTGGAAAACTGAAACGTGCAAATGAGTTACTCCGGGGTTCCTGTTAAGATGCAGGGTCGCATTCGCTATGTCCAGGGTGGGGCTGAATGCTGAACTTTTAGCCAGTGCCCCGTGGATGCCGATGCATGATGTCTGTGGCCCCAAGTGGGGGTTGCCGGGGACCAGACCATTGTCAGGCAAGGTACCAAGTCATAGGCTCTAACTTAGGAAGCAGAACCTAGAGGCCCTCCAAGTTGGTGCACCTCAAACCAGCAAGTCAGAAGCTTCCCAAAGCTAAGCCCAAGGTCTGCCCAAGAGCAGACAGTGGACTTCAAAACTAGATGGGATAACTGGTGGGCAAGGACCCATGGCCCCTGAGGCTGAAGGCAGTTCCTTGGGGCTCGCTGATCTCAACCCCAGGACACCTCGGAGGTGCTACCCCAGGCACAAGCTGTCCACGTTCACACATCAGCTCTCCACGTCTTCACCATAAATGGAGAGACTTCCCCCCCGGGAGTCCCTAGGGACCTACCCTGCTGTGTGGTCACTGCTCTTATCGCTGACATTACAGTAAGTGCTGTGATGCCAACGAACTGGAATGTTTTTTCCAAACACCAGGATGTCCCATTCTTTGTGAATACCCTTCAGCAAGAACTTCTGGTATTTTGAAACTGACACACGTATTTTAAAAATTAAATACTGGGTGATCAGCCAGAACTGGAGGGAATTTCCCACCCTGAGTTGTGCATGCCAAAACTAACCAAACCACTTGGTTGTGTTTTCCTTTTTTACTGAGGGCATGCAAACAATACAAGCAGCGTAGTTTATGCTGGAGATACGGTCTCACCCCGCGCCAAGACAAAAGATCAAAACAGGCTTTGTTCTAGGACTCTCTGTTCTGTGGCCAGAGAGCGCATGAAGGATTTCTACTTGCAAGTACTTGGAGGGCAAATCGGGTGCCTTCAGGCCCCCAGCAGACTTGTCACTGTAATCATGACATTAATGAGGACTTGGCTGCCTCATCATGTCTGCGCCATGCCGTAAGAGGCATTGCCCATGGTGGGGGATTCCCTTCTTGCTGAGATGACAGGGGACAAATCTCTGCCTCCATATGCCTCTGGGCTTCTTACCAGTCCCTCGGGGCCATTCAGCGATTCTGATGCACAGCATCAGATTTTTTAACAAATCTCAGAAATCATGAAGTGCAGTGTCTTCTATTTGCGGAGGAGAAACATAGGACCAGGAAGAATCAAGTCCCCAAGGTCATCCAGCCAGTCTGTGGCAGAGCCAGGGCCAGGATTCTATCTTCTGACCCCCAAACCCATGCTGGGTCCACTACTGTCAGACGATGGCTGACACCATTGTGACCAAAGGGCCCCCATCTCACACACGAAACATAGCATTCCAAAACCCCGCTTCAAAGTCAAAGCCACCCGCAGTGCAGAGACACCATCCTGAGAGTCACTTCCTGAGAATATGAATATCTAAACGGCATCTGAATGTCTGATTATCAGATCAACAGCCAAAACACCTCACTTGGTTTAAGAACTGACTTACTGTCTGACATCGAGTGTGTACGTGAATGATCCAGTATTTCCTGGGTCGTATTTTCCTAATACATAAAACAGTGTTAACGGTAGGTCCGCCCTTGCTTCCCAAGGTTATCAGGAAAGTCACGAGGTGGGGTGGGGGGGTGGCAGGGTTATTCTAACAGTCACCGCCTACGTGGGTTTGATGCCCACGCACCTGGGTTGATTCTTGCTAATCAATATTCACATCTTTACCAAAAAGAGGCAAAGACTTCCCGCTCGTAACTGCGGAGGATTAAAATGAGACAGACGTAACATGAAATGCAGGACATAGTGCCTGGCGCACAGCAAGCATTCAAGGTCCAGACCCGCCTTCCTCCCTCATCATTTCCCTTGTGTGTCTGGTTTCCCCCTACCTGGACTTCAACGTCCCACGGTTCGGTTCCGTAAAGTGAAAGGTTGACGTACCAGGGCCACGGGATAAATACTTCTGGTTCATTTCCAAAGCAGAAGAGATGGTGATGTTGGTCCTCAAGGAGCTTTTCTTGCCTGCGGGAAAACAAGAGAAGAGTTAACCTGTGGAGCACTTGCCATGCGCTGAGCGCTGTGCACGTGTAGTCACAGGTAACCCTGGTGGCATCTCGCTAAAGCACACGCTATTGTGAGGCTCACTGTGCCCTTTCCAAAACCCTAGCAAGGGACTAGGTGTGTGTCGTAGTTGTGTCACGAAATTTTTTTCCGACTGTGTGTCTTCGTTTGCTAGGGCTGCCGGCACTAAGTACCACAGACCGGGGAGGCGTGAACAACGGAAATTTCTTCCCTCACAGTTCATGGGGCGCGGGGTCCACCATCAAGGTGGCAGGCAGTAAGCTTGAGACCCCTCTCCTCGGCTTGCAGAGGGGGCCGCCTTGCTGTGTTGTCACATTCACTGTGTCCAGTCTGAGTTGTCTGTGTCCTAATCTCTTCTTCTTTAAGGGCGCCATTCCTATTGGATGGGGGCCCATCGTAATGGCCTCGTTTTAACTTAATTCCCTCTTTAAAGTCTGTAACTCCAAATAATCACATTCTGAGGTATGTATCAATTTTGGGTGGGCACAGTGCAGCCCATAACAGCGTGATTGGCATCATACATGGGTGTCTCCTCCTAAACAATTCTGAAATCCGCGGGCGTACAAATGACCGACAAAGGTGGGGGGGGAGGGCAGGGGAAGGGCAGGAGACATAGTTTTGTGCCTAGATAGATGCACAGATTTCTTTTCCAACCCTTTTCTGGGACCTCTTCTGCCCCTTGAATGATTTTACTATTTTGCCATTCCCTGTACCATCCGCCGCCTTCAATGAGCACTTTGTGCTGTGTGTCCCTACACAGAATCACCACGTACTCAATCCATAGGTTACCCTCTGCTCAGGGACACTTGGGTCAGAGATGAACGATGGCTGAATCCAGTCCTGAATCCACTTGCCAAGGCAAGGGGCATGGGACTGCATCTTCCAGAGAATGGGATGTCTTTTTCTTGATGCAAAAAAAAAGCACATTTTTCTACTTGGTCTTCCCAGGCGAGTACTTTCTTGAATTTGGCCAAAGTCTCCATCTGGGCCCACGTGGCCCTGCCCCTGGCCCCGCCTCGCCCACCTCCTCCCCAGCCCTCCGAGATCTGGCTTTTTTCTGGAGCTGCCCGCTCTCAGTCCCCCTTTCAGCCACCCAGTCTGGTGGCTTGCCCTCAGGCTCTGTTCCACATCATGGGATATGGCACACACCATCCAGGCTTCGACACACTTGACCTTCTGATTCCACAGCATCTCCCTCCTGGCTCCTCTCTTACCTCTGAGATGTGTTCACTGACCTCTCCGCCCTTCTCTCCTGACTTCTTGGAGATCCCAGGCACACTCCCTTCTGAGACACCTCAATGACATAGGAAACTTACAGACAGATGTGTATCTATGGCCTTTCTTCCCTTCTGAATCAGACCTATTTGGGGAATAAACAGCCTACTTAAAGTAAGTAGCCATCCACTCTTCAAACCCCACAGATCTACCATTCAACACCTTATCTTCCCAGACAGAAAGGCACCTATGCTCTGGCTCCATTCATCACATTCCCATTTCTTTCCAGCGTAAAACCTCTCTCATCCATAAAATGTTCCCTGAACCGTCCCCCCACCCCTGCTTCTGAAACAATGGCCTGCATCACTTCTTTAACATCCATCATTTGTGGCTCCAGACTGGAATTTATTCCGTCTGTGGGTATGGAGTGAGACAGATAAAAACAGAAAGGAAATAAGTGGGATGCAAGGGACAGAGATGGGAGGGGAATGTTCCATCTCTGTAAATACATCCTTGAGGGCAGAATCCTCTGCCTTGCATCTTTGGGTGTTCAATAGCACCTAAAGCAGTTACTCACAGAGAGAAATTTGCATACGTTTACTCTCAGGAAGGTAAAGCTGGGTTGAGAACGGCAGTGGGGGTAAAGTCTACGCAAATTTTGACTACAGGGGCTGGAGTTTAATTTCCTGTCTCTATTTCCCAATACCTCCAAAGTCCAACTACTTCTCCTGCTACTCCCAAATATACCAATGCAAAATTTTAAGTTGACTCTAAACTGTATATTGCTAAATTCTTCTGATTCACCACCACCTCCTTCTATTACTTATAATCTCCATAAGGGAAAAGATTACCAGCATCTCCCAGAAGCAAACACACAGGAACTTTAATCCTCTGTCTCTGGCTACAAAGAAGGGCTATTCTCCTTTGGGGTCTCTCTTCCTCAGCCACGCTCCCCTCCAAGTTCCACGACCTTCTCTCCTATCTTTCTTCTTTCAGACCTGCAGCACAGATAAACCATGTTTCTTGTTCACATCACAGTGCTGAGAACCAAGGGCTTTCCAAGGCATTTCTGTTCCACATGGAGACTGAAAACTGGAGGGGAGCTATTGGAAGGAGCTGATGTCATGGGTGAAGTGAACAGACATCGGTCCTGACGTCCTTCGTTCCCTTGCTTAGACCCAGCTTTTTATCTGGTGTTTTTTGCCTTCTGCCTGCAGGAGTTCCTTGACCATGTCTTATGGCGCGGGTCTACCAGGGATGAACTCTTTCAACTTTATATGTCCAACACAGTGTCTATATTACCTTTGTTTTTGAAGGTTATTTTTGCTGGTAGAGAATTCCAGGTCAACAGTTACTTGTTTCTTTGCTAGTTTGTTCCTTCAGTACTTTAACGTGAGGCTCCATTGTCTTCTAACTTGCACTGTTTCCAAAGGGAAGTCTTCTAAGATTCTTACCTTTGTTCTTCTGTATATAATGTGTATGTTTTTCCTTTGGTTAATCCTAAGCTTTTTCCCTTTACCAAGATTTTTTTAATCTAATCTAAATTTTCAAAATTTTCATGGATTGTGCTCGCTTCAGCAGCACATATACTAAAATTTTTCATGGACTTCATCCCTACCGCGAGTAGAATTTGATTATGATGTGCCTTAGAGTCTTTTCTTTTTCCATTTTTTTCTGCTTGATTTCTGTTGAGTTTCTTGGCTCTGTGAGTTGACAGTTTTCTACAATTTGTATGAAATTTTCAGTCACTTTTTATCCCCTCTTTCAACTTCAATTCCACATGCACGAAGCCACTAGTGGTTGTCCCAGGGCCCACTGATTTTCCGTTGATGTTTGTTCATCTTTTTTTTTCCTCTGTGTGTTCCATATGTTTCCTTTTTTAAAAGTTTATTTATTTATTTGTAGAGAGAGAGTGAGTGTGTGAGCTGGGAGGGGCAAAGAGAGAGAGAGAAGGAGAGACAGAATCTCAAGCATGCTTTATTCTCTCAGCACAGAGCCTGATGCGGGGGTTTGATCTCACGAACTGTGAGATCATAACCTGAGCGGAAATCAACAGTCAGATGCTTAACCAACTGAGCCACCCAGGTGCCCCTGCTCTCGCGTGTTCCATTTTGAGGTTATCTACTGCTGAGTCCCTAGGTTCACTAATATTTTCCTTCACTGTGTCTACTCTGCTATTAAAGCCATCCAGTGTAATCGTGTCTCAGACATGGAATGTTCATACCTAACTAGGTGACTCACATTTTTAAAAATATTTTTTAATGTTTATTTATTCTTGAGGGAGAGAGAGACAGAGTGCAAGTCGGGGAGGAACAGAGAGAGAGGGAGACACAGACTCCGAAGCAGGCTCCAGGCTCCGAGATGTCAGCACAGAACCCGACGCAGGGCTCGAACTCACGAACCGCGAGATCATGACCTGAGCCGAAGTCAGGTACTTAACCGATTGAGCCGCCCAGGGGCCCCTCATCTTTTTTATTTTAAACTAAATGTTGCATTTTTCCTTCCATACATTCATAACTTCTTCTATCTTCTTAAATTTAAGGAATGCATTTCGAATGGGAGTTTTAATATCTCCTCCACCTCTTACTTGGTGTGCCACCCTTGCAAGGCCTGCTACTCTTTACCCAGGCAATTTTTCAGGACTGTTTTGAAGCTGGTCACTTGAGAAATGAGTCAACACCTCTTCCTGACCAAGGCACGAGATATCTTACTGTTTGTAGTGGATCCCCTACGTTCTGTGTCGCTTACCATACAAACCCCCCAAGTGGCATCCATCTGGGCCACGTTGCGTTTCCTTGGCGAGAGGTGGCCTATGTTGTCTGCGACACCATGGATGATAGGGTCCTTTTTCTTTGAGCCGAGAGTCTCGTAGCTTCTGCCGGCATCCAGGAGACACTAACAAACTAATTTGTCAGCTTGTATATATGGTAAAAATCAAACCCCAGGCCCAGCAGAATGCAACGGTGAAAAGTGAATAAAGAAGTAAGACGTGGGGGCACCTGGGTGACTCAGTTGGTCAAGTGTCCGACTTCAGCTCAGGTCATGATCTTGTTATTCATGAGTTTGAGTCCTACCTCGGGCGCTGTGCTGACAGCTCACAGCCTGGAGCCTGCTTCAGATCTGGGTCTCCCTCTTTCTCTGCTCCTCCCCCCTCGCCCTTTGTCTCTCTCTCTCTCTCTCCGTGTCTCAAAATAAATAAATATTTTTAAAAAAGTAAAAAGTGGTCTGGTCTTTTAAAAATGTCAAATGAAGCTCAGGCAAGTGAATGCACATGTACTCTCACACTTTGTTCACTTAATATGAACTTTTAAAACCAAATTGATTCAGAAAAAATGGACTCCTCCTCTCAACGGCATTGGCTCAACCGCTACCTTTTTACCAACATTACATTTCACAAGTGCTCATGTGCATTCACCAAAAGCAAAGCATGAGGATTTGCTGTGTACCTGGCCATCCACGCGTATTTCCTGTTGACTCTCTGTATAAGCGATTTCCTGTCCCCAGCTAAGTTCCTCAATTGCCACTGCATTCCACAAATCCCCCCATTAGTGCCCCAGGCCAGGAAGGCAGCTGTATGGTTGACGTGGGACACACTGAGCCAGAGAAGCTGGAGAGGGAAAAAACAACAACAAAAAAAATGGAAACAGACACTAATGCCTGAAAAGGCAGAAAACAAAGACAGAAAATGAAGCAGATGAAGACGAGAAGACACAAGATAGAGAAAATGAAAAAAAAAAAAATCAGTGGGACAGAGCAAGAAAGTGAAGTCAGGGAGGATACTGAATCAGAAGAAAGGCGAGCAAAGAGCACCAGGAACTCACTAGAATGCGATCTCGGGAAGAAGACCACAGAACGCGGCGTTTCTGAGCCACAACCACACAGCTGCTCTTGCCTCTGCTGCAACCAAACCAAACACCTGGCTGCCGCGGAGGAGAAGAAGGTCAAGTCCCCGGTCGCTCTCCTGCTTGAGACACAAATGAAGAAAGTGGGGGTCCAGCTTCGACATTTTGAGGAGCAGGAAATGCATGGACAGAGAAAGAATCTTCAGAAGGACAGAGGAGCAGGTCTTTACTGCGTGCCACAACTTGCACGTGGCATGGCAGGCATACCCCGAGTCGTGAGCTCGGCAGCCAAGGGATGGAACCCTCAACAGGGGCACTGGCGCTCAGCAGGACCTGGCCCGGCACCACTTGGAAGAGCAGGGCACCCTGGCATGATGTCCCATCAGCAGCCCCCTCCCTACCCTCTGATGCATCACCAGATGCCACCACTCATCCTCCCCGGCCAGGTCAGGTACCAGGTCCCATGATGCCTGGACAGCCCACACCAAGCCCCTCAACTCCCATCACTGCAGGCATCTCGGCCCCTCCTGGGAGCGGCCCTACGCCTCCCGCATTCCCCCAGCTCCAGTATACATCTCAGAAGTCCAGGTACCCCACATAGCATCAGATAGTGTGTGTCCTGACATAGTTTGGGCCTGTAGTTCAGAAGCTTGTGGGGGACCCACCAGGACCATCCCCCCCTGTCAGCAGCTGCCTCCAGTGATGCTCTGTGGCCCCGGGAGAGTTGGTTAATCAGCAAGAAATCATTGCTCCCCTATTCCGTGTCCAGCGAGGCTGAGCACCATGAGAGTAAGAAAAGAGGACACAGAACTTACCCAGGAATGAGCTTCTCATGTAAGTAAAGAAATAAAATTAAGAGAAATCCATTAAAATACAATGAAGGTTTCAAAACACCGCGAAATCAAACATAATTAAGTTCTGGATGGGGGGGGGGGGGAAGGTCAAAAGTAAATCAGCTTGGACCTGGACATACGTTGGGCCGGTATCAGTCATTTATGCCCCAGTGGGATTTTTCGGGGGGCTGGGCAGTATATCTCAGACCCCTGGGTAACTGGGGCATTGGGAAACCACAAGCCAGGCCAAAGTCATCAAAGACTAAATTCCTCATAAGGTCCGACGCTGGCCTTTGGTGAGTGGCACAAAGGTAAGATTCTCTTTCCAGACCTCCTGATGGACTGCGGGCTCTCCTTAGCAAATCTGTGCTAGCTACACATGAACTCGCAACCTCTATTAGGATCCACTGTATTTCTCTACTGTCCTGAAAGTTTCATCTCATTCTTCACAGAAACACATATGATGCCATCATCTAGGACCCCTCTCTATAAGGACTCTTATGATTGTGTTTTTCTGAAGCTTCATCCAGGCAGAGCAAAGATTCATCATTGTTTTATTTTTGTCTTTTTTTCTCCACCGGTCTCACTAGTCATTTTAACAGGTATCTCTGATCTGTATAGGATCTTTTATTGCTTGACGAATGGCATAGATGCTGTTGGTACCCTTCCCATACCTGCAATACTCTGTGATGGTAGCCATGAGCAGAACAAGCCAGAAATTATATATAATTAATGGTCCCAAGAATAGCCTTCCTCTAAGGACAGGTGGAAAGTTGAAAGACAAATACCCCAGCTCCCTTGGTCTTCATCTGGGGTAACTGTGGGATACCATTTTCTCTAGGGGTTCCCAGCAGGATCGAATTCCAGTTCCCCACAAAGGAAACTAGTTTGATAGCATATGGTTAATTGCCTCCATTCTCTCTCTCTCTCTCTCTCTCTCTCTCTCTCTCCCTCTTTCCACACTCCTACACTTCCCTATTGGTGTTTTCAGGGATCATCTTCCAAATACATCACTTCCACTCAAATCTTTATCTCAGGGTGTCCTTCTGGGGGAATCTAAACAAAGACAATCCCTAAAATGAAATCCTAACTAAACGTGCTGTGAACATTATGATCAGGGTTGAATCTAACAACCACATTAGGTGTTTCTACAAACTTTTATATTTATCATCAGCTACCTACTTGGTGGGGCCCAGAGCAAAATGAAAAAAAAAATTAATGTTTATTTATTTAAGAGAGAGAGAGAGAGTGAGCATGCACATTGGGGGAGGGGGAGAAAAAGAAATAGAGAGAGAGAGAGAGAGAGAGAGAGAGAGAGAGAATCCCAAGTAGGCTCCAAGCTGTCAGTGCAGAGCCCAACATGGAGCTTGATCTCATGAACCATGGCTTCACGGACTGAGCTACTCAGATGCCCCAAAATGAAAACTGTTTAAAAGCAAGGGGGGAAAATGTTGTTTAAGGTACTATAATATAGAGCTTTTTCTTTTCTTCTGCAATCTCTCAACTTGCCATGGTGTTTTTATTACTTGTTTATGTCACCGTAATAAAGAAAAATGAAAACTTTTCATTTTTAGCCTGAATTTCACCATTCTTCTTTATGTGTGCGATGCCAGTTTTAAATGCAAATGTAAGAGTGTGTAACTCATATGCAGGATCACCAGAATTACATAATTCATAATTTGTAGTTCATTTTGTTCTTCCCCAAACAGTGGAAATGCTACAAAAAACTAACTCAACTGTCTCTATTTCTTCTCATGACATACACAGATTTTCCCAACAGTCCAGACCTCTGGCTTACTGGTGAGTAAGAAAGAACTGAAAAGAAAAACAAGTATCACTTGCTCTGTCTTTCCAATTCCTTCTCTGCCTTCATCGTCAGCCCAAGTGTTGGCTAATACGGGGAAGAAACAACAGTAAGAAAGGACATGACATGGTTCTGTGCTCATTTGTGTTTCTTAGAAAACCACTGCCTTCTTCCTGCATTGAATAAGTTCTGTGCCCACTTGGAACGGTCGGTGCCCCTCCTCCTTTCCTGCTCCCAACTTAGTCATAGGCATGCTTACCTCCTATTTGTTTCAAGTCTTCCCTGGGCTCTGGCACATCATGAATCCTGTGAAATTCCATGATCATGGGGGAATCTCTAATGGCACAAATAAATAGGCAGTAAGAACAAGAACCAATGGGCATCCATATTGCATGTAACTACTCAGCCCACATGAATCCTCTGCCATCCGATTGGACTTCATTTACAAAACGCAAGTTCAAAGACAACATTATTAAGAATTTCAAGATGGTGGGGCATCTGGGTGGCCCAGTCGGTTGGACGTCCAACTCTTGACTTCAGCTCAGGTCATGATCCCCGGGTCCTGGGATTGAGCCCTATGTTAGAGTCTGTGCTGAGCGTAGAGCCTGCTTACGATTCTCTCTCTCTCTCTCTCTCTCTCTCTCTCTCTCTCTCTCTCCCTTCTCTCTCCTTCTGCCCCTTGCCCCAACTTGCATGCTATCTCTCTTTCTCTCTCAAATAAAAAAGAAATGACAAAATTAAAGAATGAAAAAAAAAAATTCGAGACGGTGACAGCAGAGTGTAAAAACAGAAGGTGTGGGTCCCTTCTGAGAGCAGAACCTGGACCCCGGCACCGGTCACCTGCCCATGACACCAGCACTCATCACCAGCCCGAAGAGTGGATGAGGCACACTGAACACCTGAAATGGGCATCATAGTTCTGCATCACAACCAACGGATGACCCAACAGTTGACCAAGGGCAAGGCACAACTTTTTGGTCATCAGAGTCCTAATAGTTTTTGTCGTATTCTAGCAGGTCTCATTTAAGACCTAGGATGAATTTAAAGAACCCGTCTCTCTCTTTGGGGCTCCCCTCACCCTCACTGGTCCCACTTGGAAAAGTGAAAAAAGCCTGGCAGCTTTAGAACATATTGGACAAGAGCAAAATGCTACCTAGATGCTAAGATAAGTTCCGTGGTTATGTTTCTCTGAAATGCTTACACTTTGCCGGCTTTCCACTGAGTAGTTTTCAAGCCTGAGCATACCCACGAGACACATTCGTATGCCCTTGGCTTTGTTTAAGCGCCCACATCCGCATGGCGGGGTCACTAAGGCAGCTGTGCCTGTGGACACAAAGCTTGTTGTGTTCTCTGACTTCCAGCTGTGTTCCCTGCACCTGTCTTTACCTTCTGTTCTGGACGTTGCTGGAATGTCTGCTAGTTTTCCGTATCAACCCTGTGGAGGAACAGAAACATGTTGCCTTTTCTGAACGAGACTTTGCGTGTGTGTGTGTGTGTGTGTGTGTGTGTGTGTGTAACTTCCTAGAAACCAGAAATGTTTTCTCCTGCCAGGCGCCACAGTGGGCCTTCCTGCGCGGGAGGTCATTTCAATAAGGACTCGGAGCTTAGTAAGTGGAGAAAAGAAGGTCGTTCTCAGACAGGATGTTGGGAAGACGCCCCGAGTGAGCCTTGCTGGGCAAGAGACGCCAACAGGACCAAGAATGTGGACCAGTCCCCCAGGAAGTTATTCATGAGCCTGCGCTGGATGATAAACAGGCAACCAAAGCCTTTCTAAACAACAAAAGTCACAATGCTTCAAATTCCAGAAAATCCTTGAACAATGACTGGACATTCCTTATCTCCGATCTGCTTATTTGTGCACTAAATACTTTCAAAGAAACCAGAAAGTGGGGTTCTGACTTGGGGTGCAGAGCTGAATGAAGCATACAAGGAGATGTGTGGCCAATCGCCCTGCTCCCCTGTTCCATCCTCCTTTACCGGGAGCACGAGTCTCCTGTTGCTGGGCTAGCTTCTCCCCTTCCTCCCCTCCCCGCCACCCACTCCCTGTTGCCTGGAGTTACCTTTGCCCCCAAAAGCCACCTTGGGCTGAAGGCCAGCATGAAGTTGCTTCAAGCTTGATCAGCAGAACAGGGTCAAAGGCAGCAAGTTGCCTCTGCTGTTCATGTTACCAAGAGATGTGAGCTGATCGTGTTAGCAAGTTCTTCCGGAAGAAACAAAAAGACAATTTGGGCAACTAGAAATTTCATATATATGGGAATATATATCCACCTGATTTGAAAGAGGTATCAAAGCGCCTTGATGGTACATTTAAAAAAATTTTTTTTAATTAAGTTTATTTATTTTTGAGAGACAGAGAGAGACAGAGAACGAGCAGGGGAGGAACAGAGAGAGAGGGAGACACAGAATCCGAAGCAGGTTCCAGGCTCCAAGCCGTCAGCACAGACCCCGACTCGGGGCTCGAACTCACAAACTATGAGATCATGACCTGGGCCGAAGTCGGACGCTTAGCCGACAGAGCCACCCAGGAGCCCCGATGGTACATTTTTAAATTAAATTACAGCACATGTTATTATGTATATGTATATGCATATACATATATGTGTGTATATAATCATGAAATGATATTCTGAATATCGTTTTCTAAATAAATATAAATATCTGCAGAATATAAAATTTGATTCTGCAGACAGTGATATGTGTACCACTGCCCGATACTTGTTTATTGGCCAGACCCCAATTCTTCATGACAGGGAACATCAATGCTCATTTGTCATTTGTTTTACAAGTTGAGTTCAAGTTGCACTTGAAAATGTTACTACATTTTTCTTTTCCTGAGCCCAAATGTCCATCAACAGGTGAATAGATAAAGGAGATATAGTATATATATATACAATGGACTATTATTCGGCTCACAAACAGAATGAAATCTTGCCATTTCCAACAACGGGGATGGAACTAGAGTGTATTAGGCTAAGTGAAATCAAGCAGCCAGAGAGAGACAAATATCATACCATTTCACTCATATGTGGAATTTAAGATACAAAACAGATGACCGTAAGGGAAGGGAAGCAAAAATAAGATAAAAACAGAGAGGGAGACAAACCATAAGAGACTCTTAAATACAGAGAACAAACTGAGGGTCGCTGGAGGAGTGTTGGGTGGGGAGATGGGCTAAATGGGTGGGTGATGGGCGTTAAGGAGGACGCTTCTTGGGATGAGCACTGGGGTGTTACATGTACGTGATGAATCACTAAATTCTACTCCTGAAATCATTATCACACTATATATTAACTACCTCGGATTTATATTTTAAAAATAATAAAATGATAAAAATTTAAAAATTTTTTCCTTTCCCCACTCCCTCTGCCCACCAGATTCCCCTTTACCTACTCTAGTTTTGCTTCTGTTGTCTTTCTGTAACTTCTAATGTGCCACCCAATGTCTTTACGGTTTATTGTTAGCCATCTGTCTCCCACACTCCCCTCCCTCCCTTATAACGTGAGCTTTCACGGCAACAAGTTTTGTTGTTTTTCCACGTGTTTCAAGTGCACAGGCCAGTGACCGGCACATACTAGACATTCAAAATTAATTTATGAGTGAAGGAATACATGAATGAATGAACTGAATGAATGACTGACTGAGTGAATGAATGAATGAGTGAATGAATGAACTGAATGAATGACTGAGTGAATGAATGAATGAGTGAATGAATGAACTGAATGAATGACTGAGTGAATGAATGAATGAGTGAATGAATGAATGAGTGAGTGAATGAACTGGATGAATGAATGAATGAGTGAGTGAATGAATGAATGAATGAGTGAATGAGTGAATGAATGAACTGAATGAATGAGTGAGTGAATGAATGAATGAATGAATGAGAGTGAATGACGGCATCTGTCTCACTTTCAAAATCCAACAGCTTCAGATACTTACCTGGCACCGGTGAAGACAACTGGTCAGTGTGGAAATACATGGAAGGTGGGGTTGGTACCGGATGGGGTGGGGGGGTTACTTTCTGGAGGATGGACGGCTCAGCCACCCAGGCACTAATTAAGATTTGACAAAAGAGGTGTCTGTAGAGCAAACGGGCAGATTTTACGAGGGCAGGGGGAAGAGCTTAGATGACAGGTGTTTAAAACTAAAGCCATTTTTCCTGGGATGGGCACCCATCCTGGCATTCAGCCCTGGCACACTGATGAGGAGGTACAGGGCTTGAATCAATAGCTGTGGGCTTCTGTTCGGAAACCCTAGGGCAAGCCCAGAGATCCCCTAGGAGGCATAATGGCCTCATTATTATGTTAACCAGAAGGCTGAGGTTTCTGAAAAGGGCACCTCCCTTTCCTGGGTTTGTTTCACCCAATTCCCTGCACTCAGCTGAGCGCCCTCGGGCACTGTCTCTGGAGGGCAGGCGACCCACTGGATCTTAAACCAGCTTGTGGCCTCTGGACAAAATGTCCTCGAATTAAAGGAAGGTAAAGGGAAGGGGGAGGGGAGGACGCTGAACGTCGGTGCAGAGTTGGTTGACTCAAAGGTTAACCACCCACTGACACAGAGGAGAAATAACCTTTCTGGAGCCCAGTTTTCACTAGCTGCTTGAGCTGCAAAGGAATAGAGAGATTGCACGGAGTCAGAGCTGAAGACAGCCTTGATTCGGTTCACTGGATTCTAGCTTGCCAAAACAAGCTTGCCAAAAACAAACAAACAAACAAACAAACAAACAAACTGAAGAGGCTGGGGGTGAGCAGCAGCTTTTATAGAGTCTTAAATGTAAAACCAACCTGCCACGTATTGTGTTAGAAACATGCACGCCTTGGTAGTTCTGTTGCCATCTCTGTTTCAATGGTCAGCATGGCCCATTTCAAAGACCTGCCCCAGTCCTCCCTTGCCCCAGCCCCACTGCATTTTTCTGAATAAACCCTGTGCCCAGGGTCCAGCGCGCCCTGCTCAGAGCGAAACTTGAAGAACTCGAAGGCAATGACTTCTCTCCTCTCCCTCTTCTGGCTATCTAGCTGGCCACGGATTCTCAAGTTTGGCTTTCACTTGAGCTGACCCAGGTCTTGTTTTCCTGGGACTTACAGTTTTTTTTTTTTTGCAGGTGGTTCCCCAGGAAGGCCTCCAGTGTTTCCCCATTCGTGATAGCTTTCTATTCTATTTTCAGCCTCTGCACCAATAACCCTTTTTGTTCTCTCTGGAGCCCCCATGCTGACAGGGCGTCCTTCCTCCTTTATAATCTGTCTGTCTTTCTGTATATTTATCTCTGCAGGAATGTAACTCCAAAGAAAGAAAAGTCAGCTCCAGGTTTATTCCCTGCAGCTCAGCTGGCTGTTTATGTCTCTACAAAGCATTCACCCCAGAAAGGAATGTGTACAGCTGGAGGCATCACAGAAAACAACACACCCCAATGTCAGGTAACTGAGTCAGGTACACCGGGAACTCAAAACAGATCTATTTTTCCCTTTGTATGAGGACAAATGGAACCGTGAGTGCCCAAACTCCAGTGGGAGAAAGCGGCTGCGGGGGGGAGAGGGGGTGTTGGGAGAAACAAAACAAGTGGTGTTTGGATCTGTTTTTTTTCTTTTTTTTTTCCTTTCCCAGGGCTCCTGCACCCCGCCCTCAGGGCAGCCAGGCCAAGAACAGGAGTTGATTCTTGACGGGAAAGCTCCAAATGAGACCGGACCTTGAAGGTTCTGCCCTGGAGCGCTGGAGGCTGGGGCGGGGAGGGGAGGGAGGGGGGGAGGGGGTTGTGTGAGTCCTATCTGTGGCTTTGGATGAGTCCTTTGTAGTTATGTTACCTATTCCCAATTCCTAAAATAAAGGTGATTAAGAGATTATTCAAAAAGGAAGCTTCTGGAAGCTGATAAAAATTGACTGCTATAAGCTTAGAGGCAGAGTGGGTCTTTATGCTACTTTATTCTTCCACAGAACCTTTTAAATAGGCATGGTAAGATTTTAAAAGGCAAGGTCTAGGGAGTGTAATAGGCGAAAACGCTCAGACACCCTCCTGCTCTGAGCCATTTTCTAACCCTGACACCTGTCAAATGAAGCAATGCAGCTCGGATTCTGAGCCACCCATTTTCTCCCTTCCCATTTCCCCTTTCCCGCTCTTTCTCGCTGTCCCGGCTGGCCTAAGTCGTCCTGGTCACCTTGCTTTTCTCAGGGCTTACATTCCTCGCTGCAGACGGAAGCTCTCTGGAGGCTACTGTCGAGGGTCAGCCTTGGCCTCTCCGTGGCGACACCGTCCGCTAGGTGTGCCCGCAGCCCTCACCTGGACCCACGCTGCTGGGGCAGCCCCCACGGACACGGCCCTGACCTGAGCCAGTGTTGTGGCCGGACTGGCTCTCGTGGTCCCTGTTACGATTACAAGACGCACCTCAGCAATGGCCGTCGAGGAACTTTGAAAAGAAAAAAGTTTAGGACACACACATCCTAGAGGGTACAGAGCATGCCCAAGACCACAGAGTGAGATCATGGGGGGGGGGGGTGAAGGAGGGAGGGAGAGAGAGAGAAAGAGCAAGCCCAGAACTGGGGTTTTGCTTTATTGGGGTCAAAAGTGGGGTGCCTAGGGTTTCTCGGGTTCACCCTTTATTGGCGAGTTTAAAATAAGAGCAGAAATCAAAGCACGGGAAGGGAAAAGCGGGGTCACTCAGTCCGTTTCTTTGGCACTTGGGGCTTTCTAAATGGGGAATTCATGGGCGGGGTGGCCTGGTTCTTTATCTCGTTGTGTGGTGGGCAGTGCGTTTATCCGAGATGACCATCTTTGAAATGGAAGCCTCAGCAACCAAAAGCTTAGTGTCAGGGACTCAGACTAGAGCTACCCTGTGAGAAAGAGCTGAGCTCACCTCAACCCCAGTCCCCCACGACTGGGTGACCGTCCCGATGTGCCATCAACTAGTGCGGACAGCTTCCGCATACTTACGCGGACAGTCTGCCCACCCTCAGACGGTGTCCTACACGTTCCATTGGCACTGTCTTACCACGATACGGTACAAGTCATTTGGCCACTGCCTCCGTTCATGAGGACAAATTCCTGATTATTCTGTTCCTTTTCTTTGTCACTTCATGCTCTGCACTCCTGATTAGTTGGTATGAGCTCTGACCCAGCCCTCCAGGGTAAGCCCTGGAGTGTCCCTTACCTTTACGTCTCTTAGACAACTCCCTGCCTGGATCGGGTAGCCAGAGTTTAAGACCTCAAGGTCCAGCCATGGACAAGCCACATGGCACTGTGGGTGAGCCATCATGCATGGCAACCTCCAGCCTTTGGATTCCATCCAGATGCCTGTGCATCAACCTGAGTGAAGGCTTGAGAATGGGTCTTGATGAGAATGATCTCAGAAGAGAAACCGGATTCCCCATCGCCATTTTCTGTCTTGACATAACAGCTTCTTGCCTCCCCCCACCCCTGGGGGTGCAGAAAGTCTGTCCCGGGAAGTGACTTCGGTGGCAGACAGACCCCAAGAAGCAACCCTCGGTGTCCTTTCTAAGCCACAGTCCAGATCCAGGGTTCCAGTCAGCACTGGAAACAGACATCCCTAGCGGTCTGGCTGTTGCCACTGGAACTCACACAGGCAAACCTGGAAAAGTTCAATACTGCACGCGTGTTCAAACGAGTGCAGTGATGAAATCACCGGTGACTTCCACAGCCATAGCCCCGAAGCAGGTGAATTGGGTAACGTTTACATTATGTCCATTACATGCACAGTTTGGCCCTCGCTAAAGGCAGCAAAAAACCCAACAGTTCCAGTGATGAGGATAGATATATACAAATAACTGTACTAAAGAACAGCATGTTTATGAATAATCATACGTTATTACAGACCCAAATAAAGTGTTGTGGGAGCACAAAGAAAAAGAAGACAGGACTTCCATTGGCAGCAGAAAGTAGGAAGAGATGGGGGAGAAGGACTTCATTTCACCTGGGACCCACAGGGCTGGGTCTTAAAGGGATTCTTACTGAGTGAGCCAAATGAGAAGTCCTTCAGGGTAGCTGCTTCCCCTGGCTCATGGCTGCTGCCCCAGAGCCTGTTCTCTCTGAATGTATCGTGAGCTTGAGATATCCTGGAGAAAGGACTCCCAGGCAAAGACTGATATTCTACCTATCAAGTGACCAGTAAGGCACAGGCAATAACCAGTGGGAATGGACATACTGAGCAGGTGCGTGCCTGCCAACATCATTCCCACATGCAGGGGTGCAGCTGGTGGGGAAGACAGAAGCAAGACGTCAAAGAAGTTTGGGACTAGAGAAAGGTTTGGAGAAAAGCAGCCAAAGGAATATTATAGCAACTCCAATGCCTGGCAGGGTTTTTGTTTTGTTTTGTTTTTCTGGTGTGTGTGTGTTTGTGTGTGTGTTTTGATTTTGGTTTTGGGTTTTTTTTAAGGGAATCTTTGAATATGTTTTTTTTAAACTTTATTTATTTTGGGAGAGAGAGACCATACAAGTAAGAGAGGGCCAGAGAGAGAAAGAGAGAGAGAGAGAGAGAGAGAGAGAGAGAGAATCCCAAGCAGGCTCCACATTGACAGCACAGAGCCTGATCCAGGGCTGGAACCCACAAACCGTGAGATCATGACCTGAGCCAAAACCAAAATCGGATGCTTAACCAACTGAGCCACCCAGGTGCCCCTCTTTGAATTTGTTCCAATGGGTATGTCTTGTTTTTAACATTAAGTAATAAAGATACGAAAATAATCTACTAATATTACGAGAATATTTCAAAATATCCAAAAGGGTTTCAAAAGGAGACTGTGGAACTACTTCATACCCATTAGGATGGCTACTATTTAAAAAAAGAGAAAGAGGGGTGCCTGGGTGGCTCAGTCTGTTAAGCGTCCAACTTCGGCTCAGGTCACGTTCTTACGATTCGTGAGTTCGAGCTACGCATCGGGCTCTGTGCTGACAGCTCGGAGCCTGGAGCCTGCTTCGGATTGTGTCCCTGCCCCTCCCCTGCTCGTGCTCAATCTCTCTCTCTCTCTCTCTTAAAAATAAACACTAAGAATTTTTTTATAAAAAGAAAGAAAATAACAAATGTTGACCAGGATGTGGAGACATTGGAATCCCAGTGCACCTTTGTTAGGAATGTAAAATGATACAGTTACTTGAAGAGCAATATGGCAGCTCCTCAAAAAAATTCAAAATAGAATTACCCTATGAGTCAGCAGCTCCACTTCCGGGTATATACCAAAAAGAATTGAGAGCAGGGACGAGAACAGATGTTTGCACACCCGTGTTCATGGCGGCACTATTCACAATAGCCAAAAGGTGGAAACAACCCAAGGGTCTATCAGTGAATGCATGGGTAAACAAAACGCGGTCTATACAAACGATGGAATATCATTCGGTTTTATACAGGAGGGAAATTCTGACACCTGCCACAACATAGATGAACTCTGTCAACATTCACATTTGTAATATACATATTCTTAAAAAGTTCATTGAAAAGGAGGGTATTGCAGACAGGGGGACTGTTTGTGCAAATCCTGGAGGGGAAAAGCAGAGTGCACGCCTAGTCCCGTCGCGACACCCATGCGGCCTTGCCCGGGCCCCACACTGGACATGAACGGTGAGAAAGCTGAAATATTCCATTGAGTCAGATGGCGAAAGCGCATGACGTCAGAGTCAGGTAAGTTATTTTATGGTGATCTGACAGTTTTTGAGGAAGTGGGTGAAATGACTAACAACGAATTTCAGGGAAGTATCTGTCAACAGAAGTATGTGGGGTCATTGAGTGAGGAAGAGACTGGAGGCCTCGGCGCAGAAGAAAGGGCTAGAAGAACAGGGGACTCTTTCAGGGGAACAGCAGTTGGGGAAGGACAGGACAGATTTTGCAGAGGGGGAGCCCACGCGAAGGATGGGCCAACGAGAGCAGTCAGCTACGATGTTATGGAAGCTTGGGAGAAAGATACTGATGGGACTTTTCCTGACATCAGCACGGAAGGGGCGGGAACCCCTGCTGCCTGAAGTGTCTGTCACAAGGGGACATCTCATCAGGCGGAGATGTGAGCAGACAAGAACGGAGCAGAGGTGAAGAGCTGGCAGAAATGCCTGAGGCTCCATCACATGGGTCCTGCAGACTCTGCCCCGAACACTGTCCCCACCCTTCGGTTCTCCAGCTTGTCCAGAGCTTCCCCTCAAGGCTGCTTCCTTAGGGTAGGCCTTACGTCATCTTCCCCAGCCCCGTGGTGATGTAGATGGCCCTCCCAGGAGCTCTGTACCGAGATGCCCTGTACCTCTCACTGCCCTTGCCACGTGTCACCGTAATTGCTCCTTCGATGTCCCGGTACGGTGACTGGCCCACAGAAGATGCTTAATAAACACCTGTTGACCAGACGAGAGGAAGGGAAGAAGTAAGGCTTTAACGTGCCCATCTAGATGTCATGGACAGACGGCAGGGAGGGGACAAAAGAGTATACAGAAAGAAAACAGAATGTATGCCAGGACAGATGCTGTACATTGAGAAGGAGGAAGAGAGAAGAGAACACAGCAGAAAAACAGAATGATCTCGAGAGTTAGAGAAAAAATCACAGTGGAGAAGCACCACTGTAATGGGGAAAGAGAAAGTTTCAGGAAGGGGATACGACAGCGTAGCAGGGATGAGATGAGGATAAGGACAGTGACCCAGAGCGTTTTGGGCTCGGCATCCTGGAGGCCTGTGGAGGCAGGAGAGGGATGTGAGCTCAGCAAGAGCGGGCTGTGGTGCAAATACCACCTCTAAGCCCTTTGTGGTCGGCAGGGAGAGGGAGGCTTGCAGCCTCTCAAAGGAGGAAGGGGCATGGGTTTTTCCCCTTCGAGAAGACTGCACACATGTGAGACTACTCGTAGTCATGTGTAGGGAGAGCATCACAAGACAAAACAGGAAAAGGCACAGATAATAGAATCAAGTCAGGGTTTGCAGGAGGACTCAACGTCAAGGTCAGAGACTAGGGCTTTGGCCTTCAAAAGGCAGAGGAAAAGGTCGTTCCTTAAAAGAGGGGAGAGGAAGGAGGAAAGGACAAGCAAAGAAAGCAGGCAGGTGAGGGGGGCTGAGGGGGCCCCCTTGGATGGGCCAAGGTCAAGGATGAGTGAGAGGGTCAGATAGGAGGGCCATTAGAGGTGAGGCTGGGTTCTTGGCAGGTTTGGGGAAAAAAAGGGCTTGGAAATCCCTACCTACTTCAAGAGGAAAGAATGTTAATATACACGGAATATCTAGACCCCTCAGAGCCCTTGAAATCCCAGCACGCAAACCCTGAAGGGTCACTCCTTTCCAGCCGCCCTGGTGAGTTCAACGAGACTTTCCGAGAAGAGGAAAAGACTTTGTATCCATTCCAAGAATTGTTCCAAGCAGCAAAGTTGGACTCAGAAAACCCCCGGTACAACCAGATCACTGTCTCAGGATGGCCTGTCCACACTCCCACCTCTGCTTTGTGACCTGTCTGGCTTTCGGCCCTGCGGCCCTCTATGCGGCTGCGGGTCTCTTGAGAGTCCCGACCCCGGTGTGGCGGGAGCCAACCTAACTGCAAGGGAGAAAGGAATTCCTACGTGATGGGTATAACTGGGGGTGTGCCAGAAATGTGCGCCTACCATTTCCCTGGAAGAGGTGTGCCTTCCACATCAAAATGAGATGACAGGCCCCAGGAAAAGAAGGAGGCCGTTCATGCGGTCACCTGCGTGGATTGGTCACCTGCAGATCTCCTGTCCCAGGAAATGACAGCAGGGGCAGGCTGCCTGGAAAGGCCATTCTGGAAAACGAGGAAGAAGACGGAACTGGACAGGGTGCTTCAGTAAAGGCGTCTAGACAGCAAGACCCCTGGGTACCGGGGACAGGGAAGACGTGGAGAAACCTTTAGAAAGAGGAGGTAGAGAGGAGCAGAAACAAAACAAGAGCAGAGCCAAGCCCCATATGCGTCATAATTTCACTTGGCGTTGGCTTTGTTCCAGGGCCAGTGGCGGATTTTGAGAAAGAACCTGTTAGCAGAGAATGTGGCCGAAGCCAGAGTGGGATTAGCTCAGAGTTTATTCTGTCAGAGCAATCCACCCAGGTACAAGAGAGTAAAGCCAGGGCGTGCTGGCATGAACCCAGAAAGCACGAAAGGCAAATGAGAGCCGGATGGGGCGTCCCCAGCAGCTGGCTTATCTCCTACTCCTCTCGCCTCGAGCGGCCGGTCAGTCTGGTTTCTACCGAGCTCCCCTCTCTGTCCTGAGAATTCCCTCGTACTGTTCTCTCCTTTAACCATCCCCAGCCACCCTGTGAGGTGGGTAGTACCATCCTTCCCAGCCTGCAGATGAGGAAACGGAAGCCCGGAGATGTTAAGTAACTTACCCAAGGCCACTCATAGAGTAGGCAGAGCCTGGACTCAAGTTCAGGCCATTGTGACTCTCACGACTGTGTTCTCAAGACCACCTCCCAGGTGCTGCCCTTTCCTGAACACAGTAAAGAAAACTGAGTAGAGGAAGGGAGGGAGGGAGGGAAGGAGCTGGAAGGGAACATTTGAGAACGGAGCCGTGCTTCTGAGACACGTCCCAGCAGGGCCAGGGAGGCAGTAACACCAGATGCAAGAACAGGGCCCCAGTATCACCCAGTTCAGAAAGATGGGGTGCTGCGCCCCCAGGCCCCACAAACATGTACCATGAACTTGGTTATTTTTACCTCTGGCTTATTCCCGCTCTGGCCTCCCTTCCAACTATTAGTACCAGAACATTCTTCGGGTAATTTTTCCTTATAAAGGAGATACTACTCTTACAAAAAAGGTCAACTAGCTAAAAATATTTTGCTTGATTTTCCATGTGCTTTTCTGCATGATTTCTTTGCTTCAAGACCTGCCTCGGAGAAACTACTAAAACATTTTCCACATGCAGGGAGTCATGTTCCAGTCATTTTCCAGTGCCAAATGTCTCTTGTCCTTCTTCCTTCCCTGCTTCACCCCCTTCGGTCTTCTCCGTAACTTCCAGAAGAACCAAAAGAAAGATTTTATTTTTAAAGGAAGAGAGAAACATTCCTTTGACCTTTAAAACCACAGGGCCAAAGTTCCTTTTTAGTAAATCCCTTTATAGCAGCAAGGGCAGGGCGCTGTTGCATGCGGGGCCGTGGAAATGAGCATTTCCCTTGGGGCAGGGTCTCCAGATGCCCATGCACCTGACCCCCCGAGGGTAGACATAGCAGCTGAGCGCCCCATTGAGTGATTTGAGGGGGACCCCCAAATAGTACCTGGAGTCCCTACCAGCGGAATTACTTGCTTGAGCCAAGACATGGAAGAACCCCATTCAAAGTTCTCCTCCTCAAATATTCTTGCCTCTGTGTCTCTACTTGGCAAAATTCTGCCCCTTCTTTAGTACACAGCTCAGTTTACCTGCTCAGAGTAAATGCTCCTGTCTTCTGGATTCCCACAGCAGCTGATTCCAACCACCGTTACAGCTCTTAACTTGCCATTTACTTGTTTGCACGCCTGTCTTCCCATGGAACACTCCCTCTCCATCCAAGCTGGGACCTGTCTCAGCATTTCCGTAAAAATAAGACCTGGGACCCAAGGTGTGCTGTTAAGGAGAACATTATTCGGATGCTTGTTAAAATGGTATGAAAGCTTTTCTTTTTCCCCAAGACTATTGCAGAAGGGAGAGCGAGACTGGGCTCCACTCTGAACAAGGCAAGGACACATGAGGATTTATACCCAAGGAGCGAGGGCGGAGGGGAGGGGTGGGTCGATATTACTCAGAGGACATGTCAAGATGAGGGCACTCTTGCCAGATGACCTCGCAGGATTCTTTGCTAAGTCTGGGCTGGGAAGGCCAAATCCAGGAAGGGGGCCAATTTGGAGGCCTAGTCGAAAAGAGGGCTCAGAGGAGCCTAACTGAAGTTTGGTCAAGGTCAGTCTTGGCAGTAAAGGGTGTACAGAGTAAAAGAAGCTAATTGCAGAGAGTAACTCATTCTTGTCACTCAACTCAATTCACATTATTCTTTCTGTAAACCACTGCTGGCCATTTGACAGAAGTTCTCTTGGACCAAACTCAAGTCCAGGTTCTCCTGAACTCTCTTCTCAACTAGGCTTTGACGTTTGGGCTTCTGTGTTTGTCTCTGCACCGTCCAAGGTCAGCAAGGATCCTGCGAAGTCCATGAAGCCAGACACCGCCCCCCCCATTCTCATATATTTTCTCCTAAACTACTTGAGGGTAGATTGTACGCATTACGTCCCTTTACCCCTGAGGACACCAGTGTTTGCCCGAGAACAAAGCTACCCTCTCAGGTAACCACAGTGTTGTCAAATTCAAGAAACTTCCATTGATAGGATACTGTTATCTAAATCTACGGGGCTCGTAACATATGTCTCTAATGGATCCCCAAGGTCTTAGTGCAGCTTTAAGCTGTTTAATGTTTGTAATAAAACAGAGAAAAATGTTCTGTGCACCTACTGCGGAGACCATTCCTGAGGAACTTTCCACCAGTTTACACTGTAAACAAATGATTTGCTTCGTAAACTATTTATTGATCCAGCTCTGTGTAGTTTGCTTCTTGCCTAGCGTTTGAAGGCCCTTAAATACCTATTTATAAATCCACAAAGATATTCTAACAATCCCGCTGGTATCGAGCTCATTTGAAAGATCTGATATTTCATTATAAATGCAATTAATCAGTAGGGACGTTGATGAGACAAAACACAGCCTGTAAAATTTTAGCGGGATTTGGGCTTCTGGGGGCACACAAGAATGAAAATGTCGACTTGAAATGTTCTTTATGAAAGTTACCCCGGGCCCCATAAGACCAGAAAATGCACAGTCAACAGGCATATCAGGGGTCCTGAGTGAGATCACTGAACTAAGCAAGACCCAACCCAAGCTCCAAGGCTCTTCCTTCTTAAAGGCAAAGAGATTGCCATTCTCCACTGGGAGGGTGTGTCTGGTGATTTCCTAATAAGGTGATACAGATATTGTATCAACAGTACCTACTTTCCTGAAGACACACACAGTCTTCTATCCCTTTCTTCCATATCATTGCAAGAGACACCTTATAAGGCCAATGCTTTCTCCCTCTCCAACCATGTGCGACCTTCTAAAGGCTATCTCCTCTCTTTCCTGCTTTCCTCTGAGACTTTGCCCCAACAATCCCTCTCCCTCCCTCCTTTTGTCTCTCTCTCCCTCCCTTCTCTCTCTCTCTCTCCTTCTCTCTCCTCCTCTCCTCTCCCTCCCTCTCTCTCTTTCCTTCTGTCTCTCTCCCTCCTTCCCTCCCCCTCTCCTTCTCTTTCCCTCCTTCTCTGCCTCTCCTTTCTCTCAATCTCTCTCCCTCTCTCCTTCTCTCTCTCTCCTTCTTTCTCCCTCTCTCTCCTCCATTTCTCTCTCTGCCTCCCTTCCTCTCTCTTTCTTTCTTTCTTTCTCTCTCTCTCTCTCCCTCCCTCCCTCCCTCCCTCTCCCTCCCTCCCTCCCCGTTTCTGTCTCTCTTATCTTTCCCTCCTTCTCCATTGGCTTTTCCCCTGTAACTCAGAGCCTACTCAAGTTCCTCAAGACCAAGTCCGGGCACAGCTCCCCTCAGCCCATAGGCTACAGTGTTGGGTGCCGTGCTGGGAGGGTGTCAGACACACAGGAGCGGGAACAAGGGACCAAAGAACTTGATAAAGGGACCAAAGGGACTTGATAAAGAAGCTACACGTGAGGCGAGAGTAAGATGAGGCCTTTAGTTCCAGAAAGTGAGAGTCTGGGGTGAGGGGTTAAAACCAATTTTAGAAAAATCCCGACGGGGGGAGAGACAGGATAAGAACAGAAGGAACGTAAAATGTTGGCTGCTAATAACTACTTACGAAGTGTCTTTTGTTTAAAATAAACCCTCACAGACGAGAGCCTACTTTTACTTATTTGTAACACCTTGGGCCCCAAGTCGTGTCCGGGTGACAGCTATTACAGACAATTCCCATCCGGTAGTCCCTCCCCCGGCTAATGAACTTCAGAAAAAAGGAAGGGAAAAGCCACGAGGGAATTTCAGTTTTCCAGTTCTCCGCAAAAACTGCTAGGTCGGGGTCAATTGGTTTCACCTCCCTCTGACTGTCTCCTTTGCATGGGAGGTAATTGGGCAGATTGGGTTTTAAGAAGTCATTCCCCAGAGCCAGCCCAGGTGGCCGCTTTTCTCTTAAGGACAGCTCAGGCTGCCTCTCCTGCTAATGTAGAAAGCAGAGAGTGGAGGGGCTCCTGGGCAACCGCACTAACACAGCAACTCAAGAGGAACAAATACCCCAGCAGCAGGATTATCTCTGCCGTGGGCCCTTAGGGCTGTGCGGGCTCAGGGGGTCCCACGGGCCAGCACGCCCATCGATGTCTCTGGAAAACGGGGCTGTGCAAGCTGCGGACGCTGGCCAGGTGCACAGCTTTCCCAGCTACATCTGTAGCCGTGGTTTATTCCCAGAGCACAGTCCCTTTTCGAGGCCGGAACTCGTCCCCCCGACAAGAACTAGTCTCCGACGAGGTAGCTTGAAATCGTTTCACACGTGCGGAAACTGAGGTTCTGAGATAGGAAGTCATTTTCCCAAGACCATACGCTAAGTGGCAAAGATATGAAGTCATTTTTCCAAGACCATACGCTAAGTGGCAAAACTAGGAGGGACGCGGTGGAGGGTTCAGACCCAAAGCCCTCGCTCTTGCCGTCCAGTAGCTAGAAGCAGACACAGGAAGGATGGGAAGGCACCAGGACCCCACCCCTCTCCTCCCCTCTCATTGCAGATGGGCTTTTATAGCCATTCTCAGAAAGTTTCCGTGGCTCCCTCTGCCTAGAGGATACAATTCAAGTTCATGGGCCCAGTTCAGGGCTCTTCTGTGTGGTGTCCATTAGCCTCCCAGCCCTACCTTCTGCTGCCTCCTGCTTCCCCCGCACCTGTCTGCAACTCTCTTGCACATCCCGATCGCCACCTGGGTTTCCACTCTTCTTCCCCCTGCACTATCCCTGTGCATCCTTTTCCTCCTCACGAAGCCGCCCCTGACCTTCCCAGCCCCTGGCAACGCTGTGACATTTAGCCTGCCCCCCTCACTTGACATTTGCCAGATGCAACCTTGAATTTTACATGAAGGTCCCATTGAATATGAGTAGGTCACGGAGAGTAAATGCCAGCCAGGGGACTGGGGACAGGGAAGCCCCAGAAGGACATACAGGTTAGGAAGTGCCTGACATACATCTGGCAAACATGACATCGTAAGGCCCAGAAGGAACCCACGGCCAGAGACCGGGAGGAGGACCAGGAATCGGAAGGTCAGCATATACCAGAAGCCAGCAAAGAGCGGCACTGGGTGGTGGGGATCAAAAACTTAGGTTAAAACTCAGATATTAAATCTCTACTTCATATTTAGTGTGATTGAGGCAGACATCTTTGGGATGAGCACAGCAGATAGAAAAAAAATTTTTTTTTAAGTTCTATTTTTATTTTTGAGAGCGGATGCGTGAGTGAGCGAGGGGCAGAGACAGAGGGAGAATCCCACGAAGGGCAGAGAATCCCATGCAGGCTCCACACTGTCAGCATGGAGCCCCGACCCGGGGCTGGAACCCACACCCCTCGAGATCATGACCTGAGCCCAAGTCGGATGCTTAACCTACAGAGCCACCCAGGCGCCCCCCACCAGGTAGAAATTTAAAAATGTTTGGAAGTGCTTTCCAGAAGACCACAGAATCAGCTAGTGAGATTTCTTCTTATTGCCCTAGACACTTTTCAGAACATTCATGGCAACAAGGCAAAGCCAAATAGGGTTCTTAAAGCTTTGCAAAGTCCTTACTTAATATGCTTGTGTGAGTTGTGACTCTCCAAGTCAGGAATACAGAGGCAAGTTTTATTGCTTACTTGTCCAGGGAATTCTTTTTCTCAAGAGCCTCTCCCAATTAGCAATTTTTGGAACACACTTAATAAATGCTATTTATATTTATGTGAAACCCATGTTTCCTTGTGGCTCAAAAAACTGCAAGACTGGGAAATTTTAGAGAGATTGGGCCTTATTTCACCAAAGTTTTACTATATGAAAAGCCCAAGTTATAACAGAAGACCAGAAGGGGGTAGGGGAAGGGGGGGGAAAGTTACAGAGAGGGAGGGGGGCAAACCACAAGAGACTCTTAAATATACTGAGGACAAACTGAGGGTTGATGGAGGGTGGGTGGGGTAGAGGGGAAAATGGGTGATGGGTATTGAGGAGGGCACCTGTTGAGATGAGCACTGGGTGTTGTATGGAAACCAATTTGACAATAAATTACATATAAAATAAATAAATAAATAAATAAATAAATAAATAAATAAATAGATAGATAGATAAATAAATAATTATTTTTTAAAAGCCCAAGTTATTGGTAGCTTTGGACAAAAGAAGTCCAGGCTGAATTATCCACAGCCAAGATAACTACAGAACTCTTTTTGAGGTGCACATCCAAAAACTGCAACCTTCCCAAATGGTTTGATGTGTTTCTGAAGTGGACATCGGATATTTTCTAACAATAAAGAGACTAAATGGATAGCTTAAAAAAAATTCTTATTTCTAGCTTGATTGTTCTCATTTCAGCATATGGAAAAAGCCCTGATCCTATGACAGAACCCGTTTCTCTCTCTTTTTTCTAAGTTTATTTTATTTATTTTGGGGGGGGGGGGAGAGAATGCGTGCCCATGAGAGCAGGGGAGCGGGCAGAGAGAGAAGGAGAGAGAGAATCCCAAGCAGGCTCCACACTCTGCAGAGCCTGACACGGGGCTCCTCGAACTCATGAACCGTGAGATCGTGACCTGAGCTGAAATCAAGAGTTAGACGCTTAACCAACTGAGCCATCCAGGCGCCCCCATGACAAAACCTATTTCAAGGGCTTATTTTGTAAACTTTTGGGGACTATTCTTTTGCCAAAAAAAATCTTATCTTCTTGATCAATCTCAATTCTGTATTCTGCATGGAAAGAAATCCTTTGACACTGGACCACTTCTGCCCCCGCTTCCAGAGACGGCAGCGAGTGAAGACAGTTGATGTGCATTTGAGAAAGAAATGCTTTAAGAGATAAAATATTTGTAAAGTGGTGCAAATTTCAATGTCAGGCAAAAATTCCTTGGGACTTATTCACTGATTTATGATCTCTGCCTCTTGTTTCCTCCCATGTGAAGGAGCTGACAGAATGTTGAGCCTATCTTTATATATGGGCACTGTTGTAATCTAAATTCTGGTTCGAGCTTTTCATAATTTTCCCAACGCTGTTTCAAATGCCACAAACGGATTCCTGATGTCACGGGTGGATATGTGTTCACTTAATCCTGATTTGTGCTGTCGACTCTTCCTATCAGAGCCAACGAGCCCGCTGCTGACATCCTGAGGCCCTGATCTACGGATGTCCCTGGAGCACGGATGTCCCTACTTCCCATCCCTATGATACCCAAACTACACCTTTGTCTTTGTGTCCCTTTTGAAGGCAAAATGTCTAGGAAGACTCAATGTTTTGCTTTGACGTGGCAACTTTTCCAATCCAGGTAATTTGTGGCGTGCGTTGAACCCGTTAAGGTGAATCAAGAATCTTTGACAATCACGCCACTTTGTTTATGAAAGTCATGGCCTGCTTGGTTGAGCTAACTCTTGGGAAAACCTTAGTTAAAGATGACGGCACTTCTACTGACATGAGCATTCTATCAACACTGGTGCGTGAGTCTTAGGACTAAACACGTTCATCACAAGGGAGATATTTCTGATGGAAGAGAACAGGTTAACTCCCCAATAAGGTCTCGAGTGAACACATATGGGCCTTCTGCATCCTTTCTTAAAATGTCTTAAGCCAAAGCATTGTGGAAGAAGAATGAGCTAGTTGTGGGTTGTCCAAGAAGTAATCAGTTTTCAAGGGGATCTCTTTGGGCCTCTGAGGATTACCTGACTCCAGGCAATGAGGATGCTGTGGCCATTCCCAGTCTGCTCTTATCAGCATTCGTCCAAAGAGCTGCCCATAAAATACCTGTGTTTATTCAGGTAAATGGCTTTGACTTAAAAAAAAAAAAAAAAAAGAAGACGTTTAAAAAAATTAAAGCATTTTATCTTTTCCTCAAATAAGAGCAAATTATGAGGATAAAGTGAGATCATAGGTGTGAAAAATGGTTTCAGAGTAAAAGTTGAATATCAACATTATTATAAAGCTTACCCTAGGGGCACCTGGGTGGCTCAGTCGGTTGAGCGTCTGACTTCAGCTCAGGTCATGATCTTGAGGTTCATGAGTTCAGGTCCCATGCTGGGCTCTGTGCTGACAGCTCAGAGTCTGGAGCCTGCTTCGGATTCTGTGTCTCCCTCTCCCTGGCCCTCCCCCACTTATGCTCTCTCTCTCAAAAGTTAGTAAATAAACATCAAAAAAAATTTTTTTAAAAGATTATCTTATTAATAATAAGGATTTACGTATTTCCTCCAAATACTTGTAAAAAAATGTTATACTTCAGGTTTGAAAATTTCTTTTTTTACAAATGTTTTTTATTTTTATTTATTTATTTATTTTTTATTTCTTTTAATTAATTTATTTTTGTTAATGTTTATTTATTTTTGAGACAGAGAGAGACAGAGCATGAACTGGGGAGGGTCAGAGAGAGAGAGGGAGACGCAGAATCTGAAGCAGGCTCCAGGCTCTGAGCTGTCAGCACAGAGCCCGACGCAGGGCTCAAACCCATGGACCGTGAGATCATGACCTGAGCCGAAGTCGGACGCTCAACCGACTGAGCCACCCAAGGCGCCCTGACAAATGTTTTTTATTTTGAGAGAGCGTGCACGTGGGCGGGCAGAGGAGGGGCAGAGAGAGAAGATCCCAAGCAGGCTCCCCACTGTCAGCATGAAGAGCCCAATGCAGGGCTTGATTCCATGAACTGCGAGATCATGAGCTGAGCCAAAATCAAGAGCCGGGCGCCTAACTGCCTGAACCACCCAGGCACCTCTAGATTTGAAAATTTCATCCCTTCTCCTTCATCTTGCAAAAAGCCTCCCAAGTTAAACAAGCTCCAAATAAGAAATCTAAAGATGAACTAAAGCTTGGAACTACAACAGATATGATACGGCAAATGTCAAATTCGTGACTCCAAAGTCATCTGGATCCGTGAAAGTCCGTGAATGATGGATCTATACTGATGCTGTCCCCTTGAAAGTTTCAACCTGCATTTAAGACAAGACAACAGAAGCTGATCTGTTTCCAGAAGAAACTGGCATAGAGAGATGGGGCCTCATGTGCCCAAGGGGTCAGAACCGGGGAGAAGTCCCAGATCTGATCCCTTCCCAGTCAGTCAACATGCACAGAGCTTTCCAAAGTCCCAAGTCTCTCAAAAATGTCCCTCCCTCAGCCCTGCATCTCCCACCATCTCTGTCCCTCCTCCTGTTGGCGGCATCAAAGATAACACAAGTGTCTAGTATCCCAAGTTGGGCTCACCCCCCAACGCCAATTCCCGCGGAAAAAAAATAAGCAAAGGGAAGGGGAGAGGTGTCTTTTTATGAAAATCTGGTTGGTACCTTCTCTGGTCACTGAAGTTCGGTCTTGATTTCTCAAGGACTTTGAGCGCAGGGGCATGTTTCTCTGCATGGCTTCTGCAGACCACCCTGTGTAAGGAGGCTTTTTTTTTTTTTTAAATATAATTTATTGTCAAATGGGCTAACATAACAGCGTGTAAAGCGTGCTCTTGGTTTGAGGGGTAGATTCCCGTGGTTCACCGCTTCCCTACAACGCCCAGTGCTCATCCCGACAAGGGCCCTCCTCAGGGCCCGTTGCCCATGTTCCCCTCTCCCCTACCTCCCCTCCATCAACCCTCAGTTCCTTTTCTGTATTTAAGAGTCTCTTATGGTTTGCCTCCCTCCCTCTGTGCTCTTAAGGTCCGAAACTCTAGAGCTGAAAAGCCCGACACTTCCCTGAGTTTGAACTACAGGCTGTCTTTACAGAACAATAAACAAAGCCACGAATCCCCTCTCACAACAGGATCTGAGGGCTCTGGGCACAGCCATCGTAGGTGGGGGGGGGGGGGCAGGGATTTAATTTATGTTGGCTGCTTTGGCTTCCTCATCTTGTACGTATTTGGTTTGCGGAATGCAAAGAATTTGCTTGCTGGGCAAGTTTAGCCATTCTTTCTTTCTTTCTTTTTTTTTTTTCTTCCTAACCAGGCTCTTTGCTACTGAGGTATGTTTCTGAAAAATTCCCTCAGCAGATTGCTGCCAAAGCAGCACACGGTTCCGTGGGACAGTTTCAACGTGAAGGAAGCCCTCTCTGGAAATGCACTGTGTGTTGTACGCAAACAGAATCCGGCTCCGACTTTGAAACACATAGCTAGCCGGGCTTACTACCAAAACTCAGCACAAAGTCTAGAAGGACATCCCCTTCCTTGTGCACTCAGTACACAAGAGGGAGAAGCCAATGGGACAGAGTGCTGAGCACCCATCATGTGCAACATGAGAGAACTAAAGGTCACAGAAGTGAAAACCCTTGGCCAAGTTCAAATACTCAATGGCAGAGCAGGAATTTTAAACCGAGTCTCATGATACAAGGCCCATAGCGTTACGCTGGTGTATTTGCTTTTTTTTTTTTCCAACAAGTTGACCAACCCTGTAACTCTTACTACAATATTGGCTATTAGATTAAAAAAAAAAAAACATTTTGTGTTAAGAGTCAGAATAACAAATTTGAGAAAAATACATAAATCAAGGTCCTGACTGATGACTTACCCAAATCGTACAATTAATGTGCTTTTCTGATTTGCAAATAACCCCTGAACGCGATCTTAACGTTCTCTGACAAGTTAAATTGGTTGGCGATAACCTGTAGCTCTTGATTGTTCTCATATTTAATTTCCTCACGCGTATTTTTTTCAGAAACAATGAACATCAGATGTATCCTACGGAAAGGAATCCAAAAGCGCCCGTGGAGTTTGCAGGTAATGGCGAAGACAAAAGCAGGGGAAAATAAGATAGAACCACTGCGCCACCTAGTGATGAAACTCTCGCTGCGCAAGAAAACCAACTGATGGGATTCCATTTTGCCAATCAGTCCCCAGGATTCTCTGAGCCTGAAGGCTCTTCACAAAACTGGCCGAAAGAAAGATGTTTGATAACAACGAATAATGGAGAAATTAATGGCAGGTCAACAAGCACAGTGGAATGGGGAAGATTCTTCTGTTAAGATTCCCTTAGAAGCTGGAGGTGAACCCAAATTCTACTCCTCAAAGATCTGTCAACAGGTCCCGCTAACCTTTCTCCCTGTACCTTAAAACGAATTAACAAGGGTTCAACTTTAAAATATGGGTGGCATTAAGTACCTATTCAGTAAGTCTGGGCTAGTCTTCCTCCACAAGTGCGACCCCGACCCATTCTCTGTCATGGAGCTCAGTGTCATAACTGAGCATCCTTCCCCCAGGTTAGCTTTCCTTCTGCTCTTGTTCTGCACCCATGGCAATAAATCTGAAACTGACATTTTCTCTTCCATGCTCGGTAAATAGCAAAATTCCCAAAGATAGTTTACCCATTTATAAAAATACTTCAAGAGCCAAAGATAATAGAATCAAAATGAAAATGTCTTGTATTTTTAGAGACAGAGAGAGAGAGCACGAGTGGGGGAGAGGGAAGGGGGAGGAGAGAGAGAAAAAGAGAGAGAGAGAGAGAGAGAGAGAGGGAGGGAGAATCCCAAGCAGGCTCCATGCTCCACACAGAGCCCAACACGGGGCTCGATCCCAGGAACCCTGAGCCGAAATCAAGAGTTGGCGGCTCAACGGACTGAGTCACCCAAGCGCCCTGAAAATGTCTTTTTAATCTCAAGATTTATACTTTGCTCAAGAACTTTTTTAAGATGGAAGGGAATAATAATTTTACAATTGTTATGGTTGAATGAAAAAGTTATCTAGAAAAAATAAAGTACATTTCAATTCAGTAATTACATGAATATGTCAGTGTACGTGAAAAAGAAAGTTCACCTCCACTTTGCTTGCACAGTTTTTAAATTTTTTTTCAACGCTTATTTATTTTTGAGAGAGACAGAGCATGAGTGGGGAAGGGGCAGAGAGAGAGGGAGACACAGAATCCGAAGCAGGCTCCAGGCTCTGTCAGCACAGAGCCGGACTCGAACCATGAGATCGTGACCTGAGCCAAAGTCGGATGCTTAACTGACTGAGCCACCCAGGCGCCCCTGCTGGCACAGTTTTTCAAGTTAGCTAGCTGTTACTCCTGCGGGGCTTGTAACAATTACAGTGACTGGCTCTGTTGGTCCCCATCTTTTCTCAGGCAGGAGAACAGATGAGGCTAATTGGGTACCTAGCCCTCGCCCCTAGAAATCCCTAACAAAAATTCAAAATATTCATTAAATTTGATGATACAAATCCTGAGTCGATAATTTTTCAAATCCCCAGAATGCCATCTGGTCTTGGTCAAGAATGAGATTTTATCTTACTACAGGTAGGAGCTCCCAGAATGCTCTGTAGAAACCAATATAGCACAGTGCAGAAACAATAGGTAATAGAGTGAGAAAACCCCGGCGTAGCATTTTTAGCTGTGCGACCTTGAGAAGTTTCTCAAATGCTTTGTCTGTGAAGGACTGCCATAGCAAACCTTGGTAATCCACTTAAAGAATCCCCGGAAAGTGTTAAAGAATGAACGTGAAGTATCTGAACCGATAATAAGCACTCAGTAAGTGGTAGCCATTTATTAACAAAAGCAATAGTGTGCCTTTCAAGACAATCGTTCTTAGAAGAAGATGTTTATGTGGCCTCCAACTGGTCCTAGGCAAAACTACAAAATCAGCCGAGTTTGTCTTTAGGACCTCTTGCTTACTTTTCGGTGCCCCTCCAAAACCCGCACGCAGAACCGGCCCAGAAGACCTGACAGGAGGGTACGAGAAAACATTCGTGACTACAGGGAGTGAGTTGAAAAGCTCTGTCATCAACAGTCAAACGCCCCATAAAGCTTTTAAAGGCAGGTTTATTTATATATAAGGGCATGAAATTGAATACAGAAATTTTATTAAAATACTGTATATTACAAATTTTTAATCCAGTAAATTTCATGTAATGACAACACTGAAGTTCTGGAGTTGCTTTTAACAGCTGTTTCATGTGTGTGTCGGGAAAGGGTTCGCCCTGTCTATTACAAAGAGGAGAGACACATGGGCCTCGGAAACGGTCCTGTGATTAGACAGTGGATGATACTAATTGTGCATCTTTTCTTGAAAGCAATGGGCTGGAACCTTGGTCTTGTCTTTGCAGACCAACTTTCTATAGTCACAAATAACCCACATGTTAAGTTTATTGCTGCCCTTTGAAGAAAATGAGTGGTGAAAAAGAATTTAAAACCAAGACCGACATCTCTAAGGCTAACCTGATGCTTACCACAATTGAGATAATTCAAGTTCGCTGCAAAATTTGTGTTGTCCAGGAAATTACGCTATGTACACAATGAGATTTATACATGAATTGGGAAATAAAAAAATTGCTTATATAAAATTAAAAATCAATAGTATACAATATTTACAGCTTGTTAGGTATTATACATAAACATAGTCTTGAAAATAATCCTTCAAAATTAAACGTATTATGTAAACATGCACAATACAAACACATACTCATACAGTGTAGTTTACAGTCTTAACAGAAGGGGGAGACCGTGTTCACATAATGTAGGGTACTTCATCACGTATGCCTTTGTTTTTGTGCGTTACCCCGTTCAACATGTATCCTTCCCGTCTTTGAACTTCACAGTACATTAAGTATTTCTATAGTAAAAATAAATCCCTGATGGTAAACGTATGCCTAAAGGTTACATAAAGTGTCTGCCCTTGAACTACAGTATAAAACTGACACGGCTCACACCAGAATTTCGAGTTTCCAACAAAACTAAATTTTAAAATCCCACGTTAACTTGTCTGGACTACATTTTTCTCCAGCTCAAGCTTTCTTGTAGAAAAGAAAAAGATACAGACCAATAGCACATCACGAAAGCGTAATGAGAAGAACTGTCATCTGTCAGAGTCAACGGCAAAATGGCTGATCTTTACAAACCACAAGGAGTAATTTCGATTACGCTGTCCCTAACCGCTAAGCTTCCAGTGACAATGTGCCAATCCTGAATCCTGCCACATTCACTTTGCAAACGTGTCTTAACTGCAAGGCACTAACGCATCATTTAGCTTTTAAAAACTGGACTGTTTTGCTAAATGATTCATCGGTGGTCTGAGACTTAACACAATTTGAAAGTGAGTTTTTAATACCTCTCGGGTAAACTATATTTTTGCTATTTAAATCAAGACAGTTTTGTTGGTGAACGTGAAGTTGATCCCCTTGTCCTAGAATGACTAGAGTCAGGGGTTAATACTTCATGGTAGAATCCTACAAATTTTACCAAGTTATAGGACTAAAATGAAAAATACTGTGCACTTTTGTTTGTTCATCTAAATATACAGAGCTCGCGCACGTGTGTGTGCATGTGTGTGTGTGTGTGTGTGTGTGTGTTGAGAGCCAAAACTGTAAAAAAAATCTCTCCATCGTAGATGCATCTGATATCACAAATACCAAGAAAGTGTAGACCATCAACTCATCCAGTATTGAAAGTAAATCACTTTTAATTACTTTTCCAACAAGTGCCTCTATTTTGCTCTCCGTGGAGAAAACTTTTAAATGTTCCTTCCCCCAAGATACTTAGTGATGATGTGCAAATATTTTCATTTAAAAACAAGAGTAACTTAGCAGCAGCAATACTACCAAGTTCATATTCATTCGTACAGGGCTCTAAAACAAGAGATGATCGTTAGCAATTATCAGTATGTATTTAGGAGAAAACGTGTTACCGTTACGGTAAGTGTGAATTATAGTTCCTCTTTCTATATGTATGTGTGACACAGCTTTCTAGTTTCAGTTGCACACCTAAAGACGTTCCCCAAGAGGGGACAGTTATGTTACCACTGAAGGAACATCTACATAGGTGCAGAGTGTAATCTAAAACAACATGTAAGAGGTTCATGCTCTCTTGGCTTGCCTGTAGCATTTATTTTTCGGTAAGGTTACAGCTGCATACCTACCCATAAGGTGTTAAGAACATTTTCTTCTAAACCAGCTCTTTTGAGTCTATGAACACACCGTACGTACATTTAAACTATAACATATGACATCTGTATGGAACGGAGAGGGAGGTTTTTAAGAAACTCAAAATTAGATCTCAAAATCCAGAAAGCGTTATTATGTAAGTTCAACATATGTGCAATGGCCGCAAAGAATGTAAAAGTGAGGCCTCTAAACGCGGGAGAGGAGACAGTTACAGCTCAGAGCTCAGTTCACTCAAAGAATGTGGGCGTTCCTGTCCATTAATAAAATATTAACTGGTACATCCCCACATTTACTGAAAATCCTTTGTATGTTAATCACTACTTCCCCAAACAAATTCACAGATACGTTTTTAGATAACTATTTCAGCAGCCTCCTCAAAAACACTGTATTGCCTACACCGAACAGAGACCCTTTCATGAGAAAGGAAAACCTACCACACACACACACACACACACACACACACACACACACACACACGTACTAGGATTTCAAATGCTCTGTGGCCAGTTAAGCCTCACAAATAAAGAAACAGCATGTTTCAACGTGCAGGAGACAGACTCACACAGTGTAGTTTACGACCCTAACACAAGGGGGAGCTGTGTTCACATCACATAGGGGCCTTCATTGCGCGCACCCAGGCTTTCCTGCGTTACCTCCCAGCTCTTCTTCCCATCTTTAAACACCCCGCTGCTACAAAATGCTGCCACGTGCTTGAAAAACTTTCTCATCTTTAATCAAATAATGTCCTTTTGCACCTGAAGAGTCTCCCTGCAAGACGTTATAAGAAGGACTGGGAGTTCAGGGACATTATGAGCCACCTGGTCTGACGGATGACCAGCCAACTGTCAGCACCGAGAGTCTCACCTCTGGTTCTTAAAAGGAACAACTGATTCAGCTGCCCAGCAAGTTTATTGCCAACTTCCCCGTAATTTGGGCCTACCAGAATTTCTTCCTAACTTTCCGTGTTCTTCACATCTTACAAGCAGGTAAGGACTCTCTGAAGAGATTCTGATTAAGACTTTTCTGAGAGGGAAGCAGTTTAGTAGCAAGAGTGAAGTCGTTTGAGAATATTTCAGACAATATTCTTAGCATCTTGTGACTTCCTGAATTATAAAGTGGACATAAATGAAGAGCAGCAGTATTCCCTTGAAGTTGGAAACAAACAGGCTGGGCGTGAGCACCTTTGGTCCGTGGCAGGAAGGACTTGGCGGGCACTGAAGCCCACTTCTCTTTCCGACACAGGAAGCCCAAAGGCCAGGGCGGCAGCTTGGAAAGATGGGACTCCTAAAGGACACCCTTTCCCATCCCTACCAGGATAGTAAGCTGCAGGTGGGAGAGATTCAGTGAATGTTGCCTGAATGATCCAAGGGAAGTGAGCAGGATAAGGCAAAGGAGTCAACGCCGGTTACCCTCACCCTTTTCCTCTTTTAACTAATGGTGAACACGACTGGCAATTTAGCCCTGCTGGTCCTGGCCATTCCCACCACCACCAACTCCTAGAAGTGGTCTTAGAGGAGTATCTGCTGATTTTCAAAATCAAGACGGGGAGAGGGAGGCGCCCGGGGGACTCAGTTAAGCATCCAACTCTTGGTTTCAGCGCAGGTCATGAACTCGCGGTTTGTGAGTTCGGGCCCCGCATTGGGCCCTGTGCTGACAGTGTGGAGCCTGCTTGGAATTCTCTCTCTCTGTCTGCCCCTCCCCTGTTCACTCTCTCTGTCTCTCTCTCTCTCTCTCAAAATAAATAAACTTTAAAAACTTTTAAAGAGAGAGAGATGGAGAGGAGGTAAAGGAAGCAAGTTTATTAAGAGACATTTTTTAGTTTCCTTCTTAAAATATATGCACGGAAAAGGTGGTGGAAATTGAAGAAAATAGATGAATTTTATAAAACAACATATTCAGTTGGTATTAAAAAATGTAATTAAAAAATTCTAACGACTATCTATTGGTCATTTGCTACCAGACATGTACTGCTTTGCGTTCACAAACAAAACATCAACGAGTGCTGCGCCCTGGATTGAAATCGATGTTGCTGGCTTAGAGGCTAGTATTCTCTCCACTCTGCCCCAGTAATGAGATCTCGGTTGCAGATATTTCCTTTGGTGGATAAGCTGGGAAAAACAGAATTTGAGGGGAGGGAACAGGACTTAAGCTCTCGAACAGAAACTCGGGAAGCCAAGTGTCCCAACCTTTTTAGGATTTGTAATCATCTTGCCGGCTCTTGGAGGACTCAAGGGCAGGATCCATCTCGGTCATCCCTGTACTTACTACAGGAAATACTCAGCACAGCGCTTTGAAGACAGCAGATCCACCAAAAACATTTACAAAATTGAGTCAGTTGGTGAGTGTCGGCTTCACATGGCGGCCCCGCTCATGTCTTCATTAGATGTTCTCTAACAAAGACCTTTTGGACAACACTGATTTTAACTTACCCTCTTCCTTCTATCACAAATGCATGCTATACAGGGCAGCTCATCTCCTTAGCTCTCACTTCAAGTACAAACAAAACCCTTACTTTAGGCCATGGAAACCTACGTTGCAAATACTAAGAAAGTATACTGGGTAATAAACTGTAACACTGGCTACTATCCACTGAGATCCAGAGTAAGGGAGACTAAGCCACAAACACCGAACAGGGCCGCCTCCTGTTCCTCCTCCTAGCAACCAGTAGGAGTCACCTCTCAGTGCAGAAATCTCCTCCTCCAAGCAACCAGTAGAGTCACCCCTCAGTGCAGATTCATTGCACCTCTTGCATTTAAAAGGGTGACTTACTACTTGTAGCTTAGATGGCTCCGCCACCCTGACTAATTCTGCTCTATGGACAGTTCTCATCAGTCTGTTAAATAAGAATTTGTTTGGGCACTGGGCCAGAGGTCTCTTCTTTGGGGAACTGATTTCACTGTCAGTGGTATTTTAATAAACATTTTTTTTAAAATAAGGAGTGTAAACGCTGAAGGATTTCCCCCTTCCTTCCCTCATATGTCACATAGAAAGTTTACCTGCTAGATCACATACAAATTTTAAGAAGGTGTCACCCAAATACATCAATAAGGGCTTCTGTCATATCATAAAAAAGGGTCTCCAGCATGACTAAACCAAGAAAAATTTCCCCAAATTCAAAAATCTCACACATCCTTACCTATTTAAAAGATCACTCAACTGAACAAACAGACAAAATTCTCCACTAGAACATGAAAAGCGTTCACTGAACAAAAGCTTCCCAATTAGACTATATTCATATATAGCAGCCTTAGATATATGTATGTAATGATATATACGTGTGTGTAGATACATATCGTCAAGCGTCTATTGTCTCTGTAGGAAAATCACCGATTAAAAAAAATCTCGCCATAGAAATAGCTATTAAGACAATTTCATCAATTCACTCTATTCAGCTGCATTTCAAAACATCAAGAGAGGGACAGTTGCACAAAATCCCAATGAAAAGAACTAAAAACAGCAAAGAAACCAAAAACTCCCCTAATGTTTCAAAGTACACACACACATACACACACACACACACACACACACACACACACACACTTCATCACGTAAAGCAACCTGATGGGGCAGCTGCAGACTAATTATTCTCCATCCAATTATACTTCCATTCCAGAGTAAAAACAGGAGTTAAAATCTCTTTGGTCCACACCTTGATGGATTTAATGTGGCTAATTTTGGATTCCAAACCATGAGCTCCCTATTCCCTTACCATGATAACTTTCCTAAATCATGAAATAACCATATGTTGAAATAAATACCCATTTTGTAGATAGATCTGAAACAATGTAAACACATTATCAGTAATTCCTCTCAAAGAATATGAACACTTGAAATTATTGACAGAATAGGCAAAGTAAAGAACACAATTCAAGTCTGAAAGAAACGGAGAAATCAAACCGACTTGGGAAATGTATGCCTACATTTAATTTGGGAAAACATCAGGAATAGAAAGAACACATGAACATAATTCTAGGCTTGTACATAATAAAAAGAATCAATTTTAAGATTTACTCCAAAGATCTCTAGGGATGCATAGTTGCTTATTGGTTTTTTTTAAAACAGATTTCCAAGCCACAGCATTAGTAAACCCCCCAAATTGGCCTCCATACTGGTAAAAGTATCCCCTACCCCAATTCCTTATTGGTAAATCATGCATACATATTCTGCTTTTTGGTGGACAGAAGTAGTATGGGCAATGAAGTTCTTACATTTGAACAGGACCTAATAGAAAACTACTTTTTACCAAATCATTTATAAAACAGTGAGGCTAGAGTATGCAGATTATTTTCTGGATTGCCCTTAAGATATTTTCTGCAGTGGCTTTTTGAGTTAGTACATTTGTAAGAATACCTGGTATTTTTAAAAATCTCAGTAGGAGACAAATTCAACCAGGCTCTGTGTTTTCCCTTATTCCTGTACTCTTAAAAACGATTACATCTTGCCAGAATCTCTTAAAGTGTTGTATGCTCAGGGCTTTTTCATTCTAGTAAATTTAAATAATAGCATAAAACAAGAACTGAACAACAGAATCACTCTACTACATGCTCAGGACTGTACTGATATGCTGAGATTAACTGCCAAATTTTAAAATTATGTACTATATACCCCAATTTTTACTTAGCGAAATCATGTTACCACATGCCCAAAGTAAGATAGTTTGTTACTCTTCGTATATAACTTACTTGTTACTTATCTACAAATGAGGCTTTTTGTTTTCACAGCCTAATTTAGGCCACTCTTTAAATATAGTTAATACTCCAGAATGAAAGATTAAAGATTGTGTATGTTTTGTCAAAAATCAAGATATGTGCAACAAGTAATATAATCCCACCAAGATACTAGTTATAAAGATGTTTTCTCCATGACTCACATGGCAAAAACTTTCTTTAGAAGGGTCAAAGAATGCAACATGCATTTCAGACTTTTCTTACAAAGGTTATAAGAAAATTTTCAAATTATATTTTCATGACACACAAACTACAATCAACGTGTGTGACCCATAAAGTTTCTGAATTCATATCAACAGAATAGTTTCGTAGGAGGGAAACTATTAAAAGAGTGTTATTTAAGTGACTGGAAAGGATGCACCCTACAGGTCTACTTTGAGTCCTTAAAAGAGTTTAGCTAGTTTTCCATTAAGTATTATTTTCCACATAAATTAAAGTAAATAACAATAATGCCTAAACATATTAAAGCCCTAAATCCCAGAAACGCTCAACGTGAAAAATCAAGTAATTTCCCTATCATATTAAATGATCCGGTATTCAGCACTCATACGGGATTTAGCGTTACACGACAAAAATCTCACTAGTTACCTGAATTCATGTCGGATGTGGTTCACAGCACTCGTCTACATCTACACTTGCAAATTGTCACATGATCAATGTTAAAAAACAAAAAAAGAAGAAGAAGAGGAGTTTGGCACATATATCAATTCCTCCAAACGTCCCTGTAACTTAAAACAACACTGTTAACAACGGTGATTCAACACCAGTGTTAACCTGATTGGCAGCTAAACAAGGTGCTTCCTCTCGTAGCTTCCGGTAGTGTAATGCGCCTGGCCCGGGACGGAGGCACGTAAGGTGCAGTGCGGTAGTGCAATCACTTGAACACCAGAGGGCGATCTTTGCACACAGCTCAAGGCCTTCCTTCGCTTGTGACCCGGCTCCTTCCACGTTCGGGTACCATTTCACTCCCGCTCGTTAACAACGCCATTTTCTGAGAAGCTGTACATCTGTTTCCTTCGGTGACGTGAGACATTCCCACCGAAACCTCAGAGTGTGGCGAGGATCCTTGAAAAGGAGATGATTAATGTCAATACAGTCTGTCCCACGCCCCACACCAGCGCTTCCAGGGGGGCCATGTTCTTCCCTGCTACTCTGTAGATGCCGGCGACGGCTGCACCTGGACGAGAGAGGGGCAGAGAAACAAGATCACACACGCATTCCGTCCGTGACCCCCTGCTCCGAGGCGACGTCGGTGTTTGCATTTCAGCAATCGATCATTCTCATTTTGTGAACCGTCCGCGGAAGTTTCCCTGGGACTGGCAAAAGTCACGCTTTACCACGTCACGTAACTGGAAGACAGGCCTCTTATTTTCCTATTCAACTGTAAAATACGTATTTATAGTACACGCTGTCACTAGGCACCGAACAGGTTCATAGAAAAGGAATAATTTGCTATTGGAATCTCTCACCTGGGCGTAGAACTGGCCAGACATCACCACTACTTTTATCAACATACAATGCAATGTATTAATAATTATTAGTGAAAAGAGAAAATTACAGAAGTTAATCAAAATTCTGAATTAACTAAGACATTTTTTAAAAAATTAATTCTTCGGTGTCCTATAAGATAATCAGAATAGCAGACTGCTACATTTCAGAATCTACCATATAAAGTAGTTTATTGTAGTTCTTAATAAAGCATACACCTGTAAAGTTATTTAGAAACTAGTATCTTGACATCTAATAAAAATGGAAGATGAACTCAACACCTGTTCTGGGAGAAATGTTCAGATGATGCACACTTCTGAGAATGAGAGAATCCCAGAGATTCTCCAGGAGAATCCCTGAGAGAACTCCCAGGAATCGCAGAGCCCATATGATTGAATACTTCACCTTATTAATATAGTATATATAATGAAACATTTAAGTTACAGTATGCCTTCTTACAGATTGAGATGGCCTTAAAACTTTCCTCTAGAAAAAAACTGTCTCTCTATCCTAGAATGACCAAACAAAAAGCAAGACCAGAAGTAGAGGATTCAGAGACATTGAAATGACCATTATTTGAGATAGAAATCCGTTCATAAAAATTAGCTAAGAATTATCTCTGTACTTCTCTTAAAATCTCCCAAATAAAAGGAACCATATTTCTCTAAAGCGATACACAAGGGAAAAACAAATTATTAATCTAAGCCAAGGACTTTATATGCACATTTTTAAACGTTTGCTTATTTTGAGAGGGAGAGAGAGAGAGAGACTAAGCTGGGGAGGGGCAGAGAGAGAGGGAGAGAGAAATCCCACGCAGGCTCTGCACTGTCAGCATAAAGCCCGACGCGGGGCTGGAACTCACGAACTGTGAGATCATGACCTGAGCCGAAACCAAGAGTCGGATACTTAACTGACTGAGCCACCCAGGTGCCCCTAGACACATTTTTTAAGAAGGAAATTAAAATGTGTATCATATTTCCTACATACTATGTTTCTTGATAGTACCTTTACAAATATTACCTGGTTTAAATATTCACACCACTCCAGGGTATTATTACCTAAAGATAGAAAACAGAGGTTCACAGAGGCTCAATTACTAGCCCGTGGAAATACAGTAAGTACAAGAGCTGGAATTTCAATCTAGGTGAGTCTGGCTGTAAATCCCCAAAGCAGTCTATCATTTCACATTGACACTATTTGAAAGAGAGAACAAGGAATTCAGAAAATCATAAAGTGAATAATTATCATCTCAACATTAAATAAAACTTCTAATGGCACCTGTATTTGCTTAATCAAGTAATAAACTTCACTAGTGTAATTGGTGATATCCTCAAATCTTAGAATTGGATAACAGTCTTTAAAAATTGTAAAGATCTGGGGCACCTGGGTGGCTCAGTCGGTGAAGCGTCCGACTTCGGCTCAGGTCATGATCTCACGGTTCGTGCGTTCAAGCCCCGCGTGGGGCTCTGTGCTGCCAGCTCAGAGCCTGGGGCCTGCTTTGGATTCCGTGTCTCCCTCTCTCTCGGCCCCTCCCCCGCTCATGCTCTGCATCTCAATAATAAACAAACATTAAAAAATTGTCAAGATCTTATGCTTTCTCTGTTATCAGAAATTACATTAAACCTGAGAAATACTCTGCTTTTATGAGGATTTACCCCAGATTTCCAAGACTATCGTCAATTTTAAAAACACCATTTGGCCTCCGTCCTTCCAGCATGAAGTTTTCAAAAATGATCCAAAGGAGAAGAAGCACTGAGCACTCAACTAGCTCCAGCGGCCTAGGGAATGGGAAGCAAATCTGTCAAGTCAAACTTCTTCACACGTTTACATGACGCGAAGAGCGTGGGTTCTGGAGCCAGACCTGTGGATTAAAGTCTGCGATCCACCACCTTCCAAATGGGCTACCCACGGCAATCACTTCCCCTCTTGTGTGCCCTGTTTCCTCAGCTGTAAAATGGGCACGGGTGAAGACGAACAGGTGATGCTTGGTAAGTCTTGGGAGAGTGACTGGTCCTAGGATGCGCTCTCAACTTTGGCTGGTAGTTGCCACAGTAGTGGATGAGACAGGTGTTTCCCATGGGTCATTCGGCATTCGGCAAATGGTGCCGGAACACGTGGCTGCCACTGGACGCCATAAATCTAGGTCCCTACTTCAAACCGCTCCCCAGAATAAATTTCAGATGGGTTAAATAACAAAATGTTAAAAACGAAACTACGAATGTAAATTTTAAAGTATAAGAGAATATGGGGCGCCTGGGTGGCTAGGTCGGTTGGGCATCCGACTTCGGCTCAGGTCATGATCTCACGGTTTGTGAGTTAGAGCCCCATGTCGGGCTCTGTGCTGACCGTGCAGACCCTGGAGCTGCTTTGGATTATGTGTCTCCCTCTCTCTCCCCCTTCCCCGCTCATGTTCTCCCTCTCTCTCTTTCTCTCTCTCTCTCTCTCTCAAAAAATAAATAAAAATGCTAAAAAAATTTAAATATAAGAGAATATATTTATGATCTTAGGAAAAGAGGACTGCTGAAAGACTACACAAAAATAAGCAGAACCCATCAAGGGACAGACTGGAACACTTGATTAATATACTTGATTAATGTCCAGAATACAGACACACATATACACACACAAACACACATAGAATAACCGAGGCAGTACTTTTGGTAAAAGCAAACAGAACAAAACAAAACAAACAAAAAAACAAACAAAAACACAAAAAAGAACCCTAAACTCCACAAAGTCAAAAGCAAGAACCCAAGTCCATCAGCCTGGAGTGGTTAAACTATACCAAGTCCACACCATGAAACCCATACAATTTCAAAGGAAAAATATAAACTTTATGAACCAACTCAGAAAGGACCTAAGACATGTCATTTATGCAACAAAGACAATGGAACACAAGACTATATATTCTCCACTAGTACATACACCCGCAAGTAAGTGCACCTATATGTAAACATGTCTATAGGAAAATACAAACAAATGTGATAAGTAAATAGAAATCTGGGGAGATACATACCAAACTGAAAGTAGGGATTACAACTGAGCAGAGCACTGATTTGGGGGTGTCATCAAAAGAGTGTTATGCAGAGAATAAAACAAATGAGAATATAAATTTTCATTTTCTTTCCTGTTGATAATCAGCTAGGGACCAGTTTGGAAGTTACCACCTCGCTCCAAGAGAAGCAGATGTGCAGAAGTCCTGTATGATTTCACACCCAGAAGCACTGGTCAGAAAAGACTGCGTCAGTGGAATTCTCGATCTAAAAGATCTGCAGGCAAACAATTTCGTGTGCTTCTTAAATGTACTTGGGAACACTGCTATTGAATAGTGAGCAGATAGGAAACAGTATTTATAAAACTACACGTAGGTTGTAAAATAACAAATTCCCAAGTACTGTTATCCAGCTGAAGAAAAGAAAGTCTCTATTTCCTTTGAAGTTCCCGTGGACTCTGCTCAGTCACGTCCCATTCCCTCCCTGTATTTGTTTTGTTTTGTTTTTGTTTTTCTATCATTCCTTTGCTTTTCTTTGGTTTTACCACCTTCCTGTGTCCTAAAAGTACATATTACATAGCTTTCTGAATAAACTAATTTTTTGTAACTGGATACTGTACGTACACCTTACAGGTCTGAAAGGTATCGTGTGTGTGGTGTAGGTATAATTCATGCATTTTCGCTACTGCATAGAATTCTACACATGAATATACCACAATTGATCCATTCCACTGCCAATGACCTTTGTTTCCAATACTGAGCAATGACAAACACTGCTTCTGTGAACATCCTTGCGTGCAACCCTTGGCACACAGAAGCAGTCAAAAATTTCTCTTCATCACATGGGTGAAAGTAGGACGGCTCCGTCTCATGTTATGGGCATTTTCAACTTGGCTAAGGTGATGCTAAACTGTCTCCCAAAGAAGTTGCCCCAATTTATATTCTAGTTACTCCATATCTTCAGAAGCAGTTGGTATCTTTTTTTTTTTTTAATCTCTGTCAGTCTGATGGGTAAAAGGTATCTCTGTGATTAATTTGCATTTCCCTGATAATAATTAATGTGACTGAGCTTTTCTTCACATATCAATGGCCAGTAGGATTTTCTACTTTTACAAAATGTTTGTCACATCTTTTTTTTTTCTAATTTTTTAAATTACGTTTCTTTCTTTTTGAGAGGCAGAGAGAGACAGACAGAGTGTGAGTGGGGGAGGGGTAGAGAGAGAGAGGGAGACAGAGAATCAGAAGCAGGCTCCAGGCTCTGAGCTGTCAGCACAGAGCCTGATGGGGGGGCTCGAACTGATGAACCCTGAAATCATGACCTGAGCCGAAGTCAGACGCTCAACTGACTGAGCCACCTAATCGCCCCATAAAACATTTGTCAAATCTTTTGTCCTTTTTTCTACCAAGTTTTCTTTTCTTATTTGATTCGTAGGGTTTCTAGAATATAGTTTGGATATTAATCTTTCTATATTTATATATGCTAAGAAAGGTCCTCCCCCCAACTTGAGCTTTAGTTTTTACTCTCTTTAAGGTCTATTTGGCTGAACACTAGCCAGTTGAAAGAATACAAATATTATGGTCTTTATTTTCTTGGGGAAATACAAGGCTAAGTTATGCAAGAATGAAGAAGACACAAGCAAAACAGGATGTTTGAAGTCAATGATACATGTTCAGAACTGCCCCTCCCAACAATGGCAGACAGAATCAATTAGAAATAAGGAAAGACCCCATGAGGACCAAGGGACTAGCGAAGGCTGGCAGAGTGAGGATGAAGTGGGGAAAGCAATGCTGCGATGATGTGGAGGCCAGTGAAAGATATGAACCTACAAAGACAGGAGAGACTAGACAAAGAGCCACCAGTGGACAGAAGATGTCAATATCCAACAACACAAAGGGCCCACGGCGCCACACCAGTGAAAGTGATTCGGGTCGCCCTCCATAGTTCCTGAGAGAGAGAGTGGACGTGAAGGCCAAGGCAGATTTGGTTTTAACAGTGTGGGTTCCGTCAGCTTGTGCGGTCGGATGAGGGGCTGGCAAGCGATGGTCCGTAGGTCCAGCCTGCACCCCGCATCACATGGACGCGGCATGGGAGCTAGGAATGGTTTCACATTTTTTAATGGTTTTGAAAAAGTCAAAAGAAGAATATTGCACGATGCATGAAAATTACACAAAATTTAAATTTCAGTTTCCATAAATCGTGTTTTCCTGGCATACAGCCATAGTCATTTGTGATCCCAAATTATCTCTGCATTCCTAGGATAACACTCACGAGGTAAATGAGCCCATACCCTCATATTCTTGTGCACTCTTTATGCTGCTTACCCAGATTACTTTGGCTTCAGCAAATAAGCTGTGCACAGCTTTTTCTCTTTCCGTTTCTGCAATAATTTGGATAAAACAGGAACTAAACCGTTCCTTCAAAATTTGGTAGAACTCCTCTGTGAGCCCCGTTTGAGCCTGGAGTTCCTTTGGGAGGAGAAAGTCTTCAACATGTCAATTGTTTAAATATACTGATTGTTCCATTCATATTTTCTTTTTTCTTATGCCAATTTTGACAGTTTATATTTAGGAATATATCTCTGTTCAAAAAACTTTTATATTTCTTCTACATTATTGAGTATGTAGTTATTTATTCTATTTTGTCTATATTTTACTTTTCTGCCTTCAACTTTTTTAAATTAGTTTGCCAGCAATCTATTCATCTTAGTATCTTTCCAAAGAGCCAGTTTTTTGCTTTGTTAATCTTTCAGTTAATTCAGAAAACTGAACGGTGTTGGAATGCCTGGGTGGCTCAGTCAGTTAAGCGTCTGACTTTGGCTCAAGTCATGATCTCATAGTTTGTGAGTTCGAGCCCGCCGTCAGACTCTGTGCTGACAGCTTAGAGCCTGGAGCCTGCTTCTGATTCTGTGTCTCCCTCTCTCTCTGCCTCTCCATGTTCACGCTCTGTCTCTCTCTCTCTTTCTCTCTAAAGTAAGTGAATATTTTAAAAAATTAAAAAAAAAAAAAAAGAAAATGGAACGGTGTTTCTCTACACCAATAAAACTAAGCAATGTCCTCAAAAGATACCAAGCACAACCACCATAATATAGGAAGAGTCTGAGAATTAAGTTCACCAAAAGTATTCAACCCCCTTGTTGAGAAAAACATTTTTAAACTCTAACAAAAGACTAGAAGATGACCTAAATAAATGGAAATCTATTAGATGTTCTTGGGTGGAACAGTTTAATATGCCAGTTCTTCCCAAAGCAACCTCTCCATTCAATTAAATCCCAATAAAAACCATAATTATACTTTTTGAGCAACTGAGTAGACATATTCTAACATTTATATGAAAGAATAAAAGCCCATAAATAGCTATGCCGACTTTGAGAAGGAAAAGAAATGAGCGGAATCTAGCTTTACCAGATACAAAATACCACAAAACCGTAGCGATAAAGAAAATGTGACCTTGCTGCAAGAACGCATAAAAAAACTAACAAATCAGAACAGGGTTCAGAGACAGACCCTTGTACCTTGAACATAATACGCAAACAAGGTGAATCAGTGTGGAAATGATGCATTTTTTTCCAGTGGGTGGTGTGGTAGAAACTGACTTACTATGTGGGAGGAAATACCTGGAATGCTGTCTAATACCAAACCCAAAATGAGACTCACCAGGACCCAAGTCAGGAATTGATGAAATTATGTCTGAATGCCAGGCACCTGTTTTTGTAAATAAAGTTTTACTGGAAAAAGCCATGCCTATTCATTTACACACGTCTATACTTGCTCTCACACTACAATGGCAGGGCCAAAGACCTGTCACAGAGACCACCTGGCTTGCAAAGTTTAAAATATTTCTTATCCAGGGGCACCTGGGTGGCTCAGTCAGTTAAGCGTCTGACTCTTGATGTCAGCTCAGGTCATGATCTCACAGTTCATGAGTTCAAGCCCCGCATCGGCTGACAGGTGGAGCCTTCTTGGGATTCCCTCTCTCTCTCTCTCTCTCTCTCTCTCTCTCTGCTGCACCCCCCCCCCCACTCGCAGGTGCTCCAAATAAATAAACAAGCAAACATTAAAAAAATATTTCCTATCTAGCCCTTTAAGAAAATGTTTACTGACTCTTGTTTTAGATGAAGTAAAGTTCTTTATATCAGAGGTAAAATTATAAAATTAACGTTAGAAAATATATCAGCATATATTTTGACCTTGGTGTGGGGAAGAACTTCTTAAATTAAATCATAGACCATAAGGCAAAATGCTCTTTGAGCTGATCACATGGAAATTAAGGATTTCTAGAGGAAGGTAACTGATAAAGGACTGAGAAGTTCCTTGTGCAATCCAAAACCAACAAGGGACCCGTATCTCAAATGTGTAAGAAACCCCTGTAGTTTAATGAGAAGAAAAGAAGAACCCCCAAGAAAAGTAAACACATAACTTAAGGAAGCAATCTGCAGGAAAAGAATTCTAAATATATAAGCATGGGAAGAGAAGTTCAAACTCATTAGTGATCAGAACAAAGACATGTCACTTTATACCTTCAGATTTGCTAAAATTAGCTCTACACTGCCAGCTGATGGCATTATATGGAAACCCAGTTTCTCCCAACTCTCATTAATACCAACTAAGATGAGGGGCGCCTGGGTGGCTCAGTCGGTTGAGTGTCCGACTTCGGCTCAGGTCATGATGTCACCATTCGTGCGTTCAAGCCCCACATCAGGCTCTGTGCTGACTCAGAACCTGGAGCCTGTTTCGGATTCTGTGTCTCCCTCTCTCTCTGCCCTTCCCCTGCTCACACTCTGTGTGTGTCTCTCTCTCTCAAAAATAAATAAACATTAAAAAAATACCAACTAAAATGAAAGATCACTGTATTCAGAATAAAATCTAAGAAGTAGCAAAATTTAATAGATGTATCTATATTCAGCCTATTTTCCCATTCAGAATAGATATTAATCAATCGTCTGCAGACCTGAATATACAGCTATGAGTGCACAGACACAAACATTGAGAACATAAATATAGTTAAAATATTCACACTTCGGCTAGTTTTCTTAATTCAAGTATCTCCAGGTCAAGAGATTAGCCAGAAGAAATTTAAATGTTTTATTGCTAACCTGGAATCTTTACTTGAAATTATGCCAGACTATTTGTGTTTTTAAGGGCGTAAAATATAAGACTGCCGTCTCTAAAATCATTGGCTTATTTTATTCTTGGATGAACTGCAAGTAGGTAATACATACACAGATGCATCATTAGAGATAAATGGAAATAGAAGGACATTTCTCCTGCTCTCTAACCTTTTACAATAATTTGTGCCAGTAAACTCACGTATATCCACACACTACTTACAACCTCTGAACAAGCTATCCCTTCTTCCCTCCTCTGGTGGTGGGTCCACGATTATAACAGTGGTGCACATCAAAAACACTGGCAGTCCCTTTCAAGCCTCTCTGTATGACACCACAGTGAATAAAACCAACTCGGATTTTTTCCCTTTGCCGTTGTCCATAGGTCATCTCCAACCACAGCTAGTTTAGATCCCAGGCTCAAGTTCAGATCGCAGTTAATGCCTCTCAATCCCTCTTCCTTCCCCTTGTTTCTCCCTTCTTCTCTCCCCCGTTTCTTCCTCTCTTCCCTTTGCACTTCCTCCCCTACTCGATCTATCCCCCCAACCAGTATTTTCTGAGTATCTATTATGATCCGGGTACCCTTTCATTGTTGTTGGGAACCCAGTAGGGACGAAGGCACTTTCAGAGTGCTCTCTCGGTCTTTTACACATATCATCTATTAAAACAATTTTTTCCACTGGACTGCTTTGTTCCTTGCCAACCCCATTCAAGACTCTCGTTTTCCATGCCCTGCAGGAAAAAAGGCCCAAATTTTCTGGCTCACCTTCCAAGATCTTCTAGGATTTGGCTCTACTGGGTCTTTCCAGCTGAATCTCTACTCCTTTACTATGCATATCCTGTGCTTCAGCTAAACTGGAGTACTTGTTTTAAAGCCTCTTTGCGGCAGGGGTGCCCGAGTGGCTCAGTTGGTTAAGTGTCCAACTCTTGATTTCAGCTCAGGTCATGATCTCACAGTTTGTGGGTTCGAGCCCCACATCAGGCTCTGTGCTCACGGTGCAGAGCCTGCTTCGGATCCTCTGTCTCCTTCTTTCTGGCCCTCTCCCGCACCTGCTCTCCCTCTCTCTCAAAAATAAATAAGCATTAAAAAATGTTTTAATAATCATAAGGCCTCTCTGTGGCAAAATGGACGACATGCCATATGATAAAGTTATAGGCTGCGGGCAGCAACGACGAAAACCTAATACCGAATAACACAGAAAAACCAGACAGTAAATGAAGGATGAAAAAACAACTATTTCGTGACTGTCATATCAGTGCCACGGGACAGAGGCAGAGACATGGAAACAGGGCTCTCCTCCCAGGGTGCGAGGTATGCCGGTCACTCTGGGAAAAGGTGACGGTGGGATACAAAAGGAGGCCTTCGAACTACAGAAGGAAAGGACTCACTCTTCTCTCCAGGGCTAAGAACCAACCAGAGAGTTCGACATCCTTCTTGTGGCAGCAGTGAGCCGTCCCAGAGGGACGGATGGAGGCCGGAAACTAAGGGCAACGGGAGCCCCCACTATTCACTGGTTGTGACAGAAACCAACGGCAGCAGAGCCCAGCAGCCACTGTCTGCAGGGCCCTGTCCTGGCAGCGGCTGCAGTGTCCTCCGGTCCCAACAGGATGCAGCTGAGTCCTGGCTCGACCGGTGCAGGAGCTAGAACTCGCTGAACCAAAGGCAGAGGCTGGGGCCTCCATCCAGTGTTAAGAAACGGCCGGAGGGGAGGCACCTGAGGGCTTGTAGGAAACGCACACGGGGCGGTGCACTAGCAAAGTTGTACGTGGCCAGGGGACCTTCTCAAGGGGCCAATTTCTACTAGGTCAAGGGACATTCGTGTCATAATAACTTGTGCTTCAGAAGAAAGTGCGGTTTTATTTTGTAGTCACAGGCAGAAAACGTGAAGGACCTACGGGCTATATTTTCACTTTTTTTTTTTTTTATGACAATTACCAAAGTCAAATTTGTGTGCCTACCTCTCTCCCTTACTAGACAGGGAGCTCCTTTAAAGCAAAAACTACATCCACTAGACGAGAAATTTTCCCGTGAATTTCTTCGCCCCTTGCCAACGTTTACAAGTTTTTCTATTTCCCACCAAACCTTGCGTAACGAGTCTTCACCCAGAAGCACAAAAACTATCTGTTCGATGAATAAATGAACTGATCTTTCCTTCCAAAAGTGTGATCAGGGCTGAAAATATTCCACACGGAAGATTACACTACTGTCACATGCATCATAAGAACAGAGTTACTAGAACCGTTAGGTGCACATACAATTAGGTCCTTGAACAAAACAAAATCAACTTACTAGTGATCATCGCTCCAGTTACAGAAGCCAGAAATCCGATGCTGACTGCAATGACAGAGATTACTCTCCCCTGCCTATGTCTCTGCAGCATTACAAACATCAACACTCCTGCAGCACCGTGGACAAACAGAGAGGAGAAGAGAGCCCAGAGAAAGATCCAGTACCACATCTCTGAAAGGAAAAGCAGAGTGTTAATAATTCAGTTGAAAACACCCGGGAAAATTCGGTTTAACAAACGGTGAGCCCCCACGGTCTGGAGGAGGGTTAAGTGAGGTAACAGGTATAAAAGCGCCCAGTACAGTACCTCATACATAGTATTACTAAATACTAACACTAACCACTGCTTGGCAGTTATCATCGTCACTAATGCTTGCTGGGGAAATAGTTCCAGGACTTCAGAAGGTTAAGGCTACATTCTAATTTCCTCTAAATGTCTCCATCATTGAGCTATAATCCATCAATGTGTCTGACGAACCCCTGATATATTTGCAGAGCTCTTGGAACAAAGTTAACGAATTGCTGTTTGACATGTCATTTTCTATGTTCTACACTAAATAACAGTGTTAAGACATTTCTGAAATCTACTCCTTAATTCAAATCGTTCCGGAAATCAGTCAGTGATTCTCTTTTATGATTTTAAGAATTTCAGGCAATTCCCCTCTTGGCTTTCAACTTTATATACTAAAGCATCACTCGGAATTTTTTTTTTTTTAATTCTTTGCCTCAGATCATTTTAACGGTCCTTACCCAGACCTTTCCAAGCACCACTGTCCTTTCTTCAATGTGGCCTCGGTTGCTGTCCATTTTAGGTTACAGTTGATAAGCACACCTTTCATTCTGTCTCTCTGCTCACTCCCTTTCTTTCTGGCTACCTACTGCCTCCCAGTCAATCCACACATCTCCTGATGGCTTTGCCAGGTCCTTGCATTGACTCCATCTCCCTAACCAAGTCTGTCATGAGGTACATCATGGCAGGCAACTGGTCCCAGCTGAGCCAATCATTCCCTTCCCCCAGGAATTCTGGATTGGGACCACGAGAGCATCTCAGTCATTGGGTGGCCGAAGGTTTTGTGAACAGCCATTTCATCAGCACATGAGGAAAGCCGCGATACAGGATGAAAGGAAAATGGATCCCTCAATGAGACAGCCAGTCCCTTACTCCCGTGATTTCTAAGGCCTGCCACATCACTACCCTTAGATTCAATGTAGCACCTCCGTTTCTTATAATCAAATTCCCTTTTTACTTAAACTGGTTCAGGCAAGGTTTCTGTTACTCATACCAGAAAGAGCGGACATCAAAATGCTTGGATGACACCTTGAGAATCATCCTTGGTGCGCAAACATTCTATAATGCAAAATATCTGCTATTTGTGCTAGCATTCACTAGCAAATGTGAAGGAAAGGCCAACAAAACAGTCATGAAATAAAGAACAGAAATGGAAGAATTAAAACTTGTTCATCCCAACATCATTCAAGTACAGGTATACAGTGCTGATGGGAAAGGAAAATGGTGCAGCTGCTATGGAAAAAGGACGGTGGTTCCTCAAAAATTTTAAAAAAGGACTACCATATGATCCAGTAATTCCACTTCTGGGTATGTATCCAAAAGAATCCAAAGCAGGATGACACCCGTGTTCATACCAGTGTTATTCACAACAGCCAGGAAGTGGAAGCAGCTCGAAGGTCCACCAGTGAACGAATGAATGAACGAACAGTGGGCTGCACGTGCACACGGAATATCATTCAGCCTTAAAAAAGGAAAGTACTCCTTTCCTGGGGAGTTGCTGTTTAATGGGTACAGAGTTGCAGTTTTATGAGATGAAAAAGATATGAAGATCTGTTATACGTTGATGTGAATGTACGTAACACTACTCAGGGGTACACTTAAAATAGCTAAGATGACCGGGGTGCCTGGGTGGCTCAGTGGGTTGAGCGTCTGGATTTGGCTCAGGTCATGATCTCGTGGTGCGCGAGTTCAAGCCCCAAGACAGGCTCTGTGCTGACAGCTCAGAGCCTGGAGCCTGCTTTGGATTCTGTGTCCCCTCCTCTCTCTCTGCCCCTCTCCTGCCCATGCTCTGTCTCTCTCCCAAGAATAAATTAAAAAAAATGTTTTTTAAAAATAGCTAAGATGATTAAATTTTATGTGTTTTCACCACACTAAAAAATTAAATAAATTTTTTTAAGTGTGGCTATAAATTTAAAAGATGATTCTTTTAAGTCATGCCCACAAATGACTAGAAACAAGCAAAAAGCTCGTTAAGGAAGGAAGGTGTGGATGTAAGAAACTAATACTAGGGACCTTTGTGGCAATGGAACTATTCTGAATTTTGACTGCAGTGGTGGATACATACACAAGGGATAAAGCTGTACAAAAATATGTAATACACACACATAAGTAAGTACACATATACACGTAATCCTGGTGAAATGTGACTGAGGTTCATGGATCAATGTCAGTATCATGGTTTTGAAATTACACCGTGGTTTGCCAAGATGTTCCCATTGTGTAAACTGGATAAAAGGTACACGTGTTTTCTACGTATTATTTTTTACAAATGCATGTGAATCTATAATTTTCTCAAAGTAAAAAGTTTAATTTTTTTTAAAAAAGGATACACAAAAAACAGATTTTAAAAACAAAATCATTTCCACCCTGCCAAATTCTTAAGAATCAACACTCAGAATGGACTCAGATAATGTGAAATCATTTGGAGAAAAAGACAGCAGGTGTATTTTCCAGTGTGTGGTGAACTGCCGGGCCTGCTTCTCAACGGCATAAGAGACAGATGCTGGTCATTAAAGGAAAAGTGGACAAAGCCTGCCTTTTAAGGTTTTTCTCTGCCAGCTTTCAGGGAAAGCGTGCTTCCGGACTGTCACTCCCAAACAAACGGCTTCAGCTGATAATAAATGCTTTAAGGACACAAAGGCTTCACCTGCTCAGAAGCATTTCTATTTTAAAATATATAATTTTCCGAAGCGAACCTAATAAAGCGGGAAGAGAAAGGAATAATAATATGGAGCAGGGCATTTTCATCAAGGGAGCTCAGAGATAAGGAAAGGTTCTACAGCAGCAGGCACATACTCTTAAACAGAAGTCAATAATCAGCCTCAGATCCCAACCCCCGTTCGGACAGCTTACCAGATCTATGTTGTTCTTGAAATACAAACAGAACGAAAAATTTCTTGACTATATTTAACAGTATGAGTGAGGGATTATTTGACATTACAAGTAATGGTGTCTGCCTAGTGACTATACAGTTCTCGGCCTCAACCATAAATTGACCTAATCATTGGGGAATGTAAATTTAATGTTCTATAAAGCCCCAAGATATCAAAGACATTATACAGCTAAAATAGAACCTCAAATGGTCCTCTCATGACCAGTCTAGGGTTATCGCTTAGGCAGACTGAGCACAAACTATATAAACTCAAACTTATTTTCACATTTCTCACTCTTTTTTAAAAACCTTATTATTCATCGTGGAAAACACTGAACTCCGCTGAGAATATCTACAACTAACCTAGGTTTCAGGTTACTACTATTCTTGTCAGTTCCCCGCTAGATGCACACAACCCGGTCAGCGGACAGGACCTAAGACCTTGATCTACTCTGCATAAGGCAAGTCTGTCTAAGGCCCCTGCTCACTATTGGCAAACTCAGGAAACCTACTGGGCTAGTTCAGGCAAAGAGAACTGCAGTATCCTAAGAGCAGAGCAAGAACATACATCCGTGAGGCCTAGAGGAAGGACAGGTACTAAGAGGACAGGTGTGGAATATCGCCACCTTTTCTTAAACTGCCCGGGTCACACAGCTAACGTAGACACCCACGGGCCCACTGGTCCATCTGCCGCATCCAACCTTCTAGAAAGTGAGCAACAGTGGAAAGAGGATGCCAGAGGGAGCCTTGGCTGGTGCTAAGCAAGATGCACAACAAAATTTTAAAAATACAATGCACAAAACAGAAAACTCTGAAGCATGCCATTGTACAAATCACCTTAATTCACTGGAAGGAAATATTCCTTCTTCCTGGGCACACCTCCTGAAGTCCTCTCGTTATTTTTTCCCAGTCAAGGCTACCATAAGCTTCAGCCTAGATGAATTTTGCCTGGATTGTTGCACTGTGTTTGTTGCCGGAGAACTGTGATGTGTCCCGGCCTCCAAACGAGACTAGAAATAGCCCTGCTCCCAGTCTCTGTCTCTCATCAGCCCCCGTTGCCAAGTTGCTCAAAATTATCTTCTGTGCTTTTGTTTTGAATCCTTGGACAAAATTATTTATGAGAAATGGTTTTCTCTAGATGTTTAAAATATACTAGCTGAGTAAAAACAAGTCAAAGAATGGTACCTACTGTATGATCTTATTTGCTGAAGAATGTTTGTACATGCACAGAAAAATACACAAACAGAAAACAGTGGCTATCTTTTAGAGATAAGAGATGGGTTATATTATTGTATACATTATTTTTAGCACCTGCCTGAATATATATATATGTATGTATATATATGTGTATATATATATATATATACATACATATATATATATATAAATTTTGCTGCAAACATACTGTCTTTAAAAAAATAGTTTTGATTCTAAAATTCATCAACGAAGATGCCCCACTAGGCCAAAGGTTCTCAAACCAGGCTGCTCGCAAAACTTAACCTATAGGAAAGGAAAGCAGCCTCTGGAGGTAGGACATAAACAGCAACACTGCCGTCAGCTCTATCAATCACAACACGAGACAGAGATAGAAATCACTACTCTAGGCTAAAGTTGCTTAAGAGATATTTATTAAAACATCCAAAAGTCCTAGAAACAACAAAACCATCTCATTAGACAAATACTAAACACATTTTTTAATCCTCTAGAGGATATATGACCGTTCTAATAAAATCATTAACCAACAGATACTGAGCCCTAACTGTGTACTCAACATAGTCTATGCCCCAAGCTGAAAATATCATACCAGTAAGCCCATAGTTTGAAACTGTTCATGGTTTCTACCTTCTTTATAGAAATGGTGCACATTACTGGGCGCCTGGGTGGCTTGGTCAGTTAAGCGTCCGACTTCATCTCAGGTCATGATCTCACGGCCCATGAGTTCGAGCCCCGCGTCGGGCTCTGTGCTGACCGCTCAGAGCCTGCAGCCTGTTTCAGATTCTGTGTCTCCCTCTCTCTCTGCCCCTCCCCTGTTCATGCTCTGTCTCTCTCTGTCTCAAAAATAAACAAACGTTGAAAAAAAAATTAAAAAAAAAAAAAGAAATGGTGCACATTATATGTTTAAACAGTCTGTGTTCACATTAGGTTATCTCAAGCTTTGTTCTCATTCCAGCAAACCTAAGGTGTGGAATCCACAGCCTTTAATTTCTAACATCAGTGACTTCTCAGTTTGGGGATATGTCCCATATAGGTGGCTTATTAGACTCTCTGGGGGATGATGCATTTAAAAGTTGAAAAAGTCCCCTCAATCAGACGTCAGCAAAGTATGGTCCATGAGCCATAGTTGGCCCACCACCTGTTTCTGTATAGCCTGTGCGCTAAGAATAGTTTTTACATTTCGAAGTGGTTGAAAAAAAATCAAAAGAACAGTATATCACAACACATCAAAATTAATCCGAATTTGAATTTCAGCGTCCATAAAGTTTTACCGAAACACAGTCATACTCATCCATACTGTCTATGGATACTTTCATGCTATAAAAGCAAGCTGAGTAGCTATGGCAGAGATAATATGGTCTGCAAAGCTGCAAATATTTATTGCAGTACTTTAATTTTGTACAGTACTTCCATATATTAGCAAGAGCTGACACTTTGAATCTTTAGTTAATGGTACTTCAATGGGATATATTCTAATACCTCGGGCTCTTCAGAGCACAATAGGTAGTCGATCTTACGGGAAACAGAGGCCTGAACAAGAAGAACAATGGCAAGAAAGGCCCCAGGAGAATTCACTGCAATGTCTGAATTAAAAAAAATAAATTTAATTTAACCAAATGATAAACATACTGGAGATAGAATGAGGGTAAAGAAAATAAGAAAAACAATCTACTGTCAAGAAATAAAGCAATCAATAGAACCAGACTCAGCAATGATCCAGATTTTACAACAATCAGACAGGGATGTTGAAATGACTGTAATTTACACGTTAAAGGCTCTCATGGAAAAGGTTGCAAACTCATATAAATACATGGGGAATTTTAGCAGAAAAATGGAAATTCCAAGAAAAAGGCAAATGGAAATGCTGGAAATTAAAAAAAAAAATCATCATCAACAACAACAACAAAAACCACGATATCTGAGATGAAAAATTCCTTCACTGGTCTCATCAACAGACTTGACACAGTTAAGCAAAGAATCGGTGAACTTAACAATGGAATTATTCAAATTATGATAAGAGAGAGAAAAGAATAGGACCAGAGGAGGAGGAGGAGGGAAAAGAGGAACCATCCATCTAAGAGCTATGGAATGATTTCAAATGGTTTAACATAATGTGTAATTGGAGTCCCAGAAGGAGAAGAAAAAGAGAATGGAGAAGAAAAATATTTGAAGGGATAGTGGCTGAAAATTTTCTAAAAATAATGAAAGATACCAAACTGCAAATCTAAGACTCTCAGAGAATCTCAAGCAAAGATAAAGACTTCCCAAAATAACCAAAACAAAATAAAATAAAAATAAGCGCCCCCCACACCTAGATACATCACAGTGAAATGAATAAAAACCAAAGATAAAGGGAAAATATTGAACATAGTGAGAGGGAAAAAACACATGACATACAGAGGAAAATAGATAAAAAGTACAGCAAACGTCCCGTCAGAAACTATCAAACAAAAACAATAAAGCGACATTTTTTAAAGACCGAAAGAGGAAAAAATATAAACCTGTAAAGCCAGATATCTATATTCAGGAGAAACAGCTTTCAGAAATGAAGACTTTTTCTCAGAAAGAAAAAAAGCTGGGAGAATGAACCACCTGAGCACCTCCATGACTATTAGAGGAAGCTCTTCAGACAGAAGGAATATGATACTAGATGGAAGCTTAACTCTACACAAAGAAATGAATAAAAAAGGTTAAAATGAATATAAACATAGAATATATTTGTCTTATTTGTAATCATTCTCTTTTTTTAATTTGGCAGTGATGTTTTTATTTTACTATTTTTTTCAAATAGAATTTATTGTCAAGTTAGCTAAACATACAGTATATACAGTGTACTCTTGGCTTCAGGAGTAGATTCCCGGGATTCACTGCTGACATACAACACCCAGTACTCATCCCAACAAGTGCCCTCCTCAATGCCCATCACCCCCACCCCATCTCCCCCACCTCCCCCATCAACCCTCCCTTTGTTCTCTGTATTTAAGAGTCTCTTATGGTTTGCCTACCTCTCTGTTTTAAACTATTTTTCCCCTTCCCTTCCCCATGGTCTAAAGTTTCTCAAATTTCACATATGAGTGAAAACACACATCTGTTTCTCTGACTTATTTCACTTTGCATTAATACCCTCCAGTTCCATCCATGTTGTTGCAAATGGCAACTGCATTTCATTCTTTCTCATTGCCAAGTAGTATTCCATTTTGTATAAACCACATCTTCTTTATCCATTCATCAGTTGATGGTCATTTGGGCTCTTTCCGTAACTTGGCTATTATTGATAGTGCTGCTATAAACATTGGGGTACATGTGCCCCTTTGAAATAGCACACCTGTATCCTTTGGATAAATTCCTAGTAGTGCTATTGTTGGGTCTTTGGGTAATTCTATTTTTAATTTTTGAGGAACCTCCACACTGTTTTCCAGAGCAGCCACACCAGTTTGCATTCCCACCAACAGTGCAAGAGGTTCCTGTTTCTCCACACCCTCGCCAACATCTGTTGTTTCCCGAGTTGTTGATTTTAGCCACTCTGACCTGGATAACGTGGTATCTCAATGAGGTTTTGATTTGTGTTTCCCTGATGATGAGCAATGCTGAGTATCTTTTCATGTGTCTGGTTGGCCATCTATTTTTAATCACTCTTAACATATTAACCAGACTTAAAAATAAGCTGCTGCATTTGTCCACTCGAAACCTCATTTAACACAGAAGTTACATCTACTGTAAATATTTAATAGCTGTCTGCTTCTGCTTCTTAAAGAAAGCAAAACACTAGTTTTTAAATTTAATTGTGACATCTTCAAGAGCTGCTTTAATATATCGCCCTTCTCAAAGCTTATAGCAACACTTGTGTTATTACCCACTTCTACGAAATTACCCTTTTTCCAGCTAATTATATAATTTCAAACTGTAAATTATAGTACTTATCATTGAATACTAAAGAAATTTCTTAGAAAAGCAACTTCTTAATTTAAAACAATCAGAGTATCATTGCTTTAAAGAAATCAGGTTAAGGCTATTTAAAATAGTTAAAAAACTGCTCTATATTCAAGTCATAGCACTGTCTTCCTAAAAGATGTCATTAAATTTGTTCTTCCTCATAATTGATTAGCTACTCAGTTACAAAAGTGTAAGAATTAAGTGTCAAAATCTGAATCTGTTATGAAATTATAACACAGCATTTTACAATGGTTTTAATTGTCATCACTTGTGGGTCCTCAAGTATCTTAAATTATACATGCCACACCAAAAAAGAAAAAAAGTCAGTAACAACATGTTTGTTTGAATCAGTTACTAATCTAAAACATCTTCTCAGCAATTGCCAAAATGTTTTACAATCTCATGATACAGTATTTCCAAGGGATTTTGACACTGAACACTGAAAAATGAACTTTTTACATCAACGAGCGTATAATGAAATTCTCAATATAAACAAATTCCTAAAGTTAAATCTAAATAAAGGACCAAATGAGTGACAGCTCAGAAATAAAAGCACAACCAGGAAAATTCAGCAAGTAAGTAATGGACGTGCATGGTCAGGACTGTCACACTGTGGCTACATCACTGACAGTGATCCTGAGGAAGCAGTCATACTGCACAAGGATAAACAAAACAAAATAAAACAAAGACATAATTTCAGAACTAGAAGGGATCTTCCAATACTGAATCCAGAGTTTCCTAAACCAAGTTTTAAGAAGGCCTAATTTGGGGTGCCTGGGTGGCTCAGTCGGTGAAGCATCCAACTTCGGCTCAGGTCACAATCTTGCAGTTTGTGGGTTTGAGCCCTGCGTCGGGCTCTGTGCTGACAGCTCAGAGCCTGGAGCCCTGCTTCGGATTCTGTGTCTCCCTCTCTCTCTGCCCCTCCCCTGTTCACACTTGGGGCCTGTCTTTCTCTCTCTCAAAAATAAACATTAAAAAAAATTTTTTTTAAATGGCCTAATTCTATCACTTACGTAAAACACCCAGTGCTCATCCCAACAAGTGCCCTCCGTAAATTCTACTCCTGAAACCATTAGTACATAATATGTAACTAGTGTGAATTTCAATAAAATTTAAATTAGTTAGGTAATTAATTAAATAAAATACTCCAGACTCTCCCCTCCCCTATGAAAAAGAAAAAGTGAATCAAGATTAGCCACATTTTAATAACTGCTGAAAGGGGATGATGAGTATGTAGGTCTTAGGATTCCCATAATAAAAAATTATAAAGTAGTTGGAAAAAAAGATAAAATTATCACTAAAATGAGACAGTAAATGTCTAAGAATGAACCTAAAAACAAAAAAAAAAGGCCTAATTCTAAGAGTTCTTAAATGATGTTCCAAGAACAAAGAATTTCTAGGTCCTAAACCTCACCCTATTAAAGGCCTGAAGAAGCTCTGAAGAAATTTAAAAATCTTTTAATTTTAAAGATTAAAGAAACAAGTTTATATGCAAATGGTAAGAGTTTCTCTTAACTCATAGTTACTAAACTTTTCTCTCATAACTTTCTAATTTTTAAATCAGCCTTCCCTTAACATCAACATGAAAACTGCCAACATCAGACTGTATTACCAATGAAGAAACCAAGGCCTGGGAAATAATGTGGCTTGTCTAAAGTACAAAAACCAATCTGTAGCATTTAAGGATAAAACCAAGTTTCTTGACCCATAAATTTCGAGATTCTATTGCTTCTTTAGACTCTATTTGCATACAAAAATCTAACAGAACCCCACTTATTCTGTAGGGGAAATTCCAATAACATTATCTAAGTGTTTACATAATTATTGTTAATGTTTAATTCTCTCATGTACTTCAGATGTAACATACATAAACCACCTCGAATTTTCAAAATCCTATCATTTAATAGGAATCATTCTCTATTGCTAGTAGTACATATAAAGAAAACATCACTAAAACAGTAAAATATTAATAATATTAATAATTAATAATATTAAAAGATAGTCACTTTTTAAAAATTGGGTTTGAGCAACCTCTTGGAAATAAATGAGTCATTTATATTGAAAATTTAATAAGTCTTTAGTTATACTAAATACTCCATATTAATTTGCTTTATATATCACAACACAGCTACAAACTGATCACAACGAAACTTAATTTTTAAAAATCGGATGTCCCCAATCCTTGAGCTCTCAATAACAAAATCACCAGAAGGGCTAGCTATAAATGTAGTTTCAGATTTAAAAATATAGGCTTGCTCCCCAAATCCCAATTCCATAAATATGGACCGGGACCCTGGATCTATACCTTTAACCAGACCCAGGTGATTGTGATAGGCAGCAAGGTTCAGAGCTATGTTGTATCAAAGTAATCGACCGTAGGAAATGGGAGAAGGGAGGAATTTTATCATGAAAATCCAGTGTCACAACCCTGACAAAAACATCTTAGCTAGACACTTTTATGCAAGAGTAGTTAGCATACAGGTATCCCCTGCTTTTCAAAAGCTTCCATTATACCACTTTACTTTTACAAAAGACCTCCTAGATCATATCCCAAGATTTGTAAGAACGCATTCAACAGGACCCACGTAAAAGTTTGGTTCTTCCTACTTGTACCAAGTTTGGTGAAAAATCTCCTTTTCAAGTTTAATCTATTTAGCTAAGGTTACTGGAATTTGAGAGTCTAATGAGATCTTTTTCAAATGGTTCCACTGCCACTGTTTATTCTATGACCAACTTTTATTGCTGGAATACTTAGTCACTAAAAACACAACCAGCCTATGGTACCTGATCTAATCGTATACATTTAATAAAGCAGTAAGTTACAAGGCCACTTCAATTATAAGAAAAGAGATGCATGCAAAATGCTTTGCACAGTATCGGGCCTGCAGTGAATATTCAATGAACACAATTATTTAAGACTTCTGGAATTTATTAGAATTTTTCATCTGATACTATGGTAAATTCAACACGCTGTATTGGGGTGGGGGGGGTTCTCTTCGTACATCTGACTTTTAACTGAAGTGTTGTTGACACACAATGTTACATTAATTTCAGGTGCACAACACAGTGACTGGACAAGTCTATACGTTATGCTGTGCTCCCCCCAACTGTAGCCACCATCTGTCCCCATACGATGCTACTAGAATACCATTGGCTATACTCCCTCTTCTATACCTTTTGGCTGGTGACTTACTCATGCCACAACCCGAGGCCTGTATTTCTCGCTCCCCTTTACCCATTTGTCCATCCCTCCCTCCTCTTCCCCTCTGGCAACCATCAGATTGTTCTCTACATTTACGGGCCTGTTTCTTTTTGTTCATTTATTGGTTTGTTTTGGTTTTAGATTCCACATGTAAGTGAAATCATATGGCACTTGTCTTTCTCAGTCTGACTTATTTCACTCAGCGTAATACCCTCGAGGTCCATCCATGTTACCACAAATGACAAGATCTCACCCTATTTTTATGGCTAAGGAATATTCCACTGTATACATACACACCTTCTACATCCATTCATCAGTCAGTCCATCAGTCGGCCAATGGACACATGGGTTGCTTCCACATCTTGCCTATTGTAAATAAATGTTGTAAATGATGCTACAGTAACAATAGGGGTGCGTGTATCTTTTTGAATTAGCATTTTCATTTTCTTCAGATAAATACCCAGTAGTAGAATTACTAGATCATCCAGCATTTCTGTTCTTAATTTTTTGAGGAAACTCCACAGTTTCCCGCAGTGGTTGTACTCATTTACTTCCTACCAACAATGCATGAAGGTTCCTTTTTATTCACGTCCTCACCAACACTTGTTATTTCTTGTCTTTTTGATTCTACCATTCTGACAGATGTAAGGTGATGTCATTGTAGTTCTGATTTGCATTTCTCTGATGATGAGTGATGTTGAGCATCTTTCCATGAGTCTGTTGGCCATCTGGATGTCTTCCTTGGAAAAAATGTCTATTTAGGCCTTCTGCCCATTTTTTAATTGGATTATTCATTCTTATTTATTATGTTCTTTATATATTTTGGGTATGAATCCTTTAACAGGTAGATCGTATGCAAATGTCTTCTTCCATTCAATAGGTTGCTGTTTCGTTTTGTCAATGGTTTCATTTGCTGTACAGATGCTTTTTATTTTGGTGTAGTCCCAACAGCTTGATTTTGCTTTTGTTTCCCTTGCCCAAGGAGACATAGTTAACATGTTGCTACAGCCCATGTTAAAAAGATTACTGCCTCTGTTTTATAGTTTACATCTAACTATTCTTAATCCCAATTTCCTTTCCTGGCTCCAGTGACTCCTCCCCATCCCCGACCCATCCTTCCTCCTCTGTTTAGGCTTCCTTTCTACAAGAAAAAATAGCTCTAGTCATTTTGACTCCTCCTTGTGAATTATCTTACTTTTCCAGTCCTTCCTTTCAATTACTAAACAAAGCACAGATAAGTTTATATTCTGGTAGTTAGCTACGAAAGAGTCACAATTACAGCTTACCCAGTCCTAAGGCTTGTCCTGAAATTGCTTTAGGTTTAAGAAATGTCACCTGGATGTCAGACTTGGTATTGCCAGAGGATACGGATGCATGAGTCAAAGATAATGAGATGGAAATTAAGAAAGAACCTGAAGATGACAATTCCGGTTTTTGAAAAATTACAGTAGCTTCTTTCTCAATAAGATACACAGGTAAAATTTCCAAAGAGCAAAATCCTATAAAGTACGAATCATACCACCACTAATTTACTGGCTCTGTACCACAAAAGAGTAAGGAATTTTTCACCTATATTTCAGGAAAAACCTCCTGTAGTAGAGCATTTAGGAAGAACTTAACCCAATGAGAAGCTGGGGCACAGGGCACCCCGGAAGATGCATACCTACTTGGGAACATACTGAGGGTGCTGGCTATACATGTGAGTGTGAACCATTCCAACTACGTACAGTAGATACAAACTACCCCCCCTTTATTTTTTTGCTGACAGTCAGTATTAACACTACAGTAGCTTAGCAACTATAAAATCTAAAAGGGAACTTACTGTAAGTGTATGTTTAACAGAAAAATGAGCACATATATATTTTATACACAAAGACATCTGACCTTCTTTCCAGTTTGAATCCCCAGCTTCTCAATGTTTGCACCAACAGAAAGAGAGGAGCACCCGCCCTACATCTGCAGCTGGCAGTGAGAAAGGAGATGAGCCTGAGGCGAGCCTGTGCCTTTTTTCTCAGGGACCAGTTATCCCTCTCCCAATACCAGCCTGGCTCTGTGTTTACCCACGGGCTTAGGGATCCTGCCTTGTGGTAAGCAAAAAATTCTCCTCTAAACTCTTAGCAACCAAATTTGGGTCAGAACACAAAGTTGGAAGCCAAAGTAGATGAAGAAAATAAAAGTAAAGCAAAGGAATGCATGTCATTGTAGATTATTTTTTTAAGTCAAATTACCCATAAAACGGAAAGAGTACATTCATAGACTATAATTTTAGATCGGGGGTAGGGGGGTTAGAACATATGGAGAGAATGAAAAACTATTTCATAGGGGAAGGCATTTATCTCTACTTTGGTAAGCTGAAGAAGCATCTAACCTACACACAGTTAACAATTTTGGAATCTTGTGAATTACACGGTTTGGGAAGTGGCGAATACAGAAGAGAACTTTAGCAATGGCGATTTACTGAAGGGATGGGGTCTCCAGATACGAATCTGTTCTACAGGCAATCCCTATACTAGGTCTTCAGGAAGGAGAAAAAACAAATAGACCAAATTTGGTAGGATTTCTAAAACCGGATATATAATAAATATGGATCACTAACTTTTACACCAGCAATCGTAACTTCAAGTTTGGGGAAAGCATTATTACTCAATCATATCTTCCATATTCCAGTATCTTTTATTTGCTGGCCAAAACTTAGTTGCATTCACACACTCTTGGGCTCACTGGGGCGAATACTGCCAGACTATTCTTAAGTATATTAAGATTTATCATCAGACACGCCAGAGTTAAGAATCTATGTGGAATCAAGTGAGAGGGACAGAACTAAAAGTCAGTGAACATCATCCCAAGGCCTGTCTCTGTCACTAACTGCCCCAGCCATGTCACTACCATGATGATGTGTCACTATTTCTAAAATGAAGTAGTCAAACTACATAACTTCTAGCTCTAAAGTTAGTTCTAATTTCTGGTTCTTATTATCACTTTTTTTTTATTATCACTTTTTAAAAATTTTATTTCTATCAAAGTAATACATACACAAGACTATTTTCTAAAGGTCTCTAAGAAAAATAAAAGTCAATACAAAAAGGCGTCCCTGCTGGGGCGCCTGGGTGGCTCAGTCAGTTGGGCATCCAACTTCAGCTCAGGTCATGATCTCACAGTTTGTGAGTTTGAGCCACACGTCGGGCTCTGTGCTGACAGCTTGGAGCCTGCAGCCTGCTTTGGATTCTGTGTCTCTCTTTCTCTGTCCCTCCCCCATTCACACTGTCTCTCTCAAAAAAGAAAAAAAAAAAACATAAAAAAAAACCAAACTTCCCTGCTTCACGTCTGGGATAAAATACAAACATAAGAATAAATAACACCTGTCGGTTTGTGTAAAGAAAAAAAAAATAGAAATGAGAATACGTTCTCCTTTTGTTTTTTGTTTTTAATTAACCAGAATTCCTACTAACCAGATTTCTAGAAGTCTTTCACACAGTCACTTCTTAAATCCAAATCAGTCTGGTTCTACACTACGCTTTTTTCTGTATTAGCCATCTCAGTTCCAACTTTATATGCCTTCTGAGTTAATGTGTTACCATAATCTGAAAAAAGGTAATAATTTTTCACATATTAGCTATCAGAGCTAACCAAATTATTCTTGGCTTCAATATCTGAATCCATAAAATAAGGATAAACAATCATCTTTCTCCAGATTACTAAAAAGATTAAATAAAATATAAGAACACATGGTAACTAGCCCAAAAAAGTGCATTTAATAGGCATATGTGTGGTTTAAAGGTATGGCCATCTATCCATAAAAGTTGCTTAAATGACTCATTTCCTGATTAACAGCACATTCACTCCAACAGACGTGTCTGGAAAATAATGCAACTAGAATGTTTAAAGCATGCAACTGTTAAGTATTATTTTAGAACTGCAATTCAAAAAACATGCATTGAGTATTTATATGTACTAGGTAGAATGTTAAAATTCCAGAATTCCGTTGATTATGACAATGACCCACCCTCCAAAAGCTCACAGTCTAGTAGACACAAAAATTATAATATAACTGAACAATATAATAATAAAGGCATATACATGGAGCAGAAGTAGCAGGGGGAAGCAAGTAACTCATTCTACCTGAAGAAAGTAAAGAGGAAGAGTAAAAGTCACGTGAAAAGCGGAAAGAGTAATTCTGTGGACAAAGCCTCGGGTTGAAATCCTAGTTCAGCCACTTATTAGCAACAGGATTTGGGGCAATTTAATTTCCCTCTCTGGGCCTCTCTGTAATTCTACTTTGGAAAGTTATTAAGATTAGAAATCATATATATGTTAAGTGACATATATATATGATATATAGCAGGCACTCACTAAGTGGTGGCTGTCTTGTTCTAGGAGGTGTATTTGTTTTTAGTAGACCAAATTCTAAATGGCACTGTAGGGAGCATCTCTTGACTAATGACCAAGCTACATAAGGGATCACTAAGGTCACCAGCATGAAAAGGCCATAAGGAACCACATCACAATATTACCACTTTTAGAATCCACTTTTTTCCATGTGAAGTGATTCCTAATATGTGGTATGCCGACCTGCTGGCAAAGAAGACTTCTAATCTATTATCTCCCTCTATTTTTATCCTCACAAACTGAATTTTGCACATTCAGACTCATTATTTAGGAAATAAAAGAGGTCCCCGTGTTCCTCAGTCCGACCTGAGGAACTAGTTTTGGATGTTCAGCATATCTTGCATGAAACAGCAAAGTCTGATGAGAAAATGATTATTGAGATTATATTAGGGGGAAATGAGAGCTAATCCTGGGTTGAAACTGCTATTATCAACCTAATGGGGGACTTGAAGAACTGGAAGCCACTATAATGACTGGAATCTTATTAACCATTTTAAAAACATTGTCAAATCTGGCCAAGTGGGAAGTTACATTTACACTACTCCGTGACTCCCCAAACTAATTTTCTCTAAACAAATGATGAGCTAAGCCAGTCCTTAACATATACAAATACAAACTCTTAAGTTCTTTTCACTTCACTCCTACAAACACTATCAATACAATATTTGAGAAATTAATGGTGGATAAATACAAGCAGAGCCAGAAGTAAGAGAACATAAGGTATCTCTAAACTCAACTGAATCATGAAATGGTCTTCATGTCGATTTTTTTTTTTTTTTTGAAATAAAAACGTATTTCTGACCCTCAACCATCATGTAAGGTCAGTTTGCTCCAAAGCAAATAACCACAGATTCAAAGTGAGGACACCATGAATCAATCCAGAACCGATGTTAATTTTATAGTTGCCACATTCAAGAAAATCAGTGTCAAAAAAATCAGTGCTCAAGAAAATCTGTGGTATAAAATTCCATAAATTTTCTTTTCTACAAATATCTGAGAAATATACAAGACAATATACATAATTCACACATGTGTATCTTGTCAGGACAGGTTATATTTGTAAAATACTCTCCACACTCTTAACCACTTTGACGTAATGGATTTTAAAATACTAATGGTCTACCAAAATTAGCCTTATATGTTTTCAAGAATTAAATCCTGAGTATGTTTCTAAGTTTTTCTCTGAGAAGCAGAGAACTGAGGAGTCGCCAAATTGCAACCGAATTTCCTTCTTGTAAACACTCATCTTTAAAGGGTATTTTTAAAACTCAGAACTCAGAGTGTAAGAATCTCCACCTTAACAAACCTGGAAGTTTCTTCACAAAGCAAACCTACAGATGCAATAAAAATATATGGGCATTACTGCTCACTTTTGCAACTACAATTTAGGTTATTATAATGTAGTGAACTCCAATTCCCTCCTGATAGCCTTGACGAATGAAGGGAAATACAAAAAATGATAATAAATAAATAAATAAATAAATAAATAAATAATCAATCAAATGTCACAGAAGCGGCAGCTTGAGGCCAGAGGGAGAGAGACAGACAGACAGACTCTGGAGACAGACAGGAACTAGGAGGGAGGAGATAATACGGTCAAAGCTGAAATGCTTAGAATGCACTAGACCTTGGCCCAGTCTCTGGCCCACTATACCCTACTTCATTAGTCATCTACAGCAACAAAAATTTAACAGGTGAGGCAAACTGATCTTGATCATTGTGAACAAAGAATTTAAGCCCTGTATCCCGTCTGAGATGTGTCAGAAAGAAACAGATCTAAGCATCAAGAAGCGGAGTGTGCGTGCGTGTGTCTATGTGCGTGCGCGCGTGGATGCGGGGCTGGTAAATCCACGCGAACTGTGCCCGAGACTCGGCACTAACGCTATTCGGCGCGTACTACACTAGGCAGCGCCGTCGGGAGCCCTCCCCGAGCCGAGCAGGAGGCGGGGGTCCGGGATTCTCCGCCCGCGATCCAGACCCTCGCAGCGCCCCGGGGACCGGCGCGAAGTGCACCCAGTTAACACCTTCCTCTCTGGGACCAGGGGCCGCGAGCCGGAGAGCGGGGCGCGCACGGGGGTGGGGCGGCTGAAGCGCGGCCCCTCTTCGGGAGGGAGAAAGGAGGCAGGGGGCGGCACCGCATCCCCGTCCCCACCCCGGGCGCATCAATTACCCGTGAGGTTCCTCAGCACCGTCCCGTGGGCCCAGAGGCTCAGGACCTGCTGCACCGACAGGTTGATCATGGAGTGATCGCCCCCTTCCGCCTTCATCTTCCCCGGGGGGCGCCCGCCGCCCTCTCCTCGGGCGCCGGGTGGCGGCGGCGGCTGCGAGGCTCCGGGGGCGGCGGCGGGTGCGCGGCTCCTCCAGGCCGCCGCCGCCGCCGGGGAAGGCTGCGGGGCGCCGGGCCGGGCGCTGCTGCTGCCGCCGACGGGCCTCCGGGGGGGGCAGCTCAGCGCGTCTCCCAGGCAGCCCCCTCCCCGCCGGGGAGACATTGAGGACGGCGGACGGGGGAGGGGAGGGGGCCGGGCGCTCTCCCCGCGCGGCCCCCGAGCTTGGACTCGGGGCGGAAGAGGCCGCTGTCGCTCCCTCTCAGGGGCAGCCCCGCGCCGCGGGGGCCGGGCACGCGAGGAGGCCGAGGTCACGCAGGGAGGCCCGGGGTGATGGGCAGACGGCAGGTGCAGCCCCCGACGGGGCCCAGCTCATCACCGCCGAAGGACGAAGAGACCCGAGACCCGGAGGAGTCTGCGGCGGCGGCCGCGGCGGCACCTGCCGCCAGCCTGCCCACCCTCCGGCCGCCGACACTCGAGGAACCGCCCCCTCCACCCGCGGCCGCCGGCGGGCCGCTCGTGCGCGCGCGCACGGGTCCCCACCTCCCCCGCCGTCCCTGGAGCCGCTGCGCATGCTCACTCTCCCCCTTCTCGCGACCCGCCGCCCTCCGACTGCCGGCCGGCCCCCAAAGCCCTCCTCCTCCCCCTACCCCGCGCGCGCGCGAGCTCGCGCGGCTGACGGCGCCCGGCGTCGGCCCGCAGTGGGGCGGAGGGAAGCGCTGCCTACGTCACTAGCGCCACCGCCCGGCCCCACTGCTGATTGGGTGCTCCGAGGGAACCGCCTCCACTCCCTCCCCGCCCCCAGGCCCCGGGGGCGCGCCTGGTGAGAGCTGGAGTCGTAGCCCGGGGAAAGCGAGGCACCGAGATGCTGCGAGATGCTGGAGCCCTAGCTTGAGGGGCAGCCCGACCCACCTTGCGGTAGCGTGAGGGGTGCTCAAACCCGTGTGATGGATTCGGTGGCATTTCAGATCTTCGGCCTCGAATAAAATGCCTTTGATAAAGATGTTTGCGTACAAGTTATTATTTTTTTTAAAGGGCGTAAATATCTCAACATTTTAGATTCATTTATTTGCGGGTTTTTTTTTTTTTAAAGTAAGTCAGGTGGTCTGGATAGGTCACTACCTGCGGAATGCATTTTTAAGCCACTTAAACAGAAATAGACCCGTTTTATCTTCATCCAGTCCTTCCCTCAGCAAGAACTTAGGCCTCCCGTCACTCTAGCGTCTGAAATCACCTATTGATACGAGGCTTGGCAGGTGTCCTACTCCTCCACGCCATCCCCTGGTCTAATTTTTTTTTTCTCCCATTGCGGTATTCTTTTTATCTAAATTGTGAAAGTCTCCCGTTATTTTTTCCCCCTACCACTGAAACTAGACTCTCTTCCCAGGGTTTGCTGCCTTTCTCTGTATCCAATATTAGCCGGAGGAGCTAAATTACAACCACAGCGAACTAAACTCCTCCTTGATGTTTGAAACCTTTTAACTTGCAAAATAAAAGCTCAGTTTTGGCGATAGCATAAATATGCACAAGGCAGCTCTCTGCACCCCTCCTTTTTCAACCCCTCCGTTGTACACATGTATGCACTACCTGCCTGATATCACAAGAAAGGGAAATTTTTGCATCATGATTTGGAATTGAGCCAAAACTCATAATGTGGAGTTTATCTTCCTCTACAATTTAGAAGTATTAGATGTTAATCAATTTAATATCATAGAATATGACACTTAAAAGAGGCTTTAACATTTTTCTAATTCATTTCACTTTACAGGTAGAGAACTCATCCTGCAGAATTAAGTGATTTGATGTAGGTGACGCCACTTCAGAGCCTAGTTTCTGAAATTCCTAGTCTATGAATTCTTTCTTGCTATGACACTACCTTTCTCAACTCACTAATTAACTCCATAATTTAAGGTGCTGAATGGGGACGTGCAGGTTACCTGGTGGCAACATTAAAAGATTTGGCATTATTTGATTAGTGGTATTAGAGAATGTGATCACGTTCCGTGAAAGGTTTATAGCAACAGCTCATTAAATTCTCACATCAGGAACTTTTAGTCAGTTAACACGGAATCAATTGGGGTTCTTATGGTTACACACTATTATATACACATAGTAGCATTCATTAAATACATATATTTAAAATACTCAGAACTTGGGGCAGTGCCTAGCACATGATGTTCAATAAATATTTGCTGAATGAATAATTGAACGAACTTCATAGAAAAGTCAGCATTTTTTTTGTTCCATATATTTTTTTTAAAACTAAATCTAAGTGACTTCAGGAATTGAGAAAGTAAGACGCAGCAATGAAGCCTCAAGTCGTGCTTTCATAACTTGACAATTTTCCCACCGCTTTTCAGCTCAATTTAATAAGCATTTATTTGGCACCTACTATCCATAATGTTCTATGCTAAGCAGAATCTATAGGATTCTAAGGAGACTAAGGTCATTACTCTAGGCTAATGCATTGCATTTTACTTGTCTTTGCCTTGATAAAGGTAATGATACCTACTGTATTGGAAGCCTATGTTCTTGAGAGAATTGAACATTTTCCCAATAGCCAGAGTTATGAAACTCAAAACTGAGTTAATGCAAGTAGAGGTTGTGTAATTTCTTTCCTTGAAGATTTTTGATATTGAATAAATATAACAATCAAGGAATGACTGAGTCACATTCCTGCCAGAAGTCAGAGAACACACGAAACGAACCCTAGAGGTGTCTTTCAATCTTGTGCTCTTGAGTGTGAAATAAACAGTTCTTGGTTTATTTTTTATGTTCAGATAAGGGAACATCCATAAGTCTTAGGCATCCTATTAATTGTCCAAAGAGGGCTCAGAAGAAAGCTCTCAAAATCAATTGGAATATAAAATGATATTGATCCTTGGAGAAAAACATTATTGAGGGTTTTTTCCCTTCACTTTATTATCATCCTTTATTGCTATCCAGGACTATAGCATAGAGTCACATTATGTAGGCAACCTAATTTCATGTTCTTACACATTTCACTGGGTTCTAAACCCTGAGTGGTGGGGTAGGTTCAATAGATTGATTACCTGGAAAATATGGCTTGAACACTGGCTCCAAGACCTACTAGCTTTAAAATGGGAATAATGATAGTATCTCTCTCTTGAAATTTTTGGTGTCCTTTAAGTAACAATAACACAGACCTCCTTCCTTATGCTAGGCCCTGTGTCAAATTAAAACTATAGATTCAATTGTCACAAGGATGAGTTGAAATTTCTCAATACTATTAGACTATTTTATTTTCACAATCCATATACAAGGCTGTGCAAATCTTTGTACACACACACACACACACACACACACAGAAATGAGAGCACTGTTGGTTATTTTTTGAAGAAAAGAAAATTAAATTGGAAGAAATGACAGAAACAAAAGAAGAAGGAGTCATATTATTATTCAAAAATAACTACGCCACTGAAATTTACATGTTGCAATGTTTCTCAGCATACCTGTTAAAGTCAAGAGACATTTTCCATCACAGTAAATCAGAGAAACAAAGTACAAGACTATTTCCTTCTCAAAAAGCTCTAATTCTAAAAACAATGCCGCAAAATGACATTGTGGAAATTCACGTTCTAAATGTAGTTAGTCTACCTACTAAAATTGTATCATTCCAATTTGCCCACCTTGGGAATTTAAAAAGCTGAAATTTCTGGGACCAGGAAATACAAAGGTGTGTCCTGTTTTATTTCCCCAGTAAGATACGACACACTTAGGATGCCAAGCTACTTTATGCGGCTGCCCAGAAAAGGAAAAGCTGATCCATATTGGCAATGGATATGACCTCCATCCACAGTCATGAACGGTGAGGGGCATGTTTGAGATGGCAGGACAGACAGATAACTGCCCATGCCTCCAATTCTATTTTCCACCTTATTTTTGTGCCCTCCCTCTACCACCTTATTTACCATCCCAAGTCTTAGAAAGAGAATACATAATGATATTTGGACTCCGAGAATTCGTACTTTGAAGGTTAATATGAGCATGAGAAGAAAAATACTGCTAAAATCACACACACACACACACACACACACACTTCTGCATTTACAACATATGAGATGCAGTTTTCACCCTAAAAATCAGTGTCTACAAATTACCCTGCATATCCCTGCATATCCCCTGGTCATATTATAGATGAAAGGCCAAATATTTTTTTAAAAAAACATAAAATAATGTGTTAACTAAACAGCATCTGTAGATTTGTGATACATAATCTACACTACATTTCAGTTCTTAAATTATTTCACTATTGAGCTAAACATCAGAAAGCATTGTATACCAAGATCAAAATGGTGAAAATGGTATTTCGCTGTATTTTAATTAACATTTTTCTGATTTTCAGTAAGGTTACACATTTTTTTTATGTGTATAGGAATTTTGGATTACCTTTTCTAGGGACTTTCACCCGTTTTCCTTTCACATAATTTATCTTTTGAAAACTATATGTAAGGGCTTTTATACATTTAACAAATTAATCTTTGTGATATGCATTTCACTTATTGTTTCCAAAAAGTTTGTCGATTTCTTTTAATTTTAATAATTTTTTTATCATACAGAAATTTCTGATATTTACATTGTCAGGCTTTCATTTTATGGTATCTTCACTCATGCTTTAAAAAGTCTTCCTCTTGGGGCGCCTGGGTGGCTTAGTCAGTTAAGTGTCCAACTTCTGCTCAGGTCATGATCTCAGGGTTCATGAGTTTGAGCCCTGCCTTGGGCTCTGTGGTGAAAACTAGAGCCTGGTTTGGCTTCCGGATCTCCCTCCCTATTTCTCTCTTTCTCTCTCTCTCTCTCTCTTTCTCACTCTCTCAAAAATAAACAAACATTAAAAGAGAAAATCTTTCTCAGATTTTATTTTTAAACCTTCTTATATGTTTTCTAAATATTTTATGGGTGTTTTTGTTTACAACTTTGGTCCACTTGGAATTTTTTTAATGTAAGGAGTTTGGTAAAAATCCAATTTTTTTTCCCAGATGGGTACCGTTGTCCCCAAATCCATCATTTTCCCACCTAAATACCTAAAATATGTAACTACCTAAAATTCCAGCTATATCATGTATCAAATTCTTTATATACTTGGATTTATTTTCGGGTTTTCATTGTTTTAGCTATTCATCTGTTCATGTGTCAGTACTACCCTGTTTTTATTTTCTTTAACAGTAGAATTTCCTTCAAAACCTGAAATAGTTCCCTCTTGTCTATTACTCATTTTCAATGTTTTTCTGATTAATCTTGAATGTGTATTATCCCAGGGAAACTTTATTTATTTATTTATTTATTTATTTATTTATTTTTTAATATATGAAATTTATTGTCAAATTGGTTTCCATACAACACCCCCAGGGAAACTTTAAAATCAACTTCCTAAAAAGTAAAATAAAATAAAATAAAATAAAATAAAATAAGCTTCCTAATTCTAAAAATGTTACTGGTTGTATTTTTAGTGGAATCATGTTTAATTTACAAATGAATGTAGTGTAAATTGAGAAATCTTGATCTCTTATTTTAAGAATTTTGATTTTGAAAAGTTGTTGAAAATGTCTGTTCAGCATCTATAGATATGACCATGTGATTCTTCCTTTGGTTGTACACAGTGAATGATATTAATGTATTTCCTAATATATTCTCTTTGTGTTCTTGGAATAAATGCCACTTGGTCATGGCCATGGTGTGGAAGTTCCTCAAAAAATTAAAAATAGATCTACCCTATGACCCAGCAATAGCACTGCTAGGAATTTACCCAAGGGATAGAGGAGTGCTGATGCATAGGGGCACTTGTACCCCAATGTTTATAGCAGCACTTTCAACAATAGCCAAATTATGGAAAGTGCCTATTTATTTTGAAAGAGACAGAGAGAGTGCAAGCTGGGGTGGGGCAGAAAGTGAGGGGGTACAGATCTGAAGCAGGCTTCTTGCAGACAGTAGAGAGCCAATGCGGGACTGGAATTCACAAACTGTGAGATCATGACCGGAGCTGAAACCAAGAGTCAGATGCTTAACTGACTGAGCCACCCAGACACCCCTTCCCATTCCTTTAATATGCTACTCAATTCTGCATCTTAATCTTTTATTAGAATTGCACCATTGATATAAGTGAGATTGATCTGCAGTTCTGTTTAGAGACATGTTTAATTTAGGGGTGTTTTTTTGTTTGTTTTCTAATTAATTTTGTATTGGCTTTATACAAAATACTTAGAAACTGTCCTTATGTGGGTTTCTCTTTTTCTTAACTGTTTGGAGCAATTCAACCATAAAACTGCTATCCATGCTTTGGGGAAGCCGTTCTTTTGTCAACTTTTTACTTAATATTATTTTTCCTAGGGCAATCAATATACTTAGATATTTTTTCTCTTCTTGATCGTTTTTCCTATATATTTTTTTATTTTGGTCTATTTTTAGCTCTCTGACACCATTTTGAAAAATAATTTTCAGAGTTAACCAACGCCTCCTGTAATTCCTTTAATTTCTCCAACACATTGCTCATTTTGTGACTTTATGCTTTCCCTCACTTTATCTCAATTATATTTGCTGTTCATTTTATATTTTTTCCAGTTAACTGGGTATTTGTCAGTTCTTCACGTATCTATATATTCATTCACATTGTTTTGAATTTTATCATTATCAGTTTCTGCTGCTTTCCTTCGCATTGTTTTGTTGTTTTCTATAAATTTTATGTTAGCTGTTTGATTCATTTACTTTTATTCTTACTTGTTTCTTAGGAAGTACAAGTATTTTAAGTTTGTTCACTGAGTGCTACTTCAGTGCTATCCTGTGGCTTTCGAGACATAATGTTCCATTAACATTTTCTATTGTTACCTTCCAGAAATTCTGCCACTTTCGTTTTGATGTCTACTTTAAAATTACTTCAAAGAGAGACTCCCTTCTCATTTTTGACTTTTAGGGGAGGAGGTTTTATATTTATTAGCAGTTCAGAATGCTTTTACAGTGTGGTCGAAGAATGTTATCTATACTATTTTCTACTTTGGGGAATTTATTCACGTTTTCTTTATGACCCAGTGTATGGTTAACTTTGGTAAGTGAGTATGTACATAAAAAGGTGTATTCCATTTTTAGGGAATAGTGTGGTATATACATGAGTAAGATCTACCATATTTTTTGTGTTACTAACAGTCTTCGCCATCTTACTTTTATGTGCTAAATCTACGTAGGCTGTACCTTAGATTTTCACTAGCCCATGCTGCGTAACAAACAAACTCAAATTTTCATTGGCTTAACAGTACATCTCGTTGCTTGTCTGTGGTGCATGAGAACTGCAGATCAGTTGCTGTTCCCTGGTACCTGCTTGCTCTGGCTCAGTCCAGCTCCGGGCCTTTTCATTTCAGATGCAGAACTGGAGGAGAAGCCACCCTTTGGGTTCAGGCTGTGCCCATGGTCTAGGGCAGGAACTAGGGTCACAACCAGGGCTCTTGCCTTGCAGACAAACTTTAAGAGGGCTCCAAAAACTCAGGGATCAAGATAGATGCCATTCTCACTCAATATTTTTAACATCGATATTAAGACAAAAATCCATGTTGAACAACATGTCAAAATGTTTACACAGAACAGAGTCTCACCCTGAACTTTCATGATCCTGCCTCACCCACCTCACCCTGATCCCAGTGCTGGAGGGAACGAGTTTGTCAGTTCCAGGCTAAGCAGGTGCACCTAAAGTTTATGAACAGATATGGTCCATGCACATACTCCCATTCCTTCGGCCAAAGCACGTTGCATGATCAAGACCGAATTGAATAGGAGAAAGAAATATATTCTACCTACAAGTAAAGAGGGGAAGGATGGGCGTGTAGAAGCAACAAATAATTGAAACAGATGAGACAGTCCAATACAGGCTGAGTGAGGTCAGTCTCCTACCGATACTCTAATTCTACATATTTCTCCTGTTTTTATGGTTTGACCTTTATGAATTTCGATTCTATATTTTTCACGTCTATTAGAGTCTGATTATGATTTTTTTCTTTTGTGAAAATTAATAAAGAGAAACGTCACTAAAATGGAGTCGGGAGGTTGGATCAGGGGAGCCCTGGGGCCCTACTACTTGTCGTCAGACGGACCTTGCACATGGACACTGCTTTATTATCCCAGCAGGAGGAAGAAAGGTTTTCCTCCTAACCTGGCAACAGCCCAGCCAATGAGGATCCACTACACTTAAAACTCCCAGTTTACTCCAATGGAATTTTTGTTTATATCAGCCTCCCCTCTACTCTATAAAGAGCATTCCTCTCCTTTATTCAGCCCACTTGCCTTTGGTTTTTGCCTAAGTTTGCTTAACAGCTAATTCCCAAACAAAGCTGTTTTTGCCGGTAAAATAACTGGAAGTTTTATTTTTAAGGTTAACACCTTGTAATTAAAAATGTCTTAATTTGTAGTATAGACGTTTTTAAATTTAATTTAATCTTATCTAATATTAAGGTTCCGGCTCTAACAGAAATGTTTTTTGCTTGTATTTGCCAAGCATAATTAAAAAAATTTTTTTAATGTTTATTTATTTTTCAGAGAGAGAGACAGAGTGCGAGCATGGGAAGGGCAGAGAGAGAGGGAAACACAGAATCTGAAGCAGGCTCCAGGCTCTGAGCTGTCAGCACAGAGCTTGACGCAGGGCTTGAACCCACAAACCACAAGATCATGACGTGAGCCCAAGTCGCACACTTAACCGACTGAGCCATCCAGGCACCATTGCCAAGCATAATTTTGTCCTTTCTTTTTCAACTTTCTGAATAACTTTCTGAACAACTTTCAAGGATTCTGTTGTTGAGTTTGACTTTATGATTGATATGCCATGAGACTTTTGAAAACTATTTTAACAGTATTGGTAATATTTTATTTATTTTTCGAATACAATTTATTGTCAAGTTAGCTAATATACAGTATAACCAGTGTGCTCTTGTCTTCGGGAGTAGATTCTCATGATTCATCACTTACATACAACACCCAGGGCTCATCCCAACAAGTGCTCTCCTCAATACCCATCGTCCATTTTGCCCTCCCCTGCACCCACATATCAACCCTCAGTTTGTTCTCTGTGTCCAAGAGTCTTTTATGGCTTACCTCCCTCTCTGAAACTATTTTTTCCCCTTCCCTTCCTCCAAGGTCTTCTGTTAAGTTTCTCAAATTCCACACATGAGTGAAAACATATGACACTTGTCTTTCTCTGCCTGACTGATTTCACTTAGCATAATACAGTCCAGTTCCATCCATGTTGTTGCAAATGGCAAGTTTTTATTCTTTTCATTGCCAAGTAGTATTCCATTGTGTGTGTGTGTGTGTGTGTGTGTGTGTGTGTGTGTGTATACCACATCTTCTTTATCCATTCATCAGTTGATGGATATTTGGGCTCTTTCCATAGTTTGTCTATTGTCGATACCGCTGCTATAAACAGTGGGGTACATGTGCCGCTATGAATCAACACTCCTGTATCTTTTGAATAAATTCCTAGTAGTGCTATTGCTGGGTTGTAGGATAATTCTATTTTTAATTTTTTGAAGAACCTCCACACTGTTTTCCAGAGTGGCTGCATCAGTTTCCCACCAGCAGGACAAGAGGGTTCCCATTTCTCCATATCCTCCCCACCATCTGTTGTTTCCTAAGTTATTAATTTTAGCCACTCTGATCAGTGTGAGGTGGTATCTCAATGTGGCTTTGGTTTGTATTTCCCTGATGATGAGCGATGTCGAGCATCTTTTCATGTGTCTGTTGGCTGTCTGGATGTCTTCTTTGGAAAAGTGTCTATTCATGTCTTCTGCCCATTTCTTCACTGGGTTATTTGTTTTTTGGGTGTTGAGTTTGGTAAGTTCTTTATAGATTTTGGATACTAATCCTTTATCTGATACGTCATTTGCAAATATCTTTTCCCATTCCTTCGGTTGCCTTTCAGTTTTGTTGATTGTTTCCTTTGCAGTGCAGAAGCTTTTTATCTTGATGAGGTCCCCCAAGTTTGTTTTTGCTTCAATTTCCCTTGCATGAGGCTATTTTAATAGAGGAACCTAAACCATTTCTATTTGTTGTTATAAAAGGTATGTGGTATTAGTTGTATCACAGTTATGTTATGATTTCTATTTTTGTTGCTTTTTAAAACAATGTAGTTAGTATAGTTTGTATTTCTTTTGCTTTGTCTGTGCATTCCTTATAATTTAAAAGGGTAAATTCTGTTTTTATTTTTTATGATAATCTCTATCACCATCACTGATATATATGCACATCATCTTCTGTTTGGAATGTATCTATTGACCCACTCCACACAATCCTAAAACTACTTACCTCCATTTCCTTACATCTGTTTTCCCTCCTCTTCCCCATTAGATTATAGCAGATTGTATATTTTTTCCACTGTTTACTTCTACTGCTAAACTACCCGGGTTAATCCTACTTTGACTGTTTTTCCACATATGAACATTTAATGTTAGGCAAATTACTTAACCTCTCTAATCTCCAATTTCCTCATACAATGGGAAATACATGTAAATTTATTTATACTCTTCATTTATGTATTACATATTTTATTTTAATATTTCCTTGGGCTAATGTGAGTGCCAGATAAGTACTCAGAATGGAGTCTGAAAGCTATAAATACTCAATTAATGCTAGCTTTTTACTATTAGTGTATTTAAATATTAATAGATTTTTATAAAACCATATGGAAATGCCAACTTTCTGAACAATATTTCTTCTAAAGAATATGCAAAAAGGCCTTGTAAAGAATTCTTTTTTTAATTAATTAATTTGTTTTTGAGAAAGAGCACAAACAGGGCAGGTGTCAGAGAGAGAGAAGGAGACACAGAATCCAAAGCAGGCTCCAGGCTCCGAGCTGTCAGCACGGAGCCTGACATGGGGCTCGAACCCACAAACCATGAGACCATGACCTGAGCCGAAGTCAGATGCTTAACCGACTGAGCCACCCGGGTGCCTCAAGGATTCTCTGGATGGGCAAGCATCTACTTCTATTTCTTCTCACCGCTTTTTTTAATGTAATACATTCCCATGGCTGAAAACTCTCATCATGTGAAATGTATTCAGTGAAAAGTCTTCTTGAACCCTATTCCCAAGTACCACTTTGTACCCCTCAGGCAACCACTGGTATTAGCTCTTCTGTAGATTCTTTCTAAATCTTAGCCACGTTAAATATCATTTCAACCCAGTTACGAAAGGTGAGGAAATCTGAGTACTTAAGCATTCCCTTCCCCCTCTTTCCCTCCCAACTCTATACGTTTTCATAATATTCTTTCATCATTGACATTGAGAATGTTTATGGAGGTGCCCGAGTGACTCAGTCGGTTGAGCGTTTGACTCTTAATTTCAGCTCAGGTCGTGATCCCAGAGTCGTGGGATTGAGCCCCTCATGTCAGGCTCCACGCTGAGGGTGGAGACTGCTTAACATTTTCTCTGTCTCTCCCTCTGCCACTCTTCCCAGAGCATGCACTCCATTTCTCTAAAATAAAATAAAATAAAATAAAAAGAATGTTTATGGAAGGGGTGCCTGGGTGGCCCAGTCAGTTGAGTGTCCACCTCTTGACTTTGGCTCAGGATTTGAAGTGCCATCGGACAGACCATTTGTGTCCTATATTTGGCTCCTCTCGTGTTCCCTGGCCCAGGCTTGGGACAGCACAGAACTTGGACGGGGACATAGGCATCAACGGAGAGAACATCAAGGAAAGTCCTCTGGCTGTGGTTTGAAGAGCAGGAGAAAGAGGCCCCACCCCCAGCTTCTTCACCTGATTGGATGAGGCCCATGCACATTAGTGTAGGCAACCTGTTTTACTCAGTCTACCTTAATCTCATCTGGAAACACCCTCGCAGAAACGCCCAGAATAACATTTGACCAAATATCTGGGCACCTCATGGCCCAGTCAAGTTGACACATAAAATGAACCCTCACAAAGGTAACCCGAGAAATTCAGGAGATCTGAAGACACCTGGGTTATACAACATATTCAGCAGAAGGGACATCCCTCATATTACTGAAAGCAGCTCTAAAATGAAAAGAGGAAGCGTTACAAACAGCTTAAAAGCTACTATTTAACACTCTCTGTCTTCCATGGGCTGGACTATGACCCTCACAACACTCTTTGAAGGTTCTGCTGTTATTCTACTTTTCGAACGAGTGAAGTGTAGCTCTGAGCAGCCAGTAACCTGCCAAGGTCACCTAGCCCAATGCCATTTGACTTCTGCTCCCCGAAACTTAACTGCTACTCCCCAAAACGACTTATTTTAGTAAGATTTCCGAGACTTGACATTTACAGAAACCATAGAAGCAGACCTGTTTGTTTTATGACCTTTGTGGCATAGACATCAGCTATTCACTGAATTCTCTTTTTCTCATCCTCTGAAGGCGAGATGCGTTCTTCGGACTTCCTCAGCGTTAGGGACAGCCATGAAATGTGCCCAGCTGTGATGTGTGCCCCTTCCTGGCCTGGCGTATAATAACCTCCCAGAACTGTCCCTTTACACTCTTTCATTTTTCTGACCCATTGGGCTGGTGATACCCAAGCAGCTTGGAAAGCCACAGGTTGAAGACATCAAAGCGGCCATCAGCTCGGGTTCTTGAAAGAGTGCACAGAACAGGGCACAGAGCACCCCTGTTGATCTAGAACTTACTTTGAACTTTCTCAGTGCTGAGCTATAGTGTTGTGGGAGTTTTGTTTTATCAGTTTAGCTAACCTAATTAATACTCCAATACTGTTCCTATTAGGAGTGCCTTCGTTTGTACTTGATGTTTCCAGTGACTTTATTTCCTGGCATCTACTGGTGAACTCAGTTTAATAATCAAATCTAGGTGATCCAAATTTTCTATCAGGACAAAACAATCTGAGTTTATCACAGAATGCTGCTAACTCATCCAGGCCAGCATCCTCTACCCATTCCAACTGCCTAATTTTTTGTATCACCTACAGAATGAAGGTTACCCTGCTACGTCATGCCCTGTTAAAGTTCCATCTGATTAAGTTACCATAGTAGATTGAATTCAACTGGAAATATCTTGCTACATTAAAGAAAAGCAAGAACTCTGAACATAAATTTTTCAGTGGCCATTTTTTTATGCCATCTTAGATAATATAACTGTTTAACTTCATATAGTAAATATCTGGGGTAATTGGGAACATAATGAGAATATCCGGCCCATTGTAAAAGCACAAGTTTGAACCCAAGTTAATAGTTTTCATAATTTTCTTTCATTATTTTAATCATAATCCTTTTTCAAAGAAGCCATTTTTCCTACCCTTGAAGACCTCGGCATAGGTTTAAGGGAGAATAATACATTAGAAACAATAAAAAACCAGTAAAAAACAACCTGTGACTGAGTATACACTAACATTATATATAAAATATACATATATAATATGTGCATATTAAATACACATATAAAGGGGAGCCTGGGTGATTCAGTCAGTTAAGTATTTGAGTTCGGATCAGTATTGAGATCTCACGGTTTGTGAGTTTGAGCCCCACCTTGAGCTCTATGCTGACAGCTCAGAGCCCGGAGCCTGCTTCAGATTCTGTGTCTCCCTCTCTCTCTGCCCCTCCCCTTCTCATGCTCTGTCTCTCTCTCTCTCTCTGTCTCAAAAATAAATAAACATTAAAAAAATAAAAGAAATAAATAAAAACAAAAATAAAATTTGAATACACATATCTAACCTGTATTATCATACATTTATATATGATATACAAACAAATTATTATTTACGTATAAAGGTATGTATATGTATATGATTATATATGTATTGTATATAATAAGCACAGTAACATGTATAATAATATACATATATGTATTACACATAATGTGAATAATATCTATTATATATTTTATGTATTACATAATATATAAAATATAAAAATGTAAGTGTACATGTATATACACATACATATTGCATAAATGCTGAGGGAATTATAAGAGTGGGATAGGATAAATCAGTGCTCTCCTTACAGCCCAGGTCACGTGACTCAATTCCAAGTATGAGAAAAGGTTGTATCAACTAGGGCATTCAGTTCTGTCTCTTAATTTATTGTTACCAATGACCAAAGGAAAGGAAGACCGTGTCTTAAAAATAAAATGAACAGAGTTTGATTGAGCAACGCACTGTGTTTGGGCAACAGTTGAACTGGTGGCATCTCTCAGAATTAGGCCAAGGGTTGTGTGTAAGCAATGAATTGCACAATAAAATGCAGCTTCCTCTGAGCAACCAGGGAGCATTTCTTGCTTCTCAAGGTCTGGCTTCCAAGGGAACCTCCTCTTTTATTTCAACCTCCTTGTATTCATCCTGGATTTCCAAGCTTAAATAAAGTGCAGTTTAGTATTTTACTGTGAAACATGATGCACAAAATGCAGAAAGATGAATAAGCATTTTCATTTACTCCAGAAAGATCAGCAGCGAAAATTTTATGGTCCATGTGTACTAAGAGGCCTATTTAAAAAGATCTCATTTCAAACAAAGTGACGTTTTTTGTAATGATAATTTTTGGTGTTTTTTTTTTTTGTTTTTGTTTTTTTTTGGTCTGGAAACTCTGGGGAAGTTACTTAAAGTGGGGGCAAATGAAAGACCCTTTTTCCTTTTGCTTGTCCTTCATTTCTAAAAGTCTGAACACTGGTGCACCTGGGTGGCTCAGTCGGTTAAGCGTCCGACTTCAGCTCAGGTCATGATCTCACAGTCTGTGGGTTCGAGCCCCGCATCGGGCTCTGTGCTGACAGCTCAGAGCCTGGAGCCTGCTTGGGATTCTGTGTCTCCCTCTCCCTCTGCCCCTTCCCTGCTCACTCTTTGTCTCAAAAATGAATAAAACATTAAAAAAATTTTTTTAATAAAAGTCTGAACATGATGTGAATAGATTATGAAGCATTTTGAAATCGTTATTTATTCCTTTCTATTTTTTGTAAGACTTTGAAAAATAGGGCCATTTCCTTCTCATACATACTGAGGGCTAACGGATGAGAAGGAAGGAATAAATGCATGTATTTAAATTGGTCATTTACTTTGAAATTGCTGAGTTGGCCTCAGTTGGAAATACATCCCTGAAAATTTTGTCATTGCTTCAGTAAAAGTAGCCAGTCAGGGATAAGTACTTAAGAATCTGGGAAAAGACTGACATATACTTTTAAAAAGTTATGTGAAAAAGCTTTCTTGGTTTGAGGTCAAGCATTTATGCCCATAAGGTTGCTTTTCTATTTGGAATCAGAATGTTTTTCTTCATATTTGGGTATTTAAGGCTAACTTTAATAAACAGCACTCTTTTTAAAAATGCCGCATCAATGGTGCTAATGTTTGCCATTTGAGGCTGGATTTGTTATTTGGAAATAATAAGAAGTTACTTGGTATAATGTCCGTTGAGTGACCAGCCTGGGAAAATCTTTCTTTTGATGTCAAAAGTGAGGTGTAACGTAAGTGGTGAAACTTTTGTCTGCATAGTTCATAACCTGGTTTGAAAGAAAATTAAAAAGTATTTTAAGTAATGACAACGTCATTAAAATAAGAATCTAACTTTCTAGAGTATCTTCTCTGAAGGGTAATATAAATGATAGTAAACCTTTGAAGTATGTGGTCTGGAAGACGTTAATGAGAGAAATTGAAAAAGACACAGATAAATGGGAAGATACGGCATGCTCATGGATTGAAGAGTATTATTCAAATACCCATGTGACCCAAAGTCATCTACAGATTCAATGCAATCCGTATAAAAAATTCCATGGCATTTTCCCTCAAAATAGAACACCACCCCCCAACTTGTATGAAACCACAAAAGACTCTGAAGAGCCAAAGCAATCTTGAGAAAGAACAAAGCTGGAGGCCTTGCTCTCCCTGATTTCAAACCATATGACAAAGCTATAATAATCAAGACGGTACGGCATAAAGACAAACACATAGACCGGCCAGAAAGGATAGAGAGCCCAGAAACAAATCCACACATATGTGGTCAATTAATATATGACAAAAGAGCCAAAAACATACTATGGGGAAAGGACAGTCTCTTTAATAAATAATGTTAGGAAAACTAGACAGCCGCACAGAAAAGAATGAAACTAAACCACTATATTTGCAGTGACACAGCCCCAGTCCATGACCTCACTGCTTCACGGAAGGATTACTACAGCAATGCCCTAGTTAGCCTGCCAGGCTCCAGTCTCCACCCTTCCCATGCATCTTTCATGACCTTTGTGCAGCTAATCTCCCCACCGCCGATTTTCATCCTGTTATTTCTCTGCTCAGCAATTCCCTATGCTCCTTATGTTTAAAATTCTCTGACTTCTCTTTAGCCAGCATGTTCACCCGCTCTTGTTTCTATGGCTTCCAACATGCACTTATGCTCTAGTAAAATTAACTGCCTCTCTGCAAAACTGAGTGTATCCTTATCTCCATACTTGGGCGTATATTGTCCACTTGGCAATTTATCCTTTCAAATCCTGTCTCCTCCTTCAGGCCCCACCTCCAATCCCACTTTTCTAGAAAGTTCTCTCTGACCATTGAAGTTTTAGGTCATTGTAGTTAAGCCCCAAGAAAGGAATGACAGAACAATTGTCAGAAATACAAAATGTGTACTCTCTCTCTCTCTCTCTCTGTGTCTTCTGTACTGAGCTCCTATGTTTACTTTTTCCCATCTCTCTCCTCAGAACTTCTAAAAATCAGCGTATATATCCCTCTGCACTGTTTTATTGCTGTTGCTTTATATCTCTTCCCATCTACTTTACCAGACAGAGGGCAAAGTCCATATCTCACAGAGAGGGGTGGTTTCTTATAACATTTACACCACCTAGCACTATGTGGATTATTTATTGGTAAGTAATTTTTGTTTGATTACCTTCATTTAATTAAGTTTCACAATAGTTTGAGAGTGAAGAGAAACCAAGTTTCTAAAATCAAATATGCTCTGCAAACTCGCTTTCTTAGCTAAAAATGTTTCGCCCAGGGCAGATGGAGTCTGCAACACGAATTGTAAAGATAATTTTCCAAGCCCTGTGAGGAAAACCTATCAGGACACTTAAGGGTTGTGTTAATTCTCTACTGTCTTTGGTTTTCTAGACATGTCCTTAGAACTACACTAACCAATAAAAATGATGCTGGTCAGGTGAGCCCAGACTGGAAGGGGATGGGTAGCTTGGAATCCAGCCTTCTTGTGAGACACCTGGGGTGATCCTGAGTCTACTGCTATCTGGAACCAACAAAAATAAAAAACAATTATATTGGTAATACTGGAAAAAATTCTATTTAGCAAGGTGAGTGAATGTCATCTTTGCGTTTGCCTGAGTCACTAAAAATATGTCAATTTGTGCTTCAGCCAAGGCAAAATTTCTGAAGAGAAAACTTACTGCCATTCGGAAGCCACAAAAAGTCAGGTGCTTCGTCCCCAAAGTATTAAAATTATTAAAATTAAAATTATTGACTACCTCAGAAATACTTACTGGTAATACTTACCAGGCAAACAAAACTTGATTGCCTTTCTGGGAACAGCTCAAAGAGATTCAAATTAAAAACTAATCCGAAGGAGTCACTGAATATCAAATCCTGTGCATTTTCTGACAACATACTCTCTCACTTCTGGAAAATACACATCGAAGTTTGACACTGCAGCTGCAAAAGAGCAGAGGTGATCTGAGCGACTCTATACTCAGCATCTTAGTGAGTGAGCAGGGAGGAGGCATACAAGTATTGAGTAGCAAGGAACATATTAGTAAGTCAGGGCCATATAAGTAGTGAGTAAGGAAACATGGGGGCATATAAGTCATGGCTAGCAGGGGGCACTATAAAGCTAACATGAACCTTTGAGGAAATAGATCAGAAAAAGGCCCTCTTCCATGGGCCAAGCCAAAGACTGTCATAATCATGAACAGCGTTGGTGGACGAAACCTCTCATAATCCATATTTAGTTTTGTATCATTGGGGCCTCTTTAGCAGAAACTCAGTGTGACAAAAACAATTGGGGACTTGGGTATTGCAATGATTTGGGGGTTTCAAAGAACCCCAAGTCAGGAGCGCCACTGGCATTCTGGAAGGAAGTGAAACCAGCAACTGACAGCTGACAGAATCCAGGAAATGCTCTTGGTCCATAACTGTTTCTTCTTTGTGCATTTCCTCCTGCTTCTTTCTCTCTAAAGACCGCCTCTCTCCGGTCTCCAGGCCACAAAGTGGGTTATAATTGTGAGCCACATAAAGAGGCAAACTTTACTCTGGGCTTAATTTTGAAATTCCTGGGTGAGAGTATAATTGGCCCATTTTATTCATGTTGCCAGCAATGTATAGTCAACAGTGGTCTTAGAACAGGTTAGCTACTGTAAATCTGGCTGCCTAGAGACTGCTTCTGTGTTTTTTCTTGTGACAGGATATTAAATTTAATTTTGAAATGCTCAGTTTGTGACCTTCCCTAAATTTCATCAGGGACAAGAGAAGAACTAAGCAGACAAAATCAATTTAAAGTTTAAATTTAAAACAAAATTTGTCCCAAGATCACTTCTCTGAGCCATGCTTGTTCAACAGCAAAGTTACATTGTGTGTAGGGGATTGTGAAATGGGCAGTTTCCGTAAAAGAAGAGTCATTATGGATCTAACATATACTCCAGAAATAGATGTCTATTGGAAGAGTAATTGGGGTATAGCTTGCAGTTAAAAAAAAATTTTTTTTTACATTTATTTATTGTTGAGAGACAGAGCATGAGCAGAGGAGGGGCAGAGAGAGAGGAAGACACATAATCTGAAGCAGGCTCCAGGCTCTGAGCTGTCAGCACAGAGCCTGACGCGGGGCTCGGACCCATGGACCGTGAGATCATGACCTGAACCAAAGTCGGATGCTTAACTGACTGAACCACCCAGGCACCCCGAGCTTGCAGTTAAAATTTATGTCTTCAGAAAATGCAATTACAAATGTCATGAAAATATGTTGAAATGAAAGTTATTATTGTCACATTACGTGCAAACAAAAATAATACACTCTTAAGGAGTCCTGAATAAAAGAAAATCACATGCAAAACAATATTAGGTTGCAATGCATTATACAAATTTTATGACATTATATATAGAAGATTAGAAGGACGACCTCAAAATGTCTGGATTGTGTGATCATGGGTCATTTTTTTTGTTTACTTTATACTTTAACATTGGAACTTTCATTAATGAAAAAACTATTGCTGTTGTAACTTAAAAAGGTTATTTTTATAAAAAGATAAAGAATAGTCCTGCAGTGGGAATATTACTATGATGGTGGAAATAGTGCTTTGATTAGCTGATATCACATTACTAATGTGTAAGTAGAAAAGGATAATACATCGGATTAGTGTATTAGACAAGAGCAACACTAAAAGAAAATTCAAGTTCTCTTTGGGCAAACATTTGTCACTTGAATATCCAATTATTCCAGTACCTTTCATTGAAAAGATTTTCCTTGCCCTCTTGTACTGCTTTGGTGACTTCACTGAAAATTGATTGATTGTATGAGTGTCTGTTTTTCAGTTCTGTATTCTATTCCATTGGTATTTGTTAGTCTTTATGCCAGCATCACACTGTCTTGATTAATGTAGCTTTAGTAAATTTTAAATTCAGTTAGTATAAATCCTCCAACCCTTTTCTTATTTTTCAAATTTACCTGAGTCTTCTAGTCCTTAAACATGGTATATATCTCCACTTGTTTGGATTAGCAATGTTTTGTAATTTTTGGTGGAGAGGTCTTACATGTTTTTAATTTATTTCTAAGTATTTTATGTTTTTCTTATTGTTCTCAGAAATGGAATTTTAAATTTTTACTAGCAACAAATCAATGTTATATAAAAAATTACTTTAGAATATTGTTCACATATCCTGCAATATTTAAAAATTTCTTTATCGGTTCTATAGTTGCTTATACAATCTCTAGAATTTTCTACCCAAACACATATTTGCTCTTTATTTCATTTTCTTGTCCTAGTCCACTGGCCGAAACCTCCATTACAACATTAAGAGGGGAAATCTTTGCCCTGTGTCCAGTCTTATAGGGAAAACACGTAGTACCTCACCATTGAGCATTATATTAACTATATGATTTACATAAATATTTACATAAATATTCTCTATCAAGTGAGGGAGGTAGCCTGCTATTTCCACTTAGACTCTTTTTTTTTATATATAAGAAATGAAATTTGTAATATGTCAAGTGATTTTTATGCACCTATTGAGAAGGTTCTACGGTGTTGTTCCTTTATTTTGTCAATATGATGAATAATATTGATTGACTTTTAAATGTGATACCAGCTTTTAATTCCTGGGATAAACTACTTTGTTGGGTGTATCATTCTTTTAATATATTGCTAGATTTCACTTGCCAATATTTTGTTAAAGAGTTTGATAAAGAGTTTGTTTTTGTTAAGGTTATAAGGGATTTTTTTGTAATTTTCTTTTTTATTTGGTAATTTTCTTAAAAAACAAAATTCACATTTTATTTAGATTAAAATACATTGTTCAAAATTTGTTTTTCTCACCAAATATAACACAATAATTACTATACTATTTTTATGAAAACAACAAATTTCTATTTTCCCCGGGTAATTTTTATAAACCAAGACAAGGTAGGGATATGGTTATGGAAAGAAAGCAAATATATGGTCAGTTATCTTAGCCTCTGACCATGATACAAAAGCATTCAATGTACACCTGCTGGAAAAATTTTTATGACTCCTTAAGGTATAAATTGAACAAACAAATGTAAATAAGGATCAGATGTGAAACAACAGTGAATTGCTCTCTATTCAAACTTCATTTTTCTCTTTATACTCATTTAATGGAGACAAAATCTACCCAGAGATTTATTTCTAAATCTCTATTTGGTGATTTGGAGCTCACAATTCTACTTGTGGGTAATGCCCTTAACTTCCCATTAGAGATTTATAACAACATACTAAAACACCTATTAGTCAATGGTCGGTCCTGAGCTTTATCGTAATATTCTATAAAATATATTCCTTCTCCCCTTACCTCGTCAATATTTACTTCTTTAGAGAACTGGAAACTAATGCCTGATGATTAGTACGTGGCAAAATAATGTTATGTTCAAAATGACGTCACTAAAATATCCCCAGAGTACCACCAACTGAAATCACACAGAAATGAAACATTCTTCCAGTGTTGTCTTCTGAAAAGAAAGGTCTTCAAAGAATGAGAGTTCAGACAGTGGCCACCTAACAGGAAGTTTATCGATGTTTGCTGAATTCAGGGGAAGGCCCAGGAGCAAATAGCTAGTGACCTACGTACCCATAACAGATATTTCTTCCAAATATCAAATATAAGGATAAAACTCTTTTCAAAACCTCTCTTAGTTATTTCCGGTGATTTTTTAAGTACTTGGAAGCTCTGACTTAAATGTATAACTTGATATATGTGTCTACCATTAAGTCAAGATCATATTTCATTTCAAGATTTTTGTTTTTAAAGACTTATTTTTTAAATTTTTCCTTGAGAGAGAGAGAGAATGCAAGTGGGAGAGGGGGCAGAGAGAGACAGAGAGAAAGAGAGAGAGAGAGAATCTTAAGCAGGTGCCATGCTCAGTGTGTAGCCTGATGTGGGACTCGATCCCATGACCCTGGGATCATGACCTGAGCCCAAATCAAGAGTCAGATGCTTAATGGACTGAGCCACCAGGCACCCCTATTTCAGGATTTTTGTTACTCAAAATTATTTTACCACTGGTATGTTGAAGTATTTTTTAGATATGGTTAAGATGTTTCCATCTAAGTTCAGAGCTCTCCTTCTCAAACCTCATCGAGGAAGAATATACAGGCTCTTCTGCAATACATAGATGTTAAGAATGATTTGGAAGTGAGGGGCGCCTGGGTGGCGCAGTTGGTTAAGTGTCCGACTTCAGCCAGGTCATGATCTCGTGGTCTGTGAGTTCGAGCCCCGCGTTGGGCTCTGGGCTGCTGGCTCAGAGCCTGGAACCTGTTTCCGATTCTGTGTCCCCCTCTCTCTCTGCCCCTCCCCCGTTCATGCTCTCTCTCTGTCCCAAAAATAAATAAACGTTGAAAAAAAAATTTTTTTTTTAAATGATCTGGAAGTGAGACAGGTAGGGACCTCGTTCCATAGGAGGTGGAAGCTCTATGCCTTCTCCTCTATGTTTTGGCTTCATCCTCTAACCAAGAAATTTGGCAGAGAGTGTATCAGGATTAGATAAGTTACTTCCATACATGTAGGCATGGTGTTGAGTGCGAGCTAGTCTATGAGGCTACCAAAAGGTAAGCATTTAAGATCTGTGAGGTACTATTCGAAGAAGATATCCTTAAGGTCCTGAATAATGTCCTTCAGTGTTAGAACACCAAGTATTTCTTTACAGCAATTTGCAATGACTTCCTGAGATTCTTGAGTATCTTGCTAAGCCCCGAGGAAGGAAATGTCACTTAAATATCAAGTGGTGATGAATCTGTGGCCTTCTCAAACCAAAATTTATAATAAACCTGACTATTTTCCATTCCGTCACAAAATGCAACTCTTGAAGTCAATCTGCTGGCTGCAAAGAAGACTTTGGAGGTGTGGCCATGGAGATGTTTTTCTAAAGGCACTTTCCAAAAATAGGACATTTTAATGAACAACAATGATGGTAATTAAAACAAAATCTGTTAATGCGTTACAAAGAACAGAAGTTCAACCAGCTATGAAGTTATTCCATCTAACATTTACATCATTATTTATACCATCTAAACATAAAAAAAGTATTTGCAGGAGTTGCACAAAAACTTCAAAAGCGTCGTCATACCTGCCTATACATTGAGAACGGCAAATTTCCTTTAGTTCATTTGCCTTTTCTCCTTTTGTTATTCTGAAAGAGGACAGAAATTCCATCGAGTTCTAAAGCAGTTGTGATCGATAAAAAAAAAAAAAAAAGAATATCTTTAATCACCTGCAAAGCAACAGATACTCCTACAACAGACATTACCTTTGAAAACTGTTTAAGGCACCCTCTGTCTCTAAATAAATACATAAATAAATAAACATTTTTTAAAAACCAAAAACCACTTTTATACGTGTTTAATTTCTCTATCACTTACATGTTTCCTGTCTCATTGAGCTCTTCTCTTTATTATTTCCTTCTATTTACTTTGTATGTATTTTGCCCTTCTTTCTCTAGATCTTACCATAAAACCTTAGGTCATTGATTTATACCTTTATCCTTTCCTTACCTAGGCTTTTAAAGCTATAGATTTCCCTCTAAACACTGCTCTACCTATATCCCACAAATTTTGATATGCTATGTTTTCATTATTATTCAGCTTAAAATATTTATTTATCTATTTATTTTTAATGTTTATTTTTGAGAGAGAGAGAAACAGCGTGAGTAGGGGAAGGGCCAAGAGAGAGGGAGACACAGAATCTGAAGCAGGCTCCAGGCTCTGAGCTGTCAGCACAGAGCCCGATGCAGGGCTCAAACTCATGAACCTTGAGATCATAACCTCAGCCAAAGTTGGACACTTAACTAACTGAGCCACCCAGGCACCCCTGAAATATTTTCTAATGTATCTTGTAATTTTTCCCCTTTATTCCATAGATTATTGACAAGTATGTTGTTTAATTTCCAAATATTTGGGTTTTATTTCTCCTACATATCTCGTTATTTGTTTCTAATTTAATTTCGTTGTGGTCAGAAAACATAGTCCACATTTTTTCAATCCTTGTCAATGTATTAAGACTTATTTCATGGTCCAGTATATGATTTATCTTGGTTAACATGCCATGTGCACTTGAAAATAATGTTATTCTCTGTTATTAGGCGTCGTGTTCTGTAAACGTCAATTGAGTAAAGGAGGCTGATAGTGTTATTTAGACCTTTTGTCTATTTGCTCTATTGGTTACCAAGAGAAAACTCCAACTAGCAGTGTGGATTTGACTCTTTCTCCCTTTAATTATGTTATTTTTTTTATCTAACGTATTTTGAACCTCTTATGTTAGGCATAAACGTGTATGATTATCATGTGTTTTTGTAACTTTATGCTTTTATTGTTCTAATATTTTTCTCCTTCTCTCTGGTAACACTCTTTGCCTTGGCATCTATTATATTTCATGTTAATACAGTTGCTCCAACCTTCTTAAGTTTATTGTTTGCATGATTCATCTTTTCTATCACTTACTTTCACCCAATCTGTGTTTATATTTAAAGCTCATCTCTTAAAAAGTAAATCAAGTTCATCTCTTGCAAAGAAACTACATTGGGTCTTTCTCTGAGAATTTCTGACTTCTAGTTAGATTGTTTAGTCCATTTATATTGAACCCAATTATTAATACGAGTTTATCCCAACCATTTTACTATTGTTTTCTATTGGTTCTATCAGTTTTTTTGTGTTTGTTTTTTGATTCTCTGATTCCACGTTCTTAATTTCGTTTGATTTAGAGAATCTTTTAAAGAATTCTTTTCTAAAGGGTTTTGGCCATTACATCACTTTGCATTATTTAAAGTGGCCAGTCTATGGATCACAATACATATATTTAATTTTTCACAGTTGACTAAGATTTAATATTGGACTATTTCATATAAAGTATAATAACCTTTAGGGCACTTGGGTGGTTCTGTCAGTTAGGTGTCCAACTCTTGATTTCCGCTCAAGTCATGATCTCATGGTTCGTGGGATTGAGCCCTGGGCAGGACTCCATGCTGTTAGAAGAAACTGCTTGGGATTCTCTCTCCCTCTCTCTTGGCCCCTCGTCTGCTCTCACGCACACATGTGCACTCTCTTTTTCTCTCTCAAATAAATAAACTTCAAAAAGTGTAATAACTTTTTAAAATACAGATTTTTTAACTCCATTTTTTAGTTACTGTATGTATTTAATCTTAAATCCTACAATAAATTGTCGTCGTTTTTGCCTTAAACAATCATGCACATTTCTAAAACATTGGAAGGAAGAAAGCAATCTTTTATATTGCTACACATGTACCATTTTTGGCACTTCATTCTCTTCTAAAAAAGACTTGAGGGTCCCTTCTTCTCCCCTGAGGAACTTCTTTTTATTTATTTATTTGTTATTTATTTTTTATTTTTTTTAAATTTTAACATTTATTTATTTTTGAGACAGAGAGAGACAGAGCATGAACAGGGGAGGGGCAGAGAGAGAGGGAGACACAGAATCTGAAACAGGCTCCAGGCTCTGAGTGGTCAGCACAGAGCCCGACGCGGGGCTCGAACTCACGGACCTTGAGATCATGACCTGAGCCGAAGTCAGATGCTTAACCGACCAAGCCACCCAGGCGCCCTGAGGAACTTCTTTTTAAATTTTTGGTACACAGGTTGGCTGATACAAGTTCTCTTGGTTTTCATCTACCTGAAAATGTCTTCAGTTTCATTCTTGAAGATGATTTTCACTGCCTTGAGTTGACTTATTTTTCTTCTTTCAGCACGTTAGAAATGTCATTTCACTATCTCCCTCTGTCCATTGTTCCAGATGAGAAATCACTAATCTGCATCACTCCACTGCATGTAATAAATTAATCTGTGGTTAATCTGTGATTGTTTTTAAGAATTTCTTTTAATTTATGGTTTTCAGAAGTTTGATTTTGACCTGCCTAGACATGGTTTTCTTTGTATATATTTTTCTGCTTGGGGTTCCCTGGACTTGTTATATGTGTACATTTATACTTTTCACCAAATTGAGGGAAATTATTCCCACTACTTTTTCAAATTTTTTCTCTCTTCTCTTATTCTGTGACTGTAAGTATATCTGTGTTAAACTTTACACAGTGCCTTCATAGTTCACTGAGAGTTCATTTTTTCTAATCTTTTCTTTCAGTTTTTCAGATTAGATTTTTTTTCTATTGATCTGTCTTCAAGTTGACCGACTCTTCTTGTTTCAGTCTGCTGTTAAAGTCTTTTTGTGAATTCCTAATTTCAAATACTCTATTTTCCATTTACTGTATTTTCTCTTTTGTGGTTTTATTTTTTCTGCCAAGTTGTTCTATTTGTTCATTCATTATGAGCATGTTTTCCTTTAAATCCTTGAGAAGATTATAACAGCTACTAATTCTGTCTGCTAATTCTAACATCTGGGTCATCTAAAGATCTGTCTCCAATTACTTCCTTTGTCTTGAGTTTATATCACGTTTTCCTGTTTCTTCCTAAGTCCAGTAATTTTGAATGGCATGAACAGTGTGAATAATACATTGGAGAGACACTGGATTCTGTTATGTCTCTCTGAAGAGTATGTTTTCATTGTTTATTTGTTTTTGTTTTTGTTTTGAGCAGGTGGTTAATTTGACTTTGACTCAAACTCTGTCAAAACTCTTTTCCCTGCAGTGGAGCAGCCGAAAATTCAGTTCAGTATTTTTTTTTAACAATTTAATTGGCTTATTTGGAGTTTATCCTATGTGTATGCAGTTCAAGGATCAAAGATTTGGGCCAAGTTTATATACAGAACCCCCCTCTCCCCACCCCGTCTATGGCTTTCACTTTTTAGGATTTTCCTCTTCATTGTTCAGCTGTATTGTCTCCCCAGACTCTGTCCAATGGCTCTCCTAGCCAGTAAGACTGGATTTTCATTAGAATTTTAGCCACGTGGCAAGCTGCCGCTAAGGCCCAGCTTGAAGCAAAAAGCTATATAAAAACAAGAAAATTACCTTGTGCCATTTACTTTTTTCCAATGTAGATGTGCTTCCAGTTTCTTTTAGTTCCTCTGGAGTGCCGTTAGATTATTGTATTTCAGATAGAGTTTATACCTGTTATATGAGAGTGGGTTGACTTGATAGAAACTATTTCTCCATTACTGGAAACCTATTTGCATTAACTTCTCATTCACTGAGAAATCAAGGTTTATGAATGGGTTTCCCCAGTATTTCCGTGTAGCAACTGTCTAGTGTTTATGGTAAGTATATCTCCCCCTACTCTGCCACCATAAAATATTTTATTTATTCATTGAGTGATTTCTTACATATTTATTGAGGACCTCCTATGCTCTCGATACTGGATATATAAAAGTGAATAAAGATATAGTCTCTGCCCTCCCAGATCTTAGAGTCTACTGCTACCTTGTCCATCACAGTAGTTTATAGAACACGTGCAGAACACCTCCATCCTCTGAAAACTTTTAATGGGCTTTGCGTTGTTGGAGAAAAAGATTTGCTTATCACTAAAATATAGAATGCTAAAATATAAGAATAGCATTATGTACAGGTAAGAAAGCTGAATAGAGGTGATACTATTTAATTGGTATTACAAAGATCTAAAGGGGAAATGATTCTTCACGCTGAATTTTCAATAAGAAATATTTGCCATCAGTCATGTTAGCGAATATAAATAGCATATCTATAAGCTATGAAGACTTGAAAGAGATTAGGGGACAACAAGGAAACTCTGGACTCCCGTGTATCTTTTTAGGCTTCTGGATTAGTGGCAATGTACCCAAGCAATGCCATTCACTGATACAGAGACCATGGATAGAACACATTTAACGTGGAAGTAATGAGTTTGGTTGAGGCTATCTTGAATCTGCGATGCCTATAAGACATTCAAGGAGGTCGGATGTATAGTTATTGAGTTTACAGAAAGGAAGTTTGAGTTGGAAACACAGATTTATGGCATAATATGTTTTAGGTGTTTGTTAAGTTCATTAGCATGATTGAGATGCCTCAGAGAGCATAGAAGGAAAAGTGGATGGAACTAGCACAACGCGATTATTTAATATTTGTCAGAAATTCTGATATTCTTTGCATACGTTTGGGAAGAAGAACAATTACAGTTGTACTTTGGCACTGGGGACGCCTGGATTGGAAATGTTGCTCTACCACTTTATCAAGTGTGTGGCCTTAAGCAAGTGGCTTAATCTCTCTAAACTCTAGTTTTTTTCATCTTTCAAGAAGTATAATACTAAACTTCATGGGCGTTTGTGATGACTAAATTAAAAATAAACAGGAGTGCTAAAAATAAGCAGGAGTGGTAAGCTCCCAATAAATGTAATATGTTATCAGCATCATCAACATTATCATTTTCCTTAGCCTTCATAATAACCTTATGAAGTGGCTTTATTGTGATCATATATGTTAAAATATTATGACTTACCTAAGATTTCAAGATGACAAATGGATGATCCATAGCCAGAATCCAAGTGTTCTGATATTTTTCCAGGGCTCCAGAAACTATTCTGCCATAGCTTCTCACAAGGATTAGAAATATTTACTTAGTTATATTATATTCCAAAGAGTATATATATTTTCTGGGTTTTTTTTTAAGAAAAAAAAAAGAAGAACAACTCCAGACATGACTCTGAAGAAACTGCATAATCAAATTTCAACTCGTGTATCCTCTCCCTTTGCCAAGATAGTTAGTGGCATTATAGTAATACCTGTCAACAAATTTGATCACCCACTGCTTTTAGACAACTGAAAATAGTAAATCTTAGGTGTCAGAATATCAACCAGGGGCCACAAAAATGTTCTTCTCCATTAAGTTTTGGACAGGTGACCTATATTTACTTTTAACTATCTTGCTGAAACTGAAGGTCTTAATAATATAAATATAGTGGTAGTAATTCATACCACCCACCAATTTCAAAAACCAGATGAACACCTAAAAGGGTTTTAGGTCTTTGTAAGAGTTATAAGAACGTAACGATTTATTAGCATTCCAAGTGGTTTTTTTTTTTTTTTTCTCTCTCATGTCTTGACAACTCTTATCATAACATCCTTAGCTGGTGACTCAATAGAAGTAGTAAGCAGATCTTAGCTTTAAAATTACACAGCTCCCTTATTGTAAGCTGCAGACTCTTTGTTGCAATAGTATTTTGTTCATTCAGCAAACATGCATTGTGCTTGTTATATGCTAGACATTGTTTGAAATGTCAGCTGTGCTGACAGCCCAGAGCCTGGAACCTGCTTCAGATCCTGTGTCTCCCTCTCTCTCTCTCTCTCCCTTCCCCACTCACACTCTGTCTCTCAAAAACGCATAATAAACATTAAAAAAAGAAGAAGGAGAAACAGTACTCAAAAAATGAGGAGGCATAGTCTCCTCCAAATGCCAGAGCAGAAAAACGCTGACAGCACAGGAATGTCTAGAAAACCACACCCCACAAATCCCCTTCCTTGCCCATGATCTTGGGCTGAATATCTATGGGACCTCCATGTAGGATCATGCACTCCGCTTGCTCTCCTGCACGTACCCACCGTGGATCTCTCCCTATAAGACTCTAGATGTCCCATCTTGCAGGCAGAGAGGTTGGTTGTTAAGGCTCGAGCTTGCCACCTTCCCCAGCTGCCGGCACCCGAGATAAATTTCTTTTTCTTTTCCAAACCCTCATCTCTTGAGTTATTTATCGGTTTCCCTTGCAACGAGTTCATACAAGTTTACAACCCAACCAGGAGCTATGCTTCCAATTTGCCCAGCCCCCTCGGGATTCCCAGGGGTGAAGCAGGTGGTTTCAGCGGCACCGCTGGGCTCACTGGTCCATTTCCTGAGTTAGGGGCTGTGATCGGTCCATCCACGGGCGACACTAGCTCTGTCCACTAAGAGGGCCTAGACACAATATGCTAGTAGCAATAAGCACTTGTAGCGCCAAGGTCTTGGTTTCTAAATATCATTCTCCATTAAAAGAAGCCAGAACTTCTTGGGAAAATGACTGGTCGCAGGGTTACAGCCTGGAGCCCAAAATACACCTGGAACATCTTCTCATTCTGGAAAGTAAGGAAGTGTTTAAGCAATGAGGGGATCTGTAAAAGGAACACGGAAGCCAACTCAGAGGGGCTCCTGCTGGCCAAATATGTGATTTTAACACCAAAATAAATAATAGCCATAATGAATCATAACCCACTGAATAAAATGATATCCACGAGTCAATACTGATGTAAATAAGTAAATAAATGAATGAATAATTGAAAGAGATGAGAACTCACCTCCTTAAAGCATGATGTCAATAAAGATAGAATGGATTTAAAAATCAACAATGGGGGCGCCGGGGGGGCTCAGTCAGTTAGGCGTCTGACTTCATCTCAGGTCATGATCTCATGGTTTGTGGGTTCAAGCCCCACGTCAGGCTCTGTGCTGACAGCTCAGATTCTGTGTCTCCCTTTCTCTCTGCTCCTTCCCCGCTCATGCTCTGTCTCTCTCTCTCTCTCTCAAAAATGATAAAAGTATAAGTGAAAAAAATTATGAGGAATACTATATTTGCACACCCTCCAAATATCTTTCCATAAATAATTTATTAATTACAAAGAGGAAAAATAGTAGCTTTACAGTACAGAAACCTGGGAAACCCCCCCTTAACCAAGTGATGAGGTTAATATTACCAATATTAGTGCAAACTATCATCAGGTGCCTTCTGGCACGGCACCCTGAGAATGACACGGGCCACTTCTGCGACATCCCTGCCAAAGCCTCATGAGGATCTGTAACCAATCATGAGACAAACCTCTTTGAAAGACACTCCACACAAAAACTGGCCTTTATTCTTCAAATATGTCAAAGTTAAGAAAGGCTGAGTAACTCTTCCAGATTAAAGGAAACTGAAGTGGTCTGAGAACTAAGGGCATGATTAGATCCTGGACCAAACTATAAACCACTAAAAAGAGGATTATTAGAATATTGGAAAAAAATTTAGATATCGATTACAGTTGACATATGTTCTTAATGCTCTTGATTTTGATAAATATACGATCGTTTATGAGGAAAAGTGCTCACAAAAACAATCATCAAAATATTTAGGGTAAAAGATGCAATGACTCCAAATAATTCATAAGATATATAAATATGGATATAGATAGCTACAGATATTATAAACAGAGAGAGGCAGAGAGACAGAACTATAAAGCAAATGGGGCAAATATAAGCAACTTATGAATCTGAGCAAAGATTATATGGGAGTTTCTCTTGTCATTTTTCCAACTTTTATCTAAATTTTAAATTATAGCAAGATAAAAAATTATGGTAAGTTTCATTGGTCCTTACGGTGTAAAAACTTGGAAAAACACACCACTCCCACCATAATAACAAGAAAATGCCAGATAGTCTGTAAAATGATAACTCTTTTTGACCCCATCAGAGAAGCAAGGTTGTAGTACAGCCAAGAAGTCTGACATTTAAAGAAAGACAGGCTCTTCTAGGAAGGCAGGCACTGTCCCACCTGGGGCAAAGCATGAGGGGAAGAGAACTTAGATGGCATATAAGGTGAAGAACCAAGAAGGCAGACAAAATATTTGTAGAGCTAACAAAAGGAATAAAAGACCTTAATATGCCTATCCAAAATGTACAGGGAAGACCATGCAGCATAAATGTGAGAAAAAAGAATCCATCCACACACATAAGCTCCTGGGAACCAAAGATAAAGAGAAAATCTTGAAGGCGGTCCAAATAAAATTCCAGCAGATTTCTCATTAGAATCTATACAACCCAGAAGGCAATGAAGTGACCTCTTTAAAGCACTGGAAGAAAACTAACCTTATCAACCCAGAATTCTATACCTTTCAAAAATGAAGTCAAATATTGTTTTGACCAAACCAAAGGGTAGAGACTTCATTACCAGCACACCTGTGCTAAAAGAAAGTTTTCAGAAATACTTTAGCAGAAAGACTATTATCCTGGAAACAGATTCTGACCAGAAATACACCAACAGCTTTCCTGGGCATCCAGCTCGCAGACAGCAGATTATGGGACTTCTCAGCATCCATAACCAAGTGACCCAATTCCTCATAATAAATCCTCCTTCTCTCTCTCTCTCTCTCTCTCTCTCCAGATCTCCCGTGACTTACAAAGGGGTCATGCCCCAATAAACCCATCACAAATTGAAAGTGTCATAAATTGAAAATGTATTTCATGCCCCCAGCCTCCCAAACATCACAGCTCAGCCTAGTCTACCTTAACCATGCTCAGAACACTTATACTATTAGCCTACAGTTGGGCAAAATCACGTAACACAAAGTCTATTGGATAAGAAAGTGTTGATGGTCTCATGTCATTCACTGAATACTGTACTGCAAGTGAAAAATAGCGTGGCTGTATGGGTACAGAATGGCTGTCAGCGTACTGGTGGCTTACCCTCCTGATCCAGCAGCTCTCTCTGCCCAGTGTCGTGGAACAGGATCATACTGCATGCTGCTAACCCAGGAAGAGCAAAATTCAAAATTATAAGTATGGTTTCTACTGAATGCATATCACTTTCACACTACCATAAAGTTGTAAAATAATAAGTCAAACCATTGTAAGTAGGGGACTGTCTGTATGTGTGTGTGTGTGTGTAAATATATATATATATATATATATATCTGTATATGTGTATATATGTACACATATTATATATATACATCAGATATAGATGATATAGATATAAATATTCTAATGGTTTTGTTTCCCTGGGGCAAATATAGAAGGTAAATATAAAGAACATTTTTATTTTTTTATTTTTATTTTTTAATATGAAATTTATTGTCAAATTGGTTTCTGTACAACACCCAGTGCTCATCCCAGCAGGTGCCCTCCTCAATGCCCATCACCCACCCTCCTCATCTTCCCACCCCCCATCAACTCTCAGTTTATTCTCAGTTTTTAAGAGTCTCTCATGGTTTGGCTCTCTCCCTCTCTAATTTTTTTCCCTCCCCCTCCCCCATGGTCTTCTGTTAAGTTTCTCGGGATCCACATAAGAGTGAAATCATATGGTATCTGTCTTTCTCTGTGTGACTTATTTCGCTTAGCATAACACTCTCCAGTTCCATCCACGTTGCTACAAAAGGCCAGATTTCATTCTTTCTCATTGCCAAGTAGTATTCTATTGTGTATATAAACCACAACTTCTTTATCCATTCATCTGTTGATGGACATTTAGGCTCTTTCCATAATTTGGCTATTGTTGAAAGTGCTGCTATAAACATTGGGGTACAAGTGCCCCTATGCATCAGCACTCCTGTATCCCTTGGGTAAATTCCTAGCAGTGCTATTGCTGGGTCATAGGGTAGATCTATTTTTAATTTTTTGAGGAACCTCCACACTGTTTTCTAGAGTGGCTGCACTAGTTTGCATTCCCACCAACAGTGCAAGAGGGTTCCCGTTTCTCCAGCATCTATGGTCTCCTGATTTGTTAAAGAACATTTTTAAATTGATAATTGCTCTAAAAGATAATTAAATGACTAAAGCAAAAATAGTAATCATGTGTGTGTTTATAGAATGTTTAAATTAAAACTTATAAAAACAATAGCACGAAGAATGGGAAAAGGGACTCAGGAGTATATATAGCTGTAAGTTGTGAGATCCTTAAGCTACTCATGAAATGCTATAGCATTTGAAGGTAGAATGTGAATATTAAAGATGTATAGGAATTATCCTGGCGCCTGGCTGGCTCAGTCAGAAGGGCATATGATTCTGAATCTCGGGGTTGTGAGTTTGATCCCCATGTGGGGGTGTAGAGATTATATTTTAAAAAGATACATACATATTATCAAACCTAGGGTAATCATTAGAAAGCTATAAAGAGACAAAAACAAAAAACAAAAAACAAGCAATGGTGGAGATAAAATGGAATCATAAAGACACTATTGATGCGAAAACAGTAACTGCCTCTTCCAATGGAACACAGCCTAAATGACGCGGGATGACTTCGGAGCCAGGTCAGAGAAAGCATTGCAGCTTCCTCCTGGCTCTCCTCTCTTTTCCACTTGGAAGCCCTGAGCCAACAGGAAAGCAGTCTGGTCATGCTGGGGAATACCAGGGAGGGGAGACAGGGAAAGGTGCCGGAAGTTGCTACCGCGACTCTCCCAGTATTACCAGCCCAGCCACCAGACATGTAATCGAAGGAGGCTTTGCGACGCCCCAGCCGCAGTCTGACTGCAACCTGGTAAGAAACCACCCCACTGAGCTGTTCCTGAATTCTGGCTCACAGGAAACCGTGGGAGCTAACAAAGGGTTAGTGTTTCAAGCCACAGCAACCGGCAACCAACGCAACAATACACAGTCCTTATCACAACGCCTGGCTCGGGGGGAAGGGCATACTTGATCGCCTTTTCCCGTAGTTTTAATATTTTGTAGTTTCAGTATTTTTAATGGGTAATTAGCCACTAGCGTTTAATACGTAGTTTTACTGTTTCTGCGCACTAGAGGGCGCTCCATCTCGATCGAGGGCCACACACATGCAGGTGCAGTTTTCCAGCCAAGGCACCAGGCGGAGCCAGCCCCTAATTTTTCACTGTCATTGCAGAAGGTGAACTTGGCAGAAGGGGAAAAAAGGCCTCAGAACCCGTGCACTGGCATAATTAGGAAGCTGTGTGACAGAACACTCTGCAAACACATCCTAAAAAACAAGGAAGCTTATTTTGCCAAATAAGATGTGCTAAATGGGTGTGCAGACAAAAGACAAGGAAATTCCACCTCCCCCCAGTCACCACCTTTGTTTCCACTTTAAATGTAACAGAGCAGGTTATCGTCTCTTTAATCCCCGAAAAAGCGAAGGGATCTGCAAGTCTCCAATTTCTCAACAACGCTGTACCTAATCTCTGCCATATCTAGAAACAGAAAAGCAGGCTCTCCACTGCAGTTAACTTCCAATAATACTGTTTCACGGTGTCTCAAATAACATTTGTACCACCTCTGTAACTTAGCATTTTTGAAGTTTCCCCTTTTGAGAGTTCTTCATTTTGTATACATAGGATTTGATAGTCTAGTGACTGCGAAAATGGGCCGTGATTATGATTGCAAGGAATTGGGGACTAAATCCCTTAAAACGAATTGTCTGAGCCAAATACATTTTAAGTCTCCCCCTTTCCCCACATTCAAAGCATACTTTACCCGTAATCATTCCTCGTAACCTGAGAGGGTTGGCAGCCTGCACTTTCGATGACAGTCTGCCAGCCTCTGTGTCACTCCTGAAGGCCGCCCCTACCCTGAGGTGACTCGAACACAGCAGGGCTCGAACGGAGCAGTGGTCTTGAGAATAAAGAAGGTTTTGTGATCAGCTTATCGGAATCGAGCGTTACACCGCGGGGGTCAGGACTCTGCAGCCTGGTAGAGTATAAATCAGAGCGGGGCTGGGCTGGGGGACAATCGAGCTCTGAAGAGCTGCTTCTTTGAGAGTCTCCTGTGACCCTGCCTCCAGCTGACCCTCCATCATGCTGATCAATCACAAAGACAACTGAAGGAGAATGGGATATGTGACCAACACACACCCTATTTCGTGCTGGGGACGAAAAGAAAACCAAGCCAGACTCTACGTGCAGCAAAGTCAGGAGAATGACGTTCCTACCCTTGATATGCCTATAAATGACGAGACTGATTTTCAGGTATCACTCATGGCAATGTCGCACTATTTTGTGCTCACGGGTTGTGTATGGGACATGCTTTTCTTTAACACACTGGCAATAGCAAGCGCTGTCCTCTTTGACTTGACCACAAATTGGAGATTACAGAGCCTCAGAGCAGCTCCAATCCCTCCAGGCGAGCTCTGGAAATTCCCAGGGAGTTTCATGCACACGCTCCTCAGAAACCCTCTCGGCTCTCCAAGGCCACATTGTAGATCTGAATTGCGGCGGTGACACGCCCATGGCACTCTAGAGGCTGCTTGGCCAGGTGCCCAGGTCACTGATGCTGGCAGCAAAGATTCCGGTGGCCGCTGAAATGCCCCTTAGCACGCCCCAGCCATGAATGCCACTTCATTCCATGCCCTCTGTAGCTGCCGGCACAGTGAATGGACTAGGCTGAGTTAAGGTAAATATCCCGTGTCCCCATGGCTGTTACCCCTCCATGCCTAGGCCACTTCCTAGGGCTCATCTTCAAGGGCTCTTTTTCAATTCTCTGAGGGGCTGCTCGGCCGTCCAGAGGCCTGAGCAGCCACTCATGCCCCCCCACCTCCCCAAAAATGATGAAAGGCCCGGATCTATATGCCTCCATCTGGGTGACTTCCTTCTCATAAACCATTTGCCCCTCCAGCCCGCCCTGTTGATATGCCCCGATCCGCTGAACTCTCCGATGGGAAGAGTACTTTGGCACCTCGTCTTTACATCTTTTATTATTATTTTTTTTTGCAGTAGTTTAATCTGGAATGGATCGTGGCAGGGTTCAGAATCTTTAAGTTTTCCTAGGAGCCTGTTTCCAAGGGATGGAGTCACTAGATGCAGCTTTCTAGTATGATGGAGGCAGCTTCCTGAGATTTGGAAGAGCCAGGCAAAGCAGAAGGCCAGCTACGAGACCAGTACATTCAGGTGTAAGAAACTAGCATATTTCACAGCCTTCGCGCTCCACCCACAAATGCTAAGGGCAGGCTGATCTCATCTCTGCCCGCACATCTTGACTTCCCCTCGGTTCCACGAGCTGTGCCCTTTTCCTGTAATTTTACAGCAAGGGGTCTTGCAACATTCTCCCATCAGACATGGAGTTTTTTGACAACAGGTGCTAATGAACTGGCTCCAGCCTTGACCACCTGGAGGGAGATAGTTTCTCCAAGGGCCTGGCCATCCTCCTTTCCTCGCCGGACCCCTGTCCTCCCATTCTTTTCCTTTTCCCTTTACAACCCTGACCAAATTCTGCCTCACTGTGGTTTGGTAAGGCTGGGCACATGTCTACCACTTTTCCTTAGACCTACTCAAAGAAGCCTTTCAAATTCTAATGTTGTGAGAAGATTGGCTCCGGTAGGGGAGGATTCGTTTGGTATTTCCCCCTCCTGCTTCAGAGTTCAAGTAGGGACAGCAGCAGAAGGAGGGAGAGCTCACCGTGGTGGCACGCCTAGAAGGGTCTGCTGTCTGGGCTTATAATCACGAGGAGGTACTGGGGGAGGTTTGCTAGACCACGTGTGCGATGCTGACCAAGAAATAAGGAACTCTATCGTCAACACAGAAATCCAAACGATCTTATTTGCAACGAGGAAACCCTTTCTGTTTCATGTGCTGTCCCCACAGGGACCATCTCCGTGTCTTTCACCAATATGGTGATAAACGGATAGAACAGAGTGAAGCGGGTCCCCGCACCAGCACCCCTGAATCTCTCCGCTTCGCGGTGAAGGATGCATTTCAATCATCGCCATCCAGAGAGAAGGCTCCTTCCCTGCTGCCTATTCAGGACATCCAGAAGATACAATCCCACGCAGGAATTCTGTGGGGTGGGACCACAAGGAGTATTTGGAGATGGTGTGGTCGAGTGTCTCTCAAATTATTCCGGGCCGACCATTTTCACATCTCTTATACCTTGTGCTGCCCTATTCCCAGTTTTATTTCACGATTTTTTTCGGGAAAATTCTATGAGGCCCCAATCCTGTACCCATGCTGCCTTTCCTTCCCAAACCTGAGGCCCACTGATGCCCACACCAACTCATGCTAGTGCTCAGACCAACCTGGAGTTGTGTAAGCGACTGTAAACCTGCCACCTACAAATCTAGTGCGTAAGTCAGGACTTGGTGAGTGAGCGACAGCTCTGATTTCTGTTACATCCTTAAATGCCCTTATTGCAGATTTTGGCCTGGGATGGGGTAGCACAGAGCTATCTTCTGAGATCCTGCATCCATAGTAATAGCAGCCCTCCCCAGGCATCTATTAATTTTTAAAATATTTATTTAATTTTGAGAGAGAGAGAGAGAGAGAGAGAGAGAGAGAGAGAGCAGGAGCAGGGGAAAGGCAGAGAGAGAGGGAGACACAACACAGAGAGTTGTCAGCACAGAGTCTGATGCGGGGCTTGAACCCGCGAACCGTATCATGACTTGAGCGGAAGACAGACACTTAGCCAACTGAACCACCCAGGCACCCAGCGCCCCCAAGTATTTAGGATCTGGTTATACTTTTCATCCTCACACAAGCCTTGAGGTGGACGCTTTTACCGTCTTCATTTTAAAGATGAGGATTCTGAGGCCTGAGAGAGATTGAGTAACTTTCCCAGGTAACTGTCAAGCTGGGACAAGAAGACAAGCATTCTGGAAATTATAGCCTACAGGCTATGATTCTACCACGTGGCTTACGCATGGAGTCACCATCTGGGCCTTTATTCAGCTTTGACATTGTGCTAGCTTCTACCCGGCCAGCTGTCTAGTCCCACCTCTCACCAGGCTCCTTTTGGGGGACCGAATTAGCCTGGTGAGTGGGACCCAGTATGGCAGGCTCACGCTGCCTGGTCTTTTATACACTGTTCACTGGATTTTTTTGTTGTTGCGATTTTGCCCTCATCTTGGGGGACACCTAACTGCGTAAGGTGGGCCCCTGATATTATCACTTGAGATGCCCTTGGACACAGGAGACAGCGGTCTCCTAGTGTTTCTGGTTCTCCTCCGGGAATCTCTGCTATCAGCTCCCGGGCTAGTCCCTCACCCTTGTTTTCTCTCATGTTTCTCAGAAATCACAGCTGCGCCTTGCATTTCCAAAGGTCTGGCCCTGGGCATCAGTTGCCCTGGAAGCCACGTTTCCATTAAAATGGAAAGAAGTAACTGGACACAATTAATTAATTGCAGTGGGCAGAACTGGTGGGAGTTAACCCTGCAATAAATAGAGAGGGAGACTGAAAGTTCACTTTTGCTCTTTAAATGTTTCACGTGCAGAAATGGGTGACGACAGCAGGAAGGTCAGGGCCGTATGCCAGGTTTGCTTGAGGGCATTACACTGGCTATTAACGGTGTGTTAAAGGGAGGCTCCGTGAGCGCTGCTGACCTAGAAGCTCCGAACGCCGCGTGGTTTCTTGTTGGTGAGGGTCAGGAGCAAAGTCATCTATGGGTGGGAGGGGGCCTGTGCTGGAGCCGCCCCACTGTGGGCTTAGCGCCGTGCAGGGGGTGGGACTGCCTTCAGCCGGGCACAGGGATGCCCTGTATGCCAGCAATGAGCGTGAGTACACGTGCGCATACACACACACACACACACACACGCGCGCACACACGCTTTCCTCCTAGATTCCCAACTTTTATGCTTCTCCTTTATCTCTCCTGACCAACACAGAAGATGGACCCTGCCCAGTCACTGATACGATGAAGTCTAGTCCCTCTGACAGATGTGGCAAAGCATTATCAGGGTCAAAGGTAAGTGCTGCAGCTGTTCCACTGAGGATTCCTCTCTGGATACAGCCTCCTTTACCCAGGGAAGCTTCTGAAACAATCCCAGAGCTCCTTTACGGTTTACCTGAGCAAATTCCCACACTTTTAATATCTTTGGTTCATAAGTACCGATGTGAAAGCCAACAAAAAAAAACCCACGTATCAGTCTGTTCAGAGATTATCTGGGTTACCCAAACCATCAGATTCCACTAAGGATTCTCTAGTGTCCAATATCTTTGGGATAATGTGTGGAATTGTTCATTCACTGAACAATTATTTACTGATTGTCTACATTAGGTGACTAAGGAAGGCACACGTAACTGACCCAGATGGCCTCAGCCTTCGAGGACGTACCTTCCAGTTTGCAGACGTAGCTGGTGCTCTGCCACAGCTCTCTGCCTGAGGGATTTTCTTTTCTGGTCAAGTGTGTTTGGCCTGTATGTAGGACAAGCTGGAAATGCCCAGGAATTATTTTCCCTGGAAACAGACCTCAAATAAAACATGGAAAATGCATTGGTGAATAAATACCCCAACGTCTTTGACCTAGGGTGGGATAACTGTGTTTGACAATGTCCCCCAATGGGACTGAGCTCAGGTTGCCCACAGTAGGATCTGAATGGCTAATGTATCCTTTATTGATTTGCTTCTCCCCCTACTGGAGATTTCTGGGATCTCCTCTCAACTAAACTACTTACATCTGAATCCCTGTCTTAGAATCAGCTTCTGGGGGAAGCCCTACCAACTCAAGAACTAAAACATATGCGCAGATAGTTATAATTCTAGAAGAATTGGTGAAAGACGACAGTAGAGTGCCTCATTTAAAATCCCATGAGAGTTCGCAGGAAGAGATTGCTTTGGGTTGGGGAACTTATAAAAGGACTTCATGGAGGAGAGTCCCTAAATGGGGAGTAGGATTTGAGCATACAGTGATTGGGTGAAGGGAAGCTAAGTGGAGCTGGGTAAGCTGGACCATGAACACAGGAAGTGAGCATATATGTTTGGTAACAGTTCAGTCTAATAAGGGAATTACATCAAGGAAAACAGCAGCAGATGGGCTTGGAAAGGGTAGATTTAAGTGCCAAGCCAAGGTCAGAAGTGTTTAAATAGTGATCTAGGCCAGCCTGTCCAACAGAAATATCTGCAATAATGGAAATGTTCCAAGTATGAGCTGGGCAGTATGGCGGCCACTAAGTGCGTGTGGCTATGGAGCACGAAATATGGCTAGTACAACTGAGGAACTCCATTTTTCATTTACTTTAAGTTAATTTAAATAGTCATTTATGGAGAATGGCTACCATGTCTAGTATTGCATTTCCAGGCAATAGAAAATGACATGAGCAAAAGTGTGCGTTGCTTGAAATAATCTGAAAGCTGACTATAAACTAGATTATAGGAGAAGTACTATAAAGATAGGCCAATTATGAGACAAAATCAATATGTGGGCCAGTGGTTTTTTTTTTTAAGTTAAATAGAAAATATTTCCTTCAGATATAAAAAAAAAAACACATTAAACAGATAAAAGTGGAACTGACTTTCTTAAAATTCAGGAGGCAGGAGTGGACATCGTAAAGAGACATACCGTTTTCTTGCTTTCCCACCCACGAAGCCCCTGAGGGTCTCCCTGGGATTTCCGAGAGCTGCTCAGGACTCTGTTTGCCAACCACTAAGTTAGCTCAATGGTGGGGGGGGGGGGGGAGGTAGGGGCGGTGTTCTACCAGGGTGATAGAGATAGAGAGGAATAAATGTGGGAGATATTATCGAGGCGGAATCAACAGATCTTGGCATCTGAGTATGAGAAGTAAAGTTTGATTCTCTTCACATCTATTTCCCCACTCATCTAAATCCAATCCCTGGTGTTACCTGGAATTCTTCCCCATTACAGAGCCATCACAAAAATACATCACAAAAATAAAGTTATTGAACTGAATGGAATTAGCATACACAATGCTACATAGATGTTAAGCAGTGAGGATAATCTGGATTCATATCCAGGTCCATTGGCTCCAAGATTTGCCCTACAGCTTGCTGTCCATCCCCCAGCATAATAATGATCCCCCCTGAATATATCCCCCCTGAATAATGCAGTCACGGAAGCCAAGGTAAGGGGCTTTGCTAGCGGAGGCGCTCAACGAATGGTTTTAAGTGCAGCAGCAGGTTTGAGAAGAAAATGATAAATGGATATTGAAGCTGGAAGATAATTTCAGTTACAGTGGAAAGAAGATGAGCTCTGAAGTCAGAAGATTTCATGTATTAGGATAATAGGGAATGAAGGTAAAAAGTGAAGGCAACGAATGTAAACTACTATGTAGCTTCTTGGTAAATGGAAAGAAAGAGGTGAGAGGTACTGGGAAAACTTAGTAATGTGCCTACTGGATCCATTGTCTACTTTTATGAAATCTTAACATACCCAGAACACCCAATGTCCTTTCAAAGGAAGTCCCCAGCTATCAGTCACCTTACTTAGAGCCTTGTGTTCTCATCATCAGGTGGAGAAGACCCGAGATAGACAGTGGACAGGAATCAGCCATCACTAGGCTAACCAATGGCCCACGGGGTGACCTCACAGCAGACCCCCAACAGAGGCAGTGTGTTCAGACTGCTGGCTGGCCATTCTACTCACCCTCTGTGTCAAGGAGGTAGAACCCAAAGACACCAGAGATACTCAAGTAACACTGGAGCAGTAGAGGTAGGGACAGAAGGGGAAGACCACTTTGTCATCTGAAGTCACTTGGAGCAGAGAACGATGGCTATCTCCCCTGAAGAAACGAAATGACCAGAACCTTGGAAATGTTTCATTCTCCACAGAGTCTTGCTAGAGATGGCTGAGATCTTCCGCACTTTCTCTTGTATCCTTATGAAAAAATACAACAATTTGACAAATTATTTAAAAGAAGCCTTGCACAATTCTGTTTCTTGCTCAGAATGGGAGTGTATTTGGAGATAGTACATTTAAAGAGATGATTAGGTAAAATGAGATCATAAGGGTAGGGCCCCAATCCAGTATGACAGGTGTCCTCAAAAGAAGAGAGGATTAGGGTGTGCCTGGGTGGCTCAGTTGGTTGAGTGTCCAACTCTTGATTTTGGCTCAGGTCATGATCTCGCAGTTTGTGAGTTCAAGCTCCACATCAGGCTCTGTGCTGACAGTGTAGAGCCTGCTTGGGATTCCCTCTCTCTCTCTCTCTCTCTCTCTGTCTCTCTCGCTGCTCCTCCCCTGCTCATACTCTCTGTCTCTCTCTCTCAAAAAAAATAAACATTTGAAAACAAAGAAGAAGAAGAAGAGATTGGGACAAAGACACATACAGGGGAAGGATGACGTAAGGACATCAGGAGATAGTTACCTACAAGCCAAGGAGAGAGGCCTCAGGAGAAACCAGACCTGCTGACACCCTAATCTTGGACTTCCAGCCTCCAGAGCTGTCAGAGTATAAGTCAGAGCTGTCTGTTGTTTAAGTCTGTGGTACTTTGCGATGGCCCCTCTTGTGAACCATCCAGTGTAACCTTACCCCTGAAGAATCTGAGGTGTGGCATCACCCAGCTTGTATGGGTGTTAGGTCCAGGCTCTAGGGGGTACCCATTCTCAGCCCAGAGGTCTTCATACCTACCACACCCTGAATTTGACTTGCATGGGTTTCTAGAAAGGACAGAGAAGGATGATGGGAAGATCAAGGGCACAGAGTTGGAATCCAGTCCATCATCTGAAAGGAAAGGATGACTTAATGGCTGCTTGTAAAATCCAACAGTTCTTGGGCCACCTCAGTAGTGACTTTTTTATTATTTTCCATTTTCCCCCCATTCTTCCCTTGGTTTCTAACTGGGGGGAAATGATTGGTTGTAGACACTTCAAAGCGACTTCAGCGTGATTTTTACATACGGGACACCATGTTGGACCAGTAGGCCCAAATTTAACCAGGGAGACCTCTTCATTGGTGTTTACGGCTCTGATTTGTTGACTGTCTCCCAGAACCTCCTTTGATGAGAGAATCTGGGACAGCTGGGGGATTTGTGGTGACAGAGTTTAAGTGATTTGTAATTACATTTTATTTTAGTTTTAGTTTCTGTTGTTTTTTTTCTGAGCGTGTGTACCTTTTAGGCCTTTTTTCTTTTTTTTTCTCGTAACATTACGGGCCTCTGAATGCCAAACTAATTTTCCCTCTCAATCCCCTGTAGGTTTCAAGTGACAAGCTTTTAAAAGCACAGCCCTTGTTAGTTTTAGAGCCTTAAGACTCATTGTCTTGTAGCCTTCCTGTCCCCCACCCCCCACTCTTATTGTCATCTCCCAGGGTGTTCTAAATCTCTGATTTCCCTCTCCGAGTGGTGTCTCCCATTTATTTTATTTAGAGATAATGCAGAGCTTTTGAATCTGAAGGAGGCTTGGCTAACTGAGCTTAGTGGGTTGGGAGGTTGGGCGATATCTCAGCATAATCCCAATGTCAAAAAAAAAAAAAAAGGCTGAAATGCCCAGAGGCTATTTTTCAGAAACCCCATTGTTTTAGGCACAATTCTATCGGTGAAATTCAAGCTTCTGGACTTATTTCCACTGATTGGCATGATTGACACAGTGCCAGGCATTGTGTGGTGAACCAGGTGGCTTTGTGGCCTAGACTGGCCGTCACAAACACCAGCAAATGTAGCAGGATTATGTAGCAGGATATGTAGCAGTCAAGTCTGGACAGACTGTGATTATTCGGCTGTGGATGCTGAAGGTCAGGGCGCGGGTGGCCTTGAAAACCGTGCTTTACGTTGCCTTCCAGCACGTAGAGAAGAAATGAAGCCAGGCCTCTTTCATGAGGACCACTAAGTAACACAACAGGTAGTGCTTACTTAAAAACAGGATCCATGACAAAGCATTCTAATCAAGGCTTTCACGTTGGCCCTGTAAAATAGTTTAACTGCCAAAAAAGATGCATTAGAGAGCAAAATACTGGTTTTAATTGGTGGGTTTTTTTTTTCTTTTCTTAAAAAAAGGGAAACTTCAGAGCACATTTTAATTTAAGTTCTGGCCCTTGAGACTTTTCTTACTTGTGTGGCTACCAGCAAACGGTATGTGAATTAATGGATATTAAGCCTCTCAAATTAGCTTTTTAACAATGATAAACGTACGCACCTTGTAGCAATTAAAAATAGGAACTCCTCATGCTGAATTTCTTTTATATTAACCATATCCAGATGCACAACCCCCTCCGCTTAATTCCTTATTAATCTACTGTTTTCCCCCCCAATACAGTGAAGTTGTAAATTAAAGGAAGAAACTGCGTCCCCTGGATTTTATTAATCGCAGTCGTTTGGGGGAAGACAGGCAGCGCTCCTGGTGTTTCTATTTGCAATCGCTTAAACCCCTTTGGAGAGGTTTCTTCAGTGCGTGGCGCAACTTTTTGGAACTCTGGAGAACATTCAGGAAAAGAGAGCACAAGTGATAAATAGTTTGGAAATGAAGATCAAAAAAAAAGAACATTAGGAGCACTGGTAATGTTTAGTCTAGAGGAATGAAGAAGAAGCAGAGACAGACTTTTCCCCCAACTGTCATAAACAGGATGAGGGCAATTCTTTTTTACCAAAGTGTAAATAAAGAACAAGTGAATATCGGCAGAAGAAAAGATTGGACTTTAAGTAACATCATTTCTTTTAGGGTTTTTTTTTTTTTTCATAATAATGGAATTCCTAGGAGTTTACTAAATTATCCTAGAGTAGTTTCAGAATGCTATCCGCAGGACAATCTGGGGATTAAGAATTTAGCAATACCCATCAAGGGGTGTGACGGATTATTATTGGGGCACTTAGGTGGCTCAGTCCGTTAAGCGGTGGAGTTGGGCTTGGGTTCTCACGGTTGCAGCCCTGCATCGGGCTCTCTGCTGTCAGCACAGTCTGCTTCAGATAGTCCGTCTCCCTCTCTCTCTCTACCCCTCTCCCACTTAAGCACCCGAGCTCTCTTTCTCTCTCAAAAGTCAATAAATGGGGGCGCCTGGGTGGCTCAGTCGGTTGAGCGTCCAACTTCGGCTCAGGTCATGATCTCACAGTTCGTGGGTTCCAGACCCGCGTCGGGCTCTGTGCTGACAGCTCGGAGCCTGGAACCTGTTTCGGATTCTCTGTCTCCCTCGCTCTCTGCCCCTCCCCCACTCGTGTTCGGTCTCTGTCTCTCTCTCAAAAATAAATAAACATTAAAAAAATTCTTTTAAAGTAAATAAATGAACATTAAAAAAAGAATTAACGCTATTCACATAACACGGAGCCTGAAATACTTTCCACCGATAATTGAGGTAATAATGGCGTTTACTTCTCATGGGGATCTCATGTTGATCACACGTTGATCAAACAATCTGTTCAGCATCAGGTGCTGAAGAATTCGAGGCAGTGAACACAGAGTGCTTGCTGTACGGGCACTGTCCTCAGTGCTTTACACACAGGAATGGGTAACCTGTTTTCCATTTGTGTCCTCTGGGGAGTAAAGGCCAAGGTGACATGAGATGGGCGTGAGGTTCATTGGGAGAAACGCCTATGAAGGATGAAGGGAGCGGACACAGGAGGAGGGGGCAAGGACAGGCTTCAGACCAAGATGCAGGTGTGATATCTATGCCAGAAGGTAAAGAAGGAAGCACTGGGTAGGAAAAGCCTCTGACCACTGACAAAAGTCTCAGATAGGCTGATGGATGAGGAATCTTGGATCAAGGTTGGAAGAATTCCTCATGCAGCATGAATGGCTTACTGTAGTGGTCCCAGCAGACGCTGGTGGGGGGGAGGGGGCTCTACCTCCTATAGTGGGCTCTTTGGAGAGAGATCTGAGTGGGATACTAGAGAACCCAGCCTGTCTGGCACCAAAGTCCATGCTCTTAGCCGTGTGATTCCACCCGCTCATGCTTTCAGGGTGGGCAGTGAAAGATGTAACCCTGTTGTAATGAAAGGGCTGAGTAGGAAAAGAGGATGCCTCGTCACAGAGATCTAGGGGTTGCACTCAGCACTCACATGGAGCCTGGTCTCAGTGGTGTCCGAGGCCATGAAAAGCAATGAGTCTGGGGGAAAAGGGGCTGCACCGTAATCTCCTAATCCTAACATACTTGCAAGTTTTGCCCTGGGACAGACACCTTCATCTGTTCCGATCTCATAAAACTTTTCAGTCAGTATTTAAATATTTACGCAACACTCACTAATGACGGGGCGCTGTGCTAAGTGCAATGGGAAATGCTAAACCTTAACTCTTCCATCCACTGGTTTACCCAATAAGGAAGACGTCATTCACGTAAATAACCATAGGCACACGAGGACAAGTGAAAATGCCACATAAGGCACAGACAGGGCACCTTGGAAGTTTAGGGAAGAGAGGGACCACTTCCTGTTGGAAACGTTGAGAAAGATTTCATGAAGGAGAAAGAATTGGTATCGGTGCCTCAAATGCAAAGATGGTGGCCAAGAAGATCTAGACATTCATTCTCCGTTGGGAGAAAGTGACAAAAACCTGTCACAGAAGCTGGAAGCCAAACCTGAAATGACAGTATCACGATTCTCCTAAGAGAAATGTCTACAGTCCAGACCCCAACGGAGCTAGAAATATATTAATCTTTTTTATTAGAGGAAGAAGTAAGATTTATTTAGTTGACTAGAGTTGTTGTAACAAAATACACAAACTGGGTGCCTTCGTACAATAGAAGTTTATTGTCACACAGCTCTGGAGGCTAGAAATCCAAGATCAAGGTGTCAGTGTCATGCTTCCCCCAAAGCCTCTGAGGAAGGATCCTTTCTTGCCTCTCCCAGGTTCTGGTACTTCTAGGAATTCTCTGGCTTCTAGATGGATCACTTCAATCTCTGCCTCCACTGTGACATTCCCCTGGTGTGTCTGTTCTTCACATGGCCATGTTCCTTTAGTGTCTCTTTCTAAGGACACCAGTCATATCGGGCCCACCCTACTCGACTATTGCCTCATTTGAACTAATTATAATGGCAAAACCCCTCTTTCTAAATAAGGTTACATTCTGAGGTCCTAGGGGGAAAGACTTCAACATAGCTTTTGGTGGGGGGACACTATTCAACCCATTAACATTATCCTATTACTTGAATCATGATGGTATTCTTTGCTGCCTTCCGAAATATAATTTTACGTGAGCAAAAATCTCCTCAGATTTCCTAAGAACGATGAAAAGAAAACAAGCCATAATTATTTGGAACATTAAATCAGTAGGTATATATTTATACATCAACATAAAATATTGAGATCTCTGAATAAAGTCCTAAAAATATTCTTAAACATTTGACAAAAGCATTGATTTTCATCATTCTTTCTTGGTTTTCCTAGCTGGTGTAGCCTCATGTTCAAGCAATCTGTTGAAGGTTTCCATAATTTCAGGGCAGATTTTTCCATAGAAAATTCCAAGGTAAGAGGTGAAGCACTAACTCCAGACTCGGGCTCTTTTGATTGCGAGAATCTGTCCCTTTGTCCCTGAGAAACAGGAACAATAAAACATCTCTCACTACGCTAGGCCGAGAGGAGCAAAGCTCTCTAGATGCGGTGAGAACAAGCCCATTAACTAGTTTGAACCCGATCGCCCAACCTCACAGATTGTACCTTTTCAAGATGGCCACAAAAATATATCCCCTCCCATCTGCTCTACTTGTAATGCGACATTGACACTGTTCCACTGGGAAGTGGAGAATATGGACAGGGTTTAGGGACTGGTTGCTAATGAACGCAACACCCGGGAAGCAGAGTTGAGTGACTTCCAAGATAAGATCGTAAAAGACATACAGCCTCTGCTTGGCTTTCTCTGTCCTTCCCATCTTGTGCTCCCTTCCTGCCTTTCTGCCTCTCTGTCTTTCCCTCCATTTCTCTTTCTGTCCCTGTCTGTCTCTGTCTGTCTCTCTCTCTTTCTCTTTCTCCCTCTCCCTTCCCACCCTCCCTCACTTTCTCCCAGGACCCTCACCTGTGGAACCCAGCTGCCGTGTTGTAGACCACGTTTTGGAGCCTAGGCCAAAAGGAGAGTCCACACGTGGGTGTTTGAGTCGGCAACTCCAGCTACACTCATGGCCATCAGCCAGCATCAACCTCCAGACAAGCTGCAGGAACAAGTCTTCAGATTATGTGAGCTGAGGCCCAGACATCATGGAGCAGAGGCAAGCTGTCCCCACTGTTCTCTGGACACATTCTTGCCCAACGGAATTCACGAGCGTAATAAATGGTGGCTTCATGCCTCTACATTTTCTGCATATCCATGGTTACTGGAATGCCATATATCCAGCAAAGTGACAAGTTGTAAAGCTAGATTCTTAAGTGACATATTTGTTGATGTTGCTGGAACTTTACCCTGGCCCTCTGAGAGAGGCAATCTTTTAGAAGCAAAGAGAAAGATATACTAAGGCTGAAAGGTTCTCGGAAATCTAAAGAGTTCTAGGCTGCCAATAGGTAAAGCATTGAATACAGACGTCTCTCATTTCAGGGGCACATAGCTTGGCTACTGCTTGTGACTCTGTGGTTGACCAAGCAAACGTTTAGTGTCCTTGAAGCTAAGGTGACAATCAATATTAGTTGTATCTCAGGTAAACTCCTGCTGAATATTGACTGATAAATTTTATAAAGAGCAGCTACTTTGTTGGGATAACTACTATATTCTTATATAACTGATAAGAAAAACCTTCCTCCTTCCCTCCGTCCTTCCTTACTTCCTTTATTTCTTTTTCAGGGATGTCTGTGAATGAATGTATGAATGGCAGAAACAAACAAACAAACAAAAGGCTGAGGGTGAAGAAATAAACTCATTTTTAAAATTCAAGGTACTATTAGCACGTTATCTAGGTTAAAACTCAATTATATGTGACTCTTAGAATTTGTCTTCTTTCCTACCTGGGCATTCTCAGTGAACTTCTCAATTGAAACAACAAATTCATCTAAAGCTCCTATTTAAAATGTATAAAGGGGCAGCTGGGTGGCTCATTCGGTTAAGCGTCCAACTTTGGCTCAGGTCATGATCTCACAATTCAGGAGTTTGAGCCCCGCTTTGGACTCTGTGCTGACAGCTCTGAGCCTGGAACCTACTTTGAATTCTGTGTCTCCCTCTCTCTCTCTCTGCCTCTCCCCTGCTTGTGTGTGTGCTCTCTCTCTCTCTCTCTCAAAAATAAATAAACATTAAAACATTTTTTAAATGTATAAAACCTCTTAATTAAAGACAACGATGCATTAAAATGGGATCCAACTGTTTATTTTATTTTTATTTTTTTAATGTTTATTTATCTTTGAGAGAGAGAGAGAGCGCGGGGGTGGGTGGAGAGAGAGGGAGACACAGAATCTGAAGCAGGCTCCAGGCTCTGAGCCATCAGCACAGAGCCCAACGCAGGGCTCGAACTCACGGACCGTGAGATCATGACCTCAACCGAAGTCGGATGCTTAACCAACTGACCCACCCAGGCGCCCCTTATTTTCTGTTTTAAAGTTGTTATTTAAATTCCAGTTAGTTAGCATACAGTGTAATATTAGCTTCAGGTGAACAAGATAGTGATTCAACCCTTCCAGACATCGCCCAGAGTTCATCACAGTGAGTTCACTCCTTAATCCCCAACACCTACTTCACCTATTCAATTGTTCATGTTCAATCAATGATCGTGACAGCTACAACAAGGTCACTGCTGAACAACCACAGAGTGATAAATCTTTAAAAATGGGAGAGGTTATTTACTTAACCAGAGTGGAGAAGTTACTTGCCCATGATTAGAAATTTGAAGCTATCTTTAAAATCCATATCTAACCCACCACTCTCACCCCACGTGCTGGTCTTTGGCAACTTGCTGAGGACAAACGCCTTGGGTTAGAAAATGCAGTTCGGACCATAAGATTGAGAACAGGGATATTCTTGTGGTGGTGGCAGGTTGGAGAGAGACCAGAGATGGACGTGGAAACAAGAGGGTCCCTGTTGATCCGTTTTTCACCTATTTAAGTTTTTATTTAAATGCCTTAGTTAACATGCAGTGTAATATTAGCTACAGGTGTACAATGTAGGAAACCCATTTTTTTCAGGGCAGCATCTTATTTTTAAATCCATTTCAACCTACTCATGTTTAAAGAAAGTGCCAAGTTTCGTATTCCCTATATCTCAAGTGCAGCAAAATATACAATTCTCTGTGTAGCCATTGGTCCCCATGCAACATGTTTCCTTTTTTTTTTTTACTTTATTTTTTTTACCGTTTATTTATTTTTGAGACAGAGAGAGACAGAGCATGAATGGGGAAGGGTCAGAGAGAGAGGGAGACACAGACTCTGAAACAGGCTCCAGGCTCTGAGCGGCCAGCACAGAGCCCGATGTGGGGCTCGAACTCACGGACCGCGAGATCGTGACCCGAGCCGAAGTCGGCTGCCCAACCGACTGAGCCACCCAGGCGCCCCAACATGTTTCCTTTTATATACAGTCCTAATGGCTCAATGGGACCTTCCTTGATCTAAGCCTTCCTCTTACTTGTGTGGTGGAATCATGATATTTTTTTAAAGTTTATTTATTTATTTTGAGAGAGAGAAAGGGAAAGATAGCATGCGTGAGCAGGGGAGGGGCAGAGAGAGACAGAGAGAATCCCAAACAGGCTCCACACTGTCAGTGCAGAGCCTGACCTGGGGCTCGATCCCACAAACCGTGAGATGACCTGAGCCTAAATCAAAAGTCAGATGCTTAACCAACTGAGCCACCTGGGTACCCCGGAATCATGATTTTTAAGCTACATCTTTAATGTGTCAGGAGTTTTCAATAATTGAATAATCGTTCTAAAAACATATCCCTTCTTCCTTTCATTTTATTGACGTTTTCTTTCTAGGCTGTCTTTCTAGGTGTTTCCTCAGCGATGTAAGTTCATCTTGAATCATTCTCTGCACTTAGACCTGTTTCATTTGTGCAGATAAAGCTGTTTTAGACATTTCCCAAGGCGGAAGAGGGTCTGGGGTCTGGGGAATGTGCTTTCACCTTTAAGCTGGGTTAAGCTTTGAAAATGCTTTAACGAGTTTTAGATTCCTGTCTGATTAAGAGCTGCTCCAAGAAATAAGTAGGAGAGAGGCAGAAACTGAAGCCACACATTCGTGGATACGCGTGTTAAAGACCCTTTATATCCCTGCTCTGTGATTCTAGGAATTCTAAAAATCAAATTGTAGCCCTTTTATTCAGATTATATATATATGTATATATGTGTATATATATATTTATTTAATATATATTTATTTATTATATAAATATATATTTATTTATGATATAAATATATATATTTATTTATACATATATACATATATACACCCCAAGCAGGCTCCAGGCTGTCAGTGCATAGCCCGATGGAGACTCGATCTCACAACCTGAGCCAAAATCAAGAGTCGGACACTTAAACTGACTGAGCCCCCTGGGCGCTCCTCACTCAGTATCTTTTAACGAAGCTGTTCCATTTTATTGGAAGCTCTTACTTCTCTGAGTCTCTCTAGTCACCTGGTTTCCCTCATATGTCTCTGGCGTTCTTTACGTCTTCTCTGGTGCATTCTCCTTTCAGTGTGATCTCGGACCTAAGGGAGGGCCCTCAGAGGATAGTTCTAGGTCCTCTTCTCTACCTACATCACCTCTGTAAGGAAATAACCTTGTCCTATGGCTTGGGATTGCTAGATATGCCATCCCAGGTTCTCCACCACACCAGATATCGACTTTGTATTCACTATCTCCATTTGGCTCTCCAAAAACGCGTCTCAGAGATAACGTTAATTTTCTCCTACCCTCCAGACTGTTTCCTCCCCCAGGCCTCTCAGTCTTAGATAATGACGTCTCTCCCCAGGCAAGGGCTCAAGCCTTGATTTTTCTTTTCTACTCTATCTGTGAGTCTGGGGGCTTTATCTTCCACATTTATCTCAAATCTGTCGACCACATTCCACCTTCATTGCTAGCATGATAACCCAAGCCACCATCATCACTTACTTGGGTGATTGCAATTGCCTCTGAATGTCTCCCTACCTCCACTCTCCCCGCTACAATCCATTACCACCCAGCAACCCGAGAGATGTTTTTAAAATATAAATCAGATCTTGTCATCGCCATGCTTAAAACCATCCAGGTGTCTCCTTTCCAAAAGCACTGAGAATAAAATGTACCTCTTTCCCCCAATTTACAAGACTCCGGTTGACTCGGCCCCTACCTAGCTCCTTGTCACCTTACATCATTTCTCCCTCACTTCTATCCGAGTCACGTTGGCTGCCTTGTTGCCAATATGCCACTATGCTTTCCACCTCAGGATCCTCGTATATACTTTCTCTTTTATCCCTTTGCATAGCTCGTTCCTTCTCATTTGTCAGCTCTTAATTGATAGGTTACTGTTTCCCTTAGATCAAACCCCCCTGATGACTTTGTTCAAAGGGAGTCCTACCTCTCATCACCACACCCAGTGCTTGCCCAGCAAAGCCCTGGCTACAAGTTGTAATTACAGGCTTGTGCCTGTTCTCATTTGTCGTTATTCATCTCCCACAAGAACGTGAGTGCCCTGAGAGCAGGGACTTTCTCTGTCTTATTAATAGCTGCATCACTGTTGCCTAGAGCAATGCCTGCCTTCAATTGTGTTCAATAAGTATTTGTTGAATGAATGAATGAATGAATGAATGAGTGAATGAATGAATGAGTTTTTAGTTTATTCAAACCATTTGTTTTTCCTTGATTGCCTGCCAATCTACTCCTTGACAAAATATCTGGCTGTTAGACTAAGGAACATGTTTCTTTTTCAAGTTGTGTTCAAAGAGGATGTAGAAATTTAGCAGATGAGAGGGAACTGCTAGCTTTTGTGTTTTAGCTTTTAAGAAGCATATCCCTTAATGAGGGTGAATAACCGAAGCTTGAGTTATGAGAGCAATCAGACTTTCACTAAGCAAAATCTAATCTTTTCTGTTTTCTCTCCCTTTTGTGAATTTTATTTGGCCTGAATTCAGACTGTGGCCATAGCTATGGAAGCTATTGCTTGGATGCAATTTTCAGCTATTGAAATCCTAGAACTCCTAGAATTTGTTTATTTTCAAATACATGGGTCCCAAGACTATGCGTTGCTGACTCTTCCTATTCCAATAATTACAAAATAAAGATGCTGACTTGGAATTCATTGCAATAATACCTTGAGATATGAGCTTGTATCTATAAAACACTGAGGTAATGCTATAAACTCATAATATAAATGGATACAAAACCGTCTGTGTTTTGTGGCACATTACTTTTGTGTGTGTGTAATTCCAAAGTAAAGAGTGAAACAAAGTTGCAACTAGCAGGTGTGTTGTTTCAAGCATACAGCTCAGCAGCCCTAAATCCAGACTTGATGAAATGCCCACAAAAACAGAAGGTCGGGTTAAGACATTACACTCAACACGCCAGAAAATAGAAAAGAAGTACCTCTCCAATGTTTTAGGGGGCAAATGATAAACTGAATATAAAACTTTGCGGGTCAAGAGAAAAGATCCTGTGTAAAATATTTTTATTAGAAGGAAAGAGAAACAGAAGAAGAGGGAGGGCGAGAGACAGAAAGGCAGGATCTGATGAAGAGCTGGTGCGTCTGAGCTAGCTTAAGCAGTTGAACTCAGTCTCTTGGGCTGTGTGCAAGCGAGAAAATAATAGTCAATATTTATTTACCATTTACTCCGGTTTTCCACACTTTGCAGTGTGTATTCAGCTCTGAGAAGTGTGAAACCACGGTTAGGATTACAGGTGCAATCCGAGCTCGGAAAGGCTAACGGCGAGTGTGGACTGGAGAAGCTGGGAATCATGTTACGGAAGGGTTTGGACTTCTGCAAGATATTCTGCTAAATCATAGGATTTCAATGCAGAAAGAAGAGCACAGAGGAGGGAGTATGAAGGGAGACATACCAAGAAGCAAACGCACAAAAAGTTTGGAAAAAGATGTGAGACTTCCCTACTTCCAGGGAAAAGCCTAAAAGGGTACCTTGATTGGAACCAAGGAACATTTTACGTAGTTGTAAGAAATGAATAGAATGACGGGGCACCTGTGTGCCTCGGTCAGTTGAGAATCTGATTGTCGATTTCGCCTCAGGCCATGACCTCACGGCTGGGTTCGTGAGATTGAGCCCTGGGTCAAGTTCCACGCTGACAGCATAGAGCCCGCTTGGGATTCTCTCTCTTCCCCACCCCACCCCCCCGCCCCTCACCTGCCCATGGCCCCCACCTCTCAAAATAAATAAATACATTAAAAAAAAAAAAAAAGGAACGAAGCTTCAGGGCTTTGAACTCCAGGTGCATAACGAGTGGGCTGGCAGAAGCTCTTGGAAACTTCCAGCAAGGGTGTCATGAAGGAAGTGTGTTTTAAGAAGAGAACACTTGATGTTTATCAGGCAAGATGGGTTAGTTGCAAGGAGGTAAGCTTGGAGTCAAACTACGATTCTGTTTCTGTAGTAAGGATGTAAGATGTAATCAATCAAGGGTTTGTACTCTGACGGGGCTGATGTTAATAGAGTTTATCTCTATTAAATAACTTACTCAAGGTCAGATGGCGGAGCCAGCATGTGTTTGATTTAGAGAACTGTGTTTCTACTTTTATTTGATTTTTTCCTCCTCATCTGGAAACCTAACGTTGGTTTGTGTGTGTTCCTATTTCAAAGACCAGGGCTGAGTAGGTAACGGCCAAAGCAGAAAGTGATGGCCTGTTCTGTTGGAGTTCTCTTCCTTCATGCTTAAAAGTTGAGTATTGGTTTCAGATAAGTGAAAGATGAGGTCCTGATGACAAACAACAGCCTCATAAAGACTGATAGGGGCGCCTGGGTGGCTCAGTCGGTTGAGCTTCCGACTTCGGCTCAGGTCATGATCTCACGGTCTGTGAGTTCAAGCCCCGCGTCGCGCCCTGTGCTGACAGCTCGGAGCCTGCAGCCTGCTTCCGAGTTCGTGTCTCCCTCTCTCGCTGACCCTCCCCTGTTCATGCTCTGTCTCTCTCTGTCTCAAAAATAAATAAACATTAAAAAAAAAAAAAGACTGATAATGCGTGGTTACGAGCTGGTTAAGGCAAGCTTCAGTAAGTTGGCTCTCGGTGAGTTCCTTTGGGTCGTCGTGACCTGGGCTGGAGAGGAATCACAAACCAGAGGTCTCCAGAGCAAGGGAGGCCAGCCCAGGCATGTTCCAAACAATATCCTGGTGCTGCACAGAACCAGCGTTAAGCGACTCGAGCAATTTAGAGGCAGCCTAAAACGAATTTCCAACGGCAGAGTCAGAGAATAACATGGGCTTCGAGTCGAGGATACAGCTCGAGGTTTAGAGTCAGATTTGAAACCCCGGAGAACTCTCTTTATAAAGAAAAACAGAAGCTCACAGTCCTGTTTCATTACCCACCCGTGCTTTTGAGCCATGAACTTTCCCCCACTTCGGAAACTTCTCTGGAAAATTCATTTCATGCTTGTCTACTCCAGTAAAACCCTTGACTGAACTGTTACAAAACAGGCGACTTGGCGAAGGGAGTATGAGAAATCACCCGACACGGTGAAGCCAGTTGGCATCCTCGAGAGCCATGTGCCTGTGACCTTTGCTTTACCTGTAATCTTGGACTGTGACCTTCTGCCAGCCGAGGGGGCGTTTTGATTGTTCCTGTGCCAGGTGGCCAGGAGGCGGTCACGGGTTCATGCATCTGGGTCTTTGACACGCTGAGAAGCACCAACCAGGCGGAGGGAGGATTATATGTGCCCGGGTTTCAGGCTCAGAACTCACCAGCGCCTGAGAGGCGGTCTTAGGAAACTTGCTGGGTACCTCTCACATCTCCTCAAAAGCATCACATCTCAATCTCTTCTTGGATTGTTTTTCTTACAAGGGTGTGCCTGCGTCAATTACCTTATTGCTACTAATGCTGCTTTGAAACTAATGTGATAAAACATCCCCGGCTCCTCTATGCAGACTTTTACCCAGCAACCCTCATATGGATCCTTCGCCAGACATCTTCCTCTTCTCCAGCACAGTTGTTTCAGAACGGCGTCTGTTGTCTCAAGGTCTCACCCATTCTTACCCCCTCGCTCCCTGGAGATGGCCCAATTTCTTCTTCCCCCAAGAAAAGTCTGTATTCTCAGTAAGAATTCATTGAGCACCTGCCATGATGTAGGACTTGTGCAGAATTTTTGGAAAACAAAGATGGATGAGGCAGGATCTTGGCTCTGGATGGGCTTTGAGCTGACTATAGGAGAATAGATATGAAATGAGTGTAGTCCAACCATGTAGGCAAACGGATGGACGGATGGACGGATGGATGGATGGATGGGTAGGGCAAAGGGAATGTAGAAGAGGGGTCATTATTTCCACTTGGAAAGGCAGGAAAAGCTCCAATACAACCATCTCAGGTGGGCTTCCTAAATTCCTTTGCCTCTGCTTTCAAAATTATCAATAGCTGTAGATAATTCTTACCATCTTGCTCCCTATCTTAGAAGAGGTGTCTACTCATTTCTAAGGTTCATCCTTCACGTGGCTCTTAAACACAAACTTCATCCTCCAGTACGTAAGTGAGGTAAAAGAATTACAAAAATATTGTAAAACAACAACTTGGAAATATGAAGAAAGAAAAAATACCTCCCATAACCCAGCCAACTTAACATCGCCGCCATCATTGGTGTGTGTGTATTTTAATCTCTTTTCTTCTCCTTTGTATGTTTCAAAAGTTATAACCACAACCCTTTGTGTTCACGTCCAACCTCTAGTCCCCCCACCCCCGGGACCTGACTCTTTCCAATTCTACATCTTGATCATCTTTCCCACTGGAAAGTCCCATTCACTTCCTTACTCATTTAAATCTCACCCGCCCTACGACACAGGAAGTCAAACCATTTCCTTAACCAAACTAGACTGTTCTTAAAGATTCTTCAATGACGCACTAAGGAGGTCAACTCACTTTCCTTTTTTTTTTAATGTTTATTTACTTTTGAGAGAGAGAGAGAGAGACAGAGTGTAAGCTGGAAAAGGGGCAAGAGTGTGAGCTGGGGAAGGGGCAGAGAGAGGGAGACACAGAATCTGAAGCAGGCTCCAGGCTCTGAGCTGTCAGTGTAGAGCCCGATGCGGGGCCCGAACTCATGAGCTGCGAGACCATGACCCTAGCTAAAGTCAGACGCTTAACCAGCTGAGCCACCCAGCGCCCCTCACTTTCCTTTTTGATCCCTTTCTTCTGTCTCTAACTTTTCTCCCTTGACTGTCTTGGCCATCTATTTCTGAAATTAATTTGTTTTGTTTCCCTACACTCTGATAACGCTTTTCTCCATCTTTTTCTGACATTAGTCCCTCCCCTCTCTGCCCACCCTTTACAGACTGGTGGTTCACAGGGTCTCTCTAACTGCCAACTTCACTCACTCAAAACTCTCCTTGGGCCCCTCCTAGAGACTGAGTACTTCCAGATCTGTATCTCTACCTGGGCTTTTTGCCTGAACCTCAGCCCCGCTTACTACTGGTCACCTTTACCCTAGGCACTGCCGACTCAACATTTGCAAACTGGATTTCTCTCTTTCTTGCCTAGCTTCCTCAAAAGTTTTACCACCCACCTAGCCTCCCATGCAAGAAGAATGGGCATCATCTTCATTTCCTCTTTCTTTCTCAGTCAAGCAAATTCCTTCTGCAAAATGTATCTCAAATCCACGGCTTGTTCTCACGGCCACTTTTAAAACTCAAACTCTAGTTTTTATCTGGTCTACTAGATAGTCTGCTAGTAAAGCTACCACTTTCTATTTCTTTTTACAGTGCTTCCCCTCGTCCATGCTTTTGTCACAAATTACATTTCTGGAATACAGATATCTTTTTTTAAAACAAAATCACTTCTTCAATTAAAAAAATGTTCACGAGGGGCGCCTGGGTGGTGCAGTCGGTTAAGCGTCCGACTTCAGCTCAGGTCACGATCTCGCGGTCCGTGGGTTCGAGCCCCGCATCAGGCTCTGGGCTGACGGCTCAGAGCCTGGAGCCTGTTTCCGATTCTGTGTCTCCCTCTCTCTCTGCCCCTCCCCCGTTCATGCTCTGTCTCTCTCTGTCCCAAAAATAAATAAACGTTGAAACAAAAAATTTTTAAAAAAATGTTCACGATTTTCCACTGCCTGCAGCAAAATTCAGATTTCTTACACGGCACTCAAGGCAGTATGTAATTTGCTCCCAATCTATTTTTTTCCACGCTCATTTCTTTCCTACCCCTTCCCCCACCCACCCTTCCATGTCGTTGATGGCATGCTGTTCTGTTGTTCCAAGCATGCCTTGAATTCTTGTACCTCATAGGACCAAGTGTGTTTTTCCCTCTGCCTAGAAATACCTTGTGCATTGTCAAAATTATATTCATGCTTTTAAGCCCAGTTTCAACATCACCTTGTGCGTGAAGTCCTCCCAGACCTGGTTTTCTCTTGTCCCCTGGGAAATCAGTGGCTCCCTGTCCTGTGTTCTTTTTTTTTTTTAATTTTTTTATTATGTTTATTTATTTTGAGAGAGAGAGAGAGCAAGAACGCAAGTGGGGGAGGGCAGAGAGAGAGAGAGAGACAGACAGACAGAATCCGAAGCAGGCTCCAGGCTCTGAGCTGCCAGCACAGAGCCCAACACGGGGCTCAAACTCGTGAGTGTGAGATCATGACCTGAGCCGAAGTCGGGTGCTCAACCGACTAAGCCACTCAGGCGCCCCCCTCTCCTCTGTGTTCTTACACCAGCGTGGCTCCCAAACCTGGCTGTGCGCTAGAATTAACTGGGAAGTTTTTAGAAGATCCTGATGCCTGGGCCTCACCTCATACCATTTGTGCCAGAATATTTGAGGGTCAGCTCTTTGCATTAGTCATGCATTTTGACATTCAGGTCCCAGGTGCTTAGAATTTGATAACTTCAAATCTTGATTCATGATTCATGGCACACTCCTATCAACACTGTCCACGCATGTCTCTCTTTCAACTCAATTTTAATAATGTAACAAATACCTGTGAACCTACCACCTGACTGAAGAAGCAGGTTTGTAACCTTTAAGGAGGTTATTATCTAGAAGCTTCTCATCTATTTGCCTGCACCTGAGGCAACCACTACCCTGAAATTTTATGCTTTTGCTTAAAAAATGTTATATATGTGGGGTGCCTGGGTGTCTCAGTCAGTTAAGCGTCCAAGTCTTGATTTCGGCTCAGTTCATGATCTCAAGGTTTGTGAGATCGAGCCCTGCCTTGGGCAGTGTGGAGTCTGCTTGGGATTCTCTCTCTCCCTCTCCCTCTGTCCCTCCTCTGCTTGCACACATGTCCTCTCTCTCTCTTTCTCAAAATAAGTAAACTTTAAAAATGTTATATATGTATATACAACATTTAATGTTATATATAATATATATATATAATATATGTTATATATATTATATATAATATATAATGTATATACAACATTTAATGTTATATATAATATATAAGATATATATATAATTATATAATATACAATTGCATGTTATATGCATGTTATAATGTTATATATAATATATATGTTATATATAATATATAATTGCATAATACAATATAATTATATATTTATATATAAATTATAGTGTATAATATATATACTCATGGTACCTATTATCTATATCTATATATATCTATAATATATAATATATATATAATATATATATAATAATATATATACTCATGGTACCTATTATCTATATCTATATATATCTATAAACATATATACAGTGTGTGTGTGTGTGTGTGTGTGTATATATATATATACATATATATATATATATAACAGGTACCAACCATATATATTACTAAGTTTTGTTTGTTTGTTTGTTTTATAAAAGACAGATAGCTCTCCAGGCACTGGCGTTTGTCCAAAGCTCTGGGTGATTCTCGTCCACAGCCAGGGGAGAGCAGCTAGCTCTCAGAGCACTTTGTACGTAGCCTCTATTCCAGATGTCTCCCTGGGTCACCTCTGTGAGCCACTGACTAGTCTTTCTTTGGCTCTGACTTTGGGAGCCATGCCTCACTCTGGCTTTTCTGGAGGTAGTCCGTCAGTCCCTGGCCTCTGATCCGTTCACTTAGGGTGCCCTGTTCTCATCTTCCTCTACGTCTGAAATCATTCTGCTGGGCTCTTTCTCTGACGGCAATTTGTCAAAGAAGTCTGTCACCCTCCACCCTGTCTCTGTCCCCTTTTCTGTTTGCTCTTTTGTCTCCGCCCCACTCTCACAGCGTTTACTCTCAATATTAGCAAAGGAAAGCAAGTAAAATTGCAAAGACTTGTATATGAAAAATCATATATAGGAGAGGAATAAAATGAAAAATGTTCCCTGTATCTTTAGCTTCTAATGACTGGGAAGGCAGAACTGGGGTTTAATGAAACCACAATTGTACAGAAATGGGAAGTGGGTTGTTCTTGAGCACGTGGACTAGTGGGGCATCTCAGTGAAAGAAATTGGCTTTTATCTCTGAGTACGTATCCTTAGCCCCCCTTCCTTTATTGCTTCACTTAATGATCGCAAATAAACTGTGTGCGGCCAGGTAGATTACATGCCATTTATCGAAACAGGACACAAACGGTCCACAGGGAAAGCAAGACTCACCTTATTCTGGGTTAACCTAGTTCTGGGACAAGGAATTCCGTTCTGGTCTGTGTCCCCAAAATGTCGAGGTTTTCAAATAACCAACGAAGACAGTGCACGGTGTGACCTGCCGTGTTTGCGTCTTGAGAAAATTCACAAAGATACTTTGGAATAGAGTTGGGACTTCCTTCCTCACCAGATGGCATTGTTGACTGACAGGACAGATGAACCAACAAGGTCTCTGGAGCACCTGCACCTGATTCCTGAGATTTTCCTCATGCTATGGAAAAGGGACTAAAGCAGGGACAAAGATTTTTTTTTTTCTCAGCTAAGAGCCATTGATGGAAAAGGTGGAAAATCAGCTGAGTATCACATAAAGTTTTTTAAAAAGCCCACTTAGATTTTCCTTTTGTTCCTTTTAATAAGAAATATAACATATTCAATTTCTCTTTTTGCTTCTTTTCTCTTCTTTCCTTTTTTTCTGTCCTTCCTTCCTTCCTCCCTCCTTCCCTTCCTTCCTTCTTTCCTTCCTTTCTTCTTCTCTTTCTTCCTTCCTTCCATCCTTCCTTCTCTCTTTCTTCCTTTCTTCCTTTCTTTTCTTTCTTTCCTTCTTCCCTCCTGCCCACCTTCCTTTTTTTCTTTCTTTCTTTCTTTCTTTCTTTCTTTCTTTCTTTCTTTCTTTCTCTTTTTCTTTCTTCTGTCAAATAGTTGTCCTTTAGTTGTAACGTTAAAAATCTGTTCTCTCCCAGGCAGGTGTATGTGTCAGGATCTTTTCAGTTCTATAAACTACCAACTTACACAGAGACAGACTAAATACATTGAAATGAAGTGTTCTCTGCACTACTAAATTGGGATCTGAAGGTAAGTCTGCTGAGTAAATAAAATAGTATAGTATTCGTAAGTGAAATAGTCCCAGTACTCATACTGATTTTTTTTTAATGGTTCAAATGCAAAGTATTGTAATAGCTTCCAGTTTGTCTCAGAAAACCAAAGAGGTTCTTATTTAGAAACCACTGCAATAAGCCTGCTATTACTGGGGTGCATTGGAAATCAACAAGTGAATGAAACTGTTGTCTTGGAGTTTGAGTTTATTAAATAACATTTGAACATAATTGGCAGGAATTCTTAAATTCTAAAATTCTTTCCTGTGTCTCTAGCCCATCTGCCAAGCTGATCCTTAGGAATATATTTTTAAAATCTTTTTAAAATGTTTATTGGGGAGAGAGAGAGAGAGAGAGAGAGAGGCAGAGAGGAAGGGAGACACAGAATCCAAAGCAGGCTCCAGGCTCTGGGCTGTCAGAACAGAGCTCAACGCGGGGCTCCAACTCAGGAATGAGAGATTATGGCCTGAGCCCAAGTCGGAGGCTTAACCAACCGAGCCACCCAGGTGCCCTAACCCTCAGGAATCTTGAACAGTAAGGTATTGGGATGCTTTGTGAGTTGGGTCGCACCAGAGGTCTCTAGTCCTGCTTGCACACGTGCCTTGGCAGACGTGTGCACGCCATCCACGCGTGCACAGGGATGTACGTCCATGCCCCCAGTGGCTGGCCGGTCCTCAGCCTGGGTCTAAAAGAAACTCTGACTTTTAAAAGGGCCGTTCTCTTTTTGTTTGAAACCATGATCTTAACGTTGAATCCAAAGCCCAGACAAACATGACGTCAAGGGACAGCACAGCAGGGCAGTTTGAGAGGATTAGATTTCTTTACATTACAAAAACAGTAAGAGCCGGAGGTCTTCAAAATCAACATTTTATAATCTGAGTCACGCTCGTGTTTTTGCTCCTTTGCTTAGAAAAACAATATTGTCAGAGTTGACCTCAAATCTGTGTAGTGGCACGTGACCTGGTTGGAGAGAAGCGTGCAAACGCTAAGCAGCATCTAAGCGGGGGTCCTCCTGCCCTTGGGATCCATACCAGGGATGGAAGTTCTGACGGTTGAGAATAATCATATTCTTCACTCATAGCGGAAGAACATTGAAATAAGAACAATGTATTACATGATACATTGATTTAAAGGTTTACTTTAACATCCATTCATGACAAAAACTCTCCACAAAGGAGGCTTAGAGGGAACATACCTCCACGTAATAAAGACCACATAATGAAAAATCCACAGCTAACATCATGCTCCATGGTGAAAATCTGAGAGTTTTTCCTCTAAGATCAGGAACAAGACAAGGCTCTTCTCACCACTGCTAGTCAACACAGTACTAGAATCTTCGCCATAGATATCAGACAAGAAAAAGAAAGCAGAGGCATCCAAATCGGTAAAGAAGGACAAAAGCTTTCACTATGTGCAGATGTCATGATGCCACATAGAGAAAACCCTGAAGACTCCATCCAAAAACTAGAGGAAACTGATAAATAAACTCAGTGAAGTTACAGGATAAAAAATTAACCTGCAGAAATCGATTGCATCTCTACACACTAATAACAAAGTCACAGAGACAGAAATTAAGAAAACAATCCCATGTACAATTGCCAAATTACCAAAAAGAATAAAATATCTAGGAATAAACCTGATCAAGAAAATAATAAGGTTCACCGCTCAGAACCCAAATACTGAGAATAGGTGAATAGACCCTCCACCAACCCCCTACTGACTCACCTGTCTTGTAACCTTCTGAAATTCAACTCAGTGCAGTGATCCTCAAGGTGTGGTCCCCAAACCAGCAGTGGCAGCACCACTTGACCTTGATGGAAAAGCAAATTCTCAGGTTCCACCCCAGATTTGCTGAATCAGACACTCAGAGGGGGGGTGAGCCAGGAATGCGTGCTTCAGCAACCCCTCCAGGTGATTCTGCGTAGGCTCAAGTTTGAGGACCCCTGGTTTATACACTTCACGATTAGAAAGACCATCGGGTGTCTGAATATAAGCTGACCGTATGGCATGGCTTAATGAGAAGATGTATAAATCGAGAGGGTCTCTGCAACACCTGGCCTTTATTCTTAACATCTTTCTTGTGCCAAAACAAAGGGAGTTATGCAGAGATGGAGAAACTGTTTCTTTCCACCAAGGCTCATTGATGTAAAAGGCAGAAAACCAATTGGGTACCATATAAAGGTAAAAAAAAGAAAAAGAAAACATTTAAATTATATTTTCTGTTCCTTATAATAAAAAATATATTCAATTGGCTCTTTTTCAGTTAATGAGGAACAGTAAGACAAAGCCGGGAAAAATAACTTGGTTTTCTACTATAGTTATTTAAGGGAGACATGCCAGATTTTATGAAGGAGCCAATTTTCTTGAAGGGCAGAGTCTTTCATTATATTCCTCAGGTACCTAGCTCACTCCTCAGTCTGAACTAGTTGCATAACAGATAGTCACTAAAATTAAGGGAAAAGATAAAAATAAAATTAAAAAGTAAAAAAAAAAAAGGTGAAAAGAAAAAAATTGAAAAAATACCCCAGGGAGAAATATAAACACGAGATGCTGAGGAAAAAAAATAGAAACGACATAAAGAGCAGGAAGGCAATCAAGTAGAAAATAGAAGAAAATGGCAGAAGGAAAAGGCAAAAGGGTGATACAAATGAAGAACTGAAATGATTTATAAACTATATCAGGGCGCCTGGGTGGTTCAGTCGGTTAAGCATCCGACTTCGGCTCAGCACATGATCTCGCGGTCCGTGAGTTCGAGCCCCGCGTTGGGCTCTGTGCTGACAGCTCGGAGCCTGGATCCTGCTTCCGATTCTGTGTCTCCCTCTCTCTCTGCCCCTCCCCCGTTCATGCTCTGTCTCTCTCTGTCTCAAAAATAAACGTTAAAAAAATTGATAGGAGTAAGGCTCATGAACTTCAAGTTCAATGATCAAGCTACAAAGGTATACAACATTTCCTCTTTTAGAAATTATTTCTAAAAGTCCGTGTTCAAAATGGCGGCCGAATTTCAAGGACCACGAAGTTGGCTCTTAGGGACACGGGAGTGTCACAGAGTACTCAAGTCAAGGAGGAAAGGTAGCTGTGAGGAATGTGGTAGATGCTATGTCAACAGAAGAGGGGGGAGGGAGAGTTGGACTTTTTTTTTAATCTTCAATTTTGCTGAGAAAACTTCTCAGAGTTTCAATTTATAACAGCTGTTTCACAGATATGTAAGCATGGGAAACATGGCTCACTGGACCAAGGCCTGTGAATTCTCACCTTGAACCAAAACTCATTTCAGTTTCTTAACCAGTCACCACCCTATTTCATGCCTGGTTTCATCTCAGCAAGGAGCATTTGCTCTGATGCCACTAGTGTGGTAACCGAATAGTTCAAGGGCAGTTGTAAGCAGAGTTGGACTAAGGGGGAAATGTAATCTGCCCTAAGTGTTGGCGGAAGACATTCCATCCACCCCCAAGAAGGAAACTACTCGTTCAAGAAAAGACATCAGAAAGCATAAACTACCACAACACACACACACACACACACACACACACACTCACACACACTCACACAGCAGAGCTGACAGCCACATCTTAGAAGTAGGAAGAATTGACCCAACTCTACAAGACGGTAGTTTTCCCAGCTAACTCTTGCATCTCAGAAATCGCTAGCTCTCCATGCAGGGTAACTGGATGCTAGACCTGCGTTTTGTCACCTCAGGCAATAAACAAAAAGAGGGCACCAAGGAGAAACAACCCATACTGCCATCCTCACCACACGTTATACATTCACGTGTCATCTGTTCAAACCCGTAGAATGTGCACCACCAAGAGTTAACTATGGACTTTGGGTAATGGTGTATCACTACGGGTTCACCAACTGTAATAATGTACCACCATGGTGGGGGACAGTGATAACGGGGGAGGCTGTGCCTGTCCCCACACACCTCTGTCTCCTCCTCTCAGTTTTGCAGTGAACCTTAAACTGCTCTAAAATAACACTGTTAAACACACACACACACACACACACACACACACACACACACTTCCATTCCTGCTTTTTGAATCCAATCAAATGTTTTTCTCTATCACTAGGCTGGAATCTCCGATAATGTCAATGACGAGATATTTAGTGGGCCGGTGGGAAAATGGAACCTACCTTACAGACAGTTCCCAAACTTCTTAAGCTTGTTTAAACTTGCCATTGATTTGGCAAATACATAAATTGACCTGACAGCAGTCAATCGTTAATAATCATAGAATGAAAACACACTGAGAAGTTAAACTTTTCTTAAGTTTATTATTTCTTTTGAGAGAGACAGAGAGCTTGAGTGGAGGAGGGGCAGAGAGAGAGGGAGAGAGGGAACCCCAAGCATTGATTGTGTGGCTGTTAGGATATGATCTCACAACAATGGCACTGAGTCAAGACGGATGCGAGGCTGGAACGCACAAACCGTGAGATCATGACCTGAGCCGAAATCAAGAGTCAGAAGCTTAACTTCAGGTGCCCTTGAAGTTTAACTTTTTGCTCAAAGGAAAGCATTACAAGGAAAAGACAGTGGGTAGGTGGGAAGCAATGTGAAACTTATATTTGTTTTACATACACATGTAAAGATGCAAGTATATCCACCTAGGGATGTACGCTATCTTTTAATCTCTACAAAGACACTCCTCTGTAGTCGGGAAAGTTTTCTTTTGAGAGTTGGTAGACTTGGATTTGCACGCATGTCCCACTGGTCCCCTTGGTGCCTTACTGTGCATATCTTCAAAGCAGAGTACTGGGGCAACGTGAAGAAGTCTTTCTTGTGCAGCGCAACTCTCCAATGGGTGATCGTTCTCGAATCAACTGAGCTCAGAAGGCTTGTTCTTGAATTAATCCAACTTACTAGACAAATAATACATAAGGTTCCATGTGAGTATTTTTTATCAGTAAAATAACGGATTTATGGTACTTTCTATTATTCAAATTGTTACACCATTTAAAATATTAAATCAAGAGAAGAGGCAAAAATGATTATGCAGCTGTCAAGATACGATTGCACAACAATGGCCTTGAGTCAAGATTGGGAGGCAGTACATCTGTGCTGGCATGGAAGGCTGATTTATGACAAATGTCCAACATAGTGGTATTTGGAGTTCTTTCCCCAGTTAAAGTGATGGGGTTGATTTTTTTCAGGACCTACCATTAGAGTTCCCACTTAGCATGTCTCTTGTATTTCTGATTCGACTCTAGTAGAATGCAAAAGAGAGAGGAGGTAATGTAATTCCTAAGTGCCCTTGTACACAGGAAAATAGAGTGTGTTTATGACGAATGTGTTTATGCAGAGCATGTCCTTATGAAAACACATATTTTGAGATCACCTTCTTCTCCTGCTTCATAAGACTTAAGAGAACTAACCTATATTGAGTACCTTCCACGAGCCAAGTATATTATAGACAATGCCTTAAGTGTTCGCAACTAAGTCAAGTAGATATGATTATTTCCATTTCCCCATCCCATTTCCAGATGAGAAAACTGAAGCCACGAGGATAAAACCAGTGGTCAATGTTACCAGACAACTGGCGGGAGAGCTGGGGTAACGAGCCTTGTTCAATTACAAAACCAGAGTACCTCCTATCATACACTCTTGCACCCTTTTCTAGCAATATCGGTTGAAGTTCTGTCTTCTCTCATTGCCTTTTGTCAAAAAGTAACAATTAGATACAACCCCCCCCCCCACACATACATCTCTCCATAAATGTCCATATATGAGTTACAGGGTAGTATAGCGTTGAAGTGCATGAACTCTGGGGCAAAAACTACCTGGGTTCACATAACGCTGACCACCTGTGTGCCACTCAGCAAGATGCTTAGCCACCTTTGGAGTCATTTCCCCATTAGTAAAACAGCTATGCTGATAGCATAATCACTAAGAATGGTTTCTGAAATATATTAAGTGCTGTGCCAGTATTAGCCACGACTGACATCAGTAAGGGCAGAACTCTTGGATAATATTTCTCATTCGGTATATTTTGGCTAGAGTAGTCTGGACGATTAAAATTTAGTGCTATGGAGGCAGAGATTAAAATTGAGACAGACGCATAAACCCGTTAGCTTCCTTTCTGCTCTATGCCCATAGGTTCCCTCACCCCACTCAGCTATGTCAGTGAGTATCATGGGTCAAAAGGGCTCCCTGAATCAGAACAATTTTACACTCCCAACAAAATACATGACTTGAGGATCAGAGAGTAGGTTAGTCACGAAATGGAAGATGAGCCCTCTACTGTGGTAATTTAAAATACTGACTTCAGGCACCTGTGTTTACAGCAGCATCATTCACAATAGCCAAAAGACGGAAACAATTCAAGTGTTCATCGATAGATGAGTGAGGAGTCCCTGGGTGGCTCAGTCTGTTAAGCCTCCGACTCTTGATTTCAGCTCAGATCATGATGTCATGGTTTGTGCATGGAGCCCGCTGCGGGCTCTGAGTCTAACAGCATTGAGCCTGCTTGGGATTCTCTGTCTCTGTCTCTGTCTCTGTCTCTGTCTCTCTCTCCCTCTCCCTCTCCCTGTCCCTCCTCCACTCTCTCTCTCTCAAAATAAATAAATAAACTTAAAAAAAACAGATGAATAAAGAAAATGTGGTCTAGCCATATGATGGGATATTATTCAGCCTTAAAAAGGAAGGAATTCTGGGGTGCCTGGGTGGCTCAGTCGGTTGAGCGTCTGGCTTCGGCTCAGGTCATGATCTCACGGTTGACGAGTTCAAGCCCCGCGTCGGGCTCTGTGCTGACAGCTCGGAGACTGGAGCCTGCTTCGGATTCTGTGTCTCCCTCTCTCTCTCCGCCCCTCCCCAACTCATGCTCTGTCTCTCTCTGTCTCAGAAATAAATAAACATTAAAAAAATTTTTTTTTAAAAAAGGAAGGAATTCTGACACAGGCAATAACATGGATGAGCTTTAAGGATGTTATGCTAAGTGAAATGAGCCGGTCACAAAAGGACAAATACCGTGTGATTCCAGTTATATGAGATAGCTAAATTAATCAAATGGACAGAGACAGAAAGTGGAATGGTAGTTTCCAGGGGCTGGGGGAGATTGGAAATGAGGAGTTATTGCTTAATGGGTACAGATCTTTGTTTTTACCAGAGAGAGGGATCTCTGGGGATGGGTTGCATAACCATATGAATGTACTTAACACTACTGAACTGTAACTTAAAGATGGTTAAGATCATAAATTTCATGTCACGTGTATCTTACCACAATGAAAAAAAAAAAAAACCAATACTGATTTCAGTGAAACCAACTATAGTTGCCGCGGTGGCCCCTGATTTAGTGGGACAGTGTTCTGTTACTGATCTATGAGGTTAACTGAAATCGTCAATGCGTTTTCTCATCAGCAGCCAATCTCACTGACACACTGCAGCTGTTGTCTACACTCCACACTCCAAGCAAGAGCCTGGGCCACCCACCCCTTGACCTTTGATTCTTTCCTAGGGGAGCTACAAATATGACTCTCGTATTCAAGGGTACCTGTGGAGAAAACGCAAGTGTGTGTTCCTAGGTGGCCACCCTGTTGAATCCCCTCACCTGTGGGAGAAAAGGCAGGAGTAGGAAAATCTTCCTTATAGGGCAGTGGTGTTAGATCACATAATTGTCAGACGCGCTGTTTCTATTTCTGATGGCATCGTTGGAAGTCTAGGCACCACCCCAGGGTCTCTGCATCTGCACCCATGTTTTTGCATGGTGTATGAATGTGAGGTTTGTGTTTTGGAACTTGGGTAATTAACCCAAGAAAAGAATGGCCGAGTCTCTTAATTAATTAGGACCTATTTAGATTTCTGTGGTCAGTGGCTTCAATAGGAATCCTTTAGCTTAGACTTACTGCCTATGGATTTTTTAAAAATGTGTTTGGATTTCACAAGTACGTGTGAATTACGTATCTTTTAGTTCTCCCAGTTGGGAGGAAGGAGAAGGGAGGATAAACATTTTGTGTTTCAATACAAATGAGAGCGACCTTCAGGGCCAGCATATTAATTAACAAATGATTATTCTTCATAATAGTGGAATAGTGTAAAAAGGAATCTATTTTAGTAACAACAATTCCTTCATTCAGACATTAGCATAAATTCTTTACGCTTCCTGACTGCCTACATACTCCAGTGTGTGTGTGTGTGTGTGTGTGTGTGTGTGTGAGAGAGAGAGAGAGAGAGAGAGAGAGAGAGAGAGAGTGTGTGTGTGTGTATGTGTGTGTGTGTGCACGGGGGGGGGCATCTATCATGTGGCATACTGAAGTGTAATTTGAAACAACAGCAATTCAGAAAGAATTCAGAAAGAATCTTCAGAAAGAAACTTCGTTGTTTTTTTTAAAATATAATTTATTTTCAAATTGGCTAACATACAGTGTGTAAAGTGTGCTCTGGGTTTTCAGGGTAGATTCCCGTGGTTCATCATTTACATACAACACCCAGTGCTCATCCCAAGAAGTGCCCTCCTCGATGCCCATCACCCTCTCAGTGCCATTTTTCCCTCTCTGTTTGTAACCATTTTCCCCCTCCCCTTCCCCCATGGTCTTCTGTTAAGTTTCTCAAGATCCACATATGAGTGAAAGCATATGGTATCTGTCTTTCTCTGACTGACTTATTTCACTTAGCATAATACCCTCCAGTTCCATTCGCGTTGCTGCAAATGGCCAGATTTCATTCTTTCTCATTGCCAAGTAGTATTCCATTGTATACGTAAGCCACATCTTCTTTATCCATTTGTCAGCTGATGGACATTTAGGCTCTTTCCATAATTTGGCTACTGTTGAAAAAGCTGCTATAAACCTATGAATCAGCACTCCTGTATCCTTTGGATAAATTCCTAGTAGTGCTATTGCTGGGTGGTAGGGTTGTTCTATTTTTAATTTTTTGAGGAACCTCCACTCTGTTTTCCAGAGCAGCATCCAGATGGCTAACAGACACATGAAAAGAAACTTTGTTTCTGATACCTATCACCCCCACCACTACAAGCTTATTTCAAAAGGGCAGCTGTCAAGAAGTCTCTAGTTGGCTTTACAGAAAATGAAATGCAAAGTGACTGGTGTTTGACTCTGAATGTCTCTTGATTCAAACCATCTTGAAAAGTAGAAGCCTCTCTGAAAACTGAGTGCCACCTGTTAACTGGAAAAGGGCCAAATGACCTCTGACCGGACTGCTGCCAGGGAGGTTTGGCCACGTCTGTGATTTCCATCAGCATCCGCCTTCTCTGGCCCTTCAGGAGGCTGGGGCAGGCCTTAGTTAAGGAGGGGAAGTGGCTTTCAAAACACTGAGATTAAAGAAGTACCAGAACCAAACAGCTTAGTACAATGACCGATTCTCTTTCGCACAATCCTCGGAGCTGACCTGTCCTTGGCCTTCCGAAAGGTTGCTTCCAGAATATTAAGCCGTCAGGGCACTGGGGAGAAGCCACAGCCAATGATGAGGCCACTGGGTGGGAAGACTGGATCTTAACAGCAAAATCAAAGTGATTCTGCCTGTCTTTAAGCCTCCAGAATCGCAGATAGGGCAGCACCGGTCAAGACCGAGCCATTGCCCTAAGAGATCTCGGATCACTGGTTCTCTTCTGAACTTGAGAAACTGGAAGTGGCCTTGCCAGGAACTATTTTAGCAGGGGTCGCAAAGTTTTACGAGAAGAGGAAGCAAGAGCTTTAAACCAAGTTTCCCTTTTGCATTTCACCGAGAACAGGTGTTTGCTTTGCTCAAGGGAAGACTTCCCCGGGGCGGGGGATGTCATGCACAGCTAAGAGCCGCGGTGGGAATGCTCAGCTGTCATACCTGGGATTGGTTCACATCACCAGTGTGATATCACTCCAGTGGCTTTCCCTGAATATGATAATAAACACACGTGTGTTTTATTTATTTAAACACACGTTTAATGTTTATTAAACATCTCATTTAATTTTCATCGCAATGCTATGAAATAGGCATTATGGTCCTCGCTACAGAGATGGGGGAATTGATGCTTAAAGGGCTTGAATAAAATGTTAAGGTGGCAAAACTAAGTGGAGGAGTTGGGATTTGAGCCCAGAAAGTCCAGAGCTTTGCTTTCAGTCACATTTCTACAAGATGAGTGGCACACATTGTATCAGTTGCACAAGGTCACTAAAGAATCCTGGGTGAACATCTGCCAAGCCCATCTGCTAATTTTCCTCTTCTTTCCGGAGCTGACCCATGAGCCTGGAGGTGTGGCCCTGCCTTCCTGCCACCTGACCCGGAGTCTCTCTGCTTCGCTGCTTTCATGTCCTTTCCAAGATTAACATTTTACCTACCTTCTTTCCATGACCTCCCCCCCCCCCCCGCCATGACCAACACCCTCGACACTGTGTCCTGAATAATAGAATAGGACAAAAAGTCTTTACCCACGTTTCTGAGTAGAACGGCTATCACTCCGTGGGCTTTTAGAGGGGCACTGTCTTTGCAGCCTTAGCTAACTGCATGGTGTCTTCTTTAACCAGAGCTCCACAATATCAAATCTTTTTCACAATGACATAAGGAGGAAGAAAAGAGTCACTTTAGCTGGTGACGATCTGCTTTCTCTTTCCAGCTTCTCCTGGATGCCTTTCTCTTTTCTCTTCTAATGCTTCCATTGCCGGATGTAAGAGGCTGCACTGTGTTGCTGTGTTCAAGATAGATGATAGATAGATAGATAGATAGATGATAGATAGATAGAATAAATCTAGAGAGATTTACATATCAAGATAGAAGCAGGTGTTACGATATCAAGACATGTATGTATGTGTATCATTAGTTTGGGTTCCCCCAGAGGCAGCCCTTAAAATAAGGATCCAATGCAAATAGCAAACACTAGTAAGGGAAGGGATAAGAAACAGAGAAGGGAAGTAAACGAAAGAATAATCAAGCAACTTCCACTGAGGGCAAATGGAGCTTAATTCTGTGGGGGAATGCCGGGGGGATTGTGTAAAACTTCCTACCCTATGGCTCAGTCGGTTAAGGGTCTGACTTCAGCTCAGGTCATGATCTTGTGGCTTGTGAGTTCGAGCCCCACAGCAGGCTCTGTGCTGACAGCTCAGAGCCTGGAACCTCCTTCGGATTCTGTGTCTCCCTCTCTCTGCCCCTCCCCTGCTCATGCTCTGTCTCTCAAAAATAAATAAACATTAAAAAAAACAACAACAAAACTTCCTACCCTAAGTGGATCACTACCATCAGCTCAAGCTCCAGCCCCAAATCCACTGAATCAGAACGGGAATTTTTAACAATATCCCCAAGTGATAATCTATGGAGTGCTAGGGCAGAATATGCCTCAACATTAAAGTAACTAAGGGGCAAGAAAACTGTGAGATTTATCCTCACCTGACATGGGTTGTGAGCGACTTCTTGGGGTTTGAATTCTCGGGCATTTACGGCTCAGCCTTTGCACAAGGCAGAACATCAGTGCTCCAGTGGCCAGAAAGAAAGTCCTCAGACAATGAAAGGTTTCTTAGATATAAAGTTTAGATTGAATTTCATAATAATCACCACCACAGCTGTCGTGCTGGTTCAACATTAAAGACACATTTAGTAGAGTCAGGTAAGCAGCATTTCATCTAGGCTACATAAAGCTGTTCATTCACCTAGCTGGGAAACACCAGCGTCACCATTTACTTTAGAGGCATTAAAATAAATGTAACATTGTATTTTATCAGGAGTTATTTCAGGCGCAGGCCATGAGTGGGGTCAGGAAATAGGCCTCCAAACTTGAAAAATAATCCTAAATATATTTTTTAAATGTTGAGAGAAAGAGAGAGAGAGAGAGTGTGCGTGCAAGTGGGGGAGAGGGGCAGAGGGAGAGAGAGAGAGAAAGAGAGAGAGAGAGAGAGAGAGAGAAAATCTCCATGCTCAACATGGAGCCCAGTGCAGGGCTCAATCCCATGACCCTGGGATTATGACCTAAACTGAAACCAAGAGTTGAACGCTCAACCAACTGAGTCACGCAGGCACCCCTAAATAAGTTTGTATGTTTAAGTACTGGGACCATAGAAAAGTATGAATCCAAAATTTGGGGACACAACAATATATATTTATTCTAAGCTCAAAGTATATGCTCGATACTTCAGCGTCATTACATAAACTACAAAATACCAATGAGTTAGCTACGTTTCCTTTGCTACATCTTTTGTTCAACACAACACAGAATGAATTTTAAAATGTTCAAAATATTGTAAAATTACATTCATTCCTCGTTTATCAGCCAACTCTCAAAATGGAAAACTTTTGTTCAAAAAATGAAACATTAACGCATACGGTATATTCTTAACTTACATTAAGTAATGAAACCCTACAAAATATGTTCTTCTTATGACCCTTTCTCTTTGTTTCTCTCTCCTCTGTCTGCCCTGTAATTCCAGCCATTGACGTGATGAAATAAGTCTCTGAAATAAGTCTTCCCTGGGTACCCTGAGCATAGCATTTTCCGTGCACTTCCTCACATTAAAAGTTAGCTGCCTGCTAGAGAATAAAACCTAGTGAAATCCTGCTTTTGCACAAGTGCTGTCTCTGGTTTCATGAGTTGTTTCTTCTCTGGCAAGGACAGTGAGGAAGACATCAGAGGCTTTGGATCATGCGTATCTTTTTTTTTTTTAATTTCTAAACAATGTTTTATTATTTTTGAGGGAGCGAGAGAAAGAGAGAGAGAGAGAGAGAGAATGCAAGTGGGGGAGGGGCAGAGAGAGGGAGACACAGAATCTGAGCTGTCAACAGAGAGCCCAACACGGGGTCGAACTCATGAGCCATGAGATCATGACCTGGGCTGAAGTCGGACACTCAACCGACTGAGCCCCCCAGGCGCCCCAGTCATGTCTGTCTTTATATAGCACGGTTGACAGACTCACTGATATTGAAAAGAAAAGTTCTGCCAAATTTCACAATTCATTCCTCATTCTATTCTGAATTTCAGTTAAACAAAAAAAGGCCACCTTAGAATATCAATTTGGGTATTTTCCTCAAAGAAATAGATTCTCCCTGTCCCCGAAGCGTGTGCAGAAGATGAGTTGTAGAGACGTAGAGGTGGGCGGGGGTCACGTACCAACAAATGATGCATCTGAGACCCAAGCTGCCAGTACAGAATGGGATGAAATCTTCAGGATGAGAGTAAATCCGAGAAAACCAAAGGTCTGAAACTAAGTGGGTTTGTATCAGAAACTAGATGGGTTCTAGACCAGTGCTCTCCAACAGAAATGTAATGTAAACCACGTACACTATTCTAAACGATTCTAAACGTTCTAGTAGCCCCATTGAAAAAGCGAAAAGAAGCAGATATAAAGTGTATCTAACTACTATCTTATTTAACCCAATATGTGTAAAATGCTATCATTGTTAATATTCATGAAATACGTAGCGTTCTCCTTTTTTTCATACCAAGTCTTCAAACTCAAGTGTGAAATGTCCACTTTGTAGCACATTTCAAGGGCTCAGCGCCACCTGTGACCACTCGCCATCATGCTGGTCAGCTCAGTTCTAGACAACCTATTAATAAATTAAATTGCTTTTCAACTATTTGCGGGATCCTTAACAGCCAGATCAAAAACACTAGCTGTAATCGTGTAGCCAAAGCTTCATTTTTATTATAGGGAGGTCTGACCGCTTTCATTTATACTTAGAATTCCACCTACCTCACAGACTTTTCTCTAAGGATTGTTTTGTCATCCAATTCAATTTCACATGCTTTCATTCATTCTAAACACATGTTATGAGCAGTACCTCCGTCCCCCGCCCCCCAACACACACACATAACCTGAATTATCCTACCCTCTTACCCCGGGAATTGCTTTAAATTAGAAAAATACTTTAATTCTGATTCGCTTTTTAGCACGGAATGCTCTGCTTACAAATGCCATCGGTGTAAGGTACCAAAAAACCCTTATGTCAAAGCTTCACTAGGTCTTTGTGTGACCCGAGGAGAGGCACCAAAAAGCAAATGGCTGTTGTTAGAAAAAGTTACATGTACTAGGGCTCGTTTTTTTTATGTGCTCTGGGTCTCTGGTCAAATTCTGGAATTAGGAAGGAGACAAAGGGCGGCCTGTCACTTCAGTGCATAATCATATATATCGCCATCCCCTCAAGGGAGCAGTGAGAGCACACTATACTATGTTGTAATTAGAGAAATGTTTCTCATCCCTAGCATGGATCTTGGTCGTGCTGTTTGGAAAACTTCATGTCTCTCCTGAGAGAATAGTTACCTATGAGATGACCCAGAAAGAATAAGAATAAAGCAAGTTTGTGCATTACACTACCAGGGAAATCTCAAAGAGCACTGAACCTGGAATGCCAACATTTATCCCGAACTGTCCCTAAACAAAAACCCTGTCTCCAAGTGATACTCTGGCTTAATTGGGGAAACATCTTGCTGCAAGCGATTGCCCTAAGGATCGTATTGGTTCAGGTGTGCAAATGGGTGCAAGGGGATTCTAGGACATTCCTGATGCCAGTGAGTATGGGGTGCATTTCTCCAAAGGGAAATGAAGGTTCACGTTCTGGTGGTTTGCAAAAGAAAGCCCCCCTCAGGGGGACATCGACCTGAGAATTGGGGGACAGGGAAGGGCACACTGGGCCTATCTGTGAAGGGCTTAACCCTCTGAGTGATTTTCTCTTGGACCAGTAAAATCATCTTGTAAAGCATACACTATGAATGCCTCCGATGTTGTATTCTTTTACAGCTTTTCCAATAAAACTCTCATGTGATAGAATAAAGGCAGGACCAGCTACATTATTTGCAGGGCCAGGGCAAAATGAAAATGCAGGAATCCTTGTTTTAAAAAAAAAATTAAGAATTTCAACAAAATGTGGCACATACCTACAGTGAAATATCGTTCAGTCTTAGAAAGGAAGGAAATTCTGACTAATGGTCAGGAACAAGCAGCATGATACTAAAAACAAAAGAAAAATTTTAAAGCAATCAGAATAGGGGTGTCTAAGTGGCTCAGTTGGTTAAGCATCTGACTTTGGCTCAGGTCCTGATCTCACGGTTCACGAGTTCGAGCCTCATGTCGGGCTCTCTGCTTACAGCTCAGAGCCTGGAACCTGCTTCAGATTCTGTGTCTCCCTCTCTGCTCCTCCCCCATTCATGTTCTGTCACTTCCTCTCTCTCAAAAATAAATAAAAACATCAAAAATTAAAAAAAATAAAAGCAATCAGAATAAAAGGTAGATTACCTTTTATTAGACTAAAGGCAGAATTCTCATTAGCATTACAAGAGACCAGAAAGCAACAGAATAATGCCTTCCAGTAATAGGAGAAAGTGGTTGTCAACCGGGAAAGTTCCATCTAGCTCAATTATTATTCAAGAACAAGGCGAAATAAAGACAATTTCAAACAGATCGAGCCTGACAGTTTACAAATCATGGACTTTCCATCACTGAGAGAATGAAAAAAGGATGTACATTAGTAGGAAGGAAACTAATCCCAGGAGGAAAAAGGGGCATACAAGAAATATTTTACGGTTTTTCATTCTACCTCCATTGTCTCTTATAATTTTTTTTTAATTTTCTATTTCTTGTTTCCTCTGTGCTACATTCTGAATGCTTTCTTTACATTTTCCCAGTTTACTAATTCTGTATTTAATTGCTAACCCTGATCTGTGATGGTTAGGATTAAGTACAGGTAAAGTAGTAGAAAAACCCATTTTTGCCATGGCTTTAAAAAAGAAGAAATTCAGCTTTCAGTCAAGATGGAGTAACAGGGGACTGGATTTGTTCTCCCGTCTGGGGAGGAAAGAAACACAGACAACACCTATAAGGAACAACAGTTTTCAGGGCTCCTGGGAGGCTCAGTCGGTTAAGCGCTCGACTCTTGGTTTTAGCTCAGGTTATGATCTCTCGGTTCATGAGTTTGAGCCCCACATGGGGCTCTGCACTGACAGTGTGGAGCTTGCTTGGGATTCTCTGTCTCCCTCTCTCTCTGCCCCTCCCCCGACCTCTCTCTCTCAAAATAAATAAATAAACATTAAAAAAAAAAGAAGCAATAGTTTTCAAGTCTCTGGACATCAGGTAATAGAAGATAGTGATCCTGAATGAAAAGGAACAAGTAAAGTAAGTCCTATGATCACTCCAGCTTGTTGCCGTGAGCGAGGTTTCATGTTGGGCTGTGTCACCAAGAGAGAGAGCTCAAGTACAGCCTACTGGAGTCTGATTTGAGACTGAGGATCTCAGGAGACCAAGACAGATAGAGGTCGCAGGACAGAACACTGAGGGGAGGAGAGCTGTACGTAGACGGAAAAGCAGAAGTCCAGAGAAGGTTCTCCCCCAGTAGTCAGCTGAGAAATAATCGCATGTGTGTGAGGAAACCATCTGAAGCTAGAGAATGAACAACCCGAAATGGTCAGAGGAAATAGCTCCTGAGCTCACACAGGCTGAGGAATAGTGCCCATTCCCAGAAGTTGTTTTTAAAAAAAAAAAAAAAGTATGATTCATGGGGCACCTGGGTGGCTCAGTCGGTTGGGCGTCCAACTTCAGCTCATGTCATGATCTCACCGTCTGTGGGTTCGAGCCCCGCGTCGGGCTCTGTGCTGACCACCCAGAGCCTGGAGCCTGCTTGGGATTCTGTGTCTCCCTCTCTCTCTGCCCTTTCCCTGCTTGTACTCTGTCTCTCTCTCTCAAAAATAAATAAAACATCAAAAAAAATTTTTTTAAACCCTCTGATTTGTGAGGCGTGGGGTAGAGTACATGGAGAGGTGGCTGAAGGAGTTCAAGAGATACAAACTTAGAGTTATAAGATAAATAATTCTTGGGATGTAATGTGCGGCATGGTGACTGTAGTTAACGCTATCGTATGTTCGAAAACGGCTGAGAGTGAATCTTAAAAGTTCTCATCCCAAGAAAAAATTATAACTGTCTAGTGGTGGATGTTAACTGAATTTATTGTGGTAATCATTCAGCAATATAGAATTCAGGTATAATATATATGATATTGTATATATGACATACTATACAATTATTATTACATATTATATATATAATCATTATGCTTACACCCAAAGCTAATACAATATTGTATGTCATTTATATCTCAATAAAAAAAGAATAGACCTGAATACCTCTACATCTATAAAAAGAACTTCAATTTGTAGTTAATAAAGAATATTCTAGGCCCAGATGGCCTATGGGGGCGAAACATAGATCTGATATACGGTTTTCACTGTCTAGACTTTTTGCTTATTTTAGATTCATCTAACACATGAAAGACAATGGGACATTTTCCAAGACTAGTAAGAGCAACATATAAGTAGGGCTCATGAATTCTACCAAACATTTGCAAATAATACCATTTTTACACAAACTTTTCTAGAAATTAAAGAGAATACTTCTAAACTCATTCTATAAAGCTAAAATTACTTTGGTAAAAATATTACAAGACAGGAAAACTTTGGATCAATACTTCTCCTTAACTTAGGTGTAAGAATTCTTTTTAAAAATACAACAAATCAAATGTAACAAAAAATAAAAAGCATATTATGAGCAAGTGAGATTTACATCAGGAATGCAAGGTTGGTTTAACATTTTAAATACTATCAATGTAATTCACCAAACCAAAAAAGAAAACCCACATAATCATCCCTGCAGATGTAGGAAGGTCTGACAAACCCAACATCTGTTTCTATTAAAACCTCTTTAGAAACTAGGAATAGAAGGGAACTTCCTCAACTCAATAGAAGACATCTACTGACCTACAACTACCATAAAACTCAATGGCAAAAGACTGAATGCTCTTCTCAATATGAAGATAAAGATCAGAATGCTTGCTCTCACCCCTTGTATTCAACACCATATTGGAGGCTCTAACCAGTGTAATAAGGCAAGAGGAAGAAAGACAAGGCATCATTTTAAAAAGGAATAAAAGCTTTTTGGTTTTTTTTAAGGCAACATGAATGTCTACGTAGAAAACTCAGTGTAGTCTACAGGAAAGATACTAGAATCAATCAGTTAGTTGAACAAAGTTTCGGTATATAAGATCAATATACAAAAGTGAATTATATTTCTGTAAACTAGCAATGAATAATTGAAAGATCGAAAAGCAATGACATTTACAATAGCATGATACTATGTGATATTTAAGGATAAATCTGGGGGCTCCTGGGTGGCTCGGTTGGTTAAGCATCTGACTTCAGCCTAGGTTATGATCTTGCAGTTCATGGGTTCGAGCCCCTTATAGTATTGAGCACTGCACTGACAGCTCAGAGCCTGGAGCCTGCTTTGGATTCTATGTCTCCCTCTCTCTCTATGCCCCTCCCCTGCTTGTGCTCTCTCTCTCTCTCTCTCAAAAATAAATAAATAAACATTAAAAAAAGGGATACATCTGACAAAAGAAGTGTCCTGGAAACTATGAAACCATGCTGAGAGAAATTAAAGAGGGATAAAATGAATGGAGATATGTATTTTGTAAGTCAGAGGATTCAACATTACGAAGATAATCAATTTTCTCCAAATTGCTACCTACAATCAGTGCAATCCCAATAAAAATCCCAGAAGCCTTTTTTTTTTTTTTTTTGGTAAAAAATGAAAGCTGATTCAAAAATTCATTTGGAAATCCAAATGACCCAGAATATCCAAAGCAAATGTGGGAAAGAACAACATTGAAGGCCACTAATTAATTTTGAGTTATCAGGGCATTTGAATGGCAAAAGGAAAATGAACACTCAATAGTAAGCGTGCCCAAAGTTTGTCCAAATAAAAAGATGTGAAACATCTGTTGTGTTGAGATGTAGTAATTAACAAAATACATTGGTGTGGCATCACATAGATTGGCAAAGGATCACATAGCCTGGGCCCAATAAACACTTGCTGGATATAATCAAAATTGGTCAGATAGTAGTCTTGAAGGTTGAGGACACATTAGAAATTAGCTGCTTTCAAACTTGATTAACACAATTTTATTCATTTATGTATTATTTTTACCCCACTCACTTCTTTAAAAGACTTGAAGTAGCTGGTAATTAACTAGGAAAGTAGCCAAAGACTTGTTACCCAACATATATATTTTTTACCCTTGTGTATTTTCCTAATTTGCCTTTCATCAGACTAGAGGTTCCTGAGTGCCTTCCACTTTACAATACTAAGTAAAACATAGATCTGATATATGGTTTCCACTGTCTAGACTTCTTGCTTATTTTAGATTCATCTAATGCATGAAGGACAATGGGACATTTTCCAAGACTAGTAAGAGCAACACATAAGTAGGGCTGTCGTCATAGTCCTTCTTGTGTTAGGAATTTTCCCGTCATTGTTCCAAGAAGGCAAACACTTGGGAACCACACTGCAGGAAATGAATGGTTTCATGTAAATAGCCATTTGCCACACAGTCCAAAGTATCATAAAGTGTCTTACAATGATGCATTTCCTACTCAGCATCTTCCCTTCCTGAAGAAAGTTTGATCCTTTCTAGAGGAGAAAATGGTGACTGGGGATTTACATTGCCTCTTGAAGAGATTTTCTCCATGTTTATGAAAAATTATACTGGCAATTAATGATGCTTAACATTAGGCATTACGGTGATCTTTTAGGTGCACTGCTGCTTTTAATAGGAATCAAGAAAGTCTTTCATGTGTCATGAAAATGCTGTAGGTTGATGAGGGGGAGTGTCTGATCCATGGGTCTGATGTATGCTTGTTTGGGATAGGGAACGGCACTTTCCATCTGAATTTTAAAAATAATAATAAATGTGACCAAAAAAAAAAGCACCATATACTTTCTTCCAAATGGGCAAGGTAAGCATCCTTATCTTTTCGAGAACTTGGATACTGGACAATTAAAGGCTTCCTACATTTGAATTCTGTTCTCATTTTTATGTTGCCTATAGTGGCCTTTCTATATACAGATAACATTTCTTTCTGCCTCTCATCGACTGTTGTTCAAACTCCCTAGGATGTTTCACCAGGACCTTCACGAGGACCTTCTGGTCCTTGCTTACCTCTCCAACTTCATTTTTTTTAATCCTGCAGGAACACACACATATGTGCATGCTAGCCTCCCTCTCTGCTATCTCCATCCCACACTGTCTGATGAGGCACCACATTCACACCCAATAAGGTGGTCATATGGAAATCATTTCAGTTCCATAATGGCCTAGGTTTCCACCAGATGTTGGGCCTTTGCCCATGTTGGTCTATCGGCTTAAAATATTGTTCCTCATATACTCTTTGTTATGGACTGCATGTTTGTGTCCTTCCCCCTGCCCCCCAAATTCATATACTGAAACTCTAACCCCCCCAAAGGGCAGTATTCGGAGATAAGACCTTTGGGAGATGATTTGGTTATGAGGGTGGAACCTCCAAGATGGAATTAGTGTCCTTGTAAGATAAGGAGGAGAGCTAGACCTTTTTCTGCCATGTGAGAATATAAGAAGGTAGACCAAGAAGTGGGTTCTCACCATAACCTGACCATGGTGGTACCCTGATCTTAGACTTCCAGTCCTCAGTGCTGTGAGAAACAAACGTTTGTGAGTTAAGGCTCCCAAACATTGAGTAGTTTGTTTTAGCAGCCTCAACTAACACTGTCTTTGTTTGACTAACTTCCACTGAACCTCAATTTCAGGTTACTGGGCACTTCCTTTGAAATGCTATTGGTTGATCCTGCTTGTCAAGATTAAGACTCCTTGTATGTTAACCTATCCTTGCCTACCATAACACTTATTTCACAGTGTTTTGGAGCCACTGTATTTTCAAAAGATGGCCACACCTGTATCTCTGATCCCACATGCTTTTACCCCGCTGTCCTTCATCAAGAGGTGGAGGGCAGAAGTTGGAGGAGCCTAATTCTCCTTCCCCAGAATCCAGGCTGGCCTTAGAAGCCAATAGAATATGGTAGAAATGATGGTCTATGTTTTCCAAAGCTGGATCAGAAAAGGCCCTGAAGCGTTTTTGTGTTACTGTCTCGACACTTGCTCTGGGGGAAGCCAGTTACCGTGTGAGAAGCCCATCTCCCTAAGACTGTTACACTGGAGAGGACACTCACATGTGTTCTCAGCTAACAGTTAAGCAACAACTGCCAGCCAAGTTAGTGATGACATCTCCGGCTAATTTCATCCCCTGGCCATTAAGTCATGCTCAACACTGCATCTTCTCAGCTAAGGCCCAGACATCGTGGGCTCCCGTACCTTGTTTAAATTCCTAAGCTGCAGGGCCATGAGCATAAGAAAGTAGTTTAAGCTGCTAGACCTGGAGATAATTTGCTACACTGCCCTAGTAATGAAACGACAATTATGAAACGGAGGTTCACTTATGTAGGCTGCAAGATCCCACACCAGACTCTACAAGCATGAGGACGAGGACTATATCTGATTTGTTTACCATTGTAGCCTCGGCTTTTAGCTCAATGCCTGGCACATAATAAAGGGCTGGATAAGTAATCTTAACAAAATACGTAAATGAATGGAAGGATGCACGCCATCTTCCTCTAGCTTTGGGCTTACCCACGTCTTGCTCACACCTGAAGTTTGGTGATCTAGTTATAGTCGTTTGCCCAAGATCCTGCTTTTTTCTTATCTGTGACGTTCTATATCATTAATTCCCACAGTGTTCCTCTTGACCGTTCCTTGATTAGTGTTTGGAATGATGAAGTGGCCCAGAGAAAGGCCTTGGACCAGGTGAGTCTCAGGAGGCCTGCCTGGTACAGCCCTCAAGTGGCCCTCCTTTCCCCAGAGGGGGTGAAGTGAGGAATTACAAGAAGCCAGTAACCCTCTGAGGTGTGTGAACTTGACAGTGGTCTCCATGAGGGTGCAGAGATGTTCATTTGCCACATACTGTTCCTCTCTTTCTTCTGACCCTCCCAGGGCGTGGGGATGGAAGAGATTACAGAGAGAGAGCAATCCCACCAAGAACATCATCAACTCTGTGCTCCAGGAGTGTTAGCTGGTGGGGGGCAGGAGGTCGAAGGTGAGGGGTAAGGAATTCAGGCACTCTGCTGTATGAGATAATATCCACGCCTTAAAAAGTCTGTCATCTTCCCTCTCCACCCAAACCCTTTCTCTTCCCTTACACATGCTCGCTCTCTCTCTCTCTCTCTCTCTCTCTCTCTCTCTCACACACACACACACACACACACAGAGCCAGGAGGAAGCCTAGCATCCTGAATCACCTCTGGTTGTATGTAGAATGGGTGTAGCCTTCCACACTTAGCCCAGTCATAGAGATAAAATAAAAATAAATAGAATAAGGAGAATAGAAAGAGAAGGGGGAAGAGAAGGGGAATAAGGGCTTTTATTTCATGTTTGTTATATGCCATGAAATAAAATACAAGCCTCTTTGCATAATGCCATTTCATTTGAAGCAGCAATTTACAAAATAGGTATAATTTCTAATTTGCAGGCAAGAAAACTGCTGTTCAAATTGTTTAAGTAACTTACTCAAGATTGCATAGTAAATGTAGAAACCAGAATTTGCAGCCAGATCTGGCTGTCTCTAATTTCCATGCTCTTTCCATTCAACTGGTCTACAAGGGGGTTCTATAAAAGTATCCCAAGTATCCAAATAGCCCACAGGGAGAATGTTCAAGAAGGATCACGACATGGGGTCGCGTCGTTTCTGACTTTGTGCGGATTTGTACCCCATGTTACACCACCTGCTTGAATTCTACTCCTGCTTACACAACTACCTGGGTGTCTAAACACAGCTCAGAACTCCTGGCTGATCTGGAGTACAGAGTCTTGGCTGCACCTGCAAAGAATTCAGGTTGTGAGATTCCAACACAGAGCATTGCACCATAGAGGAGATGGTTGAGAAATCTAGCTGATGGCTTCCAGCCACACATTGCTTCATACCCAAGAATGCATTTCTGTTTCTGGCAAAAGACAAGTGACCTTCCACGATCCATTCTGGTCAACCACATTAGCTATTCTGATCATAGCAGCCACTGTGAACTGAGTTGGTTTTCTAGACTCCCCATTATACAGTGTATACACCAGCTCCATTTGCTAGGGTGACACAGTCAGTGATTTCTTCAACGTTTACAAGAAGTGATAAGAAAACAAAGGACCACAACAAAGTGCCTTGGTGCTGGATCAAGTCACTTAAAGATCACAAGGAATTCTCAAAAGTGTCCTGTTGCTACCTTGAAACATGGGCTTGGGCTGCTGAGAACGTGGCCAGTGGTCTCTGACTGTCAGCCACATTCCAGAACCGTAAAACGAGGAGTGACCTTCCAGCAATTTCTTTTAATTGTTTGCTTTATTTTTCCTATTCAGCAAACATTTCCTGAGCATCTGCTTGGCCACTGACCCCTATCGAGGACACCAAGATGTAGGGAATGTGATCTGTACCTTCAGAATGTTACAAAATGTTGGACAAAGGATAAGTAATCAGCTAACACATGTCCCAGGGTTTTGTTGTTGCTGTTGTTTTCACTTGAGACATTGATTGCATTGGTAGGGCATTAGGGAAACGGTGGAATGAAAGATACAAAGCTTGAAAGGGAGACCGGACATTGCAGGTGCCAGGACCCCTTAGAACTCCCCACTCTCACTCTCACAGTCCATAGACTCTGTGTCGACTTTTTCATAATCCTTCTCTGGGGTGGCCCAGTCTTGCCTAAGAACATTCCTGAAATTCAAGGGACGCATGTGGAAGGGAGCAGTCTATTCCAACAGGCAGTTACATATTTTATTTTGATCAAGGGTTTACTCCGGTTTGATTCAGCTCAACCTTTGAAGTCCCATTGTGACCTAGACATTAAACTACAGAGCAGAAATAAATGGTCCTATATCCTGAGTTTAGCTAGCTCCTCATACCTAGTGATTATAGAAAAGAAGTTACATATTTCAGCAGATTGCTTTGTCATTTACGACCCTTTGTTGGGTCAAAATATAATTTCTCATAACATATGCATTGTGATTTTTAGTTCTCAGAGTCAGAATATATGGTCGAGTATATAATTAAAATTGACGACAACTTACACATCAGTTACTGTGTTAGTCAGTGGTATTCAGGCCCTTCCGTTTTAATACATCTCATATGGTCACTTTCTCTGAATGTTGTGGAAAAAAATTAAAAACCTTTCTCTATAAATCCTACTTTTTTTAATGTTTATTTATTTATTTTGAAAGAGGGAGAAGGAGAGTGCACGCACTCATGAGCAGAGAGAGAAAGACAGAGAGAGAGAGAGAGAGAGAGAGAGAGAGAGAGAGAGAGAATCTCAAGCATGCTCCAAGCTGTCAGCACAGAGCCTGACTCGGGGCTTGATCTGAGCCAAAATCAAGAGTTGGGCACTCAACCGACTGAGCCACCCAGGCCTTTCAGCAAATCCTACTTTTTAGAATATGATGTAAGAAGTTGAATTTTACCCTCAGAGCTGCTTGACTAAGCCACGTTACTCTATCTTTGGGATGGAAAATTCTGGAATTCCCAGTGGTGATGGTTTACATTAACTTTAGGGAGAAGGAGAGAATATAGGAGCAAGTGAGAAAGAAATAAAAGAAAACAAAACTTTAGCTCCAGAAGAAAAGACAGAGGTGGGTAAGGGAATTTAGAAATAGGAAAGAAAAGACAGAACGCTATTAGAAAAAAAAAAATCTGAACGGCAGCCTGATTTATTGTAATTCATCATATCTTCACTCATATCCCCAAAATAGGATTCGATGTAGCTCTAGGCAAATGGCATCAAACACCAAAAGCAACAAATGACTCATAATTTAGAAAACCAGTTGAATGAGCTGTAAAAAATGGGTCCAAGTTTATTTTTAGAATTTCATAGAGCGGTTTTCATTTTCTTTGAACAATACGTCAGAATATACAATGGCGTTCTCTAGGGTCTGAAAAATATATTTAAAGACACTGTGAATTCAATTTTAACACGGTACACTTCACTTTTGATTTTTTTTTTTTAGTTAAGTACAGAGAACATTACAAAAGCACTCCGTAGTACCCTAATATCTTTCCAGTCGTCGAGAGTTCATTGTCAACACCCCCAGCTGTGGTCTGCTGTATGTGGTGGTCACATTTAACGGGCTTGACTTTACTGAGTCTGTGTTTTTATTTCTCCACCAGTGCCTTCCTCACTTGACTTTCAGCTTATAGTCATTCACCACATAAAAATACCAGAGCTAATAAGATGATTGGACGAAAATGCAGAATAATAACCATGTAATATGTAATGTGCCATAAATGCAGTGGACACATATTATATATTATAGCAAAACCTTGGTAATTGCCTGTCTGGTTTAATTTTCAGCTGAGTAAAGGGAAAACATTCCAAGGTTGCACTATCTTTTTCTCTGGTATTATTATTATTATTACAAATATCTGTATTGGTCAGGGAACCACATGAATCCATCACTGAGTTTGATAGTTTTCAAAGATTCTGGAATTAGAAGCTAACCTAAGGTAAAACACTTAGCTGTGCACAGCTTTCCAGAGTTTTCTTACTTTTCTCATCCAAAATGAATTTCAAATTAACCTTTAAATAATAAGAAACAAGAGTTCCCTAGGAAATTATGGGGTAGCTAAACCCCAGGGTAGGGAGGGGGTAGGACACAGGGTGAAGACATTATGTTCTTACTTATCCCTGTTAGCAGATGGTTTTAAAGACGAACGGCCTTGGATCTTGGAGTCTTTCCTCTATGCGTGTGGAGAAGGAGACATCATGATTTAGGAGTCGGGGTTGGGGGGGGGATAGTAAAAACTTGGGCAAAATTCTGGTATGTGCCAATTCCAACCTCTCATTTTTCCCTTTTTTTTAAACCCCTATCCCCCCAACTTAAAGTCCGAGGAGAACTTGGCTTGAGAAGGCAGCTCAAGGTTTCTATAACCATCTAGTGGGTACGCCAGCTGCTAGAGATTTGGGGATAAAGGACCCCGCGTCCCTGTCTGCAGATAATTTAGAGTTTAAGTGGAGCGGTGAGTACTAACTCCCCAGGACTGTCATTAACAAAGCACCACAAAGCTGGGTAGCTTAAACAATAGAAATTTATTCTCGCACAGTCCTCGAGGTTAGAAGGCTGAGACCACGTGTTGGCCGTGTTAGCTCCTTCCCGGGGCTGGGAGGGAGAATCTGTTCCACTCTGTTCTCCTAGTTTCCACCCTAGTGGGATTGAAAAAGGATATTGGAACAGTTAAAAGAATACAGCTGACCTCCGAACAATGTAAGGGTTAGGGGCGCTGACCAATTGAAAAGTATAACTTTTGATTCCCCCAAAGTTTAACTCCTAAGAGCCTACTGCTGACTGGAAGCTTTAACAATAACATAAACAGTCAATTAAAACATAGTTTATATGTTATATAAATATATTACAGATATTTAAAATATTAAATATATGTATTAAATATACATATTGTTATATGTATTATGTTCTGTATTCTTACAATAAAGCAAGGTAGAGAAAAGAAAATGTTATTAAGAAAATCATAAGGAAAATACATTTACAATACTGTACTGTATTTATAAAAACAAACAAACAAACAAACCTTAACACTAGGGGCGCCTGGGTGGCTCAATCGGTTAAGCATCCGACTTCGGCTCAGGTCATGATCTCACTGTTTGTGTTTGAGCCATGTCAGGCTCTGTGCTGATGGCTCGAAGCCTGGAGCCTGCTTTGGACTCTGTGTCTCCTTCTCTCTCTGCCCCTCCCCTGCTTGTGCTCTGTCTCTCTGTGTCTATCAAAAATAAATAAACGTTAAAAAACCCACATGTGAGTAGACCCACAAGTGCCATTCAAGCCCATGTTGGTCAAGGGTCAAGTGTACAGTAAAAGATTGTAATTACGTACTGGAAATATTCAGTGAATATGGAGAAGAAGGGTGGTATATTCAGAGATGAGAGCAGTTTTCTATTCAGCAAGTACAGTTTGTCTTAGGCAGTTCAGGCTGCTATAACAAAATGCCCTGGACTGGACAGCTTACACAATTCACATTTGTTTCTCACAGTTCTGGAGGCTGCGAAGTCCAAGATCACCCTTCTAGAAGATCCAGGATCTGTTTGAGACCTCTCTTTTTAGCTTGTAGGTGGCTGCCTTCTCACTGTGTCCTCACACAGTAGACAGAGAGCAAAGCTCTGGGCTCTTCCTCTTACGAGGGCACTAATATCATCTTGCGAGCCCCACCCTTATGACCCCATCTAAATCAAATTACCTCCTAAAGGCTCCACCTCTGAATACCATCACATTGGTATTCTATATATGAATTTGGGATGGGGCACAAACATTCAGTCTATGATACACCTTCTGCTAATGTTAACAGGAGAAATGAATGCACAACGCAAAAGAACCGACCGATAAGGTCTTTTGCGCCTCCCCGACCCCCACCCCCGCCACCCCAAAGCCCATGGACTTGATCAAAATAAACCACAAGACTGTGCTTTAGTCAATCCAGTGTGTGATCAGTTAGCAGGGCCCGGATAATGGTCCGTCACACAGTGTAAGAGCAGACCTAGCTAAGACCGCCTCTTATTACACAGCCATGCAAACAGAAGCTACTCCAGAAACCCATTGGCCTGCCCAGCTCAATGCTACAGAAGGGGGATGCGGCTCTTCCCCAGTGTGGGCATTAACAGTCTCAGCTGGATTGAGGAGAAGTGTGCCATATCCTCCCCAGCTGTCCTGTGATTCCTGGGCTGCTATTGCCCCATCACTGCGGTCACCTGACGTCATGGTCCTCCCAGAAGCCTATGATCTGTGCTAATTTAAGACGGAAGACCTATGCCATGTTGCCTCCTTCACCTCAGAACAAAACTCATCATTCCCCAATACCTTAAAATGCACATCCAGCCTCAGGATTGATAAAAGTTCACCAGATTGTCAAGTAAGCCACCAAGATTAGAGAAGGTTGTATGAGGGCTGAGAAGTTTAACCAAGTCTGCGCTAAACAAAATAAGGTAGAAATGGAGATCTCACTGGTTGCATAATCATCAATGTATTTTTTTGCAAACAAAACCTCAGCATTCCTTTAAAGCAGTGTAGTAATCAGGAAGGAAATAAGCTGATTTCATTTGTTGTTCTCTTACATCATCAAGAGTCTTGACCATGTTTTAAGCCAAAAAAAAAAAAAAAAAAGCCAGTATACGTGCCATTCGCCATGTTTTGGAATAAACTGTGTTGGTGGGATGGAGGAGACTGGTTACAAAAAGCAAAAGATAGAGTCTACACATAAGACCCTGTGTGCCAGAGAACAAGGTCAATAATTAAACAATGCGGCTGACCATAATTTGGCTTCCAAGATCCAGATTCTGGGCCATTGAGCAACTGTGTTCCCAACCCCTGGGTCCTGTCTTTTTTCAGCCCCTTTGCTGGTGGTTTGTGGGTTGAGCTAACTCCCGGTCCGGCACCAGGCATCACGCAGCGGGTCTAAACACACAAAGACCCTCGGGGCTTAGCTTCCGTTCCACGAACTGGCATTTCACAGGTCAGGATCTGGAATTCAGCCGGAAGAGGAGATGTTTACAACTGCTGTCTGCTTTGGGGGCTGGGGTGTTTCTCCGAGACGTGTTTGATAAAACCAGAATTCCACATTCGATACAGAAAGCAACCGCTCGATGTTTTTAATAAGAATGGAATGTATGCCTCTTCTTTCCACATTCGGCCTCAGATATTTAGGGGGGTTATTTACAGTGTCGATTCCAACTCTGTACGGCACTGTCCAAAAGAATGAATGAATTCATTAATCAGTTCAGTACATTCAATTGAATTCTGACTGGATTCTGGAAGATAGAAGGAACCGTTAGACCCAGTCCTGCCTAGAAAGAACCCACGAGGATAGAAGGAACCATTAAACCCAGTTTTGCCCTAGAAAGAACCCACAACCGGGCGCCTTGGAGGCTCAGTCTGTTAAGCATCGGACTTCAGCTCAGGGCATGATCTTATGGCTTGTGAGTTCGAGCCCTGAGTTGGGCTCTGTGCTGATAGCTCAGTGCCTGGAGCCTGCTTTGGATTCTGTGTCTCCCTCTCTGCCCCTCCCCTGCTCATGCTCTGTCTCAAGAACAAATAAACATTTAAAAAAATAAATGAAAAACGAAGGAAAGAAAGACCCCACAACTAGTCTGGGAACCAACCAACCACAGGACCGAAAGCTTGTTCTCTGGGTTCGGTCATCGCTGTCTCTCTCATACCGAGCAGTGTTTGTGTGGGGGCATGCTGGCTGTTCAACAGTTATTTGTCAAATACATGAATTGAGAGCAATACCACAGGAGGACAGTGATTCCTTTCCTGGCTGAGAAGCCAGCATTCCTGGCTTAGGTGCTTAGGGCGGGCTACAGGACATGGAATTTTAGCAATGCTTTCGAGAAGGGGTGGGACCCATGCAGCTGGGGGAGGGTTGACGGGAAAGGCTCCCCCTTGCAGGTAAGGGGACAAAGGTGAGTGACACCAGGAGATGGGGAGACACAGAGCATTTTCAGAAGAGGGAATGGCTGGAGTACCAGAAGCTGGGGCGGGGGGGGGGGGGGGGAGAGAAGCCTGCCGAGTGAGGAGGGCACCTGGCATCACTTCTGGATTGACTTGACCATGTGGTTGAGAAAGGTGGGCACGGATACACCGGATGAATCGTGGAGCGCTGTGGCGAGGGAACCACATACAGACAACCTGACCGGGCCTGGGACACCCAGGCCCCATCCCTCCTGGGCCCAGGAGAGTAATGCTCTGTTCTTCCCTGCTTTCATTTTAACCTTTAGAAAAAGGAAATTTAAAAAAATCTTGACTTCCCATGTACTTTTTCAAGTGAGTCCTAAGGATTATTACGTTCATAGGTGATTTTGATGGAAAGGCGGGAATGGGAATGAGAACAGATCCCAGAACCCCCCAGGAGGCTGCTCTTCGCCATAAAATGTCTTAGGACAGAGAAACCGCCTCTCGGTGTCCATTCTCCCCACAGTCATGTAATGTGATGGAAGGTGCCTGGTCAGCAGGTCATGGCATTTTGGGGACCTCCTACCACAAAGGGTGTGGGTGTATGAGCCTGTGTGTGTGTGTGCGTGTGTTGTGGGTAGGAGGGCTGTGCAGGGGCGTCTGGGCACTAAAAGGGTTTGAGAAAGAGCAAAAGTGACATGGGACTCGGTGACATGGGACTCGGGGGATACCAAGTTTCTCCTGAGCAGGCTCTGTGTATGATAATCCCAGTGACAGTTGAACACACACACACACACACACACACATCCCACAAAAACAAGTCAGGAAAGGGACGCACAAAAAAATCCTCATGAGATTAGATTTCTCAACAAAATAGTTATAGGAAATTGTTTATAACCCAGGAGAGATGAATTTTTCTATAATTAGCTTCCACAGCAATGTTGCAATCATCTTATTCATCTAAGCTGGAGGTATCAGCCCCACCCCCCGCCCCACACCCCGTGCTCCCTAGCCTCATCTTCTCTCACTTCCTAGAAGGCTGTCACCTCCCGGATGGCGGGAACTGATTGACTTACGTAGAACACTCCTTGGCACAGAGTAGGTGCTCAATGAGTGTTTTGACTGAATGGGATCCAGGAGGGGCTTTGAAGCAGCGTAAGCTGCAGAAGGAGGGCTTTGCTGATTATCCCACAGATAACTCTGGAATCCATTGCAAATGTGCACGTGCAGACACACACACACACACACACACACACACACACACACACGCATTCTTCCAAAAATAACCATTACTTTTTAAAATCGTGTGATCTATTTCAATACCCAGGAGTCCGTATGTTTTCTGAATACGGCACAATCCATTCCATGCTAACACGGTATAATTTTATGTTAAGCAGTTGGAGCCTTACATCAATGTACTGAATGGTGTCCAGTGTTATCCACCCCTCCCACCCCAGTGCCCCACTCTCTCCTCTCTGCCCTCTGGGCCCCTGGTCCCTGCTTAAGACACCCAGGCTCAGTCAGGACCATCTAATCACGGAGGCGCTATAGGAAGCCCTGCAGAAGCTTTGAAATGCTGCTGCAGTGTGTTAGGTCCCATCCCTGTCCTGGGGAGGCATCTCAGAGACTTTCCATTAGGAGAAGAGGGGGTATGAGGATTTATGACCCTTCTGTGCAAGAACCACACGATTGTTTATTCCACTCGTCCAGCTACAAGAACAAACTTCCGAGTATAAGAACGGGCTAGCACAACATGTCACAGATGTTTAGAGAAAGCAGAATGTGGACCGCAGTGAAATCTGTAGGGGAGTATTCTCCAGGCGCTGGGGCTGGAGCCCAGATGACTGAACAGGATTTGGGGAGGTGGGCTAGCCGGGCGAGTGGGGGGCAGGGAAGGTGAGGGAGGACATTCCTAGCATTCCTGGGTGGGGGTCAGCTGTGGCAGGAGCTGTAGGGTCCTGGGGAAGTCTGTAGGGTCAGTGCTCCCACATGACCACTGTGCAGGAGTCCCGAGAGAAGTCAGTGTGTGTGCACGTGTGTGCAAGCAGACCCACGCACGCACATACATACTTTAATAGAAATCTTTATTTGCAAGCTCTGTCTCTGAAATCCTTTTCCCTCCCTTTTCTTAACGTGAAAACTGTTGTCTGAGTGACGATAACAATGCGTAAAAGTGCAAACAACTTGAAAATGGCTTTTCCTATCTTTTGTTACATTATATTATTAACTCTTTGGAAGGGCTCTCCTCCCCCACCCCTGGAGGTGCCGGGAATGCTTATCCGAGTAATGTTGCATTTCTGCAGGGCCACTTATTTTAAATGGCTGGTAAAATATTCTTTCTGTGCTTGGAGAAGCAGATAAGATTGTGCACTTAACACTCACTTGCTTTCAGAGTTATGTGTCCTTCAGGAGGGCCTCCAGAGAAGAATGCCGGTATCTCTTTTTCCCCAGAAGGTGACGGGTTGTGCTGGGTGAGTCAGCTGTTGTCACTCTAACTGCTCTTGCCACACTAGGGCTGGGAAGGAACTGGTAATCAGGGTGTAGGAATGAACGCCCCCCCACTAGCCGCCCCCCACTTCCCTCCTTGCCCAAATAAGGCCACGACACTATTCAGCAAAGACAACTTGATAACCCCCAGCCAGAGGGGCCTAAACCAAATTTCCCCTTCTGCTAGTTGAAAGCCACCTGCTGTGGGGCATCATGAGCCCCCTCCCCTTCTCAGAAACGGTCCCTGCTGGGCTGGAATAGGAAGCTGGCTTGCAGCCCCTGTGTGTAGAACAGGGTATCCTTGAAGACTGTATTTAGATTTGCTGGAAAACTCTGCAAAGCATGTTCCTGCTGCCCTAGAGCCCCCCCCCCCCCCCCCCGGGACCCGTAACTATGCCCAAGTCTTTGTCCTGGACCCTTGAAGGAATAGAACCTAGCCCTGAGGCGTAACCTCCATGGTTAAAGTTAGGGTTCTGAGATCTAATAACCCTCTGGGTAAAAAACCACTGGAACAATAATGCCTTTTTTTCAAAATTCAAATAGCCACTCTTGGCTGAATTCTCACTGCAAGCCAGGCCCTATGCTCAGCTGAGCATTTTACATCTAGTCTTCAACCAACCTGCAAGGTCCTTACTACTCTATTTCAGCCCCAAGAAACCAGAGGGCTCAAGCAGCTCTCTCAAGATCTCACAGCCAATAGACTGCAACGCTGTGATGTTATTCTAGGCATCTCTGACTCCATTTAACCATTTGAAAGGAAGTGCACGTGCCATTTTGAAGTTCTTGCACGTACATTTGTTCTTTTATTCACTGACCGTCGACTGAGCTCCTACTAAGTGCCTGGGCAGTAAACACACTTGTGAACAAAAGTGACAAAGCTGGGGATCTCATGGAGGTTACATGCTGGTAGGGAAAGGCAAAGGTCGACAAATACGTAACACGTTATGTGGTGGGAAGCGCCATAGGGGAAAATAAACCGTGGTAACCGGGTAGAAAGGGCTGGGAATAGGGCAGCTCCACCTACGTAGGAAATGACGCATTCCTGATGTGAGGACATGAACATACTTCCCACCATGTCAAGAACAATTTCTAAACTCCTGGAACCTGTCATATCCAGCTGCGATGACAGCATGATGGTTCCCCGGCCAGCATAAGAGGGGTCCCTGCCAAATAGGTGCACTTCAGCTTATTGGAACATTGGGTCCGAAAGGAAACGATACAGCACAGATGGACTGAATGACACGGGTAATGATTCAATCTCGTTGGGAGCCTTACTCCCCCCTCCACCTTGATAGAGAACTAATCCCCTCCCCCTCTTTTTTTTTTTTTTACAAGGGCTTTTGAAAACTGACCCCCACCAATCTGGAAACCATTTGGAGATTCCCAAGAGGAAAGGGCTACGTACCAATGTGATTACTGGTATTGTTTTCATTAAATATGACATGATTGGGAATTCCTGGGGAAAACTATTACCCATGAAGGAAGGGGTTTCAAAAGATGTGACAGATTAGCATGTCTGAAGATTGGCCATAAAATCAGGAGGTTGATGAACTATCAGTGTTTCTAAGCTGTGTAAATAAGCAGTTTGATAAAGTAATGTGATTTATTTAGAGATCTTGAGAGAAGGTGGTCTCATGCTTTAGGAGACAAGTGATTTAATAATGTAATATACTTTGAGAGGATTATTTTCCCCGGAAGTAGCAAGGGTTGCTAAGACCCACATGGAGGACAAGGAGTTCTTGCATTTAAACAGATCTACCTATCTGCCTTAGATGCTTGGGGTGTCAGGCTGTAAATAGCCTATCAAAACCATTACTACAACATTCAGTAAAACCAAATACCCTTTGTCACGGGGGAATTGAAAATTAATCTCAACCAAAAAAAATTCGTATAACCCATAAAACTCCATCATATTTGACACTTCTGATGTCTTCCTAATCTTTCCAGCACCTCCGAATGTCTTTTGGCAGTAAACGGAGTTTAACTCCTTAACTAATTTATAGGTAATTAGTGCAACAAGTATTTCAAGCCTTATATATTCTCATTTCATGTAACTCGAAAACACCAAAACTTTGATTTTTCAGAAAACACTTTTCCAAGATTGATACATAAAGAGTCTTGTTTCTACTGGAAATCTGTACCCATAAGGCTTTTTGCTCTCTTCCCTCAATTCAAAAAGAGAAAATAAGGAAAGTCCTCCAAATATGCTAGCACATGGGGCGCCTGGGTGGCGCAGTCGGTTAAGCGTCCGACTTCAGCCAGGTCACGATCTCGCGGTCCGTGAGTTCGAGCCCCGCGTCGGGCTCTGGGCTGATGGCTCAGAGCCTGGAGCCTGCTTCCGATTCTGTGTCTCCCTCTCTCTCTGCCCCTCCCCCGTTCATGCTCTGTCTCTCTCTGTCCCAAAAATAAATAAAAAAACATTGAAAAAAAATACAAATATGCTAGCACAAAGGACAGGTATAATAGAGGAACATACAGCCTTTGAGGCCATCTACATTTGGCTTTGTGCGTTTTAATTGCTCAATGAAATTCTTAGAACAAAAAGGCCCCAAAAAGTCCAAAGCAGTAGTGGTACTGATTCAATTTACTATCATTTCATACTCGCTGTGCGTCTTTACCATCCAATATGGAGCCACCATCCGCATATGGCTATCGAGCACTTGACAAGTGGCTACTCTGAATTGAGATGTGCTGTAAGTATAAAACACACACTAGGTATCAAAGGCTTAGTATGAAAGAAGACTAAAAATATCTTATTAATGGTTTTTATATTGATCTTACATGGAAATGATAGCGTGCTGGCCATACAGATGATCCCCGATGGTTCAATTGTATGGTTTTTGACTTATGATTGTGCAAACGTGATGCACATCTGATAGGAACTCTACTTTGCATTTTCAATTGTGACCTTTTCCTGGGCTAGTGATACTCAGTATGATAATGTGTCATGGGCATCTGCCACCCCTCCCAGGTGAGTAAACAACCAATACCCTGATCACCCCATCAGGAGAGTAAACGACTAATACACTGACAACCATTCTGCACCCGTTCAGCCATTCAGTTTTTCACTTTCAGGATAGTATTCAATAAATTACATGAGATAGCCACTTTATTATAAATGAGACTTTGTGTTAGATGGCTTTGTCCAACTGTAGGCTATGTAAGTGTTCTGAGCACGTTTGAGGTAGGCTAAGCTGAGTTATCATGTTCCATAGGTTAGTTGTATTGAATGAATTTTCAACTTGTGACATTTTCAACTTACATGCGTTTATCAGGACATAACCCCATCATAAGTTGAGAAAGATCTGTATTGGGTTAAATAAAATATATTATGAGAATTAACGTGACCTATTTCTTTTAAAATTTTTAATTTTATTTATTTATTTTGAGAGAGAGACAGTGAACAAGAGTGCAAATGGGGAGGAGCAAAGAAAGAGGGGCAGAGAGAGAGAGAGTCTCAAGCAGACTTCAACTGTCAGCACAGAGCTGGATGTGAGGCTCAATTTCACAAACCATGAGATCATGACCTGAGCCAAAATCATAACCTGAGCCAAGATCAAGAGTCGGTCACCTAACCCACAGAGCCACCAAGGCACCCAGCCTGTTTCTTTTTATATTTTTAGTGTAACTACTAGAAAATTTAAAAGTGTATATGTGGCTTGTGTTTTATTTCTATTGGACAACGCTGCTCTGAAGTTTAAGAAAACACAAAGAAAGGGTTTACTTCAGTTGGCCTTCAGTTATTTTTAAAGCAATTGGGAGATTGTATTTAAGCAAGAATCACCCTAAGGAGGCGTCAAGATTAGTTCAGTAAGTACATGCTTTGTATGGCCATCCCCCTCTTCAAACAAGAACAGTGATAGGCACAGCATAAATAAATAAGTAAAACAATATATCAAAACACGATAAGCATCTACATGGACAGGCACATGGGCCAGAAAAGCAAGACAATTTCGTGCACACAGCACAAAGATCTGGGCTTGCTTCTGGGGCAGCAAGTTGGTGCCAATATCTGGCAGTTTAGCTCATCTGAGGTTGTGGTAACTAAAATTATTCTATACAATGTGGCAATAGGAATCGAGCTGGAGAGTGGGTGGAAAACCCCTTGATAAAAGAAAAAAAGCTGAGGAAAAAAAAAAAAAATCTCTGCTAATTGTCTCCTGGGAATTTTGCCTCCTTGAATGGTAGCATGTAGAAACAGCCTCATCTCCAGGATCCGAAAGACGCTATCTGCTGGTTGTAGGACCAGACTGGCCAATAACCTTAATCCTCGAGGCCATGATCTTTAAGGCATGTGAGCTTCAAACCTGCAGCATAAGACTCGTTTGGTCAGCCAGCCCCAAGGGGCCAGAGGGAGGCAACTTAATACGCTAGTAAAAGAAGAGCTGACCCAAAGAAATTAAAAGTAAGGACAGAAAGCAGAAATCAGTAGTATACAGAAAAGACAAACTGTTGGGAGATGAACAGAATCATATGTTTTAAACAACGTCACCGAAATTTACATACCGAATAGCTCACTCACAGTGGACAACTCAGTGTCGTTAGTATATTCACACATTTGTGCAACCGTCACCACAATCTAATTTTAGAATATTTTCATCGTCCTGCAAAGAAGACTTTTGTTCCCTCGCAGCCTCTAGGCAATCAGACAACCCACAAACTACTTTCAGACAACGGTCCCAATCAGACAACGGTCATCAGACAACCCACAAACTACTTTCTTCTCTACACACATAGTCAAAGAAACTTCCCAAGAAAAAGCCCAAGTCCGATGGCTTCAGTGGTGCATCCTAAATGTTCAAAGAAGAAATACCCATCCTTCATAAACTTTGCCAAAAAATAAGACGAGAGCCCACTTTCCAACTCCTTGTATAAAGCCGTTATTAACCTGAGAGCAAGACCAGACAAGGACATCAGAAGGAAAGAAAACTCTGGCTGCAAGCGTTTGTATCACTCGCCTCAAGAGTCCAATCTGTAAGCAGCAGCAGGAAAGTCAGCCACGAAGGATGTGTGAGAGACACAGATGAATGGAAGTCATGTGGATTTGCCCACATTGACATCCATGGGCACGTGCCCGCAAGAAGGGGCCTCCAGAAATGGGAGCTGCTCTTGGATTCTGTGACACCATGGATTCCATTCCTATTTACACAAAAAAATACTCAAAGGTTCTCCCTCTCTGTCCCTCCCCCACTTGCTCTCTCTCTCTCTCTGTCTCTCTCTCTTTCTCAAAATAAATATATAGACATTAAATTTTTTTTAAAAATACTCAAAGTTTGAAAACTCATCCTCTTTGAAGAAGCTACCCTAGTGTCATCCTGAGGGCAAGGCCATCCCACGCACGACTACAGAATTAAGCAAAAATCAGGATTTATTCATTTTTTCCTTCAGAGAATCTTTCTTCATTATCACCGAGAGCGTCCCGGTAACCTGAGCTCTCTTCTCCACTCTGCATCACAATCTTTCAGAATCTTCATTGCCATTAAGGCCTAAACAAATGATAACAGTATAAAGAAAGTTTCAATCAGAGTTTGTGCGTGTTACCAGAGATTCAAGCTTATACCCGAAGCCCAGAAATTGATCATTTCTGTCATCAGAGAGTTTTATAGGAAATAATTTATGGGACAAGATCTCATCTTGCGAGTACAGACGGGCTCTGGATTATCCCAGCCCCTAACAGCAGTACATACACCAAGAACCTACTTTAACTCTTACGCCAAATCCTAGGCTACTAGAAACAAAGAAGTGAGCATTGTAAGTCTGCCTGTTTGCATAGAGTTCCGAAAATGGGTCCAGGATATATATATGTGGTAGAGATTCTGTGAGCAAAGTAAACAGCATACACTAAGGAAATATACCTGTATCCAGGCTGTGCTTTCTAGAAATAAATTTGCTTTTCCTTCCAATGATATATATGGCCAGCATTATTGAAAACTCTGTAAATGCAGCCTCAAAAATGTGTATAAATGACTTTAAAACTCATTCATTTCAATAACATGGGGCCCTCAAGCACGCTTTTAAATCCTTTAGCGAAATAGAAGATGTTTCTAGTATCTGATAACCAGTCACTTTGAATCATGAGTATTTGGTACTATAATCACTGAGGAATGTATGGCTAGGCCTCAGAAAGCCTTACTTCCCTCATTTGCCTCTGAGATTAAGAGCATCCAAACGACAGGTATTGTGTTTGCTCTGGGACCATGCTGTGCCTTAATTCCTCTTGTCACCATCTGGGCTAATTCCATTTTAAGGCCAACTAGGTGAGGTCTTCTAATCATTGGCAGGTCTCTTATCACAAAGTCAGATCTCTGTAACCACCAGTGGCTTTAGCTTTCCTTTGCGATGCCATATAAAGTGCTTGTCTTCAACTTGGTCTTTGGAGAATGAGCAAAGGTTTGCAGTATATAGGAAATCTGATGAGTCCTAAGGGTGAGCTCATGGGCTAAAACCGAGATCAAGAGATCAACTAAAATACTACATGAATGGTGGACAGAACTTAAATTTCCATTCACACATTCAGGCTACGCAAGTGGGGCATATGCATAAAAGGCCCATAGGAAGGATGGCATGCATGAAGATAGAAGCAGAAAACAAAGAACTTTCGATTGAGCACGTAATAAAAAGGAAAAATAAAGATATTTTGTAAAGGATCAGGCCAAAGGGGTCTGTAGCACGTGTGATGAACTCATTCACAGAGGCACCAACATATTTTAGGGCAAAGTTATCTAAATATAACTTGTGTCATCAGTTCTGGGACATTTTTGCACTCATTTGCCAAGAATCCAATTAATGTGTGTGTGTGTGTGTGTGTGTGTGTGTGTGTGTGTGTGTGAATGTGTTTCCTTTCAGGCAATTTCATGTGGCTTTTATATTTTGTACTCTTTTGTAAAGAAAATTCTTATGGCCAAGCGGATGTGAATAATATGATATGTGAGTAGCTAAGAGGCTAAGGCTCATAAAGCAATCACTTGAGTCCCCCTGGACCAGGGCATTTATAAAGATCAATTAATTCAGCTAAATTACTCTTAAAGAGCCCTTCTTCTCTGCCTCAGTTTCCACCATATTTCACTTGTGTAGAGAGCTGGTGCTCAGCTCCCCTCCCCCCCACCGCCCCCTCCCACCCCCCCACCCCCACCTCTGCGAAGGTGCCAGTGAATGGGCAAGGGAAAAAGGAGCAGGAAATAGGAGGCAGCTAGGGACTTTCATCTTTGCTCAGAGTTTATAGAAGTAACTATCTGCAAATATTTAAACCTAAAGGGTGAAGCTGGCCCATCTTCTTTGAGCATTAATGAATAATAATAAAACACTTTAATAATAAAACCATGTCAACCATATTAAGGAATAGGATGCGCATAAACTTTTAAGGTAAAACATAGTGGACTTCAAAGATATTTCAGGAGGGGCGCCTGGGTGGCTCAGTCGGTTAAGCATCTGACTGCGGCTCAGGTCATGATCTCACAGTATGTGGGTTTGAGCCCCGCCCCGGGCTCTGTGCTGACAGCTCGGAACCTGGAGCCTGCTTTGGATTCTGTGTCTCCCTCTCTCTCTGCCCACCCCGCCACTTTCACTCTGTCTCTCTCTCTTTGTCTCTCAAAAAATGAATAAATGTTAAAAAATAAATTCAAAGATATTTTAGGATTATTTTTTTTTCTAAGTGGGCCACTTTAGTTGAGCCTCCTTCTGGAAGCCCCTCACCACACAATGTAAAATATAAGGACAGGAAAGATCTCTGGTGCAATATTCATTTGGGGGGACATTATTATCAATCTAACAAAACACTGAAGACAGATCCCCATTCACTATGGATTTTAATATGGGAACAGACTTTAAAGATAATATGGCTTAACCTATTATTTTAAAAATGAAATTGAGAACAAAGACAAAACGTAGAGAAAGGTCTTGGGTGGGTTTTCCTTTCTTCCTAACAGAATCCAGGGTCTACATTTTCCATGCACTGAGCTACTGACCATTCTCCAAACACACCATTGCTTGTTTGCTTACAATCTTCCTTTTGCATGCAATGCCTTCTTCCTTTGGAAAAGTTTTACTCAAGATCCAGCTCAAAGCCATCTCCTTGGGGAAGGCCTTTCTCCACTCATCCAGGTAGAGTTATCTGTGCTCTAAAAGATCTTTAAATATAATTTTGCTTTAGTCTCTCTCATCTTAAAAAGTAATAATAAACCATGTCCCTTTCTGATCTCCCTCTCCAGGGCCATCCTCTCTATCTCCTCTCCTTTATGACTACTGTTTTCCATGAATGGTTTCCATAGTCTGGTTTAACTTCCTCATCTCCATTTAGTCTTTGGTCACTCCAACTGGCTCCTGACCTCTGTCTCTGCTTCACTGAGGTTATTTCTGGTTAATGCACCAATGACTTCTATGCTGCCCCTGGCTGATTTTCAGTTTTTATCATACTTTTCTATCTCGAGCATTCTACATAGTTGACCACCATGTCCTTGGAACACCCTTGGCTTCTGGGACACCACACTACTGGTTTTCCTCTAATGACTTAAGGCATTTCTCTCAATCTCCTTGCGAGTTTACCCTTCTCTCCTGGATCTTTTGTGTTAGAGTTCCTCAGAGCTTAGATATCAGTATTCTTCTCTTCCTTTCCTATCTGTTTTGGTGATCTTGTCCACTTCCTGTCTTCAAATGCTGTATCTATATCAACAACAACTCTCAACAATATATCTACAAGTGATTTCTTTCACTGGGTTGTAGATTGTGAATCCAGCTGCCTACTTAGATAGCTAGCATTGTCATGATTTATAAGCAATAAAATCCCACCAAAAACTAGCTAAGATAAAACAAAAATAGTCATGGGGCGCCTGGGTGGCTCAGTCAGTTAAGCGGTTAAGCGTCCGACTTCGGCTCAGGTCATGATCTCGCGGTTTGTGAGTTCGAGCCCCGCAGCAGGCTCTGTGCTGACAGCTCAGAGCCTGGAGCCTGCTCTGGATTCTGTGTCTCTCCATCTCTCGGGCCCTCCCCTGCTCATGTTCTGTGTCTCTCTGTCTCTCAATAATAAACGTTAAAAAAATTAAAACAAAAAACAAAAACAGACAGACAAAGGAAAACATAGAGAAAGAGAGGCAGAGGAAGAGAGAGATTGGTTAAAAAATAGATATGACAGATATGAGACTTTTAACTCATGTAAACAAACCAGGGGCAGAAGCAAGAAGATTCCGGTATCCTCAGGATCCTTTCTCCTCTGCTCTTCTCTGTTTGCATATTATCTTTATTTTTTTAAGCCAACATAATTCCCACAGAGGGGCCATATTCATCAACAGCCCTGAACTTAGCCTCACAGCTCTAAAACCAGAATGTAAAAGTCTCTCTTCTGCCCACTCAGATTAAGAGAAGGAATTTGACTGGTGTAGTGAAGTTTGCATGGCTTTTCCACAAATCAGTTATGTGGCCTTGGAGTCAAGGCATTATGATTGGGTCACATGGACACCTCGTAATTACTAGAGGAATAATGAGGAAGTCATACAACGTGTATCAGTTAAATTATTCAACATTTCCACTTGGATCTCTCACAGGTATCTCAAAGTGATAGCATCCAAAACTTAACTGATAATGTTCCTCTAACGTGCATGGCTCTCCTCCCATATTTTCAATCTCAGAAAATAATACGAGCATTTATGGGTTAGCTCAGGCAGGGAACGTAAAAGGTATGTTTGACCATCATCCTTACTGTCATAACCACCCCATCTGCAATCTAATAATCATGACCTACTGATTCTGCATCCAAGATATATTTTGGATCTATCCACTTTCGTTTTTAAGTTTATTTATTTTCGAGAGAGAGAGAGCACGTGCAATTGTACAAGCAGGGGAGGGGCAGAGAATTCCAAGCAGGCTCCATTTGGTGGAGCCTGACATAGGGCTCCGACTCACAAACTGTGAGATCATGACCTGAACTGAAATCAAAAGTTGGATGCTTAACTGACTGGGCCACCCAGGCACCCCCCACCTCCATCCATTCTTTTCTGTATCCAAAATCACCTTCCTAGTTCAAGTGGATATCCTCTCATACCTATATTACTGCAATAGCATTCTAATTAGTCTATTTACTCTCCACTCTTCATGCCCCCCCCATTCTTTATCCTCAAAGCACAGTTATTTTCTAAAAATTAAAATTCACCATACCTTTCTCCCACTTAAAATCATGGAAAATCTTCTCAATGCTCTTGAGATAAACCCTGAATTCTTAACTTGCCCTCCGGGCTCTGAGAATCCAATATCTGCTTTCTTTCCTAGTCTCATTTCTTCCCACTCCCCCCCTTCCCCCCAACTCAGAGTGTTTCAACCACGTCAATCTTTTGGTTTTTCAGAAGCAATTTGAGCTTTATTGGGCTGCAGGGCTTTCACGTGAGCCAGGCAAACCTACCTGGTTTCTGCTCTCTAAACCCTGAACTTCTTCACATCAGTTAAAACAACTCTAATACTTATTTGGGTGGATTTTTAACTGTAAGGTCCCTAAGGGAAGGACTGCATCTGTCTTGCTTGACATAGTACTTAGCAGTTAGAAAATGTTCAATCAATATTTATTGAATGGGTGGTCATCCATTTTATTATAGTTTGTATTTCCATCATTTCCATAAAAAAGTGAATTTATTCTTTTATTTCACAAATATTTGAGTCTCTAGCTCAAGTCTAGAGACTTATTGAGTCTCTAGCTGGTGTGAAGGAGTTAAATATCAGAGACGGAGGCATGCAGAAGATAGATGGGGCCCCCTACCTTTGGAAATTTATAGTCTTTTTACTGTGCAGAAGCCATGTGTTTTCCCTTCCTGCATCTCAATCCCTGGAAGATACAAGCTATGTAATGTTTACTGAATGAATACATGAATTAATTGATGGGTAATATGAACTTGACCATCAACTATTTCCTGTTCTTATAGCTGTTCTTAATTCTATGTGTCTGGAAAAAACAAAAGGCTCATGGCAGACAAAAATGGGCCAGGAGCCGTGGATTTCCTGGTTGGCAGTGAGCTGGGCCAAACATGATCATCCCCCACTAGGCAGAAGTGAGAGAGGGAGGTCCAAGACAGGATATTGGCACAAGAGAAGAAGGAAAGTTCTAGATGCACAGCATCTGGGAACCTTGGGGCAAGGGGACGGGAGAGAAATTACAATGTCAGTGGAATAAGGAAAGAAGAGAAAGGAAAAGGACCAATAGAGGAGATGAAATTTGCGCATTTTTCTTGAAGCCTTTTACCAATGTCTGTCTCCTACTCTGCACTGTGAATGCTGTGGACACAGGAACGATGTCAGCCTTGATTATCAGGGTGTCTCCAGCGCCAATTCAAGTGACCATGCTTACCTGATCAGTGAAGAAGTGAGTGCTCAGTCGCAGTAGGCTCAAGGTCTCAGAATTACAGCTCCACGCAGCTAACGAGGCCAGGACACCTGTTCCTAAAACCTCACATCGCTCAGAGAACTCACTTCTGGTATCTGGTGAGCCAGAGCTCACCCTCTCCAGGTAAGCAGAAAGGCCTTGAGAATAAGTCCTTACACCCAGATTTTTCAGTCGCCAGCCCGAGACATCTCCAAACCACAGTTAAGAGACAAGCAGAGGGGCGCCTGGGGGGCTCAGTCGGTGAAGCATCTGACTCTTGCTTTCGGCTCAGGTCATGATCTCACCGTTTCATGAGCTCAAGCCCTGCTTCTGGCTCTGTGCTGTCAGCACAGAGCCTGCCTGAGATTCTATCTCCCCCACCCTCTCTGCCCCTCTTGTACTCCGGCCGTCTTTCCCTTTCTCTCTGCCCCTCCTGTACTCTCTCAAATAAATAAATAAGCTTAAAAAAAGAATACTTAATAAAAAGAGACAATAGATTCTTTTTCTCTGAGATGATAGCTGAAACTCCTCAGAAAAAAAAAAAAACAACTCTTTATAGTTAAAGAAAGTTTCCAAATGTATTTATGTCTAGAAGGCACAGCTAGTATTTGTATGAATGAGTGAACGATATTGGGTAATCTTTTCAGGAAAAAGTTGGTAGCCATAGTGAGGTGTGAACATTATATGTAGGCTGTGGAAACCTAAAATGAAGAGGGGAAGCCATTAGGGAGAAAAAGGGGGCAAAAAGTAAGGAGGCTGAAGACCTCAAACCTAAACTTCGAAGGAAATTACATCCAGAGCAGGTGTAATTTTGCGCCTTTCCTCTCTAAGTAAAAGGCAGTAGCACATAATGGCTACACATGCAGCCATGTTTGAATGACCAAACATGGGTTTGGATTGTGCACTGTTGATTCCGGACAAATCCCTTAGCATCTCCAGGGTTCAGTCACTTTATCTGAAAAGGAGGCGGCAAGGGAGACCCATCTCTTGAGAGTATTCAAGGGGGGATTTCTGTAAAATGCTTGGCATGTGTTAGGTGCTTGATAGATATTAGTTATTACTAATCGTCATGCAAATGACTCAGCAGCAGGTGTGGTCACCATTGGGGCTGATCTCCAATACTGGAGATGCAAGGAGAGCCCGAGGAACATGAAGAGCCCCCGAGATAACGTTCACAAGAAGCATCCACACAGCCCTGGGGACACAGTTGGCACTCAGTAAGTGATGGCTGTCCTTCCTTTCCTGTTTCTGTCATCTCCCTGTTTCTCTGAAATTGAATGTCAGTGAGCCATCCCTGTTTTACCTTGTAGCTCCGCTGTGCACACAAAATCTTTTCTGGTCTCATGGGCATGACAGAGCCCAGCAGCTAGGAGGGAAAGCAGTTAAAATGCAGATCAGAGTTTCCCCCCCTTTTTTTAAATGCATATTTTAAATGAACCAACCAGATGCACAGATCACGTTAGAATCTAATCAAGCACAGATAATGCAAAGTTATAAAACCATATCCTACTTCTTCTTCATTCAGCATTTTAGGAGCCCTCTGCTCAGGAAGGGGGTGGGCTCTCAGCCGTCGGGGTGGGGGGAAAGGAAGTCAAGTTCAGTGCCCCGATTCTGCCTCCTTCCCCTTTCCCCTTCCCTGTTCTACTCCCTCAAGCCTTTTACCCTGCAACTCTGGGCCCAGAACCACCGTCCATCCTTTCCCAGCCCCAATTTTCTCTCAAGAAGGATCTGAAACTCATTTACATTAAAATACAAATGTGGATTGCAGCTTAAACACTACCCCAAGATTTGCCTTTACTTTAAAATCCCCGGCAACATTTCACACCAACCCCAGAAGGGAGCAGAGAGGCTCCCTTAGCAGGCTCCCTAACCTGGCTGGTGGGCATTTTCCAGAAGGATTCATCCTGGAATTCCTGAAATGTCACTCCTTGGGCTGTCAATTAATGACCAGAGTTTAAAGAAAGCTACAAAGGCTTAGGGAGAGCTGTTTCCATTCCTTTGAGTGGAAAGATGCAGCCCCACATGGTGATTCCAACTGCCGTTGAATTTAAAATCACCCGAAGCATTTGTTTATTGACAACCGGATGCCCTTGGATCTCTCTTTCAGGAGGTCTGGGTTGAAACCCTGGAAACTGGTTTTGGCAGCCAGCATTGTGGGGTTGTGGAGAGGATTAAATGAGGGTATTCAAAATTTTCAAAAGTGGGGGATCCTGGGTAGCTTAGTTGGTTAAGCATCCGACTCTTGATTTTGGCTCAGGTCATGGTCCCAGAGTCCTGGGATGAAGCCTCTCATGGGGCTCCTCACTGAGCACGGAGTCTGCTTAAAATTCTCTCTGTTGATTACTTGAAAAAAATAAGATCTAAAAACAAAATTCCCTAGCTAAGCTGAAGTCCGCAGTGGTAATTGTAGTGCGATTGGCCAGTGTTCCTGAATCATGAGTTCATCGCCGCGGTTTTCAGAAACACAACAGGAGCTTTCCTCAGTTCTCACTTTGTGAGTAAATACTGAATAAAGTAATTTTTAATTCAAAAAAAAAAAATTCTCTCTCTGTCTCCCTCTGTCCTCTCCCCCGCTCGTGCACTTTCTCTCTCTCTCTAATAAATGAAATGAAATGAAATAATAAAAAAAATGAGGATATTATTAGTGAGAAAGTTGTAGCCTCTGAGCCTGGCTTATGAGAGTTGGGTATTATTTGAATTTCTCATCTCACTTCTTGTAGCCTCATTTGGAAGCGTGAGTCTGACTTCCCCTGTTCACACTCTCCTTATGTCAATTGCAGACATCTCGGAAGAGCTGCTCTTTCCTCTCTGAGCTACTTTACATGTTGCTAAGTAAGTCCTCTTTCTAAAGCACAGTTCTGAGCATGCCCCAGGGATCCACGCTGCCCCTGACCCATGGGCATACTCAACAACCCCATCTTCACACGGTAGCAAGAGTTATCTTGTACTCCCACATTTAAAACGAAACGCGAACTCTTCGGCACATCTTTTATAGCCCCCACATGCCCCTGTTCATCTTTCTGACCCCATCTCCCACGATTTCCCCCTGCTTACTAGGCTCTAGTCACACTGATCTGGTAGATTCTCCTGCCTCACTGTTCACCCCTGCCTCAAGGCCACCATCGTGCTGTTCGTTCTGCCCAGAATGCTCTTCCCCCAGATGCCTGCAGAACGGGTTCCACTGCGTGGTTAGTTCTGTGCTTAGCAACTACTTCCCACGAGAGCAGTCCCCTGAGGCTCCATCACATTAACCCTTGTTATTATTATTATTACTTACAACACTTCTACAATCTAAAATTCCCTTATTCATTTGTTTTCTTACTACTACCTGTCTAACCTCTCTGGGATGTAAGCTCCCTGAAGACAAGACCCTGGCTGCCCCATTCGCTGTTCATTCCTTATGTCTGTTGCCTGGATGGTAGTTGACATATGGTTGACTTCCAATAAGCATCTTGCACCCCTGATACTCAAATGACAAATGCTCAAGCGTTGTCACCCTGATGTTCAAATCTTTTCATGGTCTACATCCTTCTTAGGATGAAGAACACTCTCCTCGGTTCGCAAGTGAACAATCTCCATGGTTTTGCCTTAATCTATTTGCTAACCTATGTTCATACAGCTCCCTTATTATTATAGCATTTAACACAGTAGATTGACATGATCTGCATGGGTTTCTGTCTCTTAACCTTTAAATTGTTTTTAACGTTTCTTTATTTTTGAGAGAGAGAGAGAGAGAGAGAGAGACAGAATGCGAGTGGGGGAGGGGCAGAGAGAGAGGGAGACACAATCTGAAGCAGGCTTCAGGCTCTGAGCTGTCAGCACAGAGCCCAACATTGGGCCTGAACCCACAACCATGAGATCATGACCTGAGCCAAAGTTGGACGCTTAACTGACTGAGCCACCCGGGCACCCCTCTGTCTCCTCACCTTTAAACCTCAAAGCAAGGTTTGTGGACTGGTATCATTGGTATCATCTGGGAGGTTTTTTTAGAACTACAGAATCTGAAGCCTAGCATTAGACCAACTAAATCACTATCTGCATTTTAATAAGATCCTCAGGTGAATCAGGTGCACACTGGGCTATCCACATACCTCAATAATATCAATCCAGGTAGTCAGTAAACGGATGTGCATCAGCTAAACTACTCACCACTCCCACTGGGATCTCTCACAGATATCTTGACTGATGTCCAAAGTCTAAACTCAACAAATAATATTCCTCCAAAAGCCACAATTCTCCTCCAGTGTTTTCAGTCTTGGGAAATAAAAAATATATATTGTCCTACACCAGTTTATGAGCTAGTCAAAGGTTTTATTATTCCCATGGTTTAATGGGAATTAAAATTAAAAGGTTTAATTTTCCCATGAGAAGACAGGGGATACATGCCAAAAGGTGGGTGGATATAGGAGTTTGGAACTCAGGAGGGATATCAGGAGCCAACACACAATAGCCGAAAATGTTGATTCATAAGGGTTTACTGACCAGTGATCCTAAGTCATCCCCCAAGTCATTCATTTTTCAAGATGACTATCCCACACCCTACCCTTTCTCTTTAAACATCCAACACCTCCCCTCTAGACTTCAGTCTTGTTGATGACCTTATTTCCTATTTCACAGAGCAAACAAACAGAAGCAGTCAGAGGGGTCCCGCATCCACTCACACCCCATACCAGTAGTTTTCCAGTCTTCATGAGAAGCTGTTCTGTATGACTTTGCCAAATTAACATTAGTTACTGTGGAACACAGGGTGCAGGATGGTGAGCCAAGGTTCGATAAAAGACCACGGGAGACAATGAAGTGGAGAGATTTATGACTCATTGGTCTTGAGGGAAGCACATGGCAGGGAGGTCAAGGCGGAGAGAGTTGACAGAACCTGGGGTCTGGGATGGAGTGCTTTGGGGTTGTCAAGCAGAGGAGAGATTGGCCAGTTCAGACCAAACTGAATAGGGTTTTGTAAGTTCCGGGGGGTCTTATCTAAGGAGCTCACAAGAGGAAGGCCGTGGGAGGTGGGGGAGACTCGATCACAAGGGCTACTGGGGAAGTCATAGCAGGAACTTGCATTCACTTGTGACTCTGAGGGCTGCTATCTAGGGTATGTGCTTGCATGAGGGGCTAGTGTCAGTTCAAGGCCCATACTGGCTGCCTGGCCAATCAAAATGAATGCCATGGGGCACCTGGCTGGCTTAGTCAGTAAGGCACGTGACTCTTGATCTCAGGGTCATGAGTTCAAGCTCTGCATACAACTTACTTAACAACAACAACAACAACAACAACAACAACAACAATTGTCGAGGCGGTAATACTGTGGAGCAGCTGAGCTAACCCCCTGATGGAAGCCAGCTTCTTCTCCTGTACCCTAGTTCCCATCCCTTTATCCTTCTCAAAGACCTCGTTCCAACAGTTCACTCCCTTCTTTCCTGTGTCATAAAATTTTCCCTATTAGAGTTTTGATGATCATTCAAGTGTATCAAAGCTCCTATCTTAAAAATAAAAGGAGCCTCCCTTGACTCTGGTCCCTCCTTCCAATCTCACCCCATTCTTTTGCTTTACAGCAGAGCCCCTTGAAGGAATCGTCTACATAACTGCCTCCAACTTCTCTTCCTGTTCTCTTTTGCACTCACAACCCAACCAAAACTGCTTTGTCAAGGTTACTGATGACTTCCACATCACCAAATCCATCGGGTAGTTCTCAGTCCCCATTACACTTCTGCTAACAGCAGCTGACACACTTGTCCCCTCCCCCTGGACACTCTTCATTCACCTTCCAGGACACCACACATTGGTGGTGGTCCTCGCTTCTTGGGCCACCCCTTCTCAGTCTCCTTTGTTGGCTTCCCTCCTCCCCCCGACCTCCTCTCTCCATATTTCACGTTGGTGTGTCCAATGCTCAGGCCTCAGTTTGCTTCCTTTTTCCATGGTGATCTCATCCAGCACCAGTGCTTAAATACCATCTACATGCTGATGACTCCCCAGGTTCTGTCACCAGCCCAGAGCTCTCCCTGGACCTCCACATTTGTATATCTGACTTTTGTCAACAGCTGCACTACGAGCTTCCAGTCTAACTCTTCATCTCCATCCCCCAGTCTTCCTCATTTCTGAAAATAATAACTCCTTCTTCTTGCCAGACCCAAAATCTTTGGGTCTAACCTTGATTTCTTTCCTTCTCTCCCCACATCCAACAGGAAATCCTATTAGCCTCACCTCAGAGTGGAACCAAAATTCATCCATTTCTCACCACTGTATTGCTGTCATCTACAGCCAACCCCTCATCTCTGGTCTTAAGATGCCTCCTAACAGTTGCCTCTTAACAGAACTCCCTGCCTTTACTCTGGCTTACTAGGTCTCTTCTCAACACAGCAGTCAGAGTGAGCCTCTAAGAGTGTAAGTTGGATTATAACGCTTCTATCTTAGAAACCAGCCTTGACTCCCAAAGACGTAACACCGACCATAAGGACCTCCCTGACCTTCCCCTGCCGCCCCCTGGTTCTTTCCCTTTCCCTGGGGACCACTTCATTCTGACTATATGACGATTTCTTGAAAATTCCAAGCACAATCCCACCCCGGGGCATTTGTGCTCTTTGTTTCTTCTGCCAAGGTTCATGGTTGGGTCACCCACTCCTATGAGGTCTCTGTGTAAATGTGTTATCAGAGAGGCATTCTTAGTTACCCTGAAGGACGTTGTCCTGACTTCAGATCTACCCCATTCTACTTACCCAGGATGACGTTCTCCCCAGCACTCACTCCATCTAACATAGGAGATGTTTATTTGTTTATTCATTGTCTCTTTACTAGAATGTAAATTCATAAAGGCAGGGATTGATCTGTTTTATTTGTTGCTTTATCTCCAGCCAAAAGAACAGTGCCCGGCATATAGTATGCATTCAATCTATACTTGTTGAACAAATGATTGAATAACAGATTAAAGAAATATGTACTGAACATCTAATATGTGCCATGAATATACAAGTAGAAATGGAAAATATAGGAAAGGATGAAGTCTTGCTTCTGACAGGTGAGATCGCAACAGAGGAGGAGAACACTGTTCTGGGGCAGGCAGCAAAGAGGACCCTATAAGGCAGCAGGGGAAGGAACAGCTAGAGAGATAAGAGGTAAAATCAAGGGAAAGTTGTCACAGAATGCAGGAAAAACAAGAGTTCACAAACAAAGGGAACTGTCAAGAGGAACAATGGGGCAGAAAGAGAGCAAAATGGAAAGGGCCCGCTGCATGTAGCAAGAACCTCAGTGATTCCTAGCAGGTGTGAAAGCCTCTGTACACACTCAGATCACAGTGCTTATCGATCAGAATACAAGCCAACAATCACCCAGCAATTTAGACTGCAGGCAGCCTAGGAGCTTTGAGGAAGGGATTCCTATGGGCCAGCCATGGTGCTAGATCCTCTGCGTATCCTAATATATTTGATGCTAATATATTTGATGCTCACAGCAACCCAGTGAGATACGGATGATTTCCCATTTTACATATGCAGAAATTGAGGCTCCGAGAGCTTCAACTAACCCGAGATCTTGCAGCTACTCCGTAGCAACGCAGATACTGAAACGTGGTTCTTTTAGACTCCATGCGAAAAATGCGTACATGGAGAGTGTTTTGCCGGTCCTTCTGGGTCATCTGAAGTCCCACACGGAGGCAGACCTGCTGGTTTCCTATAACTAATCCCTTCCTCCTGCTGACAAAGATTGCATTTGGGGCGGCGGGCTGCTGTGTGCTTCAGGAAAGACTGAGTCCCTTCCTAACCAGGTTTTGCTGGTCTAGGGTAATTTTGACCATTTCTTTTGCCTTGGTGTTGATTGGCTTAGACACGATTCTGCCTCTTAAGACTTGAAGGTATTTCTGCTGGGGAATGGGGGGGAGGGAAGATCGGCCTTCTAGGAAAAGGATCATCCTCAAAAAGAGGCAGAGACTCAAAGTGGGAGTGTCTTTATTTTGGCTTTATTTATTTTTTTATTTGCATTTGGACGTGGTTGAGAATACACTGCTTAGAGCTACTGCAGACACTTGTAATCACGAGGGGACCAAAAACCTGGGAACAAAGCTGACATGAGGCTTTTATCGATCTACTGAATTAACCAGCCTCTACTTCCAGACTTCTTGTTTGGTGAGGCAACGAATAACTTGTTGCCCAAACCTTTATAAATTCTATGTTTGTGTTATTTGTAGCCAAAGTATTCAATATACACAATACGCTACCTACGTTTTTACCCACTAGTTTCTTCCCAGCTCCAACACAGTGGTAGCAGCTCAGAAACGATGTTTTGATTGACTGCCTAAAGAATGTTCTGTATTTCAGAGTAAAAAAAAAAAAAATGAATGAATTCAATGTATTATTATAGGGTGCGGAAAGTTAAGACAGCAACATGCCATTGGCATTCTCTCTAAAAGCACGAGAAGAGGAGAAAAATACCATACCACATAGATAAAACCCTGGTTGCCATGTTATACGGTAACACCTCAATACTCCGACACCAGGGAAAAAGCATTTATGCTAAAACCCTGTCTGCCAGATGGCCTTTTCCTCCCATGTAATTAATTGAAATTTGAAATCAACTTTTGTCCCCGGTCACCGTGGTCCGGACCCAAAACAGCCCAGATTGTATTTTCAGTCAGGAGGTGGCTGTGTTTGAGATTTGTGTTGGCATCGCTGAGCTGTGACCACAGCACACATTTTTGTGGGGAATATCAGATGAAACTTCTAGAGCAACATTCTTCCGTTAGGAAGGGGGTGGGTGGTGGCGGCAGGGTTCGGCATGCCCAAGAGAGCTTTTCTCCTCCTGAAACTTGTTCAGGCTCATTCTTTCCAGGTTATTGAGACCACTTTTCCCCTTTCAGAGCAAATGTAGCCGGAGAAACAAATGGGTACAAAATTCAGAAACAGCAGCGTCCCCTTTCCAAAGCCTTATTTCATAAGACCCCATGTGATTTGTGGGAGCAACTTGAGGTCCCAGTAACTGAGAAAAATGATATAATTTTAGAACTTTCAGAAGCCCGTGTGGCCTCTTTGTTCAAGATCAGCAATTAGAGCCTTTAAGTACTGAAAGTAGTTACCTAAACCTTTTCAAAATGTTCGTCTTCGATAATAGTTCTGGACACCACTCTCCTCCTCTCGTTTTTCCCTGGCTTACACTCTTTCATTCAGCTAGATTATTCTAGTTGCAGCTAGATTATTCTAGTTGCAGCTCCAAGATATGGTTCAATTGCAGTGTATGATGGAGGGATGTAGGGGTTCACTGGGAAGACATTTTAGCATTTGGAGAAGAATCTCTTTGCACTGCTTGCTTGTGGCTCTACTCGAAGGTAGGTAACCTATGTGATTCCTTACATGCAGATTGTGGTAATTGACCTTCTGACTCTGGCTGATGGAACCAGGAAGTGTTTGTTATTTCTGAAGACAGCCACCCCTAAACTGGCTGGCAGCCAACGAGATAACCCAGTGGGAACCCCCTATCGGACAGAGGTATCCTGTGCCCTGTAGTGACCAACAGGCTCTTTCGGATCCTTTCTTTTAAGGAACTTGAAGGTGACACACAGACAGAAAGCTACAAGTGACAGAAGGGTACAGAAACCAAGAGACCCATGGAAAGGAGGCAGTGGGCAGAAGCCATGATGAGTCAGTAGAAACTAGGAAGCAAAGCAGTAAAGGAAGTCCATTGGAGGGAGCTAGAAAGGATCCAAGAAATGCGAAGAGTGGCAGCAGAAACAGGCAGTGGCTTTGTTGATGTCAACGTGGTGTCATGTTGATTTGAGAGAAATCAACAAGATCATGGCACCTATAGACTGAGAATGAGGTGCCAGCCCCTGAGAAGCTTGGTCCTACATTCATTCAAATTCTTTGTAGTTCTTCCCTCCACCTTTCATCACTAATATCCATTAGCTGAGACTCTAACTGCATCAGAGTCTGGCACTCTGAAAGAGTTTAATAGATCCGATAATTACCAGCTTTGTGACTCCTGGTAACTCAGTTAACTTCCATGTACTTTGCTTGTTTTAGTTCTATACACTGTAGGTAGAATAATGGCTCCAAACACATCCATGTCTTAATTCTAGGAGCCTGTAAATATGTTACTTTACACGGCAAAAGGGATTTTACAGATGTTATTGTCAGTGACCTTGAGATGAGCTTCTATATTATCCATAAGAGTCCAATCTAATCCCACGGACCCTGCAAATCAGAGAAGAAACATCCCAGCTGCGGTCAAGGGAGATGGGACTAGAAAAGAGTGGTCATGGAGATTCAATATTGCTGGCTTTGAAGGTGGAGGGAGAGGACATGAGCCAAGGAATGTGGGAGGCCTCCAGAAGCTGTAAAAAGTTAGGAAACAGATTCTCACATAAAGCCTCCCGAAGAATGCAGCCCTACAAGCATGCTGTCTCTAGCCCAATAAGACGGGTGTTGGGCTTCTAACCTAGAGAACGATGAGATAATGAATGTGTTTTCACTTAAGTCGTTAAGTCTGTGGTAATTTGTGACAGCAACAAGAGGAAATTAATGTACTATAATATCACACTACACATACACAAGAAAACATTTAAAACAGTATATACTACAATGTAACATTGGTTATGTCACCTTTTTAAATTATTTTTTCAGCCTTCAGCAATGAGTGTATGTTACTTGTGTAATAAAGAGATAATGGAAATATTAAAGAAGAAGTAATATAAACAAATTAGCTTCTAAGGCTCGGCCCAGGTGTGATATCGTATGAACAACCCAGGAGATGGCTTAACTGTCAACCTATATCTTGCCTTTTTTTCTTGGGTGCTATCCCCAGGTCTCAGTTCCTCCACAAAGGACCACCAATTTCCAGTCACTCTGGATGCTTTTCATTTCACTTCCATGTTTCGGGTATGCTTGTTTGTATTTCACTACCTAACGGTATCGGTGTGTTTCTACACTTTGGTTCTATGTACCTTCGGAGATGTTTAACTATTTGGTAAATAACAAATCCAACAAAGATTTATGGAGGATACTTTGTGTAGGCACGGGGTCATTTAGATGATGCATATGAGTCCTCATGAGGCCTGATAGGGTGCTTTAGGACAGATCTCAAGATCATGTTGCCAGAGCTCAAAATCTACTGATGAAATTTAAAAAGAACATTTTAGAGACCTTGTCGCCCAAAGAAGACTTGCCTACCTTCACAAGTCAGTCTCGCCTAAAGTCTTAAAAGCCCTTAGGGTTCATTCATCGTCCACCCAATGTCAACAGGAGAGGGCTACTAATTGACACTAGAGTTATTGATACTGGTGAGAAGCACAGCAAATAAGACAGTGAGACTCCTTAGAAGGTACTTGTAAACCACTAAAGCTTAAGAACGTGGCTGTGGTGAGTTAAAAATGTAGAACATGCCTGTAATACCAGTTCTTACTTGAGCAAGAATTTGCTAGTTCTTATCACAGCCAACCATCTTCAGGGCTTTGAATGACCCTAAACTTCATTTGGCATTTGGACAGGACAATAGGTACTTTGCATGACCTGATTAGAGAATAATGCAGGGCTGTTTCCCACTAGGTCACTTTGATCCAAGGCTGAGCCAAATTCCCCGGACCTCTCTCCAGCCAAAACATAACCCCAGATAAATGAAGGATGTAGACCAGATTTTCAGAAGTAGGGATCTCAGTACTTTTCCTCATGTCTTTATTCATCAAATATTTGTTGGATACTGTAATTTTATTCTCAGATGTTCATATGCGTAAGAATTACCTGGGAGAGTTCACTCCCCGGCAAACTGGTTCAGCAATCCAAGGGTGGGGCCTGGGGAATCTGTATTTAACCAGCTTCATGGGTGATTCTGATGCAAGACCGCTATAGACCACTTTGTAAAATGTTTAGTTCCCAAAATGAATAAGCAACAGCTCCCTCCCGTCAGGAGCCTTGAAGTCCGGGGAAGGCAGAGGCACCATTGTGATGTTGTGTAATCAGAGTAATAGAAGCCTGGTGACAGAGAGAGGAAAGACACCTGTCCAGGGGAATACAGTCTTAAAGGAGGCTGCCACAAGGAGAAGAGGGAAGGGCACTGTAGGCAGGGGTATGGCTTTTATAAGGTCATGGTCATGAGAGTGTATGAACCATTAGGGACCAAGGAGCAGTTCAGGGTGATGGGAAGGTAACTGGCACTTAGGGGCAGACCAGCAGAAGATAATCTAAGAGGATACCATCGATCTCAATTCACCACTAAGTCCTTTCAACTTTATTTCACAGGCAATTGGGAGCTGGGGGAAGTTTTGAAATCTGCCTTTAAGAATATCTAGCATTGGGAAGATGTTTACTCTTGAGGATGCAACCTGTGCCCAACAGCGTGCTGAGTATTAGGGACTAGAAAAGGAAGGGTTGTCACAGTCAGGAATTGTCGTGACGGTCCGAGGAATGAAAGTCTAAGGTGGTGCCAGTGAGGGTGTACAGAAATAATTGGTCAACAAGATGTGAGATAAAACAAAACAAACACGCGAACAAAACCCCCAAGAATTTGGTGACAAGTTAAATTGAAGAAGCAAGGAAAAGAAAGTTTGCTGTGTTTGGGGGCAGAGAGACGGCTATAGACTGAACGTTTGTGGCCCCCACTTTCCAAATTGATATGTTGGAGCCTAATCCCCAGCACGATGGTATTAAGAGATGAGGCCTTTAATCATGAGAGGAGATGATTAGGAGGTAATTCTAATGATGAGGGGAGGTAATTAGGTCATGAAGATGGAGCCCTCATAATAAGATTAGTGCCTTATAAGAAGAGACACAAAAGAGATTGTCTCTCCTGCAGGTGAGGGTATAGCAAGAAGATGGGCCTCTACAAACCAGGAAGAGGGTTCTAGCTGGAACCAGACCACACAGACACCCTGACCTCAGACTCCCAGCCTCCAGAGAAATAATTGTTTCTTGTTTAAGCTTCCCAGCCCCTGTGGCATGTTGTGAAAGCAGTCAACACTGAGACAGAAACTAAGGGTTTAATAACGATGCTACTGGAGAGTGCAGGGGACAAAGACTCGCCCCACACCAGATGGGACCTGATGAGCCCACCCAGAGACAGCAGGAGAGTGAAAATATATGCAGTCCAGTGGTGAGACGTGGGGGATGGTAAGTGGAGAAGGTGCAGTGAGCCATGAAGGAGGCGACCCAGGGCCGAGTAGGGTCCCCCAAAGAACGAACGAAGTGCTCTGAGTGGGAAGAGGTGATCAGTTGTTTGAAATGCCCACAGAGGGAAAGACTCTGTATTGCCTATTGGCTTCAGGGTGACACTGACAGGGACAATCTCCATGGGGGCCTGGGGTGGGATCCGGGTGTTAGCTCGGTAGGCATGCAGTGAGGAAGGAGGAAATGGAAGGTGTGGCTGTGGGGGCCCAGGATGTCGACTCCTCTGTCAGAAAAGTCAAGCCTGCAAGGAAGAAGAGAGGAGGCAAAGCAAGAAAGTAGACAGAGCTGAGGGACTGAAGTTTAGGGCTTCCACGACTCAAGGTTTTTGCTTTATAGAACAGGAAGTCGTACCGAAAGTAGAGGAGGAATAAGTTGGAGCTTTTATTATATTTTTAAAACTTTATTGTATTAGAGTAAAATACTTGTATAAAACCCAGAGGGACCATAAAGCGGAGCAGGGGTTTTAAATACTGGGAATCAGGAAATATATGTATATACATATACATATATATATTTCTCAATCTTTAAAATAGTCATCTCGCCATATGCGGTTGTGAATGGAGGCTGTTCTGAGGTTGAACAGAACGAAAATGTTCAAGGAAGAGGACAAACAAAGAGTCAGTCAGGGTAGAGAGACAGGTGGCTACAAATGATCACAAACAGCACATGACGGTCCCTAGCTGGGGCTGGGTCACAGTCAGGGGCAGCACGACAAACCTAGGGAGAAGCACGATTTTGATTTGATTGTCTGGCTAAGTGGTCAAGCGGGCGAAGAGGAAAATCCAGAAGTTCACTTTATCAAATCACCGCTGGACCTTTGGCATTTGATCTGGGAATCTCAACTCAGAGACGAACCAGCTAGACCGAAATCCGCGTTTTTGTATATTTAGAAAACAAATGAGCAGACGCCAGACAAACGGAGGAGTCTAACCTCTTCAACCCTCAAAGGCAGCAACGTCGCTTTATTTTGTATATTCTCCCGAATAAGATGTTGTTTTCAAATTGCTACTTGCATGTGAAACCAGAATAGCAGTTTATACAGTTCCCTCAGAAACTGAGGGTAATAGGATCGTTTCAGTCTTGTGTTCTCTTTGTATGCACAAGCACGCTCAAGGGGAGACAGCCCATGTGCCCAATTGCAAACTGACAGTGGTTACATACATTGATGTAAACGCTTAGAAAACGTCTTGGAAAACTACCAGACAGATAGCAGGGGTTCGCTGTGGGCAAAGCAGGGGAGGGGATTGAAATTAAGGCTGATGGTCAAAGGCACTTTAGTTTTACCTGCACTGTTAGTTTTTTTTTTTTTTTTTTACAATATAAAAAATTATTACTTGTAGATTTAAAACACTTAAATAAATTTTTTTTTAATGTTTATATATTTTTGCGAGAAGGGGAGAGACAGAGCATCAGTGAGGAGGGGCAGAGAGAGAAGGAGACACAGAATCCGAAGCAGGCTCTAGGCTCTAGGCTCTAAGCTGTCAGCACAGAGCGGGATGCGGGGCTCGAGCACATGAGCCGTGAGATCACGACCTGAGCCAAAGTGGGACGCTCAAACAACTGAGCCACCCAGGTGCCCCTTTAAAATGTTAAAAAAAATTATGGAAAAATTAACACTAACAAGATTTTCCCAATTATTATAGGAAGGGATCCAAAAACGGTTACCGTGCAGCAGAGGGATAGGTGAACAGGATACAAGTTATGGAGAAGTGAGTGCGTGGTGTCTGACAGATGGCTAAAGGCAACGGATGCTCCCCAAGATCGCAATCTTGAAAATCTGCCGTCAGTGCTCTCTTAAAACTAATTTGGCCTTTCTTCCTTTGGCCCTCCCAGGTGCCTGCATTTCTTGAAACAGCTGTTCTGTGACCTAGAAGAATGGTTTCATCTTTGCAAATGCCACTTACTTCCTAAGGATAAACGTCAAAAAATGGTAGCGATTGCTCTTACGGTCAAGTGGCAATGCTAGAAGCTACAGCTGAAAGGGTTGGAGAATGCGCAGAGAATGAGGAGCAGGAGGATGGAAGAACCGAGTTCTGCAGAGACTATGGAGTCTCTAGAAGCTCACGTCAGCGCTTACCCGGGGCGCGGCGCAAGGTGAGGGCTGGGCGCACAGTTGATGGACGGTGGGCAATAGTATGGAAAGAAGACTTGACAGTCCGTGGGAGATGCACAAGAAGACTCCTGAGCGACTGAGGGGCCTAGCTGAGCTGACTGGGGGAGAATTTGCAAGGAAACAAATCCGCCTCGGTTAACTGGGTAGCTGTGGAGCAGGAGAGAAAGTAGACTGAGCTTCCACTCATGGCTGGAAATGCATAAACACCCAAAAGAACAAGAACAAGGAAATCAACATTAATGCGTGCGCATTGCTTAAAGAGCTGGTCATGAGGTTCTGGGATTCGGGACTGGGGATTTGGCTGATGAGAGAACAGGAGGAAGACAAAGATGTCCTGAAACAAGAGAAAAGGAGGGTTGCAAGTGGTAAAGGAAGGTTGTAAGGGCAAAAGAGGAAGGTGGATAAGGTTCGTTTTGCCATGCCTACTGGCCTGTAATGTCCCTTAGGGAAGGAGCTGATTCTCGTTCATTTTTAATTTTTCATAGCACTTGCTCAATAAATGATTTTGATGGCTGAGTGAACCCATTAATGGGAATAGTTATCTCACTGGGTCACCTTGAGGGCAGGTCCCGTGTCTTGGGGACTGACGTACCAACATGCCCAGGAAAGCTCATAGGAGTTTGTAGGAACGCAGCACCTACTGAACGGACAAACGAACTGGATCTTTCTGAGTTCTAATTTCTTCGTCTAAAAATGAAAACCACAAGACTGACTGCCATTCTTGAGCAGGGATGAAGCGCACACTATAATACTAGACAACTTTGCTCTTGAAATTTGCCAAACCAACTCTGGGTCATGTTCATTGAAATGCCTCTGTGGGTAGCTGATTCCCTATGGCTCATACTGTATTCAGTCATGGAGGGAAATGAGTCACGCATAGGGAATCATAAACACACACACACACACACACACACACACACAAACACACACACAAGTTGGCCATGGATTTTTAAGCTTTTTATCTTCTCAAATTCTCACTTCTGCCCCCCCACCTGTCCCCGCCTGCCCCTCAGACTTCACGCCATACAACAGTCACTCCTTGGACCAAATACCCATGACAAATTCAAAACAGTTGCCTGGGGTTTGGCTACTGCTTAGCAGGTAGTTATAAACCATGCAGTGGTGCGAACTGAGCCGGCATGAAGAAGTTAATTAGAGCAGTCAAGAAGATTGTTTAAATAAAGACAAAAATGTAAACACGATCTTCATTGGATAGAGTGATTAGAAATTACAGGTGTTTGTTTTTATCAGAGCCATCTGGGGCCTGTCAAAATTTTGACACATGGCATAATCTGCCACTAATCAAAAAAGAAGAAAACAAACCCCCAAAAAAGAAGAAGGAAAACATCTAAGACCGTAAGTAGGAAAACAGACATAGAAAACCTTCATCTTTCCAAGTGGAAAAAAAAATATTTCAGTTGTTTTTTTAAAACAAGTGTGATCTGTGTTTGGAAAAAGTCTGAACTCCTTAGTTCGTCTTGACAGACATGCTCTCTCTCCATTTTAAAGCCTCAGCCGTGGGGTGTGCAGTGGGAAAGAAAGCCATGGGGATGTGGACAAAAGAACAGAGTTAAGGATAATCAAGTTGCCCATCTCAAGTGCTTGATGTAAATGAAGGCCAAGCTTAGCCTTTTTATATATCTAAGGTGTCACTGACTTATGGAGACAGCTCGATAGCATTCATCTTCGAGGTATTATGGATAACTGGAAATTATTTTTTCCGAAATTGACACACTTAAATTTATGCTGCTTAAATATCTAGTGGAGAAAATAGCACATGATATGGGATAACGGGAAATGCATGGAGGGACATTTTGAAAAAATATGTACTGTCTAGACTTCCGCTCTGCTCGATTTGTTATGGATATGCAGCACTAGAAAATAAAAATTGGGGAATAGGATAATTCTATCTCAGATCTGGAACTGTTCCTGGTATATAGCATGTATGCAAGAGCGGTGTTTTAAGGAAAAGAAGAGAGAAAGAAAAAACAGATGATACTTTTACCATGAATGTTGCTAGTTACACCTATGGATGCAATATTTATGTAAGGATTACCATGGATGTTCTTGTCATCGATTTATTTATAAGTCCTAATTACACAAGGCGTTGAGCAGAGTGTTTTGTTTCTTTACTTAAATATGGCATCTGCTGGGGTGCCTGGGTGGTTCCGTCGGCTGAGCGTCTGACTTTGGCTCAGGTCATGATCTCGCGGTTTGCGAGTTCGAGCCCCGCGTCTGGCTCTCTGTGCTGACAGCTCGGAGCCTGGAGCCTCCTTCGGATTCTGTGTCTCCCTGTGTCTCTGCCCCTCCCCCGCTCATGCTCTGTCTCTCTGTGTCTCTCAATAATAAATAAACGTTAAAAAAAATTAAATATGGCATCTGCTTATGGGTGAAGTATTTCCTTCATATGACTCAGGCCGGCCCAACACTTAAAAATAGATGACACGGATCTGAATTTCAGAAAAGTATTGCAGGATATTAAGACACCCAAAACGGCAACGAAACAGAAGTCACCAGGAGCGCAGTGGATACCATGAGCGGAGATCAAAGATGAGGGGGAAGGTCAAGGGCAGTGCTTTTCTTTGTGTTGACCCTGGAGCAGGAACTCTACCTGATCACAGGGGAGTATCGATCCTTCAAATCATCTCCCTCTCTCCTCAACCCTCTCTGTCCCCCAGTCCCTTCCTAGGCACCAGCGAGGGATGGGAAGTGGGAAGAGAAGGAAAAACCAAAGGACTGAGCTTGTAATAATACAACTCACCACTAGTGATGATAGCAAACGCTCATATCCTGCCTACCTACTGACTTGTGCCAGCCACTCTTTGAGCGCTTTACATATAGTAACTAATTTAACTCTCGCAACAATCCTATGACTGTCCCATTTTACAGATGAGGAAGTTGAGGCCCAGAAAGACCAAAGGCGCTTAAAGGGTAACCACCAGGTAGATAGCCTCAGACCAGACCACTTGTCGGCTACCCAGAGGCACAGCCAGAAGACAAAGGTTTGGGACTAAGGAACTTCCAAAGTCCTTTCCACATGCTCAGTCTAGGCCTCCATTCCACACTGGGATGCTCCATCTGGGTGCCTAGCGCCTAGCAGGGTGCCTATCAGGGCACAGACTCAAAAAATACTGGTCGAATGAAAAGTTGCTTCGTGTCAACTTATAGTGGAATTCTTTAGAGTCTATTAAGTCCGTAAAACCACAAAACCCTGATTTGGTTGGCCTTAACATAGCCAAATGTTTGCCTCCAGGCAGCCTAGAAAGGAGTTTATGCCACTCTGCAGAATGCCATTGCAATGATAATTTAAAGATCACCTCTCTTTCTCAAAAGAGCAAGCAGTACCGATGAGAGCTAGATTTCTCACCTGCCCCTAAACTACATATCGCCCCCAGTGTATGAAAAAAAAAAAAGACACAGAGAGGAAATGAACTGAGACAACATCACTTGCAGCAACCGGAAGGAAAAACACACACAAACCCTGTTCACAGTCTATGTGTGTGGTTGCTCAGTAGGGTAATGCTTGCAGCTGCCTTTAGAAGCGAATCTGGTGGCTGGGGCAAGACACAAGCATCGGGATGAGGCAGGACTGAGCTCCCAGCTCCCACCTGCCTGACTGGGGAGAGGGAGAGAATACCAGTGAGACCAGACGATCCAGCAGCAGTGGCTCTGCCCTGGGTAAGTTCTCAGACACTTGTTGTGGCCTGACGGGGGGTGGGACTCACTCAGACTCTGACTTCCTGAGCTGGTATCAGACATCTGTTAGTGTTCCCCTCTGTTGACACCCCTGAACTGGAGCTGAGAGGGCCTCAACACGTCCCAAAAGTGGAAAGAGGGACTCCAGGATTCTTTCCGGTCGACCCGCAGGCACTGGCTTTAAAGCAACCTGAAACCTACATGATTCTATTTTTGAAATCATCGTGGGGAGGTGCTTCCGCGTGTGTAAGCTGGATGGCTCCTCCCCCTTGCTGCCCTCCGCAGAGAGCATACCTGTGATAACCTTGAGCTTTGGCTTCTCCTAACTTATTTCAATACTTCAAAGTGTGAGCTGTCACTTGCACATTATGATGGACTAAAATCATTCATAATGTCATTTTCAGTCCCTCTGGGACTCAGCCTGGAGGGGTAGGAAACGGTGATTGGGGATTGGACTCAGGGTTGATTGGCTCTGCAGAGAACTGGCCATCAGCATCATCTCTAAGGGCTTGGGGACAAATCACACTATGTTCTACCTGTTCGCACTGGGCCACCTCAACTTCTCCATCCTTTCTTTTTTCTGTATTTACTAATTCCCTTGAGTCATTCATTCATTCGGTAGCATTTCTTCCACAAAGGAATTGAGGCAGCCTTTTCATCTTGCTGAAATCATTTCAAAATGAAAAACACGGACAACTTTCAAGTGAATGCCATTCGAAAAGCGTTGCATGTTGTTCAAAGCTGTGTGGACGTCGGCGGGCTGGTTTTCTGCCCTGTGTGCCCGTGATGAGAGCTGAGGGTGTGTGCTCTGGTCTTCTTAACCCCTGTTTGAGGAGCTTTCCCCCACCTCCCAGAAAGTTGGTTCCCACCAGAAGTGGGTGTGAAGAGCCCATGACAGGACCCTGGGAACAAGTCAAGTGATTTTCCTCCTTGTTTCTCTTCCTTCCAGTTTGGGGATAAATTCCTTCCAATCTGCAAGGACATCCCTGTTTTAAGGATGGGGCAAAGTGGAGCAGTGGAAAGGGCAGGATGAGAAATCAGCTTTGAGTTGGAGCTCCACCATTTCTCATCACTTAGTTCATTCATGGGGCAGCTGCTTTTAAGTCAAAACTTACATAAGATGAAGGAAAACGGACATTGCCCTGCTTCCAAAAAGTTTACGGCGCAGGGGAGAAGCAGACGTTAATTACTAATTACACAAATGCGATAAGGATCACAACATATTGTGGGGGAAGCTGATCTCGTCTGGGAGGCAGGGAGGTTTCTAGAAAGAAAATGAGACTAGAATTGAAAAGAAAGGCGTAGGAGTTCACAAGGCTATGCTCCAGGCAGAGAGAACAGCAGAGACCGTTTCCTGAGGTAGGAGACCATAGAATTATCTGGCAAAATCAAGGCCAGTGTAGCGGGAGGCGAGTGGATAGTGGGTCAAATTAGCCCAAAGTGCAGCATGAAAGATGCTGCTTATTCTAAAAGCCACGGAGAAGGTAGAGGGGTCCTCCACGGCTGTTAGAATAGGTGTGGAGGACGGATGGAAAAGGACCACATCTAGAGACAGGGAGACCAATCAGAAGGTGGAGAAAGTCAGCCAGGCAAGTGTATCTACGTGAATACAGACAAGAGTGGTCGCAGTGGAGACAGAATTACACAAATTTAAAAGTCAACTAGAAAGGAAAATCAACGGCACTTGGTGGTGGACAGAAAAGGAGAGCGACGGGGGAAGGGTCAGAGATGACCCCCAGTTTCCCGGTTTGCACATTCAAACGGATCTTGATGCTGTTATAGCCAGTCACTGAGACTGGGGAAGCTGGTGGGGACCAGGCTTGGGTTAGTTCAGTTCTAGAATTGATCCAAATGCAGATGTCAGTCAGGCATTCGACACTGGCCAATATCTAGAGCTCAGGGGAGAGGTCTGGGGATCCTTGGCATAGATTTGGTAATTGCAACCATGATTGTGAGTGATACATGCTTGAGGGAAAGTATCAAATGGGAAAAGAGAGGGTGGCTTAGAATCGAATCTCAAGAAATTCTAACCTTTATTTTATTTTAGTGTTTGTTTTTGAGAGAGGGAGAGAGAGAAGGAACATTAGTGGGGGAGGGGCAGAGAGAGAGCTGGCAGCCCGGAGAGTGGGGCTGGAACTTAGGAAACCACCAGATCATGACCTGAGCCGAAGTCGGATGGTTAACCGACTGAGCCACCCAGGCGCCCCAAGAAATTCTAACATTTAAATAGAGGTAGAGGATGGGGTGCCTGGGTGGCCCAGTCGGTTAAGCATCCGACTTCGGCTCAGGTCATGATCTCGTGGTTCGTAAGTTCCAGCCCCACGTCAGGTTCTGGGCTGACAGCTCAGAGCCTGGAGCCTGCTTCAGATTCTGTGTCTCCCTCTCTCTCTGACCCTCCCCTGCTCGTGCTCCATCCCTCTCTCTCAATAAGTAAATGAATGTTAAAAAAGTTTTTTTAATAAATAAATAAATAGAAGTTAGAGGAGAAGGAGCCCCCACAAGAAGACTAGCACAGTTCCTTGAAAAGAGAAATGCAGGGGCGCCTAGGTGGCTCAGTCGGTTAAGCGTCCGACTTCAGCTCAGGTCACGATCTCACGGTCGGTGAGTTCGAGCCCCGCGTCGGGCTCTGGGCTGATGGCCCAGAGCCTGGAGCCTGCTTCTGATTCTGTGTCTCCCTCTCTCTCTCTGCCCCTCCCCTGTTCATGCTCTGTCTCTCTCTGTCTGAAAAATAAATAAATGTTAAAAAAAAAATTTTTTTTTAAATAAAATAAAAAAAAAGAAAAGAGAAATGCAAAATTGCCATGTGACCCAGCAATTCTACTCCTAGTTAAGCATCCAAGAGAACTGAAGACAGGGACTCAAATATGTACATGTGTGCACACTTTCCTAGCAGCACTATTCACAACAGCCTGAGATGGCAAGCAGCTTAAATGTCCATCAGCAGATGAGTGGAGAGACAAATTGTTGTATGTCCATACGCAACAGAATACTATGCAGCCACCAAAGAAAAAATGAACTACTAATACATCCCACAGCAGGGTTAAGTCTCAAAGGCACTGTGTAAAGTGAAAGACGCCAGGCACAAGAAGTACTTGATTCCATTTACATGAAATATCCAGAATGGATAAGTCAGTAGAGACAGAGTGCAGGTTGATGGCTACCAGTGGCTATTACTGAGTAGGAGATTTCCTGTGGGGGTGATAAAAGTATTTTGGAGCCAGATGCAGGTGGTGTTGGCACAGCATTGTGACCATATTGAACGCCGCTGAATTGTCCTCTTGCAAATGTCTAATGTATGTCATGTGAATTTCACCTTGATGTTAAAAAAGAAGACGACCGGGAAGGTGTAACCAGGGGTGTAGAACACAGGCTGCCTGACTTTGGGCAAATGATGCCTAAAATGATAGAGCCTCTTTCTCTGTATGTAAATGAGGGGAAAGAGCCCTCTTGGAATGCTGTGGTATGGGTCAAGCATGACACGTTTTTGAAGTTTCTAGCAGAGGAAGGGTGGAGTGAAAACAGTTTCCTACCTACATCCTTTGGGCCTCATCAGGACTGAACTAACTTCTAACAGCCTGAGTCTTTATCTCAGGACCTGAGAGCTTTCTCCAAGCCAAGTAGGGCCACTGTAATTGCTTAAAGGCAAATGAAAAGGCCCAGAATCCAACTCTCGAGTGGGCCGTAAACATCCCAGCTCCCTCAGGCCTGAGTGGAATAACTCTAAGACGCATGTTTTACCGATTCCCTAAAGTTTCCACGTGAACTTAAGCTCAGTTGCCACAGGGGTAGCCGGCTTGATAACTGATCTTTTATGTGCCATCCCTTCTCACGACTCTTCCCTGGCTTCCTGCTCTCCAGCAAGGTGTCCTGGGATCATCGGTTAAACTACCCGCACTTGAGGGGGCCTGGGTGGCTCAGTCATTTAAGCATCTTGGTTTGGGCTCAGGTCCTGATCTCCTGGTTTCGTGAGTTTGAGCCTGGTGTCAGGCTCTGTGCTGGCAGTAAGGAGCCTGCTTGGGATTCTCTCTCTCCTTCTCTTTCTTTTCATCCCCAACTTGCACTGTCTCTGTCTCTCTCAGGACAAATAAGTAAACTTTAAAAGTAAACAAACAAAGTACATGCACTCGAATATGAGTCAGGGTCTGCTTCTGGGGAAATTCAAGCTGCTACACAGCCCTGTGCATACTCAGGTCATGTCACCCACTGTTCCCCGTTTACTTGGGTATCTGCATTTTGATATCCCTCATATCTATTCAGGGCCATATGGAGGACGTCCTCCTCAGCCCCTTATGAGATCCTGCTTAGAGAAAGGACTCAGGTACACAGGGAGAGATCCTTTCTTTTTTTTAAAGAGCTTATTTTTAGGGCACCTGGGTGGCTTAGTCGGTTGAGCGTCTGACTTCTGCTCGGGTCATGATCTTGCAATTCATGAGTTCGAGCCCCGCGTTGGGCTCGGTGCTGACAGCTCAGAGCCTGGAGCCTGCTTCCGATACTGTGTCTCCTTCTCTCTCTGCCCCTCCCCTGCTCTCTCTCTCTCTCTCTCTCAAAAATAAATAAACATTAAAAAGTAATGAAAATAGTTTATTTTTAAGTAATCCCTACATCCAACATGGGGCTCCGGCTCACAACCCCGAGATCAAGAGTCACATGCTCTTCCAACAGAGCCAGCCAGGCGCCCCAGGGAGAGTTCCTTTAGACGTAACATGTCCTGTGCAAAACTGTATCACACCTTACTCCAAATGCCCTCCATTTTCCTTCCGCTTATCTGTCTCCTGGCAACTCCTTTGATCAAAGTTTCCAAACTGTGGGGCACCACAGGATATACACAGTACACAGATATAGCATATAATCATGCTGTCACTAGACCTTGCCACAGAAAACTTTTCCATTTTCACTCTCCTGATCGTTTGAGATTGGCCTGATCTTAACATTCTCTAACCATTGGCCATTTACCTTTTTAACAAGGAGAAAGGGAGCCTTGGACTATGAGCCATCAGCAGTCAACGAGAGCCAGCTAAAATTCACCAGCATAGTTTTGTTTTCCTGCATCTGTTTTCCATGATTACCTTCTATCAACTGTAGCGGCACTGGCTATTCACCTGCAGGAGTGGTATAAACTTTCTTTTAGTATAAGTAAATATCTTCAAGTTAAAAAAAAAAAAGTGAGCCGATTGAAAGGAAAAAAAAAATCATGTTACTAATTGTGCTGGGAGCACAACTGATATGGTAGACACCGGGAGGCAAGACTTTGAGAGAAGACTGGCAGAGCTTCATTAGAGCGGGAGCTCCTCAAGGCCACAGCTGAGTCTCATTTCACCCAGCACCTGCCATGTGTGCGTGCCACAGGGCCACAAATGACAAGGACTCCCAGGCTGGGGTGTCCAAGACACCCTTTGCTGCAGACTGTTTTGATCATTCAAATCAACACTGCACCCACGATAGCTCCCAAATATCCAGGCAGTGATGATAGCTTGAAATTGACACCCTTCCCGGCTCCATTACATGGTGGTTCTGTCCTTAGGAAGCATCCTGGGGGGTCAGAAGTAAGTCAAGCAATGGTGAAGGGAGGTAACGAGTGAAGGTATCAGTACATCCACAATTCTTTTTCACCTTCGGTTCTGACTGGAAGCTTTGGTTAATGGAGGTCTATAACTCCGTTAACGTTCTCTTTGATTTTTGTAAGCAGCTGTTATCCCCCAAGCCCCTCCCTTCGTTTTCCAAGGAAGATGATAAATGAGGATTAATAATCTGCACAAATTTCACTTTAGGAAAAATTTTTAGGTATTGGAAAACATTTCATACTACAAAGAAGCATATGTTACGTGTGCCTACCTTCTAAATAGTAATAGAAATAAAGCTTACCAACCCTTGAGGCCTGATTCATGCCCCCAGCCAATTGTATCAGTTTCTACCCATGCCCCCCACAAAGGGAATTGCTCTCTTAAATTCTGTGTTAATCATTCTCCCTTACTTTTCTTTTTAGATATGCCTCATATGTCTATAGGTACAGATATATCATATGTGCACTGTAAGTTATGTCTATATTTATTTATATAAACATTAATTAATATGTAATTTATGTGTATTGTATATGCTGTTTATTTTTTCCTGTTTGGTAACTTTAAGCAAATATGATCATACTGTATATATCCTTCCATAACTGGAACGTGTTGGCTCAACATTGTTTCTGAAGGTTAATCCACATCGATGCAAATAGGTGTTGACGAGTTATTTTGATGGCTGTATAGCATTCTATCAAGTGGACATATGACATTCTATTTATCATTTCTCCCCATTGACAGTGCTAGGTAATTGCCACCGATGAAGGCTCAGGGTATAATTTCAGGAATGCTCCCCAGATCTCTCCCTCTCTCATGCACAAAACACTACCAGCAGAGGCGTGAGGCCTGGCTTCATGCTAGAAACAGGCTTCCACTGGAGGTAAGAGGTAAATGAATTAGGGAACCGAGAGCCAGAAGGAAAAAGACATCAAAGGAGAGGAGGGGCCTTAAAGGGGAAGGAAGAAAGAGATAAAAATGACTCCCAGAGAGAAAACATACTCCCGGGGGTGAACTGTGCTTCCTGCAGGCACATTAAGGAAGGCTTTCACTCTCAATGTCCACTTCCCCTACCACACAAACCCTCAGTGGGAGGGTCTATGTGAATGTGGACTCTACAGAAGCATCCTCCCTCAGGTCCACAGATAGACTCCGTGACTGCTAATCTCGTTGCTAGATCCCCAAGAGAACCAGATTTCATGCCGTGCTCCCCTAGAGGCTTCCAGCCGATGTATTTTTAGATTCGTCTTTTCCTTAGCCTTATGGGGGGACCAATCATCTGTCACACATCAAGTGGTACCGTGTCCGTGAACCTTTTGTAACCTTTTGGCTAGTTTCCATGACGGAAATTCCCCACCCACAGCTTCACTCTAAAGAGTGGAAATATTTAGAGGAAGTGATACTATTAATGTCTCAGCATCGCCCTGGGAAGTATTTTCCCCTAAAATTACAGTAGTAAAGTGGTGCCTCCCATAACACCATCACAACACAGCTTTGACAAGTACAATGTTCTCTTGGCACCTGTTTCTCTAGAGAGATGTACAGGTGCTTTGCATCACAAGAGAAATGAAACTTTGAGGAGGTAATGCTCTCTGGTCCTCCACCAGAGTGGAGAAATTAAGGTCAAAAGCTGTCGGAGGTGGGGAGACACCTGGGTGGCTTAGTCAGTTGAGCATCCAACTCTTGAGTTTTGGCTCAGGCCATGATCCCAGGATCCTATGATCGTGGGATTGAGGCCCGTGTCGGGCTCTGCACTGAATATGGTGCCTGCTTAAGATTCTCTTTCTCTCCCTCTGCCCCCCTCTCCCACTTGGGCACTCTCTCTCTATCTCTCTCTCTCAAATTAAAAAAAAAAAAAAGCAAGCTATCTGGGTTGTGTCACTGGTCTGGCTTTGGCGGCTGTGGGGCCTCGGTGAGTGAGAATGATTCTTGGTAAATAGCATGTGTTGACTGATTCATTGAGAGAGTAAATGAGTAAGGCATACTGAATTAGCCAGGGTTCTTTAGACAAGCAGAGCCAATAGCATGTGAGTATATGTGTAACGATACAGAGAGCTTTCTTTTAAGGAATCGGTTTATGCTTCTATGGAAGCTGGCAAGTTCCTCGGAGACCCGAGGAAGAGGTGATGTTGCAGCTGAGTGTGAAGGCAGAGTCGGCTGGCAGAATTCTTCCTCAGGGGCAATCAGTCTTTTTCTCTTAAGGCTTTCAACTGATTAGATGAGGCTCACCCACATCATAGAGGGCTATCTGCTTTCCTCAGAGTCAACTAATTTAAATTTTCATCTTACCTGACTAGTAACTTCATAGAAACATCTAGAATAATGTTTGATCAAATATGGGGATCTCTTGGCTTGGCCAAGTTGACACATAAAATTAGCAATCACAGATACCATATCTCATTTCAGAAAATCAGTTAGTTATTTGCTCAACATTAGTGAAGGGCCCCCTATGGGCGGACACTGTGCTGGGTACTGAGGATTCAACAATGAAGCTAAGTAGACAAAATCCCCATCTTTAAGGAAATCATGCAGAAGAGATGCTCAAGGAATTGAAATCCCTTGTAAGATTTATGCCTACAAGAAGCACTACAAATACAACATGAGCCAATCAAATCCAATTTACTTGATAATATGGTGCTGGGATATAATAAGGTTGTGTCTTCATGGAATTCCTGGTTGAGGAGGGACCTCAGATGTAAATTATAGAATGACCATAAACACATTTCAACAATCACACACAGCATGCTCTCCTTTGTACAGCTTTCCAAGGTACATATAATTCAGTTATAAATGACAGTGAGGATTAACAAATTGCATACAGTTGTATTTAAAATAAAGTGACCGAACTATTTTGTACAGTTTTTTTTTCATATTTCTCTATTTTTATGGCAAGATGGATAAAAGAACCACTTAATAAAGGTGTTATGATTTGAGAAGCACTGATTTGGAAAGGCTCAGCTAGGACTGTTTGATGATATTCCTTTGGTTGGTTGCTTTAAGTTATTTACTTTATTGGCCTCTGTTTTCATTGCACTCTTGGTATTTTGTCTGAAGCAAGGGCAGTTATTAGAAATAAAGGGATTAGTTCATTTTATTTAGAACTGAGAATCCATTTTTTAAATAAAGTTTTTTTTAATTGTTTATTTTAAGAGAGAGAGAGAGAGAGAGAGCAAGTGAGGGAAGGACAGAGAAAGAGAGGAAGAGAGAGAAACCCAAGCAGGCACCCCGCTGTCAACACAGAGCCTGATGCAGGGCTCGATCCCATGAACCATGAGATTATGACCTGAGCAGAAATCAAGAGTCAGACACTCAACTTCGTGAGCCCCCAGGCTCCCTGAGAATCCATTTTTTTTAAAAGTGATGAGGTTATCTGTGCCTGCTTGCTAAGTGCTGTATGTGGCTCTGGGCCTATGAGCCTAGGCATAACTTACACTCTAAGAGCATTGGTATTTTACTGGGATATTCGAGGGCCACAAGCTAGGGGTTATAATCCTATCCAAGTATCCTTGTGCCCTTTCCAGCCCTTACCAAAAACTTTGATTGGTATACTTCAGACAGTGGAATTTTACTGAAGAAAGAAAGCATCATGACACTTTATCACGGATTATCCACCCCCTCTCAGGAAGCTTACCCTCAAGTTGAGGAAAAAACCATACATTTGTTTGCAAAACAAAGACCACACTTAAAAGGCCGCTAAGTGGCCTCCTTAATGTTCCCCTAAAAGGCCAATTATGCACCCGACACAGGACTTCTGCACTGGAAGGACCTTCTGAGTCTTACTTGCCAGGCTCCCCCCTTCCCTCAGCAATCAGGTCACACCTTATCACGCTAGTCTTCCCTGACCATTTTATATATAATAAATATATATATTTATATATAATATATATATTATATGTTTATATATTTATATATATTTATACATAATAAATAATATATATATTTATATATTATATATAATATATTTATATACATATAAATATATAATAATAATATAATATATATAATATATAATATAATATATAGTAATATATTATATTATAATAATATAATATATAATATATAATATATAATATATAATATATAATATATAATTATAATTATAATTATAATTATAATTATAATAATATATAATATATAATATATAATATACAATATATATTATAATATAATAATATATAATATATAATATACAATATATATAATATAATATAATAATATATTATATTATATATATTATAATATATTATAATATATTATATTATATATATTTATGTATATTTATGTATATTTATATATACTTATATATAATAAATATATATTATTTATATATAATAAATATATATACTTATATATAATAAATATATATTATTTATGTATAATAAATAATATATATTTATATATAATAAATATATACTATTTATATATAATAAATATATATATATTTATTTATACATATATATATGTGCCTCCAACACTCCCGCCATTACCTGCACTTACCGCCACCTGCCATTGTAAATACCTGCGTATTTGCTTATTTCTTGTTTACTTCTCTGGACTTAGTTTTGTTCACTGCTGTGTCTCTGGCATTGATAGGCGCATAAGAATGGATGGATAAACAAAGGAGTGAGTGAGTGAGTGAGTGGATCACCAAGTGAGTGTTAGAGGCCAGTGTCACCATGAAGAAGGAGAGTTCTTTGAGTCAGGAAGCCTGCTCGGGAGAGCTGAGGCTCAGATGGCCGGCCTCGCGGAGTGGGAAAGACCTAGAAAAGCATGAGGAGATTGTGAGGGGGAATAAGAGGCGGTGTGAGCAGCGGATCGAGGTGGCTGTGCACCGGGACGCTCCTGGGGGACCTGCAAGCTGGTCCCTTTGACTTGAGTGCAGATAGTGGGAGGGCAGAGGCAGGAGACACCCCCCCTCGCACACTGAAAGAATGGGGGGCAGGCCTGGTTGTCCCTGGTGAGGGGCCGGGAGCCCGCCCTCTTGGACTGCGCATGCTGGAGGCAGAGACAGGCTTTTCCTCAGGAAAGCAAATTTGGACCTGTTCCAGTATTTGAATAACAGCCTGATTGAAAAGCAGAGTTCATCTCGGTAGAGCAGAGCAAAGAATGTTTTGGGCCTGAGCAGTCTTCAGAGAAAGTATGGCTGGCTGCTTGCTTCAGCCATAGGAAGAGTTCAGGAATTGTTTCATGCGATGCCTTCCTCCAAGCAGGCCCGTGATTGGCCCTCCTGGGTCCCTGCCAGCATGATTTAACAGCGAAATGTCTATTTCACAGTTAAAGTGTTGCGCAGAGAAAAGGGTTTTTACATACATGAGTTAATACCCGCGGCAGTAATATTCCTTCAATAATACCCACTTAGAGAAGTGCTGGCCTTCTCTCTGTCTTATTTTCTCTCTGCTGAATAATTTATTTCTTAATGGCACGGAAGAGCTACCTGACCCAACACTCTCTCTTTGACTTCAACCTAGCATGTGTTTCTTTATTTTGCGGGGATTTGAAATGCAGTTGTGCCTGATATCGAAAGTGTGAACACTGTCACAACGTCCATCAGGAGGATCCTCATTATAATTTGGGAATCCACACTTACGGATTACTATGCTTCTGGGGTTTTGTGTGTGGTTTTTTGTTGTTGTTGTTGTTTATTTAAAAATTGTTTTTAAGTTTATTTATTTTGAGAGGGGGGGCAGGGGGGAGAGGGGGAGGGGGAGAGAGAGAATCCCAAGCAAGCTCCCCACTGTCAGCATGGAGCCCGACTCGGGACTCAAACTCAGGAACCATGAGATCACGACCTGAGTTGAAATCAAGAGTCGGATGTTTCACTGACTGAGTCACCCAGGCGTCCCTATGCTACTGTTAAAAAAGAATAAAGGTGATCTATACCACAAAGATACGAAAAAATGTGGACTAAAATCGAAGCAACAGATACAATAGAGCAGAGAGTATTAGCCTATTTTTAACAAAATGAGGATTATTAACTATCTTCTTGTAAACAACAACAACAACAACAACAACAAAAGGGATCATCAGAGTTCAGGAGATCTGGATAACCAGTGGAATACTTAAGAGGGCAGCTCTGGAGCCAATGACCTGGGTTCGAATCCCACCTCTACCTCTTTTCTGTTGTGTGGCCTTGAAGAAGCTACCACTGTACCTTTCTGTTTCTCCATTTCTCATCTGCAGAAGGGAGGTAAGAGCAGTGATACCTCACTCGGTGGGGTTCTTTTGAGTCAGTACATGGGTTTGAGGGTTCTATGAGTCAATCTACGCAAAACACTTAGAGCTGTGTCTAACACATTAAATGCTCAGTACGTACTAAGTATGAGGAAGAAGAGGAGGAGAGAGAATAAGTTTTCATAAAAGAGAAGGGGCCTAAAGAGCAAATAGGGTTCGACAAGAGAAGAACACCAGAAGAGAAGAGCGTGCAAAAACAAAACCCAAACACTTCTCGGATGAATAAAATAACCCAATTGAATTCATCTCCACCTCTGTAAAGAAGGTCAAAAGGATATTTCATTACCTAGATGATAAACATGAGCTCATAGGTATAAGTATTGAGATGAAATATACGGAGGATATCCTTTGTCCTCGTGGAGATCAGCGTGCATATCAGTCACCAGTCAACAAATATTTATGGATTCCCTACAGCGTGCTGAGTTATGTTGGAAATAGTACCAATAGTCCCTGCCAGCATGGGACTTTGTTCAAGTGGGCTTAAAGTCAGAAAACTACTGGGGTGATTTCTTTCATTGTATGTTGATTTGTAACATACCCAAGTGTTTTAGTAGTTACCCCCGTGTGACTCAAATAGAAAAACAAAATCGTTGTATTTACCTCTTTAGAGACATAGACAGCCCTTGATTTTCTGGGCTTGTGAGGAATCCCAGGAACTGATAAATGACATAATGTTTATTTTATCTGTAAGTTAAACAGATCGTCATTGCTTTGCCTTCTAAGTTGAAAACCTTACTCCATCTCTTGGGATTCCTAGTTATCCTACATTCCTATCCCCGCTTCTTAACTTGCAAATGGCCCCGTGGGCTCAGGGGAGAAGCAACATCCAGGTGACATGCAGGACGTTCTAAGCAGTCCCTTGGTCGTTTAGCTGGGAGACATTGGCAATCACCTCATCACCCTAACCCAGTAAAATAAATGCAGGTGAGTCCCTGAAACACGGAGGCTTCTTTTTTTTTTTTTTTTTTTTTTTTGCTTACTACCCCTGACCACACTTGAGGAGGCATTTTGAGGACCAGGATCCAGGCTGACAAATCTCTGAGGGTACAGACAGGGGGGGTCAGGCATTTCAGAGCTCTGCAGGATTTCTTTGCAAGGGGTGCTGTGTGGAAGGTGCCAAACAGCTAGTGGCTAAATTTAAGAAATTGCAGTAATTAATTGGTCCAAAGGGGTATCACTCACTCTCAGGATTGCACTGCCAAGAATTGAGCTGGGGAGTTTGGTCTCCAGGGAAGAGTTAAAGATCAGACAGGAACCATTACAAAAATTTCCACTGAAAAATAAGTTCCTTGTAAGAGAAGCTGACAGGCTTACTAATTGCAGCTTACTCTGAACTTAATGAGTCTGTATGCGGCATTTTTGAAGAGAGCGCAGAGTGTTTGAATGATGGGGAGCAGAACAGGGGGGGGGGGCTGGGGTGGGGGAGGGGGGTGAAGGGCTCCGAGCAGATGAATCTGAATCTAACAGGCATGATGAGTGCCTTAGAATAATGATCCTTTTTAGAGTGAGCTGCATTGGGAAGTGACACAACTTTGCTTCCTCCAAGATTCGTACCAACAGCAAAGATTGATAAAACACATTTGTGCTGCTGTGTGTTTTAGAAGTTCAACCACATAATAACTGTAGCAGGCACATCACACTGTGCTGCTTAAATCTCAAACATTGCCTTGATGTAGGATGATCACAATAGAAAGGAATGTTATTTTTATGCAGCCATTGGTGAGGGTGTTGACTTCCTTAATCCAAGAAACTAAATCACTGGCCACTCCAGAGACTCTGACCTAAGTCTTCATTGATGCCCAATCACCTTTTAGACCGCTGCGTGTGGTTTGTAGCAGACCAACCCAGGAGGAAGGATTAAGCTGCTACAATGAGGAAAAGTTAATATATTGATTGGTCATACAACTGAGTTTATTGCAATACCCTTTCCATTTGTAACTTAGCATTAAAAGGCTCTACGCTTGAGGTAACTTACCCTCCTTTCTGAATGCTCAATACAATGAAAACTAGGTTTTTGTTTCACATTTGATTTTTTTCTTCAGTCTTGGTGATAGCTAACGTTATCGGAGCGAAACATTCATAGCTAACATTTAGGTACTAATTTACAGTTCAGTCAGCACATTGACCCACATCATCTTACCCAGTGTCTACTGGCGTCCTGGGAGCATTATTATATCCCCCACTCTATCAATGATGAAACTGAAATAGAGATAGAATCAATGAGGTAACTCATGTAAACTTGGGCAGGTTGAGCACCAGATATAGCTAGGACTGAAACTCGGGTTTTTTCACTGAGTCATTGGCTTAAAAGAGTTTATCCAATGACCAGGCAACTCTTCCCAGTGGATCCTGACAGTGTACTTGCCTTTGGTGTGAGGACATTGATTTTTCTTGGACGAAAATACACTTTATTTCAAGATAGGAGGTTTTGGTCTTTATTTACACCTCTTCCATATTGCTTACATCCTGCTGACCAGCAAGGGCCAAGATTTCCCATGGGAACATCTGCTGTACAGGTAGGTCCCATCTCCTTCTTTTGGCACTCGTTGTGACCAAGTCCTCTTTCCAGCTATCCAATATTCGTGGGCTCCTTCCGATTTTACTTTGTCAAAACGTGCTCACAGGGAAGGATTTGATCTCATTGATTCGGCATCGCCAGGCCACTGCTCACCCACCATTTACACTGTAAGTCATATTTCTTCCTACGAAATAGGAAGTTTGTTTCCCTACTGAAAGGGATTCGGAGGAGGAGATGGAGAAGATGAGGTTTTACATCAAGGGCATCTTCCATTACCGTCCAAATTCTGCCATGTAGGTGTAGTGAACTTTAGCCAACTCAGCTCTAAGTAAGACATCTGGATCTATCGACTAGGGCAACACAGCAAGTTGGCATACATTTGCTCTGACATATAGCCAACAGGCATTGAACAGAAAGAGTGGTTTTTCTTTGAAAGCAGTGCAAGAATAAGTCTGTGGAATGCTAAGGTCATTCCGTTTCCTCAAGTGGAAAGAGACTGGATGTTTCTACATTAACTAGGGGGATTGAAATGTAGGAAAGGGTGATTGAGAAATAATTTTAGCAACCAGAATGTTAGGTATTCTGCTGCAAGACAATGTGTTCCTGTCTGGGGGACGGGTGGTAGAAAATAGGGTGACCATGATGAAAGGGGCTCAACCCAAGCTGCCCAGCCCCTCTCTCCTGCTTCTGCTTCTCCTAAACACCCAGCCAGCTCTGCTGAATTTATCACCACAGTGTCCAGCCCCTCCATGCTGGACCCAAGGAGAGAGAAGAGGCAAGGGAAGAGGAGAGAAAGCATAGAGGCTCCATTTGGCATATAAAGCAAAAGTCTTGTTATAAACATTTTTGTCTAAAAAATAGTCATTGGGTCACCTGGATGGCTCAGTTGGTCAAGGGTCTGACTTTGGCTCCGGTCGTGATCTTGCAGTTTGCGAGTTCAAGCCCTACATCAGGATGTCTGTTGTCAGCACAGAGCCTGCTTCGGATTCTCTGTATCCGTCTCTCTCTGCCCCCTCCCCTGTTTGTGCTCTCTCTCCCTCTCTCTCTTTCTCTTTGTCTCTCTCTCTCAAAAATAGAATAAACATTTAAAAAGATAGTCATGGAGTTGCATACCATTCCCCTTCCTTTTCCCTCCTCGTGGATGTTTCAATTTCTTGGAGACATTCTATGTGTCATTGAGCAGTGGGAAACATATGGTAGCTTTCCTGGGTAGCAGGCAGAAGAGATAGAGGGCTTGGTGCCTCATAATATGATATAGTTTGATTGAGCATTTAGTATGTTCTGAGCAAACATATCTCCTTTGACTCGCAATCCACCAATGAGGGAAGTATTATTATTGTAAGTTTAGAGGCTCCCCAGGGGGAAACAAGGGCTCTGTAGCTATCCTGCCTGGGTTCAAACCCTGATTGTGCCATGTGCCTGCTGTGTGACCTTAAGATGTTTGCTTAAACTCTCCATGAAACCGCCTCCTCACCTTTAAAACTGAGATGATAATAATGTCACACACGTGTGCCATGGATCCCCAAGCCCACCCCGTGTGATGACTCACTAGGGGGACTCAGAGGACTCAGCATATAGTCATATCCACACTAAGACCTATTATGCCCAACGGCATCAAGCTGAAATAAGCAAAGGGAAAAGCACATGGGGCAAAGTCCAGAGGAAACCAGGTACAAGCTACCAAGAATCCTTTCCCAGAGGAGTCACACGGGATAGGCTTAATTCCTCCAGCAATGAGTCATGACAGGTATGAAATGGTGTCTACCAGGGAAGCTCATCAGAGACTCAAGGCTAGAGTTTTGATTGAGGGCTGGCCACTTAGGCATCCTCTGTCTGGAACATAGCAAAATTTCAAACCCCAGAAAGGGGAGCAGGTGTTAACACAAACCACATTGTTTTTACAAACAGCTACAGTAAGTCATTCTTATCAGGGAATGGTGGAAACCTTCCTGAAATCCAAGTTCCCAGATGCCAGCCAAAGGCCAACCTTTCAAACAGGGCTTTCTAAGGATAGCAGCCCCAGACCTACTGTGTTAACTCTTCTCTGTACATCATCTCATTGGATTGTTGTGAATTTAGATGAAGTAAAATACATTCAGTGCTTACAACAGTGTCTTTTTTTTTAGTTTATTTATTTTAGAGATAAGTGAGTGAAGGAGGGGCAGACAGAGAGAGAGAGGGAGAGAGAGAATCGTAAGCCAGCTCCCCACTGCCAGTGAGGAGCCCAACGCAGGGCTCGAACTCACAAATCTTGAGATCATGACCTGAGCTGAAGTCAAGAGTCAGACACTTAACCTACGGAGCCACCCAGGTGCCCCACAACTGTCTTATAGTTGGGAAGCCCTAAGCATTTTTTAGCCATGACTATTAAATGGAAAAAAAAATTGCTAAGATTTAGAATAACTATGAAACCAAGATTATTCCATCAGGAATCTTAATTCACTTCTACCCAACCAGAAAACACTCATGCATTTATTCACGTCACACTAGCATAAGCCAAAGAGTATCCTTTAAACCCCAGCTAGAAATGGGGGTGGTATAAGTCCCTCCCTTCTCAGGCCCACAGAAGCTGGAACCTTGAAGTGTAGCTGACTGTTTGGAAGAAATAATTTCCTCAAAATACACACAATGCCACACTATGATGCGGAGCCCTTCTTGGTCAAACATACTCCTAGAGTCTAGTACTTTAATGTCGCAAATGAGCATAGTTTGGACTTACCACGGCCCTTCCCTCCTACTCAATTCCCTATGCTTTGTTGATGTCCCTCATTTTTTCAGGATATGTATTCTTAATGCTCTAAGAATTTTCTTTTATGACCTCTAGATGGTGAATCTTCACATGATAATTGAAGTCATCCAATTGTACATCGTTTTCAGGCTAACACAAATCCTGGAAAAGCAACTTCCCCTGCCTACCCCCTCCCAGGGCTAAGCAATTAATCACGACTTTACATCACAGAATTCCCTCTACCTCATCTTTCACCAGGTTTTCATGTCTTTGGCTCTGCAAACGGGATGAGCAGGAGAGTATCCCACAGGTGGCTGTGAATGCAGTGTAGACAGCTGTGGCACAAGTTAATTCAGCTGAACTAGAGAAACCTCTGTATTGAAACAGAGTCTCTCGATTGAGAGGGATATTTTAGTCAAAAAAAGGATTTGGAAATTGGTCAGGGCTGGCTGAATCCTTTGAATTTTGCCTCAATAGTTAGACTCTATGAGAGAAACTTTGTAAGGAAGGAATTTTCTGTTAAAAAAGTGCACTATCAATGGTGATTGCCATATCATCATAGAATATGATGAAACCAAGAGTCTTGGCACAATAGTTTATTTCAACATTAGGACAGTTGTTATGCATCTGTCTCGTCCAATAAATGAAGCTTTTGTAAACGTCTTAGTCATTTCTGTCCCTTATAAAGCTTTGCATAGAATTTATACATAGTGAATGGTCAGTGAAGATCTGTTCCTTTAACATTCAATTCCTAGTGTATTGCTATTAATAAAAGAGGTTCACCTTTGACTTGGTGGTTTATGACATATCCCAAGTGTGTAGGTGTGTATTTCCTGGATGATTATCATCAGCCTCGTGCCAAATTTTGACATCTACACAATCTCTCCCTCCAGTGAGAAAAGCAAGCAAGAGAAGGAAACTAAAATGAAAGAATAACGTGACCCGGGTTGTTCACTTTCATAATTTGAAGAATAAATCATGGGACCCAGAAAAAAAAGAAGTGAAGCTCAGAGAACATCGAGGTCAAAGTATCCATTGCGGCTCTGGTTGCTAGTAGCTAGGCCCAAGGGTGCTACTGAAGGACTTAAGACATGCAGAGAAGAAGGGAGACCTAGAGCACACAAAGCAGGAAGAGAGATGAAATGGGAGGCTCTTAGCATACGACCATCCATCAAGACTTCATTTTTCTTCCTATATAATCTCCCAACTATCCCCTGAATATCTGTGTCTTCACCATTGTCCAGACTAATTTCCACTTTCTACCCATGTACCAGACTTACCTCACATACTCCTTCTTTCTTGACATCTTTTCTTGAATGTTCCAGCCCCTAGCCCCCAGTGCTTTCTCCCTCCTTCAAATGTACAGCTTCCCTTGTTAATATTAGATATTGCTTCTTAGGGCCACACTTAGATTATGTATAATCTATTATACATACATTAGACATGTATGAATATATAATTAGATCATATATATGCATGAATGCATATAGGCATGTATGCATATGTGCATATATAATTAGCTCATATAATTATCGGTGGAGATTATATATTTATATAGAAACATATTTTTAAACATTTATATATAACTATATTTTATATAGTTATATATAAATATTCTTATATATTTATATATAACTATATTTTTATATATTTATGTGCACATATATGCACATATAATTAGATCATATATAATTATCAGTGGAGATGATATATATTTATATATATAAATTTTTTTGCTACACTTTGAAGTTTCTTTTTTTAATAACAACAAAAGATTCTTTCCTTAATGAAATCTTTTCATATAATTGACATTATGAATCTTTGACTATAACATTTAATTATCACATATGAAACAAAGTACCTCATTTTTACATCATTAATTGTTTACAGTGATTTAAAACATGATAGGTTTTTTTCCTTCTTTTTAGATTTGGAAATTTCTTTTTAATTGAGGTATAGTTGACACACAATGTTCCCCTAAGTTTCTTAACAAAAACTGACAGGTTTTTTTTCTTTCTCAGCAGCAACATGCATTTCTTAACTGTCTACTGTGAAGAGGGTAAAAAGAGGGCACCATCTAAGGTTTGATCAGACTTTAACCAGGATCCCCTCTCCTCCAATTCCTACCTCAATGGTACTGCTGTCCAAGCACAAAAGTTTCCTTTAGCAAAACCCAAAACCAAGCTTGCTAAAAGTGGTTTGCTTTTTTCCAGACCAAGAAGCTTGATTCAGGAGATCATGCCTCCACTCTTTCATTGAATAAGGCTTGAGTACCCCAAAAGTAAATGGCACTAAGAAAAAATGCCTCGTGTGCGTACACACAAACGAGCTTACACATCAGTAGGATTTGGCCAGTCTCTTGACTTTGAGTGGGAAACTGTGCTGTGTACCCTTTCTCTTCCTGCCATACTGCCCTCCTGTTGTGAAGATGTCAGCTTCTCACAAAAGATCCACGTAGGCATGGGGTGGTACCCCTTCCTGGCTAAGCAGTGACCACACCATTCTGATTTGTGAGGATTGTTTCATTTCCTCCTCTTCCCCAGACTCTTGAAATTATTAGCAGACTCTTGATCCTGCTCTCCTTTGGCTGCTATTTTGCTGATATCTGGTGTGCATTGTAGTTTAACCCTTTCTCATATGTCATGCTCTCTTTACCCAGAGTGAAAGGTTTCTTTTGCGTGATGTCTCCTTAATCTATCCATACTTCTCTGTTGGGTGGCACTGGAGACTGAAGCTTCTTCCAACAGCAGTTCCCAGGAACCAGAGAACTTGGAGCTGGGAAGGACTACTGTTGCCCTGCTCTGTGACACACTGGCAACTGAAGCCGGCAGAATCCTAGCATGTGATGGGCAGTTTCACTATGAATTTCACACCCATCTCTGCTGATAGAAGAGCATCCTCCCTTTGTCATGATATAGGCAGAAGTTTCAGAAAATTATTTCATAAGGCCTATTTCCTCCCCCCCATACTGCCTCAAGATGTGGTTTGTCCCTCAGTGGCATGAGACAAGTCTCAGCAGAGTAGGTATCTGGAAAAAAAATGGTGCACCAACATGGTAAGCTCTCTTGACTAGAGATCTTCATGACAAAGATGATGTTTAACAGATCGGATGCCAACCTTATATGATAGATCTCTCTAAAGCCTGGGGTCAACAACATGTGGCAATTTATTTGGAATATTTGGGATATTATGAAACAGAACATTTTTCAACCCTGCCTAACAACAGTTGAAGCAGCTTTTGAGAAACTGCTGTAATGACAACCAAGCATCAACACGGAGGAATATGTCCAGAAGGACATGAGGTTAAAGTCAAGTTCATGCAGGAGAATGAGGGGAACTTATGAGATAACTTTGAACTGGCTTATATGCAGTTATCTCTTTAATGTGAATTTACCAAAGATTAACTCACCAATATGGACTATGATGAAATATAAACAGTCAGTCACTTGTTCTGTAAAGCCTATTGGGTATGTCTTCATAATGCCAGAACCGTTAGGTAGAAACTTCCTCCACTCTCTTCCTCAGAAAAATCCGAACATGATCGGTGACTTCTTAGACTCCTGAGCAAAGGCTCATTTGCTTCTGGATTCCAGGGGTAAACAGGCTCTATTGGAAACTTCAGTCTGCTTCTTCAACAATTTCCTACATCAAGATATATGTATATTTCCTTCTCCCTGTGCTCCTCCATCCCCACCCCAAAAGAAATCCTTGCTGGCTTTCTTCCTGTAACTCATCTGACTTAGGTTGCTGAGGACTTGTCTTCCCACATGGCAGGAACTTTGTATTCTCTCTGTTATCTACAGAAGCCCGTTCAAGTCCCTCAAAGCTTTACAAACTAGTGTGTCTCTTACAAAATATTTGGTCCTGACCCATCATAAAAAAGATGGACCTTTAGGACTGCCTAGTTTCCCCCCTAGCGGTGGTAATATGCATCATTAAGCCGAGATACTTTTGCCTTCTCTGTTGCCTGCAATGGTGTGAACTTGACTTCTTCCTATTTGAATCTCTTCAGTCTCTATGAATGGTGGGAGTTGTTTTCAACTTCTCCTTGCGACACCCTTCCCTGACCATCACACACACACACACACACACGCTTTGTGAACTGAAAAAGTCAAGAGGCACTTATGAAGATTGAATTGCAGGCCATGTTTCCTCCCTCCTCCCACACCCCTCCCCACCACCACCCACCGTGTTTCTGAAAGCCTGTAAGAAAAATACCCCATTTCCCTCTAGACTGACTTGACTCTTCAAAGGGAAAGTCAAAACTTTTTCAGCCCTCAGTTTTATTTATTATCTAACATGATATTTTCCTGTCAGTCAGGTTCAGAGGTTTTTCCTGCAACACCCATGTCATTACCACACTGAAAGGGTTTTGGAGCCTTCCAGCTCACACATGGCCAAGACAGACCAGTTTGCACCAGAGAACCGTTCCACACCGGCAAGCATTTCTGCCACCATGGCATTGGGGGGAAAGGCAATGTTCCCGTCATGCTGTTGGCAATGTGGAATAGCAGAGTGACTGCTCCTTTTAGTTGCTGACTAGTCACCTCTGGAGCTGAGGCCCATGGGGACCGCCTGAGTAATGGGCAGAGAAGGCCACTTTTGTTCGCTGCCCCAGACTTGGCCATTTAGCCAGGCTGCTGTTGTAGAGCTGATCTAGAAAGGACTATTTCTCCATAATGATATGCCCTGGTCAAAAGCAAACCCTGTTTCCAGGGAGGAGCTGGGGTGGTCCTCTGTTTCCTGCGTTTGGGGGCACATATCTTGTTTTCTGGGGTAACTAGACGGTATACTAACTAAACAGCTATCTGCAATATTATCATGGTAGCAGGAGTCTGAAATAAAGAGATGGAAACTTTACATTTGATTATTATTACTATTTGTGGGTTTCTGGGCGCTGTTTCTTGCTTCGAGTAGTTACGTACAAGGTACAAAGACACTTAAACACGATCTGAATGTTCCTGCAGAACTTGGACAGTGTGCTCCCGTATTTAGCAGCTAATAGTGGTCAGTGGCTTTCTTTCTTTTTTTTTTTTTTTCAAACTTTGTTTGGGGTGTGTCTGCGTTGAGGTCTGGACTGTGGTCACATGTAGGTCTCTTTAGTACAAGAAACATTTCTTGTACTAACGAGGATGGGTGGGAAGACGGTGCCAAGTGCCCCACAGCTGGTCCAGCACCAACAGAGAAGAAACACAAGCCGAAGGATGCAGGCATGATTCGGGGCCCTGCACAGCCCGAGCAGGGATTGGAGTAGTCATTCTTGGGCTTCCAACATGATGACAAGTTTACCCACAGAAATGAAAGAGTTACAGCAGTCAGAGTATGTTTAGGAAATGTCCTGGCAAGTCCATTTACAGATTTAAATATAAAGACATTAAACATTTACATATAAGCTAAAGAAAGAGAGGAGCTGGTGGGTGAAAAGCAAATCTGCCAGCCTCACAGAAAGAGAGTGACAGGCAAGCAAAATGGAGTCTTGGGGAGAGTCCAATGTGCATGGCTGGAGGCCCCAGGACAGAATTGGCAGTGACCTCGTTGTATTTAGCACAAAGCCCCTAAATCCCAGAGCAGGAAATCCTGTTGTTCCCCACCCTCTCCTCAGCAGAGGTCCCATGAGGCAGTGTTCCTTAGATAACCAACAGAAATCTTTCTTACGTGCTAAGGGGGATAGGTCATGGTATTCTTCGGAAAGTGGTGGGAAGGTCACTGTCATCAATGAAACTTTTTACCCACACATTGTTTCATCAATAATTTACCCAGAACTATGCCAGGGGGACGTGAGAGGGGAATGTTACAATGATTACGAACATCCAAGAGAACAGAGAAGACACTCAACTAAGTTTATTATGGTCTACAATGACGCCTACCTGTGCGCGTCAGAAATGCGAAGTGCCCGTTCTGCCCCAGCCCTACTTGAAACAGAAGCCCTGCAGGTGGGGTCCCTTTAGCTGTTTGAACAAGCCCTCCTGATGCATGGAAAGTTAAATATGTAATGGAAACAGTACCTCAAACAATGGTGCGTCTTGGCCATTTGTGAGGTGTGTGGAAAGTGATTTATTATTAACGATAGTTAACATACCAACATTTGTGAATAATTTATATCTATGTCACCTGCAAAGATTTTTTAAAAATACAGATCTCTGGCTCTGCCCGATTCTGGCTGAGTTGGAATCTCCGGGTGTGGTGGCTAGGAATGTATGTCGTTTTAAAGTTCCCCAGGTGACTGCAATGATCAGCCAGGTGCAGGAACCATGGTCTGTAAGAGCCATTTGCCCTGTAACAAAGAATATTAAAGTGGAATTCTAAAGGGTGGTCCTGCAAAGAGCAGGTTTCCCTATCCCCAACAAATCTCAGGCATATTATTTTAACTTTTTAAAAATTATTTTTAATTTGATTTTTTTAATTTAAATTTTTTTTATTTTAGTGAGAGAGAGAGCATGAGCAGGGGAGAGGGGCAGAGGGAGAGGGAGGGAAAGAGGGAGAGACAGAGAGAGAGGGGGGGAGACAGAGAGAGAGAGAGAGAGAGAGAGAGAATCGTAAGCAGACTCCACACTCAGCATGGAGTCCAACATGGGGCTCGATCCCACAACCCTAGGTTAGTGACTGAGCAGAAATCAAGAGTTGGAAGCTCCACCAACTGCCATGGGCAGACTATTTTTATTTTTATTTTTATTTTTGAGCAGAAGAAAGATTCCTCTGACCAAAGCAGAAGAGATTGCTTGCCACCCTTTTACCTTTTGCAGTGGCCACTGTAACTCTTTATGAAAACCTGGAACTCCCTGATGGACCATCCAGTTTTGCCTGGGCCAAGGTGATTCTGGGAATGGGAGACTGTCAATTTCAAAACAGGGACAGTACCACTGGACAAACCAGGACAAGTTGGTAGCCCTAGGTCAGAGCCCAGATGAAACCCACACTTCTTGCCTTTGGAATGGTCATTTTATTATTATCACGATTCCATATTACTACAAGAAGAATTCAGTTTACTGTTTTTTTTTTAACTTTTATTTCCCAATTCCAGAAGAATTTAAAAGAGTAATACCATCATTTTCTATTTGGAAATACTCTTAAATTATCTAAAATGCTTTCAAAGCTATTCCTATGTTCACATCTGTACCTTAGAAGCCCTTGGATCCAATATGCCATACATTACATCTTGTATATTCTGTCTTCTACATATTTTGGTGGTATTCTCTGTTGTCGTATTTTGCCTTGCTTAGGTCTGTGTGTTAGTCGGAACTCTTTAGGTTTCCAAGAAACCTAACTTCTACTGGCCTAAGAAACTACAGGGCTAGAATTATTAGCTCACGTAACAAAAAAGAGTTTTAGGCAGAGCTGGATATAGGGGCTCAGTCTCATCAGGACTCTCTCTCCATCCCTGAGCTCACTCAGACAGGCCCTTCCAACATGGTACGAAGATGGCCCCCAGAAGCTCCTGGTGCACATCTTCTTCTCTCAGCAACCCAGCTGACTGCATCTTGTTCTCAGTTGTTTTTGTAAAAGACCCTAGGATCGACTCTTTGGGCTGACATGCGCCCATTCCTAAACCAATTACTGTGGGGCCAGGACAACAGAATATCCTAATTGGCTGTAGCATGGGCACTCATCAGCCCTTAGTCGCAGGAACTGAGAAGAGAGAAGAGTGAGTTCCCAAAGAAACACCAGAACATGGTTCCCAGAAGCAAGGGAGGAACACATACTAGGCAGATGAAAGTCCGCTGTAGTCTTAAAACTGAGTCAAGAGCCACCGCACCCCCATCAGGTCTGATTATCCCATCAACAGAGTGTCACCTGGTTTCCTCCATCCCAAACCCAGCTGAGATCTGAGTACTGTTTTACCTGAAACGTCATGCCGCATGAGTCCAAGGCCATCATCACAGGTTCTAATTTTTAAGACCTGTACAACATTTGGCTGAAGCTCACAGCAGCCTCCAAGCCAAGGGGACTCTATCAAGATAGACTCTATCAAGAGCCTTTTGCTGGGTTTCCAAATTTGGAGCTTCTGAAAGTTGGGAGCTGTGACTCATGCCCCTGTGCCCTCTCTGGCCCCACGTCTTCCAGCTGGGTCTGTGACATGTGACAATTCTTGTCTTCAATGTGTCCCATAGAAAAGGAATAAATAGCCCAGAGCTCTTTCTTCTTCTTCCTTCCTTTCTTCCTGTAATTCATACTCAGGCCAACTCAGCTTTGTTCAAACCACAGTTCACACTGTCCTGCAAGTTCTGACACAGCGACTTGCTTTATGCCTTTAGTCTTCTGTTTAGCCAGGAGTGAAGCTTCACCCTGTGGCTAATTTTTACTCTGTCAACCTTATCCTTTGATAAGTTGAAATCGTAGATTAAATTGGCACAAAAATGCCAGCCCTTCTGAGACCTATGAATTGTGGCCACTTTGGCCCCCATTTTAGATCTTCCCTACTTTTACAAGTCGCTTTGTCTTATTCATCAGGAGGGTGGTGCTTTGACTCTTAAGTGACTCTTTGTTCCTTCTGGATCCGACTAACCCTGTTCCATTTTATCGATTTATTTCACAAGTAATCGCATAATATATCCCAAATTTGGGTATAGAACTTGTCAGTTCTAAAGGTGTGCTTTAAGAATGTTTATCTTACGGGAGCACCTGGGTGGCTCAGTCAGTTAAGCGTCCGACTTCGGCTCAGGTCATGATCTCACGGTTCGTCAGTTTCAGCCCCATGTTGGGCTCTGGGCTGACAGCTCAGAGCCTGCAGCCTGCTCTGGATTCCGTGTCGCCTTCTGTCTCTGCCCCTCCTCTGCTCATGCTCTGTCTTTCTCTCTCTCTCTCTCTGTCAAAAATAAATACACATCAAAAAAATTTAAAGAATGTTTATTTCACAAATTGATGAAGCTCTCAGTCAAGTGGACTCTAACCAGCAATGTGGCCAGGGTGTCAGTTTCCTGTGGCTGCTGTAACAAAGGATCACAAAGCAGGTGGCTTAAAATGACACATATGCATTCTGTCACAGTTTTGGAGACCAGATGTCTGAAATCATGGTATTGGCCATACTTAATTCCAAACCTCTAGGGGAGGACCCTTCCTTGCCTCTTCCAGTTTCTATAATCCCAGCTTCCTTGGCTTGTGATGGCAAAACTCCAATCTCTCTCTGTCTTCACAGACTGTCTTCTGTGTTCGTGTCTCCAAATGGTGTTCTCCTCTTATCAGGACAGCAGTCATGTTGGATGAGAGCCCACCCTAATGACCTCATCTTAACTCAATTAAATCGGCAAAGACCTAATTTCCAAATTAGGTCACATTCACAGGTACTGAGGGTTGGTACTCAACATACTTCCCTCCGCCCCCTGACCCAGGAGACGTGGGGAATGCAGAACTCAATCCATAACAGGCCAGAAAGAGATAAAAAGAGAAAAACGAGGGACAGAAAAATGACTCTGACGTTAGGCAAACAAAAAGGAAAGCCTAACTTCTCAGGGACTATTTAACCAGAAAAAGCTTATGACCCCTGACAGGAACAGCCAAGATGGAGGGAAGAGTGCTTAAGGATGGAGATAATGGCTAAAAGGAAAGGGGTCCCTTGGAGAGAAAAAAGCAGGTACCTGCGCTCTAGGGCCTACTGGGTGCTTTGCACATGTTCATTACATTGGAGCCTCAAATAGCTCTACCAAAGAATTGCTGATATCCTCATCTAAGAGATGGGAAAACTGAGGCTCCAAGTAAGGCAGTAGACCCAGGGCATTCAGCTGTGAGCGGAAGAGCCAGATCACCGTTTTTCTTTATTGTTAACACCCATCAGTTCTTGCAGGCCTGTACCCACTTTGTACAGAGGACATTACCTAAACGATCTCAGATCTTCATAGTTCTGAATATGATACGGTCAGCGTTATACAGATGAAGAAATCGAAGCTCAGACAGGCTAGGTCATTTGCCTGTAAGTCCCACAGGTGTTAATCAGCTGAGCCAGGGTTCAAACTCAGATCCTTCTGACTCTGAAGACCGTTCTTACCATTATGCCACGTTGCCAGGGGAGCGCTAAGGCATCCCGATTAAGATTTATCTACCCTCAGCAAGAAGAAACTGAATCATTATAAGTGAAGCTTAACAAAACAAAGCACCAAGAGTCCATTTGGGGGGAAACTGGCAAGAGTGAAAAGAAAGTGGTGAGCCAAGTGAGCGGCAGTGGGGGAGTTAGCTAGTCAAAGAAGCAGTGCCAGAGATTGAGAGTTGTAAGACAAAGCAGCCGGGCCCAGTGTCTGTGTAGACATCTCTACTGCCACCAGGAGAGGACTCATCTGCGTCATCTGTGTCCAGATGGCCGATTGAGCATCTGTGGTGTAGACAACCCATTTAGAGAGGCAAGAGGGGAAAAACCGGAGTCTCCAAGCCCCACGTTTCCAAGGAGAAGCTCTTCTATATCTATGAGAAGAGGTAGAGGGATCAGCTTGTTAACCCTGAAAAGGAGGAAATATGGGACGCAAGTGGGAGAAGAAAAAGTCTTCCAGTATGAGACCACTGCAGGAGGAAGGGCAGGCAGACCAGTGAGACAGAACCAGGCTGATGTTCCTGGAGTCCATCTTTGGACTCCACTTGGACACACATTTTATTAACAAGTTGACCTGCCTCACGGTGGAATGAACTGCCAGCCAGGGGGACCACCGAAGAAAACTTAGAATGCACCGTGCTGTTTAAAACCTTCAGACTACCTTGTCATCTCTGGGATGAAGTCCTACCTTCCTACCTCCTTCACAAGGACCAGAAGCCTCCTCCTGATCTGGCCCCTGCTTACTGGTCCAGCCTCAACTGCCACCATTCCCCACCTGGACCTTCACACTGCAGTGGGGGGGAGGGGGGCTCTTGGCAGCTGCCTAAATGGGCAACAAGCTCGGTCACATCCCCTTGATCTTGCCTGGTCTTCTCCTACGTCTTTGTCTTGCCCTTTCCATCTCTCTTTTTTTTCTTCCAAGCTCTTTTCCTTTCTGGTCTCTCTGCCCTGCACATGCTATAAACTACCTAGAACTTCTTCCCTCCCCGCCACCTTTTGATCTTCTTTGGGCTTACTCCTTTTCTTCCTTCAAGACTCTACCTCTTCTGAAAAGCCTTTTCTGATTCCCCCCACCCCCCCAACCTTGGGTGACATTCAGTCCATGAGCCTGAGCATTCAGCTTCACTGTATTTAACTGTGCATCCCAGTCTCTTATCTTCCTGTCTGCTTTTCTCCGAGGGGTTAGCCACAGTGTCCAGTTCAGCACCTTGGTCCTACCCATTCCAGTACTGACTCCAGCATCCGGCACAGAGTAGGTGTTCTGTAGGCATACTGACTGACTGGTGACATTGAGGGAGGCCAGACACAGTGACCTCTAAGTTCCCATTTGCTCCAAAGTCTGTGAGTCTATTTCTACTCCCACAGTCACAGAGAGGAAATTGCCAAAGCCAGATGACGCGACTTCTGTTTGGGGTTGCCCAGGTCCACCTGGTCTTTGCAGTTTGGAATCAGTTGAAAAAGAAACCAAACCAAGAGAAAAACATAGCTTTGATGAGGCAAGAGTTGCAAAATAACTAGTTATGTAAAGGTGATGGCAACCTCTGAGACTATCTTTGGTCTGTCCAAATTACCTGAGACTTTGCATGCTCAGCTTTGCATACGGGCCAAGAGGATAACCATCAAAATTAGAACAGGAGTGTTTAAAAGCCCCTTCTCCCTCAAGGTATTGCCTCTAGAGGTCAGCCTGACACCTGAAATCCTCACCTTAAATGATTTTTCTTTAAGATTGCATTTACTTGAAGAGATTGAATATAAATGAAAATATATTACCTACGTGGTGTAACCCTTACTGCCATTAAAACCCAACTATAAATGAATTTGTTGTTTTGTAGATCAAACTGTGTTGCCCAGACTAGCTCCTGAAGAGCTGTGAACCATTTACTTCTAAACGTTTCTAGTGTGATCTTCTCAGTTTACAAGGTTGGGTAAGACTTTTAGTCTCTACACCATCTGTTACCTCTTTTGAATCTAGAGATACTCTGAGGCAGGCAAACTGGGAGTTTCATCACAGATCTACAAAGAAAGAAACTGAGTCTCAGAAAGAAGGGATTGGACCAGCATTGCAGCTCAGAAAGATGAAAACAAGTGGCCAGGTGTCCCCATCTTTGTCTCCACAGTGCCCCTCCTTGCACTGTACCTCTCAGCCCTGTTTTTTTGGCGGAGAGGGGTATTCCCTGGACTGAAGCCAGAGGCTGGAGGTAGGGCTGGGCTGTGCAAGGCAGGCTGGCTAAAATATACCCTGGGCGCCCCTTAACCCAAAAGGGGATCTATGAAGGGTGAGAGGAAGGGGTGGAGGCATGGAAATGCAGCTGTGAAGACTGGGAATAGAAAAGATCAGTTGACCCTTCACAACTCAGCTTTGGGTCAGCACTGACTCAGTAGCTCTGGGCTCTGAAGCTGGCTGAGTGTGGGCCCCACAGAGGAAAAAGGTTTTCACACCTTCTCTACATGAAGACCCAAGAGCTGGGACCCCACTGAGCACAAACTGCTGCCTGCAGCAGCTAATGGGTTGAGCGATCAAAGCAAGTGGAGGAGTCTTGAAAAGCTGAGGTGGGTAGCTGCTCAGTTAGCAAACAGGCCAGATCCCCTCTGCAACACCAGTGCTCCCAGCCCCAACCTTGTTCCTTAAGGAGAGTCGCCCTGGCCACAAACAGAAACTGTAGAGATAAGTCAAAGAGAGTCAAGCCCTCTCTGCCTGCAAATCCTAATATGTGCATCCTAATAAGATTGATTCTGCCAAGTAAACAGAAGGGATTTGAACTCACACGGGGGTCTCTGAGCCTTCTTATGACCACACAGCAAAAGTAACCACAGACATTTGCTTCTTTAATTAAGAGCATTGCTGTTTCACTGGGTCCTTAACAGCTAACTGGTCCCCTCATTCTTGCATCTTTTAAAGACTGTACCCATCATGGAATAGAATAGTAGGACTGAGAGAGTCTACTGAATCAGTATGTAGTGCAGAAAAAAATGCCTTCTATGTAATTAAAAAAAATACAGATATTATATTAACGGGCATTTTTATTCACTCAATGAACAATTATTGAGCACTTTTCATGTGCCAGACAGTATCTTTGCTACTGGAAAAGATGGACAAGGCTCCTGTTCTCATGGAGTTTATATTCTAATGATGCAGACACAAATCAGCCAAATAAATAAATAGATATATTAGATGATATCAGAGGGTGGGGAGTGCCATAAGGAAACTGAATGTGGGTGATGCATTGTAGGAGACACTTTAGATATGGAGGTCTCAGAAGCCATAACCCTTGAGAGCTGGGGTCAGAGCCTTAAGGCAGAGAGCAGGTGCAGAAGTTGTGCTTGAGAAACAGCCAGAGCCAGTGGGGCTGGAGGGCTTGAGCCAGGGACAGTGGTACAAGACGAGCTGGGAGATTGGTTATGCCCTCATCCATCACACTGGCTTGGGCCTTTTGATCTCAGATAAAAATACCTCTCAGTAGTGCTACTTTGCTCAGCACTGTATTGGTATCTACAACTAACACATGGTGCATTGTGCACTTCCTATTCAGAGAGAAATCTTCTAAACCTGTTTGTGGAGTTGAACAGAAGATAATCTCTCCTTCGGAAAACCTCTTTGGAAACTCGGCAGCTGGGGACAGGGGACTAAGAGCAGCTTCAATCTTGCATGGTCTGAAGTTCACTGGGAAATGGAGCCATCACCCTCTGTGACTGTGACAGTACGGGAGGGAGACAGATCCTCACTCAGTGTGCAGAGCTAAAGCTGGCAGAAGGAGAGAGTCTCCTGTAAGGTCTCCAAAGGCAGCACGTGTGCACGCGCACACACACGCACACACCTGCTGTCTTGGTCCTTGGTTCTCCATCACATCCACCGCTGTCCTGAATCGAGATAACTCCATACACAAGTAACACAAAACCCTGAAATTTCTTCACACTGTCCAAAGCTTCACACTGTCAAAATAAGTCATAAATGTCATGGCTTCTTGTTACTCAGTTTTCTTGGCTTGATTTCAAAGCACCCATGGGCTCATCTTCTCCACCTCCCACCCCCCTCCCCCAGCAGCTCCCTATCAAACCTTCAATATTCCCTTGGGTGGATATTTTCTCCTTTCTTTTCTCAGTATCTTCATGTTTATTTTCACTCCCACTCTTACCCTCTTCCCATCCTGCCTCACCTCGGTCCCCTTTCTCAGGCCCCCTTCCCAGTCACCTTATTCCAGACAGGATCTTTTACAAAATACTTTCTTCTCTGATATCTTCTCCATTCCCACAAGAATGCCCTCAGATTCCATTTCTTTCCATTGAAAGGGCTGCCTCCTGGGACTTATAATTCCAGTAGTCAGAAGGACACGGAATGAGAAGTATGAATATGCCCCTCTGATCCCCACCCCTGAGTCCCTCTCCCCAGTTTCTTTGAGTACTAATTTTCTAATGGGGGCAGGGACGGGAGTAGGGGAAAGTGGGGGATAAAAAAGAAGAGAAGAAATGTGTTGCTGTTGCTCAATGATAAGAATAAACAAAGTAGGGGAGACAAGGTAGCTGTTTTCTGAACTTTGGAGCAGGAGAGACTGATATTCACGTTGGGGTGGGTAAAGGAGATGCAATACTGGCCAGTGCCCAGGCAGAATGTGGTCACATGCTGGACCGTGTGCTACGTGATCTAAGTGCAGTGGAAAGCAGTGCAGAAGGAGGTTGGAGTCTGCCTTGGAGGGAGTGGCACTGAGGTCACACCTGTCAGAGCCATCCACATGGCTCTGTACGTTGGAATCTTATTTCATCAACTATGGCATAAACACACCCTTACCTGAAATTAGGAATCCAGTTTTCCCTTTCCTTTGGAAGGGTGTGATGCTCAGGAGAGGAGAATGACGCTGTTGGAATTTTGTGTAAACCCCCTTCTGAACTTTGGTCCACCTTGATGGAAGTCTCTCTCTTCAAGGTAAATCTCTTCAATAGGGTGGACCTTCCGATAGGAAGAGAACGAGGTGGATTTTTCTCACTTGTCTGAAATTTGAGGCTAAACGAGATGCCTTAATCTTTGGAATTGAGGCCGCATTCATATTCTAATATTATGTCCACTGCAAGTGCTTATCAGCACTTGTCGGTAGCCAGAGATGGGACAGGCCCAGCCATCGCAAGATCAATACACTTAGGAGAGTTACACTTACTAACACCATGACAACAAACCAGTAAGCAAAACAGGAAGAAGCCTTGCGGTGGTGTGGGTCTTGGAGTGACAAATATCAGGCCACTCGCCTATGTCCCTGACAACTACAACCACACTCCCCTCCTCCTTATTATCCTGACTCCCTGGTTATATACATCTCTATCGTCTAGTGGTTGTATTTGTTGTAAACATCCATAGTCATGGGAGAGCCTGGGTAAAGCATCTCACATGACGAGCCAACTCCTGCTCATGTACTTAGTCGGTATGTAACACCTTCTTTACTTACGGTTCCTCCTTTCTTTCTTTGAGTTGGACTAAAATCTGGTGTCTTGAGTTTCACGACATACTAGCGTAGCATCACTCTAGCGTATGTATGCGATCTTACTTTTGATACCAGTAAAGAAAGTCAACTCATTTCTTCATTTATTCATATGTTGATTCATGTAATCATTCATGGAGCATTTATTGAGCAGGTGTTATGTGCCTTGTACTGTTGTTGGCAATGTTCAGCAATGAAAGAAATGAGAAAAGCCATTGCGCGTCTGGCAGCTATGTTCCAGGAGGGAGGATAAGATAAGACGAATAAAATATATAGTGTCAGCTATACTTCAATAAAAAAACTCAAATTAAATTTAAAAAATATGGGTGCCTGGGGGGCTCAGTCAGATAAGCATCCTACTTTGGTGCAGGTCATGATCTCGCGGGTTGTGGGTTTGAGCCCCACGTCAGGATCCATGCCGACAGCTGAGCCTGGAGTCAGCCCTGGATTCTGTGTTTCCCTCTCTCTCTGTCCCTCCCCCACTTGCATTCTGTCTCTCTCTCTCTTTCTCTCAAAAATAAACATTAAAAAATTAAATATATATATATGTAGCGTGTTAGTGATACATACTAAGGAAAAAACTAATGAAGGGGAACAGTGGGGTACAGTTTTAAATAGGGTGCTCAGGGAAAGGTTGCAGAGAAGGTAACTTAAATTTTTTTAACCCAACTTATTAAGATATAATTTTTTGCTGTAAAATTCACACATTTTAAGTGTACAGATTGATGACTTTTGACTAGTATACACGTCTACTACCTAATCAAGCTATAGGAAATTTCTAGCCCCCTAGAAAGTTACCACTTACCTTTTTATACACAATCTCATACTCCCACCCCAAGATACCACAGATATTATTCATATCATTATTTGCTAATTTTTCCTATTTTAGAATGCAGTACAAATGGAATCATACAGCATGGCATCTTTTGGGTTTTTAAAATATTTTTTTATGTCTATTTATTTTGAGAGAGAAAGCACGTGCGAGCTGGAGAGGGGCGGAGAGAGAGAGGGAGAGAAAGAAGCCCAAGTAGGCTCCACATTGCCAGTGCAGACACAGATGTGCGACTTGAACTCACAAACTGTGAGATCATGACCTGAGCTGAAATCAAGAGTTGGATGCTTAATGGACTGAGCACCCAGGGGCCCCCAGCATGACATCGTTTGTGTGTGGCTTCTTTGAGTCAGATCCATCCATGTTATTTCACTTACTAGTAGTTACTCTTTCTTATTACTGTTGGTCCATTGTATGCATGTGCCACAACTAGCTTACTCGATTATTTGATATTTCTGTTACTTTTCATTCTTTCTGTAGTTTCCATCTGGTATTATTTCCCTATGGACTAAAGGACATCCCTTAGTATCTCTTGCAGTTCAGGTCTGCCGGTGATTAATTTTCAGATTTTTTTTACCTGAAAACGACTTTATTTCACCTTTGATTTTGAAGAATATTTTTCTTCATTATAGAATTCTGGACGGACATGACTTTTCATCCAAAACTTTAAAGATGTTGTTTTATTGTCTTCTAGCCTCTATTGTTTCTGATGAAAAAGTAACAACCTTTCTTAACTTTGTGCACCCGTATGTAATGTGTCTTTTTTCTCTGACTGATTTCAAGATTTTGTCTTTATATTTAGTGTTCTGTAGTTTGACTCTGATGTACCTATGTGGGGCTCTATCATTATCCTCCCTGAACTTCTTGGATTTATAAGTCATTTTTCAAAAAAAAATTGGGAAGTTCTTGGCCACTGTTTCTTCAGATATTTCCTTCTGTTCTCACTCTCTTTTTCTGCGACACCAATCACACATGTGTTAAACTGATACTATTCCACAGGTTCCTGACCTGCTGTTCATTTTTCCTTAATATTTTTTCTCTCTTTGATAATTTCTACTGATCTGTCTCCAACCTCACTGCGTCTTTCTTCTACAATCTAAAGTCCCTCGGTGAGTGACTCACTTTAGGTCTTGCATAATTCTAAAATTTCCATGGGGCTCTTTTTATGGTTTCCATTTCTCTGCTAAGATTCCTTACTTATTCACTCATTGGAATCTTTTCTTAAAAAAAATTAATGAAAATATTTTTAATTCTTTGAATATATATTATAAAACATACACACTTTAAAGCCTTTGTCTACTAAGTCCATCATTTGGTCCATTGTAGAATCAGTTTCTTTTGACTACTTTTATTTTTTACTGTGAATGACACGATCCTGATTAATTTGTGTTTTTGCCTGTCTAGTGATTTATGATTGACTACTGGACACTGTGAATTTTACACTGTAGAGTCTCGAGATCAGCATTGCTCAGTGGAACTTTCTGAATTAAGGAAAGTGGTCTATGTCTGCACTTTGCAATATGGTAGCAACTGTTGAACATGTGAGCATGACTGAACAACTGAATTTAAAAAATTTTTAATGTTTATTTATTTTTGAAAGGGTCGGGGGAGAGGGGCAGAGAGAGAGAGAGTGAGACAGAGGATCCAAGCAGGCTCTACCCTGTCAGCACAGAGCCTTACGTGAAGCTCAAACTCATGAACCATGAGATCATGACCTGAGCCAAAGTTGGAGGCTTAACCAACTGAACAACCCTGGTGCCCCTGAAGAACTGAGTTTTAAATTTCACTTAATTTTTGTTCATTTAAGTTTAAATACTCATACATTTACCCCCAGAACGTCTCAACCTTTATTGTATTTGCATCAGTATCAAGCCCATAGTAGCTGGTATTTAGTAAGCCTTGGATGGTTTGCACATGTATAATCCAGCCCTAAGCCATGGACTCAAGGAGGACCTGTCCATAGATATACTTGGGCTTCTAGGGCTTTCTTTCTACAGAGATTCCAGCTTTTTTAGTTGGCTTGAACTCTGATCCCTGCCTCTTCAGCTCAGTGGGACTAATGTGCTTTGCTCAAATTCAGCTCTCTAGGTAGAAAGCTGAAAAACTGTGGGACTCACCTCATGCTCCTTTCTCCCAGGTACTGAAGTCTTGTGCTATTTATTTTCCATTATCTAAAAGCGATCTTACCTCACCTACCTTGTCAAGTTTCCGAATTATTCATAGGAAATGAGCTAGTCTGAAATCAGTTCCATCATCATGGTCAGGAGCCCAAGAAATTTCCTCTTAAGTAACAATTTGAAGGAGATGAAGAGTATTGGGGGGAAGACAGTTTCAGAGAAAGGGGAAAGCCTATGAGAAGGGCTGTGAGGCAGAAGCATACTGACTTCTTCGTAGAACAGCAAGGAAGCAACTTGGTTGGAGTACAGTGAGCAAAAGAGAGAGTAGAAAATAGGGCCAGAGAGGCTGTGGGATGGGGAAAGAACTTGTTTAGCCTAATAGGCCATTATTAAGACTCTGGCTTTTACTCTTGTGAAATGAAAGCCATTGAGAAGTTTTGGGCCCAAGAACTAATTTGAGTTAGCACAGGATAACACTGTCTGTTGAGCATAGACCTTATAGGACAAACGCAAGGGAACAAGGGAAAAGACAGGAAGCTTCACTGGAAGACCACTGAAATAATCAAGTGACTAAACTTGCAAATAAATTAAAATACTGTATTATACAAGTTTCGTGGCCAGGTTTTTGTCAAGTTTGTATAATTTAGGGCTCACGAAAAGAGACATCTTAAGGCCTAAGAATATATCATCTACAACCAAATTAGCTGTATGACTTTAGGCAAGTGGCTTAAAATGTCTCTCTTTATTTCTATAAAGTGGAGATAATAATATCACAGAAAGGATGTTAAGACAATTAAATTAGGTAATACATGTACAATTCTTTAAATGGTGACTTATGTGTATTAAGTGAGTGCTCCGTAAGTGATAACTAATACTCTCTGATAATTTGAATGTGTGATGATCATCTCTTCACTCAGGAGAAATTGGCTGATTTCCTGCTCTGACCAGTTCTGGTCCGAAAGGCATATGTGCAGCTTAGTAAAGGAAACTGGCATGGAAACAATATCTTACAACAACGCTGAAGGAAACAAAACCTAAGTAGAGATACACATTTTCAGATCTTGAATGAAGAGGGAAACCTATTCGTTCCATTGGGGGGATCTTTGAAGACTTCAGGAAGACAGTCAGTTAGACTTGGAAGGATAAATGGGATGGATATTCTGGAAAGGAATGGAATGTATTTCACACATATGTGCTGCCTGGCCTATTTGAAAGTCACAGACCCACTGGGGATGAGGTTCCATGCAAGTTATGGCTTCTGAAGGTCACTTGAATCTTGCCACGGTTAATGTTTTAAAGAATTTTTTAGACTCAACGTGAAAAATAATGAGTTAGAAATGGTCACTATCCCCTTAAGTTCACAGTTAGAATCAACCATATAAAGTAGGACATAGTTATACTACAAATGAGTCACTTTATTAACTAATTTTAGGAAATGAGGTGAAAAGTGTAAGAAGAGTCTTACAGAACCAGAAGCATTTATCATTTATCTCTGTGAGAATTTAGGTAAGGTTCAAAAAAAATGCAAGCAGAGAGAACTCAGGTGACTCCTGAAATCCCAGTGCAGTAGCATGGGTCACAGGAAGGAAATAGACACATTACTCAAAGGTTTTGATTAATGCATGTGGCCTCACATTTCATCTGGCCCAACATGTATCCAAGTGAGGCTTTCTAGCATAGCCCATGGAAGGGGAAACATTTGATGACATAGGACCTACAGGGCCAGTATGGGCCAGTCCCATGCCAAACACAAGCTCCTTTGCTTTGGAGACATCTGTATAAAACATAAGGAAAGTCAGCCTTTCCCAGAGTTTAAAGCATATTTACCAAACTTTGGTGGCAAAGAGAGTATCTATCTCTTTAATGGGATAAGAGCAGTGGGCAGGATCAACTCTGTCTGGGCTGTGAAGGGAACTTTGGGAATGCTTCCTACTTATATTGATTAAGAAAAGTCAGCTAGAAATTTATTAAGAACAAGCAGAAAATATCTATCAAAGAAATACCATGCAGTCATCAGAAAAAATAAGCTGTGTTTGTATATTCTAATAATTGTATGATAAAATCAAGGCAGAATGGTGTTTATAGTGTATGATCACTTATGTAAAAAATGAAATATACATATGCATAGACGTAAAAGAGGTTGCCTCTGGAGAGGGGGAGTGGATGGCAGGGGCTGACAGGAAGCAGAAGACATTGTTCAGTCTATCCTGTGTCTTTTGAAATTAGTTCTAAATATACCTAAATTCAGACAATTTGTTTTCTTCAGTTGAAAAAATTAAAAAGTATAGGAGAAAGGAAAATAATGCCCACAATTTAATTGTCAGAACAGCTAGAATAGGACCTTCTTTTTCTTATTTGCGAAAAGAGCCAGAATCATGCCAGATGCTGGCCAGCACAATGGTAGTTCAACAGAGGACATTTAGGATAGCATCCTCCTCTCTGATATTACTTCACTTAAGGGCCCTTGGGTATATTCGTTAACTAGAACTGCTATTAAAAAATACCACAAACTGAGTGGCTTAACAAGAGAAGTTTATTATCTCACAGTTCTGGAGGCTTATAGTCTGAGACCAAGGTGTCCATGGGGCTTGTTCCTTCTCAGTGCTCTGGGGAAGAACCCATGCCTCTCCGCTAACTTCTGGTGCTTTGCTGGCAATTCTTGGCATTTCTTGGCTCATCGAAGCACCATCATGATCTCCACCTTCATTTTCACATAGCACTCTCCCTGTGTGCGTGTGTCTCTTTGCCCAAATTTCCCCCTTTCTCAAGAACATTGTATTGGATTAGTCATAATGGATTAGGGGGTCCACCCGAATGACCTCACTTTAACTTAACTAATTACATCTGCAACAACCCTATTTCCAGATTAGGTCATATTCTGAGGCATTGGAGGTTTAGGACCTCAACATACGAATTTTGTGGGGGCACAACGCAACCCACAACACCAAATGACATTTCACTTATCCAGAATTATATTGCTCACAGAGGGGAAGCATTTTGCAGCATGTCTTTAAGGCACAGCTAATGGGATACATGCCCCAAATGGAGGAAGTGGATAAATGTTGGCCCCAATTGGAATACCTTAAAATTTGGGCATGGCTTACCCTCCTCATCTGAGGAAAGAGAGAGTCTAAACTTATTAACTAAAAATCACAGTTTCTACAGCCAGAGCAGGAAATCAATGAAAATAAGTTCAGATTCTTTCTCCTCGCCTCTCCCCGTCCACACCAGCTAAGGGTTTATTCACTCTGTAATGTCTATGAAGCACCTACTCGGGTGTGGCACTCGCCTGAGATCTGATCACAAGGATGGACAGAGACCCTCCTGCCCTTCAGGTGGAGAAAAGAGACTCATAACATAATAATGATATTGCTATGGAAAATGCTAAGGTGGAGATGTGAACAAGACAGAAAACCCCTAACTCTACCTGGAGATGCCAAGGAAGGCTTCCTGTGGGAAAGCCTGAGTCAGAGAGTAAATGATGCGGGTGAGGGCAGGGCAGAGAGGAGGAAGGGAGAGCAGAGTCCCAGGGGATTCGATGCTCATAGCAGGAGAAGGCTATGAGCCTTCGGGTGGCCTGGAATGGAGACACGGGAGTCGCATTTGAACCTTGGATGCACACAAGCTTCTGAAGTGTTTTAATCTTCAGCCTGAGGATTTTGGACTCCTTTGTCCTACAGAACCCCCTGGAGGATTTGGGGAAGCCACTTGGTCAGTTTTCCTTCTCAGGAAGACCCTTAGGAGAGAGTGAATTAAGGGTGGGAGAGACTAAAGACAGGGTGCCATGCAAGGAGAAATTTCTAGGTGAAAATAAGAGCAATAAACTCTGGTAGAGTGACAGGACTAGGAAGTACAAGGACTACTTACTTTGCATGTATCTTTGTTTTCTTAGCATTTTGTATGAATTTTTCAGATTACACACGCTCCATGTAAAAAATTTGGAAAACAAATTTTAAATGTAGATGGAATAAAATTAAAATGACCCTTAACTCCACTCCAGGAATAATCATTATGATTTTTATGTGTATATCCCATTAGGTTCTTTTCCAAATCATACATATATATACACATATGTAAACAATTCCTCAAACTATTTTATAACCCGCTTTCTCCACTCTGTATATATTTCCTCGTTCCATGAAGTGACTGGGCACAACTTGATTTCTAATGGATGTGCCATATTTATCTAGCCAGATTTGAAAAGTGTTAGAGAATTCTAAATCACAGCAGGAAGTGACGGGTTAGCTGATGGGGTGTGAGGGGAAGGAGGAAAACCCGGACAGCCCCAACTTTTGAGCTAAAGCCTTTCTCTCTTTGGCTATCTGCTTGTTGTGGCCCGAAATGAAGGGTATGTCATGAAAAAGATATGGCAAAAGGATATGCGAGCGTATGTTCCATTCAATCTCAACAGTGGTGAAAATAACCACCGCTCGGGGCATGCAGACACAGCCCCATGTTCAGAAACTGCCAGAGCATTCATTAAGGTAGATGAAATGGTCTGCAATGAAATCCTCAAAGGATGTGGTAGATAAAGCAAATGTTCTCCTAAACACAGCTGCGGGCTGCCCAAATCCCTGCCTCACTTGATGAGCAATCTGAGCGAAGAAGCAAGTAGAGACAGCCTTCTCTGCCAGGAGGGGAAACTTCTCCAGGCTGTGTGGCCCTGGCCCGGCCTCTGCACCTGTCACTCACCTGATGTCTTCCCCACATCCTGGGAGGGGTTGTTTGTCTTACCACTCCCTTGGTCTTTCCACAGCTAGACAGGAGGAGAAGGAGTGGCTTTTTGCAAGAGAGGCGTCTCTGCAGGTGAGACACCGTAAGTCCAAAGGAGGTGAATAATGAAGCTTATTCATTTCTGAAGAATGAAAAGGGGAGGTATTGGGAGATAAACAGACTAATTAATCAGGCACTTCATGTTAGGCTCAGTTTGCTTTCCATTGTCTAATGCAACTCCCACACTCCTGGGCTGCTTTAGAAAAGGTTTCTGGTTGAAATACAGTTTGTGTCTTTTGAAGGATCGGGAGCTGAAAGACATCCCTCTTCTAATCTTGTGGATGGAACATAATATATTCCGTCACTTTCTGGGTTGTTTTTTTCTTTTTTGGTTCATGGACCAAGCCTCAGAACAAAATATAAATAATTTCTTCTCTTGCATCTGACAGGGACTTTCAGAAGGAAAACTTTTTCTTTCTTTCTTTCTTTCTTTCTTTCTTTCTTTCTTTCTTTCCTTCCTTCCTTCCTTCCTTCCTTCCTTCCTTCCTTCCTTCCTTGACTGAAATGTATGAATTACTTCTGTTCTCACTTTCTCCTTTCATTTTTTATTTGATGGGATTTAACTACATCTTTAACTATGTGGAGCTGATATGAGGGAAGTATTAACTTCTCTAATAGCATTTATTCTGCCAAAGAGAAAATATGGGATGTGCCTAGGTTGAAAAGGTCTCTATTATTTACAACTCACTGAAACTCACCCATTCCATCATTAAGCATTTATTAGCCTGATATTACCTTTGTGCCCGGCACTGTGCTAGGCATTGGGGAAGCAAGGATGACTGCATCGTAGCATCACCGCTGGCCTTCAGGATCTCATAGTCAAGTTGCGGGGTAATTTCAATAGGACACGATGTGCACTACAATGAAGTTAAACATGGAGTGCAGAAGAGAATCTAATTCAAGGGCTGTTGAGGTTGTCACAGAGAAGATGCAAATGAGTCTGACGGACGTGCATGTGCCAGAGGGTGGAGTTATAAGAAACCATGGAGTCCTTGGAGAACCAGAAAGATCTCAGTGTGATGGGAGCAAAGGTCAGACGCATACATGTGGACAGTGAGCTCCCCTCTCCAGCCTGGAGGTAATGGAGACCACAGGTGAATTTTAAAGATTTTAAAAAGGGGAATTATATGGTCAAATTCATACTCAGTGGACTATGCCTTGAACCAGTGTTCAGTGCACCACTCCATATGAGTGACGACATCATCTCATGTAGCTAAAAGCTGGAAGTCTGATTGGAAACACTACCCCACAGGTCTGGTGATGGAAACAGGAAGGTAACTCAGGGCTTATAACCCTGAGATGAAAAAATATCAAGGACATTGCATAGACCTTATTGCTCTGCTTTTTCTCGGAAGGCAAACACACATTAAAAAGACCCTCCTATGCTGCTCACTGTTACCAACATTTTCTTTTTTAATCTTCTATCTTTCATCCTAAATGCTCATGAAAGACATGTTGCTTCTGGTCCAAGTACGGGCCAATGGCAAAGCTTTTCATGTTTGTTGACCCAATAATCAGCCATTACACTCTCAAGACTTAGAGTGGATCAGTTTAAAAACAGCTATTAGTGCATTTGAACTGCAGCCCCCCACCCCATATGCCTGGGCTTGCTGCTTCCACCAAGAAGCTCCCACTTCCATCCAGGGAGGTATCATGTTTCTCAGCCTGTAAACACTGTTTGTGTCAAGTATGGTTTAATTTCAAACTCAGTTATGATGTTTAGCATGTATGGCCAGAGGAGACAAACCCAAAGGCTAGTGGCAAGATTGGCCCAGTGTTCTGTTTTGAAGAATGGCACAGGGGTTGTTATGGGAAAGAGATGAAGCCCCTTTGTGTGCTTGCCTCAAGAAATTAGCTTTAAGTACCGTAGTTTTCTCTAATCAAGGATTCATTATGGAACTGCCATTTTATATTTAAACATCTTTTGAGCTCTTTATTTCTGCAGCCTTTGGTACTGGGATACAAAGCTCTTAAATCCACCCCCCCCCCACTACCGCCACTATTACACTATATTAAGTAATTGCCATAGAATGAGTGTTTGTGTCCCTCCACCCCCTCCATTCATGTGTTGAAGCCTAATCCTCAATGTAATAGTATTAGGAGGTGGACCTTTAGAAGGTGATTAGATCATGAGGGTGGAGTCCTCATGAATGGGATTAGTACTCCCATAAAAGAGACCCCAGAGAGCTCCCCTGTCCTTTACAGCATGTAAGGACACAGTGGGAAGATGTCTATGAATCAGGAAGAGAGTTCTCACCCGACACCAAATCTGCCTTGATCCTGGACTTCCCAGGCTCCACGACTGTGAGAAATGTACCATTTTTTAAATGTTTACTTAGTTTTGAGAAAGAGAGAGGGCACGTGAGTGAGGGAGGGGCAGAGAGAGAGAGGGAGACACAGAATCCGAAGCAGGCTCTGGGCTCTGAGCTGTCAGCACAGAGCCCGATGCAGGGCTGGCACTCACAAACTGTGAGATCATGACCTGAGCCAAAGCTGGATGCTTAACCGACTGAGCCACCCATATGCCCTAGAAATGTATGATTTTTCTTATTGCTCCCCCAATGGACTAACACAGAAATTGCTACTGAGAAGTGGGGTGCTACTATAAATGCAGCTAAAATGTGGAAGCTTTGGAACCAGGTGATGGAGTGTAGAAGAGTTTTGGGGTGCATGCTAGAAAAAGCAAACATTGCCAAAAATGTCCCACTAAGGGTGACTGTGATGAGGGCTCAGAAAGAAAAGGAGAATTGCAGAGAAGGCCTTGATCTTCTTAGAGGATACCTAAGTAATCGGGCAGAATGTTAGTAGAAATGTGGTCAGTAAAGGCCATTCTGATGAGGTCTCAGATGGAAATGAGGAACATGTTATTGGAAACTAGAAGAAAGGCCATCCTTATTACCTACTGGAAAAGGACGTGGCTGAGTTGTGTTCTTGTTCTAGTGTTGTGGAATGTACTACTAGTGAGTGATGGAATTAAATATTTAGAGGAACTGTTTCTAAGCAAAGTGTTGAAGGTGCAGCTTGGCTCCTCCTGACTGCTGATAGTAAAATTTGAGAAGAGAGAAAAGATTTAAAGATGAGATGGTTAAACAAAAAAGAAGCAGGACTTAAAGATTTAGAAAACTCTCAGCCTATCTATATTGCAAAAAGATGAGAACACTGGAAGTGTGGCCAGGCGACTATTTGATAAGGTTAGTATGGATCAGCCATCTCAACAGAAGCCAGGGGTAGTTCTCTAAGACAATGAAAGGATGACCCTGAAGCCAATTCAGAGGTCACTGGGGATACTACTCCTACCACAGCCCTGGGGGACAGAGTGATTTCAAAGGGTGGGGCCACAGAGAGCCCAGACTTGGGCTGTATCCGGTAGAACCATGGCATGGACAAGGCCATGTGGGGAGAGCTGCTGGGATCCAGCAGAAAGCCATGGTGGATCATGGCTCGGCAGAGAACTGGGGCAGGAGCAGAGATGGAGCCCTAGCTGAGAGCCACTGAGGGGCTGTCCCACTGAACCATGGAGTGATGTTGGCACCCCAGTGGGCTGAAAAGCAGAGTGCTAAGCTGAAGATTATTATCCTTGAGGCTTGAGGTTTAATACTGCTTGTCCTATTAGAGTTTGGGCTTACAAGGGACCTGACACCACTTTCTTCTGTCCTGTTTCTCCATAGGAATGGCAGTGTCTATCCTATGCCTGCCCTACCACTGTATTTGCAAAGCAGGAGACTTATCTGATTTCACAGACTCACAACTGGAGAGGAATTTGCCTTAGGATGAACTTTGAGTCTTACCTGTATCTGATTTAGATGATATCTAGATAATACTTTGGAGTTTAGACTTCTGAATTGCTGCTGGAATAAAGTTAAGATTTTGAGGCTATTGTAATCAGTTGAGGTATTTTATATACAAGAGGATATAAATTTCAGGGGGACAGGGGCAGAATGCTGAAGACTGAATGTCTGCACCCTCCCCATTCATATAGTGAAAACTCATCCCCAATGTGATGGTATTTGGAGGTGGAGCCTTTGGAAGGTTGTTAAGTCATGAGATGAAGCCCGCATGAATGGGATGAGTGCCCTTGTAAAGGAGACCCCAGAGAGATCTCTTGTCCCTTCCTTCATGCGAGGACATAGAAAGAATGTGTCTATGAGCCAAAAAGAGGTTCTCACCAGATACCAAATCTACCAGTGCTTTAATCTTGGACTTTCAAACTCCAGGATTGTGACAAATAACTTTCTGTGTTTACAAGCACACAGACTGTGGTATTTTTTATTATAATAACCTATGTGAACTAGGACAAAAAACTTCCTTTCACTGTCCTAAATATACCTACCTTCCCCTCCATACCACTTTCTCCTCTGCCACGTTCAGGCAAACTAGAGACTTGTGAACAACTCAGTACTCACAATGATCTATTCTCTGGGTTATGCATCTCTCTCAACTCTGTCTTTCTGAGCAGAGGAATTCTCATTGTTTTGTTGTTGTTGTTGTTGTTGTTGTTGTTGTTGTTGTTGTTTTAGCTCTTTTTATACCAAAATCCCCATATCTCTGATATAACTTTGGTGGACTTACTCTTTCAGTTTGATCCCCATTGTTCCCCCGTGGGAATCACCAAAACAGATGCCACCAGGAAGCTCCAGCTTGAGCCCTAAGGGACGTTTAGGAAGACAGGGTTTGGCTTGGCCCGGTCTGATTTAGTTTACTTAGTATTTTCCCCAATATCAAGAAATATAGATAGATGTAGCTTACCCAGTGAGGTTGGTGACTTCTGTAGAAATTTTTACAGTGAGTACACAATATTCCATGTATGCAAATTGTATCACAAGCTAGCCATTCAATGGATTATGTAAAAATAGGCCCTAAAACTCAATCCCCAAAGCAGGGCTAGATTAACTAGGAGGGATTTGCTTGCTTAAGGCACCAGCAGAATTCAAAGCAAATGGTTTTGATGGACTTATCCAGAATTTTGTAAGCAGGTTAAAAAAAAAAAAAAGTTGTGTTTTGTGGTTCAGTATTGCTTTTGTTTGGGCTTACATACGGGAGGGGGCACCATATTACTTCAGTACTTGGAGACTTGGTCTAAGAACTAAAAGCATGTAGGAGAACAGGAGACAGGCTCGTCTTTGTCATATTCTTTGTCTTTCCTACTGCCCTTTGGTCCTGGTGTTCACAGAACACGTGTCTGAATGGCAATGGTGAGTATTTGGCTTCTCTTCTCAACAGAATGCACATGATTAAAGTGAGCAAAGGTTACTTTTGCTACCTCTAGCCCATGACTTCACATCCTCCAGTTTATTCTAGATATCTCCCTCTTAGTCTGCCGCTCAGTCTCATGGTGTTCCCTCCTTCAGGTCAGAGCCTTCAGCTGTCTGGGATCCTGTCAAAACATCTTGCAGGTCCATTAGTCATATTAAAACTCAGCACCAGTTCTTTATACGTTAAAGGTCATCTCCCTCCCAGGGTAACGTGATACCAGTATGGGTCAAAGTCTTAGCTGAAAAAGGAGTGTCTAACTGAAGAATTGTAGTTATAAACCGGCAGAGTAGATAACTGGGTAGGGCAGGCTATCTCTCAGTGCTTCCAAGCCCCCATTATATGGGCCTAGCTGCACTGTCCAGTATAGTAATCATTAACTGCATGGGACAATTACAATTTCATTAGTTAAAATTAAATAACATTTAAAATTCAATCCCTCACTCACATTGGCCACCTTTCAAGTGCTAAAGAACCACACATGTCTCATGGTGACCATGCTGGACAGCACCAATGTTAAACATTTCTCTTATCCCAAAAGTTCCACTGGATAGTGCAAGTTTAGACAATTACTTTCTTGGCCTATGCAGAGGTGGTCTACTCCCGCCCTAATGCAGGATTTCTCAACCTTAGCACTACTGACATTGTAGATTGGGTCCTTTTTTGTTGTGGGTGGCCATTTAGAAACACCTCCGGCCTCCATCCCCTACAGGCTAGTAGCACCCTTCTCCCGCTTGTGACCATCAAAAATATCTCCAGGCATTGCCAAATGTCCCCTCCTAGGGGACAAAACTGCTCTCTGTTGAGAATGACTGCACTAAAGTTGGCTGATGCTTTGGGGAGCGGGAGACATCTGTAAGCACTCTTGTGAGCAAGAAGGAAAGTTGTGAGCAGGAAGTTGTGAGCTCTTAGAGGGTGGGGACTCTGCAGGGGGCAGGCTGTGCACATTTCAAGTGCTCTTGAAACATTACAGATGAGGAGAATGTCAGAGTGACGTTTATAGCCAAGAAAGATATTCTTCCCTGGTCTTGGAAATTCCCTTGATGCTAAATTGTCATGTGTTTCAAAGCTCTAAAGAACTGCAGGGAAGGCTGTAAATCCAAAGGAAGGCAGAGAAAAGGCCCAAGAGACAGATTGTGGGTGAGTTAACTTATTCCAGCAGAGGTGAATGGGGTTGCCCCCCGGCTTCACTCTGAGATTTTCAGCCTGGTGTGCTAAGCCCCCTGTTCCCAAAGTGGCCATTCATGCACTAAATGGCCATTACTGCCTCATCAGCAGCTTGTCAGCTGTAAATTCTAATCCTAGGCCGGGTCTCTCTTCCCAAGACCAAAGTCATAAAGATGTTTGCCCTCACGCAGATCTCTGACATGCACTAGGCCGCCTGTATGTGTTTGTCTTTGGGCCCTCTTGAGAGCTTAGCATTTCTCTCTGACCCATGCTTTACGTGGTACACGTTGCTCCTGACCACGATGGCATGCTTGTGCCTCGCCATGGAATTCTGAAGCAAGACACTAAGGGTGGAATCCAAAGACTGGAGGACTTAGAAGTCTCAAGCAAGCAAATGTTTTTCATTATTTGAGATACTAAGGAAGCCAAATTCTGAAATATTTATGGCCACAGCCTCCTTTGTGAGTTGTCAATGACCTCTTTCCTTTTAAGAGGCATCTTCTGGAGAGGGAGTCCTCGGCCTTCTCCCCCCTGGGGCCACTAACTCACAGCAAAGCTGAATCCACGGTTCCATGGGAAGACCGGTGGAAAGTTTGTTTGCTACACACTTCTAGCTGAAATGAATGGAACCAAGCTCAGGAGAAGTCCAAATTTATCACAGAAGGCAAAGCAGAGACAAAGGACCACTACGTCAGCTGCCTACTTGTGGCTTTAATGTTGCTCCAATTGTTTTTCTGTTTTGAGGGACAATGTCAACCATCTCATAAATAAATGAAGACAATTATTCAACAGTTCTGTCAACATGGAAAGAAAAAAAAAACACCCCATAGAATACTTTTTATACTTTATCTTGGGGTGAGGATGATTTGCACAGTGTCTTCTTGGGTGACCTATGCTCTTTGCTTTTATCCAGGGGCTATCAAAATTAACCTGCTCCATCTGGAACTTCTGCCCAATGGCCTGACACCATGGAAGTTTGTCCAGTGTGACTTGAGCCCTCTTCCATGTCTAAGAATTCTTTATATAGAAGAATTAAAAGCTGGGGCGCCTGGGTGGCTCAGTTGGTTATGCCTCTGACTTTGGCTCAGGTCATGATCTCACAGTTTGTGGGTTCGAGCCCCACATCAGGCTCTGTGCTGACAGCTCAGAGCCTGGGACCTGCTTCAGATTCTGTGTCTCCCTCTCTCTCTATGCCCCTCCCCTGCTCATGCTTTGTCTCTCTCTCTCTGTGTCTCAAAAATAAATAAATGTTAAAAAAAAAATTTTTTTTTAATTTTTTTTTCCAACGTTTATTTATTTTTGGGACAGAGAGAGACAGAGCATGAACGGGGGAGGGGCAGAGAGAGAGGGAGACACAGAATCGGAAACAGGCTCCAGGCTCCGAGCCATCATCCCAGAGCCTGACGCGGGGCTCGAACTCACGGACCGCGAGATCGTGACCTGGCTGAAGTCGGACGCTTAACCGACTGCGCCACCCAGGCGCCCCCAAAAAAAATTTTTTTAAGAAGAATTAAAACCATTCTGTTAGTTGGTGTTTCCCAGTGGGGATACTTTCAACACTTTGAGTGGGCTGACTGTTCATCGCGACAGTGATCTCAAGGGTTATAATAGGACATATTAGCATTCCCAGATTCTGGGCACAAAATTCTAGGGGTGACTGCCTTCAGTCACTGTCACAACCAGGTGCCTCCTAACACATTCATTTCCCAGCACCAGTTAGGGGGTATCTCTACCACCACTGAGTGCATTGCAAGAAGTTGGGACCCAGAGATACTGACACTAAGTGACTTGCTGCAGGTTACACAGCTAGCCAGTGGCCTAGATTGGTTGTGACCACACCACACCAGGACAGTGTCCATCTGTGTCTGTTGTCCTAGCACACTTATCAACAGTAATCCCTCTCACTCTCAAAGAAGTCCCCGTTTGGATAATAAATGATGTGGTCAGCCTACCTAAAACTCAAGTCTCCTAACCATCAATTTATTACTTTTCTGCTACACAACCTTCCTCTTTCTCTCTTTTTTGTGGTTTTCACACACCTTTCTTCCTATCTGAGTCCGTATCTTGTGTTCTTGCAATCTAGTGATCCTCAAAGTTTGGGTGGGTATAAATCACAGTGTCAAGTCCAGACTGCCTGAACTCTGGGGCCTTTCATTCCTGAGTGGACAAGGAAACAAATCACCCCGAGAATAGGATCAACCAGGCCCAGGCGAGCCCACAGTCTTGATATTGACCAAGCCATGGACAGCTACCCACATGCTCCCACATTCTCAATGACAAAGGCTGGAGGGGGGCAGGAGCAGGGAAGCTGGTGAATTTTTTTTGACTTTTGCTTTAAATGAATCCACACTGGATTGAAAAGAAAGACACTGTAAAACACCACCCATTAGGCTATGCACGTGCAGCACGTTCAGATAACTCAAATATGGCATCCGTATTCTTCGATAACACTTTGAAATACCCTAGTGAACAATAAAAGTTAGGAAGAATCCAGAAAGTGTTTCTCATAACAAAATCAATCCCTTTTCCTCGTCTGCCCCACGGGGCCAAAAGTACCAGCGTCTTTAATTGGTATATCGGGACCACCCTCAGGAATTTCTTATGTGCTAGAAGCACACAATGCAATTTTGGTGGGGTCCTGCAGCAAGCTGTGATCATGAGCTGAGGGCAGCCTCGTTCTGCAGCTGTGCTTGGTTTACTATATTGCTTTTAACTTGCACAGGAGCTAAAAATACTCGTGCAAAAAAAAAAAGGCCTTCTGATAACAAAGCTCGGTGGACTTGAGCGAAGCTAGATACGATGAAAATTTCTCCATGCGGAGGTGGGCCGTAAAAATGGCTACTTTTTAACGTAAGGAACTTGGCTGTACTGTTTAATGAAGAGGCTGTTGTACTGACAAGTCTTTCTAATGAGTACTTTTCCTGACAGCCTTGGAAATACCTCTTCACGGAATTCATTCACGCCACGGTGAACAACGCAGTCTCCCGTGCTAGCAAACCTCGGTCTGACTCCATTGTATCCCGAAGGAGGCTGTGTGATCTCAGGCATGTTACTTAACCTTCCTTGGCCTCAGCTTCCCCAATTGTGAAATAAGGATACCAGCCTCCACCTTACAGATACTAATTGTGTTGGTGTGAAAGGCGGAAGACGATAATGCATATAAAGTACTTATCATAGCGCCAGGCTCATATTAGCTGCCGTTATGGTTATCTACTCCAAGCCTTTTGAGATCAGTCGCGGGCCAAGTGCTGCACAAGGCTGTGGGACTTCAAAAGTTAATAAGGTAAAGATTCGGAATCAAGGTCTTTCTAACTTAAGGGTAGTAAATATACACCCAAATACTTACGTTGGGACATTAAGTGGCACGTAAGGAGAGGCTATTTGCATCTGTGGTGAATTCTCGAAGGTGGATAAAAATTCTCCAGGCAGAGAGGGTAAGAAGGCATTCCAAGATGGCTCAAGTAACCATGTACCTAGATGAGGAGAAAACGATGATAACTTTTTGTGAAGTATAGTCAATATACAGTGTTACATTAGTTTCAGGGACACAATACAGTGATTCAACAGTTCTACCCATTTCTTAGTGCTCAACATGGTAAGTGTGCTCTGAATCCCCTTCATCCGTTTTACCCATCCTCCCGCCCACCTCCCCTCTGGCAACCACCAGACTGTTCTCTGTATTTAAGAGCCTGGTTTTTGTTTGTCTCTTTTTTCTTTGGTTGTTTGCTTTGTTTCTTAGATTCCACATATGAGAGAAATCATACGGTATTTGTCTTTTTCCTGACTGGCTTATTTTGCTTAGCATTATACTCTCTAGCTCCATCCAGGTCATTGCAAATGGCAAGATTTCTTTTGTTTTCTTTCTTTCTTTTTTTTGGGGGGGGGGGTTGCTGAATATTCCATTGTACGTATGTATGGAATATGTGAATTAGTGAATTCTCTTTAAGTAAATACCCAAGACTGGAATTATTGGATGCTATGGTAGTTCTATTTTTAGTTTTTTGAGGAAACCCCATACTCTTTTCCGCAGCGGCTGCACCAGTTTGCACGAGGGTTCCTTTTGCTCCACATCCTCAACAACATCTGTTGTTTTGTGTGTTGTTGAGTGTAGCCATTCTGACAGGTGTGAGGTGATATCTCATTGTGACTTGAATTTGCATTTCCCTGGCGATGAGTGACGTTGAGCATCTTTGCATGTGTCCGTTGGCCACGTGTATGTCTTCTTCGGAAAAACATCTGTTCAGGTCCTTTCCCCATGTTTCGGGGTTGTGGAGCTGTAAAAGTCCTTTATATATTTTGGATAATAACCCCTTATCAGATATATCATCTGCAAATATCGTTCATTCTGTAGACTGCTTGATGGTTTCTTTCACTGTGCAAAAGCTGTTTATTTGCATGTAGACCCAATAGTTGACTTTTGCTTTCATTTCCCTTGCCAAGGAGACATATCTAGAAAAAATGTTTCTATGGCTAATGTCAAAGAAATTACTGCCTCTGTTTTCTTCTAGGAATTTTGTGATGTCAGGTCTCACCTTTAGGTCTTTAATCCATGTGCAGTTTATTTTCGTGTATGGTGCAAGAAAGTGGTCCAATTTCATTCTTTTGCACGTCACCGTCCAGTTTTCCCAGCACCGTTTGTTAAAGAGACTGTCTTTTTTCCACTGGTAAACTTTTGTTTTAGTTTCAGCCTGATTTTCACAGCATGGATTATGACTAATTTAAAAAGGTAGGACAAAGCCTGTTGTTTGTAAGTTTTGCTCCCCTGTCTCCCAGCAAACATGATGAGCTGGAGACGTTGTGGCACCGAGAAGATCGTTAGGTCAAAAGAGCACATCCCCCTGAGGTCCGAGCCATTCAGTCTTCTCTCATCTGGGTCTCAACCCAGATCTGTCCGGAACATTACTTGGTGGCAGAGTAGCCCGTGATGGGCCAGCTCTCCAAAGTGCTTTCCAAATGCCCTCTGACCGGCACAGAAAGATTTTTTTGTGTCAAACGTTTCAGTGTAAACCTCAGAAACCAACATATACAGCGGGCTCCTTTGGCCATGTCTGTAGTGTTGTTTCCTACCCCACCACCTGATCAGAGGCACGTGATCATTGACACTTTACCGAACCCGTGGCCTTGGCAGAGAGAATCATAGAACTGGGAAGGATAGGTGCGCTTGCCCACAGCGCACTCAAATGTTTCAGCTGGAGAGGTCCTGGGTTTCAGGTGACGTAGAGATGCTGTTTTCGGTTGAATGAAAGTGACCATTTCAGAGATCTTCCCAGGAAAAACTGGCCAGGCAGTGGGACCATGAAGGTAAGGAGCAGGCAAAGGGGTGCTACCAGAGGAAGTCACAGAGCGGCTGGCTTGGTAACCCCCAGGGGAGCCTGGATTCAGTGTCCTGGAGGGGTTCACTGGAGCTACCGTATTTATACCTCTGAATCTCTCAGCCATTGGGTCAGCATTGCTCCCAGGGAACATCCTGCCCGCTGTCCGCGCACACAGGCCAACGGATTCCTACAGCCTTAGCACAGTCCCCCCACGAAGAGACACTGGCTTTGGCCTTAGAAAATAAAAGCACACAGGCAGAGCTCAGTGCAAAATGGAAATGTAGGCACCCATTTTTTTTTAAAGCAAGAAAAAGATGCCATTAGAGGTACTGAAATAAAAGCGTTCCCCTTTCATCCACAGTCTCTCTTTTCACTTGTCACAGCTTGTTTTTTTTTTTTTAATTTGCTATTTCATGCCTCTCTAAGAAGAGGGACATTTAAATTTTAAATTATTAGCGTGAATTTTACCTTTCATCTCTACATTGTGTGATGCCGGTTGTAAATGCAAATACAAGAGCGTTTAACTCATATGCTCATCGCCAAAATTACCCAATTTGCATATTTTGTTCTCACCGTCAGGGTGGAAAAGCTGCGCAAAACTAACTCAGCTGCTTTTATGTCATTTCTTGATCACGCCCATTGTACTAACAGTCGCCACCTTTGGCTTAGAAGGTAAAAGAAGGATAGGAAGGAAAGGAGCTCAGGGTTAGCTAGTACAGGGACGTAACGTCAGTACGAATGGACGAAGGGTATTTTGGTCATTGGTATGTCTTAGCATGTCATTCCTTTCTTTCTGTGTTTGAAGCAAGTTTTGGTTCGGAAGGAAAGTGTGGCCTCTGGGGGCAGCCAGTGTCCCGCCCTCTCCCAGCTTAACCAGTGGAAGACCACCAGTGGTGTTCCTTTTGAATCGCCAAGAACTGCCGCACATGTGGGTCCACTGGAATCCCAGTTCCCGGCGAACACGCTACAAGCACGGAGTCATGAGAAAAGGCAGACACTCATATTGTATGCATCTCTCGTGTTCTTGTGCGTGCTCTGTTGTCCCATCAGAGTTCACTTACAACATACAAGTTCAAAGAAAAACACTATTAAGAATTTTAATGTGGTGGCAACAGAGCCTTTAAACCCAGCCTGGGGTCCTTCTGAGAAGGGTCACACATACCATGACGGTGACCCGGCAAGCAGGAAGACAGCATGTACGAAAATGCTAAAGAGACCCCAGGGCACATGGGTGGAGCCCAGAGAAAGAAAACTAGGAGGCTGGGCCTGCACCCAGGGGAGTTAGTGCAGGAGGAGTCCAGAACAACCAAAGAGACTGATTCTCAGAGGTTACAGCCCTAGAGCACAAGGCATGTCAGGAAAGAGGAGACAAGAAGAGACAGGGGATCAAGTGGAGGGAACAAAGTCGGAGCTCTGGTTAGCCAAGACACAAGTCACTAAACTGGAGGCACTGGGAGAAGTCTATGAAACACAGCCAAGGATCACACAGAGGGGCAAGATACCAGCAAAGGTTAACATAAACCAATGGCCATTTGGATCTGATCGCATCCCAGAATGCTGAGCACCCCAGTGGCATCCCTGTAAGCGTGGAAGGTACTTGTCATGGGCCTGCGAGGGGCAACCTCCCTCCCAGATCCTTCCCACCGCTCCAACCTCCTGGTAGAAAATGAGACACTCTCTCGCTCCTGCAGAGAGCAATTCCTTCCCCTTCTCCAAAGCTCTAGGAATGCTTGTCCCCATGGCTTCATTGTGGAAACGAGCTGGAAACTGGCCCCGTGGAACGTGTGACATGGAATGCGGTCATGGTGACCCATCAGTTCGCAGGCCACTGGGTCCCGTGGTTCATCCATAAGACTTTGCAATAACAGCAGCTGGAGACTGTCACTTGGGCGGTGTGTAAGCCACCTGCAGACCTCCTTCTGTCATTCATGACTCAGTCATCTGTGTTAACTCACAGCAGGGTTTCTAAACGTTGGCAATATTCACATTTTGAGCCAGATAATCCCCCGTGTGAGCAACTGTCCTATGCACCATTAGACGGTTAGCAGCACACCTGACCTCTGCCCAGTGGATACCAGTAGTGTCTCCCAGGTGTGACAATCAAAAATATCTCCAGACATTGCCCCGTGTCCCCTAGGGCGCATAATCGCCCTCAGTGAGTCAGTGACTTAGAGTATGTGGCCCCTGCTGAGGAACACACCTACAAAGACATCACTTTCACTATGTGCTCTTAGCTGACTTACTCCACCCTTTTTTTATAATGCTTATTTATTTTTGAAAGAGAGAGAGAGAGTGTGTGTGTGAGCAGGGGAGGGGCAGGGAAGGAGATACAGAATCTGAAGCAGGCTCCCGGCTCTATCAGCACAGAGCCCAAGGTGGGGCTCGAACCGACAAACCATGAGATCATGGTCTGAGCAGAAGTCAGATGCTTAACCGACGGAGCCACCCGGGTGCTCCTGACTTATCCCACTTGTCTGTTAACTTGCATCTTTTTTTCTGAAAGCGTCTCTTTAGGGTCTCATCTTCCTGAGAGCACAATATCCCCCCCCCCTTGGCTATGCTAATAGGGCCTTAGCTGGTAGTAAAGCCACATAATGGATAAGTCTTCTTGTTCTTGTCCATCCAAAAGGAGTTACATGAGCCATTGCAAACTGCTGCAAAACATGCATCTCAAGGTCTGCAAAGATTACCGGAAGCTCACCATCCCTTTTTTTTCTCTCTCTTAGGGCATAGTGTACGAATGCCTGGCAAGACCTCTGTTTGCTAGCCTTGTCATATGTCTTATCTCATTTAATCCTCAAGGAAAAAGTATAGATAACTCCTATAAAATGCCATATCCATTTTTACAGATGGGAAAATGAGGCTGGCAGTTACGAAGTAACTTGCCCAACATCACCCCAGTCACCCCAGTAGTAAATGGATTTGAACTCCAGTTTTTTTGGGGCTGCCAATCTAAGACTTTCTCACTTCTACCAATGCTTTTCAACTTTACTGCACATAGGAATCACCGGGAATGGGCAGGGGAGGGGTGTGGAGATCATGAACAATGCAGATTCCCAGGCCTTCTCCCACAGAGACTCAGAAGATAGTTTTAGGACAGGTCCCAAGAATCAGGATTTTAATGTTTATTTATTTATTTGCGAGACAGAGAGAGAAAGAGAGCTTGCATGAGCAGGGGAGGGGGAGAGAGAATCCCAAGGAGGCTCCATGCTGTCAGCACAGAACCCAAGGGGAGGCTCCAACTCATGAACCATGAGGTATGACCTGAGTTGAGATCAAGAGTGGGCCACTGAACCAACTGAGCCAGCCAGGTACCCCTCCCCGCCAAGAACCAGGACTTTAAACAAGTGCTCCCAGTGATTCTAATGCAGGTGGTCTAAATCCTTGGCATTCCCTGGAATCATTGCCTACCCTGGTTAGATCATGAAAAGTCTGGATCAGCTCGGAAGTTGGATGTCTGCATACTTTAGCTTTCAAATAGTCTGGAAAACAAGGGTTATAAGACATCTCAGTATGATGTGTTTCCAGGAAAAAAAATGTTAGCAAACCATAAGAAGAAGAATATTTGGAGGGCTCAGTTCCCATTAGAATTCAGCAAATGCTCCAGAGAATCTCCCAAGGTTCAGATCTAGTTTAAGGGGGAAAAAAACGGCGGAGGCAGGTTAGACTTGCAGACTTGAGTTTCTGACATGAGATCATGAGCCAAATCAAGAGTTGGACACTTAACTGACTGAGCCTCCCAGGAGCCCCACAATTTGAGGTTTCTACACCTTAGTGTGAGTTTTCAGTCACAGTTTTCTATCTGCCTCAGACACGGTAACATTTTAGGCCTATTCTCCATTGCTGAATATTGAGGAATAGTAGACTTTATCACAGGGAAGGAATTTCCAGTCTCATTCTTATAATATTTCACAGGATAGTGGGGAAGGAAGGGAGGTGGTCATTGTAAGGACAAGAATAGATCTCACGGTACCAGAAGCAGAAATGCGGTTATGCTCCCAAGTTCCCATGTGGAGAGGGGCTGTGTGAGTGACTCAGTGCGTGTGCGTGTGTGTGTGTTTGTGTATGAAGGACTTTTGAGTCTAAACTTGGGTCAGGCATTCATCCCAGGTCCAGGCAGCTGTGAACAGTAAAGTGCAACCATGTTGCCCAAACGGAAATCTGGAACCGACCTCTCTGAGTGAACAGGACAACCAAGGGCGTCTATTTGAGCTGGGGAGATGTTTCAAATGGCGTGTGCGACAACCCCAAAACAAAATGGCTTATCCTCATTACTTTATTTAAAAATTTTTTTTTATATTCACTTATTTTAGACAGAGAGAGAGACAAACTGTGAGTGGGGAGGGGCGGAGAGAGAGAAAGACACAGAATCCGAAACAGGCTCCAGGCTCCGAGCTGTCAGCACAGAGCCCGACACAGGGCTCAAACCCACAAACTTAGAGATCGTGACCTGAGCCGAAGTCAGACACTCAACCGACTGAGCCACCCAGGTGCCCCGACCACCGTTACTTTAATAACAAAAAAGATCATAAAAATAGAGCAGAAACCAAATAAATTCTCTGTGCCCAATAAACCTCTCAATGAAATCACCTCCCTGGCTTCTGAGGTTATCCCATCGCTGTGTCAGAAATAAAACGGGGTGAGCTGGGCAAATCTTCACCTCTGCCTCAGGTTCTCTTCAGCAGGTAGTTTCCTAAAAACTGGCGTATCAAAGAAGATCTGTAGAGTAAAGCAAACAGAAAAATTTTTTTACATTTTTTAAAACAAAAGTGTCTCTTTCATGAGTATCAGAAAAAAAAAAAAAAAGAACCCAATAGATTTCAGGGCTCGCCTATAGGGCATATTTCAAAGTGATGTGTAATGTCACTTTAGGAAAGTGAGCTGTTTCTTTTTTCAACCTAAAGATAAAATGACCAGGGAGAAGGCAGCCAAGACTCTGAGTAATCTTATTGAGGGTTCCATTTTCTGAGTATGAACTTATGCTAGCAACGGCTCCTTAGTAACATGAAAACAAGCCAAGCTAGGCAGTCCCGCATTTATGAGACATAACCTCCAAGGCAGCAAAGTCTGAAGGCTAATTCTGGTTACATAACGTTCATGAGTCACTGATGCCATCAGATATTACAGACAACTAGACAGTCACCCGCCCTCTCCCTGCATTTTCAGAGCACGTAGGCTCCCATGGACCTCATTCATCCAATACTTGCCTTTCGCTCTCCCTTCTTGCCTTATTTCCTATCTTGTTCCTTTTCTTTTCTTCTCCACTCTGTGCTATATTAGTCAGGGTCCTCCACAGACACAGCAGTAGTAGCATGGATATATAGCTATAGATATTATGATTTAGTGTAAGGAAGTGAATCATATAAATATGAAGATGAACAAATCCAAAGGTCTGCAGTCCGTTCAAAAGTCAGCTGTATATATAACTGCTTACGGGTTTTCTCCCCACATGACCTTCCCCACATGACCCTGGAACCTAACATGTCGTGTTAAGTTCATCATTTGCTCCCCGACTTAATTCTGAATTTTCTTTCTCAGGATGATGCTATCATCCACCCAATCTCCTCCACTTCTATCTGGGAGACAATTATTACAAACACTCCCTCCAACCTCACCTTTGAATTCCAATCGGATATTACACTTTATCCCCCGACTGCCTAAATAGCTACTTGCTCGTCATTGTTTCTGTCTTGAGCTTAATGGGGACCCTCTGGTTTTGCATCTGGATTTTAGCAAAGCTCTGTGATGGATTTCTCGCCACCTCCACACCAGCCGCCTTTCCAATTCATCCACTGGATTCAGTGTGATTTTTATGACAAAGAAAAGTGATCGCATTACTTCCCAGTTAAAAGCTTTCAAAGTCTTCCCCTTTGCCTTGAGGATAAAGTGGCCAGAAAATTTCAGTGGTCCAGCAGCAAGAGTTAAGACAGTGGGAGCTGGCATGGCAGGTTGGGGAGCGGGGGGCAGGGAGAAGACCTTAAGGAGATAGAAAGGGCAAGACCCCATTGCTGAGGCGATGTGGGCAGTGACCATAAAGAAAGCACTGACGAAAACCTCTCTGCTTCTGACTTGGATGACTGAATAAATCACGGTCCCGTTCTCCGAGACTGGGGACAGACACTGTTCTCTCTTCGTGGCCACTTGCGTTACCTGGGTGGGGCGCCAACGTCTGGGGAACCAAGCCTTCAGGAAACCTGAAAGTTTGGGTGGAGATGAGTCAGAGCCTGGTAAAGAAAAAGAAATAAAAATTAATACCAGATGGGGAAAGAAGGCAGTTGAAAGTCCCTGTAAACAGCATCCAAGAACTCCACAGGAGTGGAAGGTGCAGCAATGTCCTCTCTTCTGCTAAGAGATTCCTGAAAATTTGCTGGCAGAGACCAGGAAAAGAATCAGGGCCGTGAGCTCAGCAAGACATTACCTAAGCGCAGAAGGGTTTAAAGGACCTCATAACTCCGACTTCCACCCTCGTTTATTTCACGATCATTGCCATGCCCTCTTTCTTGGTCAGGGTTTTGGCCGCAGTTTGGAGTATCTTGATGTTTGTAAAAAATCTTAAAACACGTGTTACTTCATTGCTATGCTCCCAGGGTGCACATGTGGATGTGCCCTTGGATGAACCCACAGCCCTGTTCGTCCCACTGTTTACTGAGTCGTACCCATTTGCAACAAAGGGAAGGCTTGTTTCATAGATCTCGAGAATACACCTGGGAATTTCCAACTCACTTAAAAGCCAGTCCCTTGCAGGGATCATTCTGAAAGAACCGAGGTCACTTGAAAGGCTATACCCCAACATTTAAATGGCTGTAACTGGGCCAAACCACCCAGTTTGAATGTTTAGCCAAATTCCAGTGTGTCCGATGCATTGGGGTATTTAATCCCCGACAAATTCCTCTTTGGCCTGACGAGATCACGCGTATTTATTTACTGTTTTGACACAAATGGAAAAAATATATACCGTAACTAAAAAGAAGTTTCTTAGGTAACCTGGTTAGAATCCTGAATGAGGCCCAAGGGCAAGCTGAGGCACACAATCTTTCTGCCAAAGCACAGCAAAGAATCTGACTTTTTCTCTGCAAGCAGGTGCCTGATGGACTGTTTTATGAAGGGTTTTAATTAACTCTTTCTGTCTTAGTTACCTACCCAAATAAACTATGTGAATCCCAATATGGTAGAAGGCCTCCATCAGCTGGCAAGCAACATCTCAGAAAGGCTCCACAGCCCAGGGACATAAAACTCCCAAGGAAGACAACTTAGTAAGTGCGTAGTTTCCAGAGGCCTCTATTTCAGGTGCTGTCAGCAGCCAGACAGTGGAAAGCCAGTGTGCTCCGCTGAGTGCATCGTCCCAGTTCCAGAATCGCGTTTACGCGGAAATGTAAGGGGCACCCGGCTGGTTTTAGCCCCTGCTCTGTTCCTCTTTCTCCAGGTCTCCTCCTCTGGGGGAGCATTGCCCAGTCTCCTGATGAGGGTCTTTCTGACACGTTTGCCCTTAAGCCTGACCTCAGGATACTCCCCAGGTGGTGAAGGCGTAACATCTTTGATGTTCACAACTGATAAATGCTTAGCTTCTGTGCCTTTTAATTACATAGTGCTGCAATTTCACTGGCACCTCCAAGGCCTTATCTAAAAGGCACAGCAAAGTAGAAACATCACCAAGGGTGACAGGGTCAGAGATAGACTGAGACATAGAGATGGAGAGAGAAAGATACTGTTTATGGTCAATAATGCCTTTCCTGGTGTCCGACCAATTACATATCCAGGTGACAACCTATATGACATATGCAACTGAAGACACACGCTTTTCTGGCTTTTCATCTTGCACATGAGGAAACAGGCAGAGAAATGGCTGAGTTGCCCAAAGTCACACGCAATGGGGACTAGGGCCCAGGTCTCCTGACTTCCCTACCACGAACATCGCCAGCTGTATATGGTGGCATGGGAGATAGAGAAGGTTGGAGAACCTGGTTTATGCTAGTAGCTCCACAGTTCCTTTCCCCTCAAGGGGAAGGACCATTTCAGGTCCTTCAATATAAGGTTCAGATACCACATAGAGAAACATCCAAGGATAAATAAGAAACATGTAGACTTGGGGGTCCACTGGCTTCCATATAGGAAATGAAACTGTTGGCCAGGAAATGAGGAACTTAAGACAGACTGGTCTGAGGAAGTCACAGGGCTGCCTTCCTCCACTGTGCTTACCCCATCCCACAGGTAACTGTCCTACAAGCAGAAACCCTGCCATTTTACCCAGGCCTAGGTCAAGAGCACTGCCCCCTCTTAATCTCTTGGTGGATTCCACCTCACCCCCTCCTTCCTTTAGAAAGAAGTTCTGTTTTTTGTTGTTGTTGTTTTTTATCACCAAGACTTCTCACAGAGCTTCAGGGAGTTTACTTCAGCATATGGCCTCAGTCAACAAATACTTACTGAGCACCTACTGTGCACCAGATATCGAACTAGGTCCTGGGGAAACAAAGATGGGGCAGCCACAGTTATTACCCTCAAGAACTCATTAGCTGCACATCCTGTTCGTGCACAGGCTCTTGTTCGCACACAGGGCTCAGTCCCAGGTGGGCAGTGAGCATATTTTTAACCCCCAAATTCCAACACATGGTGCTCAAAATAAGATTGGTTTCTATTTTTTTTTTTTGAGAGAGAGAGAGAGAGAAAGAGAATGGGGGGAAGGGCAGAAAGAGAGGGAGAGAGGGAGAATTCCAAGTAGGCTCCACGCTGACAGTGCAGAGCCTGATGTGGGCTCAAACTCATGGACTGTGAGATCATGACCTGAGCCGAAGTCAGACGCTCAACCTACTAAGCCCCCCAGGTGGCCCAAGATTGCTTTTCTAATGTGTAAATGTTTTAGATGAACCTCTTTAAAAGGCATAGAAATTAAATTGCATTAGTAAGTCTTTTATCAAGTCTCTTTTACTGACAAGAAATAGATTTCATTAAATCAGGCCTTTTTGAGAAAAATCTGTACAATACGTTCGTCAAACCCATAAGCTTTGACTTGCAAAATCTTATAATCATAGTCTATTGTGGTGAGAAAGGATCTGAGATATCACCTGAGCCAGCAGATTTAAATTTTGTATTTCATTTTTTAAACAGCAAAGTCTTTTTTTTAAGCCAAATATCACCAAGAGCCCCACATTGAAACCAGTTAAAACTGGAATGGCTGTGGCCAAAGGAGAAATGCAGAGCTCAGGACCCTTGCTTCTGATCTCCCTCTCTCATGTGCCACCTCTGCTCCCACAGATTTTGGAACTGCACACCACAGAAATGACAATCTACCAACTCCTCTTGTCCCGGATGAGGAAAGTGAGATCCAGAAAGAGCATGGCTTCATTTTAACTGATTGCATCTTCGATGACCCCATTTCCAAATAAGGTCACATTCTGAAATACTGGGAAGTAGTTCCTCCACATATGAATTTGGAAGGTAGGGGAGGGGGACACAATCCAATCCGTAGCATTGCTTCTTGCCCTGTTTGGATGTTCTTGGCCAAACAAGGTAGTCTCTGATACCTGGTCCTTAAAGGAAAGACGTGAGCATATTTGACAACTACTGGGAAGAGGTCAGGAAAGAGATATGTCAGGCACATAGAGATATGTCCCTGAGTGGGCATTGAGGCCAGATGGAGAGATACGTTTTGGCACAAAAGGAGAGACACTTCCTTTATTGTCACAAGGAGGCGGGCGGGAGAAAAGGATGAGTTTGGATACAAAATGAATCAGCAGATGAGGAGGAGAGAAGTCTAGGGAGTTCACCTGAGGTGGTTCTAGCTTTCTTCATGAAGCAGGAGAAGACACTGCCTGCTGGGGCTGACAATGGAGGTGGGAACTACAGCTCAGTAGGAGCTAGGGTTCAGCAGAGGGACTGGCACTGAAACCGGGGACTTGAGGAGAGTGGAGAAAAGTTTGAAATAGTCCTGTGCATAATGGACCAGAGCCAGCTGTGTCTAGAGTATGCACTCACTGCATCATTACAGGAAGGGATCTATTACTAGAATAGAAAGGTGGGGAAATGAGAGGGTGAGCAAACCAGGGGGAACAGAAAGGGGCTGCCTGACAGTAACAAGGGCCCAGATGGCATGGGTGACCAAAGTTTATAGTGGCACCATCTGCAGGGTGTGTGGTTTTTTTCAGCAATGCTCAACAGCTGTGCGATTGATGTAGAGAAAGTAAACAGTTGAGTACATCCAGAGCTGGGCTTTGTCCAGGAGGGTGCATTACAAGGGCAAAGGGGCAAGGAGGTTGAGGATATGAGCAAGGGGAAGGTGACTTGAGAAAGCTCAGGGACGCGAGTAGGTGAAGAAGAAAGTGTGCAGTGAGGAGGCTCTGCTCATTTCTGCACAAGAGGCTGGTGTATGTCCCTTGCTTTCTGTTGACCAGAGCACATGGTTATTGCTGCCTCCTGGAGGAACAGATGTTGCCAGATGTGACATGCTAACGAGCCACAAGCTGATGGGCTCCCCCAGCTAAACTTCCTCCTCTAGGGTGGTCCTAACTGGCCCCAGCTGGGTCATGTGTGCCCAGTGCTGCCACAACTGTCAGAGCATGCTCTGGGGACATGTGTGCCTCTATGGAAGGAAGAGGTCAATACCAACTGCATATCTAGTGTATTGGTTCAGCCCCTGGGTCAGTCTGCTAATCAGTGCTATTTTAAAGTGGGTCATCCCTATTGGTTTGGATTTCATTGCTGTGAATCTTCCAAGGGCACAGATCTTCTCTTAGCTGCCATAGTTCAAATAAAAACTGTGGCTATTACTACACATATCATTGGTATTATTATATACCTCTACTGATGTTATTAGCACTCAATTTGAAACCCTAAGCTCCTAGAATCACCTCAGTATTTTCAGAAACCAATCACTGGGGAGAAAAAGAAAAAGAAACTTTTGAGTAGGACTCTGAAATATTCCTAGTACGGAAAGGTTAAAACTAAAAAGAAATGCCAAACATTGTCAGGAGCAGTGGGGTCCCCCCCACCCCACTGGTGAGAATATAAATTAGTACAACCGCTTCTATTTTCCAGTAAATAAAATAAACGCCTATCTATCATCCAGAAAATTCCATTCTTAGGTATATGGACAACAGAAATAGATAAAGGTCTACATAGCAGTATTATCGACAATGGCCTCATACTGGAGATGACTCAATTGTCCCTCCACATTAAAATGGATAGGTCTCTATACACTGGAATACTATATGGCAATAAAAATTATGAACTACAGCTGTTGGCAACAACATGGACGAATGCCATGAACATAATGCTGAGCGGATGCAGTTAACATAAAAGAATACATACTGTATGATCTATTTTTTCAGAGCTCAAATATAGGCAAAAGTGACTCTAGTGTATAGGAATGCCAATTTAAGGGGTAAAGGCTAAAGAAAGGCAAGGAGGGGATTACCATGATAGTCAGGATAGTTACCTTTAAGCAGGATCACCTCTAACATTTGTGGGGCTTAAATAAAGAACTGCGGATCATCTTCCTAGGCCTAAATATTTTAAAGTCAGTTAAACTAACACTATATGAAATAAAAACTGCTTTATCCTCCACCTCGACAAATAACATCTTCATGGCAATCTGGAAGACCAGGCTGGACCCTAGGATTCTTGGGCTGCTTAGAGCTTGTCACTGGAATGTGTGGCACAAGAAGAGGTGGCCCTCGGACTCCCAGGCCGTCCGTCTTCTTCCATGTCTGCCCCATCCCATACCTCAAGGGCCCCTGTGTCCATGTATGTTCATCTGCAGCCTCCCGCACATATTTGCCCCTAGGCCACCTCTTGGGAAGATGGGCCTGAGGAAGAGGCCAGAAAATGGACTCAGAATCATTTGGACAGGGAATCCCAATGTCCCAGTACTTGGTGAATGGTCTAGACAGGGAGACATAGGTTCCAGGTGGACATGGCCTCTTGACCTCAAAGATTCCTCTCTCCTTGGAAAGCAGTATTTCTGGAGGAAATCTAGAAGCTTAAAAGCACAAGGCTCAACATAGGGTCCACGGGATGGGGTTTAGGGTAGTATTGCCTCTAAAGAAAGGGGTTGTATTGGGAAGAGGACCTGAAAAATTTCTGGGGTCCTGGCAGTATGCTGTGCCTTAACCTGGAAGGCAATTTATGATAATTTATTAAGCTCTACATTTGTTTTATATAGTTTTCTGTATGTGTGTTATATTTCACAATAAAGAATTAATGAAATCTATCTGTCTACTATCTATCTGTCATCTATCTATCACCTATCTGTCTATATATCTATCTATCATCTATCTGTCTATCTATCATCTATCTATCTGTCTATCTGTCTGTCTATCTATTCACCTATTGCTTCTGGTACTGTCATTTATGAGATCCCTCTGTATCAGCTCTGAATGCTTGCCTTTAAGCTCAGACACCTTGTACAGTTAAAATGCCTCAAGGCAGGAATACCTCAGGGAGAAATGGAGACAATTCTGGAAACATAGTAACTCTCTCTCACTGCTGGTTTTATCCACCATCTGGGGCCCAGATACTTCGGTGACCATGGATGGGCTCGGGCAGTGCACATGAGTCATGGGGCCATGTCCTCTTGCTTAGCCACTGCAGAGCGCCTCAGAGGAAAATTCTCTTTTCCCCATCTTAACCAAGATTTTAAATACTGTGTTTATCAAACCGAAATTACAGGAAGCTATTCCCATCCTAGCAGAAGTGAAAAGAGACCAACTCCCAATTATCCTCTGTTTGGAAAGCAGTTCTAAGAAGCCTTCCCTTCCCCATAAGGGCAGCTGGATAAATTCATTAGTTTGCTAAGCTTCTACTATGTGCCAGACACAGTCCTTATTTTTCTGCTCCACACTTCAAAACACCCATTTGGTTTTGATTTTTCATCCTTGATAGGAAAAACACTTTCCTTTCACAAAGATTCAGATTCCCGGTTCTCAAAGAGATTTCTGTGTAGCCCATGTGGTTTAAATATCAGGACTTTTCTAAGAATATATATTTCAACTATGGTCCATATGGATACACACGCATTCACACACACACACACACACACACACACACACACACACACACCATCCCCAAACTGAACTTTATAGCAGTGAGATGATGAAAGGGAAGTGAAAATCTGGCCTCTACTAACCAACCAAAAGCCCAGTCAACTTTTTTCCCCAAAAAAACAAAATTCTGGGCTTTGCATCTAAGCTGTTTAAAAGCCACATTGCCAAAGCGCCAGTTTTCCTCATTTTAGGGAAACAAGAAAAGCATATGGCTGCAGTGACCTTCTCGAGCTGTTGATGGGAGGTAGAGTCAGGGACATGTGGTGGCTTCAATATGATAAAAGCAACAACATAAAGAGGGATAATGAAGCAGTGGGTGGGGGGGGGGTGGAAGAACAAGTGAAGTCAATGTCAGTCAATGGCAGGACTAAAATTGTAGACAACGGACAATGAAGGCTCACTCACTTCTACCATTCTGTCCCAATATGAAACACCTGGCAAGTATCTACCCATCACTCAAGACTCCACCCCAAGTTTCCCTTCTCCCTCTTTTATGCCCTCACCAGGTCCACTTCATATTCTATCAAAGTAACTGTAGCATTTTATGGAACTATATATTTTTGGTTTGTCCTACTAGACTGTGGGGTCATTGAGGACAGGATCATATTTTATGCCTCTTTGCAGTTCCAGCCAATACGTAGTGAGGGTCCCATAAATGTTTTCCTTGGTTGCGTGATTGAATGAATGAATGAATGAACGAATGATGGATTTCATTCATGGGAGTATGGATTTGGCTTTTCCAACTGCTACGATGCAATCCTTAAGTGATAAAAAGTATCTCAGCCTCTGCCAAGGTTTACCCATTTTTGCATTTTTAACTTCTTTTCAGATTCAAGAAGCTGTGAATTCCGTAATGTCACACACTGGCATGAGAATAGCGTGTATTCTTTAAACAGAGTTATGAAAAGAAAGAAGCTGGTCAGGAGACTAAAACAGGAATTGTCCTTTTCAAGATCCGGAACTCCAACATTCCTTGGCTTCACGGAGAGAAGCACCTGCGAAAATGTGGGCAAGGGTGAGTAGTGTTGGAAACAATGTACATTTCATGCACTTCCTTTTTGTCCAGTTCAACTCAGACTCATTCCTGTGGAACAATAATCCAAATGGTGTTCCATCCTCACTCAGGATTGTAATTTATGTTTGGAATTAAAGGGCTAATTTCAGGTCACCGGATTTTGCTCTGTTAGGTGAATCTTTTGAGATGGATCTTTTGCCCACAGTAAATCCTCTTCCACTCAGAAATCTCGAGGGAGGCAGTCTTCTGGAATAAAGGCAGAATATTCCCCTTAGTATAACCAGTTCCCAAGCAAGTCTGAAAGTTATACTCACTGACAACTCAGAAGTTGATCACCTAGGTTAGATTAGCCAGGTCTCTGGTGCCTCCATTCTCTCTCTGCCCATCAGTGCTAAACCATCCCCTTTCCATACAGTCATTCCACAAGAAAGTCAATTCAGCCTGGGGTGGAGGTTAGGGTTAAAATAGTTGATTCACCCATCTAACCAAGGCTTCCTAAAAGTTTTATGGAAATTAAGTCGAAGAAGTGATGTGTGATGCACATCTGTTCATTGACTTGGAAGCAGGCAGCATGGCATGATGCAGTGGCCCTGGGGTCAGGCAGAGCTGGACTTATGTCACTCTTATGCTGAGCAGTAGAGTGACCGGGAGCAAGTTGCCTGACTCTTTTTAATCTTTGTCTCTGAATTTATAAAATGGACATAGGAAGGTTGTCCTAAGGATTAAATGAGAAAACGCACATGAAGCAATGTGTGCTCAGAGGAAGAAAGGTTAATTCCCTGATGTGCTGGGATCCACAATCTGCTGTCCGTATCACATGGAGAACTGACCATCAGGACAAAATAGAAGGCAACTGGGCAGTCATGTCAATCCAAAAAGTGCCGTATTTCGTTTGCAGGAGAAAGGCTAGGAGTCAAGTAAAATGACAAATGTGTCTTTAAAATATTTTGATGAGAAATAAAAGGATTTGCAGGGGAGTCTTTAAAAACCAAATGGCCATATCACTGTAATTGCTTTTAAAATAGCGATCTCTTAAAAGTCCCTCTAGTCCTAAGATCCTATGATACAGAATTCTGTCACAGAATTGGACATTTCAGAAGTGTCAACCAAACTGAATTACAGCAGTCCCCCCTTTACCCGGGGTTTTGCTCTGCATAATTTCAGCTACCCACGGTCAAGTGCAGATGATGCATTCTGGAAGCAGATGACCCTCCTTCTGAGTGTCATCAGAAAGTCAGTAGTTACCCCTGTCACAATGCCTACGTCATTCACCTCGCTGCATCTCACTTAGGCATTTGATCATCTCACATCATCACAAGAAGAGTGAGTAAGGGACAGTAAGAGACAGGGACCACATTCACATAACTTTTATTACAGTATATCAATATAATTGTTCTGTGTTACTACTGCTGCTGTGAATCTCTCGTTGTATGTGATTTAGATATTAAACTTTATCATAGGCCTGTACGTATGAGAAAAAGCATAGTGTATATTGGGTTCAGTGCTATCTGTGTTTTCTGGCATCCACTGGGGGTCTTGGCATGTATTCTTTATGGATAAAGAGAAGACTACTGCATGAATTCAAACTGGAGCAAATTACACTTATTTGTGATTCCTCAAGTCACAGGCATGAATATTAATTTCTTGGGGTGCCTGGGTGGCTCAGTTGGTTAAGTGTCCAACTCTTCGTTTCAGCTCAGGTCATGATTTCACGGTTCGTGAGTTTGAGCCCCGTATCGGGCTCTGTGCTGACAGCATGGAGCCTGCCTGGGGTTCTCTCTCTGCCCCTTGTCTGGTCTCTCTGTCTCTCAAAATAAATAAACTTAAAAAAAATTTTTTTAAGAAAAAAATAATTTCTTAATGAAGAGTGAAATAAAACTAGTTTCTCCTCATTTTTTTAGACCTACTGTTTCACTCAATTGAGATGAAAAAAACAAAAAAAAAAACTTAGCAATTCTCTAAAGCAAGCCAGTATTTCATTCCATCTGAGTCCCTGCAATGAACATTAGCACTGTGGTATTTCAAATACATGTTGATTCTCAACTTTTGGTATTCTAGATCTGAAAACCAGATAATTCGACCACCTGAAGTCTTTAATTTGCTTTAGAACTATCTGTTCAAAGTCCAAGGTCCTTTTGGATCCTTAATTCCATCACTTCTGGGTGGGTTGTTTTTTTTTTTATGATTGAACTGTATGTCAATATTACACACATGTACACACACACGCATACACACTTACATGTAACTTCACACTAGACTAGGTAGAATGGAAATATTTGGCAGTTATTAGTATCACCTAATAGCAAAAAAGAGCATTGATTCCTTGTCGTCAATGCTTTCTAAAGATATATCCCTACTGGTCTTTGGGGGACAGATCCAGATCTGAAGCAATACCACCTGATTTGAATCCCAGCCCTGTCACGAATAAGGAGTAGGACAAACTATTAACAAAGTATTAAACCTCTCTGTGCGTCAGTTTCTTCATCTATAAAATGGGTGAAAATAGCACCTTTTGGGAGGGGTTGTTGTGATGAGTAAGCATGCAAATTGTTTACAAATATGTTTGGCACATACTAAACCCTCAATAGAGGCTTCCAGTGAAACTCAGAGTTCTACGGCAGATAGGAAGTAAAGTCTACACGGCTCAAAGAAATCACTAAAGGCAGAAGATGGGGGAAGCAGAGTGTAAAAAAGGCCTTGAGAGACTGAGCCTCTAGGAATCTGGGTCAGACTAGATTTGGTTGCTCTTTTGAACCCCCTCTGCTGTGATTTTCTGGTTTGGGGAGCCACAATGAGGACACTGTGAGGTCATGGCCAGAAACATCCTTCGGGGAAACCTGTGCTAACCTTATAAATACTCTTAAAAGCAAGCCCTTAACCAAAAAGCTCAGCAAGTGAAAGCAAGCCCTGAGCTGACTGCAAATACCAATGTGGAGGGAAGGTGGAGAGCCCGTGCTCACACCTGGGGGGCCATCTGAGAGCTGCAGAGAGGCTGGGCAGTGGGCAGTCTTCCTTTGTGTCTCTACATGAATCAGTGGTGTGCTGGAGGCAGCTGGTTCCAGCTTCCTGGAGCCCACTGTGTCCATGCGTCCCAGTGAGTTCATGTAGGTAACTCAACAGTTGCCATAGTGGGGGTATTTACACCACAGAAACTGGAAGACTATAACTCAGGGTATTTTGTTTTGTTTCACTGTCAGAGAGCTGGTAGGTTAATATTTCCCAGTGCACCACTGGGGATGATAGAGAAGCTGGCTCAGAAAAACAAGAACACTGGCAATAAAAACCTTTTAAACTGCAAACGTCTTCTTTTGACATTCCTCAGTCTTCCCCGTTATACTAGGGCAGGAAGTTGGCAGTTGGACATGGTCTGTCGTGGTTTATCTAAAGAAGAAAAATCCAGGTGGACTATTGCTTCATGGATGGTCAAAATGTATCGATTGACAGGACTTGAAAATGTTGTCCTTTTTTTCCGATTAAATACACGTTCACCCCAGGTCTAAAATAGTCATCAAACTGCATTTACACCTGCCCTAGGTTTGTAAAGTCCCAAAAAGGGAGATGCAATGAAGTGGAGTAATTCACATACTCTTTTTTCAGCCCTTAAAAATAGTATTTTGATTATTCTAACATATTTTAAGGAATATGAAAACTTTATGTACTGAGAATGAATACCTTATGTCCCAACACTTAAAGGACAGCTTTACTTGTTCAGATTTCCAAGGTTGTTCCTTGAGAGTGAAGATGAAAGAATAGGGATTGAAATGAAGAAGTACCTCTAAATCTGCCTTTATTAGTCTGCTCGGCTAGCCATAACAAGTACTGTAGACTGATGGCTTAAACAACAGAAATTTATTTTCTCATGGTTCTGGAGGCTGGAAATCCAAGATCAAGGGGTCAGTAGGTCTGGTTTTCCTGAGGCTTCTCTTCTTGGTTTACAGATGGTCGATGGTCAAGTTCTCCCTATGTCCTCACACAGTCTTCCCTCCATGTGAGTCTGCATCCTAATCTCTTCTTGTTATAAGGACACCAGCCATATTGGATTGGGGCCCACCCACATTTTACCTTAAATGCTCTTTTAAAGGCCCTATATCCAAACCACGTCTTAAAAGACCAAATATAGTCACATTCTGAGATACTGTGGGCTAGAACTTGGACGTATAAATTTGGAGGGGGACACAATTAAGCCCATTACACTGCCTGAACATAACCATAATTTATCCACAAGGAAAATTAGATCTAACAACATCACAGGTCACGTTCCTAAGAGAAGCAGACTCTGAAGAGATGGAGATTGGCCTGCAGGGGTTTATGGTAGATGCTCTCAGGAAAACCTACAAGCAATGAAGGCAGCAGAATTAGGCATAAGGGGACTGCAGTGAAGTCATGGTCAAGGCCCAGGATGACCACAGAACTCTCCAGGCACGTGAAGAGTTGTTTGGAATTGAAGCAAGGGCACTAGGCCATTTTACTCCTGCAAGGACTAGTCATGGGGTGTAGGCTGCTCCCAGGAAAGAGGCATGATATTCATGAACAGGCTCTCTTCAGCTGAGGACAATCTCAGGCAGACTCAGTTGAGAGTTGCCAATCACCCGGTCTTTGGGAGCTGACAGAGGATTGCTCAGTCAAGTGGAGTCTCTGGTCGGTGCACTGGGTGTCTACAGTATAAGGAAGCAGAGGTTCCCCATGTGAATGAATAGATTTGCCATCATCTTCTTAAGAAATTTCTCATAATACCTCTCAGTAGTTTAAATGGTGACCTATTATGAACCCTAAAACACTTGGCCCAATTCTGGGTGCATCAAAAATGCCCAGCAGAATGGTCAGGGTGTATGGCCTCATGGGAAAAGTATGCTATTTGGAGACAAAGAGATCTGGGTTCAACTCTCTTCCCCACTATTTACTAATACTCTTTACCCTCTCCAAATCTCCAATGTCTCTTCTGCAAAATGAGGATAAGTAAGCCAACTTTGTTAGACTGTTGGAAAGATTCAAAGAAAAAAAATACACTTCAGGGTGTCGGGCACATGCTTGACAAAGAAGGCATTCCAAAAGCGTACGTTTCCTTCCCTTTCTTTAAGCAAATAATTAATCGGTGGTAACCAATTTCAAACCAGAAATAGACATTTGATCTCCTAACATGAGGGAAAATGTTTCTCAAATTCTGCACTTGATCTTAGCCAAAAGGCTGAGAAGTGATGTTTCTCAAATTCTGGTGTGATCAGAATCACTGGTGAAGATTGTCAAAACAGATTCCTGGATCCCATTCACAGTGAATCTAAATCAGGAGGTCTAAGGTGAAGACCAGGCATGTGTAATTTTAGCAAGCCCCATGGAGGTTTCTGATACCTGGAAAATCTTGAGGCCCCCTGCTTGAGGCTGTGGGTGTTGTGTCAGTAAGAATGGGAGTTCAGTGCTTAGATGCCTGGGGACATTTCCGCTGTCTTCATTGTCATTTAGTTCTGTGGATGTAGATGTACACATCTCATCACAAAGACTTCTCCCCTTGTATAAATACTGTGCATTCCAAAGCTAAAACATGCATAAATTATGTCAGCTATAGAATCAAACCAATTCTCCTTTTCAAGATGTAGTTTTATTGAGGTATAAATCACTACTACAAGGCAATTTAGTGCAGACAGGAATTTTACTGGGGGATGCAGATCCCCTGAGCTTGTCTGGAAAATGGGAAGCATATTCAGAGTTGCAGGTGTAAGAGCTGCGTGTCCTGCAAAGAAGCTCCGTCTGGACAGAGATTTAACTTTCTCATCTAAATCAAGGTAAATGGAGTTCCTCTGGATGGGATTGCTAAAGGCTTTCTGTGTTTGATTAGGGATCACAAAGCCCATCTGTGCTGCAGAAATTATACTGTCAAAAAGACACCTGACCGGGGTCCAGAAAGTAAACAGGAGCTGGAACACAGAAAGTGACCCCTGAGCGCAGACGGGCTTTCACATCCCTACCAGACTTCCCCTGATTTAACATGGGGCCATGTGGTTTCCCAGTGTCTTCTGTGGCTTTCTTTTCCCACAGAATGAGGCCTCATTTGTTCTAAAATATGAAGCTTTGGGGGTTTCTCGAACATGGTACTTTCACTCAGTAAAAATAAGTCAAGACGAAAACGTTATCTGTGGGAATCCATTCTGAAAATGGATTGAACTGAGAACATGAGAGAAATGGTCTGTTTTTCCCAAATGATCAGCAGCCACCCAGAAGTGGTCCCTTTTCCTATGGCAACAACAAAAATTCTAGAAGTAGCACAACAGAAGCATTACGATCAGCGAGAAGTCCAAGATGGCTCTGTGCTCATTGTCTCCATACTAATACCACAAGTCCGGGAGTTGGTGAGCTTCTTCTATCCTTAGACCTGCTCTGAGTTCTTATCGATGAAGGAGGGTTCCCTACAACTTGCCTTTATTTTCTTTTAAAAAATATTCCTCTGGGTTTGACTAGGGCCTTGTAACACACACTGAGTCCTCGTTACACTAGAGGAACCATGCATCCCCTAACCTTTAAATATTACCTAGAGTCCTTTGCTCTTTCCCTGGCTCACTTAGAGAAGCATCTTTGAGTACAACATCCAATTAAGTAGTAGGTTTACATCTAGTGCTTCTTTCTTGTATTCACATCTCTTTCTGACTCAGCCCTGTACTCTGCCATTCCTTAGCTACACAGAATTTTAGGGCCGGAAGAACACATTAGTCAGGTTAGTATTACAATGAGCTGCAGTAATGAGTAAGCCCTATAATCTTGGCATTGCAGCACAATACAGTTGTGTTCTCACTCCTGTGATAGTCACTGGCTCTCCTGGGCAGCTATCCTCAGGCATCTGGGCATCTTCCATCATCTCAGAGTCCTTCCCTTCCAGCAGCATAGATAAAAAGAGAAAAGGTATGGGACGTTTCAGCAAGCAGGCCAGGAAAGTGGAGAATTGGTCCATCAGCATTCCACTGATCCAAAGATGGCTGACAAATGTTGACAAGTGCACAGATGCTAATAGTGTTTGTCTCAGAGAGTCCTTAGATGCCCCTTTGCTTTCAATGCCTTCGAGTGTTTTCTAGTTGAGGCAACCGAGACCCAGAGTTACACAGAGCCAATCAGTGACAGCTCAATTCAGTGCTGGCCAAAAGGCCTCTTGCCCATTCCTATTAGTTCCAATTAATGTATAAAAAGGCTCATAAAATCTCAAGATACAGTTGGAGCATTGTTTCTAGAACTTTCTATCCAGGACTCCAGGGTGAGGAGGACTATGACCACCCTGCTCCAAAATCCACAGTTCCGATGCAGTCCTGTCCATCTGAGAGCTGGACAGATGAATGTTTCAAGGAGGAAGCGCCAGTAGCAAACCCTAATTATGGGAAATGCTTCTTGGCTCCTAAGGATATAAAATTACTTTGTGGAAAGTCAAGAAAAATAGAAACAGAATACACTGTAAAGCTTTCTTCAGAGGCCAAAAGTCACCTAGTAAGCCTTGCATATTGTTCTTGATTCTGTCAAGATAGCTTACAGGGTGGAGACAGCTGATAGGGAGAGAAAGTCTGGATGGGGTCAGCCTGGTTTGTAACCATTATGTTGGCTCGTGGAGGATATGTCTTGAAAGATTGTCCTCCCCACGGCTGAGTTCAAATTAGAAGAGACAGAGACTTCCAGAAAATACCTAATAGAGGATAAAGAAATGGGTGCAGGCATGGTCTCTTTGACAGGTTCTAAACACTATCTGGAGAACAGTGGAAAAACCGAGTGGAAAGAACTCCTATGTGGGAATCCGGATGAACCACATTTCTTTCTTTTTTTTTTTTTAAGTGTATTTATTTTGAGAGAGAGACTAAGCATGTGCACAGGCAGGGGAGGGGCAGAGAGAGAGGAAGAGAGAGAGAATTCCAAGCAGGCCCCTGAACTGGCAGCACAAAGCCCGATGTGGGGCTCGATCTCATGAACTGCGAGATCATGACCTGAGCCAAAACCAAGAGTCGGATGCTTACCCAACTGAGCCACCCAGGCACCCCAGAACCTTTGCCACACTTCTGACCATCTATATCAATGTCTATTGATCCCTCAGTTACATACCTATTTTTTTAAGTCTGACTTTATCATCACAAAGTTTGTATATCTGGATTTTTTGCCTGAATCTTAAAATTTTCACCTGGAGTTCTGATGTTGAGTCGTTAAAGGCTTTATGTTAGTTTTCATCAGTTTTAGGGAGGGAAAAGAAATAAAAATAATGCATGCCACTTGGCTGGAAACTAAGGTGCTGATTTAAACTAAACATTATTACACATAATGTATTTTATTACATAAAATACATAAATAACAGTAATAATAGAATTAGATTTATAGAGTGAGTGCCAAATTATATTACTTCATTTAACCAAAGCACAATCACATTTCCTAGATTCACAGATAAGGTATTAAAAATAGTGCAGAATGTAATTACATGTGCTTTTATTTTTCAATCTTTTTACCTCATTCTCAATACTTCCCCTTTTTTATAAAAATTTTTCATCCTTGTGAGTTGGGGGAACATTGTGTCCATGTTACTAACAGTCACAATGAAGCCAGTGAGATGAATGGATTTGCTGAATCCCATGATAGTTTATGGCAAAGCTTGGACTCAGATCAATGGTCAGCATGGTGAGCAAGAGAAATGGAGACAGGCTTGTTAGGTACCTCCAAAGAACTTGGAAATAAGGCAGCTCTCAGAGTTAAACTAGTAAAAGGCATACATAAAGTGCATAAACCTAGTAAAACAGAAAGGATGTAATTGGCCAATTGTGGAAGGAAGCCAAGAAACCATCCATTTATATATAAAAAAAATAGAAGAGGTAAAAGCATCTCAGACTTCAGCCCCACTGATCTGGGGGTACGGTAATGAGAAGGATGCACATGTGATTATAAGTTAGTAAGCAGAAAACTTACTAACTGCATTGTAACTGTTTGGATTAAGACTATGTGAATGAAGGAGTTGGTTAACCAAAAGAGCAGGAAAAAGAGCCAGAGGGTCATAGAGGCCCTCTCGATGGCACAGTCCATCAACACGGAAGCACCTAAAGAAGACACAGTCTTGGCAGTGTTGGCCAAAGCATTATGGTTCCCTTGATGAGACTATCTCTGTTAGGAGCAAGAGTGCCCAAGCCATTGACAGCAACATTCTAAGATCAATTAAGAGCCCTTTTCTTCTGATTCTGTGGACACCAGGCAACCCTGTGATAATTTGGTTCCTCATGACAGAACTGTCTCAATGCTTTCTGGTCTATCTGCCAGTGGTAATTATTATTTTAAATTACTGTCATTGTATCTGATGGCTATGAGCTGGTCCCACCCTAAGCACGCCAACCAAATCCCTTTTATGAACCTGAGAGACCTGAGACCATGATGTGTTCTTCAAGGTAAACACTACCTTCTGGAGTCCACCTGGGCATACAGTACTGTTACGTAGCCACAGCTCAGGCTTCACTCTGCTCTTCTTGAACTGTCGCTGAACCAGCCCCGTGCAATTTTGACGGAACCATACGTAAAGTCAAGATCAGGATGTTCTAATAATTGACAGAACAATTGCCATATTGTAAGCCAGAAGCAGCCTGCAGAATAAAGGGAAGGAAAGAACCTAAACCGCTTTAACAGGCCACGTGCCGATTTTCTATTGTATCTGGGACCCTGCCACAGACAGCTTCATCAAAGATACCGAATAGTTGACAGAGTAATGTTTTCCAGGTTTTCTCGCACCTTATCCAATTGCAGTAATTGTTAGGTGATAAATACAGTGACAGCTCATTACGAAACTCAGCTTCCAGAAGCTGAAAGGTTAGGTGGCACCTCTCACTTGCTGGGTGATAGGTTAGCATCTTACCCCTGTCCCTTTCCACTCCCAACCCCACAGTTCCGTCTGTAGTCTTGTGCACTCAAGGCATTAGATTTCACACAAAGCCTTTTGAAGTGAAAATAAAGTCAGAAGGCTCTTCTACAGAACCTAGGAATAAAACTATGTATAAAACTATACACAGAGGGCAGGAATGAAGAGGATAAAGAATATGGCCTGAAAACTTGAGAGCATTATCCGCAGTCTCTTCGAGCTTTTAGATTTGTGTGTGTGTGCACATGTGTGTGTCTGTGTCTCCCTGTGTACCTAGGAAAGGGTTTGTATACTCTTGTGTCCTCACACGTATATTCCTAAGTCTGTAAGTGCTAACTCTCTGGGTTTTTTTTTTTTTAGCAGCTTTATTTAGGTATGATTGGCATACAATGAACTACACATATTTAAGATGTATGTTTTGATAATGTTGACACACATATACAGTTGTAAAACCATCATCACTATCAAAATAACAAACATATCCATGATCCCCAAAAGTTTTCTTGTGCTCCTTTATATTTTTTAATAATTATTTTTTAATGTTTGTTTATTTTGAGAGAGAGAGAGAGAGAGAGAGAATGCACGGAGGAGGAGCAGAGAGAGAGAATCCCAAGCAGGCTGCATGCTGTCAGCACAGAGCTGGATGTGGGGCTTAATCTCTTGAACAGTGAGATCATGACCTGAGCCCAAATCAAGAGTTGGATGCTTAACTGACTGGCCACCCAGGTGCCCCTCTTGTGTTCCTTTATAATCCCACCTTCTGCCCCTTCCACCTCCCATCCCATCCCCAGGAAACCACCAATCTGCTTTCTGCCATTATACATTAGTTTGCAATTCCTAGATATTAATATAAATGAAACATACAATATATACCCTTTCTTCCTGGCTTCTTTTGCAGAGCATAATTATTTTGATATTCATTCATGTTGTGGTGCGTATCAATAGTTCATTTTCTCATTGTTGCTGAATAGTATTCCTTGTAGGAGTGGACCGCAGTGTGTTTGTTTATCCATTCACCTGTTGATAGATACCTGGATTGTTCCCAGTTGGAGGCAATTAGAAATAAAGTTCTGTAAACATTTGCAGAAACATTTTTGCATGGACACGTGCTTTTTTTTCTTTTCTTTTTCATTAATTTTTTTTCAAGTTAGTTACCATACAGTATAGTCTTGGCTTCAGGAGTAGAACCCAGTGATTCATCTCTTACATGTGACACTAGTGCTCATCCCCAAAAGTGCCCTCCTTAATGCCCATCACGCTCTATCCCCCCTTCCAGCAACCCTCAGTTTGTTCTCTGTATATAAGAGTCTCCTACGGTTTTCCTCCCTCTCTGTTTTTATCTTATTTTTCCTTCCTTTCCCCTATGTTCATCTGCTGAGTTTCTCAAATTCAACATATGAGTGAAATCATATGATACTTGTCTTTCTCTGACTGGCTTATTTCACTTAGCAAAATACACTCTAGTTCAATCCATGTTGTTGCAAATGGCAAGATTTCATTCTTTTTCATCGCCGAGAGTGTTCCATTGTATGTATATACCACATCTTCTTTATCCATTCATCAGTGGATGGACACTTGGGCTCTTTCCATAATTTGGCCATTGTTGATAATGCTGATATAAACATTGAGGAGCATATGCCCCTTCAAATCATCATTTTTGTATCTTTTGGGTAAGTTCCTAGTAGTGCAATTGCCCTGTCATAGGGTAGCTCTATTTTTAATTTTTTGAGGAACCTCCATACAGTTTTCCAGAGTGGCTGCACCAGTTTGCATTACCACCAACAGTGCAAAAGTGTTCCTCTTTCTCCACATCCTTGCCAACATCTGTTGTTTCCTGAGTTGCTAATTTTAACCATTCTGACTGGTGTGAGGTGGTATCTCATTGTGGTTTTGATTTGTATTTCCCTGATGATGAGCGATGTGGAGCATCTTTTCATGTGTCTGTTTGCCATCGGGATGTCTTCTTTGGAAAAGTGTCTATTCATGTCTTTTGCCCATTTCTTCACTGGATTATTTGTTTTTTGGGTGTGCTTTGTTTTCTTTTGGACAAATTCCTAGGATGGATGAGTAGGTTCCATGGTAGATGTGTGTCTAACTTTCGAAGAAACTGACAAACTGTGTTCCAAAGTGGTTGTACCATTTTATGTTTCCATCAGTGGTACGTGAGAATTCTAGTCTAGTTCCTCCACATCCCTGCCAACACTATGTATGGTTCGATTTTTCTTTTGATTTTAGCCATCCATATAGTTGTACAGTGATAGGTGTACAGTGATACCTTCCTATGGTTTTATTCAGCATCTCTTCATGTGCTTAGTTGACATCTGGAAGTCTTCTTTAATAAAATGACTATTCATATATCTTGTCTAATTTTTAATTGGGTTGTTTTCTTATCATTGAGTGTCAAGAGTTTCTTATCTATTCTGGATGCAATTGCTTTGTCAAATGTATGTACTGTGAATATTTTCTTCCAGTGTCTGGCTTGTCTTTATTCTCTTAACATTGTCTTTGGAAGAGTAGACATTTTTAATTGTAATGAAGTCCTATTTATTAACTTTTTTTTAATGGACTATGCCTCTCAGTGTGGTGGCTAAGAAATCTTCACTTAATCCAAGGTCACAAACATTTTCTCCTATATTTTCTTCTAGAAGTTTCACAGCTTTAGGTTTTACATTTATCTCTGGTGCATTTTGAGTTAATATTTACATGATGGAAGGTATAGATTGAAATTCATTATTTTCTATATGGATATCCAGTTGTACCAGCACCATTTGTTGGAAGGACCATGTTTCCCCACCAAATTTTCTTTCTCCTTTGTCAAAAATCAATTGTCCATATATGTTATTTCTGTTCCCTTGACCTATCTTTAAGCCAATAACACACTGTCTTGATTTGTGTAGCTTTCTAATAAGTCTTGAGCTCCAGTGTTCAAATTTGATTCTTCTTTTGTAAATTTTTTTTCTTTTGTTTTGTTTTACTTTTGCTATTCTAGGTCCTTTGTGTCTCCATATGAAGCTTATAATCCACTTGTCAATTTCTACAAAAAATGCTTACTGAGATTTTGATTGGGATGGTGCTGATTCTATAAATCAATCTGGGGAGAACTACATCTTACCAATATTGAGTGTTCTGATCCATGAATAAATTCTATCTTCCCACTTATTTAGATCTTCTTTAATTTTTCTTGGCAGAATTTTTTTTAGTTTTTAGTGCATAGAGAACTGTAAACATTTCTCAGTCACAAACTATAAAAGAGAACAACCAGTTTCTTCAAGACTGACAAGCTAAAGGCACCAGAGTCTTAAGCCCCAGTATTGTTTTACAGCAATACAATGCAGGGACTATAGAGAGGGGATGATAGTACCTATTTCCTAGAATTTTGAGCATTAAATGAGAGAGCACAAGTATACAGTTTAAGATAGCACAGGCCATGGTTCCGACTGCCTGGGTTCAAATCCCAGGTCCACCATTTAGAGCTGAGCAATCTTCGGAAATACACAATCCCTATTCAACTCAGCTTTTTGATCAGCAAAATGCAGAAAATACTAGTACTTCCCTCATAAGGACCCTCATGAGGGTATGATGAGCTTGCTAAACAGTTAGAAATCTCTTGTCATATTTTAAGCAACAAATAAATGTTAGCAATGGGTGTTGATTTTATCATTAACGGCACTTAACACAGCATCTGGAACATAGTAAGCAACCAATAAAGGGTAGATTTAATTATTAGCTTATATAACAAACTAGGCTACCTGGTTAACACCTTCACATATGCTTCACATCAATTTGAGTATCACAGGCTGAATTGAATTTGCTGGAAGGATGTTTGTTCTTTTTTTTAAGCATGTTTGTTTTGAGAGAGAGAGAGAGAGAGAGAGAGAGAGAGAGACAGGCAGCAGGGGAAGGGGAGAGAAAGAATCCCAAGCAAACTCCATGGTGTCAGCACAGAGCCCAACGCAGGGCTCGAACTCATGAACTGTGAGATCATGACCTGAGCCGAAGTCAAGAATCAGACGCTTAACTGACTGAGCCACCCAGGTGCTCTAGGAGGTTTGTTCTTAAAAGACCTGACCCTGATACTGAACACAGACTCCCCTTTCTACTCTTTGAATGTCGTATTTGAGACTTTGCCTCAGACATACCCAACACAGGATCTCAACATGTAGGCAAATCTCCCACAGCTAGCTTTACCATTAGTTTCCTTCATTTCTCTTCCACCCATTTTGAGATCTAGAAGTCTGAAAGAGATTGTATAAATCATTCTCTCTCATCACTTCCAACATCCTTAGAAAGCTGACTCCTTCCTGATGATACACCTACTCTACCCCTGACCCTTGCTATAGGGCAGAGAAGTGTCCAGGTTACATATAGACTGGTTCTATGGGGTAGTTTTATGATGTGATCTGATTTCAAAACCCAGGAAGGCCCCGTGCACCTCTCGTCACCCCCCACCACTACTTTCCACCCCTGTACACACACACACACACACACACACACACACACACAAAATCTCCCCTTCTAGTTTGCTGACACAAGCTGCCTAATTGGAAACCCATGTCTGCACTTGATGACTCAGTTCCCTGTAAAATTGCAAATTACCTTTGAAGAAAAAAAATGATCATGAACTTATTCATGTAGGTGACAGTGCGACGTCATGGAAGCCCCAAACCAGAAGAGTCAAGTCTTGGGTTCTAATCTTAGCTGCTCTTCTCCCTTCTCTGTAACCTAAGATTCCACTTAAGCTCTCTGCTGTACCCTAAGGGGATGGTGCCATTTGAGTCATTCATTCACCCAGTAAATCTTACCACAGCCACGTATTGATTTAAGTGCAGAAGACACAGCAGTGAGCAAAACGAAATCCCTGCTCCCACGGAGTTCCTATGCAAGTCAGAGAGATGGATAATAAGCAGTAAACACATATGTAATAGATCATCAAGGGGTGGTGAATTGCAAGAATCAAAAAAAAGCAGAGCAAAGAGGCAGAGAATGAAAAGGAATGCTAATTTAGGTGGTGGCAAAGGAAGTTCTTTCGGAGGCAGTGACAATTCAGCAAAGGCCTAAAGGAAGTGAGGCGATGTGAGGCAAGCTGGCAGAAGAACATTCCAGAATGGGGAGTGGTAAGTGTGAAGGTCATTTTGCTCGACGTGTTTGAGGAAAATAAAGAGGCCATATGGTTGCAGTAAAGAGTTAGCTGGAGAGGTGTCTAGGGCACAACACATATGGGGCATTGCAGGCCAGCATGATGACTTTGGAGAGTGTGTGTGGTCTAAGGGACACGGAAGTCACTGCAGGGTTTGGAGCAGGGGAGTCACAAGATCTGACTTGTTTTCGAGCACTCAGGCTGACGTGCTCAGGACAGGTAAGAAACAAATGTTTGGAACATAACATTAAACAATTAGATGTAGGGGAAGCATTTCAAACAAAGGAATAAGAAAAGAGTAACAGATGACTCTAATATTTTGGCCTGGAGAAGAAGAGGATGGCATTAACTGAGACACAGAAGCCTGAGGAAGAAGAGGGCGTACCAATAGTTTGTTGGGGACATGTTAAGTTGGGCTCGTCCATTAGCTATGTCAGGGGCAGGTCAAGTGGGCAGTTGTATATATGGGGTTGGAGTCATGAGTGTCTGCATGATAATGGAATTTACAGCAGCAAGTGGCATCACCTGGGTGGTGACTGTTGCTAGAAAAGAAAAGAATTCCAACAAGAAAAGGGGGGTCCAAACAAAAGATTCCAGTTTATTAGTGGGTTAAATGAGATGGACACCTAAAACAGGGCATTGGAGTACTTCAGGGTACACCCCAAGTACCAGAAATCTCAAGTAAAATGAGCTTGAACAATAAGAACGTTTATTGCATAATAGAATTCTGGAAGAAGAGTAGTTCTGAGTTTGGTTAATTCATTGGCTGAATGATGTCATCAAGAACCAAGATCCCTTCAGCCTCAGGGTGGCTCAGTTGGTTAAGAGCCAGGCTCTTTTGGTTTCAGCTCAGGTCCTGACGTCACGGTTCACAGGTTGGAGCCCCGCATCAGGCTCAGTACTGATAGTGGAGGGCCTGCTCGGGATTCTCTGTCTCCCTCTGTCTCTGCCCCTTCTCCACTCTCTCCCTCTCAAAAATAAGCAAATAAAAACTTAAAAAACAAAGAAGAACCAAGGTTCCTTCATCTTTGGACTCTGCTATTCTCATAACAGCAAGATGGCTGCTGTAGCTCCAGATGTCACATCCTCTCACACCATCCACAGGTGGGATAAAGAGAACAACCTTTTTTGTCTCTTTTTAAGAGGAAACTTTACCAGTAGGCTCCCCGCAGAATTCCCTCTTCAACTAATGTTGAATGGGTTCAACTTTGTGAATGGGTCACAAACTCACGCCTACACAAATCTTAGCAGGGAGCACATAGCCGTACGCAACCATACTATTATAGACTCCGGGGGTAGAAGAGACCTGGAAAGTTCATGTTCCAATGTCAAATCCTCATGACTTTGTGCATTAGACAAGGTTCCAGAGAGAAGTATAGGACCTATCCAGATTATCCTAATTTAGAAGGAACTCAGAGGATCTGATGCCAGCCTCAGCTATGAGTGAGAGCAGAACACAGCAAAACCACGGGATAGTGCATCAGTCCAGGCTAGTATGAGAGATGCCTCCCTCCCCACATCCCAATAAGAGCTGAGACCTTTGGTCCAGGGGCACAGCCAGCCAACCCACAGCCACCTAGAAGGATGAAGGATGCTAGGGAATAAATGCTCTGCCTCACCCCTTCTCCCTCCAACTAGAAAACAAAGGTGAGACCCTGAGGCACAAAACAGAAAAGAGTGGAGAAGGTTCTGGAAGAACAAACAGAGGATATCTGGCTTGCCCCATAGGGAAGATCAGCCACTCTGAGGCCACTCGTTTCACTTAGGGAAACTCTGGCTTCTAGAAATATCCCAGTCAACCCAGGGAAGTTGGGGGGGGGGGATCTATATAGAACAGGCCTAATTCCTCATCCCTGTGACAAAAGTTGAGATGGAAGACATAGTCAAGTGTTAGGGCAGAAGTCATTAAGATTAGTTTAGTCCTTGACCCCAGTGTCCACTGGAGATGGAAGGTTGGGGTCTCCATGTATCTTTTCCTTAGCACGGTGCCTCTCCGCCAGAGGCAGTTTTGCTCAGTGGGAGACACTGGCAATTCCATTGTCACAACTTCAGGGAGTACTACTGGCATCTAGGGGGTAGAGACCAGGCATGTCACTAAACACCCCACAAGGCACAGCGCAGTAACCGCCACAAGGAATGACATGGCCCCAAATGTCAATAGTGCCACAGATGAGAAACTTAGCTGGTGTAAGACCTTCCCGAGGGGCCACAGCCCAACGTTTCCCCTTACACTTGGGCCGAAATCTTTGGTTTCATGGTGAGCTAATACAAAAACAGTACCAGGGTTCTTTGAGGGCAGGGAGGGAAGGGGTTGGTGGCAGCAGAGTCGCAGGGGTGGGGGGAGAGGCGGGAGAGAGAGGAGGGGCTCTGTGCTCACAGAGGAATGGCCCTTGTTGAATTTCTCGCAGTCAGTGCACAGCCCCCAGCCAATGGCGGGGAGCAGCGAGCCCAAGGGCCACACCAGACCCCCACCAGCTGTGGGGCTGCATGCGAGCTGTATCACATCCCAACACCCGCTCTTTGCAGGCAAGCCTATAAACAAGAAAGCCAACCGCGAGAACATAAGAAAGAAATAAAAGTTGTTTGGTCTGCCGTCAGGAAGAGATTGTTGGAATATCCTAACCCCAGTCCAAAAGGAACAACCAACAATAACAATTAGGAGACCGCGTCTGACGTTGAACCACACGATGCCTGCATTTTCCCCGTGCCAGGACCATTTCCAAGGGGACTAACCACTGGCCCCATCCTGTGTTCTTACCACAGCCTGAGGAGCCCTCCTCTCTATGTAATCACCAATGATAGGACCCAAACACATGAAAATGTCAGCCGGGACCATGAATTAGGAGCAGGTGAACTTAGCCTCTGCTAAAGGCCAGCGGATGTATGTGTGCTGTCACACCTTGATTCCTCTTTCACTTGGCATCTAGAGATCAATTGAAAATATTGTATTTTAAGTGAGTCTTCCAGATACCTGTAGTTACCCTGTTTAAGAATAACCTTACTGCTGGCATATTCAGGGGTGGAAAGCTTTCTAAACGGTATACATTTTCCTTGCTTCGATAAACAAAGCATATTGACAATAATTCTAGCCTTTCAAGTGACTCAGGACAATTACTCTAATATAATAATAAGAAAATAAGATGTTCTCAGACCTTGGATCACTTTGCCCAGGCATTAAATGAACCCAGATCATGCCTTCCCCCACCCCACCGCCCTGCTTTGGTTCTTGTGCAAACCCTCCATAGCTCCTCTTTGCCCTCCCTACAGGCAGCTGTCAGCGATTACTCTATTTATATAACCAGGCCTGCTCACCCATAGGCCTTGCTTTCTAGCACTTGCTGCCGAGGGCTACGTTTTTGCAGCATGCTGAAATCCCCTGGGTGTTTAAAAAAATCATCCACGTCTGAGTCTCATCTCCAGAGTTGTGATTTCGTTAGTCTGGGCCATGGCCTGGGCCAGGGGATAGTTTAAAACTCCCCCAGGTGAGTCTGTTGTGTGGCCAAAGCTGGGACCCACCGGAACAGGAATAGTCTACCCTATTAGAATGAGGCAGAAAATAAGAGTGAATTATGATCCGAATGATTTTCCTATGAATAAGCTTTAGTACATGAACCTTTCTGTGATGTGTTTTGGAGCTCTTTGGGTCTCGTGTTCTCCTTTTTAGCTGTGCTCCGAGGAAGTGATTTAAGGAGGGAAAGGGGTAGAATGGATCGGTGGGTTAGTGTTGGGTGTCTCCTGTGCAGCTGCACAGGATCAGACCTTCACTGTGCCATTTACTTGTGACTTTGGGTAAGTGGCTTGATCTTCATCAGTAAAGTGCCGGCATTATTACACTATATGTTAACTAACTTGGATTTAAATTTTAAAAAATAAAGTGTCGTGAGGATTCAGGGGGTTAGTGCACACAGAGGACTGAGCCTAGAGCCTGGCACGTAATAACACTTCACAAAGTTAGTGCTGTTAGTTCGGGACGCAGCATTCAGGTAGTCAAAGTGGAGAAACGAGATGTGGGCGGGGCTAAGGGAACAAAGCCGGGGTGTTGCAGCTCCCGGAGAAAGGCAATGCTAGGAAGCTGTTACCAGCCCAGGCCAGCAGGGAAGAAGGAAGTGGTGTTGCCAGGATCCAGTGCAAGCCAAGGCTGTGGAGACACAGAGTAACTGCCGAAGAGGAGGCGAAGGAGCAGGGAGGGAACAGGGAAGAAGTACCCCGACCTCTCTCTCCCCCTGCCTTCCATTGGCTGAGCCCCAGATAGTGGAAGGGAAGAGGCCCTCCGGGGCGGGGTCAGCATCCTGCGGCACACAGCTAAGCACAAAAGGAAGGAGATGAATCAGAATGGGCAGGGAGGTCGAGAGAGAATAACCAGCACAGTTTGCTGTTACTAATTGCTGTATGAGCTGGGAAGTCACCAGAGAGAGTCCTCCTTGCCCTAGAGGGGGGTGCATCTACTCAGCATGCATCAGCTGTAGAATCCAGAGTGCCGCCCCTCAAGCCAGACTCGTTTCGAAAGAAAGGTGCCATCACCACAGGCCTTCAGCACCAAACTGGGGTGGCTCAACATGGCTGTGTGCGAAAGTCCAATCAGAGCACTGGCATGAGCTTGCTGGGAATTGCAGGGTCTTGCTCCGCCCTCAGCCCTGTGGAGCTGCCAGTGTTGCCCTCCGAACCCTCACTTCACTTGCTCTCCTCAGCTTCTTTCCCACCCCTGCCTGAAAGTGTCAGAAACAGCTCCTCCTTCACTCCCTCTGTTCCCTGAGCCACATTCCTGAGCCTGATTTGCAGCTAAAGAATTTCTTCGTCCATCCCTTCCCCACCCCCAAACACCACTTCTTTCCCCTCCCTCGTGAATGTTGACCCTTTGTCCAATAAAGACGGCAGTCTTCCAACTTCCCACTTTCTACTCAAGTGGCCCTTTCTCGGCTGTGTTTGCGTTTGCCCTACGAAACCACCCCCCCAACCCTCGGAGTCTCACTACCTGTCAAGTACTGAGTGACGTGAGCGGAAGCAGAAGCCCCTATCTTCCAGCAACTTCCATTCTAAGTGTAAGGGGTGAGAGGCAGTGCTCATGGGGACTGGTGGCTTTCCCCATAAACATCTAGGCAGTGTGACTGCACTTTATGTTTTGTCACTGCACCTGATTGCAAATGAAAATGATTAACTTTTGGATTCACCGCCGGGTGCCCTGGCAACTTTTCATACTGGGCTGATACATGCACTTGGTTGCCCTGGGAACCCTGCTGTGACCCTGTCTTCATTGACATCATCAAGCCTTTTCCAGATCCTCCGACTAGATGCTCCTTTACCAGATTAAATTGAACTATTTATCCTTATTACTCCATTATGTGCATTCCAAATTCCTTCGGATTCATGCTTTCCATCACATACACACTGTGCTATCATAACAGCCATCATCCGGCTCTGTTCCCCTTCAGAAGCCTGGAAGACGTTACTACAGGGCTCTCCTGAGGCAAGAGAGAAGATGAAACCCTTCCTGTCCTCCTCCCAGTACTCAGGGGCCTGTGAGCAAAAGCATCATAATGATGTGCCAATGTCCCCAGAAGGAGCTGGGGATGGAAGTGAAGAGACACCTGCTCAGGTCTTAGTTGGCAGGATTTTAACCATTGATTTGGGTGCAGAGTGGCCAAAAGCAGCTGCAGCAGGAAGAGTGGCACTCGCTCAACACATAGGTCCTAGGGATTCGATGAATCCCTGCCCTCGAGGAGCTTACATTTTATTTTTATTTATTTGTATGTTTTTGTTAAGGTCTGCACTTTTTCTTAACATAGCAGATGCACAAGGTTATGTTAGCTTCACGGGGATAACTTAGCGACTGGACAAGTCTAGACCTGTTCACCAGGAGTATGGCCATCATCCGTCCCACTGCATGGCTGTTATGATATCATTGACTGTATTCCTTATGCAGGAGCTTGCATTTTAGATAAGGAGGGAGGACACAGTGTGCATGCATGTGCACACACACACGTGCAACACGCTCCCACCCCGATAACGTAGGCTGGCAAAGGATGAATGCCAATTTAGTAGTACATAAATAATAATAATTGGGTTCATTTTTAAAATCTGTAATGCAGGGGCAGCTGGGTGGCTCAGTCGGTTAAGTCACTGACTTTGCCTCAGGTCACGATATCACGGTTTGTGAGTTCGAGGCCCGTGTTGGGCTCTGTGCCAACAGCTCAGAGCCTGCAGCCTGCTTCGGATTCTGTGTCTCCCTCTCTCTCTGCCCCGCCCCTGCTCGCACTCTATGTCTCTCTCTCAAAAATAAATAAACGTGAGAAAAACTTTTCTTAATCTGTAATGCAGGCATTTCCCTTAATTATGACTCTTTCTACCCAGGTGATTTCCATTTCAATTGATGTTGGTGGGATTTTTGCTATATTTCCTCGTGTGTCTCTGTTTCCATATGCATAACTTTGGTGGCTGAAAAATTTTTCCCACTTCCAAATCCTCAGATGTACTGTTTGACATCCTGACTTCATGACACATCCACAAATTTACTAACAATTTATCCGTCCATATCTAAGGATATGTCTTGGGATGATGTCTTTTTTTTAATGTTCATTTTATTTTTGAGAGGGAGAGACAGAGCATGAGTGGGGGAGGAGCAGAGAGAGAGGGAAACGCAGAATCCGAAGCAGGTTCCAGGCTCTGAGCCATCAGCACAGATCCCGACGCGGGGTTCGAACTCACAAACTGTGAGATCATGACCTGAGCTGAAGTCGGACGCTTAACCGACTGAGCCACCCAGGTGCTCCGAGATGATACCTTAAGATTTAAATACCTTAAAGTAGAAATTGTCTAAAAAATAACTCCCCATTTAGGTAGGATGAGGTGTATGCCTTGTATCTTCAGTCCTCATTTTTTTCGGGGTAGACACTATAACAAAGCCAATTCCTCCAAGAACAGCCCCCTCCTCCTGTCCACATCTGTCCACATGTGTCACTGGCATAGGAAAAGCAAAGTCCAATCCTGAGCAATGAGTGATTCTGAAGAATGTCTCAGCTCTAGCCCATAGTGGTTGGCATACAAATCAACCATTAGTTCGTCATACTGACACCTGCTTTATTTGCTTTGATGCCCTGTCCATATTTCTGTCACAGCACTTCTCAAAGGCTATGCCTGCTGCCTGCACACACAGATGTCTCATCCCGCTAGACTGTGCACTCTTGGAGAACATGCAGGGTTCGGCTTGGCATTTCCAACATGGAGCACAGTGTTATGGGCTCAGCAGACCCAGGGAAATGTGGATGAATGAATTGATTGAATAACCAACTAATGGAAAATGGGAAATCATAGGCATTCATACTCCTGGAGAGCAGGAATGGAGCGACGAGTAATTCTGAGACAGGAAGCACTGTCTACGGGGTCACTCACCTTCCTTGGCAAAATCACACCCCAGAGTGTAGCACCATTTGCACTGAGGGTTGATGACTGAGCTGGTGGTTGGGGTGTCCCATTCTGATCTGGGAAGGGTCTCAGGGGCACAGTCTTCATCACCCTTCGGAACACACAGCACAGACCCTCCCAGATGATGGAGCAGCCCAGACAAGGACCAGATTACTTAGCCCCTTTATCACGTCCCATTTTAATAAAACTCTCTGTCATTACTCCCGTAAAACTGGAAGACCACGTTATGCGTAAACTAGGGTAGGTTCAAAAAGTTCCTAACAAATCGTTACTCCAATTCTAACCTAGTTCTCAGGTTTGACGTAGGAAGAGACAAAGAATTTAGTCTCAAAGGAACATTTGGATTTTGCTTGGAACACATTTCAAGAAAATTGTCAAGGACGATAAGTGCCGTAGCATTTTGCGATTTAGTTGGAGCCCGTGGCTAAATCCCATCATTAGAAAGGGGGCAAAGCGCATTTGGATGTTGAAGTGTCACTAATGTTGTCGTCCTCCTCTCTTGGCTCACCCTGGCAAAATGCTAATGAAGCAGGAACCCATCCAACATGAGCAAGCCACAGTGTGCCCTGTGCACAGCACTTCTGCCTCATCAGACATAGGAGTCACATCCATGAAGATAAAGTGTGTCTAAATGGACAGTAATTTTCCAGGGAACAACCTTGTATTGAATGATGTGCTAAGAACTACTCACAGGTAGGTGTGCTAAAGGTCATGGGGCGTCGATTCTGCCTCCAGTCGGACGAACAATGCCTCGAGTCATTTGAACCCTGATAACATTTACTCCAAACCTCAAATAAATAAAGTCATACTGAGTCACTGGCAGGAGATATCTGCCGGCAGGACAGAAGTAGCTGGTTGACCGCATTCAGGGACTGTGTAAAACGCAGCCTGAGTAAATAGACACAGATAAGCACAGCCATGGAGTATTCGCACCTCGGCTTTGGTGATGCTACGTGACACGTGTCACGATTCAGGTTGTCCTTGCTTTAAGCAAATTTAACCTTTAGTATACTTGGTTTTTTTTTTAGAAACTAAAGAGGGACTATTCACTTAACTTTTTTTCATTTAACCAGTCTTAAAGAGCACCTCTGTGCTCATAGTTATAATAATTTTTTTAAAGTTTATTTATTTACTTTGGGAGAGAGAGAGAGTTGGGGAGGAGCAGAGACAGAGTGGGGCAGGGGAGAGAGAGAGAATCCCAAGCAGGCTCCACACTGCCAGCACAGAGCCCGATGTGGGGCTTGAACTCACAAACCACGAGATCACAACCTGAACTGAAATCAAGAGCCAGACGCTTAACCGACTGAGCCATCCAGGTGCCTCAATTTTTTTAAAGTTCGAAAATACACATTTTTCAGGAATACATCTATCACCAAGTACACGTTTATAAAGAAAGGCAGATAAGCAATCAAATGACTATTTAATTGACAATATTGTAATCTTGGATACTTCTTTCAATAAAACTTCACCTTGCCTACACCAAAGAAACTGCTTCCTTGACCGAGCTAGACAACAACTGAGCAACAGAGACGTCCTTTGTTCCCACCACAGCACAGAGCCAACAGTCCCTCTGATGATCTGTCGCTAACTGAGACAAGGAGGACCCTGTGGCAGATCTATTCATCCGCCAGGCACATCGCTGTGGGGGTCAGCGTTTTGGCATGAACAAGCCCATGGCTTCAGGGTCAAGAGAGAAGCAATTAATCAAACCACGGGGAAGAGAAATGAAAATCGAGCAGACAGTTACGAAGACCAGATAAGAGGAACAAGAGTCCAATATGTGCGTGGATAAACAATGCTCCCCTTTGCACGCTGAAGAATGTGCAAGAGGGTGAAGCCAGAAATACAGAAATGGTGCTCTCAGCTGCAGTTTCCAGGCATGGCTTTTCTCTCCCGAACTTGGAGCCCCCTCCACAGCCTCATTCCTCAGGCTCTGCACCTTGGTCACCCACCTCCAGTGTCCAGGGAAAGCCACGGCCGGTGCCAGGCCAGTGCAAGGATCCGAGCAGCCCAGAAATAGGGAGGGATGAGATAACAACACGCCTTCCGCCATTAGTGAAGAATGGAACTTGCCCAGTTAACCATCTTGAAGTAAACGCCTCAGGCAATGGTGTTCTCCTTCTTTTGGTCCCGTGCTCATACATCCAACCTTAATCTGAAACGTGGCAGTGAAAGGCAAACTAAGAAGGCCAATCCAGATCAACTTGTGTTCAATTGTGCACGGAGCAAAAAGGCCAAAAAATAGGAGAGGATCCTTTTGTCTTGTTGAAATTTCAAAAGCGAGTGTATCTTCTATTCAGTGCTGAATGTCACTGTGACACCTGGTACCAGCTTCGCCTTCCTTCCACCTGGCTTTGGCGGAAGGGAGAAGCCACAGTGTGTGACGGCCGAAGAAAGACCTGAGGGTGGACGGAGTGCTTAGATCTGATTTGTGTCGTGCACGAAGCGAGCAATCCGTGAGCTGCGGAGATCCTTTGTCTCAGCTTCCAGAGAGAAGGGTAGACGGAGTCCCCAGGTTCAGGGCCAGTAGAAGAACACAGAAGGAGACAGTCTTCCGGATTTTTGCATGCCAGCTCTTCACTGAACTGTCCTTTGATATGGCAACCGCCTTCTGTGATGGGGCCACCTAAGAAGTGCAGGAGGAAATATCTCAATAGGAGAGCCAGACGGAAATACATGATTTCAGGGAAGGGATGTGTCTTGCCCATTGTGGTTTCACAATACATGAGCCTAGTTTATCTAGCAGCAGCAAAAATGCACTCTGTATAATATTGTCATACTTAGGCTATGCACGTGTTTATCATTTCCTTACCAACAACAGCTGGAGAAAATGGTTAAGTGAGATGGGGGGGGGAGGAGGATGGGGAGGAATCCAAACACCAGAATGGACAACCTATAACTAACTTCCTCGGTAATGAAGCTCTAGATACCATCATATGTCATCGCTGTCAAAGTGTCCTGGCTCTGCCTTTTTTCTTCTCAACCCAGAGTGAGGGTGGACAAAAAACAGGACGGAGAAAATAAAGCGGATAAAGCTAAAAAAACGTTTTACCTTGATTTCTTGAAGTTCTGTATTTGCCCCCCCCCCCCCGCCATGGGGCCCTTGTTTTATTTCGGAGGTGCAAACTTGTAACTGCTTAGAATGCATCCGTTGACTCTTCTCCTGGGGAACACTTGCCCCCCATGGAGTGCAAGAGCTGAGATTGCACCTGCTAACTGCTATGACCCAGATCCAGCCGTGCTACTAAATCCCTCTGCAACCTGGGACAGGCTCACACTGCCTGAGCAGGACTTTCTGCCCTGCCAAAGGCTGCTAAAGCAGGGAAAATGGTTCAGCAAAGGATTTTGAACTCTTTTTTTTTTTTCTTAATTTATTTTTGAGTGTTAGAGAGCTAGTACGGGAGGGGCAGAAAGAGAGGGAGAGAGAGAGAAAGAGAGAGAATCCCAAGTAGGCTACCTACTGTCAGCATGGAACCTGAGGCAGGGGTCAAACCCACCAACCATGAGATCATGACCTGAGCCGAAATCAAGAGTCAGATGCTTCACCAACTAAGCCACCCAGGCTCTCCAAGATTCTGAACTCTTAAAATGACGTCAACCAAGAGCACTGCTCCACCGCTGTTTCTTAATAGCTTGTCTTTCCTCCTACCATCACCTTGGCTTGGGATGACTTCTCCCCCTCATTCGCCCACCCCACCCCCCCTTTGTTACCTAATTCTTTGACATCCTCCTAGAAGCCTGTCCTGAAATCCTCAAGCAGCCCTCTTGCATTGACTCCCCTCTTTGGATTCCTCAGTAGCCCTCCGAGTAAGAGTCTGGTAGGCTCTTAAGTTGGTGTTAACACAGGAGTACTTTGGCGATTTCTCCAAATTCAGTTATTCCACTACCTGGGTTTAGCTGGGATATTCAGCAGAGAAACACATTATACCTTCTTGGTTAACAGCGACAACAAAAGGCAAAGACGCTGATGTGAACTGAACACACTCTTGACGTGCTCGGTTCACAGTTATACAGACATCGGTGTCTCCCTCACACAAAATGAATAACGAGGGTGACCGCAGCCAGGGTGAATGAGCCCTTCCCAGTCACCTGATTAGTCAGACCACTTAAGCTCGTTGAGTCTCTAGGACTGTTTGAGCTCATGAATGCAGACGTGACACTGATTGCTATTCAGGATAAAGTTAAGTGCCCCAGAGTTTCCTGGCTTCACCACTGGGTCACTAACAACTAAGCCTCGGTCAAGACCTTTCAAGGTCTCCACTCCACTCCTAAGAGTGTCTACTTGTTTATTTTAGGTAAAGAAGTGCTGCTCTTGTTCCTGGGTGCATAGTGGGTCACTGGAAACTCTTTAAACCAGAACAGTGTGAAGATGTGTTGGAATCTCCAGCACATTAAAGCGAAGGCAGAGGAGAAACAGCATACTCTTATCTGCACTTGGTGATACAGTAATTACAGTTCCCCTTAAGAGCAGTTAATAATCACTTTCCATTCTGTAACCTAAGAGTAATGAACACTGTAGCTTTTCTTGTTAATTGAAGTTGACAGAATGCTAGAAAGAGCCTCGTGGCACGCCCCTTACGCCAGGGGCATATTTTCTCTTTGTTTATCAATAGGGAGTGTTTGTTTATTTCTTTATGGCTTACCCTAGGTTTCAATGAGAGAAAGCAAAGACTTTATTCTCAGGAAAGTCCTTGGGGGAAAGTTCCAGTCATCTGTCGTGAGCATGATCTCAGTACGTAACCTGGCCCAAACCAATTAATAAGTAATCCATTTTGCCATCATAATCTGAATGTATCCCTGGGAATAAAAATGGACCAAAATAACTGGGACAGCTACAGTGCTCTCCATCCTCTTCCCAAAGATCTCACCAGCCCTCTAAAGAGCCTAAGACATCAAAGGTCAGAAACTGACTGTCCATACTGTTCCCGACAGCAAGAAGAATGCCCGTGACCTAACCAGACAGAGCACAGGACAGAACTGCAGGACGGGTGTTCCACTGAAGGCTGCTTAGAAGCCAGAAGGTCTACCCTGCAAAGTCATCACTAATGCCCACCCCCACCTCCTGACTGTCCCCCATCCCGGTCCAAAACCTCCAAAGGACACCCTTGGTAATGAATGGGTTAGATTCGCTGAACTGCAGTGAAATTCAAAGGCCCAGGCTTACACGAAGCATTCAAAAGCTAGAAGACATTTGGCTAGGATTGTGTTGTTTTGTTTTGTTTTGTTTCAGTCACTGAGCCGAATCCCTAGTCTGTGTAACTCAGGACACCAAGGTGAAATGGAAATCTGGCCTATATTTATATCTTACAATGAACTTCTCATTGCGTTGTTCATTGTGTCCTATTACTTCTAATACATGCTATAAAAATAAAAAACATCATCATAAAAAAAAAAAAGCTAGAAGAGAGAGCACCACTTTCATGTGACAAGGAATTTCAGAAATTTGGGCCTTTACTTTAAATTTGTAAATTTTAATGTCAATTTTCAACTTCACTGAACTTTGTTATAAACAAGTAAAATTTCTTTTCCTAATTTCAAGTAGATTTAAAGGAAGCTATGTTAAGGAACTAAAATACCATAGACTACTCCCATTTCGGCCAGCTGCAATAAATACAAATGTAGCCCCCGTTCCTAAATACTGGAAAATTCTTTGTTACCCTTAAAAGGCAACAGCTTTAACCCAGTCTTATTTTATATGTATGATCTTTTATTTCTCTGGTGTTCACAACAGAATGCCTTTTATATGTATATTTGCTACCTTTTACCTTCACTGATAGATAACCAACATTAAAATTGCTACCAGATAATTTATAAATCAGAAAATAATTCAATGCCAATTAATTGAAGATTCATTTTAATTTTCTGCCATGTTTAAGCAAACGAAACAAGTTACTCCTGTTGCCGTGTGTGTCCCAGAAAATATGTCCTTTCATTTTTTTTTTCATTTGCCACATGTTTTGGTTAGAGGTCAAGGAAACAGAGATGCTAATGAGGGGGGAGGGGCCAGCCAGCCCAGCTGCTGGCCTCGGGTTTCCAGGTGTGGTCACCACATTCGACCATAAGTCCTACAAGTCAAAAAAAAAAAAAAAAAGTTTCATCTTTGTTCCAGGACAAACCCGACCCTCAGGAATTTACTCAGATTAACCAAATGGAGAAGAGACGGACACACAACCTGTAGAAATCAGTTGAAAAATAGTAGGTGGGAAAGTCAGATAGAACCCAGGATGGTTGGTACCTCCAGAAAGAGCTGGTGCTCTGCTTTGAAATCCCAGAAATTTGCTCCTATCTGTGTTCGTGGGTGACATCAACCAACATGCAGATGTGCTTAGGGTATCCTCTAGAATGACAAACTTACTAAAAATACAATGGACCAGAATAAGCAACCACACCAGTGTGATTATCTCCCTGGACTCTATGGGAAGCTCTGCCACCATCAGAGGCGATCTGTTGGTTCCTCTTGAGACTCTGTTGCCATAAGAAACAGGTTGCTGGCCGTTCACATCATCCCTACCTGAAAACTTACAGGGAAAAGCCAAGTATTAACCAGAGAGGGAATGGGTGTCCTGGGAATCAGAACAAGAGGCCTCAATCAATGGAAGGTTAATAGAATTGGGCCAAAACATCCCAAGGCATCCATCTGATAATAGGAATAATTTTACCAACAGTGGCAAAAATAGAGTCTAATAACTATACTCTTCCCATTAGCTGTTTCTACATTATGGATTTCTTTGCAATTGAAAAGTCCCAGAGTGCCCAGCTGCTCCCCTCTTCCCCCAGACAGTGGGCAAGCCCATGGGATCACACTTCTGATTGTCCTTCTTCTAAGTCTCTAAAACTAATCAACATCCTTCATCCTTCATCTGAACAGATCTCTTTCAAGTGTTTTTGCATTGGAGAGGTATGTTATCAGCTCAAGAGTTTCCCGTTAAGTTTTTCAAAGGCTCAGGTCAAATATCTCTCTGAGCCTGAAATCAAGTCTGTTTTCCCCAATTCCATACATGTCCCTGATACCTGATTCTTCCACCCACATACCCCACTCTGAAAAAGGGATGCCCCCAAACAATAGACAAGTCACTGAGAAAGGAATAAAAACATGGCAAATTAGTAAATTGACATACTGGCTTATGTCTCGAGTGTGTGGGATCTCCTGAAATGTGCCCTAGATTCATTGGAAAATCAGAAAAAGAAGGTTTCCACCTGAGAGTTAAATGATAAGATCAATACATAGAATCCAGAATACTTGAAAGTATGCTTATTTCTATGTTCTCCAGACTCAGCAGAATAGCTCAAAAATGCCATGTAAGATTGTCCCCCCCCCCACCCCCTGCTGCTGGAAGAGGAGCTAGATGGGGCTGAGGGATGACTGCCTAACCCGAGGGCAGGGGCATTTGCTGGTATGAACACCAGGACTGTTGGAGGGAATGGTGGGATTATTTTGCCTCTTTCCCATTTCTTCGTACCCAGATACAAAAATCAGAGAGCAGGAAGGCCTGGCTGTGAAAATGATTCATGGGGCGCCTGGGTGGCTCGGTTGGTGAAGTGTCAGACTCTTGGTTTCGGCTCAGGTCATGATCTCATGGGCTCGTGAGTTCGAGCCCCACATGGGGATCCATGCTGATGGTGCAGAGCCCGCTTGGGATTCATTCCCTCTCCCTCATCTCTTACTGTCTCTGTCCCTCCTCTGCTCGCTCACTCTCTCTCTTTCAAAATAAATAAATAAATTTTAAAAAATGATTTGTAAATAATATAGTGCTACTCAAATGTAATATAATTAGTGATAACTGACGTCTTTGTTAGTGATAATATAAAATACCTGAGGTTCCAAATGTTACAAGCACTTTCCATCTTTAGTAGGAAACTAACATTTCTTTCGGGACTAGTCAGGCCAGAGAGAATGATACATGAATCCAAATTAAGGATAAATTCAGGAAAGGCGATCCTCTTAGAAAATAGTGAAGGGGTGCCTGGATGGCTCAGTCAGTTAAGTGTCTAACTTGGCTCAGGTCATGCTCTCGTGGCTTTTGAGTTCAAGCCCCACATCAGCTCTGTGCTGACAGCTCAGAGCCTGGAGCCTGGAGCCTGCTTCGGATTCTGTGTCTCCCTCTTTCTCCCCTGCTTGTGCTTTCTCTCTCTCTCTCTCAGAAATAATAAATGAATAAACTTGAAAGGAAGAAAGAAAGAAAGAAAGAAAGAAAGAAAGAAAGAAAGAAAGAAAGAAAATCTAGTGAAAAACAACACAAAATGCTTGTACTTACCCATGACCAGGAATAACCATCTTTGAGTGAGGCTGTAAATGTGTGCTAAGGGAGACTTAGGAAATACATAAGTCTGTCCAGGAAATATCACTTTGCAACTATTGGCAATTACATTGCATCTTGCCGGGGAAAGGCCAGTCTGCAAAAGAATGGTAGAATTCATGGGTCTGGATACAGGGAGTGGAAGAATGTGTCCCTGTCCATTCATGGGGGCAAGGGAGTATACTGGACGGAGAGAAAAGAATGCCCTAAGAATCTGTCTTAAGGTTTCTGTCTGAAATATGACAGAAATATCACTGTTTTTCAGATCTTTTGAGTATGGGAGAAAACTTTCAGGGGAGAAGGGGCTTTTTTTGTTTGTTTGTTTGTTTGTTTAGATCTTAGAAAGCTCTAAGATTTGCCCATAATATAATTGTTCCTAAAAATTGCCTGCAAAATTCCCAACATTAGACTTCTGTCTTATGAGGAGCAAGTTGTTCTCAAGGAGCTAAAGTTTACCAAGAAAATCCTTTAGCCCAGTAGTTGACAGCATATTTTCAGCATTTCGTACATGTTCTTTATTTTCATTCTTTCTCATGGCAAGTGCCTACTGGAAGTCTAAGTTGTGCCCACTTGGTCCAAAGACTCAATTGCATTAGGTTAACGACATCTATGTGTGTGGCTCCTAGTTTCAAATGTCATGTATCACTTCAGTTTCCACTTTTCGTAAAATAGTAAGTATGAAACTGAAAAAAAAATGTCAAACAATTGCACAAGTATCAGTGCAAAAGGACAACACCACCAAAACTGAACAGCTGAGGTAGGCAACATCCTCACGCAGTAGCCTGGGGTGTACTAGTCAGTTAATGTCTAAACGGCGTGCCCAAAAGGCCATTTAGAGGGCCAAAATACAATGTAGAATAGTAAAGGCTCATCAAAATACACTTGTAGTAACAACCCCCCCCCAAATACAGTAATGTTTTGAAACAAACGCAGCTACACATACCCACGAACTAGCAGAGCACAGGTGTGATTAGAGTCCTGACTTCCTCCGCAATAATATTTCTTGCTCTAAATTAATTTTCATTCTGTCTTCGGAACTGTCTGTCTTCTGAGCCTCATCGGCTCAGGGTGAACTGAGAATGTTTTTAGGGACTGTAGAGTTGAGGCTCACTGCTGTGGTCGAGGGCACTGACTCCTGTAAGGCAAAGCCCCTTACCCTTCTTACGTTTCTCTACTTAAATGCAATCTAGGGTTGTGGCATATAGAAATAAGCTTTATCATAAGCCTCAGATAAAATATTCAGATAGGATCAGTTTAGGGAAGATAATTGAAAAAAAAGCAATTATCCTTCCCCCAGACAAGACCCATATCTCAATAATCATTGATAATAATAGCTGCATGTTTTTCTTGTTGTCCTAGCTCCTCAGTGCTGCCCCCACAACCCCCCCCCCCATGCTCTTGCCCCTAGGACCTCTGTTGTAAATTGATAGTGTATGTAGCAATCAGCATATGCAGCTGAAAGCCAATGCCTCTGACAACCCTGGATACCCACGTTGCTCCCCAGTACCAAAGGACTCTATATTATCATAAAGCCAAGTCTATGTTCTTAAGCTACATACGATAGAGTTGAGTCAATGTACAGGTGTGGAGGCATTATGAAAAGATCTTTGAAAACCACCTGCCTGAAGCCAAGGAAGTGGTAGCTTTTTATTTTTTGCAAAGACATCTGACCTTATCAAGGCTTCAGACCAAAAACTCAGTTCATCAGTTCATCTGGCATCTAACGAGCCCGAGAGCCAATTTGTTCTTTGCGCGTTAGAGTCAGACGGTATGTCACAAGCCATTTCCGGGGTTAGTTTCTTGAAAAGACACATCTGCAGGAAGCACTGGCCAGAGAGAAATGACTGTGGCTCAAATAAAGGAATTGACTTCAAGGAATCTTGACTTCAGGAAGAGGTCCCGAGAACAGCAGCCAGAGATGCTGAGATTTTTCTGAGGGCTGTTTGTAGTCACGAGCCAGACAGGTAATTCCAACATGTAGAGGTTTTCTTTGGCACGGGTGCTGTAAAATCTGTTGGGCTGAGAGCAGAATCTCTACTCAACTGACGCCAACCTGCTTCCATCTGTTGATGGCTCGTCCTTATGGCGAATGAGGAGAGGGTACGCTTGTATATCAAAATGGGTCCAGTCTTCCTACATTAACTTCCTGCTTCCTGCAACTGATCTGGACCATCCGCTGTTTTCACAGAGACGTCAAATAGCCTGGCTGGGCTTGCTTGGCTAGTAAAGATTAAGATCGGAGACCGGCTCAGCCGAGTTGGTACTAAAGGTACCACTGAAAACTACATCGACCCTTGGTTAGACTTACTCCCGTGATTACAATTACAATTTCTCATCCCTTGGTGACAAACAAATTGATACTGTAATTAAGGATTAATTAGGGCCCAGTAAAAAGCAGAGAGGTTGTTTTTAATAAACGTACTTCGGCTAAAAACTCTAGTGGCCAGAAAGAATCAACTTAGCTTCTTAGAGAGATTTCATCTTCAAATAGGATCCTTTGCCTCGGGGCTCACTCTTGTGAGTGAATTAGTTGTCTATATAACGGTTTCTTTTCTAAGACTTTAGAGCAGTTTTTCTCTATGCTGGCTTTATTGACACTTGGGGCCAGATAGTTCTCTGTTCTGGGGGCTGTCTTGTGCATTTATGTTTAGTAGCATCCTTGGACCCCATACATTCCTCCCACCTCAGTTATGACAATCTAAAATGTTCCCCAGAGGGGAGAGAGTGCAAAATCACAGCCAGTTGAGAACAATGCCTTGTTTAGGGCATTATTTAGTAAATACATTTCATCTGTACCAATGACACCTCTCCCCCAATTTCTTATTCTTAAGCCCTCCAAAAGAATTACCTCTTGTTCTACAAAAAGATGACCAGCTTTAGTTTAAACAACTTCCCCGCCAACATGACTGGTCATAAGGACAACACATTAATTGATTGAAATTACTATCCCAGGATATAGCTCTAAGACAAAAGTTTTGCCATCCACACACACTAGAGAACTAAAATTGAAAACTCTCTGTAGAGGTTTGTTGAAAGAATGAAATACAAGTTAAAGTCCAGCAAATACCCTTGAAAAATTCAAGTAATGTAGGAAACAATTTTGGTAACATTTAAAAATCACCCAAAATCTAACCAGGCAGAAATCACCATTAGTGATATTTGGCGGGCATTCTTCCAGACATCTTTCCAGGTACTTATACAGGTATAAAGCCAGATGAATATATGGAAGTTCGTGTCCCAAATAACCCAGGATAAATTATCCCATGATTCCACACTGACGTTTACAAAAATGAGATTATACTTATGCAGTTTTAAATTAAAGGATTCGATTGAGTTTTCAGATGAGAAACTAAAAACTGAAGTGGCTGATGAATTTCAGATCAATGTTTCTTCGCCATCTTAAAAGAGCTCCCTAAATTAAGAAAATGCTTATGCAAAATTTTAAGAGCTGATGTTATTGTTATTTTTAAGCTGTCCCTTCCAACGTGAAGTTGCACCTACTGATTCCCTCACAGAAAAGATGAGAAAAGAAGTTACCATATTTTTCCCTACCCCTTTCTTCCCATCCCCAGTTGAATTAGTTATAATATTTACCTGTGATCTTTTAATTCTATTCTTTAGCCATACTTCCTACGGTTGTTTGGTCTCACTTCTATTTTAAATGAATCCACAGCCTCTCAGTTCCTGAATTCTTTATTTTGATTCATTTTTTTTTTATTTGGCTGGATTGGTTTTCAAGACACAGTTTTTATTTGCAGAAAGGACCCACAGATGCTGTATTTCTTGAGCTTTTCAACCCTTGATGATCTCTGCCTGCTGCTTTGATACTCAAAGGACAACTTGGCCAGAAATCCAATTCTTGGGTGACCGTTTCTTGCCCTCAAGCTTTACAGACACCATTCTGTGATGACTACCGGAGTAGATGGCTGGTTCCTACTCTGAGCCCATGCTGGATGCTGGGGCTGGATGGCTCCACCCAGCATGCTGGTGCCTTCTCTCAGGGAGTCAATTACAGAGCCCACACCTGCTGTGATCACCTAGTGGCCACTGCTGCCATTCAGAAGGTGTAGAAAGGCTGCAGGCTCTGGGGCCAGTCTCTTCTTGCCTATCTACCCCGTACCAGGAGCAGTCACCTCTTCATCTCTGACAGTGACAACAGGAGCAGACCCTTGTTCCTCTCCCGCCGCCCTTTGTTCACCTCCAAGGAACACTGGTGACCACTCTTTCCCTTCTTCCCATTCTCTTCCCACGGAATCTAGAAGGCATAGGGCCATCTCTTCCTCCCCTTTCCTAGAATAAGCCAACACTTCTGTCTCTTCCAGTCTTCCTTCTGCTTAATTTCCCCACTCAGGACCTGTAATTGAGTTCCGCCCTTTGGGTGCACCTCATTACTCTAATGGGTACCAAAAGGTCCCCCTGTATACTCTTAACATCCCCACTCATTCCCAATATGTGCATATGAAATAACCAAGGATTATTTATCCCATGATTCCATACTGACGTTCCAGTATTAAGCTCTTCTCCTTCAGGGCAGATAACTCCCAACTTCTTCAAGTGTCACCCGGTTTACTCTTGCCTACTGTCTCCCTGCCCTGCAAATTTTGACTGTCTTTCGATCTACTATACACACGGAAAGGCCAGACTGCATGAATAGTTAACTTGGTAGATTGTGTCCAAAAGCCTCTCGAAACAGAATGCCCTACGCATGATGGCATTTGGCAAATATTTATTGATAAAGGGGATATATTGAGAATTCTATTAATATGTTCCAGGGCTCACGAAAGAAAGGATGCGTAAGGGAATACCAAAAGTAAGTGAAAGATCAGGATATAGGGCTTTAATAATAATACTAATAAATATTAACTGAGCGCTTCTTATGTACATAGCAACTGCTTTAAGTTGTACCCACAGTGGTCTTGTCCAATTTCTACAATAACCCTAGGACAGAGGTCCTGTTATTGTCCCTGTTTGAAAGATAAGGAAACTGAGACACAGAGAAATCAAGATATTTGCCCAGGGTCAGAGCTAATAAGCGGTAAAGTCTAGACCTGAACCCATTAAAAGTAGGAGATGCTCTATGTGGACTATTTTGGGGAAAATGGGCTGCTCTTCATCTTGACTATGGTTTGCAAGGGTACAGGCATAAGGAACCGTAAATTAAAATTTTGGTGAGAACTAATGAGCTTCCTTTCTGTGAAGAGGATAGGCCTCCATCTACCACGAGAGGTTAGAGGCTTCCTGTGTAAATGTCCCAGACAGAAATGAACCTTTCCACGTGTGACCTTAACGCACACTCTTCCATTCCAACCAAACGATGGCCTCATGATGTCGAAGGCCAGGAATGCGAGTTGGGGAGGAGAAAATAACAGCCTGCTTTCACTTTCCAAGCACAAGCACGCCAGCCCAAGACGGCTCTGTGCTGTGCATTCTCCACAGCCCAAGAGGGCCATCCATGTGCCAGACAGATTAAACACTCGGGGAATTTGATACGATCACTCCTGGGAGGGGTTTTTTCCACTACTCTCTAATCCAGTGAAGCCCGGGCTGGCAAAAGGCAGTTGAATTGAGAGAGTGACTAAATATGCAGGGTCCTTGGAGGTTAGAATACAGTCTGTCTACGAGAGGAAGGCATTTTGCCTTTAGTCTGTCTGGATTTCTAATATCCACTGCAGACTATTAATCATGCAGACCAGACTCTTGAACTTCTTTGAATTGTTTTACATTTAATCAGAACCACCACCACCACCCTCTGCAAAAAAAAAAAAAAAAAAAAAAAGAAAGAAAGAAAAGAAAAAGAAAAAAAAGCTACAAAATCCTGCCTGATTATCTGATTTAAATGATTTTAAACATTGAAACAATGGTTTATCTGGAATACATACCCCACACTGAGCATATGTTTAATCGTTTTAAAATGGCCTCAAAGCCAGAAATGCAATCGCTGTGCATATCATGCAATCATGAGAATTAAAAATTAGCCAAGGACTTATTGTTCATTTCCTTTAGATTTCCTGCTCCGCTATTAGTTATCCAAGATTTTCACCATCAGGAATACAATGGGAAAAAATGGAATAACTTCTTTTCTATTATCATTTACCTCTAATTTTATTGAATGAGAATCTGGCACAGAGTTTACACTTTAATGGATGATTCTATATGTTAAAATGTCACCTGATTTTATTTATGACCTTCAGATAAAGCAGATGTCATGATTTACAAAACCACATCTATCTGAAGTCCAGGAGTGTCGCTTTTCTTCACTCCTCCACAAACCTCTTTTCCATGTATTTGCTAGGCTTTAAATTATTTTATTATTTTAACAAATCTATATTGTGTTTAGCTCAACAGTTTTCTATTTTGATTTTCTGGGCTGTGTGGATGGAAATGCTTTTCCCCAAGAACGCTATCCTGAGATAACAATTGAAGCCAAATTCGAACTGTGGAATGGTAGCCAGGTTCCAGAATAGTCTTAACCACACATACATTCCTAAACTTGCTTCAGGCAGAGAATCTGAGGAGTGAACAAAGTCTATGTTTTCCTTCTACACTCAAGGAGGGTAGATTGCGTGTTTCCACCTAAGGGCAGGGAGGGAATCAAGACCCATACGCTCTTGAACGCACAAAGTAGGAAGAAAAAAAAGAGAGCAAACATTTACCTGGGCCAAAAGAATGTTGCCACAAACCTGTCAGCGATGCAGCCGCCAGAAATTTTCAAGGGGCAGAAAAAGTAAATCTTTAGAGCAAAGCCCCTTTGGGTCTCTCTTCTGGGAAGTTTCTCGTTAATTTCCTCCTCCCTACCCTGGACATCTGAGAGCCAGAGCTCAGGCACCATGGACTCACAGCAAACAGAATCGGGGCCAGCGGGCTGCAAGGCAAAGGGACTCATTAAACCACAGCCCTTTGCAAATCTGGTTCGGGCAAATATTTGCTGCCAATTTTCCATGTTGGGGAACTCTCCAGAATACTGAAGGTTTTTGCTTTGTCTATTTCTTTAAAAGAAATGCTTCAAAATCAGATGAAGCTGAGGAATTGGGGAGGTGGTTAAGGTGGAGGTTTCTTCCAAGGAGATGAGCTCCCGATGTGATGTCCTCAGGACGAGACAAGAGTCTTACGGATCACAGCAGTGGCTGTGTGGTGGTTTGTAGGCCTCATCCCTGAGCCGGTGTGATATTTCCTTCCCCACACTTAGCCCATTTGGGGATTTGAGTGGAGCAAGAATTAGGGGAAGCAGGGAAACTGAGATAAAAACAAGGTATGAGTTATCAACAACCACGATATATCCCGGACCTTCCATGACCTATGTCCATGTAATCTCTCCAGTCATTCCCATCAAAATAGACAAACCTGCTAGGTAGTTGGCCTCCATTTTTTTAATTAGGAAAGTTAAAGTTATAGACCAGGTACGGTTTATAAAAGAGAGGATACGATTTAACCGTTCTTTGAGGACAGTGATTGCGACGCATTCATCTTTGTGTTTGTAAAAAATTTTTTAAATGTTTATTTATTTGTGAGAGGGGGACGGACAGAGAGCGAGCAGGGGAGGGACAGAGAGAGAGGGAGACACAGAATCGGAAGCAAGCTGTCAGCACAGAGCCCCATGCAGGGCTCGAACTCACAAACAGTGAGATCATGACCTGAGCCAAAGTCGGATGCTCAACCGACTGAGCAAACCAGGCGCCCCTATCTTTGTATTCCTAATGCCCTATATGACCTGTGGCAAATAAAATATGTTGAATGAACATATGATTTAAAAAATGAATAAGCTGTTCTACCTTGATGACTGATTTGTAGCATAAACTAAGCATCCAAAGATCTGGCTTCTGATCCTAGCCCTGCAAAGCACTACTGAGAAAGTTACTAAGCCTTCCAAAGGCTCAGTTTTCCCATCTATAAAATGGAGCTACTAACTTCCTTTACTGAGCTTATGTTACAGAGTTGTTATACAAGCCAACAAGACACTGAATGAAAATGCTAGGAGACTTGAAAAGAGGAATGCAAATGTAAACTTTTTATCATGGGTTTAAAAAATTTTTATCATTATTTATCATTATTGTCACTAGTGATCATGGTCCTACACCCTCGGGGTGCTCAGCTTCTCAAATCTTGTCCAAAAGAACATGGCTAGTAGCCCCAACAAATCCCAGGCTGTGTCTGAACTTTCCAATTGGCTTTGTTTTTATAATAACGAAGAAATAACTCATAACACTGCATGCTTTGTCCCCGCAGTGAGACAACCAGGGCACAATCAAATGCTGGAAATTATACAGCACCAACTCCAGGAAGAATTCTTCAGCAACACACACACACACACACACACACACACACACACCCCAATACCACATATCCTTCAGCACTGAGAATGTTTGCTGATAGGTGTGAAGAAGGCCCACCCCCAGGAAAACTGAGAAATAGTTCATATTCCATGACTAGCCAATGGCATCTTCTTCCTCTTCAACACCGTCCCCACTTCCAGATGCCCAGGTCCTCAAGGGGTCAAGAACACTCCAGACGTGTTCCCATACCTGCCCCAGTCCTGTCAGTCAGTTGGTTGATGCAAGCCCTTTGCTCAAAGCCGGCAGCGGGGCGGGCAGTGAGTGGGGCAAGAGATCATCATCTTCTACCCAAAGGCACACGGCTTTTAAGCGGAGAGTCTGGATTGAAAACCTGTTCCACATGATTCTAAGTCTGCCTCGCTCTACTACTGCCTTCCCAGGTGTTTCTACCACAGAGCAGTTTTGGGGTCTGCTAAGGCAGAGATTTGCGAGGGGGAAGAAGGCCTTTGGGGAGCTCTTCAATGTACATCTTCCACTCTGTTCATGACTATTAATCCTTGTATTAAACTCTTGGGTACATATGGCTGACTATGCTAGGCCTGGAGAAATAGAAAGAACTCGGTATTTCCACAATATAAGTGACTACTAGCCCTTTTATAGGGTTACCTTTGTTTTGTTGTTGTTGTTGTTGTTCTTTCGATTTTTTGAGAGAGAAAAGAGCACATGTGTGAGGGAGAGGGGCAGAGGGAGAGAGAGAATCTTAAGTAGGCTCTATGCTCAGCCTGGAGCCTGTTGTGGGGCTCAGTCTCATAACCGTGAGATCATGATCATGAGAGACCATGACCTCAGCCAAAATCGAGAGTCTGATGCTTAACCGACCAAGCCACCCAGGCACACTGGGTTACCTGTGTTTTAAAAGAGGAGCTAAATCGGGGCACCTGGGTGGCTCAGCTGAGTGTCTGACTTCTGCTCAGGTCATGATCTTGTGGTTTGGGAGTTCGAGCCCCACGTCAGGCTCTGCGCTGACAGCTCAGAGCCTGGAGCTGCTTCAGATTCTGTGTGTCCCTCTCTCTCTGCCCCTCCCCTCCTCATGCTCTGTCTCTCTCTCTCTCCTTCTCTCTCCCTCTATCTCAAAAATAAACATAAAAAATAAAAGAAGAGCTAAATGAAAGAGTTCCTAATGATACCATCCCCGACAGTTAGGCAAGCAGATAGGGAAGAAGCTTTGTTTCTATGGGGTTTTTGTTTGTTTTTGTTTGTTTCAAAGGGGCCATCATTGCAACCCTGCTCCTAAACACCACACCCTTTAGGTGACCATCCAACCTGACCTCTCAAAGTTTTGACGTGTTGGTATTGCTTTCGTCCTCATCCTAAAGGTAAAAATGGCTGGCTAATATTAATATTTGCTCAGTATGTCTTAAAATAGTATCTGCCCCTATTATTCAGCAAATCAGAAATTATGTCGATTATTCCTAGTGTTACGGAAAGGGGAGGGGATGCGTTTCAGACCACACATGTTTGCGTGTTATTTCTGTGGGGTATCTTTTTTGGTTTGAGTAAGAGCATGCAAACAAAATTCCATTGTATATACAGTCGATTTTGCTAATAGTAAAGCATGCCTACAGCTCTAATATTAAATTAATGTATGTACCCATAACATTATTCACAGAGGCACTCCCTTATAAGGCTGGTTTTGGGGTGGACAGGACTAAAAACTCACCTTCAAAGTCTGCCCTATCACACCGAGCTTTCATGGATTTCTGTTGTTTTCAAGGATCAGATACTTGAATTACAAGAAACTGAAAAAGTAATTTGCTTTTTTTTTAAATTTTTTTAAGTTTATTTATTTATTTTGAAAGAGACAGGGAGCACCCAAGTGGGAGAGGTGGCAGAGGGAGAAAGGGAGAGAGAGAATCCCAAGCAGGCTCTGCTCTGCCAGCACAGAGCCCAACGTGGGGCTCGAACCCACAAACCGTGGGATCATGATCTGAGCCGAAACAGAGTCGGATGCTTAACTCACTGAGCCACCCAGGTGCCCCAATAATTTGCTTTTTTGAAAAGCTTGGGATTTGCCATTTCTGCCCCTCTTCCAGGTGGGCCTTCGGGGCAGAAAGGTCATTAAACTTGGGTTAACTGGGAAATGTTTCTGAGTAACAGGGTTCCAGGGAGAGAACGCCTTCCACACATACCTTCCCTGCAGAAACGGCACTCCCTGCAAGGCTCTCAGAGCAAAGGTAATGGGAGGATCCCTCGGGCTGGCAGAGGGTTCTATTTTGTAAGGCTTCTCAACTTGCCTGGGGACACGGGAAGAGGGGAGGAAGGGACACCCTACCTACCTGGCGGAGCACAAAAGGCCAAGCATGGTTCCCTCCCGACCTCCTTCCCGTGTCTGGCTCCTTCACACAAACTGCCCAGATCTGGGTCGTGTTTCCAGGTCCCCCCTCCATCCTGCACAAAGAGACTCCACTGGACGCCCCCCCCTCCAGAAAAAAAAAAAAAAAAACCAGCAGCAGCACCAAGTGCCAACAGAGAGAAATGAGGTGTGCGTTTTCTGGTTTCATATTGCAGCTCTTCTAGAAATAACATCAGCGATGCCAGAAGCCTATGAAGTAATAAATAACCTTTCCCCCAGACGGTCACCAGCTTTACGTTACTTTGAGGCACAATCAGCACTGAAAGGTTTATGACTCTGTGTCCTGCGATCTGAATAGACATTACCCCTTCTGAGAGTTTAATGACCTCAGTCGGCTTCACACTCACCCTGGTTGGGAAGTGTGGGCACGGTCACCAAGGGGGTGTCCTACGTTGCCTGCATGGCTTCAGGTGGTTCCAAACCTTCAACCTTTGGTCCAGATTCTGGGAGAAGCACACAGAGAGTGAACGAGCTTCTAAAGAGGTCAAAGAGCAGAAAAGCTTCTTCATGTCAATAACAAAGTGACACAAAACTTAAATGTAAAGAATGCACAAAAAGCCACAAAACCACTTCCCTTCAACTTCTGGATAGCAAACGTGTTTGATTATTAAGTGAGGCCTGCTCTTGGTGAAATTCAGAGAAGAGCAATGACACCTTCTAGAGCAGGGCCCATCTGGGGTGCCGGGGCCCCTTTCTCACATGGCCCCGACGTGAGAAAAATGCCAAGAGGTGAGGAGTAGTGGCCAGGGCGAGCCCCTGAGCCTCCCTGCTCGGCACATAGCACCCTCATAGCCTCGTGCCCTGAGTCCTGTAAAAATACGGTTACACCAAGAAATGGACTGTTGTGTCAGCAACATGCTTGCTGCAGCGCAGTCTGAGTTTGTCGGCCTTCACCCTGGGCTTTGCTCTGACATGATTCATTTAGAAAAGGTCCGCGGTCGTGCACCACTGGAAGTTGTACGCTTCCTCTTTCGGGATATGCCCACTCTGTAGAAAATGATCACTTGCAGTTATTGCCAGTTATTTATACATTCGTGTGAACAAAGTTTACACGAATCAGTTCTAAAAGCAAAAGACGGACAGAAGGACACTTGTCCACGCGCGAGATCTTACCAGGATACGAGACAAGGAATATAAAGATAACCTGTCATGCTAGCCGATTAACACGCACGCACGCACGTACGCATACGCAAAACACACACACTAAATACACACCCGGCAACTATGTTGTGCCTGGTGGGCTGCTGGACTGCTGGCAAGGCAGAGATGAAAGGATTCGGTTCTCATCCTGTTTGGAATGTTACTTGGGACCTACTCTTCTGTTGGGTTGAAATTCAACTTAGCGAACGTCTCATTGCTTCCAGTAAGGCCTCAGGAGCAAGAGGACACAAGAAGATTTTCGGACAAAAGGGAAGGGGAAAGGAGCAGCGTCCAGAGGGGGGACATGGACAGAAAGACACAACTTTGTTCAGAATAATCATCTGTTTGGGGGGCCCTGGAGACAGACCCCGCCTAGGATTCCAGAGACCTGTGGGTTCGTTCCAGGGTTGTTTCTACGGAATGGTGGACCCTCCAAAGCTATCCTTCCCTTTCCAGGTCCTGATTTTCCCATGGCATAAATGAGGAAGGTAGAGTACACGGGGGTTCTCAACTAGGGGCAATTCTGCCTTCTAAGGAATATTTGCTGATGTCTGGAGGCAGTTTTGGTTGTCAGAACTGGGAGGAAGCCAGGGATGCTACCAAACACCCTACAGTCACAGGACAGCCCCACCACCAAGAGTTATCCAGCCCAGATGTCCTAGTGTCAACATTGAAAAACTCTGGGCTGCACCATTCGAAGGGTCTGTTAACCTCTAGTAAGATCCATGTGGTTGATGGAACCCCCAAAATAGGACTTGTCCGGAACCAGGAGTCTAACAGCCATACTTTGCATTTTTTCCAAGGGCCCGAGAGCCAATGTGACCCACTGTACTAACAAATTTTGCCTTCTTTCCTGGCATTCATGAACACAAGTCCAACATACCCAGAGGTTGGCCAGTGCTACTCAAAGGGAGGTTTGGCCTGTGGTAAAGTTGGGAGGTCAGCAAATATGTCACCCACACGGGGGCCGCTCCGAGTGTGAACAACACATGATGTCACCTACATCAATTCATGCTTGTGGATATTAAAAGGTTACTTCAAGGGGTTCTTTTGAATTCCCAGAGTTTGTAACAAGCATGTAATGTACGAATTATATATCCAAGGATGCTGCGAAAGAGATGCCTCCTGCATCACCAGTGTTTGGTGAATAAGGCCAAGAACAGCAGAGGTGCCCCTGTGCTTTTAGAACTGGCCGGAGAGGTTCCAAGAGTCATAGAACCACCCCGCTCTCCTGCCACAGACATGCCTGGGAAGAGAGGAACCAATGGGAGAGGCAAAGTGCTAGGACTCTGAAGGCCTCAACAGGAGGCTCAACAGCGTAAGCAGCTGGGGCTCTACCTTGGCAGGTGTTTGGCCTAGGAAAGGTGGTTCTGACAGCCAACTGCCTTTTGAGTTGGCCTGCATTCCCCGATGCCTCTGAGGCCTAAAATATCCACTCGGGACTCCGCTGAACTGCTGCTGGTCAGTTATGATACCCCGCGCCCTACCTCTAGCAGTAACGATACATGGAGACCTGTGGAATTCTTCCCACCTTGCTGGGCCATCAAGACCCAGGTGCTCTGTGGCCATGCTGACTGGAGGCCTCATGCTGCTATTTCTGATTCCTCTGAAAATGAGGCAGAAAAAAATCATCAGGAAAGCTGGGGTATATGGGTTCCCCTCAACTCTTGCCCAAATTACTAAAGTAGCCTCCTAACTGGTCTCCTCACAGCTATCTGGTTTCCTTCCGGTCTCCTCTCACCAGAATAGACAGTCATTCTTTCCCACTCAACATCAGTTATGTTACATTCCTACTTGAAGCATAGAATGACTCTATAGGGCTCAGGGGGGTGTGATAGAATTCCCTAAAAGATTCCAAAATGCCTTGCATGGATCCAGGTGCTACCTACTCCCTGGCAGGCATAATATCCCACCATGCTCTCTATGCTCCAGACACAGCAGCTTTCTTTCAGTCCTTTGAATGCCTCCCTCTTCCTTCTGTCACGGGGCCTTTGTACATACTATTTTATCTGTCATGTATCCTCTTCCTCCCAGGCCCTCACCACCCCTGGTCACCTGGCTAATTCTATTCTCCTCCCAGAGCTCAACTCAACCACTGTCTCCCTCACAAAGACTATATCTAACCACCCTCACTGGGTCATTCCTCCTACACTACCCTTCCTGGGACTGTGTGTCTCTTCTTCATTGCTCTTTATACAAGTGCAATTTTACATTAAGGTATGTATTGGTGTTTAATAAAGATCTAGTCAACAAACGAATGACTCATTCCCTCCTCGGGTGGAATAGGGACTCTGACCACACATTCCTATTTCTGTCTCTTTAGTGGTTCTATCTTCGCGGCACTGGAGGTTGTTGGCTTACATCTGCCCACACAAGATTCTTCCTTCCCCATGAGCTCGGTTCACCTACTCTCCTCCATGAAGCCTTCTCTCATCTCCCACTCCTCACAGAATTTATTCATCCCCACCGTACTTTCTCTGTATCTCCTCACATGTTGCTTTAAATTGGCATCAGTTGTCAACATGTTACTCTTCATTTTGGATTCTAAACTCCTTGAGAAAAGAGCCTCCTCCTAGCACACCGTTCTGCAAAGTTGTACGTGCTCAGTAAGTATTCGGTAAACTGAAATGCCACTTGTCAAAGCTCTGGCGACAGGAATAATCACAAGTAGCAACTCTAACATTAATGCCAGTGCTGATCCACGCACTCAGCTACTCACACAGGATATAGAACAGACATGAGAAGAAGTTCTCTCCCTGCGGCAAGAGAGAGACTAGGTATGTTGTGAGCGTCTTCTGATTACCAGGAAGTTTCTATCATCTGTGAGGCCCCCGTGGGATTTCTCCTCTTGTTTCAGATGGCTGTCATGGCAGAGCACTGGTTCTCTGCATGTAAGCTTGTTACATTTAGCAAACAGAAATACAGGATTGCCAGTTAGTCTGAATTAGTCTGAAACAATAAATACTTTCTTGCATAAATATGTCCCAAATATTAAATGGGATCTACTTACACTTAAAATATTGTTCATAATTTATCAGAAACTCCACTGAAACTGGTCATCCTGTATTTAATCTAACAACCTTACTGTATGCTTTTAACATACGGTCGAAGATTCCATGGTATTAGCGGGTGCTTCCAAATGACAATCCACGAAAAAAATCAATACCAGTACAAAGTGATCAGATGAATGTAATCCTTCTCAATGTTTATTCACCATGGCTGCCATATCACTGCCTGAATCACCATTGTCTGAAAGGGAGGGTGGACCTATTTTATTCTCTGTATACAATCCTCAGGATGACATATTTACATATGCACTCAAGGCATACTCAGGTCACTGCCTGTTATGTCTGAGAGGAGGGAATAGCCTTTGGGGATTGTTGTTACAATGTTCCTCCAGAAGATAGAGAGTTAAATTCCAAAATCATACCATAGTTTCCCATACACAGAATTTTACATTAAAAAAAAGTGGAAAAGTGGAAGCCACTTTTGAACATTTTGGGTCGGTGAGCACGAATATTCACAGTGTAGCTCACCATCACTTGTGTTTGTCCCAGAACATGGGGTTGTGCAAGGAAATGAAAAAGCATATTTCTCCAGCAAGTTTCCTGGAGACCTAAGACTTCTCAGGGAGGAAGAAATAAGAGTGAAGAAGGAGCCGTCTACCCTGATCAAATTTGTCCTTCAGAAATGACAACTGCTACAGTGGACCTCACAACCTCAGTGGAGGACACCATGTTCCTATAACTGGGGAGGTTTTGTTTGATTTCATCTTATCTTTTCCTCCCTTGTGATCCTGCAAGGTGAGACATTTTTAAAATTATTATTAACAAGACTTAAAACTCAGGTTGATATGACAAGTTTTTGTGAGTTGAGTGACCATACTCATGTGTGAATGTGACAAAAACCAAAATAGGGCATTGCCTGGATGAGAAACTAAATGAGAATTTATTAGGACTGAAGTCGGTGCATTTTCTTTGACCATAACCTGATCCTTGTCTACAGGTTCTTGAAAGAACATGTCCCAGCTTCCTTGGGACTCAGCTGTGCGCAGGAATCTTAGATCATTAAGACAATCTTAAACATTCCTGTGTTCCTACTGTTTCCCCAGAAGATAATGCTCCTAGGTGACCATCAGCTAGCATTAAAAACATCTAGTTCAAAGCCCAGTTTTCCAAAAAAAAAAAAAAAAAAAATGATTTCTGTGTTGAAATTGAGGGGGGAAATGTATTCTTATCATCTCTGTCTTTTTTTTCTTTCTTATCATCTCTGTCTTCAGCTTTTCTTTCTTCCTTCTTCCCTTCCTTCTTTCCTCCCTCCCTTTTTCTCTCTTTTCTTCTCTTTCTTTCTTTCTTTCTTCTTTTCTTTCTTTCAAGCATATGTTGACCCTAGAGTACAAAACCAATTTACACACAAAAACAAAACATGTACTTGAAAAACAGAGCTCTTTTCTGGAAATTAGAACTTGGCCAGGCTAGGAATGAGTTTCTCTTCAATATTTGTCACTTCCAACTTTGCATATTAAGGTAGCAATGCTTGGCATGTGTAGAAGGTTCTGCACAATTAAACAGTGTAAGTGGCATGGAACTAAGATGTCTATTTCTCTATAGAGTTTCTTTGACCATGGAGGGGGTGCTTCTAGGAGGCCTGGGAAAGGTCAACCATAACTTCCAGGGTCTTTAACGCCAATTTGCAATGAATCATGTTTTAGTGCGTATCTGTGATTGTGTGTGTGCTGGGGCGGGGGTGGGGTGGGGTGCAGGGGGCGCCTGTGTGCATGTGTTAATTTGTCTCACTCCCTTTAAAGGAAGAGACTGGCCCACTCAGACCCTCAAAGAATTGTATTAGCACAGGTTTGCTGAGGCATTCCAAATAAACAGAGATAAATGAGCTACCACGAGGTAGGGACCAGAGAGCTGGCTCAGATATTTCAAAAGGAACCAACTGCCCCTTTACTTGATTGGCACCGTCTTAGAGCCTCCGAGGACCTTTTTTGATTTTTGTGTTCATCTGTATTCTCAGCTGCCACCGGGCCAGAAAGTTCACGACATGCTTGGGCTGGTAGAAAATGAGAATACCAGTTGTCTCTGGAGAGGCCTTGACAGCCACTGCCAAGGCTCCCAGGCCAGACCTGAAATGAAGATCTGGCAGAGGTGGTCCTACCACGGCCAGGATAACGGATGAGGCTCTAATTCAGGGTAGGAGATTGAAATGTAACCTGTGATTGACAGGAATCAAATAACACAGCCTCAAACCAAGGGGCAGAGCGGAAGCACACAATATGGGAAAGGCATTTGTGTGAAATGAGAGCAGGAGATAAGGAGAGAATTGTGTCCCTCATCTCGCTCCCCCATACGCACACACACACCTGCACATTTGCACAAACAGATGCATGAACCTGTGCATGCGCACACGCACGCGGCATGCTGGTGTTGAGGCAGGAAGCATCGCGGGGCCCACGGCAAACATACCCCTGGAATTGAGTCACAGAAATTAGTGGGGGACTCTGGGACGTCTAGAATATACAAAGGGTCATTCCTTTGTGGAAATGCCTGAGGAAAGGACCATATTCTTCCATGAGACCAGGCCTATTCCCAGTTCTGCCTTGTTTTCCCCTTGCAGCTCTGCTTCTGAATCCCTGCAGAGGTGAATGCCTGTCTCTGAGGCTCGGTACTTTCATGGGGCACTGGAACCTACTTGAGTAGGAGGGAACTGGACCCAAATCAGGAAGCAGCCGGCCCTGCTGCCTGCGGAAATCAATGCTACAGAGGACGAGCAGCCTTCAGCTGTTTGACCCCTCAAAACTGGGCTCCTGATACGGGTCTGCCCCACGTTGGAGGGAGGACAGAACCTGGAGAGCTGAAGGTGCTTCCGGACGTAACTTGTTCACAAGGAAGGAAGCTATTTCCTCTCCAGCATGGACTTGAGCTCCTCATTTAACTACCCTGGACCCCGATGTCAGTATCAGTCCCCATCATAGGTGTCCCATTAAGAGAAGGCAACAGACCAAGAGAGGTGATTTAAACAAAACAACAACCGTAACAGCAAAACTCCTTTATTGGACTTGAAAACCTTCCCCCCTCCCCGAAACATTCGAATCGGGTTGAATTAATTAATTAAGTTTGAATTAACTTTTTCATATTGGCAGAATTCAGATTGAAAGAATGGAATAATAGCCAGACAATTCTTGTAGGGCTTTATTTTTTTACAGGATTTCATTTATTCTTCCCATCGTATGTTATATTCCTTTAAAATCCAAGTTAAAGAGACACTTATCATATAACCTATAATCTCCTTAAATGTCCTTAGAGTGGGAAATTTCTGGAGACATTTCCGCAGGTGGAAGATCTGGGCACAGTACCTAGAGAATTAGAATACAGCACGTGGACTCACAGTTATGGCCAGAGTTAAAGTTTGTGTGTGGTTTTGCAGGTGTGTGGTTTTATTCCTCAATCTAGTAAGAAGGGCCATTTCAATGTCGTTAACCAGGCGGCTGAGCCAAAGGCCTTATTAAACTGATCTGCAGATGAGAACTTTGAAACGTGGAGGGATGGTAAACTCTAAAAAGCAACCAATGGAATGGGAAAAGGTATTTGCAAATGACATATCGGACAAAGGGCTAGTATCCAAAATCTATAAAGAGCTCACCAAACTCCACACCCGAAAAACAAATAATCCAGTGAAGAAATGGGCAGAAAACATGAATAGACACTTCCCTAAAGAAGACATCCAGATGGCCAACAGGCACATGAAAAGATGTTCAATATCACTCCTCATCAGGGAAATACAAATCAAAACCACACCTAGATATCACCTCATGCCAGTCAGGGTGGCTAAAATGAACAAATCAGGAGACTATAGATGCTGGTGAGGATGTGGAGAAACGGGAACCCTCTTGCACTGTTGGTGGGAATGCAGACTGGTGCAGCCGCTCTGGGAAACAGTGTGGAGGTTCCTCAAAAAATTAAAAATAGACCATCCCTATGACCCAGCAATAGCACTGCTAAGAATTTACCCAAGGGATACAGGAGTGCTGATGCATAGGGGCACTTGTACCCCAATGTTTATAGCAGCACTCTCAACAATAGCCAAATTATGGAAAGAGCCTCAATGTCCATCAACTGACAAACGGATAAAGAAATTGTGGTTTATATACACAATGGAATACTACGTGGCAATGAGAAAGAATGAAATATGGCCCTTTGTAGCAAGGTGGATGGAAGTGGAGAGTGTTATGTTAAGTGAAATAAGTCATACAGAGAAAGACAGATACCTCATGTTTTCACTCTTATGTGGATCCTGAGAAACTTAACAAAAGTCTATAGGGGAGGGGAAGAAAAAAAAAAAAGAGGTTAGAGAGGGAGAGAGCCAAAGCATAAGACACTCTTAAAAACAGAGAACAAACTGAGAGTTGATGGGGGGTGGGAGGGAGGGGAGGGTGGGTGATGGGCATTGAGGAGGGCACCTGTTGGGATGAGCACTGGGTGTTGTATGGAAACCAATTTGACAATAAGTTTCATATTAAAAAAATTAAAAAAAAAAAGAAAGAAAGGCTTCAGTGCTCAGAGGATTGGGAGAGCAGAGGCGGGAATGAAACTTCTAGAATCTCGGAGCTAAAGTCACAATGAATTCCTCAACGCACTTACCCCCAGGGAATAATCATTGTCAAACTTACAAACTGTGGCTGGACTCAGCAGCAGATCTCTGTTGGGGACCTAGGGAGGAGGGCCGCCCACTGGGTGAATGTCAGCATGCTGGGGAGGAGGCTTCTGAGCACTTGTGGGCCTAAGCCTGGCAGCAAAACCCTCTGGTAGATTCCGAATGATTCTAGGTACTAGCAGCCTCCCTCCTCCTCAGTGTGTTAAGGATGCACATGATGTGCTAAGGAAAAGGGGACCTGATGGAGCCCACCATGAGAAGGAGACTCATGGTGGGTGGCAGGTGGATATTCCAACAAGGAACAGCACACAATTGTCTTTCTTTTCATGGTGTGTCAAACTGAATTTAGGATTTGGGTACTATGCTTGTCACGGGGCTTTACCTGTCATCCAGAACCAACATTTTGCAAAATTTTACACCGTCTTTGACCTCCAAGAATAATGGCCATTTGGGGAAAAGACCAGCAGGGGCCCTTTCCTCTTGAAGTCCCGGCTTTTCCCTCCCTTCCTATCTCTGAAACACATACGAGTGGGATGTTTGGCTACTCTTTGGTCACACCAAATCCACTTGTACTTCTCTTCATGTGGAAGGACGGGAAGAGGAAGGGCTCGTGGCCCGCATCAGGACCCAGCTGGCCATGGCACAGACACCACTGTAGGGTGAAAAAAAGCTGGGAAAGACCCAGTCCTGGCTGGAGCCTCAGACAGGCCCTTCACCATGATGTCTACACTCACCACATTGTGCACGAGGAGGGCAGACCCAGTGGTAGGAGCTGAGAGGAAGCCCACGCCAACAGAAAGAACACAACCTCTGGGCAGGGGGAAAGAAATGCAACATACAACCTACTGACCCAGTATGACTATCTGTCATGAGCAGAGGGCTATCCTGACAGGCAGACAAAGCCTGACGCATACACATTTAGCAAATAGTTATTAAACACCTACTATACATAATTATACAGTAGGTACTTGTGGCTGACACTAACAGTCTTTCTCTAATACTCATTCTCCTCTTCCTTTGTCATGGAATGACCACCCAATATGAAAACTACATTTCCCAGCTTCCCTTGCAGGTAGTTGTTATGTGATCAGGGTCTGGCTAATGGGATATGAGCTGAGGGTCCCTTTGCATCTTCCAGAGTAGAGGCACATTTTCTTCACCTCCTTCTCCCTTCCTGCTGACTGGAGTGCAGATCTATGGCTAGAAGCTGAGCAAGCTTGGACCTTCTATTGAGGACAGGAAAGCACAAAATAGGAAGAGCCTGAGTCCCTGCAGTCTTTAAGCCCTCAACCAGCCCTGGGCTGCTTTCTTTCAGATCTTTTTTTTTTTTTTTTTTTTAAGTTTATTTATTTATTTTGAGAGAGAACCAGCAGAGGAGGGGCAGAGAGAGAGGGAGGGAAAGAGAATCCCAAGCAGGCTCCACGCTCAGCACAGAGCCCAACACGAGGCTCACTCTCACAATCATGAGATCATGACCTGAGCTGATATCAAGAGTCAGACACTTAACCAACCGAGCTGCCCGGGCACCCCCAGACTTTTAATAAATGAGAAGAAAAGTAACTTCTACTTTGTTTAAGCCTGTCCTTCTAGGGTTTTCCGTCACTCACAGTCAAACCTAGTGCTATAGGACTCAATAAATACTCACTGAGTGACCAACTGACCTACTGGGTGATTAAGTAAAATATATATATGTGAATGAATGCAGTTCTTGGTGCCTAGCTCTTTATGCTAAGCCCCACCCCATAATAACACAGCCATGGCTCCAGCCCTCATGTGCCTATAACCTTGCAAGAAAGCTTGACTTTGAACAAGAAATATGTGTGATGAACGTGAGAAGCGTGGTGTGCAATGGTGGCGTATAACCAGGAAGCTCCAACACAATGTGCAGAGCGGTACTTTAGATGGATCCGGAACTCTGAGCAAGAGTCAGGAGATGGAATGCTTCAAGCCTTGCAATGAGAGACAGCGTGTGGCACCGGAGGAACTGAAAACGGCCAATGTCCGCAGCCCTGCCTTCAAGGAGAGGCACAGGGAGGGAACCAAAGAGGCAGGCAGGGGCCCGACCATGTTGTGTCTTCTGAGCCCTTGACACTCTAAGAGTGGTCTATGGACCAACAGCTCCATCATCCCCCGGGAGCTTGCGGGGGATGCAGATTCCTGGGCCTCCCCCAGACTGTGGAATCAGAGCTGCATTTTTTTTTTAATTTTTTTTTTCAACGTTTATTTATTTTTTGGGACAGAGAGAGACAGAGCATGAACGGGGGAGGGGCAGAGAGAGAGGGAGACACAGAATCGGAAACAGGCTCCAGGCTCTGAGCCATCAGCCCAGAGCCCGACGCGGGGCTCGAACCCACGGACCGCGAGATCGTGACCTGGCTGAAGTCGGACGCTTAACCGACTGCGCCACCCAGGCGCCCCCAGAGCTGCATTTTAACAAGAGCTGTGGGGGGCGCCTGGGTGGTTCAGTCGGTTGGGTGTCCGACTTCGGCTCAGGTCACGATGTCGCAGTCCGTGAGTTCGAGCCCCGCGTCGGGCTCTGTGCTGACAGCGCAGAGCCTGGAGCCTGTTTCGGATTCTGTGTCTCCCTCTCTCTCTGACCCTCCCCCGTTCATGCTCTGTCTCTCTCTGTCTCAAAAATAAATAAGCATTAAAACAAGAGCTGCAGGACACAGGCGTGCTTGAGAGACTTTGAGAAGCACTATTACAGGCCAGCTTAGAGATTTAGGTTCTGTTTTGTTTTTGTGTTGTTACTTTTCCTTGAGAAAATTGGGATGTGACCCTTTTAAGCATAAAAGCATAGTGGGATTTGCCATTTCAAAAAGTGTCAGTGGCCCCAGTGAAGAGAACGCATAGAAAGCCTAAATGGATGCACAGAGGCTCAGGGAAGCTGACAGGAAGTGACAACGGTGCCTGGGATGTATGGCTGGGTACAGACAGTGCAAAGGGATGTGAATAGTTTGAAAGATACGTGCGAGGGAATTGTACTACTCAGGGCTCTCCAGAGAAACAGAACCAATAGGATGTGTGTATGCACGGAAAGAGACTTATTTGAAGGACTTGGTTTACGTGTTTGTGGAGGGTGGCTAGGCCACAATCTGATGGGAGACACTTAGGAAAATGAGTTGTAGTTCAAGTTCAAAGACAAGCTGCTGAGAACCAGGAAAAGCCAGTGCAGTCAAAGGCAGTCTTAGAAATCCTTCTTGCTCAGGGAACGGAGGCCTTCTGTTCAACTCAGGCCTTCAAATGATTACATGAACCCCACCCACAACCGTAAACACTCTCACAGAAACACCTAGAATAATGTTTGACCAAATATCTGGACAAGGTGGCCCGGCCAAGTTCAAATACAAAATTACCCATCGCAGAGATAAGAACTGGGGAGTCACTGGAGTGTGGTTAGGTGACTACGGAAGCATGGTGAGTGGGTGGCATTTGTCCGAGGAGAGAAAACAAAGGGAGAAAGGCAGGGCCCTGAGGAGCATCACTATTTAATGGCCAGGTGTAGGTGACAGCAGATAGCTGGCAGGAGAGACCGCCATGTCACTTGACCAAGTCCTCAGAGACCAACCCATTGCAGAGCCACGTGCAGGTAGCTGGGCCACCCAAGGGGCAGGCTGGGACCTCTGTGTCCCATCAAGTAAGTTAGCAGAGTTGGAGCAAATCCAAGTAACTCTGGCACTCAGGAGGCTTAGTGCCAACCGGAGAGCTGGTCTTGGGGCCCAGAAGAAGCTGCTTTCGGATGAGAGCGGCCTCAGGGATGGCCAGAAGCTCTGATGGCTTTTCTGCAGAGGCCACAGAGCCTGAGGACCTGGGCAGCCTAAGAGAACAGCTGATGCCCTTTCCTGTGCAGGCTGGGAAAATGTTTGCATACCTGTCCCTGTTTCCTGGCTGTTTTCCATAGCATAGCAATTTTCTCATCAGGGAACTTTTTTAGGACCAGTTGGAAGATCCGTAGACCCACAGCGTTCAAAGGAAATAACAAAGTATTAAGAGCATGAGAGTTGAAGCCAGCAAGCTTTGATGAACCCCTTGCTGGGTGGTGCTGGGCAAAGCATTCACCTCTCTGAACATCAGGATCCTTCCTCATCGATAGCCTAGGATTCTGAACTCCTGCCTGATCATTGCAGAGATTAGATAATGTTCTTAGCTCCATCTGGCACATGATCAGACCCTACGTTGTAAATACAAAGAGAATAATCTCCCTGTCTCTGCAAGACCTATTTCTCTCCTCTCTCCAAAGCTTTCACTCCCCAACTCTCTTCGACTCACCAACACCCCCTCCCAACTTCTGCTTTCCCTTTCTGTATTTAATTACCATTTTTTGGTTGTTATCACTCCACATTCCCTTGCAAGGATTAAATATGTATGTGTTCACGCAACCGAAGCAATCCTTTTAAATGCATACAGAGACTTTAATGAGCAATCTCGTGTTTGTGCCAGCTTTCCGAATTGTGCTGGGAAAAAAAAAATGCATGAAGTCAGTTATCACTTGCTCTTGCCAGACGGAAATTAGATGGCTGGTCGTGGTCGCCAGGATTTGGACGAGAGAGAAATGGGGAGTGACTGCTGGTGGGGAGAGGGTTTCTCTTCGAGGTGATAAAAAATGTTCTGGAATCAGTGACCATGGTGCTGCAACTCCGTGAATATACCCCAGATCACTGAAGGGTACACTTCAAAATGGCGAATTGTATGTATGTGAATTGTGTGTCAGTAAAAACCTGTGACTATTGGCTAAGTGACAGAGGGGATTGCCTACCTCCAAAGTCAACTGTCATGCAGACGTGAGGCACCTGCCACCAAGCAAGGCACGGCTAGGGATTCCCAAGTGATACCCAGTAATGCCAGGATGCGTCACACCCGCCTGTGAACATAGCACGGATCCTGGAAAAGGGCTCATCCGTAGAGGCTGGAGTACATTTCAAGGAGAAGGTGAGGCTTGACCTTAGTGTCAGGGAGCAATCGATAGGCTTGAAGAGGTGGAGTAAGACACACTCCAGAGAAGCCTCCAGGAGTCAGAGGTTGCGCTGTTCTCTTTGCTTCGTTGTTGTCTTTTTCATTTCATTTCTTATTATAGTGTTTTCAAGGAGAGATGGGAAGACTGACTCCAGGGCAGAGGACAGGGGAGAACGGGTCTTGGCCAGACAAGGAAGTGCCACATTCGATCGTTTCTTGCTAGTCGAGCTCTGTCTGGACGAGGGAGGATGCAGGACAGAGCTCAAGGCCCTTGAGCTGTGCTGGACATTCACCCGTCATTCATTCCAACTCATTGGAACCCGTGTGGCCCACATCATATAACGACGTAAGGATCGCCTGTTGGAAAGGAAACGTTTTGACTGGCCTGGCCTTTGCAAGTCTTCATTTACGAGAGGTGACTAAACTCTGAGAGAAGTGAGGTTTCTTTGTTTTAAAGAAATACAAAGCTGCAGGGCACAGGGGGAATTCCTAGGCAGGCATCTTATTTATGTGGGTGTGAAGTGTAAAAACCTTCATTTTTTGCAAGCCGAGAGAAGCCAGGGTAAAGCAGGAACAAAATGAATATACCCAGGCTTTAAATACCACCTTGAAGACCCAGGGCAGCCTTCGCTGGCATGTCTGGGAGGCTTCAGAGAAAAGGCTGACACACGAAGTCTTGGTTTTTCAGCAAAATGTCACAGGAGAGTCACCAAACTGCCATGCCGTACGAGCTGGTCGAGCCCAGAGCCCAGAAGGCCACATAGAGGTGGTTCATTTCCGGAACCTGGGGCAGATCTATCTTTGCCTCTTCAGTGGGGGAACATGTCAGAGAGGGCGGACGAAACAGAGAAAGCTGGCATCTCCTGAAACCTCACGCCACTGCCCTGCTGGCAGGTGTGGGACCCTGGGTCAACGACACCAATGGTGTTTATGTCCATATTCTTAAATTCCATTTGGCTGGGATATCTGGTAAGCTCCTTCTTTGGGGTGATAGAAGTCTGAGTCTATGACATTCTGTATCCTTCGGTATTAACATTATTATTTTGTTAGTGGTGTAGTAAGAGTATGACTGCCATTTATATTACCCCCCCCTCCCGCCAAGTACTTGTTTACCCTGAAAAGAAGTGGTTTAGCATAAAGTCAAAGTTATTAAACATCCATTTTCCAGACCTCTCTGTTAAATTTATATATATATATATATATATATATACACACACGCGTGCGCGCACGCACACACACACACACACACAAATAAAGCTAAACCATGTGAAATGCTCCTAAGTCAGTATTATTATTTACTAGACTTCTTATTCCATCTTATGGTATTTTATAATAAAATATCAGCAAGCTCATAAAGAGGGCTTTTTTTTTAAGATCCATAATCTTTCTAACCATAACAAAAGAGCGGTAAATGTATTGTACAAGAGCACGATGGAAAAATGTGCTAAAGTATTTCCATAAATCAAATGTAGCACTTTGGCATTGACTCTAAAGCATTAAATTTAGTAAATTAGAACCAGATGATTTTAAAATAGAAACTTACATAACTTTACGGTGTGATTTTTTTTTTCTACACAAGTTTATCTTCATGAAGTTCCCTTGGCCGCTACCGTAATAGGTATTTAAGAAGGAAGGGCAGCGTCTGGGTATTATTCATCTTTGTAATTCCCATGATGCCTAGCATTCTGTTGAGCAATTAGTAAGCACTGGTGGACGGATGAGTGAAATCTCAGCAGTGATTAGCAAGTACAAGTTAATTGGAAAGGCAATATAAAATAAATATTTATACGGGTCCGTAGGTAGACAAAACACTGATACCCCACACCTCACAGTAAAAATATGTCTTGCTTCTCCTTTCATAGTGAAATGTGTGCATCTCAATCAATGAATTTAAAATCAAAAGGTGGATCTGCTTCTCATTTGGGCCACCACGCCCCCAGCTACCATCACCCTGGGAAGTTCCTCATCTATAAGTCTCTGTTCTATTTCTGCCATCATAGGAGCCACAGAAAATGTTCCTTTCTGTCATTTCTTCTCTCACACACAATTTCACAACGTAGCTGGTACCTTAAGAAGGACAAGCTGGGAATTCAGTGCAACACAGAGACCAAGATGTTCCTAAATGTGGTGCCACATTTAGGGGATACACATGAATAAGGTATAGTTGTTGCCCTTTAGGAGGATACTTTCTGGCAAAAGGGTTCATCAGGACACTGTCATTGAAAATGAAAGAAGCTCAATTCCAACTAGGTTAGGGAGAAAATGTGTTTATTGCCTTATGAATTGGGTTGTCTAAGAATGGACATCAGGTATGGCTTGATCCAGAGGCAGAGACAACAGCATCAGGGTTCTCTCTATTCCACTACTCCAAATATCTTTGCTTCTTTTTTCATGTGGACTCACTCTCTTACTATAGACACTCTGCACAATGAGGAAAAGAAGTTCACTACCAAACCTAGGTTTACAGACTATGATCCAAAGAAAGAGAGGTCCCTTATCTCCCAAGCTTCATTTACAAAATCTCAAAGAAGATCTCAGATTGACTCTGTGAGTCACATGCCAATTTCTTGGGCTTGTCATTGTGGAAAGGAGGATATCTTCTATGACAGACCAGGTCTGGGTGGTTGTTGGGGAATCTTCATTAGCAGACAAATGGAAAGGAGGGTATTTATGCCATAAATATTGAGGATGTAAAACTGACAGGGCTGATTGGATGTGGGAAGACGGTGGGGAAAAAAATCAAAAGATCAGTCTGAACTTTCAATTCTAGGCACCTTAGACAAAAGCAGCATCATAAATACAGGCAGATTAGTTAGAAACGGACATTGTTTCAATAGCAAGTTCATATGAATATTAGCCAGAGTTCTCCACAGAAACAGAACCAATAAACCAATAGGGTGTGTGTGTGTGTGTGTGTGCGCGCGCATGTGTGTGCAGACAGAGAAAGAGAGAGAGAGATGGATTTTAGGGAACAGGCACATGATTGTGGAGGCTGACAGGTCCAAAATCTACAGGGCAAGCCGGCAGGCTATAGACCCAGTGAAGAGTTAAAGAGTTGATGCTGTAGCTCAGGTTCAAAGGCAGGCTGGAGCAGAATTCCCTCCTCCCAGGGGGACTTTGTCTCTTAGGGACTTCACCTGATTAGATGAGGCCCACCCACAGGATGGAGAGTAATCTGCTTTACTCAAAGTCTACTGACTTAAATGTCATTCTCGTCTACAACATAGCTTCGCAGCAATGTCTACACTACTATCTGACCAAACATCAAGGCTCTGTGGCCCACCCAAGTTGACATATAAAAGTAACCACCGCAATCTGTGACTCGGAGGAGTGAGTGAGGTACCTCTGGACTATTTGGGTGCGGTAAGAGGTGAGAGTCTGGGACTCAGAACACAGGTCAGGAGACGTGATTGTCATCTACGTAGGAACGAGAGATAGAAAATGGGAAAATGCAGGGTGAAGACACAACCTGGGGGGAGAGCCTACCTGGAAAGGGGCCTGAAGTATTGGTGAGGGAAGGAGAAGAGGAAGAAGAGCCAGCTGCCGTGGAGGCCAGGAGAGGAGGCCGCTTCAAGAGAGGTGGGGCGGGAAATGTCAGGAGCTAGGGGAGGCCAAGGGCCCAGGAGGGCCCCCCGCACGGGCCCTCCAAATGTGACCTGCAGACCCCCAGCCGCCAGGCCGCACACTGCACAGGTCCACAGCGAGGGTGAGGCGGTCAGCGAGTACTTCACAGCCCTGACAGCTTTTAGATGGGGGTCATTTGTATCATTAGATTTAATTATAAAGACAACGGACAAGGCTTGTACATCGTATGTCTCTTGTACTCCATTTTTCTGATGACACGTTAAGTATTTTACAGTCCAACTGACCCGTGATGGACTGGGACATGGGAGGCACGGGTGGTTCTCTGTGGACGGCCTGAGAGGCGCCGGCTTGAAGGGTGGTCCGTGGGATGGATGGCAGAGGCTGAGGAGAGGAGGTCCGGCGGGAGGCCAGGCCTCAGACTGCTCACTCTGGCCCTCTGGTCGTGGCAGGTGGAAGAGAGAGAGCGCCCGGCTTGATGTTGGGGGAGGGAGAGGTGCCAAAGGGAAGATTTGGAGGAACTGGATTGTATCCACACTTGCCTATCCACTGTTATCAGGTATAAAGGTCTACAGTTCTTTTGTAACTCATTTGGTGGCAATACCCGACCTGGATTGGCCCGAGGCAGTGCATATTCTTCATTTACCCCAGTTGGCATGAATATATGTATGTCTTCCTGCTGGAACATGAACGAGTTTGCAGACTGGATGCTGGCCCAGGTCTCACCGGGAGTTGTGTAGTATGGGGGATAAGTAAGTCTGGTTCTAAAACCTGAAATATTCAGAATTCCACAAACTCGTCTGACCTCCAGGCTTTTGAACAAGGAACTGTGGATCTGTCTTTGGGATGAGGAAGACCTGAACGTGTGTGTAGAGAGCAGGATGTGAAAGACTGGGGGTAAAAATGAGAGAAGGGCTTGGAGGAGTCCCAGAGTGGGCTTGGAAGAGAAGAAAATGCCCAGCGCTGTCTGAGTAAGGAGCAAAGATACTTGTCTTCCCAGCAACCAAAACTGCACGGGAGATGGCTTTTGAAGATGCAGAGGGGTTCTGAGACCGCAAAATCTAAAGCGGGGGAAACGGTTCTGCAGAAAGAGCAGAAGAAGCCTTGCTTCGTCCCCCGGCTCTCCACCCTTCGGAAGACCAGCAGCTCCTAAGGCTGGTTAGAGCATGAATCGTGAGAACCGCAGGCACCGGCGTTCGAGAAAACCTGTGCAACACCCGCTCTTCTCCACTCCCTAGTTGGAAGTCACAGCGTGCCAGGACACAAGCAAATTAAGGGAACTTACACTCAACATCTGTAAACCCCAGTGGTGCGAGCGAGTGAGCCTTAAGGTCTTCGACACGTTCATTGATTCGCAGGGCTCCCCCTCGGCTTTTCGTAAGAGGAAGAGAGCCGCTCTGCATTTCTTAGCCCCAGTGGGCAGAAAGGAACGCTCTGTCCACACGCAAGGGTGGACGCCTTCGTCTCCGCCACCACGACCTGGTGCCCCGCCCACGCTGGAGAGGCATTTGTCCTGCAGACAAAATAAAAGATTGCTGAGAGCTGGAGGAGTTTGTTTGCTTTCTAAAATGAATCAAGCTCTTCAAAAGCTTGGCTTGAACAGTGCCGGGTGAGCTGTGTCCCCACACCACATTCCTCTTATCCTGTCTTCCCCCCTCCACCCCCCAAGGCCCTGCATTACTCAGATTCCTTCCTCTCGCTCATCAGCGCCAGCTGGCGGCCGCCTGGGCTGGCCAGACAGGCCCGATGCCCTGGGACGGGGCCCATTGGCCACTCGCTGGCCTCAGCTGGTGAGGGCAGCAAGGGACAGGAGGCCGGCTTCCTTGGAGGGCTGGGTCAGCTGGCCCCTTTTAAGGGGTCAGTGCGGGGTTGGGGGGGGGGGAATGCATCTCCAAACCCTGAAGAAATAGTTTCCCCTGTGCCTCCAGGAAAGTGGGTATCTGGTCTTTATTTATTTATTTATTTATTTTTCAATATATGAAGTTTATTGTCAAATTGGTTCCCATACAACACCCAGTGCTCATCCCAAAAGGTGCCCTCCTCAATACCAGGTATCTGGTCTTTAAAACACCTTCCTTCTCGCCATGCTCCCTGATTTCCCTGATTCTTTCCCCCCCCCCCACCTCGGCTTCCATCTCCACCCCCCACCTCCACCTGGAGCCACACTGGATGCCGGATGTGGAAGGTGAACCTTAATGGCCCGTGTGCCTGGAGGAGTAGACTGGAAACAGCATCCGGCCTCATCCAGGCGCGTGGTCCATAAGCCCCTCTGTTTACCACACCTGGACAGGAGCAGTAAGTGGAGAGGGGAGAGGGGACAGCAAAGTGCCAGCACATCGCGTCACATCTTAGATACAGATGCAAGGAGAGGACAGGAAGACTTCAAACTTAAGAACAAAGAACGAACAGACGCGAGCAAGAAGGAAGCCTGGTGCGTTTGTCCCGTCTTACTGAATACGAACTACAGAGCAATGTTACTGTGTCTGGCGGTGCCTTCAGGAAGAACAGGCCATCCTCCCCCCGGGCAGGGGATTTCTGTCTATTTGGTCGTGGCCGATCACCTTGACCTTTGTAAAGATCCACGGTCTGCAGTTTCTACCAGCAGAAGAGACTTGCGGGACAGTTTCGGACAACAAGTTGTTTATTCGGACGAACCAAAGCCTGCGATAAGGGGATACCTCGCAGCTAGAGAAAACAGGAGAACGCCGTGCCAGGCAGCCTGCACAATCTTAACTAATAAAGTCCTTTTGCTCCGCCAAACATCATTCCTGTGCCCAGCGGGATACATATAAATAGCAGAAATGTAAACTTTTGCCCGCTTGGTTTTCTCATAATTTCGCCCCCGAGTTAACCCCCCAAATCCTTCGAGTAAAGAAAATGCTAAATGCTCAAGTGGGGCCTCATCATTGCTCATCGTATTTTACTACAGTAGAGCAAGTTGACTTGACATGTAATTTAATCTGTTTTGTTTTTCAGTTCTTTGCGGGGGCGGGGGGGCTAGTAATTAAGGATTCCAAAGTTATAATAACACTATTATGTCTATATGTATAAAACGCCAAAAGCGTCACAATTACACAGTTTTTCAAAAGTCTAGTCGCCAGGGGCAATATACAGGGGTCTCTGTAGGTTTTTAGTAGCATGTGAGTGACACAGTATTACATGTATTTTTTGTCATGCTTTATCAAGGACTGATTGGGGTCTAAGACACTCTCCATTTTAGCACTTCCCCTTGGGAAAATTAAAAGCCACCTCAAAGAATCTGTGACGGAGGGCAGAAGGCAGTGGGAAAAGCGGGGGGGGGGGGGGGGGAAGGGAAAGGATGGTATATTTTTAAAAGGACAGTAACAATGACACACTTATAAACTTGGCTGGATAAAAGGGGGCAGTGAGACCTCATAAAGCTGTCACAGTGTGGGAATCTGCCGTGTCATGCAATAAAGAGAAAATCTAGAGGAATAGTTCCTATTCTCTGTTGTTTAGAGCCCCACCCCATCCCAGGTGGCTCGTCACTGAGTGAGAAGAAGAAATAAGTCAGGAAGGCACCAAGTCAGAAGTAGTTTGGGGATCCTGAGGCAACAAGGCTTTTTAAGAAATGCCACCCTCCGTTACAAATATTGTAAAATAATGTTTTGAACAACTCTTGCAGAAATCAGAGTTTATCTCTTAGACACTATTGTTAAAAGGGGGGTAGGAAGAGAAACTTCAAATAATAATAACAATAATATTAATAATTGTTAAAAGGGGAGTGGGGGGGAAGGGTTAGGATGGGATGGCCTTCGTGAGTCTCTTTTACCGACTATTAGTGGAGAGAAAGTGAATGAGATCTCCTTTCCCCAGCCCACGAAGAAGCAAGTGTTAGAAACTGTATCTGGAACATCTCTCTAATAATAGACTTTCATTCATTCCAAGAGCTTGACCAGCTCAACAGATAAAAAAAAAAAGGGCGATTGCCTGGAGTGAGAGATGTTCTTTCTTCTGCCTGCTGAAAAGTGACTTATTTTTTCCACGTTGACGTCAGTAAAGGCTGTGAGCAAGGAAATGATTCAGGGCTTTGAGAAGACGTACGATGAGACTCAGTTACCTGCATGAATGCAGAAGGGGAGACAGCAAAAACAAGACAGGATCCCCTTTTACAAGTCGCTTGAAATCTCACTGTGGAGAAGAAGTGCCTCCTCGCAGGAGAAACAGTAAAGGCAGTACCTAAGCACTAAATGACAAGCGGTACCCATATAGCTATGTACAGAATCATCTGGGGATCTTTTTAAATGGATAGATTCCAAGTCCCCACCCCAGGTCCACTGAATCTATAAGCCTTCATAATTGCTTTTTCAGGGAGGTCAGGTTAGGGAAGTACCAACCTAGGGCACAGGTGAGGGAAGAGAGAGTGGGGTGAGGAAGAGATCAACACTGGAAAGGAAAGGTCTCATGAAGGAGACAGGGTACAAGCCGGGGTAAAGATGGGATCTAGAGAAACACAATGATAAAGGGGGACAGTCCACACAAGTGGGGCTCGAATGCACAGATCGTTCCTCGGTTGGGTTCAGTCCCGCTGTGGTGGAGAAGCTACCTTATTGACTTGACTGACAAATGGAGTTAGAGGATGCTGGGGAGAAGTATGCACAGTGGTTCAGGTCGCAGACTCGGGAGCCCGAGAGCCTGTCTCCATGTACAGGACCTGCACCCATCTGCCTGTAACTTTGTGCAAGTTGTATGACCTCTCTGGGTCTCAAGTTTCGTTACGTGTAAAATTAGGATGCTCCAACCTACCTCGCAGGGTTGCCCTATTAGATAAATACGGAATGAAATCACGTTTGTGATATATAGCATAGGGCCTGGCACCTGTGGGGGGTTTCAACAATCAAGGTTGAATGTGTCAGGGGTCAGCTGGAAAACTCTCCATGGCTCATCTTTGTTTGGGAAGGTTTCTGGAGATTTACAGGATTGAGAACTTGCTGCCTCCAATTATTTTTGGAAATAACTTTGTTTTTTGTAGAATTTTTTTTAACCGATAGCAAACTAGAAATGGTGAAACATGGCCCTAGAATGGGTATTTCTAGATTGTTTCTCTGTGGATATACAAGGACCTCTACTCTAGTCTGAACCCGAGGATAGATATATCTTGCACTTTTCTAGGGCATGAGTCAATAAACGTTTCCTGTGGAAAGCCAAATAATAGTGGGGTTTTTTTTTTGTTTTTTGGGTTTTTTTGGTTTTGAAGCCTTTACCACTTCTATTACAACCACCCAAGTCTGCCATTAGAGCTCAAAAGATACCACGTAAAGGAATGGGTGCCCACGTTCCAATAAAACTTTATTTATAGACACTGAAATTTGAATTTCACATGATTTGCCCATCTCATGAAACATTCTTCTTTTTATTTTTTTTCCAACCATAGAAAAATGTAAAAACTATTCTTAGCTCATTGGTTGTACAAAGACAGGAGGCCTACAAGCTATAGTTTTCAGACCAAAACATGTCCGGGAGCCAGAACTGGCAATAAGCCTGGAATTGGTTCTGGAAAGTTGCATCTTAGCTCCACTTCTTACAAATGCAAACCCCACGACTGCCCTCAAAACTCCATTTTTCTCCATTCCTTTCCTGAGCATCACACAGAACCTCAAGATAACATACATCCTTTGATGTTACTTCTGTCCTCCCATTCATTCATTCATTCATTCGCTCAGCAGGCATGTAAGTACCTGCAAAGTAGAAGCCTGCAGGGGACACAGAGATGAACAAGATACCACCCTGTCCCTGGGGGGTTCGCCTTGAAGCTGGGACAACAGAGATCAACCGGTATTATGGCACAATGTGGAAAAGCCTTATAAGAGGACTGTGTTCCAAGTACAATGGGGGCAGAGCGAAGGGAGGGAGGAGTTAGTTCTGAAAGGAGGACGTGGGCAGAGTGGGGGCGGTTGGCAAGGAAGCACAAAAGGGTTCGTGTGGGGGCTCGGCCTGACAGCTGAAGTGAGAAGAGAGGACATGCCAGGCAGAGGAACCCATCTGTGCAAACTCAGGAGAGTACAAGGGTGTCTTGGAATTGGTGAGTCCCCCCTGTTTGGCTGGAGTGTGGGATGTGGGATAGGGCGGACGGGAGAAGACGAGGCCAGAAAGGAAGGGTGGGCCCAAATCACAGTCCAGGCCAAAAAGTCTGCAGATTTTGTTTGTAAAGGCACTGAAGTATCCCCAGCGGTTTTTAATCATAGTAGCAACATGTCCTGCTCTGTACTCTAGAAAGTAAACAGGTAGCAACGTGGAATATAGATTCCAGCAGGGAGAGATGGCCGGGGAAACTACAAAGGAATGACTGGAATAGATCAGACAAGAGAGACAGAGAATGGACCTGAAACACTGATCGCTGTTACGAGCCAGCCAACCCAGAGGCACCCTGTGTGGGGCACCCAGCCCTCAGAGCAGCAGTTTCGTCTGCTTTAGAGGTGACTGTGCTAGATTCCCGAGGTCACTTCCTGCCCTCACTTGTTCTGACTTTGCCCTTACTTTTAGAGAGCAGCCACATGGGTTCCTCCCAAGTTGTGCATAGGAGAATCTGTTCTCTCTAGCATCCACACGATTTTTTGCTATATCCATGCCCATGGCCATGGCGGCTGGAAAATCATTTGGACAGCATCTGGTGCCCCTTCCCCCTCGCTCCTGCCTGTATCAGTGTCTGGGGAGATAGAGCCTTTGACAGACAAGCAGGCGGGTGGCAAGGCTGACGGGCGGACACAGTATTGGCGAGCACAGGGTAGGACCCGAGCCCCAGCATCCCGGCCCGTTTTAGGAGGCTACCCATGGGGGTATGAGGGCGGTCCCCTAAACCAATCGGCAATGTTTACACAGCATAGGTTAAACAGTGATTTTGGTACCCAAAAATCTCAGGTAATAGGCGGGGATGGGGCTGTTTTTCTATTCAGTGAGAGAACTTGTGTTTCCCCAGAGGGCTTTGAAGGAAACATATTAAATAACTAAGTACTAATAAAGCAGCTAAATACTAATAAAGTCATGACAACTATCTGCATTATGTAAGCTGTGTTAAGACCAGAGCTCAATATTTTAACTAATAGCCTGCTGCCCTTGAGTGTTTAAACAAAGGGTAAAAACAGAGAAACAGATCACATCATTCTCTGCTCAAATCGCTCCAGTGCCTTGCTGTGGCCGTCAGGAGAAAATCCAAGTGCTACCGCCTACCTGTCGGAGTCTCAGCCACCCGTTTCCCAATCCCCCCAGGAGCCCAACTCCAGCGCCCTGGCTTTTGTGCTGTTCTTGAACACACCCAGCTCATTCCTACTCCAGGCGCTTTCCTCTATCTGGAATGTCCTTTCCCCAGATGTTTGAATGGATCCCTCATGTCCTTCAGATTTCTGCTTCAATATTACCTCCTTAGAGGGGCTTACGTGACCACGCTCTAAACTAAGACACCCCCCCCCCACACACCTGCTAACCCTTCTCTGTTTCCCTCTAGCAATCTTCCCTGCTTAACTTTAATTCGTGGCATTTATCACTCCAAACTGTATTACATAGTCATGTAATCATTGCCTACCACTCCCAGTAAGCCGTAAGCTCCATGAAGGTAGGAGCTTTGTGTGGGCGGCTCCTGGATCTTCCCCACCTGGAACGGTACCCAGCACGTGGTAGGTGCTCAATCGATATTTGTTAAATTACAAAGTGTCCTGCGAAAGAATGACACACGGATGAGGGCACCCGTCTGCCTTTTTCTCAATGCCTACCACACTTAAAATATTGACGAGAGTCTAATAGTAATAACAGCTACAATTAATAATTAAGTGAATATTAATGCTTACATAACATATCATAATAATGTCATATACTATAGTAATAAAATAATATATGATGCATTTAAATATTAAAACAATAATTAATAATGGAACATTAATAAGTGAACATTTATTAAGATCTTACTATGTGCTGGGTAGTGTTAACTTCTATCCACACTATCTCATTTAATACTCATTATAACCTAGCAGGTAGGCATTATTATTTTCTCCATGTCACACTTCAGGGCACCAAAATCAAGAAGTTAAGACATTTGTTGAGACTATCACAGTATACCTGACTGCGGTGTGACTAACGCTGGTCCAAACTCCCCTGAAATGAACTTCAGGTAGATTCCAAGTGTCTACTGAAGAGGAGAGAAGCAGGAAAGCAAGGGGGCCACTTAGTACGATTTAAACTTTCTAGCTAGAGAATGAAATGACAAAAAGCCCTAGCAAATGCTTTGGAAACTGAAAGCATTTGGGGTGAGATAGTGTTGGCCTATTCAGTGGTACTCATCAAACAGAACAGAAAGCAGATTCAGCCCTGCTGCTTAGGAAGCCAAAGGAATGTTATCTAGATCTTCCGGGGGCCACAAGACTCATCTTACAGATGGGAAGGACTTTGACTGATCCAGGCAGACACCAAAAACAATTTCCTGCAAACTAATGACTCTCCCATAAGCCCGTAGGACTGTCAGGAAGATCCTTGTAGTACAATATGCTGCGTACTTAATTTGTGTTCAGAAAGACCTAGCAAAATCACTCGGGCTTATTTTCACTCCAAGGCTAAAGGAGGAAAAGCAAAGTCCAAGTCTGAGGCCTGAATGGGTGTATCAACCTCATTATGACCAGTGGGGCGGGGGGAGGGGGTCACGTCCAAGGAATCGGTGCCTTATTAAACTGTGATCTGGAGCCTTGTATCTGGAAACCACTTTTGCAGGGTAGCTGCTCGCCTGTTCTATTTGTTTGGATCATAAAAGTAAAAGTTTAATTCACTGGGAATTTTGGGGGCAGGGGAATCAAACTGATGCTGATCCAACTAGGTCAGGAAAAAAAAAAAAGGAGAGATGATTTTTCCATCCAGGTCGTGTAGTCTGCTTGGAGTCCATCCCACTCAGGGACAGCTATTGTCTGAAATCACCGAGTCTCAATCCTGAGACCCAGTGCAAAGGAATTTTCCCCTCTCTCCGCTTCATCCTTTAGAAGAGTCGCTAAAGGTGACCCTTTCTGTCTTCTCCTGGGTGATGTCTTTCTCTATAGAAATCATGAGGCTGAACCGAATGTTCTGTGCTTCAGTGGAGAGACTGGTCTTTTAAACCAGGCTCCTCAAACAGTGGGCATTTTTTTTTGTTTCCCCGATAATAAGTGTTGGTGGGTTAATGGGTCATCTTCAGGAGAGAGGTCAGAAGGAAAACATTGCAGTGTTCAAAGCTGGAGCTGGCAACGCCAGCCATCAAAGAACACACTGCTCAGTGGACAGCCATGATGTATAGGGCATGCACCGGCCAGCCTCATCTAAGGGGTCACATCTAACCTTTATCCTCAGCAAAGCCAGAGGAGATCACTGAATGTGGCTGACACTCAACTCTCCGAGGCCCTGGGGAGAAGCCGGCTAGGAAAGCCCTGGTGCCTGTGCTAGCGGAGTCCCTTTTCACAGAGAGAATTGTATTCTGGCTCCTCGCAGACTGACGTTGCAAGTACTTTGAACATTGAAAAGAACAAAAAAAGCAAACAGCCACAAAAAAGGGGAGGGGAGGGAGGAGAGAAAGAGAGAGAGAGAGATATCAGCAGGGGTAGTTAGTAAAAAGGGGCTCGGAGACAGAAAACCTTTTGTTCCCCGAATTCGTTTCATGTAGAGATTGCGAGGTGAATGGCTTTGAAATGAAATGGGTTTATGAAGGAGTTGCTAGGTCACAGTAAGCACGACTGTCAGACTGCTTTGTGAATTCAATTTCTTTAAAACTTAGGTTAATCTTAAAAAAGAATCTCCTTTGCCCGGGGCTTTTTGGGGGGGGGGTGCCGGGGGGGGGGCTGAGGGGATGGGGAGTAACGTTCGAGACGGTTCCCCACTTCGTTTTATTTTCCACCCTTTGGGCTCCTGTAAAAAAGAAATGACCACATTACAAGTTCTTTGTCAGTTCTCCGAAGTTAAGAGGTGGGCGGGGCCCCACATTACCTTCGCTGGCCAGCCAATGGCTGGCGATATGCAAATACGGTCGGGGCTCGGCCGGGCTCCATCAAAACAGTGAGCTCAGAGGCTGTGCGGGAGCTGGCGCGCTGCGACTGGCAAAGCCGCCCGGGGCCCGGACGCTCTCACTTTCATTTAGCACTGCACTCCATGGAGGCGCGGACACGCCAGCGCTTGATGCAGGCTGACTAGGGTAGGAAAACGGCTCAACCCACCGCCGCCGAGATGAAGTATAAGGTAAGAGGGTGCCTCTTCCGTCAGGTTTCCGCGCGCGCGTGTGTGTGTCGCCCACCGTGACAACTCCTCTGCAGGGACCCCTTCTGTGCCCCAGGGAGAGGGGGTCTCAGTCACCGAGGTTGGCATACAAGCAGGCAGGCAGAGACCCAGTCTCTGAGACCCACTCCGGGAGGGCACAGCATACCCGGGCCCATCTCCACTGAAAGACTAAGAATCAGTCTGATCGGAGCCGCCACTGGAGCCACTGGCATTCAGAGGGTGTCTAACTCGGAGCGGAGTTTAAGACTCTGCGGCTCCCCTAGGCCTGGCCTCCACGGGCCGAGGGCCGTAATGAGAGAGGAATCAGAACTGCTGAGTCCCCTCAGACTGGCTCCTAAAGCAGTTTTCAGCCTTTGCTTTAAGCATTTAGTAAGAGAAGCGGTTTGCCTTATGCACTTTTGGTGGGAGAAATTAAAAGCCCGAGGTACTCTTATGCAGCCCATGATGGAGCATGCTGACGTCCTTAAATGAATCCTGGATGTAAGAACGAATGAGCATTTGCCATTTCTTTAAAACACTTCTAGGCATTTGAATGGGCTGAGAGTCTGAATTGTCCAGTCAGCTTATTGTCCCCGAAGCGTACAGAGGCTCAGGATACATTATTTTCTCATGCATTATGCACCATTGTTTTTACGTATTCTTGGCTAAAGGATCATAACTTGCTCGGCATATCCCATTTGTTTAAGGGACCCCCATCGAATCAGGCAAGGAGCTTCCAGAGACACTGTACTTAGAAGCACATTGCAGTGAGTTGGGCGTGACTTCTAGAAGAGACGTGAGACCTAATGATTTGAAACAACGGTGCTATTATTAAAATGAATGTTGGCAAGGTGGCTATGCTTTGGACTGACAATTTGTATTACCTGTCTGACCTTTGGGATTGTGCTAGCTGGGAGTTATTTTGCTTCCTTTCTGAATTATCTAGCTTCTGGCCCATCCTTTTTTAATGTGAGGTTGTAAATACTCGGTTCCAGCTAATAGCCACTGGCTAACCTCAGTGATAAATCTTTTATTCGAAAGCTATAAATCTTGTTCAAAAGCTCTAAATCTAAATGCTGAAAGTCTTTATTATAATGCATGAGTTCTGGTTCTCCTCGGAAAGGTTACAACTGTCTGAAGACACAGGTATTCGTTATCACTGTACTGTTAGCTTTCCATTATCTGCCTCAAGAGGGAAGATCAGAGGCATGAATAATCCTAACGATTCCTAATGCTTTTGACTTTAGGATGCGACCAGAAACAAATCCTTCTACCTGGCAGCAATGTTCCCATTCTTGAAGTGGCTCGCCCTGTATTTCCACAGTCCCTTGTTTAGAATAATGGTTACTTAACCTGTAGTAGTTCTTTGGTCCCTCCTGTCCCTATTACTGAATGCCTTTAGTTTCATAATAACCAGCTTGCAGGGAAAAAATAAAAGAGAAAATAGGCTCATACGTTCATTATTGGAAAGTATAAATGGCTGAAATCAATATTGAGCGCTGCAATCTAGAAAGTGACAGAAGTGACAAAGTCTAAAGTCACTTTTATTCAGTGACCTCATTATGTTTTGACTTTACTCTTATGGAAACAAAGCATGGCAACGGACGAAATAAACTGCGATTGGCATTCACGGAAAAACCCTCACCCTCCTGTTTTGCTGGGTCTTACCAGTTTTGAACACCCTTACCAAGTGATGTAAATATAGGGTCTTCATTAGCTCACCAGAAAAAATACTGACTTCTCTGACCGACCAAATGTCAGATTGACACTTTGTGGTGACTATAAAATAAACCAGTAGCTGAAGCAATCTGCTGTCCCTTTCTTAGAAAGCCTGGGTTCTCTCTAGTTAATAATGCACAGCTCGGGGCGCCTGGGTGGCTCAGTCGGTTAAGCGCCCAACTTCAGCTCGGGTCATGATCTCATGGTTTGTGAGTTCGAGCCCTGCATCCGGCTCTGTGCTGACAGCTCAGAGCCTAGAGCTTGCTTTGTATTCTATGTCTCCCTCTCTGTCTGCCACTTCCCCGCTCCCCCTCTGTCTCTCTCTGTCTCTCAAAAATAAATGAATGTTAGGGGCGCCTGGGTGGCTCAGTCAGTTAAGCATCTGACTGCAGCTCAGGTCACGATCTCACGGTCCGTGAGTTTGAGCCCCGCGTCAGGCTCTGGGCTGATGGCTCGGAGCCTGGAGCCTGCTTCTGATTCTGTGTCTCCCTCTCTCTCTGCCCCTCCCCTGTTCATGCTCTGTCTCTCTCTGTCCCAAAAATAAATAAACGTTAAAAAAAAATTTTTTAAAAATGAATGTTAAAAAAAAATTTGAAAAAATAATGCACAGCTCTATTTCAGGAGACCATTTTGTCATTTTAAATGGAGGAAATGATGCAAAGGTAGAAGAGCGGTAAATAATATTAATTAAGAATTACCATGATAATACAAGATCGTCACATTTCACTCTTCCAAAAACTCTGAGGTGGGTTTTATCATATACTCATTTTTCAAATGTAGAAATTATGGCCCAGAGAGGCTAAGTAATTTATCCAAAGCCACACAGCTAAAAAAATGGTGGAGCTGTTAATTGACCCAAGGGGATCAGGTTCCAGAACTTGTGACTTTAAGCCACTCTTAAAGAATCATCTGTGACCTCCCTAAAATGCTCTGTGTGACTGGTGGTTTTGTCCCCCAGGAAGTTTAAAACAATTTCATCTCAAGTATTCCTGCAGGATTGATTTTTTTTTTTTTTAACATAGAAACTCTACAAAACAAAGTGAATTGCACGTTTGGCAGTTATTTGTTTAATCTGAGCCACTTAGGGCATAAAACCAGATAGTTATTAGATTGTAAAATCCTGGAGTCAGGAATGATCTTTTAAACACTGTGCTGCTCTACACACTATAAACCTAGCACAGTCAGACTTCTGTTCACCGAGAGATTTATAATTCAGCCACTATAAGATTTTTTTAACCAGATTATCTGGTTTGGCTACTTCAGGAATCGTAACCAGAGGACAGGCTAACCTCCACTCATTTGCACTTAGACACATAGCTCCAGGCCAGCCAGTTAATGCATTTATAATAATCTTGAGAACCCGGGAGTGTAAGCTATGCCTTACAAACTTTTTGGTGAGCAACGACTAGCCTAGCTTTATTTCGTTTTATGTTTTGTGGTTGTTGTTCATGGGAAGGCTGCTGTCTCCTATGCACTTAATGCTCTGTTTCTCCTAAAAGGCTTCATTCAGTTTGAGGTTCTGTGATAGTAAATTACAGGCCCTTCACTTATTAAGAGTTTTCCACAAGCTCTTCGGAATATACAAAAAGCATGTCCTGAATTGGAGGGTGGGGGGTCGTTGAAGGAGCTTGTGCCTCAATGGCCGTGGCTTGCTCAGTGAAGGCTCCCCTTCCGAGGGGTCTGGAGGCAGATTGTTGCTGCTGTCTGCCAGGAGGGTGATGGAATGATCCGTGCACAGCTGTGTTTGAGCAGAAGCCTGAGACCCCGCCCACTTTGTGCAGGCCCAGGCCTGGTCAGAGCTCAGCAGGCACTGCCTGTCTGATCTCTAATAGCTGAGCAGCTTTTGTGGCTTTGCCAAATTTCTGAACCCCGTGTGCCTACACGAAAATTCTAAATGATGAATCTAGTCTCCCATTCAACAAATTCTTTGTTTAATTGAAGCATGGTTGACAACAAATTCATTCTTAAACGTTTTGAGTGAAGATAAAAGAATAGGTAGAACCTATGATGCAAATAAGAAACCTACATGATGGGGGGTGGGAGGGAGGAGAGGGTGGGTGATGGGTATTGAGGAGGGCACCTGTTGGGGTGAGCACTGGGTGTTGTATGGAAACCAATTTGACAATAAATTTCATATATAAAAAAAGAAGAAAAAAAAGAAGAAAAAAAAAAAAAAGAAACCTACATGCTGAAATTCGGATCCCTGTGTTCTGGCTGGATGCGGGCAAACAAAGTGTGTCCTATTAAAAGCTTTTGGGGGGACTTTGAAAACACTTTTATTTTCCCAAGCTAGTTTGAGAAGAGATGATCAAGGGACTTCAGTTAAATCAACGTGGTCATTTGTGACTTGTATAATACCAATTCTTGCCTTGCTTTGACATTTTGGTTTTAGGTTATTTGTTCCCTTGGGTATGATTTGCTGTGCTCAATCCAAACCAGAGACTCCTGTCTCCCATGATCCTTTTTTTTTTTTTTTTTTTAAGAGAGAGCATGGGAGAGGGGCAGAGGGAGAAAACCTTAAGCAGGCTTCATACTCAGCATGGAACCTGACATGGAGCTTGATCCCATGACCCTGGGATCAGGACCTGAGCCAAAATCAAGAGTCAGACACCCAATTGACTGAGCCACCCGGGTGCCCTGCCTCATGCTCCTTTTTTTTTTTTTTCTAATATGAAATTTATTGTCCAATTGGTTTCCATACAACACCCAGTGCTCATCCCAACGGGTGCCCTCCTCCATGCCCATCACCCACTTTCCCTCTCTCCCACCCCCGCATCAACCTTCAGCTTATTCTCAGTTTTTAAGAGTCTCTTATGGTTTGCTTCCCTCCCTCTCTAACTTTTTTTTTCCCTTCCCCTCCCCCATGGTCTTCTGTCAAGTTTCTCAGGATCCACATAAGAGTGCAAACATACGGTATCTCCTTTTTAAATCTTAGGTGAGATCTACGAATTAAAAAAACACCAAAAGATGTTAATTGTTTATGGATGCATGTATTTATTGGGCAAACCCATTTTGGGGGCTGAATGGCAATCTGCACAGAGCTGAAGGTCTTTGGAGAACTGGGGGTGTTCCGATGATACCAAATTTAGCACAGTGTGGGACATGCCAAGGATTTGTGTGGCACCCTTCCCTTACTGTAACATACGTCAGCCCTTTTCTCAGAGTTCATCAGTGGCTTCCGGTCTGCTGCCCCTACTCGTCCCACCAGACTTCTGAAAAAACTTCCTCTCCACTTTTTCCCCTTTACAAATTCCCTCCCCCTTTTGTGCCCTCATGACCTCATCTTCTTTCATTTTCTCATTTAAGCAGTCTTTATGCTGCTCTAACACCAGACTTGTGTATGGCTCGCCTCCCCAACCCACGTAGACATGATGATCTTAAGCACACCCTGTACCCCCTACCTCTCTCCTCTCTTTTGACTCTGCCATGGGAAATCTTGGTCTCTTGCTGCTCCCATTCGTTTGTCCCTGTCTCTTTGCGCCTACCTGACTTGGTTAGTCTGTCACTTCCCACAAGCCGGGTCTCCTCATCCATCCACTCTGTAAAACCATCAAAAGCCTACACCTTCGTCTCCTTGACTGTCCTATAATCCTTACAACAGGCTTTATGTTTTCCACCTCTGCCCTGCTCTGTTAGCACGTCCTTACTTATTAACCCCTTTTAATCAAATCGTTATCTAAACGATAGCTGTTAACTCCCATAGATTGCCCGCCGGGGCTGTCTAGTTTTCGGTAAGCCCCACTGAAAATGAGAGACCCACCCTTTATTTGTGGGTAGAGAGAGACTGTTAGACAAGTAAGTCCTTGAATAAAAAGTGTGATCTAGGATCTCTTACAGCCTGGAGGGGGCACAGCCTTGATCTTATATGTTCTTGTGGTAGATACAAGATAGAATGTGGGCTTTGGAGAAAGGCAGTTCTGTTTCTTGTGACTCATTGCTCTATATAGCCTCTGGCAAATTAACCTCTCTGAGCCTCAGCTTTCTTATCTGTAAAACAGGGAGAGTAACTGTCTCATACTATTGTTCTAAGGCCTAAGTAAGATAATACATGGATGTAAAGGACCTACCATGGCTCCTGGCGTGTAGTAAGTAGACAGTGCTAGTCAGCCTCAGCTATCTTTGCACTGATGGATGTTGAAAGGATAGTGTGGACTCAAGACTCGGTGACAGACTATGTCAAAACCCCAGTTACTAGGTAAAGGTGGTTGAGCATTGTTTAGTGCTCCATGGGCCTGGAGATGTTACATGAAATACAGATGCCAGCCACAGGGATTTACCAGCATACTTATGTGCCTGCTTGCACATTAATTAATTAATGACTTGGTATCGTCATTGTTATTCATGAGATTGATATTCCTGAGATCACAGGACCTTGCTCATAGTCAATACTCTAGAAACATTGAACTGAATGTTGAGTGACCTAACAAACTTATACAAAGAGCCATTAAAAAGAGTCTTCATGTAGGGCATCTGAGTGGCTCAGTCGGTTGAGCGTCTGACTTTGGTTCGGGTCATGAGATCACAAGTTCAAGCCCCACGTCAGGCTCACTGCTGTCAGCACAGAGTCTGCTTCAGATGCTCTGTCTCCCTCGCCCTGCCCCTCCCGTGCTTGTGCTGTCTCAAAAATAAACATTAAAAAAAAAAAAGTCTTAATGGAAAGAACCCCGGTTTTGCTGCAAATCCCACTTTTGCTACTTCAGGCCTCTGTTTCCTTGTTTATAAAATGGGAGTAATAATACGCATCTTACTAGATAGCGGTAAGGATATGATATATGGAAATCATTAGTTTTTAGCCCATAGGCACTTGAAAATGGCAGCTATTATAATATGCATTATAAGACATATGTAATATATAGGTATAGAAACATTATATAGATAAATTTTAAGAGGAAGCATTTACTAGAATTGCTTATCCATACCAAAAATATCACAGGACAAGAGAAAGTTATCAGTGCACAAAATCAACAGTAGAATGTGAAGGAGGTGATTGGAGGGACACAGAAGTTCAGGGGAAACTATATCCTTCATCCCACTGCAGCCACTTAGTGATGTAGATGTAAAGTAAGAGGCCTTGGTGATCTGTTTTGGGATCATTTTAGGGTTAGAAAGAAACGTAAACAAATTGGTTTGAAATGCCAACCACTGGGCCCCTGGCATTACCCCGCAGGAACATATAGACTTAATTACCAAGCCTCTTTGCCAAGATAAAGAAGGGCCAGGGGCACCTGGGTGGCGCAGTCGGTTAAGCGTCCGACTTCAGCCAGGTCACGATCTCGCGGTCCGGGAGTTCGAGCCCCGCGTCGGGCTCTGGGCTGATGGCTCAGAGCCTGGAGCCTGTTTCCGATTCTGTGTCTCCCTCTCTCTCTGCCCCTCCCCCGTTCATGCTCTCTCTCTGTCCCAAAAATGAATAAACGTTGAAAAAAAAAAAAAAAAGAAGGGCCATTGGGAAGAAGTACTGTATTTCCCACTTAAAGTGCAGGAGAAAGCTGCTGGTTTCCTAGGTGATGGATGATTGCAAAGAATATGGGCATGGAAGGGGACTCCCCTCCCCTCCCCCCAAAAAACCCTCTGTTCATACTCCATCAATGGCATCCGCTCCGTCGTATTTACTTAGAGCATTCCAGTCATCTCCCCGCGGTCATTCTTACTGGTTAATGAGGACGAGGCACGCCTGGGGAACATTATGGCCTGGCTGCAAGACTATCTTCCTGAAGAATCTTCGTTTTAAGATAAATGGCCTTGGTGGTGAACTTTGTCTACCATCCACTGGGAAGAGTGATTCTTTTAGAAGGTAGTTTTAGTAGACAATGAGATTGAGGTGAACTGAGACATATACTCCGAGGGAAATGGAAGAGGCGTGAGTTGCGATAATGTGTGACAGTGACTTTTCATACCTGAAGTTGGCACTGGGGCAGCTGACCGTGGAGATACTAAAATCGCCAGTAACGTGCATTCCAACACATCCGCCTGGACCCTGTCATGGGCTACTAAATACCAGTTTATTCTTAAAGAAGAGCTCATCTCTTTCCTCCCAACCTCCTCCCTAACCATTAATGGTGCTAAATGGTGTTTAAATAGACAGTTCAGGACCCTCATTCCAAAGACTCAGCCTTGCTTTGGAGATGTCGTATCTCTTCGTAAATCATGGTGTGTGTGTTGCAAAATGAAAATTCCTCCTGATATTTCTAACATGTCAAGGTAATAGTTACGTTACCAGAAATGTTCCTTAATGACATGTTGATGCCTATGCTTACCAGAAATAAGGATTGAGCAACTGTGAATACGTAAAAGCGCAAGCATTGCACAAAAATGTTTGATACGATCTTCTGAATTTGAGTTTAATTCCTTTCTTTATTCGTGTGTGTGTGTGTGTGTGTGTGTGTGTTTGAAGGGGGATTATTTGTGAAGCTAGACAGAAAGTTGCGGCAACCAAAAAGTATATAAGGTTAAGATTTAAACCAGATCTTTCTATTTATTAAAGCAATATGTATTTAGACACAATGATGTGCCCTTAATATTTTTCTGATTTTTTTTTTTTAGTTACGTGGAAACCTTATGCTCTTATATGAATTAGCCTTATTCTCATTGATTTGTGGTAGTCAGTCCGTTATTCTTAACTTAGCACCTCACTCCCACAGGGGATGTGGCTAACTCAGGGCTCATCTAGTCTTCTCTGTTGCCCAGCCATGCACTCTACCAAAAGAATGAGCTGGAATTCAACCCCCCACCTGACCCCCAAATCACCATAACAAGCAAGACCAGCACACTGGGAAGCCAGTGTAGTAGACTTCTAAACACTCCAGCCTTCTCGGAGTTCAGAATCTTTAGTGTCTATCAGGAAACGTCAGTGATGATTTTTTGTTTTTGTTTTTTGGTTACTACTTGTTTGTGTTATGGGTCCAAGCTTGGCAAGAAATGGACTATAGTGGACCATCAGTACTGCATTACCAATGACAACGGCATTGGCACAGCAAAATTTTGAAGTCCTCTCTTCCTTGAGTGCCCCTCTGGGCTAGAACTTACGTGCTCTTCTCCGATTCTCCAGCCTTCTGCACTCACAGCTAAGTGTGTTGAGCGTGACTTTATTTTTTTTAATGTTTTTTATTTATTTTTGAGACAGAGACAGAGCGTGAGCAGGGGAGGGGCAGAGAGAGAGAGGGGACACAGAATCTGAAGCAGGTTCCAAGCTCTGAGCTGTCAGCACAGAGTCCGAAGCGGGGCTCAGACTCACAAACCGCAAGATCATGACCTGAACCGAAGTCGGACGCTCAACCGACTGAGCCACCCAGGCGCCCCGAGCGTGACTTTAAATGGGAGTCAGGGGAAGGAGCAAAAAGAATACAGTTAGCCCAACGGCATTCCTTCTCTTAACCCTACTCGCTGGGAAGCCAGATTTCTAGACAATCTCACAGAGGCCCAGATGGCCTTGGAATATATCTCATTTCCTTATAAAGATCAGCTTGTCAATTACAGAAGATGTCCATTGACTGAATCAAAGCCTCTTATCGGCACCTTTTTTTTCCTCCCAAATCCTAAACTCAACCAAGGCAGACCCATTAGCAAGGTATATACTTGCACGCCTATCTTTTATTTTTAGTTTAAAATATATATAATTTCTGCGGATATGCATCCATGTTTCACACACCCAACCGTGGGACATACGGTCTGACAATGGGAAAGATATTTGAAACTGGGACTGTCTTAGAAAGTTCAGGAACACATGGTCACTCGAGACAGTCAACATGGGCTGTTCCAGAGATCAATCAACTGTTGAAGGCATTATCCCTTTTCCCTTATGTCAGCCCTTTGACAGGAAATTATCTAAGAGGTGCTTTTTTTTTAGAGTGAATTCAGACACATTTTTTTCACAGAGAGTCATCAATAATATTTACTTATAAATAACTGGTTGGTTCTTTTCTCTTTCCTTGCAGAAACAGGCATCTCTAGAAATGAAGGAAAACCCTTTTTGAAATATGGACTTGTACTGAGAACAGCTGGGAGCATTAAGCAGTGAGGGGTGTTGTATTTCAATTGTTCTTGCTTTAAACCTGGCAGGGTAGCTCTGTGCCTTACAGCCTGCAGTGTCTGCATCAATCTTCCCACCTCCCTTATTAAGATCTTAATTACAGACGCAGCTTACTTCCTTGCTGCAGGGAAAGAATTTAGTTTCTCTGAACTATGTCTGCTTTTTGGTGTGGCAGGTGTAATCATGATGAGATCATTTCTGGTTTGTTTTCTTTTCCCGGAGGAATCTTTTTTTTTTTTTTTTTTTTTCTGGGAGGGAGGACTACAGTTCTGGAGACACAATTTCATGAGCTCATAATAATGCAGTGATAATACCTGTGCTTTGATTTTAGACAGAGCCTTTCTTCTGAAGAAATCAGAGCGCTTGGCGTATATGACTCCGTGACCTCTCATAATATCAAGAATATGTTCATTATCCCCACTTTGCAGGTGGGGAGACAGAAGCACAAAAGGTGTGATTTCCTTGCCATTGATCTTACAGCATGAGGCCTGAGACTAGATTCCTTCAGTTCAGTGAGTGTCCCTTCCTCTATCCAGGGCTCTCCATTCAGCACTGTTGACTTTTACAGCTCAATCATTTTTTTGTTATGGGAGACTGCCCTGTGCATTGCAGGATGTCTAACAGCATCTGGCCTCTACCCACCGGTTACCAGCCACACACACACATTGTGACAACCAAAAATGTCGCCAAACATTGCCAGATCCCCAAATCCCCCTAGTTAGGAATCACCAGTCTAATCTCCCCTACTCCCTTCTGCTTAAAAATAATTGCCCTACTGGTTTTATGTGACAGAAGCACAAAAAGACAGCCCCAGAACTGTTTGCCATAATTTTACCATGATTGGGGTTGCGCTTCGTGTAAGAGGTCCTAAGCAAGAGGGAGCTTCCTCTTAAATTCGTAGCCCCAATCTGTTCATGAGAATACCATCAAATACTAAGAAGCACGGGGTCTCACTCGGGCCATATATAAAGCCATCAGACTGTCTCTAAGACAACTTTAGTTCTCTGAAGACTTCCTCTGCTGTGTGTGTGTGTGTGTATATAATGCATATGTATAATTTTATGTTGACATATATATAATAATAAACATGCATTTAGCACTGAACCTTGAAGAAAGCTCTCTTATTCTAATAAACTGGTAAATAATACATACATGTAGGTGTTTGTCTATATACCTAGCCGCTGAATTTCATTTAGAGGTTTTCTTCTGTTCCATTTGCTCCTGCCATCTTTCCTCTCTGTTCTAGCTGAGAAGCTACAGCATCTGAAGGTTCTTTCTGGAGACCTCTTTGCAGGTGCAATGCTGACAGCATATGGTTGTAGATACCCTTTCAGCCAAGTATACTGATCCATTTTTAAAAACTCTTTGAGGACCTCACACGTAAAGTGGGATGATAGCATTCAGGCAGCTGACCTAGGTGAGGTGACATCTAAAAGATTTGAGAGGGGCATCCGAGGTGTCAGCTGGGTTCTAGCTGGGAGACAGACCAGAGTTGACAGAATGTGTATATATTTGTATTGGTGGGTTTAGATATCATACCTTGAGAGCTGCATCCCTTGGTGCCAGAAGATATGTGGGAATGTAAAAAATGGTAAGACCTTTCCCTTCTTTCAAATAATTTATTGGATGTGATAGCTTTTGCGCTTTGACTTTTAAGAAATGATCCTGTTTGGGGAAATAAACAACTAATATAATAGTGGTATTATAACAGTGGTAATATAGTGGACTGGCGTCTCCTACTCCTTTATAACTTAATTCTCATTTCACTTCCCCCCAAGTACCTGGATGTTGAATGGATTTGTCTAGACAGGCAGATAGATGTGATCTCGTGCCAACACTGTAATGTTGGCTGAAGTCCAGATGGTTGTTTTATTGTTAATAAAACCTATGTTTTGGGTGAGTGGGTGTCAGGCCTTCATCATTATATGGCGCCTGTCAGATTTATCTAGGGACAGAACCCTGAAAAGAGTTTGCGCCTGCCCCATGTTTTTGATCCTTTGCCAATATACTATACTTAAATCTATCAAAACCAGGCAACCTGGGACAAATGCGTATAAATTCCAAGGCTTAATAGCAACAGTACTAAATTCTAAGATGGAGAAGGTTCTCGGGAAGCACATCCTGGTCCAGTGGAAAAAATCCTAGATTAAGAGGGGAACCAGATGCTAGTTCTGGCTCTGCTGCTAATATCATAGGTGACCCCCAGGGCTGTAAAACAAGATTCTAGAATGATCTCTAGAATCTTATTAGTCTAAAATTCTAGTTTAATTGGTTCTGGTCAAGCTATGGGTGACTTCTGGTTCTAAGACATAGAAGGTTCCCTTCCACTTTCTTTAAGACCCTCTGGAGTTGCTTTAAAAAAATCTCAAAGACCACAGAGGATGGAAAATTGAGCTCCTGAAGACACATGTACTATTTATGATCATCAGAGTTGTGAGGAAATGCTCCTTTCTCACTATTTTTCTCAAATAACTGTGAGGATTCAAATTCATCCCCCACAGTTGGCCAAGAAATAATAGAAGTTGACTATGAAGTTTCTCTCGCGTGCTCTCTCTCTCTCTCTCTCTCTCACACACACACACACACACACACATGCATGCCTCCCTAACAACCCATTTGTAATTTTTCTTAGATGAAACAAAGGATTTTCTCCAGGCTTTTGTTGGCTTCATGATAAACAAATCCTATCCTATGGATGTTTCTCTCCTATATCAACCTTAAATCAAGGGAAAATAGGTAGCATTCATTCTAGTGCAGGGAAGGAAGAGAAACTAGCATCTGAAGAAACACTGATTTAAAATCACAGCTATGCTGTCCCTATGATGTGACCAAATCTGGTCAGATGGAAAGTTCTTTCTGAGATCCAAATATCCAAATTGCCAAAGAAGCTCACATTTTCTCTCACCAATCGTCAATTGGTATCACTCTGGTATGTGAACCACCAAAATAATACGGGTTCTAAATGATGCTTCATCAAATGGGAATAGACCAATAATGGAAGGAAGAGACGTTAAGATTCCCAAATCTGGGTGCCTTGGGGTGACCACACACAGGGTGCAGCCCCAAGGTGCCTGTCAGGGCTGCTGTATGTCAAAGAGTACCTTTGGGAGACAGGTATCTAATGTCAGATTTCTTCAAGCATGTTCCATTCAGAAATGCTTAAAAGAGAATGCTATGTGTAGAGTTCACAAGGCTAGAAAATCCAAGAAAATGTGAGGACTTGGGGCAGAGTAAATGACATGAATGTTCAGAAAGCTCAAGACACTCATGGAGCTTTGTGACCACCATAGGGGTTTAGAAGCACTTTCCAGAAAATCAATATCATTGGATGAAATGTGGTCTTGGTGCCAGAGGGACCTTTGTGGCATATGTTCGTCACCCCACACCACGTATCAGAAGCATAACTAGGGAAATTCTGCTGCTGCGTTGCCGTGGGTGGTTCAAATCCCATAACAAACACCATGTCAGACTGCAGTCGACACATATTGCTGAGAAATAAACCCCAGAAGTGATATGTATCATATCTTCTAATGCCTCAACTTGAAAGTCTTATGTCTGCTACGTTAATTAACAGCCTCCAGAGAATTCAACTCCAAACATTCAACAGTCCAGATCATCCAATGAAAAAAACCCAGGTGTAAACCAAGTATTCCAAGAATTGAAATCCAGACACTTGTAGATAGATATCCACGTTGGCTGACTATTACCTGCTTTGAGGAAATCCCACATTTCCCTATATCCCAAACGTGACGATGGGGGAAAGCCGAAGCAGTTTGATCGCCCTCAGCTGATTTTTGTCAGCAGGCACAAAAGCACATGAGCCTTTCTTTCTCTTCCCCAGTGTGTCCTGAGACTGACCGTGATGATGCTCATTCCTTAGCTACTTCCTTTAGGACTGATTTCCTTGACAATGACCATTTCCTTCTTTACTGTGTCTGTTTTTCAGAATCTGTCCAGTGTGTGTGTGTGTGTGTGTGTGTGTGTTCATGCATGCACACGAGCACGCATGCACCCTACCAGAGTCCAGGGCTAAAGCTTGGGAACTTGGGTACAGGAAAGGCATGTTGTTGAGCATGTGGCCGCCCCAAGGTCTTTGGCAGGAACTCCTACATGATAAATATAGAATGAAGTAAAAATAATAAGAGGAAGTTGGGCCATTGATGATGCTATCAGTCCTAGTGGGGTGACACGTCAGCCATTGTGTCGCATTTCTCTTCAAAGAACAGCATGAATGGTCATGGAAATTATAAGTCACACCTCTCTGTATTTGGAATAGCAGATCATTTCCCTGGCAGTAGGAGTAATAAGCTTTCTTGACATTTTGATAGCAATGGAAAAAAAAAAAAAAAAGGCAGGGGAGAGTGGGGGATGGTGTAGAAGCTGTCACATGACTTAGAGCTCTCTGTGCCCAGTGACTAGCTAGTTGCCCAGTATTTTATTCCCACTCCTTAGACATAGTTTGGGAACCAGGAACAGCAGAACCCAACGTCCTGGCAAAGTATGAATGGTGTTCAGTCACCTGCTGCCAGATGGAGGTCGCTGCACTGAAGGAAGAAAAAGCTCTTCCAGAGATGACTATATTTAATCATTTAATGGTCAGTTCCTCCTGGCCTTCCTGTTTGCTCAGTGGTTGTGGACACTAGATTCAAGCTCTCTGTCTACGTCATTATCCTGTTTAATAGGGAGGGGCAGGCACTATCCTTCTTGCCATCTCCCACGTTCTCTGGCTGTGACGTCTGGACATGCTATTTATCTTTCAGGCTTCGTTAGTTCATCTTCCCAAGTCCGTATAAAGTTTTAACCAAATATCCTCCTCAGTTCTCTAGAAAACAATTTCACCCAGGAGAACCAGGAATACAGAGTCCGGAGCCCATTTTAGGTTAGCGAACATTTAATGATGTGCATTTTGCTTCAGACACTGGAATGAAGTTCTGGAAATGCTAAAAAAAAAAAAAAAAAAAAAAAAAAATAGGGCAGCCTCTCTGAACTTAAGGAGTTGACAATCGTGAATGAGATAATACAAGTCATACTGTAAGAAATACTATTACGGAGAACTGGAAAGGGAAGCAACTGGATAGGTTTGGAAAGACAACTCCTCTGGGTACATGGAGGATGGATTTTGAGGGGGAAGAGGGTGAATGGAGGAGAACCAATTGGGAAGCAGTTGTGTACTCCCAATAAAAGGTTGTTGAGGGGCCTGAACTAGGAGAGGCAGTGAGGCGAAAGGCGGGGTCGAAGCTGGTTGGGTTCCAGATTGTGAAGAGACTCAGCAAACCTCTGAGGCTTCTTCCTACCTTGGGCAGCTGTGTCTGTGCTGTTAACTAAGAGAGATAAAGCAGGAGAAAGGGGTTTTTGCACCTGTTGCATTAGAGGTGAAGATACCCATTAGCCGGTTGGAAATACGGAAATGGAGTGCAGAAGAACTATCTAGGCTGGAGCTATGGATCTGTTATCTGTGTGTTCAGATGCCATTGGTCTGGATGAGATTCTCTGTAGAGAGCGAGCATGTAAAGAAGAGCAAAGAACACAGGGGGGATCCCTTTGCAACATGATTAGCCTGTGAAGAACAAGGAAGATGAGTGGTTATGAGAACAACAGTGGAGAAGAAACCAGGAAGTGAAGTTCATGGAAATCATGAAAGCATGGAAGCCAAAAGAGAGTTTCAAGAAGGATTGGGGTGGGGGTCAGTGCTAGAGGCTGTTACAATTAGGGTTCCCTCAAATGGGATTTATAACTCTCAATGCTGATTTCTAATCCTAATGAGAACCACAGTTTTGGTAGCATGCGCATATGACTTTGTTAAATACTGTCCCAATTCTGGAGCTGGAGACAAGAGACCTAAATTCTTGCCCCACCTGTATGACCTTCTTGCCAGGTGTCTTGGCAAATCATCAACTCCTCAAACCTCATTTCTCTCATTTGTAAGGTGAAGGAGCTGGAGTGTAATCTTTTGAAGTTCCTCTGGCTTTCAACTTCAGTGCCCCAAGTGCTCTGGCACTTTGCCAAGCCCTAGCTGCATTTCTAACTGCCACCCTGCGGAGGCTAACCATCCAACGGGCTATAGAATGACATAGCTCTCTTATCTCTCCTGGGTTTGTTTCTGTGTTGACCTTTCCTGCCTGGGAGATAAATATCCTGGGGCGGGTGGGAGAAAGAGGAGATCTTCAATAGACAAACTGCTTCTTCTGGGTTTTTCTAAGATATTCAGATAATCACTCTTCTGACTTTGTGGCCTTAAGGAATCACACCTCCCACACAGAAGGAGGCGGTCTGTCCACCTTCTCCTAGGCAGAGGAATTAACTCTTTATCTGCCATCAACTCTGTGCACTTTTGCATGAGATGGTTTGTGTTCTGGATGACGTTCATTTTGCTGTTATCTTCTCGAATGAACTCTTGACCCCAAAATGCCAAGTATTTTCAAAAGCCAAGCTCCTCACCCATTTCCCCCCCCACTCTCTGATGGATTGTACCCTGTTGGAATCTAAAGAGATGTAGCTATAATTCATTCAGTAATAATAATCAGGGTAGTAGTAATAATAATAACATTTTGTCTCTGTCTCTTGAGGGCAACCAATAGTTTCATTATTGCTGTTTACAGGCAAATGTTCCAGAAGAGGCTGCAAGTGTCCACAATTCATTATTAATTCAGAGAAATACTGACAGATACAGTTCTCCTGATATATAACTGAACAAGAGAAAGATCGGCTATGTATAAATATATATATAATAGCATCATTAGAGCAGAACTCAACCCTTGATGACAGGAGGCCAAGTGGGCAGAGAGGCCAAGACCAAAGTGCCACCCAGCAAATTAAATAAGTTGTCATAACGGCTTCCTAAGTCTCCAGCGGTGTTAAGGTATTTGACTTGGGTTCACTTCTTTAATCCTCATAGCAAACCGGTGAGATGGGTAGTGTTACCCTCACTCTCATTTTATACATGAGGAAGTTAGGGCACAAAGGGAAATGATCTATTTATTCTATAGACATGACAAGAATTGTCATCTTCAGAACTCACTATACGATGGAATTGAGCCCAGTTCGGAGGACAGCGTGTAGTTGAGCTAAGGCGGCTTAAGAGTTCTGGAAAGAGAATTGAGCCAAGAGACCATAGTTCCATTCCCATCTCTGACACCAATATTGTGGCTTTGGGCAAATGATAAACTGGCCTCCCGGACCTGTTTTTTTTATCTATAAAACAGGGACACTGGGTTCAGGTCATTGCTAAAGGTCTCTGGAACTGTATGTAACCTTCTGTCTGGGAGAGTGATGGGTGTAGACACTGATTCTCTCTCTATAGCTTGTATAGAGATTAAGCAACTCACTCCTGTTCAGCCAAGGCTGAGAATATCTGTGTGTGAGATGTCAGGCTAGCACTGGGGTGCATGTCATCAATGGTCATGCCAAGCTTTCTTCCTAAATCCTCATCTGTGTGGGCAGCAGGAGGCCTGCTGGGGAATCACGGACAAAGAGTCAGGAGAACTCACCCATGGTGCCTGTGTTGGCGAAGACAACAGTCTCCGAAAGTTGCCCCAGAGAAACTGTTCTTGAGGCACATCTGAAACATTAGCATGGTGCTTACCAGGTGGTGGGAAAGTCACTGGGATAAGAGACAAAGAACATCCAGAACGGCTCTCACACGGGGATTTCTATCTGCTTCTAATCAAGCACGGTCCAGTGCTCCACTTCAGTGCTTCATGGAGTCCCATGGCAGTGACCCAGCTCCACATGCCTTGAGCTTATTTATGCTGATTAGGTCTGTAGTCCTTTGCCTTTCTACAGAATACAGTAGAGACAGTTTTCTGTTTCTCTTCTTTCCCTTCTTTGTAGCCGCTAGAATCATACAGCTATCTACCCTCAGCTCCCACAGAACTGGTCCTACCTCTATCACTTCTGATTTCATCTTGGGGCTTTCGTACCAGCCATCCCCAATCATTGCATGGTCCCCAGAGCAAGGGACAGAGATGAGAGCGCTCGGCTCTCTTCCTACCCTATAATCACCATATAACTCTGGTGGAGTGATCTCCTTCAGATCATTTTGGTACAAAGGACCAGAATCTTTCATCCGTAACTCTATGACTTTTCTTCTAAGTTACAGAACACCCAAAGATGGAAGAAGAGAAACAGAGATTTGGGGATTATGACACATCCTTAAATGGTTCCTCAAGCCAGGATAAAATGCTGCATGATTCTATCTCTATGTATGTGGACTTCTAATTGTTAGAAAAAATCCCAAGTTTCCTAGCGTATAAATTCTAAAACCTTCACCTAGAACACAAACCCCCCCCCAGTTTCCCTTGAGCTTCCCTGACCACTCACCTGTCCACACCACAGACTTCTTGGATCTCAAAACTGATCCAAGAACAAGAACTTCAACCTTCTTCTTTTTTCTTTTTAATGTTTATTTATTTTTGAGAGTGGGAGAGGGCCAGAGAGAGAGGGGGACAGAAGCTCTGTGCTGACAGCAGCAAGCGCAATGTGGGGCTCAAACCGACAAACCATGAGATCATGACCTGAGCCAAAGTCGGACGCTTAGCCAACTGAGCCACCCAGGCGCCCCTGCAACCTTATTCTTAAAAAGCATCATCAAGCTTCCTGGGTATGGCTTGATCTCCTTTTCTTAGGTTAAATAGTTGCACTAAGAGGATTAACAGCAAGAGTAGGACCCCTTCCCAGGTACTGACCAGAGGGGAGGTGCCTTACATAACGCAGCCCCCCTGCCCCCAGAGGAGAGGACCAGCATACAGCACAAGCCTGTGGTTATGAGGCATAGTACGGGGGGAGATGATTAATGTATGTCAGTTCTAAAGGAATGAAAAGCACGAGGCTGAAAGATCAAGTCCATGTTTCTAGAGAAGCAAACAGGGGGCAGAAATCCAAACAACAACTGCCAAAAATTCCACGAATATGTAAAGTCCCAAACATGATCCGCCTGATAGGCTGTCCCTCCTCCCACAAAGGATCACCACTGCAGTGACTCAAGTGCATCCAGACACTTTAGGGAAGCACCAGAGAGATCACTTTTAGTTTTCCAAGTGCTCGCGATGAATTTATAGCATCCCGACTCCTCTCTGTGCTGGGAAGGAGCAGGCATGTGGCGATGTCTGCCATCGTACTGCGAAACATTACTGACGCCAAGAAATGAAATCTTCGGAGCCTTTGAAAGGCTTCCAAGAATGTCAGCACGTACTGCCTGCCCGCTCTCTGCTGAATGCCTACTTTGGCTGTCTGCTTAGTACTGAATGTGCCAGACAGGCCTTCTTACAAAGGGAGAGAGTGTTTTGGGCCCATGAAAGGGGAAGGCACAGCGTTTCTGTTGTGAATGGCGAGATTCAAGAAGTAGGGGAAAAAGTGGCAGCATGAGGAGAGGCCTTCAAGAAAGGTACAAATAAAAGACCAAAAAAGAAAAGGGATGGCATCCACCTACGTGTGGCAAATTCTGCCATCGTTCCCTGCCGTCAAATATAGAGATGGAGACTACTGTCACACCATGCACCAGGCTCGATTTCCATGGGGGGGAAAGAAACCCCAAAAACGCTTGCTTGTAGACTCTCCCTGTATCCAAGGACTTCTTGATCAACTGAGAGTAAGAATTTTTAAGCGCTGGCAAGGCATATATAACTGTACGTTTGTTTCCATTTTCACACCAAATAGAAATGCCACTCGTACTGCTTGTTATTTGGGCTTTTCTTTGACTCTTTCTGCCTCCAATATAGGAAGGGAAAAAAATGAGAAGCGTCCGCTGTAGCACTTGGAATATTTTATTCTGTAAGCTGGCTTTAAGAAAGGAAGAAAAATGTTTTGTGTAGTGAACTCTTTAACGGCGCTGCCCATAATTCCTTGGCACAGCAGCTACCGCTAGAGGAAAGAACTCTTGTGGTGTTCTGGGCTTTTCCGAGGAGGCAGTCTGATGTCATTGGTGGCAGACGCAGTACGTATGTATCTGTCTTTTGTCTGCACCATCTGTTCTTCTCCTTACAGACTATTGTTCACGTTCATTCTTCTCTCCTTTCCAGGAAGTGTGCCTCTCCATAAAAGCGTGGGATTTAGGTGTGAAAAAGGACCGAGCTAGAATTCTAACACGATGTCCATCTGTTCTCTTCTTCTAGAATCTCATGGCAAGGGCCTTATATGACAACGTCCCGGAGTGTGCCGAGGAGCTGGCCTTCCGCAAGGGAGATATCCTGACTGTCATAGAACAGAACACAGGAGGACTGGAAGGGTGGTGGCTCTGCTCCTTACATGGTCGACAAGGCATTGTCCCCGGCAACCGGGTGAAGCTTCTGATTGGCCCCATTCAGGAGACCCCCTCCAGTCAGGACCAGCCTACTTCTGGACTCACGCACCAGACCTTTGGCCAACAGAAGCTCTATCAAGCGCCAAACCCACATGGCGGCCCTCGAGACACAATCTACCAAGTGCCACCTTCCTACCAACATCAGGGGATTTACCAAGTCCCCACTAGCCATGGTACCCAGGAACAGGATGTGTATCAATTACCGTCATCCGTGCAGAGAAGCATTGGGGGGGCTAACGGCCCCCACTTAAGCAAAAAGGTGAGTGAGCAACCAACTGGATTTTTCTTCCTATTTATTTATGTCTCCATTGTACTCAGAGAAATTGAAATGTTCCCAAAACAAGAACTTGAAACTGCCAAGAAGGAAGTATGTCTTCCAAAGAGTAAGTAGACCTAAATGCCTGATCTGGGGCACCAGCTCTGCACCATTTTCCATTCATTGGTCAGTTAAACTTTGTTCCTGTGTCGTGATAAGTTCATGTGTCATTCCAAATCATACTGGATCATTCAGTTGTTTCTCTCTTTCTGATAGATCTGCTTTTATACTTAAGCTCTGCACCCAAATTGTTTCCAGTCTTTTCTGTCTCTTCCTTGAGTGGTACAAGCCACCAAATTTTGTACAAGTACAACGATGCAGAAAGGACTCTCCTTTCACCAAAAGCTGAATCATGACCCTGTTGGCTTGGCTGCACAAAGAACCCACCAGAAGTAAAGGGAGCAAAGGAGCTGGAAGTAGATCATACCCACCTACTTGTCCCACAGAGTTGTTAACTTCCAGATTAACCCATTCAAAACACAGAAATGCTAGTGAATTTAGAAAGGAGACATCCTCTTGTCCTTCAAGTAATTCCTGTGATAATGCTTGAGCCAGTGGGTAAAAACAGGAGAGCTAGAATTTTTAGGAAAGCATCATGTTAAAAAAAAAAAAAAAAGGAAGGAAGGAAGGACCTCTTCAGCACTCTATATAATTCAAAATGCCACAATAATTTGAGATAAATAGAAATTTGTTTTAAGTATTTAGCATGTGTGTGTGTGTGTGTGTGTGTGTGTGTATTTAAGATTTTATTTTTTTAAGTAATCTTTATACCCAATGTGGGTCTTGAACTCACAACCCCGAGATCAAGAGTCACATGCTCCTTTCATTTAGTATATTTTTGATGCTTGTGATACATTGATGAATTAAAAAGTGAGCAAAGCCTTCATGATGCTTACATTGTAGAGCCCAAATTAAAAAACAAAACAAACAAACAAAAAAACTGTAATGTCAGGTGGAAATACACATGGGAAAGAAAATAATGTTGGTGAACTATGGGGGTGATAGCCAATACCAAGGCCACGCTTATGTAAACAGTACAACGGAGGCTTTTCTCTTTCTTTTACTGGCAAATTCCAAGGGTCTACAATGGGTCCTTTGAGGTTTGGTATTAAGAATGGACTGATTTAATGGAATAAGAAATAAGGGAAGACGCAGTTAGATAGCAGAACGAGCTTGCTGGCTCCAAGAACACTACGTATACATGTCCCCTGCCTCAAGAAAATCTAATACAAAGAATTTTAAAACCCATGTAAATTATGGAATGTCTATTTGCATGATAATGGAATGCTCTGTTGGACAAAAAAGGGGGGGAGAATCACTGTTGGATTCCATAAATAACAAAGCCAAGAGTGTATTTCCAAGTCACCTTTTATACAAAAGGAATGTATTACAAAACACTGCTCAGGAAGGGTGCCTGGGTGGCTCAGTCAGTTAAGTGGCGGGGCTCAGGTCATGATCTCACAGTTCATGAGTTTGAGCGCCGTGTCAGACGCTGCTGATGGCTCGGAGCCTGGAGCCTGCTTCAGATTCTCTGTCTCCCTCTCTCTCTGCCCCTCCCCCCACTCGTGCTCTGTCTCTCTCTCTCTCTCTGTCTCTCTCAAAAAAATGAATAAACAGTAAAAAAAAAATTAAAACAAAAACACTGCTCAAGAGCACCTGTGTTGCATAAGCCGAGTAGCTGTATATTAGGAGAAATTCCTCAAGAAGTGGGCACTTGCCTTTTCCAAGACAATGATCGCTGTCTGGAGGCATGGCGACTTCACCATGACCTTTCAAAATCCTTCTTACCCCAGGAGCTTTAGATTCAAAGGGAAAGCCAAACCAAGCCTCTAGTTCCAGAGGGAAAAACAGAACAGTTGAAAGGTGTAACTCTAAATAAATAGCTTCTCTCATTCTTATTCCTGGTTGTTTGCACCTTAAAAATAGCTCTCCCTCATCTGAGCTAGCTTGAGGCGGACAAGGGAGGCCGAAACAGGAAATGCTTGGCTGAAAGGTGGTGGGGTCTAAACTTTCATCACAGTTTATTTTGGCAGGAAGGTGACATGTTTTCCTTTTTTAGACTCAACCTTTTTTAGCTCCAAGTCTGAAAAGTCCTTCAGACCTCTTCCCATTTTATTTGCTGTAACTGCACTGCTGACTTGCTCCCTGGCCCTGCATCCTTTTAAAGGGGAGACACTTTGACCACGCCTTCCCTTGGATTGATGCTGGGGTGTGCGCTTGAGCTCAGAGTTTTGTTTGCTTAATTCCAAAATCCGTGGGACATTTTATGTTTAGCAAGAAGTAGGCGATTCCGGTAGGAGGAAGCCAGCTTCTGAATTGGACCTCTGCCAGTTCATATAGGGGGTGCAAGCAGATGGGGGGTGGGGAGACCTTACCAGAACTGGGGAGTAGACAATGACTGCAGTGCTAAGCTTCGAGCAGTGGGGGTCTGAAGTGGTAACGTGGCCACGCAGATGGACTGGTCCTGGCTTCTCCCTGCCAAACACCACGTGTTCTACAGAATATCCTGGCCTCACCTTGAAAGTCATTTTAGTGCCTCTGGTTCCCTACACTGCCTGCCTCCATCCTGTCCACTGTGCCACTGGCGTGAACCCCCATGGACTTGGGGAGGAAGAACCTCTTCCTTCCTTTCCTCTCCTTCTCTTCCTTCCTTCCTTCCTCTCCTCTCTCCCTCCCTCCCCCTTCCTTCTCTCTCTTGCTCGCTCTCGCTCCTGCTGTTTCTCTCTCCCTTTCTTTCCCTTCCTTCCTTCCTTCCTTCCTTCCTTCCTTCCTTCCTCCCTCCCTTCCTCCCTTCCTTCCTTCCTCCCTTCCTTCCTTCCTTCCTTCCTCCCTTCCTCCCTCCCTTCCTTCCTCCTTCCCTTCCTTCCTTCCTCCCTCCCTTCCTTCCTTCCTCCCTTCCTTCCTTCCTTCCTTCCTCCCTTCCTTCCTTCCATCCTTCCATCCTTCCTTCTTCCCTCCTGGTGGAGATGGCTTGGCTGCTCTAAAAAGATAATTTTAACCTTCTAGGCAATAATAGCTGCTTGAAAAACCTCTGTCAACATCCACCTCTCTGTAGGAATCTTATCAGTGGGTGAGAATCACAGTACTGACTGAAGCCAAGGCCCCAGGAGTTAATCCGAGTACAGCAAGAATCAGGAAGGCTTCTTGGGTTTTGTTTTTGTTTTGTCTTTGTTTTGAGTTCTCCTCGTAGCTGACTCGCTACAAGTTTTCTCTTTACTTTCACATCTTTTAAAGGGTGGTGAGCCTAGCACTAGACGTTTCTGGTAGTTTAAGCTATGGTCCCTAAAAGCTGTTCCAGAAGAAAAAGAGGAGGGCAGTGGAGCTTATTCTAAACTACTAAAGGGAGCTTTTGGGGAACATAAGAATCATCTGGAGAGGTAGGGAAGGTGAGTTGAAATGCAGATTTCCAGGCCGTCCTCACCAGAGATTCTATTCCTGGGGCCTGGGATCTGCCCTGGGGTGAGCTCCTCCACTAGTTCTGAGAGAGGGGATCCAGGACTGCATTTTGAGAAACTCTGTGAAGTGACCATGAGGGCGGTTGGCTGTGTTCCCATCTGATTGTGATGCGGGACTTTCCATAGTTAAAGATTCCCTTGATGTTGCTACAGAATATGGGCTTCAGGAGTTTTATCCACTAATGAATCATTTGAGAGGAAAGACAAAATTCTGCCTTCTATCACTTCAACTTTGCTCTTTGGCAACCTGCAGCCTCCACCCACCTAAGAAACCTCTCTCTACCCATCCCAACGATGTTACGTGACATGCACCACTTACTACATCAGGGGTTAGAAAAAGAAGGGTGATGATATAATCCCCACCCTTTTACGAAACAAGACAGCATCCGTGTTGTGCCAAGAGCGTGGTCTTTGGCGTTAGACTGACCCCTGGCTCTCTTCCTTCATAGCTGTCCATCCCTTGGCAAGTTACTCAACTTCTCCAGGTTTTCGTTTCTCCATCTGTGAAATGGGAACAATCACAACTGCTTCACAGAGTTCTTGTGAGAATTGAATACAACAGTCTACAGAAAGGATCTGGCCCGGAGCTGAACATAGCAGGGGGCTTAAAAAAATCAGTTCCTCTTCCTTGTTTGTCTTTCCTTTTCTCAGACTTTGTTTCGAAAGGCCTCAGCCCTGTTTGTGGTTCTGAACGTACATCAGATAGGCACGTACTTTATTGCTAGCACATCTGCTGTTCCTTTGAGCGCGTGGCTCTCTCTTTGGTTCTACAAGAATTTTGCACAGAGTAGAAAAGAAGGCTTAAAGTTATCTGGAAACCATATACACTGACACCTTTCTTAATTTCATTGGCCTTTTCCACTCTGCGTTTGTGTGCAGTGCCGTTTTATCCATGAGGCATTACGGGCAGAATGCCCAGGGCCTGCAAGAATGTTTGAGAGCCCAGATTAAAAAAAAAAAAAAAAAAAAAAATTGACTCCCAAGTATGACACACAAAGACTGCAAAGTGTAAATCAATAAACATTTACACAAATGTGCAGAAAACCACTTAAGGTCAACCTCATTAATTGTTACATTTACGGCTCATAGCTATTTTATTATATTTGAAAACAATTTGTAGGTTAGATTCTTCTTGCTTTGCGAAGGTTTCTAAATATGCCCCGTGATTGCCAAGAACTCACAGGCAATTTTAAATTAAATGAGTTACTCATAGTCCAATCATTTGGAAAGCTAAACTGTGTGTATTTTTTAATGTTCTCAATTTTTTACAAGTGACAGTTCTACTTAATAAGGGACTACGGTTGGGAGTGGAGCCCCCACACGTCTAAAAGCCTCTAAAATAGCCTTGTTTTTCTGCTTCACAGATCAGTTAAATTGCCATCTGAGTTGGTCCATTCTGTGCCTTGATCGGAATCGAGAACTATGCGTGTTTCTGATTACTTTCTGGACATGTCGCTTTTATTCCCAACTGATGGAATTAGGTCTGTTTTGCATCCTTCTGAAGATCAGTTTTGAGCTAAATTATAAGCTCCATAAAGGCAGGCAGGGTTCAAGGCTGCCATTTACCTATGTCATTTACATATACAGCATTTACTGCTATAGGCTGAGCTCATAGCCAAGTGTCAGCACACAGCTAACAGCCACTGAACGAATGAACAAGGCGGAAGCAAGAAACTAAGTGTCTAATTTGAGTTGACTTTTAAGTAAACTGAAGAGCGGTTCCGATCTTATCACCCATCGGACTATCACGCACTGTTCAAGTCTTATCACCCAGCTCATTACCATCTGTGGTGATTATGTGTCAGATTCCATATGGTAGTTTTCCCCCTAGAAGTGTCTTGGAGAATGCCACCGTCTCTTTTCTGGAATTATAACCATCTATACACAACAAGTGAGCATTCAAAGCATGAATGATGTGAAGTTCAGCTTGTCTGAGAGCCTAGCTTTTACACATTTTGCCCAGCGGAGACGAGATTAGTTAACGCTTCTGTCCTCACCTAAAGAGGAGAACTACACTTTTTTTTACTGAGGAGTAGAGCTGCCTTTGCATAATTCTGTTACTTACTGAGAACGCCTTCCCTCCTCTATTCTATCTGTAAACTCCTGTTCATCCTTTAAAGCCCATTTCAATGTTCATCTCCTCTTACGGAGCGTCCTCTCTGCACCCCAGCAGTTTTCTCCCTCCTCTGTGGTCCCCAGAATCTGTTGTACTTTTCACTTAATCTCAAGGGAGCTCATGGGTTCATCAAAACACTAATGGCCGGCCATCACAATGTGTATGACGGGCTAGGCTGGAGCTAGTGATGCATTGGTGGTAGCACTCAGAAAACTCAAGTAACAGGGCGCCTGGGTGACTCAGTCGGTTAAATGTCCGACTTAGGCTCAGGTCATGATCTCGCAGTTCGTGGGTTTGAGCCCCGCGTCCGGCTCTGTGCTGACAGCTCAGAGCCTGGAGCCTGCTTCGGATTCTGTGTCTCCCTCTCTCTTCTGCCCCTCCCCTGCTCACACACTCTGTCTCTGTCTCTGTCTCTGTCTCTCTCTCTCTCAAAAATAAATAAACATTAAAAAAATTAAAGAAAACTGAAGTAACATTAAGGTTTATCTAGACCCCATTACATCATCTCTAAAAACCATTTCTTACCTTCCAAAATGGGACATGGCTGAATGTTGGCAGGAGATGATGAAAAGATTTTAGCCAGGTCTTCCGGGTCCATTCCTGAAAGGTAACATAAGAACCAGAAATAGATTCACTCCAATATTTGTACCTTCTTAGACACTGAGTCATCATGAATTACACACACACACACACACACACACACACACACACACACTCTAACCCAAAGCCATTGGTTAGGGAACCGAGGATTTCCCATATTGGGATTTGAAGCATTGTGAAATCTGGTTGCTCACGGCAACACTCCGTTACCAGCCAACTAACTCCTATATATTAGCAGTATGATTTGTCTACCAACAAGTAAAAATAGACTTAGAGGAAATGAAATCTCCCCAGGAAGATAAACTCTGACTTCACCTCACTTTCCTTTGTTGCCTTCTTATACACACACACACACACACCCTGAAAAACAGCAGGGAGAATCAGAGTTTGACAGGGCACTAGGTACATCTGGTTTCTTCATTTATAAACTCAATGAAGTATGACTATGTTTCAGAATTGTGCATCGCTATATAAAGATAATCCAAATTTAAACGATTTTCCCCCTCAATACATGGCTCCGGGGGCTGTGTGGAGGAGTGAACATTCATCTAAAATCCCTACCCACAAGGGTCAAGATGAATTTTAAATCTTACACAGAACTGGAGGTCCTTGAGCACTTAGGGGCAGGACTTCATGAGCTTACTTTGAAAATGAGAAGTCTCTCCTCCCAGCCGAGCCACCCACGCCGGGGGAATGAGCAAACTGTAACACCTCCCTAAAAATGTACAAAGGTCTTTTTTTTTGTTTGTTTGGTCAATGCCAAGGCCTTCTAACTCAGTTGCAGCTTGTCACAAAGCTTAGAGATACTATATATTTCTATGAATGCATTAGCAACTTCTTATGAACCCACACCAAAGCAAACAAAGGTAATTTTCCTTCCTTTTTCAATGATTTCATACTATGTGAATGTGCTTATCACAGTGAATAGGTCAGATATTGTGTGTGGTATGATGTCTGGCTGAGTGGATAATGCCGTATTTGTGGGGGAGAGGAAAGAATGTATTTGTTTATTTGATTTGATGATAAAACCGAGACTTAATATTGGTTGAACGCATCTTTAAAAGCAGGCTTATGTTGGGGTGCCTCAGTGGCTCAGTCGGTTAAGCGTCCCACTCTTGGTTTCAGCTCAGGTCATGATCTCATAGTTCGCGAGATCAAGCCCCGTGTCAGGCTCTGTACAGATAGGAACTTGCTTGGGATTCTCTCTCTCTCTCTCTCCCTCTCTCTCTGCCCCTTCCCTGCTCTCTCTCTCTCTCTCTCTCTCTCAAAATAAATAAATAAACTTAAAAAATAACAGCCTTGTGTGGGTGCCTTGTGGAAAAAGCTAGATGCCATCAGAAGTACACTTGCTTCTCAAGAGTGCCACCCACCCAGTTGTCAAGGGACAGACACTTCTAGAGAGGTATGCTGCTCCTGTTGAAGGAGTCAGGGTGTGACTCACTTAGGACAATGTGTCTCCTCTAAAAGTTCTATGTAACTCCAGTAATATCTGTAGAGTACCAAGGAATCCTCTGTTTAAAGGGACTCCAGAGAAGGTCCATTCTTGAAGCAAAGAATCTTCGGCAATGCCATAATCACATCTGATTTATCGGAGTAAATTTTATTTGGTTTTCTTAAAGCAGAGTGTGCTTAAACCAATTATTTGTCAGAATAGCTATTTATTTTCAAATGCACTACCAACTGACTGCATGGCCTTTAGCATGCTATCAAGTGGCTCATGTTTCAAGATAGTTGTAGAACTAAAGTGCGGGTAACCCAAAAGTGCCCTGGAGCCCTGGCTCCATGTTAGGGACCTTATATCCATAATCTCATCCGATCTTCTCAATAGCCTCATAAGATGTTCATTACGACCTCATTTTACAGGGGAGGAATCTGAAGTCTGAGAGGTTAGTTAACTTGTTGAAGGACATCCCTCTAGTAAGAGGCAGCATTGATATTTGAACTCACATCTGTCCAGCTAATGGTTGATGTTGCCCAGCCCTAAAATAGGAAGGCATGTTTAGGACACTTTATCAGCAGTTCCAGCTCATCAGAATCCTGGGTGCTAAACAGCATCCATTGGGCCAGGAAGAATGAAAGTCACTTCGGAAGGCTCCCATTCCAGATCAGGAGAGTAGCCTCCGTGCTGAGGGAATGTGGGTTTAGGAAGGTGGGAAATTCCTGCCACCCAGGTATAGTGGTCAGTTTCATGGCAGGCTGATCCAGAAGTCCTGAGCAGATGATTAAGGGGATGTAAAGACCGTGGTACCACCGAGAACATTGCTGTGCTGGCTTTCTCTCTCATTGGAAATACCACCTTGTCACATGACTTCAAATTGGTCCAAATGGAGGACTTCATGTAACCAGACACAATTGTCCCCATTTATCCACTGTTTTGCTCTCACGATTTCTGTTACCCATGGTCAATCACAGTCCAGAAGTAAATGATCCTCCTTGTCACGTACTGACATTCCCCTCACCTGACATCTCTTCACGTAGGCATTTTATCATCTCACGTCATTCTCAGAAGGGTGCATACAGTACAATAGGAATATTCTGAGAGAAGGAGACCACACTCACATAACTTTTATTATAGCATTTTATTTATTTAAAGCATTTATTATATCATTATAATTGTTCTATTTTGTTATTGTTGTTAATCTCTGACTATGCCAAATTGATAAATTAAACTTTATCATAGATATGTATGTACAGGAAAAACATAGTATATATATAGGGCTCGGTACTAACCATGGTTTCAGGCACCCACTGGTAGTGGAGGGGGGGAGGTCTTGGAACACATTCACAAGGGTTGAGGGGAGACTGCTGTATAGTTAAATCTCCCAGAATGGTCTTGCCAGGGAGAGGGGACCCCCCCCAAAATTTAAGATACCCAGATTTCAAGTTTTGCTTCTCAAGCAAGGAAGTGAGTTTCTTTGTGAAATTGGGAAAGTACTAAATTCCTAGTAAATTTCTAATCTGTCTTGCTAATGTAAGCAACAGGAACACGAGAAAAGTAGTATGTGCCCAGCTAACCAGGTTCTCATTTACTTTGCTGTCATTAACCGTCTGAGTAACCTCTCTGAACTTCAGTTCCTTGAACTGTGAAATGGGGAGTAGGGTTGAATTGTCTCTAATGGTCTTTGCTAAAATTTTATGATCCAGATATCCTTATCTGATTCTTTCCTAGAGTCACTTGAAAAGTTTAATAAAATGACTTGACCTCAAGATTCTTTAAAACACAATGCAAAACAACAACAACAAAAACAAGACATGCAGGCACTGATATAAATTTCGAGCTGACTCCCTACGTTTTGGCCAATCTTTTTACTCTTCCTGTAGGAGGCAGTCCACCTTCCCATCTAGAAATCGCAGTCACCTCTAGAAGATTGAGCTGTGGTGATAGAAGGCAGGGAACAGGTGGAACACAGGAGGGAGGGTCGGGGTATGCTGAGCCAGGGAGAATCAGAGTTCTCACCCTGTCCCCCTACGTGGGAACATTTCCAGAGAGCGTCTTGTTAAGGAGAACTCTCTTCCCTGCTTTGCTACCAAAAGCTAAGAGAGTGTTTCATCCTAGACCTTGTCATTTTCTTCCCATTTTCCTGTGTTTAATCTTCTCGAATAAGGCAGAGGCCCTTGGTGGGTCAGGTGTCTCTCGAAGCGACATCCCTGTCGCAGAACCAAGTTCTGCCACGTGCGTGGTTTGTTCCATCAGCCATTGCATCTTGTCTCCCAGTGAAGCTGTGGGAGGAACCAAGAGCGCTAGGCATTTGGGTCTAGAAATTCTCATGCCTTGATCCCTTTCCATAATCACATCCTCTTCAGGGCGGTCTATGAGCATCTCTCTAAAATGCATTTCAGGGGCGCCTGGGTGGCTCAGTCAGTTGAGTGTCCGACTTCGGCTCAGGTCATGATCTCACAGTCTGTGGTTTCGAGCCCCGCGTCAGGCTCTGTGCTGACAGCTCAGAGCCTGGAGCCTGTTTCCTATCCTGTGTCTCCCTCTCTCTCTGCCCCTCCCCCAGTCTCACTTTGTCTCACTCTGTCTCTCAAAAATAAATAAATAAATATTAAAAAAAATTAAAAAAAAATAAAATCAATAAAATGCATTTCAAAATCTAGATTTAGTGCTCAGTGGCCTGTTGCATTTATTTGGACATCAAAAGAACCAGAATGCCCATGCCGTTACAGTTCTCAAAGAGCATTTCGGTCCGCGGCATATAAAAAATGACTGTGGCACCCAGCTCTGTCACGGGTCACGTTCGGCTTTGTCCAGAGGAAGACCTCAGCCCCTGAGGAGCCCCGACGTCACTTCCCACCATGTCCTTTCACGTTAAATGCTTCTAGCTGCTCTTTGGCGCTTGGTCACTCCATAACTAAATATTGCTTTAGCACTTGCTGCACAAAGAGCTTCCAGAAAGCAGCAGGGGAGGCATGCTAGAGGCTTGACAATTGGGGCACTGTTTCCATTGAGTGTTTTGCCTCCTAAATGCTGTGTCCAATGAAAGTGACCCAAGAGCCCCGTTCCACTTCTGAGCGTTCGGTTGTGACTTTCTCCTCATTTGGAAAAAGACACTGGCCGTGATGTAGACTGGCTTGCAAAAGGCTTGGTTCTTGCATAAAATCAGATGTCGAGATGCCTTTAAAGGAAAGTAAATCACCGCCCAAATACAGAGGGGGAGAAACCTCCATGAGCACAAGAGAAGCATTAGGAAGGGTAAACTGTGCACTTGGCCCATGAGGGTGTAGTTTTAAGGCCAGACTGCGTTTTCATTATATTGTTGCTGTGTGAATAATAAATGAGCTCACTGCTACACCCAAGCTGGGCAGAGAGAATTTATAGAGAATTAATAAATCCAGTGTAGGCAACATGTGGTCTTTCCTCCCATCATAGAAAAGAAACGAGTAACCTTGGATTTTAAACAGACAGACCTCTATAACTTTGCACTTTCGGAAACCTGGATCCAACTTCTAATGGGCAGGCAGTGACAATAGTGATGTTTCTCTTCCTAAGGGTTTTCTTTAAAGGGAAAGGGTCACACAGTTCATGGGCTTTAAGACAAAGAGGTTGTTATAAGATCTCATAAATACTGTGGTGGTTCTGTTCATGCTTTTTAAGGGCATTTACGTGAAAGAAGTCCTTTCCAGCAAGCAGTCTTAGAAATCTAAATACTCTCGTTAATGCATGAAACCCAGAGATAGTATAAATAAAACAGGGGGCTCGGGGAGATTAGAGCTCCAAAGGAAGCAATCTAATTTTACTTTCCACATAAGCCAAAACAAAGAGAAAAAATGCAAATGGCTGACTGCTAATTGGTGAGGCCTACTTTTGAATTCAGACAATCTCAGGTACTGTTAACGGTGAAGTTATAAATCTGTAGTGTAATTATTATGGCACAGCCGTACTTTTTAACTTCTCGATTACTCATTATATTTCCTGAGCACCACCTGGGTTGCCTAGTTCTTGACTAGGCCCTGGGGCGGAACACCAGGAGCCCCGTTCCACACGTTCCTGCTCTGCTAGATTGATGGGAAAACTCCACTGGTCAATTTTCAAGGCATTATCTGGATATCAGGAGAAAGGATTGTGTCATTCTGGCCATTGCTGATGTTGCTTTGGAATGTAGAGACTTAGACCCAGAGAATTAAATCATGGGACACAGCAACTAGGACAGTTACAAAAGATGCCTCCCTCCCCTTCCACGCGGGATTTCCTGTTATTCTTTAAAAATTCTGTTAAAGTTGGGGAACCTGGGTGGCTCAGTCAGTTAGGCATCCGACTTCAGCTCAGGTCATGATCTCACGGTCCGTGAGTTCGAGCCCCGCGTTGGACTGTGTGGATGGCTCAGAGCCTGGAGCCTGCTTCTCATTCTGTGTCTCCCTCTCTCTCTGCCCTCCCATGCTCACTCTCTGTCTCAAATAAATAAACATTTCAAAGAGAAAAGGTGAAAAAGAAAAAGAAAATTCTGTTAAAGCTATACAAAATTACATTTTTGTGATTTTTGTAACTTTTGAAACAGGCATCTCTCAAATGTAGAAGTATGAGCAATAATATTGGTAATAATACTCCAGAACAGTTCACCTGGGCTCCTCCCCATCCTATCTCAGTCTCTCATCTATTCCACGCAATTCTTTCTGTCAAACGGTAGGATTTTTCCGCTTCCGTTGCACTGTTTCTGTTCTTCCTTATGGTTGCCGGTAGCATGGCAGGAGGGAAGGAAACAAAACAGGGTTGAGTGTTGGAGGAGAGAGATGAGAAGTTGTCATAAGTGGTGAGCAGTAGGGCTGGCGTCAGAAGGAAGCATGGCAGAACATGGCAGGAACTGAGACCCTATTAATCGGCTCCCATAGGATTCTCAGGGAGAGGAGGGTCTGCCTTCATGATTGGCACAGCTTGTTCCCTCCCGCCTCCCATGGCATGCCAATGAACTGGTGGCCTGCAGCTGAGAAGCTAACATCTCCCTCACCCCAGTGCCTCCACAGCACCCATGCCCCACTCCCAGGCACCTGCCACCTGGCTCCCCTTTCAGGGGGTAGAGTGGATGCCCAAGGAGACTTGCTGAGACCTTGGCCCCATTGATATCATGTGAGCAGGAGTTGTTCTAAAAGAAAGTGTTTTCTTCTAGACATTCCAGTTGGGAATGTGCCCTACTTCTTGGTGAGATCCTCTTGATAAACCCGGCTTGTGATCTTCCACTGAAAAGACCTTGTCTGAAGAAAAATTCAATAAGGTGTCCTGGGTTTGGGACCTCCATGTTTCTCTTGGATAGTAGGTTTATTTCGAAGTCTCATAAAGCGTGTTTTCTCCTGGGGTTCTCCACTGAAGTGTCTTGGGCTGTTATGGTGATAACTGTGACAATGACAATACTGATATGACCACAGTAAAATGGTCACCCAAGTAAATCTACTGATGGTCATCAAGAACCAAAGTCTCTTGTCACTTCCTGCTTTGATTTGAAATTCCCATTGCCTCATAGACCTCACTAGGAACACTCTATGCTTTGTAAAGATTAATTTATTTCTATTTGACTTATATCTAAATGATTAAATCTTGTTTGCTCCCGTGGTTTAATCATAAAACATTGTGAAAGCAAACAGCTTCGAAGTCTGTGATCACTAAGACACAGACCACATCCTCATCATATAAGGAAGAAAGCAAGAATCCTTTGTTGTTTCTCTTCTTCCATTGTCTCGTCTCCTGTATTCCTGGTTATCTTTGCATAGTGGACATTGTATTTTTAAATATTTGTAAGAAATAATTTAAAGCCCATAAAGATGTTCTCTAATTCCAGACAGGATTTTCTTTCCTTCTGCCAGCCTCACAGCCACACATAAATCTAATTTCAGGCTTTGAAATGTTCTTACCAACCCCAGTGAGTGAAAACCTGGCTTTAGCTGGTGCAAGGGTGGGTTCCCTTCTGGGTTAACTCTGACTTTTACATGCAGCCCTTAGGATCCCAACCCAAAGTGGGGATGGGTAACAGAGTCTCATTCTTGGTGAGCCCTAGAGTCTGATACCCCCCTCACCCAAAGAAGCAGTGAAAAGACACACTGTGGCCTCTCCGACGCCTGTCCCGGATCAACAAATGCCACCAGGAAAAAAAGCAGCCTCAAAATTTGGGCTTACCTCTGGGGCCACTTCAGCATCCAACGGTTGATTTTGGCTCAGGTCACGATCTCACTGTTGGTGAGATAGAGCCCTGCGTCAGGCTCCTCACGGACAGCGTAGAACCTGCTTGGAATTCTCTCTCTCCCTCTCTCTGCCCTCCCCTGGTTTGTGCATGCACACATGCGTGCACTCTCTCCCTCTTTCAAAAATAAATAAACTTAAAAAAAAAAATTGGGGCTTACCTCTATGAGTTCCTTCTCTACTCCCAAATTTGGACCTGATAACTCTTTACTATCTTGTAGTGCTCTAATGCTATTAAGAAGATTTTTAGTATCTTTTCCTCATTTTTTTTAAAAGCTGTCTTCAGTAGGATGATTGATCTGAATTCCCTGGTCCACAATTTAAGTCCAAAAGTGGAATCTGTATAATCCAGGTGACAATTATAATAAAAACAACTAAAGCTTAAGGGGTTTACTCTATGCCGGGTACCTTATGTCCTTGATCGCATTTAATACACTAATAGGCTATAAGTATTATTTCCATTCTACTAATAAGGAAACCGGCTTCGAATGGACAGATGCCTTGGTCATGCTCTCACGTGTGCTAGAGTCAGCCTGCCTGAGTCCAGCTTATATTCTCAGTCACTCTCCCCATCAGATCTAATCCTTCTTTCAAGGAGCCAAAGACCTAGTGTGGCCATGGCCTTTGACACTCAGCTTCTCATGACACATGTCAGAAGTCCTATTCCTTTCCATTGTATTTCCAATATTAAGGTAAAATGCAGAGTTTGTTTTGATTTCTTTTTGCCAGACCTCCCACCCCCCCACCCGCCATATGTTTCTAGCATGTGGCTGAGAAGAACGCAGATATTCATGTCACACACGGGCTCTAGACCGGGGAAAAGGAAACCAGCTAGCAGTCCTTGTTGGCCTCCAGTTGTGGTTTGTACCAAGCAGTGGTGTAGGTGATCATTCTTCCATGGTTTCTGATTTCTCGATTGGAACTAAGATTCACTCAGCTTTTTTGGCTTCTTCACTTGCCTGACGTTACTGCATGGCTGATCCAGCCAGCTCTGCCCCTTATCCCATGAGTCCCACTCATCCTCCAGCTGACTCACCTGGACACCAACCTTATCCCATACAGGCAGACCTTGTTTTCTGCCCTGGCCAGTGCCACACCATCTTGCTTAAGAAAAGCCTTGGGTTTTCCTGTAGTTTGTTAATATCTTCAGCCAATGCATTTATCCAATCCCGGCTGTAGTCAAGGCCCTGTACTAGGCCCTGCAGTCTCCACCGTGCTGAGAGAGGAAATGAGGTGCCATGAAACAGACCACGAGTGATAAGTACCATTAGGAGAGGCATGGATAACATGCTTGGGGAGTTCTCAGGAGGGAGGTATTATGTCCGTCTGGAAAGCCCTGATGGGAGAGGCACTCAGCTTAGCCTTGAAGGTGGAATAAAATTTGAACATAAGGAAAGGGAGGAGAACACCTGGCACGAAGATACAGCGTAGGTGAAGGCACAGAGGTTCGACACGCAGGGCACGTGTACGAAACAGTGTGGTTCCGTCTTGCCGAGGCATGGAGTCCGTGAGGAGCTTTTTGGGCCCTGCGCTCAGAGGCTTTCAAGATATTAAAGGGAGGATGGCAGAAATACACAGATGAAGGCAAGAGCGGCCCCCTGGGGGCCAGAGATATGTTTAGCTTGGCCAAGACGCCGCTTGAAATATTTGAGCCAATTCTGGAAATCGGATTTCACGTTAAAAAAAAAAAAAAAATTCCAGATTTCCGGCTTCTCCTGAAAATTCGAGAGACTCGGCAACCTGGGGTGCATTTTTTCAGGGTGGCGGTTGGCGGGAGCCAAGCAATGGCCGCTTTCCATCCGGAGGGCGTGAGTTCTGTCTCCCCAGCACAGAATCCCAGCCTGTTTCTTCCTTCACCGCACCTGCTCAGCCCAGCAGGTATCTAAGTGTGAGGCCCTCGTTGGCTACAGGGGTAGTAATAAGCCCACACCAAAGGCTGTCAGGTGTGAGTGGTGCTGCCCAAGGACCCCTCTTCCAGCTCGCTGACTCACACGTGCTGGTTGTTAGTGATCCCTGGCCCTTGCTGCCACCCCAAACACAGGCTCCTCTGCTCTAAAACGTCAGCATGCGTGGCTCTCAAAATTATGAGACCTGGAGGTTATTTACAGCATCTCTGAAAGCAGCTCTTGGCGCCCAGGATCTGATGCTGAAAACGGTGTGAATCCAACGGGTCAAAATGTGGGGTGGGGTGTGCCCTGTGTGTTTGCTTGTTTTTATGCAAAGCACATTCATTGGAGAGTTACCCTAACCCCAGTCCCTGGACTTTGGATACCACCCTGCTAGGCCCCGGCCTGGGAGATTTATTAAACGGGCTATTCCTTTCCTAACTGTCTACATCTGCCCCTTCTTCTCTGCCTCAGAACTCTTCTCAAAGCGTCCACCTTCAGACTCTTCAGTTAGTTGACAAGAACGGAGTACTAACAGCTGAGAAGCTGTCAGATTCCTCATGGGGCAGAAAATTCGTAGTTGGGAAATGCAAATCCTCTGCCAAGATCATCGGAAAAGGGGTAGCGGTAGCCATTGTCAGAGAGCCCCAGGATTCCCCTTTTTAGCCCCGTTTGCATCAACTCTAAGGAACTAAGGGATCGATTGGGTAGCTCCTGAGGCTAAGCCCTTGTAACTAGAGATAAATGCGCAGAATAAAAGGAATGCACAAAAGAAAAACTGACAGAGGAAAAAAAGGAAATGAAAAGCCTGACTTAATTTCATTGAGGAAAATAGTTTTGATGTGCCCTTTGTGCCCATTGTCCATCAAAGCCTTGCCGTGCAAATGCCCAGGAGTGTGCCTCCGAAATTCACATCCTCTTAGCTAGACCTTGGTGTTCCTCCTAAGCTGAGGTTCAGTAATTCTGGGGCCCTAGAAAGGTTGTTTTTTTTTTTTTTTTTTTTTTTTTTTTGTACTGTGTCAAGCGGGAAGAAAAGGTCTTATGACCACAAAACTGGATACTTTGTAAGGTACAGAACAGTCAGCACTTTCCTCCGAGGAGAGAACACACAATTGGCATCAAAGTCGCCCAAGCAATGGGTTGAGGAGGACAGTGTCCAAAAGTAGAAGACTTCCAGCTCCTCGTTCCTGCAGACGTCACAGAGTGGGTCGCCGTATGCCGTGGATGTGTCCGACCAGATGCAGAACGTGGGTCCCATTTAAAGGCTATTTGTGGACCGGTGTGAATTAGATGGTACCATGGGGAATGCTGGAATGGGGGGAGAGATTGTATTTTGTTGGCTTCTTCCCCCTGTGGTTTTCACCATCTGTTTCTTTTAATGCATAAACAAGGCAAATGACTGGTTTGGAATGCAAAGTTTTTAAAAACCAGATGACCACAGGCATCCTCTAAATGAGAAAGAGAGAGCGAGTTGAGGTTCTGTGACATTTGTCAGGAAGTGAGATGTTAAAAACCGGGAAGCACTAATGCTCACTGCCAGGGAAAATCCACAGAGGCAAGGAAAAGCTTTGTCTATGACCCTGCCTTTCCACGTCTTGCCATACATTTACATTTCACCCAGGACTATTTTCAGACGCCGGCACCACCACCCCCTCTATCTCCCAGCTCCCCCTTCCCATCTTTAAACTAAAGATGGAACCACTCAGCTGGCCTTCAGCATAACCAGCCTTGGTTTTCCATTAGCATTATTACTATCTTGGCAACCTTGGGCAGAATCCACTCTGAGAAACTTTCAGACTGAACAAAAGCTGTGTTGTTGCACAGGTTCTATTACAAAGCCAAAATAGAGAGCTATAAATAGAGAGGCTGATGAGATAGACTCCAAGAAGATACTTCATTTCTCTCCTGGACAATAGTGAGTGGGGGAAAAAAATCATATAAGGGCACTAGGAACACAGTGTGTTTTTCTTGAGCAAAGGGCATGCCGCTTTTAAAAGGAAGATTTGCTATGCACAATACAGTGGCCACTCTATAAATGGTTCTGTATGCTCTATGCCAACAAGCCTTAAAGCAATAGATTCCTTTTTTAAAACCCAAGGCGGCGGAGAGATTTGATGGGACGGTGACTGTGTACTAATCCCCTTTACCTTCATCGAGAGCAGTAATCAACTGCAAACACCAGGATTTAAGCGTCTTAGAGCTCCCCGGGGAGAAGGGTATTGATGCATTTGGCTGAGTTCCACCCACTTCAGCATAAGATGAACGCGAGCATTTTTCACATAGTTTTGTAGGCAGCCTGACGCCAGAAATGTTCACATTAGAGAAAGGATAAAAGATGATGGTTTCTTAGGGAAGAACCAACTCATCCTAATTTACGAAGTGTTCTAAAAAAACCATCATGGGTGATGCTAAGGTGGGCGCTATTAGTCATTCGGGGTTGGGGGGGGGGCGCGGTTAGGCAGAAACAAGACCCTGGTAATTTAGAAGCCCTTGGGGGACTAAATAGGCTTCCAAATGAGTTGAAGTTCAAAAATAATTTCTCCACCCTTGCTTAGGACACAAGGAAGGCTGTAGATACGAAAATCCCAGCCTGTCGGGCGAGATTCCTTTCACTGGCATTGGTTCCAGATGCCACAGTTGTGATGAGTGTGTTTGACTTCCCACATCCCTTGGACATAGGTACTGTCTGGGATGGCTGCTTCCCTGGTGGAAACAAGAAAATGATTAGAGACATGACCTCTGTTACGAGTGGCTCACAGGTCCATCTGTCATTTGTTTCAAAGGTTAGATTGAAAGTTCCTGGAGGCTTCTGAGAGCACCACTGTCTGAGTGTTACTTTCATAAAAGTGCTCTAGTGACCTATGGAATTTTAGTTATAATAATAATAATGTCACATGAAGAGGCATCCTGGGGAAGGTATGAGAGGAATTTTAAGTAGCTGAACTCTCTATTTGCATTATTCACTTTACAAATAGTTTCAGAGCCTTTAAAAAAAAAAAAGTGCACCTTTTTTTTCCATTATCTGTGGTTTTGGTGCTCCAAAGGGATGATCTAGGACCTTCATAATTTAAAAATGATTCTCCCTTAAGTTGCATCCTGGGAATTGAGACTTTGACCTACTTTGAGATGATTTGTCACCATGAGGAAGAGGGTTGGAGCTATTTCAGGGATTTGTTCTTTGCTGGGATTCAAGAGGGGATTTAAAAGTCTTCTGACTTGATGTCTCCTTGTCTCCTTCCTTTTCTGTCTTCCATTCTTTGTTTATGGGGGAGAGGTGAGGGAGGAGTGCCTGGTTAGGAGGCTAAGAGATATACTAGGACGGGGGCTTGGAAGTTTACACCTCTGTGTCTTCTTGCCCACAGGTGATAACCCCCGTGAGAACAGGCCAAGGCTACGTGTATGAGTACCCGACCAGATACCAAAAGGATATCTACGACATCCCTCCTTCCCACACCACTCAAGGGGTATGTACCAGGGCCATGGTCACCAGCAGAGGAGACCACTTCAGGGTGGTATTCCTTCAAAGCTACAGAGCAAAGGGAAGTTCACAGATTAGGTGTGTTTCACGTGAAGAATTATTAAGTTCACCCATCCAGAAGCCATTTTAGCCAATGTTATGTAAATTATGTTTTCTGGGGGCGCCGGGGTGGCTCGGTCATTTAAGCATCTGACTTCTGCTCACGTCATGATCTCACAGTTCGTGAGTTCAAGCCCCACGTCGGGTTCTGTGCGGACAGCTCAGAGCCTGGAGCCTGCTTTGGGATTCTATGTCTCCCTTTCTCTCTGCCCCTCCCCCGCTCACATTCTTGTCTCTCTCTCTCTCTCTCTCTCTCTTTCTCAAAAATAAACATTAAAAATTTTTTTTTAATAAATTATGTTTTCTGGATTTGCTTTATCAGGAAATCCTGATAGGCTTTTACTTGACAAAGCTTTTATTGCTTATCATTTTGTTTCAGGAAGTGTAAATTTTAAACCACAGTTGAACGTACAGTGTCGATATTTCACGTAATGTCATTTTTATATGCGATCTGGGTCGAAAATTATGAAATATAAAAAGCAAAATTCCATCAACCTCTTATCACGTAGAATGCAGTTAAAGAGCCAGGGTGTACATAACCTGGTAAATAAATCCATAAGGAAAGGCTCAGTAGTGTAAAAAATGACAAGTATGCGACATTTCTGTTCTGGGTAACTCAAGTGTTTCTCTTCAGGTATATGACATTCCTCCATCATCAGTCAAAGTCCCTGTGTTTTCAGTTCCAGTGGGAGAAATAAAACCTCAAGGCATCTATGACATCCCTCCTACAAAAGGGGTAAGTGACAGAGCAGCCCAAAAGGGGTGTGCGTGTGTTTATTGGAATAAAACAAGAAGGGCAAACCAAAGGGGAAAAACTAGTCTTTCTGAGAGAGTGAACGAGAGGAAGGAAAGGCGATAGTTAAAGATAAGTCTAAGGATTCCAGGGGCACGTGGCTGGCTTAGTTGGTAGAACACTTGACTCTTGATCTCGTGAGTTCGAGCCCCGTGCTGGACATAGAGATTATTTAAAAAAAAAAAAAAAAAAAAAGTGAAAGGAAAAAAACACTTCAAAGATAAGTCTAAGGATTCCATATTTAGGGGACTGTGCTAAAAACGAGGTAGTCCGTAAAGGAGAGCCAGTAAGAAGGTACGATAATTCAGTTTGGCAAGCAACTAACACATCTCATATTTATGGAAAGTGTTGCAGCTTCCTCGGAGCATAGACAGGGGTCGGTGCGTTTGATGCACTGTTATCCGCTGGGGTATGCCTGCACAGGAAGTACAGATAAGGGAACTGTGTGTCAGGACATTTAAGCAACTTACGCAGCATTTCACGGCCGACAGGTCCAGGGAGAGACCTTGGATCTCCCAACACCCAGTCCTGTGTTAACACGTAGTCTGCTGCCCAGCCCGGCTCAGCCAAGGAAGGAGGCCCGGGAGGTGGTCAGAAATGCGGGACTGGGACCCAGGGAGGGCAACTCAGCCAGGCTCACAACTCACACACAGGCGGCACAGAGGCCACGGGGCGGAATGATCCTGTCAAAGGATGAGGGACGAACAGAGCCGAGCAGAGCCTTGGGAAACACTGGCCGTCAAGTGGGTGGAAGGTGAAAAACAAGGAGCCAGAGAGGCGGCCTGAGAATTCTAGCCTCATTTTAATGTCCTTTTCCATTTCTGCATGTTCGTATGCGCCAAGCGAACAAATACCAGCTCCTGCTTCCTTTACTTTTCAGGTATATGCCATTTCACCCTCTACTTGCCGAGACGAAGCAGGGCTGAGGGAAAAAGAGTATGATTTCCCCCCTCCAGTGAGGCAATCGGGAAGGCTGGACGTCAGACCAGAGGGTGTTTATGACATCCCCCCAGCCAGCACCAAGCCAATGGGGAAGGACCTTCGCATAAAATATAACTGTGATGCTCCGGGAGCCGCTGAACTGGCCACACGAAGACACCAAAGCGTTTCGGTGAACCACCCACAGCTGGGACAGTCACTGGGCGCCCAGAACGATGCATATGATGTCCCCCGAGGGGTTCAGTTTCTGGAGCCAGCAGCAGAAAGCGGTGAGAAAGCAAACCCCGAAGAAAGAGACGGCGTGTACGACGTCCCTCTGCACAACCCACCAGATGTCAAAGGCTCTCAGGACGTGGTGGACAGTATCAACCGGTTATCTTTCTCCAGCACGGGCAGCACCAGGAGTAACATGTCCACGTCTTCGACCACCTCCAAGGACTCCTCGCTGTCAGCCTCCCCGTCTCAGGACAAAAGGCTCTTACTGGATCCAGACACAGCCATCGAGAGGCTTCACCGGCTCCAGCAGACCCTGGAGACGGGCGTCGCCAGCCTCATGGCGCTGGTCACCACAGACTGGCGGTGTTACGGATACATGGAACGACACGTCAATGAGATCCGCACCGCGGTGGACAAGGTGGAGCTGTTCGTGAGGGACTACCTCCATTTTGCCAAGGGAGCTGTAGCAAACGCTTCCTGCCTCACCGAACTCGTCCTCCATAACAAAATGAAGCGGGAGCTCCAAAGAGTGGAAGACTCCCACCAGATTCTGAGCCAGACCAGCCATGACTTAAATGAGCACAGCTGGTCCCTGAACATTCTGGCCATCAACAAGCCCCAGAACAAGTGCGATGATCTGGACCGGTTTGTGATGGTGGCGAAGACAGTGCCTGACGATGCCAAGCAGCTCACCACAACCATCAACACCAACGCGGAGGCGCTCTTTAGACCAGGCGCGGGCAGCTCACACGTGAAGAGTGGGTCTGGGAACATCATGAACTCCACTGAGTACCCACACGCCGCGTCCCAGATGCAGCTGCTGCATCCCGGGGACCACAAGGCCCAAGCCCTCACCAAGCCATTGCCCCCGAGCCTAGGCAAGGACCAGCCTCCTGACTGTAGCAGCAGCGATGGGTCTGAAAGGAGCTGGATGGATGATTATGATTATGTCCACCTACAGGTAAGGAAACCAGACCCATAAAAGCACCTATACTCGTGTCCGGAGAGCCTGGGACACGGAGGGGAGAACATGATTACTGGTTCACAAACAAAATTAGTAGTTCACAGATGGAGGCGATATCGTACTGTTGGGAGAACACTGGCCAGAGAGTCCTGAGTCCCCGGCTCTAGACCTTTCCCCGACACTAACTAAGTGTGATTGACTTCTCAAACCTGCCAGGGTTGTAATTTCTTCATTTGCAACATGAGTGAAGCACAGAGTTGGAGTGATCCATTGATATGCCTCAGGCAAGCAGAAAGACACTCCCCAAGTAGGAGAGTGGGCCCCCAGATAATCATATCCTCTCCACTTCTGTTGGCATTCTGTCATATAGTTCTGCATGGCATTTTATTTGAAAAAGGAGAAAGGCACCGTTAAGGAAAAAAAAACGCAAACCTCTATGCTAAAGCATGTCTAAGGTCCCTTCAGCTCTATAATGTGTGTGTGTGTGTGTTTAATTACCTACTGAAAAACTTAACCCGACCTCAGGCTTACCTTAAGGAACACTGGGCATTTGTCAATTGACGTAGAACTTAACCAGCACATGGGAAGCTGGACAGGCACAGTTGGCCTCCTACAAGTGGGAAATTCTACCAAGCTGACCTGGGATCCCTTTCACTTTGGGGAATTCAGACATTCTACCAGGGTCCATTACTTAGAATTTGGTGTGCTGTCTTATTTCACTTGACTGAGAGGCATGGATTATCCTGAAAACTGATGAACTACTACAATTCCCTTGGGTGCAAGAGACTGGGGAAGGGAGAGAGCTGAGCCCGCCCTCCCTCCCCCATCTCCCAGTGCTAAGGAAAGGTGTGGAGAGAGAGTAGATGGGGGCATTCACCATTCCCATGGCGGGTTGTCCAGCTCTGTCTGTTAGAAATACCGACCTGGTGTAGAGTCATAGATGATTCAACGAAACCAGGAGCGCAGCGTGGATCCCATTAGAACGCTGAGAAACATTGTCGCTTAAGGAGGTTTGAAGGGGATTGTGGATCTCCAAGAATGGTGAGGTGGAGCAGAGATGGTGGCCTCTCACATGGACACGGACTTTACTTTTCAGCCTTGACCTCCATGGTGACTCTGGAAGTCTGGCAAAGAAGCACACCAGGGCCTGGGGTTCACAGGGCCTACCTGGGCCTGTGGGAAATCGCCAAGGCATTGGAAAATGAAAGGGTATTTACACGTTTGGCAATGAAATTGTTAGCATAAGTGAATCACAGGGGTGATGTAATGTTTTCTTTGTGTTGAAAAATAACAGGGCAAGGAGGAGTTTGAGAGGCAACAGAAAGAACTGCTGGAAAAGGAAAATATCATCAAACAGAGCAAGATGCAGCTGGAACATCATCAGGTAAGTTCACTCAGAACAAAACCTACTGGGTATTGAAAAGATTTCCCACTGAATAAGGAAGGTGTTACTTCAAAAGATTACGGTTTTGATCCTTCCAGCATGCTTTGGCATAAATAGGCCCTAAGCCATATAATAGGGTATAAGAACAAAGAGAAAGTTTATAGTGTTGGTAATCCAGCTGGTGTTCCTGGATTATGTCCAAACAGCCATTTTTTTCTGGGCTAATTCTGTATCTCTAACATATTAGGACTCTTTGGGTTAAAGCTGTTGGTCTTAAGGAGCAGGACCCACTCAAGCTAGCCCAAGCAAACAGGTTTTATAGTAGGGGAATGCAAGAACAGAAAATGCAGATATAGCAAGGTCTGATGAGAGCTAGGACTATAAATTCTCTCTCCTTCTGTACTTCCTTTGCTTTTCTCTAAATCTGCTTCCTTCTCTATTTTCTAGCAGTTTCCTTTGCTTATCTATTCATTTGTCGCCCCTCTAACTTTACAGAACCCATAAATGGCCACTCAAAGTCCTTTCTACAGATGGCTTTTCGTCTCAGCTTCCTCAGCTGATGGTTTCCTACTGTGGTTCATCAAATTCCTCGAAAAAAAAAAAAAAGAGCCTAATTGGTTCATCTCTATCTCTCTCTCTCCTACAACTCAAGCCTATGGCTTGGCTGTTTGTTCTTGGTCCAATCGAAGAGAACGAGGGCAGGATCAAATGTTTTCAAATTACATGCAAGCTCTTAAACAAGGGATTTGGGCAGGGCAGTTTCACTCAACAGTTGGGCATGAGTGGGGCTGATAATGATGGGTATTGCTAGTAACTGGGCACAAAAAAAAAAAAAAGCAATGGATTGAGGACTTATAAGCCTTTTAAATTGAAACGAAATAGCATGCAGAGACATGTCCTTGCTTTCGGACCAGCCAACTATGTGACCTCAGGCAAGTCACTTAACCGCCATGAACTTCAGTTACTTATGTATAAAATGAGAAGATACCCCCAGCTCTCCATCTAATAAGATGATACATTTATGAACATATTTGCAACAGCATAAACGAGATAACTTCAAACATCACGTTGTACCTGGTTATATCCGCTTTGGCATTTGGCCAAGTAGGACAGCAGGGCTTTGGGGAACTTGTTGAAACCATAGCAATTCCTAAGAGGAAAGCAGAGTCGGTTGAAAAGTAAAGCTCATTATGCATTTCTTGTGGGGGAAGGTGGACGAGGCTATCCCTACTCTGACTGAGCCCCACCTTGGAGCAGATCACTGAGTCCTAAGCTAAGGTCACAAATAGTCCTCACCTGCAAAAGAAGGGTCTTTCCTGAGATTTGGTGGAATAGCATGAAATTATTATCACTGCAGCTTAAATAATACACCAGCTGGACGCAGGAAGGGAAGAAGAAAGCTAACGCTCATTGAGTCTGTGTGTGAGGAGCTTTTCTTTCAACAGCTCTGAGCAGCTAAATGGTATGATGCACAATTATTCAGATTCCCTTAGAGACGCTCTTCTCCACAATGTACATGTATTTACGTGCATTAGTCTCTCCTGCAGTGCTGGATAATAACATTCACGGATCTTGACTGAAAGAGTAGGAGAAATGGAAAGGGGTCACAGACTGTCATTTATTTAAGAGTCTGGAAGGGACAGAGTCAAGGCTTTCCCAGAGAAGGAACCAACTCTCAGTTTCCCTCGCCACCACTCAACGTTCAATAAACATTTTCACAGAGGCTACAATAAACCAAACACCATTCTAAGCACTCTGGAAACCTTAACTCATTTAACCTTCTTAAAGGTGCAGGTAACAGAGCTGAGTCTAAGCGCGCGCTGCCTTCCAGCCTTAGGGCAGAAGGGACCAATATGCAGTCACAGGGGCCCGATTCCTTAGGGATCCTCTACGTTTCACACTTTAGGAAAGTCAGACAACCTGACCAAGGCCTCCCATCTAATGAGCACTTGACTCTTGTTGGGGATTAAAATCCCTGTCCTTGAACTCCAAGCCCCGGGGTTCATTTCCGGCACAGCGCACTTGCCTTGCCCTTCAGGAAATCTGCTTTTTGCTTCCTTGCAGCTAAGTCAGTTCCAGCTGCTGGAACAGGAAATTACCAAGCCCGTGGAGAACGACATCTCCAAGTGGAAGCCCTCTCAGAGCCTCCCGACCACAAACAGCAGCGTGGGCTCTCAGGATAGGCAGCTGCTCTACTTCTACTATGACCAGTGTGAGACCCATTACATCTCCCTCCTCAATGCCATCGACGCCCTCTTCAGCTGTGTCAGCTCCGCGCAGCCCCCGCGCATCTTCGTGGCCCACAGCAAGTTTGTCATCCTGAGTGCACACAAACTGGTGTTCATTGGGGACACGCTGACGAGGCAGGTGGCCACCCAGGACATTCGCCACAAAGTGATGAACTCCAGCAACCAGCTCTGCGAACAGCTCAAGACTATAGTGATGGCGACCAAGATGGCCGCCCTCCATTACCCCAGCACCACGGCCCTGCAGGAGATGGTGCACCATGTGACAGACCTGTCCAGGAACGCCCAGCTCTTCAAGCGCTCTTTGCTGGAGATGGCAACCTTCTGAGAAGGGCAGGAAGAAGGGGGAGCTGAGCACGCCACCAAGGAAAACTGGAAATGCTATCTGGTTTTTGTAAATGTTATCTATTTTTGTAGATAATTTTATATGAAAATGAAATATTTTAACATTTGATGGGGTTAGATGACATTCAGAAATTCAGGGAGCTCGAGGGGGAATTTTTTTTTTTTCCCGTGTGGTTCTTATGTAAACACGTAAGCATCTAAGGCATCAGCTGTACAGAAACGTGTCCATGTGCGTGCGTATGCCTGTGTATGCACGTTCGTTTGTAGACGTCTGTCCGAGACATTCCAGTAGAAAACATGAATTAAGAAGCACCTTAGTAACCACCTCCTAATGCTGCATTTTTTTCCTTTTTTTTTCTGTTTTTTTTTTTTTTTTTAGAAAACATACCAGCTAGCTGTAATATTGCTATATGTATACTAGCAATTATCCTGAGCCTGTCACTTCCAAGTCTGGGAAGCACATATACATGCAAATGTTCACCTTCCAATAATGAGGCATGATGTGACTTGTTCTTGTTTTGGGGCCCCTTTCAAAGTCGACCTTCTCGGGCACATTGTGGCAAAATGCCGCACTTCTGATGGAGGAAGCCCTGTTAGAAGTTTCAGGAAGTGTATGTTGATTCAAGCACTGATATTTTCGAAGTATTTCAAGGCCATATCCCCAGTTGGGGCTGGGTTGTTTCAAAACAGAGAGGACATCACAATAAAAGGAGAGCACATGTTTCCCCGGGGCTTTTTGATCATCTGCGTTTATGAGTGATTTGGCCATGAGGCTTTCCAGAGGGTGTTTTAAATTTGCAAAGACCGGATTATTTGCAGCAGGAATTCATAAAGACATATCAGACTACGATTGTCCACAAAAAGCAGGGATGGTTCCGTTCTGTCAGGTTTAAGTAGAGGCCTTTTTGGACTCTCAACATTCACTTGGGTGCTACCACCGTCATTACCTGAGGAAAACTGACCAGTTTCTTAGTCACTTAAAGGTTAAGAGCCTCCAGGCCACATCCTATTCTATGAGAATCCATTGCTTGATCTCACACCCTTCTTCAAACATGCAGCTGCTGACCCAACACTGAGCCCATCCAGTCTTTACAATTCTGTCTGGCCCACGGCCCTGTGTAAACAGCCCATTGCCATCTCACAGCTCAGCAAAGTCCGTTCCATAGTCTTCCCCCTTAAATCTGTTGGTGTTGGCACAGTACAGACACAACACAAGCCATCAGATTCATCTTGGGGCAGATGAGACCTTTCCTACCCAATGGGTAAAGGTATTCTCACATTACCAAGTCAGGAAGCATGTTATCTATGGGCTTTTGGTCCCGTTCTTATTTAATGGTTCTAGTCTAGCCTATTGGAAAACGTTTTTATTTTGCAATATATGCCTTGACTTAATTAAGCTTGCTTGTTTTAAAAAACAAATCATTGGAACAGGAAGGGATTTAAGAGAGAAGAATGTGTGATCTAAGTGTGATGGAAAAAAAAAAAATCAGTGAAACATCATAGAAGGTGCTTTTGAAAACAGCCATGATTGTAGCTCTCCAAGTTCTCTGTCAAAAGATGATTACAAATTGTATGGTTATATGACAAGTAAGTTTGTAGGGAGGAAGGAGACTGCTGAAAATCAACTAAGCAGGAGTTCAAAAGTGTCCCTATAGATTCCATTGTATAATAATGTGTATTTCTTAGGAGATGGCAGACTTGTTCTAAGCTACGTGGTGACATTTCACGTTTTCGAAACCAAAACATTCAGTCTGTATTACTCTTTCCCATCTTGTATGTAAAGGTTATTTTTTAAACATTAAATTTTTAGATCTCGATTTCCAAAGGCACTGGGCTTTCTTTTCCATATTTCTCTTTGTCACAGAGCAATACTAGAGATCTGGATTTTTTTAGGAGAATTGAGAGTTGTGTATTTTTTCACTTGGTGTCACTTCAGAGTGTATTTACATATGAAGAAAATTCTGCGATTTGTGGACATTGCCAAACCCAAATATCTGGAACAAGGCTTGGCTTCCCCAGAAAGCCTGTCCATTTAAATCATGGGTACGATGATTTCTACCATCATAATACGGATGATACCATTTGTGAGGTTTTAGAATCAAAGAGAGTTGCTTAATTCATTTTGGAAGAGACATAAAGAAACAGTTAAAAGAAAACTAGATTCGATGAAAATTAGACATTCATATCCACATAAATTATTTTTAATGTTTAGCCCCCTCTTTCACACAGGTATCCTAACTGTGAGATGAACAGATGAAGTTATTTGTATATATTTTGTATCATTTTGTCCACATCTATAAACATGAGCTGAGTTTTAAGAAAAGTGTCAAGACACTTCAATGGGGAATGAAGTCTTTTGAAAACATCGTACAGGAACAACTGCATGTCTCCATGGAAAAAAACGAAGACTTACCTTACAGCCTACACAACACTGAAATGGAGCATAGACTTACATGTAATACTTCTAGAAGAAAACATAGGAGAAAATCTTTGTGATTTCAGGTAGATAAAAGTTCCTTAGATAGAAAAATAAATAAGTAAGTAAATAATGGGTGCCTGGGTGGCTGAGTCGGTTAAGTGTCTGACTTCGGCTCAGGTTATGATCTCCCGGTTCATGAGTTTGAACCCCACTTTGGGTTCTGTGCTGACAGCTCAGAGCCTGCAGCCTGCTTCAGATTCTGTGTCTCCCTTTCTCTCTGCCCGTCCCCAACTCATGCTCTGTCTCTCTGTCTCTGTCTCTCTCTCAAAAATAAATAAATGTTAAAAAAATCAATAAGTAATGAAATAACTAAATAAATGAATAAATCATAAAAGAAAAAAATCGATAATTTGGACTTTACCAAAATTAAAAACTCTGCTCTTCTAAGGAGACCATTAAAAATACAAAATGGCAGCCCGCGAAGCAGGAGAAAATATTTGCATCACATAAATCCACCAGGGACATTAATCAGAATGAAGAGATGATGAAATTTTTTTTAATGGGCAAAAAATGTGAACAGAAACCTCACAAAAGAAGACATATGAATGGGCAATAAGTAAATGAAATGTAAACACACCAAATAGAGTCAATAAAATTAAGCAGGCAAGCCATCCCAACTGTTGATGAGACGGGAGCAAATGGAACCCTCATACACTATTGGTGAGAGTGTAAAATGCTACAAACACTTGGGAAAATACATAGGCAGTTCCTTAAAAAACTAAATTTATGCCTAATGTATTACTTAGGAAACCCTCTCGTACGTATTTACTCAAGTGAAATAAAAGCATATGTCCATACAAAGACTTGAAGAAGAGTGCTTATAGCAGCTCTATTTGTAATAGCCCAAATCTAGAAACAACCCAAATCTGCATCTGTGTGAATGAATAAAACCACTATTGTGTATCTACACAGTGGAATACTACACAGAAATAAAAAGGAATGACAAAATTGAAACAAAAACAATATGATTGAATTTCAAAACCATTGCGACATATAAAAGAAGACAGACAAAACAGACTACATACGGTATGTTTCCATTTACACAAAATTCTAAAAATGCAAATTATAGTGACAGGAAGCAGCTCAGTGGTGTCCTAGAAAGAGGAGGGGTGGCAGGGATTCCAAAGGAGCTCAGGGAAACTTTGGGGAAATGATGAAAATGGCTATTTTATTGACCATGGTGATAGCTTCACAGGTATACACCTGTCAAATCATCAGTTTGTACACCTGAAATACATACGATTTATTCTTTTGTTAGTTATGACTTTTTTAAAACTAAATGATCTAAATGCACCAATTAAAAGTCAGATTCTCAAACTGGATTTTTTTTTAAAAGCAAGACTAAGCTATATACTATTTAAAAGACACCTGCACTAAATGAAAATATACATATAAGTTTAAAAGCAAAGGGATGGAAAGAGATGTACCGTGCACATTCTGATTTAAAAAGAAAGCTGGGGCAGCTACATTAGCAGACAAAGAATTGAGAACAAGGACAAAGGAGGACACTGCAAGATAAAAGGTCAACTCATAAAAAAAATTATTTATTTTGTATGTACCTAATCACAAAGTTTCAAAATTTATGAAGCAAAAACTGATATAACTGAAAGGAAAAATGGGAAATCTGTAATTAAAGGTGGAGATTTAGATACTTCTGCCTCAGTAATTAATAGAACAAGTAAACAATTACCAGTAATAACTGCTAAAGATTATTCCAGGGAGCATCTGGAACTCCCTACACTGCTGGTAGGAATGTAAAATGGTGCCACCATTTTGGAAAATGGTTTGGCAATCTCTTATAAAGTTAAATATACACTTACCATATAGCCCAGCAATTCCAATCATAGGTATTTACCCAAGAGAAATTAAAATATGTACGTCCACACAAAAAACTAACTTGCTTTATTCATCATAGTCCCAAAGGAAAACAATCCAATGGCATCCACAGGTGAGTGGATAAATAAAGTGTGGTCTATTCATACAGTGGAACACTATTCATTAATAAAAAGGAGTGAGCGCCAGTAATTTCTCTGACAACAGCCATAGCAACATTTTTCTAGCTATGTCTCCTGAGGCAAGGAAAACAAAAGTAAAAATAAACTATTGGGATTACATCAAAATATAAAGCCTCTGCACAGTGAAGGAAATAACCAACAAAACAAAAAGGCAACCTATAGAAGGGGAGAAGATATTTGCAAACGGCATATCCAATAAAGGGTTAGTATCCAAAATGTATAAAGAACTTATACAACTCAACACCAGAAACCAAATAATCCAATTAAAAAATGGGCACAAGGGGCGCCTGGGTGGCTTAGCTGGCTGAGCGCCCGACTGTTGATTTCATCTCAGGTCATGATCCCAGGGTTGTGGGATTGAGCCATGTCAGGCTCTGCACTGAGTATGGAGCCTGCTTAAGATTCTCTCTCTCCCTCAGTCCCTCTCCCCTGCTTCCTCTCTCTCTCTCTAAAAACAAATAAAAAGTGGGCAGAAGCCATGAACAGACATCTCCCTGAAGAAGAGATACAGATGACAAATTGATACATGAAAAGATGCTCAACACCACTTCTCATCAGGGAAATGCAAGTCAAACCACAATGAGATACCACCTCACATCTGTCAGAATGGCTAAAATAAAAAACACAAGGAACAAGTGTTGGTGAGGATGTGGAAAGAAAGGAACCCTCGTGCACTGTTGGTGGGAATGCAAACTGGTACAGCCACTGTGGAAAACAGTATGGAGTTTCCTCAAAAAATTAAAAATAGAATTACCATATTATCCAGTAATCACACTGCTGGGTATTTACCCAAAGAATACAAAAACACTAATTCAAAAGGATATATACACCCCTATGTTTATTGCAGCATTATTTACAATAGTCAAATTATGGAAGCAGCCCAAATGTCCATCAATAGATGAATGGATAAAGAAGGTGGTATACATACAAGCAATATTACTGAGCCATAAAAAAGAATGACATCTTGCCGTTTGCAACAACATGGATGGAGCTAGAGAGCATGATGGGAAGCAAAATAAGTCAAAGAAGGACAAATACCGTACGATTTCACTCATATGTGGAATTTAAGAAACAAAACAAATGAACAAATGAAAAACGAGATGCACCGAAAAAACTGATGGTTACCAGAGGGGAGGTGAGTGTGGGGACGGGCGACACAGACAAAGGACATTAAGAGCACACTTATCATGATGAGCGCTGCGTAACGTACAGAATTGCCGCATCATATTGTACACCTGAAACTAACATAGTGCGATGTTAACTCTAAAAAAAGAAAGCAACCAAAACAAAAATAAATAAATAAATAAATAAATAAATAAATAAATAAATAGGAGTGAATTAACGACACATGTAACAACATGGATGGATCCACCTTAGAAACATTTTGCTGAGAAAAAGCCACCCAAATAAAGAGTACATATATATGAAGTTCTAGAAAACACAGATCTACTTGGCAGTAACAGACATCAAATCAGTGATTTCCTGCAAGGGTGGGAGTTGGGAATAATTCGGAAAAGAGGACGAGGGAACTTTTTGGTGTGACGGACACGTTTTATTTCAGGGCCATACATACGTGTTATATCTGCACTGTACGATGGAGATGTTTTATCACTTGCGCTGTCCAATATAGTAGGCAACAGTCACCTGTGGCTACGGAGCATCTGAGAGGTAACTAGCACAACCGAGGGACTGTTTTAAGTTTCAGTTCGTTTTAGTTCATATTAAATAGCCATATGTGGTTAGTGGCTATGGTATTGGACAGTACCGTGTCTACATCTTGAGCCTTAGGATAATTATGCAAGTGCAGAAATTTGTCAAAATTATAATATCTACTCAAAACGGCTGCATGTCATCACAGGGACGTCTAGCTCAATAAAGTTGATTTTCAAAAGAGGTAAGGCATTTCCCAACTGATTCTAATGTTCCATTTTTTTGCCAAACCGATACTGCCAATGAATTCACCAGAAACGCTGGCAGGCCCCCCCCAAAAAAAATAAAAAAAAAAAAAAGGGCAAATAAGAAAGTTCAGCTTTTTAGTGACAACACCGGGCTAGTTCAAGACTCACCAGGAAGACAAAGACAGTTTCCTGCTCCCCTAGTCAGTTAAAAGTCTGTCTGGGCTTTAGATGTTTCCCCACATACCACATCCACATTCTTCACAGTTTTTGAGGAAGGATGACAAAAGAAATTGCCATTCACCAGAGGATATGAAAAACAAGGATTCATGCATTCATTGAACATTTCTTGCCTGGCCGCCACAGCACGGATCGGCTGTGCCCATCAAGGCAAGGGCGGCCCCAGCCCGAGGAGTCGTCCAGCCTCCCAGCCAGGGTCTCTACCTGCTCAGCAAATGTGTGGTGCCCCAGCGGGGGCAGGAAGGAAATGGAAGTCCTGCTCTCTGCTTTGCTTTGTTTGAAGCCAAAAGTAAACATGCTTTGGAAACAATTTAAGACAGATTACAGACAAAAACCCAAGTGAAGGTCAATCTTGTATGAAGAGCTTTAAAATACAAGTACTTTTTAGACGGGACCCAAGAAAGTGAGAGGACAATGAAATCCATACAGAGAGAAAGAGAAAGAACAGTCAAAGATTGCCTGGCCTGTCCAGGGATTTGCTCTAAGGATTCCCATTTGCTTAACACTTGGGAAGTCTTCTCGAAAAGGCGGCCGTCATGATAACAAATGCCGTGTTCTGAACACAGCACTTGGTAGGGTGGAAGGCGGTGAGGACGGGCCTCGAGGATCCTGAGAGCTCAGTTAGGAAGCCCTCGTGTCCATTGTAGGAGAAAGGGCGAAGGGAGCCTGGGCCAAAAAGGAGAGAGAAGCAGACAGACTCCAGGCGTATAGGAGAGGGAATCAACACGATTGATGAATTGCACATGGCGTCTGATGCAGGGGTAGCTATGCTGAGGGTTTCTGGTTTGGGCATCGGGACAGATGTGGACCCATTCTGAACTAGGAAGCACCACAGTTCTGGACATCTCCACGAAAGCAGCCTGGGGTGAACACTATCCCAGCCTGGCACTGAACCCCGAGGCTAGGCAAAAGAGGGAATAAACAAGGCCATAGAAACCCCAAACAGTACCACGGGAAGACTCCGTTCAGCCCACCCTTCTTTCCTCCCAGGTCCTGAACGTGTAGGCACACGTTATTTTGTGCTTGAAAGCAAGAAAAGAAAAGAAAAAAACAACCTTGAAAGGGTTTTAATGAGTAGAGGCCAGTACACCGGAGAGAAACCTTTAAAAGGGGCAACGGAAAAAGTTGGGCAGGCTGACTTTTATCTCAGGGTTTACTGTTACCAGTCTCTGACACAAATTCCTCCACTGCCTGGAGGGAAGACGGAGCCCATACCTCACAACACGATTTAAGCCCATCTCCTACCAACTATAATTAAGAAAACTGAGTTAACAGAAAGGGCACCCTCGTTTGTCTCCTGGTGGACAATTTTCCAGGGAGACAAGAGTCAGCAAGGAATGATGTTAAATGAAAACATACCCTTAATTTTCTCCGGCCCGCCTGGCAGTTAGGATACCATCAGACATCAGACACTATCTACCCTTCCCCCACAGCAGTTACCACGCAAAAGCAGTTTATGAGTCTCCTTTATGACCCAGGGAGCATAACGGAGGGTTTTTTTCAGAACTGCCTGAACCCTTTGTGATTTAAATCCCTATCAAAGAAGTTGAAGTCTCGAAGAACAATGGTTCTGAACGGGACATTTTAAACACTGCAAAAAGAAGGAACATATTCCAGAGTCTTGCACAACGTTGAACTACCAAGACAAAGGGGTTGGTGTGGTGTATTTTTAGGAGGATGTAAAAATGTAAATGGACCGCTTGAGTTAAGGTTGTCCTTCCCCCTGGGCAATTATTTCCACCTATCTGTCTAGACATCCAATCAACACTAGGGAGAAAACCTAAGAGTTGACAAAAGAAGGTTTTAGTTGAATAATGGGTCCCCCGGTCTTGTTTGCAAAAGGAAAATCAACAAGCAAGAAAACAAAAGGTCTACAAAGAACCTTCAGAAGAGGGCCTGTGGGGGCCTGTTGTGTGGAGGAAAGCGTTCTGGAGAAAAGTTAGCATGTCCTGTCGCTTGCAAAGGGGACCAGACTTGCGTGTTTACACTTCCCAGGCAGCCGCCCTTATTGGAAAGGGCCGTCCAAGAGTCCTTTATGTCCCTGCCACTGCAAATGGCCTTCACTCATTCACTCCAGGTAACAATGGCTTTATCTGGACACCACCTAGGATGGTTCTGAAGCTTTTCATTTAGTGCCTACCATTTTGCTGATCTAAAGCAGAGTTCACTCCGGAGCCCTCAGGGTAGCCTCACACAGCGCCCCCCTGTGGTGAGTTGGGGAAACAAAAAGTCCGGAAGGGCAATTTGGCTTTTCTGACAGATTCTGCCACCACCCTGCTTTTGCAGGAGATGCTAACGCAGACCTCGCTCGATGTTACACATATAAGCTTTTTTTTTTTAATGTTTTTATTATTTATTTTTGAGAGAGAGAGAGAGTGCAAGCAGGGAAGGGGCAGAGAGAGAAGGAGACACAGAATCCAAAGCAGGCTCCAGGCTCCGAGCTGTCAGCACAGAGCCCGATGCGAGGCTTGAACGCACAAACCGGGAGATCATGCCCTGAGCTGAAGTCGGACGCTTAACCGACTGAGCCACCCAGGCGCCCTACAAATATAAAGCTTTTAAAAGAATTCTGCAGTGCTCTAGAAACACATAGCACTGCTCTTATTTCTCTGCCTGCACCTGTCCCTATTCTATTGGATATTTCAGACATAGGGCATCTGGAGTTCTTCTCCATCTCATGGCCTGGAGTTCAAGTCATGTTTGCTGACTGGCTAACTGACCACATGAATGAATCTATTCCCCGAACGTCTCCTACCAATCCCACATTGGAGAAGCCCTTTGAACCAAAAGGACTTTGCAGGATCCTTACAGATAACAAATAAAATCTGAAATCCCTCCAAAGGGCAGGATTTAGAGTACTCATAAGTTCCGGTTGCATTGTTTCCCTTCATGTAAGTGATTTTCCATCATTCCTTTTAGTGCCTTCTTGTTGTGGTGGTTGTTGTTGCTGGGTGACTGCCATTTCGCTGCCAGCAATCTCCTGAGGTGGGATTTCCTGTTTCCTAGCTCCCTGCGGGCACAGCTCCAGGGCACTCCCTTGCAAGTTGGTGTAATGAGGCCAAACCCTCTGTCCCTGGATTTAGAATCCGTGGCTTTGGATTAAATGTGTTGTTACGTTACCTTATGTGCTCTCTCGATGGGACTCGCCACTTCTGTTTCTTCCCCATCCTGATACTCAGATCTTTAGACATCACAGCATTTACAGACCTTTCAACCACGGGACCTGGAAGTAAAAATCAATTACAGAGAAAATTGACAAGAGGCTAAGTGTTCAAGAAAAGCTCTATTACCAATAAGCAAAGCAAAGCAAAGACAGACGTATTCACGTTTAAGCATCGGGAATGTTTTGTCTCTTCTGAGTGATCAGTTTTTTGTCATGGAAGTGAGATTTTTGTAACTAATTGATCACGTTTTCCTTTTTGCCTTTCCCATAGAGAAGTTCTGAGACAAATTTGATGCCAGTGTTAGTAACTATTTAGTAACCTACGGCTTGAGTATATGGGTTCTAACTTTTCATCTAATCTTCTCTACCGAGATTATTCGCTGTCCTCTCTTTTTAGCATACTATCTTTAATATCACATGCATTTGTGGAAAATATTTTGGCTGTGTAAGAGCTCAGATGCTCATGGGTATGTAAAGAACCAGGGCTCTGCTTCTCCTTCCGCAGAGTCAAGATGTTCTCTAGGAGGATGGGCTGGGTCAGTCCTACTGGGCTCACAGCCATTCTGCCTAGTGCCCAGGGTTCTGGGCTGGGACCAGTTCCACTGGCGATTTCCGACACCCTAAATCAATCCTTCGTTGCAACGTCTCCCAGGTTTGGATGTGAAGCCAGTCCAGATTTCCATTTCTGTTGCTGTCTGCCTTCCCTCAAGGAACCGGTGCCCTTTCCTGAAATGTGGTCTCAGACATTACGGGTGAGGATCCCATTCCTTGTTCTCTCGGGAGGCATCTCAGCCGCTTTATCATTTCACAGATGCAAGCTTGACTCATCAGGGCCCAGAAACATCAAAGCCCCAAAGCTCTACCTGCGAGCAGTAACTCAGCCCTAACGAAATGCCCTGTGACGACTGGAAATCACAACAAAAGATGTGCGGACTTTCCAGCTGCAGGTGGAAGGAGCACATATTCCCCACTTGTAACATTCCCGCGGAAGGGAAGGGAAGAACTTGCTTCCACCCTCACACACATACGCGTCTCCCTATGACTGGTGCCTCCAAGTGGCAGAGAAACATCCTTCAGCCTCCCCCCAGACGGCTTATTAGCGGCAAGGGAAAAATAGTAATTATTTTGTCTGAGAAATCAGACAACCGCTTGATGGAGCATGGTGATCCGAGCCACCACCACCAGCGAGGGGCAGGCAGATATCATGTGTCTCCAGAGATAAGATCCTGAGCCGGTCACTGCGTCTCCTATGTAGGACTGAATCTCCTTACCTAATCGCGACAAGGCATCAAACACAAGATGAAGAATGCTTGTTCTATTTTGTTAAAGGCAGGAGGGGAAACATACTCTGCAAAAAAATATCAAGGTCACACAAGACACGGGAAGGGGATGAAATGTGTCCAGATGAAGGAGGCAAGAGAGATTTGACAACAAGAATACCTAGAACTGGGGCGCCTGGGTGGCGCAGTCGATTAAGCGTCCGACTTCAGCCAGGTCACGATCTCGCGGTCCGTGAGTTCGAGCCCCGCGTCGGGCTCTGGGCTGATGGCTCAGAGCCTGGAGCTTGTTTCTGATTCTGTGTCTCCCTCTCTCTCTGCCCCTCCCCCGTTCATGCTCTGTTTCTCTCTGTCCCAAAAATAAATAAACGTTGAAAAAAAAAATTAAAAAAAAAAAAAAAAGAATACCTAGAACTAGTCTGGATCCCATCCTGGCGGAAATGAGAAAAGACCTTATTACTGGGTTAACTGTCAACACTGAAATATAGACAGCAAATGAATAGAAGTATCTCATCAGTGCTACATTTACTAAAGATAGACATGCGCTGATTGCGTAAAAGAACGGCCCTATTCCTAGCAAATACGCACTGACGTATTCTAGGGTAAGGGCCACCGTGTGGGTATTTGCGTCTCAGAAGAAGAACGTTACACACGCTAACAACAAAGAATCTCAGGAAGTGTGATATTCCTTGTTGCACCTTCCTTTACAACCTTTCTGTAAATTTGGGATTACTTCCAAGTAAAACACTTTAAAAACAACAATACCTCAATCTTGGCCTCAGCAGAAGAACCTGGGTTTAAATCTTATCTCTGCCTCTTAGCTGTGGGATCTTCAGTGATCTTACTCTCTGCAAAGCTTGATCTCCTGGTCAGTAAAATGGGCATAATAATAGTTGCTGTGTAGGAGGCTTGTTTCAAAGCTGAAATTAAAACTTAATGTTTATGAAGCATTTAGAACAGGTTCTGGCATACAGTCAGCATCATGCAATTGGTTGAAAAATGTGTCACCACAATTCTGAAGTTAAAAACAAAACAAACACACAAAACAGCTTTTTCCAAACCTAAAAATCCCCTCTTAGGATCCATTGACTGACTAAATTAATACATCAGTGTTTTCAACGACTTAGCCTGAACTGTGTGTTAATTGCTAGGTGGCCAATCAGACAGATATGGTTCATCGAGGAAGGTCAGAAAGGTGGGGGGAGCTTAAGCTATTTGTGTAACTTTGCTTTTATAAGAACAGTGAAATATATTACAAATCAGATATTCAGTTAAAATAAACACAGAGACGGGCACCTGGGTGACTCAGTCAGTTGAGCGTCTGACTTCCGCTCCGGTCAGGATCTCATGGTTTGCGAGTTCGAGCCCCATATTGGGCTCTCTGCTGTCAGTGCACAGCCAGCTTCAGATCCTCTGTCCCTCTCTCTCTGCCCCTCCTCCACTTGCACTCTCTCTCTCAAAAATAAACATTTAAAAGAGTGAAAAAATAAAATAAAATAGAATAGAATAAAATAAAATAAACAGAGAAAATAAGTACTCATTGAACTGAACTGAACACATTTGAGTATTATATTGAGTTTCCAATACATAAAGGGAGGAAAATACGATACATAAAGAGGAATACATAAATGTACATATGTACATTCCAATACATAAAGAGGAAATACGATAACATCCTAGATGGTCCAGCCTTGGGGCGCCTGGGTGGTTCAGTTGGTTAAGCGTCTGACTTCGGTTCAGGTCATGATCTCACGGTTTGTGAGTTCAAGCCCTGCGTCGGGCTCTCTGCTGACAGCTCAGAGCCTGCTTTGGATTCTGTCTTCTTCTTTCTCTGCCCCTCCGCACGTGTGCTGTTTCTCTGTCTCTCAAAAATAAGTAAATGTGAAAAAAAAAAAAAAAAGAATTTAGATGGTCCAGCCTTGTTCAGGGCCACAAAGTAAGCAGAAAGTCAGAAATGGTCTCCTCACAGCCATGACTTGTTTCAAACTTCATAGGAGAATGCCCTATTACACCAAAAACCTAATGAAAGAAAGGTAAAAATCTCCTCTTTTCAGCCTCTACTGTTGTTTCTCCTGGAAGACAGCAGAGTTAGGGCAACTAGGAGACTTTTTTGCAAAGTTCCTCAAGACTCTTGTCAGGAAGCCCTCTTGTCAACAGGGCCCGAGTGAGCTCTCTCTCCAACCATCCCTGGGCTCCAGGGTGCCTCAAAAGGCCACCTGGTTCATCCTCCGGGTTCCAAAACAATGATCACCTACAGCAACCAAGGGATGGTGTGCCTCCAACCCAGCAGGTCAAGGTGATTGCAGCGTGGAGACGGTGATGAATATTCGCTTGGGCTACCCCAGAGATAACCAGCTTATTCACACTTCCCACTTTGCCAAACTTTATCCTGGTCAAGCCAGGATAAAACAGCCTCACCGTTCTCCTGCTGCAATAATGGGCTTTTTAATATTATTTTCAACAAAAAGTTTATTTAAATAAGACACGTGAGTTAAAAGAAAAGCTACTTAGGATTCATTTCCTTCCGAGAAACGTGTTCCAACTTAAAAACAGATTCCCCGCATGTAACAGCTATGTACAAAAGACTGTAAAATGTTTAAGTTGTCCTTGGTTTTACAAGGATAAATGAAATCCATTGGAATTCTCTAAGCAGAGAAAGTATGCAAAGGATTTTGTTGTTGTTGTTGCTTGTCAAACAATGAAAGCAAAATAGTTTAATGGCATATAAAAATAAAAGTTGTGGGGCTCCTTGCTGGTTCAGTTGGTTAAGCATCTGACTCTTGATTTTGGCTCAGGTCATGATCTTGAGATCATGGGATCAAGCCCGCGTCGGGTGCCAAGCTGGGCATGAAACTTGCTTGGGATTCTCTCTCTCCCTCTCTCTCTGCCCCTGCCCTGCTCGCTCTCTCTCTCCAAATAAATATAAATAAACATTAAAAAAATAAATAAATAAATAAAAATAAATAAAAGTTGAATGAGCACACTGCCAATGGGCCTTTTTACAGAAAGCTTTTTCTCCCCTCCATTTCCTTTGGATGTCAACAGAATACATCAATGACCCTTTAGTAAAAAAAATAATAACAGCACAATGAACCTGGTCACAAAAGCCAGTTACCTGACGTACGACAAAAGAAAGGAGATGGGAAAAGGACCGAGTACAAGTCAGGGTGTGGTGGAATCGAACTGCCCTTTTTCAACTGAGAACAGCTTCTCGTCTGAGTTCTGGAGGGAAGTAGCACATCACTTAATATCGTCATCCTTTGTCTTCACTGCACAGGTGCATTGGTTTCGCTGATTGCCCATCAAATTGGAATTTGATCTTCCTCAGTGACAAACCCTGTCATTCACAGGTTTTTACGCATTGGCTAGTGCTCACTCCTCGTAATCCCCAACAGAACGACCTGCCCCACCTCCTTAAATTAATTGGCTCCCCGTTCCCTGTCTCGACCCTGCCTTGGGTTTTGCACCGGCCATGGCAGGTGCTGGACACTCTCCAGTCGCTGTGGCACAAGAGAGGCTCCAGGAGGGGCAGACGGGGGTGGCCGGGGGAAGAAGGGAGAACGCAGTGATGCTTTTGAGAAGAATTCTGCTGTTCCCAAGTGTCCCTTTCATAAGGCCTCCCTGAGAAACTGCTCTCTTGGGTCTCAGACCTAGAAATGGTTAAGGTCTCCTGAATAAGGGACTGGTTGTTGGAGAGCCCAGGGTTTGGTCCCATGCCCTACCCTTCTCCCTAAGGGATTTGACCCAGCCCCATCAACTTAATCCAGGCGAGAGTCATCTCTCTCTTAGATGGTGGCAAATGCCCCCCCAATGCGCCTCCCTGTTCTCATACTCGCCTTTTATAATACAATTATCACACAGCAGCCAGGATGGCCTCTTAGAAACATAAATCACATCCTGTTACCTCCCCTCCCCCTGCTCAGTGCCCTGCAGTCCTCCTCTTTGCCCTTTGATTCAAACCTTAACTTATAAAGCCCTTCATGACCAGTGCTGACCTCTGACCTCAGCTCAGACCGCACTCACCCTCGCCTCCCACGTTCCAACCACAGGAGCCTCCTTTCTGTTCCTCAGATAAGCTAAAGTCACTCCTTGGTACCATCGGTCCTGCTGCCCTAAGGCTCCCTGCCGGACGGTCGAGATCAGGCTTTTTGTGGTTGCCCAGAGCTCAGCGGCTTTAACCTTCCAAACGAATGTCCCCTCCCAGCCACCTTCTAGCACATTCACTTCTCTTAACCTTCTCAGAACCCTTATTAGTAGCTTTTCTATTTCTTGCCTTTTTTTTCCTCTAATTCCACCTAAAATGGGATCCCCTGGGAGAAGAAACCCCTCCTATCTTGTCCACTGCTGTGTTCTCAGAGCCAAATGGCGGCTGCAGCATGATAATTGCCAATAAGTATTTATTGAAAGAGTCTTAGGAACGCGGTAGACTTTGCAACCACGCATTTTTCTCACAGCTGGGATCCCCAGTACTTTCAGAGTCAAAGGCGAGGCGCACTCCCACCCGCCCCAGACCTTCCGGCATGCACTTCGGGGAAACATCCTTAACTCTGAAGTTTCTTCATGCTTCTCTCCTCATTTTCCTCTGGCACCAATTTGCTCATCTTAAACAGTAGGTGTCAAGGGCTTGCATGCACCACTAAGCTTCCCTCAACCCCTAATAAAATGTGGTGGTGTGCAAATGAACCGTGGAGGTGGACTTCTGCTAAATGTTACAAGATAGGTTTGTGTGGTTAACAAGAAGAATCAGTCACCTGTGTCATTCACCAACCACAAGCTGCTGAGAACAAAACCCAACACCCTCCCTAACTGAGTCAGTGCTGGGGAGGCCATGAGAAAAATAAAGTGTGCTGCAGAAAGCCAGTGTGAATCCTCAGGTCATGGCCGATGTCAGTTACCAGGTGATAAGGGAGCAGACACCAGGCTGAGCTGGCCCCAGGACCAGCGAAGGCGAACGAGGTGACAGGAACAGGTGGGTTGACCCTGCTCAGCCTCATCAGATGAGGCAAACTTTTTTTTTTTTTAAATTGTAAATCAGGTTAAATGTTTTTATTGCTTATGGTATGCCTTTTTTTTTTAATTGTGGCAAGCGCGCACACACACACACACACACACACACACATCAAAACACACCATATAACACAAAATTTACCAACTTAACCGTTTTTCAGTGCACAGTTCACTAGTGCTAAGTATATTCACATTGTGCAGAACCTTTTTATCTTCCCACACTGAAGCTTTCCCAACCTCCGGCAACCACCTTTCTGCTTTTTGTCCATGAATCTGTCTACTCTAGGAAACTCATATCAATGGAAGTGTGCAGTATTTCTCTTTTTTTGTGGCCGGCTCATTTCACTCAGCATCATGTCCCCAAGGTCCAGCCATGTTGTAGCATGCATCTGAATTCCCTTCCTTCATAAGGCTGGATATTATTCCATTGTATGTATGTGCCATGTTTTGTTTATCTATCCATCCGTTGGTAAAGCCAATTGGGCTTCTTCCGTCCCTTGCTTATTGTCAGATGGGACACTTCTGCACCTACGTGTTCCCTGCTTTGGTCTAAGGGACATCTGACCACGTCAGGGCACTGGTCATCATTCATTTCTTTCACAAGGTCAGAGAAAAAAAAAATCATACAACCACATACACAGTTCCCTTCGTGGTTCCCACCTGCAGGTGGACACAAATACTGCTTAACAAGCCTCTGGCCACCTCCTCACTCACTGTGCAGGTGGCTAGCTCAGGCCTTCTCCACTTTCCTCACGCCTTCCATGATGCGTAACTATGTAGCTTGCATTTTGCAGACAGCCTCTGTAGACACGGTCTGTTCAGTGATGGCATCACCTACCGCCTACCCTGTTGGTGAAGCCAGAAGCCAAAAACCATTCCATTCTTTCAAGCTCCAGATCCAACAGTGATTTGGCCTCTAGCATCGTAGAACCTGTCTGGTTTTCATTGCCACTCCTATGGCGAGTCCTTCATTGCCAGGTACCATCTTCGTGAGCTAGACTACGGTAAGGGCCCCCTAAATGATCTGCCTGCGTGCACCCTGCCCGTCCCTATCCACGCTTCATCCTGCATTCAGGGTAACTTTCTTCCAACTCCAGTGTGATGTCATCTCTCGGGGACACCCCAGTGTCCTCCTGGTGTGGCATACAAGGTCCTCCTTGACCGGAGCCTCGTCTCCTGCACCTTGTCCTGCCCACACTTGCCTCAGCCATGCCCTTCTTCACGCCATTTTACACCTTCTTAACTTTGCTCACTCCAGTTCTCCACCAAGCACACAACTGCCACGTTTCTTCACTGGCCTAATTCTTCATTACTCGGGAGTTACTCGTGCCTCCGTCCAATTCCTAAGCCCAGGCTCTTTCCTCCTGCACATCTTCTCTACTACTGGAGCACCTGTTTCACACTTCTCTTTCAGTTTTTCCAGGAATCATTTCTTTCCTCAGATTCCCATCAACAGTCTGAGTTTCTTGAACATGTTCCGGGGGCATAAAGTCACATTCTCCATCCCCCCACTGCCTTCTTTTCCATGCTAAGTAGACATTTCATAGGGTAATAGTGCATAGGAATTTCTCAAAAGCCTCACTGTTGAGCCTGAGTAACATATAAACAAATGCACTTTAGAATACTTAAATTGTGAATTATAGGTACAAAAGAAACCATAAACAATTTAAACTAGTGAAGAACTCCCCTGCTGTGTGCCTCTGTTTTATGTAAGTATTCATGCACAAGGGCTGAGTCACAGGACAATAAAGAATGGCTGTTCAGCTCAGCAGCAGAAACCACAAATGCTAAGGTCACAGACAGACATCCATTCTGTGTCCGCTTTTCAGTAGTTTATGAAAAATTAGCCTTTCAGTCTGAGGCTTTCTTTGTGTAAGCTCAAATTTCATTTTGGAAATTCTGAACAAGCTCTCTTCAATTAAAATGAATCACTTTTCCACATTATGAAAAATTTTTAATGTTTATGCAGAAAGTTGGTTGAACTTGGAGAACTGGTTGGTCAGAAAGGAATGAGAACTGTCAAATAATATTAATAATAAAGATTTTGGTTAAGCAGGGTGAGGTTTTTAAAAGAAAGATGCTCCTTGGGGGAACATACCTTTTTTGAATTAACAGTTTTAGGAAATGGGAATTTGGATAATCCTAAGCCCAAGTGGCAAAAACGAAAGAGAAACATGGTCATCAAATTTCTTTATGTTTTCATAGAAAGACATCTTTTTAATTTACGAGACTAACAACAATCTTTTCTCTCTTGCAGATCTAACCGCATATTTTGTTTTATTTTTTAAAATGTTATTTATATTTGAGAGAGACAGACAGACCGAGTGCAAGTGGGGGGATGGTTATTAGAGAGAGACAGAGGGAGACAGAATCCAAAGCAGGCTCCAGGCTCTGAGGTGTCAGCACAGAGCCTGATGCACGGCTTGAACTCACAGACTGCGAGATCATGACCTGAGCTGAAGTCGGACACTTGACCAACTGAGCCACCCAGGCGCCCCCTAACTGCATATTTTCCTATGAATTCTCTCAGATTGATTCCTCCCTCGAATAAGATAACATACTACAGTTATGTTAGCCACTGCTAGAATTTTCAGTTCTCTGGAGAAGGTGTCTGTCTTCATACTTATGTTTAAATAAAGAACAACATCAAAATAAAGCAATTAGAAATTAAGTAACTAACTAAACTAAAATTTGCATTCAAAAATAAGAAGAAAAGAACAAAATAAACCAAAATGAAGTAGAGAAAGAGGATTTCATCTCTCTATAGAGATAAAAGCAAAAAGCAATGAAAATTAAACAACAAACAAAATGTAGAATTGATAAGTAAAATCAAGATTTTTGGCTTTCAAATGTCCAGCAAAAAACACAAATTCCCAGTGCCTGTGTGCAGGAAAAAAAAGAAAAAAAAAAAAAAAAGAACCATGAGTCTATAACATTAGAAGTGAAAAGAGATACATATAATCATAGCATAGAGGAGAAACTACTAAGTACAATTCTATGTGAGTGGGTTTGAAAATCTGGATGAAATAGGACAGTGCCTGGAAATTTTAATCATCAGAGCAAAACCAGGAAGAGATAGAAAACTTCATGAAAAATAACCTTCGGAGAAAAAAAATGAAAAAGTTTCAAAGCACTATTTCCAAAATAAGACACTGCATTCAGATAGATTCTGAAGAAAGTCCTATCAAAGTCCAGAGGAGGACATATATAATCCTGATGTGAATTAAAACTATTGCTGAATAGAGAAAAAGATGAAGAGTTTCTAATTCATCTTACAAGGTTTGCATAATCTTGATTCCAAAACAAGAGAAAAAAAGAGAAATAAGGACCAGTGTCCAAACGAATGAAACAGACACAGATTCTAAAAGGATATTCATAAATTGAAAGACATGCATACCTTAGTGCATTAAAAGAATCATGTGCCATAACTAAGGTTTAGTCCAGTTAGATAAAGCTACTATAACAGTAGAGAATCTGTTGGTGTAAACCACCACAAAAATAAGTTGAAGTTTAAAAAAAAAAAAAGATCCATATGACCATTTCTATAAAGACAAAAAAGATATCCAATAAAATCCCACATCCATTCCTAACATACAAAAGCCCTTTGTATATTGGACTAGAAAGATGCTTCCATAATCTGAAACCAAAAGCAAAGAGCATACATGTTAATAAAACAATGGTGTCATTTCCACAAAGGTACAAAACAAGAGAAGGATGTCTAACCAGTGCAATAAAGCAGTAAGAAGATACTCGTTTTGAGTTTAAAAATTTACTTTAAACAAGAAAAGCTTAGGGGCGCCTGGGTGGCGCAGTCGGTTAAGCGTCCGACTTCAGCCAGGTCACGATCTCGCGGTCTGTGAGTTCGAGCCCCGCGTCGGGCTCTGGGCTGATGGCTCAGGGCCTGGAGCCTGTTTCTGATTCTGTGTCTCCCTCTCTCTCTGCCCCTCCCCCGTTCATGCTCTATCTCTCTCTGTCCCAAAAATAAATAATAAACGTTGAAAACAAAAAATTAAAAAAAAAATAAAAATAAGAAAAGCTTAAGTGAAAGGCGATTTATTATAAAGATTAAGGAAACCAAAGAATAGGAAATACAGATGTACATCACAAGGGACTAAAAGTAAGACTTGAAAAAATCCCTGTACCGAACTGTTGTCTTTAAATATCTGCCTGTCTCTCTAGAAGCAGCATGATCCCAGATTTTATTCATTCTTCATCCTCAGAAAATCTACTACCTCATCTACTTCTATATGATCCACAATGCTTATTCCAAATGGCAGCCTCAGCACTAAAAACTGTATGACCTTTCAACCATTATCTTTTAAAATATTGCTATGCACCATTCTCTCTCTCCCCTCCTACTGCAACACCATTTAAATGTCTGTTAGACTTTCTCATTTGATCATATATGTCTCTTACCCTCTGGGAGGTACTTCTCTTTTTTTTTTTTTTTTTTTGTCTTTCTATGCATCATTCTGCCTTGCTGTTCAGTTTGCTAATTCTCTCTTCAGCTGTATCTATACTATTTTGAGTTCTTAATTTTAGTTATTTTATTTTTCCATTCTGTAATTTCCATTAATTTTTCTTGTGAATTTAAAATATGGTTATTTTTTTCAGTTCCTTCTTTATTTTTTTTTAAGTTTATTTTTGGGAGAGAGAGAGAAAGAGAGAGAGAGAGAGAGGGAGGGAGAGAGAGAATGTGAGTGGGGGAGGGGCAGAGAGAGAGGGAGAAAGGGAGGATCCCAAGCAAGCTCTGCACTATCAGCACAGAGCCTGAGGACAGGCTCAAACTCATAAACCATGAAATCATGACCAGAGTCAAAATCAAGAGTGGGACACTTAACCAACTGACCCATCCAGGTGCCCCTCAGTTCTTGAAATTGCTGATGAGAGTTTCAATATGGTGATTTTCTATTTCTGTATCTTTCTGCCTTTATTAGTTGTAATTCTCCCATAATGAATACTTTCCCTTCACCAACTATTTTGTTACCTAAAAACTCAGTTTGAAAGGAAAAACAGGAAAAATGCTTTATTCTTCCTAGAGTAAGAGTTGATACCCTAAGCAATCTCCAACGCTAATCATTGTTTTTAAATGTATAGCATTATATACACTCAGGAAATTTTGAAACAGCTTGAGACAAATTCATAATGTTCACAATTTATACTACAACATTCAAGGGTGTTTAGTATATTTACAGAGTTGTGCAACCATCACCATAATCTAATTGTAGAATATTCTCATCATCACCAAAAGAAACCTTGTACCTATTAGTAATCATTCACATTCTGCTGGGTCTCTGCCCACCAAGCCTTAGGCAACCACTAACATATTTTCTTCTCAGTAGATTTGCCTACTTAGGGTATTTCATATAATGGTATCATACAATATGTGGTCTTTTGTGACTGGCTTCTTCCACTTAGCAACATATTTTTGAGTTTCATCCATGTACTGTATCCAATACTGTATCAGTATTTCAGTCCTTTTATTGCTGAATAATATTCTATTGTAAGGATATACCACGTTTTGCTGATCCATTCATCAGTTGATGGACATTGGGTTGTATTCACTTTTAGCTCTATGAACAATGCTAGTATGAGCATTTGCATACAAGATTTTATGTGGACATATGTTTTAATTTTCTTGGGCAGATAACTGCCTAAGGGAATTGCTGGGTTATACAGTAACTTTGTGTTTAACATTTTGAGGAACTGTCAAACTCTTTTCCAAAGTGACAGCAATTTGTACACTTACACTAGCAGCATATGAGTTTCCAGATTCCCCACTTTCATCAACTTATCATTGTCCTTTTGGTTAGAGCCATTCTAGTGGGTATGAAGTGATATATCATTATGAATTTTATTTACATCTTTCTAATAACTAATGATATTGAGCATTGTCTTACATGTTTTTAGCCATTCATTATCTCTTTTGGAGAAATGTCTACTCAAAATCTTCACCCATTTTTTAATTGGGCTGTCTATTATTATGGAGCTGTAAGAATTCCTTATATATTCTGAATACAAGTCCCTAATCAGATATATGATTTGAGAATATTTGGGAATGTAGGTGCACAAGTTTTGTTCTTTTTCAAGATTGTTCAGGTTGTTCTGATTGTCTTGCATAGCCATACAAATTTAGGATCAGCTTATCAATTGCTGGAAAAAAAAGCCACCTGGAATTTTGACAGGGATTGTGTCAAATCTATAGATAAAATGGGTATATTGATATCTCAACAATATTAACTTTTCCAATCTGTTAACATAGGATGTCTTCCCATTTATTTAAATCTTCTTTAATTTCTTCCAACTTGTAATTTTCAGTGTGCAATTCTTGCATCATTTTGTTACATTTATTCCTAAGTATTTTGTTGTTTTTGTAGCTGATGTAAAGGAAATTATCTTCTTCATTTCATTTTCAGATTGTTTATTGCTACTATATAAAAATGCATTTTTATATTGAACCTGATTATTAGTTCTAACATTTTTTAGAAGTGAATAAAAATAGTTTTACTTCTTTCTCTCCAACAGGAATGCTTTTCTCCTTCCTTCCTTTTTTTCTTCCCTCCTTCCCTCTCTCCCTCCCTCTTTCCTTCCTTCCTTCCTTCCTTTTCTTTTTCTTTCTCTTCCTTCATTCATTCCTCTCTCTCTCCCTCTCTCCCTTCCTCCCTTCCTTCCTTCTTTCTTTTTTACCCACCATTTGCCCTGGCTAGAATCTCTAGTACAATACTGAAGAGGCAAGAGTGGACAAGCTTGTCTTATTCTGAACTTACACATTTTTATATGATGTGTTCCTATCAATTGTAGCCATTATTCTCTTATTGAGCTAAAATTTTCCCATTTTTGGTCAGTGGGAGTCTATTTCTACTTAATTCCTGTGAACTTTTAATACGATTGCTTTAGCCTTTGATTGCTTTCTCACTTTCTGATATAAGAAGATGTCCCGGATCCAACTAGTATTTCCCTGGTCCTGGAATCATCCAGTTTTCTAAAAATGCTCTCCTTTAAGTGGGAAATGATATTTAGAGACCACAATCTGGGCATAAGGGGTAACTATTCCTATGAGTCATCATTTCTTCTAGTCCCTATAGTTGACAGAACTAGGAAATAAGATTTTTTTATGTAATAAAGGAAAAAGTCACAAATTCACATTTATATTTTTAATTTAAATATAAAATTCCAAGGTTTTACTTAAATTCTTTGTACACTTTTATCTCATTTCACTTACACTGAAAATCTTGATCCCTTTTAAGGGTGATATAATTAGATATTTGTTTTATCTTATAATATTAATATAACAGCTTCCAAGTAATAACATCAATAGTATTACTGAAAATTAAATACTGAATACCATTCAAGGTTTTTGAGGTTTTTTGGTAGTTATTTTTGTCGCTAGAATATATCCCATGAGAGATGTACAGACAAATTAGTATAATGTAAAGTCACTTAGAGGTTCTTTTCTCTTTGTGATTATGGTACCAATTTGATATACACTTAGGTTTATTTGTTTCCACTCATTTACTATATTTATTGCTTGCTTTCACTCCTTTTTAATTTTTGTATTTTAATTACATAGAACATTTATAGTTCTCCAACATCAAAACTACTGAAGAAGATATTTTCACAGAAGGTTTGCTTCCATCCATCTCCCCTCTATCCTACTCCCTCACTCCCCTGTAAGTAACTTTTTTTCCTTTGAAAATTATCCCCACATAGTATAGAAAAGGCAATAGTTAACAACCTTGCATTCTTGTCTAAACCCAATAGACTGGTTGTATTATATTACCATTTTCCTATACCACTAGGTTCAAATTGCCAAAATTTTGTTTAGAATTTTTGCATCCATATCCATAAGACAGACTGACTTGTAATTTTCCTTTCTTGCAATTTTCTTGCCAAATTATGCTGGCTTCATAAAAAGAGTTCATGAGTGTTTCTTCTTTGTTCGTTCCTTTTATGTGGTGAATTAAACTAATTATTTTAAAAATAATAACCAAGCATTGTTCGTAGAATAAACCCAAACAAAACAGCATAGAGTTATGTTTTGTTCTTAAACCTATTCTGACAATCTTTGTCTTTTAACTGGAGTGTTTAGTACATTTATATTTACTGTAATCACTAATTATTTGTTGTTTATGTAGTTTACCTGTTTTATGTTTCTTTTTCTTTCCCTTCTTCCCTTCTTTTAAAGAATCACTTACTTTTACCTCTCCATTAGCTTTTCAGTTATACATTCTTTTACTATTCTTAAACTAAGCATTTCTTCTACTATTCTTACATAATGTATTTCTCAGGTTATAGTTATACTGAGTATCTTAGAGATTGCAACATGTAAATTAGTATTTACACTCCCCCAAAATATTCATTCCTTAGAACACTTTTCTCTATTTACCCCCATCCCTTCTTTATGTTTTATTATGTTTTGATTCAATGTAAATTTTTAAAGTCATGTTATTATTGCTGTATAGTCAATAGTCACTTACATTTACCTATATATCTTTTCTATTGTTCTTTAATCCTTCACATATCTTCATTTCCATCTGGGACTCTTCTCCTTGTGCTGAAGGCACTCTTTTTTAAAAATAATTATTGATTTTTTGATGTATATTTCTATTAATCTTTTAAAAAAATTTTTAATGTTTACTTACTTTTGAGAGACACAGAGAGAGAGAGAGAGACAGAACAAGCGGGGGAGGGCAAGAGATAGAGGGAGACGCAGAATCCAAAGCAGGCTCCAGGCTCCGAGCTGTCAGCACAGAGCCCAACACAGGGCTCAAACCCACGGACCACAAGATCATGATCTGAGCCGAAGTCAGACACTTAACTGACTGAGCCACTTGAGGAGCCCCTGAGTCTTAATGCATACATAGATTCGTGTATGCACCACCACAATTGTGATGCAGTACATGAAAACTCCATTTAATACTTCTTCTAAGTCTACCAGTGACATATGTAATATATACCCTCAGCTTTTGTTTTTCTGGAAATACCTTTATTTACTTTAGAAGGTTATTATCACCAGATATAGAATTCTAGACTGGCTATTATTTCCTGTCAGCCTTTTAAAGGTGTCATTCCATCATTTGGTTTTCATAATTTCTGTTGAGATGTTAACTTTCGGTCTTGTTGCTTCTTTGAAAATAATGCATCTTGTTTTCTCTACTTGCCTTTATCATTTCCTCTTTGCCTTTGATTTTTAACAATTTGATTATGATGTGCCAAGTGTGTAGTTTCTTTGCCTTTATCCTGCTTAAGGTTCTTAGTAACTTTTGATTCTGTGACTCAAAATCTTTTATCATTTTTGGGAAAGTCTTGGTTATTGTCCCTTCAAATATTACTTCTGCCACATTCTCTTCTTCCCTTCTTGAATTCCAATTACATGTGTTAGAATGTTTCATATGATAGATCATGTCTCTTATACTACTTTCTGTATTTTCTATCCTTTTAGTACTTCGGTCAAGATTTTTCTACTACCCTCTCTCCAGCTTGCCAGCTCTCTCTTCAGCTGTGTCCAACATGCATGTTAAACCAACATGCTAATTTTGATTACTCTATTTTTCAGTTCTAAAATTTCTATATTATTATTAAATGTCTAGATTCTTGTCCTTTAACAAAATTCTTCCCTTTTCCATTTATTTTCTTGATCACATTAATTAGAATTATTTTAAATCTGTGTCTGATAACTGTAATCATCTGGAACACCTCTGAGTATATTTCTATTATGTTTTCCTCTTGTCCCCACTTCTTAGATCCTACTAATTTTAGATTGAATGCTAATCACTGTGCCTGAAAGAGTGTAGAGGCTCCAGATGAAGTGATTTTCCTACAGGAAGAATTCAATCTATGGTCTGGCAGGCAGCTAGAGTACGGACAGTTTATCTCAACGCGATGGGGGACTGAGTTGCAACAAGGTTTGCTCTACCCTAATGTGCCCCCTCATAAGGGTCTCAACTGAAAGTCTAGGGCATTTACTAGATGCTTGCTGCCTCTTAGATCCTGATTTCCAGTTTGTATCTCCACAACAACCTAAAAATTCCACTCTGCACTCCAGCTGCTTTTCTTGCCTTCATAGCCTTTGACTTTATGGACTACGAATCCCCAAGTCCTTCAAAGAGAACACCACCAAATATCAGGCTCACTTCTCTGCACCTCCCCTTTTTTCTGGAACCCGGGCTTGTAGAGTCTTGGTTGATTTGGGAACCCACTCCAAGCATTAGCTCCTCGGACCTGTGAGACTGCCAAGGGCTCTGCCTCTTCTGTGCCTCTTAGCGGCCCCCCTCAACCAAATCTCTCAGCTTCTTTCTCAATGCCAAGGATCATCGATGCCAAGAGGAGAAAAGCAGCTTTCAGGATGTTGGGCTTACTTCCGTGTGGTTCCCTCTCTCTGATCCTTTGACCCTTCCACTCCAGGCTGTCCCAGTGGCTCCCTGAAACACTCAAAAAGATCCATTTCAATTGTGTCCATCTTTGTCAGTTGTTCTCAGTGGAAATCAGCAGTTTTCCGCTACCTACTCCATCATATCTGGAAATGGGAGTTGCCCCTCCGTTTCCTTTGGCAACTGTGTGGTACTTCACTTTGTAGATATGCTGTAGTTTATTGAACCAGTTCTCTGTTGAAAAACACTTCCGTTGTCCCAGCATTTTGCTATAACAAATAAGCAAAATATTCACAGTGAATAGCCTTCTGCATATATCTCCATGTATATGCAGTTGAGTATCTGACAAATGCATATAAAATTTTGCTAGCTGTTCCCAGTTTCACTCACAGAAGTTGTACTATCTCGTGTCCCTACCGACGCTGTGTGAAAGCACCTGTTTTCACATAGCCTTGCCAAAATTTACATTGTCAAACTTTGGAGATTTTGTTTCAACCTGATAGATAAGAGACAGTTTCCCAGTAGTTCTGACATGCATTTCACTCATTGAGAATGAAGGCTATTGGTGTACTTTTTCTGTGAACTCTCTATTCATACATTTGCTTATTTTTAAAATCAGGTTGTGTATCTTTCTCTTCTCAATTTTTAGGAAATCCTTATTACATTGAGCATATTAGTGTAAGTTACAAAATTTTTCCCAATTTGTAATTATCTTGTGATTCCACTTATTTTGTTTTGTTTGCACTGTTGTCAAATTCTTCTCTTTATTGAATCTATTTTGGTTTTTTTTCAGTTAGAAATTTCCATTCGGGTTATAAAATAAGATTCACCCATAGTTTTCTTCCAGTACTTGGGTGTTTTTTTTTTCTCCCATTTTTGTTTTGTTTTCACTTAGATCTTTAACACAGTTGTAATTTATCCTGGACTACTTATGAGAAAAAGATCTAATATTTTTCTTTTTCCTTGCTGTTACCTCTTTGCTCCACCACAATTTAAAGTTAATTTTCCCCTCTGATTCAGAGCCTCTTTTGTAATACACTGAATTTTTCTTAATTACATTTCTGGGCAATCTGTTAGTTTTTAAGTCTTTCCCTGAGCCAGTACCTTACTGCTTTAATTTAGAGGATTTTAAGTGTCTCGGTATATTCTAAGAGGATTAGCTACGCATTAGATATTCTTTCCAACTATTTCCTGGGTATTCTCAGTTGTTTATTCTTCCACATAAACTTCATAATCGACTTACCTAGTTCTGGAAAAAAAAAAAGTCTGAGGAAATTTTTATTGAGGTTGCATTAATTAAATAACTAATTTAGGGAGACAATAGCATCTTTAGGATCTTAAGTTTCCCTTTGAAGGATAGGTATTTTTTTCAATTTGTTCAAAGCTATTTTAATATCTTTCAAGGATGTTTTACAGTTTTACTATTTTTGCATATTTCTTCTTAGGTTTCTGTGTAGGTGTTTAAATTTTTGTTGTTGTATACAGGGTCTTCTCTTCCATTGTATCTTCAAACTGCTTATCATTCATATATTTGAAGGCTATTGATTCCAGTATGCTCATTTTATATCGTACTAGTTTATTATCTTATGGTTGGTAGCACTTGTCCATTGATTCGTATCCTTTGGTTTTTTTCCAGACATTACCAACAAAGGGTTTGCCTCTTCCTTTCCAGTTCTCAGGAATCTAATTGTTTTCTCTTATTTAATGGGAGTAACTAACATTCCAATGCAATGTTAAACAACTGGAGAAGTAGTGGGTATCCTCCTCTTCTTCCTGACTTTGAGGAGATGTCTCCCTAAAGTGTTTGACATTTGACAATCAAATGGGAAGCTAGATTTTGGACTGATATGCACACGCACGCACACACACACACACACACACAGCTTTATTAGGTTAAAAATAGTATTGCCATGCTATGTTTTTCATTATACGCTGGACATTTGCATTTGAAAAATTATTTGTAGAAATGAGGCCTAGGATGATATAGTTTGCTCCAGAGAGAATTTTTGTTGCTTATGCCATAATTTGGGGCACTATTAATAATCCAGACTAATCCTATTCTAATTTTAGGTTTTAGATTTTCTAGCCCTTTCAAATGACTTGAAAAGAGGCTGTGTTCCATAAGGGGGCCCATTTAATTCTAGTCCACCCTACTTTTAGGGGGCAGCTCTTCATGACTCTGATCCAAAGTACACGGTATGTCCCAAGGCCTCCAACCTTGGCAAGCTCTGGACCCAGACTTCTTTCTCATAGCCTCAAGAAGTTTTTAAACGTGTAGCTCAATATTGCAGTTCCCTGTTCAAGATCTGTAAATGTTCCCCAGACAAGAGTAGCCCCAACACTAAGCTCACTCTTGATTTCTGTCTTCTCCCAGATCCTGACCAGTAATTTTTCACTACCTTAATTCTTTGATGATTTTAAAACTGAATTTATATTTTATCTAGCTTTAGTTTTATCTTTAGCAAGAGGGTTGGTCTGAATCACCTCGTTCTCTGTTAGCAAAAGCAGCGCACCTAGTTGATGACAACAAATTAAAAATTAGGGGACCCTGGGTGGCTCAGTGGGTTAAGCGTCCAACTTTGGCTCAGGTCATGATCTCATGATTCGTGGGTTCGAGCCCCATGTCGGGCTCTGTGTTGACAGCTCAGAGCCTGGAGCCTGCTTCAGATTCTGTGTCTTCCTCTCTCTGCCCCTCTCCCACTTGTGATCTGTCTCTCTCTCAGACATAAATAAACATTAAAAGATTTTTAAAAATTAATTTAGGGGCACCTGGGTGGCTGAGGTGGTTAAGCACCTGACTCTTGATTTCGGCTCAGGCCACAATCTCACGGTTGTGATATCCTTTTATGACTAAGAAGTAATAAAACAACAAAATTTACGTCCACAACATGCCCCCCAAAGTAGCATAACCTCATAGTCATACCTTACATTTTATGTAATTTACACATCCTCTAAGCTCTCCTAGGCTTATCTTAAGGCACATGAGATGTTATAAAACACTTAATGCTCAGAAAATGCTGAGCTCGAGGCACCTGGGTGGCTCAGTCGGTTAAGCATCTGACTTCGGCTCAGGTCATGATCTCACACTCCGTGAGTTCGAGCCCCGCGTTGGGCTCTGTGCTGACAGCTCAGAGCCTGGACCCTGCTTCAGATTCTGTGTCTCCCTCTCTCTCTGACCCTCCCTCGTTCATGCTCTTTCTCTGTCTCAAAAATAAAAATAAACATTAAAAAAAGAAAGAAAGAAAATGCTGAGCTCTTCCTTGATTCTTATCTGTTGCCTAAGCAAATTCTTCCATGGAAATCACTCTCTTCCCACGCACAAGCAAAAAAATAAGCAAACAAAAAACAACAACAGAAAAAGCATAAGGCATTTCTAATTCTTTGCTCCTTTACCACTGCACCAAATACAACGTGACGTGAGATCTCTCGATTGGATCACGTACTTCGGTGGGACTCTATCCCCAAGTTCCTCGATCTCATTTCTTTCAGGTGCTCAAAAGCATGACTCATTGGTTTAACAACCATACTTAAGAATTTGAACCAAATACTCTTGTAACAGTTTAAAAAGCAACTATCCAGAAGATTACGAGTCTCTTGGGCAGGTTGGCTAATATAGTTGGCATAGGATCTGACACTGAATGAGAATTGGCAATGCAGAAAACAGCCCTTGAAGGCGGCAACCATAAGGAACCTAGCGAGGGAAGGAGAGATGGACCCATTTCAGGCAGGGCCCAGAGGTGCTACACATTTGGTTTCCAAGGTTCAAAATATACATCCATCACCAGGGATCTCTTCTGGCAACACAAAAACTACCTAGGTGATGCAGACCAGCCTTCCTTTTCACTGCAAACACATAGAACAGTCAGATGTAATAGTTGTTTTTAATTGCGGTATTTCGTAATGCAGCTACAAAGAAAGAAGGGGAGATAACTAGGAGCCAGGAACCAAGACAGAAATCAAAACTGGAGAAGTGAGAGGGAGCTGAGGCAGCACTGGGGTATGGAGGCCCACCAACAACAGGGTCCTGACAAAGACCCTGGGACCCTGACAATGTGGGCAGCAGACGTGGGCTCCAAACGGCAGGGGGCAGAGGCACTGGAAACAAGCAGAGGCATGAATCACTAAGCCTCATTTCTGAAAGGGGGACTAGAAGTTTTTGCACATCGGCCCAGGAAAGAGACAAGAAATTTGGTCATTTATGCATCTTGGGTAGGGGAAAATACTCCCCTGAGGAATCAAAAACCTCAGGCATCTTCCATATGTGGGTATGAAAGAACATAATCCATAGCACTATCTTCGACCATATAAAAATAAGTTCAAAACGGATTAAAGGCTTAAATATAAAAATTAAAGAAAAACCCTAGGCAACTATGCATTTAGAGTAAGGATGGCAGAGATCTTCTTAATCAATACTGGAAACCCACAAGTTACTTAATAAAGACTGATACACATTTGGCTCTCTAGTCTTTTAAAACGCTTTATGACAAAAGGTAGCATAAACAAAATTAATAAACAAAAATAGACTCTGTCAATACAGAGAAGAAAAGGTTAGTAACTGCAGTATACAAACATTCCTTATTGAGTAACAAGAACGGAACAAAAACTAGAAAAAGGACACATAATATGGAGATAACTGACAGGTGACAAAAATTCAAATGGCCAACAAACGTATGAAAAAATGGGCAAACTTACTAATACCATTGGAAATGCCCACTAAATTTACGGTGAGCTATTTACTCCATATCCATCAGACTGGCAAAAGTTTTAAATATTCATAATACCTATTTGTTGTTGGGATTCAGGAAAAGAGATGATTTCAGGAACATGTGAATTATTACAGCTTTATTGGAAAGCAATCTGGCAGTTACTATTACAATTTTTAAAACTATACTTCATATCTCACTTCTGATAATCCATCCCTGGGGCCAGCAAACTATGGCTGTGGGCCAAATCCAAACAACTACCAGGTTTTACAAATTAAGTTTTATCGAAACACAGCCACTCGTTTGTTTACATATTGTCTATGGCTGCTTCAGGGCAAAAGCAGGGGTCAGAGAAGATGGCATGACCCATCAAGCCTAAAATATTTATTATCTGGCTTTTTTCAGGGCAAGTTTGCTGACCCTTGCTCCATCCCATGGAAATAAAAGCACAAGTCTATAGAGCTGTTTGTACAGCATTGCATATTGGAACACCGCTTGTAAGGACAAACAAAATGAAAGTCCGTTGTTAGAACGTGTCTGCATAAATTGTAATATGTCCATACCATGGAATAGTAAGTCTTAAAAGCAATGAGTTGGGGGTGCCTGGGTGGCTCAGTCGGTTAAACAACTGACTCTTGATTTCAGATCATATCACAATCTCATGGCTCATGAGACGGAGTCCCACGTCTACGCTGACAGCACGTAGCCGGCTTGGGATTCTTTCCCTCTCTCTCTCTCTCTCTCTCTCTCTCTCTCTCTCTCCCTTCCCTGCTTGTGTGCATGTGCTCTCTCTCAAAATAAATAAATCAATAAATATTTTTAAAAACCTATTAGATAACAGTATGAATATTTAAAAAAATAAAACCATGAATTAACATTTTACCAGTAGATTTGTAAGGATTTCCAGGAGGTATCTTTGAATAATATATCAAGAAGCATAAGTACAATTCTACTTTCATGAAATAAACAATAACCAATCTATATGTCATATATATTTGTATATAAAGGCTTAGTTTAAGATAATGTAACTATAAACTTCTGTCTCCCTAAAAACAAACAAACAAAAAAAGATGACGGGTGCCTGGGTGGCTCAGTCGGTTGAGCATCTGACTTTGGCTCAGGTCATGATCTCACAGCTCATGGTTTGAGCCCCATGTCGGGCTCTGTGCTGACAGCTCAGAGCCTGAAACCTGCTTCAGATTCTGTATCTCCCTCTCTCTCTCTGACCCTCCCCTGCTCACACTCTGTCTCTCTCTCTCTTTCTCTCTCAAAAATATATATTAAAAAAAATTTTTTTTAAAAGATGATTTAACCAAGGCAAAAACATGAGAGAATATACACTGCATTGTTAACCTGAGTTACATAGAATAGGGAGAGGATAAAGAAAGTGGAAGACTGGAAGAAAGAGCCAAAGAAAAGAGAGAAAGAAAAAAGATTACACACACACACACACACACACACACACACATTTGACAAGGCCACATTTATGTGTTTATAGAAAATATAATTTTGTGTATGCATATAAACAGACAATGAAGTCCAACTTAAATGGAACTCAACTGACAGGTTAAACCAACTAGACACAGCTGAAGAGAGAATTAATAAACTCACGGGGAACTATGAAGAAATCCAGTAAAAAGGAGCACATAGATAAAGAGTTGAAAAATTTGAAGGATCCAGCATTGGTCTACTTAGAGGCCCAGGAAAGACTAGAGAGGATGGAGAAGAAATGATTTCAAGGCAGTGGATGAGAATTTTCCAGAAAGAAGAAAGCCCTAAGCAGCTCCATAACTCCCAAGCAACATGAGTCAAACACATCTACCCCTAGGAACGTGGCAGTAAAACTCTAAAACAGCAGAGTAACTGGTGTGTGTTTGGGGGAGGTGGGGACACATAGCTTATAAAGGGATGATCACTGATAACTTTCCTAATTTCTCACCTGCAACAATACAGCCAGAAGACAATGGAATCATAACTTGAAAGTGCTCAGGGAAAATACCTCCAATCTAAAATTCTATATCCAGTTCACGTCATGAAAGAAGGCAAGATAAAGATACATTCGGACAAAGACTGAGCGTGCACCACGCAAAGACCTTCACCAAGGAAGCTTCTGAGGGAGGTAAGGTCTTGGGTGAAAAGACTGAAGCCAGAAAGAAGAATGGATTGCAAGGAACAAGAAAGACTAAAGAAATTGGTAAATATGTCGGTATAACCAAAGTCACATAAGCGCTGCGAGCTAAAATGATAATGATGATGATTAATGAGTGGCTAATAGTAATTTACTCAACCACAATAACACGAAAGACGGATGGGATGGAACACTTACCAAGGTCGTGCCCCTGGGGAGGGAATGTTACTGTCTATCTTTAGAATCTGTTGAACAAACATCCTTGTTTTGAAAAAAAGGAAAAAGAAAGAAGAATACAGATGCCCACATAAACCAACTGGGGCTGACTAGAGCAGGAAAGAGATTGATCTCAGGCAGAGCCGGCCGGGTGAGAACACTGCTGCCCTCACTGTGGCATCACCTGCATCACCCCGGAGCCCCTGCTGGTGCTCCTGGGGGAATCACACTGCTGACCCAGAGCGAGGGCTTCCTGGGGCTCCATGGGGCCACGAGCTCCCACCCCGGTGGTGAGGATGCTACACAGGAAAGCTGCACAGGGGGGAGGGAGCTCTTTCACTTTTACAGAGAGACCTGGGCTCTTGAGATCCCCCAAGAGATGCCCCCACGGGCCCAGTGAACAACCTCACATAAGCGCACCGTAACACAAAAATCATTTGCGTGAGAAGTGTAACTTCCCGCAGTGGGGAAGGGGAAGCGAGGCCACTTCATCAAGACAATGGAAGGTAGGAAAGGGGAGGGTGCTATTCATTTCCTAGGGCTCAAAACAACAGGAATGCATTCTCTCAAGGTTCTGGAGGCTACAAGTCCAAAAGGAAGTGGTTAGCAGGCCTGATTTCTTATTTTGTTGGCTCGGAGGGAGAAGCTGTTCCATGCCTCCCTCTCTGCTAGCTTCTGGAGGTTGCTGGCAATCCCGGGCGTTCTTCAGCTTGTAGATGCATCACTCCAATCTCTGCCTCCACCTTCCCATGGTGTTGCCTCTGCACCTTTGCATGTGTGAATGTCCCTCTTCTTACATGGACACTAGTCATTGAACCAGGGCCCCGACCTCATCTAGTATGACCTCATCTTGGCACGATTACATCTGCAAACACTCCACTTCCAAAAAAGGTCTCATGTGCACATTCCAGGTGGACAGGAATTTTGGAAAGAAATATTTGACCCCGTACAGGGGGGTTTAAAAAAAACATAAAGGGAAAATCCATCAAAAATGTAGATCCTTGGGGCACCTGTTAAGTCAGACACTTAACTAACTTTGGCTCAGGTCATGATCTCACAGTTCATGGGTTCCAGCCCCACGTCAGGCTCTGTGCTGACAACTCGGAGCCTGGAGCCTGCTTTGGATTCTGTGTCTCCCTCTCGCTCTGCCCCTCCCCTGCTCGCTCACTCTCTCTCAAAAAGAAATGTTAAAAAAAAAATTGTTTTTAAATGTAGATTCTTGGGGTGCCTGGTTGGCTCAGTCAGTTGAGAGTCCGGCTCTCTATTTCGGCTCAGGTCCTGATCTCACAGTTCGTGAGTTTGAGCTCCACATCAGGCTGGTTCCTGTCAGCGCAGAGCCAGCTTCAGATCTTCTGTCCCTCTCTCTCTGCCCCTCCCTTGCCTATGCCCTCTCTTTCAAAAATAAATTAAAAAAAAAATTTTTTTAAATAAAAAAATTTTTAAAAATGTAGATTCTTAGTTCCAACCTTCCCAAGATTCTGATTCAGTGGACTGAAATGAGGAAGGGCCAAGAATCTGCATTTAGCAAGCATCCACGTGACTGTCCCTGTCAACAATAGCGGTGGAACAGGACACAATGGGAAGTGCTCCAGTAGAGGAAACGACACAGGAGCACAGGGTGCAGGGAAGGGTGACAGAAGAGGTGGCTTTGGAGGGGGGAGAAGAAGGACAGAGGTCTCCAGACAAGGTGACAGGTGTTTGCAGCAGCACAGAGCACAGGGCTAAAGAATCCATGTTCTGGGATAAAGAGGAAGGTCAGAGAGGCCAGGGCCTTGACTTTCTTTCTGTGCTCCCCTTCTGGGTCTGCCAAGGAGCACTAAGAAGCCTGTTTTCACATGCCATCATGAATGAGGACGCATTAACGTGACAACACTCAGTGCAAGACTTGTTGTGTATTTTTGCTTTGTATTATTGTATTGTGCCTAAATCAAATGAACTGTGCCTCTGGATCTGTTCGCCAGGGTTGGTGAGTATTAGTCATTATTGGCAAACACATCTCCCTCCCTGGGAGCCCAAAGGGTCCTACGCAATCCAGAAAAGCTAGCAAAAGACTTTGCCCTTCAGTCCAACAGGGCTGCCTCTGAGATGCTTATCACTCAGCCCCTGTGAGAGCCACACTGGCATCACTCTCTGGACCACAGAAAACCTGGCTGCACTTTTCAAAGCCAGAGCTTAGAGCTCAGATCCCAAGTAGCTGCAAGCCATCCCCATCAAATCCCAAGTAGCTGCAAGCCACCTCCCAGGGCCCTGGAAGAAGAGGGTGAAATTTCTACTTCCAATCCTTGGCAATCCAACTGCATTCTCCACCAGCCCCTGGGTCACTTTCCCTAAATGTCTTTTTCCCTACCAACCCTGTGCAAAGTGCTGCTCCCTAGCAGACCATCCAGGTTTGGAACCCCCATGGGCCAACACCTGTTGAGTCCCTCCTACAGCGAGGGAAACCCAGCACTATAGGACACAGAGGCCCATTGCTCTACTGGGGGTTGGGGAGGTAACCAGAGAAAACAGACACCATGACTTTCTCAATATCCCGCCCTGTACGCTCACATAAATTAGGGCTTCACCTAGTGTTTGCATTCAAACATGTATCCATTTCCCTTTGTGCTAAATGACCTAAGGCGATTGGGGTTTGTTTGTTCGGTTTTTGTTTTGTTTCGTTTTGTTTCGGTGCTTTATGTAACAAAGAAATTGTGTTTCCTTTCTCTAAGCAACAAGACAGAAGCCTGGGGTGTGGTGTTCACCATGCCCATGGCCAAGCTACTTTGAACCTCAATTTCTTTACCTGTGAAGTAAAGGGAATATTTCCCCTGCCTTCCTTATGCCCCGCAAACTGTGCAGTTCGAGGAAAGCAAAAATATAAAAAAAGGATTGTGTGCATCGAAGGCACCATGAACACAAAGGCTTAGTGTTTCCATAACATCTCACCAATCCATCACTGGTTTTCTAAAATGGTCCTATTTCTGGGGTCAGACACTGGGAAGTGAAGTTCAAATTTGTGAGCGCTTTTTTTTCTCTGACTTCAAGTCCTTATCAGTAGGAATCAGAGGGACTATAAATATTGTTTCCTCAGCTTTAGATGGAGAGAAAAGATGTCCCTGTGTGGCCAGAACAGCCCTGGTTTGTATCTGTGGTCCTGGCCCAATGATGAATAAACTGCCCTCTCCCCTTCACTCTCTAAAGTGTTCCAGTTTGATTAATTTATGTTCACGCCCTGGCTGCTTTAGGTAAAGAGGATTAAGTAAAATACCTGTGCTGTAAAACAGGATGTCACATAATTACCAAGCCCATGGACACTAGTCTAAAGGAGCACACCCCTAACGGGAACAGAAAACACTCACCGAATGCTTGAAATCTGTCGCCATCTTGTGGTCAAAAGCCATTCCACCCACAAGATCTTTTGACCTTTTCAGAAGGGACTGTGGAGCAAACCCACACAGAATCCGGGAAAGAATTAGGGGCTTGCGAAATAAGCATCTCATTAACATACACTTTGGTGCTCTCCCTGAAAGAAAACAGTTACCAATTTCAGGAGATGTAGATAAGGCAGGAATTAGGCCTCTGATTTTAGACTCAGATTATAACTGAAAGATGGGATATGCAGCCTGTGGGTTAGAATGGTATTTTGATGGAGGTTCTGCCTTATATTGAAATACTGACTAATTCAACTCAGTGAGGATGATGCTGCTTACTCAAATCAATCCACCAGTGAATGTTTAATTCTCTGTGGGGCCACCGAAGGAGAGGAAGATTGTCTATGTATCAAATGACCTGCCTGGAAAGGGGAAGGGTGGTGTTCAGAGAAGCTTCCCTGTGAAAGTGACCAGTGAGCTGAAATCTGGTGAATGACCAGGGGACAAGGGGAAGTGAGGCAAGGGTTCAAGTCAAGGCAAAGAGCCCTGACAAGGGTCCAGTGATGGTGGGGGTGGAGGTGGGTATTTGTGCAACTGGGGGTTGGCCTACATTGCCACAGGAATAGAGAGTGAGGGGGCTGTGGTATGAGAAGAGGCTGGTAAATGAGATCTTGCAACATATCACTGGGAGTGTTAAGGATTCTTAACCCATTTTCTAGAAGGAGCCATGGGAAACCATTTACATGTTATAAGCAAGGAGACTGCAGAGTCATATTTGAGTTTCAGAAAGATCATTCTGGTGACAAGGGGGAAAGACTTGTGAAGAGTTATAATGGATTTAAGACAACCACTGTGCAGTGATCCATGTGACCATTACAAGGGTAGGAGACACGCAGTATACGCTGGGCACTTTTCTAAATGCTTTGTGTGGATTCACTCATTCCTATCAAAGACCCTATGAGATAGTTACTATTACTACACCCATTTTACAGATTAAAAAAAAAAGGGGCACAGAGAAGTCTAATTCCAGAAGCCATCCTGATGATCAATACACTATGATGCCTACAGATGGTAAAAAGAAAATGGAGAAAAACAGATGGTTTCAGGACTATTTCAGAAGTAAAACCAACAGGACATGATGTGCTACATAGGAGGCCGGAAGGGGAGCTCCAGCGTACCTAGGCTGTAGACTTGGGCAACTGTAGAGGGACACTGGAAAAACACAGGCTCGGAAGGGACTACAGATTTGACCTTGCAGGTGTTGAGTTTGACCAGTGTTTAAGACCATCAAGAGGAGATAATGAGAAGGCAGTTGGCTCAAGAGACAGGAATGTGGTCCCACTGGTGGAAGAGATAATAACTGAAGTGACAAGTAAAGAAATAGCACAGGTAAGGAAAGAGGGCTACAACCTAGCCCTGGGGAACTCGGACATTTAATTGCAGAATAACTGCAAACGAGGTAAAGGGGTGGGGGCAGACAGACAGTATTAAAACCTGTAAAGCCAGGAGAATTTAGTATCATGGAAGCCAGAAGAATGTTTCAAGGAAGCCACAACAAATGTTGCTGGGAGGTCAGGCAAAGTTGAGGATTGGAAAATGCCCTTCAGATTTTGTGTCAGGGGTCCTAGAGGTAACTGCCCAGAGAAGTCTGCTGCTGAGAGGGAAGGGTGGCTGGCAGCTGAGGGAAGAAAGAATAGGCTTTTTCTTCTCCCGAGACATAATATGCTTAATGAGTAAGTTTAAATGTTGAAGGGAACGATCCAGTTGACAAAGTGACTGAATATACAGAAGAAACAGTTTTCCCTTGAACAACATGAATTTGAACTACGTGGGTCAACTTACACATGGATTTTTTTTTTTAATTTATTTTTGACAGAGAGAGAGACAGACAGACAGAGCATGAGTGGGGGAGGGGCAGAGAGGGACAGAGACATAGAATCTGAAGCAGGCTCCAGGCTCTGAGCTGTCAGCACAGAACCTGATGCGGGGCTCGAACCCACGGCCTGCGAGATCATGACCTGAGCCGAAGTCGGGTGCTCAACCAACTGAGCCACCCAGGCGCCCCTACACATGGATTTTTTAATACATACAGTACCATACTGTAAATGTATTTCCTCTTCCTTATGATTTTAATTTTTTTAATGTTTTATTTTTTTGACAGAGAGAGTGCAAGTGGGGGAAGGGGAGGGAGGGAGAGGGGACAGAGGATCCTAAGTGGGCTCTGTCCTAACGGCAGAGAGCCCCATGTGGGGCTCAAACTCAGGAACCGTGAGATCATGGCCTGAGCTGAAGTCAGGTGCTTAAGAGACTGAGCCACCGAGGGTGGCCCTTCCTTATGATTTTAACAACCTTTTCTTTTCCTTAGCTTACTTTATCACAAGAATATGGCATACATATAACATATTAACAAAATATATGTTAATCAACTATTTCTGTTATTGGTAAGGCTCCCTGTCAACAGTTGGCTATTAAGTTTTGGGGGAGTCAAAAGTTATAAGCAGATTTCTGACTGCATGGTGGGGGGGGGGGATATTCCCACATTGCTCCAGAGTCAACTGTAATTTACAGTGTCAGTTTGCTGAAAAGGGGAGAATAGGATCCAAAGCACAGGAGGAGGGATTATTCCAGGTAGGTAGAGGGGTCTACCTGCTTATTTCAGTTGTCTCTGATATTGTAATTCTATAATTAAATGCTCCAACGAAGTAGAAGTGTAAAAGAAGGATTGCTATTTCTGTGTAAGCTTGGTTGAATGTTTTATGAAAATTTGATAAAGCCAAGATGCTAAAAATCCTGTCCATCTAGAACAAGAGAGGCAATTATAAAAGATGGGAAAATAAAGTAAAAATCTTTGTTCTGCAAGGTTCTGTTCTTGTTCCAATTTTAAGAGAACAAAACGAGAAATCATAGAATTATTAAGGCTAAGATTTTACAAAGAAAATGAGGTTGTGGGGCCTGGGTGGCACAGTCAGTTGAGCATCCCACTTCAGCTCAGGTTACGATCTCACAGTTCGTGGGTTCAAGCCCACATCGGGCTCTGTGCTGACAGCTCAGAGCCTGGAGCCTGCTTCAGATTCTTGTCTCCCTCTCTCTGCCCCTCCCTCACTTGTGCGCTCTCTCTCTCTCTCTCAAAAATAAACATTAAAAAAAGAAAGAAAATGAGATTGAAACTCTAATGGATCAATAATCACTAAAAAACAAAAACAAAAACAAAACAAAAAGCGCCTTAGTCTTACCCTATATACTGTAGGATGAATGTATATGTTTTCATGATTTCCCGTTTCAACTCACTTTTTCAATGGACTGACCAACTCTTAGACCAAGCTGACATTCAGAAGGTTTCTATGGTTACAAAATGAATAAGAAGGAAGAAGAGAGGGAGGTTAAGTTATGGGTTGCTTACTATACATTAACGAATATGCTTCGCTTGGATTTTTTATTTTTTTTTTTTAATTTTTTAGCATTTATTTATTTTTGAGAGACAGAGAAGAAGTGGGAGAGGGGCAGAGAGAGAGGGAGACACAGAATCCGAAGCAGGCTTCAGGCTCTGAGCTGTCAACACAGAGCCCGACGCGGGGCTAGAACCCACGAACCATGGGACCATGACCTGAGCTGAAGTCGGACACTTAACCGATGAACCACCCAGGTGCCCCAAATATTGTTTTTTTTTTTAAATGTTTATTTACTTTTGAGAGAGAGAGAGAGTCAGATTTTTTAAAAATGTACTCCTTACAATAATCCTAGATGTTATCATTCCTATTCAGCAGATCAGGAAATAGGTTAAATAAACTACCAACTATGAAGATAAAGCATTAAGGTAGAAAATCAGTTCTCTTGACTGTATCCTAAGTTCCAGATGGGCCATTTCCACTGGTCTTACATGTACCTGGACTCTTCCCCAAACGTGCCCCATCCACATCCCCCATCAGCCACCCACCACTGGCTCATCCTTATCCTTCACCTCCCGTATCTGCTCACATACCAACCCCAGGCAAATCAATTCCCATGGGTATTTGTTCAAGTTGTCTCCACTACCAGCAGCCTTGCACAGATTCACATCATCCTTTGCGTGGATTACTGCAAGTTTCCTGTTGCCACAATTTCTTAATAGGCAGATCTGAGCAATATCATTCTACATATATGTATCAGTTGAACGCTTGCACTGCTTTCCAGTTCTTTCTTTGGTTTGATTCCAGCACATTACTTTCCTCCAGCTAGCTTCCTGGTTTTCTCCCCAGTCCTTCTCAATGTCCTAATGGTCTCTTTTTCTTCTGCCAGACTCTTAAATATCGGTGCTCTTCAAGGGCCGCTTCTTTGTCTCTGCTTACGCTAGCCTCCTCCCCCAGTAGATACAATTTTTGCCTACAGCTTTCACTGCATTCACACTGATGATCACAGCCTATGTTTTCAACCCAGCCCCTCAGGCCATTTTTACAACTGCTCAGTATTGCTGTCCAGCTAATGGCCCATAAGCACATCAAACTCAAATGCGGACACCCAAAACAGGACTCTCGTCTTCAATCTCCCCGTGGCCGACCACAGACCTACTCCTTCCATGTGCATCCCTCAATGTCACCAGGCTCAAACTAACTCAAACGTTGAAACCATCCTTTACTTACCTTTCTTCTTCATCTGTCTTCACAGTCCAATCTCAAGGCCTGTTGACTCCCATGGTTGTCACTTCTTTCCACTAGCTTCCTATTTTCGTACTTGGACTACAGTAAGATATGCCGTTTCCACTGCGCCTCCAAAGTAGCCCTCCTTGACAGCTAGCATGAGCTTCCTGAGTCATCTGTACTTAGTCCAGGTGCCTGGAAAAATAGCCACTCAATGGCTAAAATGAACAAATCGGGAGACTATAGATGCTGGCGAGGATGTGGAGAAACGGGAACCCTCTTGCACTGTTAGTGGGAATGCAAACTGGTGCAGCCGCTCTGGAAAAGTGTGGAGGTTCCTCAAAAAATTACAAATAGACCTACCCTATGACCCAGCAATAGCACTGGTAGGAATTTACTCCAGGGATACAGGAGTACTGATGCATAGGGGCACTTGTACCCCAATGTTTATAGCAGCACTCTCAACAATAGCCAAATTATGGAAAGAGCCTAAATGTCCATCAACTGATGAATGGATAAAGAAATTGTGGTTTATATACACAATGGAGTACTACGTGGCAATGAGAAAGAATGAAATATGGCCTTTTGTAGCAACGTGGATGGAACAGGAGAGTGTTATGCTAAGTGAAATAAGTCATACAGAGAAAGACAGATACCCCATGTTTTCACTCTTATGTGGATCCTGAGAAACTTAACAGAAGACCATGGGGGAGGGGAAGGAAAAAAGAGAGAGAGAGGGAGGGAGCCAAACCATAAGAGACTTAAAAACTGAGAATAAACTGAGGGTTGATGGGGGGTGGGAGGGAGGGAGGGTGGGTGAGGGGTATGGAGGAGGGCATCTTTCAGGATGAGCACTGGGTGTTGTATGGAAACCAATTTGACAATAAATTTCATATTAAAAAAAAAAAAAAGCGGGGGCTCAGCCGGTTGAGCGTCCGACTTCATCCCAGGTCACGATCTTGTGGTTTGTGAGTTCGAGCCCCACATCAGGCTCTGTGCTTGGGAGCCTGCTTCTGATTCTGTGTCTCCCTGTCTCTCTGCTCCTCCCCTGTTCACACTCTGTCTCTCTCTCAAAAATAAACATTAAAAAAAATTTTTTTTAATTAAAAAAAAAGAATAGCCACTCAATACACGTTAAACAAGTGAATCAATGCTCTCGCTCAATTCCAAGTACTTCAATGTTGTCCATCACAAATGCATGCACTTCAAAGCCCCTGCCCTTGCATACAAGGTCCTTTGTGTCTTAGACCTTTCCACTTCTGTGGGAAAAACCACTGTGCCCTATTAACCACTCTCTACTCCAGGAATAACCAACCATCTCCAGTTCTCCAAACAAAGCAGCTTTCCCTAACTCTGACTTTGCACATGCTTTCTTCTGTCTAGAATTCCTTGTCTCCTCCTCTACCCAGAAAATTCCCACTCCTCCAAGATCTTTAGAGAAGCCTTTGCTGTCCTTTCCTCCATGCTCCTCCCCCCACCCTCTAACATTCTCCATAAACAGCATCATTTTTTATAACTGAAGTACTCACTTGAACTTGCAGGCAACAATCATATACTGGCCTGTGGAGCTGCCAGGGGGGCCAGAGTGAAGAGAAATCATTCTGAGAGCTCTCCAAAAACATTTTGAGAGCCATCTAACATCCTAGACCTTGAGATCAGTCCCCCAAGTCTCTGAACTAATCCCCAATTCATGGCCCTCTTCTCGATCCCAACTCCAGCCAGCACGTAACAGTGACCGTGGTGACAGTCCACAGAACCCCTAGAATGAGTCCCAGTTCTGATTCCCTTTCGATGGCTGTATTGACACTGCTCAGAACTGCTTCACCTCTAAAATTCTGATCTCCACCCCTAACTTCCTTCTATCCATTATACACAAATGTCACACTCATTTTATCTTCAATCTCTACCCCTTCCCATTCACCCAATTTATCAGTGTCTTACTGATCAGACTTCTCTTACAACCCAGCCCAAATCCACAGCCAATCTACAGTAATCTCTAATGGCCCTGCCCTTCGGACACTCCTACCTTATGAAGCCTGACCCTGGCAAAATCCACTTTTTCCCCACTCTACCTTCTTGGCAGCTAAGCATCACTGAGGAAAAATAAAAAAACCTGACTCCCAGCCTCTACAATTAATGATTTCCCATCTCAAACTGGTTTTCAAAGGCATTCCTCAATCTTTTTACTGGGCTTTGGTCCGTGTCCCCACTCAGTCCTCTGGGTGGTTAATATTAACAAAAATGTGAGACATGACCTACGGTAAACAGAATATCAAAACAATCTTGAGGGTGTTGGATAAAATATGAGAAGAGAGCCAAAGGCTATACATGGGCAAAGCAATTTAGCTCAAATCCCTATGTCCTTTGGGTTCTACGTCAATTACTTTCATGGCACTAGGACCGTGGTTACTTTAATTCTTACAGACTCTTAGAGTGTGAAAAATGTGGTGAAGCGTGGACCACTGGGAAAAATGACTGCTTTCAACTCCCTTCATGCCCCAGGTACCCTTCATACTTACTATACTTTATCAATGACACATACCAAACTTTTGTTTTCAGTTTAATTTATTCTTTGCAGTTTAAAGTGAAAGTTAAAACATCAAACAAACCACAGAAGCTTTAGGTATATAGTACTGACCAGTTTTGAAACAAAAACAGTGAATGATCATTTACATACATTCCTTAACTCTAATTTTACATCTCGTTATATAATGGTACTATTGATGCACACATTTCTAATTCCTTATACATAGACCTATTTGTCAAGCAGCAGGATGGCAATGCATCATAGCACAGCACACAATGTTTCCTTTAAGAAACCAGAGAAGCCATATTTCGTGGATGGTTATGCACAGAACTGACTTGGAAGGGTACTTACTGTTAAACACTGGTCATAAGGCAGGCAGCCCATGTACATTAAGAAATGGAAAATGGAAGTTTTAATAATATACGATAAAATGCTATTCTTTATGCTTTAAGTTAAAAGCTATAGGATACTTTAAAAGCAGACGATACTAGGTGCTCGAATTCTAGACTCCATTAGTTGCTCCAAAGTCTACAACCTTTGAGTACTGCTCATTAGCTTTTAAAAGTCAACTTCAAATATAAAAGCACCTGAAGTTTACCAGTCAAAAATCTAATGTTACATTGGTTACATGTTACACTAAAACACAACTTTTAAGAAAAACGGACTTTAAAAAATACTGCATTGTTGACTTAAAGTAATTTCAAACTACGTTGCTCCTAAAAATAAAAGAGCACTACTTTCAAATCTTTCAACACGTTTTGGTTTAAAGTAACATTTTGTGAAGCCATTAATATGGTTCACCCATCTTCCAGCAAAATATATTCCCACCTTTCAGCAAAATAACAGTTGAACTTGTTTTTAAGCCTAGCATCATCTAAAGAAATGGGTCAGCCCATAGGTGAATTAGCTATTCACCCAAAAACTAGGTATTTAATGTTTCCACCATGAAAACAATATACAAAATCCATTGGATGAATTCTATTTTTAGCTTGATGTAAATATTAAAAACCTCACTGAACAGTGCCACACAAATATCTAGTGTTTTTTGGCATTGGAATCAGAGCAATGCAAACCAGTACGCTTGATACAGGCAATTTTCACAGAAGTGTCAGAGGCAAAAGAGATGTGGGAATGGTTGATTGGAAAGGAAATGAAACAACCTATCAGAGTCCTCAATTTTAGAATTAATCCTCAAAAGATGGCATAGTTGGTCACCATCTCTGTGAGTATTCAGACCAGATGGATACTTGAATGCACTCTTGATGCTCGGAACCTTCTAAGCTTCAAAATTAACCACAGGCTAGTCAGTCTCCCACTGAGAAAATGAAAATGCACTTATGAAGTTATGGTTAAGCACAGCTACAAAAGCACTAACAGAGAAATGGGAACAGAAACATTATCCCACACAAATAATTGTGTGTTAACACTCCTCTCGCCTATCTTAGCGGCGGGCTTAGAAATACGTACTACGGTGAGTGTATCGAGGGCAAAAGGAATGCAAGAAAAGATAAAAGCTTTAAACAAAGGAATTCGTTTGCAAAACATTCATATTGGCATCAGTGATTTCTTTTTGCACTCCGAAGAGTTAAAAGGTGGTAGGGTGTAAGCTACTTAATATGCTTTTGGATGTATTTCCTAAGTAAGTTCAACAGACCGTTTCCCTAAATCCTACTAAAAAAGATATCCCTGAAGCATAAATGTAAATAATACCAACATGTACACCTTCACATGGATTCATTTGTAGTCACCTGTGGATGACCCCTGCAGATTTTATGAAGTTACACCAGCCATCGTTCTTTAATACTGAAACAGTACAGAAGCTCACTGGCTACTTAATGTTTGTCAGCAACTATGATTAGTATCTAAACCTAAGGTACACATCAGAAAGCAGAATCCACAGCTCAAAATACCTATTTAAAATATCCTCCCAGTAACCAAGAAGCTTTTAGGCATTAATTCTTTTCTAGCTGATGACCGTTTTAACGTGATAATGCAGCTAGAATGAAGCACAAAAATTAATGCTTGCAACTTGTGTCACGGTTCTGTTCATCGCCACAGTCACAAACAGAAAACTGCATCCGATAAGGAAATGACAGAAAGAGTATGTGCCTCTTCTCAGTTGCTGGGGATCTTCCCCTAGCAAATACTGAAAACTAAACTTATGGTCTGTAGATTCCCTTTCAGTTTATCCAAAGGGCTACAATGACGGCAGAGGCAAACCTCAGGAACACAAGCTGGGGCGCAGCAAGTGCGCCTGTTAACAAACCAACTATGGGCGTGAAAGACGAGGTATCAGACGTGGTTCCACACGGTTGTAAAACAGAGGGGAGCGTCTATGATGACTAGTTCTTGAGGAAAAAAAAGGGGAAAAACCTAACAGGAACTTGGATTAATACAAGACACCGGCTTTGCAGTTCATTCTTGTACAGAGCAGGTAACACTGAACGGGAAGGGTCTTTGAATTCCTAGCTCTCTTCCCTGGTGAACACCCAGTCCAAAGTCCAGTGAAGACAAACACGGGCACCCGGCAGATTATTTTCCAGTGAGGCGGGCATGGTCACCACTCTATTTTATCCTCGATACCCAGGACCTCTGAGGTCTTGTCACTGAATCGTTTGTGAAGAAGTACTTTCTCCACAACGCATGCCTTGAGCACGAAGTCCTCCCACACAAAAGGGAGAAACTAATCCTCTTCCTGAAGTAGAAGACAGTTCTTAGATGCCTAAATTACTACTCTAAAACCTTGAATAGGTTGCAAAAAAACACTGTATCTCCTAGAGGACCACTGTAACAGCCTAAGAGTCAGGACGAAGTTCCCCAATAAATAACCGCTATCCAACAAAGAAAAATAAATTTACAAACTATTTTTAACCTAAGATACCATCAACTGTAGGAGGCACCATGTGTACCACTAAGAAAAACCAGGCAATTAAACCGACACAATGCCTTCCTAGCACGTAGAATGTTGGTATTTAGTGAAACGTTGTTCTAGAGTTAAACGGGTTTTTATCACACCAATCTTGCACATACCTGAAGAAAGTGTATGGATTAACTGGTTAAGTTATAACTACAACTTCATATTCTGAGTCCAACTCTTCTGAATCACTTCTCCAACCACAGCCGCGGAGGTCTGCTCGCTTCCACAGAACAGCACCCTTGGTGTCACCCAGAGCACTGCGGAGGCAGCGTTTCTTGAAAGGGTGTTCCACCGCGGCCTTCTGTTTCACGTCAGCAGACAGCTTGGAGCAAAACGATGTTTGACGCCTTAAAGACAGTCCTGCTCGGCGCATGAATCGATCACACCAGCCTCTCGTTGCTTTGAATTTTGTTTCGTCTATTCCCAGGGTTTTGGCAATTTCTCCCGCCTTCGACCGCATTGCCTGGCGCGTGACAGGCAATCCTTTTGCACGCATCTCCCCAACAAAACATAGTACAGCTTCGTCCACTTGTGGGTATCTTCCTTTCTTAGGCCCCGTGAAGCATTTTGTTGTCGCTTTACAAGTAAATATGGAAGCACGGTCGTTCCTCCAGCGACGGATGTTGGCTTCGCTAATACCGAACGTGCGCCCGGCTGCCCTGTTTCCATGCTTTTCTGCGTACACGATAACTTTTCGTTTCAATGCTGAATCATAGTGCAATCTTTTTGAAGACATTTTTAAATGCCTCTTAAACCTGACGCGTTTGACACCAATAATACAGTGATGACGCTGTCTAGGACAAGCTATTAGTACGTGCACACATGCACGGGTTGGGTAACTCCATCATAACCATCTCCTGGCTGACGGTAATCATGAGCTGCATCCCAATTTCAGACAAGGTTAACATGTGGTAACAAAAACAAAAATACAACATACATTATAGAACTAATAAAATATGGTTTTTCAAGCCTGTAATGGTTACCAGATTCACACCAGTGCAAGAAAATAAGCCCAGGAGGCAAAGAGTAGTAAGTATGTAAGTGGAAAGCTAGTGAAGCAAAAGATTATTCTTTAAGATGGAATTTGCAATGGTCTGATTTGGTTTTAATTCCCTTTATTTTCATATGGCTTACATATAAATCTTTTTTTTTTTCCAACTGGACTTAAAATCCAAGTAAAAAAAAATGCAAAGCCAAGTCATTAAAGACAGAGGCTCCTCACTGCCTTTCATCATTCACTAGTACAAGACGAGGGCTGGGGGTCAGTGGCCTTCATCAGCAGGTGCCCTCCTTTGGCGAGCAGATCTGATCCTGTGTGAGGATGACGAAGTGTCTTCTTCTGTTTCAGAGCCTGATGGCTCATGATCTCCCTCCTGAGATCCTGTGTCTCCCACCAGTTCCCGCAGAAACTTGAATTTCGATAGAAAAAGATGCCATACAAAATACCAACCTAAAAAGAGACAGAAACATTAAGAAAAATTATTACAGGCAATTTTATCAATTGAGAACATTCTAGTTAATTGTATAGGCATGGGGGTATTTCACCAAACAGTATGTAAAATACCAATATATATGTGATTACAAATATATTTTTATATAACAAACATTTATTAAGCATTTACTATAGACAAGGAGTAAGAATAAACTCTTACATTATACAAGGGTGGTAAAAAGTTTCTGCCTTCGTGGAATTTAGAATCCAAGCTTGGTCCATCTACATTAAAATTATCATGAGATTATGATATCTACGTCCAAGTGTTTGTTTTATTAGAGTCAAATTTCTGAGAGCACTTTTCTGGGGAAAAAAGAATACACTCTGCGCTTCCTTGGACATTCACATCTCAGTGCTAATATTTACTAAAACCAAGTCTCCTTCAACTGCAAGGTGAAGGCCATGCCATGGCAGGGGCACCCGCACTTCAGTAGGAACTTTGGTCAGGGGTGCTGGGGGCTTCAGCAGTAGGTTAAGCGTCCGACTCTGGGTTCTGGCTCAGGTCACGATCTCACAGTTCATGAGTTCCAGCCCCGCATCGGGCTCTGCACAAACAGCGGGGAGTGTGCTTGGGATTCTCTCTCTCTGCCCCTCCCTGCTCATTCTCTTGCTCTCTCTCTCTCAAAATCAATAAATAAAACAAAAATGAACTTCCATCAGACTCAAGCTATTCATAAGTTTCTAGAAATAATAAACTTTCAAAGAAAATTAATACATTTTCTTTCATTACACGACAAAAGAATAAAGCCAGAGCACCACTATCGAGGCTCAAGGTTTTTAAAAACATGGCATTTTCATGTCAGAGTCATTAAAAAGTCTGAACAACTCTACTTACAAATAAAAAAAAAAAATCACTAACCAAGTTTTGTTTGTTTTACGAGAAGTTTGAAGTTCACTATGTTTTAGGTGCCCACGAATAAGGATCAATCAATAAATGAGTGCACAGGATAAAACCTGTGAACCCATGATAGTTGGTCTGAAATGTTAAGAGTATATGAAAACAAACAAAAGTAACCACTGTAACAAAGCTTTCCATGCGAGTGCCTTTCACTGTGCCTTCCACTTTATACACTCTAGCAGAAAAGCAATTGATCACAGCATATCCTGATGAGGAGCATTATATGAAAACAAAATCCAAGCACCTCTTCTACCCCCAGCCATTACACCAGACCAGGATGAATGGCCAGTGAAGGAAATTTCTAATTCTACTTGTTACTTTCTTGCAATCTCTGAAGGAAAAAAAGAAAGAAAGAAAGAAAGAAAGAAAGAGAGAGAGAGAGAGAGAGAGAGAGAGAGAAAGAAAGAAAGAAAGAAAGAAAGAAAGAAAGAAAGAAAGAAAGAAAGAAAGAAAGAAAGAAAGAAAAGATCAACCTAAGCTCCTTGGTATTAAAAGACTAATAACTTCAGGGATTTAACCCTATTTCCCAAGTATTTGCTTTCCTAAACTGCTGAATACTAACCAACCAAACCACACCACAAATATATTTTGGCCAACTGTGAGTTAAGCATTGAACTCTGTAAAACAGTATTTTAATAAAATTCCAAAGTAGCATGCTCTTGTCTTTACCTAAAATTCTTTGTAAACACAGGCACAGAGAATTAGCAGAAAAAACTCTGGAGTCAGGAGTCCCAGTTCTGACAGAAGACTCACAAAGCTGCTGTAAGAACTAAATGAGAAGGTACATACAGGGCTCAGGAGTCCAGCACTGAGTAAGCATTTTGTAAAATGCTTCGTGCACCTAAGCTGTGGTAGCACCTAAGTCCTGGGCAGTGGGATCTGAGGTGCCTTCTATTTTGTCAATTATCTTTTTTTTTTAATTGAGATATGTTTCACATAGCATAAAATTGCCTCTTCTAAAGTATACAATTCAGTGGTTTATAGTTTATTCACAAGGTTGTGCGACCATCACCGTGGCCAGTGTCCGCCCAGAACATTTTCGTCGACCCCAAAAGAAACCCCGTATCCACCAGCAGTCACTCCCCATGTCCTTCTCCCTCCAGCCCCTAGCAACCACTCGTCTCCTTTTTCCTGTCTCTACGGATTTGTCTATTCTGAACATTTCATATAAATGGAATCACAATATGTAGTCTTCTGTCTGGCTTCCTCCAGTCCGCGTATACTTTCAAGGTTCAACATCCACGTTGTTACAGGCATCATCATTCCATTCCTTTTTATTGTTGAATAGTATTCCAGTGCATGGACACATCACACTAGGTTTAACCATTCAACAGTGAACGGACATCTGGGTAGCTTCTACTTTGGGGCTGGTACAAAAAAGCGTTTCTGCTTTTGGGTGCAAGGACCATTTGTGTACAAGTTTTTGAAGAGACGTGTTTTCATTTTTCTTGGACACCCAACAGTCCTACTAGGAGTACAACTACTGGGTCATATGGTAACTTTGTGCTTAACCGTTTGTGAAATTGCTAAGCTGTCTTCCAAAAAGTGGCTGTGCCACCTTATATCCCCACCAGCAACGCATGAGGTGCCACTTTCTCTACATCCTCACCAAGACTTTTTATTGTCCACCTTTTCCATTACAGTCATCCTAGTGGGTGTAGCACTGTGGCTTTTACTTGCATTTCCCTCGTGACTAAGACGTTGAGCATCTTTTCGTGTTTACTGGCCATCTGCATATCTTCTTTGGAGAAATATCTACTCAATTCCTTTGCCTACTTTTTAAAACAGGTTGTTTGTCTTTTTAGCTTGTAAGAGTTCTTTATATATTCTTGATACTAGACCTTTATTAGATACGATTTCCAAACATTTCCTCCCACTCTGTGGGTTGTCTTTTCACTGTCTTGACAATGTCATTTGAAGTACAAATGTTTTCAATTATGATGAAGCCTAATTTATCATTTTTTTCTTTGATGAAATCCAACTTATTTATTTTTTCTTTGCTTGCTTCTATTTTTGGTGTCCTATCTAAGGAACCAATGGCTAACCCAAGGTCATAAAGATTTACACCTGTGTTCTTCTAAAAGTTTTAGTTTTAGGTCCGATCCATTTTATTAGTTAATTTTGGTATGGGAGATTCAAATTCATTCATTCTTCATATGGATACCAAGTTGTTCCAGAACCATTTGTTGAAAAGGCTGTTCTTTTCCCCATTAAATTGTTTGGCACCTTTGTTAAAAATCAAATGACCATAAGGAGGTGGGGTGGTAAAAAAAAAAAAGTCAAATGACCGCAGATTGACATACGATATCTTTATGCTATTACTACACCATCTTGATTACAGTAGCTTTGTATTAAGTTTTGAAATTGAGAGTGAAAGTCTACCATCTTTGTTCTTTTCAAGGTTGTTTCGGCTGTTCTGAGTTCTCTGCATTTCCATGTGAATTTAGAATTGCACTGTTGATTTCTGCAAAAAAGGCCGTGAGAATTTTAATAGGGGTTACAGTGAATCTGTAGACTGACATGGGGGCCCTACACAGTTTTTTAATACTTCCCTGTACTGAACGTAATTTTTCTACAACAGACACACGTGGGTTTTGATAAACAGGAAAATCAGGGGAAAAACAAGTCAGAAACTATAAGTAAATCATGAACACTCTATAGATGTGTAGGTTTAAACACGCCAATGCCATTAATTGGCCTAAATTATTAAAGCCAGTTGATTTCTTTTATTTTCAATATTTTTTAAACTGTTTTTTTAATTTAATTTATTGTCAAGTTGGCTAACATACAGTGTATACGGTGTTCTCTTGGTTTGGGGAGTAGACTGCCATGATTCATCGCTTACATACAACACCCAGTGCTCATCCCAACAAGTGCCCTCCTCAATGCCCATCACAGAGCCAGTTCATTTCAATAAATACTAAGGAAAACCCCTAACTCTTGGATTAGTTGTGACTATCAAAGATGACAGTCTTGACCTCATAAAACACAAAGATTCCAACAGTGGCTGCAAGGTGTAAAACGACCATAAAGAAACGTAAGGGAGGTTTAAGTTTTTTTATTAAAAAGAGACTACAGTGAAGGGCTGGCATGACTGGAGCTCCACCATGAAACACTACAGTGCCCTTGCGATGGTTAAGACAAAGCGAAGTCTCCTAGCACGGAAATCTACAAAATAAGGAATTGAAGACAGCCGTCACAGTCAGTTCGGGAAGCTACAAAAGCATTCAGCGAGATCACAAATTCAACTTTAAGAAAACAAAAAAATGTTTTCAATCTCTGCCAACAACCTATGTAAGGGATCCAATCTCGAGTCAAAATTCAGAATGTGGCTGCCAGCGAGACGCTTGAGTTCAGAGCATTAAGTTACGGCTCAGCACCCCCTCCTCACCTGCACCAGCTAAGCCATCCAACTTCACACCTCTGATGTTTATCCCCCAACCTGGAGAAAAGAAAACTCCCCACTCTGGTCTGGGTAGAAGATATGCAAGGGCTGGCAGTGGAGGGGGGAGCATGTGGGTAGTGACACTGCTTCCCACAAAAAATCGTGAGGTAGAGAATTCCAGATACGGAGTTCCTCTGCTGGCCGGCCACAAAGAACAAATACTCACCGTGCCTGTTTTCCAGGGGTACTATAATGACAGGGTAGGAATGCAAAGCTAAGAGAGAAATTGCAGTGTTGATAAGAACTGCAGTGGTATTCACTAAAGTGAGGGAAGTTCAACAAGCTGTCCTCCAAGTAAAATGAGTACGTTCTTACAGAGATAGAATTTGTTGAAGACAGATGTGGGGGAAGGGAGTTTCCATATCACAGTACTTACGAATAGTAACATCTCATGCTTCTACAAAGAGTATTAGTAGTCTGAACAAAGGATGACACCAAAAATTCCAGGCAATTTGATCAAAAACAAAAAAACAATCACACAGGCTGTAATTTGTTTTAGAAAAAGAACCATTATTAAAACCCCAGTGGGTATATACCAGGAAAAGCATGACTTAGCAAACAAAAAACTAAGAGAGGTACTATCACAGTGCCAGATAAAACTAATAAGATAGTCACTGACTGTGTTAATTAGACATGGAAATCATATTAGCTAACTTTTTTTTGTCCGACTTGGGGACAGGTACTATAAGGAAACGCTTTGCACATATTTAATGGCCAAACTGTCACTCAGTTTAACTAAACTGTTTCTTCACGTATTCCTGGTGGCTGATTAACGGGGCCCTGACCTATTCATCTATAGCACCTTACTTGTACTGATCTTACGACAAATACAAAGTAGAAAGGCATATACACATTCCTCTTTTCTTAGGTTAATAAAGCGGCTTTTCCTTCAAGTAACAGAAACCTTGGCTTATGTTAACCAAAAAGAGGGAATTTATTGTTAGCTTACAGGAGAGCCTCAGAATGCATGGGAAGAAGCACCCTTACTGGGGACAGAACAAGAAGACTCTTGTGAACTGAGGTAGTTCTCACAGCATTATCTGTTTCCCTCTATACACTTGCTTCACTTTCTTCTCGGCTTATCTTGCACATAGCTGCTTCTTCCCAGTTCTATGAAAGACTTCTCAGTTCATACACTCAAAAATAAATAAATAAATAAATAAGAAAATAAAACCCTGGAATCTCTATCCCAACTTGGGTCACATGTCAGCCCCAGGGCCAGTGTGCATTTCTTCTGTTGGGTATTGTGAATGTGGCTGTCGGGCCTACCACGTAGAATTTGTGTGATCTTAGCGACAGCAGGGGGGTGATGGGATAGCCTGGAGAAAGAAGCCAGTAAAGCTGTCTCTTCTACTTCCATTAGCAACAGAGTCCTGGAGGACAGTCTCCACTAATGAGTCACTCCAAAAGAAAACACCCCAGAGCTAGGCAGACAATTCTTCTGATGGATAAAGTCTAGCCAAAACCTTCAATAGTCTTGCCTTGATTCCTTCAAAACCTTCAATCTCCTCACCCTGATTCCTTCAAAACTGCAACACAGTGCAACCTTTAATGAACGTCCACACTGCAAGAAGTCCTCAACCTCTTGAAATGAGAAACTACTTACCTAAGGAGGGGTGAGTGAGATCAGAGAAGGCTGGGAGTCACATTCTCCCTTTTACAGAAAAGAACACATGTAAATGCAAGGCAAGTTCAAAAGCATTCATTATACAATGGAATGACCCTCGTTAACGATAGGTGACTACCACATTACAGCCATTCACAACAAAATCACTCAAACTGGCCACTCATCACACTCTGCTAGGAAGCTTTGAGAAATTACAGCTTCCCAAAGACTCATCCCAGATAAATCATACTCCAAGGACTGCGTTTACTCATTTTTTTTAAAGCTCCCTAAATGATTCTGATGCACATGCAGGTTTGGAAAAAAGAAATGAAGAAGACACACGAGTGCTGTTGCAGCTCAAATATGGAGATGAGCCAAGGAAAAGGAAAAAAAAGATGAGCAGTGGATCAGCAGTGGGGAGGAGGCAAGAAACCAGCTGACCAGGCCATCTAACAGAGAAGATCCCACTTGAGAAAAGGCCACAAGAGCCACATTAGCCATTAATAGGACAAAGTAAGTGTATGAGGGGGAGCTGGTAAGGGGGGCGATGCTGCAGAAGGATGATGGATGTGTAATGAAGGATGTAACAGATGGTCAGAAGTTGGACATAAAGAACAATCATACCTTTGCTCCAAGTAGAATTCGGTTACGACCCGGTTAACAGAATGACTTAATGAAACACTTACGAATCTGAAGTTCATTCTGTTGTATACTATGAACGTAAGAGAAAACAAATGGGAAGTTGCGTAACATAAAATGAAGCATCACACTCTATCTACGTGTTACTGACGTAAGACAGTATCGAATAGGAGAGGGGAGTGTGTGCCGGGAGGTGGAAAGGCATCACAGACACAAAGGACAGAATCAACAGTTCAGATTTATGACTGTGACTTTCCATATTAATAGACCAGCTCAATTTGGACTCTGGGCCCTAGTGACTAACTTCTACCAGATACGTGTATGTATCTTTGTGGAGGAGTGGGATAAAAGGAAGAATAATCACTACGAAGGCTATCTTTTACTGAAAAGGACTTACCCTTGTACCCTGCACACCTACAGCCGACAGGAACTCTCAGGAACTCTCCCGGGAGTACAGCTCATATAATCCCTCCCACTGAGACCTGATATGCAGGTACCACAAACTCCCTACCTAACCTTACTCTATGGGATGTGTGTCTTGTGCCTTGTCCTGGGATTTAGTAAGAGAGAAATGGGAAGGAGGAAGGGAGAAAAGAAGTGGCGGAGGAGAATTGTCCACAATTAGATGTGCACATGTTAAAACGAGTGGGGCAGTTTTTCACAGTTTCAAAGGCAAGTCTGCACCTCGCTGGTCTCACACTGGTAAGCACTGTATGTCAGAAACACTGGCTGGCAACACAGGGTGTATATTCTGGGACAAGCAAATGAGCACTCTCTTGCGTGTGCCAACAATTAAGCGTTATTAGCTCAAAGGATGAATTTCATGAAACACATCGTACGTTGTTTTCCTGTGCAAGATAAACGTGCTGGCAGCAGAAGGGTGGTGATAGCAGATGAACCTGAGTGATGAACCAACACCATCAACACACCACAAACCCAAGGGACGGTTGTAATTATAGAGTTCTCCCTTTACAAAGTGCTTTTCTATTCAACGTCTCCTCTAATCCTCCCAATGACACTCTGAATTAATGAGACTAGGAATCATTATCCCTATTATCTAGATAAGAAAATAAGAGAAAGTGACTCAACCACTGAAGAAAGCCAGCTAGGCAAAAGAGAGCAATGAATTTTAAAAGTGTATCAAATATCACAGATTTTTGTGGTGAAAGTATGGCTGAAGGACAGAATCACCAGTTCAGATTTAAACACAAAACCTCAATTAGAGAATGAGAATTTGATATCACCACCCAAGATCTTTTCAGGTCAAAAGCCCAGCTACAGTATAATCACAAATTCTTGTCTTGGTGGAATCAGTCCAATGGAGTTACATAATCTCACCTTCGTGATGGTATCGAAGTGGTTAACTCCCTGGCTCAATACCAGTCTCCATTTGTACAAAGCTTTTTTCCACTTTCAACCTTATGACTGATTTTTAGTTTAATCTGAAGGTAGCTAAGGCTCACTTCTAAGATAATATATTCAAGACCATGGACACAGGCTAAGTAAAAATAGAGCCATGCTCTTCCACCTCTTACCACAATACTCCCTCTACCGCCCGCCCCTTTGGTAATGACCCACTGGGCAACACTAAGTTACAAGCCCCTGTAATACCTGGGCTTGTATTTCCAGGAAATAGCCCCTGGAAATACCACTACTGAATCAACACAAGCTTGAACCACCAATACCTCCACATTCAAAACTCTTTTACTCAATAAACACAACATTTTTAAAGTTGCCTTTTAAAACCTCTCCTCTTTCCTATTTTCTTCGTTGGTGACCACAATATTCTCACAGATCCAAATATTACCTCTATTACAAATGATAACCAAATTTTCCCTCCATGCCTTCCACCTTTCTTGAACCCGAGGGAGGAATGGTTGGCTTGAACAACAGCTCCTTCTGATTTTCTTCTTTCCATAATGGGTATTATATCCTCTCCCCATCTCTCTGGTGAGCAGTAGTTCCTTTTCAGCACATTGTCCCTCCTCTACTTTACCTCAGTGCTATATAATATTCTACCTCAATAAACCCTCTTCCATCTGTTTCCTTCTCTACATTCCCAATGCCATTTTCTATCCCAGATCAAAACCTTATTATCTGCCAACTGGATTATCAGCATAATCTCCTATAGCTCATATGCATGTTGGAGCCGCACTGCTTGGCCATGAATCCTAACTCAACAACTTACTTGCAACTTGGGCCAGTTCACCTCTACGTGCCTCAGTTTCCTCTTCTGTGAAGTGGAGATAACAGTACCTACTCTCAGAGAGTGACACTGATAATAAAAAGAATATATATAATAGGCTAAAAAGATGCCTGGCACATAACAAACGTATATGAATTGTTACTACCATTGTTACTATTGCCTAGGCTCCAGTCTCTTCCTCCCTAGGGCAAACTCTATAGATGCAGGGCTATTATTAAGGGTTTTAAGCATCATTGATACATAACTTTTAAACCTTCCTACTGCACTGTCTCTTCAGTGTGGTGCTATCTTGGGTGATGGCTTTAACACTGGGTGCTCACTTCCGTCCTCATTGCATTAATAACTGACTGTCTCTCATTCCCCCCAAGACACAAGTTTCTTAAGACAAGGAAATGGTATGGTTTATCAGTGTCTTTCACTCTATTCCCTATGTCTTGAGCACGTCTGGCAAAGAGTAGATACACAAATCAAATCAACCAGCCTCCATCCTCTCAGCACCCAACACACAGACAAAACCACCCATGAGTTTAAGGGTTTAATGACTTTCACCAATTAACCCATTTCACGGCTCTGGAGATGCCTACTACATAATGTAGTCACAAGTGGACAGAACTGCTTGAAGATACTGACCAACCTTATCAAACAAGTTGACCTAACACGTACAGAACATTCTATTCCATAACTGTAGAATAATCATTCTTTTCAAGTGTATATAGAACATTCACCGAAATACACCATTAATCAGTCTCAATAAATTTAAGAGTAAACGCTCTTAAAAAAATTTTTGTGTAACATTTATTTATTTTTGAGAGACAGAGACAGACAGAGTGCAAGCAGGGAGTAGAGACAGAGGGAGATACAGAATCTGAAGCAGGCTCCAGGCTCTGAGCTGTCAGCACAGAGTCCGACGTGGGGCTTGAACCCACGAACCGCAAGACCATGACCTGAGCAGAAGTCAGACCCTGAACCGGCTGAGCCACCCAGGCACCCAAGAGGAAACTCTCTTAAATTTTATTATACAAAATGTATTTTCTGACCATAACAAAAATTAAAGTAGAAATGGATGACTAAATGATATATGGAAAAAAATCAAATATTCAAAATTTAAGCAACATACTCCTAAATATTATCCATTCAAACCAGAATTCACAGGCGAAACTAAAATTAGTTTGAACTGAATAATTTTTTTTAATCAAAAGCAATACCCAAAAAGAAATTTATTTCATGATTTAAAAAAAAAAAAAAAAAAGGAAGGCCTAAAATCAATCATCTAAGCTTCCACCATGAGAAACTAGGAAAAGGAGTACACATTAAACTCAAAGTAAGTAGAAGAGAGGCGCCTGGGTAGCTCAGTTTTGAGCACCCACCTCGATTTCAGCTCAGGTCAAGATCTCATTGTTTGTGGGATCAAGCCCCACGTAGAGCTCTGCACTGACAGAGCAGAGCCCGGTTGGGATTCTCTCTCTGCTCCTCCCCCACTCATGCCACACACACTCTCTCACTCTCTCTCAAAGTTAATATATAAAAAACTTTTTTAAGAAAGGCTGATTGACTTTTTAAAAAAGATAAGTAGAAGAAAATAAAGATATCGGCATAAAGCAATGAAATAGAATATGGACAACTAATAGCGGGGAGAAAAAATGAAACCAAAGTTGATTCACTGCAAAGATCAATAACATTTATAAACTTCTAGCCAAACTAATCATGTGAAAAAAGAGAGAAAGGACACAAATAACCAATATCAGGAATGAGAGAGAAGACATCATCACAGATGCTACAGATATTAAAAGAATGAGAGAATACTCATTCTATGAATGTCCACTTTGTGGACATAAAGGCTCACTTGAGAAGAAACAGACAATGAGAGTAGCCCAATGTCTATTTAAAAAATTGAATTTGTAGTTAAAACCTTCCCCAAAAGAAAAGTTCTGGCCCAGATTAATTCTACGGAACATTTAAGAAAGTATGAACTGTGGCAGACACAGCTTAGTAACCCTCAAAGAAGTCAAGCCACCATGTAACTCTTGTGTGACCTGTCCCCATGAGTGTGGCCACAATGTGTGTCCTACTTCCAATGGAATACAGCAAAGGTGAGGGATAGTTACTCCTTTTATGAGGTTTTAAGACACATGTAAAAGGATTCTGCAGGTACAATTAAGGTCCCCATCAACTGATTCTGAGTTACGGAAAAGGGAAATTATCTTAGGAGGACCCAACTGAATTAAGTGTTAAGTCTTTAAAAGAGACACTGAGCCTTTCCTTGGTATCAGAGAGATTCGCCCACTGGCTTAAAGAAGCAAGCCACCACAAGTCCTACAGTCACAAGGAACTGAACTCTGCCAACAGCCGTAAGAGGCAAGCTAACACCCTGACTGCATTTGTGAGATGGACAGAAGACCCAGCTAAGCCATCCCCACACTCCTGACCTGCAGACACTGTGAACAAATAATTATGTTTTTGTGAGCCGTTAAGTTTGTGGTAATGTGTTATGCAGCAAGAGAGAACTAATACCCTAATTCTAAGTAAATTCTTCCTTCCAAGAAATAAAAGAGAAACACTTCCCCACTCACTTTTGATGAGGTCTCCCAGGACCCTCAGGACAAAATCAGATAAAAGCATTTAAGAAAGCTACAAATATTCCTCATGAAACAAATTCTGCAATATACAAAAAAGATACACATGAAAAGGATAACCATCAACATATAAAAAGAGTCTATCTGAAGAACGTTGGGTTGCTTTAACATTCAAAACTCAGTGTAAGACACCATGTAAACACTTAAAGACTTAAACACTTAAAGACTTAAGACTTAAACACTTAAACACTAAAGAACGTGATCATCTCAACACAGAAAAAGCATCTGAAAAAAAAATCCACCATCCATTTCTGATTTCTAAAACATTTCATCAGGTTAGGAAAAGAAGGAAAGTTTTCTTCTTCGACCTGATAAAGAATATCTACAAACAGGGCGCCTGGGTGGCTCAGTTGGTTAAGTGGCTGACTTCATCTCAGGTCACGATCTCACGGTCTGGGAAGTTTGAGCCCCGTGTCAGGCTCCGTGCTGACAGCTCGGAGCCTGGCGCCTGCTTCGGATTCTGTGTCTCCCTCTCTCTGCCCCTTCCCCACTCACACCCTGTCTCTGTCTCTCAAAACTGAATAAATGTTAAAAAAAAATGTTAGGAATATCTACAAACAACCTACAGCTAACATTACACTGTACAGTGAAAGACGACATGTTTATCTCTGAAAGATTAGGGAGAAAGATCTGCTCTCAGCTCTTTCAATGCTATACTAGAGAGGTACGATGAAGCAAAAACTAAAAAAGACACAGATACTGGAAAAAATAGGTAAAATAATCTTCATGTGCACTTAATACGAATCTCTGGGTAGAAAATCCTATGGAATTTACAAAAACTAAATGAATTTAGCAGTATTGCAGAATACACTGTCAATAAATAAATGAAAATCATTTATATTTCTACATATCAGCAGCAAATATTAAATGAGTACCACACACAATAGTACCAAAAATATGAAACCTTCACAGTTAAATTTGACAAAAGTAATGCAAGAATTGTATTATATATTGAAATACGTAAAATGTTGCAAAGAGAAATTAAAGTCGAAGAAGGAGAAGGAGGAGGGGGGAGAAGGAGGAGGGGAGGGAGGAGGTGGAGGGGGGAGGAGGACGGGGGGAGGAGGGGGGAGGAGGAGGGAGAGATACAATATGGTCATGGATCTCAACCTTAAGATGTCAAATCTCTCTACCTTCACCTACAGATTCAATAGGTCTATTCTGGCAAGCTGATTCTGAAGCTTAAGGAAATGCAAAAGATCTAAAATAGCAAACATTTTGAAAAGAGTAACACTGCATAACCTACACAATTGGTATAAGGATACATATATGTCACTGAAACAGAATAGTCCAGAAATAAACTCATATATAGGGTCAACTGATTGTCAACAACTGCCTTTTCAATAAATGACGCTAAAACATCATTTTCAACAAATGATGCTAAAACACCCTTATGTAAAAAAGAGCTCTGATCCTTAACTCAAAAACCATACACAAAAAAATCACCCCAAAGATCACAGTCCTACAGGTAAAACCTAAACTATAAAACTCATAGGAAAAAGTATTTGTGACCCCGGGGTAAGCAATGACTTCTTAGGATTCAAAAAGCATGAAATATAAAAGAAACTGATCAATGGAACTTAAAATACAAAACATTTGCTCTTCTAATGATACTTAAAAATGAAAAGGCGGGGTGCCTGGGTGGCTAAGTCGGTTGAGCATCCCACTTCGGCTCAGGTCATGATCTCGCGCTCCGTGAGTTCGAGCCCCACGTCCGGCTCTGTGCTGACAGCTCAGAACCTGGAGCCTGCTTCAGATTCTGTGTCTCCCTCTCTCTCTGGCCCTCCCCCCGTTCATGCTCTGTCTCTCTCTGTCTCAAAAATAAATAAATGTTAAAAAAAAAAAATTAAAAGGCAAGACACATCAAAATATTTATAAAACATGTATCTGATAAAAGACTGTCCCCCCAAATTGTTACAACTTGATAATAAAAAGACAATGCAACTTCTTAAATGGGCATAAAATGTAAACAGACACTTGACAAGATAGCTGTTGGCAATGGAAAATGTTTGGCAGTTTCTCACAGAGAAATGAAAACATATACCCCACCAAAACTTGTAAATGAATGTTAATAATAATAGCAATACTTGTATCAACCAAAACTGGAAATCCTAACATCCATCAATCAGCAAAAGGATAAACAAATCGTGGTATACCCATACAATGGAATATTATCCACCAATTGAAAACCTGAATCACTGATATATACAAAACCACAGATGGATTCAAAAGCATTGTGCTAAGGGAAAAGAAGTCAAACACAAAAGACATGCTGTATGATTCCATTTACATTAAATTCTAGAAAAGGCAAAATTATGGTTATGGAAAGCAGTGCAAGTGTTCCCAGGGGCTTGAGGAACTGACTACAAAAGGACATGAGGGAACCTTCTGGAGTGATCAAAAAGTTCTGTATCTTGGTTGCGGTGGTGGTGACACTACTGTATACATGTTGTTGTTGTAAACTCAACAAATTTTGTCCTTCCTTTTCTGTGACCAACAGACATGTTTTACCTTATTCTCTCACTATCTTTGAAATGTGTATTATCATCCATCTCAATCTAAGGACAGTTTATGTGTCTAAGACCAGACTTAACCTTTGAAAATCTATTTTCCACACATCAGTTAATTCAAACTTCTTCACGAATACGATCCTCCGTATTCCCAGATTCTATTACTTGCACTCGGCTAAAAGTAGAGGTTGTGTGCACTGCTCAAGTCACAGCTAGTAAGTAAGTGGCAGTGTTGGTTGCCTTTAAAGCTGAATCAGCCAGAGTCCAACTCTGCTCACTAGCTCCCTGACGAGGGAGAACAGCACAGCAGGAACCCAGGACTGGGCACTAGACAGGCCTGCAGATTTGTCCGTCTGGGGTCTGCTGAGCCAGGTTCAACCACGAAGCACAAGGAAGCCAACCCCTAGGGAAGGGAGAATGTGCCCACGGAGACAGACAGCTGCTTCTCTCTGCTCCTGCAGGCCCCCACTGAGGCTCTCCTGTGACCTAACGGCTTCAAATCTCAAACGCTCTTCAGACACGGGCAGACAGAGCAGACGAAGTGGCATCACTGTTGTTAGGCCGTGCCACAGTCAGGCCACGACCACTCCCAGCCCCTACACCGTGGCCTCCTGATTTCAAACTCTCATCAACCCTAAATACTGACCTACCTGCTTTCCTTGCTTCTAGCCTCCCCGGTCCACACACTGTAGCTAGAACAGCCTATAAAATTCTGAGTTCCTGCTAAAAAACTCTCAGCTCCCCAGTGTCTATCAGAAAGCATAAATTCTGCAGGCGATGCATATAAAATGCCACAATCTGGGTGCTTCCTGCCTCCATCTACAACCTCATCTTAGCCAGTGCTTCAACTTCATTCGTTTACTCATTTATTCGAATATTCGTGAAACACCTGCCATGTTCCAAATACCATCTTTACTGAAACATATTGGCCCAATAAGGAAATCTAGGCAAAAATAAAGTATTGTGAGGGAAAGGGGCAGGTGTGTGAAAGGCGGGTATCTTACAGAGAGAGGTTAGGGAGGCCTCGCAGACAAACTAGAAGGACAGTGACAAAGTTGCCATTTACTGAGATGGAGAAGGCTCCCAGATCAAGAATGCGCTTTTAGATATGCTTGTTATACTCGTTGTTCGAGAGTTTTTATGACCCCATTTCCAGGCCCCCTCCCTCCTCGAGGTGGGGAGGTCAGGGGGTGGAGCTGAAACATGCCACCCTCTAATCCCATTTGTTCTTCTTAATGACCAGCCCCTCAAACCACCTAGAGGCCCCACCCCGAGCCACCTCCCTGCAATGGTCCAAAGATGCTATGAATAAGGAAAGATGCTCCTATCCCCCAAAAATTCTAAGGGTTTGGGGAACTTTTTGCCAGAGACCAAGGACAAAGACCAAATATATTATTATCCCACGGAGTTGAACTCCTTAGTTGATGACTACTCTTCAAGCCATAGGACAAAGAAAACATTTGTTTCTCTTTGAAAATCAGGTAACAACAGGGAATAAGTACACACACCCAACTTGATGAATTTCATGTAAAATACAGTGTGCCTACCTTAGACCTTTTCTTAGATTCTTACAAATTTGTCGCTGAAAGTAACAACTAATTTGTCGCTGAAAGTAACAACTAATTTGTCGCTGAAAGTAACAACTAATTTGTATCCTCTTCCAGAATTTGTGGTTTAGTGGTAGAACCAGGTTTTCGGTAGTTATCTTTGTATCTCAGAACCATGCTTATAAGAGAGGTTCAAATATCTGAGGGAAGAAAGGGCATATGACATCTGACCATAAATGGGAATAAATGAGAAAGGTAAAAACAATGCCTAACGTTTTGTGCATAAACTGAAAATAAGGAGTTGTTTTGGGTAAAGATTCTGGGCTCTATTAAATAACAAGAAAAAGGAGCAGAGTCATGTATGTGAACTTGGAGCTCAGAAGCCTAGATCTTACTCAAGTTACATTGCAGGATTTTTTTGTAACTTCAATACCTGGGATTCACTGTCTTGCCACTTTGAAGAATAAAGAGGTGGACACAAAATGAACAGCAGGGAAAAGTTTATTAGGGTGCAAGAAAGTAAGAATAGTATGAAAGCTCTCTAAGAGAAGGAGCATTTGAAAGTGAATGCCTGTGATGATAGCAGGGGACTTTGTTTTACAGGGTTTTGTTCAGGCCTCTCTACTTCCCCGAGTTTCTTCTCAGGTGCCACCTTTATTGCCTGGGTAACTCTAAAAGCCTACTCACTCCTTTTTGATTGGCTATTTTCTATTGTATGAGGGGCGGTCTGTGGCCATCCTGTTCCCTGTGGGTCATAAGGTTTTAAGGTCTACTACTTATTTTTAGTTAGGTCTTTTGTCAAATTCCTGGTAGGGGGAGTATGTGGTCTGTTACATTCTTCAGAGGAACCTTATGCCCGAAGGAGTTTGCTGTGGTCAGACCCTCCCATAACTGTTCCAAAATTTGTGTTTTTCCCCAGCCAGAGACCTCACGTCCTACCTGACCTTTCCCTCTCTGCCTATTTTATCCTATCTTTCCCTAATATGGTTACCTTCTTTGAGTGTCTTCCCCGTTGGGAGTAAAAGGCCCTCAAGAGCATGGATTATGCTTCATTAATTTGTGGATACCCATAAGCACTGCCACAGCACCTGAACATGAATGAGTTCCTTCAGTGCATCTTGAGCAATAGGAGGGCTGTCCATCTTGAGACCACCTTGGTTTGTACTACGCTGAAGACTTGTTGCTAACAGTTTTAATAATTTATACTGGGGAATCTTTCTTTGTTCTTTCTTCAAATATAGGAGGGTCTACTACAGGCCAAGCACTACTCTCAAATCCAAGGACAGAGCCGTGAACCAGCCAAACAAGGTCCCTGTCTTCATGGAGCTTACACCCTAACTGGGGAAAACAAACTCATAAAACAGCTCACCTCAGAAAGGGCTAAGAGCTCAGAAAACCAAGGATCACCGAGATAAAAAGTAACTGGGTGAGTTACCCTAAGCGGACGGGGCAGGTCTCTTCTGAGACAGCAGCGGATGTGAAACGTGGATGCAGAACCAGCCACATGAAGAGACAGAGGAAGATTGAGGGCAAAGGCCCTGGGGAGAGTACAAGGCTGGCCTGTTGGTGGAAAGGTGAGAGCGGCGGGGAGGAGAACAGAGGTGAGTGGAGAAGCAGGAGGGGCCACATCAGGCAGATCCTTGTAGCCACAGTAAGGGATCTGGATTGTATTCCAAGGGAAACGGGAAGCCACAGGAGGATAGGTTTTAAGCAAGGAGTGACATTTTCTAAAGGGTGGTAAAATGATCTGGCAGAGCAAAGGAAACAAAAGTCTGGACGGCTGGAAAGACGAATATCAAATGGAGCCAAAATTTACTCAAGAACTATGGAAAAGATCAGGACTTGGGATGGGAAGACGGGAGGGTTGAGGAGGAAAGAAAAAAGGACCGGCGGAAAGTCTATTTGCAAAGCTGACACGCAGGCAGCCAAGTGTAAAGCACCCAACAGAAAATGAGAGGATGCTCCTCGGAAAACACGAAATACCCATGGAGAAGAGACCTCCAGCCACCAACAATTGGGGACTCTCCTAGAGAAGAAGAACTTGCTGCCAGAACTGACACTAAGACTTGATTACCAACTTTTACTTCCTCACCCTTAAACATGAATACAGAACAGAGCAGTAGACATTTGTAAAAATCTCCAATCGCAGAAAGAATCCAAAGCAAACAAACCAAAAGAAAAGATATGGAAGAAACAAAGACAATGCAGGGAGAAGAAAAACACTTCATTAAAAACTACAGTTGACCCTTGAGCAATACAGGCTTGAGCTGTGCGGGTCCATTTACACACAGAATTTTTTCAATAAATACAGTACTATAAATGTATTTTCCTTATGATTTTCTTAATGACATTTTCTTTTCTGCTTTACTGAAAGAATACAGTTGTAATACATACCCAAAATATGTGTTAATTGACTCTTTATGTTCTCAATAAGGCTTCTGGTCGACAGGGAACTATTAGTTAAGTTTTTGAGGAGTCAAGAGTTACCTGTGGATTTTCAACTGTGTGGGGGTTCGTGTTCAAGAGTCAACTGTATTACTAACATGCTTATAAAGAGAAAATATAAAAGCATAAAGCAAAAAGAGGTTCTGGAGAAGCAATCAGAGAACAAGTTCAGAAATTAAAAACTGGGTAACTGAAATAAAAACATAAGAGATAGAAGATAAAACCCAAAACATATCCCAGAAGGGAAAGGAGAAATGATAAAAAATAGGATATAAACAGGTAACACTACAGAACCAGCCCATGAGGTCCAACATCCAACTAACAGAAGTGTTTTTAACTGAAAGGACCCAGAAAAATGGAAGGAAGAGAATATACCAAGGTATATAATTATGACATTTCAGAATAACAATGATAGAAAAAACTACCAGAAAGTATCTAGAGACAGAAACCAAGTTACTTATAAGGACAAAGACACAGAGGGCATCCGATTTCTTAAATCAGACCTAAGAAGCTAGAAATCAATAAAGTAATCATTTTTAAAATGTGGATGAAAATTATCTACCACCTGACAATTATTCAAATTATCAATCACGTATAAAGGTGGAAAGTTTTCCTAGACATTTTGACATCAATGAAAGACATTTTGACATCAATGAAAGATATGTTCAGGCAGGCATTATTAGCTCAAAAAGGTTATTTTCCATGCATTTTTTTTCTCAGAAAGCGACCAGAAAATGTGCTCCTGCAAAACAAGATTATAAATTGAGAATGATGATGACATGAGATCCAGAAAACAAAGGTGCCAGCAGAGAAAGTCAAGGGGAGGCGAGATGGAAGGAGAGCTCTGGGGTTGGATGGCAGAGAGAGACCAAGGGGCAAAAACAGTGTGCACCCAGGAAAAAAGTAAGACTAGGAGGTAAACTGAAAAGGCAACTGTTAACTTCAGGAAAAATGAAGAACCATACAAGAAAGGAAGTGAAGTCATATTACATCATTTGACCAGCAGGGACTATTTACACAGTTAAAATATAAATCTTGACTCTCAAATGAGCCAAAGGCTGTCGTTACCAATGGCATGCAAGGAAAGAAGTGGGGACTCTACCATGGTTAATAAATAATGCCTACGTTGCAAAATCAAGAACTAGCTATGAATAAATTATTTACGAATATGAAAGTAAATAAGCAAAACAGTGAAACAGAGGACTGAAGGGAACTACTTTATGCCTTTAGTGCTATTTTTGAAACTGCTTCTTTTGTTAAAAACACTTGAGAAGGGGTGCCTGGGTGGCTCAATCAGTTAAGCAGCTGACTCTCGATTTCGGCTCAGGTCATGATCTCATGGTTTGTGGATTCCAGCCCCACATCAGGCTCTGTGCTGACAGCGCAGAGCCTGCTTTGGATCCTTTCTCCTTCTCTCCCTGGCATGCTCTTCCTCCCTCTCTCTCAAAAGTAAACTTAAAAAAAAGGGGGGGGATTCTGTTTTAGATGTATTAAGTTTGAGATTCTTTTTAGACATCCAAGTGTGCTATTAAGAAAAGACATTTGGGCGGGGGGAGGACGCCTGGGTGGCTCAGTTGGTTACACGTAGTCTGACTTGGGCTCAGGTCATGACTGACTTTGGATCCTGTCTCCCTCTCTCTCTCTCTCTCTGCCCCTACCCAGCTCACGCTTGTTCTCTCTCTTTCAAAAATAAAAAGAAAGAAAGAAAGAAAGAAAGAAAGAAAGAAAGAAAGAAAGAAAGAAAGAAAGAAAGGAGAGAGAAAAGAAAAAGAAAAAGAAAAGAAAAAATACTTGAGGTGCCTGAGTGGCTCTGTTGGTTGAGCATCTGATTCTTGATTTCATCTCAGGTCATGACGGGTCATGGGATGGGGCCCCGCATCAGGCTCAGCGCTAAGCATAGAGCCTGCTTGCGATTCTCAGTCTCTCTCTCTCTTTCCTTTTCCCCAGCTCACTCTCTCTCTCTCTAAAATTAAAAAAAAAAAAATTTTTTTAAGAAAAACTATTTGATGCATGAGCCTTGGGTGCAGGAAAAAAAGTGAGAGCTGGAGATAATCAATTTTCGTCATTAGCTACAGTTAATATTTAAATCTCCAGGACTAGATAAGGTTATCATAGGAAAGACCAGAAGGAAAAAGGAATAGAAATACATACTTGTATTATAATACAGAAATATAATAGAAAATAGCATGCATTATTTCACAGAGTAAGGGCAAATACTAGTCCATAAAATTTTTATTTCAGAGACAAAGATTATAGTGAGATAGATAAATGTACATAAACAGATTGGTATATGTAATTTGTATACTTATAAATGTACTGGGAATAATGTAAAATGTATTTCCTATCAGAGACTGTGATCCAAAATATTTAAGAAATTCTAGGGGATGAGAAGCCAGGAAAAAGGTAAACAATTAGGCGCTGTGGTCGGAAGAATACTATGAAAGTATAGTGCACAAAAGCCAAGAGAAATACTTCGTAGAAGAAATGCTCACCTATATGGAATGAGTATGAGAGGTTAAATACAATTAAGACTAAGTGACCAGTGACCATGGGCTTGGTAATATGGAGACCATTTGTTGCTGACCTTGACAAGGGCCACTTCAGTGAACAGTGGTAGTGGAAAACACTTTAGCGTGGATGAGAGGCAAAAAAGTACATACAACCAATACAGACAAGAGAAAGAAAACCTCCCCAGGAACCTGGAATTTGAACATCAGAATTCACTATGTGAAAGAGCCAGTCAGAGTTTTAAAATAAAGTAGGCTACCAGTTTCTTGGGACAGTCACAGGTTTCTAATCTCCAATGTTGACTGTATTTGGAGATGGGGCCTCTAGAGACTTAATTAAGGTTAAAAGAATTCATAAGGGTGAGGCCCTAATCCAATACGACTGGCTTTCTTACTAGAAAAGATTAGGGCACAGACACACACAGAGAAAAGACCACGCGAGAACACAGGGAAAAGACAGCCGTCTACAAGCCAAGGACAGAGGCCTCAGAAGAAATCAACCCTGCTGACACCTTGATCTCAGACTTCTAGCCTCTAGAACTGTAAGAACATAAATTTCTGTTGTTTAGTGTATGTGGTATTTTGCTACGGCATCCCTGCAAACTAATACAAGGCCTGAGATTCCCGAGCCTCAAGTCTGGTCAGATCCTTCCCCCCAACCTCTCATCCCTCCCCAAGCCCCCCAGGTCCATCCTAGTCAAACCATGAAGCTAGAGCATCATTAGCTCTCTCAACAACAACAACAAAAAAGTGCTTGAATTACTTCTTCATAAAGCTATTACTAGTTCTGGACCATTCCAATCAAAATAAGATGTTCTTTTTTACTTACCACACCTCACCTCTCATTCCACAATATTTTCTGAAACCAAAGGCAAGATATTTTCAGACAAATGAGTAAAATCAAAGTTAAATAGCTCTCCGGAGCTGAGAGAGCAAGTATGATGTAGTAACAATTGGGAATTTTGATGCCCCCAGTTGGGCAAACATTCTACCCAAGGTTTTGTACAGTCTATGGGTCACATCCCCACTTCCAGGCAGCTCACATCTTCAGATTGGAAAAGAAAGCATATGCTTACATGCTTTCCTCCTTCCCCACATGCAAACAAACCACACAGATCTGCTTTTCTTTACTTCCAGAATCTCACATATCTACAATTAGCCCCAAATCCTGACGTCGCAAGCAGGAAACCGAGAAAGGCTTTTCAATTGTTTTATCATCAGAAAAGAAAGGCTGTTAACTCCGGTTCCTTCCTAAAGCAAGAAAATTAAAAATATACACACACATATATAAAAACAAATACGTATATAGGCATTTGCATAAGTGCACACATATCTTCTCTGAACACAGTTGATACTGAGCATTTAGTACATCATGTAATGAATGTATTTATTTTTATTTCTGCTTAGTTATTGCATCAACCTGAACCCATTCTTCAATATATTGGAATTATGAAAAATTAAGCTCACTGACATCTGGTTCTCAATTCCCAAATTTTCACAACTGCTCAGCCACTTTGCTCAGAGACCTGTGGTTATCAGTTACTGTACATACAGAAGTCAAGAAGATCTAAAATGACGCTAATATTACCCTGAGAAGAAAGTTTTATGTCGTCTCAACCCAAGAAAGTCAAAAAATCACAGCAAACAAAACAGCACCATTATTACAAAACTGAGAGTTAGGTTACCTGACCCTGGAAGTTTAATATAGCCGGGTTTTTTTTAAGTTCTGCCTAGCCTAGACATTTCTGTCGGGAATCTAGTTTGAGCCTGAACTCGAAGTAAACAATTTCACGGAGGGTTTCATACCCAACTCTGTCCCCACCCCCTGATTCAATGAAGGAACGGAAAGTTCTCATTATCATCAGGGCCCGAACCTCTAAAAAAAAAGGACAAGGAATAACCAATCACTTCACCTTCGAATGCAGGCCAAGGTTAAAATCTGGGCAGACAGTGGTAAGAACGGCAATCAGGAGCAGACGCTGCCCTCTGAGAAGCAAGCAGTATCTGGTTTAACCCCGAGTCAGGATGCCCAGCCCTGGAACCTGTTCTTTCCCTCTCCAGGATGCCAGAGGGCCTGTCCTGGGTCAGGGGCGCATCTCCCCCGAGCGACGTGGGCAGCGGATGATTTTAAGACACTTGTCCATCCACGACATTTAAAGCCAAAAAAAGAGAGACAGAGACAGGGACAGAGAAAACAAGCGAGCACCCCGAGTCGCGCAGGCGTGTGTACCGCCATGTGGAACTGCCCCGCGGCGGATGCCCCACTCACCGCACACCATCAGCAGCAGGACGATCAGCAGCGTGACCACGAACACCAGCAGGGTCAGCCCGACGTTGTGCCACATCTTGGGGAGGAGGGCGGTCGGAGGCTGGCTGCGGGGCGGCGGGCGCGGGCGGGCCGGCGGCGCGTGCTGGGCTTCAGCGGCGGGCGCCGGGGGCGACGGAGCGCCGGGGCGGCATGGGCGGCGGACGCCCCTCGGCAGCGCCCCCAGGGGGCGGGGCGGGGCGGCGCGGGGGCGGGCACAGCGGCCGGCCCGCCCGGCGGACCCTCCTTCGCTCCCCGGCCCGCGGAGCGCGCGGAGAGGCGCCTCTAGCCTCTCATCGCTCGGGGGAGCCGAGGACGCGGCGCCCGGAGACTCCGGCGACCGCCGGATGTGCTTCCATGGCGGACGCCGCGCGCCCAGGGACAGGAGAGAGGGTGAGCACGGAGACGCGCGGCGGACACACGACCCTCGTCGTCACCCGCCCGGGGAGTGGTACGAGAGGAGTGGGGGGAGGGGGGTCCCTCAGCCGGCGCGGACGGCGGCTAACGTCTCCCGAAGGCGGCCGCTGCAGCCTCTCGACCCCAGTCCCCTCCCCCAGCAGCAGCCCAGCAGCGAGCACGCCCACCGTTCGTCTCCTCCGCGGCGCGGGGCCGGCTGGGAGATGGAGTGCAGAGCCCGGTGGAGGCTAAAGGAGGCCGCCCCGCGGACACTACAACTCCCAGAATGCACCGCCCGTTTGGCAGCTTTGCTTCACCCTCCCTGCCGCCCCCTCTGCCTTCGGTTTTTCTCGAGCCGCCGCCTCCGTCCACCGACTGCGGGTTGGTGTTCTCGGAATGCGAGTGGTTGGCTGCCTCTCCTGCGCAGCGCCACGGTGATCGCAACCATTACTCCACACGTGAAATCGTTTTTCCTTAAAGCCATGATCGACGAAGCACGAAGAAGGGAAGAAAGCGGTGGCAGCTGCCTGGAAAACTGGTTGCAGGTGGACCTAGCCCTAGTGCTGGGAGGAAACGTTGGATACTTGGGCTTTTGAGGAAATACCCGCGTCAGTGCCAGACAGGCGAGCCAGAGAACGGAATCTCCCTTTTCCTCCTGTAACAGATGTTGGTCTATGTTTTCATGAGTAATGTATTCAAAAATGGTCCGCGAGGGACTTCAGTACATCTGCTTAGCCCTTAATTCATCTGAGTTGTAAATTTAATTCAGGGGCTTCCTTGAAACCAAGCGACGTAGGACCCAGAGCTGAAGATTTTGCCGCAATGGCTTGAACAAATCACTGGGAAACAAGACAGTTTTTAATCATCTCAAGTACTCTGTCTCTACCTGCAATCAAAACTCCTCAATTCCGCCCCATTATATTCACTCGTTAAAGAGGTGCCCCCCGAAGAGGAGAGGATAAATACGTAGCCCACTTTTAGAGGGTACCGTAAATAGCCTTCCCCTTTTCCTGCCACTCTTGCTTCCTGCAGTACCTTTCCATTCCACGAATTCCTTTCCTGTTGTTCTCTGTCTCCAAAGACAAGCCGACAAAATCTGAGCAGAAATCTGGCCAAAAAAATAAAATATATATATATCCTGGCCATAACCTAGCTGTCTCACTCTGTAAACTATGCCCTAAGCAGCAGTATTATGAACAAATACTGCATATGAAAATACATTATGGGATAATGACTTTGCGGAAGATTTAATACAAGGTTCCTATGAAGAAAATGAATCCAGTGCAATTATGATGCATTTGCCAAAAAAAAAAAAAAATCATGCTTTTTTTTTTAAATGGTCTAATTCTATTGCATAAATAAAACATTTTATGTGTTAAAATCCAATTAAATAGTTGAAATAACACAAGAACTGGAAGAATTTAAAGCTTTTTATTTTCCATTCCCGTGTATTGAATATGTATGTAATAGATGCCAGACACTCTTGTAAATGCTGGCAACATAGCAGTGAACGAGACAAGGTGTTTATACTCAAGATGCTTATATTGGAAGGTACAGACAATAAGCATAAATAGGGAAATCTCAAACCGCTAATTCTTATAATGAAAACAAGCAGGACAGTGGGGTAAAGATAAGGGTGTTATTTTAGATTGGGGGGCATCAGAGAAGCCCTATCTGAGTAAGTGACATTTAATCTGAGACCTGAATGACAAGAAAGATCCAGCTATGGAAATACGTAGAGTGTACTAGGTAACAGGAGCAACTAGTACAGAAACCACAAGGAGCAAACAAACAGCCATTCCTCTAGACCTTGGTAGTATTTCTCAACCCCAGGTGCACATTCTGAATGACCTAGGGAGATTTAAAATTTACAAATGGCCAGACCAAATGACTCAGAATCTCTAGAGGTCAGTGCCAAGCATAGTACTTTCTAAAAGCTCCCCAGTGACTCTAATGTGCACCATGGTTAACCATTGCTCTAAAGCTCTCAAAGAATGAGAGCGGCATTAGCATCACCTGGGAACTTGTTGGAAATCCAAGTTCTCAGGACCTACTTCAGCCAGACCTATTAACCCAAAACTCTGGGGTAATCCCAGGAAAAAAAAAAAAAAAAAAAATATATATATATATATATATATATGACTCCATTGATTATGACCCTAATCATATATATATACATATGTATATATATATGATTAGGGTCATAATCATATACATATATCATATATATATACGTATATATATATATATGATTAGGGTCATAATCAATGGAGTCAGTGAAAAGTGGAAAGATTTAGGATATGTTTTAGAAGGAGAACCGCATCGGGATTGGCTGATACATTAATTAGATGTGAAAACAGGTGAGGAAAAGAAATCAAACATGATTTCTGGGTTTGTAGCCTGGGCTTCTAGGTGAATGTCTGTGCCCTTTCTTGAAAGGTCAGATGATGCAGCCATCTCCCCAGAATGCTTTACGGACTCTTGTCTTTACAAAAATCCTTAACTGCCTGGGCAAAGACTGTAGTTGGTGACTGGGTAAAATCACACAACCAAGAACCAGTCTCTTAACTCTCAAAAGTCCAAGGGCTTTTCCACTAAATCATGCTGCCATGGGTCCCTCATTTGCTATATTAGCATTGATTCGTATTTTCAAGGATTAATTTTGTAAGGATTTTCAGGTATAGGGTCTTGAGGTTACTCTTGAGCCACAGTCATTTCTGGAGCCCTCCTACTTCCTGTTCTCATCCCTGTATAAAATGCTCCGCCCCTTCCTTTCTGACCTATTTATCCTTAGATGTCGGTCCAATTTCCTCCTCAGTAAGAGGAGGTCTATGCAGTAAGACCTCCTGGTTTCCTATTCCAGTCACTTGTCCGTCTAGCTCCTCTAAGCCAATGGTTCTCAGCCTTACTTACATGTTGGAGTTATCCAGGAAGTTTTAAGAACAGATTCTCTGGTTTCACGTCAGGCATATGAAAGGTGGGGAGGGAGATACAGAGGGTCTGTAACTGTGTAACATCCTCTACGTTTTGATGCACAGTCAGCATTGAGAAACACTGGCATAAACTATATTCAGAAATAAATTACTTACCTTATGATATTCCTTGGATTGTTTATATTATTATATATTTAGCATTTAAAGTATACATATATAGTATATGATATTTCACATATGCATATATACATTCTGATGCTTAGAAAAGAACACTTGCTCCTCCCCTGCCATTTCCTTCCATACGGGAGGAAGCTCAATCGGTAATAATAGGTCCAGTCTCTCTGTGCTCTTTTATTCCCTGTGTCCCGGGTCCAGGGAGAAGTGACTTATCTAATTGGTACATTTAGGAGACATAAAGTGCGTTTGCTGAGCTTGGCTCCTCCCACATTCCTCTAGGGTGTGAGCCGCCTTAAGCCTCATAACTGTGTAGGTTTTCAGCATAGGGAGGGCCACACTAGTTCAGCACTGGCTCAACTTAGGGTTTAATTAGCAGGCCTGACCGGCTCTCACATTATTATGTGTTCTCTGATTTAGTCTTTATTATTAGTAAAGGTGACGTTTGGCCTCCACATGTCTTACTGTTGTTGTTTTTTTTTCTAATTTCTCAGTTGAACCACATTGTTCATTGTTCCGTTTCAGCAATCCCATGCTGTTTTTAAGATAACTAAGAAAAGGAGTCATGAATTCAGCATGTATGTATTACCACTTAGTAGGTCCTTGTCAGATATTGATTGGTCCAAATTTTTTATCTCTAAAGCATGGCAGTAAGCCTGAATTTTAGTCATTTGATTTCTAAGTATTGTGGAAAGGATTATGCTAAATGTGCAATGGATACAAACTAAGATTCCTGCCCTCAAGGAAAACCTAGTTCTAAATTCAGTGTTTACCAAAGACTTCCTTGTGCCAGGTACTGTGCTTGCCAGTAGCCGTACAAAAATAGAATGTGTGGGGCACCTGGGTGGCTCAGTTGGTTAAGCTTCTAACTCTTGATTTCATCTCAGGTCACGGTCTAACGGTTCGTAAGATTGAGCCCAACATCAGCCTATGTGCTGACAGTGTGGAGCCTGCTTGGGATTCCCTCTCCCCCCCCCCCCCACCCCTGCTCCTCCCCTGCTCCTTTTCTCTCTCTCTCAAAATAAATAAACTTTAAAAAATAGATAAAATATGCTCCCTTACATAAAAGAACTCAAATTGGCTCAGCCTTTTTCAACACTGACCCTTCCGTGCGTCATGAAATCAGTTTAATGAATCATGATAGGTTCCTTAAAAAATAGAATAAAACCAGAAGATACCACTGGGTATCACAAGTACTAAGGGCAAGCACTACTCATGAAACTTGTTTTAGTTAACTATGTATGTGGGTGTGTGTGTGTATGTGTGTGTGAACTGAATTACAATGCAAAATACATTCTTACTGTGGGTTATAGTTTTTAAAAAGTTGAAGACCTACAGTCTAGCAGAGGAAGCCAGACATATGTATTTGTGACTGTATGAAATATTATTGTATCTGTAACAGGAATTTTACAGATCAGATCAAGGCTCGGGGAATCCAAAAATGTAGGAGTAGGTAAATGGTAGAGCCGACATCCAAACTCAGGTCGGTCTGATTTAAAAGATAATTTTGTTTCCATTGGACCACAAGACTGAGATGACATCAGGCAGGTTCTCAGGAAAAGGGGAAGATGGAAAAGACATGAGCAAAGTCTTGAAGTCACTCAAATGCCTTTTGTGAGTATATACAGGGGAGGGTCAGGGTCCTTAAGATTCCACGGAAAATATACATTTCCTTTCAGTTCTAATGACCTGGGAGTAGAGGTATAATATGGTGGCTGAGAACTCCTGTTCTGTAATTAGACTCTGGGTATGAAATCTGACTTGGTTGGATTAGTTCATCTCTCTAAAAGCTTAAACCACTTCCACGTTGGTAAACATTGTAATATTTGTGAACATTTGTAAAATAGGCATATAAACAGTGCCTTCTTCATAGGGTTGTTTTGAGAATTGAATGTGTTGCTACAAAGAGCTTACTTAGCATAGTGCCCTACACTTAGGAGGTTTTCAGTCAATGTTAGCTATTAATTTTAATGAATAACCTAACGTATTCTTATATAATAGAAGGAACAGAGCAGCCCAATTGGTTTCATCCAATTCATTTTTACTTAATTTGGAAGAGGGTTTGATCAGAGAAGCAGAACCACCATGTGTGGCGATATGGAATAAGGCAACTGCTATAAGAATTAAAGGCAGTTGTATGAGTGGTAGACCGTCTATGCAGGCAGTTGCCTCCATGTCCAGTGTTGATCCTACAGTTGCTAGCCCAGCAGTTGAGAAGGCAAATTGGATGTGAATGAGGGCAAGGGCAAACTGGGACCGACATCTATTACCCAGAAGGACTAACGAGAACCCACATCCTCAGTGCACCCATGATGGTAAGAGAAGCCATCTAGGGGTTGGACGAGGCATTCTTCCCTAGGTGTCTGTCTCTCTGGGTCTTCAGGTGGCTTTCTTAAAAGACACTAGTCATCAGATTTAGGGCCTGATCTGGAAGGGCCTCATCTTGGTATAAATGATGATATTTGCAAGGACCCTCTTTCCCAATAAGGTCACATTCTGAGATTCCAGGTGGACATGAATTTGGGGAGAGGAGAGGGGACAACACCACTAAACTGTGCAAGTGGAGGAACTGCAGCTGGTTGTTTCCCCATGACAATAGGTGGGTTAGCTGCAGGTCAGAGACAGTGTGCCTGGCACCTACCACTAGCCATCAGAGCATTAAAAAAATAATGTGGCAGCTGCTTCATTTCTTCTTCCCAAACAGCATTCAAAATGTCTCTGTTGAGAAAAGGAAACAAACCATAAGAGACTCTTTTTTTTTTTTTAATGTCTATTTTTGAGAGCGACAGAGACAGAATGCGAGTGGGTCAGGGGCAGAGATAGAGGGAGACCCAGAATCCGAAGCAGGCTCCAGGCTCCAAGCTGTCAGCACAGAGCCCGACATGGGGCTCGAACCCATGAGCTGTGAGATCATGACCTGAGCTAAAGTCGGTCGCTCAACCAACTGAGCCACCCAGGCACCCCAAACCATAAGAGACTCTTAAAGATAGAGAACAAACTAAGGGTTGATGGAGGGATGTGGGTGGGGGATGGGCTAGATGGGTGATGGGCATTAAGGGGGGTACTGTGGTGATGAGCACTGGGTGTTGTATGTAAGTGATGAATCACTGAATTCTACTCTAGAAACCAATACTGCACTGTATGCTAAATGACTAGAACTTAAATACAATTTGACAAGAGGACAAAAAAATGTCTCTGTTGGCCAAGACTGATCCAGAACCGTACAGGAAAGGGAATTCTAGGAAATTCCAGCTTAGCTAAACCACAGTACAGTGAGTCATTGAGGATTTTTTTTTTCTCAAACAGGGAAATAACCTGATGGAAATGTCTTAAAAACTTTGATCTGGCAGCCGAGTGGAGGAGAGATTGGGGGTGAAGGGGATTGAAGATGTTAAGAGATCATGGGCATAGTCTAGGAGAGCGGTCTCTAAACTCTTTTTGATTGTCCTTTTGGTAATGGTAGACAGTATGTTACGGAACCAGGCTGGAACACTGGTGGAAAAACCAAGGGGCACTCAGAGATCTTGGTGGATCGGAGATTTATTTAACACTGGCGGGCTCATAGGAGACCATTTCTCCTAAGATCTGAGCACTGAATGCAAGTGGGGAGGGTAATTTATAGTTGTTAGCTTCCATATCTGTGGGGGTTTTCAGGTGCACAGCAAACAAAGGAAGAACTGGAGGAAGGGTGTCTAAGCTAGAGACCAGAGTTTGTTTTAGTCCCATCGGCCATCTTTGGTGCAGTATTTTATTCATTTCTCCAACAAGATCAATAGGGCCGACCGTCTGGCAGAACGCAACTTAAAAATCTGAACTGAGAGAAACTCTCAATGTCAATAACATAATGAAGAATAACCAGTCCAAGATCAGAGAGGAGATAGAAATGGAAATCCAGAACCAAGAGCTGGCGTTTAAGGGCTCTTCTACCCAGAGATGCAACGGGGAGGTCCTGAAGAGAATGCTGATCAGTTCTTCCCAGAGCTCTGGGGACAAGAGCAAAGCTGGAGTCCCGGGCTCAGGATGCTGGAAGACTACCAGGCCCGTGGGGCTGAGAAATCAGAAAGCCACACCACAGGAGTGAGAGGGAACCAAAAATAAACGGGCAGCCTGGGTCAGCTTTGCCTGATCTGGCTGACCCAGAAAAGTTCAAATCCTGAAATTGGATTAAGGAAATCCTGGATTACTACAGCCCCAAGGCCTGGCAGAAACAAATTAAGAAACTCACCATTCTCGGACTCAAGTTATTTTTACAAATAAATTTTCAAACACAATTCCCAGCACATACTCAAGCTTTTTTTTTAATTGTTGTTTGCCATTCTTAATTTAAAAAAAAAAAATCAGCACACCTTTAATACATATCTATTTGCTTACAATATGATGGAGACCAAAAAGATATTAAAAATTTCAAACTGTTATGCCTAATGGTAAGAAAACATTTTAACACCACTGTTTAGTAACCAAGTACCGTAACCAAGTACCACAAACTGGGTAGCTTAAAATGACAGAAATATATTCTCTCACAGTTCTGGAAGCTAGAAGTGCCCAATCAGGGAGTTGGTTGGGCCATGCCCCTTCAGACGCCTTTAGAGGAGAATCCTTCCATGTCTCTTGCAGCCCCAGGCATGCATTGGTTTAAGGCAGCGTAAACCTAATCTCTGCCTCCTCTTTACAAGGCTGTTTTCCCTCTGTGCTTCTGTCTTCTCTTGTAAGGATCCAGCCATTAATTTAACTGAAGTTTATCTTCAACAACCCAATTTCCAAATAAAATCATTTTGAGATACGGGGGGTGAGGATTTCAACTCATCTCTCTGTGGGCCACAATTCAACCCGTTAACAATCACCAGTCCTCATTACAACAAAGAAGATCTTTTGAGGGTTAATGTTTTAGATTCAGCAGCTCAATGATCTAAGTTCAGTTCACCTTATAGTTCATTCTAATGTTTTGTCATAATTGTAAAAGATGGCCTCAGAAAGATCAAGAGATCCAAATGAAAGCAGAGCATCTCTGACTGACTTTCTGAATGGGGATACACATTCGTCAACCCCATCCATTTATTATACAAAGAGTTCCATAAATATTCAGTTAGTAAATTTCCATCCTTCCCGTGTTAGTTGTTCTTGAGCACTCATTGGGAGATGGTGCATTTTTATTATTTTTATAAATAACTTAACAATCCATGAGGACTCTTTGGAAAATTGGCGACAAGTGAAAAAAGTTCTGGTTTCAAGTTTGTGAGTGATGCAACTGTGTAGTTTTTGACAAGTAAGTCATAGAACAGTGGATGTGTTTTCAAAATATTCTGTCCATCATGTGCACTTCTTTTCAAAGTAACTACTTTCTTCTTTATTAAGACATCCTCTTTATCTTGAGGAAACAGATGAGATGTGGCTGTTTTTCCAAACCGTCAGCTACCTACTATACTATAGACAGCCACTCTATCATTTTGTTGCAGAAAAGACCAGCAAACTTTGTATTGTTGGCTTCTGGGATGACACCGACCTGCCACCCGTGTGTACCCCCTTCGCGGTGCCACACTGTAGCTCCAGCTGTAAGGAGCACTTCAGGGGTTGGCTTGCCCACCCCCTCCTAGGCTGTCCACAACCAGCGACTGATCCACACACGAATACAAACATCTGGCCATCTGAGCACAACTCAAGACAACTTGAAAGAGCCGTTCTAGCTCCAGAGCTCCTGTGGGGTCAGCCCCAAGAGTCATTGGCCTGCGGTGCAACTTGACTTCTCCTTCTGATCAGTCCTGCTTCCTTCTTATTCTGCCTTCTACTCATGTTGCAAACCAAGGGCATGCCCTTCATTACCATCTTGAGGGCTGTGTCTCAGAATGTCCTTCATAGGAACCCAACCTAGACGCCAACATCTAAGAGAAAATAATGCATAATTCTTTGCTAAGAGAAAATCAGAAAACTCCTGTGTGGTACAAAATATTTGCCGGCCATTCTGATGAGGACATATTCTTTTTAATTCTTGTTTTTATGTAAAATGAAGCCCATCAGAAACAACTCGTAGCAAAGAAACCGTAGCACACAGTGATCGCCAAAAGTGGAGCCCCTACTATGCCCTCAGGTTACTGCCTGTTTGTCTAGTTGACATGTGATCATATAGCATAAGGACAAGTGAGGGCCTCAGCGTCCTTATAGTAGTAAATATTAGGAAAGGTTACTCTCTTTTTCAAATAAAAATATTTACTTTCTTATATTTTCCTTTTATGTTCTCAATGTATTATATTTCACATTCCACTCCTCTGGGCAAAAAGCCACAAGAACTGAACAGAGGATATAGCAAAGGAAGGGCAGAAGGGCCCAACACTATGGAGACAGGACCCATGAGTTGTCTGTGCTGCTCAGGGCACACAAAGAGCTGATGATAACTTCCAGATTGTGACCCCAAGTGACTTAATGAAAGTCAGCACCTTGAACAGAAATCTTTGACTTGGGGAACAAGGTGACATTTGCCATGCTGGATTTGGATCATGATGGCAGGATGTCTAGATAAAGACATTCAGAGGAGGAGCTCCAGGGCGGGCTGGGGGGGCGGGGGGCGGCGTGTGGAGTTTGCTCATGAAAGCAGTCAGGCCACTTTGGGAATGTGAAAGCGAAGGAAGGGATGAAAGTATAAGAAAAGAAGGTGACAGGATCAAAGTAGTGTTTTTAAGATTACACCTAGAGGGGCACCTAGGTGGCTTAGTTGGTTAAGCCTCTGCCTTCGGCTCAGGTCATGATCTCACTGTTTGTGAGTTTGAGTCCTGTGTTGGGCTCTGTGCTGACAGCTCAGAGCCTGAAGCCTGCTTCAGATTCTGGGTCTCCCTCTCTCTCTGTCTGCCCCTCCCCCACTTGCACTCTGTCTCTCTCAAAAATAAATAAACATTTTTAAAACAATAAAAGATTATACCTAGAAATCTTGGGGGGGGGGGAAGATTAGGCCCAGCAGGCCCACTTTGGCATATTAATATATATTTTTTTAATGTTTATTTATTTATTTTGAGAAGGAGAGAGTGTGAGCAGAGAAGGGGCAGAGAGAGAGGGAGAGAGGAAGAGAACTCTAAGCAGGCTCCGTGCTGTCAGCACCCAGCCTCATGCAAGGCTTGATTCCATGAACTGTGAGATCCTGACCTGAGCCGAAATCAAGAGTCCAACACTTAACTGAGCCACCCAGGCGCCCCAGCATATCGTATTGGTATTTTGAATTAAAGGTGCAGGAGAGACAGCATATACAGGAAAGACACACTGATCTTCCTTTTCTTCATGAAAGCAGAAGATAAAATTCCCATGGGAAAGATGCCCTCCCTGCACCAGGAGGAAGGAAGGCATTCTTACCACCAGAGCGGAGAGTTGAGGTCAAGAGAGATCTGTATAAACAAACCTGGTTAAACTAACCCTTATCTTCCTGGCCACTTCTCCACCATCAACTTCCCTGGACCAGCGCCTTTGTCTTGTCCCGTTTTCACAATTGACTGCCCTTTGTCCAAACTAGAAGCATGGACCCTGACTGCTTCTTGAGATCCTCATTTTTCTTGCGAAGGCTCCCATGTACATGTAAAATCTCTAAATACAACTTGTATGCTTTTCTCCTGTTAATCTGCCTCCTGTCAGCTTAATTCTTAGGCCGATCTGGAGACCCTAAGAGAGTGGAGGAGGAATCTTACCTCACCTGCAAGCCTCAAGGTGACATCAAGGAGGCCAAAGAGGTGCAGCTTTGGGTTAATGAAGTCCAAAGCGAGGGCATGGGGAGGAGGCAGGGAGGGAACGGAGAGGATGGGATCAAGAGCTATCACTAAGAAGGGCAAGCTCTGTGAATGTGGGGAACCAGGGAGAGGTAAGAGTTCAAATTTTCCCTGTAGACCTTCCTTGGAAAAATATCTTCATTTCGAATACACTGTCTCCTCCTCTCATTCTGACCTCATGGAAATCCACATAAGCATGCTTCCATTTTTAGAAGTGGTTTAAGTTATAGTTAGGCATGGAACACACACCAGCTTCTCTATGGCAACTTAGCTAACTATAGTAATAGATTTTTATCTATACAGATTGTAGCAGCTGGTCACTAGCAAGAGGGTACGTGTGGCTGATCCTTGCTTTCTTGGTCTCCTCATTCCCACGACAAATAGAATATTCAGTTGTACAGATGAAAAGATGATATTGTAGCTGTTTAGGTCAATTTGTTAGGTTTTCTTAAGGATAGGCTAAACAATTTAGAACTTTAAAAGATAGAGAGGGGGGCGTCTGAGTGGCTCAGTCAGTTGAGCGTCTGACTTCGGCTCAGGTCACGATGTCAGGGTTGGTGAGTTCCAGCCCCGCGGTGGGCTCAGTGCTGACAGCTCAGAACCCGGAACCTGCTTTGGAGTCTCTGTCTCCCTCTCTCTCTGCCCCTCCCTTACCTGCTCTCTGTCTCTCTCTCAAAAATAAATAAACGTTAAAAAAAATTTAAAGATAGATACTCTTACTTTCACAAGGTAATAGATTGAACATTTGTAATGGATACTGTCAATCTGTTTGGGCTGCCGTAACAAAAATACCACAGACCGGCTGGCTTAATTAACAGACATCTATTTCTCACGGTTCTGGAGGCTGGGAAGTCCAAGATCAAGGGATCAGGACATTTAGTGTCTGGTGAGGGACCACTTTCTGGTTTATAGAAGACTGTCTTTTCACTGTGTCCTCATATGGCCAAAAAAGAGAGAGAGAGATCTCTGGGGTCCCTTGCACAAGGGCACTAATATATATATATATATATATATATATATATATATATATATATATATACACACATAATCACCTTCAAAAAGCCCCAACTCCTAATACCATCATTGGGGGGGGGGGGTAGGATTTTTTTTAAGTTTATTTATTTATTTTGAGAGAGAGGGAGAGAGGGAGAAAGAGAGGGAGAGAGCAAGCAGGGAAGGCGCAGAGAGAGAGGAAGAGAGAGAGAATCCCAAGCAGGCTCCACACTGTCAGTGCAGAACCCAACACGGGGCTGGAACTCATGAACCGTGAGATCATGACCTGAGCTGAAGTCAAGAGTCAGATGCCCGACGACTGAGCTACCTGGGTGCCCTGGGGGCAGGATTGTAAGGTATGAATTTTGGGAGGACATAAGCATTCAGTTCATAACATATCACGCTTCTTTCCTGTAACAGCTCAGCCTATCTTATTTATAAATACCTCAGCTATTTCTGCCTATCAGAAAAATGGGCAACAACAGAGAGAGGCACTAATACAAAAGAAATGAATTCTAAATCACATGCTGTTTTCCTTGGTGATACACAGAATGGAGTTTGCATCCTTCAATTTGAACAATAAAGTCCCAACACTTGCATTGCCAGAGAAATGTGGCATTTTACTGGATCTCTCTTTTCTAGTACAAAAATTTTCATTTCTAGTAGAATATTTTTTCCCCAGGATAGTTTGTCAATCAGTTGGTGAAGTTTTTGAAGGTCCATTTGAATCAAGACTGGGGTGATGACTGAAGACACTTTTATTGGACTTGTTATAGCTCACGTCACAGTTTTCAAGCCATTGTTCAAAAAGCACTTGTCAGTACAGTACTTTTTTACCCTATCATGAAAATGTAAAATTAGGCTCAAACTCTTTACACTGTAACTTAATTGAAGTCTAACAGTAGCTGATAACATTCCTATTGTACTTGTTTACGATGTTTAAGATTTAATCTTCACCTCTATTCTGCTAGGCAAAAACTATTATGATTCCCATTTTATAGATGAGGAAGCTGAGGCAGGGAAGGTTAAATGTCTAGCTAGACCAGAGTTGCATAGCCAATAAATGGGAGAGCCAAGGTGCAGGCCAGACAGTGAGCTCCAAGTCCGAGCTCTTAACCACTCTACTACCCTGCCTGTGTAAGGGAGGGGTGTCTGGTTCTGGGCGGAAAGAACACTCCAGCTTGCCTCCGTAAAATTCCAAGAATCAGACATGTAGTCATGTTGTAGATGGGGAAGAAAATCAAACTGGGACCTATCATATAAAATTGCTCCTGAAAGACGGGGCAGGTCCTGTCTGCCATTCAGGCTATGCTGCGGCTCCACCTTGCAACTTTCCATCTCACACAATGAGAAAGAAAAAAAAAAAAGTACACGTGTTAGGAATCTAAAGGCAATACAGTCTTCTGACATTTTGTTGGTGAATAGTAATCAAAACCAAAAAGACAGAAAGCTGAAAGTGTCCTCCAGTTCAAACTTTCAGGTCACCAGTCATTCACAAGTTGGGAGAAGCATTTTTTTTTAATGGATTGCAATAGAATAACAATGTCCGAGTATGTTTCATAGAGTAAAGGTATCATTTTACTTATGAAACTTATTTTTGTACAGAATCACAGCCTAAATAGATATCTCTTACTGTGGGTTGCAAACAAAAAAACTTTGATATCTGCTGATCCAGTAGTCGATATATTCCCTTTCCCAAGAGACTAGAAGCAAATCTTCACTCAGCAGCGGCTGTCCATCTGAACTGAAGCACACGCTTAAAAATTCAGGCCTAGCACTTACCACTTACTTGGGCAGTTTTTATTGCCTTCAGAATAACTCTAGATTTACAAGCACCTAGGTGGCTTAATCGGTTAAGTGTCCGACTCTTGATTTCCGCTCAGGTCATGATCTCAGGGTTCATGCTGTGCTGACAGCATGGAACTTGCTTGGGATTCTCCGTCTGTCCCTCTCTCTCTCTCTGCCCACCCACTCCCCGCTTGTGTTCTCTCTCTCAAATAAATAAACTTAAAAAAAAAAGAATAACTCTATATTTATATTTAAGACTGTTGTTTAACCTTTGAATCTTGCAATTGAACCTTGCAATGTTCTATTTTGTTTTTACCTAAAACTGTATAGATTAAGCTAGAAGAGATTTATAGGTAAATGCCTCCAAAAAGTGGAGTTTTTCCAACAAAATAATTGCCCAAGAACTTCCAGTTCTTTGCTATTCAAAGCGTGGTCCATAGACCCCTGGAACTAGCATCACCTGAAGAAGAATCTCACGCCCAACCTCAGGCCTCCTCAGTCAGAAGCTGGAAGACCCCCAGCTGATGGGTATGCACTAATCTCATCCTTTGCCTCTCTATAAATCGGGACTTTTAGATACTAGCAGGGAGAATGTTCATCGATTTAGATCTAATAGAGCTTTTCCCAAAATTAGAAAACAGCAAGAGAGAATAGTAGGCACAAGTTATATCTTGCCTCTCGCCACATATTTATAATTTTATAAGTTACATCTTGCCATAAATACACACACACATACACACACACACACACACGTATATATATATAGCTTTACAGATAGGCATGGTTATTTATGTCCTCATTCATTCTCTGGTCACCTCACTTACTACTCACCATCTCCTCTGCTTGCCCACCTGCTCTAACTCACCTCCCTATTCGTTCCCACCTCCTCTCCTTTTCTCTAGCTACTTTCTACTATGTTCTCTCTCAACCCAAGCACAACACTAACGTTTTGTCCACTTTGCTCTTAGGATTGCACATCTAAATGTTTTTATGTACGTAGGTATAGCCTTATTAGTTTATATCTATGGTAGGTTTAATAAAATTTCTTAGGGGGTCTAATGAAATGCATAAAGAAATTTCAGTTTTAAATTGCTTTTACTGAGTTCATGACCTAGGAAATATGGGGAAGAGGTACAAAGATGAAGGGGATTTTGTTCCTATCATATTTTTTACAATCTTGTAGAGAGAGAAGTGTGAAATGTGTTGTATATAAATGCAGATCCTATGTTATGGAAGCAGAAGCAGAATTCATTTTGAGACACTCAGAGAAACATTCCCCAAGAGGTAGTTTTGCATTGGCCTTTTTCCTCCTTCCTTCCTTCCTTCCTTCCTCCCTCCCTCCCTCCCTCCCTCCCTCCCTTCCTTCCTTCCTTCCTTCCTTGTAAGCTTCACACGCAGCACAGAACCCAACACAAGGCTTGAACTCATGACCCTGAGATCAAGACCTGAGCTGAGATCAAGAGTCAGAGGCTTAACCAATTGAGCCGCCCAGGGGCCCTTGCATTGGTCTTTTAAGAGTGATTGACAGGGGCGCCTGGGTGGCGCAGTCGGTTAAGCCTCTGACTTCAGCCAGGTCACGATCTTGCGGTCCGTGAGTTCGAGCCCCGTGTCAGGCTCTGGGCTGATGGCGCAGAGCCTGGACCCTGTTTCCGATTCTGTGTCTCCCTCTCTCTCTGCCTCTCCCCCGTTCATGCTCTGTCTCTCTCTGTCCCAAAAATAAATAAAATAAACGTTGAAAAAAAAATTAAAAAAAAAAAAAAGAGTGATTGACATTTCAGGGCTCCTAGCTGGCTCAGTCAGCAGAGCATGTGGCTCTTGATCTTGGGGTCATAAGTTTGAGTCCAGTGTCAGGAGTAGAGATTACTTAAATAAAGTTGAAAAAAAAATAGAATGATTGGCATTTTTATAAGTGGAGAAGAACGAGCATGTCAAATGAGCATGGTGGGTGTTCTCAGGGAACGATAAGCAACCATAGCACCTACGAATGGGTGGGACTGGAAAAATAGACAGTGCCTAGTCATGGAGAACTCTAATGTCATGCTCAGGCACTAGGTTCAATTCTAGAGTCTAAGGGAAAACACTCTTGTTACATCAAATGTTATTCTTTCTACAAAACCCAACAGGAGTAATTTTGTTTTCAGACACAGAGCTGATGGTGCCCTGTCTGTAGCATCTACTCTAACCCCCACCCCTTTCACCAGCTCCCAGCATTCTTGAGTCCAAGAGCAAATCTCCCACCCATGACCCACAGGCCCTTAATCTGACCCTGCCTCCCCTCCCTCCCCTCCCTCCCCTCTCCCCCTTGATCTCTTTACAGGAACCTTGTTTGCCTTTCGCTTCTGCAATCATCCAGGCTCCAGAGTGCCACACCGTTACTTTCTGTGCCTGGAATGCTCTTCCTCCTCCTGCCCACCCTGGTCTTTAGCTGGTCGGCACCTGTCCATCGACTTCCGTTCATCTCAACTCAATCACTGCTTTCTGACTAGTGGACGTAAGTTAGGTCTCCCTGCTACATATTCACAGAGTTGTATCCTTTCAAATCACATGTTACAGTTCATAATTAAACACTTGCTGATCTCCTCATTTGGCGAAAGCACCACAATAAGATTGTCAACTCCCAGAGGACAGATTTCACATCTGTTGAGCTCAACGTGAAATTCCTGCCCTCAGCACTATGCCTATCACATAGTCTGTTGAATGAGTAGTTGCTAATATCATAATTTGTACTGGGTTTTGGCAAAAAAACTCAGAAGACAATAAGGAGAGTTTGGAGGCTCGAGAGCCCTATGTGAGCATGGGAGGCAAGGGTGTTGCTAGAGAGAGATGTATAGTATCACAAATGTCTAATTTTCACCAGGTATATATTTGCATTGTAAATGTGTAAATTATAAACACTTTAATGACATATGCATCCATATTTCTTTTTTCTACAGCATCTATAGAAGACACATACCATTGGTCGATGAATAGGTTATCAGAAGGTATTTGTTTAAAGGAGAAACTTCTTTTAGTATGGAGTATAAATATATGCTCCAGGGCCTATATTTGAAAAGCACAAGTCAAAAATCTCACACAGGCAGGAATCACCTATATTTATCAAGAGGGCCACATAATTTCTTCAGCAGAGGGTGCTAAAATGTAACTTTGGCACAGTGAAGCTTGCTTAACATAAGTTTGTTTAGTTGCATAATAGATTTGCCTATTCCATTCTAATGGTCAGATACAGCAAATATATCTAAAAAGGACTAGTCTAGTAGAATATGGGTATAAGAGCTCATAAAAGTTTTATAAGGTTTTTTTCAATATTGAATGAAATACAAAGGTAATTTCCTCTGTGCTATCTTGTCACTTTGTAAAATACTTAACGTTCAAGGGGGTAAAACTTGTTGTAGGGTGCCATACAAATACTACAATACATATTATATGTATAGTATACCTCAGGTAAGTTACCAGAAGATTGGAAGATGAGCCTCTTTGGAAAGGTTGGCAAAATTATCATCAGTCCCTCAACTTTGTAGAGGGCGTGTTATCACACTCATCAATCCAAAAGCTTTGCGGAGGTTATCTTCAAGGTTATCTGGAGGCCTATTTGTTTACTCCTCAGAAGCTTTTTAAGAAACCCTAGAATCAGTCAAGCAAGACTGGGTAACGCTGCCATAACAATCTCAGTTTCAGTGATTTCAACAACAAAGATTTCTTTCTAGCTCATGCTTCGTGTCCATCACGTCGTTTTCCAGGGGCAATGCCCAGTGTTGTCCTTACAAGGGGACTCAGGTTGACGGAGTAGCCCCCATCTTGAAAGTCGCCAGTCACCATGGCAGAGGGAAAGAACAGCACGGGCAACTAGGCATTGGCTCTCAAGGCTTGTCCGGAGGTGGCATCCGTTATCTTTGCTCACACTTTCTTCACTAAAGCAAATCACGTGGCTGTGTCACCTAACACGTAGAGTTTAGGAAATACAACACATGCATATGGGAAGAAAGCCAGAAATATCTGGCTGATAGCCTTTCTCACTACCACATGCTACAAATGCGATAATAATTAAAAGTCATCAGAAATAATACAGCAACATTGACTTTGAAGTTATTTTATCTTCCAAGTAAGGGATTGTAGGCTGTATCGCTAACTTTCTTCCTTAACGATAGGAACTGTTAGCACGGATAATTAAGCTGTTCTCCTTTTGGCTTTTAAATTCATTGCCACGTATGATTTGGAGGGGAGGGGTGGAGTGTAGATTTACTTCTTTACTTATGATTTGCTTTGATTAATGTTAAAACTTGTCTTTTCTGAGCACACAATAGCTGCTGTGGGTGTGAGAGGATGGAAGAGATACAACCAGGATGGGGAGAAAGGGTCAAGCAGCTGGAAGCTAACCTTTTGCTGCTGATGGGTGACAAAATAGAAACGAAAATTTGCTAACCGGCATTCCCTTTTCTCTTAACCTCATGAAGTCAGAGAAACAGGTTTCTTTAATAAAGATGTAAAATGGAGGTGCCTGGGTGGCTCAGTCTTTAAGCATCTGACTTTGGCTCAGGGCATAATCTCACAGTTCGTGAGTTCGAGTCCTACATCGGGTGAGCTCAAGCGCCGCATCAAGTGAGCACAAGCCCTGCTTCAGGAAAAACACCTACCCCAGATGAGCCCCACTTCCCTCTCTGTCTCTCTCTGCCCCTCACTCACTTGCACCCTCTCTCTCAAAAAAAAGAAAAAAAGTTGTAAAATGAAGTAGTCCTTCCAAGTACTGAAAAGAGGAGTTTTCATTTCCTTTTATTTATTTTTTTTAAGTTTTTACTCATTTATTTTTGAGAGAGAGAGAGAGAGCACATGTGGAGTCTGGGGATGGTGCAGAGAGAGGGGGAGAGAGACAGAATCCCAAGCAGGCTCTGAGCTGACAGCAGAGAACCCGCCGCAGGGCTCAAACCCACGAACCATGTGATCATGACCTAAGCCCAAATCAAGAGCTAGGCACTTAACCGACTGAGCCACCCAGGTGCCGCAAGTTTCATTGCTTAATGTAATAAACCTAAAGGAATCTCAGGTGGCTGTGCCAGTAAGCAGGGAGTTTGACCGCCTTCTGCAGTGACAGCTGTCACTGCTCACCAGGAACAAGCCAGGGTTGTAATCAGGTTGTAATCAGAGAGGCACAAAACTTGTTATCTGGGGAACAAGGCTCTCCCGCCAAGATGGAGCTGGCAAGTTGCCTGACCTCAACAAAGTGGAAGGAAGTTTTAGGTCAGAAGCAGGCCCCAAGGACCACGGCCACTGGCAATCCAAACACGATCCTTGGCTTTTTTAAAGGGACCAGCAAAGAGACGATTAGCAGTGGATATGGATGATCAATATGCCCTTACTCTCCCCACCCTGACCTAGATCCTGCCTGGAAAGGGGGTGGAGGCAGGTGAGGAGTTAGCTCCCACCTACCTAAGGTGCAAGTTGCTGAGTTGTGGGGAAAGCTGCAAGGAATGCTTTGTGCATTTCTGCAAAATCAACAGTGGGGGACAGACATCCCAAGTAAACTTCGCAAGAATGCAGTATTATATTTCAATATTCATCTTCTTCACTCTCCAGTCACCTGAACTTTGCTGATGTCCTACTCATCATTCAGGGGCCCTGAAGCTCCCAGGTTCTCCAAAAGCTTTTTCTAATCCCCCAAAGCAGAATTCTTTCTCTCTCTCTGTTCTGTATCACTTTTCACCCGTAGCTCTGTGATACCATGCACCACAGTCCCCTTGTCATTGCACCTGCTTGTGTCTGTCGCCTTCTACCCCAGCTTCTGGATTGTGAGCATTTGGAAGACAGTGATCAAACATCATGCCTGGGTGGCTCAGTCAGTTAAGCATCCAACTCCTGGTTTTGGCTCAGGTCATGATCTCATGGTTCATGAGTTCAAATCCCGCATCTGGCTCTGCACCCCGGAGCCTGCTTGGGATTCTCTCCCTCTCTCTCTCTGCCCCTCCCCTGCTCATGCTGTCTCTGTCTCTCTCAAAATAAATAAACTTTAAAAAAAAGTATATTGTTTATAAACTGATAAGAATCGTTACATTGCACACCTAAAACTAATAGAACAGTGTATGTTATCTACACTGGAATTAAATTTTTTAAAAAACTAAAAACAAAAAAATTTTTTTCAACCCATCAGTAGTAAATAAATAAATAAATAAATACATAATAAAAACTGATAAGAGGGAAAAAGAGAACCTATAGACCAAAGGAGAATTAAAAGATATATCAATCAGGTATAATGTAGGGGGTCTATTCTATAGATCCTAACTGAATCTGACTGAACACTGACTTCATTGGTATTAAGGAATTATTGTTAATTTTTTACGATGTGACAATGGTATCGTACTTATGATCTTTAAAAAGAAGAATCCTTACCCTTTAGAGACCTAGCGTGATACATTTACAGGTTAAAATTTACAGTATTTGGGATCTGCTTCACAAATAGCTAGGGTGGGATTAAGGGAACCAAGTAAAGGCTCAGATGGATTAAATTGGCTGTTGGTTGATACTTGTTGAAGCTGGGTGATGGTTACATGCAGTCCACTCATTGGAAATTTTGAAGTTTTCCACAAATACTCAGCTACTTGAATATATTTGTCACGGGTTGGGTTTCCCCTGGGAAGCAGTCTCAGAGACGGAGAAAATTCTCTGGGGAATGCGCTTGGGATCAGCATCTGTGAGGGAGTGAAGGCAGGAAGCCCAGGCAGTGGAAGGAGGATTCACTTGATCCTATGGGTGCTCAGGCCGGGATGGCACATCATTGGAACTAGCCCTTATATTCTCACGTGACCGGTCCCTTAGATGTATCCATGACCTGGGCAAAAGAGAGGCTACAACTTTGAGCCAAGCAGCAAGGTTCTCTGGCCTAGACTAAGTCCAGAAACACGCTCGACTATCTGAAGCCAACACTCACAGCAACCGGGAGAGTAAGCGAACGTGGACAAGGATAAATATTGGTCAGTAGCGACAAACCAACCAACCGACCCCTTTTTATTCCATTTCAAGTACATTATCTCCATCTTTCGTATCCTCAACAAAGACTGCCTCAAAGCAGGCGTTTTATTTCTGTATATATTTCAGGAAGTCATTTTTCTCTTCATCGCTGTCTACCAGTTATAGCTCGAGGAAGACCTGTTCTTCCACAGAAGAGATACTTACACACTTCTTCCCGGCTGATGAGTAGCTTCCTCCAGACACCTTCGAGAGGCAGCTAGAGAAGGTAAATAAAAATACAGAAAACTCCTAGAGAGCCACATTCGTTAACACGTTATTGCAGCCAGTTTTGTGTTCCACAAAGGCTGCGTGGCAGATGTCTGGTTTATCTCACTAGGGACTCTTCTCTCACTGAAGCCCGGGCAAGTGTGTGCGTAACCAGCCCTTCTGTGTGCATAACCAGCTAAAACTTGCAGCCAGAGAGCAGTGATTCAGTTTCAATGAAGGATAAAGCAATCCTTCCTCTCTTCTGCTGCAATATTTTTTAAAAATTTTTTAAATGTTTATTTTCTGGGGGGGAGACAGAGAGACAGAGTGCAAGCAGGGGAGGGGCAGAGGGAGAGAAGGAGACGCAGAATCTGAAGCAGGCTCCAGGCTCTGACCTATCAGCACAGAGCCCCATGTGGGGCTTGAACCCACGAATCGTGAGATCATGATCTGAGCTGAAGCCGGGCTCTCAACTGACTGAGCCACCCAGGCGCTCCTAGGTATTTCACTCTTATTCAATGGTCTGTCAGTGGAATGGGAGAGCAGTTCTATCCGGGTGCAAGCCACAAGGGGGTGTATAGTCTGACAAGAATGTAATAACATGTTTTAAACGAACTAAAACATCTGTCTGACTTTTATCATCACTATGTGAAGGGGTTGAGAGCCGGGCAGGGATAAGATGGGTGGCTCTCTGGCTGTGTGTAGAATCAGCTGAAGTCACTTTCTCAGCTCAATTTAGCAGGTAGCTGGGCTGGGATGGAAGGTCCAAGATGGTTTCAGTTCCACGTCTGGTGCCTGGTGTTCCTCCATGTGACTTTTTTCTCTTTACTTGGTGTCCCATAATACAGTGTGTGCTTGGGCTTCTTTGCATCTGGGTGGCTGGATTCCTCAAGAAATACAGAAGTTGCCAATCCTTTTATAGGCAAGGCTCAGAGCTGGCACACGATTACTTCTGCTGTATTCATTGGTCACCGTAAGTCACAAGATCAGCCCAGGTTCAAGGGGACAGAAACTAGATTTTTACCTCTTGCTGTGCTGACAGGAGAAAAAACAAGGGATTGATGGCATTCATCTTCAGGAAAAATATTTTTAAATGTCACATAAATATGGGACAAATGAAAAGAGAGAAGTAACTACCAGAAGACCTTCCCCAAAAGGAAAGGTCAAGGAAATTCCACAGGCAAAGGAACAGAAAGTTGGATCTATGAAAAGAAATGAAAATCTCCAGAAGTGATTAAACTGAAAGTAAAATATAAAAGACATTTTGTTTTGGGGCACCTGGGTGGCTCAGTTGGATGAGCGTCCAACTCTTGATCTCATAGGCGTGAGTTTAAGCCCCATGTTGGCTCTGCACTGGATGCCAAGGTCACTGAAAAAAAAAGACATTTTGGGTTGTTTTTTTTTTTGTTATTTATTCATTCATTTCTTTTAATTTTTTTATTTTATTTAAATTCAAGTTAGTTGACATACAGTGTAGTCTTGGCTTCAGGAGTAGAACCCGGTGATTCATCTCGTACATATGACACCCAGTGCTCAGCCCAAAAAGTGCCCTCTTAACACCCATCACCCATTTAACCCATCCTCCCACCCACCTCCCCACCAGCAACCCTCAATTTGTTCTCTGTACCTAAGAGTCTCTTATGGCTTGCCTCCCTCTCTGTTTTTCTCTTATTTTTCCTTCCCTTCCCCTATGTTTATCTGTTGTGTTTCTCCAACTCCATATATGAGTACAGTCATATGATGCCTGTCTTTCTCTGACTGACTTATTTCACTTAGCATAATACTCCCTAGTTCCATCCATGTTGTTGCAAATGGCAAGATTTCATTCTTTTTCATTGCTGAGTAATATTCCATTGTAGATATATACTACATCTTCTTTATCCACTCATCAGTTGATAGACATTTGGGCTCTTTCCATAACTTGGCTATTGTTGAGAACACTGCTATGAACATTGGGGGGCATGTGCCCCTTCAAATCAGCATTTTTGTATCCTTTGGGTAAATACCGAGTAGTGCAATTACTAGGTTGTAGGGTAATTCTATTTTTAATTATTTGAGAAACATCCATACTCTTTTCTGGAATGGCTACACCAGTTTGCATTCCCACCAACAGTGTGAAAGGGTTCCGCTTTCTCTACATCCTCACCAACATCTGCTGTTTCCTGAGTTGTTAATGTTTGCCATTCTGACAGGTGTGAGGTGGTATCTCATTGTGGTTTTGATTTCTATTTCCCTGATGTTGAGTGATGTTGAACATCTTTTCACGTGTCTGTTAGCCAACTGGATGTCTTCTTTGGAAAAGCGTCTATTAATGTCTCCTGCCCATTTCTTCACTGGATTATTTGTTTTTTGGGTGTTGAGTTTGGTCAATTCTTTATAGATTTTGGATACTAACTCTTATCCAATATGTCATTTGCAAATATCTTCTCCCATTCACTTGGTTGCCTTAGTTTTGTTGATTGCTTCCTTTGCAGTGCAGAAGCTTTTTATCTTGACGAGGTCCCAATAGTTCATCTTTGCTTTTATTTCCCTTGCCTTTAGAGATGTATCAAATAAGGAGTTGCTGTGGCCAAGGTCAAAGAGGTTACTTCCTGTTTTCTCCTGTAGGATTTTGATGGTTTCCTGTCTCACATCCATTTTGAACTTATTTTTACACATGGAATAAGAAAGTGGGCCATTTTCATTCTTCTGCATGTTGCTGTCCAGTTTCCCCAGCACCATTTGCTGAAGAGGCTGTCTTTTTCCCATTGGATACTCTTTCCTGCTTTGTCAAAGGTTAGTTGGCCATATATTTGTGGGGTCCATTTCTGGGTTCTCTATTCTAACCCATTGATCTATGTGTCTGTTTTTGTGCCAATACCATACTATCTTGATGACTACAGCTTTGCAATACAGCTTGAAGTCCAGAATTGTGATGCCTCCAGGTTTGGTTTTCTTTTTCAACATTACTTTGGCTATTCAGGGTCTTTTCTGGTTCCATACAAATTTTAGGATTCCTTGTTCTAGCTCTGTGAAGAATGGTGGTGTTATCTTGATAGGGATGGCATTGAATATGTAGATTGCTTTGGGCAGTATCAACATTTTTAAAAATTTTTTACTGTTTATTATTTGAGAGAGAGAGAGAGAGAGAGAGCACAAGCAGGGAAGGTGCAGACAGGGAGACACAGAATCCGAAGTAGTCTCCAGGCTCCAGCTGTGAGCACAGAGCCCAACACGGGGCTTGAACCCACAAACTGTGAGATCATGACCCAAGCCAAAGTCTGTCACTTAACCGACTGAGCCACCCATGTGCCCCAGGTAATATCAACATTTAACAACGTATGTTCTTCCAATCCATGAACATGGAATGTTTTTCCATTTCTTTGTGTCTTCTTCTATTTCTTTCATAAGCTTTCTATAGTTTTCAGCATACAGATCTTTTACCTCTTTGGTTAGGTTTATTCCTAGGTATCTTATGGTTTTTGCTGCAATTGTAAATGGGATTGAATCCTTGATTTCTCTTTATGCTGCCTCATTACTGGTGTCTAGAAGTACAATATATTTCTGTATGTTGATTTTATATCCTGTGACTTTGCTGAATTCAGGTATCAGCTGTAGCAATTTCTTGGTGGAATCTTTTGGGTTGTCCATGTGCAGTATCATGTCATCTGCAAAGAGTGAAAGTTTGACTTCTTCCTTGCTGGTTTGGATGCCTTTTATTTATTTTTGTTGTCTGATTTCTGAGGCTAGGACTCCTAGTACTATTTGGGCAACAGTGGTGAGAGTGGACATTCCTGTCGTATTCCCTTAGGTGGAAAGCTCTGTTTTTCCCCATTAAGGATGATATTAGCAGTGGGCCTTTCATATATGGCCTTTATCATGTTATGTTCCTTCTATCCCCACTTTCTTGAGGGTTTTTACCAAGAAAGGATACCATGTTTTGTTTGTATCTCTTGAAAGGATCATATGGTTCTTATCCTTCCTCTTATTAACGTGGCGTATCACGTTGATGGATTTGCAAATATCGAACCAGACTTAAAACCCAGGAATAAGTCCCAATTGATTATGGTGAATAATTCTTTCAATGTGCTGTTGAATTAAATTTGCTAGAATCTTGTTGAGAATTTTTGCATCCAGTTTCTTCAGGGATATTGGCCTGTAATTGTCCTTTTTAGTGGGAGAATTTGGAATCAAGGTAATTCTGGGTTCACAGAATGAGTTTGGAAGTCTTCCTTCCATTTCTACCTTTTGGAACACTTTGAGGAGAATAGGTATTAACTCTTCGTTAAATGTTTGGTAGAATTTCCCTGGGAAGCTCTCTGACCCAGGACTCTTATTTGTTGGGAGAATTGTGATAACTTATTTAATTTTTTTGCTGGTTATGAGCCTGTTCAAATACTCTGTTTCTTCCTATTTGAGTTTTGGTAGTGTGTGAGTGTCTAGGAATTTGTCCATTTCTTCCAGATTGTCTAGTTTGTTGGCATGTAATTTTCCATAGTGTTCTATAATAATTATTTGTATTTCTGTGGTGTTGATTACGATCTGTCCTCTTTCATTTGTGATTTTATCTATTTGGGTCCTCTTTTCTTGTTGAGAAGTCTGGCAAGAGGGTTGTCAATTTTGTTTATTCTTTCAAAAAAACAGTTCTTAGTTTCGTTGATCTATTTTTTTTTTTTTTGGATTCTATATCATTTATTTCTGCTCTAATCTTTATTATTTCCCTTCTTTTGCTGGCTTTGGGCTTTCTTAGCTGCTGCCTTTCTAGCTCCTTTAGGTGTAGGGTTTGGGTTAGGTTGCTTCTTGAGCTGGCCTGAATCGTAATGTATTTTCCTCTTAGGACTGCCTTTGCTGCCTCCCAAAGGGTTTGGACTGTCGTGTTTTCATTTTCATTTGCTTCCATGTATTTTTTTAATTTCTTCTTTAGTTTTCTGGTTAACCCATTCATTCTTGGTAGGATGTTCTTTGACCTCCATGTATTTGGGAGCTTTCCAATTTTTTTTCTTGTGGTTGATTTCAAGTTTCGTAGTGTTGTGGTCTGAAAATATTCATGGTATGATTTCAATCTTTTTGTAGATGTTGAGGGCTAATTCGTGACCCAGTATGTGATCTATTCTAGAGAATGTCCCATGTGCACGTGAGAAGAATGTATATTCTTCTGCTTTAGGATGAAATGTCCTGAATACATGTGTTAAGTCCATCCGGTCCAGTGTGTCATTCAAAGCCATTGTTTCCTTGTTTATTTTCTGTTTAGATGATCTGTCCATTGTTGTAAGTGGAGTGTTAAAGTCTCCTACGAGAATGCTATTATTATCAATGAGCTTGCTTGTGTCTGTGATTAATTGATTTATATATTTGGGGTTATCAAGTTGAGGGCATAAATATTTACAAGTGTTAGCTCTTCTTGATGGATAGACCCCTTAATTATGACACAATTCCCTTCTTCATCTCTTGTTACAGTCTTTGAAATCTAATTTGTCTGATGTAAGTATGGCTACTCCAGCTTTCTTTTGACCTCCATTAGCTTGAGAGATGGTTCTCCATCCCCTCACTTTCAATCTGAAGGTGTCCTCAAGTCTAAAATGAGTCTCTTATAGGCAGCATATAGATGGATCTTGTTATTGTTATCCATTCTGATATGCTATATCTTTTGATTGGGGCATTTAGTCCATTTACATTCAGAGTGATTATTGAAAGCTATGAATTTAGGGCCATTGTGTTATCTGTAGATTTCATGTTTGTGGTGATATTCTCTGGTCCTTTGTAGTCTTTGCTGCTTTCTACTCACAGAGTCTTCCTTAGAATCTCTTGTAGGGTTGGTTTAGTGGTCATGAACTCCTCTAGTTTTTCTTTGTCTGGGAAGGTCTTTATCTCTCCTATTCTGAATGACAGCCTTGATGGATAAAGGATGCTTGGCTGCACATTTTTCCTATTAAGCACATTGAATATTTCCTGCCACCTCCCTTCTGGCCTGCCAAGTTCCAGTGGACAGGTCTCCTACTAACCTTATGTGTCTAACCTTGTAGGTTAAGAACCTTTTGTCCCTAGCTGCTTTCAGAATTTTCTCTTTATCTTTGTGTTTTTCCAGTTTCACTATGATATGTCATGGTGTTGACCTGTTTTTGTTGATTTTGAAGGGAGTTCTCTGTGCCTCTAGGACATGGATGCCTGTTTCCTTCCTCAGATTAGGGAAGTTCTCAGCTATATGTTCGAATAAAACTTCTGCTCCTTTTTCTCGCTCTTCTTCTGTAACTCCTATGGTATGGATATTGTTTTGTTTCATGGAATCACTTAGTTCTCTAATTCTCTCCTCATGACCTAGTAATCTCCTTTCCCTATTTTTTTCAGCTTCATCATTTTCCATAATTTTATCTTCTATTTCACCTGTTCTCTCATCTGCTTCTTCCATCCTTGCTCTCACTGTACTAGTTTATTTTGCATCTCAGCTCTGGCATTTCTGACTTCATCCTGACTAGTCCTTAGGTCTTTGATCTCTGCAGCAAGGGTTTCTCAGGTGTCTTCCATGCTTTATTCAAGCACAGCTACTAGTCTTATGACTTTTGTTCTAAATTCTTGTTCAGATATACTGTTTATATCTGTTTTGAGCAAGTCTCTGCCTGTGATTTCTTCTTGACCTTTCTTTTGGGGAGAATTCCTCTGTCTGATCATTTTGGCTAGGTTTCTGTCTTTTGCACGTTTTGTAAGTGTGTTATGTGTCCCGCACCTGACAGTACTACCATATTAAAAAGGGGTCATACACTGTCAAGGGCCTGGCACCTCACGAAGTGTTTCTAGTTTACGTGGTATACACTCTGCTTTTGTGTTTTGGCTGCTCTATCCCACTGGTCAGTCCTCTGCCAGGCTCCTCCTTGCTTGTAGTGGTTGAGTGTTTGGATCTTTAACTAGGTGTTTTTTTATTTGTTTGTTGAAGTAACCTTGGGGGGGGGGGAAGAAAGAGGGCTAGCCCCTAAAAAGAGAAAATGGAAAGGGGAGAAAAAAACAAACAAACAGAATATCAAAAAACTATAAGGCTGACTCCAAGGAAGGAGAAAGGAAAAGAAAGAAAGAGAAAAGAATAGAAGCAAAGAGAAAAGAAGAAGAAGAATAGAATAAAAAAAGTCTGATCAAAAAGTTAAAACTATACAATAAGAAATGACAAAAAAAAGTCATAAACCATGAGCATGATTCCAAAAGAAAAAAAAGAAGAGGGAGGAGAAAAAGAAAAATAAAGAGTTGTCTATTGGTTTCTGGGGTGGTGGCTGTGCTGACCTGGAAGAGATGCTGGGTGTGTTGGGACAGTTAGTCTTGCTCCAGTAGATAAGCAGTTGCCGGGCACGTGGGGTTGGGGTTTGGTATAAGTGTGTCCCTCCTCCACCAGGGGCCACTTTGCTGCTCTCTGAAGTCCAATCACATTGGTGTTGAGGGAAAAATGGCGCCCCCCCCATCTCTCCTCCCCGGACTGAGGATCTCAACTCTTTCTATTCAGGCAGCCCTCACAGAATAGCAAGGGCAATCAGCTTGCCCTGCACCACAATTCCCTGCACCTTCCCTTTGGTGATTGGCTGGGATTCAAAACCTGAAGTCTTAAAGGACCTGGAAAGATGCAGATCCACTCCTCTCCTCTGGAGTAGACCCCCTCCACCCTGCTGATGAAAGGCCTTTGGCAACTTCAGGGAGTTTTGCCTTGGGGAGGTAATAAACCCTCTCCCAGAGTACTCTAGGAAGAGGACTGTTCTCTTTCACCGTACCCTGGAGATTGCTACACCATGCTATGCACTCAGGATAGCTTCTTCCTCCCCAGGAGTGTGCACCGCAGCTCCGCTTGGAAGAAAATAGTGTTTCCAAAACCTCAGCGTTTCAGCTTCAAAGGCTATTTGCAGAAAAGAATATATACACTCAGAACTTCTCCCTCTCTATTCCATGGTCCAGAGAGATTTCCTCTTGTGCTGATGCCACACTTTCACAACTCTCTCTCTTTCTCTCCCTGTTGTCTTTCCACAGAAAGGGTTCCCTTTCTTCCTTAGCCCCACTGTTTTATCTCCCCCAGCTCACATACATGCACCTCCATTCTGCCAAGCTTTCTCCCTCCAACTGTGGAGATCCTTCTGCTTCTCTGAAGATCTATTTCCTGGGTGTTCCAAGTGATCTGACCTTAGTACAGCTGTGTTTGAAGGATGAGGAAAATGTAGATCCCCTACTTCTCCACCACTTTAACTCTCTTCTTGACATTTTGTTTTTAATTGTGCTGAAAGATAATTGATTACTTAAAGAAAAATAATATCAGTGGACTGTAGAATTGTGGCATATAAAAGAAAAATACATGCCAATCACAGCAATGGGGAGTTGGAAGCATATAGTCATAACATTCTTATACTATGTGAGAAGCAGTAGAGTATTATTTGAAGGTAGCCTGTGATAAATAAAAGATTAGGGCAACCTAATTATATAGAATACATAATACTGTGAACCAGTTTGCTTACCTGACATTGGGTAAAGCCAATATTCCACCCAAAATGACAGAATGCACATTGTTTTCAAGTACATGTGGAACATTTTCACCAAGATAGGCCAGATGCCAGGCTAACTGAATAGATTCATATTCTGAAATGTTTCCACAAATTTAAAAGAATTAAAAAACCATATGTAGTATGTTTTCTAGCCATAGCAGAATTAAACTACAATCCATAACAAAGAAAAATCTGGAAAACCTCCAAATCTTTGGAAATGGAATATTACTAAACAATATATGGGTGAAAGAGGAAATCACAGGGAAAGTAGAAAATATTTTGAATCAAATAAAAATGAAAAAACAACATATCAAAATGTATGGGGTATAGCTAAAGCAATGCTTAGAGGAAAAACTATACCATATATACTGATATCAGAAAAGAAGAAAACTTAAGTCAATAATCTAAGTTTCTACCGTAAGGAATTGGGAAAGAAAAGTAAATTAACTCAAAACAAGAGAAGGAGGGAAATAATGAAAGAAGAGCTGAAATCAGTGAAATTGAAAACAGAAAAAACAGCAGTGAAAATAGTGAAACCAAAAGCTGATTCTTTGAAAAATTCAATAAAACTGATAAATTTCTAGCCAAACTAATCATGGATATAGGAGAGGACTCAGATTACCAATATTAGGAATGAATGAAAGAACATCACTACAGATCCTACAAACATTTAAGGAACAATAAGGAAATATGATCATGTATAAAATTATGCCCACAGACTTGACAATTTAGATAAAATGGACAAATGTTTTGAATGACACAAATTATCAAAGCTCACTCAAATAAAAATAAATGATCTGAATGGTCCTAGGTCTTAAAGAAATTGAATTCACATTGGAAATTTTTCTAAGAAGGAAAACTTTGGGCTCAGATGAGTTCAATGTTATATACTACAAAACATCTTAAAGAACAATAGTATCAGTTCTAAAATCACAAATTTCTCCAGAAAATAGAAAAGATGGGAGGGGGTGCCTGGGTGGCTCAGTTGGTTGAGCGTCCGACTTCATCTCAGGTCACGATCTTGCAGTTGGTGAGTTCAAGCCCTGCATTGGGCTCTGTGCTGACATCTCAGAGCCTGGAGCCTGTTTCAGATTCTCTCTCTCTCTCTCTCTCTCTCTCTCTCTCTCTTTCTGCCCCTCCTCCACTCATGCTCCGACTCTCTCTCCTTTGGAAATAAATAAATATTTTTAAAAAATTTAAAGAAAAGAAGGGAGGACATCCCAACTTATTTATTGAGCCAACTTGATTCTGATATCAAAACCAGACTAAGACATTAGAAGAAAACAATAGAATAATAACTCTCAAGAACAGAGATATAAAAAAAAAATCCTCAACAAAATATTAGCAATATAAGACCGAACAAACTTTATCCAGGAAATTGAAGTTAATTCAACATTCAAAAATTAATCAATAAAATGTACCATATCAACAGATTTAAAGAAGGAAAAATTATGTTATTATGTCAATAAACATGCCAAAACTATCAAATTTGACATCCACTTATAATAATAATAGAAAACAATTCTCAGCAAACTAAGAAAAGAGAGAATTTTCTCAGCTTAATAGGGAACATCTACAAAAACCCCAACAACCATCATTATACTTAGTAGCAAAAGACTGAAAGCTTTACCCCTGATATCAGGAACAAGGAATGGACTTCCGCTGTCATACTCCTATTCAACATTATATTGGAGGTCCTAGTCAGTATAATAAATCAAGAAAAGGAAATAAAAGGAATATGGATAAAAAGGAAGAAATATAGCTGCCTCTATTCACAGGTGACATGATCATATATGTAGAAAATCTCAAGGAATCTACAAAAAAAGCTTCTAGAACTAATAAGTTTAGTAAGGTTACAAGAGACAATGTCAATGCACAAAAATCAATGGTAATTCTATATACTAGCAACAAACAACCATAAATTGAAATTTTATTTTTTATTTTTTTTATTTAAAAATAATTTTTTAATGTTTATTCATTTTTGGGGGACAGAAAGAGACAGAGCATGAGCTGGGAAGGGGCAGAGAGAGAGGGAGACCCAGGATCTGAAGCAGGCTCCAGGCTCTGAGCTGTCAGCACAGAGCCCGACGCGGGGCTCGAACTCACAAACCGTGAGATCATGACCTGAGCCGAAGTCGGACGCTCAACCGACTGAGCCACCCAGGCATCCCCATAAATTGAAATTTTAAAAAATCATTTATGATAGAACAAAAAAAACATTAAATACTTAGTTATAAATCTAATGAAATGCATGCAAGATATGCTTGAAACTACAAAGCATTGATGAATAAAGTCAAAGAAGATATAAATAAATGAAACGAAATACTACTTCATGATAGAAAAACTTAATATTATTAAGGTGTGAATTCTCCCCAAACTGATCTACAAATTCAACAGAGTCCCAGTCAAACATTCTGCCAGAATTTTGGTGTAACATTAATAAGCTTATTCTAAAAATTTATATGGGAAAGAAAAGGAGCTGAAATAGCCGAAACAATTTTGAGAAAGAGAGTGGAAAACTTTCAAAACTTGATTTCAAAACTTACTCTAAAGATATGGTAATCAATACAGTCTGGTATTGGTGAAAAGGTAAACACATAATCAACAGAACAGAAGGGAAAGTCCAGATGTTTACCCACACATATATGGTCAATTGATTTTTGACACAGGAGCAAGGGCAACTCAAAAGAAAAAAAAGGATGATCTTTTCAACAAATGGTGCTGGAACTATTAGACATCCACATACCAAAAAAAAAAAAAGGCGGGGGGGAAGAAAAGAAGAAAGAACTTTGACTTATCTCTTGCACCAAATATAAAAACTTACTAAAAATGAACCACATCAACCTAAATGTAAACTGTAACACTATATAACACTACAAAATTCCCAGAAGAAAATAAAGGGGAAAATCTCTGTGACTCTGGGAAGGCAAATATTTCTTTTTTTTTTTTTTAATTTTGTTTTTCAACGTTTATTTTTGGGACAGAGAGAGACAGAGCATGAACGGGGGAGGGGCAGAGAGAGAGGGAGACACAGAATCGGAAACAGGCTCCAGGCTCTGAGCCATCAGCCCAGAGCCCGACGCGGGGCTCGAACTCACAGACTGCGAGATCGTGACCTGGCTGAAGTCGGACGCTTAACCGACTGCGCCACCCAGGCGCCCCAATATTTCTTATATACAATACCGAAAGCACAGTTCATAAAAGAATAACTTGGACTTCATCAAAACTGAGATTTCTTCTCTTTGAAAAGCATTGTTGAAAACAGAAAAAAGAAGCCATAGGATAGATAGAATAAAATATTGAACTGTACATATATGATAAAGGATTTATATCCAGAATATATGGAAAACTGTCAAAACTCATCAACAACAAAACAAACAATGCAGTAAAAAATGGGCAAAAGATTTGAAGAGATTCTTTACTAAAGAAGGCATGAATGTGGCAAATACACCATGAAATGGCTCAGGAAACGCGTTGAATGGATGGATGAAGGAATGAATGAGTGAATGAATGAATGAGGTTTGGCTTTCCTGAATGCATTTGCTGATTAACTCCTTAAAATTCATGTTGATGATTATTATGGTAACTAGATTAAGTGAAGATTATTCTAGTACCAACATATACACTAAAGCCAGAGAAAAGTATGTTGTAAGTATCTTTATCTCTGCACCCTTCTAGCAGAAAAAATAGTTTTTTAAAAGTCAATTACTTTGGGGGGCTCCTGGGTGACTCAGTCAGGTAAGCCTCAGACTCTTGGTTTTGGCTCAGGTCGTAATCTCACAGTTCATTAGTTCAAACTCTGCGTCAGGCTCTGTGCTGACAGTACGGAGCCTGCCTGCAATTCTCTCTCCCCCGTCCCTCTGTCCCTCCCCAACTCACTCTCTCTGTCTCTATCTCTCAAAATAAATAAACTTGAAAAGTTAGCTACTTTGGGGTGCCTGGGTAGCTCAGTCGGTTGAGTATCCGACTCTTGATTTCAGCTCAGTTCATAATCCCAAGGTCACAGGATCAAGCCCTGGGTCAGGCTCCACACTCAGGGTGGAGCCTGCTAGCAATTATCCCTCTCTCTGTCCCTCTGTCCCTCTCCCTTGCTCACAATCAATCCCCTGCTCTAAATCAATCAATCAATCAATCAATCAAAAAAAGTCAGCTACTTTAAGATAAACACAACAAAGTATTTCATAGGGCTGTTTCCTGTGGCATTTCTTGATACAAAATGATGCTATCATACCAACTTCATTTGAGTCAAACAGTTTAGCGGGGCCAATTTGATTTGGTCCCTGTCTTCAGCTTTCTAAAGATCTGGCTTAATACAGGAATGGATAGAGACTATTTGAATAAGACTACAAAAATGATGAATTTCCATTAAAAAATCTCTCAATTAGGCTTTTGATTGGTATCAGTGGGTCAAGATAATGCTACTAGACAGAATGTAGATGGACGTCCATTAATGACCCTTACAACGTGTCCCAGAAGACACATAGTAAGCATTTCTGTCTTCTTTCAAAGCTAACAGTTTATTTCCTCGGCTCTCCTCATTTAAGCTAAGAATTAAAAGTTGCTATTACCTTCTTTTCATGAAGACTTTCTTAGATGTCCTTTAGAGGTCTCTGAGACTATGTACGTCTCCCTTGGTCTCTACTATTTCATATTTTAAATATTGATTTGCAACCTATGTTCTGGCAGAATCAAGGATCTTGAGCCATCTCATTAAAACGTGTTTTTTTTTTTCTACTTGTTTTTTTCTTTTTCCTGAAGTAAAGGCTATTGACCTGTTAACTCAGCCTGTTCCAAAGGATATCAGTTTGTTTGAAACTATTTGTTTAAGGAATTCAAAAGGTGGTCAGGCCTTTGTGTTTATTCTTATGCTCTGAGTAGTCTTATGAAAGGGCATGCTTCTGTTCTGGGAGGTAGTCTGGTTACTGAATACAGCTTAGTCTGGATGATGAAATTATGTATAGTCGTTGGCAGAAGTTCATTTTACAAGTTCAGTACCTGCTAGATAGTTTGGAGGTGAGAGTGAGGGTTGGTGGGGAGCAGAATGAGTCCTCCATATGGTAAAAGAGGCCATCCTCCACATATAGGGTCCTTAATGACTACTATGTATCAAAGTTAAGAATGTAGTGACTTTGGCTTATTAGAAATGATATAAATCGATGCACCAGGAATTTTAGCTATTGGTGTATTGCCTTTTAAAGCTGTAGACCTTCACATAAAAAGCAGGTGAGCACAAGTTCTATTGGACACATAGCCATGCTTCATTCAGTTGCACTATGGGAAGGACGATCAGCACAGGTACACATGAATTGAAGTATGTGTATTTTTAAGAACAAAAAATAGAAATGCAAAAGAGCTAAATTTTATCTACTTCATTGGTAAAATTTCTGGGCCACACACTTGCTGGCTAGACTTATCTCATGCTGTCACATATGTAAGTTTTCCTAGTTCAGTGAATTGCAGCTAATGTTAGAACTCAACAGATCCCATGGGCACTGGCTCAGGCAGGGTTTCTTGCTGCTAGTACAATGTTAAGGTCCTCCATCGGAAATGGGGAGATAATGCTAGAACGCACAAAACCCTGACTCCTAACGCAGCCATCATGCTTAACATAGGATAGCTAGAAATATGTCTTCCATTGTTTTGGTAAACACTTCAGCGCTGGCCTGGTGCAGGCCTCAACAAAGTAATGTCACATTTTTTCATGATATTGCTTATATAAATGATATTGTATGCTCAGAAACTGCATTTCTATTAGCCAATAATAAAACTATATTTTTCAAAGGCCTTTGAATCTAATGAGATTCTTATTAGGATGTCACAGAAACCCTAGGCAGCATATAGTCATGAAAAAAGGGGGGAAGGGAAGTGTATATTAAATATTAATTGAATGTTTGCTATGTGACAGAAGCTAAAAAGACCATTGAAATTAGCATTTTAAGGCAAATTCTGATATAAGCTGAAGTATTTGTAGAACAAAAGTAATTGCTAATTATCTTTAACAGAACTAGTTAGAGTGGGGACCAATTAGAATCAAGATTATTGCCTTATATACTTTTCTATCCAACTAATTTAATGGTAGAACCAAATACTATTTTAAAAATTCTCCCGTGACTCATTCTCTTGCATTCTGACCTCTTCCCTTGGAAAGGATCAATCCCGTTAAAGTCTCCTGTTAATTTTTTTCCTTTTCAGAGCTTATATAAATAAAGAAATCCTTGAAAGTCACTCTAGTTAAGATAGAACATGGTATATATTTAAAAAAGCAAGTTGGGCAACAATAGTTAAGGTGGCCTTGTTGACACTGGCTAACATGAGTATTTCCAAATGCTATGCATTCTTAACTTATCTCCATGTCTAAATTTTGAACTCTCTCTGAATTTTTACATTGCTAGGGAACCAGCTCTTCACTGTAAAATTTTATTTTTTAAATTTTTTTATTTTTTGACTTTTCCTTACTTTATTATTTTATTTTATATTAAATATAATTTATTGTCAAATTGGTTTCCATACAGCACCCAGTGCTCATGCCAACAGGTGCCCTCCTCAATGCCCATCACCCATATTTCCCTCTTCCCCACCACCCCCCATCAACCCTCAGTTTGTTCTCAGTATTTAAGAGTCTCTTATAGTTTGCCTCCCTACCTCTCTGTAACTTTCTTTTTCTCCCTTCCCCTCCCCCAGTCTTCTGTTAAGTTTCTCAGGATCCACATATGAGTGAAAACATATGGTATCTATCTTTCTCTGCCTGACTTATTTCACTTAGCATAATACCCTCCAGTTCCATCGACATTGCTACAAATGGCCAGATTTCACTCTTTCTCATTGCCAAGTAGTATTCCATTGTGTACATAAACCACATCTTCTTTAGTCATTTGTCAGTTGATGGGCATTTAGGTGCTTTCCATAATTTGGCTATGGCTGAAAGTGCTGCTAGAAACATTGGGGTTTATTTCGTCTTTCCCATGCAAATGCAACCATAGGTAATCAAAGAGCATATATGGGCAAACTTCTGGAAGTATCCTAGCTAATAAACGAAGAAGGAATGACAGAACTAGATTATCACAATTTCGCAAACCCTAATGAATGACTGGATGTAAACACTTGGCATCAACCACGGGTGCCAAAGCATCACAAAAGGAGCCACGATTGGATATCATACGCCTCCTGATGGAAACACACGCTATTATCTCTGAAGCAGTCTTGCCAAAAATTTCTAACTTGAGTCTGAATAAGCCTCCAGAGCTAGCTACGGTTATCATTTTACAAAAACACAGAGGTCAGAAGCACATGCTAAACTGTACCCTGGGGATGCTGTCAAAAAAAAAAAAATCCACACTGTGGGAAATTCTACTGTACAAACAAATTGCCAGAAAATGAAAAGAGATGGGGAGAGCGGAGATTAAAGAGACTTAAAGATACATCAACCAATTGCAATGTGAAGACAAATTTGGGAAATTTGCACATTCAGTGTCTGTAATTAATGCTACTAAGAAATTATGGTTAATGTTTAACATATCATAATGGGTTTGTGATTGTGCGTGGTTTTTAAAAGATTTCTTGTCTCCAGTGATACATACTGAAATATTTACAGACAGGGGCACCTGGGGGTCCCAGTCGGTCAAGCGTCCAACTCTTGGTTTCCTCTCAGGTCTTGATTTCATGGTTTGTGAGATTCCGTCCCTGGTCAGGCTTTGCACTGCACTGCTCCAGCATGGAGCCTGCATGGGATTTTCTCTCTCTCTCTTTCTGCCCCTCCCCCCTTCTCTCTCAAAAATAAATAAACTTAAAAAAAAAGCAATATTTACAGACAAATGATTATATCTGGGATTTGCTTGAAAATAATAGAAAAAAAAACCCCAAAATTATAGAACGGAGAGAAATAGGTAGGGGCATAGATGAAATGAGACTGGCCATGCATAAATAATTTTTAAAGATGAGTGAGGGATGCATCGACATTCATTATTATTCTGTCTCCTTTTGTAGATGCTCGAAATTTTTCATAATGAAAAAAAATCAAATCGCCATAAAGTTTACACTTCATCTCCTCTTCTGAACCATAGAAAGTGAGTTTCTCTGCCAAATTTATCAGGATTCTCAAAGATAGGGTTATTCAACACAGCATGGTGTCAGAGAAAGAATCCAACAGGCTTCAGACTGCATCCTGGCTTCCCCACTTCCCGACTGCCTATGTGACCCCGGTACACTAATTCCGTTCTTTAGACCCCAGTTTCCTCATCTACTGTTGTCAGTCATTTGGCATGGTTTATATTAGATACCCGATAGTTACCTGCAAATACCACACTTGAGCTAAAAGAATGATGAGGTCATAAGCTGAGGCTGCCTGCAATAGCTTCCGGATGAATCTTAGGATCCCTTTGGTCTGTTTCCCAGATGTTGAAGAAGTTGCTTGGGTTGTAGTAATGCATGTGGTTGACATCTGGGTCAGGTAAAAGGCTCTTCAAGCATCTGCACCTCATTTAGATTCTTCATTTCTATCCTGTCTAGAAGACCCATTCACCAATACACTGGTCAAATAAAATGTTCACTATTTGGGGATTACTATCCTGTATCCTCACTGAATACCAACTAGAACAGATATAACAACGCGCTAGCTAATTTCTAATAAAACTCTACTCCTCCAGCTATTTTTTATTCCCCTGTCATCTCAAACCATTCAACTTCTGCTTTCATTTAGGTGGAATCAATATTTTTGGGTAGAGTTTTTTGTTGGCGTATATGGTTTTAGTATTGAAAATCTTTTTTTTCAGGAAGAGAAGAGAAAGAATGTGCAGGGCAAATCAGTCTAAGATAAAGCATAGTCAGGGGAGGAGTCTAACGCATTTTATCTGTTCGTGCAAATTTTACCATTATGACATTTACATTGTTAACATCTCAATCATTTACAATAATGTAAAAATGATTTCTTATAGATCAGCTATCTTTTAAGCTTATTTATTTATTTTTAGAGAGAGAGCGAGCACAAAAACAGGGGAGAGAGGCAGAGAGAGAAAGAGAGGGAATCTCAAGCAAGTTCCACACTCAGCACAGAGCCAACTTGGGGCCTGATGCCATAGTTGTAGGACCATGAGCCAAAATCAAGAGTTGGACACTCAACCGACTGAGCCACCCAGGTTGAGCCCCTGAATGGTTGGGTTTTAATCAGCAATTTCTCTCTTTCCTCAATTGATTTCTAGGCTTCATGTTAAGTATGGGGTAGGTTTGCAACAAAAAGAGGCTGGGGGACTACTGTCTGGGGTTAATCATGGAAGGTACACCTGAGGTAGAAACAGCCACTCTATGATGTGTGTTGGAAAGGCTATTGCCTTGGGACAACTCCCCTTCCTTGTGAAATAGGCACTCTCACCTTATGCCTGTGCTACTTGACATTCATAAAAGAGCTTTTTAAAAGAATATTCAAAGGAAATAAATGCAATTTAACAGAACCAGCATATTTTAAAGACAATGGTAAAGACAAAATGTGAATGAATGCCTCAAGTAAATAAGATCAATTAAAGGAGCATAACAAAAAGACAAAAGATAAAAGGTAAGTGGCTGTACGAGTACAAAGTAATGGCTCCACTATGGTTTCCTGAACTGGGATGTCTGCAGCTGACCAGAAGACATCATCTGAGAATGTCCTTCCAGGACCAGGTTCCCTAGGGCTGAGATCCTCAACGGTAGGGCCGCAGGGCAGAGGTTAATGGCCATGGTGTCAACAAATATATGGATCTCCACCTACAAGAGTGGGTGAAGGTGATGATGGGCTTGCATCCAACTCTAACACCTGAGTCACACTTCTGGACATTCTGGCCACCTTCCTGTTCCTCAGACAAGCCCAGTTTTTCTCTCAGGGTATTTTCATTTGCTGGTTTCTCCACCTAGAGGGACTTCCTCCAGATTTACTTGTGGCTCCATAGCTGGCTTGTTCTGCCATTGAGATACTATCTGCTTAGAGAGGACTTTCCTAGCCATCTTATCTCAAGCATCCCTCCCACCAAGTCAACTCTCTACCATAGTATCATTTCTTTATGACATTTTTCTCTCTAAAATTATTTTGTTTATTGTCTTCTTCCTATAAAATACAGGCTTCATAAGAGAAAATGATCTACCTATATTGTTCAAGGTCTTATTTATTGTATCTTGCTCCTACAGGGATCGCCACATGTTTTTGTAAAGAGCCAAGTAAATATGTGAGGATTTGCAGCTTTCAGGGTCGCCTGGGTGTCTCAGCTGGGTTTGAGCATCTGTCACTGGCTCAGGTCATGATCTCACCATTTGTGAGTTTGAGCCCACATCGGGCTCTGTGCTGACAGCTCAGAGCCTGGAGCCTGCTTTGGATTCTGTGTCTCCTTCGCTCTCTGCCCCTCCCCCGCTCGTATTCTGTCTCTCTCTGTCTCAAAAATAAACATTAAAAAAACAAAAACAAAAACACCCTTCCCAACTTCCTCCTTCTTCTCCATAAAAGTAATATTCCTCTCCTGTGATGGACTTACCTGTGGTTTGGCTGTAGCTTGCGTGTCTGAAATTGCAATTCTCTGCTCTTCCCGAATAAATCCTTTTTTTTGCTGGTAAAATAACTGTTTTGTTTTTAAGGTTAACACAGGCCATGCAGTTTCTGTCACGATCACTCAACTCTGCCATTTTAGTGCAAAAGTCACCATAGACAATATGTAAATGTATGGGGAAGGCTGTGTTCTAATAAAACTTTATTTACAAACAGAGGCAGTTGGTCAAATTTGGCCCGTGGCTATAGTGTGCCGATCCCCGCTCTAGAACATTGTACTGAAGCATGGTACTCAGTCAACATGTCTAACTAAATCAACATAAAACGCTTCTTACCAGGATTGATCCGACGTAACAAATACAAAAACCCTGGAGAAAGGCGTTATATTAAGTTAAAGGCACATTATAAGTGAGTATTTTTCTTAGGATAAAATACAGTGGTGCTAAGTGTCAAAGGAGGAATGCTTCAGATGAAACCACACAAAAATATTAGACTCATGGAAAACAAAGTTTTTCCCACTTCATAATTTTGATGAGAACTAGAAGGCTAGAGCTGGAGAGGCAGTAGTTACAATGAGGACATTGAACCAGGGGGCAGATCAGGCTTTGGGACTATGACCTATTACTTGTTGGTCTTCTCTAATTTCTCTGAGATAGACTTTCTTCACCTAGCAAAATACATGTATATATATAAACACATATACATATATGTATGTATACACACATACATATATATACGCATATATATGTATATATGTATACATACACACACACACACATATATATGTGGAGTCTGATCTCTATTCCTAGGTTTAAGATTCTTAGATTATGCTAATGATCATTTCCTATAGCACTGTGTTCATGTCAGTGCCTAACGCATAATTAGGTTCCAATTCTGTTATTGCTGTGCCTTAGCTGATGCACACGCTCCATGTAGGCATGCCCTACAGCTAAAGAAACATAAGTATATTCCAGTTTTTGTGTAATCTATATAAGAGAGCAAAAATAAAAGGAAGAAAATCCTATAAAAGAATGTTGATGGCATATTAAAATATTTTTATTGATAGATAAATGAGAGGACTCTCGTGTTTCCTCTGATTAGAATATTAAGGTACCCTCCCAGTTTTGTGTTTATAGAGGTAGAACCACTTCCTTTTCTATTTAATGAGATATGGGTGGGAAAAAAAATACCCTCTTGCATATGATGATGTCTCCTTTGTTTTAGTGACAAGGAAAGCCATAAAATAGTATTTTAAGAAATAGATACGATATAGGGAACTTTTAAAAAATGTTTATTTATTTATTTAGAGCGTGAGTAGGGGAGGGGCAGGGAGAGAGTGACAGAGAATCCCAAGCAGGCTCCCTGCTCAGTGCAAAACCTGTCGCAGGGCTCAAACCCATGAATGGTGAGATCATGACCTGAGCCAAAATCAAGAGTTGGATGCTTAACCAACTGAGCGACCCAGGTGCCCCAGACATAGGTAACTTTTTAGATCTCCTTCTGGTTCTAGCTACGTTTTTAGACAACAAATGTAAAATAACAGTTATCTGGCTAAATGGTAATGGGAAGCAGCAGATAAAGTGTTAGAGTTCCTTCTGTGTTAACCTGGCGTACTTTGCAAGGTATAGACGACATCCATGGCACAATTCCTGCCAGCAAATAGCAGAGCTTAGACACTGGCTATCACACGTCTTTTTCCCTTAAAGCTGTTAGAAAAACAGACTAAAGCTTTCCCGGAGCACCTGATGGACTTGTGTTCTCAAAATGTGGTCCATGGGTCACCTGCCTGCATCAGTATCATTTGTGATGCTTTTTAAAATTTGTATTCCTGGTCTTCACCGGAGACCCGCATGGGTCCCAGGTCTCTGAAATTGATTAAAGCCTCAGGTACAATTTACACACAATAATGTCTGAGAATCACTAGGTTAAGAATTCCCATTCCAGACACCTGGGTGGCTCAGATGATTAAGTGTCTGACTCTTGATTTCAGCTCAGGTCACGATCTCACAGTTTGGGAGATCGAGCCCCACATCAGGGTCTGCACTGTCGGCGAAGAGCCTGCTTAGGATTCTCTCTTTCCCTCTCTCTCTCTCTCTGCTTCTCTCTTTCAAAAATAAATAAATAAGCTTAAAAAAAAGAATTCCCATTCTACCACATCAGATTCATGATACAGTGAAATACAGATCTGGCATTTTTACAGTTCAATACCCAAAGAATGTAGAAGCTATTTTTATGGCTTTAAAAATATAAAATAATACACGTAAAAAAAAAAGCCTGAGAAATAAAAAATACCAAAAACACTATCCCATACTACTGTTATCGGGGGCGGGAGGGAACTCTGAGTATTTGGTGAATATTTCAGTGAATTTCCTTCTAGTCCCTGGATATCATAATATGGATCATCACAAGATTCTGAAAACTAATGTTGGGGCTGTGTTTGTTTGTTCATTATTGTATCCCCAGTTCATACCACAAAGCCTGGCATAAAAGGTACTCAAATATTTATTGAATGGGCTTATTTCTGGGCTTCCTATTTTGTTCCACTGATATATGTGTCTATTTTCTTTAAGTTATTTTCTTTTGAGAGAGAGAGAGAGGGAGAGAGAGAGAGAATCCCAAGCAGGCTTTGTACTATCAGTGCAAAGCCTCATGCAGGGACTTGATGCAGGGCTCGATCTCACCAGCTGAAAGATCATGACCTGAGCCTAAATCAAGAGTTGGACACTTAACCGAGTCACCCAGGGGCCCTTGTGTTCATTTTTGTGCAAGTACCATACCGTTTTGGTTACTACACCTCTGTTGTATGTCTTGGAATTTGGGATTGTAATACCTCACGCTTCGTTCTTCTTTAAGATTGCTTTGGCTATTTGGGGGCTTTTGTGGTTCCACACAAATTTTAGCATTGTTTGTTTTAGTTCTGTGAAAAATGCTCTTGATAGCTTGGTGAGGATTGCATTCAATCTGTAGATTGCTTTGGATAATACAGACATTTTCACAATATTAATTCTTCCAATCCAGGAGCACGGATATCTTTCCATTGGCTTCTGTTGTTTTCAATTTCTTTCATCAGTTTTGTAGTTTTCAGGGTACAAGTCTTTTACCTTTCCAGGGTACAATATTCCTAAGCATTTTATTCTTTTTGGTGCAATTGTAAATGCAATTGTGTTGAATGAATTAAGAGAATGAATGAATCGAACCGGCATCAAATTGTATATTTGGGTTCAGCCCTACAGGCATTTTTTTATAAAAACATTCCAGCATTAAAAGGAATATCACTTTCTGATTTTCACAGGTGTCAGATCAATAACAAAATCAATAATTAATACTTTTGCACCAGGCATTTTTCCCGTGCCTTTTCATATTAATTCAATCCCAACAACAATATATAATGTGCCATTTTTATCCTCCATTTTATAGATCAAGAAACTGAAGCACAGAGATGTTAGGCAACTAAACCAGTATCACTCAGTATGAGGCAGGGCTGACTCCTGAGCCCACCAATGGTGAGATTTTAGAAGCCTTGGTTAATAAATACCTATCTGTTCATGGTCTAAAGTTACCCACCTCTTATAAGCACATCTGTACCTGATGTTTAACACTCCAACTACAGGAAACTCTAAATACTAGGTGATTATACGACAAGAGTTAGCTCTGACATCTTTGGTTATTCACTTTGCTGCTTTACCAAATTGCAAATACATCTGCAACACTTCAGGTATGGATGCTAGGAGTATTTGCAGGTACCTCTGTGCACATGCAGATACGGTGTTCCTGACTGTCAACAAACACATTCACCTTTGCTTGCATTTCAGTTTACAGCATCGGCCACATAAAAAAAAGCAAGCACACATTCTTAACGCTAATCACAAGTCTACCTTTCTCAGCATCGTTCACTCGGGCAACAAAAACTTTAAAAAATTAGAAGCCCAGGATCTAAGATTCCATACTTTCTATTCACAATTAAGGGTTAAACTAACCATCGGTGGCATTAGCTAAGAAGACCTTGGAATAAGACCCTCTGGAGACAGCATCGTGGGGGACAAGGAGGCTCCGGCTCAGACTGATCCACTCCAGACCTCATGCCAAACAGAACCCGACCGATAGACCTGGATCCAAAACACCCACATCCCGCAAACCTGCATGGGCTCGGGCCCTTCTCCTTTAACGCGTGCCTGAAACCGCGGAGTCCAACTAAGAGGACCAGCAGCGCCCTGGCCCTCTACAGCCCCCCTGGTCCCCGCAGCCGCCGCAGCCGCCGGGGGGCGGGGCGGGGGGTGGGCAGCGGCCAGAGGCAGGCTGCGGGTCAGCGCCAAGTCTCTGCGAACGTTGGGCCATCCCACGAGGCGGGCGCCGGCTGGGCCTGCAAATCGCCGCCCGCCCGGCAGGGGGCGCCGCGGCGGCGAGGGCGGCGCCGGGCGCCCGGGAGGGGGCGCGCGAGGCCGCCCGGGTCTCCGTCTCGCTTGCCCCCGCCCCGCTCCCGCCGCCCTCCTCGCGCCTCGGCGCGCGAGGCCCCGGCGAGGGGAGGGGCGGGGAGCGGCGGGCGCCCGAAACGGCCCTGGGGCTCGGAGCGCCGCGCGGGAGCAGCGCGAGCCCGAGGGGGCGGGGAGGCGGGCGGGCGTGCGCGCGCCGGGCGTGGGTGTGGGCGTGGGTAAGTAGAGCGGGCGCGGCGGCAGCGCGGGGCAGAGGGACGCCGGCTACCCTGGACAGCGCGTCGCCGCCCGCCGGGGTCGCCGCGCCGCAGCCGCCGCGGATCATGGTGAGTGGGCGCCGCGCGCCGCCGGAGCCCTTCCCCTTTCTCTCCTCGACCAACGCACTGGGCGGGAAGGGGCCGGGCGGGCGGCGGCGCGGGAGCTGCGGGTTCGACCGCTGGAACCCGTCGCGCCCGGCGGGCCTGGGGAGGGGGCGGTGAACGTTTGGGTTGGGGGCGCGCGGGCCGGGTCGAGGCCGCGGTCTCGGGATCTTTGTCCGGGGCCGCGGTCCCGCCCCGGCACCTCGAGGCGCCCGCTCGCGTCCAGCCCCCTGTTGCAAGCACGCGGCCGGCCGGGCGCCGGGGATGCCCGACGAAACCGCCCCCCGCTCCCGCGGCGGCCATTCCCGCTCGTCCCCCGGACCCTGCTTTCCCCCGGCCTTCGACCCCTGGAGTGGGGGACGGCCTTTCCCTCGCGCGGTGCCGACCCTGCCTCGGGAAATTCTGGGGTTTTGTCTCTAACGGTTGAATCCGTGCCTCCTCTCCTCCCTGCACCGTGCCTGCAATCCCGGGGGTGTGTCTGCGTGCTTGCCCCGGCCTCCCTGGGGTTGCATCGCGGAGTCGGGGAGGTTTCCTTTTGTAAACGGGGATGGGGGGGGGTGGTGGGGTGGCGGGGTGGCGGGGGGTCCTGGTGTGTCCTTTCCGACAACTACTCTCGTTCCCGGTTTCCCAGGCCAGTACTTGACTCTGAATTCTTAACGCTTTCTGCTGGCCATTAAGCTCTGTTCCTGGACAGAGAGGGGTGCGTGTGACCGTGTGTGTCCCCGTGCCTCCGTATCCCGTGAACTGCCTGAGAGTTTTGGCAGAAGAACCTGTTTCTGGGACTACAAAAAGAGAAAGTGATGTGGTTTCCATATGGTTTCTTCTCCACTACCGGGCATGTTAAAATATGCTAATCTCCTTTCTTTTCCCCACTTCAGCTGACACTGATCAGTCCTAGATTTTTCTCTCTCTATCCTCTCAGGCGCATACCATCTACTATTTATTATACGTGAAGCCTTCTCTGGCCACCCTGTCTAAAATTTCGGTCTTTCCTACCCCAGCCATCACAGTTCATATTACCCTTTTAGCTTCATTTTTTTTTCTTTTCGTCATGTATTATTTAACACACTCTTTTGTTTACCTTGTTTACTGAACGTGTTCCCCACTAGAATGTGTCAGCGCAGAGATTTTTGTCCTTTTGTTCACTGCTGTATTTCTAGTACCTAAACGGTGCCTGGCCCATAGTGTGTGATCGGTACATGGAAGAGGAAATTAACCCAATAAAACAGTATGCTAATGATGATGTACAAAAGGGAAGCGGCAAGGCAGTTATAAGGATTATCCAGTTGACGCTTGTAATGATGAGAATCTCAAGGGAAGTTTGAGAGGAGGGATACTCTTGGAAAGGAGGGACTCAGCGTGGTGACCCTCAATGATGAAAATATAGCTGGCCTTCTCAATACCTGGGTCTATCACTTCATGCTCTTAACACCTTTGCACGGGGAAGGACAAAGAATTTTTAGTGCTAGCAGGCTCTCTCCTTGGGGGCCTGAGCCTTTGTTACAAATTATTATGAATTGTAATGAGTAAGGACACAAGTCCAAGGATATCGCCTTAATTGGATGGAAGAGTCATGGGAATTAATCTAAAAGAACCGAAATAAAGGGCTATCTGTTACAAACACTACCCTATACTACTGTGATACTACCTTTATAGGAAAGTGTTTTTCAGAAACTTTGGGTTTTCAGAGGAGATCTTTTTATATATGTGTCCACGTACAAGTCCTCACACTTCAAAAAAAAAATGATGCTGTGAGTGGGAAGGTTTCGGGGGGGGGGGTTAAATTCAAAAATAAACTAGTAGGTCCCTTCAGAAGGATACTGTTTTGGATCTAAGTCCAACATGAACAGCCTATCACGAGGTCTGCTAATTAATCTTATTCCAAAGCAAATATTTTTCCTTCAAATTCCTTTTGTTTTCCCATTTCTATAATGTAAATGGATAGCAATCCTTTGTTTTAAGCCTGGATACATGTGTTTTTATAATCTGAGCCAAACTGCGTAGTAAAATTTACATGGGCAAGTTCCTGAAAATGATGTGATTCTTATAGCCATCACTGTTCAAGTTTAGCGGTTCTATAATTGCTGTCTTGGCCAGATAGGTAGTAAAAAGTAAAGATGTAAAGGAAGGAATAAGTTTGTCTTTGAAATTAAATCCAACCACCAAACATACATGAAAGACCCCTCATTCTTTTGATCCCAATTTATATTTCTAGGAGATTTTATGCAATGATTCCAGTCAAAAAATCAAGCCATTTTTTTTTCTTTCTATTCCTCAAAGGATGGCATTTTCAAGGCGTAGAAATTATCCTGTTGGGTAAGCTAAATTTTTGTTCCTTCAACAAACGGTTGAAATTTAATCCAGCTCCCTTAAAAAAACATTTTTTTTTAAATTGTATAACTCATCCCTTCAAAACATTGTAATCACCGTTGGGGAGGGTCAGATACTCCACAGGGTGTTTAAAATATAAGTGGCTCCATATCCTGTATTTAGTTATATTCAGAAAACAGGGCCCTTCTGTTGAGGGTCGTGCCCAGTATCATCTCCCTTGGACAATGTACTATCTAACTTGACAGTTTTGGATTTTTAGGAGTAGATGTTGATAAGAGGCAAGAGTTACTTGCAGCTAATCTCTTACTGCAGCTAAACGGTGAAAATATGCCAACATGAGTAGCTCGGCAAAATTCTGAAGTTAAAAATTTTTACACATTTGTATTTTTCCTTTATCGAATTGGGACATCACTGGTATGTTGCTGACTCCTGACAATGGACCATTCTAATAAATTGTTAGTTTCAACATGACCATTTAAAATCTAACAATTTAAGAGTTGCAAAGTATAAATTGTTCTGGAATTCGTGTGGCAATTTAGACCTTGAGATCTGGGGTCAGCCAAGGATTTGAACTCCCAACACCAAGATTTCACTGTGTGACCTTAGGCAGATTCGCTTCTTTAGAACTTAGTGTTTTTTCTTTTGTTTTGTTTTTGTTTTTTTGTAAAAAAAAAAAAAAAAAGAATGATATCATTTCATAAGGTTGTTGGGAGGAACAAATGAGATAACACATTAAATGTGGCTAGTGTAGTTCTTCGAGTGTTCAGAAAATATTATCTTTTATAATGACATGCGTTCTTTCTCCCCTATCTGACTGTTTCTGGTTGAAAGACCTCAGAATAATGTCTGTGATTCACCTCAGGGTTCTTGTCCCTGTACGTGATTCTGAAACGTATCTAGTATTGCTCTATATCAGCACTGTCCAGGAGAAATATGCAAGCTGCATATGCAATTTTAAATTTTCTCGTAGTCACACTAAAAAGTAAAACTGTGAAATTAATTTTAGTAATATATTTTATTTATGGGGTGCCTGGATGTCTCAGTTGGTTAAGCGTCTTACTTCAGCTCAAGTCATAATTTCACGGTTCATGAGTTTGAGCCCTGCATCAGAGACTCTGCTGTCAGCACAGAGCCTGCTTTGGACCCTCTGTCTCTCTCTCTCTCTCTCTCTCTCTCTGCCCCTTCCCCACTGGTTCTCTCTCTCTCAGAATAAATGAGTGAACTTAAAAAATATATATTTTGTTAACCTAATTCATGCAAATATTATTTCAACATGTAATCATGTAAAAAAAATTGGATACTTTACATTCTTTTTTTTTTTTTTTCCCCACATGGAATCTTCAAAATCTAGTTGTGTGTTTTATGCCGACAGCACGTTCAGTTCAGGTTAGCCACAATTTCAAGTGCTGGTTTGCTGCATGTGGTTAGAAGCTACTGTGCAGACAAAACAGCCCCAAATGATACTCATCTTCCAAATTTCCCTCTTAACCTGCCGGACCCTCCCCGCTCCTGAGAATCGCACTGCCACCTTAAACCTCGTGTAGCTAAAAGTCAGCTACTCGCCTTTCACCCTGTCCTCTCTGTTCCCTTCGGCTGTTAGTAATTCCACCAGCTCTCAAGTCTACTGTGTCTGAAATCTGATTCTCACTCTCCTTCTTCTATTGTTTCGTGTAGAATCTCACATTTTTACTTGAAAATGTCTTTATGTCTCCTCTCTTCTCCAACCCCCTATCCACTAGTCTTGCCTTTTTTTTTTTTTTTTTTAACAGGCTTCCTCCTTTATGGTCCCTTAGTTTTTAACCTTTTTCCTTGAGGTCCATTATTTCAAGGCCAGAGGCCTCATTTTCAGTTAGTAGCTTAAAGGTAGGGGGGGCTCTAGGGACTCCCGGGTGGCTCAGTCGGTTAAGCGTCCGACTTTGGCTCAGGTCATGATCTCGCGGTCCGTGGGTTCGAGCCCTGTGTCGGGCTCTGTGCTGACAGCTCGGAGCCTGCTTCAGATTCTATGTCTCCGTCTCTCTCTGCCCCTCCCCCACTTATGCTCTGTCTCTCCCCATCTCTCAAACATGAATAAACATTAAAATAAAATAAAAGGTGGGGGGCTCTAGCCCTAATATATTTCCAAGGCTTCCCTCTTGCCTTCCTGTGCTGTGCTCCCATTCCTTGTGCCTCCTTCCTGCCTCTGGAGAGAGGTAAGTTCTCTACTGCCCAGGACCGCCCAGGCGCTGGGCTTCACATTCTTCCATTCTCTCATGGGCTGTTCTGTGCGTTAAGTTACACTTTCTATTTTATACCTTATTCCTGGGTTTTGCACCATTATCAAATATCCAAAGATGCATAATTCCTTTACCTGAAAATCTGTTATTGAAATGACCCACCTACAGAAAGATGCACAGATAAAGGAAGGAGAAAAATCAACCATGGGAAGGGACAGTGAAATTATTCTTTGAGCTTTAGCTACCTTTCAAGAAATATCAGTGGACCCGATGAATGATAATAATAGCAACAACAACCACAGCAGTGGTGACACCTTACATTTATTCGGGGCTTTGCAGGAAACAACACTTTCTTCGAGCCTGGTGAACAAAGGCACAAGACAGAAGAAGGGCACTGGACCGAGAGTCAAGAAACCTGGTTTCTTTCTAGTCCTGGCTTTGTTATTGACTAGCTCTGTTCCCTTAATCGCACCACTCTGAGACATTGTTCACTCACCTGCAAAATGGGGTATTCTTTTTTCCACGAGATCGTTTTGGCAGAATCAGTGGAGCCTCTACACTGGCTCTTCCCGCTGGCTGGCTGGCTGGATCTTTGTGCCAGAGAGCTGTGTGGCTGTCTTCTGAATACTTTCTTCTTCTTTTTTTTTTAATATAATTTTTTTTTCCTTAACTGTTGAGAGAAAACAGGTCTTAGGATCAAAATAGTCTTCGGAAACAGTAGAGAAGTTTTCTCTCTCTCTCTCGCTCTTTTTTTTTTTTTTTTTTTTTTTGAAGTATAGCTGAGACACAAGGCTATATTAATTTCAGGTGTACGATGTGGTGATTCAACAAACCTGTACGTTATGCTGTGCTCACCATAAGCATAGCTACCATCTGTCATCATGCAACAGTAGCACACTCTCATTGACCATATATATTCAGCATGCTGTACCTTTCATCCCTGTGGCTTATTTATTCCATAATTGGAGGCCTGTGTCTCCCACTCACTTTTACCCATTTTGCCCATCCCCTATGCCCCATCCCTCTGGCTATCGCCAGTTGTCTGTATTTATGGGTCAGTTTCTGCTTTTCTTTGTTCATTTGCTTTGTGGTTTTTTTTTTTTATTCCACATACACATGAAATCATGTGGTATTTGTATTTCTCTGTCACACTTATTTCACTTAGCATAACATTCTAGGTCCTACAGTGTTGTCACAAATGACAAAATCTCATTGGTTTTTTTTTTTATGACTGAGTAATATTCTGTTGTGTATTTATACACATTATCTTCTTTATCTGCATATCTACTGCTGGACACTTGAGTTGCTCCCATATTTTGACTATTATAAATAACGTAGTTAAAAAAAAAAAAGGCGCATATATCTTTTCGAATTAGTGTTTTCGTTTCCTTTGGATATGTACCCAGTAGTGAAGTTAGTGGATCATATGGTAGTTCTATTTTTTATTGTTTGAGGAACCTCCATACTGTTTTCCACAATGGCTACACCAGCTTGCATTCCCAACAGCAGTGCGAGAGGGTTCCTCTTCCTCCACTTGCTTTCCAACACTTGTTATTTCTTGTCTCTTTGATCCTAGCCATTCTGGCAGTCGTAAGATGATAGCTCATTGTGGTCTCGATTTGATTAGTGATGTTGAGCATATTTTCATGTGTCCTGGCCAGCTGTCTGTCTTCTTTGGAAAAATTTCTTTTCAGGTAGGTCCTCTGCCCATTTTCTAATTGGATTCTTTGGGGGGGGGGGGTTGGTTCTTGGTGTTGAATTTTATGTTATTTATGTATCATTTGCAAATATCTTCTATTCAGCAGGTTGCCTTTTTGTTGTGTTGATAGTTTCCTTCACTGTGCCAGAAGCTTTTTATTTATGTAGTGTTTTTTTGCCTTTGTTTCCCTTGCCTGAGGAGACAGATCTAGAAGAATATTGCTAAGGCCGATGTCAAAGAAATTACTGCCTATATTTTCTTTTAGGAATTTGATGGTTTGGGGTCTCCCATTCAGGTCTCTAATCCATTTTGAGTTTCTTTTTGTGTATGGTGTGAGAAAGTGGTCCGGCCTCATTCTTTTGCATGTAGCTGTTCAGTTTTCCTAGCACCATTAATTGAAAAGATGGTCTTTCCCCACTGTATATTCTTGCCTCTTTTGTCATAGGCTCATTAACCAACATAAGCATGAGTTCATTTCTGGGGTTTCTGTTCTGTTCCATTGGTCTGTGTCTATTTTTGTGCCAGTACCATACTCTTTTGATTCCTGTAGCTTTCTAGTATATTTTGAAATTGGATTGTGATACCTCCAGCTTTGTTCTTTCTCGAGATTGCTTTGGCTGTTGAAGGTCTTCTGTGGTTCCATAGCAACTTTAGGATTATTTGTTCTGAGATGTGTGAAAATGCTGTTGTATTTCATTTTCAAGGTTGGTTGCATTGAATCTGTAGATTACTTTGGGTAGTATGGACATTTTCACAATATTATTCCTCCAGTCCATGAGAATGGTATATCTTTTCATTTGTTTGTGGTGTCTTCAATTTCTTTTATCAGTGTTTTATACTTTACAGAGCATAGGTCTTTCACTTCCTTGGTAAAGTTTATTCCTAAGTATTCTTTTTGGTGCAGTTACAAATGGAATTGTTTTCACAGTTTCTCTTTCTGCTTTGTTATTAGGATATAGAAATGCAACAGATTTCTGCATGTTAATTTTATGTCTTGCAATCTTACAGAATTCACTTATTCTAATTGTGTTGTGGTGAAGTATTCAGGGTTATCTATAGATAGTATCCTGTCATCTACAACTGGTTTTCCTTCTTCCTTACCAATTTGGATACCATTTATTTTGGTTCGTTTTGTGGTTGCTGTGGCTGTGACTTCCAGTATTATGTTGAAGAAAAGTGGTGAGAGTGGACATTCTTGTCTTAATCCTGATCTTAGAGGAAAAGCTTTCTGTTTTTCCACCAATGAGTATGATATTAGCTCTGGTTTGTCATATATGGCCTTTATGATGTTAAGGTATATTCCCTCTAAGCACACTTTGTCGAACATTTTTATCACAACTGGATGTTAAATTTTGTCAGATGCTATTTTGCATCTATCGACATGATCATATGATTATTATCCTTAGTTTTGTTAATGTGGTATATCCTGTTGACTGATTTGCAGATGTTGACCATCCTTGCTCCCTGTAATAAATCCCACTTGATCATGGTGATCCTTTTAACGTGATGTTGGAATTGGTTTGCTAATATTTTATTGGGGATTTTTGCATCTATGTTCATTAGGTATATTGGCCTATAGTTTTCTTTCTTTCTTTTTTTCTTTTTTCTTTTTCTTTTTTTTTTTTTTTTTTGGTAGTGTGTGGTTTTGGTATCACAGTAATGCTGACCTCATAGAACGTATTTGGAAGCTTCCTTCCTCTTCTGTTTTTGGAATAGTTTGAGAACTGATGATACCTCTTCTTTAAATGTATGGTAGAATTCACTTGTGAATCCCTCTGGTCCTAGACTTTTGTTTACTGGAAGTTTTTTGATTACTGATTGAATTTTGTTACTAGTAATTGGTCTGTTCAGATTTTCCATTTCTCCCTGACTCACTTTTGGAAGACTGTACATTTCTAAGAATTTACCCATTTCTTCTAGGTTGTCCAGTTTGTTGGCGTGTAATTTTTCATAGTAATCTTTCATAATCTTCTGCATTTCTGTGGTGCTGGCTGTTACATCTCTTTCATTTCTGATGTTATTTATTTGGGTCCTCCCTTTGTTTCTTGATGAGTTTGGCTAAAGGATTATCAATTTTGTTTATCTTTTTAAAGACCCAATTTTTGGTTTCATTGATCCTTTCTTTCCCCCTCTTCTGCCACCCCTCTTGTTATATTGATCCCTTTATCATTATATAATGCCAGTCTTTGTTAACATCTCTGTTTTAAAGTCTGTTTTGTCTGATATACATATTGCTAGTTTGGCTTTTTTTTTCCTTCCTTTGCATGAAATATCTTTTCCTATCCCTTCACTTTCAATCTGTATGTGTCTTTAGATCTGAAGTGGGCAGCATATATGAATCATTTTTTTTTTCAATCATCCCACATCTTTTTTTTTTTTAATGTTTATTTTTGCTAGAGAGAGAGAGAGAGAGAGCAAGTGAGTGGGGAGAGGCAGAGAGAGAGGGAGACACAGAATCCAAAGGAGGTTCCAGACTCTGAGCTGTCAGCACAGAGCCTGATGCAGGGCTCGAACTCATGGACTGTGAGATCATGACCTGAGCCAAAATAGGACACATAACTGACTGAGCCACCCAGCCCCCCCCCCCCCCACCATCCTACATCTTTTGATTAGAGCATTTAGACCATTTACATTTAAAATAATTATTGATAGGGGCGCTTGGGTGGCTCAGTCGGTGAAGGGTCCGACTTCAGCTCAGGTCATGACCTCGAGGTCTGGGGGTTTGAGCGCTGCATTGGGCTCTGTGCTGACGGCTCAGAGCCTAGAGCCTGCTTCAGATTCTGTCTCCCTCTCTCTGCTCCTCTCCTGCTCGCACTCTGTCTCTCTCACTCTCTCTCAAAAATAAGTAAACATTAAAAAAAAATAAAAATAAAGTAATTATTGATAGATATATACTTCCTCCCATTTGTTAATTGTTATCTGGGATTTTTTTTCTTTTATAGTTCTCTGTTCTTTTCTTTCTTTTCTTTTTTTTTTTTCCTGTCTCTTTCCTTGTGCTTGAGGACTTGTGTTAGTGTTATGTTTGGCTCTTTCTCTCTTTTTTTAAACGTTTTTATTATAGGTTTTTGGTTTGTGCTTTTCATGAGGTTCATAATAACATTTTAAATATATGGCAGTCTATATTAAGTTGATGGTCACTTAAATTCACACACATTATGAGGAAACTATTTTTACTCCTGCATCACGTTTTACGTATGTGTTGTCATATTTTACATCTTTCTATTTTATGAGTTCCTTTAACTAATTTTTAATATATAATTGACTTTGCTGCTTTTGTTCTGTTATATGCATAGTAGCTCTATAAGTGATTGTTTATTTTCTTTACTGTGTGTTTGCCTTTCCTCATGAAATTTTGTCTTTTCATAATTTTCTAATTTTGAAAAGTTCCTAATTTTCTTAATTATGACTGTTTCTTCTTCACTTAATGAAGTCCCTGTAACATTTCCTGTAAGGCCAGTTTAGCGGTGATGACTCCTTTAACTTTTGTTTGTTTGGGAAACTGTCTGTCGTTCCTTCTATTCTGGATGATAATCTTGATGCCGGGTAGAGCATCAAGCATTTTCCTTTTAAGCACCTTAAATATATCATTCCACTCCCTTCTGGCCTGCAAAGCTTCTGCTGAAAAATCAGCTGACAGCCTCCTGAGATTTACCATGAACATATGTAATTAGTTTCTCCTTTCTTGCTGCTTTCAAAATTCTCTCTTTGTAATCTTTAACATTTTAGTTATTATGTACCATGGCGTGGGCCTCCTTTGTTCATCTTCTTTGAAACTTTTTGTGCTTCTTGAACCTAGAAGTCTGTTTCTTTCACTAGGTTAGTGAAGTGTTCAGCTATTACTGCTTTAAATATGATTTCTTCCACTTTCTCTCTTTTCCTTCTGGGACACATATAATGAAAATGTTCCTTTCCTTGGTGTTGTCCAAGAAATCCTTTAACCTATCCTCCTTTTATTATTCTTTTTGATTTTTGCTGTTCAGCTTGGGTGCTTTCTTTCCGTTACCCTGTCTTCCAGATTGCTGATCTGTTCTTCTGCATCCTCTAATCTATTGTTGATTCCCTTTAGTGTATTTTTCATTTCAGTTATTGCTTAATAACCTTCTTAATTAGACCTACCCTAACCACTCTATTTAAAACTAAAACCTGCCCTGCCATATTCACACCTGCCTGATCCCCTTACGCTGCTGTATTTTTTCATAGTACTTACAATCTAATGACTACTCATTTATATAGCACTTTGTACATCTTACTAGTTTACTTATGATGTGAGATGATTTTTGTCCCTTCATGTCCCCCTTTGTTTACAAGCTTCATGAAGGCAGATTTTTGTTTGCCTTGCTCAGTAAAGCATCTCAAGCATCTAGGCTAATGCCTGACCTATAGTAAATGCTAAACAGTTGTTTGCTGATAAAGTGAAGGCCGGTTGTGCTGGTTCCCAGTGCAGTGCTCTTTTCTCATCAGTCTGCTTTGCAAACATACCCACAGTACAGTTCTTTTAAAGACTAGTATCTCTTAATGCATTCACAATTTTTTATCACATTTTAGCTTAGGCATGTTTCAGTAATGTAGCTGTTTTATCCATGCACATATGTTTGTGTAACCTTTCAGTGAATAAGGCATCTGTATTCCTACAACTATATTTATACTTCACAATCATTGTATTTGTGGAAGGGGTCAGGTTATGTCCTTTTTAAGTAATGAAATGTATAATTTTATTATAAATACTTATTGAAATTAAAATGTGTATCCATTTCTATAGTTACATTTGCTTGTTATAATTTGTCGATGAGGCTAGATTATGTTGTTATCTTTACATAATGAAATCTAGAACAGTGTTAAATTCTTACCGAAATTTTAAAAAAATGAATATCCTAATAGTAGTATAAACAAACCTATGATTTGTGAATTTACTGAGTAATTATTTACATATATGTTGTCTTTTCTGGCTTTAGTCGCTTAAATACACTATAAGCATGGTAATATTATTTTATATTTATTAATCAGTTAATGTGTGTATAATTGCATTAAAAAACATTTATCTTTTTTGAAGTCTTATAAACAACTTTTGAGAGAGGCAAGTCCTGTATCAGTATACCTACTTTATAGGTGAGGAAATTGAGTTTCAAAAAAAGATAAGTGATTTATTCAAAGTCACATACTAGAGGTAGCAAAACCATGTATAAACCTTCTGATTCCAAAAGTATAACCTATTGTATTCCATATAGATTTATCCATGAGCCAGTGTAAATGTACTTTTCTCATATAAATCTGATGAAAGCAATAGTACTTTTTACCATTATCATAGGTGACAATAGGAAAATCAGAATGACTTCCCTATGTAGTTTCTTCCCCATTAATTATAAGAATAGATGGATGGATAGATAGATAGGTAAATATATGTTTGTATTTATGTACATAATATTTGTATTTACATATTACATATGTGTGTACTTACATATATACACACATATATACACAAATATGTAAAACCTAAAGATCCATTTCAAATATGTGGAAAGCGGAGCCAGCAAGGGAAAGTGTTTTTGTAAATGGAAGTGATTATGGACAACGTATGTACATATACATACTCTACAAGTGTAATCTTTTAGTATAATAAATAGGACACTCATATAGTAGACAATTAAGTAATAAATATTCAACTAAATAAAGTGGTTGCTGTTTTTAAATAGAATGACTTCAGTCTTAAGACATTGATCAGAGAGACGAGTGGTAGCTTTGCACATAAGTTTTGTTTCATAATGACAGTTTATCATTTGAGTTGACTTGCAATACTTAAAGACTTAAGTTACTGATTTTTCCATATTGCTGAGCAGAATTTGGTTAATAGAATCTTTGAGTTTAACAGCTTTTAAGGCCACTTGGGGACCCTGAGTCTTTTAGTAGGGTCCAAGGTTTATTGACTGTTAAGTTACACTGAAGTTAGATAGAGTTAGTTAGAGTCAGATTAAAAATTAACTCAACCCTTTAAAGAAGAAAACGGAAGTTGTCCATAATGCGAAAATAAAATTAGGTCATTTTCATTTTTCCGGAAAAAGTTCTGATCAGCTTATTTTCTTTGCCTATGAGAGGTCTGTGCAGTATTCCCCAAGACATGGCAGGACAAAGAAGGAGCCTATACTTTGACCTTTTCTGCTCTCATTCCAGGGGCTTTCCTTAAATTTTTACAGGGAAGATTCATTCTCTTGGAGTCAGCAGCTTCCTTGATTTGGGGAATTGCATATTTTGTGACTGTTTTAATGTCAGCGGTGCAGTTATGCTTAAGGAGGGTGCGCTGGGCTGTCAGAAAATACTCGGTTCCACTTCTAGGACATCCCAGTCAAGATTGTCCTTAGAGGCCAATTCACATCCCTTTCTCCATGGGCTAGGGAATTGTTACCTCTTTGAATGTTTCAGGGTAAGCATTCTCCCCTTCCCCTTGGTCTTTTCTGTACTCAGACTCCTAAAAAGAATGGCATGAGCTGCAACTTTTTTTGAGATTTAACTGCCTGAAGTCTGTTTCAAGCTCACCAGTGCAAAGCAGCCATACTAGTTAAAAAAGAATAAAAATAGTCTCAGCCTACATCAGGGCTAGCTTCTTTATTGAGCCAAGAATGTGATCAGGACCAGGAGGTGGTTGGTAATTGAGGACCAAAATCATCGGGATTGATAAGGCTGAAGCCAAGGTTTTGTCTGTGACACCAGAGAACTCAGATGAGTCAATTCAGTGAGAGGAGAAAAAATTAAACCAGTTGTCTGGGAAGTGACATGGGTAGATGGGGGCCAGAACTTGGGAATTTAGACAGGTGTTTAAATGCACATTCCCATACTGGATGAAGCCATACCCACTGAATCAGAATCTCTGAGCGAGGGGCTTTGGAATCTGCATTCCAGGAATCAAGTCCACGTAAATCTGGAATCTGGTATTCTAGGGGATCAGAGGAATGAACTAACAAACATATTTAGCATATGTTTCATGAAGGGATTGGGATCGACACTGGATCTTGACTAGGTTAGATTTTGATATATAAGAAAAAGGGTGAATGTAGAATCAAGCGGAACATTCCATTTAGGGGAGATGACTGGGTAAGGATCCACAGAGCAATAACAGATATATTTGAGAAATGCTCTACTGTGAGCAATTTACAGACAGGGCCTTATATCCTCGCAGAGCCTAGCTTACATTAGATGCTCAATAAATGTCTTGAATCGTGAAGGCTGTGGACCAACAGGATTATGAGATGGGTCAAGTCAGATTTTTGAGGAGTCTTGAATCTAAGAAGGTCCTTCTAGATTTTGTAAATGAAGTGTTTGGAGTGGAGAGTCAAATGATGAAAGCGTCATTTAGGAAGATTAACCTGATTTCCATAATACCTGGGCTGGGAGAGCCTGGATAAGGAGGTCATAAAGGGGTCGAACTAATATGTCAGTATTCCCTTGTTTTCACGTTGTCAGCATTTGAAAAACTTCTTTCTTGAACCATACACTCGTGGGTTCAATTCTCTACTCCAATTACCTCATCTATAAAATGTGTATAATGACACATGGTGGAGATTGGGTCACATGAGATAACCTACATACAAAGTTCCTCATAATATGCAAGCTAAGCTAGCTGATAGTGAATGCTCAAAACTGGGGCTGTTACCCACAGAAACTTAACCAGATTCATCTTTACAATCCTAACTTTTTTTTTCTCTGCGCCTGGAATAGAGATTTTGTTGTTGTTATTGTTAAACTAGATTACATTTACGTACATTTTTAAAATCTTCATATTCCTGTGGCAGTGGATTTTAGTTTAACGTTCAGGACTTTTTCTGGAGAGAATGAAAGAGTAATAAAAATTTCATTCTCTGATATTTAGTTCCTTTTCTCTTCCGGCTGCATGGGGCCTGTTAATTAGCGAAAAATGAAAAACCAAGCTCCTTGCTAGTTTCAAAACCGTTTTTCCTGCTGAATAGTTCTTACCTATAGGTGCACTCATGTTATGGAACGGAATGTAGTTTGAAAATTGTTGCATGGATTTGAATCATAACTTGAGAAAATCCTGGGAGCTGCACATAATCAGATTAAACTTTAGCTGTTTGCCCAGCTGCCTACATCAAATTGCCTATGTCTTGAGCTTCTTAATGGTGCTTAATCTAATGCCTTCATCCTTAAAAATTTACCCTATAAGAAAACATATCTTCCGCTCTCTGCCTTTCCCACTGGATTGTCATTATTTCAGTTACTAAAACCTTATGTAGAGTGGATAATAATCTAAATCCATACAAATTGGATTTGTAGACCGTATTGGAAATAATGAGGAAAGAGAATGCATGTTTGTTTCCCTACTTTTTTCTTCCCACCTTTCCCCTGTCAGTTTAGAAGTAGTGAAAATTGATTATAAACTTAAGTGTATGGGTAAAAACGAAATAAGTGGACAATATAGGACTTTCTGCCCGATCTAGGAGGAGACAGTGTTAGAAGAGACTAAGATGAGGTGGGTGGGAAGAGCCATCAGACATGCTGAGGGCCGCGAATAGGCCAGCCTGGCTGGTGTGAAGTTGTTGCATCGAGGACTGGTCCCAGCAAGGCTGGAGGACTGCTTTGGACCAAACAGAATGAAGTCTCTGGGTTTCTGGTCAAAGTCCCTGATGCCCTCCAACATAAAATTCTTTCCTATCTGGGAGACTTCTAGTGTCTTGCATGGCTTGACTCCCTATCAGTTCATTTTCAAATAAAATTGAATGATTACACTTTCAATTTTTGAGCACCTTCAGAGGAACTTCTGGCAGCATCCCAGATGGTGATCATCATAATAGCACATGCTTGGAGAGCACTTTTTCAAGGTACAGAACTCTTTCACTGTTGAGACAGGCACGAATTAAAGAAGGGATATTTCATGTGTGTGTGTGTGTGTGTGTGTGTGTGTGTGTGTGTGTGTGGTCACTCCCTTTAGGTTATCCAAGTATGATGGCAGTGGGAGATAATAAGGTATGCCCCTGAATTGGGATTTGAAAACGCAGGACACTGAATGAATGATTGTCTATTTAGCTTCTTCTTTTTTTATTTTTTTTTAACATTTATTTATTTTTGAGACAGAGGGAAACAGAGCATGAATGGGGGAGGGTCAGAGAGAGAGGGAGACACAGAATCTGAAACAGGCTCCAGGCTCTGAGCTGTCAGCAGAGCCCGACGCGGGGCTTGAACTCACAGACCGTGAGATCATGACCTGAGCCGAAGTCGGTCGCCCAACCGACTGAGCCACCCAGGCGCCCCTATTTAGCTTCTTCTTAGTGTCCAGCCTATCATAGATGTCTTTGCAATCCTCTGAAACTAGGGTTACTCTTCTCATTTTATAGAGAGCAAAGATACTGCTTGGAGACAGTGCCACTGAGTGTCAGAATCAAGACTAGAACCCTTGTGAACTCTCATTCTTTGCAACGGACCACACTGGGTGCCAGGCTACCTCTTCGAACCATAGCTTTAAGTGACACCCGCCCCCCCACCAGCCCCAGACACCCGTGTGAGTGAGTGGCAGGAAGGCAGAGCATTCCTGTAAACAGTGGTGGATCATGATTTACTACCTCTCTGAAGTTAGGCACCTTGCTTTACCTCTTTAAACCCCACTTTACTCATCTGTCAAGGGAGATAAAATGCCTATCTTGCAGAGTAGTTGAGAGAATTAAGTGAGATAGTAGGATGTAATATTAATATGCCCAGTAAATACAACAGTTGGTACCCACTAAGCACTTTCTAACAATTTTCATTTATTATTGTCACCAGTAGTTTCTGTAATGAAGAAATCAATCAGCCTGTAATGAAGAAATTGCAGGCTGTTTCTGAAATTAGGAACTCCTAGATGTATTGTTTTAAGAAAAAAATACCCTAAAAAAGCAAGCTTCATAGCAACTGTAGATAACTCATGAGGGAGAATTTAATCCTTTTTTTCATAAACCAATGAATAAGAAAAGAAAGGAAGAGAAAAAGCCTATGACCATTATTATAACTTGGAGGCAGTTTAGTCTTCTGAGGGAGATACTTTGGACTGAAGTCCTCTGACAGTCAGCCCATTTGTCTATACCTGCTTCTCACTGACGATAAAATCTCTTTACAAAAAGTGGCCAGACAAAGCATAAGAGACTCTTAAAAACTGAGAACAAACTGAGGGTGGATGGGGGGTGGGAGGGAGGGGAGGGTGGGTGATGGGTATTGAGAAGGGCACCTGTTGGGATGAGCGCTGGGTGTTGTATGGAAACCAGTTTGACAATAAATTTCATGTTAAAAAACAAAAACAAAAAAAACGAAAAACAGAAAGTGGCCAGACTGAGGAGTCAGTAAATAGTTCAGTCAAGTAGTAGCTTATCAGGGCAGCCACGACACGGACCTGTTTTAATCTATCATGGAGTTAAAATACTACATCCAAATCTAAAGCAAAACCAAATCCTCAAAGCAACCAAAGCAATTTATACATTGCTATAAAGAAACTCACAGCCCTCATTTGGTGGATGGAAGAGAAGAGAAATCCAAGTGTCTGTAGATTCTCCCCACCCCTCAAAAAAAGTCCAAATTAGGTCCATTTGGAGGAATGGTATCAGAGGGGAAGTTTTTATCTAGTTACAAGCAAAAGGAAATGGTTATTTCCATAGAAATATGGCTTTCAGAGTAAGAGGTAATAGTTCTGTCACATTCTGGAAATGTTCACTTCTGAGGGCTCACTTTTTTAAGACGTTGACCAACTAGAATAAATCCAGAAAGGAATGCCGAAGAGTGTAAGGGTCTAGAGCTCTTGTGCTATATATGGACATATGTCTACTACCTAACGCATTCAACTGATGCTTGTGGCTGGAAGGAGGAAGGGAAGGTCAGAGGACACAGTAGGGAGGAGGGAGGGGAGGGAGGGAGGGTGGGAGCAGGTGGGTTTACAGAGGCTGGTTAGCCGGGAAAGCTGAAGCATGGTGTGAAATGCCTGTCGTCAATGTCTGAAGGGCTCTCAGGTGAAAAAGAATACTAGCTGTGTGTGATGTCAGAGGAAAGAAGCAGGATTGATGGGTAACACTTGAATACAGAAAGATTTTTTAGCTCAAAATAAGAGTTTCCCCAAAACAAAAAACATTTTAAAAACTGAATGTGCTACCTTGCAAAGTAGTGAGAAGTCTTTCTCTGGAGTTTTTCCAGTACGATGGGTGAATTTCTATTGGAATTATTGTAGAAAGCAGTTATTTCCAGCTTTGGGTGGAAAGTTGAGTTAGGGGTCTGTGATTCTCTGATATTATGAGAGCCAGTACGCTGCCCCTTGATTCATCTGAGGTTTAAAACATCAATCTGTGTTTCTCCTTTCTATGTGGCTATTCATAACAAAAATTCTGGACTATGCAGGGCTAATTTTTATGACTTTGTAGTGCTTTGTGATGGGAAAGGAACCTCAATATGTTAATTTTTACTCTAATATTTTAAAAGTTATTTTTCACAAAACACAGAAATGTTAAGTTTGCGAAATGGAGATGTAATCGCATGAAAAATTCCAAATATTTTTGAATGTTGTTCTACCTAAAGATATTACATCTCCATGTAAGGAAAGACAGTTCCTCTTTAGAGGGATAGTTACTCTGTTAGATATAGTATTAATACTCCATATAGCTTTGTTAAAATTCATATGAAGAAACCAGGCTACAGTTTATAAACTGGCAGTAAATTTTGATATGTTGTCCAAAGCTAGAGGCGATTTTGTATGAGTTAGGAGTGTGGCTAAAGATAAAAATTTCATATCATTAATCCACTGATCATGTTAGAATTACACATGGATAAAGGTGTACTTATTTTACTGATTCTAAAGTACAGTAGGACATCTTAAGGCATATCAGTGTTTCACGAACACTTGTCATAAGATCTTTGTTTCTAAGCAAATGGCACTTAACAGCAGCTAATTCAGTCATCTTAAGAAGGGAGGGTGTTTTTTTCCCCTGTATTATGTAAATGAGGTTCAAGATGACAGAACTTGTTGGTGCCAGAGTTAAGACAAGAACCTGGGTTTCTTAATTCACATTCTTAATTCACATTCTGCTTCATTATGACAGTTACTGACATTATAATGAAGCAATTATGTTTTCTAAGTGGCTGAATGTATGGGCATTCTCTTTAAGAGATCCCATGGAATTGGGAAAGCTCATTTTTGATAAATAGGGTTTTTAATTAACGTATGTATATATATACATACATATACATTTGTACATATACATACATATATATATACGTGTGTATATATATATATGTATATATACACACATAACATTGAGTTTATCCTCCATTCTGACATCCTGCTAAGTGCATGCAAGCTTGTCCTTACAGGTTTGACACGAATGTGTTTTATTCTCAAAGACGCAAGCCAAAGTGACCATTGTTGTCATGGAGTTAAATAGCCCTCTTTGTGAATACATTCAAGGGACTCCTATTCAGGTGACTCCTATGTTAGAGAATTCTAGACACTGAAGGAGTAATAAGCTAGAATGAACAGTTAGGTGAAAATCCAACAACTCACTCCAGTCCTTCAGAGGAAGAGCTAGAAAAAGTGGCAAATCAGTATTATAAGGTTTTCCTTGCAGTTGTAAGGAAGCACTGTAAGGTTTTTTCCTTCTGATTGTCACCAGCTGCTACCTTCTAAGTCTCTTGGACTTAAGAGTCCTATATTAATGAGACAATGGGCATGAAGAAACTACTAATAAACAGCTCCCATTTTCCCACAATTCCTAGTTTGCCTAGTGAAACAAAGGAGGCTGTCTACTTAAGAATCAGGTTCCTGGTGGCTGTCCCAGAGATCTGCAATATAACGCTTCGTCCCTGAGTCTGGGATTCATGTGGGAGTTGGCCTGTTCCTCCTGTGACAGCCAAGGAGAATCACAAAGCGTTTCCTGCCACATGCTGCCCGGCCCTCTGTGTAGCCCAGCGCAGCATTCTCTGACCTTCAAGCCTATGTGGGAGTCACTTCCATTTTCAGTCCTAGGGCTGTTTTAAAGCTATGTAGATGAGTTGGCCAGACTTCTCTCCTTTAAAAAACAAAAACCTCGTAGCCTGACATCTTCTTTAACTTTCCTAATATGTTCAAATGCAACACACATTTATTTTCATGCAGTAAGACTAGGAAACTTTCCTTAAGTCTTTACTTCTCCAGAGGCTAATTTGGGCTACTATTTGAGACACAGGTAGAAGCATTTGTCAGGTGGCAGAAATGGAAGCCAGGCTCTTGTAACTGTTGCAGTTGCTGCTTCCGCCGTATCTTCCCAAAAACGAGTCTGCATCCAGAATCTTCTTGAAGAAAACCCAGGAATGTTTCTCCTCCACTGCTTCCTTTGCCCAGAATCATTGTTTCTTAATGTTACTGGCTTTATCCTTGCCTTTTAGAGGTTGGGAGGGAAAACACTATAGCAGTTAACATTTCTAGAATGATACAGCTCTAAAAAGCTATATTTAAAAAGAAAAATTGGGGATGCTTGAGTGGCTCAGTTGGTTAAGTGTCTGACTCTTGATTTCGGCTCAGGTCATGATCTCGCCGTTGATGAGATCTAGTCCCTCATTGGGCTCTACACTGACAGCACGGAGCATGCCTCGGATTCTGTCTCTCCTTTGTCTGCTCCTCCCCCTGCTTGCTCTCTGTCTCTGTCTCAAAATAAATTAAAAAAATAAACTTTAAAAAATAAAAATAAAATATTGTATTTTCTCTATTATAATTTTTATTATATAATCTTATTATAATAGAGACAATATTTATTTGTTTTTTTTGAGAGAGAGAGAAAGAGCATGTGTGAGTGGGGGAGAGGGGCAGAGAGAGAGAATCCCAAGCAGGCTCCATGCTCAACACAGAGCCCTATGCGGGGCTTGAACTCATGACCAAGAGACCATGACCTGAGCCAAAATCAATATATTATAGAAATATATTATAGAAAATATATAGGGAGAAAATAGAGCATACAGATATAGGTAGGTATGATTATTGCTTAAACAATTAGAAATAAAATCTGGCTCATTTTTTTCCAAGAAATCATTAAAAGCTTTCCTCTGTTCTCACATTCAAAAGGATACCACTTACACATGCAGAATAACCAACCTGCTTCCCCTCTGGTCCGTACTTGATAACCAGGGCACATACCAACAGAATCTCCTTTCATTGCTGTTGTTAATTGTGAAAGAGCTTTATTCTTCCCCATGTCCCCAAATTCAGAAACTGGTCCAGTTCCAGGGTGTCCTGGATACAACTGTCTGGCTTTGGATTAAATCTCCAAGGAGTTTTATATTCACTCACTACTTCCTGTGGAAGTAGAAGTTGTAATAATCATTACAAGTATCTTGAATCGCAACCTTAATGGCATTGTTACTGGCCTTTTCTGTTCCTTACATATTCAGTATCGAATCACTGGAAGACTCTATTTTCTAATTATGAAATTGACACTCTTTGTTTTCTTGTGCAGATTTCATTTAGTCACTCAAAACTGGCAAGTTATTCAGTGTCTTTTAATGAGCCCAGAATGTTATGAAAGCAATGGGTTTTTGGATTTTATTTCCACGCTCTTGGAGAGAAGGCCATAATTTGCAAAGTAACTGGAAATAAACTAATATTACTATATTCACCATTACGAATACATGTTTGTTGAGTAAAATGTCAGTTTCCTTAAACTTCGCGAATATCTATGGGACCAGTGAATTAATTCACAAATCATTTTTAAGGTGTTTCAAATCTATTTTTGAGACTTACCAATTTGGATATACTTGCCTCCTATCTTTGTTAACCAGGGACCATTCTGTGCTCCAGAGATCCACACGTGAACCCTCGCTCGCGGTACTTTGTACTAGTTTTCACGTCTTGCCAGTTCCTTCCCCAGCTCCTCACACATTCCCTGCGGTATCGTCTACCTTTGACATACAGCCATACCTGGGCAGTTCTTTCAAGAGTTCCAGTAGTTCACGTTCAAGGATAATTCTGGCCAGTTGTTTCAGGACGTCTGGGGGGATACTCCTCTCGAGCAGATCCCCCTTTGTTGGGGAGGGCCGGTGCCACCACAGCTACCAGACATCCGCCGCTACATCTGCAGGGTGCTGATGGCCAGCGTCACTGCTTGCCAGAGATGGCTGGTGCTTACGTCAGGTTTCCAGACTCCGCTGGGCCCCACTGCCGGTGCAGAGGAGCCTCGCAGGGCCCAGATTCCACACAGCAGTCTGTGGAAAAGTTGAGAAGGCCTGTCTGTTGCTTTCTGCTCTGTGTTGGGGAGGTTGCAGAGCACTCCTCTCCTACAACCCCGATGTCTTAGGTAGATTTAAGCACATCCTATTTTTTCATGAGTACATTCTTTCTCCCTGGGACCCACAGGGGACTGAACCATGAAGAGTCCCAAGTGACAACCCTTAACATTACCCCTCTTGTGTGCAAAGCTTCGTTACCAAGACAGCCTTGTCAGTATCTGACCAGTGACCCTCCGTAGGATGCGTTTCCTCCCAAGATGGTGCTCAGGCTCTTGTGCCAAGTGGACTGCCCCAGCAGTTTGCAGAGGATTCTGAAGCCAGGAGGTGAGCCGGAAGCACCACCCACAGTGGATAGACATAGCAGGTGACTGCATACATATTCCCCTGAAAGCATTCTGGAAAACCATTAAAATACATCATTGAAATTTGTAACTTTTAAACACTGATCTCCATTGCTTAAAAATCTAGATCAGGGATACCTGGGTTGCTCAGTCGGTTGAGCATCCGACCCTTGGTTTCTGCTCAGGTCATGATCTCACAGTGTGAGTTCGAGCCCCATGTTGGACTCTGCACTGACAGTGTGGAGCCTGCTTGCGATTCATATTCATTCATTCATTCATTCATTCTCTCTCTCTCTCTCTCTCTCTGCCCCTCCCCTGCTTGTGATCTCTCTCTCTCTCTCTCTCTCAAAATAAATTTTAAAAATCTGGAACAAAAATACTTTATTTTAGAGTCTAGCTAGCTGATTTCCGCTGGATCCTGGTTCTCTTTACAATTCTGGAATTATTTCTGCCTGAATATCCCTCTGCTCGATAATACAGTGATACTTTATCAGATCTTTCAGTGTTTCCATTCTCTCTTCCTACTCCCCAACACTCTTTCCTCGCCATTGTATATTCATATATTCATAATTCTGAGAACTCTCTAAACTTGTCAAAGAAGAGTGTTGTGAAAGAAAGAAGAGGTCAAAAGTAGACCCCTGATGTCTGCTAACCCTGTTCCTGGTATGATTTTGACAAACTCATTCATTTCTTACTACGTGCATTCCACAGACGCTTATTGAGCGCCTCGTGTGTGCCGGGCACAGAGGATCTCGACCAGTTTGGGAGGAGAGTGGTCAGGGAAAACCAAAAAACTATCAGGAGTCATCCAGGCAGAAGGCGGAACACCTTCAATGGCACAGATCGAGAATGGGGCATTGGGGGAACTTCAGGTACTTGGATGTGCCTAGAGCAAAGGGGACACCTGCACATAGACATCTGGAAGGAGAGGAGGCTTTAGCGAAGTGGGTGGAGGTGATTGGACTGTGGCCCAGTCAGCCAAAGAATTTAATAACAATTATTTTGATTTTTTGAAATTCTTCAGATTTTATACCAAACAAGTTGTAAATCCTTCGGCAACATTCAGGTCGATGCCAAGGATCAAGGTCAAAATGCATAGTACGTGCGTCTCGACTCCCTTCGTGCAGTCCTCTGATATAATGGACTTGCCTTCCTCTGAGCTCTCTATTTGCACTGTATTGAAATGTTGGTAATAACAGTAACAACACTTACAACGATGAAAATAATGAGGCTGTCACTAGATTTGCTTTGGGGCTTTGACTTGTATAATTGTATAATTACAATCTCCTGGAAGAAAAAGAGTCCTATTTTTACTGTTAACTAAATTGTAATCCGACGCAGTACTCTGAGGACAGACTGCTGCAAACCTTCAGTGAGGGACGTCCTATTGGTTTTCTTTGCTCCGATGGAAGGAAAGTCCTTCTACTGTGGGAGTAGGTCATTCTTCAGCGAGACGTCTTTTCCTGTGGTGTGTGTTAGTGGACAAGGCAGAGTAGACTGACTAAAGATTTCAAAGGCCCTCTTGTACCCTTCTTCTCCAGACATTTCTGAAAAACCTGTAGAGAAATGTTAGAGTAGACAGCTGCGGGTGTTACTGATCTTTTGAAGATAGCTGAATTCTGGTAGCTTAGTGTATTTAATAGAAGCTGAATAATATTCCATTGAATATATATAGCCGTGTCATCGGTATCCACTCATCTGTTGCCAGGACACTTAGATTGTTTCCATATGTTGGTTCTTGTGAATAATGCTGCAGTGAGCATGAAGGCAGAGAGATCTCTGTGGATACCTACCCAGAACTGAGACTGCGGGCTCATGTGGTAGTTCTATTTGTAATTTTTTGAGGGATCTCTGTACTGCTTTCTGTAGTGGCTGTGTCAGTTTACATTCCCACCAACAGCTCATGAGGGTTTCCTTTCTCCGTGTCCTCGCTAACACTTGTTAACTCTTTTTGAGGAGAGCGGCTCTAACAGGGGTACAGTGATACCTCATTATGGTTTTGCGTTTCTCTGATGATTAGTGGTGTTTTGGGGTGCATTTTGGCCATGTTTGTGTCTCTGAAAAAAATGTCCAGTTCCTCTCCCCATTTTTTAATCGGGTGTTTTGTTGTTGTTGATGATGGTGATGTTTTTCTGAGTTGTGCGAGTTCTCGATGTATTTTTGGCTCTTAACCCTTTACCAGATCCATGATTTGCAAATATTTTCTCCCTTTCTGTAGGTTCCCTTTTCGTTTTGTTATTATTTCTTTTGTTTTGCAGAAGCTTTGTAGTTTGATGTGGTCCCACTTACTTATTTTTGCTTTTGTTGCTTGTGCTTTTGGTGTCATCCAAAAAAATGTTGCCAAGGCCAAGGAGCTTTTCTGCGTGTGTTTTCTTTTAGGAGTTTTATGGCCATTTTGTTTTAGCCATAAAACATAAAACTTAAGTTTTTAGCCCATTTTGAGTTAATTTTTGTGAGTGTAAGAGAGAGGTCCCATTTCATTCTTCTGCATGTAGTTATCCAGTTTTTACAACACCATTTATTGAAGAGACTGTCCTTTCTCTATTGAGTATTCTTGGCTCCCCTGTCAAATGTTGGTTGACTGTATATGTGAGGGTTTATTTTTAGGCTTTTGATTCTGTTTCATTTGGCTGTGCGTCTGTTTTTATGCTTCTATCATACTGTTTCCGTTACTATGGCCTTGTAGTATAGCTTGTAGTATATAGTTCAAGATGTCTGATGCCTGCAGCTTTGGTGTTCTTTCTCAGGATTAATTTGGCTAATTGGGATCTTTGTGGTTCCATACAAATTTTAAGATTTTTTTTTTCCTATTTCTGTGAAAAATGCCATAGAAATTTTGACAGAGATTGCATTGAATCTATAGATGAATTCGGAGAGTATTGACATTTTAATGGTATTAATTCTTCTTCTTTTTTTTTTTTAACATTTATTTATTTTTGAGAGAACATGAGCAGGTGAGGAGCAGAAAGAGAGGGAGACATAGAATCTGATGCAGGCTCTAGGCTCTAGGCTGTCAGCACAGAGCCTGACGTGGGGCTCGAACTCATGAGCCATGAGATCGGGACCTGAGCTGAAGTCGGATGCTTAACCTACTGAGCCACCCAGGCGCCCCGGTATTAATTCCTCTGATCCATGAACTTGGAGTGTCTATTCGCCACTTCTTCAGTTCATCAAAATCTCATAGATTTCAGTGTACAGATATTTATTGGTTAAATTTATTCCTAAGTATTTTATTATAATTGATGCTATTGGGAATGGGATTATTTTCTTTTTCAGTTGTTTTGTTGTCAGTGTGTAGAAATGCAACTGTCTGTTGATTTTATATCCTGCAACTTTACTAAACTTGTTGATTAGCCTTAGCAGTTTTTTGGTGGGGTCTTTAGGATTTTCTGCATATCAAATCACATCATCTGTAGGCAAAGACCTCTTCCTTTCCAATTTGGATGCCTTTTATTTATTTTCCTTGCCTGATTGCTTTGGCTAGGATCTAGTAGTATATACAATAAGAGTGGTGAGAGTAGATGCCCTTGTCTTGCTCCTGATTTTAGAGGAAAAGCTTTCAACCTTTCACCATTGAGTTTAATGTTGGCTGTGGACTTGTCATAAATGGCCTTTATTGTGGTGAGATGTGCTTCTTCTATATCCAATACCGTGAGCATTTTTATCATAAAAGGACGTTGTATTTTGTCAGAGGCTTTCTCTGTACCTGTTGAGATACGATTTTTGTGTTAACTTCTGTCAATGTTGTGTGTCACATTTATCGATTTGTGTGTATTGAACCATCCTTGCAACCTGGAGATAAATCCCACTTGATCATGTATGATTCTTTTCCTGTGCTGTGGAATTCAGTTTGCTAATATTTTGTTTTGAGAATTTCACATCGATATTCTACAGGGATGTTGGTCTATAATCTTCTTTTGTAATTTCTTTTTTTAAAATATTTTTTTTTAATTTTTTTTCAACGTTTATTTATTTTTGGGACAGAGAGAGACAGAGCATGAACGGGGGAGGGGCAGAGAGAGAGGGAGACACAGAATCGGAAACAGGCTCCAGGCTCTGAGCCATCAGCCCAGAGCCTGACACGGGGCTCGAACTCCCGGACCGCGAGATCGTGACCTGGCTGAAGTCGGACGCTTAACCGACTTCGCCACCCAGGCGCCCCTTAAAATATTTTTAATGTTTGTTTATTTTTGAGAGACAGAGACAGAGCCTGAGTGGGGAGGGGAGAGAGAGAGAGAGACAGACAGACAGAATCCGAAGCAGGTTCCAGGCTCTGAGCTGTCAGCACAGAGCCCGACGCGAGGCTCGAACTCACAAACCATGAGATTACCTGAGCCGAAGTTGGATGCTTAACCGACTGAGCCACCCAGGCACCCCTTCTTTTGTAGTTTCTTTATCTGGCTTTGGTATCAGGATAATACTGGCCTTGTAAAAATGAGTTTGTGAGTGCCCTGTTGTCATTTTTTGGAAAATTTTGAGAGGGCTTGGCATTCATTTTTCTTTAAATGCTTGGTAGAATTTATCGGTGATACCATCTGGTCCTAGACTTTTCTGTGATGGAGGGGTTTTGATTACTGATTCAGTCTGCTTACTCATGTTAGTTTGTTAAGCTATCCATTTCTGCGTGTCTTAGTCTTGGTAGGTTGTATTTCTAGGAATGCATCCATTTCTTCTAGGTTATCCAGTTTGTTAGTGTATAATTGTTCAGAGTAGTCTCTCATGATCCTTGTATTTCTGTGGTAGGAGTTGTGATGTCTCCTCTTTCACTTATGATTTGATTTTGAGTTCTCTTTTTTTTTTTTCTGAGTCTAGCTAAAGTTTTGTTAATTTTGTTTACCTTTTGAAAACATAGGTTTGGGCTGATTACTGTAATCACTAATCTTTTTGTATCACTACAAAATATCAAAATATATATTTGATGAAAACTTAGACCTGTCATATACTTAGTCAAGAATTTCACATAAGGTTATATTTTTTAATCATTTTATAACTTTCTTGATGGCCGTTTCATTAACAGTATTTCCCTTATAGTTGTAATATTTTAATTACATAATTAATATATTGTTAGTGATTTCTAAGACATTAGCCGGATCCAGAATTAATCTCTCTCTTTCCAATCTCCCTGCCCCTGTCATTCTCCTTTCCCCCTCAGAGATAATTGCGGTTAACAATTTGATGTGTCCCTTTCCAAAATTTTTCCTATGCATATATATACTTGATCATATACCTGCATAGACCGATAGACTGACATTTGTTAAACTGTTTATTTAAATGAAACCTGATCATGTGAAGCTTCTATTGTACTTTACGTTAGATGAGTTCAAGCCATGATTTCTTACACAAAGTCATTCTGTAAGGCTTATAGAAGGACATTCTTTGGGTGCCTGGGTGGCTCAGTTGGTTAAGTGTCCAACTTCAGCTCAGGTCATGATCTCACCGCTCGTGGGTTCAAGCCCCATGTCGAGCTCTGTGCTGACAGCTCAGAGCCTGGAGCCTGCTTCAGATTCTGTGTCTCCCTCTCTCTCTGCCCCTTCCCTGCTCACTCGCTCTCTCTCTCTTTCTCTTTCAAAAATAAATAAATATGAAAACAATTTAAAAAAAAAGAAGGGCATCTCTGAGGCTATTTCTTTTTCCTTTACTCAGTGTCTTAGCCAACTCAAGCAGTCATAACAAAATAGCATAGACTGGGTGGCTAAACTATAGAAATTTATTTTCTCACAGTTCCAGAGCCTAAAGTCAGAGATCTGGTGCTAGCATGGTCGAGTTCTGGCAAAGGTGCTCTTCCTGGCTTGGAGACAGCAGCCTTCTTGCTGTGCCCTCACATGGCTGGGGGAGAGAGCAAATAAGAGCAAACTGTCCTCAATTCCCATCACCTATTCCACCCATATTTCTACCCACCTGCCATCTGGTAACCAGCAAGGTGTTAGTTAACACCTGTTGGTTAAACAGAGCTTGTTTTTTGGTTTATCTCTGTTTTTTCTTTGATTGTTTTTCTTCCTTAAACTCCACATGTGAGTGAAATATGGTGTTTATCTTTCCCTGACCACCTTACTTAGCATCACACCCTCTAGATCCATCCATGTTGTTGCAAATAGCAAGATTTCATTCTTTTTTATGGCTGAGTAATATTCCATTGTATGTATGTACCACATCTTCTTTATCCATTCATTTGTTCATGGACACTTGGGTTGCTTCCATAATTTGGCTGTTATCAATAATGCTGCAATAAACATAGGGGTGCATATATCTTTCTGAGTTAGTGCCTTTGTATTCTTTGGGTAAATACCCAGTAGCAGAATTACTGGATCTTACGATAATTCCATATTTTTTTTAATTTACATCCAAACGATAATTCCATTTTTACTTTCTTCGAGGAACCTCCATACTGTTCACAGTGACTGCACCAGTCTGTATTATCACCAACGGTGCACATGGGTTCCTTTTTCTGCGCATCCTCACCAACACATGTTGTTTCTTGTGCTTTTGATTTTAGCCATTCTGATGGGTGTGAGGTGATATCTCATCGTGGTTTTGATTTGCATTTTCCTAATGATGACTGATGTTGAGCATCTTTTTATGTGTCTGTTGGTAATCTGTATGTTGTCTTTGTAAAATGTCTGTGCATGTCTTCCACCCATTTTTCAGCTGGATTCTTTCTTTCTTTCTTTTCTTTGGCGTGGAGTTGTAGAAGTTTCTTGTATATTTTGGATACTAACCCCTTATCAAAGATATCATTTGCAAATATCTTCTCCCATTCAGTAGGCTGTCTTTTTGTTTTGTTTATTGTTTTCTTTGCAGTGCAGAAGCTTTTTATTTTGGTGTATTCCAGTAGTTTATTTTTGCCTTTGTTTTGCTTGCTTTAGAAGACATATTTAGAAAAATATTGCTGTGGCTGATGTCAGAGAAATTACTGCCTGTGCTCTCTTCTATGATTTCTATGGTTTCAGGTCTCCCGTTAGGTCTTTAATCCATTTTGAGTTTATTTTTCCTTATGGCGTAAGAAAGTGGTCTACTTTTCATTTTTTTGCATGGACCTATTCTGTTTTCCCAGCACAATTTATTAAGGAGACTGTCTTTTTCCTATTGCATATTTTTTCTTCGTCAAGATTAACTGACCATATAAGTTTATTTCTGGACTCTCTGTTCTGTTTCATTGATCTAAATTATATGTCTGTTTCCGTTCCAGGACCATATTTTTTTGATTACTGTAGCTTTGTAGTATATCTAGAAATCTGGGATTGTGATACCTCCAGCCTTGTTCTTCTTTTTTCAGGATTGCTTTGACTCTTTGGGGTCTTCCTCTGGTTCTATACTTCCTATACGAAGTTTAGAATTATTTGTTCTAGTTCTGTGAAAAATACTATTGGTATTTTGATAGAAATTCCATTAAGTCTGTAGATTACTCTGGGTAGTGTGGACATCTTAACAGTATTTGTTCTTATAATCTATGAGTGTGGGATGGTTTTCCATTTGTTGTGTCATCGTCATTTTCTTCAGTCAGTGTTCTATGGATTTCAGAGTACAGGTCCTTCATCTCCTTAGTTAAGTTTATCCCAAGGTATTTTATTATTTTTAGTGCAATTGTAAGTGAGATTGTTTTCTTTTTTTTTTTTAATTTTTTTTTTAATTTTTCTAATGTTTATTTATTCTTGAGACAGAGACAGAGCGCGAACAGGGGAAGGGCAGAGAGAAAGGGAGACACAGAATCTGAAACAGGCTCTGGCCTCTGAGCTGTCAGCACAGAGCCCAATGCGGGACTCGAACCCACGAACTGTGAGATCATGACCTGAGCCGAAGTCGGACACTCAACCGACTGAGCCACCCAGGTGCCCCGAGATTGTTTTCTTAATTTATCTCTCTGCTCATTTCGTTATCAGTGTATAGAAATGCAACAGGTTTCTGTATATTGATTTTTGTATCCCGTAACTTTATTGAATTCATTTATCGGTTCTAATAGTTTGGTGGAGTCTTTAGGGTTTTCTATCTATAGTATGGTGACATCTGCAAACAGTGAAAGTTTTACTTCTGCCTTACCAGTTTGGATGCCTTTTATTTCTTCTCCGATTGCTGTGGGTAGGGCTTCCAGTCTATGTTGAATGAAAATGGTGAGAATAGACATCTGGTCTTGCTCTTGATCTTAGGAGAAGAGCTCTCAGTTTTTCACCATTGAGTATGGTGTTAGTTGTGGGTTTGTCATATATGGCCTTTATTATGTTGAGGTATGTTCCCTTTAAACCTATTTTGTTAAAGGTTTCATCATGAATGGGTATTGTACTTTGTCAACTGCTTATTCCACATCTATTAAAATGATCAAATGGTTTTATCCTTTCTCTTGTGGATGTGATGTGTCAGATTGATTGATTTGTGAACGTTGAACCACCGTTGCAACACAAGAATAAATCCCACTTGACTGTGGTGAATTATTTTTTTAATGCATGGTTGGAATTGATTTGCTAGTATTTTGTTGAGGATTTTTGCATCCATGTTCACGAGGGATATTGGCTAGTTCTCTCTTTTTGTGGTGTCTTTATCTGGTTTGGGTACCAGGGTAATGCTTGCCTTATAGATTGAATTTGGAGGTCTTCATTTCTCTTCTATTTTGGAACAGTTTGAGAAGAATAGGTATTAACTCTTCTTTAAATGTCTGGTAGAATTCCCCTGGGAAGCCTTTTGGTCCTGGACTTTTGTTTGTTGGGAGCTTTTGGATTACTACTTAATTTTTTTTTATAACATTTATTCATTTCTGAGAGAGAGATAGAGTGTGAGTGGGAGAGGGGCAGAGAGAGAGGGAGACACAGAATCTGAAGTAGGCTCCAGGCTCTGAGCTGTCAGCACAGAGCCTGATGCGGGGCTCGAACTCATGAACTACAAGATCATGCCCTGAACTGACGTTGGACACTCAACCGACTGAGCCACCCAGGCACCCCTGGATTACTCCTTAAGTTTTATTGCTGGTAATCAGTCTGTTCAAATTTTCTGTTTCTTCCTGCTTCACTTGTGGGAGGTAATATGTTTCTAAGAATTTTTCCATTTCTTCTAGATCATCCAATTTGTTGCCATATAATTTTTCATAGTATTCTGTAATAATCTTTGTATTTCTGTGGTGTCACTTGTTATTTCTCCTATTCATTTCTGATTTTATTTGAGCATTCCACCCTCCTCCCCCTTTATTTTTTTTATTGAGTCTGGCTAAAGGTTTATCACTTTCATTGATCTCTTCAAGGAACCAACTTCTGGTTTCATTGTTCTATTGCTTTCAGTTTCATTTTATTTCTGCTCTAATCTTTATTATTGCCTTCCTTCTACTGGCTTGGGGTTTTTGCTGTTGTTGCTCTCCTTCTTTTTATAGCTTTTTTTGGTGTCAAGTTATGTTGCTTATTTAAGACTTTTCTTGCTTCTTGAGGTAGACCTGTATTGTTATAAACTTGCCTCTAAATAAGAGCTTTTGCTCTTCTCAAAGGTTTTGGAAACTTGTGGTTTCCCTTGTGTGTGACTCTGTTCTCTTGCTGCATTTAAAATTCTCTCTTTATCACACTCTTGCATTGTTGGTGGGAATGCAAACTGGTGCAGCCATGGTGGAAAACAGTACAGAGTTTCCTCAGAAAGTTCAAATAGAACTACCCTAAGATCCCACAATTGCACTACTGAGTATTTACCCAAAGGGTACAAAAATACTGATTCAAAGGGATGCATGCACCCCTATATGTATAGCAGTGTTATTTATAGCCCTGATATGGAAGTAGCCCAAGTGTCTATTGATAAATCAATGAATAAAGAACATGTGTATATGTATGTGTGTGTGTGTCTATATATATATACATATATATGTGTGTGTATATATACACATGTTCTTTATCCATTGATTTATTGATAGATCAATACGTACACACACACATACATATAATTCAACCATAAAAAGAATGAAATTTTTCCATTTGCAACAACATGGATAGAGCTAGAGGGTACAGTGCTAAATGAAATAAGTCAGAGAGAAAGACAAATACCATATGATTTCACTCATATGTGGAATTGAAAAAAACAAAACAAGCAAAAGGAAAAAAAAAGAGAAATAAGAAACAGACTCTTAACTATAGAGAACAAACTGATGGTTGCCAAAAGGGAGGTAGGCAGGTGGATGGGGTGAAATATATAGATCTTTTACAATGTTCTTTGGCCCCAAATATAAAGCTATATCATTTTACTCTTGCAGAAAATTTAACTTCCTGTTAAATAGATAATATAAATAAAATTATCTCTTGATCACTGCTTTTTGCCATTTTAATTACTAATATGTCTTGGTGTGGACCTCCTTGGATTGATTTGGCGGGGGGCGGGGGGGGGGGGTGCTCTCTCTGTCTCCTGGATCTGGATGTTTGTTTCCTTCCCCAGATTCAGGCAGTTTTCAGCTATTATTTCTTCCAGTGCATTTGCTTCCAATGCATGTCCCCTTTTCCCTCTCTTCTCCTTCTGGGATCCTCGTAATGGGAATGTTATTATGCTTGATGGTGTCGCTAAGTTCCCTTCATCTATTCTCATTCGTTATTCTTTTTTTATCTCTTGTTCGGCTTGATTGCTTTCCATTACTCTGTCCTTCTGGCCACTGATCCTCCCGCTTCCTCTAGTCTACTATTTCTTCCATCTAGTCTATTTTTAATTTAAGTTATTGAGTTCTTCATCTCTGATTGGTTCTTTTTCGTGTTTTCTATCTCTTTGTTGAGGGTCTCGCTGAGTTCCTCCACTCTTTTCTCAAGCCCAGCGAGTATCTTTATAATCATTATTTTATAATTTTTTCTTGTTTATTTATTTATTTTGAGAGAGAATGAGTGGGGGAAGGACAGAGAGAGATAGAGGGAGAGAAAGAATCTCAAGCAGGCTCCACCCTGCTAGCACAGAGCCTGATGTGGGGCTCGAACTCACAAACTGCAAGATCATGACCTGAGCCAAAATCGAGAGGCAAACGCTTAACCGACTGAGCCACCTAAGTGCCCCTTTATGATCATTACCTTAAATGTTCTCTCAGGCATACTACTGACCTCCATTTTGTTTAGCTCTTTTGCTGTGATTTTGTCCTGCTTTTACATTTGGAGCATAGTCCTCTATCTCCTCATTTTGTCTAATTCCCTGTGTCTGTTTCTATGTTAGAAAAGTCAGCTATGTCTCCTGCTCTTGAAAGTAGTGGTCTCATGAAGAAGTCCTGTAGTGCCCTGCAGTGCAGTGTCCCCTGTTCATCAGAGCCTGGAACTTCAGGGGTGTCCCCTCTGTGTGTTGCATGCCTTCTGCTCTTGTGGCTGAGCCGCATTTGCCTTCAGCTGTCGTCAGTGACTCTCCTTGCCTGCCATAGGCAGGATTTGGTCCCTGTGTTGTTAGTGGGCCAGTCTGCGACCACACTGGGCTTGAGTTGAGTCAGACCAGGCATATGTCTAGGATTCACTAGCACCAAATTGCAGGTGCTCTCCCTGTGTTGTCCCCTGAAAAGCTTTTGTATGTGTACAGGATCTGCAGTCAAACCAGATGTCTGCCCCCAGCCCATGGCTGGGGCTGAAGTAGGGCTGGTGTGTGTGGTTATCTTCCCCCCAATCCCAGTGCAGGAGTCACTCTGGAGTGCTACTGGCCCCTGTTGAGGCTGTTTGCACACTGCCAAGCTTGTGGTACCACTTTGGATGCGTTCTGACCCAGGACATATTGGAGGGGTCAAGTCCACAGGAGAATGAGGGGGTGGGGGGAGGGAATGGCATCTGCCAACTCTTTTGTTCTTGGAGAAGTCTCCCAAAGATCCCTGCCCCACCAGCACATGCTCTGAGATTAGTGCAAAGTTTCCCCCCAGGGGCGCCTGGGTGGCTCAGTCAGTTAAGCATCCGACTTCAGCTCAGGTCATGATCTCATGGTCTGTGAGTTCAAGCCCCATGTTGGGCTCTGCGCTGACAGCTCAGAGCCTGGAACCTGCTTCCGATTCTGTGTCTCCCTCTCTCTCTCTGCACCCCTTCCCCTCCCTCCTGCTGGCATTCTATCTCTCTTTCTCTTAAAAAATAAGTGAACATTAAAAAAAGTTTCCCCCCAGTATGTCCCAGGGGTTTTTTCAAACTGCTGCTTCTATACTATATCTCTGCGGGCTATTGGTTGTGCTTTTTAAGGATGCAAACTCCATTTCCTCTCACCCCCTGGCTCTCCCAGAGCCAGGCTGCTGACTTTTAAAGTTTCAGGTGTTAAGCCCCGCTGACTGTAAGAACTCATGAAGTTAAGTCCCTCTGGTTTTCAGAGCCAAATGTTTTGAGGATTTGTCTTCCCAGTGTGGGTCCCCTGTGCCTGGGGTGCCTGATGTGGGTTCTGCTCCTTTCCCTTCTCTATACCTGTGGTGTCCCTTCCTTCCAAGGACAGTCTTGTGAGTCAGTTTTGCTCCTGACTGCGTTTCTGCCCTTCCTACCCTTTTTGATGTGGCCTCTTCTGTCTGTGAAGAGTCAGTTCTGCCAGTCTTTGGGTCATTTTCCAGTTTGTTACACTGATGCGGGTGTTAGCTAGTTGTATCCCTGGGACTAGGTGGGTTTTGGGTCCTTGTGCTCCACCATTTTCCCTGGAAGTCCAGAATTTGCATAATCTTATCAGAGCGCAAAGGAAGAGCTGAAACAAAGAAGATAAAATCAAAAAGAACCACAGTTTAAAATCCCACTTAAGTAAACAACAACAACAACAAAATGAGTTGTATAAGTATAGGATGTATAAGGACAGCAGTTAACATCTAAAGCTCCTGGTGATGCTTGTTGACAAGTACTGACTGATGCACTGTGTGTGAATGCAATCTCCTGATGCCTCAGTAGAAACAGCCTCAGAAGAGGCCATGATCTGTCTACACTCTTCCTGAGTAGGCCGCTTTCAGAATACCGTATGCAGGTACAGCAAGCATAAGGAGAATACAACTGAACCAGTGGTTTTATTTCTGTTTGGAATAACGTGGATACTGTCTGAGTTTGTAGAGTTACTAAAATGCCTGTGAAGTGAATGTTGGTATAATAATACATAGCAAGTGTAAATTTCATCGAGCAGAATATGTAATAAAATACTCAGTGGGTGTGTAGCAAGTAAGCAAGAACTTGGTATTTTTATAACAAAAGCATATAAATCATTAATACCTTGATTATACTCCAAACACATTTCAAGAGACCCTAGTCTGAATCCTTGCTACTCAAAGTGTGGTCTGTAGACCACTAGCATTGACATCACCTGGGAGTTTGGTAGAAATGCAGGCCCCCTCCCTGCTCTTAATTAAAGTTTAAGAGCAGGAAAAATTGTGAACTTTCAGGTGTGTTCACTGAAATCTTTAAAAAGCTATGAAGATGTCTCTAAGTGTCTCTTAAAGAGTGGTGCCATTTCTTGAGTAGAGAACAAGGAAAATGCAGAACAGTGCAGTAGTGACGGCTTATGTGATTATTTCATTGTCCTTCTAGGCATTTCTGTCATTCTTACATTTTCATCGTTTTTTGGGTTTTTTTTGGCACAAAGTTAGATGATTGATTAATGAGCTAATTTCTGGGATGATTAAATAGCAAAATGTTTTGAAAATATAGAAAGTATAAGATTACTAAGATCCCACAAGATATTCAGGTTTATAATAGGGTCCATTGGACTCCTGTTAATTGCAAAATAGAGTAAGTTTCATTCTATTTTAAAAATATACACATTTTTTTTCCGTTGTTTTTTGGAAGAAAGAAAGAATCTTCTGAAAAACTCAAAAAATAAAATTGAGTCCAGTATACCCCGATGATACAGCAGGTGTTAAAAGAGCGTTGGGGATCTTTCCCAATGTACTGGAAACGAGATTGCACATAGGAAAATATAGGTAGGAATGCAAAGTAATATGAATGTAAGTATCAAATGAATACCGTAAAGGTTTAGAACAATGAGAGTTGCGTTCATTCACTCACTACGTATTCAGTGCTCATTATGTGCCAGGCATTGTTCTTAGAATTGGGGATAAAGCGGCCTGTTGGAGGCCCATTGGAGGACCCAGACAATAAACAAACTCGCCAGTGAAAGTTTGTAGAGGTGCTGTCAAGAAAAAAATAGAGGAAAGAGATGGAGACTGGCTCTGCATCACAGACCAGGACACCACAAGGCAGACGCTTTCCTCCTTCCGTTGCAATTAGGCCCGAGAGAGATGGCTGTGGGAAGCGCCTCAGGAGTTGCCATTTGACCAGACACTGAACGAAATGAGACAAAGAGCCGCGTGGGGGAAATGGAACGCAGCAAACAAAACTGCACTCACACATCTTGCTCTAAATAGACCTTTCATCTCCTTAATTGAGAGAAACTGTTGTGAGGCCTCAGGGGTCCCCAGGATGCAGATAAAATCGACCTTTTTTTTTTTTTTTTTTTTGGTCAGCTTATTGTCCTGGGATGTAGGGCAGCGCAGGAAACGTAAGCAGGAGCTCCACAAAGAGTCCTTCCTCTGCCACCCCAGCTCTGAAACCTCCCACTCCGAAGGGATCAAACTGCCGATTGTTACTGCACTTTGTTCACATTTCACACAACAGTGCGAGTCTTGAGCTCATGGTGTCCATTTCCACATCTGTAAACTGGGAAGACTACGCACCTTGTATGGCTACCGGGAAAGTCCTAGATAATATATATCCAGTGCCAGCGCATGAGTGTTTGATTGGCAGGTGCTACTGCTATTCTTCACCATTATGGTCAGTTCATTTATATTCCAGCCGTGGTAACCAAATATGTTCCCCCAGATGCCTCAATACCTGGCTTAGATGGTTTCAGCCTCACGAAGATTACTTCGTAAGACAAATAATAACAATTCAGAGTTCCTACCAATGAGTAAGAGTTCCCTACCTAGTTCATACCCTCAGTCTCACTTAGTTGCTTCCTCCAGAGCACGGTGCTGGGAGGTAGGTGCTGAGCCGGCAGGTGTTTCAGCATAAAATACACGTAAATCTACATGATGTGACGTCAGCTGCATGGAAGCCAAAGAATTCCATGTGTTCGCTTCTAGCCATTCTCTAAACCTTCTGGTTTTATTCACAAATGTAAACACATTCTGATTCTTCAAACACATGAGAGACTGGCTGGCAACCATCCCTCAGGGTCCGTCAAAAGAACAGGCAACATTAGACAGCCATCCTGAGCCCTGGGAACAACACAGAGACCTCGTTGCGTGACAGTAATCCGGTTTGTGCCCCTTGTCTGTGGAAGGAGATGCCAGCTCCCTGTCTCTCAGTTCTGTACAACTCAGCCTTGACCTTGAGGGTCCCAGGAATGTTTCAGATTGTGTCTGGTTAGTGTGAGAATGACACATTCCTGAGCTGGTTGGATCCCATGTCCTAGCCTGCCGTCATCAAATGCTTCCGAGTTCATCTTCTCTGAAACTTTTTTTTTTTTTTAAAGGTAAGGATTTGGGGACTGTGTCTTCTTACAAACTTAATAGTCTGTCTCATGACTTTAATGACTTTTGCTCATTTTAAAAAGAAATGAGGAAGGAGTTGGTGGTGGGAAATGACTATTCTGATCGAATTAAGGGTCTTTAAAGGTTCCATGAAGCCGTATCGACAAAACTGTATCAACACCAAGATCTTGAGTCATTGCGTTATACGATATAATACCCATGATAGATAATGCTAAAACCCACAAAATGCCGAAAACACAAATAAAGGAAGGAACACGGAGAAGGAATGAGGGAAGGGGGGGAAGGAAGACAGGAAGAGGAAGGAGAGGGAGGGAGGAGTGGAGTTCCACGGACACAGGACTGGGTGGGAGTCCCAATCAGCATTGTGGTGGCAAAAAAGTAGGTGTGCTCTTCATGGCTCTCCTGCTGCCAGGTTCTCTCAGAAAATGGCAGCCGAGGCAGGAGCGCATGGTGAGCGTGTCCACCGGCACTGGGAGTTGCACGGCACATAGCTAGGAAGACCACCTCAGCTTCGCGTAAGGAGTCAGTCCAGTGGGTCTGCCTTAGGTGGGTCGCCGCTACCTCCAAGTGCTGGTCTTCCTGCTGGGAGAAGAGCAAGGAGCAGGTGCAGGACATCACGTGGGTGTTCTGCAGCGCTGCTCCCGCTGGCAGGGATGAGCATGGTGTGAGGGGCGGTGATGGCGGGTACGGTGCTGGGAATGAGGTGGTGGAGGCTGGCTTGCTCTGAGTTCTGGCTCTTCCATGAGATAACTCCATTTCTGGTGTTCTTGATCCTCTTCTGTAAATCCTTCCCATATGGAATTCTCTCCCTTTGGCACGAGGCGCATCGCCAGCACACGTTGCAGTGCGGTTCTGCCGGCTACAGAGCCTCTCACTTACGCGTGATAGGAAAACGTCCTCATTTCACTTTCATTTTTGGAGGATATTCTGTCCTCCTAGCCTGTGGTCCCCGAGGAACCACTGATTTGCTTTCTGTCACATATGTAAGTTCATATTTCCTCACGTTTTGTGTAAATGGAAACACACGGTATGTTCTCTTTCTCTCTCTCGGTCTAGCTTTCATGCAGCATCATACTTTTGAGATCTGTCCGTGTTGTCTGTGCATCGATAGTTCTTTATTTTTGCCCAGTTATATTTCGTTGTATGGATACCCCAGAGCTTACCCGTTCACCTGTTGATGGACATTTGGGTGGTTTCCATTTTTAGCTATTAAAAATAAAGCTGCCATAAATATTTGTGTACGGGTCTTTGCAAGGATATATGCTTTAGTTTTCCTTGAGTAAATATACCTAGAAGTAGCATGCCAGATCATGTGTTTTTACCAAACTGCTAAATTTTCAATGTGATTGCACCATTTTACATTCTCAGCAGCTGTGGTAAGCACGCAGGAATACACAATTAAAGAAGGCTGTACTTCCAATCTTTCCATCCTCCAGATATTGTTATACACAGCCATAAGTTAAATTGAAAGTCATGGAACATCCCACTGGGTATTTACCCAAAGAAAACAAAAACACTAATTCGAAGAAATATATGCACCCCTATGTTTAGCACACCACTGTTAACAATGGCCAAGCTATGGAAACAACACAAGCGTCCATCAGTATAAGAATGGATAAAGAGGATGTGATCTATATCAACAGTGCAATACTAGTCATCCTTAAAAAACAAGATGTTGCCATTTGTGACAACATGGATGGACCTAGAGTGAAAGTGGAAGGAGTCCGAGAGAGAGAGACAAATACCATATAATTTCACTTATGTGTGGAATCTGAAAAACCAACCAGACAAAAGCAGAAACAGACCCACAAATACAGAGAACAAGCTGATGGTTGCCAGAGGGAGGGTGGGTGAGGGGATGCACAAAATGCTTCAAGAGGAGTGGGAGAGACAGGCTTCCAGTCGTGGAATGGGTAAGTCACGGGGATGAAAAATGCCACTTAGGGAATGCAGTCAGTGGTGGTGTAATAGCGTTGGATGGTGATGTGGGAGCTGCTTGTGGTGAGCACAACGTAGCCTATGGAGTTGTCTTGTCATATCACTGCGTTGTTCACCTGTAACTGAGGTAACAAGTGTACTTCAATAAAATAAAGTCATGGAATGTGGACTTTATTACTGTGTGGGCAAGGGGAAATCCCTGAGGTTGTTCTAGAAGTGGGATTGGAGAATGTTTGGCGGGGAATTCTGTGGCCTGGGGGACTTGGAACATAGCCTGAAGGGGAAGCTGTGACCAGGGGTGGGCATCTCCCTTGGCTCATAGGATTTCCTGTGTCGAGGGGCATGGCCTTGGGACGGCCAGCATGGGGCCCTCTGCAGTGTGAGTTCAGGACAGCATGCCCCTTGCATGGGTCTAATGACAGTGCTGTTCCCTTCTCTTCCAGTCTGTCCAAACTCTAACCACCTTAAGTCCTCACTCCTGCAGTGTCTTCCATCAGTGTGGCAGTTCTGTGTACCTTCTTCTCTGTTTGCTGTTTGCCTTTCTCTGTAGGTCTCACTTTCCCAGTTTGCCTGTAGGCTTTTGAGTTGACCACTATGCCTTTTTTGTCCTCATCTGTCTGACAAAGTGTTAGTACATAATGGCCGTTCAAAATGTTGGCTGAATGACTGACGTGCTGCATGTACTGTAGTTTGCTGATTTGTCTTAGCTCCTAGGTTATTGTGTTAGTGTTGGGACATCAGCCAGCATGCTTTTACGTTTACAGTAAAACGTGCTTTGACGTTTACAGCAGCTATTAACGCATCACCCAAGCGGTGCTCTACCCTGCTGTGCTAAGCCTTCATCCTTAGTTGACTAATGCTACCCCGACTCTGTACTTACTACACTTAGGTTTACTGATCTAGGGTAAATTTTCATTTGTTCTTATCTCCTCATTGTCTCTTAACATTGTATCCTTGCTAACTGTATTAAATAGTCCAGAAATAAAGAGGTCATTTTTATTCCAGTTTCTGATTTTCTCAGTATTGACTTTATTTCCACCTATCATGTGAGTCGGTAGAGACCCTGGCTATAAACATTTCCTGAGTGAATCCCATCTCAGTCTATTTGTATATGATGATTCTTCTTCCTGAAATGCTCTTTCTTCCCCTTCTCCATCTAGACGATGTCCTAAGAGTCTTTCAGAACTCAACAGCAGTAGCATCTCCTTCTGGAAGGCTTCTGTTTTTAAGAGACCTATATTAAATTTCCTACCTCTATGTTCTTTTGTTTGTTTCGGGAGTACAACATAATAATTCAGTATTTGTATATATTGCAAAATGATTGTCACACTAAGTCTGATTCACATACACAGTTCAAATTTTTTGTGTGTGATGAGAACTTTGAAGATCTATTTACTGCCTTAGCAATTTTCAAATATACAGTACAGTGTTAATTATAGTCATCATGCTATAGATTATGTCCCCATGATCTGTTCATTTTACACAGAAGTGTGTACCCATTTTGCCCACCCTCCCCACGCCACTGCCTCTGGCAACCACCAATCTGTTCTTTGTATCTGTGAGTTTGGGATTTTTGTTTTTGTTTTTTTTTTTTAGATTCCACAAAAACTGACCTATTTATTTTTATTTACTGAAGCATAATTTAGATACCGTGTTCTATTAGTTTCAGGTACACAACATATTGCTTCAGTTCTATACATTACTCAGTGCTCACCATGATAAATAGTCACCGTGTGTCACCAGACAATGTTATTACAGTATTATTGACTGTATTTTTCATCTCCATGACTTATCTGTTTTATAACTGGAAGTTTGTACCTCTTAATCCCATGTATTTTGCCTGTCCCCTCACCCACCTCCCCTCTGGCAACCACCAGTTTGTTCTCGGTATTTAAGTATATTTTTTTCTTTGGTTTTTTAGATTCCACATATAAGTGAAATCATGTGGTATTTGTCTTTCTTTGTCAGACTTCTTTCACTTAGCCTAATACCCTCTAGGTCCACCCATGTTGTCACAGATGACAAGATCTCACTTTTTTTTATGGCTGGCTAATATTCCAGTGTGTGTATACATCACATCTTCTTGATCCACTCATCTGTTGATGAACACTTGGGCTGCTTCCATGTCTTGGCCGTTGTAAATAGTGGTACGATAGACATAGGGGTGCATATGTCTTTTCAAATTAGTGTTTTTATTTCCTTTGGGTAAGTGCCCAATAGTGGTATTACTGGATTATATGATTGTTCAGTTTTAATCTTTTGAGGAACCTCCATGCTGTTTTTCACAGTGGTTGCACCAATATGTTTTTCCACCAACAGTGCATGAGGGATCCCTTTTCTCCACATCCTACCAACAACACTTTTTATTTCTTGTCTTTTTGATACTAGCCATTCTGACAGGTGCGAGGTGGTATCTCATTGCATTTTTCAGTTGCATTTCCCTGACAATGAGTGACATTGAGCATCTTTTCACGTGTCTTTTGGCCATCTGTGTGTCTTGTTTGGAATAATGTCTGTTCATGTCCTCTGCCCATTTTTTAATTGGAATATTTGTTTCTTGGTGTGGAGTTGTCCATGTTCTTTATCTATTTTGGATATTAATCCCTTATTAGATATATCTTTTGAAAATATCTTCTCCCATTCAGTAGGTTGTCTTTTCGTTTTGTTGATGGTTTCTTTTGCTGTACGAAAGCTTTTTATTTTGGTGCAGTCCTAGTAGTTTACTTTCACTTTGGTTTCCCTTGCCTGAGGAGACATCCATGAATATATTGCTAACGGCAGTGTCCAGGAAATTACCTCCTATGTTTTCTTTTAGAAGTTTTATGGCTTCAGGTCTCACATTTAGGTCTTTAATCCATTTTAATTTTGAGTATGGTGGTAAGAATGTGGTTCACTTTTACTCCCTTGCCTGTAGCTCTCCATTTTTCCCAGCAGCATTTATTGAAAAGACTGTCTTCCTGTTGTGTGTATTCTTGCTTTCATTGTCATAGATTAATTGACCATATAGGTTTGGGTCTATTTCTGGGTTCTTTTCTTTTCCATTGATCTGTGTGTCTGTTTTCATGCCAGTACCATACTGTTTTGATTACTACAGCTTCGTGGTGTATCTTGAAATTTGGACCTGTGATACCTCTAGCTTTGTTCGTTCTCAGGATTGCTTTGGCCATTTGAGGTCTTCTGTGGTTCCATTCAAATTTCAATACTTAATTATTCTATTTCCATGAAAAACACTATTGGTATTTTGATAATGACTGCATTGAATCTGTAGATTGTTCTGGTAGTATGGACGTTTTAACAATATTAATTCCTAATCCATGAGCATGGTATATCTTTAGATTTGTTTCTGTTACCTTTAGTTTTTTTCATCAGTGTCTTCTAGTTTTCAGAGTACAGATCTTTAACATCCTTGGTTAAATTTATTTCTAGATATTTTATTCTTTTTGATGCAGTTGTAAATGGGATTGTTTAAATTTATTCTTTTACTTCATTATTAGTGTATAGAAATGCAACAGATTCCTGTACATTAATTTGTATCTTACAAATTTATTGGATTTATTTATTTGTTTTAATGATTTTTGATGGGAGTCTTTTAGGGTTTTCTATTTCAGTTATCTGCAAATAGTGACACTTTTCCTTCTTCCTTACCAACTTGGATTCCTTTTACTTCCTTTTCTTGTCTTATTCCTGCACCTATGACCTCCCAATACCATGTTGAATAAACGTAAGAGTGCACATCCTTGTCTCGTTCCTGATCTTGGAGCAAAAACTTTCGGTTTTTCACTGTCAAGTATGATGTTAGCTCCTGGTGGGTTTTTCAAATATGGCCCTTATTATGTTGAGGTATGGGCCCTCTAAACCCATGTTGTTGAGAGTTTTTTTCATCATGAATGTATGTTGTATTTTGTCAAATGCTTTTTTGGCATCTATTGAGATGATCATATGGTTTTTACTTTTGTACTTACTAATGTGATATATCAATTGCTTTGCAAATATTGAACCACCTTTGCATCTCTGGGATAAACCCCACACGATTGTAGTGAATAATCCTTTTAATGTATTGTTGAATCTAGTTTGCTAATATTTGGTTGGATTTTTGCATCTATGTTCATCAGAGCTATTGGCCTGTAGTTTTTGTTTGTTTTGTCATGTTTTTGTAGTGCCTTTGTCTGGTTTTATTATCAGGGTATTGGTGTAAAATGCCCTTTCTTATTCATTTTTTGACTCTCTGCTCTCTCTTCATTATCTTCCCCTCTGCTTTCTTTTATTTCTGGTCTTCTACTGTGACTTAGTTTCTGCAACATTGTAGAACGAATACAAGCTTTGTGACCTTTAGAGTTTTCTTAGACCTCCAGATGTTGGAAAATGGAGTTTGGACTGTAGCAAACAGACCGAAAACTTTTAAACGTGTGTGGGTGGATGTGGCAATGAGAGGAAGATTTCACTGGTATTTGTTATGAAGGTGGATATATCAGTGAGATTAACATTCTTTGCTCAAGAATGAGAGGCCTCAGGACAGATCTTCTCTGTTCTAATGGCAACACAAATCTTAACTCTGTCACACTGAAATGTGAGGTTAGCGACCTTTTCAAGACTAGAGGTCTCCTGAGATATCCTTCATGGAAACCAAAACACTCTAAAAATTTCCAATCTTGGTTTAGCCCAGATACCTTTTATAGAGATACTATGATATAATAAAGGTCCTAATACATGACCAGCAGGTGTAGGTGCTAACAGATGTCGTCATTAAATCTTCTTCCACTCTCTCGAGCTTCCTAAAGTCTGCAAATACCTAAGTTTCCTTGAAATTTTCTCAGGATCAAAGTGACAAGTAAGAAATAGGTCTAAATGGTAGAGGCTGATCACCAAACCTGCAGATCTTCTTTTCAAATGCCAGCAAGTTAATTCTCTTCTTTAGCACTTACGCTTTCTTTGCAAATGAGATGCTTTGACTGTACTCCGGTGGCTGATTATAGAGAATGTTCTAGATGAACATCCTGAGAGATGACGCTCACCTCACCAATCCACCAGCCCCAAATCATCATCAAAGATCCCTTTCCCACGAACACTGGGCAAATTTGTCTTTTCTTCCCTTTGCTTGAGGAGGTGCACTAGACCATTGTAGGCAAGGTTAGGGAACACCGTCACAGGTATTTTGAGCAACGTAATAGCACACCAGAATGACCAGGAGCTAAATCCAGAGCCTGTAGCCAGTTTAGCAACCATAAGGTTCTTAGCAGAAATTCTCCTATCCTGAATCCAGTTAAAGTGGCAGTAATCACCTGATGTACCCTAGAGATGCTGTTTATTGTAATATTAAATATATATTCATGTATAAGAAAGGTTTTGAAAACAAACAAAATATAAAGGTTTTTAAGATTATGGAAAAAATAGCTATAGTGCTTCATTGCCTTATTTGAAAAATAAGTCCCCTTTAAAGCTTTAGATTGAACTTTGTGAAATACAGTTCAGCTGAATTTTTATTTAACAATTACATTATATCCTGCAGGTGTAGACCCTCCCTGTTGCTTGCACGTGACTCCTGTTAATTGCAACAATAGAAGTTGCTTATGGAAAAGCTTCTGCCTCTAAGCATTTTAGAGGGAAATGGAATTAAGGTCAATAATCCTTCAGTGTTTAAAAATGTACCAAGCCTGTTTTTCAGGACTGCCTCTTTCCTTTCCTTAGGCAACAGAATTTTTTCCTTCTAAATCCACACAAGCTTGTGAAGGATGGGACTGCGTTTAACTGGTCCCCTTCCCGTAAGTGTTTGCAGCCGAAAGTCCTTGAAGCTAGGACTTGGAGATTCTGGCAACTACATGTCTGTTTTGAATTTCCCAAAAAACCGAATTAAATAATGTTTTCTTTTATCTTTTCAGGAGCATCTAAAGGCTTTTGATGATGAAATCAATGCTTTTTTGGACAATATGTTTGGACCTCGAGGTGAGTAAGCTACTTGAGAATTTCATGTGGAAGGAAACTATTTAGTTGCAGAAGAGGGTTTTGTCATTTCTGGTGTTTTTTCTTTTTCTTTTTTAATGTTTATTTATTTTTGAGAGATAGACATACACACAGAATCCAAAGCGGGCTCCAGGCTCTGAGCTGTCAGCAAAAAGCCTGATGCGGGGCTCGAACTCACAGACTGGGAGATCATGACCTGAACCAAAGTCGGACACTTAACCGACTAAGCCACCCAGGCACCCCTCTGGTACCTTGAGGACAGTATGGTACTTAACATTTAGAGATCTAACTTCCCTCCCCTTTGCTATCCTTCTCCAGAACATCTAGAAAGCCTCAGTGCACCCGCTCAACCTTCCTGGGATTAAAGTTCCAGGAGCCACAAGCAGGGACAGAATGCAGCGAAGCCCTTCCCGTCGGTGTCTCTCGGGCCACCAGAGCAGGCCGGAGCCACCTGCTAACCGGGACTACTTTCTCTCCTGGCGCCACCGCCCACACACCTTCCACCTTCTTCACCCGCGCAGTCACTTCCCCTCTTTCCGCCCTCGTGTGTCTGGGGGCGTGAGCTCCCTCCGCCCGTGCTGTGGGCTGGAGCCCCTGAGCGCCCCCTTTTGTGTGTCACCCGTCACTTAGACTCACTGCAGCGTGCCGTCCCCCTGCAGCGCTTCTTACGCTTCCCTGGGCATCTTAGTCACCCTGTATAGCTCGCAAACAAGTGGATGTTTTCCAAACAACGTGTTTCGTTTCACTTAGGCCTCGCTGGTTCACAAACCGTGGCGAATCTGTGCCTCTCTCCGGGTTCTTTCCTCAGCACTGTTGGGTTAGGGAAATGGAGGGAAATGAGGTTTTCCTGTCTCTCAAAAACCTCCAAACAGCATCGTTTAGAGACTACTAAGACCACTCCAGTCTCTGCCTAGGCTTTATAAACGTCTGATGAGCGACTGTTTGCATGATTTTAATATAATGGTGCTGTGTGATTATTAGAGCTTTAAAAATATTTTCAGTCGCCTCCCCCCCGGCCCCCCCCCACCACCATTTGTCCTCGTGGTGACCCCGTGGGGTAGGCAAGGCAGGATCTGTGTATCGCATAAGCTCCCTTATTGAATATGTTCTCTGCCTCACAGTTCTTGTGGGTGCAGAGGAGGACGGTTCACGTAGAGGGCACACAGGGTTTCTTGGCAACTGTGGCTTCTATTGGACACTTGCACCAGAGCGTGGAACAACAGTGTCTCTGTTCACACCGAGCTGTGCCTTTGCTAAGATTGCTGTGATCTGGAACTATGTGGCTAGGGGTCCACGTACGGAGAGGATTGCAGTTTGTTTACTCAGCTCTGGTCATGTTTATGGAAGGTTCTTTGTGGCGAGGAGATGGGAAGATTGACAGTTGACAACCGGGTCGGGTGACCTCCACGGTGACAGGGAATCTAGCATCTGGGCCATCCAGCATCCCTTTCCCTTTCCCAAAAGTGGCACAAGCTTAAGTTGACTGGCAGGCCACCTAGCAGACTTCCCGGGTGTCCCCAAGTCTCTTCTGTAGTCACCTTTTCCACGTTGGCATCAGGGGATCTTGTCCTGGGCAGATACCCGACGCAGATGCAGTTAACCATTAACGTCCCAAAGGTAGGATAAATCTTACTACAAGTATTTGTTCCTCTCTCTGGGCTGGGACAGTTAACTCTCCTCCTTGACAAAAGCGGCAAGCATTTACAGGACCATGACAAAAGAAAACGAACCACTGGAGGTGCTGTATTTTGTACTGGGCTCATCCTGCCGGTTGGCCTAGATTGCATGACTCAGAACTCAGTGGAGGTATGGGTGAGACACGGTGGGAGCGTAAGACCTGGGGTCTGTCTCTAGGCGGGAGGTCAGACTGCCACCTCGGCGGTAGTTGCAAAGCAGTGAAGCAGACCACGTGTGTTGGTTTCCCGGGGCTGTAGTAACCACATGCCACAAACCACGTGGCTTAAAGCAACAGTGGTTGATTCTCTCACGGTCCGGAGGCTACAGGTCTGACATCAAGGAGCTGGCAGGGCAGTGCTCCCTCTGAGTTTCTAGGGAAGAGTGCTCCCTGCCTTTCTCCCAGCTTCTGGCGTTGCCGGCAATCTCTGGCATTGCTTGGCTCGGAGATGTATCTCCCTGTTCTCTGCCTCCATTTGCACGTGGCTTCTCCTCTTCGCGTCCCTGTGTCCACATCTCCGCTTGTAATATAGGACACCGGTCACAGCGAGGGCCCACCTAGTCCAGTATGACATCTTCTTAACTGGGTCAGACCTGTGAAGACCTCATGTCCAAGTAAGGTCACAGTCACGCGGGTATCAGGAGTTCGGACTTAACCATATCTTTTGGGGGACACCGTTCAATCCATAACACCGTAACAGGAGGTGGGGTAGCAGTGTAGTGCAAATATTTAACTGTTTCACTCTCTGTGGGTCAATTGTTCTCAAACATAAACTGGCAATAATTACATCACCTATATGGTGGATGCATCTGTGACCTGCACTGTGGTGATGGCATCGTGGGAGTTTGCATAAGTCCAAACCCATCAAATTATGCACATTAAGTATGTACAGGTTTATCAGTTATACCTCAAAACTATTTGAGATACCAACTATATAATTAGATTACTTTGGGAATTAAGTTAATACATGTAAAAAGCGTTATTAGGACAGTGCCTGGCACAGAATAAGTGTTCAGTAAATATAAATTGTGATAACAGTGTTCCAGCCATAATAACACATTAATTATAAAATTATAATTACATTGTTACGCAGGTGGAGAGCTGTAGTAGGAAAGGGTAAGAAGAAGCAGCTCCCTTCCGACGGCAGGACACTTATCTGGTTTTTAGAGGATGCGTAGGATGTATTTTATTTTATTATTATCTTTTTTTTTTAATTTTAGAGAGAGTACGAGTGGGGGAGAGGGGCAGAGGGGGAGAGAGAGAATCTTCAGCAGGCTCAGCACTGAGCCCAACACGGGGCTCGATCCCACAACCCTGGGATCATGACCTGAACCAAAATCAAGAGTCAACTTACTCTTGAATCAAGGTTCAACTTACTGAGCCACCCAGGCGCCCCATGGGTGCATAGGATTTGGATTCAGAGGTGAACATTAGGAAGTGGCACCTGGGACAGACTTTTCCGACCAGTGATTTCCTGCAGGTTGTGTGAAGGTAGGTCTCTGCTAGTCACACGAATGCTGAGGTGGGCCCCTCGCCTGCCGTGTTCTCTCCATCACAACTGGAGGAGTTTACAACAGAACAGGTGATGGGACAGAGCCTGAGAAGGCACTTTCCTCTGTGCTGTCCGTCAGGTGGGGTGGAGTAAGGGGGGCTGGCGTGTGAGGGGTAGAGTAGAGCAGAAAGAGGGGCGGAGGCCTGGGGAGAGCAGAGAGAGGGAGGAAAGGGCATGATCGGCTGGAGAAACCAGCTCCTTCCAACCGCATTTACAGAGATTAAAAACAACGTGCCAGTTTTTATCATTGTGGGCCAAATTATTTGCTTTATTGAAACAACAAAAAAGAGCAGAACAGAGAACTAAAATTACTTTGTGCCTACCGTTCTATTCAGATGTTAACTAATTATCTTACAGATCTATTATGTGTGTTTTATGTAGATTTTTACGTTTTCACCCTCCAGAGCAAGGAACACTTGCTGTATCTTGGTTCTTGCCTCCTAGCTATTGATACTTCTAGTCCATGGTCAGGTTTCAGTCCTCAGTTATATTTTCTGCCCTCACCTCTGAATCATCAGCCCCCAAGGCTTCGCCTTCTTCAGCTTCCCGTGGTTGTTGGGTTCAGTCCCACGGCTCTGGCTCAGCTGAGCTCTAAACTCTGCCTGGTTTACCGCACGGTGGTCCTCACCGAGCTGCAGGGTGTGGGGTGTGTGAACCAGTATACGCTGTCGATACCCCTTCTCTCCTGCCTACTCCAGACTCCACCGAGGAAGGCAGCACCGGGTGGAACGTGCTGGGCAGCAGAGGTGAATTCAGATCCTGACGCTGCTGTCCCCTGCTCTGTGGCCTCGGCAGGTTACTGTAGCTTTCTGAGCTGTTTTTCATCCACAGAATGGCATGATGGCACGTCCTGTTTACAGAGTTAGAATAAATAAACATAGTAACCGTTCCGGAGAAGACGCTAGAACTCTTACCGCCCGCCTTGATCACCTGTCCCCATCGCTCAGGGTTCAGCCTAAGCCCTGTTTGCTCCATGAGATCTTCCTTAACTCCTCCCACCCCAGGGGTTTCTTCTTCAGAACTGTAACTCCAGTCCTGCTTATCGCGGCTTATTACTCGGGTTCTTGTGGGTTCTTGTCGTATTGTTATTTGTTGTATCCAGTGTGGAACATACAATATATGTGACAGGAGGTCTTAAAAGTTCTCATGACAAGAAAAATTTTTGTAACTATGTAAGGTGATGGATATTAAGTACACTTATTGCGGTGATGATCTTGTAGGGTGTGCAAATATTGAATCATGTTGTGCTCCTGAAACTCATGTTCTACCTCAGTAAAAAACAAAAGGCCAAACAAAAAAAAAAACCCAAAACTTTTTAAATACATGTGATAATATTTTAAAACTAAACAGAAGCACCCCCCTTTAGGATTCTCACTGTATTTGTTTCCTTTCAGATTCTCGAGTCAGAGGATGGTTCATGTTGGACTCTTACCTTCCTACCTTTTTTCTTACTGTCCTGTATCTGCTTTCAATATGGCTGGGTAACAAATACATGAAGAACAGACATGCTCTCTCCCTCAGGGGTATCCTCACCTTGTATAATCTCGGAATCACACTTCTCTCCGTATATATGCTGGCAGAGGTAAGTGTCTATGTAGGAACGCTGGAGTCTGGTAAGTGAGCGTCTCTGAGAAGTAAATCTGGCCTTCCAGAACTATCCAGTGCTGCTCTCAGTACTGTTCCTCAAGATCTCAGGAGCTGTTCCAGCGTCTGATACTGTTTCGTCAGAAAATCTTGGGGAAATCTTTGTTTCTGAGAATTTTTCTCATCCCAATTTAGGCCTGTTTCTTTCTTTAAAAAAAAATTTTTTTTAATGTTTATTTATTTTTAAGAGAGAGAGAGAGCGTAAGCAGGGGGGAGGCATAGAGAGAGGGAGACACAGAATCTGAAGCAGGCTCCAGGATCCTAGCTGTCAGCACAGAGCCCATCGTGGGGCTCAAACCCACATACCGTGAGATGGTGACCTGAGCCAAAGTCACTTAACCAACTGAGCCACCGAGGCGCCCCTAGGCCTATTTCTTGAATCCTTAGTCTTTCACTATAATTCAAAGTCACAATTTAGATCTGAATGGGCCTTTAAAGCTCATATGTGCTAGTTTTCTCCTTTTACAGATGATGATACTGAGGCTTGGAAAAGTTACATGACTTGCCTGAGAATAGACAGCTCTTGAGGACAGAGCAGTTTTTAAGTTAAAAATCAAATGCAGTTAGTTGGAAATACAGATACACAGTCCCTTAAAGACTACTCCCTCCATCTTTGGTCCCCCGTGACGGGGGCATCGCGGTTTCTGAGGACTGACTTCGGAGTCCCAGGCTGAGATTCCAGCCCCACTCCTGCTGCCCTCATTACATCATGCATCGCCCGTTCCTTTGTAACATGCCAAACCCAAGTCATTTCACAAGAAAGGGAACAAGTAACAATTGCACTTTCTGTACAACCCAAAGCCTGCTTCACTCTGCCTGCCACAAAGGAAAATCAACAAGTGCCAAATAAACCTGCTCCAGCAAGCAGAGGGAAAACAAAAACAAGACAAAACCTTTCTTAGGGAACAGGATAAAATCATTCATGTCAGTTACAAATGGCTGACAATGGCACAAGTATAGTTGCCTTCCTGGTCCTTGAATTCTAAAAGAAGATAAATCCTCACGTAAAATATAGATCCTCTCGTCCACAGAGTTCAATCTGTGCATTCCTCTGCTGTGCACCATTCTGAAGATGCTTAATAACCATTACTTAACATGACTTACAACACCGATGCCCACAGTTCCGTGATCCGAGTGCAGATGGAATTCAGGGTCTAGAAAGCCCCCCCCCCCCATAGTCCTGTCACATCAGTGATCCTAATTTACCTGACTCTGGAAGGGGAATTTTTATGTAGGTTTTCAACGAGGTAAATCTTAGTTCACTAGAGGAGCTTGCGAGACAGTGATTGACAGGGTTAGTTTCTTGGGGAAGAAACAAAGGGAAAGATATTCTTCCTTAGATTGTTTTCAGAAGCAGCACCTGTGTCAGAAGGGCAGCCGAATGTCTGACCACACCGGAAGCCCGAATACCAGCTGGAGACTTAGGAGTAGTGGAGTCAGCAGATGCGAATGCAGGTGTCACTGTCTGTAATTCTGGGGCAGTTAATTAGGCTCTCTGACCCTTACATGACTTGTCTTTAAAATGGAAATATGGGGGGCGCCTCAGTGGCTCAGTCAGTTAAGTGTCCAGTCATGATCTCGCAGTTCGTGAGTTCAAGCTCCGCATCAGGTTCTGTGCTGACAGCTCAGAGCCTGGAGCCTGCTTTGGATTCTGTGTCTCCCTCTCTCTGCTCCTACCGCACTTGCACTCATGTTCTCTGTCTCAAAAATAAATAAACATTAAAAAAATAGAAGTCAAATGGAGATTTGGTCCTCGTTCTACTTAACTCATGAGTCTGCTAGAAGGATTAGTCAGTTCTGTTCAGTCAACATTCTGTGAGCATCCACTAGGTGCTGTGAATTGTATACTCAGCCAAGGAGATATTAAGATGGGTAACATGTGATTTTTGTACTTGAAAAGCTCATAGACCAGTATACAGCAGGAGTTCATGAATATGAAAAACTGTGTAAATATTAAGGTGAATATTATTCACCATTAACAGGAATAAGAACAGTAGTGTTTGGACAAGTAAATGGCTTCGACCCGTTTTTAGGGAGAACGTCGGTACTTAGTCCCTTCCCTACAAGAATGTTATCCATTGCTTGTCCACTGTGCTCTTCTCACACTCCTATAGCTCTTGGTTCAAAGTTACCACTGTTGACTGCCTCCTGCTGTCCTCTGATTGTAGCCTCTTCCAGGGCAGGCATACGGTCTTAGACACTTTTGGGGTATGTGTAACAGCCACTAGTTAATGGGTTGATTGAACCTTGCTAACTTGTTAAGCCCAGTTCAGATGTTTGCTTGGGCCAGGAAGGTACTGCTAAAATTACTTAGAGTCTTTCAGCAAATACGTATGGAGTTTCTATAGTGTGTCAGATTCTATTCTAGGCTCTACAACCCCGCCTTTCCCCTTGCAACGCTGACCAGTGGTGGGCTGGTGGGGGGGCAGGAAGACCTCTGATATTTGAGCAGAAATCAAGCATATGAAGATCTGAAGGAACTGTGTTCGTGCAGAACAAGCAGCAAACGTAAAGGCCTTGGGGCAGGAACAAGCTTGGGATGTTCAAAGACCACAAAAAAGAAACAGTGCAGCTAGACCTCCGTGGTCAGAGGAGGGGATGGTTTATGACGAGGCAGAGTGGTGGCAGAACATAGAGGGCCTTGTAAAGAGTTTGGCTTCTATTCTGAGTATCGTGGCAGGCCACTGGGGGATTTTAACGAGGGGAGTGATCAATCTTCCATCTCGGATACATGGTTGCGTCCGCTACATGGAAAATGAACTGGGACAGTGAGCTGGGGGCAAGAGCGGAAGCAGAGTCCAGGAGACGGTTGGAGCGCTCTTGTCACAGATGCCGGTGGCCTGGACTGAGGAGTTGGAAATGGGGAGAAGCAGAGGGATCCTAGACCTCTTTTGGAGCAAGCTAGGCTCCACCTCCTAAGGCTAACCCTGTCCAACAGCCTGGTTTCCTTTCCTTCAACACCCAGGATGGATGGCTCCCGTCTGCCAAGCCCCCCAGGGGATAAGCAATGGACCTGTGCAAGGCACATAGAGTCTTTCATAGAGCGGCTGCTTAATGCTATTTAGGTTTTAAATTGCCAGACAGTTTTAAACAATCTGAATGGGTTTTTTTAGTAGTTTGACGGCTTTCAGTGTTCGATTTTAACATCCTATCACTCCCCCTGTGTATTTCTCTGCAGGGTGTATCTTTACACATCTCTGATGAGCAGCCACAAATAGTAGGCCTTTGCATACCTTATGTAACACGTTAACTAGACTCCCCTCATGGTGATCATTTAACAATATACACAAATATCAAATATGCAGAAGTCCTTGGCAAACTTGTCAGGAACATAGGTTTCTTTTTATATCTAGAGATAGTTTTCATTCAGCAATTGTAAACGACTGCCTACTATTCCTGAAGTTGGAAAGGTTAAACATTGTCCTATAAATAAAATTTGATGAAGGGGAAAAATACCGTCTGTACCTGCTTTGTATTCTAGAATCTTAAGTTTTTACAGTAATAGCCAGAAAGAAGGGAGAGAGAACTTCTTTGGCAGAATTTTCCACAAAGTATAAAAAGCTTATTTTCTCATAATTTATTGGGTGTTTTCTATGTGCTGGGCATTGGGCAAGGAATGGTGAATTCAAAGATGAGCAAAAAACACACAGATCTTTATGGAGACTTTTGGTTTTTGAACATAATGAGGGATATAAATATTAATCAGTTATAATCACACACATGATTGAGTACCAAGTAGCATAAATACAGTGAAGAAAATGATTTAAGAACCTTTGAGCCCTGTTTTCCCATCTGTAAAATGGTAATAAATATGTACATAATAAAATTATGGAGATGATCAGCTAAGGTAAATATAAACCAATATAAAGTATTATTAAAATTTTAGTGTAGTTTTTGCATTTGTTTATATTTAATTCTGTGTTTTACCTGTGGAAACATACGACTAGATGATTCCTTACATAAAATATTTTGTTACTCAAATAGCTAAACTCTGTTACTTTGGGCCAATGTAAAGTTCAGAAGTAAATTGTACCCATTAAAGCATACCAACTATTGGTATCTATTCAACAGCAAGAATTAATTCCTTTGATAACATGTTTGGGGACAGGATTGAGAAAGTCAGATGCTGGGAAGTTTCTACTCAGACCTTGAACAGACAGACGCCAGTCAGGAACATGAATGGGAAATCTAGTCCTCTTTCAAATGTTCGTGTTAATTTTTCCCCCTCTGTTTCTTTGGCAGCTTATTCTTTCCAGTTGGGAAGGAGGCTACAATTTACAGTGTCAAGATCTCACCAGTGCAGGGGAAGCTGATGTCCGGGTAAGTCTTGAGAAACTAATAGACCACCTGTAACCGTTTCTCCTAGAAAAGGAGAGGAGGCTTTATCCTTCCAGATATGAGGATGGGGCTGGGATTACATAAGAAAGGGAATCATGTTCTGATAGAAATACTTGGTAACAAAAATGTTTTTCAAATGTCCAACCATGGGGGAGCTGATTGAATAAACCATGGCTTGTCCAGGAATGGTTCCTTTTGCAAAACGGAATGACGAAGATCTCTATACTGTTACAGAGTAATCTCTGGGACGTGATCTCAGTTAAAAAACAAAACAAAACAACTTGCAGACTGTGCTTATAATATAGTACCTTCTGTGTAAGAAGTGATATGAATATATGTGTGTGTGTGTTTGCTTTTAAAATAAACCAAACCCCAACAAAGTGTTTCCTTTTGGGTGAAGGAACTGGGCAGAGGTGGTAGGGATGGGATACTTGATTTTGGAACCATTAAGTGTTTTATATTATTTGAAACAAAATTAATTTTAAAAAGAAAGCAAGGCAGCCTTCCTCCCAAAACTTGGAAACTCAAAGAAATGGATATACCCGTGTATTAAGTGACTTTAAAACATGGTATTTTGACTGACCATCCCTCGGGGATGTATCTTAACAGTATTCAGTAATTTTTTTGATTGCTATTCATGAAAATACTGGTGTTGCTTCTCTGAGACTGTTAAAGGTACACTGTAGGATGAAGTTAAGTATTTAATAATCTTAATATCATTACAACTAGTATTTGAGACCTAGAAAAGAGATACCAATTAAAAAGTCAAGCGAACACTGATCATAGATTCAAATTGGAAATATCAGAATTAGCTTTATTCTTTCTAAAAACAAATGTGTTATTTAGCTCTATCTACAGAAAAGGCCTAGTTAGTCTCTGACAGCCCAGTGCAGTGAGGAGTGAATACCCAGATTGTGCTTTCTAAATATAATTTTCCACCAGAAGGGATTAGGATTCTTAGAGAATTGGCCAATTCCTGGGTTGGGGTGGGAAATGTGTATAAGCAAAATCGAGGACATCTGGTGACAGAAAGCACGTAAGCCGTCCAGACTACCCAGGTCATGACAAAAAGACCGAGGAGCCATCTTGAAGGGACTCCCAGCGTGCAAGATGGGACAATTCAAAAAGAATACTGACTGGAATGGGTTGAAGCATACCAAGTTTAGTAAAAACCCATGAGTTTAAAATGATACTAAAAAACACATTGTTGCCTTCTGAAGGTTGCTAGAACACCAGCTCTTTCTAGGGGAAAAATGTTAAAGGGAAAGAATCAAACATTGATCTTTGCTTTTCACGTGTGAATTTCCAAATAGAGGAAGAGAGAGAGCTCTTCTCTATAGAAAAGTGCATAAGTAACGAGAGAACTAGAAAATCACCCTTTTGCAACTCCTAGTGAAATCATGGATCTGTTCGGCCGTCATCCATAAGGGATAAAACTGTCGGGTGAACGCTGAACGGAACTTCATAATAATTGGATTGGCTGTTAACACCTGAACTCTATCACGAACGCCAGCGGGACGACCAGAAATGATGTGCCCTCCCAGCGTGATGTGCCAGGAAGTACACAGAACCATGGACTCAGAGTTCCTGCCAAATTCCCTAAGTCTCAGTCCATCAAGCCTCTAAATCTCATTGCTTTGCTTCAGAAAATGTGGGTGATAGAGAAGTTAAATAACATTAGGAATTCACAATATTAGAAATTCCATGCAATAACTGATCTAGTTTTTGTGAAGAAAAGACAGGAAGAGGGGAAGCAAGGAAAGGGGACTGTTACTGATTAGAAAAGACTAACAAACTTTATCAAATCGGTGCAAGCTGGACCTTGGTTGCATCCAGATTTAAATCAGTTCTAAAAGGCCATTTTTAAGACACTTTGACCATGGATGAGGCTATTGGCAGATATTAAGGAGTCCCTGATTTTATTAGCTAATGACATCGTGGTTATGGTGAAGTAAAAGTTTCCTTCCTCTCTGTTGGTAGTTTTTATAGATGAAATGATACCTTGCCTTTGCTTAGAATATGCTGTACAGCCCCTAAAAATGTTGAGAAATAGAATTGATCCAACAAATTGGAACCATATTGAAAGTTTTGAAGTTTAGTGATAGGTAACACAGGTTCCTTATACTTCCTCTCCTTGATTGAAATTTTCTATAATGAAAAACATGCTTATTAGCAGAAACCTTTTAATGAAAATCTTTCATAGTAAGATGTACATTTCAGAATGCATTTTAAAAAACATCTTCAAAGCCGTAGTATGAAAAAAGTATATATAGAGGTTTCTCTGCACCCATTTTATTTCTAACGCATTATCACAGAGCAGCGCACTTTGGGCTACCATACAATTTTCTAAAGGTCATTGTCGTTTTACATTTGTATTTGACTTAATATCTGTGAAGTTGAATCACACTCTCAAACATTAAGATGGAAACCAGCACACCTCCTTGTCTTCTTGGCAGGCAGACAATAGAGCATGATATTCTGACTTCAGAGTTCCTTTTACACACACTCTCCTCATACGTTTAAATGTTAGTGCTAAAAACACTGCCGTTAAAGTATTTCCCTGTGGCTGAGACTTGGAAGGGGCTCAGGAGGGAAAGTAGGAATCCCGACCCACCAACCATGTCAGTGAGGAGGGGGGAGCATCGTGATTTTTTTTTTTTTTTAAGCTTTTGCTTAAGTTCCAGTTGGCCAACATACAGTGTAATACTAGTTTCAGGTGTACAAGGTAGTGATTCAACACTCCATATGACACCTGGAAGCACCTGGATTTTAAATCTTCCGAGGAGGAGGAGACACGAAAGCAGTAGTCGTCCACTTACAGACGGCTCCTGGGCTCCAGCACAGCTAAGAGACCAAACACGCGCACAGTAGGGAACTAGAGAAAAAATTAAGACCTAGTGTAACGAGCAGTAGCGATCTGTTGAGTGCTGAGCCCTGAGCAGAGATGAGACAGCCCCTGCCTTGTGTGATTTGCCCTCGGTGGCATTAACCCTCACTACACAGCCATGGTTACTGAAAACAGAGGCATAAAGCAGTTTTCAAATGCAAAGGAAGATGTGACTGATGAGGCCTGAGAAAAGGCGAGGAGAGGGTTAGGAGGAGGCATTTAAGGGTGTTCCTCAAGGATGCCAGGCGTGCGGTAGGAAAGGAGGGTGGACGCGGGGAGAAGGGTGCCAGGAGGCCCAGGAGCCCCGTTGGCAGCGAGTGCCGGAAGAGGGAGCAGACGGCCTTGATGGCGCCCGGTGCTGTGCTCAGAGAGGGTGCTGGAAATCCCTGCCGGCACAGGCTGGAGAACGAGCCCGTGTTCGGCGGGTGCAGGGGAGTCACCTGATCAGATCACGCGTGTCAGAGGGGCAACTCCTTTTCACCAAAGTGGGGTGGATTGCTGGGAATGAGGAGAAGCTGGGGGCAGAGATGCCACGAAGGTGCTTTGGTGATGGCCTGAGACAGAAACGCCCACTGGTGGAGTGCGGCATCATGCAGGTTGCTGGGGGGGGGGGGGGGGGGGGCAGCCAGGGGAGCGTTTTCATTCGCTCACCTTTTCTTTTTCCTGTTTTAACATCCTTACAGGTAGCCAAGGTGTTGTGGTGGTACTACTTCTCCAAGTCCATAGAGTTCCTGGACACAATTTTCTTTGTTTTGCGGAAAAAAACCAGTCAGATTACTTTTCTTCACGTATACCATCATGCCTCCATGTTTAACATCTGGTGGTGTGTTTTGAACTGGATACCTTGCGGGCAAAGTAAGTTCTGTTGTTGCTTTTTCAGTTCCGTGTCCTGGGTCTCGCGAGGCCTCTAGTGGGTGCCTGGGGTTGAATATTGTTGTACTGATGTGGCTCTGGAGACGGAAGAGGGAGGCACACGGCGCAGCACGCGGCTGCCCGTGTGGCCAGTTTCGCGTCTTTCGTTCCTGCAGAATGGGAGCGTTACCTTAATTTGTGAAAATACATTTCATTTTCCCTCTGCGCCAAATGTCCGCGGGCCAGAAGCACGCACCCCAGCTGGAGTAATTTTACTCCAGCACCAGGGGCTGAAGGACTCCTGTCGAAACAAATCCAGCACCTTCCACTTGGTGGAGGTCATCACTCGGCTGTCCTATAGATTGGACTTTTTTTTCCATTCTGAAAAGTTAAAGGCACATCTCTGTGTGGCTTCCAACGTTTGTTTTAACTGAGAGCTACAATGCGCCTTATATCACAGCCTCTTTACGTGTATGCACTTTGTGTGGAACAGAAATTTCAGGAGATATTTACCCTAGCTCTGTGATGCACTTTGGGTTTTTGTTGTTGTCATTTCATTAATTCTGTTGCACTTTTTCAAAAAGCTGATGACCGCTCTCACTGCATTGATTTCATAGGCATTAATGGGTCCCTTCTGACCTGCAGTGCAGACAGTGGTACTTTCTATGTGATTGTCTTATATCCCCAGCTTTAAAAATCTTCTGTGAAAACTCAGAACAGGTAAAACTTAAGTCAAAATGATTTGGGGATCTTAGAGATATTTTTTAAATGTCAAGGAGAGGGGCATCTGCGTGGCTCAGTCGGTTCAGCGTCTGATCACAGTCTCACGGTTCGTGGAATCAAGCCCCACGTCGGGCTCTGTGCTGACAGTGTGGAGCCTGCTTGGGATTCTCTCTCCCTCCCTCTCAAAATAAACTTAAAAAAATAAACAAAATGTCAAGGATATTTGGAATATATCTGTGACTATGAAGATGCAAATTAAAACCAGAGTGTGAAGCAGGAAAGTGCTGGAGATGAAGTGGTCAGAAAGATGTTTTTATTTTAACTCTCTCCTGGACCAAATCTGGCTTCTTGAGTTTAGTGATTAAAACTATGATAGACTTAATGCTGTCATCAATATACAGACCGTAATCAATATCAAGCAATTATCAAGGTTAAGTATTTTTTGTGATTGTCAACAATTTCATTACAAATCACTCAACATCTAAACCTCCTTCTCACGTAATCCCCGTGTAAAGACCTGGGATTCTTGTAGATGAAATGCTGTGTGTGTGACAATTCACAGTCAACCTAAAATATTATAAAAATCATGTCCCAGGGGCTCCTGGGTGGCTCAGTCAGCTGAGCATCCGACTTCAGCTCAGGTCATGATCTCACGGTCCGTGAGTTCGAGCCCCGCGTCGGGCTCTGTGCTGACAGCTCGGAGCCTGGAGCCTGCTTGGTATTCTGTGTCTCTCTCTCTCTCTCTGCCCCTCCCTACTCATGCTCTCTCTCTCTCAAAAATAAATAAACATTAAAAAAAATTTTTTTTAATCATACCCCATTAATTCACGGTAATGAAAGCTTACGCGGTAAAGAAATACTGCTGTAACCGGTTATTCCAGCCAGTGTTTGCTGAGTACTTACTAGATTCTGGCGGTGGTGTCTGAGCCACCCAGACACCCCTGTTTCTCATTCATTGATTTGCATGGATCTAACCAGACCTTGATTTAGACTGGGAAAACCAGGCTACAGAGTTTAAATTCATTAGCCAGCGTAGGTACTGCACTTTTCAGTTTCCATAGCATTATGCACTCAATCCCAGCACCGCCCAGAGAGCCAGTTACTGTCCTGCCCATTTCCCAGGTGACAGAATCAAAATTTACAAAGTAAAACTAATGTATGTAAGGGGACATAGCTGATAGGGGTCCTCTAGCCCCACAGCCCCTTCCACTGCAGGACTGAGAGCTCACAGCCCAGCCATCTGGATCCCAAAGTAACAGAGGTAGTGTTTGCTTTGCCGGGCACTGTCGTGAGCACTTTGTGTGTATCGATTGGTCTAATCCTCACGACAGTGGGTTCCTGGTTTCCAACAAATAGACCCGTCTCTGACATCTCACCCCTTCAAACTAAATCCTTTTGCTTCTTAGCTGAGCAACATAGAACTTCTCTCTTTTTCCTTTGGTTTCCTGAAACACCATTTGCCCACGTTGACAGAAGCTACAGGGACTTCACAAAGGTGGCGGCAGGGGCAGAGGAGTGATAACGGCACAAGTTAGAACAGAAATGTCCTGCAATTGGATTTTAGATATTCCTTGTCCTAGAAGTCCATGAGATGGTCCAGCCACTGGGAAGCCTCACTGGCCAGTCCGTTCCCCACCCCGCCCCATCCCGTCCCAGCCTTCTCTCCTGCTGCACCTTCTCTCACCTTGCTCTAGCTCTCCTGGTTCTAGGTCCCTTTCAGGTAGAATTTATTAAATGTAAAGAGCAGCCTGATCTCCTGGACTCTTTAGCACCTTGTTAAGCCCTATACCGAAGGCCCTCTTTTCACAGTTGGAATGGCTCATCAGAGGCGTAGTGGAAGCAGAGACATTTCTCTTTCAAAGGAATTCTGCCACCGGTTTGAAGCTAACATTTCATTTTCTCCCTGATCACTCGATAGTAACAACAGCTTAAGGGACAGTAAAGCCTTTGCAAATCAGGAATTACCTGTTTGGTTGGCACTCTGACTGAAAAACCATCCAGTTTTGTCCTATCTCGGTGACTTTTGTGGAATCCTGGAGCAAGAGGGCAGAAACGAGGGTGAATTCACCGTGTGGATTGTGGCAGATGATAGTGCCACAGGTGTGACTCATCTTCAGCCGTGCTGCACAGGAAGAATCCGTCTCATTTGATGAAGAATGAGCAGTAATTTTTATCCCATACTTTTACAGGTTTCTTTGGACCCACACTGAACAGTTTTATCCACATTCTCATGTATTCCTACTATGGCCTTTCTGTATTTCCATCTATGCACAAGTATCTCTGGTGGAAGAAATACCTCACGCAGGCTCAGCTGGTATGTTATCCCTTCGTTCAGCTCCTCTCCCTGTGAAGCATCGAATATCCTCATGGAGGAAAGAAATCTGTCCCCATATGCAGAGGCTTTGCTATGTGTGAGGAGGCTGCCTGTTTTCCTCTAAAAAGAACCTTTTAAGGATTAAAATCTAGTGTGTCGAAATAAGCTACCTTATTCCTTGCTTCGAAGTGACAGTGATTTAACACAGACATTAATTTTAAGATTCATTTTTATCTAAATAAGTGCAACTGCTACTCTTCCATGAGAAAACGAGCAGGCAATTAAATATACTGACTAGCATCGTTTCAAGCGAAATTTCTGGGTAGGATAGTGTGCTGCTTCCGCAGTTTTGCTTTCTTCCTGCAAAACCTAGGGAGTAACAGGAGTCGACTTCTAAATGTTTTGTATTTCCAAATGGTGTGTTGCGTGGCTCGGCCTGGCCGCCCCCCAGTGACGCCCCCCACCCCCCCGCAGGTGCAGTTCGTGCTGACCATCACACACACGCTGAGCGCGGTGGTGAAACCCTGCGGCTTCCCCTTCGGCTGTCTCATCTTCCAGTCGTCCTACATGCTCACCTTAGTCATCCTGTTCTTAAATTTTTACGTTCAGGTAAGTGAAATGTACATCTCCGGTGGCGGAACATAGCAGACTGCGCTCTCGCCTTACGTTGGTGTTTAATTTGCCCGAGGAAATCCACTAGCACGTGCTGGTCGGTGATGGAGGCTCGCAAAGTAGAGAGTGAAAACTAACTCTCCCCCCGCCCCCAAGCCCTCCCCTTGAAGGAAAACCACCATGAATAGCCTTAGTGGGCATTTTATTAAACATTTTTCAGTGCATGCATAAAAAGTTGAATGAAGTCACACATTGGTAACATGGGACAAAAACATGAAACAGGGTCTTGTATCTGAATCCAGGGCCTCTATACAAATGGAGAAGAACTTAGGCTGAATGAATTGAATATTAAAAAATCATTTCTATATCAGCACGGTGATGTTGTAACCTCACTATCTGGAAAAAATTCTTTTAAGGCAAGCCACCATGGAAAGGTCACATTGGCTTTTTCTTTACTAAATGTCATTTTCTTTTTAATCAACAATTTAAATGAAACAGGGCTCCAAAACACGACATCAAAGCAACTCCATTAATACAAAAACTGATGAAGGGGGAGCAGAGTGCAGGCCTCAGGTGGTGGTAGAGTTTAAATTGCTCTCCTTTGTGGGCTGGGGAAATAGAAAGTAAGCTTCATGAAAAAAAGATGAGAACATACATTTCTATTCCAAACAGTACTTTCCAAATTGAAATCAACTGTATTTCTTTCTTTAGACAATAAATGCTTCGTTTTTTTTTTAGTTGGCATTTGCTAAAGGTTAACCTGTGGTGGCTTCTCACAAAGTACAACTGTGGGAAAGTGAACTGCTGACAGTCTTTTCAGCGCCATTGGACTGGCTAGGCTTTGTCTTTTATAACAGATAGAAGTTTCCTTTGAGAATTTCTGAAGAAATAACCATTGATGGAACCAAACAAAGCCACCCAAAAAAAAAAAAAAAAACCCCAAAAAACAAAAACAACTCACACAGCAAAACTGACTGTTAACAGGAAAGCTAAGTGAGTCAACGTGGCACTTGGTGTTGAACCTTGAGGATGAGCAGGTAGCCGGCAGGGTGGGCAGTGGGCGTTCAAAACGTTGACCCTACTTTTTGGTTCACACAGAGTCTTACTCCTTTAGACTTGAGTATATAATTTCAGGCTTGACCCTTGTTAATATAGGTGCTTTAAAAAAAAAAAAAAAAGTAAAAATGAGACAAAATCAGGTATTTGGGCAGAATAAGAAGGATATGCCAAAAACCAAATCAAGCCAGAATCCTGGATACTGGTACTTTTAAGATAACAGCATTTTTTCCAACTTGAATTGGAAAGGATCTAATTTTTAGGAAATGCAAGTAAGCAACTAATGCAGAATAATTTGAATGCCAGTCCTGTAATACATAAATCCTAGCCAGTGTAGAGAAGGTGACAGAAACAACCTTTCATTGGAATTCATTCACATTTGTCTCGGTTTTTACCCTATTTTTAGTTTTAACCATTAGCTTAAAAATTGTCAGACAAAAATTCTTCTTTGGTGGGGGGCCTGGGTGGCTCAGCCGGTTAAGCATCCGACTCTTGATTTCGGCTCAGGTCACAGGTCGTGAGTTCAAGCCCTGGGATTCTCTCTCTTTCCCTCCCTCTCTGCCCACCCCCCCCCCCCACTTGTGCTCCCTCTCTCAAAATAGATAAACTAAAACAAATTCTTACCTGTCCAATACCCAATAAAATCATGAACTGTTTTAGATTATATGCCATGTCGAAGTCTTATTCAAGAATCCTTTTTTCCCTCTCTTCAAAATATATGCATCCAACAGACGTACCGAAAAAAGCCAATGAAGAAAAATACGCAAGAGCCACCTGCAGGGAAAGAAGTTAAGAACGGTTTCTCCAAAGCCTGCTTCACTGCAACTAATGGGGTAATAAACAAGAAAGCACAGTAAATGCCCAGTAACAGACAAAGCATATATAATAGCCTCACAGATTCGCTTGTTTTAAAGCAAAGACTGAATTGAAAGTTATATATGTTTTAGCATAAACTAATTTCTTTTGAGTTTATAAATCATTTGTACCCGGAATGTATTAATATATTGCTATTAGGTTAATCTGTTAACTGAATGCTTCCGTCAACATACGTGTCACCTCAGACACCGAACTCTGTAGACCTCAGAACTGGTGCGGCTCTGTCTCCTCCCCACAGACTGACCCCCTCACCAGAACCGTCGGTATAACGCCTTATACACGTACAAAGCCAGGAAACACGGAGCCTTGTTTTCCGAAGCCAGTCTTCAAATAAAAAGTTTTATTCAGATTGAAGTGTTTAAAACAAAATGTTAATTACCTTTCTAACTACAGGGTGTCTTAATCTATATTAAGCACTGCTCGCCAGTGTGTAATCAGTCCATTTGTTCCATTAGGACCTGACCCCAGAAAATATGAAAATGGATTTTAAACGGAAGACAGGAGAATCTAGCACAACTTTTCTCTCTTAAGGTAGAGTCTGTCAAATTCCTACACTAAGTCTCAACTTAGTGATATGGTAACGAAATTTGTATTTGATTTTGACAATTACTTTTCCTAAGAAGAAAAACTCTTCTGCCAAATCCTCATAGCTCAGGGGCTTCGGATAGGAGTAGTTTCTCACTTTTTAATTTGGTTTCCTTAACTATTCACATAGTCCTGTCAACCTCCCATGTTAAATTACCCTAGTTTAGGTTGTAAATGGACACCATGATCGGTTTTAAAAGCAGCATCTGAATCTGGCTGCCCGCTTTCGGATCAAGGAATCTTCCCTTCTCCTTGGAAGACTAAGCCACTGGAATATTTATGAATCAGAGCAGTTGGGGCAAAATAGACATTGAATTTGTTCACTCTTGTATTATCCCCAAATACCTGCTGTCACTCTTTTCAGGTTAAGTTTTTGAAAACAGGAAGAAAAAGAGGACTATGGAAAGATCCCAACATTGAGCCTTGGGCTGGTAATGAGCCACAGTGAAAAGTGCCAATTTGGCAAACCCGGTATATCCTACCCCTGCCCAGGTAACACGAGTTCTCCTGAGAACAGGCACAAAAGTGGAGGAAAACATATTTTTTTCCTCCCTAAATATTGGACTTTTACTACTAAATTGCATCAAGCATGGAAACAATATGTTTTGAAGATGTGAGGAAGATTTATACCCTATGAAACTAAAAGACTTGCCAAGTTTGACGCTTTTTCTTTCTGCTCTTCCCTTTAAAATAACTTTGAGGTCATAATGTTAAGGTCAAACACAGAAGTGCCAGAAAGGCATGCTCGCCATTACCCAGTGTTCAATCTGGGAGTGCCTCTCTGTCCTTTTTCCCCCCCCCCCCCCTTGCTTTCTAGTCTGAAAATTATTTCCCCCGTTTAAAAAAGAGCACGGACTTGGGGACGGCATTGCACCACGGACACCAATCCAGGTCTCCCACTTCCCGCTCGTGGCCGCTACCCTCTCAGGCCCAGCCTGCTTTGCAGAAGGTGACTGACCTTAGCTGGTCTTCGTGGGAAATGTGCTGTGCAGATGCGTGCATGTCACATGTGGGCACTTGGTCCATTTTTATCGAACAGACACCCACTTACTCTTGGATTTATTTTTCTAAGTTTTCTAAAGCTGATTTTTCTAGGGTGCCTAACCCCCACTTCCTCCCATCCCATCCTAACAGTGTTATGAGTATTGTCCTCTCCCAGAAACCTGTTTCAAAACAAGGGCTAGCTTCCAGGAGTTCTGTTATTTCTCCTCTGTAACAAAACGCGAGCTGGACTCCAGTGCAGTTTGGGGTCCCAAACAAGGGCTGAAATCGGTGACCAAAGTGCATTCCAGGTAAAAATGAGACACAGAGGGAAGCCAGACCTGTTTGTTCATCGTAAGCAGCTTATTCTCAAATGTCAGTGAGGCCCTAAAGTCTCAGACTCTGCGTCACACCTGCAGTTTTGGTGACCTCACCCACCCCATACTGGCAGAGCAAGGAGGGAAGCCAGCCTTCGGCAGAATGGCAAAGCCAGACAGCTGTTAAGTACAAGGCAGTTGAAAACCTCTTAGATCGAAGGGAAAAACGTGGGTAGTTGGTACTTCCAAGCTCAACTTAGAGGCGTTAGGATGCTATTTTCCCACTGGGGCTTTCATTCTTGTGAAGCCGACCAAACACTTCTAGCCTTAAACCATTCAAGGGCTGATACAAGAGCTATGAAGTCTTAGCCACAAAAACTGAATCAGGTAAATATTTTAACCTGTCTTTAAGCGTTGGAATTTAAAAAAAAAAAAAAAGTCTACATTTAATGTGATTTTCCTAGAACCAGGAAAAAAACTCTCTAATCTGTTAAAAACTTTTGTGCCTGAATTTCCTTTTACTCATTAGAATGAAAATAATACTATAAGCACATGTTACAAATTCAATTTTTTTAAACAAAATGGAATGTTAAATGGAAATGAGACATTTTCAACCCATCAAAATTATACATTGAACCAGTTAGGCTTATTGAAAGATAAGGTCCTCCCTATCCCCGTCAGAGGTATCTATTTTTATTGGTAAGGAAAAATGATATTTACTGTGATGGGCAGAACCGCACTTTGTAAGAGACCATTCTGATACTTCCGTATCATTTTATGATGTTTCTAGAGTCTTCCTTATTTGGAAAATAAGGATATCACTTTTTTGTTTTCTTTTGAAAGTACTTGAGAACATAATATCATGATTGGGGTGGACAGGGAAGCAGGAGAAGCCATTTTTCTTTGTAGACAGATAAAAAGCATTCTGTATGATTGTTGTATAATAAATTTTTACACTAAAGCAAAGCATGTTGAGATTATTCTTATTTGGTTGCAAGAAGTTAAAACGTGTGCCTGCGTGGTATTCCAAATGACCAATTTTACTCAGGAATTTTTTTTTTAATAAAGGGATATTTTAGTAATTAATTTTAGACATTTAATTCATTTCAATAAAAAGTGCACGGCCTTTTATAGCATTATTAGTATATGAATACTATGTAAAACTATTTCAGAAAACGGTCATTACAAGAAAAACGTAGGACCAATTAGAGGAGTAGAGGCTATAATGGCTATTATAAATTTAATGGTTTAATATAATGGTTATATTAAATTTACTGTGTGGGAGCACCGGCTTGGTTGAGGGGACGATGTTAGGCAGAAACACCATACAGTGCTCTGGAGCCTCCGACCATCACTCTGTAGAGTGCCCAGACCAGCAGAGAGGGTGCTGCTTCCGCTCAGGAGTGGGATGTGAGCTTTGACCATGGGGAAGCCCAAGAAAGACACGTCAGTCAAGGTCATGGGGCAGGATCACCGATGGGTGGTGCATCAATGGAGAGTTTTGAATGGTTACATTAAAGAGAACAAGACAGGCCCAAAGGCCATGCTCAAAGTCTGTTTACGAAATGGCTTAAATTCCTGGATGGTAACAGGGATGGGGCAGGGGTGGGGTGGAAGAAAGGGTACGAGAGGTGGCACAGAAGGGGAGAAGGTTCAGTTTCGCTATCTGAACGGGGACCCGAGTTTTTGGGCGGGGGGGGGGGGGAGAGGACATTTTAAAAAGTTTCCTTGTAACCTACTGAGGCTTCATTTTAAACAGTGGGTGGAACCAATTCACGTGTAAAAAGAAACCTTTTTGTCTCTGTGGCAAGGCCTAATAATTCGTTGCAGAGTGAAAGAGCTGCCTGACACGTGGGAAGCATTCACCTAAACACATTTCCTAGTTTCTGTATACAAAGAAGATTGCCATGTGTTTTTATTACAGCAGGCTTTCTTCAAAATCAGCTACGTTCACTTACTTAGGGGACAGCTGTCTTCCCAGGCAAAGAAGTAAGCACTCGTACAAGACTACAGTCACCTAAGATATCCCTTCACCTTCTTCACCTTCAGTCATGGAGAAGAGGAAACGTGATCAACGTGTAGGTCATTTTGCCCTGTTAAAGCGTGTAGAGGGGACACTGGAATAAGAGCAGGAGGGCGCAAATCTGAAATTTGTACCCTCATCGGGCAGCTTGTCAGCACAGGTCATCGTGGATCTGCGGAGCAGCTCACGGGGAGCCCTCGAGGAAGGTGTCTGCGGCCAGGTCACGTTCGGCAGCCCGGGTGAGGCAGACCTCTGCTCCCTCCGTGCACTTGAAGCTCGTGGCACCGACCTGTTCCGTTTGCAGGCACTGCCGTCTGTAGCCCGGAGATGGGCCCGTGAGCTTGTTTTTGCCACAGTTATCATCTGCCTTCGGTCAACAAACCTAGCCGCCCCCCGAAAGGCACGTGGGTCTGTGACTCCCAAGCATTGAACAACAAAAGGCAAGGTTTTGCAGCGTTGCCTGGGATAATGTCACGTACGAAGAGGGAAATGAACTTCACACCCACTAGTAACGAATAGAAGTTGCACATTTCTCTGAAAGATTTAAGCACTCTGCCTGGGCTAGTCCATGTAAAACTGGCCCTTATGTTTTTAATGCTAGTTTAGTCCTACGGGATCTGATAAACTCTGGAAATAGGAATGTTCACTTAAATATTTGTCAAATCTACCTCGCCCAGTGCTGCGTATTACACTAGAGGTACAGAGGCGCCCCAGGTGAAATCCTGCCCGTAGCCTTCATAGTCTGGTTAAGTAGATGGAGAAATGTTTAGTTAGAAAATAATGGATGCGTTAAAAATAGTGGGGGCACCTGGGTGGCTCAGTCAGTTAAGTGTCCGACTCTTGGTTTCTGCTCAGGTCACGATCGCGCAGTTCGTGTGTCCGAGCCCCACATCAGGCTCTGTGCTGACCGAGGGGGGCCTGTTTGGGATTCTCTCCCTCCCTCTCTGCCCTTCCCACACACTCTCTCCAAAATAAACTTAAAAACAACAGCTTACCAAGAAAACTTTCCTAAAGGAGGCAATAATGCCTGAGCTTAGTTTTTGATGGATGGGAAATTGTCCATATAGACAAGGAAGGGACCTTGTTCAAAAAAATCCCAGAAGTTAAACACCTAGGATTCCAATGGATTCCATTACTTGAACAAGTATTTGAATGCCTCCTATGTGCCAAGCATTGTCCCAGGATTTGGAATAAAATGGTAAAAAGAACAGACGAGCAGTCTGCTCTTAAGGAGCTCATGCCTAGTGGGCACCTTCTAGAGGGAAAACGAGCAGTTACCACGCTCTGTAAGATGCGCTATTCACATTAACAAACATGCACTGGGGTCAAGAAGCCTTTGTGCCTAAAAAAGGGAGAGGAGAAAGCTGGCCCCGCCAGAAACTTAGCCAGAAACGAAGGCCTAAGAAGCACTGAGAGAAAGAGGAGGAAGTAGTGTCCCAGAGGCCAAGAGAATATTTAAACAGACTCAGATGCTGCAAGGTTATCAGCTGGGCAAATGCTGGGGGAAGAAAAAGGGCATTAGGTTTGGTCAATGGGAGGCAATTAGCAGATTTCAGGGGCTTTAGAGTTAATGAGAAGCCCTTCTCTCCCCCCCCCCCCCCCCCGCCAATCAAGCCATATAAAAATAATGTCTAAGAGTTAGAAACAGGAAGGGAGAGCTCTAGCTGCTAAAAGAGAGTGAAGCTGAGTGAGCTGCAGTTAGAGGGCAAGTCCAATGACCTCGCAGCTTGAGGGGAAGGATCGGGCAGTCGGGCCCCTCCCTTTGTTCCCACAGGAAAACTACTCAGAGTCCACTGCTGCATCACCTGAGAGCCATCGATGGCCTTGAACGGACCCTACACAGAAAGCAGCCCAGGGGCGTCCTGCCCTTGGGCAACGCTTGGCCTCACTCTCTTTGCCACAGGAAGGGTGAGAAGGAGCCAAGGGGTGGGAGAGATATGAAGATGGGAGAGGCACCCACAGAGCCCAACTTGTGTCTCAAACTGCAAAGTCCAGTTCAAGATGGCAATGTAGTTAGAGTCTGAACTCGCCTCCCCCACAGAACACACCAAATCACATCTATTAATTCAACAGTTCCTCCTGAAGAATGATCGAGGGCTGACCGAACGGCTACTAAACAACCCCAGGCAAAGAAACCAGCAAGAGAGACGGAGACGTGGTAACAAAGGGAACCCCCACTCCCAACTCTGTGACCAGCAGTGGGGAGGGACAGTACTGAGAAATCAGGAACAGATCCCTCTCTGTCCTTGGGCACAGAAAAAAACCCAAGGCTTAAGAGAGCAACACTAGAACTCTGCCAAGCAGCAGGGTCACCACAAGAACACTCTCCAGGTCAGAGGGACCAGAGAATGACACAGTTTACGTTGCCACCCTACCTTGGGAACTTGGACTGGAACAGAGTCCAGCCACCATGGCGAGCAGGTCTGGTTGTTTCGGTGGGCTTGTGACCTCAGCGAACCCAGGGTCCACAAGCCCACGCCAGCCCTAGACACGCTGGAACACAGAAAAAGAACCATGGTTTAAAAGGGCAGAGGAACTATGGGAACCCTCTCCCTTCCATCTGAAGGGCCCAGACTGGAGCAGGTCTGGCTGCCCACAAGGTGTGGGTTCAAGATGCCATATTGGAGGGCCCTGGTACCATAACTGAAGCCCACAGGAGCCCTGGCCATGATGGTGCACAGAAAATAAAAAGCCAAGGTTTACAAGGGCTGAGGAACTGTGGGAAGGTTCTCTTCCCCTCCACCTTCAAAGTCCAGACGAGAACAGGGTCCGGCTCATGGTGAGTGTGCCACCTCAGTAAGCCCAGTGTTCACAAGCCCACACCAGCTCCCCTGTGGTGCTGGGGCACAGAAGACACAAGCTATGGTTTTGTGGGATTTTTATTTCTTTTCCTTTTAAAAATTTGTCAGGTCTTGTTTGTATTTTTTTCTTTTTGGTCTTATTCTTTTTCTTTTTTCTTTTAGTTTACTCTTTTTAAAATTTCATTGTTTTTTCCCTTTATTCTTTCTGTAAAAAGCCATGGTTTAAGAGAGTAGCTGGTGTATCCAGCCACAGCTCCAGCCATCCAGCAGAAGTCACAAAGCACACACAGTCTACGTAGGGAACACCATACAGGGGACCACTCCTTCAACTGTAGGAGAAGTAGCCGTTTTGCTTAGTCCACAGTAAAAAGCACAAAAAGTCAAGCAAAATGGGGAAACAGAGAAATATACTTAAAAAAAAACACTCAGAAAAAGGACCAAATGAAACAGATCAGCAATATGTCTGATAAAGAACTGAAGTAATGATTGTAAAGATATTACTGGGCTGGAGAAAAGAATGGAAGAACTCATTCCAAGAAGTGAGACCAAAAAAAAATATTAAAAAGAACTAAGCAGGAGAGTACCTGGGAGGCTCATTCAGTTAAGTATCCAACTTCAGCTCAGGTCATGGTCTTGCAGTGTGTGAGTTCAAGCCCCGCATCAGGCTCTCCACTGTCAGCAAAGACCACTTCAGATGCTCTGTCTCCCTCTCTCTGCCTGTCTCACCGGTCCTCTCGCTCTCAAAAATAAATAAACTTAAAAGAACCAAGGAGAGCTGGAGAATACAATAACTGAAATAAGAAAACACTAAAGGGAATCAACAGATTAGAGGATGCAGAGGAACATATCAGCAATATGGAAGAGTAATACAACAAACTAAACAAAAAGAAAACAAAATTAATGAGGTTAGATTAAGAGAGCTCTTAAGCAACATCAGGTGAAAAAACACTTGCATTATATGGGTCCCAGAAGGAGAGGGAAAGGTCTAGAAGACTTATTTAAAGAAATAAAAACTGCAGGAGTACCTGGGTGGCTCAGTCGGTTAAGTGTCTGACTCTTGATTTCAGCTCAGGTCATGATTTCACAGTGGTGGGATCGTGCCTCACATCAGGCTCAGCATGGAGCGTGGAGCCTACTTGGGATTCTGTCTCTCTCCCCCACTCTCTCAAAATAAATAAATAAACTGGAGCGCCTGGGTAGCTCAGTCCATTAAGCATCCAACTTCACTCAGGTCATGATCTCACGGTTCATGTGTTTGAGCCCAATGTGGGGCTCTGTGCTGACAGCTTGGAGCCTGCTGAAGATTCTGTATCTCCTTCTCTCTCTGCCCCTCTCCTGCTCATGTTCGGTCTTGCAAAACTAAATGTTTTTTTAAAAAATTAAAAATAAGTAAACTTTAAAAAGAGAAATAACTGAAAACTTCCCTAACTTGAGGGAAATAGATATCCCAAGTCCAAGAAGCAAAGAGAGTTCCAAAGAAGATGAACCCAAGGCGGTCCACACCACGGCACATAATAATTAAAATGTCAAAGGTTAAAGATAAAGAGAGGATCTCAGAAGCAGCAAGAAGCAAACAGTTACTTACAAGGGAAAATTTATAAAGCTATCAGCTGATTTTTCAGCAGAAACTGTGCAAGCCAGAAGAGAGTAGCATAGTATATTCAAAGTGCTGAAAGCAAAAAACCTACAACTAAGAATACCCTGCAAGGTTATCATTCTGATTTGAAGGAGAGATAAAGTTTCCCAGACAAACAAAAGATAAAGTAGTTTCTCACCATTAAATCAGCTTTACAAGAAATGTTAAAAGGACTTCTTTAAGTGGAAAAGAAGTGGCCATAATTAGACATACGTAAAAGAGGAATAAAAAGATGTAAAATACAACAACATATACTTAAAATGTGGAGAAGCGAGTAAAAAGAGAAGGGGGAATCTTTTTGTTTTTAAGAATGTGTTTGAACTCAAATGACCATCAAATTAACCTGGAATGCCATTTAGTTAGGATGTAAATGGTAACCTCATGGTTACCATAAACCCAAAACATATGATAGACACACAAAAAATAGAAAGAAAGCCAAATAAAACACTATAGATATTCCTCGATCACAAAGAAAGAGAGTAAAAGAAGAAAGAACTACAAAAACAACCAGAAAACAATTTTTAAATGGCAATAGGTACATACCTATCAATAATTACTTTAAATGTAAATGGCCTAAATGCTCCAATCAAAAGAGTGGTGGAATAGAAATAAAAAAACAAAAAACACACAAGACCCATCTATACACTGCCTACAAGAGGTTCAGCTCAGATGTAAAGACACATACAAACTGAAAGTGAAGGGATGGAAAAACATTCCACATGCAAATGGAACTGATCAAAAAGCCAGGGTAGCAATACTTATGTTAGACAAAATAGGCTTTAAAACAAAGATTTTAACAAGAGACAAAGCCATTACACAATGATAAAGGGATCAGTCCAACAGGAGAATATAACAACTGTAAATATCTATGCACCTACCACTGGAGCATCTAAATACATGAAGCAAATGTTAATGGACATAAAGAGATAAATTGATGATAATACAAAAGTAGGGGACTTTAATACTCTGCTCACATCAATGGATAGATAATCTAGACAGAAAATCAATGAAGAAACAATGTCTTTGAATGACATATTGGGCCAGATAGATACAACAGATATATACAGAACATTCAACCCCAAAACAATAGAATCCACATTCTTTTTACGTGCACATGAAACATTCTGAAAAACAGATCACATGTTAGGCCGTAAAACGAGCCTCAATAAATTTAAGACGACTTAAACCATGTATCTTTTCTGACCACCACAGTGTGAATCTAGTAATAATTCACAAGAAAAAAAACTGGAAAAAACACATACACGTGGAGACGAAACAACATGATACTAAACAACCAATGAGACAATGAAACAAAGAAGAAATTAAAAAAAAAAACACATGGAAACAAATGAAAATGGAAACATAATAGTCCAAAATCTCTGGGGCACAGCAAAAGCAGTTCGAAGAGCAAAGTATATGGCAGTACAGGCCTACCCCAAGAAACAAGAAAAGTTTCAAATAATCTGACCTTAAGCCTAAGAAATTAGAAAAAGAACAACAAAGTCTGGGGTAAGCAGAAGAAAGGAAATAATAAAGATCAGAGCAGAAATAAATGACATAGACACTTAAAAAAGAAAATCAGTAAAACAAACAGCTGGTCCTTTCAAAAGATCAACAAAATTCACAAATTCTTAGCCAAACAAATCAAGAAAAAAAAAGATAAAGGACCCAAATAAAATCAGAAATGAAAGAGAAAAAGTAACAACTCACATCACATAAATACAAAAAAATTATAAGAGATTAATTATTAAGATTAAGATAATTATAAGAGATTACTGTGATAAGATATATTCCAACAAACTGGACAACCTAAAAGAAATGGATAAATTCTTAGAAATATGTAATCTTCCAAAACTGAACCAGGAAGAAATATAAAATCCGAATAGACTGATTACAGGTAATGAAATTAAATCAGTTATTTAAAAACTACCAAAAAAAAAAAAAAAAAAGTCCAGGACCAGATGGATTCACAATCGAATTCTATCAAATATTTAAAGAAGATTTAATACCTATTTGCCTCAAACAACTCCAAAAAAATAGAATAGGAAGGAAAACTTCCAAATATATTCTGTAAGACCAGTATTACTGTGATGCCAAAACCAAAGACACCACAAAAAAGAAAACTACAAGCCAATATCTCTAATGAACACAGATGCAAAAATCCTCAACAAAATATGAGCAAGCCACATACAACAAAAAAATTATTCATCGCAATCAGGTGGAATTTAGTTCTGGGATGCAAGTATGGTACAACATTCCCCAATTAGTCAACATCATACACCATATCAACAAAGCAAAGAATAAAAAAATCGATAATCCTCTCAGTAGATGCAGAAAAGCATTTGACAAGGTTTAACATTCATTCATGATAAAAACTCAACAAAATGAGGTTAGAGGGAACATACATCAACATAATAAGGGCTATAAATGACAAACCCACAGCTGACATCATCTTCAGTGGTGAAAAATTGAGAGCTTTCCCTCTAACGTCAGGAACAAAACAAGGATGTACACTCCCACTTTTTACTTAACATAATACTGGAAGTCCTAGCCAAAGGATCAGCCAAAACAAAGAAATAAAAGACATCCATATTGGTAAACAAGAAGTTAAATTATAACTATTTGCAGATGACATGATACCATACATAGAAATGAATTCAGTGAAATGGTAGGATACAACATTTATACCCAGAAATTTGTAGCATTTCTAGAAATTAACAACAAAGTTGAAATTCTTTTAAATACCATTTACAATTGGACCACAAAGAACACCCAGAAATAAACTTAGCCAGAGAGGTGAAAGACCTATATTCTGAAAACTATAAAACACTGATGAAAGAAATTGAAGATGACACAAATGGAAAGATATTCCATACTCATAGAAGAATTAATATTATCAAAATATCCACATTACCCAAAGCAATCTACAGATTCAATGCAATCTTTATCAAGATACCACAGCATTTTTCACAGAATGAGCACAAATAATATTAAAATCTGTATGGAACCAGGGGCACCTGGGTGGCTCAGTTGGCTGGGGACTGACTTCAGCTCAGGTCATGATCTCACAGTTCGGGAGTTCGAGCCCCGCGTTGGGGTCCGTGCTGACAGCTCAGAGCCTGGAGCCTGCTTCGGATTCCGTGTCTCCCCCTCTCTCTGCCCCTCCCCTGCTCACCCTCTGTGTCTCTCCGTCTCTCGGTAATAAATAAACGTTAAAAAAAAAAAAATCTCTTCCTTAGCTACCATGTTCATTTGTCATTCTCATAAAGTCCTTCTAATCAAGCCAGTAAAGGCGCTTCGATTTGGGTCTGGACAAACTTTTTTTCAAAAAATTTTAACATTTATTATTGAGAGACAGAGCCTGAACAGAGGAGGGGCAGAGAGAGGAGACACAGAATGCGAAGCAGGCTCCAGGCTCCCAGCTGTCAGCACAAAGCCCGACGCAGGCCTCGAACTCATGAACCGGGAGATCGTGACCTGAGCTGAAGTTGAACTCTCAACCGACTGAGCCACTCGGGTGCCCCTGGGCCTAGACAAACTTAATTTCCACTAATACTCCATAGTATTACAGCCTCGGACCATTCCTGCATTTCTCTGCCTCTGTTCCAGGATTCACGTTAGTCCCTCTGTGCTAACCCTAGAGAAACCCACCCTATCCTTCAAGATCTCATAATGGCACTTTTCCTCCAGGAAAAGCTGTCCCTGATCACCCCAACAAAAATGACCTCTCCCTCCTCACAACCCTGCTTGTGCCCAGTTTACACTTCACATAGGACCCTTGTCACACACAACCTTGAGATTTTTCAGTTACCTGGTGTCTTAAGACTAACTTCTTACTAGCTAAGATCATGCCTTACCCATCCTACCCTGGGAGCTGACGGAAGGCTTTGGAGGGAACAGCTCTCAGATATATGTTTACCAGTTACCAGAAGTCATATACATTCTTTAGATGTTGTTCACTGAAGACGGTCAGTGTAATGGCACTGAAATCCACACAACTCCAGGTCACCAGGAACTGTAAGCCCTACACTGGATACACCCACATGAGATGAAGTGAATTAGATCCTATGGACTTAACTAAAAAGTGTTCTTATACTCTTTTATAAAGCTTACAATAATATACTAAACCATAGCTCATTAAAAAATTCTAAAGAAAAAAGATGACCATTAAATTGAGGCTGTAAACATTTGTTTAGGCAGACTAAATTTACACAACACAGAAGATATTATGTCACGATTATATAAGTTAACCGTTTTCAGTCCGTAGTCTTTAACTGCACTCATCCAATTATGAACAGAGTTCGTTTGTAGATGGCTTCAAATTACATAGGTTTTATTTTTCCAAAATAAATTCACTCAACTGTGCATGCAAACTTCATGCATTCAGACTTTATTAGAGCACTTAGGAATTGTCACATAGGCATCTCTCCTCTGCTAAAGCTGGCCGTTTTGTTTAAGTGCCGAAGAAACCAGAATATTTGCAGATCCAATGAAATAATAAGTATTTCAAAATACAACACTGTTTTCATCTGAGCTATTTGCATCACAAATTAAATTTTCCCTCTACGAGACAGACCAAACAGCAGGTATACAGATGCTAAAATTTTTCCCCCACAAAACTCGAGGACACCTCAAATAAAAGACTGATTTTACTTTAAAATCATTAAAAAAAAAAGCAACACCCCAAGTTAGTAAACATCCGGAGCTTATTTTCTGACCAAATTTTGATACAGAATGCTAACATTTATGACAACTGGACAATAACACAACTACAAACTACCAACGTATCCTGTTCTATTTCCAACTCTGCAGTTCTCAGGGATGCCATTTGTAGCAGAGCAAAATGAAGAAGCCGGGGCCACCGCTGTGTGACCCAAGCCAGCTTTGTCGTCTTTAGGTGGCTCAGACTGGTGGGAAAAAAAAAAAAAAAAACAGCAATTAGTTGAGCCTGAACTACCCAGCTCTTGGTCCCTCAGAACTCGGTGAGCCAACATGAACGTCACTCTGTTTTATGAGCTACGTCCCTAACTCAGATATCCAGCGAAGTTCTGTCTTCCATGGCCACTGGAAGCTAAAGTCAGTTCATTGCGGGAGAACTGGCCGGAGTCAAAAATCACCCTGCAAAAATGTCTCGAACGTGTGACGCTTCGAGGATGTGCCCGCCATCTCTCAACAGTCCAGCACAGCGGGTTATTTTTTTCCTCCCGTCTTGAAGAAAAGACCAGTATTTCTTGGGTGGAATACCAAAGGCAGTGGCTGGGCTGGCTTTTGGGGCCGTGCTGTGTGCAAAATGCATGTTTGTTAATACACAGATTGGGACTGAGCCCAACGTGATGCTCATAAAACAAGATGTAGGTAAGAGCTGATATCAACGAGGGAACTGATTTTCCCGTCCTAAAGCGTCCTAGGCACAGGCTCATCTGCAAAGAATGGCAGACAGAATCACCTGTGTGATTTAAGTTATTTCTCTTTTTTCTGTGTTCAGCTCGGGTAATTTGACTTGGGCATGATAGACAGTACTAGATATCTACCCAACATCTGTTCTCCCTTTCTTATTTACAGAACCCCACTTGTTAGGAAGACAGTAACAGTTAAATTCTCCCCCAACTCCCTTTCAACCAGGGTGGGCTACTGACCCAGTCAGTAAGATGGAGACAAACTTCTGTTGGTTTGGGCTTCCACGAAAACAGTTTTCTTAATTTAGAAAAAAACGGAAGGGGAAGGTAGATTTTCCTGGCACACGTCTTTGACCTTTCGCATTTCACCTATTCTCGTCCTTCCTACCTGGAGTGTAGAAGAGATACCCAGAAGTAGAGTGGACACTCTATCGAGCCCAAAGCCATATGAAGGATGGCTGAGCAGGAAACTAAAGGGACCTGGGTCTCTGATGGCTGCTTACTGTTACCGCATCACCGGCCCTGGATAACCTCCCTCCCTCTGGGCTGCCGCTTACAGGGAAAAAATTAAACCCTTATTTGGTGTAGCTGCTGCAGCCTGATTCCTGTTACATGTGATCAACTGTAACATGTACATTTAATTCACATTTGATCCAGTTCTCCAGTAGAGCTGGGAATTAGGCTAATATTCTTAGTCCAGATTTGTCTTTTTCCTATATCCTCTTTTAGTGCTATTTTGATGTGAAGATTTGTTATTTTTGTTTCTCTAAATTTTGGGGGGCCTTCCCAAATTTTTTCCTGATAATTCAAGTGATTCAAGATATAGGTCAAGTGATTCAAGATACAGGTAAAAGGATGATCACTACAAAATTATTTGTAATAATAATTTAAAATAACCTGGATGTGCATCAATAGGGAATCAAATGTATAAGTTGTAGCAGGTCCACAACCTAGAATATTTTATAGTTATTAAAAAATAATTCTGGACTTGGAAAAGGATCCTTTTATTGCTCAGAGAACGAACAAAAATACACATAATATTTTAGTATAACATTTATGTTACTTAAAGACATACACATGTATACTTATACAGACATTTGTATACATTCTTCTATAAGTATTGACAAAGTGTCTGAAAGAACATATACCAAACTATAAAGAGGTGGTTACTTCTAGATCACAGGTAAGAAGGAGGGTTAAGGAAAGGGGGAAAAAATAACTCTTTATAAATGTTATGTTGTTTGAGTTTATTCCACCAAAGTAATTCGTATCCGGGACTAAATTCTAAAAATACAGAAGTAATCTAATACAAGAAGATTCACCTAAAATGTCACTACACAGAAATACCCCAGTTTTGGTGCATATCTTCTAGAATCTAGACCTCTCACTGTGTATAAATGCACGTACATATGCGCAAACTCTCTTGTCACACCATCCTCCTTGTTATCTCATTGGTCAACTGGTTCTTCTCTTCTTCTCGCTTCATCTCCCTGGAGCAGCCCAAGAGCTTTGTCCTGGCCCTTCTCTCTACGCTCAGTCCCTAAGTCAATTCAGCCAGTCTTATGCTCAGCCTTCGGCCATGAGTTTCAGTCTCAAATATCCAATCACCCACTAGACAACTCCATTCAGATGCTGAAATCACACACTGAATATATGTTCCCAATTAAACTTTTAATATCTATCCACAACCTCCCCTTTGCCCTCCCTGCAAAACCAGACCTTTCCCAGTCTTCTCTATCTCATTAAATGACACCAATCTTTACCAGGCTACTCAAACCCCGACTCTGGATGTGGTCCTTTTCCCTTCCCACCACATCTAACTCATCAGCCAGCCTTCCAGCTCCCTCTCTGCTGCCTGTGTCATCAATCCCCCATCCCGACACACAGAGGGCATTAAGAGGAGTCCTTTACTATTACCCTTTTCACTGCCACTGGAATAAAATCCTGTTCCCCTTTCATAGCCCATAACGTGACCACTGCCATCACACAACCTCATACTACTCTGCCTCACTCCTGTTGTTTGGCCCCCACCGGAACATACCAAGCTGCATATGGCCTCAGACATCCATCTCGGCCATTCCCTCTGAAATGCCCTTCCCTGCTCTCCCCACGGCTGGCTCCCTCCCACCTTCCAAGTTAGCTCAAATGTCACTTCCTTAAGAGAAGTTTGACTGGACTGTTTCCATACCGAATCAGTCTCTTTCATCACACTTTTTTTCTTCTTACCACTGTCACAAATTTTTATCTATTTACTCTTCACTCTCTGTCTATCCTACTAAAATGTACCCTCTAGACGGTCAAGGACCCCTTGGGTGTCATTCTAGCCCCAGCAGTGAAGACAATACTTGGCACCTAATAGATGCAGCAATTTGTGGAGTGAATGAACATAATACACCCTCATCGAACATTTAAAACAAGTGGGATCTGGGGCGCCTGGGTGGCTCAGTCAGTTGAGCATCCGACTCTTGATTTTTGGCTCAGGTCATGATCTCACAGTTCAGGAGGTGGAGCCCCACATGGGGCTTTGTGCTGACAGCACAGAGCCTGCTTGGGATTTTTTTCTCTCCCTCTCTATTGCAGAATAAATAAATAAACTTTAAAAAAATAAAACTAAAAAACCAAATGGGATCACGTGATATACAATGCTTTTCAAGAGGCTTTTAACTTTTTACTCACGATCAAGTGTCTTCCGAATCAATTAATCTAATCTAATTCTTTTCAATGGCAACGCGACATATCATGTAAGTGTATCGATCTATTTAACCAAGCTCCAGCTAGGCATTCAGGTACTTTCCAACAGCTCCTTATCAGAACTGTTATACATACTACTCTACATATCCTTGCATAGTCCAATTTAATCTTTAAGAGAGTTGTCTAGAAGTGGGATTGCCGGGTCAAACATCACAAAGCACAACTTTGGATCCCAAAGGAGTTCTTAAAAATCAACCACTTTTTTTTTTTTTGATAACTACTATACTCTAAGATATATGGAATTACATTCTTAACGAAAATATATTTGGATATGGTCTACTTAGGGAATCTACCTTAGACCTCTAAATTGAAATTTTCAAGTCGGTAACTGTATAAAAAGCCCCATTAGTAAATGCTGTGGGAAAGAAGCCAACAGTACTCAAAGAACCTAACCGGGTGAGAGGGTTGCTATCTTTAAAGCGACTGCATCCAAGAACAGGATAGTTCGTAGTTGTTCAACACATTCTGTATTTGTTTACTCCATGGGTCTCACAATACTTCCTGAAAGCTCACAGGGTGGTAGCCCCACGAGCTGCTGGGCCATCTAGAGAAGCATTAGGGCTCATAGCAATACTTCTATAAACTTCTTCCTTGAAAAATCTCTCCAAATCCATCCCATCCTGTCTCCAATCCTCGGCCTTCCCAATATCCTCGGCCTCTTCTTGAAAGAAAATGTCTCCCTCCCTTCTCCTTTTCACTAAAATGTGGTTGACTTCTGAGGCTACCACCTTCCCCAACACCCTCTCTCAATTAAAAGTTTTTTGTCGTTGCTGTTGTTCTTTTTAACTCTGTTATCCCATTACTTCCTGGCCAGGCAGAGAAACAGGTATTCTCCTTGCTCCAAAATGCCAAAGACAGGAATTGTTCTTCTGCAGACACTTCTCTGCTGCTTATGCCAACCATCTGAATTAGCATCCGTCACCCATCATCTTGGCCCCTCTGTTCACTTGGCCCTGCTTCCTGTCAAGCCTTAGTAGTTACTGGAACTCCGTCATGAGGGACCCACCTTCACTCTCTGGCTTCTCAGTTCTTTCACTTCCTCACCTCGTGTAGGATTTTCTTCCATTTCACCATAGCTACACTCTCTCGGATGCTATCATTACAGAAGTCTTGATTCATAACATCCCGTTTTCTAACTGCATTTTTCGGGCCTTGCCCAGCCACCTGCCGTCCTTCCCTCACTGTCCTAAGTTTTGATCCCACTGAAACTGTCAGTCCATTGACATTATTTATGGACAGAATGTCTGTATCACCCCCACTCCATTCAATTGCGGAAACTCCCCCCATCCCCGCCATGTGATGGTGTTAGGAAGCAGAGCCTCGGGGAGGTAATCAGGATGAAATGAGGTCAGGAGATGAGCCCTCACAAGTGGATTAGTGCTCTTAGAAGAATCAGGACAGAGTTTGCATTCTCTGCTCTCTACCTTGTGAGAACGGACATCTTTATGTTACCGAGTCTCCCCATCTATTGGTCCTGAAATTAGTAATAATGCATTTAGAGTTTCTCCATTAAGCATGATACTGGCTTCTGGACTGATTTATCATACTACAGAGTATCTCATTACTACTATTTTATGTGGGCTTATACAAATTCAGACACAGATGTAGACTTTTCTCAAACACCTTTTGAAATCTATGAAAGAGAGTCACAATGATTTTTCTCCCTAGGTCTATCAGCAACCAATGTATTGATAGATTCCCTAATATCACACCATCTTTGTATGGCTGGAATAAATCTCCCTTGATCGTGACACATTATTCCTTTCATAAGGTGCTAAATGGTGTTTGCCGATATTTTGCTTAGAATTTTGCCTTAATTATTTTGAGGGAGATTTGCTCTATGGTTCTCTGTGTAATTCTTGTTGGATTTTAGCATTGTCACACAAGGTTCATTTAAAAATTGGGTAATTTTTATTCTTCTGTGTGCTGGAACAGTACTAACGTTACCCTTTAGTACCATTTAGTCAACAGCACCGAAGTTATCCTTTCCTGAAGAATAGAAGAACTTCGTGCACAATCTGAACCATACACATCTCCATGGTAGTTCTTTTTGACTCTCCACTTCTTCTATGAATAGTTCCCATCCCTGCAGGAGTCCATTTTGTTAAATTGTAGTTTCCTGGAAAATTGCCCATGATTCCAAGTCCTCATCAAAACCAGTTAACACATGAACAAATAAACTCTAGTCCCTGCTTGACCCACACATTCCTTCCACCCCAGGTCTCCCCCACCTCCCTAACTGGCAACGCCATCCATCCAACTGCTAGGAAACAGAATCCCAGGAGTCATCCTTACTTTATGCATCACTTCCATCTATCAATGATTTATAAACCCTGGCCCCAAAAGGTACCTGGTGTCTCCCCATTTCTCACCGTCTCCAAAGCCCCTCCATCCAGTTCAGCTCCTCTCCTCTATTCTCACTCCCCCAGTCAATTCTTAAGAAGGCAGCTAGGGTGGGATTCTTAAAATATAAATCAGATCACAGTACCCTCACCCCCAATGCCTTTGCTTGAACCCACCCATATTTCCCTTCACCTGTAGTATGAAATTCAAGCTCCTCAGCCTGTTCAGTGAGGCCCTGACCTCAATGAGACTCAGTCATGCTCCCAGCTTCCTTTCAAGTAACTGTCCCCTCAAACACCACTCTGAGCTAAGAACTTTCAGTTTTTCAAATATGTCATGTTCTCCCCTACCCAATCCTGTTGCCTTAAACTGTTCCTAAGTCTGGTTCCTTCCTATTCTTTTTTTTTTTTTTTTTAATGTTAGTTTTGAGGGAGAGACAGAGCATGAATGGGGAAGGGTCGGAGAAAGAGGGAGACACAGAACCTGAAGCAGGCTCCAGGTTCTGAGCTGTCAGCACAGAGCCTGACACGAGGCTCAAACCCACAAACCATGAGAACATGACCTGAGCTGAAGTGGGATGCTTAACCGACTGAGCCACCCAGGCTCCCCTGGTTCCTTCCTATTCTTGAAACCCTATCTTAAATGTCACTTCCCCACAGAGACCTTTGATGACCATCCTATCTGAAACTGCACACCCTTGCTCTCGGCCACAGCACTTGTATCCCTCAAAAGCACTTTGTCAACTTGTGCTTAGTTTATTTGCTCACTTGTCTCTTTCTTTCTTCAAGGAATTTATTTGCAACAGGGGCGGGAACATATCTGTGTGTTACCAATTGTAGCTCCATGTTTAGCCTGTTGCCCGATGCAGAGCAAGCACTCAATTATAAATATTTGTCCAATGAAAGACCAGATCCAAAAGGATAATTTCTAGCATGGAAAATATTATGAAAGAGGAGAAAGCTTCTTGGAGCCCAGAGCGTTAGAACATCTTTCACTGCTTACTTTCCCCCATTCCAATTCCATCGAAGCAATCCTTTGCACCTACCCCAGGAATGCAGTCGTCACACAGGACTTTGGCTTTCCTCATGAAGACTGATCCGGATTGAGCCTGGAAAAAACGGATCCATCTCATTATATTTAGCCAATTTAAGACTATACACAAATGTACATACATACATCATAAGGTTATTTCATAGATCGTTACATTCCTGGATGTCAGCTGAGGAGAATCAATGGCCAATCCAGAATATCATTCTAAGTAATTGATATTTTCACTTGATCCTATTTCATGCACTGCATCTGTCAACACCACTAGCCCAAAACATAGGTAGAGGGATCTCATGACAACCATTCAAAGTATTAATCCCTACTTCCTTGTAGCACTGCGCTAGGGGCTGAAATAATCTAGTCTGAAATAATCTAGTCTAGTGAAAGGAACGGTCTCCTTTCCCTAGCAAAATATGTAAAAAACCATCACTGATGCACAAACATGCCAAGAGGGCAGCCCCTGGGTACCAATCAGATCCAGATACTGGATCTTGACCAAGTCCAGCCTGGTGCCCAGTAAGCACCCAGCATGAGCTAAGAGCATCATTATCATCTCTACAAGCCACGGGGTGGTTTCCTTAGGTGATTGGAAGAGTGGAGAGCAAAGGCAAAACCCTGGGAGATGTGTATTTGGGAGGGATTTTTTTGTTTTTGAGTATTCTAAAGTCATACAAAGGGCCTATTGTCAAGGGAGGTGAAAGCAAATAGTAACTATTCCTACAATGTAATCTGTATGAACTGAAAAGACAGTTGTCTAAAAGCTGAGGTTTAGTCAAAATAAGTGAATTCTCCAGGTTTCAGAAATCTAGGAGGTATAATCCTCTCTGCTTCTTAATCTAGTGTTGGTTTATATCAGCAGTTCTCAAAGTGTGAACCTTTGGGACCCCCTAAGGGACCCCTTAATTTGGAGACCCCTAAGCTTCCAAAGGTTCCTTGAGTCCAAAACTACTTTGGTAATAATGGTAAGTAATAGTAAGACATAATTTGCTTTTTTTCATTCTTTCTTGCACAAATATACAGTGTCTTCCAGAGGCTACAAGATATGTGATATCACAGCAGATTGAACTGAGAAGCAGATATGAGAATACAGCTATCTTCGGTGAAGCCTGATATTAAAGAAATTTGCAAACACAACCCAGTGCTATTCTTCTCACGTTTGTCTTGAAAAATCTGGTTATTTTTCATAAAAATATATTACTCATATCAATATGTAAAATTTGTTATTTTTTTCATTAGTCATTGTATTTTTTTAATTTTTTTTTTAATGTTTATTTATTTTTGAGACAGAGAAAGACAGAGCATGAGCGGGGGAGGGTCAGAGAGAGAGGGAGACACAGAATCCCAAGCAGGCTCCAGGCTCTGAGCTGTCAGCACAGAGCCTGACACGGGGCTTGAACACACAGAGTGTGAAATCATGTCCTGAGCTTAAGTCAGATGCCCAACCAACTGAGCCACCCAGGCGCCCCAGTCATTGTATTTTTACAAACCAGTCTTTTGAATACGTTCAGCCATGAGTGAAAAAAACTCATTATCATTTGAATTGTGAGCTACATATATCATGACAAGACTTTTAGAGAGTGAACCCAGGATAAACCCATACCAGTAAAACAAAAACCACTAAAAATGACAACAACAACAAAAAACCTCCCGAACATGATATATAATAAATATATATACATATTAATTTAACATAAAAAATATTATTGGAAATTATGTATTATCCTGAGTTATTTATGTCAAATTCTATTTTTTAAATGTCTTTCTTTCACATTTTTAAGGTATAATTGATACCTTATCAATTGATACAATGTATTATTAGTTACAGGTGCATACAACACAGTGGCTTTAACAACGCTGTAGGTTATGCTATGCTCACCATGGTGTGGCTACCATCTGTCACCATACGATGCTACTAAAATACCGCGGACTGGGGGCACCTGGGTGGCTCAGTCGGTTAAGCGTCCGACTTCGGCTCAGGTCATGATCTCGTGGTCCGTGAGTTCAAGCCCCGCGTCGGGCTCTGTGCTGACTGCTCAGAGCCTGGAGCCTGTTTCAGATTCTGTGTCTCCCTCCCTCTCTCTGACCCTCCCCCATTCATGCTCTGTCTCTCTCTGTCTCAAAATTAAATAAACGTTAAAAAAATTTTTTTTTTTTAAATAAAATATAATGCCACGGACTGTATTTCCTGTTGTACCTTTCATCCCCATGATTTATTCCTTCCATAACTGGAAGCAGGTGTCTCCCACTCCCCTTCACATATTTTGACCGCTCCCCCATACCCCTAACCTACCTCCATACCTCTGATGGCCACCAGCTTGTTCTCTGGACTTAGGAGTTTTTTGATTTGTTTTTTAGATTCCACATACAAGTGAAATATGGTATTTGTCTTTCTCTGTCTGGCTTATTTCACTTGGAATACCCCCTAGGTCCCTCCGTGTTTTCATACATGGGAGATTTCCTTGTCTTTATGGCCGAGTAACAATCTGTTGTGCGTGTATATGTATATACACACATATACCCCACATCTTTACCCATCCGTCTGTTGATGGACATCTAGGCTGCTTCTGGATCTTGGCTACTGTAAGTAATAGGGGCGCATGTATCCTTTTTGAACTTGTGGTTTTGTTTTCATTAAATACCCCGTCACAGAATTTCTGGATCATATATTTCCATTTTAAATTTTTTGAGAAAGTTCCAAACTGTTTCCCACAGTGACTGCACCAGCTTACATTCCTACCAACAAGGGTTCCTTTTTTTCTCATCCTCACCATCTGTCATTTCTTGCTTTTTTGATACTAGCCACTTTGACAGGTAGAAGGTGATAACTCATTGTGATTTAGAATTGCATTTCTCTAATGATTAGTGATGTTGAGTATCTTTTTATCTGTCTGCAGGCCATCTGTACGTCTTCTTAGAAGAAATTTCTATTCGGGTCCTCCGCCTATCTTTTAATTGGAACATTTGGCTTTTTGGTATGGAGCTATCTACGCCCTTCATATATTTTGGATATTAACCCCTTAACAGATATATCATTTGCAAATATCTTCTCCCATTCAGTAGGTTGCCTAACATTATGTTGATGGTTTCTTTTGCTGTGCGAAATCTATTTTGATGTAGCCTCAATAGTTTATTTTTGCTTTTGTTTCCCTCACCTGAGGAGACACAGGGTTGTGTCAAAGAGATTACTGCCTATGTGTTCTTTCAAGAGTTGTATGGTTTCAGGTCTCACAAGGGATTAAGTCTCTAATCCATTTTGGGTTTATTCATATGCATGGTGTAAGAATGTGGTCCAGTTTTTCCAGCACCACTTATTGAAGAGATGGTCTTTTCCCTAGTGTATATTCTTGTCTTTTTTGTCATATATTAATTGACCATAAAAGCATGGATTGATCTATGGGTCTATATTTGTGCCAGTACCATACTGTTTTGAATACCATAGCTTTGTAATATAGTTTGACACTAGGATTGTGACACCTCCACCTTTGTTCTTCTTTCTTAAGATTGCTTTGACTATTCAGGGTCTCTTGTACTTCCGGATATATTTTAGGATTATTTGTTCTAGTTCTGTGAAAAATGCTGTTGGTATTTTGCTAGGGATTATATTGAATCTGTAGGTTGGGGTAGTATGGACATTTTACAAATGCTAATTCTTCCAGTCCATAAGTATGTATATAGTTCCATTTGTGTCCTCTTCAATTTTTTTCATCAAGATTTTATAGTTTTCAGAGTACAGGTCTTTTTTCCACTTCTTTGGTTAAGTTTATTCTTAGGGATCTTATTCTTGGTGATGTAATTGTAAATGAGATTGTTTTCTTACTTTCTCTTTCTGCTGCTTCATTATTAGTGTAAATATATGTAACAGATTTCTGTATATTAATTTTGTATTCTGTGACTTTACTGTATTTATAGGTTCTAATAGTTTTTTGATGGGATCTTTAGGATTTTCTGGATATAGTATCATGTCATCTACAAATAGTGACAGTTCTACTTTTTCCTCCCCAGTGTGGTGACTTTTACTTCTTTTTCTTCTCCTATTGCTGTGTAAGACTTTCATTACTATGCTGAATGAAAGTGGTGAGTGGGGACAACCTTATCTTGTTCCTGATCTTAGAGAAAAAGTTTTCCATTTTTTACCATTGAGTAATGATGTTAGATGTGGGTTTGACATATATGGCCTTTATTACGTTGAAGTAGGTTTCTCTAAACCCACCTCATTGGAAATTTTTATCAGTAACAGAATTAGCATTCTGTCAAATGCTTTTACTGTATCTATTGAGATGACATGATTGTTATCCTTCATTTTATTAATACAGCGTATCATGTGGATTAATTTGTGGATATGGAACCATCCTTGAGTCTCTAGAATAAATCCCACTTGATCTTGGAGAATGATCCTTTAATGTATGGTTGAATGCAGTTAACTAATATTTTCCTGAGGATTTTCGCATCTATGTTGATCAGGAATATCGGCCTGTAGTTTTCTTGTTTTGTAATATCTTTGCCTAATTTTGGTATCACAATAATGCTGGCCTTGTTGAATGTATTTGGAAGCTTCTCTTTCTCTTCCATTTTCTGGAATAATTTAAGAATGGTATTTTTTTTTTTTTAATGTTGTTGGAACTCACCTGTAAATCCATATGGTCCTGGACTTATGTTTGTTGGGGCTCTTTTCACACACAGTGTTATATTCATTTCAGGTGTACAATGTAGTGATTCAACAATTCCATATATTACTCAGCACTCATCAAGTGTGTTCTTAATCCCCTTCACCTATTTTGCCCATCCCCCCACCCCCCCCCCCATAACCATCTGTTTGTTCTATGTTTGTTTTTTGGTTTGTCTCTTATTTTTTCCCTTTGTGTGTTCTGTTTCTCAAATCCCACATATGAGTGAAATCATATGGTATTTGTTCTTCTCTGCCTTATATTTTGCTTAGCAGTATACTCTAGATCTATCCATGTTATTGTAAATGGCAAGATTTCATTTTTTTATTAAGGTCGCTTCCATAAAGTAGCTATTATAAATAATGTGGCAACACATGTAGGGGTGTGTGTATGCCTTTGAATTCGTGTTTTTATTTTTGGGGTAAATACCCAGTAATCCAACTAGTGGATCATGGGGTGGTTTTATTTTTAATTTTTGGACGAACCTCCTTACGGTCTTCCACAGTAGCTGTACCAGTTTGCATTCCCACCAAAAGTGCACGAGGGTTCTTATTTCTCCACAGTCTCATCAATTTTTGTTGTTGTGTTTTTTATTTTAGTCATTCTGACAGGTAAGAGGTGATATCTCATTGTAGTTTTGATTTGCACATCCATGATGAGTGATGTTGAGCATCTTTTCATGTGTCTGTTGGCCATCTGGATGTTTTCTTTGGAAGAATGTTCATGTCTTCTGCACATTTTTAAACTGGATTCTTCAGTTTTGGGTGTTGAGCTATATACATTCTTTATATTTTTTGGATACTAACCCTTTATCAGATATGTCATTTTCAAATATCTTCCACTATTCAGTAGGTTGCCTTTAGTTTTATTGGCTGTTACCTTCACTGTGCAGAAGCTTTTAATTTTGCTGTAGTCCCAATAGTTTATTTCTGCTTTTGTTTCCCTTGTTTCAGGAGACATATCTACAGATGTTGTTATGGCCAATGTCAGAAATTACTGCTTGTGTTTCTCCTAGGGTTTTTATGGTTTCAGATCTCATATTTAGGTCCTTACTCCATTTTTTGTTTGTTTTTGTGTACGGTGTAAGAAAGTGGTCCAGCTTCATTATTTTGCATGTAAGTGTCGAATAGAATGTCTTTTTCCCGTTGTATATTCTTTCCTGCTTTGTCAAAGATTAACTGACCATATAATTGTGCATTCCCCCAATTCCAAAACCAGATAAAGACCCACAAAAAAATGAAAACTACAGGCTAATATCTCTGATGAGCACAGATGCAAAAATCCTCAACAAAATTAGCAAACATAATCCAGCAATACGTTAGAAAAAAGCATTCCTCATGACTGAATGAGATTTATTCCTGGGATACACAGATGGTTCAATATTTGCAAACCAGTCAATGTGATACATCACATCAATAAGAGAAAGGATAAGAACCATATGATCATTTCAATAGATGCAGAAAAAGCATCTGACAAAGTACAACATCCATTCACAATAAAGCCCCTCAATAAAGTAGGTTTATACAAAACCTCGGAACAAGGTTTATACAAAACTCAGGAACAAGACAAGGATGTCCACTCTCACCACTGTTATTTAACATAGTACTGGATGTCCTAGCCACAGCAATCAGACAAGAGAAAGTAATACAAGGCATCCAAATTGGTAAAAAAGAAGTTAAACTCTTACTGTTTGCAGATGGCATGATACTATATACAGAAAACCCTAAAGACTCCACCAAAAAACTATTAGGTAAACGTATTCAGTAAAGTTGCAGGATACGAAATCAATGTTCAGAAATCTGTTGCATTTCTATACACCAATAATGAAGCAGCAGAAAGAGAAATTAAGAAAACAATCTCATTTACAATTGCACCTAAAATAATAAAGTACCTAGGAATAAGCTTAACCAAAGAGGTGAAAGATCTGTACTCTGAAAACTAGAAAATACTGATGAAAGAAATTGAAGAGACACAAAGAGATATTCGATGCTCATGGATTGGAAGAACAAATACTGGTTTTTAAAATTTTTTTGATGTTTATTTTTGAGAGAGAGACAGACAGAGACAGAGTGTGAGTGGGGGAGGGGCAGAGAGAGAGGGAGACACAGAATCTGAAACAGGCTCCAGGCTCTGAGCTGTCAGTACAGAGCCCGACGTGGGGCTCGAACTCATGAACCCTGAGATCATGACCTGAGCTGAAGTCAAAATGCTTAACCGACTAAGCCACCCAGGGACCCCAAGAACAAATACTGTTAAAATCCCCATACTGCCCAAAGAATACATATAGAGAGAATATATCCTACGATACCACAATTCACTATATATCTAAGTGTTTTTCTCAGGATGGACTCAATTTTTTAAAATTATTGCTTAAAAGAAAACAAACTGGATCAAAAACACTGACATTTGTATGATCCTGCTTATGCTTTTCAAAATTGACACTTCTAGAATGCCCTAAGCCACACTCTCTGCTCAGGGAGTGCCACAAAAGTAGTTGGTTTGAAAGGATGCAGCTACATAGCTGCTTCCGTGCAGTTTCACCCACACCGATCACCCATACTACAGCCAGCGCACTACCCTCATTCTTCAACTAAGATACTTCTAGAAGGAATACTTTGAAAAAATACCTCAGCACTTGCAGATCACAGAATGATTTCAGGGCATCAGACTGTTTCCCCCAAAATTCCTAGAATTGAACAAAAGTTTTAAGTATTTGGCAGTTATTCTAGTCTGGAACAGATCCTCGTAAGTCACAGAGGATATTCAAGAAAAGGACTTACCAGGGCATCCTTCTCAAGGTGTTTCAGAGCCTGAATATCCTTCTCAAGATTGCTCAGCTCTTGAAGGACAAAACTGTGAAACGTCTCTAGTTTATTCAGTCTGATGAAAGTAAAAAGCACCAGATTTCATTGGGACTGCTTGAATAGGACAAAAGACAATCCTCTTATTGCAAGGACACTTCTTATTCTTCTCCAGACGTTTGTTTTAAGGACACATAACTCAGGGCACCCGGGTGGCTCAGTAGGTTGAGCGTCCAACTCTTGATTTCAGCTCAGGTCATGATCTCACTATTTGTGTGTTTGAGCCCCACATCAGGCTCCAGGCTGACAGAGCAGAGCCTGCTTGGGATGCTCTGTCTCTCCCCAACTTGTGCACTCTCTCTCTGTCCCCTCCCCCCCCCCACTCTCCCACCCCTGCGCTCAAAATAAATAAACTTAAAAAAAAAAAAAGAACACCCATCTCCTCTTCCCTCACTAACCATCCTCATCCCTTAGTTCTGCAAACTTTGATTTAGCCTTTCAACAGAAGACTGGAGAAAGCTAGTATTACAGAGCAAAGAAGAGATAACTCCAGGGAAAAGGACATGGAGGCCAGAGCTGTCCTGGAAGCTACTAGACCACCAATCATGGCTCCCCATCGCTCCTTACCTTCCATTTTCTCCCCTTTCTCTTGCCTTAAGCTGGTCCTGAAGGCTGAAATTGGCTAATAGACTCGTTTCTCCTCTACATGTTAGTTCTAAAGTTTCCAACAGTTGCTCTTCTAATGACCCCATAAACTGCTTTTTTCCCTTGTTTATGGTCTGTCTTCTCCATTAGGCTGGAAGTTCTATGAAGTAAAGAAGCTCCCAAAGCTTGTCGTCCCTGCTCTCCTGCACTTAGCATGGGACCCCTGGTGCCACTCAGCGTGCATTTGCCGAATGAAAAATGCATGCATATATAACCCCTAAAAGACAATGGGAGTTCTAGAAGTCCAAAGTCCTTCATGGGCTTGTTTTGAGAACCAAATGACATTGCATGTAAGCAAGTTTGAAAAACATCATAAATTTCTAGTCACATTACATTTTCTGCCCTAAGAAACATCCTCCTTCAGTTAAGCAAACCAACCCGCCATTGTTTTCTTCCTCTCCTTCGTTCACAGGTCATTCTCTTCAACAAGGAACAATCTCTATACATACCTTCCTTATACCATTCAAACCTTTGTTTCCAAAACCTCACTACAGAAGCACTTCCGTTGTAATGGCTCTGGATTAACTCTAATCACTACAGAATCCCATCTCCACTCACCTTTCCTAATCTTCACATCTCTCTGAAATCTTACGCCTTTGTCGTTCTTGCTCTATGGTCATCAAGATATGTTTGTACACGTGTGCGTGTGCGTGTATGTGTGTGTGTGTGTGTGTGTGTGTGTGTGTATGCATGAGTGCACAGCACTTTTTATTGTGGCCATATATGTAACATAAAATTTACCGTTTTAACCATTTCTAATTCAGTGGCAGTAAGTGCATTCACAACGTTGTGCAACTGTCACCACCATCCGTCTCTAGAACTTTTCCCTCATCCCAACAGAAACTCCGTTCTGATTAAACAACAATTCGTTCCCCACTCCCTCACCCTCTGGTAATCTCTACTCTGCTTTCCTTCTCTATGAATTTGCCTCTTTTAGGTACCTCCTACAAGTGAAATTGTGTAAGACTGGTGCTTTTGGATCCAGCTTATTTCACTGAGCATAATGTCCTCGAGGTTCATCCATATTGTAGCACGTGTCAGAATTTCATCCCTTAGGGCTGAATAATATTCCACTGCATGTATTTAACACGTAGCACTTATCCAGCATTTTTACATAGATGTCCGTGCTTCCTCTGTCTTCACAACCGGATTATAAATTTTTTGAAAAGAGTGTTTTAGGATCATACAATGGGAGACCATGAAGAGGCTTCAAGAAGGCTTTAACCCATCATGTTATGAAGGAGGAAGGAGAAACCTAGGAAGGTTAGGTGAGGGAGCAAACCTCACACATCCGCTCAAGCTTCGGCTCCTCGTGACCCCAGCACAGTGGTCATGACACAAAAGCTTGTGAGCGATCCCACTTTCACAAACTTGTTCTGAAGCCCAACACTTACCTGCATTGGTGTATCTGGTTTAAAAGTTGGATTAAGCAATCTGGTGCTTGCTTTGCATTTTTTGAATCAAGCGGACTCCCTTTGTACCTAAGCTAAACCATAACAACAACAGCAAAATGATCACATTTGAGTTAACCATAACTACATAAATTCAGTTCAGGTGTTGCGTGGAAAAGACATTGCATAGCAAACGTTACTGCTAAACGATTGTGATGAGACACCGTGCTACACGCGGTCTATGCATTACCTCAGGTTCAGTGCCAATAAAGAACAATAAGCTAAAATAGGAAAACCTATAGTCTCCCTGTCACAACGTATATTGAATATTATGAACAAATTGCCATTATAAGTGAGCTTACATTGGTATCGAAGAAAATATAAGACTGTGGGGGCTTCCCATGTTAGTTAAATGAATGTATGTCAGGGTAAGAGATTCTTCCCAAATGTGCAAAGATATAACTCTTTAGGGACTTAGGAACAATAGGACATCAAAGGAGGGAACTGAAATTCTTCCAGAGTTCATCCTGCAGACAAGATTACGGGATGGCTACGTGCGCATCGCTCAAAGATACGCCACCACTCAGCTGACCATCTACCCAAAGCCCACCTCCGCCCTTATCCCAGACGCCTCTCTCATCCAGATGGTCCCCTGCTCCCCTCTCCTCCCGCCTATCATTATAACCGAATCATTGCTTCTGGTAGTTCAGTTGTCTGAGAACACTACCAATGAAACCAAACCATGAGTCTGATTTCCATAGACGTGCATCTGGTCCCACCGTAGCAAATGCACAGGTAATAGCAGTCTCATAAATACAAGCCATAATTCACAAAGGCACTGAAATCAGTGACCATGGCTAAGGCAAATGTACCTCCCCAAAAGAGTGCAGAGAACCCTCACACATAAAGGATATCAACGGTACTGATGGATAACAGGAACTTGTTAAACTCGTAACAAGCTAGCTTTTCATTTTTAGTGGAAAATTACCTCAATTTTTCTTCTCAGGTCTCTAGTGAAGGTTTCGAGGGTTGCAATAATAGCAGAACCGTCTGAGTTCTCCGGCGCAACTGCTGGGGACGGAGTGGAAATGCCTTCTGAACAATAAAGAGAGAACATTGGGTAAAACGAACACAGTGCTCGAGGTAGATGTGCTCAGTCTATCAGCTGCTCAGAGGTGGACAGGCAGCTAAGAAGCACAGATACGAGCCGCAGAAGTCCCACGGGGGCCTGGCCGACTCTGGCCGACAAGGCCAGCTTGATCCGAGAGTCCTCGTCGTGAGCACTTCATGCCGCTTCCCACCGAACCTCACTCAAGTGCTCACCTCCTCCAAACTCTCCCAGAATTTTAAATCAGAGCAACTCTGCCTAAGCAGCAGGCAGAGAGAGATGTTGTAAGAGGTTTTAAAGAGGATGTGATGGGTGGGACATTTCTATGGGGCAACACTGGCATGATGGCTTCTGGGCGCCCCAAGTTTTAGGAGGGCTCGCAAGGGCTCCGGCACTATTAAGGGACTGGCAGGTTGTAGCTCATTTCAGCCTCACAAAAGCCATGTCAAATGGGCTCCGTTGTTCCCCATATTGAACAGAGGGATCCAGTAACTTGTGCAAGCTCACACCAACAGTGCCAGGATTGGAACCCAAAACAAAAGGCTCCAAGAGAGCAAAGTGGGAAGACCAGAGGCACTTAACCACCAAACTCTAGTATCTCTGGGCTTCCCAGTTTGCTCTCTTGGAGCCTTTCGTTTTGAAATATGGTGGCCTCACTTACGCAGAAGGCCATCCTTCACTGGGGTAGAGTGGATATCTCTAACACAAAAACCGAACTAATAGCTACCAACTAAAGCAGAGACCCATAATTTTAGGAGCTTTAGGCCCTGAAAATTGCCATCAAGAAGAGTAAAGAGGCAGACATCAACCTGCTAGAAGGACTAGAACATGCTAGAAGTACTTGCTTTGATCTCTAATTTGTGCAACAATTTACTTGTCTTTGAAAGGACAAAATGCTTCAAAATGCTTTGAAAGGACAAAATGCTTGTCTTTGAAAGGCAAAAGCCACTGTGATCTTCAAACTGTAACCCCCTTGGAGTGCGTGCAGGAGCATTCAGTGCTCACAAATCTGTCCCATTCTTGCTTGAATGGCTGGCCGGGCACATAATGTCACCTGCTAAGCCCGTTTCTTCCGTCACCGAGGAGGGGGATTCCGGAGCATCGCCTTCTTCCAGTTTTGATTGTTTGGACTTAGCGAAACTGCCTCCTGATAGGTCTAAAAGCAAACACAGCACGTTAACGATGGCACACCCATTCCTTCTGTCCCAAATTTTATCTCGTCCTCTTCTTACCAGTTAATACCCAACCTTGGTGAGCAGCCAGCGACACTTGTTCCCTGTGACTCATTACTTACCGGTGACAGCACCAGCATCAAAGCATGACGCGTACTGATGCCAGAAAGAGGACACATGGGAACAGGCACCCCTTCGACGAGCCCTGTAACATTTAGGAACGGCCCGCTTAGCAAGGGACAGGCTGATCCAAATGAAAAGCAGCAGTGGTTAGCATCAAAAGCGCTGCCAGGGCTCAGGCTGAACGGGGAGGTAGCAAGGTAATCTGAGCAGATGGGCCTTCAGAAGCTCATCAGATGGCCCCGCGGAGCGCGCCACCTGCTGGCGACGCTGGAGCTTTACTGCTGCGCTGAGTGTCGCCTCCTAGAGGTCATCTTGGCTGCTCACTAGCTGCCGTGACTCTGAGACCTTCGGCTTCTGAGATGTAAATATAGATCCTCTTTTCAATTTGGCAATTACTCGGTATTTTCTATCTGATGTCCGCTTTCATCCCACACATGTCCTGCTCCATCTGCGCCCTCCCAGTCTTAGCAGTGGCACCACCCCTGTCAACAGAACCCTCGAATCAGGCTCAACTCCTGTGTTTCCTTACCATCCACGTCTCCTCCATCATCGAGGTCCTGCATACAGAACGAACCCATCCCTCTTTCTACATTCCCACACCATGACCCTGGTCCAAGGCCATCCTCCCCGGAGGACCTCATCAGTCTCGTGCCTCCAACGGTATTGCCTCCCAAATCTCTCTCCTCCCTGAGCTCCACGAAGCAGCAAACTTGTGTTTCCAACTGCTTGGTCAACCACTCCACCTCGAAACCCACTCTATTCTATTCTTCCCACCCCAAGCGCTTTCTTCCCCACCGTGCACCTAGCCCCGCTTCGCTGTGAAGTCATGTGGCTTTGCCCCTTCTCCCCACTGCTGTTTTTCCCCTCTGAAGTGGAAAAATCCAAATTCATTACTCAATAAATACTGTGTGTAACGAGCTGTACGATATGGTGCTGTAGGGGAGACGCAAAGACACGAGTTTCTCTTTCCGTGCTCTGCTTCTATACGTGGTCTCCCTGGGGTGGGGGTGGGGGCCTCAGACACCCCACGCATGTTCTCATCTCAAGGTCTTTGGTTCTTGCTGCTCCTCGGACTTGAATCCTTTCCCTCACGGATCTGCCCTGAGCTTTCCTCTGGGCGACCGACGTAAAGTTTCAGTACAACCCCCCCAGCTTTGAAATCTCTTTCCATGTTTTTCCTAGCCTCTATCACAACGTAACACAGTGCGTGTTTTACTTTTCTTGTATATTATCTGCCCTCCCCGCCCCTCCTCCCAACACACACACACACTGGAAGGTAAGCTCCACTGAAAGCGGGCATGTTGTCTTCCCCCCCCACCCCCCCATCAGAATAACACTTAGCAAAGTGCCTGGTCTGTAGTAGACACTCAGGAGATGTTCATTGAATGCGTAAATAAGCGAATGCCAAAAATATCTAAGTTCCTACAAAAAAAAAAACAAAACAAAAAGATGTAAGATACCTTAGGAGTTCCTAAGACGGCAACGGAGGGAGACCCGGAACTCCCTCCTTCATAGACACACACACATTTCCAGAACAATTCCTTCTAAAGAATGGTGGGCTGACTAAACAGCTTTTGCACAGCAAGAGAGAGGGAGACACAGCAATGAAGGGACTCCCCTCTGCAGTGGGGAGGGAAAGTACTAAGGGAAGGGGAACAGATTTGTCTGCTCCGGGGCACAGAATAAAAGCTGTGGTTTAAAAGGGCAACTAGAATATAAAAGATCTAGCCTTAGGAACCTGCCTAACGAGGGGGGATGGGGCTGCTGGAACTCACTCTGGATCAGAGGGGCTGGTGAGCGCCATGGTTTACGTTCCCCTTCTACCTTGATAGCACAGATGGAAGCAGGGTTGAGCTGCCAGAGCTGACCTACCTCCACACCAGCCGCAGCCCCAGCCCTCCCATCAAGGGGGTGCCAGTGGAGCACACAGCAGACACCCCTGATCAGCAGTCACTACAGCTCTGGCGGTCTCACCAAGACGCAAAACGCCCTGGAACACTCCAGGCCTGAACCACTTCACCTCCAGACAACTTGCCGGGGCACCTCCCTCCACTTCTCCCCCTCACGGAGAGTCCCGAAACCTCCGGGCCCTTGCCTGCTTCGGCTCCGGCTGCCCCAACAGAGTACCTTCTGCGTGGAGGCACCCAGGACACCCCGGTCTGCACCCACTTCGGTTTCAACTATCCTGCCGGGGTGGTCCTCTACTTACAACGCCTGAGGATGTAGAGAAAAAGGAACCCTCTTGCACTGTGGGTGGGAAGGCAAACTGGTGCAGCCCCTGTGGACAACAGTACGGGAGTTCTTCAAAAAGTTAAAAACAGAACTACCTGATGATCCCGTGATAGCACTATTGGGTATTTACCACCAAAATACAAAAACACTAATTCAAAGGGATACATGCACCCTTATGTTTATAGTCAAATTATGGAATCAACCCAAGTGCCCATGAATTGATGAATGGCTAACGAACAGATGGTGTATACACACACACACACACACACACACACACACAATGGAATATTAGCCATAAAAAAGATCAGCCATAAAAAAGAATGAAATCTCGCCTTTTGCAATGACATGGATGGAGTTAGAGAATACAATGCTAAGCAAAATAAATCAGGCAGAGAAAGACAAATTTCATATGATTTCATTCATATGTGGAATTTAAGAAACAAAGGAGTAAAGAAAAAAAAAGAAAGAGAGACAAACTAAGAAACAGACTCTTAACTATAGAGAACAAACTGGGGCACCTGGGTAGCTTAGTTGGGGAAGCATCCAGCTGTTGATTTCAGCTCAGGCCATGCTCCCAGGGTCATGGGATTGAGCCCCACCATTAGGAGGCTTTGTGCTCACAACAGACAGCCTGCTTGGGATTCTCCTGCTCCCTCTCTCTCTGCCCCTCCCCTGCTCACATGCACTCTCTCTCAAAATAAATAAACTTGAAAAAAAGGAGAACATCCATAATGTTTACCTCTGTTTATATTGAGCAGTTTGGGTATTACAGGTGTAATTATTTTATATCATCTATCAGCAGATTTCTCATCAGATAATTTGCAGGCCAAGAAAAATGGAATGATATGTATAAAGTGCCGAAAGAAAAAAAAAATGCCAACCATGAATACTTGACCTAGAAAAGTTGTCCTTCAGAAAATGGAAAGAGAGATTAAGACGCTCCCAGACAATTAAAAGCTAAGGCAGCTTATCACCACAAGATCTGCCCTACAAGAAATGCTGAAAGTACTTCATCAAGACAAAAATGAAAGGATACTAATTAGTAACATGAGAACATGAGAAAATATGTCACACTTTCAAGTATGTATATAGTCAATATCAGAATACTGTAATATGGTGGTATGTTAATCACTTAACTCTAGTACAAAGAATGAAAATATCGGAAATAACTATACCCATAATGTAATGTGTGCCCAATAGGAACAGAGATAAATTGTGACGACAAAAACATAAAATTTGGGGGAATTTGTATGGAATAAAACTTACGTTGTTACCAGCTTGAAATAGACTGTTAGATATCTAAGACCTTATATGTAAGCCTCATAGTAATGACAAAGCAAAACCTATACAAAAGGGAATATACAAGCATCACCAATTCACAAAAGAGAGGAAGAGATTAACAAAGGAACTACAAAGCAGCCAGAGAACAATAAGATGACATTAGGAATTCCTTACCTATCAATGGCTAAATGTAAATTGACCGATTTAAAAAATGGGCAGAGGATCTGAATACACATTTTTCCAAAGAAGACATCCAGATGGCCAACAGACACATGAAAAGATGCTCAACATCAGTCATCATCAGGGACATGCAAATCAAAACCACAATGAACTATCACCACACCTGTTAGATTGGCTGAAATCAGGGAAACAAGAAACAAGTGTCAACAAGGAGATGGACAAAAAGGAATCCTCATGCACTGTTGGTGAGAATGTAAACTGGTACAGCCACTGTGGAACCAGTATGGAGGTTCCTCAAAACATTAAAAATAGAAATACCATAGGATCCAATAATTCCATTACTGAGGGGCATTTACCCAAAGAAAATAAACTGGAAGAGATCTATGTACCCCTATGTTTATTGCAGCATTATTTACAACAGCCAAGAAATGAAAGCAACCTAAGTGTCCATCAATAGACAAATGGATAAGGAAGGTACGAGGTGTGTGTATATTATATGTGGCATTTAAGAAACACAGCAGATGAACATAGGGGAAGGGAAGCAAAAATAAGATAAAAACAGAGGGAGACAAACCATAAGAGACTCTTAAATAGAACAAACCGAGCGTTGCTGGAGGGGTCGGGGGATGGGTTAAATGGATGATGGGCATTAAGGAGGGCACTTGTGGGGATGAACACTGGGTGTTATATGTAAGTGATGAATCGCTAAATTCTACTCCTGAAATCATTATTACACTATATGTTAGCTAATTTGGATTTAAATTAAAAAATAAAAAATAAAATATATAAAGAAGTTATAAAACTCAACACCCCCCAAAACATATAATCCAATTAAAAATGGGCAGAAGAAATGAGCTGAGAAGGACTCCCGGCACTCAGCCAGCAAGGAAACAGAAGACCAAATCCTCCAGCTATGTGGAACTGAATCCAGCCAACAACCTGAATGAGCTTTCAAGTGGATTTTCCTCCAGAACCTCATCCTCTGGCACCTTGTTCGGCCTTGGGAAACCCAGAGCAGAGAACCCAAAGCAGCCCCCACCCTCCTGATCTACAGAACTGTAAGATAATAGATCTGTATGGTTCCAAGCATGTATTTGACCTGAGTGGTTTTAAGTTTGCGGTAACTTGTTATGGTAGCAATAAAAACCTTTATGTAGAAGACTAAAAAAAATTTTTTTTTAAATAGGCCAAAGAAATGAACAGATATTTCTCTGAAGAAATACAGATGGCCAACACACACATGAAAGATTCTCAACATCACTCATCAGAGAAATGCAAACCGAAACTACAATGAGGTATCACCTAACACCTGTCAGAATCGCCAAAATCAATAACACAAGAAACAAGTGTTGGTGAAGATATGGAGAAAAAGGAACCCTCTTGCACTGTTGGTGGGAACATAAATTGGTGCCGCCACTATGGAAAGCAGTATGGAGGTTCCCCCCAAAGTTATAAATACATACATACGTACATACAAACATACATACATATACACATAAATAAAAGGGAGGCCTGGGTGGTTAAGTCAGTTGAGTGCCCGACTCTTGATTTCGGCTCATGTCATGATCCCAGGGTCGTGGGATTGAGCCCCACATCAGGCTCTGCACTGAGCATGAAACCTGCTTGGGATTCTATCTCTCTTTCCCTCTGCCCCTCTCCCCTGATTGCACACACTCTCTAAAATAAAATAATAATAGTTAAAAATAGAGCTACCCTACAATCCAGTAACTACACTACTGGGTATTTGTGAAAAAATACAGAAACACTCATTTGAAAGGGGTACATGCAAAAAAAAAAAAAAAAAAAGAGAGAGAGAGAGAAGGCCAAATGAAGAAATCTACTCTTAACTATAGAGAACAAACACGGTGGCCAGAGGGGAGGTGGGTATGGGGATGCATGAAATGGGTGATGGTGCACTTGTCACGATGAGCACTGGGTAATGTATGGAAGTGTTGAATCACTATATTGTACATGTGAAACTAACATAACACTGTATGTTAACTATACAGGACTATAAAATAAAAAATTCTATTAAACACTTTTGATTAAAAAATAAAATGAAAATCATATCAAATGTCATTTCCAACTATAATGGTATAAAACTAGAAATCAATTACATCAAATAAGGAAAAATAGAAAAAACAAACACATAGAAGCTAATAACATGCTATTAAACAACCAATGGCTCCATATAGAAATCAAAGAAAAATTCAAATAATGCTTGGCGACAAATAAAAATGAAAACACAAGGATCTAAAATTTTTGCATTGCAGCAAAAGCAGTTCTAAAGGGGAAGTTTATAGTGACATAGATCTACCTAAAAAAACAACAAAAATCTCAAAAAAGAGTGAAAGATAACACCTAAAGAAACTAGAAAAAATAAAGACCAAAGTAAACAGAAAAGGAAGATTAGAGCAAATATAAATGAAGTACAAGCAAAATTTAAAAGCTCATTGAAACCTAGAATTGGTTCCTTGAAAAGACAAATTGATAAACTGTGAGCAAGACACATCAAAAAACTTGAAAAATATGAAAAAAAAAACCCTACTGATACCACAGAGATTAAAACAAATTATAAAGGAATACTATAAAAAATTCTATGAAAACAAATTGGCAAACCAGGAGATGGGTAATGCCCAGAAATACAAAATTTAGCAAAATTGAGTAAGGAAGAGAGAAAATCTGAAGAGATTGATTACAAGTAAGGAGATAAATAAGTAGCCCAAAACTTCCCAACAAGCTAAACTTTATGACCACATGACTTTACTGGTAAACTCTATCAAAGAATATTAATCCTTGAGGTGCCTGGGTGGCTCAGTAGGTTAAGCACCGGACTCTTGATTTCAGCTCCGGTCATGATCTCACTATTGTGAGACTGAGCTCCATATTGGACTCCAAGCTGAGCAGGAAGCCTGCCTGGGATTCTCTCTCTGCCTCTCTCTCTCTCTCTCTCTCTGCTCCTCTCTTGCTTGCGGTCTCTCCCTCTCTCTCAAAATAAACAAACATTTGGAAAAGGAAAGAATATAAATCCTCCTCTCAAACACTTCCCCCAAAACAGAAGAGGAGAGCACATTTCCAAATTCATTTTATGAGGCCAGTGCTACTATAATATCAAAATCAGAAAAAGAGGCCACAGGAAAATTATAGGCCAGTGTACTTGATGAACATAGATGCAAAACTCCTTAACATCATATTACCAAACTGCATTTACCAACTCATTAAAATGATCGTCATGATCAAGCACGATTTATTCCGGGGATGCAACAGTTCAATATCTGCAAACCAACAGGATACGTAACATTCACAAGAGGAAGGATCAAAACCATATGGTCATCTCAACAGGTGCAGAAAAAGCATTTGACAAAATACAACATCCATTCATGTTAAAAAGTCTCAACAAAGTTAGTTTGGAGAAACATACCTCACATCACAAAGGCCGGTCATGAAAAACCCACTGTTAACATCACACTCAATGGTGAAAAAGTGAACACTTTTTCTCTAAGATCAGGAATAAGACATGGATGTCTACTCCTACCACTTTCATTCAACCCCGCACTGGAAGCCCTAGCAGTCACAACTGACAAGGAAAAGAAATAAAAGCATCCATACTGGTAAGGAATAAAACTCTACTCACAGATGGCATCAAAGATACTAGGGATATAGAAAACCCAACAAAACCTCTACCAAATATGCTCAGAATGACTAGATTTAGCACAGTTTCCAGAGACGGAATATATGCAAATCTTCTGCATTTATTATACACTCATAAAGTAGAAGAGAAATTAATAAATCAATCCCATCTATAATTATACCACAAAGAACTTACCTAGTAAAACAAACGTAACCAAGGAGGTGAAACACCTGTACACTGAGAACTGTAAGACATTGATGGAAGAAATTAAAGACAACATAAATGCCAAGATATGCCATGTTCATGGACTGGAAGAATTAATATTTGTTAAGATGTCCATACTACCCAAAGCAACCTATAGATTCAGTGTAATCCCTATCCACACGGCAACAGCATTGTTCACACATCTCAGAACAAATAATCCTAAAGTTGATATGGAACCACGCAAGACTGCAAAGCCAAAGCAATCGTGAGAAAGAACAAAACTGGAGGTATCACAACAAGGTACAAATCACTATCTTTAAGAGATACTTTCACTCTCATGTTCACTGCAGCATTATTAACAATAGCCAAGACATGGAAATAATGAAAGTGTCCGTCAGCAGATGAATGGACAAGGAATATGTGGCATATATACACTATGATATATCATTCAGTGATTAAAAGATGGAAATCCTGGCATTTGTGACAATATGGTTGGACCTGAAGGCACTATGCTAAGTAAGCCAGATAGAGAAAGTATTGTATGATCTCTATCGCTATATGATGATGCATGTATAATCTAAAAAACCGAACTCCTCAGAAGATGAATTGTTGGTTTCCAATAGTGGGGGTAGGGAGGAAATGGATGAAGTTGGTCAAATGGTATATACTTCATGGTCAAATGAGGTTATAAGATGAATACGTTTGGGGAATGTAATGTATAGCATGATGACTACAGTTAGCAATACTGTATTGAATATTTGAAAGTAGCTAAAAGAGTATATCTTAAAAAAATTCTCACACACAAAAAAACTATTTGAAGTAACCTATGTATTGACCTTATTGTGGTAATCCTTTTGCAACATATACATGTATCATATTGTATACCTTATTCATTATTTGTCAATTAAATCTCAATAAAGCTGGAAAATAAAATTTATAGAAGCATAAAATTTCCTTGAACAACTATGTCAACCTTAAAGAAGAGTCAAGAGGATCAACTCTCCCTATTAGATAGCAAGATGTGCTATGAAATTAGAGTAATAAAAAAAAGATAGTATTAGTGTGATAATCCAGACAGACCTATGAAACGCTAAAGAGCTCCCAGAGATTGACCTACATTTATATGGGAACTTAATATTTGACAGAAGGCATCTTAACACCAGGGGAATAATAAAAATTATTTAGAGGTGACACAAAAGACTTAAAATCACTAAATGATTTTAACATCTGGATCATTACTAAAGCCATATGAAACTAAGAAATCCACCTGGATAAGAGATTTCAGTGTGTAAGACAGAAGTCTAAAATTAAAAGAAAATTAAAAGAGTATCTTGGTTATCTAGGGAAACAGATAAGCATTACCAAAGGGGGGAAAAAAAGCAAACAAACCCAAATAATTGGGTTACATTAAAGTTGAGCAATCCTGCCCTGTAAAGAAACTTAACACAATTTTAGTAGGCAGACAATAGATTGGAAGATGTTTGCAAAAAGATAAAAGATACAAAAAGATAAAGCAAAAGAGATTGACATCTAGAATATTCAAGCAGCTACTTTAAAAAAAGACAAGACAGAAACCTCAATGAAAAAGAGTGCAAGAGATATCAAAAGGAATTTACAGAAGAAGAAACCCCAAAGACACACAAGCATATAAAGAGATATCTAGCTTAGTTATCAGAGAAATGGAAATGTAAAACAATGAAATATCAGGTTGCCCTATTAGACTGACAAAACTTGGAAAGCTGCGTAATGCCAACTATTAGTGGGGGTACAGAAATTTAGAAACACTTTGTACTTCTTGTGGGAATTTATAATCATACCATTCAGGAGAGCAATTAATCTCATTAGGGTGCATAAGAAGATACACATAATGGTGTCCATTACTTTTGGTGATGACATGAATTAAAAGTCATTGGTATCCATTACTGAGAGAGGATAGGCAAAGTGTAGTAGATACATAACAGGAGTACTAGAGCAATGAATATATATCTTAAAAACTGCTGAGTAAAATAAGAAATGAGATATAACAATACTATTTACATAAAATTACATGCATTTACTTTACTATTTTATAAGAACATATATAAACAAAAGTTGAGTATTAAACATTTTACAAGGTGAGGGAAATGGGGAGATATTGGTCAAAGGGTACAAACTTCCAATGATAAGATTAAGAAATTCCGGGGATCTAATGTACAGCATGGTGATTTTAGTTAGCAATATACAGCATGGCGATTTCAGGTCAGATTTTAGTGTTATATACTTGAAAGTTGCTAAGAGAGTAGGTCTTAATTGTTCTCACCACAAAAAAGAAAATGGTAAATGCTCTGATGTAATCATTTTCCAATATATAAGTGTATCAAATCAATGTGTATTCTACCCAGTGAAAATCTATTCAAGAATAAGAGTCATTTTCATACAAGCAAAAATTGAGACATTCATTCCTACAAGCAGACCTTCACAAAAGATATATTTTAGGCAGAAAGAGGTCCCCAAAAATGTGGAAGTGTAAGACACAGGAAAAATGTAAGCAAAATGGTAGATATATAGGTGTATAAAAATGGACATTACTACATAAAACAATGTCTTAAGGTTTAAAATTAAAATAAAGGACACTACCACATGTTGTGGTTGGGGCAGGCTAATGGGATTCAAGAGTCTTAAGTTCCTATACATAATCTAGGAGGAAAATAATGTTATTGATTAGACTTTAAAAAGTTATGTATGTTATGATTTCTAAGTCAACCAGTAAATGAAAAGAAATAGAGTATATAAATGATTAGAAGAAGAAATAGAATTAAGAATAAAATACATAAAATGCTTAAGCAAAATGAGAAACACTCAAGCAAAATAATATGAGAAACAAACAAAATGTTTGGGTCACACAGAAAGTACAAAATAAATTGGTAGATACAACCCAAATACAGGAGTATTACATTAAATGTAAATGGACTAAATACTCCAGTAAAAATACATACTATTATATGAGGGCTGGGGGAGTCCAATTATAGGCTGCTTACAAAGGATATCTGTAACATGAGTATATATATGTTACGCATAAAAGGATAAAAAACTTATACCATGCCAATGCTTAACAAAAGAAAGAAACTTCAAGACAAAAACATTACTGAATATAAAGGCAGTCACTTTGTAATAAAAATTTCAGTATTATGTGGATACACCATTTTATATTCATAAGAACCTAAATATATTTTATACAAACCAAAATTGAACAGAACCAGAAAGAGAAATTGGTGAGTCCACAAACATAATGAGAGGTTTTGACGTACTACTCTCAACAACTGATAGAACAATTAGACTGAAAAAAATTAGTAAGAATATAAAATTTGAAGAACATAGTTAAGAAAAGTGACTTAATGGATGTACATTTGTATAGATATTACAGTAACTGTGAAATATACTCTCTTAACAAGTTAGCTTTTTAAAAAGGTTGACATATACTGTGTCAGAAAGTATATCTCAAGATTTCAAAGGATTAAGTTATACAGACTCTAGCCACAATGTGTCCTCTAGCCACAATGCAAACAAACCAGAAAAGAGTAACAGAATCATAGCTAAAAGAAAATCCCCTACCATTGTGACTCAGGAAATACACATCCAGAGCACCTGGGTGGCTCAATCAGTTAAAACATCCGACTCCTGATTTCAATTCAGGTCATGACCCCACAGTTTGTGATTAGAGCCTGAGTCAGACTCTGCACTGACAACATGGAGACTGCTTAGGATTTTCTCTCTCCCTCTCTCTTTGCCCCTCCCCTGCTCACGTACATTCTTTCTCTCTCTGTCTCAAAATAAATAAACTTAAAAAAAGAAAAGAAAAGAAATACATTTCCAGGTAATCTTTGGGTCAAAGAAAAAAATTTTAAAAATAGAAAATACTTCAAAGTGATAATGTATGTTAGAATGTGTGGCACTCACCTATAATGATAAGAAATGTACACCATTAAAAATATAGAACGTAGGAAATCATGTATGAGACTATCTTTGACTTTTTGGTAGGGAAGAATTTCTCAAGACTAAAAAGTGCTAACCATAGAGAAAAGATTAATAAATTAGAATTCATCAAAATTAAAAACTTTATCCGAAAAACCAGCCATAAAAACCTACAGTGAGAGCATCACAAAAAGAGAAGGTGCAAACCACATAGTGGAAAGAAGACATTTACAAGACCTATAACCAAGTCCTCAACATACAAAGAGTTCCTAGGAAGAGATATAAAAAGACCACCCTTTAGACAAGTGGGCAAGACATTTTAGACACTACACAAAAGAGGAAATTCAAATGGCTAACATACAAGATGATGCTTAATCTTATTCGGGGATATTCAAATGAAAACTTCAACGTATGTACATACATAAACACACACAGAAATTTTAAAATCCCAAGGGTTGGGTAACATGAAGCAACACAACTCTTGTACACAGCTGATGAGAAAGCAAATTGATACAACCAGTTTGGAAAACCGGTTTGGCACATCTTCAATAGTTAAAGATATATAAACTCTGTGGTCTACCGATTCTATTCCTAAAACTATACCTAGAGAACATTTTACACATAGGTACCAGGAGAAACATGTGCAATTCTGCATGGTGGCATTATTTATAAACAACCCAAACTGCAAACAATCCAAATGTCCCACCGTCCTAGGACAGATGAAATATGTTCTATTCATATAACTGAATGTTATGCTGTGATTAAAACGAATACGCTTTCACCCACACCCATCAGCATGAATAGATTTTACAAATGATATTGACCAGAAGCAGGCCACATGAAATTTACACAGTATGACCCCACTTGTTTGTATTTTACGTGAGATAAAACTACACTACATATTATTTAGGGATGCATACCAAGAAAGAATAATAAAGAAAAGCAATAGAAACCTTTTCACGAAAGTCAGGACTGTCATTATCTCTTCAAGGGATGGAGGGAAGTAACAGAACATGATCCAGTGTGGAAGCATGCTAGGTCAGCGACAATATTCTAGTTCTCGCTCTGGGTTGTGGTTACACACATGTTCGCTTTAGAACCATTCTTTAAACTGTGCACATATTTTACATTCTCTTCTGAAGGTAGGATATGTATCACAATGTAGAAATGAAAAAAAAAAGAAAAGCACTGGAATCCAACACAAAATTAAGGCTAATGGGCTCCCATGAAGGGGGAAAGGGCAGGGATGGATTTGGGGTGGCGCCTACCAAGATTGGGAGACAGCAATGTTCTTTTTCTTAACCTGGATGTTGATTCACAGATGTTTGTTGTGTTGACATACCGCACATAATATATGCTACATATAATATATAGCCATTTGAATCTTCCGGATACCTCATTTAAAATGTAAAGAGAAAACAAACTATTCAGGAACATCATCAAGAGTGGCTAGGTACTATCCTAATTCACAGCACTGTGAACAGGCCTGCCTGAAAACCTTATCATAAACTGTAAGTGACCAACTTACTTGAGAGTGGAAAGAACCCCTGGACCAGATCCTTAGCAAAGTGCCCCCACTGAGGCCGGAGAAGAGGTAGCTGGCCCCAAGCTATATGCTTCTTGAAACTTCTTGGTCCTGAACAAACCACACCCCGCCCCCATGTCTCCTTGACCTTCATGCACTTTTTGAGCAGGTAAGCAGATCACAGTGCTCTCTCCAACACTCTGTAGAGTGATTTTTCTCTGCTGCAATTAGAATAACAGCCCAGCCTGTCAAAAGCAAATTAATTTTGCTTTATTCTGCAAAGATTTTAGTGCTCTCTCACCTCTGTCTTCCAAGTTTTGCAGCTTATGTTTGAACCCAGTACTTTTCGTCAACGATTCTTGGTCCACCGTCTCAGAAAAAAAAAAAAGAAAAGAAAAGAAAAAGAAAAAAGAAAAGGCCATAAATGTCTATTAAAATAAGAAACAAATGGTGCTACATCATCCCTTAAGAAGGAATAAGTACATTATGCAAGTATAATATTAGTTCTGGAAAACCAGTTGAATAACAATTAAATAGTACCTTAGATACATTTTCTTCAACTTCTGAGTGCTCCAAGGAAGACAGATCGCTCAGTGGGTGGGGACTTTGAAGTTCTGAGTGTTAGAACAGTTTCAAGGGAATAAACAAGCTTAGAAGCAACGTCAGGTAATAAACTTCAGTCTCTATATTAAATATGACCATCCAAAAAATGGTACTAAATGAAAACAAACAAACAAAAAAAACTTGCACCTTTCAGGGCATGTATGGTTATTAGGTTTGTAGATCTGTAGATAAAATCAAGAGTCTCAACTAAATCAGCCCCTTTCAAAGCTGCCCACCACCTGGCCCCAAATATACAGGCAAGGCTCCTCCTACCTCAAGTTTGTGATCTTTCTTCCTCCTCTCATAGTTCCACTTCCTTATTTCCTCTTACTCTCTAACAGTATATTTTTCTTTTTCTCTTCTCCTTACTCCTTTCCTCTCGGTGGCGGCCAAGCTAAGAGGTTGTCAGTCACGTCCTTACGGACTGCTATCATGTGCTTGGCAACGTGCTAAGCTGCAGAATTGATCAAGCAGAACAAACCAAAATCCCTAGCCTTACAAAAGATGTGAATAGTTTTTCATAAAATACAGTGGAGGTTAAGATACACCTAGCAGAACAAAGGTTGGCAAACTCTGGCCCCTCAAGTCAAATCCAGTCTACCACCTGGTTTTATAAAGTTTTATGGAAACACAGCCATGCCCGTTGGTTTACATCTTGTCTGTGGTTCATCTGGGGCTACAACTGCCAAGTTGAATAGTTGCAACAGAAACTATAGGGGCCAAAAAGCAAAAAAAAAAAAAAAAAAAAAAAAAAAAAAAAAAAAATTTACTATCTGGTTCTTTACAGAAAAAGTCTACCAATCCCTGTTATAAGTCATCACCTGAGTTTTCGTGCTTCTTTAAAGATGAGCACAAGCTAATCTCAAATGTTAAAGCAAAATTAAAACAATATCCTCTGTTTTTTGCTAATGAGGAAATTAAAGAAAAGATAGTATTTGTACTTTTAACAGATATTCAAAACAATTTTTTGTTTAGTTCTAAGTATTTTTCCTAAAATATAAGTTTTTTTCTATGTAAATCAACAGAAAATCAGGTACCTGCTTTCTGGGCAGAATCTTCAGGAGTTAAAAGGGCAGAACCACTCTGAAATTTTGTTCCAGAAATTTTTGGAGGTATGGAATTATTTTGCTTGGAGGTATCTTTCCATAGCGGTATTAGAAGTTTAGCCTAAAATATAGTACCTTTTTAAGAGTGTTAACATTCATAACCCCTCAAAATAGTTTTTAGAAACTCCAATACATTTCTAAGAACTTTTAACATAATTTAAGGGGGCACCTGGGTCATGATCTCATGGTCTGTGGGTTCAAGCCCCGTGTTGGGCTCTGTGCTGGCAATGTGGAGCCTGCTTGGGATTCTCTCTCTCTCCTTCTCTCTTTACCCGTTTCCCCACTTGCTCACTCGCTCTCTCTCAAAATATATAAACAAACTTAAAAAATAAAAAAAAAAATTAAATGCTTTAAGTATTGGATTTGCTCCATTTGAAAATAAACACTAAGACCATAAGATCCTAGAATTGGAAGCACATGGTCATATATCAATTCATAATTCTAACTCAAAGATAAGTCTAATCAAAGTTCTCAAAGTAGGGAACACAGCATCGGCAGCACCCCAGAACTTGACAGAAATGCAAATTCCAGAGCCCCATCTATTATTTACTCAGTCAGCAACAATGGGATGGAACCTAGCAAACTGCATTTAAACAAGCCTTCTTGGTCATTCTGATGATCCCTGCAGCTTGAGAACCACGTCTTATAAATACAGTTTTATTGAAACGCAACACGCCCATTGCTTTAGGTATTGTTCATGGCTGCTTTCACGCTACGGTGGAAGAGATGTATAGTCACCACAGAAAATATTACAATCTTCTGTGTCTAGAATGTTAACAATATTTACATCTAACCCTTCACAGAAAAAGTTTGCTGATTCCTGCCCTAAATTATCCTCTTATACTCCAACACAAAGAAATGAATTTTGGATGTTAATATTTGTACAAACTCAGTAACGCCCTTGCCGGAAAATAAACAGACTTCCTGTCAGTTGCAGAGCTTAAATGTATGGATTCTCAAAGCTTTGATGTTTGAGGTTATTTCAAACAAAAGCTGTATGTACTTTAAATTTTTCTTTTGGCCTATTTCTAACGGATAACTCCTATTCGTTTGAACTATTCAAACAAATATTTAGGTCCTCACTCTGGCTCACAGGTTTAAACTATAAGCTATCTTCGTCGGTATAGAACAGGACAGTCCCTTAGATTCACAGAGGACAGCGGATGGAAGGGGGCAGGTGGGGACAGATAACTAGCTGTGATGGGAGTACTAAGCACATTATATTTCTGCACGGGTGGGCAGGGTGCTGCCGATGCCCTGAGAATCCCAGAAGCCACCTCCTTAGAAAACTCACATACATGGCACTATATGTGTAGCCTATATAGTTCATTTGACAAAGAACAAAAACCAAGTATTTAGAGGAGTAATTCAGCTATGAACAGGAAAAATTGGCTTTGAATTTGTCTGGACAACGCTAGTGTCCAATTTTTTTTTTTTTTTAACGTTTATTTATTCTTGAGAGAGAGACAGAGCATGAGCAGGGGAGGGGCAGAGAAAGAGGAAGACACAGATTCTGAGGCAGGCTCCAGGCTCCGAGCTGTCAGCACAGAGCCCGACACGGGGCTGGAACTCACAAGCTGTGAGATCATGACCTGAGCCGAAGTCAGACGCTTAACCGACTGAGCCACCCGGGTCCCCCCTTAACTATGTTACTTTAAAACAAGAATAACTGAAGTGAATTCAGAAACTTTGAGGGTTTATTCAATATTTATGTAAGCCTGAAGTCATTTCAACCACTTACAAAGATTTAAATGTTTAAGTCATTAAAAGCTTTAGAAATAACAGGTCAGCCACCTGAAAACCAAGGGAAGAATTAAACCAAGAAGTTTATTTCAAAGTGTTAATTCAGAGAGCGTATATTTACAGGAAGTCAGGACAGCCCAGATTTTAGCATCATTCGTAAAAAAACATCTTTCAGATCCTGAACTGTTTACCCAAGATTCACACTAAATAACCATTTATAAGACCTTGCCATCTCTATTGACAGCGATTTATGTACCAACAAACTACTGGTTATTCTCCCATTCCTGAAAGAAGATCTTTTTTTTTTTTTTGAGAAATAAATGACATTTAACCCTAAACAGATTGAACTGTTTCAGGCTAATGCCCTAGGGGCACATGGCTGCCCAGATCAAATTTACTTACTTCGTCCTTCTCATGGTCACTGCCGCTGCTGGGGGGGGGAAATGGCAAAACTAAAAGAAAAGAAGTGTACAACGGGGAAGTTTGCCTATGAGACGTACAAAAATTCATTTCTCCCACTCTCCCAGTTATACATGCCCATACTAGAAGTGATTCCCACATCCTGAAGCGTGCTCACATGTGTAGCTCTTAAGATCCCTTTCTAATATCCACCTTGTTCCTGAGACCTCACCCCCCGACATGAATTTTATGCTCCAGACCCTACCTCTGATGCTGTCCTCACGTCAATTTGTCCTCGTAATTTTACCTCATTTGAAACATTTCCTCTTCTGCACACCTCTCTGAGTGCTGGTCTTTCCCAAGGATTAGCTCAAATCCCACCTGCCTCTTCCTTGAAGCTTCTCCTAGCTCCTTCTTCTAGCTCATGCTAGATGATCCTTATCTGAACTCCTACTCCATTTATCTGTAGCTTATATTTAATTATCGGTCAATTCTACATTCTCTCGTATGGTTTCGTGGACGTACATGTTGGCCTTTCCAACGTAATCGTAGCAGGGAAGGGAGGGCACGTAATCAGTTTGTCTTTGGTACCCTCCCTCCTTCCGTCACATAACTGAAAAATGCCTGATTTATTTGAAAAACGACTTGAAAGAAGACACAGACCAAACTCACTTCTCACATTACTTCTAATTCTCGTCTTTTTTCTCCCGGAATACGGTCTTAGGGATTTCCTTTTTTGGTTACTGGTCCAAGATCGTTCACTGGTTCCAGTACTCGAATCCTGATCACTCTCTGAGAAGAGGTGTTTCCTGTAATTGAACTTTCACAAGCACAGATGAGAAATGAGCCCTATTCACAGGGTGTCAGTGTCCTTTATGTACAATTAAACATATCGCTACAGGGTCAGACAAAAGACCGGTAACTCCTTCTAGAAGACTGCGCTCTCCTGTAGTGTAAAGGCAGAGAAGTAAGGAGAGGGGAGAAAAAGAACAGGTTTCATCAGTCAGTTCTCAACCAAACTGCTGTTGTGAGGGATGGGAGTCCTCTCTCATCAAAAATAGTTGCAACTGAAGAGACCATAGGTGACTGTTCAGAAGCTGACATACCTGAATATCATCCCAACACTTTTAACTTCAAAATATTATTGCAAGTGACAGAAGAATTTATAAAAATACTTTTTGCAATGACAAGCATTTCATTTAGAGTACCTAAAGTCGAACAAGGGAGTAATTTCTATTTAAACCTCAAAGTATTTTTGAAAGTAAGACTAGCCTGGGGCGCCTGGGTGGCTCAGTTGGTTAAGCATCGAACTTCGGCTCAGGTCATGATCTCATGGTCCGTGAGTTCGGCTCAGGTCATGATCTCATGGTCCGTGAGTTCGGCTCAGGTCATGACCTCATGGTCCGTGAGTTCGGCTCAGGTCATGATCTCATGGTCCGTGAGTTCAAGCCCCGGGGCCGGGCTCTGTGCTGACAGCTCAGAGCCCGGAGCCTGCTTCAGATTCTGTGTCTCCTTCTCCGCCCCTCCCCTGCTCAAATCCTGGGGGTGGGAGAGCTTTAAAAATTTCCAGGGCCTAAACATCACCCTAGATCAGTTAAGTCAGAATCTGGGGGAAGGGACCCAGGCTCCAATAGTCTCATCAGCTTTCCTAGCGTGTTTCCAGTTCAAAGACTGAGCAGCAAAGAGTGAGGACCATTGCTAAAAGCAAGCCAGATGGAGACTTAACTTGATGAAAGCCCATGATCTCAATTAAAAAAATTTCATTTAGGGGCGCCTGGGTGGCGCAGTCGGTTAGGCGTCCGACTTCAGCCAGGTCACGATCTCGCGGTCCGTGAGTTCGAGCCCCGCGTCAGGCTCTGGGCTGATGGCTCAGAGCCTGGAACCTGTTTCCGATTCTGTGTCTCCCTCTCTCTCTGACCCTCATGCTCTGTCTCTCTCTGTCCCAAAAATAAATAAACGTTGAAAAAAAAATTTCATTTAATGTTCATTATAGAGTTTTTTTTTTTTAATTTTTTTTTCCCAACGTTTATTTTTTTTGGGGGGACAGAGAGAGACAGAGCATGAACGACGCGGGGCTCGAACTCACGGACCGCGAGATCGTGACCTGGCTGAAATCGGGCGCTTAACCGACTGCGCCACCCAGGTGCCCCCATTATAGAGTTTTTAAAATGCACTGACTATGGACTTGGAGCAGTGTGCTTCCTGAAGTGAGAGGCACACAGAAAGGGTGTAAGTTGGTGCAAATAGGAATGAAAAAAAACCACGTTATGGACTCACAGTAAATAATTTCATCTCAGTTCAGCAACACTTCTGATTCAATTCAGGATAAATCACAGGTGCTAGAGGGTCCTTAACACTTTTCTTCTACTTAATCTTTTTTAACAAAGCAAGAACGGACTTTCGGTTTAAAAGTGAAATAATTTTTTTATGATAAGTCTCAGATCAATTTAATTAGAGATAATAAAGGACCAGGGTGGGGACACATTTTGAAGAAGACTTGCAGATAACTGAAATTTTGAAAGTAACTGCCTTAAGACCAGTAAAGTTACTCCATTACCGACATCCTTGTTTCTGGCTTTCTCTCCGCCTCGGAAGCAGAATCTGCCCTAAAACAAAATAGGTCAGATGAACAGAACTGTATCAACACTGCCTTCTCCCTCCCTTCACTGCCCAGCCCAGACATTTTTCCCCCCTTTCTGTGCCCTTTGTCTGATTGTGAGCCCAGTGCGTGGGAGGTACCCCCCACCCCCAATCCTGCAGACCGACTTCTTATCTTATAACCCATTTCTATAGATTCTCTACCAGACGACAACTGGTTCTTTAAAGCAAAGGAATCTTTGTTGGACTCTTCTCTGCCGGGCATACAGAGAACTGGGAAGGGCAAGTTAAAAACCAGCAGGGAAGCAGGGAGGTGTGGCAATGCTGCAGAATGGCATTTCCTGCCTGGCTCTTCCTTAGAATCAACAAGGAAGCTTAACAAGAAAGCTCTTCCCAATAATTAGTGAATACTGAGCAATTTCTCATATACCTGCTGGCCATTTATGGCCTTCGGAGAAGTGTCCATTCAAGTCCTTTGCCCGCTTTTTAAATTGGGCTGATTTTATGGCTATTGAGTTGTAGGAGTTCCTTAGGTATTTTGGTAATTAACTCCTTATTGGATATATGCTGTGATTTAAAAAAAAAAAAAACAACCACACCCAAAAGATAACAAGTGTTGGTGAAAATGCGGAGAAATTGGAACACTTACAAATTGTTTGTAGGAGCGTAAAATGGTATAGCCACCATGGAAAACAATATAGAAATTCCTCAAAAAATTAAAAGTAGAACTATCGTATGATCCAGCAATTGTATTTCCGGGTATACACCCAAAAGAATTAAAATCAAGAGCTTGACGAGATACTGGCAATCCCATATTCATTTACGTATTACTTACAATAGTCAAGTTATGGAGACAATATGGATAAAATGTGGTGTTATATACATTACTTACAGACAGACACACACAAATACTATTCAGTATTAAAAGAAAATCCTGAAATATGTAACAACATGGATAAACTTGGAAGGCATTTTGATAAAATAAGCCAGCCGCAAAAGGACAAATAGAGCATGCTTCTACTTCTAGAATATCTAACGTGATATCTACATATCTGATATTTTAGATATCCGATACCTAAAATAATCAAACAATAGAAACAATAGAGAGGTTATTGAAAGGAGCTGGAGAGAGAAATATGGAGTTATTTTTCAATAGGTATAATGTTGTGTAAGACGCAGGATAAGTTTTAGAGATCCATTGTTTCACACTGTGCCTACAGTTAACAATACTGTGCTCTGCACTTAAAAATGTGTCAAGATGGTAGAACTCACGCTAAGTGTTTTTGTCATAATGAAAACCAAAATCAAAGACAAACGAAAAAGCTAACGCACCATATTTCTGGGTAACCATTGATCCACTTTCTGCCTCTATAAATTAGTTTGCATTTTCTAGTATCTTATATGAATGGAATCATACAACGTGTACTCTTTTTTGTCTGGCTTCTTTCATTTGGCATGATTATTTGGAGATTATTCAGTTGTGTGTATCAACTTTTTATTTCTTTTTATTCCTGAGTAGTCCGTCATGTGGATATACTAAAATCTGTTTATGCACTCATCTGTTGATGGGCATTTGGGTTGTTTCCAGTTCAGGATAATTACAAATAAAGCTGCTCTAAACACTCATTTGTGTGGACATATGCTGTTCCTTCTCTCGGGTAGACGGCTAGGAGTGGAGAAGCGAGACTGTAAGACATGTACATATTTAACATTTTAAAAAACTACCAGCAGTGTATAAAGTTCCAGTTGTTCTTCATCCTCACCAACAATTGGTATAGTCTGTATTTCTCATTTTAATCACTGTACTACATGTGTGCTAGTATCTCACCATTTTAATCTAGATTTCCCTAATAGCTCATGACATTGAACAAGTACTTAGCTATCATCTGTAGATCTTCCTTACTGAAGTGGCTGTTCAAATCTTTTGCCTATATTTTTACCAGGTTGTAGTTTTGTTATTGAATTTTGAGAGTACTTAACATATTTTGGGTACAAGTCCTTTAACAAGTACAGGTTTTACCAATTTTTTCTGCAAGTGTGTATCCGCTCCCTTCATTCTCCTAAATTTTTTTTGAAAGTTTTAAATTTTGATTAAGTTCAATTTATCAATTTGTTTTTTTATGGCCCGCACTTTGGTGTTATATCTAAAAAATCTTTGCCTAGGAACGTCACAAAGATGTTTTCTTATGCTTTCTTTCAGTTAGGTTTTTACATTTGGATTTATGATTGATTTTGTTATTTGTGTGTGTGTGTGTGTGTGTGTGTGTGTGTGTGGTGGAATGTAAAGACCAAATACCATCGATCTTGTTGCATATACAGAGAGTCAATGGTTCTAGCACCATTTGTTGGAAAAAGTGATTTCTCCACTGAATTGTCTTTGCATTTTTGTCACATGGCAGTTGTCCATATAGGCATAGGAAGACTTCCCGCTCTGTTCCACTTATCTACCTTTATGGCAACAACATACTCTCTTGATTACTGTTAGCTTTATACAAAGTCTTGAAATACATAATATATTAGTCACTTTGTATTTCTTTTTGAAATTTGTTCTGGGAGTTACAGGTTCTTTAAATTCCCATCTGAAATATAAAAATACCTTGCCAATTTCTAAAAACAAAAACACAAATCTCTGCTGGGATTTGAACTGGCTTTGTATGAAACCTATTAGAGATCAATTTGAGAAAAACTGGCATCTTATCAACATTCAGGCTGCCATCCCATGATGAGAGAGAGTTATCTCTCTCCATTTATTCAGATCTTCCTTAATAGCTCTTAGCAATACCTTGTACTCTTCAGTGTAAAAGTCTTGCAAATCTTTTGCCAAATTAATCCTTATCTATGTCATTTTTAATACTATTGTAAATGGTGATGCTAAAAAATTTGATTGTTGCTAGCATACAGAAAGAAACTTGATTTTTTATATCAATCTTGTATGCTTCAATTTTGTTACATTTACTTATTAGTCCTTTAATAATTAATTTCCACCGGGGGCTCGCTCCTTGCGTGGCTCAGTCGGTTAAGCATCTGACTTCAGCTCAGGTCATGATTTCATGATTTGTGAGTTTGAGTGCCATGTCTGGCTCTGTGCTCACAGCTTCGAGCCTGGAGCCTGCTTCAGATTCTGTGTCTCCCTCGCTCTTTGCCCCTCCCCCAGTTGTGCTATGTCTGTCTCTGTCTCTCAAAAATAATAATCAACATAAAAAAAATAATTTCCACAAAGTTGCAGGATACAAAATGAACACAGAGACGTCAGTTGTGTTTCTATACACCAATAAAGAACAATCTGCAAAGGAAATGAAGAAAATAATTCCATTTACAACAGCATCAGAAACAAATTATTTAGGCATAGACTCAAGGAGGTGAAAAATGGAAAGATATCCCATGTTCATGGATTAGAATACAATATTATTAAGATGCCAACACTACACAAAGCATTCTACAAATTCAATACTATCCTTATAGAAATCCTAATTTTTTCAGAAAGAAGAGAACCCATCCTAATTGTCATATGATATCCCAAAGAACTCAGAAATGCAAAAAAAAAAAAAAAAAAAAAAAAAAAAGTCTTGGAAAACAAGAACAAAACTGAATACGTCACACTCCCTGATTTCAAAACTTACTACAAAATGACAGTCACAACACTGCGGTGCTGCCACGAAGACAGACATACAGACCAATAATAGAAGGGAGTGCACAGAAAAAAAACTTTCTCACATATGGCCGAATGATTTTTTGACAAAGATACCAAAACTATTCAACGGGAGAAAGAATAATTTCCTCAACAAATGGTGTTGAGAAGCCTAGAAATTCACATTCAAAAGAATGAAGCTGGACCTTCTACAAATACAAAAAGAAACTCAAAATAGATCCAAGACTGAAACATAATCATTGAAACAATAAACCTCCTAACAGAGAAAAACTTAAATGACGTTGGACCTTGCCGGCAATGATTTCTTGAGTATGACACCAATAACATAGCCAACAAAAGAAAAAAATACATTGGACTTTATCAAATTAAAAACTTCTGTGCACCAAGATATATAATCAACGAAGTGAAAAAACAGCCCATAGAGTGGAATATTTTCAGATCACACATTTGATACAGTTAATATTCTAAAATATGCAAAGAACTCCTACAACTCAACAATAAATAACCAAATTTAATTACCTGGCCATTTCTCCAAGTAACATATGCAAGTGGCCAATAAGCATATGAAAAGAATCTCAACATCAGTAATTATAAAAGCAACTCAAACCCCCAGAAAGATACTGTCTTACGTGCATTAGCACGACTATTATCAAAAACAACGGTGTTGGCAAGGAGGTGGAGAAATTTACACCCTTGTGCACTGTTAGTAGGAATATAAAATGATGCAGTTGTTCCAGAGAATCTCAAAAAATTAAAACTAGACTGTTTTACATAAATTCCACTTCTGGATACATGCAAAAGAATTGAAGGTAGGAATTCAAACAGGTATTCAAACACCCATGTTCATAGCAGCATTATTCACAATAGCTAAAAGGTGGAAGCCACCCAACTGTCCACTGAAGGATAAATGGATAAGCAAAATGTGGTATGTATGTATATTCAATCTTCAAAAGAAAGGAAATTCTAACAAAAGTTACAACACGAATGGATCTTGAAAACATTATGCTAAGTGAAATAAGCCAGACACAAAAGGACAAATTTATATGGTATACCTATGCTAGTCAAATTCAGACTAGGGGATCGGGGAGGGGGAAATTGGGAGTTATAGTTTAATGGTACAGAGTTATATTACAAAAAGAAAAAAAAAACAGACCAATATTCCTGATGAACATAGATTCAAAAATCCTCAAAAAAAATATCAGCAAACTGAATTCAGTAACACATGAAAAGGATCGTTCACCACAATCAAGTGGTATTTATTTCAGGAATGCAAGGATGATACAATAGCCACAAATCAATCACCGTGATACACACATTAACAAAATGAAGGGTAAAAGTAAAATGATGATCTCAAAAGATGCAGAAAAAAACATTTGACAAAATTCTACATCCATTTGTAATAAAAACTCTCAACGTAAGTTTAAAGAGAACATACCTCAACGTAATAAAACCACATATGACAAACCCACACCTAATATCCTACTTCATGGTGAAAGGCCAAAAGCTTTTACTCTAAGATCAGCGACAATAAGGATGCCTACTATCATCACTTTTACTCAACATAGTACTGGAAGGCCTAGCTGCAGCAGACAAGAAATAAACACAAATTCATGAGGAAGAAGTAAAACTGTCACTATTCGGGGGCACCTGGGTGGCTCAGTTGGTTGAGCATCCGACTTCAGCTCAGGTCATGATCTCACAGCTCGTGAGTTCAAGCCCCGTGTCAGACTCTGTGCTGACAGCTCGGAGCCTGGAGCCTGCTTCAGAATCTGTGCCTCCCTCTCTCTCTCTCTCTGCCCCAACCCACTCACATTCTCTGTCTCTCTCAAAAATAAATAAAACATTAAAAAAAAAACCTGTCACTATTTGCAGATGGCATAATACTGTGTATAGAAACCATAAAGACTCCACCAAAAAACTATTAGAATAAATGAATTCAGTAAAGTTGCAGATCCAAAGTGTACAGAAATCTGTTGCATTCTTATACACTAATAATGAACTACCAATAATGAAGTTGTTAAAACAACCCATATAAAATTACACCAAAAAAAAACACCTTAAAAATAAATTTAACCAAAGTAGTGCAAGACCTATACTCTGAGAACTGTAGAATGTTAATGAAAGCTAATGAAAATGATATAAATAAATGGAAAGATATACTGTGCTCATGAATTGGAATAATACTGTTAAAATGTCCATGCTATCCAAAGCAATCTACAGATTCAATACAACTTCCATCAAAATACCAGAGTATTTTTAACTGGAATAATTTGTATGGAACCACAAAAGACCCCCAATATCCAAAGCAACCTTGAGAAAAAAAAGAAGGAAAATGGCAGTATCCCAGTCCCAAATTTCAAATTATATTACAAAGCTTTAGTCATCAAAACAGTATGGTACTGGCCCAGGTACAGACATACAGATCAATAGAACAGACAGTCCAGAAATAAACCCACAGTTATATGGTCAAGTAATCTACAGCAAAGGAGTAAAGAACATACTATGGGGAAAAGACAATCTCTTCAATACATGGTGTTGAGAAAAATGGACAGGTACGTGCAAAAGAATGAAACTGGACCACTTTCTTACACCATACAAAAAAATAAACTCAAGCGGAACAAAGGCCTAAATAGAACTGCAACCATAAAACTCCTAGAAGGAAATAGGCAGTAAACTCATGGACATCAGCTATAACAATATTTTTCACGGTCTTCTCAGGCAAGGGCAACAAAAGCAAAAACAAACCATTGGGACTACACCAAAATAAAAAGCTTTTGCACAGCAAGGGAAACCATAGACAAAAGGAAAAGACAACCTATTCAATGAAAGAAGATATATGTAACTGATTTATCGGGTAAGGAGTTAATAACCAAAATATATGAAGCACTGATATAAGTCAACACCAAAAAGACAAGTAATTCCAAAATGCGTGGAGGACCTGAATAGACCTCTTCCCAAAGATGACATAAAGATGACCAACAGACACATGCAAAGATGCCACTAATCAGGGAAATGCAAATCAAAACCACAGCGAGGTATCACCTCACACCTGTTGGAAATGCTAGTATCAAGAAATAACAAGTGTTGCTGAGGATGTAGAGAAAAGGTAGGAATGTAAATTGGTGCAGCCATTATGGAAAACAGTATGCCGTTTCCTCAAAATTAAAAATAGAAATACCGTACAACCCAGCAATTCGACTTCCAGGTATTTACCTGAATAAAACAAAGTCATAATTTGAAAGACACATGTGCCCTGTGTTTACTGCAGCACTATTTTCAATAGCGAAGATATGGAAGCAACCTTCGTGTCCGCTGACAGATTAAAAAAATAAGGAAGATATGGTACAATATGTAATGGAATATTACTCAGCCATAAAACGATTACATCTTCCCATTTGTGATGGATGGAACTCGAGGGTATTCTGCTAAGCGAAAGAAGTCAGAGAAAGAGAAATACTATGTGATTTATATAACGTATCCAATTTATACATAAACATATATAATTGTTGAATCACTAGGATGTACAACTGAAATTAATACTGCATGTCAACTATACAAAAAATGGGTAGTTTGTTTTTGCAAGATAAAGAGTTCTATGGATAAGAGTTCAGTGGGGATGGTTGTACAAAGTACATGTACTTAATGCTACTGAACTATACACTAAAAATTATCTCAACCATTTCTTTGTTCTGCATATTCGAAATTTTTTTTAATTTTATGTTAAAACTTATTAGTTCACACGAGGACACCTCGGCTGCTTCCATCGTTTGGCTATTGTAAATAACTTCCATAAACATATGGGTGTATATATAACTTTGAACTAGTGTTTTTGTGTTTTTGGAAAATACCAGGTGGGTGATTGCTCGATCATAGGATAGTTTTATTTTTAACATTCATCCATTCATCTGTTGATGAACACTTGGTTTCCATATCCTGGCTATTGTAAATAGTGGTACAATAATCATACGGGTGCATATATCTTTTCAAATTAGTGTTTTTGTTTTCTTCAGGTAAATAACCAGTAATGGGATTATTGGATCATACAGTATTTCAGTTTTAATTTTTTTGAGGAAACTTTATACCGTTTTCCACAACGGCTGTACCAATTAGCATTCCCACCAAGAACCAAGAATGCAAGAGGTTCCCTTTTTCTCCACATCCTCAACAACACCTGCTGTTTGTGTTTTTGATTTCAGCCATTATGACAGGTGTGAGGTAATATCTCATTTTGGTTTTGATTTGCATTTTTCTGATGAATGATGTTTAGCATATTTTCATGTGTCTGTTGGCCATCCAGAGGTCTTCTTTGGAGGAATGTCTGTTCATGGCATCTGCCCATTTTTAAATGGGATTGTTTCTTGGGTGTTGAAGTTTATCAGTTCTTTATATATTTTGGATACTAACCCTTTATTGGATATGTTATTTGCAAATATCTTCTGCCATTCTGTAGGTTATCATTTGGTTTTGTTGAACATTTCACCGCACACTAACTTTATCTTGCAGTAGTCCCAATGGTTTATTTTTACTCCATAGTTCTCTTGCCTCTAGAGGCAACAAACAGAAATTTTCCTATGGCTAATGTCATATTGCTCTGTGTTCTCTTCTAGATGTTTTTGGTTTCAGGTCTCACATTTAGGTCTTGAATTTATTTTTAATTTATTTTTGTGTATGGTGAAAGAAAGTGGTCCAGTTTCATGCTTTTGCAAGTGGCTGTCCAGTTTTCCCAATACTATTTGTTGAAGAGACTGTCTTCTTCCCACTGTATATCCATTTCTCTTTTGTCAAAGATTGAATGACCACATAATTGTGGGTTTATTTCTGGGTTTTGTTCTATTCCATTGATCTGAGTCAATTTTTATGCCAGCACCATACTGTTTTTATCACTACTGTTTTGTAATATAACCTGAAGTCTGAAATCGTGATACCTCCAGTTTTGTTATGTTTTAAGATTGCTTTGGATATTCACTATCTTTTATGGTTTCATACAAATTATAGAATTGTTTTAGCTCCATTAAAAATGCCATGGGCATTTTAATTGGGATTGCATTAAGTGTATAGATTGCTTTCAGTAGTATAGACGTTTTTAACAATATTTGTCTTTCTAACCCATGTGCATGGAATGTCTTTCCATTTCTTGGCATCAACTTGAAATTTTTTACAAGTGTTTTATAGTTTTCAGAGTACAGGTTTTTCACCTCTTTGGTTAAGTTAATTCCTGCCTATTTTAGTGTTTTTGGTGTAGTTGTCAATGGGGTTGTTTTCTTAATTTCACTTTCTCCTGCTTCATTATCACTGTAAAAGAATGCAACAGATTTCTGTATATTGACTTTACATTTATCAGCTCTAGTAGTTTTTGGTGGAAACTATAGGGTTTTCTATATCTAGTATCATTTATTTTTTCATCATTATAAATGTATTTTTTGTTTTGTTTTATTGATTTTTAAATTTATATCCAAGTTAGTTAGCATATAGAATAAACGTACTTTTCGATAGGGGATAGGGATTAAAGAGTACACCTATTTCCCCCATCTCCTCTCTGGTAACCATCAGTTTGGGGAGTTGGCTAGGAAGATAGTAGAGTAGGAAGACCTTAAGTTCATCTTGTCCCGTGGATACAAGGGGACAAGAACCATGTCAGAATAAACCCCCAAAACAACTCCAAGACTGACAGAACAAACTACACAACTAAAGGTAGGGAAGAGGCCACATCAAAGGTAGGAAAGGCAAAGACAGGTTCTGGGAGTAAAACGGACAGTGGCCATCTGCAGCAGGAATAGGACCAATGTTGCAGAGAAGGGCAGAAAACAGACTTCGGCACTGGGCAGCCCACAAATAGGGAGGACAGATCTCTGTAACATTTGCCTTTGAAAGTAAGAAGCTGAATTTATAAGTTTGTAAAATCAGCCAGACTTAAAGCCTGGAATTTTAAAAATTGGCAAGCTTTGATCTGGGGGAGCCCAGATGACATGAGAAAGACAGCATTAAAGAGACAACAGGAGGAAAAGCCTGTGTATATACAGCTAGAACTAGGAATATGAATAATGCTGGGGGCAGGTGGGAGGGTGATTTGCTCATTTCAGGGAGCAGCCTAGAGGGACAGGGATCATGAGGGTACCCTTCCAACAACAAGGGAGCTGGCAGATGCTATTTCCCTCCATCATGCCCCAGCATAAACAATGGTCACCTAAGTGGCCCTGGCACTCCTTATTTAACTTGCTTGCACCAAACCACAATATCCCATACTCCCAAACCCACATACTTCAGTGCATCAGCCCTTCCGAGTCACTCTGGTCTCAGCCCCATCACGACAGACCCCTTTCCCCAGAAGACCAGCACAAACACCGCCAATACCACATCTCCTGACCCCCACATTTTGTGGGAATTCAGTTCCAGTAGCGGCATGGGTGGGTCTCATTTTGCAAGCAGACCACCAAACACCTTGCTGGCCCACATTAGGGCAGCAGAGATCTGGACTGAAGGTAAAAGAGGCCAAGATTCAATAGCAGAGCATATGCAAAACAAATAAGAGACACTCTCTGAAGTCCCAGTCCCTGGGGAACAAGGGACACTGTAGTACAGGGCACTACAGAACAGAACCTCCTAAGAACAAGAGAAGTAGCTGACTTTTCTAACACATAGAAATAGACACAGAGTCAGATGGAATGAGAGAAACATCTCCCAAGTGAAAGAATAGGACCAAAACCAAGAGACCAAAGCAAAACAGACAGAAGTAATATGCCTGATAGAGAATTTAATGTAATTATCATAAAGATACTCACAGGACTTGAGAGTGGAGAACATCGGTAAGACCCTTAACACAGAGACTAAAAAGAACCAAACAGAGATGAACTCAATAAATGAAATTTGAAAAATATACTTGATGGAATAAATAACAGTCTAGATGCAGCAGAAAATGAATTAATGACCTGAAAGACAGAATAGAAAGTCTAAGCTGAATGAAAAACAACTATGCAAAATGAGAATAGACTTAGGGAACTCTGATTCCATCAAACATAGTAACACTCATATTATAGCAATCCCAGAAGAGAGAAAAGGGGGCAGAAATTTGAAGAGATCATGTCTGGAAACTTCCCTAATCAAGGAAAGGAAACAGATATCCAGATCCAGGAGGTACAGAGATTCCATCCTAAATTCAACCCAAGATCCCTCCCAAAAATTCAATCACCGAAAATTCACAACAAGATGCTTATTAATTAAAGTGACCAAAAGTAGCTATAAAGAAAAAATTTAAAGCAGCAAGAGAGAATCAGGGTAGAGACAAAGAGGAGTTAAGATGGTGGAGAATTAGGGGGACCCTGGGCTATCCTTGTCCCTCAAACACAGCTGTATTGAGGTCAGATTACTTGGGACACCCAGGAAATAGATCTGTGGGGTGGCAGAAGGATCTCCACAGTCTGAGGGAGATAGCTTGGCAGGATCGAGGTATGTGATGTGAATTGGGCAAAAGAAAATGGCAGAGCCATGGAGGGGACGGAATCCTTTCTATGGAGAGATAAAAGGGAGAGCAAGTGAAGGAGGCATTGAGAAAGTGTGGCATATAGTTACCACAGGAGGAAAACCTCTCTGGACCATGGACTGGGGAACAAGAAGTGCTAATGTCCTAGTTCATTTTTGCAAACATCTTTTGGAGATCAAACTCTGAGGTTTCGGAAGTGCGTGACTCCAGAGTGGCGCCATGGTGCGTGTTGGTAAGGAGGGAGCTGGCCATGGAGTGCATAGCGTGGTATAGAGAACTCTGGGGCACACTGGGAGAGAACAGCCCCCTTCCTGGAGTACCTTTGGGAGACTGTTTATTGCCTCCCCAAAGACAGAAGACCCTGCAGGTGTCAGCCAAAGGCCTTTCATCAGCAGCGTGGAGAGGCTCCACTCAGGAGAGGAATGGATCCATGCCAAGTCCTTTAAAACTTTGGGTTTTGAATCCCCGATGTGTGCCAAAGAGGAAGTACAGGATCGTTGTGATGCAGGGCAAGCTGACTGCCCTTGCTATTCTGGGAGGGCTACCAGAACAGTGGGGGTTGAGAGCCCTGGTCTAGGGATGAGAGAGTGGGGTGGCACCATTTTCCTTCTCAAAACCAAAAAGGTGGTATTTCAGGGAGGAGCACAGTGGACCCCAGCGGAGGCAGGATCCACTTACACCAAACCCTGCCCCTCCATGTCTGGCAACTGCTTATTTACGGGGGCGAGATGGACACTGAGCCAACATCAGCCTCGTCTTCAGACTAGCACAGTGAGCATCCCTAGGCACCAACAGACAGCGGTTTCTTTTTTCCTCATTTTTTTCTTTTGCAATCAGGTTCATAGTTTGATTTGTTTTTTTGTCATCTTTTTTTTTTTTTCTTGGACCGGGTTTTTTATTCTTTTCTTTTTCCTTATCTCTTTTTTTCCCTTTCTTTTCCTTGAAATCAGCCTTAAAGTTTTTTGATTCCCTTTTTGTTGTTGTTCCCTTTCCTTCTCTCTTTTTATGGGATTAGGCCTCCCCACCTCACCCCCATTTTTCCCCAGGGTTATTTCAATAAATAAAAGTACACTTAATTAAAAGTCCAAACACCCTACCAATGCAAACAAGGAGAAGCTCTGCAGAGGACTGACCAGTGGGATAGAGCAGCCGAAACCCAATAGCAGAGTGCACGAAACATACACCAGAAACACTTCCTAGAGTGCTAGGCCCTGAACGGCGTATAACCCCTTTCTAATATAGTAGTACTCTCAGGTGCAGGACACATAACAAGCTTTTAAAACACAAAACACAGAAGCTTAGCCAAAGTGCCAAGATAGAAGAATTCTCCCCCAAAGAAAGGTCAAGAAATCATAGCCAGGGACTTACTGTTAGAAGTTAGAACAACAGTCATAAGACTAATAACTGGGCTTGAGTAGAGCATAGAAGCCACCAGAGAAACCTCTTCTACAGAGATCAAAGATGTAAGGACTAGTTAGGATGAATTAAAAAAAAAAAAAAGCTATGGCTGAGATGTAAAACAAACTAGATACAGTGACAGCAAGGATGGAAGAGGCAGAAGAGAGAATAGTTGAAATAGAAGATAAAACTATGGAAAATAATAAAGCTGGAAAAAAAAGAGGGAAAGGAAGTTACTAGATCATGAGGAGAGACTTACAGAACCAAGGGGTTCCACGAAATGAAACAGTATCTGTATCATAAGAGTCCCAGAAGAAGAGCCAGAAAGAGGGGTAGAAGTTTTATTTGAACAAATTATAGCTGAGAACTTCCCTAATCTAGGGAAGGAAGCAGGCATTCAAGTCCAAGAGGCACAGAGAACAGCCTTCAAATCAACGGACCAGGTCAACACCACAACATGGCATAGTGAAACTTGCAAAATCTAAGGATAGAGAATTCTGAAAGCAGCTAAGGACAAAAGGTCCTTAACCTACAAGGGTAGACACACAAGGGTAGTAGCAGACCTCTACACTGAAACTTGACAGGTCAGAAGGGAGCGGCAGGAAATATTCAGTGTGAACAGGAAAAATGTGCAGCCAAAAATCCTTACCCAGCAAGACTGTCATTCAGAATAATAAAGGCTTTCCCAGAGAAACAAAACCTAAAGGAGTTTGTAAACACTAAACCAGCCCTGCAAGATCCTAAGGGGGACTCTGAGTGGAAAGCAGAAAAGACTACAAAGGACCAGAAAACATCACCACAAACATGAGATCTACAGACAACACAATGGCACTAAATTCATATCTTCTAATCACTCTGAATGCAAATGGACTAAATGCCCCAGGCAAAAGACATAGGGTGCAGAATGGATTCAAAAAACAAGATCCATCTACATGCTGCCTACAAGAGACTATTTTAGACCTGAGGACACCTGCAGATTGAAAGTGAGGGGATGGAGAACCGTGTATCATGTTAATCGATGTCAAAAGAAAGCTGGAGTAGCCATACTTACATCAGACAAACTAGATTTTAAAATGAAGATTGTAACAAGAGATAAAGAAGGGCATCATATCATAATTAAGAAGTCTATTCACCAAGCAGAGCTAACAATTGTAAATAGTACTCCCAACTTGGTTTATATATTTGGGTGCTTCCAGTTAATCACAAACATAAACTGATTGATAAAGATACCATAATTGTAGGAGACTTTAATACTGTACTTACAACAATGGACAGATCATCTTAGCAGAAATTAATAAGGAAACAATGGCGCTGATGACACATTGAACCAGATAGACTTAACTGAAATATTCAGAACATTTCATCTTAAAGCAGCAAGAATACATATTCTTCTCATGTGCACTGAGAAAATTCTCCAGAATACATCACATATTGGGTCACAAATCATCCCTCAACAGGTACAAGAAGACTGAGATCATACCATGCAGGTTTTCAGACCACAATGCTATGAAACTTGAAATCAGCCACAAGAAAAAAATTTGGAAAGCCCTCAAAGATATGGAGGTTAAAGAACATCCTACTAAAGAATGAATGGGTTAACCAGGAATTTAAAGAAATTTAAAAAATACATGGAAGCAAATGAAAATGAAAACATGACAGTCCAAAACCTTTAGGATGCAGCAAAGGCAGTCCTAAGAGGAAAATACATGGCAATTCAGGCCTATCTCAAGAAGCAAAAAGGTCCCAAACTATACAACCTAACGTTACACCTAAAAGGGAAGCAAATAAAGTCCAAAGCCAGCAGAATAAAGGAAATAAAGATTAGAGTAGAAATAAATGATACAGAATAATAATTAAAAAAAAAAAAAGGTCAGTAGAACAGATGAACTAAGAGCTGGTTCTTTGAGAGAATAAACAAAATTGATAACCCCCTAGCTACACTTCTCAAAAGGAGAGAGGACCTAAATAGATCAAATCACAAATGAAAGCAGAGAGATCACAACCAAAACCACAGAAATGCCAACAATTATAAGACAATACTATGAAAAATTATATGCCAACAAACTGGACAACCTGGAATGGACGAATTCCTAGACACTCTCATACTACCAGAACTCAACCAGGAAGAACTAGAAAATTTGAACAGGCCCATAACCAGCAAAGAAATTGAATCGGTTATCAAAAGTCTCCCAACAATTAAGAGTCCTGGGCCAGATGGCTTCCCAAGGGAATTCTACCAGACATTTAAAGAAGAGACCTATTCTTCTCAAATTGTTACAAAAAATACAAATAGAAGGAAAGTTTCCAAACTCATTCTATGAAGCCAGCATTACTTTGATTCCAAAAATCAGAAAAGACCTCATTAGAAAGAATTACAGGCCAATATCCCTGATGAACCTGGATGCAAAAATTCTCAACAAGATAGTAGCAAATCGAATTCAACAGTACATTAAAAGAATTACTCACCATAATCAAGTGGGATTCATTCTTGGTCTGCAGGGCTGGTTCAATGTTTGCAAGTCAATCAACATGATACACCATATTAATAGAAGGATAAGAACCATATGATCCTGTAGATGCAGAGAAAGCATTTGACAAAATACAGCATCCTTTCTTGAGAAAAACCCTCAAGAAAGTAAGGATACAAGGAATATAACTTAACATCATAAAAACCAATATGAAAACACTTAACATCATCCTCAATGGAGAAAAACTGAGAGCTTTCCCCTCAAGATCAGGAACATGACAGGGAGGTCTACTCTTACCACTGTTGTTCAATATAGGACTGCAAGTCCTGGCCTCAGCAATCAGACAACAAAAAGAAATAAAAGGCATCCACACTGGCAAGAAAGAAGTCAAACTTTCACTCTTTGCAAATGAGATGATACTCTACATGGAAAACCTAAAAGACTCCACCCAAAAACTGCTAGAGCTGACACATGAATTCAACAAAGTCACAGGATATAAAATCACTGTATAGAAACTGGTTGATTTCTATACACCAATAATGAAGCAACAGAAAGACATATCAAGGAGTCAATCCCATTTACAATTGCACCAAAAACATAAGATACCTAGGAATAAACCTAACCAAAGAGGTAAAAGACCTGTGTGCTCACAACTATAGAAAGCTTATGAAGGAAACTGAAGAAGATACAAAGAAATGGAAAAATATTCCGTGCTCATGGACTGAAAGAACAAATATTGTTAAAATGTCAATACTCCCCAAAGCAATCTACACATTCAGTGCAATCCCTGTTGAAGTAATACCAGCATTCTCCACAGAGCTAGAACAAACAATCCAAAAATTTGTATTCAGGGAAAGACCTGAATAGCCAAAGTAATGTTGAAAAAGAAGACCAAAACCTGGAGGCATCACAATTCCAGACTTTAAGCTGTATTGCAAAGCTATCGTTATCAAGATAGTATGGTATTGGCATTGAAACAGACACATAGATCAGTGAAATAGAGAACCCAGAAATGGACCCACAAATATATGGCCAACTAATCTTTGACAAAGCAGGAATGAGTATCTAATGTAGAAGACGACAGTTCCTTTAACAATGGTTCTGGGAGAACTGGACAACGACATGAAGAATGAAACTGGCCCACTTTCTTATTCCATACATAACAATAAATTCAAAATGGATGTGAGACAGGAAACCATCAAAATCCTACAGGAAAAAACAGTCAACAACATCTTTGACCTCAGCCACAGCAACTTCTTACTTGACAGGTCTCTGGAGGCAAGGAAAATAAAAGCAAAATGAACTATGGGGACCTCAAGATAAAAAGCTCTGCACAGCAAAGGAAACAATCAACAAAACTAAAAGGCAACTGATGGAATGGGAGAAGAATATTTGCAAATGACAGATCAGATAAAGGGTTAGTATCCAAAAATCTATAAACAACTTACCAAACTCAACACCAAAAAAACAAATAATCCAGTGAAGAAATGGGCAGAAGACATCAAAGGCTGCTTTTCCAAAGAAGACCTCCAGATGGCTAACAGACACACGAAAAGATGCTCAACATCACTCATCATCAGGGAAATACAAATCAAAATCACAATGAAATACCACCTCACATCTGTCAGAAAGGCTAAAATTAATAACTCAGGAAACAACAGATGTTGGCAAGGATGTGGAGAGGGGGGAACACCTTTGCTCTGTTGGTGGGACTGCCAATTGGTGTAGCTACTCTGGAAAACAGTGTGGAAGTTGCTCAAAAAATTAAAAATAGAACTACCCTATGACCCAGGAATTGCACTACTAGGTATTTATCCAAAGGATACAAAAATGCTGATTTGAAAGGGTACATGCACCCCCGTGTTTATAGCAACACTATCAGCAATAGCCAAATTATTGAAAGAGCCCAAATGTCCACCAACTGATGAATGGACAAAGAAGATGTGGTATGTATGTATGTATGAATGTGTACACACACACACACACACACACACACACACACACACACACACAGGAATACTACTTGGTGATGAAAAAGAATGAAATCTTGCCATTTGCAACAATATGGATGGAACTAGAAGGTATTATGCTAAGTGAAATAAGCCAGTCAAAGAAAGAGATGTCATATGATTTCACTCATATGTGGAATTTGAGAAACTCAACAGATGAACACAGAGGAAGGGGAAAAAATAAGATAAAGGAAAAAAAAAAAACAGGAAAAGGAAAAAACAGAAGGAGGCAAACCTTAAGAGGCAAACCATCTCTTATGTGTCATATGTAAGAGATGAATCACTGGGTTCTATTCCTGAAGCCAAGACTACACTGTATGTTAACTAGCTTGAAATTAAATTTAAAAAACAAACAGTAAAAAAAATCACAATAAATTAAAAATTCATATGTAAGCTGTACGATATAGGCTAACACGTAGAATTGGAGACCTTGAAGGACAAGAAAAAGCGAATAAGACTAAATCTTTCAAGAAGTAATGGCTAAAATTTCCTACATTTAATTAAAAAAAAAAACCTATAAGCCAACATATCCAAGAAGCTCAACAATCCCTAAGCTCAAGAAACATGAAAACAAAAACAAAAAACTACACCAAGACACATCACAATGAAATTGTTTAAAATTATTAATAAAGAGAAAATCTGAAAAGCACTATCAGGGAAAAACATCACCTTACACATAAGGGAATAAATAAGAATTATAACGGACTTCTCATCAGAAACAATCAAGTGAGAAAACAATGCAGCAGCATCTTTAAATTATTGGAATAAAAAACTCAGCCTAGAATTCTATATCCAGTGAAAATATCTTTCAAAAACAAAGTTGAAGCAGACTTTATCAGACATGTAAAAATTGTAAGAATTCATCAGCAACAGACCTGCACAAAAATATTGAAAATCTTTAAAGGGAAATAATAACAGATCAAAATTTCTACCTGTACAAAGGAATGAAGAGCAGAACTAGTTAGTATGTGACAAAACATAAATTCTTACTTTTAAAGTTTTTACAAATTATAACAATTAGAAATAATAATAAAATTAGAAGTTTATAGCCTATGTAGAAGTAAATTGCATGATAAAAGTAGCAAAAACTCAAGTCATGTTTAAGGGCTGATGTGTAAAGCAATATAATATTCCCTGAAGATTGAGGATGGTAAGTTAAATGTGTATATAGATCATAAACTATTAAAAACCACCAAAGTTATACCAAATAAACTGACAAAGGAGATAAAATGGAGTCATTAAACATACTCCATTTATCTAAAACACATCAGGAAAAGTGGAACAAAAAACAGACATGACAAATAGAAAACAAATAGCAAGGTAATAGAATACAAATACAACCATATAATCATATGAAATGTAAATGGTTTATCCCAATTAAAGAACAGACCATCATACTGAGATAAATAGCAAAGCACAACCAAATCCTGCCTATAATAAACCCGCCTTAAGTATACAGACCCAAAGAGGTTTAAAGCACGATAGGAAAAGATTTGCCATACTTACACTAATAAAAAGAAAGCACACTAACATCATACTAAATAGTTCTCAGAACAAAGAATATTGCCAGAGGTAATTCTGACATATTTGGCCAACTAATATTTGAAAAGGGGGCCAAGAACACTCAATGAGGAAACAGTCTCTTCAATAAGTGATGCAGGGAAACTGGATAACCACATGCAAAAGAATTAAATTGGACCCCTTTCTTCCAATACTCAAATATTAATTCAAATGGATTAAAGACTTAAGTGTAAGACTTGAGACCACATGTCTCCTAGAAACACACACACAAACACACACACACACACACAGGAAGAAAGCTTCTTGACATTGGTCTTTGCAACAATTTTTTGTACGGAACACCAAAAGCAACAAAAGCAAATATTTAAAAACTGGGACTACATCAAACTAAAAGGCTTCTGCACTGCAAAAGAAACACAAAATAAAAAATGCGGTTTACAGAAAGGAAGGAAGTATTTGCAAATCCTGTTCTGGTAAGGAGTTGATATCCAAAATATATGAAGAACTCCTACAACTCAATAACAGAAAAAAACAAGCAACCTCATTTAAAAATAAGGCAGGGGATTTGAGGAGAAATTTTTCCAGAGAAGATATTCAAGTAGCGAATATGTATATGCAAAGGTGCTCAACACCACTACTCAGGGAAAGAAAAATCAAAACCACAATGAGGTATTACCTCGCACCTGTTAGAACTCCTATCAAAAAGACAAGAGAGTACAAGTGTTGGTGAGGATGCGGAAGAAAGAAAACCCTGGTGCCCTATTAGTGGAAATGTAAACTGATACAGCCACTATGGAAGACTGAACAGCTAGTATGGAGGTTTCCCAAAAAATTGAAAATAGAACTACCATACGATCCAACAATTCCACTTCTGGATATATATCCAAAGGAAATAAAATCACTGTGGAAGGGGATATCTGCATCCTCGTGTGCATTATAGTGTTATTGACAATAACTAAGATATGGAAACAACCTGCCTTTTGACAGATGAACAGATAAAGAAGATGTGGGACACTATTCAGCCATAAAAAATGTAAATCCTGCTATTTGTAATGACACAGACGGACCTTGAAGACACGCTAAGTGAAATAAGTCAAAGAAAGACAAATGCTATAGTATGTTGTTTATATATGGAATAAAAAAAATCAACTGAAAATTGCAACACTAATGCCCATTTATAGATGAGGAAACATGTGGTGTAAATATACACCAGAGTATCACTCAACCATAAAAAAATAAAATCTTGCCATTTACAACATCATAGATGAACCTAGAGGGTATACGACTAAGTGAAGGAAGCCAGAGAAAGACAAATACTGTATGATTGCAACTCGTAGGTTGAATTTAATAAAGGAAACAAAAAAACAGACTCTTAAATATAAAGAGCTGGTTGTTGCCTGAGGGGAGGTGGGGAGGAGGAGGAGTGAAAAAGATAAGGGGGGTTCAGAGTATGGTTATCTTGATGAGCACTAAATGTACAGAATTGTTGAATCATTATACAATACTCCCGAACCTACCCTAACCCTGTGTATTAATTATATTTGAATGAAAACAAAAGTAAATAAAAACGCACTCAAACCCAGAGAAAACAAAGACCAGTTTTGTGGTCACCAGAGGTGGAAGTTGGGAGGGTGGGCGTGGTCAAAAGTGGAGGAAAGTGGTCCAAAGTTATCAACTTCCAGTTAGAAGATAAATACCGGGGTTGTAATGTACATGATGGCTATGGTTAATGCTGCTGCATGGCATGTTTGACAGTTGCTAAGGGTAGACCATAGAAGTTCTCATCACAAGGAAAAGGCAGTTATAATTTTACGAGGAGCTGGATGTTAAATAAAATTCTGTCAGGTGGATTATGAAAAATATTAAGTTGGTTTAGTAAGTTTGCAGGATCTAAGATCGATATACACAAATCAACTGTGTTTCTATAGGATAGGCAACCAGAAATTGAAATTTTAAAACAACATAAAAGTATGGAAAACTTATATATTTTTCTAAATTTACCCCTGATTTATAGGTTTAAGACTATAAAACATTACTGAGCAAAATTTAAAAAGTCCTACATAGGGGCGCCTGGGTGGCTCAGTCGGGTAAGCGTCTGACTTCAGCTCAGGTCACGATCTCGCAGCCTGAGTTCGAGCCCTGCATCGGGCCCTGTGCTGACAGTGCAGAGCCTGGAGTCTGCTTTGGATTCTGTGTCTCCCTCTCTCTGCCCCTCTCATGCTCTGTCTCTCATTCTCAAAATTGAGTAAATGTTAAAAATTGTTTTTTAAATAGAAAGTCCTACATCAATGAAGACATACACCAGGTTTGAGACAATGAAAACAGTCTTACAATGCCAATTCTCCCCAAATTGATCTACAGATTTAATACAATCCCAGTCAAAATCTATAAGACTGTTTTTGTAAAACTGATAAAATTTATACGTAAATGAAAGGGACTAAGTATAGTCAAAACAACTTAAAAAAGTTGGAAGACTAACACTACCTCATTTCAAAATGAGATACAGTTAAGATAGTAAAGCTACAGTAATTCGGATGATATGTAAAGTCTGATCAATAGATCAATATTACAGAATATAGGCATCACTTGCTTCATTGCACTTGGATTTATTCCCCTTCACAGATACTCTGGGCTTTTGTTGTTTTCACAAATTTAAAGTTTGGGGCAACCTGGTAATCAAGCAAGTCTCTCAGTACCATTCTTCCAATGGTATTTGCTCTTTTAGGTCTTTGTGTAACATTTTGGTAATTCTTGCGATGTTTCTAATTTTTTCATTGTATTTGTTATTGGTGATCTGTGAGCTTTGAGGTTACTATCATGATTGTTTTCAGGCACCACAACCCATGCCACAACCATCCGCTTCCACGTCTCTCTTCAGGCCACCCTGAGACACAACAATATTGAAATTAGGCCAACTAATAACCCTACAATGGCTTCTAAGTGTTCAAGTAAAAGAAAGAGTTGTATGTCTTCCACTTTAAATCAAAAGCTATAAATGATTAGGGGTGCCTGGGTGGCTCAGTCAGTTACATGTCCAACTCTTGATTTAGGCTCAGGTCATGATCTCATGGTTTGTGAGATTGAGTCCCTCATGGGACTCTGCACTAACAGTGCAGAGGGTGCTTGGGATTCTCTCTCCCCCTCTCTCTCGGCTCCTCTCCCACTCATATGCAGAGGCACACTTTCTCTCCCTCAAAGCTTTAAAAAGCTAGAAATGATTAAACTTTCTCAGGAAGCCATGTTGAAAGCGCTAGGCCTCTTGCAGCAGTCAGCCAAATTGTGAATGCAAAGGAAAAGTCATAAATTAGAAGTGCTATTCCGGTGATCAGTGATTTAAAAAGATAAAAATTAAAAAAAATAATAAAGCAAAACAGCCTAATTGCTTATCTAGAGAAAGTTTTAGTGGTCTGGATAGAAGATCAAGCCAGCCAGAACCTTCCCTTCAGCCTTCCCTGAAGGCTAAGAGGTGAGGAAGCTGCAGGAGAAAAGCTGGAATCTATCAGAAGCTGGTTCATGAGGTTTAAGGAAAGAAACCATCTCCCTAACATAAAAGTGTAAGGTTAGGCAGCAAGGGCTGATACAGAGGCTGCAGCAAGATCCAGAAGGTCTAGCTAAGGTAATTACTGAAGGTGGCTACACTAAACAGGTCTTCAGTGCAGACAAAACAGACTTCAATTGGAAGAAGATGCCATCTAGGACTTCCATAGCTAGAGAAGTCAATGCCTGGATTCAAAGGACAGGTTGGGTCTCTGGTTAGGGAGTAATGTAGCTGCTGACTTTAACTTAAAGGCAATGCCCGTTTACCATTCCCAAATCCCAAAGCCCTTAAGAATTAAGCTAGATCTACTCTGTACGTGCTCTATAAATGGAACAACAAAGCCTGGATGAGAGCACATCTGTTCACAACATGGCTCACTGAAAATTTTAAGCTTACCACTGAGAACTCCTACTCAGAAGAAAAGATTCCTTTCAAAAGATTTAATACTCACTGGCAATGTACTTGGTCATCCAAGAGCTCTGGTGGAGATATACAAGATGAATGTTATTTCATGCCTGTTAACGACATCTATCCTGCAGCCCATGGATCAAGTAGTCATTCAAGTTTCAAGCCTTATTTAAGAATATATGGGGAGCCTGGGTGGCTCAGTGGGTTGAGCGTCCCACTTCGGCTCAGGTCATGATCTCACAGTTCGTGGGTTCAAGCTGTGCATCGGGCTCTGTGCTGACAGCTAGGAGCCTGGAGCCTGCTTTGCATTCTGTGTCTCTCTCTCTCTGCTTCTTCCCTGCTCACATGTTGTCTCCTGTCTCATAAATGAATGAATGAATGAATGAATGAATGAATGAATGAATGAATGTATTTCATAAGGTTATTGCTGCCATGGACAGGGATTTCTCTGATGGATCTGGGAAGTCAGCTGAAACCTTCTAGAAAGGATTCACCATTCCAGATGCCAGTAAGAATATTCATGATTCATAGGAAGAGGTTAAAATATCAACATGAACAGGATTTGGGGAGAAGTTGATTCCAACTCTCACAGATGACTTTGAAGGGGGTCAAGATTCCAGTGGAGAAGTAACTGCAGGTGGGGTGGAAACAGCCAGAGAACTAGAAGTGGAGCCTCGAGATGCACTGAATTGCTGCAACCTCATGATCAAACTTGAACAGACAAGGTGTTGATCTTCGTGGATGAGGAAAGAAAGTGGTTTCTTGGGATGGAATCTATTCATGGTGAAGAGGTTGTGACGATGGTTATGGTGGCAGCAAAAGATTTAGAACATTTCATATACTTAGTTGATAAAGCAGCAGCAGGGTTTGAGAAGATGGGCTCCAATTTGGAGGGAAGTTCACTGTGGGTAAAATGCTATGAAAGAGCATCTTCTACTACAGAGAAATTGCTCATAAAACGAAGTATCAATTAACGTGGGAAATGTCACCGTTGCCTTATTTGAAGACACTGCCACAGCCACCCCACTTTCAGCAGCCACCACCATGGAGGCAAGAGCCTTTCCCAGCAAAATAACTCCCTGAAAGCTCAGAGAGCATTTTTTTTTAGGAATAACGTTTTAAATTAAGATATATACAGTGTTTGTCCAGACATGATGCTATTGCACACTTTATAGTTTAATGTAACCATAACCTCCATATACATCAGGAAACCAAAAATTCATTTGACTTGCTTTATTGCAACACTCACTTTATTGTGGCGATCTGGAACTGAACGTGCAACACGCATGCTGGTGCACAGTCTAGAAAGAGCTACACATATATGTTTTTTTTATTCTTTCAAAGTTTCCAGGAAAATTCAACGGAAGTAGTAATTGTTTCAATAAATGATCTGGAATAACTGGACAGCCATATGAAAGAAAGGAGAAGGCAGGGAGGGAAAAGGAGAAAGAAATTTCAACCCTTACTTCACACAATATATAAAAATTAACAGAAAATGGTTCATAACTGAAATAAGATCTAAAACTGTAAAACTCCTAGAAGAAAATGTAGGGAAACATATGACTGAGCATGATTTGCCTACGATTGTTTAAGCAGGTCACAAAAATAGCATGAAGTATAAAAGAAAAAAATCAATTGGGCTTAATAAAAATTAAGAACTTTTTCTCTTGGGGCGCCTGGGTGGCTCCATCGGTTAAGCATCCAACTTCAGCTCAGGTCATGATCTCACAGTCCATGAGTTCGAGCCCCGCGTTGGGCTCTGTGCTGACAGCTCAGAGCCTGGAGCCTGCTTCTGATTCTGTGTCTCCCTCTCTCTCTGCCCTTCCCCCATTCATGCTCTCTCTCTGTCTCAAAAATAAATAAACATTAAAAAAATTAAAAGTACTTTTTCTCTTTAAAGACACTGTTCTATTTAAGCCAAAACTTTCTAGGGATACGCCCTTGAGTCATTCTGGTGTCTTCCTTTAGCAAAGGGAGGTAAAAATAATACATTCCGTTAGGGATATTCCTTAGGGTGAAGACTAACCTATGGAAGTGAATGCCTTTAGTAAATGCATTTAGCATTTAGTCTAAAATCTAAGCTGTATTAGCTATGTACCAGCAGGCCTGAAATAAATATGCATGGAAATTTCAAAAAGACATAAAAATAAAAAGGAAGCCACATATAGAAAATAAACACAAAACATAGTTGATCAAGGACTTATGACTTGTATGTAGAATATACAAAGAACACTTAAAATTTTTTTAAGTTTATTCATTCTGAGAGAGAGAGAGAGTGAACAAGCAGGGGAGGGGTGCAGAGAAGGGGAGAGAGAATCCCAAGCAGGCTCCGCACTGTCAATACAGAGCTCAACATGGGGCTTGGAGCCACAAACTGGGGCTCCAACCCACAAACCATGAGATCACGACCTAAGCCAAAGTTGAGTCCAACACTTGAAATGAGCCACCCAGGCACCCCTATAAAGAGAACTTTCCAGTCAAGAAAGCAAATAACCCATTTTTAATAGTATAGGATTTAAAGATTTATTACCCAAGAAGTTACAGAAAGATGGATAATAAACCCATGAACGGATGTTCGACACCATTAGTCATTACAGAAATGCAAATCAGAACCACAATGAAATACCATTACACTCCCACTGGAATGGCTAAGATTAAAAAGATTAACATTACTGGGACACCTGGGTGGCTCAAGGTTAAGCATGTGACTCTTGATTTCGGCTCAGGTCATGATCTCACAGTTCATGGGTTCAAGCCCTGCACTGGGCTCCACACTGTCAGCTTGAGATTCTCTCTCTCTCCCTTTCTCTCTGCCCCCCCAACCCCCGCCACTTGCACATGTGCTGTCAGAATATATAAAAAAAAAAAAAAAAAAAAAAAAAAAAAGACTAACATGACCAAGTACTAGCAAGAATGTGAGCAATTAGAACTCTCAAAGACCTTTGGGAGTGTTCAATAGTTTAACCACCTTAGAAAAACTGTTTTGGCAGCTTTTTAAAAATTAAATGTACACCAACCATGATCTAGTCATTCCATTCCTATGTATTTACTCCAGAGAAAATATATATCCGTACAAAGACTTATCATTGATTCCAAGTGCTTTACTTATAACACAAAACTGGGAACTCAAATGGCCATCAACAGGCGACTGGATGAATGCATCGTGGTATATCCGTGAAGGAACTGGGACTTGGCAACATGAAAGCAAACTATTGATACACACAATGTGGATAAATCTCAAAATAATTATGCTGAATGAGAGAAGCTGGGAGAAAAGAGTGCGTACTTTTTAAAATATTTCTTTTTGAGAGAGAGCAAACGTCACCAGGGGAGGCACAGAGAGAAGGGGACAGAGGATCCAAAGCAGGCTCAGTGCTGACAGCAGAGAGGCCGATGTGGGGCACGAACTCACAAACCATAAGATCATGACCTGAACCAAACAAAGTCAGACGCTCAACCACTGAGCCACCAGGCACCCAAGAGTGCCTATTCTTTGATTCCATTGATAGATTTCTTAAAACGCAATCTCTTCTATCCTGGCAAAAAGCAGATCAGTGATTGCAAGGGGCAGGTGAGGGGGATGGAAAGGGAAGAAGGATTTCAAAGGGGCAAGAGTATCTTGGAGATGATGGCTCTGTTCATTATCTTGATTGCAGTGATGGTCCCAGTGTAGACATATGTCAAAAGTCAAACTCCACACTTTAAATACGTACAGTTTATTTAATTCCAACGATCTCAATAAAGGTATAAAAAGTACTTGTCCTATGACCCATTTTTCATAGGCCTATATGGAAAAGTGACAAATTAATGGCCAGATGGATACACGTTTCCTAGGCTGAGAATATTCGGTGTTTTGCTGCAGAAAAAGACATCACCAAGCATATCACTGGGGGTATAATGGTAGAGATCTATAGGTCAGGAGAATAATCCAGCACTGCTCAAATCATTATGTGGAAAACTGCACACAATACTCTCTCCTTGCGTGGGGTGTGGTCAGATGCAGAAAAGACGGAGAGCCCAGGCCATTGACATATATATTAACTAGTCACCCTAATAGCAATCAACATGGTTTATTAATTTTGAAAATCGCGGGGCACCTGGGGGACTCGGTCCGTTAAATGTCCGACTTCGGCTCAGGTCATGATCTCATGGTTCGTGGGTTTGAGCCCTGCGTCGGGCTCCATGCTGATGGCTCAGAGCCTGGAGCCTGCTTCCGATTCTGTGCCTCCCTCTCTCTCTCTGCCCCTCCCATTTGTGCACATGCTCTCTCAAAAATAAACAAACGTTAAAAAAAAGTCACATACCTAGATTTGTCATTTAATTTAGGATCCTGAATTTTTACTGATGGTTCTTGTAAATCTGAAGATTCATATTTTGAAGTGACTTCCAATCATGAAAATTAAAAACAAAAATTAAGCTTTTCAAGTAAACACTTAAGAATAATACTCAAAAGCCTTAGGATACATTTAAAAAATCTGACCTTGTTGCACATCATCCGGTTTCAATTTTTCAGGTGAACTATCTCCTGTATTTGTTTGCTGTAGAAAAAAATAGTTACGGTGCCTTTGAAGTCCCTCTTTTGAAATGCTCTTGGAGCCACTTTACACATCCACAGAAAAGCATTTCCACTAAACAATGAGATACCAGGCTTTTCATTCACTAGACTTTGCTCCTAATGACTGCTGACTGCTCCAAAAAATTGATATTCACTCTTAGGCAAAGCTTTGCCACTCGCAAAAACACGATCATTACGCTTCTATATAATCTCCATGTAATCAAATATAAACAAAATGGGGACCAGACTGAATACCTGTACATGCCAAGAGGTGTGTTAGGATGAAAATAAAATGTATGCCTAGCATCCAGGAGGGCTATAGTATGAACCAGCTATTACCCCCATCTTATATCTGAGAAGCCTCAGACTCAGTGATGTTAATTTCCCCAAGTTCCTGTATCTAGTCAGGGAAAACCAGGTCCGACTCCAAACATTAGACTCTTTTCCCTATAATCTTTTCCCTACAATCTCAGTCTCCATGAGAAAACGAGGCAGAGGCAGCCAAGTCACACGTTCCTCTGGAGAGTCAAGTTGCGTGGAAGCAGAGAACCCATGAACATGGCAAACAAAAATAAACTAAAGGAGAGGAGTGCCCCCCCCTCAAAAGGGGGAGATCCATTGGTCAGGGAAAAAATGGACTACAAGCCAGGAGAGATGCCTTCCACCTGTCAGCATCCTGGTGGACACAGTTCAAAACTTTGTGCCCAGCATCCCATACTCACGACAGGCTCATTAGACTGATCATTTACGGGGAGAGCTGTTGGGCAGTGGTCATCTCCAGCACTCATTAACTCTGCCAGCTTAGTGGATTCTTCTGTCTGGTCTATACACATAGAGAAAAGAGCATTAAAAGTGGAAATAACCATATGCCATGGTGACCACATTCTCCCATCGTTCTTCATGGGACCCCATGCTGACAGTACATCGCCATCTATTGGTAAGAGCTGGTAATCACATCCTGTCTCAAATCTCAAGTCCGAAATCTACCTGCACTTTTGAGAAAGAAACAGCTTTGGGATGTGACTCCTAATAGATACAGGATCTATGTAGGGTCAGCTTTGGGGGTGGCCGGGCCTTTCCGTGCCCCCATATTCTGCCTCCGGCCACCCCTATCATATTTTCTCCTTTTTCCATTTCCATTGACCCACAAGAGAATGTATCAGACTGGGAAAATAATATAAGATGTTAGCAACTTTTCTTTCTCTGTAGGTACAATGGAACATTTATTACTCTTATAGGACCACAGGTTTTCAGTGACCTCTTCCAAGTAAGGTTTTATTATTGTCTTTATAGGGAATTCAGAGTAAGAAATTTTATTTCCCAGTATACCTGTCTCTCTTTCATGACTGCTAGGAATGTCAGTGTCTGCTTTCTCAAATTTACCAGAAAGTTCGGAGGAGCTTCTTTTCTGGTCAGGCAACATCTGAAATGCAAGCCAAAATCCACATGACCTTTAAAAGGACTAAACTCTTAAAAATTTAAGGAAAAGCTAAGGCTCAGAACACAGCAAAGTGATAAATTCGAAGTTAGTCTTTGGTTTGTCCTCTTTTGAAGGATAGTGTTACTGTTTCCACCTCTCTGACCCCCTTCCCTCCAGGACTAGCCCTGGCTGACCACTTCCCTTCTTCCACTCACTCCATCCTTGTGTCTTCACAGCCTGCAGTGAGTTCCCAACTGTGGGATTTCTCCAACCCCCACTCCTTCCTCACAAGGGCCTCACGGTCTAGGAACTGCAGCTTAATCACAGGAAAACCTTAGTTCTACCCCGAAACATTTTCTTCACTTCAGGAGACATGGAAATACATACAATTCTGAAGTTTTTCTTTTTTTTTTTTTTAATGTTTATTTTAAGAGAGAGAAAATGAATGGGAGAGGGGCAGAGAGAAAGGGAGAGAGAGAATCCCAAGTAGGCTCCACACTGTCAGCGCAGAGCCCGATGTGGGGCTTGAACCCACAAACCGGGGACAGCATGACCTGAGCTGAAATCAAGAGTCAGATGCTTAATGGACTGAGCCACCCAGGAGCCCCCTGAGGTTTTTCACCGAATAAAGGCAAACCTCTAATATTGAGGCAGAAAGGAAGGGAGGCTCAGAAGACTAATTCACCAAAGCAAAGTCATTTTGGTTTTCGACTGACCCTTAACCTGTCGGCAGGTCATAAGAAGAATCATAAGATCTGACTCACAGAAGACTGTAAGACTCCACTCCAACCGGCAGTAAAAGGCGGAGGCCATTGTTAAAATTGGTCCCTATAGGTAATCTCACGACCCTAGGAAAATGGAAAAACTTACTTCCCAGTGTAAATGATAAACCCAAAGCTTCACAGCCCCTCCCTATAGAGTTAGGTAATTTTAAAAACATAAAAGCCTTTTCCAGAGGCAAAGCGGGGTCCCTTTTCCTCATCTTGGAGGAGGGGCCACTGCTTTGTCCGTGAAGTAGCTCTTTTCTTATTTCTAGGTTTAACAAATCTTTGTCCCTTTCTCTAAATGGTTTTCTCTTCTTTCTCCCATAAAGCCAAGAGGGTCTATACACCTTGGTGAGGGTCTATACACCCTCTCTGTGGGGGCCTTAGCCTATGTAGCCTCAGTGTTAGGCCAATTCATATGTAAGATGTTATAGGAAGTAATTTTTCAGTAAATGATTCTCTTTCTCTCGTCCTCACCCATGAAATGGTCTTTTCATAGGGTGAGTCTTTGGGAACACTACCACAGAGCACTTAACAGTATATGAGAGGTCTTCATATGCAACTCAGTGCCCAAAGCAAATGGGCCCAAGGCTTCCCCCGACTTCTTAATTCAACCTTCTATCGGCCATTATCATAGTATCGTAGGTCTCGTCACTAATTTCTTTGCTCTGCCTATCATCTGTGATAGAGAAAATCTTTGTGATCTTGTGTGTCAACAGGAAACATCACAGTCAATGATCTGGAGGCTGTATCAGTCTAGAAGAGGTATAAACCATTTCGGCCTAAGACCAGGAGATAAAATTTCAGAACTCCCTAAGAGACACGATTTCTAGCGATTCCCCTCAGTCCTCAAGGAGGGGAGAGAGAAGGAAATACTAAGAAGCCCACAGCAAGTATCCTCAGAACTTCAGGAAGAATGTGGTGAGGTGGTAATGTTATCCTAGAAGGTTTTTAACTGTTCACAATAAATGGAGTAAAAGCATTTTGAGGCACAAAGGGGTTTTGTGTCCTACGTGTGCTTGTTACAGAATATTCCAAAGATCAAGCTATCTGCTTGAGCAGATGTTCACATCAAAACCCAACAAGAAAGTTAAAGACATAAAAACATGCTAAAACAGGGGCGCCTGGGTGGCTCAGTTGGTTGAGCGACTGATTCGGCTCAAGTCATGGTTTCACAGTTTGTGAGTTCGAGCCCCACGTCGGGCTCTGTGCTGACAGCTCAGAGCCTGAAGCCTGCTTCGGATTCTGTGTCTCCCTCTCTCTGCCCCTTCCCCGCTCACACTCTGTCTCTCTCTCTCTCTCAAAATAAAATAAAAACATTAAAAACATAAAAAAAACATGCTAAAACATTTCCAAACGATCCAAAAGAATTAAGTTTGCCACCTGTTTGTCTTCTCCTAAAGCTTTGATAGAAGCTTGTGAGATGTTGAATTGCAAATCAAAATGGATTTCTATTTTCATCACTTCTTTGTTGCTGATATTCAAAGGTTTCTTCAGGTAAATGATAAGCATCTTCACATTTCCAGTTTCTAACAAAAAACAAAGTATACAAATGCATATCAACACACTGAAAGGTTTTAAGATTTTAGAATCGTAAACAACCGCACTGGGATATTTGTCAACTGCTCAGATTTGTCTGCAAAAAGAAGTTGAAAAGAAATTGTGTTAAAGTTACTTTGAACTCATTTTTATTAGAAGCACATTTGTGTGTTTACACATACAAATACACACAGTATGATTATGTAGTTAATCCTGCAAAGACAGGAAGTTACTTGTCTTAGCAGCCAAGCAATGGAGATGGTTTTGGCTTCTAAAATTTGATCTGATTTTTTTAATTTTTAAGATTTATTTATTTTTGAGACAGAGCACAAGCAGGAAAGGGTGGGGGGATGGGGGGGGGCTTGTGGTGGTGGCAGACACAAGATCCGAAGTGGGCTCTACACTGACAGAAGCAAGCCTGATGCAGGGCTTGAACTTACAAACTGTGAGATCATGACCTGAGCCAAAGTCGGAAGCTGAACCAACTGAGCCATCCAGGAGCCCCAATCTGATTTTTTTTTTAATTTTAAGTGATCTCTACACCCAATGTGGGGCTCAAACTTACAACCTCAAGATCAAGAGTTGTGTGTTCTACCAACTGAGCCAGCCAGGTGTCCCTTCAATCTGATTTTTAAAGATCATTTTGTGAATGCAAAGTTTTACCTGCAGTAAGTATTTTACCACCCAACGTATAAACCACAACACTCATTCTCCTTCCTAATCTCAGATCTCACTTCTAAAATTCGAAATAAAATTCATTGTTCCCCATATGCAAAAATGAAATAATCTTATTTCAATAGACTCCATGTAAGAAAGAGAAATTAAAACATCCTAGAGGCACCTGTGTCTCAGACAACAGTCACCTTGAGGGCTTCCTACCAGGACATCAACTCTTTACTGAAGAACAACAACTGGTTTCAGAAAACAAGATAGAACAAAATTCATGGAGCGTTCAAGAGTAAACCACAATAACTATAAGCTGAGTCAGAGGCACCAGGCAAGAAAGTCCCTGAAAGAGCAGACAAAACTAAGGGTCACAGATTAAGGAGAAGAGTGAGACACACAGGGGCCTGGATCTGTGACCACTGAACCCCTGAAACCTGGCTAGTACAAACTGGCATGTCCTAGAAGCATAACATACACATCAGTTTGTGAAGACTTCACACACAAAACGGTAGAATCTCTCATTTTTTATAGTGATTACCTGTTAAAACAGTAATATTTGGAATATATTGGGTAAAATATGTTAAAATTTGCTTTTTACCTTTTTTAATGGACTATTATAAGATTTTTAAATATGTGGCTCCTTTGATGGCACCACCCCCCCAGCTGCCCTCGCCTCCCCCAGCTGCCCTCACCCCCCCACCCCCCTCCAATATGCCCTTGGCTGCAGTCCATCCAAAGAGGTGCCACAAGCCTGGCACAAGAAGGCCCAATAGGAGCCATGACCCCTCCAAAGGGACTCCTGCTCTGGGGAGTGGGGGTGGGAAAGATAACCACATATACCAGACCCACTGCAGGCCCCAACCATGGGCAGGGACAGGGGGAGAGACATCTAGTGTGAATGCAGGCCCCACTCACCAATGAAAGCTTCTCAGGGTACAACACAGGAAAAGTGCCCTGCATTTTGGTGCTTTGGCATTTTGCAAACCCCTGGTCTGACTCAACTCACACGAATGTGGCCCCAGACTGGCCCACTAACAACAGAGGAACTAAAATCCCTGCCTCCAATAGGCAAAGAGAGCCAATGCAGACAACTGTACTGAAGGCAAAAATGTGGTTACCCACAACAGTAGGGTGCATGCAATACATAAAGGAGCCACCCACGAAGTACCAGATTCTGGTGAACAGGGGACACTGCCCTTCAGGGCACTCCAGGACCTCTTCATAAGGCCACTACTTTCAAGAACTGAAGACATAGCTGATTTTCCTAACACACAGAAACAGACAAAATGAGTACACAGAGGAATATGCCCCATATGAAAGAACAAAATAAGATTACAGCAAGAAAGCTAAATAAAAATGAGCTAAGTAATATGCCTGATAGAGAATTTAAGGTAATAGTCATAAAGATACTCCCTGGACAGGAGAAAAGGGTGGAAGATCTCAGTAAGACCCTCAACAAAGACACAGGAAACCTAAAGAACCAATCAGAGATGAAGAGCTCAATAACCAAAATTAAAAATATACCAGATGGAATAAGTAGTAGACTAGAGGAAGCAGAAGGACAGATCAGTGACCTGGAGGACAGGGTAATGGAAAGCAGCCAAGCTAAAGAGGAGAGAGAAAATAAAAAATGAAAATAGACTAAGGGAACTCAGCAACACCACCAAGTGTAACAACATTCGCATTATAGGGATCTCTGAAGGAGAAGAGAGAAAAAAGGGTGCAGAAAATCTATTTGAGAAATAATAGCTGAAAACTTCCCAAATCTGGGAAAGGAAACAACTACAGATCCAGGAGGCAGAGAGTCCCCAACAAAATTAGCCCAAATAGTCCAGGCCAAGGCACACTGTAATTAAAATAGCAAAAAGTAGTGATAAAGAATTTTAAAAGCAAGAGAAAACAGTTATATACAAGGGAAACCCCATAAGGCTATCGACTGATTTTTCAGCAAAAACTTTTCAGTCCAAAAGGGAGTGGCATGCTATATTCAAAGTGCTGAAAGAAAAAAACCTACAACCAAGCACACTTCATCCATCAAGGCTATCATGTAGAATAGAAGGAAAGATAAAGAGTTTCCAAACAAAAGTTAAAGGAATCCATGACTACTAAAGCAACCCTATAAGACACATTAAAGGGGACTCTCTGAGTGGAAAGGAAAGACCTTAAGAGTAAGAAAACACAAAAGAGTAAGTAAACGCAAAACAGTAAAATGAAGCATATCTATAAAAATCAGTCAAGGGATTCATTTAATAAAAGGATGTTAAGTATGACATCATATACCTAAAACATGGTGGGGAGAAGAGTAAGAACGGATTCAAACTTAAGCAGCCATCAACTTAACATACACTACTATATTCAAAAAATGTTATATACAAACCTAATGGTAATCACAAATCAAAAAATCAGTAACAGATCTGTAAAAATAATGGAGAAAGGAATCCAAGCATCTGACTAAAGAAAGCCAGAAAACTGAAAGAAAAGAGCATGAGAAGAAAGGAATAGAGAAGAACTACAAAAACAACCATAAAACAAATAATAAAATGGCAATAAGTACATACCTATAAATAATTACCTTGAATGTAAATGGACTAAACAAAAGACAGACAGTAACAGAATAGATAAAAAGCAAGACTTATCTATATGTTGCCTATAAGAGATTCATTTCAGACCTAAAGATGCATGGAGATTAAAGGTGAAGGGATGGAAAAGCATTTATCATGTAAAAGGATGTGAAAAGAAAGCTGGGGTAACAATACTTCTATTGGAAAAAAAAGACATGAAAGACTGGCTCTGCCCGCATTCTGCCTTGACCTTTCCATGTGGCCCTTGGGGTATACTGGGTACTTTCCCCAGGATCTGATAAATGATGCTATGAATGCTCAGTGGGGGGAAAAGATGGTGGCAGAGTAGGAGGGCCCGAGGCTCATCTTGTCCCACAAACACAACTAGGTAAATACCAAATCATCCCAAATACCCAAGAAATTGACCTGAACATGGACAGATCAAACTCCACAACTAAAGGGAGAAAAGAGGCCATATAGAGAAAGGTAGAAAGTGTGGAGCCACGATTTAGGGGAGAAATGGATCTCAGGAGCCACAGAAGGGAGGGGGCCATAAACAAGGGCAGGAAAAGGAGGAGCACACACAGGAACACACAGGGAGAATGTTTCCCTAATGCCATTGACTTGGAAAATGAAAGGGGTTGAATTTTGAGAGTTCTTGAAATCAGCAGGGCTTAAGACATGGAGTTTTAAAAGTCAATGGGCTTGGCTTGAATAGAGCATGGAAGGCACTGACTGCTCCTGGAAAGAAGGCAGGTAAACAACTTAGGGGCAGTTTGGAAACAGCAATCTGAAAAACACCTAGGACACACAGAAGGTGATTATTCACTATTCTAGGAGCACTTCCTTGAGAGGTAGGGTTCATGGAGATGTTTCTCCAGGGACAGAGGAGCTGGCCAGTGCCATTTCCCTCCCCTGCCTCTCAGCATAAACACAGAGACACCTGCAGGAGGCAGCATGGTGCCCACACTGGCTTCCTACCTTGCTTACACCAAGCCCCACCTCCTGTGCTCTGGTGGCACTACCCTTCTCAGTCAAGCCTGCCTCAGTTACAACATGGCAGGCCGCACAAACCCCTGCCCAAACCACGTCTCTGATCAGAGTTTTGCAGGGTCTCAGTTTTTGTGTAAGCAGTATCAAGTATCATTTCACAGGTAGATCAGAGTACACCTGGTTAAAAGTCACCACATTCAGGTCAGGGATCAAACACTGCCTGTGGGGGATAAGCTTAGGAACCCCCCAGGCTTACACCAATGGGTTGGCAAGGCATAAAGAAATGCAAAGTCATAAAATGCTCACACCTGAGTTTGGGTAAAACAGATTGGCATTCCAAGAATAGGGGGGTGCAAAGACACCCCAAGAATAGGGAAGCACAAAGGTGCCAGGAATAGGGAGGTGCAAACGCACCCCAAAATAAAGAGGGGGTGCAGAGCCCCCAAAACAGAGAGGGAGAGGCAAAGGCCTGAAACAGAAACAGTGCAAAAGTGCCCAATACATAGGTATATGAAATAAATAAGATTCGATGTTCAGGGTAGAAGCACTCCCAATTTAGTACTATAGCAGAAAAGCTGCTTTCACAGGAGGATAGGGCCAGGTTAGGTAAATTGGTGAATTGGACTATGGACTGCTGCGCTGCAGGCAAAGCAGCCCAGAGCAGAAATGGTTAACAAAGCAGAAAAGGTGCCTTGTCAACCCTGAGGTTATTCCCCCTGTCTTATCCCCTAGGCTAGCTAAGGTAAACAGAGGTGCTGCCTCATGTCCGCTGTAAACAACCCTCCTCCCGACTGCCCGGTGCCCGGATTTTGTTTTATATTAACCCAAACCCCTAACCACAAATATCCTCAAGATCCCCTTTCCCTCACGCCCACAAGTTAGCATTCACAGATTCATTGTCCCTTTGTTCATGTCCATCGCCATGTTTGTAAGCCTTCTGATCTTAATAAAAACGGGGCAAGGACCCTTATTCAGGGCTCTTGTCTTTTCCTGGACATTAGCCATCTCTCGCTTTCAATCCTGTGTCGCACTCTTTTGCTAAACAAGAGAGAACTTTAGACTTAATCTACAACAACTGCCCACAGCAGACAAGGAGAGCCTCTGCAGATGACTGGCCTGAAGGATAGAACAGCCAAAACACAACAGCATAGTGCATGAAGCATGCACCAGAGACACCCTCTGAAGCACCAGGCCCTGGACACTATATGACCTCTTCTTAATAAAGCCATTACTTTCAGGAGGACACATTACTGGCTTTTCTAACACAAAGAAGAAGGCAGAGACTTAGACAAAATGCAAAGACAGAAATTTATCCCCAATGAAAGAACAAGATAAGGCCATGGCCAGAGAGCTAAGTAAAACACATAAGTAACATTCCTGTTGGAGAATTTAAAGCAACAATCATAATACTCACTGGGTTGGAGAAAATACGTCAGAGAGACCCTTACCACAAAGATAAAAGAGTTAAAGAATCAATTAGAGATGAAGAGTGCAATAAAATGAGATTTAAACAGGCTTGATGTAATTAACAGCAGGCTGGAAGAAGGTGAGGAATTAGTGACCTAGAAGACAAAATAATGGAAAGTAATGAAGCTGAACAAGAGAAAAAGAATAAATCACAAGAATAGACTTAGGGAACTCAACGGCTTCATCAAACATAATAACATTCATATTATTAGAGTCACAGAAGAGAAAAAAAGGGGGCAGAAAATTTATTGGAGGAAATAATAGAAGAAAACTTCCCTAATCTCAGGAAGGAAACAGACATCCAGACTCAGGAGGCACAGAGAACTTCCATCAAAATCAACAAAAGCAGGCCAACATTAAGATATACTGTAAATAAATTTGCAAATTATAGTGATAAAAAGTCTTAAAAGCAGCAAGACGAAAGAAGTCCTTAACATACAAGGGAAGACCCACAAGGCTAGCTGGAGACTTCTCAACAGAAACTTCACAAGCCAGAAGGGAGTGGCATGATACATTCAATGTGTTAATTGGGAAAAATCTGCAGCCAAGAATACTCTGTCCAGCAAGGCTATCATTCAGAATAGAAGGAGAGATAAAGTTTCCCAAACAAAAACTAAAAGGAGTTCATGATCACTAAACCAGCACTAATGGAAATATTACAGGGGACTCACGAGTGCAAAGGAGAGACCAAAAGTGACAGAGGATCAGAGATAATCTCCGGAAACATTGACAAAAACAAGCAACAAAATGGCAATAAATACATATCAATAATTACTTTGAATGTAAATGGATCAATCCTCCAACCAAAAGATACAGGGTGTCGAAATGGATTAAAAACAAGACCCATCTATATGCTACCTATAGGAGTCCCATTTTAGACCTAAAGACACCTGCAGATTGAAAACGAGGGGGTGAAGAAACACCGATACACAAACAAATGTTAAAAGAAAGCCAGAGTAGCAAGGCTTATATTGGAGTAGCAAGACTTAAAAATAAAGGCTATGATGGCACAAAAACAGACACTCAGATCAATGGAACAGAATAGAGAACCCAGAAGTGGACCCACAAACATACGGCCAACTACTCTTTGACAAAGCAGGAAAGAACACCCAGTAGAATAAAGACAGTCTCTTCAGCAAGTGGTGCCAGGAAAACTGGACAGCGACATGCAGAAGAATGAACCTGGACCACTTTCCTACACCATACACAAAAATAAACTCAAAATGGATGAAAGACCTAAATGTAAGACAGGAAGCCATCAAAATACTCAAGGAGAAAGCAGGCAAAAAACCTCTTTGATCTTGGCCACAGCAACTTCTTACTCAACACGTCTCCAGAGACCAGGGAAACAAAAGCAAAAATAAACTATTGGGACCTCATCAAAATAAAAAGCTCTGCACAGCGAAGGAAACAATCAGCAAAACTAAAAGGCAACTGACAGAATGGGAGAAGATATTTGCAAACACCATATCAGATAAAGGGTTAGTATCAACAATCTATAAAGAACTTATCAAACTCAACATCCAAAAAACAAATAATCCAGTGAATAAATGGGCAAAAGACATGAATAGACACTTCTCCAAAGAAGACATCCAGATGGCCAACCAACACATGAAAAAATGCTCAACATCACTCATCATCAGGGAAATACAAATCAAAACCACAGTGAGATACGACCTCACACCTGTCACAATGGCTAATAGTAACAACTCAGGCAACAACAGATGTTGGCGAGGATGCAGAGAAAGAGGATCTCTATTGCACTGTTGGTGGGAATGCAAGCTGGTGCAGCCACTCTGGAAAACAGTATGAAGGTTCCTCAAAAAATTAAAAATAGAACTACCCCACGACCCAGCAATTGCACTACTAGATATTTATCCAAGGGATACAGGTATGCTGTTTTGAAGGGGCACATGCACCCCAATGTTTATAGCAGCACTATCAATAATAGCCAAAATACGGAAGGAGCCCAAATGTCCATCGATGGATGATGGATAGAGAAGATGTGATACATATAAACAATGGAGTATTACTCGGCAATCAAAAAGAATGAAATCTTGCCATTTGCAACAACGTGGATGGAACTAAAGGGAATTATGCTAAGCAAAATTAGTCAGAGAAAGACAAATATCATATGGCTTCACTCATATGAGGGCTTTAAGACACAGAACAGATGAACATAAGGGAAGGAAAGCAAAAATAATATAAAAACAGGGAGGGGGACAGAACATAAGAGACTCCTAAATATGGAGAACAAACAGACGGTTACTGGAGGGGTTGTGGGAAGGGGGATGGGCTAAATGGGTAGGGGGCATTAGGGAATCTACTCCTGAAATCATTGTTGCACTATGTACTAACTAATTTGGATGTAAATTAAAAAATTTTTTTTAAAAATAAAAAACAACAAAATAAAAATAAAGACTATGACAAGAGATAAAGAAAGACACTATATAATCATAATGGGTAGCAACCCAAAAAGATATAACAATTGTAAATACTTATGTACCAAACATGAAAGCACCCAAATACAGAAACCTGTTAAAAACAAACATAAAAGAATCATTAATACAATAGCAGTAGGGGACTTTAACACCCCACTTACAGCAAAGGACAGATCATCTAAGCAGAAAATCAATAAGGAAACAATGGCTTTGAATGACACACTGGGTCGGACTTAACACATATTCAGAACATTCCATCCTAAAGCAGAATACACATTCTTTTCAAGTGCACATGGAACATTCTCCAGAATAGATCACATTAGGACACAAATCAGTATAAAAGGACTGTAATCATACCATTTACCTTTTCTGATCACAACATATGAAACTTGAAATCAACCACAAGAAATTTGGAAAGACCAAAAATGCATGGAGGTTAAAGAACATCCTACTAAGTAATTAGTCAACCAGGAAATCAACAAAGAAATAAGAAAATGCGTGGAAACAAATGAAGATGAAAACACAATGGTCCCAAACCTTTGGGATACAGCAAAAGTGGTATTAAGAGGGAAGTTTATAGCAGTACAGGGGTACCTCAAGAAAAAGCTCAAACAACCTAAGTTTAAACCTAAAGGAGCTAGAGAAAGAATAACAAAACCTGAAGCCAGGAGAAGGAAGGAAATAATAAAGATTAGAGCAGAAATAAGTGATATATAAACTAAAAAAGCACTAGAACCGATCAATGAAACCAGGAGCTGCTTCTCTGAAAAACTTAACAAAAGGGATAACCCCCTATTGAGACTTCTATCAAAAAGACAAGAGAAAGGACCCAAATAAATAAAATCAGATGAGAGAAGAGTAATAACAACCAACACCACAGAAAAACAAATTAATTATATTATAAAAAACCACACACCAATAAATTGGGCAACCTGGAAGAAATGGATAAATTCCAAGAAATAAGCTACCAGAACTGAAACAGGAAGAAATAGAAAACTTGAACAGATTGATAACTAGCAAAGAAATTGAATCAGTAATCAAAACTCCCAACAAAAGTCCAGAGACTGATGGCTTTATAGATGAATTATATCATTGAAAGAAGATTTAAACCCTATTCTTCTCAAACTATTCCAAAAAATAGAACAAAAACTTCTGGATTCATTCTGTGAAGTCAGCATTACCTGATACCAAAACCAGATAAAGATCCCATTAAAAAAAGAAAACTACAGGCCAATATCCCAAATCATTCTTCCTGGGATGCAAGCGTGGTTCAATATTGACAAATCAATGTGATACATCACATCAATAAAAGAAAGTATAAGAACCATATGATTATTTCAATAGATGAAGAATCATTTGAAAAAGAACAGCACACATCACATTAATAATAAAAACCCTCAGCAGAGTAGGTTTAGGGGGAATATACCTCAATGTCAGTAAGGCCATATACGAAAACTCCACAGCTAACAACATCATACTCAATGGGGAAAAACAGCTTTTCCACTATGGTTAGGAAAAACACAGATGTCCACTCTCACCACTGTTATTTAACATAGTACTAGAAGTCCTAGCCTCAGCAATCAGACAACAAAAAGAAATAAAAGGCATCCAAATTAGCAAGAAAGTCAAACTTACTATTCACCGGTGACAGGATACTCTATATAGAAAATCCAAAAGACCACCAAAAACTGCTAGAACTGATACAAATTCAGTAAAGTTGCATGATACAAAAACAACCTTCAGAAATATATTGCATTTCCATATGCCAATAGTAAGAGCAGAAAGAGAAATTAGGAAATCAATTTCATTTATAATTGCACCAAAAACAATAAGATACTTATGATGAGGGACCATAAGGCAAGCTGAGGGCCAAGCACAAGCTAGCACACACCCTCCCCCCACCCAAGGTAGGATATGTATAATATTTTAGGAGCTCCTGGTACCCAAGAACAAAGGAAAGGACAGAAAACAGTTAAACTGTTAAGAGTCTCCATCAATTCACAAATATCTTAGTACAATTACCAAAAAAAGGTCAATCTTATCAATGGCCTAAAATCCAGGCACTCCCTACTGTCTTAATGCTTTACTAGAGGGAAAACAACCTTAGTTTGACAATAGCTAGACCTTCAGTACTCTGGGAGTCTTTAGCATATGAAAACCCCTTTAAGAAACTTTCTCCTGACTTTATCTCCCCCAACACCTTAATATGTAACTAGTCACTCTTTACAACCCCAGAGCTGCTCTTTCTGGGTACAGGTCCTGTCCTTGTGCTTCAACAAAATCACCTTCTTGCACCAAAGAGGTTTTCAAGAATTCTTTCTTGGCCATCAGCTCCGAACCCTACCATCACCCCAAAACTTCATCACCTATAAATAAACCTAACCAAGGGGGTGAAAGGCCTATAAACTCTGAAACCCTGATGAGACACTGAGCCCTCTATGTAAGCATACACCAGCTCCTGCGCCTGGATCGAGACCTCCTGTGGGCTGGGAGATGGTGGTACAGGGCCTGTTCCACATCCCTGCTCCTGGGGCAGCAAGAGGCCGGCGTCTTAAGTGGGGGTGCCCTCATCCCGAGGCATGCTGCACCACTGGCCCAGGCCTGCTGTGGCTTCTGGCAGTGCTCACCTAGTTCTCGAGGCCTACTGCAACAGAGAGAAAGGAGACAGGGAGCAGGCAGCTCTGCCTCCCAGGGCACAGTGGAGGAGGCTGAGATCATCCAGCTCCTGAACACAGCCAAGCTGAGCATCACCAAAGATGAGCCAGAAAGGGCTGAGCTAATTTAACATGACACTCACCTTGCCTAGCAGACCAATAATGGAAAGGCCATCACTTACACTTTCGATTTGATGGCCAACTTAGCATTTATATGGGGTCAGCTTGAAAATGCTGAAAAGCTTTTTAAAGCAATAATGAGTTACCTGCTTGGAAGGGACATACAATAGGAAAACAATGCAATAATTCAAATCTCTCTAAAGCTGACCGGTATCTATGCTGCTCAAGATAGCCAGCACGAGCAAATTCCCATCTATGAATTCTACATGCCAACTCTAGAGGGAAAAACTGAAAGAGGAAAGGAATTAGCAGAAGACATTTTGTCGGCAAAAGAGAAAGCCAACACCCACCTCCTCCTTGGCATGTGTTTAGACACCTATACTTGCTACCTTCTATTCTCCAAGCAGAGAACAGAAGATGTATGAAATAGAACGTGTTTGAAAAAGCTTTGCAGATTTCTGAAGAGATACTAGGAGGAAGACACCCATAGACCGTCATGCTGATGAGTGCCATGGCTACCACCCTGGATGCACGGGGCCACTTCGATAGGCCTGTGTTTATGTGCAACGGGCATCAGATCTGGTGAGACAGAACATCCTGAGCTGCTCAGGAATCCATGCTGCTCAGGAATCTAGCTGCAATTCTGATGCACAGAGAAGGATACGCATAAGCAAAAGAGATCTTCCAGGAAACACTAAAGCAAGCAGAACTGAAGAGAGGAGGTTTCCATACAGCACCTCAGGGAAGAGTTGGCTGAGCTGTGAAGAAAAAGTAGACCTTTTAACTTAATTTTATGAAGCACTAACTCCCTTTCTATTATAGGGAATTTTCAGCAACAGCTATTATGTCAGTCTCAGTGGCACCCAAACCATTGACTTAAATCTTTTTTCCTTGATATTCAAGCGTCGTCAACTTACCTATGGTGAAGGACTAGTTGTAGACACTACCTCTTTTGTTTTTTTAAAAAGGAACAACAACTTTTAGCCCTGGCTGATTTTGACTTCTAAGGACAGATAAGTGATGCTTTCAGTTGTAACCTATAGTTAGGTGCTAGCTGTGCTGGTCTAACTATAGGTGGAGATGGGCCAGTTTTCCCTTGGGATGGGTGTGTGGTGATATCCCCCTCCCAAGCATCTCTATCCTAACACTTGGTCTGTTGATTTGCCACCCTTTATTTTATCAATATCTGGCTGATCAGAGCTATGTGTCATGGCAAAGGGGGATTATGGGGAGTTTTCTTATTTGAGAAATAAGAAATGGTGAGTTTTCTTATTTCACGAAGCCCAGTGTGGGATCTAATGCATAATGGACCCAAAGTATTATCTTGGTTTACACCAGTGTCCAGCATGAAGTTTCAAAGTAGGAATTAGGACATTGAAAATATGGCCATTTCATTATAAATGAAAGGGACTATCTGTTTTTATATCTGGTTCTATACAACTATGAAAAAGGGGGGAAAGGAATGCTACAAACTCCTGTCAATGCTATTTGAGCACTCCATTTCCTCTGCAACCTAGGTCCCTGAACAGACTCATCTGAGGAGCTCTTAAAGACACACATGCCCAGGCTGCACCCCCAAACCTTCTGTCTCAGGGTAGGGCCTTACAAATTTAACATGCAAAATATCCGCAGTAATTCTGATATGTACTGCTAGTACCAATCTGGATCCTCGTCCTGGCCTTTTGAGTTTGGGTCTCAATATCCTCATCTGTAAAGTAGGGATGGAGATGGTAGCCATGGGAAAACATATTTAATCATCTGATCTTAAGTGAATAGACTACTGTGTTGAAAGATCTTTATCACACTGCTTCAAAAGTATATACATACAAGATAGGCAGATGGAGGTCTTTACCTTAGCAGTCCAGAAAAGAGCTCTTTGCCTAGCAGAATGGCAATTTTATAAGCACCATAAAGGAACACTGTTATTGCTGGTAAGCTTTTGGGGGTAAGGATGTGAATGGGAATGATAAACAGATATTTTTGTTTCTTGTGTACATACTGCAAGAATCCTTTCACGGTACTCTCAAAAAAAAATCACTCATTAAAGAAATTGAAAAAAAGAAATTGAAGATGACAAAGAAATGGGAAGACCTTCTATACTCATGGATTGGAAGAACAAATACTGTTAAAATATCCATACTACGTAAAGCAAACTACAAAGTTAACACAATCCCTATCAAAATACCAACAGCATTTTTCACAGAGCTAGAACAAACAATGCTAAGATTTATATGGAACCACAGAAGACCCCAAACAGTCAAAGCAGCCTTGAAAAAGAAAAGCAAAGCCAGAGGCATCACAATTCCAGACTTCAAGTTGTGTTACAAAGCTGTAGTGATCAAAACAATATGGTACCAGCACAAAAAAAGACACATAGATCAATGAAACAGAATAGAAAACTCAGAAATGAGCCCACAACATGGTCAATTATGTTAATTATATGGTCAATTACATGATCAATTGATTATATTAATTGAATGGTTAATTAATCTTCAACGAAGCAGGAAATATCCAATGGGAAAAAGACACTCTTCAACAATTGGTATTGGGGAAACCGGACTGCTTTCAAAATGAATTCAAGGCCTAATGTGAAACCTGAAACCATAATAATGCTAGAAAAGAGCCCAGGCAGTAAGATCTCTGACATCAGCCATCCCAACATTTTTTTTTAGGTCTTCTGATGGCAAGGGAAACAACAAAACAAAACTTTTGCACAGAGAAGAAAACAATCAACAAAATTAAAAGGCAACCTATGGAATGGGAGAAGATATTTGCAAATGACCTATCTGATCAAGGGTTAGTATCCAAAATATATAAAGAACTGATACAGCTCAGCACCCACAAAACAAATAATGCAATTAATAACTGGGCAGAAGATGTGAACAGACATTTCTCCAAAGAAGACCTACAGATGGCCAATAGACACATGAAAAGATGGTCAACATCACTCATCAGGGAAATGCAAATCAAAAGCACAATGACGTATCACCTCACACCCGTCAACATGGCTAAAATCAACACAAGAAACAAGTGTTGGCAAGGATGTGGAGAAAGAGGAATTCTCTTGCACTGTTGGTGGGAATGCAAAGTGGTGCAGCCAGTATGGAAAACAGTACGGAGGTTCCTCAAAAAGTTAAAAATTGGATTATCATACGATCTAGTAATTCGACTGTGTGTTTACCCAAAGAATACAAAAACATTAATTCAAAAAGATATATGCACCTTAGGTTTGTTGCAGCATTATTTACAATAGCCAAATTATTGAAGTAGCCCAAATGTCCAAATGGCCCCCCACTCAAAAAGGGTAACTCCTGATTTCATGCCCCTCAACATTACTTACCAACCTAGAAGAAAAAAATATAAGTGGATATGCCTACATGAACTCATCAATAATTACTATAAATCTTTGGGGGAAGGACGGCAGGTACTACCACCTTTTTTTTTTTTTTAATTGTGGTATAAAACGTTTACCATGTTAACCATGCTAGTTCATAGCACTAATATGCTAGTTCATAGCATTAAATTTATTCACATTGTCATACAATAGATTTCCAGAACTTCCTCCTTCCCACAGCGCCTGAAAACCACCATTCTACTTCCTGTCTCTATCAATTTCATTTTTCTAGATACCCTATAAAGTGGAATCATACAATATTTGTCTTTTAGTGACTGGCCTATTCATTTAGCATACTGTCCTGAAGGTTCATCCATGTTGTGGCATGTGTCAGACTTCTTCTAAAAGCTGAATAGTACTCCATCATATATATACATACACACACACTTTTCTTTATTCATCTGTAGATGGACATTTTGGTCGCTTCCACCTCTTGGCTATTATGACTAATGCTGCAGTGAACACCGGTATGCAAATAGCTCAAGTCCTGCTTTCATTTCTTCTGGATATGTACCTAGAAGTGAAATCGCTGGTTCATATGGTGATTCTATTTTTAAGGTTTTCAAAAACTGTAACTATTTTTACAATGAGAAAACCAGGCACGTAACCGAATCCTAAAATCACAGAGTGAAAGAGTCACCAACCCCATACCTCTGCATCCTGGCCCTGAACATAGTGTTCCTTCCACCATGCTATACCATTTCCCTTCCACCTCAAAGAATAGTCTGCTCTAGAATCAGAACTAAATGCGGGGTAGAATTCATCATCTTACCTATTATGCTGAAATTAATCACTGCTTCCTTCAAAATTCTTACTGAGTCCCACAGAGCACTCTTGGAAAAAAATAAGTTAAATTCATGAGCACATAATATACCTGCATATGAACGATTTCTAAGCACTTAGGTTTAAATAGGATTCAAATGCAGTTACCTTAGTATTGTCTATATAAAAAGTTACACTCTGACTTCCGAGGTTGAAATCAATCCAAAATTTCTCTAATTTTTCATCATTTGGTTTTCTCATCTATAATACATAATTAAGGCATAAATTGTATAGATACCATGTTAAAGGGTCAGATGAAAATTATTCCACTAAAAACAACTTCTGCTCTTCATAGAAAAAACACTACCCTAACATTATAGTATGTCTTGATGGTCTTAATCTTTTCTGCAAAATGAGAGGTAGGTCTCAACTTTATACAACTAAGCTATTTCTTCAGGGGGCGGGGGACACAACCACTATCCTTAGCTTAACATTTAAAAGATGTTTAAATGTGTCTGAGGACTCTATCCACACAAATTTCCCACCCCCCCACCCCCCAGTGACAATCATGAGAAAATAATCATATGTTGAAGCAGTAACAATCCATACTGCAGATGCACGGAAACTTCTAGAGAAGGAGGTATTATGATCAAATATAAGTGATTATTTGCTATCCAACTTAATATATCCATTAAAGTAGAGCTAAGACTTAAGTTCAAATTACCTTCATTTTAACTGATTACTACGAGAACATTTTTTTTAAAAAGCTTCAAACAGTATGACCTTTAGAGAAACAGTGTATGTGTCCTTCCCTGGCTTTCAGTTTCCACATAGGTACCTTTCTGAAGGCACGTTACCAATGCCTTTATTTCCTCTCAGCTGTTTTCTAGACCTATCAGGAAATATATAAAGAGTTTTTCTTCCTTAACAATGGAAAAAACACTAGATTTATTACTCTACCACTTGCTTTTCCAAAAATGGCATTTCTTAGACATCTTTCCATCATAGGTGCTTACTTTTTAACAGCCATAGAGTTGCATGAAAGTTTTAAACTATGATGTATGTTACTGGAAGCCAGTTTAGGGCCCTGATTGAAACTGATGAAAATTTAGAAGTGAAAAAAAAAAAAAAATTGAAGAACCACCAAGCAGATGTTGGAACCTTCAGATAACCAGGAAGAAAAAGAATGGAGATAAAGGAATCAAAGAAGCTACTAAACTCAGGGAGAGAGATCCTAGGGAGGAGAAACTTGTGGTATAGTCATGCATTAAAGGCTTAGCTCCCAGAGGCCAAGAAAGGGGCTCTGGACCCAAAACAGAGAAATGGTTAATTAGGATATTTTGAAGACGAGATCCAGGAAACATCAACAGAGTCAAGGTTCAGAGATCTTTGAAGATTTTATCCCCAATGGAGGTGCTATAGGTGGATATTGTTCCTTTAGGAAGCAAAGAAGGTGGTGAAAAGAGACCTTACCCTTAGACTATAAAGTACAAGGTAGAATGATCTAGAAAAAACAGAGTGCTCCCAATTTCTGTGGATAAAATGGGGAATATCAACTGGATGGAAAAAAGGGAATTGCCCTTTTCCCTACAATCTAGGCATGAACAATGGTGCTCATTAACAGGGTAAAATAAGGCCAGATTCCTCTGATTGACTTCATGAACACAGCATCAACCCTAAAATTCCTGCATCTAGTAGTAACAGCAGGGTCCTTAAATGTATTAGTAATGCATTCCAGTTATGGTCGGATAGGATACAGGAGAAAGAAGACTTCAGAGTTGCGGCCTCTAGACGTAAACTTCCTTCTTTAAAAAGCCCTTCTGTGTGGGGAGACCAGTTTGGCCGAACTATGGGTGGGTTACATTATATACCACTCCCAGGGCCCCCAGAGGTAAACTTACCTCATGCCCATCAGCAAAAGCAGCAATACACGGGAAGGAATAGACCCTGCAAAAAAATGCAAAATAAAATGTGGCTGGAGCCTCAATACAACCTACAGATGTTCTGTAACAAGAATTTGTAACTAGGGTGGGCAATTAAGTCGCTTAGCACAAAGTATGGACAAGGGTCTCAAGCCTGCAAATGGATACTATCTCCACCTGGCAGTCTATAAGTCAGGTTTATCGGTACTAGATCTCAGCCCAGTTGTGTGGCAAGATTCCCAATGGTAGGAGTGAATTCAGAAAATTCTCATCAAGGACTTTGTCTGTGAAATAAATTTATCTCCAGGGCCTCAAACCTTCAGGAAGTCACTTTTCATAAAATCTTCTGGCCATGTTAAAAAATGTTCCAAGTTATAAGTAAATGTGCTCAAATACTGATAGAGATAAACACATACAAATGAATCACTAGGGAGAAGGGATCTAATCTTCTGATGTTTCTATTCAATGGATAACCCATTAGTGATCAATAAGTTATGTATCCTATATTCTCTCCTGAAATAAAGCAGATCCTGGATTTTTCTTTAGTATTAGACATTTTCAGAAAACTAGTCAATAAAATAACACCCAGAGAAATATCTTACCTTCTTTCATCACCAAGTCTGTCGTTTAGGTGATTGAGAAATCGTCTACTATCCTTCAAAGGAAATAATGCAAACTTTAATTAAAAAAAAACAACACAGGTCTTATTTAAATACTATTTTTGCCAGCATGAAGAAGCTAGTGTTTGCTTTGAAACTCCCAGGACCCAGTAACATCTCAAGGTTTCACCAAGATTCATTATTACAGGTTAATTAAAACAATGCTTTGTGTTATAAAGAGGCAGCTTCAGACCCAAATTCTGGAAGGAACGCCCAGCCAGCAGATTTTCAGCAGAGGAATGCTTTAAGTCTCCAAAAGTTATAGGCACGGTTACATTTCATTGGGTTAAAAGAAAGAGAAATACACTTAACTAGTGACCTAGATTCGTTTCGCTAACGCACCGGGCGTCCATCTTGCTAACATCTGCCCAGCTCAAGCCAACCACAAATCCATAAACTTGTCAACTTGGAGTTTATCTGGGTGTGTTACCCGCGGCCATTTTTCCTTATGAGGAGTTCTCTAGCCTATTCCTTCCTAGTTTCTCTTTCCTGATACAAGTTCAGAGAATAAGGATTATTTTTTAAAGTTCTCCCGACCCGAAGCTAGTAGAAAGGTAAATTTGTTGCCTCCAAAATACTAAAGCTGAACAGACACTGACCCAGGCTTTTGTCCCTTTTCTTAGCAAGGACTGGCTATTGTAGTACATCCTCACACTTTATACATTTATTCAGCACTAAGTAGACAGCAGTAATGTAAGTCTGGACCTCAAAGCAGCTCAATTAAGAAGTGCATGGCTCTGTGGGGAAGAGGTTTTGAGAAACACTACCTTTGACCGATTTTCACAAAAATTCCCTGCAGAGGAGAGAATGACACAGAGGAAAAAACTAGCATCTGAATGCCCACCACATCCCCGGCACTTTTGGTTTCTCTCATTCAGTGCTCACAATTTTAAGGTGGCTTTTATTCCCATTTCACAGATAACAACCCTAAGCCTTCATAAGTCAACTACCTTACATGACGTGTGCATTTTTGTAAGCCAGGGAGGTAGTACTCGAACCCGAGGCTTATGGGCTTTCCATCTAGATCAAATGGAAAACTGGCTAGACCAACTACTGTGTATCTGGCAACAGCCTCAAAGTTAAATGTATTTTCAATAATATATTTAAGAGTTCAGATTTAATAAAATTCTAATTACATAGCAGTGTTGACTAGAAAGGCTTGGTTCAACGCTTTCATGGTTATTAAGAATTTTACTTTTTCCCCAAGGGCCTACCCCTCATTTTAAGAGTGTTTTGAAAGAAGAGGGACAATATTTTAGCTATTTTAAGATGTGGGTGAATATGCAGCCAAGCTATGAGCTATTTTTGTGCTACTCAAAGATATAACCACGGTGAGCCAGACTGCGTGGAAAGCACTGAAAATTCTTATTCCTCGAAACTGTAGAGCACCCCATGCCAATTTCAGCCTTCCCTCATCTTCCCAGCTGCTCCATGCAAGACTGAAATGTACATTTCTTTCTTCTACAGCTCTGACCACCATCTGAGGGTCGCTAAAATGGCTGCCTACTCCATGTTTTCTCTAACTGGATCCATCCATTCGCATTGTTCTGTGTCCAGTATAAGTTACCTATAAAGCAGCCTTATCTGTATGTCCAGATTTGGCCCACAAATCTGGTGTTCACGTGGTCCTCAAATCATTTCACAGAGATGGAGAACAGGAAGCTTAAGAATGGCAACTTAATCACATTTGAAGAAAAACTCCTCCCCTGAGCCCAATGCTCAGGAAAACAGTGTGAGGATGCATTGATTAAATGGAATTCTGATGACCAAGAATCGCACCGTCTCAAACTCTCGATCCTTAATTTCTTTGAAAGCTTCAGCAATGATGTCATCTTCAAACCACTGATGGACAAGGTCCCCCCTGGATTTTTTCAAGGTCAGTCTACACAATGCTTCAGAAAGAGCAACCTGCTGGTCATAATCTAGAGATTAAAAGCATGATAGACCTAGATCATTCCGGGATGGGCACAAAGCAAAAGAAAAAACAAAAAAAGCTTCTCCAAATTAGCACTGTTGTAAGAAATTCCATCTTGGAAGACTAACATTGTATGCTATAAGCATTATAATGTAACCTGGATCATTATTTAAATTCAATATTTAAGAAACATCAGGAGGAAATCTAAATAAGCTGCCATATAACAATTAAAAAAATCTTTGCATTTTATATTTTAGAAGTATTAAAATATTAAGAAACAGCTCCTCAAACAGCCTTAAAAAATGTTACTACAAAAATAAAAGCCCAAGATAAATTGTGGTATTTCACAACTGATAAAAATATATATGTTTCAATTTCAAATAATTTTAAAAGTCACATCGCAGCTGGATGTACACAACACGAAGACATTTACAGAATGCTTGTAAAATTTGTAAAATAATATATGTTGCTTATGAATCCATAAAATAAAGGTATAAAAACCTACTTTTGAATGAAAACCAAATCTAAGTCAAGGATTATCTCTACCAATGGAGAGAATGGGATCAGGGACAGGTACACAGGGGGCTTTACATGGAACTCTGATTCTACATAAAAAAGACTAAGTAAATGTAGCAAAATGAAAATCTGACTTAGATTGGTTGGTTGGTGAATAAATGAGTATTCGTGAATTATTCTTTATGGCTTTCAACATGGTAAAACCTTTCACAATAAATTACAAATAAAATGCTAATTCTTATTTTCAGCTTGACCGAAATTTATTATCCACAGTTCCAAGATGCTCATAAAGTCCCAAGTGGCCAATATGTAATACTGTAACATTTAAAATTCTGAACACTTCTTACCACCCACAGTCAAGATTGTCCTTGCAAGGTCTTTCCTGAAACATTTAAATAAATTAACATTTTACTGAAGTGAATGAACATACATAAAACTTTACTATTTTGACATTAACATTTAAAATCAAGATGTAGATTTTTGAAATTATTTCAAATTCAGCATCAAAATTTCTGAAATGTCAAGAATACATTTTTATGGAAACGCAGTTTATATATTGACTTAAATGCACTTTTTAAAAGAAGCTAGAGTTGTTATGGATTCTGAGCTTCTATTCCTCCTTCTATAAAATGAATTCAATTGGATGATGTCTGAAGATTTACCAAATGCTAAGAGTCTGCAATTTTATAATCACCCCATCAACGTGTGAGGATATATTTCTTATATAATCTGTTTAAAAAATACAGTTGACACCTGGAAAAAATGGTACAGCAAGTACTAAATCTTTCTAATGAGTTTTTTTTTTTTAAACATTTATTTATTTTTGAGACAGAGAGAGACAGAGCATGAACGGTGGAGGGTCAGAGAGAGGGAGGCACAGAATCTGAAACAGGCTCCAGGCTCTGAGCCATCAGCACAGAGCCTGATGCGGGGCTTGAACTCACGAACCGCAAGATCATGACCTGAGCCGAAGTCGGACACTCAACCGACTGAGCCACCCAGGCGCCCCATCTAATGAGCTTTTGAACTACTTTTAAAAACGGACAAATGGAGAGGGGCACCTGGGTGGCTCAGTCGGTTAAGTGTCCAACTCTTGATTTCAGCTCAGGTGATAATCTCAGCTTGGGAGTTTGAGCCCCACCTCAGGCTCAGAGCTGACAGCCTGAAGCTTGGTTGCGATTCCCTGCCTCTCTCTCCTCTCTGTCTCTCAAAAATAGAGAAGCATTAAAAAACTGACAAATGTATCCCCTTTATTAGATGTAATAGGGTTAACTGGTTGAATTATAATAGACCCCCATATCATATCGTCCTTTAACAATTTCAGTTAATTAAATATCAACAAATATGATGTAGATCTTTCTTATCTGAAATAACACCTGTTTTAAATAGACTGGCCAAGAAATCTTTTAGTTCAGTTTCTCATAAACAGATCGATTAAAAAGAATATTAAAAAGAGGCCTTAAATAGGACCACTGCTTTGTGCTTGCAGACTTTATATTTGACCTGAAGTCCAGAGCATTCCAGACTTTCTAGCACATACAAACAATAAGGCGGGACCATAGGATTAGTTTGAAAACTTAGGAGAAAAGGATCAGGTCAGCTGTTCTCCAAATCTAAATATGTCGCTGAGAATAGTGATTAAACGAATGTAGTTGAATTTTTTTTTTTTTTTTTTTTTTTGGAAATAGTAGATACCCTGCAACCTGCATGCACTAGTTAACGGACAAACGTGATAGAGGTGGGCTCATGGTCACTGATAACCTCATTTGGGCCTACAATATGGCAAACTTGGTTGCCCTTCATCTCACCAGTCACGGCTACATGTCACAGGAATGAGGGTGTGCCGCACGAGGTCAGCGATACTGGTTAGTAGCAGTTAGCACGGTCACGGATACAGGTTCACATTTTAGAATAGGGTACTCGTTTTGCCCTTTCCGCAGCCACACAGTACAACCTTACCCCCAAATGTCAATGTCCCAAGAACTACAGAATTGTAACAGAGTCAAAAAAATTAAGAATCCATTGATTTCATTGTTGAAAAACAATATAAATCCCACGCTTTACTGGCGTAGCTCAAAGTCGGTAGCCTTTGAGCATTTGCTCTTTACCAGATAATAGGCTCATCACTTCCAATGGTTTGCCGGATTCGACCTGTATAAAAACTGTCAGTCAAGGCTCCACTTTGCAGGTGAGCAAACAAAGGGAGCAAACCAGGATTTGAAGCCCCACAGTCTGGCTCCAGAGTCTGTACCCTGAACACGTGAGTCACTAATTCACATTCATGGTGGGGAAAAATGGTCTATAGCCCAAGAAAGCATTTCAGCTCACAAACCTGATAAACATATTACTAAAAAAGAAAAGCCTAGCAAAGTCCAGTCCTCCTTCACTACTTAGCATAGTGCCTGATATAGGGTAGGTGCACAAAGCATTTACTGAAAAGAAGCAATAAAGTCGTCAAGTCTAAGGAGAACAAAGGTTGAGGTAGTACAATCCAGAGATTGTACAATTGTACAATGCCCTTCCGTCATTCCATCATCAAGTACAACCTCACTTACATAAGACGACATGGGCCTTCCAACAAGGGGAGTTGTTTTCTCTCTTTCCGAGGCACAGCATGCAAAATGGAGTTCAAAGTCTTCAGAGCCTGTTTGGAGTTGGAGAAAGTATTCACGGGGAAGACACAAACATGGAGAGCTGGGCACAACCTCCTCTAAGGTCTCTAGAGCAACGGTTAACAACTGATTTGTTACTCGCAACTCACCTCCTGTTGAATCAAATGACTTACAGTCTTTTCTGTCACCAGAAATCCTAAGGTAAATATGAAGGAACTCAGCATCTGAATTTTTCCTGAAATCACAATTTTAAAAGAATCAAACTGACGCTAAGACAAATAAGGAGACTCCCACACGACAGGAAGAGGTAAAGACTGGAAAAGCCGTGAGGGCAGTAAACATGTTAGGAATTAAAACAGCCTGGGCAATAAAACCTGGACAAAACGCACCAGCATTGCATAGACTCTCATTCAGCAAAACAGCAGCATCCACGAAGTGTGACTGTGTGGGATTATCCTATCTCAAGCAAAGCTACTTTTTTTGGTCCAGACTGAGGGACAAATATACAAGGGGAAGCTCCTTGTACAGAAAACAACAGTTTTCTGTTGTTGCTTACATTTGTGCATTTTTAAAAAATAGATATTTGTAATGTCTTATTCAAACAGAAGGTTTTTAATAAAATGTTGGCCTCTATGAAATAGCATAATCATAGAAATTTCAACAGCTATTTATGTCAGTGCATAGTAAAATGAGTATGTGGTTATCCTTCATGCTTATTAAACTAGATTTGCGATTTCATTTATGCACATCAAGATATAAAATGATGGTGGTAGTTTACAAGCTTCTGGTAAGTGCAAAAATTTATGGTAAGGTGATAGCATTACTTTGCTAGGTTCGAATGTGCAATTTTGATGTATGTATTATCATAGGTAATATACTCAACCCCCATATAATTCATGAAACTATAGAAACCCAAACCAGAAAATAGAAAAGAGATTCCTCTTTCATCAAAAAAAAAAAACAAAAAACAAACAAACAAAAACTAAAACCAGGGGCGTCTGGGTGGCTCAGTTGGCTGAGCAGTTGAGCGTCCGACTTCGCTCGGCTCAGGTGGTGATCTCACAGTTTGTGGGTTCGAGCTTCGCGTCGGGCTCTGTGCTGACAGCTGAGAGCCTGAAACTGTCATAGATTCTGTCTCTCTCTGCCCTTCCCCAGCTCGCTCACGCACTTGCCCGCTCTCACACGTGCTCTCTCTCTCAAAAATTAAAAAAAAAAAAAAAAATCCAGATGGATACTGCTAGATGATCTTTGGGAACCAGAAATTTCACTAATGGCTGAGCCAACAACTTGCCTGCCAGCTTAAAACTTGAGATTTCAGATGGACAGCAGGGATCCTAAAGACCTTTATGTACCAGGTTAATTAGCAAATACCAGATGTCAATCTTTTCCTTTAAATAGTAAAGAGAAACTGACAAATGCAGCGCTACAAAAAAGGAAGGAGGGGGCACTGCCATCAGGTAGCAGAAGAGGGACTTTCAAAAAAGTGCTTACTTCAGGAAACAAAAATTTAGGAAGCATCTTGTCACAAAAAACTTCAAAGCGCAGGAAAGAGAGGCCCCACCCTCAAAGAGCCAGCATAATAAATAACCTGGCCTGAGACACAACAGTGTGAAAAGCACCTGGGGAGAGGGGACTATATGTTGAAGAGACTTACTAATCTCAGAATGTGTGGTAGAGGGGCAGGTATCTTTAGGAAATTTCTCCAAGAATAAAAATGCCGGGGGGCACCATTTCTCTCCCCACTCCCAGCTTACACAGCTGGACACGTACGGGAGCCAGCAGCGACCCTCTCAATCTTGCTAGCACCCCATGCCCCACCCCCAAAGCTCCCTTACAGACCTGCTCCATCCAACCCGCCTGCCTCAGCAGCCATCCCTACAAAGTGGGTCCTGCCCCGACACCAGGCAGGCAGCCCCGGTGGGGACCAGCACCACTCCAAAGTGTGTACTGCCCTGGGGAGAAGAGGAGATAATCTCGCACACCAGTTCGCCCCCGTTTCCAGCAGCTAAACCGTTCAGCTGGTCACGCAGAAAGAAAGCTGTGACTGCAGCAAGGACGTTGATTGCAGATACCTAGTCTGACTACCAGCCCATCCACCAATAAAAGCCCTGTGAGCCACATGGGGAGAAAGCCCGGTCATCTGATAGACCCACACAGAGAGGCTAATTGCCAACAGCTAGCCTGACTGCTGATCCTACCGATCTAGGAGCCCCGTGGTCTTGCACAGGCCCCTTATCACGGCATGGACCAAACCCTGCCCAGTGTGCCCACGGTAGGCAAAATGGGTCGTTGCCGCTGACCGGGCTACAAGCAAACACAGCTAGACACAATAGTAACTCAGCCCATCACTCGTAGGGTTGTCTAGGAGACACCCCTGGATTGTCTGGTTCTGATGACCGAGGGACACAGCCCTACAGGAAACCACTGAACCTCTTCTACACAAAGCAACTACTTTCGTCAGGAGGAGATGTAGTGGTCTTCCCTAACACATAGAAATAGATGAAATGAGTCAGTATTCCAAATGAAAGAACAGGACAAAAAATCACAACACAAGAGCTGGAAGAAACAGATAAGCACTAAAGAATTCTAAGCAATGGTCACAAAGATACTCACTGGACTTGCGAGAAGAGTGGATGAACTCAGGGAGAAGGTCAGCAAAAGACAGAAAATATAAAACAGTCAGAGATGAAGGATCCAGTGACTGGAAAAACAAAACAAGGTTTAAAAAAACCACTCGAAGGAATCAGCAGCATATTAGAGGAGACAAGAGAACAGCTCACGGATCTGGAAAACAAGGTAATGGAAAAGAGCCAAGCTGAACAGCAAAAAGTAAAAAAAAAAAAAATGAAAATAGGTAAGGGAACTCATCCAGCATAGTAGCAGTCACTTTATTGGGATCCCAGAAGGAGAGAAGAAAGGGGCAGCAAACTTATTTGAAGAAATACATGGAAAGTTCCCTAAACTGGGAAAGAAAACCGACATCCAGATCCAGGAAGCACAGGGAACTCCTAACAAGATGAACTCAAGGAGGTCTACACCAAGACACATAATAACTAAAAATAGCAAAAATAAGAATTCGGAAAGCAGTGAAGGAAAACAACTACATACAAGGGAAACCGCGTGAGGCTATCAGCTTATTTTTTTTTTTTAGCAGAAACTTTGCGGGCCAGCAGGGAAAGGGATGATACATTCAAACTGATGATAGGAAAAAAAATTTATAACCAAGAATACTCTACCTCGCAATGTTATCATTCAGAATAGAAAAGGGGTTTCCTAGACCAACAAAAGCTAAATGTGTTCATCACCCCTAAACCAGCCTTAGAAGAATTACAGGGAATTATTTGAGTGGAAAAGAAAGGCTAGAACTAAAAGCAAATTACAACAGGAAAAAGTCACAGGTAAAAACAGACCTTTTATTAAGGTAGTATATTCATCACTTATAAAGCCAGTATGGAAGTTCACACACAGAAGTAATAAAGTTTGTCATATCTCAAAAAACAGTCAAGGATATGCAAGATAAAAATATGACATCATGTACATAAAACAGGGGTGGGGGAGTAAAAATTTAGTGCTTTTAGAATGCATTCAAACTTAAGTGACTGTCAACTTAATAAAGACTGCCATACATACAAGATGACATAAACCTAATGGTAACCACAAATCAAAAACCTCTAACAGATACACTTGGGTTCCTTTCTCTTTTTTATGTATAGATAACTCTAGAGAAAGCCTTCAAACCACAAGGAAAGAAGCCAGAAGAAACAGAGCTACCAAAACAACCTGAAAACAACGAACAAAATGCCAACACATACCTCTCAAATTACGTTAAATGTAAATGGACTATTTCCATCACGGAGAAGATGGCAGAGTAACAGAACCCTAAGGCGACCTCATCCCACAGTACAACTTGATCATACTCAACAGCATAGATAATCCAGAAAACCACCCAAAGACTGGCACAACAAACACCATAAGTAAAAGGTATAGAAGAGGCCTTACTGAAGAGGGTGGGAAGGGCAAAGAGGCAGTGGGAAACAAAACAGATCACAGCCATCCACATTGGGGCGGGGGGCCGGAAGTAGAGAGGAGAGAGAAACATACTGTCGTGCTAGGGATCCCACACCAGGAAGACATGTCCCCATAACAACTGGCTTTGGGAGCAAAGGGGATAAATTTTGTGAGCCTTACGACCAGTGGGACTTAAAGCCTGGAGTTATAAAAACCAGTGGATTCTGTTCTGGGAGAGCCTGGAAGCCCCTAGAAAGCTGAGTCTCCACCCTTAAAGAGACAGTACAAACAGTCCATGGAGTTATAGCATAGAAGTAGCAGTTTGAAAAGCTCCTGAGAAATACGGGAAAGAGTAGTTTATTTATTTTGGAGCATGTCCTGGAATGGCAGGGGTTGATGAGGGTCTCTCCAGGCACAAAGGAGCTGGAAGGCACCATCTTCCTCCTCCACTCCCACCTCCCCCCCACCCCAGAATAAACACACAGCTACCTGAAGGAACCAGCACAGCACCAGCATTCACTACCTAACTTGCTTACACCACACCCTGCCCCCTGCCAGGCTTGCCTCAGTCCCAGTGCTGCAGGTCCCCTCCCACAAAAGATTGGCACAAACCTTGCCAACACCACGACTCCCAACCTAAATGTTTTGTGGGGCCTTGGTCCTGGTGGTGGTGGTGGGGAGCCCGGCAGAAGCTGGAGGCACACCTTGTTAAAATTGCACACCCTGCCCACTTTGCACACTTTGTGGATCTGCCCAGGCCACCCAGGTCCCAGCAGCAGCCGCTAGTCTCATTTCATAAGTAATTTGGCACACACCTGGTTAAAACTGCAGGACCCATCCTGGCGGGGTACCAAACACCGCCCACAACAGGCAAAGAGAGCCTCTGCAGATAACTGTACCGAAGGAAAAAGTAGACAGGACACAACAGCAGGCCACACACAACACATACAGTGACAATCCCTGAAGCATCAGGTTCTGGTAAACAGGGGACACTGCACTGCTAGGCAATACAGGACCTTTTCTTCACAAGGCCATTACTTTCAAGATCAGAAGACATAGCGGACTTTCCTAACACAGAGAAACAGACACAGAATTGGACAAAATGAGGGGACCAAGGAATGTTCCAAATGAAAGAACAGGAAAAACCACAGCAAGAGACATAAGCAAAATGAATATAAATAATATGCCTGATAGAGAATTTAAAGTCGCCATCATAAAGATACTCCATGCACTTAAGAATGGAGGACAGCAGGGAGGCCCTTAACAAAGAGATAAAAGAACCAATCAGAGATGAACACAATAAATGAAATTGAAAATACACTAGGTGGAATAAACAGCAGGCTAGAGAAAGGAGGGGAGTGAATTAGTGAGCTGGAGGACAGAGCAATGAAGAGTAGTCAAGAAGAGCAGGTGAGAAAGTTATGCAAAATGAGAATAGACAGATTGAGGGAACTCAGCAACTTCATCAAACATTAACATTCATATTATAGGAATCCCAGAAGGAGAAGAGAGGAAAGGGGGCAGAAAACCTATTAGAAGAAACAATAGCTGAAAATTTCCCCAATCTGGGGCAGGAAACAGATCCAGATCCAGGAGGCACAGAGAGCTCCCAAGAAAATTAACCTGAGGGGATTTACACCAAGACCTACAATAATCAAAATGGCAAAAAAAAAAAAAAAAAAAAAAAGTAATGATCAAGAGAATTTTAAAAGCAACAAGTGAAAAGTTACATATTAAAAAAAAAAACCCATAAGGCTATAAGCTGATCTTTCAGCAGAAATTTTGCAGGCCAGAAAAGAATGGTAGGATATATTCAAAGTGCTGAAGGATAAAATTTGCAGCCAACAATACTCTACCCAGCAAGGCTAGCATTCAGAATAGAGAGATAAAGAGTTTGCCCAAACAAAAGTTAAAGGAGTTAATGACCACTAAATCTTCCCTACAAGAAATGATAAAGGGGACTCTTAATAGAAAGCAAAGACTAGGAGTAATAAAAGGAGGAAACAGAAAAACAGTAAAAATAAGTGTATCTGTAAAAATCAGTCAAGGGACTTATAAAATAAAAGGATGTAAAGTAGGACTCATATCTAAAACATGGGTTGCAGGAAGAGGAATAAAGAATGGGTTCAAAATTGAGCAACCATCAACTTAAAATAGACCACTATATGACGAAGATGTTATACACAAAATTAATGGAAACCACAAGTCAAAAGCTAGAAATAGATTCCTTTCTCTTTATTCTGGCCTAAGTGTATCACTAAAGAAAGCCAACTAATTGTGAGAACAGAAGAAAGGAACACAGGAAAACTACAAAAAACACCATAAAGCAAGCAACAAAATGGCAATAAATACATACCTATCAATTACTTCAAATGTAAATGGACAACACACTCCAATGAAAAGGCACAGGGTGATAGAATGGAAAAAAGACAAAAACAAAAACAACAAGACCCATCTATATGCGGTCTACAAGAGACTCATTTCAGACCTAAAGACACCTGCAGATTGAAAGTGAGGGGATGGAGAAACATTTATCATGCAAATGGATGTGAAAAGAAAGCCAGGGTGCCGATACTTGTATAGGAAAAGATAGACTTTAAAACAAAGACTATAACAAGAGACAAAGAAGGACACCTTATAATCTTATCTCCTTGTTGGATGGTCTCCTTTATAACAATTGTAAATATTTATATATTCAACATAGAAGCACCCAAATACATAAAACAATCCATAGAAAACATAAAAGAATCAATAGTAATGCAATAGTAGGGGACTTAATGCCCCACTTACATCAATGGACAGATCATCAAAACAGAAAATTAACAAGGAAAGAGTAGCTTTGAATGACACACTGGACTAGATGGACTTAACGGATATATATATCCAGAATATTCTGTCCTAAAACGGAATACACATTCTTTTCAAGTACACATGGAACATACTCCAGAATAGATCACATATTAGGCCACAAAACAACAAATACAAAAGAGACTGAAATCATACCATGCATCTTTTCTGAACACAACACTATGAAACTAGAAATCAGCCACAAAAAAATCTGGAAGGAGAATACAGGGAAGTTAAATAACGTGCTACTCAACAATGAATGGGTCAATAAATTAAAGAAGAAATAAAAGACAAAGGAAAGTGAGAACAATGGTCCAAAATCTTTGGGATGCAGCAAAAGCTCTTCGAAGAGGGAAGTTTCTAGCAATACAGGCCTACCTCAAGAAGAAGAGTCTCAAACAAATGACAGAGCTAGGGGGAAATAAAAACACCAAGAACCAGCAGAAGGAAGGAAATAGTAAAGATCAGAGCAGAAATAAAACAAACTGAAACAAACCAAAACAAATAAAAAAAACCAATAGAACAGATTGAAACCAGGATCTCGTTCTTCGAAAAGAACAAAATTGATAAATCTCTAGCTAGACTCATCCAAATAAATGAAAAGGACCTAAATAAAATCACAAATGAAAGAATACCACAAAAATACAAATTATTATAAGAAATTATGGAAAATAATATGCCAACAAATTGAACTACCTGGAAGAAATGGATCAATTCCTAGAAACATAACTTTCCAAAACTGAATCAGGAAGAAATAGAAAACTTAACAGATTACCAGCAAGGAAATTGAATCAGTGATCAAACAATCCCCAACAAACAAAATTCCAAGCCCAGATGGCCTCACAGGGGAATCTACCAAGCATTTAAGGGATAGTTAATACCTATTCTTCTCAAACTATTCCAAAAATTAGAAGAGGAAGGAAAACTTCCAAATTCATCCCCAGAGGTCAACATTACCCTGACACCAAAACCAGACAATGATAAACAAACAAAAAGGTGAACTACAGGCCAGTAGCATTGATGAATACAGACACAAAAATCTTCAAAATACTAGCAAACAGAATCCAAGGATACTTAAAAAAAAAATCATTCACCCTGATCAAGTAAGATTTATTCCTGGGATACACTGATCCCACTCAATGGGGAAAACGGAGAGCTTTTTCACTAAAAGTCAGAAACAAGACAAGGATGTCCACTCTCACCACTTTTATTCAACATAGTATTGGAAGTCCTAGCCACAGCAATCAGACAGCATAAAGAAATAAAAGGCATCCAGACTGGTAAGGAAGAACTAAAACTCTATTTGCAGATGACATGATGCTATCTATATATTGGAAAACCCCCTAAAGACTCCACCAAAAAACTAGAATGGATAAATGAATTCAGTAAAGTCACAGGATACAAAAGTCAGCATACAAAAATACATTGCATTTCTATATACTCATAATGAGGTGACAAAAAGGAACGAAGAAAACAATCCCGTCGACAACTGTACCAAACAAAATTGGTTAAGTTTATTCCTAAGAGGTAAAAGACCTGTACTCTGAACACCAACGAAAAAAATTGAAGAGGACACAAATGAAGATAGTCCATGTTCATGGATTGGAAGAACATTTTTTAAATGTCCATAATATCCAAAGCTATCTAAACATTTAATGCAATCCCTATCAAAATATCTACATCACTTCTCACAGAACTAGAACAATCCTAAAATGTGTAGGTAACCACAGAAGACCCCAAATAGCTAAAGCAATCTTGAAAAAGGAAAAGCTGGATGTATCACAATCCCAGTTTTCAAGTTATACTACAAAGCTGTAGTAAACAAATCAGTATGGTACTGGCACAAAAATAGACCTAAGATCAACAGAATAGAAAACATAGAAACAAATCCATGATTATAAAGTTATTTAATCTTTGACGAAGGAGATAAGAATATGCAATGGGAAAAAGACAGTCTAGTAACAAATGGTATTGGGGAAACTGGACAGCCATATGCAAAAGAATGAAACTAGACCACTTTCACCATATACAAAAATAAACTCAATGGCCTCAAGACCTAAATGTGAGACCTGAAACTATTAAAACCCTAGCAGAGAGCATAGGTGGTAAGGTCTCTGATGTCAGCCATAACATTTTTCTAAACAGATCTTCTGAGGCAAGGGAAATAAAAGCAAAAATAAGTGGCTGGGACTTCCATCAGAATAAAAAGGTTCTGCACAGTGAAGGAAACAACCAATGAAACTATAAGACAACCTACTGAATGGGAGAAGACACTTGTAAATGACCTATCCCCAACAAGGGTTAGTGTCTAAAATATATGGAGAATTTGAACACCAAAGAAATAATTCAATTAAAAAAGTAGGAAGACATGAACAGACATTTCTCCTAAGACAACATACAGATGGCCAACCGACACGTGAAAAGATGCTCAACATCACTCATCAGGGAAATGCAAATCAGCACCATAATACGCTATCACCCCACACCTGTCAGAATGGCTAAACTTAACACAAGAGACAAGTGTTGGTAAGGATGTGGAGAAAAAGGAACTCTCTTGCCCTATTGGTGAATACGGACTGGTGTACCCACTGTGGAACACAGTATGGAAATTCCTCAAAAAATTAAAAATAGAACTACCCTATGATCCAGTAATCACACTACCTAGGTATTTACCCAAAGAATCCAAAAAAAACACTAATTTGAAAGGATATATACACCCCTATGTTTACAGTAGCATTATTTACAATAACCACTTAATAGAAATAGCCCAAGTGTCCATCAACAGATGAATGGAGAAAGACATGGCACATATACAGTGGAATAATACTCAGCCATAAGAAAGAAGTCTTACCATTTACAACAACATGGATGGATCTACAGAGCATAATGCTAAGCAAAATAAGTCAGAGAAAGACAGACAAATACTGGATGAACTCACTCATATGTGGAATTTAAGAAACAAACAAGGGGGGAAAAGACAAACCCAGATAATGAACTGGTAACTGTAGAGAACAAGGAGATGGATACCAGAGAGGAGGTGGGTGGGGGAATGGGTGAAATAAGTGAAGAGGAGTAGGGGCACACTTATCATGATGAACATTAAGTCACGTATAAAATTGTTGAATCACTATATTGTACTAATCTATTAAAACTAATATGTTAACTACACTGGAATTACTTTTTAAAAAAAATTTTTTTTAACTTTTATTTATTATTGAAAGACAGAGTCAGAGCATGAGCAGGGGAGGGGCAGAGGGAGAGGGAGAGGGAGTCACAGAATCTGAAGCAGGCTCCAGGCTCTGAGCTGTCAGCACAGAGCCCGACGTGGGGCTCCAACTCACAAACCGCGAGATCATGACCTGAGCCAAAGTCGGATGCTCAACTGACTGAGCCACCCAGGCGCCCCTGGAATTACTTTAATAAAAGGCAGAAAGAAACTGGAAATCAGAAAACATATTAGAAAAAATGAATTTGTAAATTTTCAGGCTAAAAAAAAAGTCAATATATAGAAATTTGTTCCTATACACTAATAATGAACTAGAAGAAAACACAAATTGAGAAAACAATCCTATTTATAATTTCCATTTTTTAAATACCTAGGAATTAATTTAACTAAGGCGATAGACCTGTACTCTGAAAACTAAGACATAAATGAAAAAAACTGAAGACACAAATAAGTAGAAAGATATAACTGAAAAAATATTGTTAAAATGTTCATACTACACAAAGTGATCTAAAACTTCAATGCAATTCCTATCAAAATACCAGGGGTATTTTTCACAGAACTAGAAAAAAAAACAGTCTTAAAATTTGTATGGGACCAAAGAAAGACCCCAAACAGCCAAAGCAATCTTGAGAAAGAAGAACAAAGATGGAGGCATCATGCTTCCAGGTTTCAAACTATATCACAAAGCTACAGTAATCAAAGCTGTGTGGTACAAGCCCAAGAAATAGATACATAGAGCAATGGAACAGAAGAGAAAACTCAGGATAAACCCATGCTTATCTAGTCAATCTACACCCAAGGAGGCAAGAATATCCAATGTGGATGTTCCTGGGGATGTAGAGAGAAGGGAACCCTTGTGTACGATTGGTGAAAATGTAAATTGGTGAAACCAGTGTGGAAAACAGTATGAAGATTCCTCAAAAAAAAACACCTAAAAATAGGAATACCGTATGGTCCAGTAATTTCACTACTAGGTCTTTACTCAAAAAAAAAAAAAAAATTAGAACACTAATTTGAAAAGATACACGCACCTCTATGTTTATAGCAGGATTATTTATAAGAGACAAGATCAGGAAGCAACTTAAGTGTCCAACAGTAGATGAATGGATAAAAAGGGTATGATACACACTATGGAATATTACTCATCTAAAAAGGAGATCTTGCCATTTACATGGATGGATCTAGAGCATGCATCTAGAGCATGGATCTAGAGCATGGATGGATCTAGAGCATCCATGCATTTACATGGATGGATCTAGAGCATATTATGTTAAGTGAAATAAGTCAGAGAAAGACAAGTACTATAGGATTTCACTTCTATGTGGAATCTAAAAAACAAACAAACAAATGAAGAAACAAACAAGCAGAAAGACTCTTAAGTACAAAGAATAAATGGGTGGTCGCCAGAAGGGAGGGGAGTTGGGAAGGTGAAGTGGGGAGGCAGACAAAATAAAGGGGATTGAGAGTTACAAACTCCCAGTTACAAGTGAGAGAGTCACAAGCACAGCTTTGTAAGAGTGCTGACAACGCTAATTCCATCTCTGGCCTCCATCTTGTCCACGTCTACACCATGACCTCGCTCAAGGCTACGTGTTGCATGCCCTGAGGAGATTAACGTGCCCTGTGACCGGAACGCAGGAAGTCTTTCTCTGACCTTCCCTGAAGTGGCGCACAGAAGGCCCCACTTCAGATAACCACCCTGTGACCACACCACCATGCCCCTCACCCTATAGAAGCTGGGGATTAAGGTCTGGACTTGGCGGCTAATAGCCACATAGCTCAGGGATCGTTTGTCTGCCCAGTCCCCCCTGGTAAGTTACTCTGAATAAAACTATGTAAACAGGATGGAGTGGTTTGCTTTGTTCTTTGGTCTTAGAGTAACTTCTCGGTCTGGAGGAGATCCTCAATAATATTATAATAATGGCGTAGGACGCCAAAGAGACTATACTCATCACAGAGAGCATCAAATAAGGTACGTGACTGTCAAATCACTATGTTGTACACCTGAAATTATGTCAGCTGTATTTCTATTAAAAATAGGAATTTAAAATATTTAAAACTAAATAAAAGGCAGAGACATACTTTACAACAAAATCTCTGCATTGCAATATGGCTACCATTAGATGGTCAATACATCCATGTACTTAAACCTATTGTACTTTTATAGGTCTTTTAGGCAAATATTTACTTACTGTATGCCAGAATATTTTACTAATGAAAGATAGTCAATCAGTGGCAAATAATATACTTACCTTTACTACTACTTCTGGAAACAACCTAGTAAAAAAAGAAAAGGCTTATGTTTCAGAAGCATTATCAACTATAACTTTAATGCATTAATGCCGATATTTCTCTAACAGGCGGGACTTGACTCTAAATACAGTAGAAAAAAGTTTAGGGGCACCTGGATGGCTCAGTCGGTTAAGTGTTTGACTCTTGATTTCAGCTCAGGTTACGATCTCACGGTTCACGAGCCCAAGCCCCGCATCGGGGTCTCGCCTGTCAGTGCAGAGCCTGCTTCAGATCCTCTGTCACCTCCCTCTCTCTCTGCCCCTCCCCTGCTGGTGTGCTAGCACTCTGTCAAAATAAATAAACTTAAAAGTTTAGAGAAATCCGGGGTGCCTGGGTGGCTCAGTCAGTTAAATGTCTAACTATAGTTCAGGTCATGATCTCATGGTTCCTGAGTTCGAGCCCCACATCAGGCTCTGGGCCATGGAGCCTGCTTCAGATTCTGTGTCTCTCTCTCTCTTTCTGCCCCTCCCCTGTTCTCTCTCTCTCTCTCTTAGAAAATGAATAAAACATTAAAAAAATTTTTTTAAAGTTTAGAGAAATCCTATTTGACCTTCAGGCACTATTAAAATCAGCATATCATCCTTAAACAGGTGAATAATGTATATATGAAAATAAATCATTTTTCTTCCATAGCATTGGTTACATAGTTTCTATTTCATATAATATTTTTTTTAATGTTTATTTATTTTTGAGACAGAGAAAGACAGAGCATGAAGGGGGGAGGGTCAGAGAGCAGGAGACACAGAATCCGAAGCAGGCTCCAGGCTCTGAGCGGTCAGCACAGAGCCCGACGCAGGGCTCAAACTCACGGAGTGTGAGACTGTGACCTGAGCTGAAGTCGGACGCTTCACCGACTGAGCCACCCAGGTGCCCCAATTTCATATAATATTCTAAATACTAAATAGGAGTCTTGGTAAAACCGACATCTAAGAAAAGACAAGTTTTATAAATAACTTGAAGATTCCTGCAAATTACCAATGGTATCTGTTCAGTGATGAATCCACCCCCATCCTTACCAAGGCTGTGTCAAAGAAGTCTTCTATCACATTAATCAGGGATGGGTCAGACACTGAATCTGCCATGGTCAGAAATTCTATTGTTCTTTCAAACCAGGAAACCATGTACACAAGAGAAGAAACACAGTTTCAACCTTCTAAGACTCAAACTTCTAGGCCTTATTCAATACCGGCTCATAATTCCAGTAAAAACTAGAGCAAAATAGTTTAAGACTTTTCTAGGACATTTTGATTCCACCTGGCTCTAAGACCTCCGTCTAGAACTCTCCAGAATGAAGACCTATTGTTACAGTGTGGCACTAAGAGGCTCTCAGATACCAGCAAGAGTTGGAGATTTGGCCTAGAGGGATGCCAGGAAGCCATATACGGAGGGCTAGTGATTAAAGATTAAGAGATAAATGAGCCTCCCCACACAGGAGCAATTCTTGTCTTGAAAGCTGTAGAAAACGTACTATCAAAGGAGGCACAGAATTCGGAATGTGCTAGAGAAGTACGTTAATACAGTAACTGTGCCTCAAGCCTTTCTTTTGCCAAAAGCGTCCAGCCAATTGGAGATTTGTTTTTCTACAGGAACGTATATGCAAGTTCATATTAAGCTGCTAGGATTGGTAGGATTTAAGATAAACTCCTACAACATTGATTCAAAAAAGTGAAGGCCATCTTTGGACCACTTTTTTTTTTTTTTTTGCTTAGAAAAAAGAACAACAACAAAATCCTGTGGGCATAGTTTGAAATCCTCAACTGAACGTGGAGTAGGAGTTTGTGATGAAAAACGTTTACAGGAGTGAGGCCTTGGAAACTTCGTCCACTTGGCAGCCAAGAACCCAAAGCACCCCCAGCTGGGGACCATGGACATAGCGATCAGGTCCCAACCTTGACCGCACATTAGGAAAACCTGGGAGGCTTTGAAACACCCTGATGCCTGGGACCCCTCACAGCCCCAGGAAATCAGAATTGCTGCTGGTGGGACACAGACAGTGCTCGTTAAAGCTTTCCAGGTGATTCTAACAGCAAGGTTGGAGGGCCCCTGCTGTGCTCCCAGAGATGCTCCTTTTATCTCACATCAAGCAAAGATTTGCATTAAACTGAATCATCCACCTGCTGGGGCAAACTTTTCTCTGATAGCCTGAAAAATGTCCCTCTATACGATGAAATTCACTGCTAATATGCCACATTTCCCCCTTCCTATATTCAAAGGCAGAATTTTATGCTTTTAAGTACATTTTTGTCACCACGCCACTCACCAACCCAAATCGTATCCCCCTCCCAAGCCCACAAAATACATTGAGTATAGGTAAAGAGATGTGAGGGAAACGCTAGTATCCCAGCCCCTTTGATAATACCAATGTATTTTCCTTGACCAAAACCTACATGAAACAAAACATGCTTTAGAATGTGGCTAAGTTACGGTTCAGAAATTTCCATCACCAATTAGAAATTTCCATATTCCACTGGAATTCGGATTTCAAAAACTCCAGTGGAGACTTATTTGATTGGACTCTTTAAATCTTGGAAGGGTATTTTAAAATCTAAATAGGAAATTCAGGTTGGGATAGTTCTTAACCCATCCCCCTGCCTCCGCCCCCCCCCGCTCCCCCCCCCCCCAAAAAAAAAAAACCCATCGGCCTGTGGTTCCAAGTTACCCGTGGGACATCCTGCTCCATTTCCTTTCAAGTTTTACCTAGTTTTCCCCATTTCCTGTTATCTGCACTGGTAAGTGTAGGAGGGAATTAGGTAGCACTACATGCAAAATGAAATATATACAATTTGCCTAAGCATAATCCTTAGATCTACCCCCCCCCCCCCCGTAAGCGCTTTTAAAGTCCCTGAGAGGAGTTAAGAAAAGCTTGGTCTTTACTTGGTCTCCACCAAGAGATCTTTATTCCTTCCCACAGAGAGGAATTTACAGTAAAGAAAAAAAAAAACAAAAAACAGAGCAATCTCCCTGAGCCAATCTGGCTTTAATAAACTTCAGGTACTAGAGTCCAGGGGGTGGGAGAAAAAAAAAAATCAAAGATTTTAGAGCCAGCCAGATCACCCTCTTGCCCCTCTACCTTCCCTCACCTCCTCACCAACAAATCGAACATCTAACAGCTGCAGAATCTCATCTCATAAAAGAAGGGAGAGGCACCAAGAGATTTCCTAGCCTGTGTTGCTTCCAGCAACATAATATAAAGGCACTCATAATAGTACCCGCTGGTTAACCCCTAAGAAACAGGATAAAATTTCACAACTGCAGGACTTAGAATGAACAAAAAAATGTGTTTGCTCTTTGTGTTTTCAGACTCAACTGAGATTTCTGAAGTTGGAAAAGTGGGCTATGGCGAGGGGAAGTATTTGATCTTTTATCCGGGTCCAATGTGGTTACTAATTCTATTAAAATAGTTATAGAGCCTTTGGTGGGGGGTTGGGGGGGATGGAGAATAGTTTAGTCCCTGCTCATCCTGTATTTCCAAGTTCAGTTCACCAATTTAAACATGTTATTACAGCAACTGGCTTGTCAAAGGGTGTAGAGAGTATGACCGACTCATTCCTGCACACTCCCCAAGTGCCCTGCCCAGCACATACATCAGGAAACCTATGCAGAATTTTTGATGGATACAGGCAGTATGCACATCATTATCAATTTTGGCTCAAATTTGATTTCAAAGGAACAGAAAACACCAAACTAATTAACGGATTTCACACCCGTTTAAATTACCCAAAGCCATACAAGATCAAAACAGGACACTTATCTTTGGGATCAGTCCCTGCTGAATTAGCAAAGGCTCATCTTCTTTGACACCATCAATGCAGAATCGCTGAATACATTTCAGCAACAGCGAAACATACTGAAATTCCTTTTTATCCAGTTCCTGGGTATTAGACCACACAAAGATAAAGCCTTACAATGCAAGTTAAGGGAATAGATCCTAAGCGGTCTCATCACAAGGAGATTTTTAAATTTTACTTAAGTAATGTCGCCACCCAACGTGGGGCTAGAACTCACAACCCCTTTTCTGACTGAGCCAGCCAGGTGCCCCTCATCACAAGGAAATTTTATCTATTTTGTATCTACAGGAGATGACGGATGTTACATGCATTATAAAATGATTACCACAACAAGCCCAGTCATTGTACCATACAGCTTAGACTTACATAATGTGCGTCAATTATAGCTCAATGGGGGGGAGGGGGAAGCCTTGCAAATAACTACACATTGTTGTTCCACCCACAAAACAACTTACTTGCCTTAGTTATTGATCTATGAAGATGGTAGAATACAAGATGATTGTATTTTTGAGGACTGTGGCTTGCTCCCTCTTGAAAATAGTCTTTTATTTTCTGAAATCCTTTATCATGGAAGGCATCAATAATAAGCGATTGAAGCTGGAAAGTTGATAGTTTGCAAATTATTTCCTCCCCCAAGAACATTTCATAGCAACATTTCTAGCATTATCAATAGTAATTCAGTGTGAAAAAAAATTAGAGGGCAAATATAGATCGTTATTTCTTGAACAGTAAATCATTGAGCCAATGGTTGAGTTTGCCGGTTTAAGATAGCAGTTTGCAAAATGTGGTTCCCGGACCACCAGCAGCATGGGCTTCACCTGGGGACTTACTAGTAATCAGAAACTCTAGGGTAGAAGCCTTCATGCATGCTAACTCTGAGAGCCACTGACTTAAGGAGAATTATACTTAAGTACAGGTATCTGCAGAAGAGACTTTATCCTCAGTCATGTTAGAAATTCTAAAACACTAAAAAATTCAAACCTATTAAAAGCAACATAAATGATCAGAATGTAAGAAAATGAACTCAACAATTACAGATGGAAGTCGACTAAGGATGCAAATTGTCATAATGAATGCAATTCTTCTTCTGCCTGAACATTAGGAAGATATACTTCTAAATACATATATTTGAAGAGACACTTCCTTAAATGTCTGTACTATAAAGATAGGATTTTTTCATTCAGTTCAGTCCAATCCTACATGCTAAATTACCAATATACAACATCATTTTAATTTTTTTAAATGTCTACTTATTTTTGAGAGAGAGACAGAGTGTAAGCAGGGGAGGAGCAGAGAGAGGGAGACACAGAATCTGAAGCAGGCTCCAGGCTCTGAGCCATCAGCACAGAGCCCAACGCGGGGTTCGAACCCACAAACTGTGAGATCGTGACCTGAGCCAAAGCCAGACGCTTAACCAACTGAGCCACCCAGGCGCCCCTACAATATTATTTTAATAAGGAAGCAGTTTAGTGCATATGGCCCCAAATTCCACTTATTCTCACTACTGACAAATGGAAAGCTAGCATTGGAAATTAAACGTGCCAACAGCACATTTACAAGTGAACCTTTTTGTTCCAGCTGTATGGTGTTCTACAGATGTTCCCATTTAATCCTTACCACCACCCAGAGAGGACAGATTCCTTATCTGGGGGTAGCAGCAAGGCTGGGAGAGCTTAAGAACTTGCACGAGATCCCTCAGCTGAGATTTACAGTCAGATTCTCGGACTCAGAAACTTAGACTTCTGTCTGCTTAAAACTCCACCTGGCTTCTCTGTGCTCAGTATAAATCCAAACCCTTTGCCTTGGTCTCTAGGGCTCTGCATGATTTGGTCGGTCAACTTTTCTCTTTTTTTAATCAACTTCTGCCTGACTTCCCTATTAAGAAGTCCTAAAAAATAAAATTGTGCCTTGCCTCAGGGCCTTTGCACAAGAAGCCTGGACCGCTCCCCCCACCACTTTCTACCTGGCTGGCTCCCTATCCTCTAATCTCATCTTTCCAGATCACCCCTTTTATTCCTATCTTTTGGGACTTTATCTCAAGTAAGGCAAGTGCCTCTCTCCACATGATACTCTCTTCCTTTTCTTCCTACTCCTTCCCTTTGGTCGGTAACCTGTTTCTTTGGCTTTCTGCCAGGCTGTAAGCTCCCTGCGGACAGGAATTGTTTGTTTTGTTCAATACCGTCTACCTAGACTAGTACCTGGCCCAAGATAGATTAGACTAAGTACTGGTAGGACAGTGGAAAGCATGGTGATAAACTGAATGTGGAAGATGAGGGAAGGAGAAGGAGCAAGGTTTCTCTGCCTCTTGACCTTGAGCTTGGCTTGAGCAACTGGAGAAACCGATTGCGGGGACAGCCCGGCAAACACCGAACTAGAAAGAGCACGCCTGCACACCCTCCCCCACCCGCGGAAAGAAGCTTGATCTTTACGTAGAAAGCATCCGGGGCAATTCTGCTCCCATCTTCTTCCTGAAGGGACTGCAAAGGATCGTCCTCTTCCTGTGTGCAATAAAAATATTGTTTAAAAAAATGTTTCAAAGAAATGCATTTTCAAGTTTCCATAAAATACTTTTATTTTTAAATGTTTTTATTTCTTTGTGGGGGGGGGGAGGGAGAGACAGAACCTAAGTGGGGAAGAGGGAGAGGGAGACACAGAATCTGAAGCAGGCCCCAAGCTGTCAGCACAGAACCTGACCCAGGGGGCTTGAACTTGTGAACTAGGAGATAATGACCTGAGCCAAAGTCCCCTGCTGGCAGCTTAACTGAGTCACCCACCCACACACCCCTATAAGAGGCTCTTAAATACTGAGAATAGAGGGTTGTGGGAGGGGAGTGGGGGAATGGGGAAAATGGGTGATAGGCATTAAGGAGGGCACTTGTGAGAAGCACTGGGCACTGTATGTAAGTGATGAATCACTGGGTTCTACTCCTGAAACCAACACTACATTGTATGTTAACTTTAACTTAAAGGACTTTAAAAAATAAAAGAAACGAAGCTTCATGTTGTCATCCTGAACAAAAACTTTGTTCCCCATGCCATTGATGACGGGTCTAAAGTAAATTACTACTTAAAAACAATCTCTCCTACCTTCCTTAGTACCGTCTATGACACATACAGACTATCACAAGAAACAAAACAAACATCGTTGGAATAAGCAGTCACACAAAATAAGCAAATTAGAGTGACAACGATGAAACAGAAGGCTTCGGATTAATGAACTATTTGTAGAATGGGAGTTCGTAAATAAAGGTTTGGAAAGTGGCTTTCAAGCCCAATCAGGAGTTTAAGCTTTAGGTTTCTGACTTGCACGAATTTTAAGTCTTCCTCTAGGACTTTTACGCAACTGCAAGGATCAAATATCAACCACCCCCGCAAGAGAATTCACCAAACATAGAGGATTGTTACACTTCTCTTCAAGGGCAATCCCGATCTACCACCTTGGTTTTCACCACACGTTGTGCTACATTACGTAACAGCATCTCCTCTGCTCACCGCATCCCAACAATTAATTAAAAGTACAATACACAAAAAAACATCCTTTAATGTCTTCTAAAGAGGTTTTTTAATTATTTTAAATTTTTTAATGTTTTCTTTTGAGACAGCGCGAGGAGGGGAGGGGCAGAGAGAGAGAGAGACAGAGACAGAGAGAGACAGAATCTGAAGCAGGCTCCAGGCTCTGAGCTGTCAGCACAGAGCCCGACCTGGGACTCGAACTCAGGAACCGTGAGAGAGATTATGATCTGAGCAGGAGTCCAAGGCTTAACGGACTGAGCCCCAGGCGCCCTTAAAGAGGTTTTGTTTTGTTTTTTTTTTTAAAGTATAGCTTGGGCGCGCAGTCCTACTGCTATATGGACTTGACCAAACTCCTTGAAGGTCAGCATACTTTGCAATATTATCGTCATTATTTATAGATATGAAAAACTGGGTAAATTCAAAGTCCCAAATCCAGACTTGTTTATTTTTTTCACCAGCAGTGTATTCGGTGAAACGAACGTTGAGAGGTAAGAACGCTGGAGGGACCAATCCACCCCCAAGTCCGGGGCCGCGGGCGTCTTAGGGACCTTTATCTACAGTTCAGGTAGCCTGAAGTCCCAGCGCTTGGGACCATAAGTCTGGGGCCCACATGGGTGAAGGTCACTGCATGGTCTACGCAGCAAGAGGGGAAATGGGCTGGGAAAACATCCAGGGCAAATTGAGAAGAGCCATCTCATTGCCTTCCAAACATTAATCCTCTAGTCTCCCCTTCACTGGGCAAGGGACCAGAGGTTTCTATCCTGCCCGGCCGCCTCACTGAAAGCTCCCAAGAAACTGCCAAGCAAACCTAAGGAGGTTGAAAAGCTCAAGCCAGCCCGCACCCCCAGGCTATCTCCCCGGCGTCCAGCTCGTTTCCCGGCGGCGTCCGGGGTGTTAGCAGGTGCCGCGTCTCTGGGCGACCACGCCAGCCTCTGCAACCCCAGCCCGACGGAGCGTGCGCCCTTGCGCCCGCCTGGAACCGCGGAGAGGGCGCGAGGACCACAGGGGGCCCGGGCCCGCCCAGGGTCACTCACCGCCAGCATCCCGAGGCTCCCGGCCCGTGGCGCGCCTCGCCGCTGCGCCGCCTTCAGCCCCTTCCTGCGGTTCTTCAACCCGAAGCCAGGGCGGGCTGGGCAGCGCTGCGGTGAGGACCCGCGCAGCCCCGCCGCGTTTGGATTCCAATCCTCGCCGGGAACGCTAATCAAAGAACCCGCACCTGAAATTCACTAACATCGTTACTTGAGAGTAACTAGCAATCGTCGTCAGGCCACCCGCGCGCGCGCGCGCACACCTGAAAGCGTTTGTTCAGACGATGTGAACAACGTCCTGTACGCATTCTTTATTGGCGAAATTCTAAACTGCTGGATTTCCCCTTTGCGGAAAGGGTTTCCTCTCCACCTTCAGCGGCTGGTTGGGCTGTCTTTGGTCCATTGATATTGATACGGACGGACTAAAGGTGGCCTTTCCCCACTGGAAGCTGATTTGCGCCTGCAAGGGTGACAATTTTCCTGATACCACAAAAGAAGATGTTGTGCCTTTTTGAACACGACGGGGTAGTCGGTCATAAACCAAACGAAACAAAACCAAAAAAGGCAAACAAATGTTTTCATCCAGTCTGCTTGTTTTCTATCTACTTGCTTTAAGGCGACAAGAGTGTGTACCAACGGCCAGGTTTCAGCCACTAGGTAGCCTAGGCCGTTTGCGCGAACACCCTGGCAAAAGGAAGTTGGACTGGCGTTTTCTTAAAAAAAAAAAAACAAAAAAAAAAACAACGAACAAACGACCCCTCAGATCCAAACGTTCCTCGTGTAAACATCTATTTGTGTTTTAATTACAAGCTACGAATATTTCGTGCCACGACATTTACAGAAGATACTTTTTTGCATCCAAGCAAGACCTGATAGCACCCGAATCTGTGTCAAAGCCCGGTCTGTCCTTGCGGTGCGTTCAAAGTGATACTTATTTCAGAGATCTTGATAGCTGTTCCCTGACAAACAGGATGTAAATATAGTTACACTAATTTACCGATTTTAATCTAAGCCTAGCAAATGCGAAGCCTTCTTCCTTTGCTTTTGAATTAGTGGGCTTTTACTCTACCAAAATTGTAATCAAGGAAGAGCCAGCTGTGACAATAAAGTGTTCTGAACCAATAAAAATACAGATGCAGTAAAAAAAAAAATTCAAGGATGGTAATGAACAATAACCAAAATACAGTTTAAGTGCATTTTATTTTAGAGAATAAAATAAGAATATGATAAACAACATAATAAAATTAGTTTTCTTAACATTAGGCAAAATCTTTATAATCAATCATTTACAGAATTTGGGGGGGGGGGGAATATTCATCCTGCCGAACTACATGGTTGTTGTGGAATTTTCAGGAGAAATGTGAGACAATACAATAGACAACACCACTAATTATTTATTTTTATATTTTCACTTTGACTAACTTCTTTTGCTAACCTATTTTATTTACAGAGACATAATTTTAGAGCAACTTGAAATCTATGCTTTACTTTTTCTCAAACTATGATGGAGATTCTATGACATTTCTTTGGACACCAGAATCCATTTAGAAAAAAGGCATGTGATTTGTTGATTTGGCTTTAACGTTAAAAATCCTATTTGTTTGTATTTTTAAAGGGTAAAGACTCTCCAGGAACATTCTAAGATTAGAGAGACAAGAACAATTCTAAAAAATGTTTACAGTAAGACCTGGAATTAACTTCTATGTAGTCTCAGAGGTGATTTTAAATTAGTTTGTTTTTTTTTTAAGGTTTATTTATTTTTAAGAGAGAGAGAGAGCGTGAGCTGGGGAGGGGCAGAGAGAGAAGGGGGACGCAGAATCCGAAGCAGGCTCCAGGCTCTGACCCATCAGCACAGAGCCCCACGCGGGGCTCGAAACCACGAGCTGTGAGATCATGACCTGAGCCGAAGTCAGACGCTTAACCGACTGAGCCACCCAGGAGCCCCTAAGTTAGTCTTGAAGCTGTGTTTAAATATTTTAAAGTATACATATCTTAACCTATCACAATTAACGGACTATTTGTAAAAGAAAAGTATGAATAACCTTAACGTTTGGAACACAAACGACATAAAACGCAACTGAATGCCAAGAGTGGTCAGACTTTTGGCAGTAGGTTAATATGATGAAAACCTGCGGACGAAATCCCTGGGGGAAGAGTGGACACGCTCTTGGTTTCCTCCCCGATCCTCGTGGCGACTACCTGAGAGTGATATTAATCGGAAAGAGAACTTGAGAGGCGAGGCGGGGAGAGACTGGGGGATGGACGAGTGAGTCACTTTCTTCTGCGTGGACCCTTGCCTCTGCTTGTGGGAGAGAATCCAGCTTGGAACTAGAGAAAGAAGAAAGTTCGTGAAACTGCCCAAAGCTGGCATTTTCCGTCACGGGCGTTGTCCGCGGTCAGGGGCTGGTGGCCCCGAAAAGCATCTCACCACGGAATTGACTTTCCGAACAAACCTGAGTGTGCCCTTGACCGGGAGGTAAGAAGACCGCGAGCGTGCAGTTATCTGGCGCAGGTTGTGAGCTTAGCGCGCATCGGCTTTGTTCTGTCTTTGGCCAGAGGAAGACACTGGTCCGGCAAGAGGTGGTGGCCTGCGCGCTCCCGGCGCGTCCCACGCAGCATCAGTGAGCGCGCCCCGAGCGCGCAGGGCGATGCCTGGGTCTAGGACGCTCGGGCCTCGGGATTCCGACGGATATAGGTCGGAGAATCCCCCTCTAACAGTGATTGGCCTTCGGGGACGGCCCTTCTCTGGATAGGGCTGGGAACCGAAGTGTGCCGCCTGCAGAAAAAGGCTCCGAGAGTACATTCCGGAGACCGTCTTCTCTCGCCGCCCAGCGTGGCCAAAGAGCAAAGTCAGTCATTTCAATCGATTTCTTTTGTTGGGCGCCTCCAGGTACCGGAATCACCCTACGGAGGCGGAAGAACAGATGAAGACGACGTGTCTCGGTCCTGGGGAATCCACAGCGTCCTGGGCCCGTCACCGGGCTTCAGCATTCTTCAGAAAACGTCCCCAGATGGAATGGGGGTAGTTCCACAATACCAGTAAAGACGTTCTTTAAAACGTTTTCCGGTGGATGGCGACTAAGAACTGAGAGTCCCCATCCCCTGTTTAAGCAGATAAGGAAACTGCGCTCAGAGAGAGCCTAGACGAGAGAAGGAGAGGGAGAGAGAGACAGAAGGCGAGAGCGCGCGCCCGAGAGCGCCAGAGCGAGCTAAGTGTCCTGCAGGAGCTTAAGCTCCCGGGGCCCGCAGAGACCACCATCCACCTCCCCGTCCAGCTACCTTTAGCTCGTCTTTCCCTAAGGTTCTCCGGGCTCACTCTTGTCCCACCGGGCTACGTCCCTGCGCAGTCCCTCCGAAGCATAAGGACACATGAGGCCCGCGAGCTCACGGGGACCTTCGGCATTCCTTCGGACGCCACACCACTACTCCCTAAAAACGAGCACGGACTCCCGGACACTCACGACAGCTACGACAAAGCCCGAGACCTGGAGCGCGCGAGCCAAAGGCTAGCTGGCGTGGGCGCAGTTACCCAGACAGCAAAGGTCTTAAATAAGGTGCCCGGGAATTGAGTATCGGTTCTCAGAGGACTTGTCTGGAAAGCGTCGGTCTCAAAACCTTCCATCTAAACCCAATCCGAAACCGCAGAGGCGAGGCGAGGTGGGGGGTGGGGGTGGGGGGGGGGAGATTTCAAGTTAAAAGAGACATTCCAACTTCCCACCTGCACCCTAGCCCCTTGACATCTTGGCTTCCCTTTCCCGAGGGCTCGGGTCCACCTGCCCCTCCGTTCCTAGTTCTGTCCCGGAGGCGGTGACCTTGCAGGTGCCGGGAGCGTGGGAGCTGACGAGGAGCTGGGAAAGGCGGAGCAGGGGGAGGTGTGTCTTTATAAATGCTCGGGCAGCGGTCAGGCGCGCACGCAGCGGTCCGAATGGAGACTTTTCAGCACCGCGGCTGAGAACAGGGCTCTTACCCCGCGGTCACCACTTCTGGATTTCTCAATAAATTTCTCTCTGTCTCTCTCTGTCTCTATCCAATTCATTTTTTAAGAGGAAAACATCACCTTGCACATCTCTAGATTTTTCTTCTGTTTTTCAGGATCGTTGGCGGAGAGCGCAGGCGAGGTGGGGCAGATGCTGGCGGAGGCAGGGCAGAAGGAGGACGCCGTGTGCTCCTACGGAATGAAGCTCAGTTGGGATATCAACGATCCGCAGATGCCTCAGGTGCGGGAAACCGGTGTGGGCGCGCATGTGGCTCTGGCCATCCACAAAAGGGCTGGTGGCGTTCAAGTTCTTGTAGGGACCGAGGAGAGACTCCCCCTCCCACCCCCACATCTCCCGAGAGTCCTCAATGGTTAGAGGGACCCCACAAAGGCAGAGCTGGCTTTAGTGATCTGCCTTCTCCCAGCTCTTTCCTTGCGCGTATTTGAAACACACCCATAGCCCTGAGACTGTCAGGCCCTGGGTTCCCAGTCATCTGACGACAGCAGGATGCCTGTCTCTCACTTTCCTTCATCCCAGATAGAAATCAGGTGATTCTTTCTTGATCCGTTCTTTGAAATTCATGAGAAGGGTAGCAGAGAGTCTCAACAAATGCGGATTCCATTGCTTCTCACGCAGCAAAACTGTAAGATGCGACTATAAATCGGGGTGGCTCGAATCTTAAACAAATAGCATGACTTGGGTGATTTACTCAGACGTCGTGGCTGCCTGCATGGTCATGCTAACCAAACCATAGGTGCACAGAGAGACTCTGGAATCCAGATTTTGGACATAACTTCTGAGCTTACTTTTCTAATGACAAGGAAATCACCTTCTGTTAGGGTGAATTTGTTTTGTTTGTTTTGTTTTAATGGAACAAAGTAGTTGAGGGTCAAGTCCAGGGAAAGATCTGGGCAGTTACTGGCTTGGGGCAAAAGCTGAGGAAATGCCTTTGAAGTCTTGGGTTTAGGTAGAAGGAAAGGGGAGTAGCTTCCCAAGAATTTGCAAAGGTGGACATCTAGCAATGTTGTGGCATAGGGGTAAGAGACATGGTGTTTATTCAACATCTATGATCTGCCATATTGAGATTCAGATGGATAGCAATTCATTAGCAAAGTGAAGTAGCCTCTCCAAGAGATCAGCGCTTTTTTGGATGTATATATGTATAGTAATTCAGGGTTTTTTTTAATGTTTATTTTGGGGGGGGGAGCAAGTGGGGGAGGACAGAGAGAGAGAGGGAGACACAGAATCCAAAGCAGGCTCCAGGCTCCCAGCTGTCAGCCCAGAGCCCAACGCATGGCTCGAATTCAGGAACCATGAGATCATGACCTGAGCCGAAGTCAGATGCTTAACTGACTGAGCCACCCAGGTTCCCCTGTAGTAACTCGTTGTAAAGCCTGCTACCTTACAGTCAACTGGTACCATTTGTGTGAAAGTGGACCACAGCATGGCAAAGACACCTCATTCTCACTGACTTCCATCCGGAAATCTTCATAGGAAAAAAAAAAATAGAATCTTGCATTTCAGAAAAGAGCCACTTCCAGATAATGGGAAGATGGTTCCTCTTTCAAGCATTTTCTAGACTTGTGATGCAAATGTGAATTATTTTGCCTTTGGGCGACTGGTTCTTAAGCAGGGCATGCATGTAACCTCTTAAAAGGGCAGGTGCACTGGGAAGTAGAAGTGGAGAAACAGGATCCTGGCCCTGCTCTGGCTAACTGAAGGGGCAAGAGTGACATTGGCTGGATGACCTTGAGATAGTTCCTGAATTTGCCTGAGTTTCAGGCTAAGACGATCTGTCATCAGGTGGTGGAACTAGATAACAATCTTAAACTGTCATCCAGATTTCCTGTCAAGTTCAGTGTGTGCATGCTCAACTGCGTGTGCACATGTGCTGACACATTTGAACAAATGCAACTCAATCCTGGAGTCCTCTGTTCTTGTTGTGATTTTAAAACATGGTCTCTGCGGCTTCATTTTCAGTGTCACCGCTTTGGTAGCTGGCATGAGACGGTGGGGGGGGGGGCATGATTCTCTATCCCTACGGGGGGGACGCTGATGGAATCCTCTCTTCTGGAAAATTGTCTATTTTACTAACATCCTTAGATTGAAGTGTTCACTTGAAAAACAAAGATATTAGCATTTAGATATCAGAGTTGATAGTACATCATTATATATTTCATTTGTGACTTACCTTAAGTCAGCGTATTAATTTATGTCAATTGCAATATTTCTGAGAAAAGATAAATGATGCCTATTTGTAATAACGATGATTTCGACAATGTCCCTGTGTGTTTGGAACCCACCGGAACCCAAAACTGCCCATTTACCTATTACTGTTGAAATGTTATAATACTAACGATGTAGCCAAGTCAGAATTGTCGGACCGAGAATAGTTTTTGCTCTGCAAATGTTAGATCTCATTACTTGCGGGCGGTGGGAGAGACAGAAGGTGCAAATGGCTTATTACTATGATAATACTGTTCCGGCCTCTACCCTATGGGTGAAGCCAGTCGGATCTGGCTGCCACAGATCTGTTTAAATACGCGTAATGCCACTGTAGAAGGTTGTCTCTCTAACATTGGCTTCCTCATCTGCAAAATAAGAGTATGGATGCCCGTCATGGAAGGTTGTTGTAAGGATCATCGATACTTCGTAACGTGGCTTTGTGGGCCGTACTGTCTCTGTGCCAAACACCCAATTCTGCCATATACAAAAAATAGCCCTAGACAATACGCAGACATATGTGCATGGCCATGTCCCAATACAACTCTCTTTATGGATCTTGATATTTGACTTTCATATAATTTTCTTTTTTTGGGAGGGGAAGGAAGAAGAGAGAGAGAGAGAGAGAGAGAGAGAGGAAGAGTTGGAGCAAGCCAGGGAGGGCAGAGGGGGATGGGGAGAGAAAGAATCTCAGGCAGACTCCATGCCAAGCACAGAGCTCGACAGGGCTCCATGTGAGATCATGACCAGAGCCAAAATCAAGAGTCTGACACTTAACCCACTGAGCCACCCAAGCACCCCTGAGTTTTCTATAGTTTTCATGTGTCACAAAATATAATTCTTTGGATTTCCCCCCAACCATTAAAAAATATAAAAATCCTTCTTAGCTTCTGAGTTGTGTACCAAAATAAGTGACAAGCTGGATTTGGCCAAGGGCTCCAAGTGTGCCGTCCCCTGCCCCAGACAGGACCTGGTAAATACTAAGTGCTTGGTAAAGGGCAATCTTATATTCAACTTCTGTGCAAGAAAGACATTACAGTATCCATACCACGTATCATGGGCAAAGACCACCAACCACGAATATCGAAGCAGTGCTCAGTATTTTATTTTTTTATTGTTTTATGGTTTCAGTAGAATTTAACAATTCATCACTTACGTATAACACCCAGCGCTCATCCCAATAAGTGCCCCCCTTAATGCCCATCACACATTTAGCTCACCCCGACCCCCCACCCTTCCAGCAACCCTCAGTTTGCTTTCTGTATTTAAGAGTCTCTTATGGTTTGCCTCCCCCTCTGTTTTTATCTTATTTTTCCTTCCCTTCCCCTCTGTTCATCTGTTTTGTTTCTTAAATTCCACATATGAGTGAAATCATGTATTTATCTCTCTCTTACCGATTTTGCTTACTGCTCAGTATTTATCTAAATTTTTTTAATGTTTATTTATTTTTGAGAGAGACAGAGCACAGTGGGGGAGGGGCAGAGAGAGAGGGAGTCACAGACTCCGAAGCAGGTTCCAGGCTCTGAGCTGTCAGCACAGACCCCAAAGCAGGGCTCAAGTTCATGAACCTTGAGATTCTGAGCTGAGCGGAAGTCTGATGCTTACCTGACCGAGCCACCCAAGCACCCCAAAATGTCTTCATTTTTAATTTAACATTTAAAGATACCCGGAAGTGGTATACCACGATGGTAAGGCAAAGAGGCTCTGTAATCAAACTGTTAGTGCTAAAATCCTAGAGCCACGTCTTACTAGCTGTGTGACCTGGGGCACGGCAAATAACCTCTCTGGTCTCCGTGTACTATTGGCTTAAATTGGGACAATAAAAGTACCTGCTGTCGTGTGGGTTCTGAAAGGCCAGATGAACTAGTACATGGACAGCATTTAGAGGATAATCAGTGAACAGCCAGTCGACAGAACGGCAGGTGACACTGTGTGATAGCACAGTTTCTGTGGTTTCTGACATCTCTGGAATGGAAAGGGGCCCTTCTTCACGCTACTGTGCTCGGGACAAATGCAAAGCGTGGCATGTCAGGTGCGGCCTGGACCAACTCCACGGCCCTTCCCTCCCCTTTCCAGGAGCCGGCCCACTTCGACCACTTCCGCGAGTGGCCCGACGGCTACGTGCGCTTCATCTACCGCAGCGACGAGAAGAAGGCCCAGCGCCACCTGAGCGGCTGGGCCATGCGCAACACCAACAACCACAACGGCCACATCCTCAAGAAGTCGTGCCTGGGTGTGGTGGTGTGCGCCCGGGCCTGCGCCCTCCCCGACGGCTCCCGCCTGCAGCTGCGGCCCGCCATCTGCGACAAGGCGCGGCTTAAGCAACAGAGTGAGGGCCTTGTGGCCGCGAGATCACTTTTCCCGACACCTGTGCCCCGTCCTCCTTCCAAAGCGGCCGAGTCCAAGTTGCTATTAATCTTTCACTCCCTCTGGCTTTGCAGAGAAAGCGTGCCCCAACTGCCACTCGGCTTTGGAGCTGATCCCCTGTCGAGGGCACAGCGGGTACCCTGTAACCAACTTCTGGAGGCTTGATGGCAACGCGATATTTTTTCAAGTAGGTGGGGGAAGGGGGGGTGTTCCAATGTGCGGTGGATTTTTTTCATCCTGCTTAGGGACCCGACCACCTGCCATGTGCCTTAGAAACTCGGGACTAACCCAAATGCAGCACCGTGGCCAGAAGTCGGTGCTGGGGAAATGAGCTCACCTTGTGTGTGCTCTTTAAGGGCTCTAAGCCAAATTGTAGTTCTAGCGGAGTTAATACGGTGAAAGGATTGCTAAGTAACCTTTTAAGATTTCTGTTACTGATGCTGCTCAATAGTTTTTTCCTCTGTTGTTTTGAGAAAACAAAAAACAACTCGCGATCTTGGGAAAGGCGCAGTCAATTGTTGACAAACACAGCAAGCTTCCTTCCGAGGAACAAACGTATGATTTGTTTCCTTATTGATGCAGGCCAAGGGCGTCCACGATCACCCAAGACCGGAGAGCAAATCAGAGACGGAAGCTAGAAGAAGTGCCATCAAGAGACAAATGGCCTCTTTTTACCAACCCCAGAAAAAGAGAATTCGAGAACCAGAGGTAATGGGGAGCTGCCATTACACTGTAGTCTGTGTTCATTGTCATCAGAAAATACACTGATTGTGTAAAACATGAATGTCATCAATTAATTAGAAAGGTTTGATTTTACGTGAAAATTATATGTCCCACAAAATGTCATTGAGTCACCATTTTGGATAGGGTTTCTTTTCTTTTTTAAGTTTACTTATTATTTACTTTGGGAGAGGGAGAGAGAGAGGGAGGGAGGGGCCGAGAGCAAAGGAGAGAGAGAGAGGGGGAGGGAGAGAGACAGAGAGAGAGAGAGAGAGAGAGAGAGAGAGAGAGAATTCCAAGCAGGCTCCACACTGTCCGTGCAGAGCCCGATTCGGGGCTTGAACTCACAAAGCATGAGATCATGACCAGAGCTGAAGTTGGATGCTTAACCGACAGAGCCACCCAGACACCCCTTTTCAGACAGGGTTTCTAATTTCTTCTTCTAAAAAAAAAAAAAAAGCAAACCATCTCTACTGTCAATGATACAATGAGGCTGTGTGCGGACATCCGTATACAAGGGCAGTTACCCATTTTTAATAACGAGAGAAACATGTACATACCAACAGTGAGTTAACAGCACATCCTTGAGAGGGTAGGGTCCTTGGCCTTATTTACATAGAACAGATAAAATTTCTTGGGGCAAAGTGATCCAGTTTGGCTTTTCAACCAAAGCATGCCAAGCAGACATGTTAGTCTGGGGGTAGGAGAAAGTGATGTTTGAGCACTTTCTATGTGCCAGGCACACAGGGTCTAAGAGCTTTCACACACAAAATGGTCACAAAAGCCTAAAGAGAAGGTTATTATTTTTGAGCCCCATTTGTTTTTTTGCGGTTTTGCCGATTCTACCTTTGGTTAGAACTTATCTTTCCCGTACTAACTTTTAATTTTATTTGTCCAATTAGAGTTATCTGCAATTCTCAGCACTTGCAAGGTAGGGGTAAGAGGCTCTGGGAGGCTAAAAGTTTCTATTTATGCACAAAGACACCAGATCAACTGTGCTAACTTTATTTTTTCTTCTTCAACAGTCTTAATTCTTTTTTTTTTTTAATTTTAATTAGGCATCTGAAGCTCGGAGAGGTTAAGTAACTTGTTCAACTCATGAGGGACAGAGGCAGGATTTGAACCCAGGTCTGTGTCTCTATGATTATAAACATAGGATGAGGAAACACAGAACCGTCTACCACTCAGACCCACCCTTCCCAACTACCCATGAACCCTCTTCATTCAGCAGGCTATTCGTGCCCGAGCAAGCTTAAGTTCTACAGCCCTTGGACCGTGTGCCCAAATCACGTACCTGAGCAGTGCTATAACACGGCACAGAACCCACTAATTGGAAGTGTTTTTTTTTTTAATGGTTTTATTTTTATTTTTGAGAGAGAGAAAAAGAGAGAGAGCAGAGGAGGGGCAGAGAGAGAAGGGGACAGAGGTTCTGAAGCAGGCTTTGTGCTCATAGCAGAGAGCCCGATATGGGGCTCAAACTCACAAACCATGAGATCGTGACCTGAGCTGAAGTCAGATGCTTAACCGACTGAGCCACCCAGGCGCCCCTGGAATTTGTTTTTATTCGGTGGTTGGCTACTCTTACAGATGAGCTTGCCCATGTAATTTACACTTTTATTTACAAATAAAAATTTATATCTTTTTTTTTTTTTTAGGTGGGGGAGAATCAAGACAACAGTGGACATTTCAACAACATATCTTCCTTGGAAGATTCAGAAGACTTTGATATAATTACTGACACCGGCTTCCCTATTCCAGCACAGCCTTGCTTTTCCTTCCCGAGCTCGGATGCTTACAGAGCTACCTGTGACCTCGCCACCTTTCAAGCAGACATAATGCCACCCTTTCAGAAATATCCAAACCCAAGAATCTATTTGCCCAGGGCACCTTGCAGCTACGAATTGGCAGGTCCTAGTTACACAAATCCAAACACACATCCCACCCTTTGTAAAAATTCCAGCAATCTCCCGAATGACACGGACTGGGTCCATCTAAATGCACTGCAATATAATGTCAACTCATACAGCAGCCTTGAGAGAAGCTTTGATTTCGCCAGTAAACAACATGGCTGGAAACCAGCTCTTGGAAAACCTGGCCTTGGGGAGAGGACGGACCATGGACAGTTCCAGGCCGCGTCCACTCACCCTTATTGTAGCACGGAGCTTCCCTGTCGGTACCTCACGACTCCCTCCGCAGGTGCTCCAGCACTGCAGACTGTGATCACCACCACCACCAAAGTGTCCTACCAGGCCTACCAGCCTCCTGCTCTGAAATACTGTGACAACATAAAGGAAGTTAAGAGCCTTTCGGGGTGTAACTATGCTTCTGAAAACATCCCCGTGTCCATCTACCCGGAAGGTTTGGACTTGCCGACCACAGCGGCCAGGGCCTCTCCAGCAGGGCCGCTGCCTTTGAAAATTCCAGGTGATTGCAGAGCCATGAGACCCACTTTGGCTTTTCCTCAAGAGTCGGCTCCCTCCGGGACAGACGGAGCAGAGACTTGGGACGTGTGTCCACCTAGGTTGGGGTCGGCAATCAGTTATTCGGATGGGGTTAGTCCATTCTTTAGCTATGGCAGTGAGGACTTTTGAACCATAGTCCTGGGCACGACATAGTATTGGTGTCCATGCAGGTAGGAAACATGGACTAGGAACTCTCTTGTTGAGTTGGGAGATTGACCTAGGAGACACATACAATAATAAAAATGTTGATCAGTTGAGAAAATTATGGGTTGGGGGTGTTTAGAAAGTATAGGGAAATTTTGCACAGCATTTTAAAACCTATCACATGACATAGAATTAGGTCTGAAATGTGACTCTCCCACATGAACCTACAAGCAAACTGGCTACCATGATGATCAATGAGCTAAATTCACTGGAGGAGAAGCCAAGAATCCTGGTTCTCCTTCTAAGCCTTTCCCAGTTGACCATAGAGAGTTTCACAAATTCTTCTCTGGCCTTAGAAGTTGTCAGAATAGCATCAGGAAGAAATATTTACAATCTTCTCTCCTGAGTCACTTTGTAAGTGCTAAATAGAAATTTTATAATCTCTTAAAAGAGCTTCAGGAAATACATTTGATCATTTTATCCCAAGTATATATCTACTGCTTTTAAAAAAAATCTACAGTATTGCAGTGATAAGATGCCATTGTTTTTAAGAGAATCTTCTTTTGCAGTATCATCGGAATACCTTTTCTTGACATTGATGAAGGTTTTCATTGCAGACGCAACCTAACGGTGATGTGTAGTTAATGGATTATTATTGTGCTAAAATATGGGTTTTTTTCCTGATTCGGTTTCAGAATTAGAACTGAGATGTTTTATTCAAACACAGATTTACTGTTCATTTGTTACTCCTCATAAATGTCATTGATAATGTTCAATTAAATGTAATAAAGGAGTTTTAAAGTAATGTAGCTGATGCTTGTGCAATTTTGAAATAGAAATAGGAAAAAAAAATGTTCATATTATGACCTGGGAAAACAGTTGTTATAATATATAAAACCATATTCATTTTATTTGACAGTTTTATAGTTTATTTCATTTTATTTTTTATACCTTTGCCTCCCTTCACCCATTTTGCTCACCCCCACTGTTGGCAACCAAAAATACGTTCTCTGTATCTATGAACTCTGTTTTTTATTTTTTACATTTCGCATGTGAGATCATATGGTATTTGCTTTTCTCTGTCTGACTTCTTTCACTTAGCATAATGCCTCAAGGTTCATTTATGTTGTCACAAATAGCAAGACTTCGTTCCTTTTTCCGGTTGAATGATATTCAATCATATCTATATACCACATTTTCTTTATCCATTCATCCATAGGAAGAAAAGTACTTCAATTGTTTCCATGTCTTGGCTATTATAAATGATGCTACAATGAACATGGGGGTGCATATAGCTTTTCAAATTAGTGTTTGTCTTTTCTTAGGATAGATACCCAGCAGAGGAATTGCTGGATCACATGGTAGTTCTATCTTTAATTTTTTGAGGAACCTCCATACTGTTTCCCACAGTGGCTGCACCAATTTACATTCCCACCAACAATGCACAAGGGTTCCCCTTTCTTTACATCCTCGCCTACACTTATTATTTCTCGTCTTCTTAATAATAGCCATTCTAACAGATGTGAAATGATATCTCATTGTGGTTTTGATTTGCATTTCCCTGATGATGAGTGGTGCTGAGCATCTTTTCATGTACCTGTTGGTCATCTATGTGTCTTCTTTAAAAATGTCTCTTCAGATCCTCTGCCCATTTTTAAATTGGATTGTTTCTTTTGCTATTGACTTGTATGAACTTTTTATGTATTTCGGGTATTAACCCCTTGTTAGAGATATGATTTGTAAATATTCTCTCCCATTCAGTAAGTTGCCTCATGTTGATTTCCTTTGCTGTGCAAAAGCATTTCAGTTTGATGTCATTTCACTTGCTTATTTTTGCTTTTGTTGCCTTTGCTCTTGGTGTCAAATCCAAAAAATCATCACCAAGATCAATCAATGTCAGGGAGTTTATTGCCTTTGTTTTCTTCTAGGAATTTTACAGTTTCAGGTCTTATACTTAAGTTCTTAATTCAAGTGAGTTAATTTTTGTGTATGGTATAAGACAGTGGTCCAGTTTCATTCTTTTGCATGTGGTTGTCCAGTTTTCCCAGCATCATTTGTTGGAGAGACTGTTCTTTCCCCATTGTGTATTCTTGCCTCCTTCATTGTAAATTAATTGACCTTTTATATATGGATTTATTTCTGGGCTTTGTATTCATTTCATTGATTTATGTGTCTGTTTTTATGCCAATAGCATATTGTTAGCTACGAACAGCTTCGAAATATAGTTTGAAATCAGAGATCAGAATGCCTTCAGCTTTGTTCTTTTTTCTCAAGATTGCCTTGGCTGTTTGGGGATCTTTTGTGGTTCCAGACAAATTTTAGAATTGTTTTTTCTATTTCTGTGGAAAACGCCATTGGAATATTGATAGGAATTTTTGCATTGAATCTGTAGATTGCCTTGAGTAATATGAATGTTTTGGTAATATGAATTCTTCCAATCCATGAACATGGGATATCTATTTATTTATGTCTTCCTCAGTTTCTTTCATTAATGTCTTATGGTTTTCAGTGTGCAGGTCAGGTCTTTCACTTTCTCAGATAAATTTATTTCTATGTATTCCAGTAGTTTACTTTAGAAAGAACTATTTGCTGTGCTAATAACAGAAAGCCAATTCAAAATATTCAGAATGCACACACACACACACACACACACACACATTTTTGCAAAGCTTCCAATACTTACTAAAATCATTCAGTTTTCAAATTAATACAAAGTACCTACTTTTTTTTGAGAATGGAATATTCTCGTTGCATAGAATACTCAGTTTGCATCACTAAATCTCAGTATGTCAGATACCATTTTAAATTATTGAGTGTAATATATGTATTTCACCACCCCAATAAATACATGGAGTACTAACCTCAAGATTAAATAAAGATGAGTACACTCCTGTGATTCCCTAGTCAACTCTTTCTCAGAGGAAAGGATGCCTAGTATACTCATGGACTACTTCTTTCTTTAGACTTCTGTTGCCCGAACTTACAGTTTATAATAATATCTACCATTTATATGGCACTTGCAGGGGCAGACACTGTTCCAAGCTCTGAATATACGTTAATTTATTTAACCCTCCCAGCGTTTCCCTGAGCTACCTAAGAGAGGTGTAATGGCTTATGCAGTAAGCAGCAGCTCGGATTTGAATTCAGGTCCCCTCCAGAGTCTGTGCTCATAACCAGCATATCACGTTGATTCCATTTGTGCCAAACACGTGTGCACCTTCCACCAAGCAGGGACTTTTACTACTTCTAAGTATTTTTGTCCCAACATGGGGCCTGAGGGATCCACGTAGGACAGGTGGAAAGGGGCAGGGCAGGGATGGGAGTGAACACACCCGGGGTGGGAGCCCTGAGGCGAACATTTCCCAAAGTGCGGTACAAGGGTGCCCTGGTTACAGAGCAATTCTAAATAGTCCACAAATACTTCATATGAATAGTTATGGATTTATTTTATTTATTTTAATTTTTTTTAATGTTTATTTATTTCTGAGACAGAGAGAGACAGAGCATGAACAGGGGAGGGTCAGAGAGAGGGAGACACAGAATCTGAAACAGGCTCCAGGCTCTGAGCTGTCAGCACAGAGCCCGACGCGGGGCTTGAACTCACAGACTGCGAGATCATGACCTGAGCCGAAGCCGGACGCCTAACCGACTGAGCCACCCAGGTGCCCCTGGATTTATTTTAATGTGTAATAGGGAAAGATACAAGTAACGCATCAAACCTATGATTTCAAATTATTTTTGCCGAGACAAAGCAAGATCGTTTGGGGGTGTTTAAGAAGATTTATGCAGCCAATAGTGCAGATGTTGCAAGGAAATGTTGAAAGATTATCAAAATGGGTGAGAACTACTGAATAATGCGACACATTTTCCTAGAGCCTGGGGACAGTGGGGGGCTCAGGTGCAAAGGATAAATGGTTCTGACAATGAAAGAGATTGTATAAAGCTGGAGCCAATGGAGAAAACATGACTTTTGGTTTCTGAAAGTTTAACCACAGTGTCAAAGGGTCTAGACGGTGGGCAGTACTCAGGAGCCAGGATGTGGGGGTTGATCCCAGGAGAGGCAGGTGCAGAAACATACCCCAAGTGTTGGCCAGGGCTTCCAGCCATACCATCCTCCAAAGAACCAGGGGTTACAGGGTGGATGACTATGCAGCATAGATCAGCTCTTGCAAACTGGGCCAACTGAGGAAAGCACAGGAAGGTTTAGACTCTGGGTCATATCTACTGCTCTGAAACGCTGATTAGGAGGCAAAAAAGCTTTGTGGAAAATGAATGAAAGTAGGAAAGTCGCAAAGACCTAGCTGTCATATTGTTATTAGTATTAATATTTATCATGAAGAATGATTAACATTATTGATTAATTTCTTAATGGATATTAATATTAATTATTCATGCTAGCTATTAATAGATCTTTGCTTATTCATTTATTATTAGCTTTCAAACATGGGGAGTGTAAGTTAAAGCAGCCAAAGTTTCTGACCACTTTGCTCTGCTCACCTTATGAACCGGGAGGAGCCCAAGCCTGCGGCAAGAGCCATGACAATATCAGCTGTTGAGCACGGAGGGAGATAAAGCACAAGAGGTGAGGCCAGGCTGGCCACTGACACCTTCGATCGAGGCAGACGACCACCATTGGACTTGACAAGTGCCAAGAGGCACTAAACAGAAACACAAGTTATTTACTAGCTAATCGTTCTTTCCCCTTCATGAATAGTCTGGAAGTAGACTTACCTGGAAGAGCCTTAAAGTCTTAAAATAGTGAATCTAACCTCTGACAGACAGTTTCAATGAAACATTTGTCAGAAACGCTAATGGGCTTTTATCATAATAAAACATCTTATAAGACACCATTAACTAATCTGTGAGATGTGGCACTAAGAGCACCATGGCAGAATTCACAACTGACAAAATGATTTGAAAGTCTCTCACTGCACTCGTCCTTCTTTGGTCCACAACTTCCCTCTGGGAGACACAACCCTGACCACATGTTAGAATCTCCCGGGCAGCTTGAGTGGTTCTAGTATGCAGGGTGCACCCCAGACCAATTAAATCAGAATCTCCAGGGCTGACACCCAGCCAGTATACGTTAAAGCTTCTCAGATGATTTCAAAGTGCAACCAGGGTCTCTAATTTGCCAGAATAGTACTGGAAACCTCTTTAGTGTAAGCCGTTCCAGGAAGCTCAACACAATATGGTCTCATGGAGGCTTGAAAGAAAGACAGCATTCTCAGTATAATTAATCTCTATCATCTCTGATTTTTCTCTGGATGCCATTATTGTGTTCATTTAATGGAAAAGGGAGGAAGTTGACAGGAGTCATGTCATTTGCACTGTAAAATACAAATTAAAAATTGGATTTTGAAAGTGACAAAATCAGATATAGTACCCTGCCTATAAGTCAAAGCATGAGCTCATTCATTCATTCATACATTCAACAAATATTTATTGAACTCCACTAGGCATCAGTGATGTGCAAGTATTACATATGTTCAGTGAGTGAAATAGAAGCCTCTGCCCTCTTGGAGCATGTGGGCTGGTGGGCTACACAGACATTCAGGAAGCAAGCACACAATGTACCTACAGATGGGAAGGGCCGTGAAGGAGAAAACGGTCCATATGCGGACACAGAGAATAAGAAAACGGAAGCGAAACCCATTGGGATAAGTGGTGAGGGGAGAGCTCCCTGCAGTACGTAGTCAAGAACCAAAGGGTAAGGGGCGCCTGGGTGGCTTGGTCGGTTGAGCGTCCGACTTCAGCTCAGGTCATGATCTCATGGTCCGTGAGTTCGAGCCCCGTGTCGGGCTTTGTGCTGACAGCTCAGAGCCTGGAGCCTGTTTCAGATTCTGTGTCTCCCTCTCTCTCTGCCCCTCCCCTGTTCAAGCTCTGTCTCTCTCTGTCTCAAAAATAAATAAACGTTAAAAAAAAATTAAAAAAAAAAAAAAAAGAACCAAAGGGTAAGAAAAGGCTGTCCAGATCGATGGCTGGGGAAGAGGCTCTGAGGCAGCAGAGCATATGTGGTCTCAGAAGGCCTAGTCAAAGGGACAAGAGGACACGCAGTATCAGATGGGTTGGAAGGGAAAGCAGGGTCCAGATTCTTGAAGTCCAAAACAAGGAATTGACATTTTATTCCCAAAGCAGAGGCGAACCGGGGATGAATTATAAGCAGAAAAATGACACGATCCAACTCATGTTTTGAGACGATCATGTTTAGACAGGGGGCTGAAGTGGGGTTCAAGAGGCCAGGAGATTATTGCAAGTTATTCAGGCATGACAGAATGATGGCTTGAATTAAGAGGTAGCGGCGGAGATGAAAGGAAGTGGACAGACGCAAAATGCAAGTCGGAGGTAGAATCAATGGAAGTCACTTACGGTGTGGACGTGAGATAGTAAGGAAAAGGGAAAAAAAATCAAGAACAACTCTCATTTTCCAGGTTCAACAAACCGAGTGGCTGGTGGTGCCATTCTCCGAATAGTGGCAGCTGAGAAAGAAACCAGCTATGATCAGTCCATGCTTGTGAGTCATCTGAGTTATCAGATGAATATAACACTGTAGCTCCGTGGGGAGATCAGATCTACAGATAAAACCCAGGAAATCCTAAGTCTAAAGCTGCTTTATCATAGCTCAGCCTTGTAAGACAGCCTGGAGTTGTGCTATCCAATATGGTAGCTGCTGGCTATATGTCGTGATAGAAATTAATCAAATGAAATAAAAAATTCAGGGGCACCTGGGTGGCTCAGTCGGTTGAGCATCCAACTTTGGCTCAGGTCATGATCTCGTGGCTGGTGAGTTTGAGCCCCGTGCGAGGCTCTGTGCTGACAGCTCAGAGCCTGGAGCCTGCTTCAGATTCTGTCTCTATCTCTCTTTGTCCCTCCCCTGTTTGCACACTATCTCTCTGTCTCTATATTAAAGATAAATAAACATTAAAACATTTTTAAATAAAAATTGAATTCCTCAGTCATAACTAGCCTCATTTCCTCAGCCACCCACGTGTAGGTAGTGTTTGCTGCATTGATAAGTGATATAGAATATTTTCATCCTCACAGAAATTTCTATCGGATGGTGTCGGTATAGAAAGAGAAGAAAGGGGAACCTGGTATGGAGCCATAAGGAATTTCCAATTTTTTAAAAAAAAATTTTTTTTAATGTTTATATTTATTTTTGAGACTGAGCATGAGCAGAGGAGGGGCAGAGAGAGAGAGGGAGACACAGAATCCGAAGCAGGCTGCAGGCTCTGAGCTGTCAGCACAGAGCCCGACATGGGGCTCAAACCCACGAACCGTGAGATCATGACCTGAGCCAAAGTCGGACGCTCAACCGACTGAGCCACCCAGGCGCCCCAGGAATTCCCCATTTGTAGTTAGAATATAAGAGGATCTGACTGAGGCATGAGGATTAGTGGTCAGGTAGGTAGAAAAGCAGGACAGAGAAGGGGGTCACAGAAGCCAAAGCTCTTTCAAAAGCTGGAGGGAGGTCAACATCGCTGGAAGCTGCTGAGAAGTGGAGGACGAAAAAGTGTCCGTTGGATCTGGCAACATGGAAATCATTGGTGGCCATGACAAAAGCCATTTCTCTGGTGTGATGGGGCTTTGTGAGGTGGATCGGAATGGGCCGAGAGCCAATGAGTTGCAAGGTGTCGGACACACGTCTATTCCATGGATTGTGTAAAGTTGATATCACAGTGTAAATAAAAGCCGATGTGCTTGATTCAAAACTACGTGGATAGCTTCAAATTTCTTCCAGGGAAATTTGCCTTGGTGAGAGGGTTGCTAGAGCTAGCAAATAATATACAGGATTCCCTGTTAAATTTGAAATAAGTAAGTAAAGTTTGAGTAAAAATATATCCCAAACATTGCATGGACCTACGAGAAATATTCATTGTTTATCTAAAATTCAAGCTTAACTTGGTATCCTTCATCTGGCACTCCTACTTGGTTCGGATGTTATAATTTCACTGTTGTTCAAAATATGGTAAATGACACTTGATGAACTAGGAGATTCAAAATGTCTTTACAGAAAATGATGTGGTTGCCGAACTTCTATGGGGAAATAATATTTATTTTAACGAAGTAGTCTACTTAATGGGAGAGAATATATTTTTATAGTCCTTTAAAGCATAAATATCATAGATAAACTTAATAAATGTTTCGAAAGCAAAAAACCACCCTTTAACATTTCTATTTACAACCAGAGGTCCTACCACTAACTTCTTCAGCTGACAGTCACCATATTGATTCATATTTCCAGGCCACTTGGTTAAAGCAACAACAACAAAATTCTTCATATCTGACATCGGTAATGGATTTTCCATGAATCAGCCCATTAGAGCTTCTGATCCACACTCAGACAGCTGAGCCACCCATATAACTTTGTGTTTTATGGTTTGATAAATCTTTTGAAACATGAGGCATTCTGGGGCTGTGGGTGTGGGGAGAAGAGGCTGAAGAAGCCCCTCCGTGGCTTCAACCACCTGTGACTCTCTGACTGATGTGCCCAAAGGCCCCTACTGAGTAAAAATGCCACCTGGCTGCCTATGGAGGCCTCTGCATGTGGAAAATAAACATTCTCTTTTCTAATGCTTCTTACGGGGGAGGTTTAAAAAACCCCACTTGAAAAAGGCTTCTGCCCTCAGATGGCTTGTTTAATAGATTATATTACTGATCCAGGTTTCCATAAGCCATCTGAATTCCTTCTCTTAGCTACTCTAAGCACTATGCTTTTAAAGATCTTTTCTGGCTATTGTCAAGATGTAGCAATAAAACCCCTTAATTCAAGGGCACCCAGAACTGCGACACCAGAAAGGGATGTATAGAAGTCATCTCTTGAGGTCTCTGACTTCAGGTTCGACTGCTGGCCTCGCGGGCTTCTGAACCAATCCATTTCTGCTTGGGGTGTTACTATCCTTATTGCAAGAATATCACAATTGCCGTGGGACTCCAAGAGAGCCTTGTAAAATACAGGTACAACCTTATGTTTTGATTTTGTGGTTAAAAAAAAAAATCAAGTTCATCTTAGAGAATATATCTGCAAAAGTGATTGAAAAAATTGTGACATATTCAGCAGAATATTCCTGAAGATGCTATTATGAACATAAAATGAAATAAGCCCACCAAAATTTTGCAGAAATCTTCAAAACTTACACACACACACACACACACACACACACACACATCCCAATCAATAGTAATTGTTGTAAACTTCATACATTGTTTAAAAAACAAAACAAACGCAGAGAACTGGCCTTTGGGGAAATGGGCTTTCAGCGAATGTCCATCCTGCCATCTTGCACTGGACATCCACTGGGGACCACCCCCTCCCCCATCTGAACCTGAGACACTTGAGACCTTGTCTTGCAAAAGAAGAGAAAGGACAGGAGAACACAAAGTCTGACCGTGGTCAGTCTGGAAGTGGAGGAGAGCCTCTAGACCACGCTGTTAGACTTGGTGAAAGGGATCTCAGCCCACGGCTTGCCTGCCGGTGTCTTACACAACTTCAGTAAGACAGGTCTCCTCTACTGCCAGGTGGACAAGATGTGCCTGGGGCATTTTGTGCTGCTGGAGAATAAGTGCTTGAACAAGCAAACAAACCCCAAACAACAAATGAGATCCCCTAACAATGGGATCCTGTCAAAAGGGCACAAGAGTCAACTGAAAGAGGGCCCAATGGTCAAAGCTGGCACAATTTAAAAAAAAACATTTTTTTGAATTACATTATTTTGAATTATAATCCAAAATGTTTTTAAAAATCCATGAGGCCATCCTGATATAAATACGTGATGGAATAAAGAAACTAACAAACAGGGGAGAAGAGACAAATGTCCCATACAGAATAATTCCAAATAATTCATTTAGGCACTCCTCCCTCAAGAAGATGGACCATAACTCCGCAATCTTTAAATGTGGGCTCTGCATTGTGATTTCCTTCCAAAGAATACTATAGAAAAAAGGAATAAAAGAGTGACATTACAGGGGAAAAGTCTGACAAACTTTCCCTCAGTGAGGTGATCAAGGCCAACATCAACAGTGATAAGTCATGTTGATAGTACGGGCCCTTGATGTGATGTGATGAAAATGGCCCTTCACCTCTGGGTATTTCCTCCCCTCCAAAACCAGAATCCCAATGTAATCATGAGAAAAACCACAGATTTGGGGGGCATTCCACAAAATACCTGACCAATCCTCAAAACTGTCAAGGTCATCAAAGCAAGGAAAGTTTGAAAGGTCCACCATCTGGAAGAGTCTAAAAAGAAAAGACAACTAACAGTAACATGGTATCCCGGATGAAATCCTGGAGAACGGGACACTAGGTAGAAATTAAGGAAGTCTGAATAAAGTATGACTTTAGTTAACAATAATGTATCAATCATTATAACAAAGATACCACATGAATGTAAGATGTTAATAATAGAGGAAACTGGGTGCTGGCATACATGAACTCTTTACCAGTTTCTCAATAATTTTCTGTAACGCTAAAAAAAAATAATGTCTATATAAGGTAAAAAATAAACATTCCTCCTTCCTGGATCCCATCTTTAACAGCAGAATCTCATGCACAAAGTGATGACAGAGCAGAGCCTTTCACTAGGAAGGCAAAAATATACTTCTATGTGTCTAAAACCTGTTTCCCACTTCGAAGTATATTCAAAGGCATTTTCCCATCTAGGATTTTGATCAGACTGATGCACTGGACTAAATTTAGCAAGATGAAATTGAATGTGATAAAGGTCTTACCCTGCTCTTTTGGGGTCTTAAAAAAACCAAACACATGCAGCTGGGAATTGATGGGTCATCAGCAGCCCCTGTGGAGAGAACTCCGGAGTTTAGTGGACACTGTGAGTCTACACTGTAATGTAGCAAGGCTCAGACAGCAGCTTGTGAAGCAGACGGGAGTATAGCTGGACAAGGTGTAGCCATGGTCACGGATATTTCCAACAAACCACTATGTTCTGATCATCCTGCTTGTTAGGGCATTCCTTTTTGTTGTCACAGACCTAGGTGGATGTTGATTTCATGCCCCAGACATGCCCATTTTGTGTGTAGGCATGCCAAACAATCAAAATATCATTCCCGGGCTGGCAGCATTTGCTATCAAAAAAGCCAGAGCAACATTAGAGGACATCAACAGATTACACACTCAAGAAAACAGCTAACATTCATCAAATGATTATTCTATGCCAGGCACTATACTTTTCACATATGCTCCAACTTTATCCTCTGTCAAAAGATGTGACCACCATTCAATGCCTGAAACAAAATGTTGAAATTATTGCTGAACAGGGGAGCGCTGTACTTATAAAATGCAGTGTCTCTGAGCAAAGCAGACAGCTGCACTCGTACAGGGTTTGAGCAAACGTCAAGTTCAGGGATCATGCGTGTGCGCAAGCAGGGGCCTTAGGGATGAGTTGGTATTTGGGCCTGGAAATGGAGTTATTCAAGTAAGACGGTTGTTGGTTGGCTGACCTTCAGAAGTATGGTCATTGCTGGGAGGCTGTTGCTAATTGGCTGTTTTTAAGAAGCATTGCTCTGTCACCAGTTGGCTCTCTGTTATTGTAATTGATCAATTAGGATGGGTTTAAACCTGGTTCTGGTGATTACCTGTTTCTAAAGCCAAAGAACAACTGTTTCTTTCCTTAAAGTAGACTATCTTTTTATTCTCCCACCACAAGAGACCATGAGGTAGTTACTATCGTCATCCAGAGATTTAAGAAACTGAACCTGAAAGAAGTAACTTGTTTAAGTCATAAAATTGTTAAGTTAAATCCAGCTCTCTCTATTGCCAAGGCTCTATTCTTAGGGACTACTAAGGTGTGCACAGACTGATACTGGAGCTAGGATACGGTGGAAATAATTCTGCTCAACCTTGTTCTCATCACACCTCATGCATATTAGGGAAGGTGTTAGTAACCTGGAACATATTCAGAAAATAATGAGGAGGATGAGAAAAATGAAAATAGTTTGTCGTTCGGTGTATTAGTCAGGGTTCTTCAGAGAAACAGAACCAATAGATATGTTTCTAGATATATATGAGAGAGAGATTGAGAGAGAAAGAGAAGGAGACAGAGAGAGAGAGAAAGAGAGAGGGAGAGAGAGAGCTTTTAGGAAATTGGCAGACATGATTGTGGGGCTGGCAAGTCATAAATCTGTCAAATGGGCCCACAGGCTTGAAATTCTGGCAAGAGCTGATGTTGCGGTTGTCTTAAGCCCAAATTCCACGGAGCAGCAGGCTAGAAGCTCAGGCAGGGTTTCTACATTGCAGTCTTGAGGCCAACTTGCACCTCCAGGCAACCTTCCTCTTTTCTCTTAAGTCCTTCTTCTGACTGGATGAGGCCCATCCACCTGACAGGGTAATGTGCTTTACTCAAAGTCCACTGATTTAATGTTAACCGCATCTATAGATATCTTCACAGAAACATCTAGAATAATGGTGGACCACGGGGGACCACAGCCCAGCCAAGTTACCTCATAAAATTAATCATCACACTTGATAAAGGGACACTTAGTTTCAAGGGACCAAGAATATTTAGCTAGAAGAAAAGACTCAGACGGGACATGGTAAAGTCTAGAGATACTTAGACGTAAGCTCACGCAGAGATGGGATTAAGTACTACACGCAGAGATGGGATTAAGTATGTGAAGTTTGGGGGCATGATCTTCAGACAACACGGCAAAGAGTGAGCATAAAGAAAGGACCCTGCCAGTGCTCACACAGCTGTTTAGGGGCTGGTGTTTGGACCCAGCATTTCTGTACACTGCAAAGATGGAGTAGGCAGTTCCTTTTGTGGAACGACTTGAGGGCGACAGCTCCCTTCCCTCGGGGGTACCTGGAATCTCTCCTCCATGCTTGTGGACAAATGTCCTAAGTTACTTGGAAGACATGTATGGGAACATACGAAATATATGTTCTATAATCTGAAATAGTGACGGTGGGACAGAAAACAGGATGCGTCTAGAAGTTTCCGCAGAAGCAACCCATCGAAAGTAAAGAAGAAAAGAGTGGAGAAAAATGCATCAGATTAAGCAAAGCATTTTGTTATCATAGAGCCTTTTCCATGGGCCTTGGAATCCATGAATCAAGCTAAGCCCTATGAATACGGGACTCAGCACATCCTTAGAAGGAAGATACGAGGGGAGACTCCAACGTTCCAAATATCAATTTCCATCTCACATCCCCTGTTTTGCGTTCCTTCATGATTCATTCGGGACAAAAATTTCGTTCAAACTGACAAACTGCCTACCCATAAAACACAGCTTAGATTCCTCACACTCTGAAGTTTGGATTTATGTTGACAAAATTTAATTAGCATATTTTAAGATCATATACGATTAGGCATTTAAAAAAACTAAAACACATTTTATATGGAGAAGAAAAGAGGACTGATAATACTCAAAGTTAATAATAAAGGCCTGCTCATCAAAGGTCAAAGGTCTGCTCATCAAAATGGTGCGTTTACCATGGTAATCTGTAATTCGCACTCTGCCAGTAGCTATCTGGGAATTAATGACATTCTTCTACACTCTGCACCGCTGGTGGAAAATACTGGAGGTTCACCTGTCAGCGATGGCCAAGAGACGCTGGAGGTTTGGTTCTCTGGTGAGAAAGCTGTCTCGAGTCTGTGAAATGTTTGATGAGGCATTTGCTGAGCTTGAAGGGAGTAGCAGGTGGTGACAGAATAACAAATGCTATCAGTGACCTGTATCAGTTGTGCAAATGCCAGGAACATAATTTCAAGGTGATTTCTCAGGTATTTGTAAGAGATTAGACATCAAAAATGACTGCTGGCTGAGAAGATCATGCACTTCACCTCGAATTTCTTGATTAGTCTTTGGGCTGTAGAGATAGCCCAAAACACGTAAATACGTCTACTTTAAATAATCCAGCAAAGAATGGAAAGATCTCATTTGGGCTCCCCTAATTACCCCTTCTTTAAATTGTGCTTCAAGGGAAATTCTAAAGTAAGGAATCAATTCTAAAATGTAGAAATAGAGTAAGGAATGAAATGTCCATGTTTTATCGGACATTTGTAACGGCAGGCTACCCTCCTACACTGTAGGATTCAACAGACAACAGGGAATTTGTGAAGTAGGAATGCTTTCTACGAGTTACATTCATACCTTTTTTGGTCCCTAAACAATTCTGGTATCATAACCTGTTAGAGTCTACTCCCCACTCCCACACAATCAGCTATGGATTCACAGACCCTTCATGCCAGGAAATACAGAAGCTCCCAGGAAGGGGTCTATATAAGTCAGAGTTTTCCAGAGACACAGAACCAATAGGATATACATCTATATGTATGTGTGTGTGCATATATATATACTGTATACACACACACACACACACACACAATTTATTTTAAGGAATTGCCTTAAGTGATGGTGAGCACTGGCAAGTCTGAAATCTGTAGAGTGGGCTGACAGCTGAGAGGCTGGAAACTCAGTAGGGTTCGATGCTGTGGTCTTGAGGTAGAATTCCTTCTTCCCAGAGAAACCTGTTTTTGCTCTTAAAGCCCTCACCTGATTAGTTGGGACTCACCCACATCTTGGAGAATAATCTCCTTCAAAAGCTAACTGATTGGAAATGTTAGTAACATCTACAAACTGCCTTCATGGCACATCCAGGTTAGTGTTTGGCTAAACAGCTGGGCACCAGAGCCTAACCCAGTGGACACACACATCTGAACCGTCACAGGGTCATTGGCTGTGGGTCCTCCAACACCCACGCTCGTATGACGGCGTGGAATGCCCTTCCCTGAGATACTTACATGGCTGGCTCTTCTGTTCATTTCAGTCTCATCTCAAATGTCATCTTCACAGGGGTTTCCATGACCACCCCATCTCTTCTTGCCTGGATCCCTTCCCACCTCCCTTCTTTCTATCACCATGCCCTGTTTTCTTTTCTTTTCTTTGTGGAGTTGTCTTTTCTTATTGTTTCTTTTTTAAAAAATTTGTTTACGTTGATTTATTTTTGAGAGAAAGAGACAGAGCATGAGGGCAGAGAGAGAGGGAGACACAGAATCGGAAGCAGGCTCCAGGTTCTGAGCTGTCAGCACAGAGCCCAACGTGGGGCTCGAACTCATGAACCGGGAGATCATGACCTGAGCTGAAGTCGGACACTCAACCGACTGAGCCACCCAGGTGCCACAAAATGAGATTTTTTTTTTTAACGTTTATTCATCAGAGAGAGAGAGGGAGAGAGAGACGGAGCTCAAGCAGGGGTGGGCAGAGAGAGAGACAGAATCCAAAGCAGGCTCCAGGCTCTGAGCTGTCAACACAGAGCCCGACAGGGGCTCAAATCCATGAACCGTGATATCCTGACCTGAGCCTAAGTCAGACGCTCAACCAACTGAGCCACCCAGGTGCCCCTTTTCTTATTGTTTCTTATGTCCCATCAGAATATAAGTTCTATGACAGCAGGTCTCTGACTATTGCATTCATCACTTGCTTGTGTCAAAAACAGTACTGGCATAGAGCAGGCATTCAGTGAACATCTTAGAATTAATCAATACAGCCAATGAGGCACATAACTCATTCCATTGTTAAATAGCTAATTTATAAGAAACTTACAAAAAATTGTTACTTATGCTAAGCTAAAATCACCATTCTATGAAAAGCTATTCACTTGTCCTAGACTTATCTTTCAGACCACCCAAATACTGTTTTTCATTCTATATCTTTAAGCATTTGGATACAGTTGTGGGTTTGTTTGTTGTTGTTGGGTTTTTTTTGGGGGGGTGGGGCTCTTATTAATTGCTTCTTATCCAGGCTACATGCCTTCAACACCTCCTATATTATCGTTTCCAGAGTCTACCCTAATTTGTCTGTAGCCTACAGAAAGATCTCTATCTTTTTTAAAAAAAAATTTTTTTTAATGTTTATTTATTTTTGAGACAGAGAGAGACAGAGCATGAATGGGGGAGGGGCAGAGAGAGAGGGAGACACAGAATCAGAAGCAGGCTCCAGGCTCTGGGCCATCAGCCCAGAGTCTGATGCGGGGCTCGAACCCACGGACCGCGAGATCGTGACCTGAGCCGAAGTTGGACGTTTAACCGACTGAGCCACCCAGACGCCCCAAGATCTCTATCTTAAGGCAAGCCTGCCAGAATGGAACACACTACTCCAGGTACCAAAAATGCCACGTTGGAGACCCAAATGTTATAACCCTATTAATTTGATTGAACGGATAATGATCATTTCTAGGAGCCGTATCACCCTCGTATATACACAGAAAATGCCTCTTTATGGTTACCAGAAATTTGCTGAACACCTGTCTGTGCTGAGCAGAGTAGATTGTGAGGCATCTGTGAGGTGCCTGGGTGGCTCAGTCGGTTAAGCATCTGACTTTGGCTCAAGTCATGATCTCGTGGTTCGTGTGTTCAAACCCTGCATCAGCCTCTCTGCTATTAGTGCAGAGCCTGCTTCGGATCCTCTGTCCCCTTCTCTCTCTGCCGCTCCCCTGCTTACGCTCTCTCTCTCTCTCTCTCTCTCTCTCAAAAACAAACATTATATATATATATATACATATATATATATATGTATATATATGTATGTATCTGTCTCAAGAAGTTTATAATCCAAGAAGAAAAAAACTATTTCACATAATCAGAATCAGAGTTGGAAGAAAGTTTCAAGGGCATCTAGGCACTTCCTCTCCGTTGATGGATAAGGCAGTGTGGCCCCAGAGCAGTGATGAAATGATAACGAACAAGACGGAACAGAATGTGATTGAGTGATCATCAATCACGTGGTGCAGACAATAAGAACAATAAAAGAAATTCAGAGGGTAAGAAAATCAGTAGCCCTTTGAGTTGCTGGTAAGAGCCTCACAGAAGGAAGCCTGGGCCTTGGGGTATGGAGCGAATTTGACAGATGAAGGACAGAGATGGCCGTTAGGAAAACTGGGCTTCTCAGAGACCACAAGACAAGACAGAGCATGGCATGTTCTTGAGACAAATTCACAAGAATAGATGGTATTTATATAAAATACTAATATATAATATACAATTAATGAAATTATAAAAATTGACTTTGTAAATGTAAAATTAAAGTTTTATGGAAAGCCTACAGACTAAGGAAAGCCCTAGCAAACACCAGATAATATGAACTAAAGTTTATGGGTAATTCTAATGTAAGTATCAAGAAGATGCTGTGAATAGTAATAACTAATCACACATCAAAAATGCATATAGCATTGTTTCCTTCTCAAACCGTAAAAGTACTAGAGCCTAGGAATAGTCTAGTGAACATGGCAGAAAAATATTAGCATTTAGAAAGCAAGAAACTGATCCATAGAAAAGAATTTGGGTTCTCTAAGTTGTCTTCTGGCTTTATTCTCTATATTTGTCATAGCACAGTCTGAAAAAAGAGAGAAACAGAGAGGAGAGGAGGAAGGAAGGACGGAGGGAGGGAGGGAGAAAGAAAAGAAAGAAGGAAATAAAGAAAGAAGAAAAGAAAGAAAGGAAGGAAGGAAGGAATACAAGGAAAATCTTGTGTTTCTAGAAGTGGTGATTGCACAACATCTCGAATATATTAAATGCCACTGAACTGTTCACTTTAAAATGGTTAATTTATATTATGTAAATATCAACCCGATTTTTTTAAAAAGTGGTTTTACTAATTCAGAGGAAGTGTTATAATAATATGGAAATAGAGACACCCAAGAATCCTTCTCTTACCGGTTTATAGAAAACAACATCTATGTTTACTCATTGGATTCAGATGATTCAGGGGTCACACTGTTCTTGAACTTGGGGTGGAGCAACCTAGGGTTATGGAAATACCTCTGGAAAACAACTGTGTATAATTATTGCCTTTTACTAAGTCATATGATCACTCTGAATGTACTTTCTGCCTCAGTAGAATCTGGAGATAGAATTGTATTGTTGGAAGGATCAGCTATGGCAATGCTTTGTATATTCATTCAACAAATAAGTCTGGAGCTCCTACCGTGTGCTAGACATTGCCTTGACACTAGAGATAGAACAGAGGACAACTAGCTCAAATCCTTGCCCTCACTGAGTTTGCATTCCAGTTATGGAGGTTGATGATACACAGGACCTCAGTAAGAAATTATTTAGTATGGCATATATTACTAAGTGCTAAGTAAGAAAACAGAGCCGACAAGGAAGATTGGGAAGCATGTGTTGGTAGGAGGTATGCATGTTTAGATGGAGAGGGCATTAAGAACGAGCCCTTTGAGTTAAAAATCAGAAGAAATTGCAAAGCTGGCCACGTAGATATATGAGGTAAGAGCATTCCCACAGAAAAAACAGTGGCTGTTCAGCATGTTTGGAATGGCCATTTTTCTGTACGTGGATAAGTAAGGGATAATAGTACAAGTAACGTAGGGCCTTGTAAGTCTTCATAAAAACTGTGACATAGGAAAACATTGGAGGGTTTTGAGCGGAGGGTTTTAACGTAATACGTGTTTTAACAGAATTGCTCTGGTTGATACGTTGGGAATAGATTGATGAGGGGTAAGTGTAGAAGCAGGGAGGCAGGTTAGAAGGTTATTTCAATAATATGGGTGAGAAATGATGGCGGTTTGGACCACGATTATGGGTCCCAGGGGTGGTAAGACATGATCGAGTTCAGGACATATCACAAATTAAACCCTATGAATTTTGCAAATGCGAAGAGTAAGAGAGAGAAGATTTGAGCATGACACATCAAATAATTAATCTGCTCGCTAAAATCATGGGGTTGCCATTAGCTGAGATGGAAAGGCAGAAGGAGGAGCACTTTGGGGAAATGGCGGAAGGAGAGAGTATGAGGAGCTCAGTTTTGGACATGTTAATTTCAAACTTTTTGATTTCTAAGGGAAGTATTGGGTAGGCAGTTGGTTATATGAGCCTAGAGTTCAAGATAGAGGCCCAGGCTGGATATAAAAATTTGGGAATCATCAGCATATTGTGATACAAGGCATTTATGGACTGTAAAATGCTATTCCAATATACAGCATTGTTACTTAGCAATTCCTCGTGAATATAACACAACAGCAATCATTACCCCACCAACCCTCTGTTCGGATCACCAAAGACACTTTTTAAAAGATACTGTTTTAAAAGAACACAATTTTTTTCTTTCTGGAAAATAGGGTACATGCAAGGGGTAATTTTTTCTTGCTCTACTTCCCAACTACTTTATTGCTGGCTTTAAATGCTAAGAAGTTGAGAGCTTCCTAATTAACTTTAGGCTAGCCAAGTATTATCAACTGGAAGTTCTGAGACGGCCATGTAATGGCATCCTCTTCAAGAATGCTTATCTTCCTAGGGACCGAGAAGCTCAAATGTGAAATGCACAGTCTTAAAGGAGCATGAAGCTGCTAGATCAGCCATTGTCTTGATAGTAATCATGTACTGAAGGATATACTGCCAATCTTTGATAAGAAATATGCTGGTAGTTAAAAACATACACACTTTAGAACACTCTATCCCATGAAAAGAATTGAACGAAACCTTTACTGGGCTTTAACCACTGAAAAGACAATGATTTGAGGATGAAACAACACATGGGAAACATGAGGATGAGAATATATGGGGGAATTCCAAGAATACTGATTCTATTCAATCACTGAAATCTTGATGCTATGTTGAGAATCAGAATACATATTTGCTTTTACGTAATCTACACGTCAGTTCATAAAAGTCCAAAGAGAAGTATTTGGGCGTCAATAAAACACAATCCTGTTGTGAAGTTTTTGAAGTATCAATATGTCAAAGTAAATTCTTGAATTTCTAGTTCTAGAAATGGTAGAGTGGCTTGTGTTGGACTAACTCTTGGTAAACAGGTCTAAACTCTGGGAAAATATCAAATTTCATTATTTGAAGGCCCTGGAAACTCAACAGACTTAGGTAGATATTGGAGGGCATTTGACCCTTGAGAGAAAGGAACCACACTGGCTGTGGTTCATGCTTATACAACTCCTCTCCTGAGAGCTCACCATAGTCCACATGATGAGGAACATCTAGAGGTAGAGCATAACATTGCAATGTTTTTGGCTTTTCAGAGGATGGAGTCTGGGGCTGACAAAGCAGTTGGGGGCTGCTTCCTTATTTTACAAGACTCTAGGGACAGAGTCCTGGAAAATGGGGACAGAGTCTTGGAAAATAAGGAGCCACAGAGACAATGCCCCAAATCTGTATATAAACTCACTTTAAATTCTTGCCTGAACCCTGAGCTGTACTTGCCTAGACAAGACACCAAGTAGACCAACATAAAATGACAGCTGGAAAGAGGAATGAGTCCTCTGCTATCCAGTCAGAAGGGTCTGGTCAACACTGCAGGCTTTCCACCAAAACCCTAGAAGGGCCACAGGGAGTAAAGGTTATATCCTAGTTCTAAAGAATTTACCCTAAAACAAATGGCAAAACTAAAATAAACCCATCTTTAAAAGTGTAATACCAAGCATTCACAAGTTCATGGTAATTAGTCAGCAATGTAATTGACTACGTAAAGCAAAAGTCGACATTCTATTAGGTTTCCTAAAACAGGTGAAAAACACACAGAGACATATCCAAAAAGTTTGGTGACTCTCAGAAAGGACAGATATGAAGGAAACCATATCTGGGCCCAGGACTGTCAAATAGCTGAAAATTTTTTAAAAAGATCTTAAAATCCTCAGATAAAAATTGAAGGAAAATTATCAATGTAGTTTCTAACATCTCATCAGAAATAATAAAGGACAGAATAATGTCTGCAAAATTATGAGGCCAAAAAAAATGTGTCATCCCAGAATTCTACATCCAGCACAAATGTTTTTCAAAAATGAAAGCACACATCCTACAGGCACCAAAAGGATTATAAGGAAATATGAACAACCAAGAGCCAGGATATTATACAACTGGGATGAAATGAGAAAATTTCTTGGGAAACAAACTTACCAAAACTAATGCAAAGGGAAATAAAAATTTATGAATTCCTCTATGTTTATTAAAGAAGATGAACTTGTAATTAGAAACCGTCTCACAAAGAAAACTCCAGGCCTTGGGGATTTCGCTGATGAAGAGTATCAAACTTCTAAAGAAGAAATAAAACCAGTCTATTCCAATGTTTTCAGGAAACAAAAGAGGAGGGAACATTTCCTAGCTGTTTTCATGAGCCTAGCATGGCCACAATATGATAATTTGACAACACACTGCAAGAAAAAAATTTCAGGCCGATATCCCTTATGACCATAATTGAAAAATCCTTCCCCAAATATTATTAAATTGAATCCAGCAATGTATAAAAAGTGTAACACATCACTTTCAAATAAAGCATTATCCCCATTTAAGTTTGATTTAACATTGAAAAAATTGATGTATGCTGGATATCCACCTGGGGGAAAAAATGAATCACAACCCCCCACATCACACTGTACATGAAAACCAACTAGTGATGTAGTAGAGACCTAAATGTAAGAGCTAAAACAATAAAGCTTCAAGAAGAAAACACAAGAGAATATCTTTGTGACTTTGCAGTGGGTAAATATTTCTGAAAACACAAAGAGCACTAGCTGCTAAAGCAAAAAATGATAAATGGGGCATCATCAAACTCTGAAACCTCTGCTCATCAAAGGGCACTGTTAAGGAAATGAAAAAGCAAGCCACAGAGAGAAAATATCTGGGAAATGTGTATCTGACAAAGAACCTATATGTAGAATATGTAAAGAACTCAAGCTGATCAGTAACGAGACAGCGCAATAAAAAAATTGCCAAGAAACTGGAATCTGTGCTTCACGAAAGAAAACCTGTGAATGGCCAGTATATACATGAAAAGATGTATTCGTTGTCACATCAGCCCCCACATCAGGCTCCACTCTAAGCATGAAGCCTGCTTAAGATTCTCTCTCCCCCTCTGTCCCTTTTCCCCCTTTTGCTTCCTCTCTCTCTAAAAACTAAAAAAAAATAAAAATTTTTTTAATGATCTTTCTAAAGCAAGTGAAACCCACTGATCATACTCAATGATATTCCTCCTCCAAAATTTCCCATTTGACTTCAAGCATAAATTAAATCCATATTTACAAAGTGAATGTGGAAATGAAGCCATTGTTGATATAATTCAGGTGGCCCCAAAGTTAAAAATCTGGAACTGCGTTTGTCAGGGTGGGGAAGTGGGGAGCTGTTGAATTGTTTACCGTCTCCGATTCTAATAAAAACAAAAGCAACACATTTTCCAAACTCTCATTTCTCGTAAGTAAATGTTTGTGGGCCACCTTTGCTTTATGTTGTAATTATCTTTAGCTAGCAGAAGCAGGGTAGGCTTAGCTCAGCCGCAAATATTTCCAGGATTCAAATTCTAAACATACTTCAGCTTACTCTAAGATGGTTCACTAAGAAGCCAGACAACACAAAGAATCCCTTAGAATCGGTATTTTGACATCCTCACTGCAACTGGCAATGTGACAGAAGACATTACTTTTTTTTTCGACATTTTATTACAAAATGGGCTTTGTGTTAGATGATTTTTTTCCAGCTATAAGCTAATGTAAGTGTTCACGTTTAAGGTAGGCTAGGCTAAGCTATGATGTTCGGTAGGCTAGGTGTACTAAATGCATTTTGGACATAAGATATTTTCAGCTTATGATGGGTTGATCAGGATGTAACCCCATGTTGAGGAATAGCTATAGAATATTAGAAAATGAAAGTTCATGGCATATTTTAAAGTTACATTGGTGGCAATTGTTTAAACATACTATATTTGCCTTTATAGAAACTTTAGATTTATATTATGTTAATACTTGAAGCTATGCAATTATAATATTAACATGAATTTACAACTAAAGCGTGTTATAATTTAAATAATTGATTTTTACAAATTGCTTCATATAAGAACCTAGGCAAAATTACATATCTTTTTCCATTTTAAGTCTTCCGAGCAAAGTGTAAGAGTGTAATAGTTTCCTAGTAATTTAAAATTTTTTCATTATTATTTGTTCCGATCTTATTCATTTTTTTAATATAATTCATTGTCAAATTGGTTTCCATACTACACCCAGTGTTCATCCCAAGTGCCCTCCTCAATGCCCATCGCCCACTTTCCCCTCTCCCCAGCTCCCCCTCAACTCTCAGTAAGTTCTCAGTATCCAAGAGTCTTATGGTTTGCCTCCCTCTCTCTCTGTAACTTTTTTTCCCCTTTCCCCTCTCCCATGGTCTTCTGTTAAGTTTCTCAAGATCCACATATGAGTGAAAACATGTGATATCTGTCTTTCTCTGACTGACTTATTTCACTTAGCACAATACCCTCCAGTTCCATCCACATTGCTGCAAATGGCCAGATTTCACTCTTTCTCATTGCCAAGTAGTATTCCATTGTATATATAAGCCACATCTTCTTTATCCATCCGTCAGCTGATGGACATTTAGGCTCTTTCCATAATTTGGCGATTGTTGAAAGTGCTGCTATAAACATTGGGGTACAAGTGCCCCTATACATCAAGCACTCCTGTATCCCTTGGGTAAATTCTTAGCAGTGCTATTGCTGGGTCATAGGGTAGATCTATTTTTAATTTTTTGAGGAACCTCCACACTGTTTTCCAGAGCAGCTGCACCAGTTTGTGTTTCCACCAACAGTGCAAGAGGGTTCCCGTTTCTCCATATCCTCTCCAGCATCTATAGTCTCCTGATTTGTTCATTTTGGCCACTCTGACTGGCATGAGGTGGTATCTGAGTGTGGTTTTGATTTGTATTTCCCTGATGAGGAGCGACGTTGAGCATCTTTTCATGTGCCTGTTGGCCATCCGGATGTCTTCTTTAGAGAAGTGTCTATTCGTGTTTTCTGCCCATTTCTTCACTGGATTATTTGTTTTTCGGGACTTTGGTGAGTTCTTTATAGATTTTAGATACTAACGCTTTATCTGATATGTCATTTGCAAATATCTTTTCCGATTCCGTTGGTTGCCTTTGAGTTTTGTTGATTGTTTCCTTTGCAGTGCAGAAGCTTTTTATGTTGATGAGGTCCCAATAGTTCATTTTTGCTTTTAGTTCCCTTGCCTTTAGAGATGTGTTGAGTAAGAAATTGCTGCGGCTGAGGTCAGAGAGGTTTCTTTTCCTGCTTTCTCCTCTAGGGTTTTGATGGTTTCCTGTCTCACATTCAGGTCCTTTATCCATTTTGAGTTTATTTTTGTGAATGGTGTAAGAAAGTGGTCTAGTTTCATTCTTCTACACGTAAGCCATTACATTTTGAAAGCTAATTTTATTTTTTTCTAAAAGTATTTTTTCCTTTATATAATATATACACAAAATACATATATTTTATATATATGTAGTGAGAGACTATATCATATATGCTATGTACATTGTGTACATTGTATTATATATTATATTTTATTATAGATAATAGTATAAAATATTAATATATTAATATTTTATATATATAATAAGCTTACCAGTCCCTGAGCTACCCTGTCCTATGTCTGATTCCCACTACCCTGAAGCAACCATTTTCAAATCTTTCAAGTATTTCTTCTGGCATTACCATATTTCTAAACTACAGGTTTATACTGCTATTTCTTCCTTCTACCATTTTCCTGGGAGTTTTTTCCTCTTTCCTGTGTTAGATCCTCTTATTCCAGGATCCTATACCTCCTTTTCTGATTTATCTCTCTTTTCAGTGGCTCACATTTTTTAGCATCCTGAGAAAGGATGCATAGGAGGGTTCTTTAGGAGAAAGAGCATACATCTCAAACTAGAGTGTCAACTTCAAAGTGGAAATCAATTTTTCCTGAGATTTTGAAGACATTGATGTCTTTTGTTTGCTTGGATATTTCCCCAGTTTCCAGCATCAGCTGTCACTGTGATTTCTGATCATATGTGTGTGACCTGTTTGTTTGTTTGTTTTAATGTTTATTTTGAGAGACAGAGACAGAGACAGAGACAGAGAGACAGAGACTCCCAAGCAGGCTCTGCCCTGGGCACAAAGCCCCATGTGGAGCATGCATGCAAGTGGGGGAGGGGCAGAGAGAGAGATTGAGAGGGAGAGAGAATCCCAAGCAGAGAGCCTGATGTGGGACTCGAACCCACAAACCATGAGATCATGACCTGAGCTGAAGTTGGACGCTTAACCCACTGAGCCACCCAGGCGCCCTGTGACCTGTTTTTGTGTTTGTTTGGTTTTGGTTTTTTATCTTTGCAGAAACTTTTAGAATCTTTCATTTGTCACTAGTTTTTTGTTTTGTTTTGTTTTTTGAAATTTCACAGTGATGTATCTTCATGTCCCTACTCCCAAATCTTTTACTGGGCATTTGCTGGGCTCTTCCAATGTGAAAGCAAGTGTCCTTCAATTCTGCATAATTTTGCATTATTTCTTCGATCTTTGATCCTGTTTCCTCTTTTCTTTCTTCTCCACATTCATTAATCAGATGAGAGACTTGATCCTTTTATTTTCTAATCCTTTCTCTCCTGTGTATTTTATGTTTGAACTATATGTTGTTTTGTTCTGATTCCCAGGAGTTTTTCTTAATGTATCTTCCACTATTTTATTAATTTCTGCTTATCTTAGTTTCATTTTCTAAGAGTTCTTTGTTTTCTGATTATTACTTTTTATAGAAACATCTTTGTTTCATAGACACATCACTTTCCATTTGCGTCTTGGAGAATATTAGTCATTTGGTTTGTTTTGCTTATGTTTTGGTTTTTTTTTTTTAACGTTCCCTGTGTTCTTTTTCTTTCTTCTGAATCAGATAATTCCGTCAAGTTTCTCACATTCCTTGGTTGGGTGGCACTTGTGAACTAGGTGATTTAACTATCAGGATCTGCAGGATTTCTTCTTGTTCCAATCCACTTTCCCAGAGAGTAATGTTCTCATCTATTACCTATGGCATAAGGCAGAGGCCATTTTTCTGGAAACCCAGCAAAGAAAGTGGCCTAAGGTCTCCTTCCTGAGAATCCAAGTAACTCTCTTAATCTGCCTAGGTCAACAGGTGCAGTGTCCTGCCTTCTACTGTCCGAGGGAGGGGCGGTCTCTAGTTGGGAGCTAGAGAATAAGATCTAAGGGTCTTTTACAGATTTTCTTTTCTTTTTTTTTAAATTTTTTAAAATTTTATTTACTTATTTGGAGAGAGAGAGAGAGAGAGAGAAAGAGAGAGAGAGAAGGAGAGAGAGAATCTCAAGGAGGCTCCTCCCTGTCAGCACACAGCCCAGTGTGGAGCTCTAACTTTCGAGCTAGTAGATTGTGACCAGAGCCAAAACCAAGATCCAGATGCTTAACCTACTAAGCCACCCAGGTGCCCCTCTTTTACGGATTTTCAGCCAATCCTCCTTTCTTCAGCCCCACTCCAACACTTTCTGGGGCCCCTCGAAACATCTGATGGCTGAACTTCATCTGAATTTGGCAGTGTAAATCAGCTTTCTGCTGCTTTGACAGTCTTTGAAGTTACAGCTTTCCCTGGAACGGGTGAACGTTTATCCTCAGGAAAAAGTACTTTACTTTTCTTGATTCATCCAAGATTTAGGCTTTGTGAGATTGTTCACAAGTAAACAAAAAATAAGCATGAGTTGTTAAAATCCCAAGTGGGTTGGGTTAAGTCTAACTTTTCATTCATAACTGAACAAACTCTTTTCTGTTAAAAAACAAAACAAAACTATAAGTCTTGACAAATAAACACATATAAAAATAAATACCTCTAAAATCTCCTTATGAAGTTGATTGAAAACTATACTTACCAATCAAAGACTTGTGTGGTGTTTTTAAAATATGAAGCTTAAATTTACTTCCTGTGCCTAAAAAAACACCTGCATTGGTTTCTTGACTTCTTTTTTTTTTTTAACATAATCTACCCCCCTAAATGTGACCCAAATCAAGAAGTATGCATTTTTAAAAAACCAAAGTCGCTGGGAATGAAATTTGGAATGTCAGTAGTCACTTGTCTTGATGATGTCCCGCTAGTATTTTTAAATTTTTATTTCAGAGGTTTTTTTCAACTTCATTTGGGGACAGGAACTTGATGATATATCATCTTACGATAAAATCTTCTAAGTCAGTGAATAAAACATATAAACAAAGTTGCTGGACCTAAAAACATGTTGATAAAGATCTGTTCCACAAATCCATTTGACAGAAAGCAAACATACTTGAAGTGATATAATTTATTACTTCCTCCACAGCCTCTAGACTTATTCGTGAAAGAAACAAAGTGAACTGAATAGTCTGGCTAAACATCATGCAGTCAAGCGGCTGCTTCTTGACAGGCCAGATCTCAGGTTCCCATTCCTGCCCTGTGGCCCTGCGAGACAGCTAGGGTCATCCACAGGTTGTTTTGTGACTAAAGTTCCAATCAAGTGTTTGGGGCTTAATGTCTTTTGATCTCCTAGATGTGGGCCCTCCCTGGCCACTCCTGGGACCTCCCAGAGGTAGGTGCACTTAGCCAAGTGCACCTGATGGCACTTAGCCAAGATGCTGTTGTATATCGTTGAATGACACCGATGTCCTTGCTCTGGTAAAAAGCTACAGGCTGTGAACACAGGGAAAAATCAACACATCCACACATATTCTTGCTATAGTGGAAAATCTGCTTACATGGTGATATAGAGAGGTTTTCTTTGTTTAGAGTGGAAACTCTTTGCTTGAAGAACTGGTTTTTTCAGTGATACCAGCGTTTATTGTGTAATAAAATTTTTGCTTTAAAAACGAAGTGGAGGGGCGCCTGGGTGGCGCAGTCGGTTAAGCGTCCGACTTCAGCCAGGTCACGATCTTGCGGTCCGTGAGTTCGAGCCCCGCGTCGGGCTCTGGGCTGATGGCTCAGAGCCTGGAGCCTGTTTCAGATTCTGTGTCTCCCTCTCTCTCTGCCCCTCCCCCGTTCATGCTCTGTCTCTCTCTGTCCCAAAAATAAATAAACGTTGAAAAAAAATTAAAAAAAAAAAAACGAAGTGGAAAGAAATCCAGCAAAATATTGAACAGCAAAACACAGGAAGATAATACTTATTTTCTCCTTTTAAGCTGGCCCCGAGTTTTCCAATTGGTTTATATTTGAGAAAGCGAACATAAATGTTATCTTTTTTTAAGATAAAATTTTAAGTGCTTCTAATGCAAAGCAGTTGCTCAGAAAAACAAATCCAAGAAACAATTTGTTAGGAATATCTCTACAAAAACGTAACTGAATCAAACCTAAAAGATGTAGCACTTACCAAACGGTACGCTCTTCCGGAAAACTGCAAATTCCTTTTTTAGAACATGAACTGCTCAAGGACAGAATCTGTATCTTTCATTCATTCATTCATGCATTCAACAAATGTTTACTGAGCAGGTACTACGTGCCAGGCACCCTTCCAGATGTTAGAGAAACAACAATGAACACATCACATGAAATCCCTGCCCTGTGAAAATTATAATCTGGCAGGGATGGAGGGCAAAACAAGCAATAGGCACAGTGAATAATTAATTATATCATATATTACAAGGTGGTAATGTGCTATGAAGAAAAATAAAGCAAGTGGGGTCATTCTTAAAATTATGACCATGTAGAATTTGCTTTGACTTTCGTTAAAAATTTGACCATGATCTTATATACTTGATAAGTTTCTTTAGAAAATAATTTCATTTAAATCTAAATCATTTGAGGTTAGCTGGATCAGAGTTGGGAGCTGAGAAAAAAGCTAAACAGGACAGCGTGGTAAAAAGCGTATTGAATCGGGAATGTTCTGATCCCTTTGTCATTCGTTGAACTTCAGGGCTACACACTTGGCATTGAGATTGAGGGAGGGATCGAATAGGGGGGCTGGATGTCCCCGCACTCTGAATTCCAGGGTGACAGGGGGAAAGCATGGAAAGATGGAACAGCTAACTTCAAATACTGGCAGGGTCAACATGTGAGAGACAAAGTAAGTCTTCTCTATGGTCCTGTATAATTAAGGAATGCTTTCAACTGAAAATGGAAGTGAAAAATCAAGTGAGCAAGCAATATGAGGAATTTTCTGGCTCTTACAGTTGAAAAGACCAAGAATAGATTCAGGGATAGCTTTCTGCAGGTGCTCAAATGTTGTTGTCTGGAAATGGTCTCATTCCATCTCATCTCTGCATTCGACTGTGTTCATTTTCAGCAAGGACACGCAGCAAAGATGGCCCCCAGCCAGTCTGGGCCCTCGTTTTATGCTAAGGATGCATCGCAGAAAGGGTACCTTTTCCCCAGTATCTCAGAATCATGTGCCCATCTACGTAAGCCAATCTCTGAGACTGAGTGGCTTCACATGACATCCCGGAAGCTGAACCACAGTGACAAAAAGATCAAGGTGTCTCCCCAGGGGGATATTGAAGGATACCTGACAGGAAGGAGTAAATGCTAGATAGGCAAAAACAAGGGATCCACTGCAGATCATTCCGGGTAAAATTCAGAGTATGGTCAGGAACTACAAAGTAACATGTTGCCATTCAATAAAAGGACAATGTAAAGCATTGGAACCATCCCAAATTGAGATTGCAGGAGAGAGTGAGTTCTGTCATAGGAAGTTCAAAGACTTGCATTTCTAAGGTTGCTAAGGTTTCAATCAATCCACTGAATCAATCAATCAATGGATCACTTTGTTATTGGACACTGCAAAGTCTCCCTGTCTCTACTGCTGTTGCGCTTGTCCATTCTACCATCGTATCTTAGCCATTCAAGGGCAAATGCCTCCTGATGAGCCAGCATCCCTACTCCCCGCTTGCCCCACTACGATTCATTCCCCAGAAAGCAGCCAGAGGAAATACCCGTTTACTCACTCAACAAATATTTATTGAACACCTGGTGTGTGACAGGGACTGCTTAAGGGACAAATCCATTGTTGGCCAAATATACATAAATCTCTGTCTTCAGGGAGCTTCTGTTCCAGTGGGAGAGGGAGAAAGAAAACAACGTAAGCCAGTAAAATGTATATTAAATGGCAAGAGATGCTAAAAAGAAAAAAATAAAGCAAAGTGCATGGAGTATTAGCAGTGGGGTAGTTGGGATGGTCCGGGAGCACTTCATGGAGAAAGTGATTTTTTTTTTAAGTTTTTAAATATTTATTCATTTATTTTGAAAGAGAGAGAGAGAGATGATGATGATGATATGATGATGATGATGATGATGTTAATTGTAAGGGCCATGATAGATATTAAGGACTGACTAGTATGAGCTGGGCAGTATTTGAGTTCCTCTAACAACTTTCAAAGTTATGCATCATTAGCCCATTTCACAGAAAAACAAAACAAAACAAAACATGGAGTAGCAGAGATCCTACATACTTCGTCCAGAGAAAAATAATAACCATTGTCAGTTAGAGGTGGTAGAGAGATTAAAACAAAAGTCTGCATACCTTCAACCAAACCAGGCGTCTCCACTGAAATATTCATCCCTGAGGCCACCAGCAAACTCTAAATAACAATTCTAATGAACACATTTTATTCCGTCAGCAAGATGTATCCTAAAGTATCAGAAAAGCCTAACTAAGAAAGGTTATTTTTTTTGGTCTGGGAATTCTTAAAATTTTTTTTCCGTATAAATTAATGGTAATTGTGTCTTTGTTTTATGCCATTTCGGCTTAACTTTTCAGGGGAACACTCTACTTTTGTATAGCAGGGGAAACCTGTATTGTGGGTCATATTTTCAACTCCAAAAATTATTATTACTAATTATGAATAACTGTTATTTTACACGGAGAATGCTTTTACATTTATACATGCGTCAGTTTCTTTGCTCATATTTTGTTTTTGCAGCTGAGACACAGAATTGGAAGCAGACTCCAGGCTCCCAGCTGTCAGCACAGAACCCCACGCGGGGCATGAACCCAGGAACAGTGAGATCACGACCTGAGCCGAAGTCTGACGCCCAACCAACTGAGCCACCCCGGTGCCCCTGTGGATTCATGTCTTTAATCAGTTGTAGAAAATACTCAGTCATGATTTTGCAAAAGTTGCCTCTCTTCTAATCTCTTTATTCTCTACTTCTTAGACTCTAGTTAGATATATATTAGACTATCTTGGCCTTTCCATCCTATCTCTTAGCCTGTCATTAAAATCTCCTTTCTCATCTCTTTGTGCTACATTCTGAGTGGTTTCTGCAGAGTTCCATAATTCTTTCTTTGGTTCTAACATGCTGTTTAACTCACTTGTTTGTTTGGTTTTTTTTAAGTATGTTATTAATGGTTATGTTTATTTTTAACTATTTTTTTCTAATATTCCGGCTCAATTTTTTGTTCATTTTTGTGATTCTGTATGCTTTCTTGTATGCTTTGCCTGCATAGCTATTCTATACTCAAGCTGATATCTCCAATGTCTGAAATCCTCGAAAGCCTAAATATATTATTGCTTTTTTTGCTAATGTGCATTTAAGGAGCTCCGTTTTTCATGTGGCTATTGGCTGATATTTTTGTGAAAAACCTGGACGCTTAAACTGAAGATGCTTTCTCCAGAGAAGGTTCATGTCTATTTCTTCTGGGATTTAGATGACGCTACTGCCCTGGGACCATTTTGGCCCCTTCCCAGTTTCTCAGGTTGATTTTCTAGTGTCTGGTTCAGCTCAGCCCCATGGCCACTGGTCCACAGCTTCGTCTTCTTGTTGCTGTGCTGAAAGTGAACCTGCCTTCGGGCCAGTTTTGCCTTCACATATATTTACTGCTCCTAGTCGAGGATCAGGTACCTCTTAGAAGGAGTCGGGAGTGCTTGGTGATCTTCCATTCTTCCTACTGCAACGATGAGATAAAAGTTGTGTCTTAAGCATGATGGAGTTGTTTCAAATCAAGAGGGCTCTTCAGAGGATCTAGTCTACCATCCCGCCCTCTTCTTGTTTTCCTCCTTGCTTCTTCTTTTTTTTTTTTAACCTACCTTTTTTCATTCTGAAATATCTTTTTTTTTTTTTTTCCGGGGATCTGCTACTTCTCTGAGTTTTCTTTTTCAGTCCTTCTCACTCCCTCACCTCCATTTCTCTTCCCCACTCTTTCAAGTATGGGGTTTTCCAGAATGCCAATTCTCCTTCCTTGTCAGTTGATCTCATCTACACGCTTGGACTTCAGCTGTACTTCTAGCTCTGACATAGCCCTAAATGATACATCTATATTTCAAATTACCCTCTCATAATCCCCATTTGGATTTTCCTCAAACTCAAAATTTTCGAAACTGGCTTTATGATTTCCCCCATATTCCACCTACAAATCTGCTTCTCTTCCAACGTTTCTCTACTTTTGGACACCACTATCCACCACTCACCGAAGCCAGATGGTCCTGTTAATTTTAACTCCTAAATAGCCCTTGAATTCTCTTTCTCCTCTGTTCTTATCATCACTGCTGTAGTTAGATCTTCATTGTTACTTCCTGATGAGTTGCAATTGCCTCCTTTTCTTTCTCTTGCCTCCAGATTCACTGCTGAAATTTGCCTGACCCAATGCTGCTTTTGTGATCTTTCTGAAATGCAGATATGAATGTGTCACTCATCTGTGGAAGATTCCTCATCGGTTCTCCCATTAATGCATGGTAAATCTTAGGTTTCATAATTGGGCTTGTGAGACCTCCATGATCTAACTTAAAAAGCTTTTTACTTTCCTGCCTATTTTTCTTTAAGCTGCAAGAAGGCCGTGAGCATATCCATCTTGTTACTTTGGCTAGTGCCAAGCCCAGGGCTGATAACCTCACAGATAATTACTAAATGGGTACATCACTGCCTCATCTCAATCCATCTGATTCATGGACCCTTTTTCCTAGCCAATCTGGACATTTTTTGCTATAACAAAAGTCTGCCCTCCTCGCACAACTGTAGGCTAATTACTATTTACTCATTTTTTCACACATTCATTAGTCCATCTTGGAATTACCACTAACACTGTAACTGATACATAGAAGGTCCTCTGGATGAATAAATGAAAACAAACTTAGAAGTGTGGCCTAGGAGGTAACACATACATGAAGCATTGACTAATATAAAGGACTGTACTCCAAAGGCAACTTTTCCCCCAGGTGGTATATGCATAAACCAATATAACTACAGGCAACCTGTATCTTTCTCCTGCCCTCTCCAAGTCCGAGAACCAGATTTAATGAGTCAAATTCTTTTCTGGAATGAATCCACATAAAACCAAGACAAAATAAAGGGCAAACCAACCTCCTACAAAGCACTGAAAAGGTAATCAAGACTTTCCCAAGCCCCAAATACAAATGGCAGAGAGCACTAGCTCACTCAATAGGCGCCCAGGTGCTGACGGAAGCCCCGCCCCAAGGGAGGCGGGGCCTGAAGTGCGGGGCGGGATTTGTCCGGACCGACCACGCCCTCTCTGGGCGGGGCGTAAGCAAGCGGGCCGTGCAGAAGCCCGCGCACCCCCGCGGTTTCCTAGGAGACGAAACACACAAGGCGCCAGAGCTTCACAAGGGCGCCTACGAGGTGAGCGGCCGGTGCGGGCAGGTAATCCCTAGCGGGCTGCGGGGCTGCCACTCTCCGTCCGAGCCCAGCCCCAGCCTGTCCGGCGAGGCCTGCCCGGCATGTCCCCTCCGCGCCCTGTCCTACGAGGGCCAACCTCCGCCGAGAGAAGGGGCCTGCACACTGGTAGGGGGAGGGACGGCGGGGAGGAGGATCCGCGAGCGGGGGTGGAGCGGGAGGGGTCTTTCTGCGTCTGCTGCGATCCGTGCTCCCCAGGCCCCCCGGACCACTTTTCCGCGCTCCTCGACGGCGGGGAAGGTTCGGGGTGGGAGGATGACGGCGGGCATCCGTCGGTCTGAGGGACCCGGCCCCCAAACCTCTCCCTTACTCCCCGCCCCCCACAACTCCCCCAGTCTCCACCCCCAGTCTGGAGGGGAAACTGCTTTCACGAGTGAGAAGCGGGATCGGGTCTCGGGAAGGCAGCCGAATTGAGTTCCGAACGACTAAAATGAAAAAGGAGATAGAAAGAAACTGGATCTAAATTCCGCCCTCATTCGTGCACCCCGAGGTAAAAGCGGGATCCCGGCGCAGGGCCCCAGGACGGACCCCTTTCCCCGCACACCCGCAGGACCCCCGCCCCAGGAGGCTTTAAATCCCTGTTAGCGAAAAAGGACGAGACTCGGCTTAATGAAAACTTTCTTCCTGCAGATACGATTTTCAAATTTAGGGACAGAGTCGGGGGCGGGGAAGGGGGGAGCAACAAAACTGATTTTAGGGGCTTGTAGTTTCCGTTCTCAAAGGGATTCATTATATTTAAGTGATCATTTTTAATGAGCAGACATCGGTCCCGAGGACAACGAAATTCTCATAGAGTCAGAGTTATGGGACTTCCTTCGTTCAGAAAACTGCTCATTTGGTCAAAGCAGCGGAGAAGGAGCGAGTTACCCTCCAGCCTTTTGGTTTTCCTCTGTGACCCCACCCCCCAGTTCACCGCGGCGACTGGGGAAGGGAGAAACTCCCCCTTCCTCCTCCACCCCCAGGCGGCCACTTAACTGCCCCAGCAAAGCTGGCCTTGGGCAAGGATGCTCGATCTCCGCGTTGGGGTGGTTCTTTGTTTTGTTTAGTTTAATTTGGGAATACCTTGTGAATATTAGCACACGGCACGATTTTTTTTTTTTTTAACCCCGGCAGCTTTGTTTTCCCATTGTAAAACTCTCCTTTTAATTTCTGTAAATACGTGTCTTACTTTGAGATCTTTTCTTTTCCTTCCTGTTTTGCTCTTCAAACAAGTTAGTGATTTTTAAGACGTTATTATTATTCTTTTTATTTTTTTTTTAAATATAAGTAATGCCAGCCTTGGAGTGATAGAATTACAGTAGGTTCTACAAAGACAAGTTGCAGACTTCCAAAGGTTATCTGTTCAGTGATTGGCAGACAAGTTTTACCCTCCATTTGCCCTCTATGTTAATCTTCTTTAATCCTATCTTAATCCCTGTTAGCTGGCAGAAGCTCCTGAGAATACGGCTTAAGTTTACAGTAATTGTACACTTAAATAACAATACGAAAACTATAATGGGAGAGAAATTATAAGGGTATTTACTTAATGTAGGTCTGTAATTGAGCCTCTAAGTCTTTTTCTTTAAATCAAAATATAAGGTTTGCTTAGCCATAGAAAGTCACTAAATATCGTAGCCTTATTGTAAAAAATTCCAAGTTCCTAACAGTTCTGTTAAATATGGATCGTAGTTGTATTGCATTTACTTGTGTTCTGCCTCGCTGTGTATATATACATACATATGGAAATATATACACAGTTTAACCCTTGAACAACACAGGGATTAGGGGTGTGAGCCCCCAACAGTCGAAAATTCTAGTATAACTGAATCCCCCAAGACCTAACAGTCCACTGTTGACAGAAACCTTACTGGTAACATAAAGAGTTAATCAACACATACCTTGTACATTATATGTATTGTGTGCTGTATTCTTCCAATAAAGTAAAACAAGAGAAAGGAAACCATTATCAAGAAAATCATAAAGAAAATACATTTACAGCACTGTATGGTATTGATCAGAAACGAATCTGCATGTAAGTAGACCTGTGCAGTTGAAACGTGTTCAAGAGTCAACCCTACAGATGGAAATATTCACATACATAAGATGTCGTGTTGATACATCTCTGTCTTGCAGGATTAGTCTTCTATAGATGAACAGAGAAGAATAAATGTAACCTACGGAGAAATATTATTGTGTGTGAACTGGGGACCATAGGCAATGTATGTTTCTTAAGTTATATCTATTGCTTTTGACTAGTAATTCGTTTAGGACCTTACTACGCTACGCCGATGAAAGCAGTTGTTTACGTGCTATCAGTCAGTAGATACATGGGGGAAATTATTTTAAAAAACAAGAAAAACCTTTCGCCTTGATATCTGTGCCTCTTTCCATTAGGTCATTGTCTTTGTATTTTCAGGGAAGATAAGGGGACAGCTGGAATGGTCAGCCTCTAACTCTGGAGAACTATTTATTTTCCAATTCAAATGACCCAAAGAGGCCTTTCTAAAATTTTATGTAAAGGTTAAGCAGGGCTCAAACTGGACAGAGGCTCTGAGAGCCACCAGTCAGACCTTTTGAAAATTGATGTGATAGCCATAATCTTCGTCACTCACCCCATGGCTGGGAAATGGCCAAGTCCCTTGTTCATTCTTCCCTGAATGTAAGCAGACCCTATGGGATAGCCACCTTCACTTGAAATAAACTGTTCCCAGGGCTGCCAGGGTGGCTCAGTTGGTTAAGTGTCCGACTCTTGATTTGTGCTCAGGTCATGATGTCACCATCGGTGAGATCGAGCCCCATGTCGGGCTCCATGCTATCTGCTTGGGATTCTCTCTCTCTCTCCCTCTCTGCCCCTTGTCCCACGTGCATGTGCTCTGTCTCTCAAAAAAACAAAAACAACAACAACCCCCCCCCACAGAACCAAAACAAACAAACAAACAAACAAACTGTGTTTCTAGTGTTTATTTGGAACGTGGTTGGTTAGGCTTGGAATGCAGTTTCTATAGCTTCCATTCCAAAAACGGTTGGGGTTTCCAGGCCAGTGCAGAAAGTCATCAATGAGTGAATGATCTGTAATGCTAATAACACCGGTGATGGTGGTGGTGGTTGGTCTTAACAGTGGAAGACAAAGGAAAGGAAAGATTAATTCCATTTTTGGGGTTAAGTCACCGCGAGGGAGAATTTTAACTATTGTTTCTTGCACACTCTCACCTCTGCCTTTCTGTTCCTACCCGGGCAGCTCCCTCTTTCATTCCCTTCTCACGCAATATGTCCTTTTCCAGAATTGCCTACGTTACTTCCTGCCCATCAGACCTTCGGTGCTTGTCCTCAGTGAGGTATTAACTTGAAAGAAAAGATAATGCTATCATCCCATTGAATTTCTGAAGAAATTCATTCTCATAAGGGAGCTCCACTTAGACTGTCTTCCTCCTGAACTCCTACTTTCTTTTCCTTCACTGTTTCTGGCCTGTTATTTTCCAGTGTCCTTCCGAGCATGGGGCCAGATGCAGGCTTGGGGTCTAGTAGGGTAGAGAGCACCACTAGCAATTTCCATTCAGTAGCATCTTGATGTTTTAGGGTAAGGAACTGGGTTAGGAATCTTCAGGTGGAGGTGGGGGTGGGCAGCTTTCATTGTGGGGCAGAGTCTGCATGGTTTTGAGGCAAAGAGGGGTAGGGGTGGTTCCTTGAGCTGCAACAGCGATTGTAAAAGCCAGTAAGAACGGGTTGTTTAGAAGTTGGGGACCACCCTACAAAGAACAAACAGCCTCAAGCCTAATGCAGTTACTAGACTGACTCCATCCTGGATTCTCTGATTATAGACACATTATTTTATAGATTACAATCCTACTGATACAATGAATATATTCTCTACATTGTTACTCAACCAGAAGCTATCAACTTACAGAGAACACTTTTCCTTAAAATAGAGAGAAGTGTATGTCTTCTTAAATAAGGTAACTAGAAAAGGCGTCAAGCAACATAACATAATGATATGTTGCTAATGATATGTTGCAACTGCTAATGTTCAGTTGATAATGAACTGCAAAATGCTGATTTAATAACATTCTAAATGATAAGAATAAATACATTTTAGTCCACGTTTTGTTCAATCATAGCACATGATACAAAACAAACAACCTAGGAGCTCCCAGCTGGCTCAGTCAGAAGAGCATGTGACTCTTGATCTGGGCATTGTGAGTTCGAGCCCCATGTTGGGAATAGAGATTGCTTAAAAATAAAATCTTAAAAAAAAAAAAAAAAAAAAGATCTTTCAAATATAAATTTCCTTACACAGATAAAGGAAAAATCAAGAAAAGCAAATGCATGTTTGTGTCAGGAATTGTGCAGGAGTGTTCACTCTATATTAATGCCATAATTTTTTTTTTTTTGAGAGAAAGAGTGGGAGTGAGGGAGAGGGGCAGAGAGAGAGAGAGAGAGAGAGAGAGAGAGAGAGAGAATCTCAAGCAGGCTCTAGGCTCAGCACGGAGCCTGACCTGGTGCTCAATTCCATGACCCTGGGATCATGTCCCAGAGCCGAAATCAAGAGTCAGATACCCAACCGACTGAACCACCCAGGCTCCCCTAATGCCTTAGTATTTCGAATCCATGTATAGTATAATGTAAAAACTTCATTTTTAGGCAAATGGGGAGTCATTTGTTGGCATCCATTAAGCCCAGTAGCTCAGACTTAAGCTGAGGAAGGACCTCTAAGTAGACATGGAATCTACCACTACTGCCGTGATCTCTTTTTTAAGATCCTGGCTTCAGAGTTAGCATGACCTACGTTAATTCGCACATGACTTTGAAGGGGTTATGATCTACATCGCACGTGACTTTGAAGGGGTTATGATCTACATGAAGTAAATGGTAAACAAATACACACTCCCTGTCATTTAAAAGCCCCCCAGGGTTCTTCCCACATTTCCTGTGGACAAATACATTCCTGTCTTGGGAAACAACACCATTTTATTGTCCTTCCCTGCACATGTTTGTTTCTTTTTCCCGAAAGTCTTCTTTTGGAAGCCTTGGGTACTTTGCCAACTACGACATGTCTCTATGGGTCCTAAACTTCTGCACATAATAGAGAAATGATTCCTATGATTTTATTTGGTGGAAATGAAACAGTGTTACAGTGAAAGAAAAGTAATCTTTGAATGAAGCACCGAATTGTAACAGGCATTTTAACACCAACTATTTTAATGGTGCCCAGCATTTTATGATCATCTGCAACTAAGCATATAATATTCTGTTATACAAGCTGTATAACAGAATGACAGATTTTTTTAAATGTTTATTTATTTTGAGAGAGAGAGAGAGAAAGAGCACAAGTGGGGGAAGGCCAAAGGGTCACAGAGAATCCCCAACAGGCTCTGTGCTCTCAGCAAGGAGCCCTACACGGGGCTCGAACCCACAACCCATGAGATTAGGACTTGAGCTGAAATCAAAAGTCAGATGCTTAACCAACTGAGCCACTCAGGGGCCCCCAAAATGAAAACTTTTTAAATAAATTTGTAACAATGTCATGCCATTATAGCCTTCATTTATTTTAGTGGGTGTACTTTTCATATATTTTTCTACAGCTAGATTAAGATGCTGTTTGGGAAGTGTTACATAACATATGGTATATCCACCATACGACTTAAAAAAATTTTTTTTTAATGTTTCTTTATGTTTGAGAGAGACAGAGATAGAATGCAAGTGGGTTAGGGGCAGAGAGAGAGGGAGACACAGAATCCGAAGCAGGCTCCGAGCTGACCCCAGCACAGAGCCCGATGCCAGGCTCGGACCCACGAGCTGGGAGATAGTGGCCCGAGCCGAAGTCAGATGCTCAACTGACTGAGCCACCCAGGCGCCCCAACCATATGACTTTTCTAAAATGTGCAGATTCCTGGATTCCGAGTACAGCTGGCCCAGGAGTTTCACATAAGGGATCATGGGCCAAGTAAATGTGATGCAAAAACTGATTCAAAGAATGGATATAGAATAGATGGTGATTTTCCAGTGCCTGATTTGGAATAATATAGGTTATATTCAGTAGAAAAGGAATCATACAAATTCAGCCGGTATTTACTGAATATTCATGGGATAAATAACACAGTGCCATGGAAATGAGGATTTCATAAATGAGTATTACCAGTCTGCTTCCGCGAACTCCATTCCACGTAGCACAAAGGACTGACTGACAAATGGTTAGCATACTAGCATACATATTATAATTCTTCCCCGTGCTTAGGTTACCAGGAGATGTTTGAAGAGATTCTTCAATGAAAATTCCTTTTATTCATCTTGTTGTTTTCTTTCTTCTATAGGGTGTTCGTAAGAATGAAAGCACCGTTTCCTTGCCAGATTCCTTATTTCTGTATTTCATGAACCTACGTAATCTTGGGCAAGAGCCTGTGTTTAACGATGACACAGCTGTCACCAGTGTAGCAACAACAGTCCAAGGGAAAAAGACGAATAAGGAAGCACTTACGTTTATATTCAACAAGGGAGTCGTCTCAGTCAACAACTTCTGTTGCATTATTTTTCCGAGATGAACCGATATACAACCATGAGGCAGCTGGGGGACGGCACGTATGGAAGCGTTCTGATGGGCAAGAGTAACGAATCTGGGGAGCTGGTGGCCATCAAAAGGTACCGTGCGCGACGCGGCCGACTTTGAGCATCCGATCTTCCTTTGCCCTTTCTTTAGAGATAGGCCTAGCTCAGACCCCATGCGTGTTTGGCTAATGCAGACTGCTGTTCTGGAGAAACACTGTCAAACGGGATTCCCCACGCACATTGTTTCAGTTTTCTGGTTTGTCCGGCTACATTAATGATCAAAAAATATAAGTGCTCTGCTTTTTATGCATGAGAAATATGAACTGAAACTGAAGGCAATGTTTGGAAAGTGTTTAGAATTTAAAGTTGAGTACAGAGTAGAGCATATGATTGCTTTAAATTAATAGGCCTTGAAAGATGGTATTCATAGGACCAGTCGAGTTCTGAATGGCGTATGGTACTTTCCTAAGCTTACCAATGAGATAGAATTAACTATTATTAACTTAATCATCTTCTTTTTTTTTTTTAAGTTTATTTATTGATTTGGTGGGGTGGGGGCAGGGTCAGAGAGAGAGAGAGAGGATCCCCAGCAGGCTCTTACGCTGTCAGCACAGAGCTGGATGCGGGGCTCGAACCCATGAACCGTGAGATCATGATCTGAACTGAAGTCAAGAGTTGGACGCTCAACCGACTGAGCCACCGAGGCACCCCAACTTACTTACCTTCTTAAGCTATCGTATTTCATATCTATTTTATGTAAAAAAGTTACTCCAAAGCTTAGTGATTTAAAACAAGAACAAACCTTTATTAATTCACACTTTGTGTGGGTCAGGAGTTTCGGGGGAGCTTAGCTGGACGGTTCTGGCTCCAGGTGTCTCATGAGTCACAGTCATCCGAAGGCTGGACTGGGACCGAGCGTCCACTTCGAAGGTGGCTCACTAGATGAGATTCCTAGGGCTGCTATAAAGAAGGAGCACAGACCAAGTGTCTGAAACAGGAGGTTGCCTTCTTCACAGCTCTGGAGGCTGGAAGTCAGAGATGAAGGCGTCAGCCGAGTTGGTTTCTTCCGTCGCCTCTCTTCTCGGCTCCCAGATGGCTGAGTTCTCCCTGTGTCCTCTCAAGGTGTCCTAATCTCCTTATAAGGACACTAGTAATATCAGATTACGACCCACCCTAAAGACCTCACGTAACCTTAATTAATTCGTTCAAGTCTGTCTTTTAAATACAATCACACTCAGTTGCTGGGAGTTAGAACTTCAACATGGATTTGGTGGGGGGAAATGTAGCCAATAAATAGGCTGCTGTAACAAAGCGGAAGCTACAGACTGTGTGGCTGAAATGAGAGAAATGTACAGATTTTCAGTTCTGGAGGCTGGAAGTCTAAAATCAAGGTGTCAGAAGGCTTGGCTCCTTCTGAGGGCCATGAAGGAAGGATCTGTTCGAGGTCCCTCTCGTTGGCTTCTAAATGGCATTTTCTCCCTGTCTGTCTTCCACATGATCTTCCTTCCATGCATATCTCTGTGTGCAAATTTCCCCCTTTTGTAAGAACACCAGTCACACTGGAATAAGTTCCACCCTAATAACTTCATTTTACCCTCACTGCCACTGTAAAGGCCCATTTCCAAATCAAGTCACAGTCTGAGGTGCTGAGGGTTAGGACTTCAGCATATGGGTTTGTGTGCAGGGGTGGGCACAGTTTAGCCCAGAACACTCACTCACTGGCTGAGAAGTGGCCTCTTCACATGGGCCTCCACAGAGGGTTGCTTGAATATTCTCATGACGTGGCCATCGCCTTCCTTCAGAACGAGTCTTGGAGACCAATTGCCAAATCAGCCAAGTGATGGCAATCTGAAATTTAAATGCTTTAACAAATGCTCATCAAGCGTTAAAAACTCTAAAATGTCATGATCTAAAACATTACATGTTTAAGGAAATAGTTTTATAAAATATTGACAGTAGCCATTATTATCAAATAAATGTACAATGTACCATAACTGAAATGAAATATTTACCGAGTGGGCTTAGTAAAATTCAATACCCATTCATGACTGGAAAAAAAAAAACAAAAAACCTCTTAGCAAATAGGAATAAAAAGAAACTTCCCTAACTTGATAAGACTTATACGCTGCATCATCTTTATGTCGAAATATCAGAAGTATTGCCCATAGAGTTGGTTTTAAGGCCAGACTGCTTGCCATATTTCTACTAATTAAGATTGCATTGGTGACCTAATTAATGCAATAAGAGAAAAAAAAGGGGGGATAAGTATTAGCCAAAATGAGATGAAATCATCCCTATTTGTAGATTAAATAATTGTATGCACTCACACAAATACTTCATTATATGTAAATTTATATATAAAATGTTTTGAAAGACCTGGAAAGCAACACAGACAACTCACGAAAGCTGTGGCCTCTGGGAAGTGGGTAAAACATGAGGACGGAGATGAGGTTCGGTGGAATCATGCAACATTATTACCGGTGTTGGTTTTATTTTACACAATGCTCATCGTGTCTTGCGGGTGGCAAAATCACGTGGGTGTCTCACGGTCCCAGTTCGTAAAATGGGGAACGAGGCCTCCCCTGCGTAGATCTGAGTAGAGCCTTGAAAGCACTGAGGCGTCTAAAACTGTAAGAAGTCAAATTCATTTGAGGGCTGAGAAGAGGCCATATGCATATAATTTAGGAATGCTTTGGGGTTTGAAATAAAAAAAAAAACCTAACCAAATAACTTAAACAGGCATTTAACTTAACAAGTAACTTAGAGATTTATTTCTCTCACATAATAAAAAGTCTGGAGGTAGGCAGCCCAGGGCTAGTACCTTGTGTATGCTGTTTTCACAGACCTAAGTTCTGTTGTCTTCAGAAAATAGGTGCCTCACCTCCATCCAGAAGACCTCTGATTACTTCTCATTGGCCGGAAGCGTGTCACATAGAGCACCCGGCTATTTGGGAGGGAGGCTGGGAAGCTGAGTACTTCGCTGAGCATTTTGTACCCTGAGCTGTGTTAGTAAAGAGGAAGGAAAGAGCGGCTTTTCGATAGTCAAACCATGTGCTAGACCGTGTTCCTAACTTAAGTAAGGACACAGCAAAAATGAATGAGAAGGAGGAGGAGTCGTGTGGAAGGCTTGAGAAAAAGTTAAATGTCCATTCAGCACATTAATTGTTAAGCTCCCACCACACTGGTGCTCAGGCCGAAATGGGAATGAGATAGATGAGTTACAATGTAAGTGAGGAAAACCAAGAGATTGGACAAATTATGACATAAAATATGGTAAGTCCTCTGATGGGGGAATAACGGGTCCCAGGGGAGCACAGAGAAGTGATGCTGGAGAAATATGCTGGAAGCTTCCCGTAGAAAATGAGATCTCAAGAGTGAGGGGAAAAAAAATACCAAGAAAAAGGAGGGAGAAGAATGCTCTAAGCAGCAAGGATAATATGTATGATGGCCGGGAGGCAAGAGAATAGGAACGCTTGCGTGGGCTGCATAGCTGAAAGAAGGGTAGGTGGCCCGAGTGTAGGTTCTGAGTGTGGCAGAGGAGGGTCATGCGGCTAAAGGGTGAAGTCACAAAGCCAGGGCAATGAGTTCGTGTAGCTTGACTGGAAGGCGATGAAGGATTTTAAGCAGGAGAGTCGATACGATCCAGTACTGCTGTAGAATGGTCCCTTTGGCAAAAGAGCGGATACCTGATCAAAGAGGTCAAGGCTGGACATGAGGTGACCAGTCAGGAGGCTGGTGTAGTCCTTGTGGTAAGAGGTGGTGGTGACCTGATCTAGGAAGATAGCATTGGGTATGGACAGAAGTGGAAGCACTCAAGAGACATTTAGGAGCCAGGCTCTGTAGAAACTGGTGGCTGGGCATGGCGGAAAGGAGGAAAGCACGTGGAAGAGTCCGGGCTCACTCCTGGGCTTCTTGCTGAAATGCCTAGTGGTGGTGCCATTCTCCATGACAGGGGAAATCACAGGCTTAGCGGTAAAGCTGGGTTCACTTGTGGACATAATAGCTTTAAGGCGCCTATAGGTAACTGAATATTTGCATTCAAAACAGGTCTGGGCTAAGGGCACCTGGATGGCTCAGTCAGTTGAGTGTCTGACTTCAGCTCAGATCATGATCTGATGGTCCAGGAGTTCAAGCCCCGTGTCGGGCTTTGTGCTGACAGCTCAGAGCCTGGATCCTGCTTCAGATTCTGTGTCTCCCTCTCTCTCTCTGACCCTCCCCCGTTCATGTTCTGTCTCTCTGTCTCAAAAATAAATGTTAAAAAAATTTTTTTACATCTTATTGGCTAGAAATGGATCACATGTATTATGGATCACCTTGTATTATCTGCTGCCATTTAAGAAAAAAAAAAGCTGCAACACCATTCATTCTCGTGGTTAGCAGTAAGATCCTCTTATCTCATTAAATTTAAACTATTTATTAAACTCTCTACTTTTTAAGGACTTGAAAGGCAATTCTATTTCTGAGGGTCTCCTGTTTGTGGGATAGTTCCTCATGAGCCCATCTGTGAGCACAGAAATTCATCCATTCATGTAGTTAATATTTATTGAGCACTTACTGAATGCCAAAAAACTGCTCTAGGCATGTGGGGGTGTCCCCAAGGAGCTTACATTTGAGGAGAGGGGAGGACTCAACATCATAAGTAAGTATTTGACAGTATGTTAGAGGTGATAGTAAGTGCTATGGAGAAAAAGCAGAGTAGGAGCAGTGACCTAGCAATGGTACCATCCTTTTCTTAAGAGGATGAGCTGGGCTGGGGCACCTGGGTGGCTCAGTCGGTTTAGCATCCAACTCTTGGTTTTGGCTCAGGTCATGATCTCACGGTTTGTGAGTTCAAGCCCCACATCAGGCTCTGTGCTGACAGTGCAGAGCCTGCTTGGGATTCTCTTCTCTCTCCCTCTCTCAGCCTCTCCCCTGCTTGCATGTGCTCTCTCTCTCTCTCAAAATAAATAAACTTTAAAAAAAAGATGACTAGTTGGGAATAGATGATTAGATGGGCATAGCACCTTAATGAGTATAAATGAAATTCTGATTCACTAAGGATATTTTAGAAATAATAGCAGTGATGCCATTCATGTCTCATTGTTGCTGATCACAGATATTGGCAAAAACAAGACCATCCAGTATTTACTGAGTGCTGAACTAAGCAGTTTACAATAACCTTTTCATAGGCAGTGGTTTCTACTTTGCAGCTACAGAATTTGGGGCACAGAATTGTCAATGGGCCATCTGTACAAGGTCACACGATCCGTAAGCCACTGAGCAAGGATCTGAATCCAGCAGGGCAATGCCACAGCCCACGTTCTTAAAAAAATTTTTTTTTCATTTTATTGATTTTAGAGAGAGAGAGAGACAGAGAGAGAGAGAGTGCACGAGCAAGGGAGAGGGGCAGAGAGAGAGGGAGAGAGAATCTTAAGCAGGGTGTACATTCAGCGCAGAGCCTGATGTGGGCTCAGTCCTACAACCCTGGGATCATGACCTGAGCCAAAATCAAGAGTCTGACGCTCAACCGACTTAGCCACCCAGATACCCCACAGGCCACATTCTTAGCTACTATGGCGTGCTGCATTCATTTACTCATTTCCTTACCTTTGTGTATGACACTCTTGTAAGGGCTCTGAATAATTCCTACAGGAATTAGTTTAATCAATAAAGACGACTTAAGCTTCCTGAGAATCTTCTAAAACATATCAGTAGGAGATTATACTACTAAATGAAAGCAGCAAGGCATATAGGGTCTTTATTTTCATAATCCAGCCTTGTAATTTCTATACATGAGGAAACTTTTTTTTAGAATGTGAATCCTCTTTTTTCTCGTGTCCCATTTTGCACGGTGACTAAAAATCTGTTCATATAAAAATACAACTTCTACCTGCGGTGTATATAGTGGAATTATTTTGTTGCCTTTATTACTTTATTACTTCTGGTATATTTATCCCTAATGGTAACACTGGGATTGAAGAGGGAAAGTAAAGAACAAAATTCAAGAAAGCTATTTCTGGGCAACCTACTGAATGGGAGAAGATATTTGCAAATAGTATATCTGATGAGGAATTAATACCCAAAATATATAAAGAACTTATACAACTCAACACCAAAAAAACCAATCCAAATAAAAAATGGACAGGGGACCTGAATAGACGTTTTTCCAAAGAAGAAATACAGATGGCCAACAGACACACGAAAAGATGCTCAACGTCACTAATCATCGGGGAAATACAAATCAAATCCACAATGAGATACCACCTCACATTTGTCAGAATGGTTCAAATGAAAATGACAAGAAGTAATAAGTGTTGGTGAGGATGTGGAGAAAATGGAACCCTTGTGCACTGTTGGTGGGAATGTAAACTGGTGCAGGCACTGTGGAAAGCAGTATGGAGGTTCCTCAAAAAATTAAAAATAGAGGGGCGCCTGGGTGGCTTGGTCGGTTAAGCATCCGACTTCGGCTCAGGTCATGATCTCACGGTCCATGAGTTCGAGCCCCGCGTTGGGCTCTGTGCTGACAGCTCAGAGCCTGGAGCCTGTTTCAGATTCTGTGTCTCCCTCTCTCTCTGCCCCTCCCCTGTTCATGCTCTGTCTCTCTCTGTCTCAAAAATAAATAATCGTTAAAAAAAAAATTTTTTTTTAAATTAAAAATAGAAATACCATACGACTTAAGAATTCTATTACAGGGTATTTACCCCACAAAAATGAAAAACACTAATTCGAAAAGATATATGCACCCCTGTGTTTACCACAGGATCATTTATAATAATCAAGATATGAAAGCAACCCGTGTCCCTTGGTAGATGAATGTATAAAGAAGATGCGGTATATATGTGTGTGTGTGTGAGATAATTATAGATATAGGTATATATTATATATATAAATAAATATATTATATAATTGATATATATAACATATATAATTTATATATAATTCATATATATTATATAATTTATGTATATATTTTATACATATTATATAATATATATTTTTATTCTTATATATGTATGTATAAATATATATTGGATGTAATTTTATATATTATTGTAGTTTATATGATATATATTATATTTATACAATATATTTATACAATATATAATTCATGTAGTATATATTATATATACTATTAATATACTAGTAATATAATATATATACTTATATAATATTATATATTTATATATTTTAATATATACTTTATATATTTTATATAACATATATAAAAGTATATATAAATATACTTATATACCTATATAAATATACGTATACTTACATAAATTTATATAAATTATATATATAAAGTGATAATTACACACACACACACACGCACACACACACACTCCAGAGGAATATTACTCAGCCATTAAAAAAGAATGATATCTTGTGATTTGCAATGACGTGGATGGGGCTAGAGAGTACTATGCTAAGCGAAATAAATCAGAGAAAGACAAATACCATATGATTTCACTCATATGTGGAAATTTTTTAAAGTACAGCAAAGGGAATAGTCAATAATACTGTAGCTATATTGTATGGTGACAGATGAGGACTACACTTATGGTGAGCATTTCATAATGTACATAATTTTTGAATCACTATGTTATATACCAGAAACCAATACTACATTGTATATCAACTATACTTCAAGAATAAAAATTAAGAACAAAATCTTTTTGAAAAGAAAGCTATTTCTAAGGTTTGGTTACTTTTGAATTTTTATTGACTTGAATCACTTAACTTTATGGGCTTCCTGTTTAAAGCTGGGGTAATGATACAGAATTTGACACATCAAATTATTTTACTACATTTGCTACCAAAATTTATGACTTCCTTCCCCTCTCCACCTCAGTGTTTCATATTTATCCGTTAAGTTCTAGAAAGAGATTTGGAAGAGGCCCTGTTAGAAAAACACAATCAACTGATTAGAGACATGCGAGAATTCACCCAGAAAGGAAGATTAATGGTAATACTTTCACCATTGTGTTTAAAGCAGAATTTCAGGTATGACATAAGTGTGAACCTGTACCAAACAGCCTTGAGATATACAGAAGGGAGGTGACTCCCTTTTAAGGAGGAGGAAGAGAGAGATCATAGCTTGCCCAAAATGGAAACTAGAGTAAGAAAGCCAACAGTGTTATTGGTGTTGGAAATCCTGTCCCTGTACACTAAACTTGTCTTATTTTATTTCAGGATGAAGAGAAAGTTCTATTCTTGGGATGAATGTATGAACTTGAGAGAAGTTAAGGTAAAAAGCCTACGGATGGAAAGAACCCAAGGAGGCCTTAACTCTGCCTCACCCTGTCCCATTTCTGAAGATGGCTGCTAAAGGGGTTGTTCTGTTCTTTGTAGGAAGCAGTCCAAAGATAACTGTATTTCTTACATTTTTTTTTTAATCTTCCTACGTAAAGTAATTTCTCATTCCCCATCCAAATGTCAGTGGAGAACAGAAAATAACTCTACTCTCATATTTGAAAGTATACACTCTCACTTTTAAAAGAGCACTTTCCTTCATGCTATCAAAGGAAAGACAACTTTTAACAACTACAAACCATTTCTTTCTATGTTATGCTGTATGACCTGGGTACATTTTTGGAGACATTTGTATGGAATGTCACACAGTTAAGTCAGAAAAAAGTTAAACCTGTTGAATAGACGGGAGAGACAAAAGTGACAGATTGAAACGTTTGGTGGGTAACATCAACTGTTTATGTTTGCCCTTCCATTCATTACTGGAAACAATCACTGCTTACTTTAACTTAGTCATGTAAAATATTGTAGACACTGAAACTTAATTCATTAATCAGTTCAGAAGGTCACTTAAGGTAATTATCATAGGTAGCACTGATGAGGTTTTGCCAACTTCTATAACTTGGCTTTAAGAATTTTATTGCGTATTTGCTGTGCTGCAGTCTCTGAAGAAGCTTAACCACGCCAACGTGATCAAACTAAAAGAAGTTATCAGAGAAAATGATCATCTCTATTTTATATTTGAATATATGAAAGAAAACCTCTATCAATTAATGAAAGACAGGTATGTCTTTATTTTACAAAAACCATAATTTTTTTCCCTGTTACCTCCTCTCTGAGTTCCTTGGATCCCTTCAACATGTCACACTTTACAGCATGAACGGTTGGTCACCCCGAGAGTGAATCTAAACTAATTAGCTGATATCCTCATAACTCGAAGAAGAACCAGCTATGACACAGCCACCATTTTTCTGGTGTCATCTCGTAAAAGTCAAGGTAGGGACACCTGGGCAACTCAGTCAGTGAAGCGTCTGACGCTTGACTTCAGCTCAGGTCCGGATCTCATGGTTCATGAGATCGAGCCCTGTGTTGGACTCTGTGCTGACAGCATAGAGCCTGCTTGGGATTCTGTCTCTCCCTCTCTCTCTGCCTCTCCCCGACTCATGTGCTCTCTCTCTCTCTCTCTCTCTCTGTAAAATAAGTAAACATTTTTTTTTAAAGCAGGTAAAATGGACATTAATCTCCCACATGTGACCAGTAGCTACCAGCAAAATATTTACCTCCCCGAGCTCGTGGCACATGACTGAAGCTCTCTCTCTTCACACGTTTAGAAATTAAAATGAGGATTTCTTTGGAATTGGTAACACATCAAGTCTTATCATTCACTTAAATGTTCTAATAAATGAACTTACTAGATCCCTTCATGAAACCTGCTTCCTTCCTCTCTTCTTTCATGAACCTTTCACAAAGTGCCAGAGAGAGTAATGAAGCAATGAAAATTTTCTCAATTTTGTCCAAGGCCAGTTTTATTACTGAGCATTCAACTGTAGACAGGTTTTGTTTCAAAAAGTATAGTGTGTGTGTTTATATGAAATATTTATCTTGATTTTTTTTTTAAGTTTATTTATTTGCTGTGCTGACAGTGGAGAGCCCACACAGGGCTCAATCTCAACAACCATGAGATCACGACCTGAACGGAAATCAAGAGTCAGATGCTTAACCAACCGAGCCACCCAGGCGCCCCCATTTTACCCGCTTTTAAAGCCAGAGGTGTTCAACAAAAGATCCTATAGTACTTTATAAACACACTTCCCAGTGGAATGCTGATTGCTATCTCTGTATCTCTTTCATACACACATACATACCCACTCAAAGTAATCCTTAAGGATGGTGAGTGGATTTTTCTTTAATCACATTTTTCCTTCTTTCAAAACATACTTATTGAATGCCTGTTATGCTCCACAGGCTAATGTCCTATCATTAATAGCAGTTAAAATAATGGTAAAGAAAATTTCAACCCCTCAAATCAGTGTTTATTTTTCTCCAGCTCTTTCTAGCCCATGGAAACAGGCATGCATGGTTTTTTTTTACTTAGTTTCAATTTTAGTGGTGATAACTTTTTTATTTGATTGATTCACTTACAAGCGTTTTGTTTTGCTGATACATAATCTTCAGTTACTATTGTTAGTATGTTCTGTTAAATGGCTATACCATGCTTCACTCCTCTCTTTTATTTAAAAGAAATAACTATCAGGGGGAGAATACATTAATTATACTGTATCATACTGATGAGATTATTTTGTAGTCATTAAAAGTGATAATTAGGGGCGCCTGGGTGGCGCAGTCGGTTAAGCGGCCGACTTCAGCCAGGTCACGATCTCGCGGTCCGTGAGTTCGAGCCCCGCGTCGGGCTCTGGGCTGATGGCTCGGAGCCTGGAGCCTGTTTCCGATTCTGTGTCTCCCTCTCTCTCTGCCCCTCCCCCGTTCATGCTCTGTCTCCCTCAGTCCCAAAAATAAATAAACGTTGAAAAAAAAATTAAAAAAAAAAAGTGATAATTATAATGAATATGAAAATGCCTATGAATGGATAATAAAACAAATAAAAATTATAATTATGTAACATTGAAACATAATATAAAAGTTATACATGTAAACGGATTCGTGTTGGACCAGAATACTGAAAAATCAAAATAGTTTTTTAATCAGGTGATGATGGATAGTCCTAAATGTTTGGCTTCTAATAATCATACTCTTTAAAATGTATGAAATGATATATTGAGATATAGTTGTGGAAGAAAAAGATATATTTAAAAAAATTTTTTTAAATTTTTTTAATGTTTATTTATTTTTGAGACAGAGAGAGACAGAGCATGAACAGGGGAGGGTCAGAGAGAGAGGGGGACACAGAATCCAAAGCAGGCTCCAGGCTCTGAGCTGTCAGTACAGAGCCCGACGCGGGGCTCGAACTCACAGACCGTGAGATCATGACCTGAGCCGAAGTCAGACGCTTAACCGACTGAGCCACCCAGGCACCCCTAAAAAAATTTTTTTTAATGTTTATTTATTTCTGAGACGGAGAGAGAGCATGAGTGGGGGAGGGGCAGAGAGAGAGGGAGACAAAGAATCCGAAGCAGGCTCCAGGCTCTTAAGCCGTCAGCACAGAGCCCCACGCAGGGCTCAAACTCACAGACCACCCGATCATGACCTAAGCCGAAGTCGGACACTCAACCTACTGAGCCACCCAGGCGCCCGAAAAAGATATTTTTAAAAAAAGATATTAAGTAAATATAAATATTTAAAATGTTATACTTTCATTTGATTTTAAAAATATATAAATCTGTGCTGAGTGGATAATGCGATAGCAAAGGAACAATAAAAATAGTCAAGTTTGGAATTTCATGATTTAGTTCTGATTTAGTTTATGATTTCTAAATTAAGTGGAAATAAAAATGATACTGTTTGATGATTATTCAATGTAAGAGGGATAAATTTAACAACAGTTGTACATGGCAAAGAGCTATTTGAGGCTAAGTGGCTTTCTTACACTTTGTTTTTGGTAGCTTAACTTCCTGAAGCGTTATTTTGAGGATCAAGATTAATTTAAAAGCCTTTTTTATTCACGTAATCTTTTTTTCTATTTTAACTGAAGGCCAATATATATAAACCTTTGCTCTGATGCTATAACTGTACCTTTAATTTATAGCATTCATTATATAATTTAAATTGTTGGCAAGGATAAAAATATTTTGTTTTTTTTTAAATGTACTTTAAAAATATTTCAATAATATGGGGCTGGCTCAGTTGGAAAGACATGTGACTCTTAATCCTAGGGTCATGAGTTCAAGCCCCACGTTGGGTGTACAGATTACTAACATAAATAAATAAATAAATAAATAAATAAATAAATAAATAAATTACTTAAAAAAAATTTCAATAATATATGATCAATAGTATTTTCAAGCTTTATATAAGATCAGTGTGTATCTTTCTCTATTGTGTGTTTTCAGCCCGTTTGGTGAGATATTTTAGAACATTACATAAGCATATAATATAGTTAACAATGCAATATTCAGAAATAGGCCATTTTCCATATGTTGAGAGCATTTTGAATAAACATTCGAATCCAGGGGTGCCTGGGTGGCTCAGTCAAACGTTAAGCGTCAGACTTGGGCCCAGGTCATGACCTCACGGTTTATGAGTTTGAGCCCCACATCGGGCTCTGTGCTGACAGCTCAGAACCTGGAGCCTGCTTCAGCTTCTGTGTTTCCCTCTCTCTCAGCCCATCCCCCGCTCGCTCTCTCTCTCTCTCTCTCTCTCTCAAAAATAAACATAGAAAAAAACCCACTCTAACCCAATCAATCATGCTGTGATAAAGATGTTAGAAAATGTTGAAATTATGATGAGCTTTTAAAGCTTAAAATGAGGGGTGCCTGGGTGGCGCAGTCGGTTAAGCGGCCGACTTCAGCCAGGTCACGATCTCACGATCCGTGAGTTCGAGCCCCGCGTCAGGCTCTGGGCTGATGGCTCAGAGCCTGGAGCCTGTTTCCGATTCTGTGTCTCCCTCTCTCTCTGCCCCTCCCCCGTTCATGCTCTGTCTCTCTCTGTCCCCCCAAAAAATAAATAAACATTGAAAAAAATAAAAGCTTAAAATGATTACTTCTAAAACACTGCTTGGTTTCAGGGTCAAAGAGAATTAATTCATGTTAACAACTAATATGTTTCAGTCTTAATTTAGGCTTTATTAGGGTCTTTATGTAAATACCATATAAAGCTGCACCGTCCAATACTGTAGCTAGTACTCACATGTGGCTCTCGAACTCCTGAAACATGGCTCGTCTGGACTGAGATGTTCTTTAAAGGTAAAATAAAAATACACACCAGACTTTGAAAACTTGGTCCAAAAAAAAAAAGTAAATTCATTAATAATTTTCATATTGACTACATGTTGAAATGATACCTGGTACAGATACTAAATGAAATATTGTTAAAAATTAATTTCACCTGTGTCATTTGTTTTAATGTGGCTACTAGGAAAAAAGTAAACACATAAGTGTTTCTCATTTGTGGCTCTTAATATATTTTTCCATTGGACAGTACCAGTAGGCAATACAGAACTGAAGCAGTTATGCCCCTAAAACTCTTAAAGCCTCTATCACACAGATTTGCACACCTGGCTTCCTTGACTATTAGGAGTTTTCCAATTTACTTTGCTTCTCTTGGGACAGTTTAAAATTTAGCTATTGAATATTCGTGCAGATACATTCATTACTGGGTTTGAGTTTCTACCGAACATCAACACAAACAAAAATTCTAATGGTCACGTTTCAAATTTACAACCTTTCAACAACTACAGAGCTACCTTTAACCAGTATCATGAGGCTAACAGGGGCTCCGAGGAAGGAAGAACATCTCCTTTCTTGTTTGTTTTGGTTGGTTGGTTAACAGAGTTACACGACTGTTTGACTGTTTATTTGTTCGTGTCTTCACAGAGACAAGCTGTTCCCTGAGTCAGTCATCAGAAATATTATGTATCAAATATTACAAGGACTGGCATTCATCCATAAACATGGTAGGTTTAAATTTCATTTCCCTGCCTCTTTAGATGACTGTCAAGGTCACGAGGTCATGTACAGGAATTGTACATAAACTGTTAAATAATGTTCTATTGAGTAACTACAACTTTGGAGTATGTGCCTACTATATACAATGGTATTTCTGTAATCTCTATCTTCCTCCAGAGCAGAATTTGTTAACACTTTGATCATCAGCTGTTAGTCCCAGTTACAATAAACCCATCCTATAATCTCCTGCCTTGATTTTACCTTGGAAATGAAAACAAACAAAATGCCCTTCTTTTGGAAAAGATCGGAATGCTTTGATCACATGACCCCTTATTAACGTTTAAATAGTTTAAAGCGCCCATGCTATGGTGTTTTATAGTTTTCCTTAGTATTTACATTTGGTTGTTTCTGTTCTTTGTGTTTCATATTGTTGCCGGTTCTGTTCTTTGAGTGAAATTAAGGAAAGTGCTTGGTCTTATTTTTATGAATGTCTCATTTATGTGATCTTCATTTATAGTCTTTTATATACCTATCAAACCAAAATAATTAGTCCAAAAAGTTAACATAATTAGTATGAAAGTTTTTAGCGAACATTTGTTTAGAATCACTAGATATTCCGATATTAAATTGGAAGGGTTTGTGCCAGACCAGCGCTGCGTTCTGAACGGAGGCGTTTGGAAATCACCAGCATCAGTCTCCTTTCACGTTTCATCCCATAGTTTATATGAGAAGATACGAAAGGAGAAACTTTCCCAGTTAAAGACTGTTACACGAGATAATTTAATGTCTAAAAATGCTATCTAAGGGCACCTGGGTGGCTCAGTCGCTGAGTCAGCTGACTCTTGATTTCGGTGCGGGTCATGGATTCACGGTTCGTGGGATCAAGCTTCGCCTCAGGATCTGTGCTGTTAGAGCAGAGCCTGCTTGGGATTTCCTCTCTCCCTGTCTCTCTTCCCCTCTCCCACTCACGTGAGCACACATTCTCTGTCTCTCATAATAAATAAGCATTTAAATAAATAGATAAAAATGCTACTTATGTATTCCACATAAGCATTGTCAGAACATTCCTGAATCCCACTTTTTGGTCCTTTAAACGTCTAAAACCTACGGTAACATACTACAACCCACTGGTAAAAGCCAGTCATTTATTAATTACATGGAAATAGAGGACATATGCTATTTTAACTGTTCATAATGGATTTTCCATCTTCAGCCCATTTTATAATACTGACCAGCATGGAAACTCGTGATATTTGCCTGAGTTAATTTATGCCAGTAGAAACCAATGTGCGGAAAAATCAAAAGCATTATGAGTTATTTGATTTTTGGAAAGACTTTTGTGATTTAGTGATATTTTTTAGGTTAGGAATAAAATTGGTTTAGATTCCTTGGGTCTATAGGAGGAACTCCCAGCCACGTCAGAGCATAAGAGATTGCAGGAAGAAGTTGGCTTGGGGGTTGACGAATTAAAAGTAAAGAACACGAATGATGTGCAGTTGGCTCCACAACTGATGACAGTGACTGGGGACGCCAGACTCCAAGAACAATAGATATTTTTACAGAAGCTACATTATTCTTGCTACAGTGGACAAGCATCTCAGATGTACTACTTTGAGCAAACATTTTTAACACAACGGCTGTCCCAAAATAACACTAATATTTTAGTTAAAATAGGACCACGTTACCAATACCCTTATATTAGTGAGAATGGGGAAAACCTCAACTGTACAAATATGTAATTGGTTTGATTCTCTACGATTTTACGGATTATGTCAGTCGACTCACCACCACCTGTGTTCCTGTTCTTGTCTCTGCGGTAAAAAAAAGTGCAGTGTATTTCCCTTGGAAGTTTGTGAAATGGATCTCGACAACTATTTTGAGTAAGAAGTACCAGATGACACTGGGTACAAAACTGCTGTGATGTCACCAATGTCGAGTCCGCATTGGCTTAGAAGGAATTAGAAAAGCTTAGGCTTAAAACTCGGCTTAAAAAGTTCAGGCTGAAGCTACGTGAAACCCGCTCCCACAATGATCACCTACAGCGGATCCTACAAGGGACCAGGCCCCCTCTTGACTCTCCCGCCTCGCAAGGTCATTGGAATACAGGCCACCCGTGTGTCACCGGCGTGCTTTAGATGGCCCTTAGAAATGTACGAAGAGGGTTTTCATGTCCTTCTTCCTGGGTTTTCTGCCTCACGTTCACTGACCTGCCTTTCAGCTTCAGTCACCATTTATTTTACATACTGAACTGGTAAATAACCATTATAATTATTGGGCTTTTCAATAAAGCAGCTACCAGGGGAGAACTGAGCTGGTAAATAACACAACTGCAAATGAAAGAATTGGCTAAAGTGGGTGCAGTTGCGTTTTCGTTTAATGGACTTTTCAAATAAGTGACGTCAGCCTGAATATGCAGCTTTCCTCGGGCTTTGATTAGGCTCCTTCTCTTCTGCCCTCCCCCTCCTCATCTGCTGCACAGCAGTGACCATAATACGTCCTTAAGGTGGTTGTGCAAATTAATGGAGATAATCATAATGTGGCCAGTGTCTAGCTCAGTGCTTGAACTTACCGGATTCACAAATAGAAATATGTGTTAAGTGGGAATTTTTAATGACCTTAGGTACAGTGGGAACTTTCTTGCCAATTTATTTTGAACGCAGGGTGCCTGCCATCATCACCTTTTAGACAATAGTTAGGGTTTATTTTTTTCCTAAGTTCACATTCCTAATTACAACAGAGAAGTTCACTTATATTTTGTTTAGGTTTCAAGTATGTTTAAACGTGATGATCAATTATTGTTTTCCCTCTCTGTTCCCAAGGTTTTTTTCATAGGGATATGAAACCAGAAAACTTGCTTTGTATGGGCCCAGAACTTGTGAAAATTGCTGATTTTGGACTTGCAAGGGAATTAAGATCACAGCCACCATATACTGATTATGTATCTACCCGATGGTGAGTAGTTTCATGCAATTCTGTAGAGGTTTATGTCTGTGTTGAAGTTTTGCCACAAAAGATCGTTACATCGCTTTCTGGAAGTTCCATATCAAGTATTTAAAACAAAATATAAAACTGACTTTTGCATTCTGCGGAGAAAGAAGGATTGGGTCATGACTATTCTGAAGGAAAAAGGATTTCATTAATTGATTCATTCATTCGGCAAACATTTGTTGAGCACGTACTATGTGCTAGATTCTATCTCAGGCACGGGGTACACGGAAGTGAACGTCACAGGAAAAAAATCTCTGTCTCATGCTGCTTACATGACATCCAATAAATAAATAAAAACATCATTGGGGGGGCGGGGCGCCTGGGTGGCTCAGTTGGTTAACCATCCAAGTTCAGCTCAGGTCATGATCTCATGGTTCGTGAGTTCGAGCCCCGCGTCGGGCTCTGTGCTGACGGCTCAGAGCCTGGAGCCCGCTTTGGATTCTATGTCTCCCTCTCTCTCTGCTCCTCCCCCGCTCACACTGTGTCTCTCTGTCTCAAAAATAAATAAACGTAAAAAAAAAACCCAAAAACCAAGAAACGTCATGAATTACCAACAGAAAGACATGCACATCCTCATCAAAAGACATGTAATAGTCCCAAACTGCAAGCTACCCAAACGTCCATCATGAGCAGCAGAATATATTCACCCAGTAGAATGCTTTACAGCAATGAGAATGAAAAGCCTACAGCCACACACAACAATACGACTGAGTCTCACAGATACAATGCGGAGAGCAAGAGGCCAAACAGGAAAAAAGTACATACGGTAGGATTCCACTTATATAAAGTGAAACCTAATGTATGCTGTCAGCAGTCAGGGTAGCAGTTATGTGAATAGTGACAGTGAGTGTGGGAGAGGGACCTCCTGGGATGCTGACAACGCTCAGTTTTTCTTGAACTTGGTGCTGCGTCAGTGGATGTGTTCTATTTGTGGAAATCCATCAAGTTGCCCTCTTACAATACGTGCACTTTTCTGTGTGTGTGTGTGTGTGTGTGTGTGTGTGTGTGTGTGTGTCTGTGTTACATTCCAGGAAAAAGAAGCATATTGGTAAATCAGGTGGTGATACATTATTATGGAGAAAAATAAAATATGGACAGGGACAGGGAGTTGGGTGGGTAGGGGAAGGACAGGGCATGTTGCTATTGTAAAGAGAGGCTCTCGCTGAGAAGGAGAGGCTAGGGCAAGAAGGAGCTTTCACGCAGAGAAAATGCTGAGCGCAAAGGCCTTGAGACGGGAGCGCCATGCGTGAATTCTGCCAAGAGCAGAATGAACAGGGACGACTGTAGGAGGAAATGAGGCAAGAGAGTGTATGGAGTGGCCAGATCTCATGGGTCCTTACAGGTCATTGTAAGGACTGTGGTGGCTTCTTAATCCGGGCGGGCCAACTGGGGAGCCCCTGGAGGGTATTGAGAAGAGGTGTGATATGTTTTAGGTTGAGTATCTGTTTTCATCTGGGTAAATTTAGGTTCCATACTGAAACGGAATGAAATTGAGACTTGTTTTCAGCATCCAAACTTGGCAAAACATTCAAAACAATGAATTTTATCTCACAAAAAGCTCAAGGCATAGTAACAAGCATTGGCAAGGACGCGGAGAGACCGGATCCCTCACACATCACTGGTGTGAGCGTGAAATGGTGCAAAAGAGTCAGTGGTTCCTCAGGGGTTAAACATCCAGTTACTACGTGATCCAGCAACTCCACACACATTTCTCCGGTATGTAGCCCAGGGAAATGGAAACACACATCCACGCAGAAACTTACACATGCATGTTCACAACGGCACTACTTATAATAGCCCCAAATTGGAAACAACCCAAGTGCCCGTCCACTGGTGAGTGGATAAATAAGGTATACTAGGGCCATATCATGGAATACGATTCGGCAGGAAGAAGAATGAAATACTGATACGTGCCACAGCATGGACGAACCTTGACAACATGCTAAGTGAAAGAGGCCAGTCACCAAGGACCAGAAAGCGTGTGGTTCCACTGGTAAAGCTAGAGCACTGGGAATACAGGGTTTTGGGGGAGGTATGGGGTTTCTTTGGGGGACAATGAAAATGGTCAAAGTTGATTGTGATGATGGATTACACACTCCATGAATATACTTAATGCCCCTGAGTCATACGCTTTTAAATGGAGAGTTGTATGTTAGGACATTATGTGAATTATATCTCAATAAACCAGTCAAAGAAAGGTACTTGGGATAGAAGCAAAAAAAAACAAAAAAACAAAAAAACAAAAAAAAACCACACACACTGTGACACATTTGGGCTGAAAAATCTACACATTTCAATACAGAAAAAAAGAAGTGAGAAGTGAGAATATTTCCTACCAGGTAGCTTTGCTCTCGTAAATAGTGTATTTTTCTCCATGAAAATACATGTTAAGGGAATGGAATCAATTGAAGGAATCAGCACTTTCAAACTGATAAGTAAAAAGAAGGAAAAAACCCCACACTACTTAGGGACAATCTTTGCTAATCTTTTGTTTTCTATCCTTCATATAAATATAGCATGGATACAATGCTTGGTAAAATTATACAACTGTTCTCATTCAGAATGTATCTGCTTCCCTTCAGAGCCCTTCTCCCTGCCACCCCTCAACTGTGTGTGACAGCATTTATTTCCATATTTATTCATTTGAGTTCCTATCTTAGGCCACTTGGACACTTCATTTAAATTTGTCTCCAGCTCCACCAACTGTTTGTGGTCAGGGAAGATATGTTACGTCCAACGTAACCCCAACACATTGCATAAATGCCGGATGCACAGAAAGCACTTCATACCGATCCCTTGGTTGAAATGCATGACCAAACAGAATAGAACCTTACTGCCACGCCATCTTTGAACCCACAGTCAAATTGGCCTGTTTTCTTTTGTTTTCCATTTTCATAGGTATCGTGCTCCTGAAGTTTTATTAAGATCTTCAGTTTACAGCTCTCCCATTGATGTATGGGCTGTAGGGAGTATAATGGCCGAACTGTATACATTAAGACCACTTTTCCCAGGGACAAGTGAGGTCGATGAAATCTTTAAGATTTGCCAAGTTTTAGGGACTCCCAAAAAAGTGAGTACTCTCGTCCTTAAGTTGTTATAACTTCTGGTTATTTATAACTTTTACCTTGGCTATCTGATATCTTTCATTTTCAAATAGGCTTATGTTTTAATGGTGATTTGTTCTTATAATCCTTTTTTTTTTTTAATTGGGTGGGATGAGAAGCCAGAGTCCCCACCAGACTAAAGAAGAAAAGATTCTTGCCTTTAAGAACTTAAGGAAATACTCTATATTTAGCATTGCTGACTGCATAGATATCCTTGCTTAGACTCTCCTACTTGCTCTGTGAATGTTCATTGGCATCGCCTCATTAATCCCAGGTGTCCTGGACCATGTTCGCTTAAGCTTTTCATGTTTCTTTCTATGTACCTCTGCCCTGGACATGTGATGTCTTGAACCGACTACTTTTCAATTAACTATTGCATTCAGCTAGACCTTACTTTCTGATACGTACTTAATAAGTATGTATCATTATCATTACATCCTAATTGTATTCACATGTGCCTTGTAGTTAACATCGGACAAGTAAACAGTTATTAGAGATTTACTGCAATTTGTCATTTCCCAGCTATGTGCAGTTTTTAACACTGGATGGGATGTATATAACATATAATAAGGGTCTTTGGGATGATCAGCTGCTTTGTATATCAGTTGTCCTTGTTTATTCAAAGTCACCTGGATATCATCCTCAAGGTCCAAACACCAGACAAGAGTTGGATATTCTGAAATTCATAGAAGTGTCTTCTCATTTTTTCCTAACAGTTCTATATTCCTTCTATACTCTCCGTAGCACTGAGTTGTATACGTGGTCTGGTGTTTCATTCTTTCATCTATTTATGGTAGTCAACACTAACATTTCATAAACCAGTGATTTTATATTATTTCTGTGTTTTTAAATTGATTACTAAAAACCATTTTTCTTTTCTTTTTTTGCTCTCCCATCCCACCCACTTATATATTCCCTAAATAGAGTGACTGGCCAGAAGGGTACCAGCTTGCATCCTCTATGAATTTCCGCTTTCCCCAGTGTGTTCCTATAAACTTAAAAACTCTTATTCCCAACGCCAGTAATGAAGCTATTCAGCTAATGACTGAAATGTTAAATTGGGATCCAAAGAAGCGACCGACAGCAAGCCAGGTAAGATGAATCCCCCTGGTACAGTGTGTTTGTTCCTTTCCTTCCTTCCTTCCTTCCTTCCTTCCTTCCTTCCTTCCCTCCTTCCCTTCCCTTCCCTTCCCTTCCCTTCCCTTCCCTTTTTGTTTTGAGGGTTTACAATACCAGGAATATTTTCATTTACAAAGACAAGTCTATTCTCAACCAGGGTTTTACCAAGAGAAGTAAGCCCAAAACCCTAAGGCATCCAATATGTCATGAATTAATTTCTAGGCCTACAAGATGCCTGGGAGAATTGAGAAGACAGCCACACCAATGATGTTCTGTGTCTGGCGGTTCAAATGAGGTTGAGGCTGAAAGAGATCAATTTCTCTAATGATAAAAATTCAGGGGGCGCCTGGGTGGCTCAGTCAGTTCAGCATCCGACTTCGGCTCAGGTCATGATCTCACTGTTTGTGAGTTTGAGCCCCGCGTCGGGCTCTGTGCTGACAGCTCAGAGCCTGGAGCCTGCTTAGGATTCTGTCTCTCTCTCTCTCTTCCCTTCCCCCGCTCATGGTCTGTCTGTCTCTCTCTCTCTCTCTCTCTCAAAAATAAATAAACATTAGGAAGAAACTCATCACTGGTAGTAGAGAGGCATCTCTTCAGCTAGGAAACAGATTTTCTGTGCTCTCCTGTGGTTTAGAGGTGGGTCCTTGTTCACTCCACACAACAGTGTCATCCCTCCATAGGACTAGAATATTGTTCACTCTGCAGCCCCCACAAGAGGGCAGCAGGTGGTACCCTTGCTTGGCTCCTCTGTGACTAGCCCTTCTACATCCTACAGGTGTTCTCTGGAGTCGCAGTCTGGAAAATGCCATGGTTGTGTTTGCAAAGGGCTTAGGTTTAAAACATCTAAGCTTTAGCGTATACTTATTGTTATTTAAATATAAATTCAGTATTAAAATTGCCAAAACAGGGGCACCTGGGTGGCTCAGTCGATTGAGCGTCCACCTCTGGATTTTGGCTCAGGTCGTGATCCCAGGGTCGTGGGATCGAGCCCCGCTTTGGGCTCCACAATGAGCATGGAGCCTGCTTAAGATCCTCTATCTCTCCTCTCTCTCTCTACCCCTCTCGCGGCTCGCACTCTCTCTCTCTAAAATAAGAAAAAAAAATTGAATTACCAAAACATTATTTCAGAAATAAGGTTGAGAAATGTTCTCGAAAGGTGAACTGGAAGAACAAATGGGAAAGAATAGTCAAGACAGGTTTGAATAAGTAATTGGAGGACAGTGGTGGGGCAGACAGCTTGCCCTATCAAATATTAAAACAATCTGTAAAGTGATAGTAATTACAACAGTGAAGGTACTAGCACACGAATGGACAGACAGCTCCGAGTTGCAAAAGCTGTAAGTCAGCAGAGGGTACATATGGCATCACAAATTGGGGGGGGAGGGGTACCATCACTGGGACAATTAGTTAATTCTTTGGAAAAAAGTAAATTTAGGTTATTTCTCACCATACTTCTCAATTTTTCAAGCAAATCACAGAAGGTTTAAATAATAAGAAGGACAAACGAAACTATTAAGAACTAGAGAAATTATAGGTGAGTATCTGATCTCAGGCTAAGAAATAGAGGAGAATAAAAGTAATAGAAGAAGCCACAAAGGGAAAACTCAGATTTTTTTTTTCCATCATGATAAATGCACTCCTTAATCCCCTTCACTGATTTCCCCCTATTTCCTCCCTCCCCTCTGGGTGACCAACAGTTTGTTCTGTGTAGGGAAAGCTCAGATTTGATCACATAAAATTAAAATTTTCTCTTATAAAAATCTTAAGATTAGAAGGCAAATAGCAACAAATCTTTTTAACAAACGTGGCAGTGTATTTTCTAATGTTTCTAAATACTGGTTACTTTTGTAATAAAAATGCAATAAAACTCTTTAACTTTTACCTAAAAAAGAAGAATGGGCATGAGACATGTTAAAAAGTCACAGAAAGGGGTGCCTGGGTGACTCGGTCAGTTAAGCATCCTACTCTTGGTTTCAGCTCAGGTCATGATCTCATGGTTTGATAGATCGAGCTCTACATCAGGCTCTATGCTGCCAGTGTGGAGCCTGCTTGGGATTCTCTCTCTCTCTCTCTCTCTCTCTCTCTCTCTCTCTGCCCCTCCCCTGTTCATGCACACACTCTCTCTCAAAATAAATTACATTTTTAAAATTTTTTTTTTAACATTTATTTATTTTTGAGACAGAGACAGAGCATGAATGGGGGAGGGGCAGAGAGAGAGGGAGACACAGAATCGGAAGCAGGCTCCAGGCTCTGAGCCATCAGCCCAGAGCCCGACGCGGGGCTCGAACTCACGGACCGCGAGATCGTGACCTGAGCTGAAGTCGGCCGCTTAACCGACTGAGCCACCCAGGCGCCCCTAAATTACATTTTTTTAAAAAATCACAGAAAAAGAGGGACAACTGGGTGGCTCAGTCGGTTGAGTGTCCGACTTCGGCTCAGGTCATGATCTTGCAGTTCGTGAGTTCGAGCCCCGCATGGAGCCTGGAGTCTGTTTCTGATTCTGTGTCTCCCTCTCTCTTTGCCCCATCCCCACTCATGCTCTCTCTTTCTCTCTCTCTCTCTCTCTCTCTCTCTCTCTCTCTCTCAAAAATAAACATTTAAAAAATTTTTAATTAAAAAAATCAAAGAAAAAGAAATAAAAATTACCAAAACTATTTTTTTGATGCTCCCCCCCCTTGTTCCCCATGGTAAAATGCAACAAAAAAAAAACAACAAAAAACAAAAAACAAAACCTTCGAAAAGCTATTTCTCTAAGTAATGGAAAATAGTTTTGCAACATAGTATATCAAGAACCTTAAAAACAATCAGAAAGTTGGATAAAGATTTCTGCACACAGATGTTAAAAGCTAATTAAAAACTTTCCATTGGCAGTATAAACCTAAATGTTTCCAAGGGAACATTTCAAGTTTAAACATCATTAAAATAGACTGTTTGCTACAATTAAAGAATGGAGACTGCTTTTTGAACAAGATATTATAGCAGATATTACAGTAGATGCTGTTAATGCCTCACCCAGATCTCCTGTGCCAGGATGAAGCACCTGTCCTCAGCTTCTGTAAAGTGCTGGTTGCTAATGCTCACAGCTGCTCCCTTTCCTGGACAATTGCTCCAGCCAGCAAAAGCCAGCATCACTGAGAGGTTACGTACCCACACATCTGCTTTGGGGACAGTCTAGATCCTTTGCATGGCTGACATAAAGATACCTTTGTTTTAAGAGGGCAAAACCCCGAAGTCAGATTTTCATTTCAGAATCCCCCTCCTTCTCTGTGGATCAGGCCAAGGTAGACTTGATCAGAGTTGGTACCCTAGGTTGACCCCTCCCCACCCTTATCCTTCACCCACTTCAGATTTTTTTTTTTTTTTCATGAAAAGCACTCCCTCAATATATCACTGGTACCCACCAGATCTCCTTCTTAGGCTCTGTTTCTAAGGAATCTGAATTAAGGCAGACAGTATGAGCTCCTGAAGTAATGCACACTTTATACCTTCAGATAAATTATATAATCTGTGGGCACAGAACAAAAAAAATGGAATTTTTAAAATGAAACCATTTTAGAGAATTCTCAAGTTCAAATGCTAAGTTTAAAAGCAGGCTAGAATATTATAATACAATACGATTTTCTTTTAAAAATATATATATATTACATGACTAGAAGGAAGTTCTGAAAAAAACAACCTGTCACAATGTGAGCAGTAGTTTTCTTCTGGTGTTGGCATTAGAAATCATTTTAATGTATAGAAATTTCTATACATCCTTTTTAAATCATTCTTTGTTCATTTTTTTTTTTATTTTGAGAGAGAGAAAGAGAGAGGGAGCAAGCAGGGAAGGGGCAGGGAGAGAGGGAGAGAGAGAGAATCCCAAGAAGGCACTGAGCTGTCAGCCAGGAGCCTGATGTAGGACTCGAACTCACAAGAAGCCGTGAGATCATGACCGGAGTGGAAACCAAGAGTCAGACACTTAACCGACTGAGCCACCCAGGCACCCCTCTATGCATCCTTATTGTATGCAATGCTCAAATATTCCCTGCATGAGCAGTAAAAAATAAATTATTTCTAAAAGACTTTCCTCCTCTGGAAGGACAGTAGCTGATATTAAAGAGGAAAAATTGTTACAGACGAAGCCGTGAAATTACGAAACGCATTTATAAAGGTTCTGGTTCCAAAATATAGCCCATTTCAAATTCAGGAGTATTGACACACTAATTAATATGACTTAATGCAGAATTTGAGTGCCTTCTGTGTGTCACGCAATGCTGTATTTAAATTGTCTGTGTTTGTAGAGCTCCACTTAGCAACCTCAGTGTAATTAACACGGACACCAGCTGTGGTAGGGGACATGGCAGAATTAAAAACTCTTTCTGCCTCCGCCGAAATCCACCTCCCTGCCCTTAACCTCTTTCTTGTCCACTATGTCATAGCCTTGCTTTTTAGTGGAAGCAGGGAGGCCTAGTTAGGGAGAGATGGAAGTTATAGGATACAGGGGCCATGCTGTCCCCCCAAAAACTGCCCTTGCAGGCCTGAGAAGCAGCCAACTGTGGGTCAGGGCTGTGCTCACACACAGGTGGGGACCAGCTTAGGGCAGGATGTGCAGGGTAATAGGGCTGGGCGACCTCAAGGACCCCCTCCCACCTTCCCTCCCCTCCCCCCGTCCCCCACACAGACACAAACAGCGGAACTGGGAGCCTTCCTCCTTAATCCAGGCACAGGCTCACTGGTAAGGGGCTCAGCCTCCACAGCTGAGCTGCACAGAAGACTTCGGACGTTCTCCAGGTCAATTTTCATCCACCTTGGTGCTCCCGACATTTGGATCAGATCACCTCTGTTGTAGGGCTGTCCTGTTATTACACTCGATGCCAGGAGCGCCTCCCACCCCCAAATTGTGACAATAAATAAATGTCTCCAGAGGGGACAAATCGCCCCCAGTTGAGAACCTCTACTGTAGCTCATGTCCCCAGACAGTCATGAGGGGTCCTCCACTCCACCTGCCACCTCCATGCAGCAGCAGCGAGTGGCTGACTGAACTAGTTGAAACTCAGTGATCAGGGTCATCTGGGTGGCTCAGTCGGTTGGGCGTCCGACTTCGGCTCAGGTCACGATCTCACAGTCTGTGGGTTCGAGTCTCGCGTCAGGCTCTGTGCCGACAGCTCAGAGCCTGGTGCCTGCTTCAGATTCTGTGTCTCCCTCTCTCTCTCCGACCCTCCCCTGCTCACGCTCTGTCTCTCTCTGTCTCAGAAATAAAAACATTTTTAAAAATTAAAAAAAACAACCCTCAGTGATTTTTTATTATTTATATTTTCTTTCCATAAATATCTGGTATAGTGCTATAATACACTCTAAAACATATTCACTTGTCATCTCCTTTCTTAGAATTTTTTTTATTGCTAGTAGGTATGTAGTTATCCTTAGGCAAAGTGTAGGCCTGAATTTTATATAATGTGATAGTTAACCGTTGAAAATGAACTACATAGGTTTTCTTAACTCATTTCCTAATGCCTTTGGACCATGCTCAGTATCTAGCATTTTAGTTTGAATGAATCGCATCCAATTTGGCCAGTGTTTATAAGCTAGATTTTTTTTTTTCATACAGAATCTTTAAATACAACGGTTGTGTTGCCTGGATGTTAAAATTACATGTGAGTTTGACATTCTTCCTACTATGTTGTACTTTGCCTTTTAAAAGAAATTTCTTTCCTAAATCGTTACTTCCCAGTCCTCTTTTTGAAGGTACCACGTAAGGGAAAACTGGATGCTTTCTGAGTCTTTGAAGTTTATCTAGTCTAGTTCTATACACTGAGCTCGCCGCCGGTCAGTGGTTCATGTGCAATACATGTCAGTGAGACCGTTTTCCATTTCTTATTTCCCTGCTTTTTGTAGGCACTGAAACACCCATATTTTCAAGTTGGTCAAGTATTAGGCCCTTCCTCACATCATCTGGAATCAAAACAATCTTTAGACAGGAAGCAGGTGCAACCACCAGAGCCGAAGCCATCTTTAGATGATCTAGAACCTGAGCCTCTGCCGGACATAAACGAGCAGACTGTCAGACAGCCGCAGCCAAAGAACAGCCACCAGCCACTGCGGTCCATCCAGCCGCCACAGAACACGAGTGTCCTGCAAGCGCCGAAGCAGCAGAAGCAGCCACAGACGCTATTTCCGAGCATCGTCAAAAACACGCCGGCCGTAAGTAGCCCGTGAGGATCCTTTATATGCAGTAGTTTGGTGCGGTTAGGCTTTTGTTTTCTAGGCATTCCTAAAAATGCCGAGAAATGTTTGTTTATTTTTAAGAGAGAGAGAGAGAGAGAGAGCGCGCGCGCACACAAGTGGGGAAGGCAAAGACAGAGAGAGAGAGAGAGAGAGAGAGGGAGACACAGAGTCCAAAGCAGGCTCCAGGCTCTGAGCTGTCAGCCCAGAGCCTGACGCGGGGCTCGAACTCAGGAACAATGAGATCATGACCTGAGCTGAGGTTGGACGCTTACCTGACTGAGCCACCCAGGCGCCCCCTAAAAAAAATTTTTTTAAGATGTAAAATATGATTCTGTGTTAAAGTCCTTGCTTCCTCTGGCCGGGGCTTAGCATGAGATAACTTAAAATTCTAATATGGTTTATGAAAAGAAAAACTACCAAAACTAATGTAATAAAGTTTTGATGTTACAGACTTTAACAGTTACTCAGATACAGAAGAACAAAGCATTTAATAGAATATGGGACTCAAGAGAGCGGACCCTGAAATCTTAAGGATTTTAACAGTAATTTTATACTGGTTTTAAATACTATTGAACATGAACAGATTTTTTTTTTTTTAAGTGTCAGGCATAGTATAAAAACTTCCTCTTCCGACTTCGGTTGTTTGGTCGGTTCAGGGAGCTCGTCATGTGCCATATTACTGGCTCCTCAAGATGTATACTCCCAAATGCATTGCGTTATGGGCATTGTAGGACTGAGAGATCTCAAAGAAAACTGCCTAGTTCCTTATCCATTCCTGCCACCCCTATAGAAGCAAGCCCTGCTCGCAAAGCCCTGACGTATTCTAACATACAATTAATTATTTGTATCTTATGTGTATTGTTTATTATCTGGCTCTTCCTACTGGAATGTAAGTTTCATGAGGTCAGGGATGTTGTCTGTTTTGTTTATCAGTACAGGCCCCAAACCCAGAATGGTGCCTGGCACATGGTAAATTCTCAAACATCTGTTGAACAAATGAGTGAATAATTGTCCACATTACTTCTGTTCAGCACCCCCAGCGTCCTGAGGAATCCACATCACCTTTGGGGCATTTCTGACTATTAGAAAGTTCTCATACTGAGCTAAACTCTGGTCTTCTTTAGCTTTTAATAAAAGTTCATCACTCTTCGAGAAAGGCAGCCATTCAGATATTTGAAAATAGCCCTTATACTGCCTGCCCTTTTCTCTAGGAGAAACATCCCCGGTTCCCCCATGTGCTCCGCACATGACACCATTCACCAATGACTGAGTAATCCTTGGTTCCTGGGTAGGAAGGAGCTGTTGAGTCCCCCTTACCATCCTGCTTCCCCGTTAGAATGAGGCTGCCAGAACCAGAGGTGAACAGCAGGCAGGGAGTATAAACCATGGTGAATCACCTCCAACATCCCAGAACCAGAGGTCCATCCACTCATGCCACCAAAGATTACATTTTTGTTTTTTTCTTGGAAGGCGCATCAAATGTTGACTCATACTGAGAGGAAAAGAAAAAGAATATTTACTGAGTATCTACTAAGTGCCACGTACTATGCCCAGCCCTGGTATGCACTAAGTTAAAGTACCCAATACCCTAGCCCTATACCTTCATGATGAACAGAATGGCAGGGAGCCCTTGGGCAGGCCACTAGAACTTTCTTCTAGATGGACATTGATCCATTGGCAGCACTCTTGGTCAGAGTACCGAACTACGTACTTAGTCTGCTATAACAAAATGCCATAGAGTGGGTGGCTCTAAGCCAGAAATTTATTTTATCACAGTTCTAGATGCTGGGAAGTCCAAGATCAGAGCGTTAGCCAATTTGATTCCTAGGGAGGGCCTTCTTCCTGGTTTGTGGATGTCACCTTCTTGCTTTGTCCTCACATGGCAGAGAGAGAAAGCAGGCTCTCTGGAGTCTCTTTCATAAGGGCACTAATCCCCAGTTACCTTCCAAAGGCCACTTGTCCAAATACCATCACATTAGACGTGGGTTATAAATTGGGGGGGGGGGGGTGGTCAGCAGTACTGACCCTGCCTTGTTGTCCTTTTGTCGCTTCACTGATAGCCTCAAAGACCCTGTCACCCATTTTGTCGAAGGCCACACAGACTACATACGTTGTGTGCTTCTTATAAAAAATGGTTGCCTACGTGGTCTGCCACTCCTTTCCCTTGATGCTCAAAAACTTTCCCTTTAGCAACTGATTTTTGAATCTTTGTCCTCATCCTATACCAAACGTATTAAAGTGGAGTTGGCAAAACTCCACCTTCTACGTTACAAAAATTACATACATTTGCCCCTTTCCGGTCTCCTCAGGCATACGACTTGATGTTACTGACACTGTTCAGAAGCACACAGACTCAGCACCCTAAAAAACCATTCCACCAAAACCAGAGCCTCAAACTCAGCTAAGTGTAACCTTTGATCAGCTCTGCTTATCTGGGACCTGATAGCTTTTTATTCTCCTCAGTCTAGAGCTCATTCTCCCCGGCAAAGAAAACAATAACAGAAGTTGGCAAATACCATTTTCGTCATGGGCCATCACTGTGACACCACGGGCTCCAAGCAATAGTATATCCATTCTTTCAACATCGTGCTCCAAAGATAACTGTATTTGCTGACCTTGCTTCCAAATTCCCTAATTTGCAATCGCCTTTTGGACTCCTCGGTTCACAAACCCCAAAAACACCCCAAATAAATTTGAATAAAACCACTCTCTGATCCAAGCCAAGTCTTCCTCCTCGTTCCTTATTTCTGTTGACAGGGCCCCCATCCTGAAATGATTCCTGCCTTTCCTTCTCTGCATCCATTAGGATTACACTCAGTGACTTACGACGGAAACCCGGCCACTGAGGCTCCAACAGTAATGGGTTGTTTTCCCACATGACAAGAAGCCAGGGGTGGGCCAAACCAGGGCTGCGGCAGCCTGTAGAAGGAACCAGACCGCTTCTGCCCTCCTGTTCTACCATGCTTACCAAGCGGCTTTCCTTCCTATGGCCACAACATGGCTGCTGTCCCTTGGGGATGGCATCTGCATTCTAGAAGAGGGAAGAGTGATGGGGCCCCTGGGTGGCTCAGGCCGCTAAGCGTCCGACTTCCGCTCGGGTCATGATCTCACAGTTTGTGAGTTCGAGCCCCGCGTCGGGCTCTGTGCTGACAGCTCAGAGCCTGGAGCCTGCTTCGGATTCTGTGTCTCCCTCTCTCTCTCCCTCTGTCCCTTCCCCGCTTGAGCTCTCTCTCTCAAAAATAAATAAACATTAAAAAAAAAACAACAACAACAAAACAAAACACTGGCATGTCATGCTAGCTGTCCCAGAAATCCCTCTAGTAGACTTCCACTGACAACTCATTGGCTAGACTGTGTCACATGGCTACAAACAGCTGCAAAGGCAGCTGGGACTTCAGGTATTTAAGCATACTGCTGCAACGAGTGCTGCCACACTCTTCTCTCACATCTGTTCACATAGATGCAAAGTCCAGGCCTTTAATTCCTTGTTAAGAGCACACGTGTTCTTTCCCGAGCATTCCAACGACTAGGAATCTGTTGCCCTTGCCACTGCATGCCAGTATAACTGCAAAGGCCTCCTATCTGAAGAGTCTGGCCTTCGGGAATGCTGCCTGTATCTCCTCACTTTTTAGCTCAAAAAACATCCAGTGTTTTCCACTGCTCACAGGAGAGCTGCAGCTCGTTAGGCAGACGCTGGAAGGCCTTCAGACTCCAGCATCAGTCTGTCCTTGCAACCCTGTCTTTCACTACTTCTAGCACCAACTATCTGCCTTAATAAGCACCAACCACCCTTCCTTCCCAGAACACACTCTGGCACTTTTCTATCAGAAAGTCACCCTCTTTCCCTCTTCCAAACTCTGGAACAACAACAATAATAGTAATAACAATCGTACCACCTAACTCAGTGACTCTCATCACGCGTTAGGCCCTAACCTAAGGACTTCCAATGTATTTTACTATTCAATTCAGAAACACTAATTAGATAAACATTGCATATCACCATTTAAGGAGGAGGAAACCGAGCCTTTGAAACGTTCAGTCACTTGCCCAAAGAGACAGTCACACATGGCAGTTTTCCAAATTATACAGCGATGAGCAGTTCTGATCCTTAAGTATTCGAGTCCTCCCCCAACCCAATGTCAGAGATCTCTCCTTCCTCGGAACCCCTATCCTGTTTTTAGCACGTGCTACCTATTTTTGTTAACGCTTTTCAACGTGTGTCCGTGTTATCTTAACGATATGGAAGGCCCCTCGAGATCAGGTACTCTTAGTATAAGGTAGAGTAGCTTGTGCATAAAAGGCATTCAGCAAATGATTAGAGATGATGATGACTGATTTTCCACCACAGAAGCCAAATGGTACCCTGGGGCACAAAAGTGCTAGGAGGCGCTGGGGTCAGACGGTGTTCAAGTCTGGAGACAGCTGGGAAGAGTATGAGGATTACGATCTTGGAGCCTCCTATTCCAAGCGGCCGAGCATGGGTGTATTCAAAGAAAAGAGGAAAAAAGATACCCCATTCCGGTAAGATTTCACATCCCTCAGGAAAATCTATTTTTATCAGGTATCAACTTTATGTCACTCAGGACATACAAATGCAGGGAGACATTAAAGGCCATAAGTAGCTTAATATTGTTCTCTTCCATAAACCCCAAATCTGTACACGTACCTCTGGGAAGGTAAGAATCTTGGCTTCTCACGGTAAAGATGCTCAGTATTAATGGCTGAGTGCTGCAGGCGTGTGGAGGGAAGGGCTCTTGTTAAGTTTTGAGCATACCCTGATGAAATACGATCCCACGATTCCCATCTGATATCTGCATGCCTCTTTGAAGAAAGCAAAGCACAACCTACAGAGGCAATGATTTCTTCCCATGGCGTTCAGGTTCCCTTATTTGTTTGTTTGCTATTCTAAACCTTTGGGATCACTTCCTAAACTTTTCCTGGAAGTTTAACGTCTCCAGCAGCCCCCTGTCTTTCTCTAAGCCCAGTATTCATGAGTGCACTATTCACCTTTGAGGTGAGGGTGGGTTAAATGTTGTGAACCAATGTGTGGGGAAATACTGTCTTTCCCTCTCCCTCTTTCTCTCTCTCTCTCTCTCTCTCTCTCTGGAATAAAAGAATAGGGAGAAAAACATATTGGCAGGAGGCAGGGAATTTTATCTAATAGCTATCTGGCATTCCCTTGGGGTCCACATATCTCTGAAGGTACATGGAGATTCTGAGAGGGGGACCTATGCTTGGATAATCCTCAGTCAATACGTTTCTAGTTTCTCAAATTCCATAGGGACCCTTCCCTAAAATACATGAACTTGAGAATAAACCTGCTTAATCCCCCTGTGGAAAGTCACACCTCTTAGCATTTTCATATGTGAGTGGCAGGAAGGCCAAACAACTTTTGAGATGCTAAGCAAAAGGAGAAGTCAGAAGACCAACACCTTCCACTTGGAAGGCTTTGTTGTCCTATAGTATTTCTCTTCAAGGGAAAAGCCCACATTAGAAATAGGGAATTTTAGCCTATTTGGAAAGCACGTGTTGGAAAGCACGGAGATTCAGAACCACTAAAGCACCAGGACCCAGTGATGCTTATTCTTTTAAGTGTACCAGAATGTTCTGTGAAACTGTCTGATTTTTCAAAACCTACAGATATACATTATACATAATTTGTTGAAGATTCAGAGGGTTTATGGAATAAGGGAATAAGTTAAGACTTATTTTATCAAGTTGTACCATGAAATACTCCAATTACAGTCAATCCTCATAATATTTCACTTTATAAATTATTTACTGTTTTCCACCTATTGTTAACAAGAAACAAGAAATAAAATGATTTAATTTACGATGGGAAATTATAGATGTCAGCTTAAAGATGTCAACATCCTAAAGACGTGTAGAGAGCTATATAATTCCTTTTTTTAAAAATAATTCTTTGCGTCTGCGTTGGCCTAGTCTGTAGATGACTTGAAAACTTTTTTTTTTAACCCATGACGTTCTAATTCCAGCTGAATTTTATCACGTACTTTTAGGGGTAGAAGAGATTTGAATCCAAACCTATAGATCGAGTTTGTAGTCCACATACTTACTTCTGGCAAGGAAATGATTGATAAATTCCAGTATCAATTATTCCTTTTCTCTTGAAATTCGTTCGAAAAACTGTATGACAATTTTTAATGTATTTCTTCCACTTTTTATTTTTTGGTATCTTCAAATGGCTTTATATGATTTAGACATAATAATGATTAAGATACTTCCATTTATTAAGCGCCTACCTAAATTTTAATTTGTAATCTTCATACTCCAGTACAACTATCTGCAGAGTAGACTACTGAGAGTCAGATAGGTTGAAGGAACAGGTTGCCTAAAGTCAGACGAGGCCTAATCCCAAACTAGACCTCTGTCTCTTTTTTTGCACCACACTATTTCTTAAGCAATAAGAGCTCAAACACTCGGCGCACTGAATGGACCCTGCTATTGTCTGCTCAGTTCCTCTGGCGGCCTAGGCTTCCTCATAAAGAATACAGAAGACCCAACGCTAAAGTGTGCAACTTTTACTGATGAGGTTGTCTCTTTTAAAGTCAACAAAAGCAAGATGTTTATACTTGCGCGCACGCTCGGTAGACGTTTACTAAATACAGAGATGTATTAAGCCACGGCAGGAACAGGATGTGGTCTGTCTGCAGCCCATCAAACGTATAGCGGCAGAAATAAGACCTTCGAGTCAGCATGACATCAGAGCAGAGCGTGCACGGAGTGCTGTTAACGAAGGAGCTGCAAAGAGCTCAAAAGTCCTGTTTACGGGCAGCAGAGCACTTCGAGGAGAGGAGGCTTTCTGGAATGAGCGGTCTTGAAAGTGGGGCGAATCTCAGCGGTTGGCATGACTACAATGGGCTGAGCCAAAGGGAAAGGAGGCAGGAACGGGTGGGGCCGTTTCGAATGAAAGGGGCCACCTGCCTGTGTCTAGAACTACCCCTGAGCGGGTGGGGGCAGCCAGCAGCTCAGAGGGCCAGCCAGGCCAGCGTCAGCCTCCGAGGGGGACCCAGACGGCCTTACTGATCAGACGTTACGTGAGTAGGCAGGGACGGTGGCCACGACGGTCCTCCCACAGGATAAACCCACAACCGCAGCCGGGGCCGGGGAGCCAGAAACATACGCAGGCAGTTTGCTGCTCAGCGATAAAGCTTTCTGTCACATCATGGCTGGTATCAGAAATGATTCCAGACGCTGCCTGATACCTTTCGGGGGAGAAGTCGTCCCTCGGTGCTCCCGTCAGCAAAAGGACTCTGACGGGAACCGTGTTGAGTGGGGTGGCCTTGCCCGGTTTGAAGAGACGCGCAGGGGGCGGGTGGGGGACGCCGTAGCTGCCGTCGTCTCATTTTTCAAGTAGTGATGCTACCTTCTGTGGACTTTCAAGGCTTCCAGAGTCGGTGCCCTCAGCCTCGCACCACTCAGCAGGGGAAAACAAGAGCTTACCCGCTGCCGTTTCCCAGAAATCGGATTCTGAACTGTCGACTGCTTCCACCGCTAAGCAGTACTACTTGAAGCAATCCAGATACCTTCCAGGTGAGCAGAGAACATACAACGTTAATGCTAACTAGGGGAGGGGTCAGGCTTAAGAGTCCTGGAATATTTGCAGAAAGGGCACCACTGAAACAGCGCTCTCTGCCGGCTCAGCCTGGTCAGTGCTTGTTCCCAAGTACTTTCTGGGTCCCCTGCCTCGGGGAAGTCTGCTCAAGAAATGCCTGGCAACCAAAAAGATGAGAATAGGCTTCAAAAAAAAACAAAACAAAACAAAACAAAAAACAAAAAACACACAACTTCCCTCTCCCACCAAAGCTATGCCTTTAGCAAGCGCTAAGTTTTATTAAAACAATTCTGCACCCCCGCGACACCGTTTTATAAAATGTAGCATTTTACACTGTTTCCTAAATGATCGGGATTGTGTTTTTGAAAGATCATTGTGGGTAGAGCATATTAGGGGCTCAAGAGGCCACTGCACGTGTCTGGAATGAGAGGGTGATGGCTTGTTCCAGAATGGTGAACGTGGACACAGAAATGGGTAAAATCTCCATGTATTTGAGTAGTGGAAAGACAGGACTTGCTGACAGATGGGCACGGGTGGTGGTAAAGAACGGAGGAATCAGTGTTGTCCCCTGGGGGGGGGGGGGTTGGTGACTTTACCCGAGAAAGGGGGAGATCGGGAGGGGACGGATGTGCATAACTAGGGAATCTCGGGAGTTGGGGTTGGGATGCCTAGTGAACATCTGAGTTGATCTATCTAGGAGACGACTCAATATATGAATCCGGAGCTTAGGAGAAAGATCTAGACAGATGGTGGGTAGTTTATGTCATGCCTGCAGGTAGCATTTTCTCCTCAAAGTCCACTTTAAAAAGAAAAGTTTAAATTCAACCTAGCCTAAAAGGGAATCAATTTTTAAGTGACCATATATCTATACAGATTTATCTTTAGTCCAAAAAGAGGGAACGATGAAGAGCTGAGAAAAGAAGTTTTAGGTGGAGGGAAAGACCCTGGCTTCTCTGAATAAACAACAGGCTGCACATTTAGATTTTACAAGAGCTTAGGAGAGAGTGAGGAGGGGTGAGGTGGGGAGAGCCAGCAGTATTCCGGTAAGACAGCGCCGTGAGGGCAGGGGAAGGAATTTTGGGTTTATTCCAGCTCCGAAGGAGGCCTTTGGGGGGAACCTTGGGAGGTGAGTGGTGACATGTGACATACATGTTAAAAAGATTGTGTAAAGGGTGGATCGCACAGGGCAAGACCAGAAGCAGGGAGGCCAGCTGGAAGCCACTGTGGCCCCCCAGGGAAACGAGGATGATGACTGAGAGGGAGCAGGGCTCCTGATAGATTTTGGAAATGGTCTTGCTAATGGATGTTGTAGAAAAGAAAAAGACAAAAGCCAGTTTGTGGCTTGAATCCTAGGTGGATGGTGGTGCTATGCTCTGAGATGGGGAAGACCGACGGGGAACAGGATTGGGCGGGAAAGAGGTGGTCAGGCTTGCATGCGGGCTGTTAGAGTCGAGATGCTCGTGAAACATTCCAGTGTGGAGAGGCCATGCAGGAGGGGGGAGGGAAGAGCCAGGAACACTGAGGAGGGACCTGGGCTACAGAGAACGGCGACGCCCAGACAGTATTTAAGTCCATGCATTGAACAGGATCACCTACAGAGAGACTGTGAGTGGGAACGATGGTAGCGGTAGAGGAGGAGGAGGAGGACGACTCGAGAGAGAGGAAAGGAAGGAACCAGGCAGCTGAGGGGGAAAAACCATGAACAGGGGGTTTGCAGAAGCTGAGAAGGAACCATTTCCCGGAAAGAGTTTGCTGCTTAGCGGTTATGAGAAGGGACAGAAATGCCTGATTAAACTGAACAGTGGGGAGGTCCCTGAAGGACCTGAAACTTGGCGAGCAGTTTCAGTCTGGAATGGTGAGGGAGAACGAGGCTGGAGTGGGCTGCAAAGTGATGAGAGGTGAGAAGTTAGTGACTGAACAGGTAGACAACTCTGGAGATGCTTCGCTGTGACATTTTGGTGTTGATACCATGAGGAGTTCCGATCCTGCTGCAAAAGCAGGGATGTAACAAAATTCCCAGAACACAGATTCATGGGGGATATTTTCCCCTGTTTAAACATAAATCAATCCTATAGCAAATCGGTATTTTCTTATCTGTACAAGGGAGCCCTCTGGCGGTGGGAAAGGCAACTGTAAGTTTTTATCAGGATAAATAGATCCAAAGCACTCTGTTTTCATAGTTCTGCTCCCTAATGTGGTTTTCTGGGACATATTTCAGGATACCTGAAACTGGTCTGGTCATTTCCTTTTTAACTAGAAAGATCTATCAGATCCTGCAAATTACTGTGGGTCAGAAGCATGGCTATAATTGAGACCCTAAATAGACTTGAAATTAGAACTGCTTGAAATCTAAACTTGAGTCTTCCTGTTCCCCTGTTGGCATTTTTTTGCCTTGAAGATGCCCCTCTAGAGCCGGATGAGATTTGAAACTAGAATTGAGCTCAGTTCAGTCACTCAGACAAACATTTACTGAGCTCCTGTCATGAGCCAGCGATGACTGCAGAGGATAGAAACCGAAATAAGAAATGATGCTTGACATTTACGATCCATAGTTATTTTTATAATTAAGTATCTTTAGGAATTAAAAAAAAAAAAGAATATGGGGGCTTTTTTTTTTTTTTTTTTTTTTACCATAAAGCCAAGCATAAAAGCATCAATTGATTCTTAAGCGTCAATCTTTAGGATCATGGGAGCTCTAGAAATGTACCATATACTTTCAGGGCAGCATGGCATTATTCTACAAGACTTGGCAGATCTGTGGCATTGGCCTGCAGGGAGAGGGACGCAAGAGTCCTAGTTATTGACCTGCTACTGACCGGCTGTTTACTGGAGCAAGACTTTGAGACTGTTTTCTGTTACTTACAGTGGGACTGCACTCACCTCTCCGCTCACCCTGTAAGCCTTAGGTACTTAATTATCGCATAAGGGAGTCGCAGAGTGTGCGATGGAAGTGAAAACCGTCTCTGGGGGTGCCCTCTGGTCTCACTCCCTGCTCCCAGAACTGGGCTCTCTGGCACAAACCGATGCCACCACGCAGGCGGGGAGGGCCGCTCCTTCCACAGCACTTTTGAAACCCTGCTCCTTCTCAAGTCCGTTTATCGCCTCTGTCCTTCCTTCCACCCTGTGTATTCAACGTGCTGTGTTATTTCTACACTTGCCTTTCCCACTGCATTTTAAATTTCTTAACCTGGCACACAAATCCCTACTTGATTTGACCCCTGCCCCCTTCTCCAGCTTTATTTTGTGCCAGTCCCACTTCTTTCTCCATCCATGGAATGTCTCGGGGTTCCTAACCATCTTGGGTCCCCAGCCTACACTGTGGCCTCTCCCAGGAGCACAGCTCCCACCCCCTCCCGAGTCCTAACCAGATTCACATTTCAGCTTAAAATTACCTTTTTTAAAGAAAGACTGGTGGGACTTTTAAAGAAAGTTTCTTCTGTTATTTGCCTGCCCTCTCAGCACCAGATTCCTTTAAACAATTTATATACCATTAATTACCTATTTGTAACTGTTAATGTTTCCCTTCCCTTAGATTATTAAGACCCAAAAGGGTAGACACTATTTTGCTCACCACTTTTTGTCCAATGCCATACACAATGCCTGGCATGTGATAGGTGCTCAGTAGATACGTGTTCACTGATTTACTTTCCTCTGAGGCAAGGGGTGATGGTATATTCATTTCTACCTCTGTCTATCAGTGTTTGGTATATAGAAGGTGCCCAGTAAAAGCTTGTAAACTAATATGTAAATGACTTCACATTCTAGATTGTGTCAATTTCCAAGAAATCTGGAATGTTCAAAAAGACAAAATTAAAGCAATTGTCTTTGCTAATGGATATATTTACTAAAAAAACAAAAAACAAAAAAACTAGGGATATCCGAAGGCTAACTGGATTAACAAAATAATTTAACTACTCAGGGCCCATTCTTTGTTGAACTACATTTATGAAAACTGCTCATTTAAGGAGATTAGTTTTCCCCCCTACCTTGCCTTGTCTTTGGGGGTAAAGGATTTTCTTGTATTGACTTCTTCGTATGAGTTATTGCTACCTTCTTAGTAAGTGCATCTTCTTTACTGTCAGGCAAGTGCCTATGATATATAGTTCTACTGGTAGGTCTTTTATCAGAATCCGAAATCCGTAAGGAGCTCTATGCGTTAAGAAAGGCAAATTATTTACATGGAGGAGTGTTTCATTAGAGTACTGGTGACTGGTAACTTTGAGGCTCAGTACAGAGTAGCCTGGCCTTTTTATGGCTTCAAAACAAGGGATATTATTATATGTCTCATAAATGTGAAACCTTGCTGAGGAGTTCACTCTCTGAAGAGCCAGAGCTCATCCTGTCCGGAAAGAGGTGCTAACTTCCTACGTTAATGGTAGTCCTTGGTGAGGATTTCTCTTGTATTTGCTAAAGAAAACACATGTACGACCCAGAGACGTAGACTGTGTGATGTCTTTACCTTCTCGTAAGTTGCATCCAATTTATTATCAGTGAAAAGAAGTCAAGTTCAGGAAGTTTTCAAATCTCTTAAGAATAAGTTAAAACACCACCCTTTGACCATTAGTACCAAAGTCTAAAGTTGCCTCCACATTTCACAGATTTCAGAAAATCATAAAGAGTTTAGATTTTATTATTGTCTAATATGCAATAAGTTTCGGAGATCTTTACACACCACATGCAAGCTCTCAATTCTCCTGGCTACACGAAGTGTTCCTCAAGGGTCTGGCGCATATCCATGTATTTTTAAGTACGTACTTAAAACAAGTCAGTTTGAAGAAAATTTTTGTACCACCTCAATTTTTATAAGACATTGAGCCAGAGATGTCCAATGTTCAATGATTATTACTTGTATTATAGAAAATACCTTGTGTTTGCAAAACACACTGTGAGGATTCCACATTATTGAAGGAACTGCTACATTGTAACATAAATTTATTTCCATTCACCTCCAACTTATTTCTAGTCTGCATTTGAATGTATTATGTATTTATCTGTCAAGTTAATGATCACACCCTAACTTTTCAAATGACTACTTTGATTTTGTTCTTCTAAGGTGTAAATCCCAAGAATGTGTCCTTGGTAGCCAGTGGAAAGGATATAAACCCATATACTTGGAGTAATCAGTTATTTCCTAAGTCATTGGGACCCATGGGGGCAGAACTTGCTTTCAAAAGGAGTAACGCAGGTAAAGTAAAAACACACTTAAAGTATAAATTTACATTGTTTTCCTTCTGCAGATTTTGACTTCTAACTATATTGCAGCTGCCTTCTTCCAACTGAGATAACCTTGGGGGTTTTCGAACTGGTACTTGAGCACAGGTGGTTTTAAGGCAGTCATGTGCCAGATCTCGACTTCCATGTGGATTCTTTCCTAAAATGGATCTCCCTGAGCTGTGTCTCTATTCTCCTACTTTACAAAACAAAAGACAAATTGCCTGTTTACTATGGTTGTTTCCTTTTCCCCAAAGTGTAAAAATATCACCTATACCTGGGGTGCCAATCCAAGAGACAGTTTCGTAAGTTGCGAACGATGTTGAGAGAGCGAGTAATTGTGATAACTGGGGAACAAGTCCTGTTGAAGTCAAGTGGTTTCCAAATTTTGTGGTAACCTTCACAAAATGGAAGAGCCTAATTGAATTATTAGCTGACAGATAGTCAAAACTCATTTTTAAAATCACTGTATGAGTTTTGGTCCAGAACTCTGAATAGAATTCACAGAATGTGGTGACAAAGCTGTAATAAAACACCTTTCATTCCCAACTATCTGTTTATGTTAAACAAGGTTTCTCAGTGCTTATATTTCCAAAAAGGAACAAGAAAAAAGGAACGGAATTGGTCCTGAAACCTGATTTTAGCAATAAGCAACATTCATTTGTGGACACACGGACAGCTTGAATAAGCTGCCGTCTTTCTCAGTGAGATGAATTTCCCCCCAAAATAATGCCTTTTAATGTTTAGTAATCAAAATTTATACTATTCAGCTTTTTTGATTAACTACATACAATGAATTGTCATAATTATAACTAACCTAATCCAGGAAAAAAGTATTTTGACATACTTATGGTTATAAAAAAATTTTTAAAGGTTTCAATTTATACATACTTTTGAGTAGTCAATTTAAAGACTTTTAAGCCTAAACTTATATTTGTTTTTCTTAACCTAAAATTATATTTGGATAAAATCTTGACTTTGACATGAATGAAAATAAAATTTTAGAGAGAAATGGGATTAATATGAAATTTCCAGCTGTTAAAAAGGAATATGTTCATGTATTTTGTAAGTCAATATTGGTGGGCATAAAATCACCACGGTATTGGGGCACCTGGGAGGTTCAGCTGGTGAAGCATCTGACTTGGGCTCAGGTCATGATCTCACCATCCATGAGTGGAAGCCCTACACTGGGCTCCATGCTGACAGCTCAGAGCCGGGAGCCTGCTTCAGATTCTGTGTCTTCCTTGCTCTCTGCCCCTCCCCCACTTGCACATGCTCTCTCTCTCTCTCAAAAATAAACAGACATTAAAAAAAAATTTCCTTAAACACCATGGTACTTAGATTCCATTGGTTACGGTTAAAGGAGAGATGGAATAGTTTTATTTTTAAATGTCTATAATTATAATATGCCACAAAGGACAACTTTTGGAACTATAAAACTTATGCTGAATGATCTTACATATCATTTGAAAATGTGTAAAGAAGTAAAGCATTCTTTTTAAAAAATAGATAGTTTTCTGGTATTGGACCCAAAAACCACCTGAGGGTCACTATGGTAATCTACTGGGATATTTTTTTTTTAATGTTTTTATTTATTATTTTTTTTAACGTTTATTTATTTTTGAGAGAGACAGAGACACAACGTGAGTGGGTTAGGGGCAGAGAGAGAGGGAGACACAGAATCCGAAGCAGGCTCCAGGCTGAGCTGTCGGCACAGAGCCCGACGCGGGGCTCGAACTCACGAGCTGTGAGATCATGACCTGAGCCTAAGTCGGACGCTCAACCGACTGAGCCACCCAGGCACCCCATGCTTTTATTTACTTTTGAGACAGAGAGAGACAGAGCGTGAGCAGGGGAGGGGCAGAGAGGGAGACACAGAATCCGAAGCAGGCTCCAGGCTCCCAGCTGTCAGCCCAGAGCCCAACGCGGGGCTTGAACTCACGGACCATGAGATCATGGCCTGAGCTGAAGTCAGACGCTCAGCCGACTGAGCCACCCAGGCGCCCCATCTACTGGGATATTCTGATGTGACGTTAATCTTAACACCGTGGACATTTTAAGCGTCAAACACTGCAGCACTGTAATTCACTTATTTTTGCCAGTATTTTAAAATAATATCCACCGGACCAATACAAATGAGTTATGGTTAAATACAACTTTGAGTCTCGGGGGAATCTATACTTGGCTGGCATCAGATGAAAGCTGAGACCACACATGAGAATGCTTTCTCATGCTAAGGGTTCTTCCTGATCTTTTCATTAATCATCTAACCAATCCATTTTTTTCTCTGCTTTTCCTAAAACATTCTTATTATTCATTCTTTCTTTCTACCTGCCTTCTCTTCAGAGGAAAGCATAATTAAAACAATTGAAAAACTATCATGTAATGAAAGTTTTCCTGAAAAATTAGAGGACCCACAAGGTAATTTCTGGGCATTCTAGATGAGTGCAACTTGTTCTTTGAATACCTTGTCCACTTTTCTTTTCCACATTTGCTCTGAATCCTGCCATACAAGGCCACTATGAAGGCCAAGGTCACCTTCTTTGAGAAGTCAGACGAGGACTAGGAGAAAGAGAAGCATTCCACATCATCAGAAACACCATTCTTCAGTAGTTGGAATTCTAAGACTAACATGCTCTCAGGAAGTTCTATGCTCATCTTCTTAAACTAATTATGACAATTTATATAAGTGAAGCAAATCTGCTGAAAAGAATTAAAAGATTTCCTTATTTCGTAATCAGTATTCCTGCAAAACTTCTTTTTAAGTTCTGAAACTCATTTTTGAAGTGCTAACAATCATTTAAAATTAAAAGCTAACCAGGTTAATAGAGGCGGTAGATTTCCTAGGGGTTCAAGGTCGCTGGTGTCAACAGTGCTACTGACTCCAGCCTAAAGATCTGCAGCTCACAAGGCACTTCGAAACTATGTAGCCAAAGTAATTTAAGAAAATTTCCTTTTCTGTGCATTTTTCCCTAGCAACTTCTTCTTGTAATAGTAAGATGCAGCCTATTAACTATTCGGCACACGACTTTTAGAATCGGACATATCCCCATACTATCACTCAGTAGGCCTTGTGACTGTGGACAAGTTCCTTAGGCTCCCTACGTCGGTTTCCCCACCTACAAAATGGAGGAAATAATATTTACCAATGTATTATTATATAACCATACCTAGGATTTTTGTCACAGTAAGCATTTAGTAAGTGTCTGCTCTGGTGAGAAGGATGAGACCAAGAGCAATGTTCTGAAGCTGCTGCTGAACGTGATCACTGCCTTGAACTTTCTTTCAAAAATCTTTCAAAGTAGAGGGCTGACTGCTGATTCTGAATGGGCACTCGAGGGAGGCGATCATGCTTATATTCAGTAGTGTTAAAACTGTATAAGCTGATAACGTGCTCACTGTGTAAAATCCTATTTCTGCAATAACGCTGCTGTTTGACGTTTGTTGGTTCAAGAGCAGACACTTACTGGGAGCCTACTATGCACAGCGCTGTGACAGACTCAGGGACGAGAAGTTCAGAGTCCAGACTTGCGAACAAGTAACACTGTGAAAAATGCTTCAGTCATAGCTGCCAAGCAAGCAGTTCTTGAAACCACCACCATGATCTGAGCCCCGTTTCACCTCCTTGCTGACACACCTGTCTCCTCTCCTGCACGGCTAGGCTCTCGAAGGAGAAATTACATCCATTTCTTCCCTTATTTCCAGTTTGCTCTTCAGCTCACTGTCCTTTGTCCTCAGATGGCTTCAGGCCACTGAAACAGCTCCTGCCAGGTCCTGACATTATCCTAGTGGCCAGATCCCAAGGGTGGTGCAAATCCCATCAGACCTCTGCCTCTCTGGCCTCCCTCCTCTCTCTGCACACTGTATCCTCTTGGCCATTCAGACCCTGCTCCTCCCATCACCTACCCTCCCTACTCCCTCTTCTCCACCGGGTCCTTTTCTGTCGTTTCCCTCAATGCTGGTGCTCCCTGGGGTTCCATTCTGGATCTTTGCACATCCACAGTCCCTCTGAGCTGGCTCCTCCAAGCCCATAGCTCATAATTGCCATAGCTTGATAATTCCAAATCTCCAGGCCTGCTCAACACTACAACTCAAATATCCCATGGCCATCATGTCTTTCCAACAAACCTGATTCTCCTGTACTGCTGTTGTTAGTCACCTAAGATACAAACTTAGGGGTTTATATTCCTCTTTCCCTCCCCCTCCTACCCCATATACCCACTCCGTTCTCTTCTGCATTGCCTCTGTGACTCCCTGAATTCAGGTCACTCATTTCAGCTATAGCAATGACCTCCTGTCTTCTGCCTCTACATTTCCCTCCTTCAGCCCCTCACTCTACTGCCCCCAGGTTGATCATTCACTAATAGCGATGAGGATGATGATGATGACAGCTGACGTTTATTGAACACCGGATTCTATGCTAAGTGCTTTGCCTACATCTCATTCAATCCCTACAACAACCCTATGAGAGTAGGTGCGGTCATGGTAGTGATTTTGCAGAACGAAGACAAAGCACAGAAAGCAGTACAGGGATGGGGGCTTCCTGGCAGGAGACATACTCTCAGGGTAAGAGTGGAGTCATAAAAAAAAAACCTGGTGTGTTCAGGGCAAACAGCCTTGGGTTCACATTCTAACCTGGTCACTTACCGTGATCATTTAAGCAAGTTCTGAGAGCCACAAGGTGTGGGTAAAATATACCTCCCAAAGGGTTGTTATACGGACTGAATAGGATGGTCTCTAAAGCCATAGTACAGTGCTTGGAATAGAGTCAGTCCTCAAAAAATAGAATCTAGAATTAGTAGGCGTGTAGTATTCAAGTTACTCTCGGGTGCTTTAAAATTTTCACCTTCTGACTATGAAACTTTATGATACATCACTAGGAAGTCTTGGAAGTTATGCTACTTACAATCAGTCAGGATACATTCCTTCCTTTCTCAAAAAAGAAGTGGGGTCAGCTGGCCAGAGGATACACTTAGCACCTCTTGGTGCAACAACTACAGGTAAGAACAATTTTGAGTTTTTAAGATTTCTGACCAGAAAGGAGCTTTTTCTAAGATTATACACTTTGCCCAAGCGGAGACTTTTAAATTAGTCTCACTCACCTTGTTAACACAGTTCTAATGATTTTTGGCAAAATGCCCCTTCTTCTGAAGGTGTGGTCTGCGAGTCTCTTGTAAGAGCTGCCTTTAACAAAGTGGTGACTTGCAAGGCATACGGATTATGCTATTGAACCTGCACAAGACTGGATGAGGTAGACCTTTTACAGAGGAGGAAAGTGACATCAAGTAATTGACCGAGGGTCACCCAGCTCCTAAGTGGTGGAGCTGGGAGAGGAGCCGGTTTGTGAAATTCCAGAACACGCTGTGTGACCCAACGGGATGTAAAGAAGGTGCATTTTCAGAGCTGCCCACCCGGTCGGTACCTGGCACAGGGCGGGGGCTTCATAAACACGGAGATGCTGTTTGTGTATCACTCCACAGGCAATTCCTGTGCAGAGTGAAGGCAGCCGCGGCAGAACTTTCCCACCCTGGCTCTGGCTTTGCACCGGTAGTAGATGGTGGAGGCTTGGCTTATTCCCCCGCCCTCCGGTCATGACCAAGTAGGCTGTGTGCCCTGCGGTGGCGTGGTGGTGATTCTGTACTTGAGCTTGACCAGGTCTGACTACGAAGGCTCTCAAAACGACTCTAAAATAGAAGTCCTCAGGAAGGCACTTAAAATAAACATTAAGGCAGACAGTCAGAAGTTTGGGAAGATAGGGAGTTGTATAAATTCCCTCTGAACTTCAAACTCCTGATTCGAGTTCACACTCTAAAGTTCTCTGAAGTCCAACCTCTAAAGTTCACACTGTTGGAGCTAAAACTGTGAGAAGCACGGGACTTCTGTAATTTATGATTTCGTACCACAGTAGCACTGCTCAAACAGTATAGTTACCTTATCTGTGAAAAGCATCGCTTCATTATCTCTCTGCTGAAACAAAATATGTAAGTAAACACATTATACACAGCAAGTGATAGATTTTTTTGTTTTTTTGAAGCCTCGGGTATTTTAAGCCAGCCTGACAATGAGTCAGCAGCCATGGCTTAGTAGCAATTTTTAGAAGAAGAGGAGAAAATCAAAATGTTTCAAACTGGTTTGTTATCTAACTGTCTGCTCTTAGAAAGTGAAAGTGGGCATTTTAAAAAACGATTTTTGTAAGCTATCGAAGGCCTTTGTATATTAAGCATTCTGTCAGATTAGCATGCATGTTCCTGTTTTTTTTTAAGTAAATGCTTTCTCATAACTTTTCATCTCTTCATTTCCTCTGCTCATCAGATGTTCCTACAGATGGTGATAGGAGGAAAGGTAAAAAAAGAAGTAAATATTAATCATCCTCAAGTGGTCAATGCCAATCCTTAGGAAAACACTGCTCTGTAAGAGATGTATCTTTCAGTACTCCCACTGGTGTGAGAGTTTCCCACAAAAGAATAAAACCAGGTCATTACCGTATTTCCTCAACTATTTCCCCTTCTCTCATAGCCTTCCTCTCTGCTCTTCCCCAGCCTCGCCCCCAGGATTAAATGAGAAGAAAAATCGAATTAATTTCTTCCAGCTTCCCTATGTAATCTCTCACCCCAAACTTCCCAACGCCTCCTCCCCGACTCCCTGCCTTGTGGTAACAAGGACTATGAGGAGTGACTTCTTCCCTACACGGCCTGCCGCCCTTTGCAAGGGCAGGGAGGGCCCTGTTCTAAGTGAGCTATGTTCATTAACTCTACTCCAGAAGGTACTATTATTACGGTCTTCATTTTACACGGGTTTTACTTCTTGCTAAAGGTTACATAATCAGGGCACGGGTCACAGGCAAACATCTTTCCTTTGGCAAATGTTTTCTGCAGGAAGTTAAATGCCCTTGATAGGACACGTGCTGTTTTTAAAAAGAGGGCACAGCAAGCGTGAGAGGGCTGCCTGCCCCACTAAGGAGGTGCGGGGCAAGGTCCGGCTGACACAAAAGTGTTTCTTGCCTTGCCCCCGGATCTCAGCTCCTCTGGCAGCTGCTGAGTTCTTCACCAAGGGTGCTTGAGTCCTGAAATTATTATTTCTCAGAAAGGAAATCTTGGCAAAATGATTCCCTCTTCAGCAGTTTTAAAAACGTTTTCCTGGACATGGTTTCCCTCAAATGCATTCAGGACCTGACGTAGCTAGGTCATGAGCTGGGAAAAAAGTTCTGTTACTCCCCAAATCCCTCACGTTGCAACACCAGAGGCTCGCCCAACTGTTAGCTGAAGACTTCGTCCCCTCTCCTGTCCCCTCTCCCGTCTCTGAAATCACTCACCAGGGGACTCTCTCCCTCTCTCTCCTCCTTGCTCCACTCCTTCCCTCTCACCTGCTCTCTCCTCCACCCACAGGCCCATTAGGTCTGCAGCCTTCTGTGTGGGCTCACAAATTTAACAGGCTGGTGTGTGTCCACACTCCCGTGGGATAGAACAAAAGGGCTGTTCCTGGAAAACCTGGTTAACTGTTTAACCAGTTCTTCCTTCACAGTTCAGGGTTAACTGGCTATTAACCCACCTTATCAGGTCGCTTTCTATCGGCTTGAACCTGGAGAATCTTAAACCTGGTCAGGGCGGGATGACAGGACCAGGTGACCATCCCCAGGGCAGTTCCTCACTTAATGCTTCATTCCCATTAAGCTGAGGTCAGCAGCACACTGGACCCACGTGCTCCCATAATTTCCCCTCCACTCCCAGTTTTACAGAGAAAGTTTAAGAAAAAAAAACAAAAAAAACAAAACAGGGAAACCATGCAAGTGGATAGAGTATAGGTAGTGTTCAGTGTGCAAAATGGTCAGATTCGTCTCAAAATTGACACTTAGTTTAATCCAAGAGTGTCAGCCACCACACAGTGTGAAACGATACTTAAAGCCCAAATTGAAGGATCAAACATCCCTCTTCAGATAAAACATCTATGATGCTCAGCCGTAATTATGAAGCGAAGGCAGGCGAAGGAAGGACTGGAGAAGAGTCCAGTCATTAAAGTTCTCTGCAAAATGATTTACTGCTCTGTCATTTGAGATGTTTAAGCAATTTTAGCTTGTAAGCTGTTCAGACAACAAATATTTAACAAATCAAAATTTCACAAATATTTAATCAGCCAAATTTATGAGTAAAGCAGACCCCAAGATGAACAGTCTGGGATCTTAGGACTGGCTCACCTTTTAAAGGAATTCTGTTATCGCCCTTCATTTTCCCAATTAAAAAAAGGAAGTTTCTTGCTTCTAAAAACCATATTTTCATGGTTAAAAGAAATCTTCTGTGGGATCCCACCTGTGGAGCTCCATGAAGCCCGAGCTTTATAGGATTCACAATTACAAATAAAGTTTCCGTAGTGGGTATTATGCTCGAGTATTATTCAGATGTAACCATTGTGGGATTTTACAAAGTCACTAATAACACTGTGGGTTATTGCCTGTCCAACCTGAACCAAGAATTTTCTTGGTCATCCTAATTCATGTTGCCAACCTAAGTGTGATAGGCATTTGAGTGAACCCATAAAAGCAGCAGCAGTAGTCAGAACTGTAAACCAGTGAGCTACTGAGAATTCTGTATCAACATCACACCACACTAGAGTTTTTCATTTTACTATTAAAAAAAAAAAAAAACCCTTAGAGACCACTGAACTAATCTTTTAAAAGATAAATTCAAAACTCCCCCATGAAATGAAAAGATTTAAACTGCCTTATTTTCAATTTGACAATCCAATGAATAAAGTTCTAACTTCCAATTCTGATTTCTTCCAGAATACACCTGGAACACAAAACCCGGTCGGGGGCAGTTTTCAGGACCTACTTACAATCCTACGGCCAAGAATCTTAACATTGTGAACCGTGTGCAGCCGGTTCCCTCAGTGCACGGAAGGACAGACTGGGTGGCCAAATATGGCGGACACCGGTAGGAGAATGGTGCAAAGCCCCACAGCATTCTCCATAGAGTCCATGCAAGTCCCCAGACCCTGGGAAATGTGTACAGATGTCTATTTCTGAGTTCTGGAAGCAATACGAAGTAGTGGGTACTCTGCAGAGCAAAAATCATCTCCTACTATTTTCTTTCTTTCCTACAAATGAAATCCAATTTCTTAGCATCAATTGCCCACAGCGCTGACACGCGTACGGGTAGGACTTTACAAAGTATTGAATAAACTATTTGCCAAAGTATCAAGTGTTTGATCTACCAATTAATAGTTACTAAGTATAAGACACTTTTTTAAAAAAGCCTCCAGAAAGTAAGTGTTTAGAATGTTTTCCCTTTCATCTGTTATTTGCCTAAATTAATTAATATTTTGATTGGCCTCAGAGGTGTTTTTGTTTTGCTTGGTTTTGGGTTGCTTTTTTTTTTTTTTTTAAATGGCAACCTCGGTGGTCTGTCAACCAGAGCTCGTATTTGGTTAAGGCTCTATCTTACCAGTTTGGCAATGGCAGAGCACGCTGATTTTATCATCTGGTTTTCTACTCTGAAATTATGGAAGCAGTGGTAATTCTTGAGCAGGGCATCTTTCTTCGGAATAAATTTATCTTTAACGTAAAGATTTCAAAATTATGACACCCGATGTTAGTGGAGAAAGAGTCTATTATTTGACTTTGACCAACACAACTCCTGTGAATTCGTGGTGACTATCAATCTCAATGGCTTAATGACTCCCAGATCAACCAAGGTTCTCATCATTACATCATTAAGAGAGTTCTTGAAACTGTGATGTTTGCTCATCACACTTTCAAAATACCTTGTTTCCATGTTCCTACCAGACACAAAGATGAGGTGCTCCAGCTTTCGCCCAAACTCTTGCTGCGCTGCAGATCGCTGACCTGGCTCTGACCTTGATATTTACTCTCAAGAGCAAATGCAATTCAGTTGCTATAGCAGTGATTCACTTAGTACAATTTTTTTTTCTTAGTTCTGTTTCTAAACTGGTACTTAAAAGAGACATCTTGAACTTGGGACTATATTTAAATTTGCCATTTTATGGACTGAACATTAATACTGTATATTCTTTTTAAAGAATAATGCTGTTATCAACTGTAATTTCTATGTTTTTTGACTTTGTAACAAATGCTAATGTAATTGGCATCATCTTGTGGACATTATCCAAAGACATCATAAAATAATAGTAATACGGTATTTTTGTATAGAAGATTCAGCTCACCTTGTTGAAAACTGTTAAAATCTGAAGAGTAATTTATGATGATGGTAATGGCTATATCTATTTGTACAGTTTTAATTAGTGTCTCAAAGCTAAAAAATTATTTTGTGTTGCTGGAAGATTTTACACTTGATAGATATTAAAATTAATATAGTTAACTGGTGTGTTTTCTTTACACTTTTAAACTTTATACTTCTACTCTGAGGCCTATTTGTTCTTTTAATTATAGACTTTTGTTTTTCTAGCAGTTTTAGGTTTATGGAAAAATTAATTGGGAAGTACAGAGTTTCCATATACCCCTCCTTAAGGGCCCCTCCCCAATTTTCCCTATTAACACTTTGCATTAGTGGGGGACATTTGCTGTAACTGATGAGCCAGTATGAGTACATGAAGTCCTTCGTTTATACTAGGGTTTCACACTTTGTGTTGTCTATTCTCTGGGTTTTGACAAAATACATAATGGCATATATCGACCGTGACAGTATCATAGAGATTAGTTTCACTGCCATAAAAAATCCCATGTTCCACCTAGTCATCCTTCTCCACTGCCTCTTCGCCCCACCAAACCTCTGGCAAACACAAATCTTTTTATGGTCTCCACTGTGCTCCTTTTCCAGAATTGTCATGTAGTTGGGATCATACAGTATGTGGCCTTTTCCGACTGCCTTCTTTCAAAATTTAAGTTTCCTCCATGTCTGTTTACTGCTAGCTAATATTTCATTGTATATATGCATCCCAGTTTATCCATTCACCCACTGAAGATCATCTTGTTTTCAAGGATGAGCAATTATAAATAAAGCCGCCAGAAACATTCATTGCATACTTTTGTGTGGGCATCAGTTCTCACCTCATCTGCGTAAATTCAAGAGGCATAATTACTGGACTATCTGGTAGGAATATATTTCGTTTTGTAAAAAAGCAGCAGGCTACTTCCAAGGTGGCTGCACCATTTTGCATTCCCAGCAGCAGTGAATGAGAGTTCCTACTGTTCCACATACTCACCACCACTTGGTGTTGGCAGATTATCAGTGCCCTAGATTTTGGCCATTCTTATAAGAGTGCAGCAGTATGTCATTTTAATTTGCAGTTCCCTGACAACATAGGATGTGGACTATCTTTTCATATGCTTATTTTCCAGCTATATATCTCCTTTTACCAAGTGTTATTCAGATCTTCTACACATTTAAACACTGGATTATTTGTTTTGTTATTGAGAGAGAGCGAGCGAGAGAGCGTGAGTGGGGGAGGGGCAGAGAGAGATGGAGAGAGAGAATCCCAAGCAGGCTCCTCACTGCCAGCACAGAGCCTGATGTGGGGCTTGAACTCACGAAACTGCGAGCTGGGTGCCTAACCAACTGAGCCACGCAGGTGCCCCTTCTTACTGTTGAGTTTTAAGAGTTCTTTGTATATTCTGGATAACAGACTTTTATCAGATTATGTCTTTTGCAAATATTTCCTCCCAGTCATTGGCTTATCTTTTCATTCTCTTAACAGTGTCTTGTGTACTGCAGAAATTTTTAATTTTAATGAAATGCAACTTGTCATTTTTTTCTTTCATGGATTATAATTCTGGTGTTGTATGTAATAAATCATCACCAAACCCCAGGTCACCTATGATTTTCTCTTGTTAGCTTTGGGAGTTTTTATATTTTACATTTATATCTGTGACCTATTTCACGTTTGTTAGGTCTAGGTCTAAATTTTCTTTCCATTTTTTGCATGTTTATCTCCAGTTGTTCCAGCACCATTTCTTGGAAGAAACTATCCTTTTGCCACTGAATTGCCTTTGCTAGTTCACCAAAGATCAGTTGACTTTATTTCCGGGCTTTCTATTCTGTCCGATTGATCTGTATCTATTCTTCCACCTATACCACAGTGTCTTGATTACTATAGCTTTACAGAAGTTTTAAGTCAGGTTAACATCAGTCCTCCAACTTTGTTCTTCTCCTTCAATTTTATGTTGGCTACTTTGCGTCTCTTACCTCTCCATATAAACCAGAGTCAGGTGCCAACATCCCATAGAATAATTTACTGGGATTTTGGTTGTATTGGACTGGATCTAGACCAAGTTGGAAAGAACTGACACCTTGAAAATATTCTCTTCTTGTAGTGCATGGACCATCTCTATTTATTGTCATCTTGACATCTTTCATCAGCGTTTTGTAGTTTTCCTAATATAGATCTTATAAATATTTGTTAGATTTATTCCTAAGCATTTCTTCTTTAGCGTTAATATAAATGGTATTGTATTTTAATTTCAAATTTAAATTGTTCATTACTCATATATAAGAAGGCAAATGACTCTGTGTATTAACTTTGTACCTAATACCTTTTATTACCATTTATTAAGTCCAAGAGTTTCTTTGTTAATTCTTTGAGATTTTCTACATAGACAATCATGTGATCTGCAAACAAAGTTTTCTTTCTTTCTTCCCAGTTTATCTTTTATTTTCTTTTCTTGTCTTATTGTACTACAAGGACTTCCAGTAAAATGTTGAATAGGTGAGGCAAGAGTGAACATCCCTGTCTTGTTCCTGATCTTAGTGGGAAAACATCTAGTTTCTTCCCATTAAGTACGAAGTTAGCAGACGTTGTTTATCAAACTGAGGAAGTTTTCTACTCCTAGTTTGCTGAGTTTTATCAGGAATGAGTTTCAGACTTTGTCAAATGCTTTTCCTACATCTATTGCTATCATCATTGGTTATATATATGATTTTTGCTCTGTAGCTTGTTGATGTGATGGATTACGTTAATTGCTTTTCGAATGCTGAATCAGCTCTGTATATCTGGAATAAATTCCACTTGGTCATAATATGTAATTCCTTTTATACACGGTTGGATTCAATTTGCTAATATCTGGTTGAGGATTACTATATCTATGCTTATATTTTATATTACATATATAAAAGGACACTATAGAGACTAAACAAAGAAACTCAATGCTGAGACAACTGAATGGTTTATATATATAAAATATAGGCACATGTATAGATACAGATAGAGTGAGAGAGAATGTACCTAATGTTAACAAATGAATTAAAATTAGGTAGAGGTTATGTGAGTAATTATGAATATTAATGAAACTTTTCTGTAGATTTGAAATTTTTCCAAATAAAACTTAAAACAAGATAAATATACAAAGCAAGATTTATCATAAATACAAGAAGAAACGGATATAAAAACAATCAGAGTAGCACGCCTGGGTGGCTCAGTCAGTCTAGCGTCTGTCTCTTGACTTGAGCTCAGGTCATGATCTCACGATTGTGAGATCAGTCCTGCATCGGGCTTGTGCTGGGCATGGAGCCTGCTTAAACTTCTAGCTCTCGCTCTCCCTCTGCCCCTCCCCCACTCACACATGCATGTGTGCACTCTCAAAACAAAAACGAAAACAAAAACAAAAACAACCGAATCAGAGTAAGAGGCTTATTTCTCAACAGATCTAGAAGCCTAAAATAAGTAAATAAGTATTTGGATAATACAGTAAACAAAGTTTATCTGATATACATACCATATAGAGATACTTCAACCAATAAGGAAAAAATTCATGCACTTCTCGAATATATATAGCATTCACAAAAAGTTGACCTTATATTAGATCACAAAGAAAATTACAATCTCCCAAATAAAGAAATACATAAGCCACATTTTTCCCACATTTTAATAAAACTAGACTATAATAATAAAAGGGTATATGTCTCCAAATTTTATCCACTTATTAAAAATATCTTTCTAAACAATGATTCAAAAAGGAAAAGTAAAAAACACTCTTTAGAAATGAACAACATGCCTCTAAAACTTGCAAAATTCAGCCAAAACAGATCTCAGAGAAAAAAAGGATACAATGGATCCATTTATGAAAAAATAAATAAATAAATAAAACTAGGAACACTGAAAATATGCTGAATTTGAGCATTTAGCTTAAGAAATTAGAAAAAATAACAAACGAAAAATTAAAAAGATTAAAGATATAATTATAATCAAATAAAAGATTTCACCCCAGTAGCAACAAGCAGATCTAGCATCCAGATCTTGATTTCTGATACCATTGTCCAGTCTGAAGAAATGGCTGATTCTAGTGCTGAGCATGAAATACACAAGATGATACTGGAGGATCTTACGGTGCTAGAAAGGAACAAAGTTCTAAAAAAACAAAAGCAAAAGCAAGCAAGCAAAAGAAGCCTATGTTGACGGGCTACGTCAAAGGGACACAGGAGCCAAATGAAAGAGCTCCCGACGGCCAAAACTGCAACAATTTGAGAAAGAAAATTAATAAAGAAATACTGTATTATAACCCAAAGTGGGAAATACATATCCTTGAGTCCATACTGATATAAACAAGTGAATAATTAAGTAGGGGAGAAGAGACAAATCTCCCAAACAGCAGAATTCAAAGTCATTTATGTAGATATTCTGCCCTCAAGGAGGTAGAGTACAACTCCCAATCCTTAAGTACAGAGTATGTATAGTGACTTCCTTTCAAAGAGTACAGTAGGGGAAGGGGGAAAAAAGGAGTAACTTCACAGTGGAGAAGCCTGACTGAATACTACCTCAAGCCTGATGATCAAAGTCAAAATCAACAATAATACTATATCCACATAGGTGACCTTAATAGGAATGTGATGAAAATGGCACTTGACCTCTATGGCCTTCCTCCTAAAATTTTAGAATTCCAGTCTAACCGTAAGGAAAACGCTAGACAAATTCTAACAAAAGAGCATTCTATAAAATACTTGATCAAAACTATCACAGTCATCAAAAACAAGACAAATCTGAAACAATCATAGGCCATAGGAGCATTAAGAAGACATGATAACTAAATGTAACATGCGGTCCTAGGTAAGATTCTGTAACAGACAAGCAATATTAGTTTAAAAACTTAGAAAATCTGAACAAAATATGGGCTTTAATTAATGTACCAACATTGACTCATTAGTTGTAACAAATGTATCATGCTAACATAACAAGGAAAACTGGATGGGGGGTGGGGTATATGGGAACTCTGTACTATCTTCTCAAAATGGTCCTAAAAAATCAAGTCCAGTTTTAAAAAGAAGATTGGATCAGTCTATATTTTCAGCAAATATTTACTAAGTGCCCATTACGTACTAAAGTGTAGCATATACGATGGTGACAAAAGGGTCATTTGTCCTGATCACATTAAATAAGCATGCATAAAACTGTATATTGGCAAATTATTATGGGTGTTAAGAAAAAGAAAAGGACGTTCGTGAGACTAAAGAAATCTAAATGTTGAGAGAGAACCGAATGGTTTTAAGTCTAGGAATCTAAATATACTTGAAATATACTTCTACCTCCTGGCAGAAGAGAAAGAATTGTTGGGCCAAATCATGAAAACAAAGAGTTCTACTAGAAGATGGTGAGGCTTAGACTACAGTATTAGCAATTGTATGGGAGAGAGCAGAGTATGACTGTTAACAGAAAGTTGCTGGATTTTAGTGTTTATCTTCTTTCTTGCTGCTTTATAGAACTTTCTCATTAATTTATTATGTTTTGAATTGTTTCTCTTGGATTTTCTAGATAGACACATATTAACCATTTAAAATGTTTAATTTCTTTTTCCACTATTAATTTAGACCTCATTTATTTCTCATAGTTTTACTGCTTTATCTAATGTCTCCAGAACAATGTTGACCTTGTCAGTAACTCCAAGTATGTTATTTCTAACTTAAAAAAAAAAAAATTAATGTTTATTTTTTCTGAGAGAAAGACAGAAAGAGAGAGAGAGACTACAAGCAGCGGAGGGGCAGAGAGACAGAGGGAGACACAGAATCCAAAGCAGGCTCCAGGCTCTGAGCTGTCAGCACAGACCCCAATGTGGGGCTCGAACTCACAAACTGTGAGATCATGACCTGAGCCGAAGTTGGGACACTTAACCGACTGAGCCACCCAGGCGTCCCATAGTATTTCTAACTTTAACATAAAGCCATAGGACTAGATAAATGGTAGCTAATAAAACCTAACGCAGGTAATGCTTGAGTGGATCAGCAGAGGCATTTATAGTAGTGTCAACTCATTTTGTTCAGATTGCTACCTAATTTAAAAAAGTTACCATTCATCAAAACTCTACAGTATCCAACAATAATCTTAATAGAAATACAAGGAACTAAAGGAATATATGAAGACATTAAAAAAACTAAATTAACAACCAGAAAACAATGAACAAAATGGCAGTAAGTCCACATCTATCAATAATTTCTTTAAATATAAATGGCCTAAATGCTGCAATCAAAAGACACAGGGTGGCTGAATGGATAAAAAACAAGACCCACCTATATGCTGCCTACAAGAGACTCATTTCAGATCTAAAGACACACACAGACTGAAAGTGGAGAGATGGAAAACATTTTCCACGCAAATGGAAACAAAAAGCTAGAGTAGCAATACTCATCAGACAAAACTGACTTCTAGGGGTGCCTGGGTGGCTCAGTCGGTTAAGTGTCCAACTCTTGATTTCAGCTCAGGTCATGATCTCATGGTTTGTGAGATTGATTGAGCCCCGTGTCGGGCTCTGCACTAATGGCTTGGAGCCTGGTTGGGATTCTCTCTCTCCCTCTCTCTCTCTCTGCCCCTTCCTTGCTTGTGTGTGCACGTGCACTCTCTCTCTCAAAATAAATAAGCATTAAAAAAAACAACAAAAAAAACCCCTGACTTCTAAAAGAAATACTGAAACAAAAGACAAAGAAAGAAATTACAAAATGATAAAAGGGTCAATCCAAGAAGATAAAACACTTGCAAATATTTGCATACCCAACACAGGAATACCTAAATTTAGAAAACAAATATTAACAGACATAAAGAGGAAAACTGACAATAATACAGTAATAACAGGAAACTTTAATACCCCACTTACCTTAATGGACAAATTATTGAGACAAAAATATCAGTAAGGAAACACTGGCCTTAAACAACACAGCAAACCAGATAGACTTGTTAGATACATACAGAGCATTTCATCCCCCAAATGCAGAACACACCTTTTCAAGTGCACAGTGAACATTCTCCAGGATCACATTAGGCCACAAAATAAGTCTCAATAAATTTAAGAAGACTGAAATCATATCAAGCATTTTTTCCAAGTACAACAGTATGAAACTAGAAATCAATTACAAAAGTAAAACTGAAAAAAAAAAAAACCCACACAACACATGGAGACTAAATAATATGCTACTAAACAACCAATAGGTCAACAAAAAACTCAAAGATAAAATCAAAAAATATCTTGAGACAAATGAAAATAGAAACAAGACTTTCCAAAATCTATGGGACACAGTAAAAGTAGTTCTAGAAGAAAAGTTTATAGCAATGAGCAATAAACATTTCAAATAACTAACTTTACATCTAAAGGAACTAGAGAAAGAACAACAAAATCAGCAATAATAAAGCCCAGAGTTAGTAAAAGGAGGGCAATGATAAAGATCAGAATGGAAATAAATGAAAGACAAAAAAGAAAGGCTCAATGAAACCAAAAGCTGGTTCTCTGAAAAGATAAAATCGATAAACCTGTAGCCAGATTCATCAAGAAAATATGAGAGAGGGACCAACTAAATAAAATCAGAAATGAAAGAGAAATTACAACTGACACTAAAGAAATACAAAAGATGATAAGAGACTGCTACAATTATACACCAACACACTGGAAAGCCTAGAAAAAACTGAATTACCAGAAACACATAACCTTCCAAGACTGATAATGAATAAAGAGAAAATATGAATACATCAATTACAAATAATGAAATCAAAACAATTAAAAAAACCACCCAAAACAAAAATCCAGGACCAGACAGCTTCACAGATGAATCCTGCCAAACATTTAAAGAGGAGTTAGTAACTATCCTTATCAAATTATCCCAAAACACTAAAGAGGAAGGAACACTTCCAAACTCATTTTATGACGCTAGCATTACTTACTACCTAAATGAGACAAAAACATTACAAAAAAAGAAATTTGTAGGCTAATAGCCCATATGAACAAAGATAAATAAGTCCTCAAAAAATATCAGCAAACCAAATTCACACCATGATCACACAAAGGATCACACACCATGATCAAGTGGGAGTTTTGCCAGGAATGCAAGGATGGTTCAACATCTTCAAATCAATCAACATGATCCACCACATTAATAAAACAAAGGATAAAAATCATATGATCATCTCAATAGGTATCAGAAAAACCATCTGACAAAATTCAACATCCATTCATGATAAAAATTCTCAATAAAGTGGGTACAAAAGGAATGTATCTCAACATATAAGGTCCATATATGACAACCCACAGCTAACACCATGTTCAACGGCAAAAAGCTGAAAGCTTCCTCTAAGATAAGGAACAAGACAAGAATGCCCACTCTTGCCACTTTTATTCAACATAGTACTGAAGTACTAGTCACAGCCATTAGATAAGAAAAAGAAATACAGCCATCCAAGTTGGAAAAACAGAAGCAAAATTATCACTATTTGCAGATGACATGATAACATATATAGAAAACCCTAAAGACTCCACGAAAAAACTATCAAATAAATGAATTCAGTAAAGTTGCAGAATCCAAAATTAACACACAAAAATCAACTGTACTTTTATATGCTAATAATGAGTTATCAGAAAGAAGCTTTAAAAAACAACACCCCTGGGGCACCTGTGGTTAAGTGTCCAACTTTGGCTCAGGTCATGCTCTCATGGTTGGTGGGCTCGAGCCCCACATCAGGGTCTGTGCTGACAGCTCAGAGCCTGGAGCCTGCTTCAGATTCTGTGTCTCGCTCTCTCTCTGCCCTTCCCCACTTGTGCTTTCTCTCTCTCTCTCTCTTGCTCTCTCTCTCAAAATAAATGTTAAAAAAAAAAATTAAAAACAACAAAACACAACCCTCTTTACCACTGCATCAAAAAGAACAAAACACCTAGGAATAAAACCCAAGAGATGAAAGACCTGTACTCTGAAAACTATATGATATTGATGAAAGAAACTGAAAATGACACATATAAATGAAAAGATATACTGGGCTCATGGGCTGGAAGAATTACATTGTTAAAATGTCCTTACTACCCAAAGCAATCTTATAGATTCAGTGCAATCCCCATCAAAATGTTAAATGCATTTTCACAGAACTAGAACAAGGAATCCTAATATTTATAAGAAACAACAAAAGACCCTCAACAGCCAAAGCAATCTTGAGAAAGAAGAAAAAATCTGAAGGCATCGTGTTCCCTGATTTCAAACTATTCTACAAAGCTATAGTAACCTAAACAGTATGGTACTGGCACAAAACAAACACATAAATCAATGGAACGGAACAGAAAGCCAGAAATAAGCCCACACATATATGGTCAATCTATGACAAAGGAGGCAAGAATAAGCAATGAGTAAAGGACATATGCTTCAAAAAATTGTGCTGGGGAAACTGGATGGCCACATGCAAAAGATAAAACTAGACTACTATCTTGTACCATATACAAAAATAAATTCAAGATAGATTAAAGAGAAACACAATACTTGAAACCACAAAACTCCTAGAAGAAAACCTAGGCAGTAAGCTCTTTGACATCAGTGTTATTTTTTGGACCAGTTTCCTATGCAAGGGCAACAAAAGCTAACAAATAAATGGGATTACATCAAACTTAAAAGCTTTTGCACAGCGAAGGAAACCAACAAAATGAAATGGCAGCCTAATGATGGAGGAAGATATCTGCAAATCATGTATCTGATTAAGGTGTTAATATCTAAAGTATATAAAAAACTTACATAGCTTAATATCAAAACAACAAATAACCCGATTAAAAAAGAGCACAACTTGCATTGACATTTTTCCAAAGTTATACATATATGTCTGCCAGACACATGAAAAGATGCTCCACATCAATAATCAAGGAAATGCAAATCAAAATCACAATGAAATATCCCACACCATCTCACACACACATGGCTAGTATCAAAAACAAAAAAATAACAAGTGTTGGCGAAGACGTGGGAAAAAGGAAGCTCTTGAGCACTGCTGGTGGGAATGTAAATTGGTTGCAGTCACTGTGAAAAAGAATACGGAGGTTCCTCAAAACATTAAAAATAGAACTACAATACGATCCTGCAATTCTACTTCTGGGCACTGACACAAAAACACCAATCTAAAGAGATACATGCACCCACATTTTCATGGCAGCATTATTTACAATAGCTAATGGGAGCAACTTAAGTGTCTACTGAGAAATTAATAAAGAAGATGTGGGATGTGTGTGTGTGTGTGTGTGTGTATACACAATAGACTATTACTAAGCCATAAATAACATTGAGATGCTTGACATTTGTGGCAACATGGATGGACCACGAGAATATTATGCTAAGTAAAAGAAGTCAGAGAAAGACAAATACCCCACTATTTCACTTGTATGCGAAACCTAAAAACCACAAAGAACAAAACACAGACAGACCAGGGACACCTGCGTGGCTCAGTTGGTTAAGCGCCCGACTCTTGATTTCAGCTCAGGTCATCATCTCACAGTTTGTGAGATGGAGCCCCACTTTGGGCTCTGCACTGGGTGTGTAGCCTGCTTGGGATTCTCTGACTCTCCCTCTGCCCTTCCCCACTCACATGCACTCTCTCACAAAAACATTAATTAATTGGAAAACAAACAAACAAACCAGACTGGGGCACCTGAGTGGCTCAGTCAGTTAAGCATCCAACTTCAGTTCAGGTCATGATCTCATAGTTCATGAGTTTGAGCCCCCCAACAGGCTCTTTGCTGTCAGTACAGAGCCCACTTCAAATCCTCTGTCCCACTCTCTCTCTCTGCCCCTCCTCCCACTCATTCTCTCTTTCTCAAAATAAAAAAACTTAAAAAAAAAAATCTTAAAAAAATAAATAAATAAAAACAGACTGAGATACAGGAAACAAACTGGAAGTTACTGAAGGGGTGGGGTCCTGGGGGTGGGGGGGAAATAAGTGAAGGAGATTCAGTGGTACAAACTTCCAATTACAAAATAAGCCATGGGATGTAATGTACAGCTAGGGAATATAGTCAATAATACTGTAATAACTTTGTATGGTGATAGATGATAACTACTTACAAGGATCATTTCATAATGTATAAAAATATCACATCACTATGAAATACACCTGAAATTAATAGGATATTATATACTAATTAAACTTCAAGGAAAAAAATTAAATGAAGGGACAAGCAATGTTCTTGGGTTGAAGAATAAATATTTTAAAGTTTTCAATTCCTCCAAAATTTACCAATAATTTAGTGCAATCATACCAAAAATCCGAAGTAAATTTTAAAAATAAAGAGGTAATTCTAGGGGCACCTGGCTGGCTCAGTCAGAAGAGCACGTGACTCTTGATTATGAGGTCATGAGCTCGAACCCCATGTTGGGTGTAGAGATTACTCAAAACTAAAATCTTTTTTTTTTTTTTAATTTTTTTTTTCCAACGTTTATTTATTTTTTGGGGGACAGAGAGAGACAGAGCATGAACGGGGGAGGGGCAGAGAGAGAGGGAGACACAGAATCGGAAACAGGCTCCAAGCTCTGAGCCATCAGCCCAGAGCCTGACGCAGGGCTCGAACTCACGGACCGCGAGATCGTGACCTGGCTGAAGTTGGAGGACGCTTAACCGACTGCGCCACCCAGGCGCCCCAAAACTAAAATCTTTTTTAAAAAAAGCTAATTCCAGATTTATCTGGAAAAATTATATATTAATATGTCAAAGAAAATCTGAAGAGGAACAAAGACAGACGTGCACTACCAAGTATCAAAATATATATAAATCTAGTGATGAATATAATTTGGCACTGAGACAGAGATAAGTAAATCTATGAAAGATACTAGAAACAGAATCAGTCTCAAATATGGAAATTCAGTACAAGGTAAAGGTGGCATTTCAAAGCAACGAGAGAAGGATATATCACCTGAATAAACAATATTGAAGGTAATGTGTTTTTTTGGAGAACAGAATTCAGAAAGATCCCTAATTTGAAACATCACACAAAAGTAAATTCTAAGGGCAACAAAAATAGAAACCTAAGAAATAAAACTATGGAAGTAACAAATGAAAATAAGAACAAGCTTTTTTTTCAAAAATTTTTAAGCATTTATTCATTTTTGAGAGAAAGAGAGCTTCAGCAGGGGAGGGGCAGAGAGAGAGAGAGAGAGAGACAGACAGACAGACAGACAGACAGAATCTGAAGCAGACTCCTGGCTCTAAGCTGTCAACACGGAGCCTGATGCGGGGCTTGAATCAACGAACCATGAGATCATGACCTGAGCCAAAGTCAGATGCTTAAACAACTGAGCCACCCGGGTGCTCCGAAAACAAGAACAAGCTTTTTTACTATATAGAGTCACACGCCAAGAGAAAAAGAAACAAAAACAGGAACAAAAAACAGAAAGAGCAGCTCACAGAAAAAATACATTATCACTGGTCAATAAACATGAAAAATGTTTAATAACTTATTAATAATTTAAACAATTAGATATTTTTGGCTTGGATCAAGGGATTGGCAAACTATGGCTAGTGAGTCAAATTTGGTCCGTTGTGCCCGTTTTTATGCAGCCAGCATGCTAACAATATTTTTGTTTTCAATCAAAATAGCATGGCTGAAAAAAATAAGATTACTATTTCATGATATATGAAAATCATACGAAATCCAAATTTCAGGGTCTATAGAGTAAACAGCCATGTTCGTTTACATACGGTTTCTGGCAGGTCTTACTCTACAATGGCAGAACTGGGTAGCTAGGGCAGAGACAGTATGGCCCACAAAGCCTAAAATACTTACTATCTGGCCATTTGCAGATTCCTAATTTAACCTGCCAAAGCTTAAAATTCTCACAAGACATGACATTAGCAAATATGGGGAAACAAAATCTTACAACCATTGTTGTTCCAACTCTTCTGAGGACAATTAAAATTTTAAATGCTCATCTGCTTGGACTCAGCTTTTAGAGATGTCACCTATATACATTCATTTGCACGGTGCACTGTGATTTAGATGGGAATGTACCTTGGCTCAGCATTAACAGCAAAAGACTTTTTTTTTTTTTAATGTTTATTTATTTTTGAGACAGAGAGAGACAGAGCATGGATGGGGGAGGGGCAGAGAGAGAGGGAGACACAGAATTGGAAGCAGGCTCCAGGCTCTGAGCCATCAGCCCAGAGCCTGACGCGGGGCTCGAACTCACGAACTATGAGATTGTGACCTGAGCCGAAGTCGGATGCTCAACCGACTGAGCCACCCAGGCGCCCCAAAAGACTTTTTTAAACAAAGTACTTCTATCAGTAGGGGAAAGGTGAACTAGGTAGGTCTCTATGTCCAGATAAGAAAAGCTTTGTTAAACATAGTCCAGTGCAGCAAAGAGTGTAGTATTTCTGCTGTGCACTGATTTACGTCAACCATAAGCAAAAAAGGATACATTTATATGATAATATAACACAGGAAATAATAATCTATCCAAGGAATTCCTGGGCCAATAAATAAGGCATAACAATGGTTACCCCTTACACTGAGAGATTAAGGGTCTGAGATGAGAAAAAGACAATTTTACAGTTTACCTTTCCGTCTTGAATGCATTTTTTTCAATGTTTATTTATTTTTGAGAGAGACAGAGACAGAGTGTGAGCTGGGGAGGGCCAGAGAGAGAGGCACACACAGAATCCAAAGCAGGCTCCAGGCTCTGAGCTGGGCTCGAACTCATGAACTGCAAAATCATGACCTGAGCCGAAGTCAGCCACTTAACCAATGGAGCCACCCAGGTGCCCTACATCCATTTTTTATCACAAGCATATTTTGCTTCAATTTTAAATAACTTTGTTAACTACCTAATACCTAATTTTTATAATTTTGGAGAAAGGGCTTTATAAAGCAAAGTAACAGATCTGAATATGCAAAAATGTACAGACACTATAAACAAAGCTAAACAATAATAGCCTGGGGGGAAAACACAATACACAACAAAGGATTAGTACCCATCAAAAATAGAGAGCTTCCACAAATAAGAAGCAAAACTAAAAAAAAAAAAAAAAATGAAGACAAAAATGGTTTCAGTCCAAATTATTTGGCCTAGGATACCAAGGTCATCTAGATATGACCTCTGCCTTTCAGTCTCATGTTCTGCTGTCCTGGTCATAACCACACGACTTGTTGTTGCCCAACTGTGCCAGATAACGTCATGCCTCTGAGGCACTGTGCATATTTTCCCTTCCTGCAACATTTGTCAGTCCTTGTTTATGAATTCCTCATTTTTCAAGGCGTGGCTCAACCATCATCTCTTCTAGAGTCCTTCGACAGAACTGACCATTCCCTTTTTTTGTGCTCTGGCTGCAGTATCCATCTACCTCTATTAAGCATTTATTCCTATTACTGCCTCTGGTGGTTTAGATTTCAGTCTTCTCCACTAGATTCCAAGAAGGCAAGTCATCGCTTGTTCTTTTCCTTCTAGGACCCAGCACAATCTTAGGACAGGAAGTACTGGGGAAACTCTGCAAGGAAGGGGCAACAGAAACTTGGCAAGGGCACTACCTGGGCGGCTAGGCATTGAAGACCATCCCACCCACCCTCTAACCCGTCTGTGGACAGCTTTAAACCTTTCGGAGCTGACCACTGGGATCAAACAGTTATACGGGGATCTACTGTGGACCTAAATAAATTCCCACCTCCAGGGACCCCTGTTTTCAGAGTTTGATGCTAGAACTGAAGGTGACCAAAATCGGTGCCTTTGGAAACACTCCACAACAGATGAACAAGTGAGGCCAACACAGTGATTCAAAATCCTACCTATGAAAGCCTGGACGGATGGCAGCTTTGGGTGCCCCATGCACATGTCACTGGCATACATGTATATGTGGCTGGGCTTGGATGGAGAAGACAGAAAATATAGATGAGGATTACTAAATGAATCTAACCATATTTCAAGAAGCTATTTATCAAAATGATCATAGAAAAGCTAGCTTGGAACCCAAAATGTGTCTGATGAATAAATACAGAATGAGTATTGGGAGGTTTTTTTGTGTGTGTTTTTTTTTTTTTTTTTTTTAGAATAATCTTTTTTCTGTGCTTCTGCTCTTATACTTCATAGGATTCAAACACCTGGGGAACAAGTCCACCTGGCCCTCACATAGCAGGGTTTTGGGGAAAAAAGCACTGAAGATGAAGGTTAGCTCTCTGAACATATACAATACACACACCGCTCTTTGCTGCTCAAGAGGACACCCAGGTCTGACCTTTGTAACACTAACTACAAAGTTGTTTCTTTTCTCCCCAACACATTTCCATAAAAATCCATTCTTAAAATATCAAAAACATAATACAATGTTCTACCTACCTGATTTTATCTGTTTTCCTTTTAGACCATAAAAGACTAATGTTTGAGAACAGTTCATAATAATCTGATCCACCAGGGCATGAAATCCTATCACACACCAATGAACTATTTGTAAATGGATTTGTCTTTATAATTTAAAGCATGAATTTGGTAGCACTACAGGATAAAAGGCAATTACTGACTATGCCAGGAATTAATGGGGCATTGTAATTTAATCAATGTATTTGCAAGTATGTGACATCAAGCAACAACCCCTTCCGATCTATGAGTAGTTATTAATAGCAGCCTGCAAGAAAAGGGCCTGAAGTCTCAGTAGACCAAAAGCGTAATGAGTCACTGCTGTGATGGGGCTGTCCAAAAATCTTATTTTGATCCCAGCTGCATTAACAGAAATGCAGAGTCTCAGACACAGTACCTTGGTCGCACCCAACTTGTGCAGAGCTCCAGGCATTACGACTGAAAAGCAGGCCCAGGCAGAAATGTCAAAACCATGTCACATAAAACGAGAATGAGAAAACCAGGACTCCTTTCAAAGAGTTTAAGGAGACACATGATACTGATCAGTAAGTGCCTGAATTACACTATAAATACAACCAACAGCAGTTAGGGAGGAGGGAAGCCGCAAATATCCCTTTTCTTTCGAAAGAGGGGGAAGCTAAAGTAAGAAGGACCAGATGGAGTTAATTCTCAATGCTGAAAAAAGGAAAGTGAAGTGAAAATGTGTCAGTACCCAGTTAATGTGTGTAGAGACCAAATTAGGTAATTCAAGTTTCCCACAGGTCTTTTCGTTTCACATTTATAGGTTAGCTAATTAACCACAATTTCATTTTTTCTTTTTCATTCTGTTGCTGTTGTTACACAGTCCTAACCTTAGAAATCCTCACTAAAGATCACTTTTAAAACAAGCTTCGATGCAATGTACAATCAAATCATAAATAGCTTTCCTTGGTTCTTAAATTATTCAAAATACATAATTACTAAATAAAATATTAACAAAACACTTCCACGTTCCCATAGCTTCCTGCCATTCACATCCCAGTCTATGTTCTAGACAACTCTGGCAACGAAGACACCATAGAAAATATTATTTATGGTAAATTTTATTTTCATTGATATTTCATTTGACATAATTTCAAAGTAGGTCTGTGCTCTAAGATGAGCCAAAGAACAGAAACCCTAAAGCTCGTAAGAGATGTTTTTCACACTGTTCTGAGTAGGGCATGGGGTTTGGGGGTCCCCAAAGTTGATACCTAACGTTTTACCCTTTGAGGTTTTACCTAGAGACACAGAAAGAAGAGAGAACATCAACACACAAGAATCAAACTGTAATAAGGAGCTCTTGGGTTACAAACTACCACCTCTTTAAGGCTGTAGCGAAATGAATGATTTCTTCTGCAAAGTTCAATGTCATTTTTTTTTTTTTTAAGTAAAATGTCAGAATATGTGAAAATGCTGCACTTGCTTCTCTTAATACACTGATATTGGAGAAATTTTTAAAATCTTCATGAGTCCAAGCTGGGACATGACTACTACTGATGGGGTCTATTCAACACACTAATTCCAAGTTTGGCGACCATCAGCAAACTGTTCAAAAGAAACACATAAACAAAAACACATCAGGTAAAGAACACGACAGGTACTCGACTGTTTTTTTTTTAAAGAAACTAAGACTACAGGCCCTTCACAGCTACATGAGGAGACGCCAAGGCCGAGCAGGCAGAGGTGGAGCCTTCATTCTTGGAAACACGAAAGAAATAACATGCCAAGGGGCAGTCTTGCCCTGCACCCGCCTCAAAATGGTACGTGTGAATTGGGAGTTCCTAATCTCACAGCCAATAATTCAAAGAGATGAGCAAACTGAAGGCTGAAAGACCAAGGTCTCTCCGGGGTCACCGAGCTAGTTAATGGTAGATTTCCAGTCTCCCGGTTTACTGTTCTTGACCTTGGTGTACACGGACTATAAAGCATTATGCCTGACAGCATAACTATGACTGAAGTCAGGTTAGTGATCTTCTTTCGAACAGATTTTTTAAAATTCTGTCCTCAGAGTATCTTTATCACATGTAAGGAAAACGTTTTTAAAAACAATCTGGTCTGAGTTTTGTAACTCAAGTTAGCCAGCAGGATTCAATCAAAACTCCCTTTTAACAAAACAGTCAGTGATAAAGGACACCCATACGTCTAAGAAATCTGGAACGCACGCTGGAAGTCGCAGAAAGAGCCGCTGTCAGGGCTTTGCCTGAAGCTCCTTCTGACGTAGGCAGGAGCCAGGACGGACCAGATTGCAAACGTGACAGCAAAGCCATGAACTTACTTCATTTTGACATCAAATCAACTACTGTTTTCGCAGCCTCTCCTATTTGTGTGTAAATTAAATCATTTCGGTTGATGTCCAGCATCAGGTATACCAACACAAGTAAATTCTGGAATGTACAGCGTATCTGGGGCCCTAAACTCAACTCCATCCCGGTGACAAACAGCAAGGGAACAGAAAATACCTGGCACCCGCGATTAAGCCCGCAGGCAGAAATTTCCCAGAGTGGTAGAATCTCATCCCCATAATGCCAGCTAAGGTTCCAGATGTAGCTGAGGGGAAAGACAGAAAGAATCGAATATCATTACATCTTCTATACGGGAGAACCAATGTCCCACCCACCTTTCAAGGGCCATATCCCCTCTCATACCATCTCCTCCACGCTGGGGGAGCGCTGGGGGTGCTTCGTGGCCACCCGCGCCCTGTAGGACTAAGTACAAAGACTGGAATATAAGGCCCTCACCATCTGGGCCAAACCTGCCTTTCTGGCCTCACTACCCACCATTCTTCCGCCATAGTTTTCTCCACATTTGCGGTAGGTCTTCTTCTATTCCCTGTTGATGTATTTACCTTAACTGTATGCTCTGCTAGTCAGCATGTGAAGACCTATTACGTGTATTCCCATGCACTCACTGCACTAGGTGCTGGAGGGCAAAACTACCGTCATAAAAGGCCTCTAAGAGGGTCCCGCCTATTCGGGAAAATGAGGAAAGGATTTGCTGAGGAAATGAAGACCAAAAAGCCAAGATCTGAAAAGGAGCGAAGAGCTAAAAGGGGGAAGAAAGCACATTCCAAGAGAGGGGATAACAGTGGTGGGGCCTTGTGGTGAGAGGGAACCGAAGGCTCAACTGTGGCCAGTGAGGAAGAGGGGCCAGAGCACAGAGCCCTGACAGCCATATGGAGGACTATGTTCTTCAGCCCAAGAGCAATGAGAAGCCATCAAAGCATACCAAGCAGAGGGATACATGAACATAAGAGGACTGTAAAATCAGAACTCGAGCTGCTCCATGGAGAACAATCCGGAGGGAAACCAGAGCATGTTGGGATACCACTGAAGAACTTCCTCAAGAATGCAGGCCAGATGAGGGGTACTGGGATGAGAACGGTGGCCATGGAGACACAGAAGGAGACACTTCAGGATATGGGCTGGAGGTAGTGCAAATAGGACTGACTGCTGAAGGAGACAGAAAGATGGGAGGAGGACAAGATCCAAATGGATGGAAAACACCGGCACCAAACACATCTGTAAGGACATGAGGTTACGTTTGGGCAGATGCCTAGAGACAAGATTTCAAGCGCACAACCTTTACTTATGAGTAAAGCTTGGAGGAGTGATGCCTTTCTGAATCAATTTTCCATTTCAATGGTAATTTAAGGCCTAGACCCCAATAACACTGTCAAGCAAGACGGTATAAAGAAGATACGGGGCGCCTGGGTGGCTCAGTCGGTTAAGTGTCCGACTTCGGCTCAGGTCATGATCTCAAGGTCCCTGAGTTCGAGCCCCGCATCGGGCTCTGTGCTGACGGCTCAGAGCCTGGAGCCTGCTTCGGATTCTGTGTCTCCCTCTCTCTCTGCCCCTCCCCCGCTCATGCTCTATCTCTGTCTTAAAAATAAACATTAAAAAAATTAAAAACAAACAAAAAAAATATACAAAGAGCCAGGTCTTAAGAACTTAAATATTTAATGGCCAAGAAGAAAGATGGGTCAACAAAAGAGAATGAGAAAATAAGAAGGAAAACAGGAGAGTGGAAAATGGCTTGGTCTACTATGCTGAAAAAGCTAAAAGGCCAACTAGAATGAGGATTAAAAAATGTAGTCGGTTGGGGCGCCTGAGTGGCGCAGTCGGTTAAGCGTCCGACTTCAGCCAGGTCACGATCTCGTGGTCCGTGAGTTCGAGCCCCGCGTCGGGCTCTGGGCTGATGGCTCGGAGCCTGGAGCCTGTTTCCGATTCTGTGTCTCCCTCTCTCTCTGCCCCTCCCCCGTTCATGCTCTGTCTCTCTCTGTCCCAAAAATAAATAAAAAACGTTGAAAAAAAAAAAAAATGTAGTCGGGTTGCCTGGGTGGCTCAGCTGGTTAAACATCTGAGTCTTGATTCCAGTTCAGGTCATGATCCCAGGGTGATGGGATTGAACCCCGCGTCAGACTCCACACTGAGCGTGGAGCTTGCTTGGGATTCGCTCTCTCGCTCTCTCTTGCCCTTCCCCAGCTCAGGCGCACGCTCTTTCTAAGAAATAAATAAACATTAAAAGTATATACACTGGATTGTGAAAATCCAGGTCACTGACAGGCTCAGGGAAAGCTATTTCCATGGACAAAGGACACAAAAAGGGGGGTCGAGAATGTGAGAAGTGAAGAAGTAAAAACAGGGAGTAGAACGGATTGTTTTAGGGAAGTTGCTGAAGGGGAAGAAGAAGGGCAGGCAACTGGAGAAGGAAGCGGTGTCACAAGAGGTCCTTTCTTTTTTAATGGGTAAGAGAGGACACCTTTGAACATGAGTGGGAGGGATCCACCCGCAGGGCGGAACACAAATAAGAGATGACATCTCTGGCAGCATAACACCCCAAGAAGGTGGGGAGAAGAGACCCAAAGTGTGGCTGGAGGGACTGGCCTTTGAGAAACAGCACAGTGGAAGGCCTGGGTGATGATGGCATGCTGGAGCTTCCGTGTGATGACTTGTTTTCCTTTACGTAGGCAGCGAGGGCAGTTGCTGAGAGCAGGAGTAGAATAAGACATGAGGATAAAGGAAGCCTGAAAGTCATTCAAGAGCTTGAGCGAGGGAGCTGGGAGGCAGAGCTGAGAGCGGGGCGCCTCCTCCTTCCACGGGCACGCCCCAGTCAGCAGCCGCGACCTCCCTTCCCAACCCGTGCCGACTTGTACGAGCCACTCGGTCAACACACTTGTTCTCCCCACTCTTCTAAGGGCCGGCACCGCACGTGTTCCCACTCTGCGTATCTGGGGAGACGGCGAGATGTCCACGCTCCCAGCAAAATGGCTGATGTGTGGGGAAAGCTCAGTGAAAATGCACCCCAGGCCACGCTGATAAGAAGTCATCTTCCTCCCCGGTGCTGCTGTGTGGGCTGCTCACGGGGCACTTCAGCAGCCCCGCAGTAACCCCAACAGCGTCAGTCAACATAAAGGCTCCTCGAAGGCAAGGCCTATGCCAGACATTCAGCTTAGTTTTAAAGGGCTAACACGTGATTTGCAAAGGCAAACAAATGCACTATTGAGGCAAACCTCACCCAGGCACGTGATCCTCCAGTAACGGTCAAGCACACGCTCTTCAGTGGGCAGACATAATGATTACAAGACGTCTACTTGCCTCGTACAAGCTTAATACTAATTCCGTTGGCTAGACCTAAATTGGAGGCATGAAAACCTTTCCATATTCTGTACATAGGAAGTAAACAGAAATCAGCACCACTCTCCCCACTCCCAATTTTAAAACTTCCCCAGCACTTGGGCAGAAGTAGTAAAACTGTCTTCATGTGAAGATCCTGCCACATGCCACCGAACCAGAGCCTTTGGGTAGAATGTTCTGGATACATAACTGTACCAGAGAGACAGGGAAGCGGACGTACCTAGGAAAACCCAAATGTTCCTCGGATCCTGAGACAGCTGATAGGCACCCAGGCCTGCTAAACTTCCGAAAAGAAGGCCAGCAGCCAGTGACGGGACGCTACCTGCAGAGAAGCAAACACAGTCCTGCATTATAACGTCAGACACTCATTAACAGAAGTCACCAGATTTCCTTTCCCTCCAGGGGAAAACAGCCAAGAGAATTTCTCTCAACACAGCTCATAACAAAGGAGCTCTCAAGCAGGAAAATGTGTTGCGGCGTTTGCTATTTTACGGAGAAGTCGGGGTAATGTCACATTATTCCTCTCCTTTTTCATATACAGACACTTGCATCTGGGGAGCAAAGAAGGGCTCCTAACCAGGCCTGATGAACCTGTCAAGCGTTGGAACTGTCCACAGGCAGAACCTCAGGCAAATCCCCAAAGGAGAAGGAAATAGGGGCAGTGAATTAAAACAAAACAAAACCTGGAGAGTAAGAATTCTGGTGTGTGTGTGTGTGTGTGTGTGTGTGTGCGGTGTGTGTGTGTGTGAGGTGGGGAATGCAGGCTAGGAAAGAGGTAGAAACAGCAGGTTTGCTGATAGAACTATGCCTGATGAGAAAAGAGGTTTCTGCCTACTCCAAAGAGCACAGAGATAATAACACCCTGGGGTCAAGGCAGATGTGTGGTAGTCGATGATAACAACAATCTACTACCACTCCTGCCCGGCATCTTAGATAAAGACACCAAGAACAAGGGAGTAGACAAGAAGCTTGACTTAGGTCAGCCAGATAATGGGAAAGCAAGTGCAGGGGCAGCTACGGGACTGAAAAGGAGCCTGCACTCCAGCTAGAGGGCTTCAAGCAAACCTGACTCAAACAAGACTGAACTCTGGAGACCCCGGGGACTCACTCTTTACCAGCAACAACGTGAAGACCTTAAGAGGTCAGGTAGCTACAAACCATACCTGCTTTTGCATAGCCAATGATCCCACCAGAAGCAACCAGTGCTGCATAGCCAAAGCCAATCCAGTGTAAAGGCACTCTGAAAATGAAAGAGTAAGAAACCAGTGCCAACCATGTCTAAAAAATAAAAACCACAATCACAGGATGGGACTAAAACGTCATCATTCCAGAACAGTCATATCACTGTACAAATGAAAATAAATCCTAGAGGTTAGAGGACTTGCCTGGAGTCAGGGACGGAGCCGGGACTCAAACTCAGGTTCCCGGCCTACATGACCAATGCTCCGATTCCCCAGGCTGTCCGGCACTCTACGCTTAGTGCACTTTTCAGATCAGGAAAGAAGCTCTGGTTTTGAGAAGTTCTTGGCTATTCCACTCCCATTCACTGTGTACTTACAGCGGGCCAGAGTCCTTCTGCATTGCTCTCTTTCACTCCAACCAGACAGAAGAGTACACCTGCTGCACCTGGGAACGAGGGACTGGATCAGAGGTGGTAAACAGCACGTCTCTCTAGCAGTCAGAAAGAAGTGGATCCTAGTTCCAGCTCCACTCCTTAGCAGCTAAGAAGTAATGGACAAGCTCCCAACCTCTCTAAGCTTCAGTTTCCTTCATTGTACCATGAGGATAAGAATGGTACAAATTTCCTACAGCTGCTGTGGGCATTAAACAAAATAATAAGTAAAAGTGCTCAGCCGCTAGTAAATGCTGAGCAGATACCAACCATTTTGGTAATAACCTCCATTCCAATAGCACAGGACCACAGGAAACAGCAAAATTCACGGACCAGCTCTGTCCAGGTGATAAGTTTACCTTTTCATCAGCTAACCAAATTATTACTGAATCGGAAACTAAGCACCTCCTGTAACCTTAATTCGACTATTTCAGTTACCCCTTTCCACTCCTGCCCAAAGAACTGAATTATTTCGAAACTCAACATGTGCAAAACTTTCAGACAGCTATTTAATTTTGCACCCAATTCCTAACTCTTGTTAGACTGGGGACGGTGAGGGGGGTAAAATACAGGAAAGTCCAAATCATAATTAACGTGGAACACTTCGCTCTTGGCAAAGAAATGCATCTGGTATGGTTTAACTTGAAAGCAATACAACCTTTTGTTTAAATTTTTAATTGTCGGGCAGGGGCTACTTGGAATTGTGCCAGTCATTAATTGCAAGTGGCACTCAGCGAGATTTTCAAGCAGCAAGAGCAATAAAACCCCCAGGAAACTAATCACCGCTACGCTACACTGGTAAGCACTGGCCTCCAGAGCTCAGGGGTTCTGCAAGATTCACGACTACTTTAAGGAAAGCAGAAAACGCACGACTAGAAAGGAAACTGTGACGCAGCCGAAAGCCCCTGCCTGGATCTGGGGGACAACGAGTAGGCGGCAGCAAAGCCTCTTATATAACCCCAAACAAGTCAAAATGATATAAAATAGTAATTAATTCCCAAGCACCGAACCTCTTTCCCCTACGACTGCACCGGTCGACCGCGGGGTACCAGCGACGAGGCGTGGGAGTCCGGGCCCCGCCGGAAACGTCGCGGCGCGCTCTGCGTCCCGAGGGCAAGGCGGACCGAGGGGTGGGGCGGAGCATGGGGCGGGGAGGTGTCGCGGCGCGCGCATGCGTCCCAGGAACGGGAGACGCCTGGGGCGGGGCTTGAGAGGAAGCGTCGAGGCGAGCGCTCTGCGTCCGGGAGGTGGGGCGGGGAGTCGCGGCGCCGGCCCGGAGTCCCTACGTCGGTATTCCAATCGCCGCTCCGGCCGTGCCGACCGGCCTTCGAATTTCGGCTCGCCAGCAGCCCGCCTGAAACCGAGAATTTGAGTCGGGTCTTCGCAAGTGGCTTCGCGAGCTGTGCCAGGTTAACCTGGTGTAAACCAAAGGCATGCCATCCGGGAGGATTCTCACTCCCAGAATCACGGTTTTTGCCTGCCATGGTTAAGAACTACTTTCTTCCTGCAGAGCTGGTGGCCACAAGCCAGACAATAATGTGGCTTTATTATTATCTGAGAAGCAACTTAAAGGAAGGGAAAGGATAAGTGAAATATAATTTCCTACTACCGCAGTATGCGCCAGTGTCCACGAAACATCATCTCCACTCCCTCTCCAGAGCTGCCTCTCTTCCCTGCGTTTCCTGCGCCACCACTCAATCGCTGTAAAACAGAATTTGAGTGTTATCCTTGACGTCTCTCTCCCCTTCATCCCCTGTAAGGATCAACGTAGATAAATCTTATAAATACAGTCTTCAGTGAAAAAAGGAGATCGCAGCTCCCACATCTTCCAAAACAAAAACTTGTCACTGGCAACATTTCTTAACCTTTCAGATACCCAAACTGAACCCTGTGGTTACTACCATCGCTGATTCTTACCAGCCAAAGATAAGGACTAAGAAGAACCATTGGTAATTCTAGTAGGCCAGATCCTCACCAAATTACTGGAAGACTCCGCTTAACAACCCACAACGGGACCTATCTTAACCACCTCGGAATGGACTTAGGGATGCACGCCTCCCAATACAGGTGTATACCTAAACCTTAGTTATCACCACCATGTTCTTACCCCTGTCCTTTAGACTTAAATTGAACCACAGAGGATTAAGTTAATTACCTACAACTGTAGTGCTTGGTAGAGTTGTTATTTGAAGTAAGGTCTTTCAAAACCTACACCCTCACCTTTATGTTGTATTGCCTTGTCATTCCTCAACCCGTAGCACACCCCATTTCTCTGTGTGTAGTCCCAAAATTTATTGTCAAATACATTGGCTCTCTGCTCTGTTTCAGTTAGTTACAGAGTAAACCAGATTAACGATTTGTGTTCAGTAATGTTTCTCATTGGCATTAACATATTTTAGGAGATAGCTCAGTTCTCAGCTAGGAACCCCTGAGCCACAAATGTGTCAATGGAGTGTGACCAAGATCGTGTGAGGGAGAAGTTTTTAGTCCTCTGGTCACTGGGGCTTCTTAACAGGTTGTTTTTGTTTGTTTCTTTCACAGAGGCCTAGGGTCCAGACCATGTTTGGTAGACAGACAAACGTACCCACGCACATAACCAGAGCAGTAAAGTCCGTCGGCCAAAACAGAAGAGCTTGTGAAGAAGAAGGAATAGTGCCTCAGTTTCAGCATTATTTGACCCTTTTTGGAACCTCATTCATGTGTGACTTCACACATTAAGAAATCCCAAAACAAAAATGTCAAAAACAAATTCCCAGTTGCAGTGTTTCACCTGACATCTACTGAGGATCTACAATACCAGTGTCTAGGTGTTCAGGATGTATTTTGTAGCTTTGAAGAGGACCATCATCCATCAATAAAACCTTTCCCCAGGAAACTGATGACTGAGGTTATGAAAAAATATTGCCTGCGTTCTCAACCCACCCTATCTGCCACATGCTTCTGGGACCTCATTTATCAGAAAGAAAACATGCGGCGTGTAAATTGTAAGCCAGACACTGCATGAAGTGCTTTCCGTAGATGAACTCATTTAATCTTCATACTAACCCTTGGACTAGAGACTCTTACTATCTCTTGCTTTCAAACACAAGAGGAGAAAGAGGTTACCTAATAGGGACATGGCCACTGGCCTTAATAAATGGCAGAGCTGCCCTAACTCCTTTCGTCTGTTCTCAATACAGTGACCAGAGCACTCCTGTTATGAGTCAGTTGTGTCATCCTTATGCTCAAATCCCTCCAATGGCCCCCTTTCTTGTGCCCACCTCTGAGCACCTGCACGTGCTGCTTCATCAGCCCAGAGCTTCTCCCCAGATCATGTCCCAGCTCACTTCCTCACCTCCTTTGTCTTCATTCAAAGGTCACCTGCTCAGTGAGGCCTTCCCCGATTATCTGGGTTAAAACTGCAATCCCTCCGCAGTTCCCTCCACGGCTTATTTTTCTCCATGACGCTTACCTCCACATACAGTATGCTGTAAAACTTACTGACTGCACAATCATCCTCCCACCCAGCACGTAAGTTGTTTGAGAAGGATGTTTATGCGGTGCTTGGAACGGTGCTTGGCACACAACGGCTGCTCAATGAGCATGGACTGAGTGAGAACAGATACGGAGTAAGAGAGGCTGGTCTGCAGAGAGAAGCATGAAGACAACACGTGGAGTTGGAGACAAGATGGAGAGATCGCCCTGACTGCACCCTCTCCCTTTCTGAGCTCTGGTTCTCTTCTGTCCGACGCACCTGTGTCTTTGTTAAAACTCCAGCCCCGTGCCCTGTTTAGAATAGCCAGAGCAGCTTTTTGTGTCTCGCAGCTGAGTCTCTCTTAGCTGAGACAGCACCCCATTTCCTCTGCCAGAAATGCCCTTTTATCCTTGTCTAAAAACTCACATCTCATTTTTTTTATTAAAGTCCTCAGTCAAGCGGCCCCTGACCATCCCAGGCCATTACAGGTGTTCTGCGAAAGGGAGGTGAATGCCAAAAGACCGCCAAAGACCAGAGGAGCCGCTAGACCAAACAAAAAGGCCGACAAGTCTAGCTTGACAAGAAATGGCCCCTTAATAGGGGGCTTGTGGACGGAGTGTTCCTTTGGCTGCCACAAGACAAGTAGGTCTCTTGGATCCCACTCGCCCTAAGACTTGCTTTTCGAGTGCCAGGGGCAGGGAGTATGATAGGAAAAGATAGGATTCAGTAGGCAGAGAGGGAAAGGTGAGGACCAGAGGTCCCTGGGTGTGGAAACACATATTTTGGAACAATGCTGGGAGCATCTGACCACAGAAAAACTCCCTCCGGCATACAGTTCCTCTTAAGAATGTAATAGTCACCACCTCCTCCCTCTCAGGTTCCCCTCAGGAATTTCACAAAAGACCTATAAAAGTAAGTCTTTTGTGAAAGACAGACCATAAAAGGTATACCCACAAGGAATGATATGGCCACATAGCACCCCTCGTACAATGGAATCGAGCCAATCAGGAATGGACAACCCAGCACCTAGAGTTCTCTCACCAATAAGGGGAGGACCTAAGAAGGAACCTGGGGAAAGGGAAGGGAGGGCTGACCAGAATTATAAAACAAAGATCCTTACCTATTGTGGGTATTCACCTCCAAATGCCCCCGTCTATAAAGAGACATTTCATACTATTTTTTTTTAACTTTTTTTAACTTTTAGTTTTGAGGGACAGAGCGTGAGCAGGGGAGGGGCAGAAAGAGAGGGAGACACAGAATCCGAAGCAGGCTCCAGGCTCCGAGCCGTCAGCAGAGAGCCCGACGCGGGGCTCAAATTCACAAACTGCGAGATCATGACCTGAGCCACCCAGGCGCTCCCTAGTCTTACTTCCTAAATCTTCTACGCGAATAAACTTTTGCCTGCTGCTCATTTTGTGTCCACTTCTTCATACTTCAAAGCGCCGAGACAACAAACCCCAGGCTATTGAGGCCAAAAAAAAAAAAAAAAAAAATCCTGCAACAGAGTATGTGCTGAGGGACCATTCAAGAGGAGGATGTTAAAGACTAGGTATGTTTCTTAAATTCCACATGAGTGAAATCATATCTTTGCCTTTCTGACTTATTTCACTTACAAACATAGGCGAAAGGAAGAAAAAAAATAAAAACAGAGGGAGTCAAACCGTAAGACACTTTTAAATGCGGAGAACAAACAGGGTTGCTTGGGGATGTTGGGAAGATGGGCTAAATGGGTGATGGACAAGAAGGAGGGCACTTGTGATGAGCACTGGGTGTTACTGTAAGTGATGAATCACTAAATTCTACTCCTGAAACCATTATTATACTGTATGTTAACTAACTTGGATTTAAATTTTAAGTAACTGGGTGCCTGGGCGGCTCAGTCAGTTAAACGTCCAACTCTTGATTTAGGCTCAGGTCATAATCTCACAATTCATGGATTCGAGCCCCACGCTGGGCTCTGCGCTGACCCTGTTTGGGATCCTCTCTCTCTGCCCTTCCCCTGCTCGCACACTCTCTCTCTTAAAATCAGTAAACTTAAGCTTAAAAAAAAAATAGGTATGTGTCAGTCATATTTGCAGGGCAGATCAAGGATGTTATGCACCGAGGGTATACTTAAGGGTGTGGTTCAACAAAAGGAAAGAAGGGAGGGGTGCTCAAAAAGGTTTCAGGCTACAGGAGAGTCATCCAGGCAGATCTGTTCACGTAATGTGTAATTAATTATTTACCAACTTTCGTCCTTTAGGCTGGGATCACACTTTTCCTTTCAGCACCCAGAATCTAGGGTAGCGCCTGGCGCAGGGCTAGTGAACAAAGGAGGGGGAGATATAGGTGACATGGTGCATTCTGAATTGGGAAAGAGTGAATCTGGGAGGAGAATCTGCTCAGACACAAGTATCAAAGTGGATAATTCGACATGTAGATGGCCAAGACTATGTGCAGACTGTACATAGAGGGGAAGGACAAGTAGATCAACAGAACAGAATAGAGAGCCCAGAAATAGACCACCACAAATACAGATGACTTTTGAACAGCTCAGTTATGGGCCCTGACCCTTCAGGCAGTCAAAAAATCTGCATATTAACTTTTGTCTCTCTTCAAAGTTAATTAAAAGTCTACTGCTGACCAGAAGCCTTACTGATAACACAGTTGATTAACACATATTTTGTATGTTATATGTGAATTATATATGTGCTCTTACAATAAAGCTAGAGAAAAGAACATGCTAAGAAAACACAAGAGAAAATGCATTTACAATACTGTATTTATTGAAAAAAAATCGGTAAATGGTCCCATACAGTTCAAACCCACATTGTCCAAGAGTCAACTGTACAATCAACTGATTTTAGACAAAGGAGCAGAGGTAATACTACAAAACAAAAATAGTCTCTTCAACAAATGGTGAACTGAACATCTATGTGTAAAAAAAAAAAAAAAAAAAAAAAAAAAATCTAGACACAGACCTAACATCTTTCACAAAACTTAACTCAGGATGGATCACAGACCTAAATGGAAAATGCAAAACTGTAAAACTCCCATAAAGAAACTTAAGAGAAAACTTAGATGACATTCAGGGATGGTGAAGCCTTTTTAGATACATCAAAAATATGACCCGTGAAAGAAATAATTGATTAGCTAGGCTTCATTAACATTAAAAACTTCTGCAAAAGATAATATTATCAAGAGAATGAGAAGACAAGCTACTGACAGGGAAAAAAATATTTCCAAAGACACATCTGATAAAGCATTGCTATCCAAAATACAAAGAACTCGTGCGTGTGGGTGTGTACATACATATGCACAATTTTTATTTATTTTTGAGACAGAAACAGAGCATGAGTGGAGGAGGGCCAGAGAGAGAGGGAGACACAGAATCTGAAGCAGGCTCTAGGCTGTCAGCACAGAACTGTGAGACCCACGAACTGTGAGACCCTGACCTGAGCTGAAGTCGGACACTTAACCAACTGAGCCACCCAGGCACCCCTAAAGTACAAAGAATTCTTAAAACTCAATAGTAAGGAAACTATTTAACTAAAAAGTAGGCCAAGTAGCTTGACGCTTTACCAAAGATATCCAGATGGCACATAAGCATAGGAAAAGCTCCACGTGGGTCCTCAGGGAAATGCAAATTAAAATAACGAGATCCCACTACACACAAGATTGGCCAAGATCCAGAAAACTGACAAATGTTCTGGACTGAAAAATGGTACAGCTACTTTGGAAGATAGGATGGCCATTTCTCAACAAACCTACACATACACTCACCATACAGTCCATTAGTCACACTACTTAGTATTTACCCAAAGGAGTTGAAAACACATCCACCCCAAAACTGCAAATGTTTATGGCAAGTTCGTAACTGCCAAAACTTGGGAGGCAACCAAGATGTCCTCTAGCAGTGAATGAGTGGTAATGTGTGGCACATACAATGGAATACTATTGAGCATTAAAAAGAAATGAGCTATTAAGCTATGAAAAGACACAGAAGAGACTTAAATGCATATTCCTAAGTGAAAGAAGCCAATCTGAAAAGGATACAGTACTGTAGGATTCTAAGTACGTGCCATTCTGGACAAGGCGAAACTATGGAGGCAATAAAAAGATCAGTGATCGTGGAAGGTTGGGTAGGGGAGAGATGAACAGGCAGAACACAAGAGTTGTTGCAGAGCAGTGGAAATGCTCTGTGGATTATAATAGGTCATTCTTCCAAACCCATCCAGTGTTCAACACCAAGAGTGATCCCCAAGGTAAGCCATGAACTTTGGGTGAATCGAACACGTCAGTGTAGGTTCATCCCTGGTAAAAAGTGTACCATTCTAATGAGTGATGTGGATATCGGGTGTGGCTGTGCATGGTAGAGGCAGCAGGTACATGGGAAATCTCTGCACCTTCTCCCTTTTGTTATAAACAAACCTCAAACTGCTCTAAAAAATATTATTTAAACAAAAACATAACAAAAAACCCAAATCTATATTCATCTTTGTTTTTAGGCCTGAAGTTAACGAGGAGGTAGCCTGAAATGTGAGACACGGATTCTGGCTCACTTCCTAGATGATTTCCTCCTGTGAAGTGAGTGGCAATTCCAGTGCCCAAATGCTTGATGTTTTAATTTGCCTGAACAGGAGGGATTCCCCTGTCAGCCTTAGGTATTTCAGCTAATTCACATCTATGAATCCTCTATTAATGTGTCTTTTCAAAATACCCAGGAATCTACTGGGGGGGGGGGGGGGCAAGGAAGAGAGAGATGACAAGATTATAATTAACAGGCTGAATTTAAGATTATCTTTATTGGATTAACTAAATGACTGTTTTTGTTGGCCTGAAACAGATGGGGGAAAAGAAACAACATACCCTGAAAATGTCATTTTCCAAACCTTCAATTATCTTCTCATCCACAGCGTGGAAGCAGAGTAGTCTGATGAGGTTTGGCAATCTAAGAACCTTCTTAAGGACATAGCCCTGAATTTAAGCATACACTTTATGCATACATATTTTACGTGTCCATGAATTTTGAGTTGGTCTTAATATATACTTACTGGTATGAAAATATTTTTATACCTTGGTTACGAAAAGGATCAAAATCTGCATTAAAAGTACTAGAATCATCTGAAGAAGCCAAAGGAAGGCTAAGTTTTATTCTTCCCCCATTTAGGAGAAAAATCTGAAAAACAACTTTTTTATCTATCTCTGGTAAAGAATGTGTTCAAAACTGTGCATATTTTAAACTAAATATTTTAAGATCTTTATTTGCTTTATACAATGGTAAAAATTATATATTACACATTAACATACTATATATCACGATATATAATATATAATAGAACACTGCCTACCAAAAATTGTTTTACCATTGTTAAAAATAAAAAATAAAAATAGAAAACATCTAAATGTGTTTGTCTGTTTTTTTAAGCTGTACATCTTCTCCAAAAGAAGAAATTTCTAGCTTTTACTCGTGGAGGGGAGGCAGGCACATTTGAAAAGAATGATTCCATCTAGTAAGTTTTTCTCATAGAAGGAATGTGGGATTGACTGTATCACTCATATTTTCTTTTTTTTCTTCTTTTTTTCCAACATTTCTACCATTTTCCTCTTCTTGGTTGACACCAGGCTATTTCCTTTCGTTGGCTTATTACTGTCATCAGTTAAACCACATTTCTTTGTATTAGCTTTGGACTGCCTTTCTTCTTCCTGCACTACATTGCCAGCTTCCTTTTTGATTTTGGACTCTTCTTTACTTACTAAAACACAAGAGACAGTGCATTTATTTATTTATTTATTTATTTAATTTTTAATATTTTATTTACGTTTGAGAGACAGAAACAGAGCACAAGCAAGGGAGGGGCAGAGAAAGAGGGACATAGAACTCGAAGCAAGCTCCAGGCTCTGAGCTGTCAGCACAGAGCCTGACACGGGGCTCGAACTCATGAATCGTGAGATCATGACCTGGGCCGAAGTCGGACGCTTAACCGACTGAGCCACCCAGGTGCCCCGAGACAGTGCATTTAAAGACTGCTTTTTCCTTCTTGAAATAAACACAACCTGATGATGAAGTGAAGTTATCTGAATGTCCTCCACCTCAACAATTCAAGAGCTAACAAATTATTAAAAAACAATCACTTTCACTTACCAGGAGAAGGCTCTGCAGCCGGAGGAAGGCTTTCTTTTGTGTCTGTCACTCTGTCTAGCCACACTCCAAGGCATGTCAGCCTGGCATTAGTTTTTACTTCACAGAGTAAAGATGGAGGAACTTTCTAAAACAGAAGAAAGAAGAATTCTTAACATGGGGGAATTTTAAATACTTTTCTTTTTCCATATTTTACATTTTTAAGTAATCTCTACACCCAACGTGAAGCTCAAACTTACAACCCCAAAACCAAGAGTCGCATTCTCTACTGACTGAGTCAGTCAGGCACCCCTGAGTGAACTTAATTTAAAACTTACTATATTTTCTTGAGAATAAAATAGAAGAATTCCATTATCTTGATCCATGTTTGGTCTGACTATGCCCTTTGCAAGGCACTTTCTGAATATTCAGAAATTGTAAATTCACCAAGGAAAAGGATTGGGTCTCATTCATTTCTAGGTTTTAACAAAGAATCTTGCACAAAGCACACATTCGACAAACCACATTTGTAGAATGGGTTTATAAGAGAACCAAGCAAAACAAGTAAAAACAAGAAAATCTGTTAAGAGTGAGACCACTAAAGGGATTTAATTTTCCACTTATCTGGTTCAAAACTATTCTAAGATTACTGATCAGGAATTTTTGAGTTTTTAGTAATGGCAGTATTTTTTTTTAAATAGGCTCCACACCCAACATGCGGCTTAAACTCACAACCCTGAGATCAAGAGTCACGTGTTTTACCGACCAGCCAGGCACCCCAGTAATGGCAGCATTTTTATCTAACAAAATCTTACAGAGAACACCAATCTACACACAAAAGAGAAGAAAGCAGCATTTCTCTGATTGAAAAAGCACGAGTTCTCGTATCCTGCCAGCTGTGACTCAAAACACCAACCCCCACCGTGGCTCTTGGAACCCTAACTTTAAAACTATGAGTATCAATCATGCGTGGAAGAGATCTCAGGTTTTTTTAAAGATCTCTGCCTTATGACCTTTGGAAAATATTCCACCTCACTTAACTCAAAACAATACCGATAGTAAAGACTTGCATTAAAGCGCATTCACATTGTGCTAAGACACCAACCTTATTCTGCTTAAGCTTCCACATTTTGACGAAACCATCACTTGATGCTGTAACAATAACATGATGCTCTGGAATTTCAAAACTGAACATGTCCTTTATCCTAAAATAGAAATATTAACACCATAAAGGATCCTTTCTTCCAGATAGTACAGTACCATCGTAGAGCTTCTACGCACACAATCTCTCAATTTTTCAATGTTTCAAGTGCTAAAATAGAACTGTGCTTCACATCCCCATCAGTCAGTGCGCCATTTTCAGGGTCTAAGTTCTAAGATAAAGTGGATTATTAACCATATGTTAAAAAGTTGAAAAGATGATCATGATAACCCTAAGTAATTAGGTTATCACAAATGACATAAAGATACTTAAAGTCCTTCACCTCAAGATATTCCAAGTTCAGTATGAAGAGCCAAGTAAGACAACGGAAACGAACCACGGGCTTCCTCCTACGCACCCGTTTCTACCCCCCCTCCAATGCCACCACCCTAGTCTAAGCCACTACCCCTGTTCTTCTGGATTCCCAGGGAGCCTAACTGGTCTCTCTGCTTCCATTTTTGCTAACAATTTTTTAAAACTATCAATCAAATCATGTTACTCCCAGGCTTAAAATCCTACAAAACTAGGATCTTTTTTAAAATAACACAGGATAAGGGTGTCTGGGTGGATCTCGCCGTTCGTGGTTTCAAGCCCCATGTCGGGCTCTGTGCTGACAGCTCAGAGCCTGAAGCCTGCTTCGGATTCTGTGTCTCCCTCTCTCTGCCCCTCCCCCAATCATGACTTTGGCTCTTTCTCTCTCTCAAAAATAGACATTAAAAAATTTTTTTTTTTTAATTTTTTTTTTTTTAAGTTTATTTATTTTTGAGACAGAGAGAGACAGAGCATGATTGGGGGAGGGTCAGAGAGAGAGGGAGACACGGAATCTGAAACAGGCTCCAGGCTCTGAGCTGTCAGCACAGAGCCTGACGCGGGGCTTGAACTCACGGACCGTGAGATCGTGACCTGAGCTGAAGCCGGTGCTCAACCGACTGAGCCACCCAGGTGCCCCCCCCAAAATTTTTTTTTAAATAACACAGGAGAGGAGCAAGGGTATGGGGGTATATATAAAGCATGTCTGGCCATAAACTGACAACTGCTGAAGCTGGGTGGTGGGTCTATGGGGGTTGCTTCCTTAAACTGGTCTATTGGCCTTTACATTTTTCCACAGTAGGAAACAAAAAATCTACAAAGGCCCTTAGCTAAAATCTAAACTCTTCACCAGTCTACAAGGCCATGTACCATTTGGCTCACTCTGATCTAGTCACAACGTTCTTCCATCTCTTGTTAAAATACATCCAGCTCTTTCCTCCCTCAGGTGATTGCGTGCCATCGCTCGTCTCTTCAGAAACGGCTCCCTTTTACCCCTCTCAAGTCCTACCCCCTCCCCCTTTCTGGATCAAACTGTGCAAGTTATGTCTGTTATTCTTAAAGCACACATTTCTATTCCTGTTCTAATTACCTGCTTACTTGTTCATCGTCTGTCTGTTGCTCTACGACTAGAGCCACTAAATGCAACTTCTTGTCTTTTCCATTCATCATTAAATACTAAGTGCAGTTCTTAATGGATGCTCAATGAATACTTGTTAAATGAATAAACAGCCAAATATCCTAAGTGTTAGCTTAAGTGTACTAGTGTTATTAAGTACCTTTGACATGGCCTTGAATGAACACTTCCTAATGCAGGGGAAAACCAGGGCCTGTACACTGCAGTATTTGAGTATTCCCAAGAGATTTCTTAAAAACTGTTATTTGGAAAGTAAAAACTAGGGCTTACTTAAGACATAAAAGGACAAGTAAATGAAGCACATTAAAGTAGAACAGTGCATTATCACCCTTCCCAAAATTGTAGTAGAAAAAGCAGAGGCAGACAGGACTGGGTTTGGATCCCAGCTCCAGCACCCAACAGTGGGGTAACCTTGGCCAAGTCACTTAGCCTTTACTCTGAACGGCAGTGTCTACCCACAGAGATACAGTGAGCAGTGACAGGTAAGAAAGAGTGGCATAAAACAGAAGTCATTGCTATCACATACTTCTCCTGCAGGAAAACAAGTAGTGTGCACAGGGAGAAGTGGAAAAGAGGAATAAAATAAAAGGACAAGAGAGATCCTGGCAAAGCTCAAGATCGTTTTTTTTTGTTCCTCTTCAAATATGACTGATTTTAGGCCCCAAGCCTAATATTATTGGAAAAACATCTTGTGCAAATCACTAGTCCTGATGACAACTTCCCTACTTTTGCACTAAGGCCAAGACATTTCTACCATCCTCTCAGACTCCAGAAATCATATATATGTAGGAAAGTACCCTACCTTATGAAACTATTGCATACGTGACACTTACTGGAGACTCTACACTTACATACACACATACACATAGATACTGGCAAGGAAAAAAAAATACCTGTTATCATGAGCTTTAAATTCACAGAGACACATTAGTGAATCACAGTCAAAAAACCTTACAACTTCTTCATCTCCAGCCACTGCAAGGACAGACTCCTAGAAGAGAGAAAAAGAATACCCGGAATGTTATCAACAATTGCAACCATCATCATATACACTAAGATTCCACCACTGATTTCTCATCACTTACTGAAAGAAACGTAACAGAAGATATTCTCTTTTCATTTGTGATGGTGCCACTAACGGATGCGGTGTCAAGTTGATAGATATCTATTTTATTCAGCATAACAACTACATATTTCTCTCCTCTTGGGGACCATTCAACTATGTGAGCATCTGCAAGTTAAAAAAAAAGCTTTTTTTATTTCATAAACAATGATCAGAGTAATAACAAAAATAGCAAATAGCTGTACCATGCATTTCACATCCACTGTCCTATTTACCCTTCGTAAGAAATTTTTGATGCATATTTTGCAAGTTAAGTTTTAGAAAATAAACTGGATTAAAGAATCATCAAAGGTCAGAGAGCTGGTAGGTGACACAGTCACAACAAGAATCCCATTCTAAAATGGGAAAAAAAAGAAAATGGGAAAAGTAACCCAAAGCATTGCTCTAGGAGGTAACCATCATCATGCAGGGGAAACAAAGGTGAGCACGCACGCACACAAGAATGTGTGTCTACATTCATATTCCATCAAGTCATAAAAAACATTCCAAATAAAAGTACTCACTTTGCTTTATGTTTTTTATGAATGCTGATCTTCCTTCCACAAGATTCCATGTTCTGCAAAACAGGAAGTTCACTTATGGCATGGTGACTTTTACTAGGTGTAAAGGTAAGCGTAATGAACACTTACTCAAATGACAATTTACTACAGATGCCGCTATTTGGAACTGTCATGTTTCTTACAACAACACTGGAAATATTTACCATTAAGCAAGATTAATGCATCCATTCCCACACCCCTTTCACCTACTTAAAATGTTTAATATATTTTCAAAAGGTTTCACCTCTTAAAACATTGCTTTTTAGGACCATCCTCTTTGCTTCCCAACTCCGAATGAATGTGTATGTCTGAACAGAGTCTGTCCTTTTTTTTCTCTACCGTCATGAAAAGGTTCACTGGCTTTCAGCTTTTCCTTCTACTGCAGTATCTCTAAGTAGCTGACAGCCAGGACACAAGACAGAAGTGTATCTAATTATTGTAGTAAAAAATACCCTGATGGTTAGGTTCCTGCTGTTGTACTTGGAGAACAAAGACCACAACTGAGAAAAGATGCTCTTGGCATTTATGACTTACCTCAATGTCTTATCCGTACCCACAGACAGGGCCAACTTGCCAGATGGGTGAATAGAAAGGAAGGTCACGTGTCCTCTACAAGGAAACCAACAGTTAGCCCCCAACTTGACTGGTACCTGGAGACCACCAATGGGAAAGGGCTAGACTCACTTGTGAGCTTTAATGGACTTCAGGCACTCCCATTTCTTTGCATCCCAGACACAAATGACTCCATCTTCTGCCCCACTGATTAAGTGCCTGTTGCCATAGAATTTCAGGCAAGTTATCGTGCCTGTGGAAAAACCGAAATAGACCAACTTAATGTTCACTTTGAATGCAAGCTCCATTTCTGGTTTGAAGGCTATGCTGTGGTAGGTAAAAATCTAACGTCAGCATTAGTGAAATAAACCTTAAAGTCTTAGGTGAAGAAATTAATTTTTTCATCTCAGAACATACAATTTCAAGGCTGTGCAAATACTTTCAACAGAATTTCTCTAGTTGTAGATACAGACTAGAGCTAATCAGTTCATTTACTTGCTCTATGGGTCCAGAATCATAAATTTAGGAGATGGCTGGCTAGGATTATTTGAGCAGAAGTCAAACAAAACCAACTAATAAACCAGCTAATTTGGGGAACAAACCAAGATATACAACCATATGACTTCTTCCTTTCCTTTCCCTTTTCTTTGTTTTGGTTTTTGTTTTTGCTTTGTGTGGGTTTTTTTTTTTTTAAGAGAGAGGGGGAGAGAGAGAGGGAGGGAGGGAGGGAGAGAGAGAGGGAGAGGGGGAGAGGGAGAGGGAGAGAGGGAGAGAGAGAGAGAGAGGGAGAGAGAGAGAGGGAGAGAGAGAGGGAGAGAGAGAGAGAGGGAGAGAGACAGAGAGAGAGGGAGAGAGAGAGAGAGAGAGAGAGAGAACACAAGTGGGAGAGAGGAGCATCAAGCAGGCTCCACACTTAATGCAGCTAAATCCCAAGACCTGGGATCTTGACCTGAGCCAAAATCAAGAGTTGGAAGCCACCCAGGCACCCTGGCTCCCTCCCATTCTTTCTTTATTGAAAGAGAAGAGAGGAATGATTATTACTTTCTAATCAGTTAGTTAGCTACCCAATCATCCACAATCCAATTATTATCACTCCAGAGCTGTTTTCTATTTGATTTCTACAGTTTTCATTCACTGTCCTAAGAATTTATTACAGGGGCGCCTGGCTGGCTCAGTTGGTAGAGCAGATGACTCTTGATCTCAGGGTTGTAAGTTTGAGCCCCCCCCCAATGGGTTTAGAGATTACTTAAAAATAGAATCTTTAAAAAAATAACTAAAAAATTTTTTAAATCTTAAAACACAAAGAATTTATTAAAACAATTTTATAAACTGTTCTACTGTTCGACTATGCCTTCTGTAATCTCCTTTGCATGGTTCACAAATTTTCCTACAGCTTTTCAACTTCTTCACAAACAACTCCACTCCCCTCTGCCCAAAAATTAAAATCTGAATCTCCCATGAATTTCTTCTACAGCTCTTGATATAGAGACAAACATGTTCTATGCCCTCAAATATTAACCTCGCTGGAAGGAGGTTAAGGTGATAGAGGAACCCAGCATTCTTCTGACCCCCAAAAGCAGTCCCTGTATATGGACAACATATGATACCCTGACCCTCAAATAAAACTCCCTATCCTTTAATGCTTGTGTCCATCAGCTTACTCTTCCTATAGCTCAGTGGTCAACAAACTACTGTTTCTAAGTTAAATCTGACTGGTGGCCTGTTTCGATAAATGCAGTTTTCCAGAACACAGACTTGCTTGTTCAGTTCCCAAATGTTTATGGCTGTTTTCTGCACGGCAACAGCAGAGCTGAGCAATCAAAACAGAGACCATATGGCCGCAGAGCCTAAATATTTACTATCTTGTCCTTTTCAAATAAGAATATGAACCCTTGGGTCACTGTTGTTCACCTGCCACCTCCTGGTGAGTCCTTTACTTTGTCCTTTATATGGAAAGATTAAAAGATCTCTGATGAATATAATTTTGCACACCGCCCAGCCCCATCCCCAAATATATGGGGTAACATACAACTTTATCAAAGTGGGAGTCTTTAGCCACCTTTGCCCATTTTCTTTTCTATCAACTTATTTCCTACCTTGGTAAAGATCTTATCTATTACCAACTGTTAGATAAACAGGAGTTATACAAAGAATGAAGGAAGTTGGGAACCATACTTCATCCCCATCCAAACTCCTTCTAAGTAAGTCCCATCCTTATTGTGCAACACCTGTACCAATGGCTTTAGGCAGACCATATTGATTTAAATTCTTTCTTCCACACCTAAGGGAGAGAGGACTTTCTTGTAGGAACTGGGAATAGGAGGCAGAATGGAAAAAGAACATATGTTGAACTCACTCAAAGTCTAGCTTCTCTTGAAAAGCAAAAACTTGTCAAAGTAGCTAAGGACCATCTGAGAAAGACACTGAACACTCTAAATTACTGCTAGAAACCAGTGCGTAGCTGTCTTATCTCCCTTTGATAGCAGGAAATCAACAACCTGAGCAGAGCTTTCCCAAACTAAGCACATATCTGATTCTACTATTTTGAGTTCTTCCTTTCCATTTCCCTTCTCCTGGAACACGTGTTAAACCTCATTCTTTGTGCCTTGGGAAAATACAATAAAAACAGAATCATGTTCAACACTGGAAAAACACACACCTATTCAGTCTTCCTATTCCTAAATCCTACCACTATCCTGGACAACTTCACCATCAGTGTGGAAAACCCAAGCATGACTGGAGAATCACCAGGCCCTGACCTCCACTCCAGTGACCTTTGCTTCTTCTCTAGTTCAGTCCCTCGCACCTACACCCACGACATGTTACCACCTAGAGCTGCTCCACATTACAACTCTTGAAGAATCTCTTCCCTGCCTGCAACCTCACCTTTCACCAGCCCCTTCTTGCCCCCTTCATTCACTCCACCTGCTTTTTTATTTCAGAGATCTGCAGGCCCTTAACACCCCATTTTCTCTAGACTGACAACTTAAACCATCTTTCATCAAAATCCTTTGTAAATCAATCCTTCTGTTGCATGGGCACCGGGTAACTTTCTGCTCCCCACAAAAATGCCTGGAGCTTAGTGCAAACGGATGTTATTCGGGCCACAGCCTCCAATTTCAATCAGGCAGACTCTCACTAGTCCTTCTGCTTGTCCTTGGTCAGCATCTCTCTTGTATGCCAGGTGCCAGCACTTTCCTCAAGCCCACACCGCCCCTCCCTACCATTCAATCCCTAACCTCTTCTTCTCAAGGACCATCCAGGACGTGGCCTGTCTAATTCCCAATCACCTTAACCTCCGTTCTAACCTTCTCGTAATACTGACTTGCTTACAGGTCCCCATGCACCCAGTGGTTAACGACATGGGCTCCAGACCTAGGCCTGAGTTCCAGTTCCACTGTTTTGTGACTATGGGCAACTCACAAAACATCCTGAGTCTTGGTTTTCTCTTCTAGGAAGCCGAAGATGCAACTGTACCTTACTGGCAAACTGCTGGGTACGTGGTACTCCCTCAACGAAGTCAGCCATCAGCATGAGGCTGCTACTGTGCTCTGTGCACTTCCTGCTCTGCCTGGGATGCCCTCTCTCCCACCTGGAAAACTTCACCTGGCTAACAACTGGCACTTCTCTTCTAAGATAATTCAGTCAGATGTCATTTTAGGGAACTTTCTGCTTCCTCCCACTCCCTCCAGATGCAGTTAAGTGCCCCCCTTCTGTCTCTCAATATGGACCGTGAAGAACTTAAAAACAAAAGACATGTTTTTTTTCATTTCTGTATTTCCTAGCACAGAATCTACTATGTAATAGGCACTTAATGAGTTGTTCAACTCAAGTCAAATTGTCAAGTAATGACGCCTCACCATTGTCTTAAAGGATATAATTTTCTTACCGTTGTGATGCACTAGAGCCCCATGGTCTACCTTCTTTTTCATGTCATATATGTGAATTGTTTCATCTTTGCTCCCAGTGACTACAAAACGACTATTTACAGCCACTGCTGACAAGGAGGCAGTGTGGGCATGGTGAGTGAAGTCAGCCACAGGAGTCCATTTTTGCTGAAGAGTAAAACACGCAATCAGTGTCACAATCACATCACAGTTCTCCAGAAACACATAAGTGGTTCCACAATCCATGAAAACTACCAGTGGATACTTACAAATTGCGAAAAAAACTATTCAAGGATAGCAGACTAAGAAACACAAAGACCCTGAGAATTAAAAAAGGCAGGCAGCAAGGAGACAGGAAGGCAATCAAGACTCCAAAACAATTATGGAGACCAGATTACTTTAAGGTCCTATTCCAATCCTTAACTCCTTCATATATGTACTTATAGGTGAAACTTCACTATTCATTCATTCAAATGTTCAGAGACTACTATGTGCTTGGCATCATTTTGGACAGTTGATATGTAACAGTGAAGAAAAGAAAGCCGTAATTCTAATGTAACTGCCATCCCTGTGGCAGAGACAAACTGTAAATAAATATGGTATCACATAGAGAGGAGTATAAATGACAAGTCTTATGAAGAAAAATAAACGGGATAAACACTGTATCTCCATTAGTACTAAAATAAGCCCTAGAGAATGACCAATGATGAGATCTCAAGAACTCTATGCTTATTGATATGCAACTTGTGGACCAAATAAGTGAAACTGGTTGAGTGCAAGGAATAAGAGAGCTGAATACATACACACACCTCAAACTGAGGGAGACGCATCAAGAAGTATTAGCAAATTGGGGCACCTGGGTGGCTCAGTCAGTTAAGTATCCGACTTCGGCTCAGGTCATGATCTCACGGTTCGTGGGTTCGAGTCCCACATCGGGCTTTGTGTTGACAGCTCAGAGCCTGGAGCCTGCTTCGGATTCTTGTCTCCCTCTCCCTCTGCCCCTCCCTCACTTGCACTCTGTCTCTCTCAAAAATAAACATTAAAAGTTTTTTTTAAAAAAGGAGTATTAGCAAATCAAACCACGGAAGAAGAATCCATCAGATTTCTTTGAACACACTTAAGATGTGTCATTGCAAATTAATTTCTAAGTAACTACAGCATCAGACAGTCCTTCCATCAATCAGGACCAAGGGAGCCTCTTTTGAGTAAAGGCACAATATTCCTGAGGGGCTGCTATGACCATAAATCAAAGACAATCTTTGCTTGTGACTTTACAGAAAGAATGTTGATTATCTGAGCTCTGGTCTGTCTCGGTTTAGAAGCAGCAGCGGGTAGTATAAGAGCTTCATGTTTCAGAGACACCTAGGGACTTGAGTCCCAGGTCTCCCAATATTAGTTGTGTGGCACTGCACAGGTCACTTAACCTATCTCAACTTCAGGCTCCTTATCTGTAACATGGGGATAACTGTATTTGCCTCAGGAGGCTGCTGGGAAGACCACTACGTGTCTGGAACAATGTGGTGACTTTATTACAAAGAGAACACAATAGCATCATCTTTAACATTCAAGAGATGGCACCTTCCAGCCAAAAAGATTAATAAGCAGGAGGAGACAAAGTAATTATTCAAGTTATATCCCTCCAGTTTTCTGGTTAATTCAAGACTGACACCTTGACTTTTTCACAAAGAAGTACTGAAAAGAATGGGTTTCTAGGAGATACTTAGGTTTGCTTAGGGAAAAATACTACTGGATTAAAAGTTAAGAGATCTTATTTCTAATCCTGGGTATGTCCTATCTGTTTGACTAACGGCAATTTACTTAACCTTTCTGCTCACACATCCAGTAAAAATACTTCTATTTTGTTGTAATTTGCCTCCACGCATTTGTCTCCTTTGCCCTTATGTCGGCAAGCTCTCTAGCGCTGTACCCATTCCTTTGGCTTCTTTGCACCTCCACTACAAATTAACGGCTCCGTGGTAAGGGTTCAAAAACACTGAATGAACTGGAGACACTATCAACGAGAGGTTTAACCCGACCCAGCTCTAACATTTTGTCAAATGCAAGGACAAAAACTCGGTAAAAGCGAACTGTTCTTTCTTTAAATCCTGAACGCGTACACCGGCTGTCAACGGACTCATTTGCCAGCTTCCTTCCTGCACCGTGGCCAGAATGTCTACTAAACCCAACAAACATGATCTCGTTTTACGAAAATGCCTACTCCAGGTTTTAAAAAACTAAATTATACGTTTGAGTTTGATTCATCAATTAATCCCTAAGGGATCAGTGTGTTTACCTGTGATGATGTGCTTACCACGGCCGTGCGGGAACCCGACCAGACCTTCCCGCGCCCCTCCTCCCGCGGTCCCTCCCGGCGCGCACTCTTACCTCGTGGTCGCCGCCCGCAGCTGGCTCGGGGCGTACTGCGAACCCAAAAAGGACCTGTTCGTAACAACCAGCGACCAGCTCCATTCAGCAGCACACGTGCCTCTTCAACCAGCGCCGCTCAGCTGAGACAGTGACAAAAGCGGATGCCAAAGCAAGTGGGGTCCTTCCTGCGTCGGCGCTCAAATTACGTCATGGGCGCAGGGCTGCCTTTAGGGCGCCTGCCTCCGTGGAAGCGGTTTCAGCGCTCGAAGATCACGCGGAACTTCCAAAAGGAAAAAAAGAAAGGATGTCACACGAGGAAGTTCTCACGGCGAGGAGAAAAATGTTGGGGGCAAGCAGGCATATTCTAGGTGGCTGTGAGGTAGGCAGGTCTAAAGGGGAATGGGGCGGGACATCTTCTGCGGAAGCCCCTCATTTCCGTGACGTCACGAACAGGCCGGGACCTCTTCCGGTCTGGGCGGGGCCCCTGGCGGTGTCGCGTGCTGAGTGCCGAGCCCGCTGTGCTGTGGGCTGTCAGATGGTGGACAGAAATTGGGTTTCCTTTTTGCGCAGGCAGCATAAGCAAGCGTTTGTCTCTCACGTTCTCTCGTGACAGGGCAGAGAGGGGTCGGCATTCATGGTTAGCGGCTTCTAAAGCAGGCCGCACACCTTTCCTTCTAGCTTGATTGGTTTGTCTGACTTCGGGGTCACATTGGCCAACGTCGCCGCACATCCCGGGGAGGGAGGAGGACGCGTTACCTGAAGTGATAACACGGGCTGCTTGAGGACGAAGTCCGCAGTCATCGTAGGTGAATGTACCAAAAGGAGATCTCCCATTTCACTTTGACCACCCCCCGCCCCGCCCCGCAGTTTAGGGACCCCATGAAACATGCATGAAAGCCAAGATCGCCTTAATTAGCATTTGCAATTCTCATAACGTGTGGAGATTCAGAGGTCTGTTGAAATGACAGCTTTGCACAAATCGGAGTAAATCCTGAAGCGTCATAATTAGTCTCATAAAGGGGACAGCAGGTGGATTTGACAAGCAGGAATTCGGATGGCATCCTCGGCGTCAGTTCTTCAACCCCCGCTTTAGTGCTGACCCTACAGGATCCTACAGGATCAGCACTTTGACCCTTTTGTTTTCAAGACTATGTGTTTCTCTGGTATTCTGAACTGTCGCTACGTGTCTAACTCGTGTTTGTTTTAATTTCCGCTGGTTTGGGTCTTGTAGAAATGATGACTCTTTGAATGCTTTGGGTGTCATTGCAACTCAGGGAAGGCTTTGTCTTCTGTAGGCTTTAGCGACTCCACGTGTAAGCGCTCCCCAGGCACTGAAAATGCTGTCGTCAAACTAACACTCTGTCTCGGAAACACGTGTAGTCATTCACTGTTTTAACCTAATTCCTTCGCTTCGTGCTGGTTATCTTCATTATGTTAAAAAAAAAAAAAAGTCAAGTTATCTTACTATTTAAGTTATTTTCCTATTTACCATCTCCTTCCTGTGTCCACCAGAGACCTACCAAAGTGAGGGGGGTGTGAATAGGTGCAGTGGATGTTGGCTGGGCATGGGACAAAGAATGAGTGAATAGGATATTTCTTTGAAGTCTCATGTTTTATCTTGAAAACTGTTAGAAATCGTCAGAACCAATTCTCGAGCTCGGAAGACCTTAGAGAAGCATTTATCCAGGTGATCCCGCTCTAGGGCAGTTTATGGATAAGTTCTGAGGGCTCTCCAGCCCTTGAAATTAGATGCACAATTGTTTATGTACATTTTTGAAGGAGAGCACTGATAAAATTTCATTACATTTTCAAAAGGATTAGTGCCTCTAAAGTTAAAATGCACTAATCCTGGGGCACCTTGGTGGCTCAGTCAGTTGAGCGGTTGAGCTTCCGACCGGCTCAGGTCATGATCTCGTAGTCTGTGGGTTCGAGCCCCGCGTCGGGCCCTATGCTAACAGCTCGGAGCCTGGAGCCTGCTTTGGATCCTGTGTCTCGCTCTCTCTCTGCCCCTCCCCTGCTCACACTCTGTCTCTCTCTCTCTCTCTGTCAAAAGTAAACATTAAAAAAAATTGTTTTAATGCACTAATCCAGTCTGAGGTTATAAATGTGAAATAGGTCTAGAAAGGTAACTCAAAACCACCCAGCTAAGGGACAGTAGACCTATAATGCTGCTACTTTTTACATTTCCTTCGGCTCAAACGTTCTCTTTAACAAAGAAGAAAGAAAAGCAGTTTTTCACTGTCTAAAGAAAAACAATGCAAAATTACATACTTGTTCAACTAGATTCGAACTGAGCATACTTCCTGCAAACCTCCTGGTCTCTTTCCAAACACAGGATGCAAAAAACCATTTAATCCTCTTCTTGTGAAAACTGCAGTTGCCAAGAAACAACCAACTGTTAAGAGTTCATTAACACTAGAGCACAACAGGATTTTTTTTTTTTAGTTTTGCTTTTAAATTATTGATCAAAAAGCTTTTTACACTTGAGCTGTGTGTTGATTTGTTCATTCATTCAACAAATATTTATGGAGTGCCTGGCTTTGTTTGGTTTGAAGAAAAAACAGTTTTTTTGGTGGGGGGGGTGGGTAGTAAGGTGGACATGCTGTGCTAAAAAGCAGGATACAGCAGAGAAAAATCAGCCATGTTAGAAATATGAGAGTCTCCTATTTCTGCTCAATTACCCCTCCCCGCCCCCCCACTTTCTCACTGTGGCAGGCAGCAAGTCTTAACTTTTAGGACTACAGACGTACATGTGCATATTCCCAGAGGACTTTTTGTCTCCTTTGCACGTAGAAGCTGAGAGTAGGCTACTTCCCCCTGGGCACTGGCCAATTGTCTGTCTGGTATAAATTTGCTTCACCTGCTTCATGGGAATAAGACAGGTGAAATACGAGGAGTTGGCCTTTGGGGCTTTTAAAGAGCGAAACAGCATTTGTGAACCCTTCCTTGTCGCTGTCATCAACAAAACCCCTGAGTGTCCATCTTCTCTGGAGCTTTGCTCCTGGTCCTCTGTCCCCAGCTCCTGCCACGCTGCTGGGGGATTCAGACACGCGTCATTAACTTCTCCCTTCCCCAGCCTCAGTAACCACCTTATTATAAACGTCTAACTTCTGCTTTCTTTTCCAGCGATGGCTTTATCGCTCACCCATTTATAGCCAACATTCTGATTTTCCTTTTACAAAATCCAGCTCTAAAGAGAAGGAACAAAACACTGATGAAAGTTTTACAAAAAGAATCCTCAACAGATAGGTTTTATTTGAAGGCTAAGCTGCTCTAGCAGTTAGGAATTGTGTTTAACTTCATACAGTAACCTAAATCAGCCGTGGCTTAAACAAGACATTTATCTCGTAAGTAAAAGAAATCTGGAGGGAGGCAATCTAGTGCTGGTACAAGGAGTCCTCAGTCATCAGGCACCCAGACACATTCTCTCTTTCAGATCCTATATTCCGGTGTATGGCTTCCCCTTTTATGTCACCTCATAGGCCATAATAGGTGCAGCGTTTGGGTTCCAGCCATCATATCTCTAATCCTAGCACTAGGTCCGAAGAAAGGGTGGAGTACCACACGCCTCCTTCCAGTTAAGCAAACACCCTTGGCCCACACAGCTGTCCTCAATCCTCTTATAATAGTTCTATTTACATCTTATTAGCCAGACTTTGGCCACTCGGCCACATCTACCTGCGCTTGGGGAACTAGGAAATGTCTTTTAGTGAAGCCTATCTCTGCCCCCCAAAAAATCAGGGTGCTGTTATTTTCCCCCCTAAATTTTTATTTAACGTTTATTGATTTTTGAGAGACAGGGAGACACAGAATCCGAAGCAGGCTCTAGGCTGTGAGCGGTCAGCACAGAGCTTGATGCGGGGCTCGAACCCACAAACCATGAGATCATGACCTGAGCCGATGTCGGACGCTTACCTGACTGAGCCCCCCAGGTGCCCCTGAGATTTGTTATTAAGGAAGAAAAGGAAACTGAATAGTGGCTGGCACCCAGCAAGTTGAGGCAGAGCTGCTAATCACTCTCCCAGGAAGCATGGGGACATCTGGAGTGTAGGCCCCACTCTATCACCCTGCTTTGCACAAGTAGCTGTTCAGTAAATAATGGGTGAATAACTGAATGATTTGAATTCATGATTATTATTTTTTACAACACCGGCAAATATAGACTACATCAAGCACTTATTAACAAGCTGCAGGGAAATGGCCAGACCCGAAGTGCCCCTATTTGGACTCAAAAGTTACCTTCTCACATTTGGACACTGTGTAGGCTGGCTACTTAGGCAGAATCTGAGTGAGGCTCTAATGCAAACCTATGGAATCAGAACCTATGTTTTAAACAACGTGCTGAGGTGATTCATATGCACGTTGAAATTTGGGAAGGCATGCTGTATTTGGTGTTTTTAAATAATTTTGAGCCACAGTATTATTTCTTTAAAATGTTTTCCTGTACCCACATTAAGAGGGTAGGTGTGTGTGTGTGTGTGTGTGTGTGTGTGTGTGTGTGTGTGTGTGTGCACGCGCGCGCGCTCACGTGTTCCTTCTAGGACTTCTTTCCACCGGTTGGTCGGGGTTATGATTTCAACCTGCAGGAGCTATTTAAAAAAAAAAAGTCCACTAATTGCTGCTTCCAATAGTTAGCAGATAAGTGAACTGAGGAGGGAAACATCAACGTGCGGTACTTCTTTTACGGTTTTCGTTGTTACAAATGACTCAATAATTGTAGAGGGTGGGATGGAGACTTCAGTGGGTTTCACAGTTGCTCAACACGCACTCCTCTGTGCCCCCGCTGGCTTTCGGCTGCCTTCCCCTGGGCCTGGAGCTGGGAGAGGGCGCTGGCAAGCTTAGAGCCAGCTGCTAGCGTGCAGAAGGTCCCCCCAGGTGACCCCTATAGACTCCTACCCCACCCATGCCTTAACCCCATTGTAACAAAAGTCAAGCAATTCATCACCCAGCAGGAACTGCTCCTATGTTAATTGCTCTCTCTGGCAGTCGGAAGAGAGATTTGCTGGGTGAGAGGCTTTAGCCCCCAGAGCTGGAGTTATTGCCTCCCGAATAAAAACTGTGGATACCTGGTCTCTTTTTGCGAAGTTTCTGGATAAATAGCTGGGCAGGAGAGTTTTGCAGGCTGTGGCATGGCTCAACCAAGTACTTATTACTGGCACTGGCAAAGGTGAGCTGGTCTGTCCTACTCCCAGTGAAAATGAAGGGTGTCCATGCTCTGTTTCTTCCGTGCTTTTTGGCAATTTCCAAACCATCGCTTTGGAAATTGGTGTCCTTAAACAGTTAACGCAGAAATCATCTTTACCTGAGCCTCCTGGGAAAGAAGAGTTTTGAGTGATTCTGCCTTGCTTGGTGATGTCATTCTTGTCTCCCCTCTGCTCATTAGGGGGAAGCCCGTGTTCCAGCCCTGCCTGGGTTACCAATCGGGCAGCTGGTTTGAGCAGCAGCACAGCGGTTACTCCCTCTCTGGCTATGACTACGGCTGTGCAGCAGAGAGAGATGGACACAACCTTTCTGTGCGTGAGACCTCCGGACGCCCAGCTGCAAGTCTGGTCACACCTAAGGTACCCCTCCCTGAAATGAATCCTGTGTCGTCCGTGAGCCCAGCATAGAGGTATCTTTTTCCTACCTTCACACCTCTGGATGCTCTCATTCAAATTCCCACAGCCATGGCTTTTGCTCCCCATTTTGATGCCAGAGAGGAAAAGCTGATGATTTGCCCACAATTTAAGTCATCACTGTCTTCCAAAAAGAAAATTATAGGCTGATGAAGTCCGTGCTTAAATTCTTACTGCTAAATTTTAGATTACCACTCATTTGATTTTACTCTTTTTAGAAAAAAAAAATGTTTATTTTTGAGAGAAAGAGAAGAGAAACAGAGTGTGAGTTGGGGGAGGGGCAGAGAGAGAGGGAGACACAGAATCCGAAGCAGGCTCCAGGCTCTGGGCTGTCGGCACAGAGCCGGACGTGTGGCTCGAACTCATGAACTGTGAGACCATGAGCTGAGCCGAAGTCAGAGGCTTAACCCACTGAGCCACCCAGGTGCCCCTTGATTTTACTCTTAAACACTTAAAATCGGACTAGAGGTAGTTTTTTGTTTTGTAATAGCAGAAAACATGAACATCCTTTTAAGAGCTGTTCCAGGGGCATCTGTGTGGCTCAGTCAGTTAAACGCCTGACTTCGGTTCAGGTCATGGTCTCACAGCTCGCGCATTAGGGGCTCTGTGCTGACAGCTCTGTGCCTGGGGCCTGCTTCAGATTCTCTCTCTCTCTCTCTTTCTCTCTCTGCCCTTTCCCCACTCATACTCTGCCTCTCTCTCTCTCAAGATTAAATAAGCATTTTTAAAAAATTGAAAAGAACTGTTCTAATGTTTTGGTTACTAATGCGAGCTATTTCTGAAATTGCACAGATTTCTGTGTTAGAATAAGAGAAAGCTTCCCCCGTCCTTGTCCCTTTCCTCTTCCCCATTTCCTCCCCAGTTAGAAGAAACCCCTGTTCAAGGACACCCATGTCCTCTAGATTTTTCCCTTCTACTCTTGCTAAATCAGGGTGATTGGGCTTTATTTCTGTTTGCGGAGAATTGAACAAGAATGAACTTGTGTAGTACATACTGGTTTACTCCTTGCCTCTGCTGGCAGGTGACATTAGCAGATGTTCCCCTTTAATTTTTTTTTTTGAATGTTTATTTTTGAGAGAGAAAGAGCGCGCACGCACAAGTGCACAAATGCGCGCAAGCAGGGGAGGAACAAAGAGAGAGGGACGGAGGCGCACTGACAGCACAGAGCCCGGTGAGGGTCTCGAACTCAAGAACCATGAGATTGTGACGTGAGTGGAAGTCAAGACTCAGACATTTAACCAACTGAGCCTCCCAGCCTCCCCGAGATGTCCCCCCTTTGAAAGAGCTTTCTTTAAAAGTTGCCCATTTGGACGAGCTGTGATATTAGCTCATCCCTTGGGGGCTAACATTTTAAATGCTCTTAGCACTTCAACAAATGTTTACCGATCTCCAAGCATTTGTCAGAGTGTTCTTTGCCTAAGGATAGATTGCCGGAAGTAGAAGGTCGGGATTAAAGGATGTAACATTGAAAATTTCAGATCGCGAATTACTCACCAAAAAGCCTGCCTACGTTTACACTTCTCATTGCTGTTGTGAGTGTGCTTGCCTCTCCGTGTGCAATTTACCAACGTGACAGGTGTGGAAGGCGTTTGCCTTCCATTGAGGGCAAATACCTTTTAAGCTGTTGCCTGATGATACCTGCGTTCTGTGACCTCATCAATGTTCTTTGTCTACCTCTCTTTCTGTTAGTTATACCCCCTTTTATCTGACTGTGCAGATGCTTGCCTATTATGGAAATTAGCACTGAGCAGTCAAAGTGTTAGTGTTCTCTCCAGTTTGCTTCCTAGTGTTCCTCATGGGATGGCCTGTACCTTAAACCCAGAGTTGGATTTAATATTTCAACACTCAGTTTTTAGAACTTACATTTGCTTGGTATCTTTTTTTTTTTTTTTTTTTTTGCCCAAACTTTCATTTTCAATTTTTCAAGTCTGTTTTAGGCGTGCCTTCTTCCATATAAAATATCTTGTTATATTTCTTGTTTTTTTTTTCTTTTTAAACCCAGATCGGGTTTTACCCTGTTAGCAGATGTTTGATGTTGCATCACTTAAAAAAGAAAATTTTGCTATATTACCTGAGGTTTTAGCACATTTTTTTCTTCTACCCCTTCTCTTTTTCACTAGTTTGGGAGATAGTCTCTGTGTCTTCCTGTGGTTACCCTTATCTTTAAATAGAGAAGTATAGGTTTGACTGCATTATCAACTTCAAAAATGAAAGTATTTCTTGATTTCTGCCCACTCATGAGAAAACAAAATTAACACCAAAGAAAGAAAAGATAGTAAGAAACAACACCACCAAAGGAACAAAGAAACATAAATAAATAAAAACATTTTTAATGTTTATTTATTTGTTTTGAGAGACAGAAATCAGGCAAGCGGAAGAGGGGCAGAGAGAGAGGGACAGAGAGAATCCCAGGCAGGCGCTGTGCTGTTAACACAGAGCTCGACTCGGGGCTCAAATCCCCGAACCCTGAGATCATGACCCAAGCTGAAATCAAGAGTCGGATGCTTAACCCACTGAGCCACCCAGGTGCCCCATAAATAAATAAAAATTTTAAAAGAAATTAACCATTTTTGTCTCCTTGTCCCCTGACCCTTTCTTCTCGTTTTTGTTGACACCTGCTGGGATTTTCATCCCACTCTCCTGTCAAATTATTACCGTAACATGCAGTTTCTTTCTCTTTCTTTCTTTCTTTCTTTCCTTTCTTCCCTCCTTCCTTTCTTAACACGCAGTGTCAAGAATTAGAAATCTATCCACTTTCGTGGCTGTGGTTAGCACACTTGTGCCACCTGCCTGCTTTCCTGGTGGGAGTCCCCAGTTATGAAGCTGTTCAGCAGTATTCACAACGGTGAGGCTTTGCCGTGGGCCTCTTTCACTCCCGAGTGCCCTCGCTTTATTCTTGCCTCAGAAAGGATGACCTCTGCCAGATGTCCCAGCTCTATTGTCCATTTCCCCCTCTGGGGCACGCTGGTGTTCTTAACGCTTGTGTCTCCTGGGTAAGAGGTTAGCCTCCCAAGAGCCCTGTGCGTTTTGACATTGTGTCTTTAGATCAGAGGGAGTGGATGTGTTCAAAATGATTCTCAGGTATTTGCGCTCCTTCAGCACAATGGTCCCACACTCCCACCAGCAGAGTTAGCACTCTGCTAGCAGAACACTAGCAAAACCACTAGCGAAATTTAGTAGATGTGCCCTTCTTCAAGAACAGCAGGTACTGCCCAGGCGACCCTCACACCAGAGAGAATGCTCTGTCTCCATAGAGCACCTGCTCCCTGCATCCTGGTCAGGTGAGATCCACAGTTACCTGAGCACACGTTGCAAAGGAGGAAATGCGAGGTTACTCGGGCATTGTGTTATGAGAAAGGCCTCCTTTAAGCCCAGATTCTGGCTGTCTTAGCTGTTTCTAAATAGGAAAAAATACACCAATGGTGAGATTAAACTTATGGTAACTACATAATTTATTTTCCAAACCAGGACCTATTTCAGAGTGAAAGGGAGGGGTGCTTTCTGACAGATTGAAAAGAAGAGACAGTGGCTCTTTGGTTTTCAGTATAAACTTGTTCTTCTTAGCAAGGGAGGCTTCATGAAGTTCATTGGGTCCCAGGAGCTACCTGGGCTATTCCTGGATGGCTTGGTTCCTCGGAACAGCTGTACATCTTTAACAGAAACACTTCCCAACAGGTGCCTATGGAGAGGAGTCATAGAAACTTACCCTGTCCCAGGAGAGCCAATAGGGTCTGGGTTAACCAAACAAGATTTATTTGGGGAGTGCTTCTCGAATTTACTTCTCTCATTGACTGGTTAGCTCTTCTGTAGTCTCTGTTATCTGCTTAAGCACCTATTGTCCTGGTCCTTAGCTGAGCTGTGGGGTCCAGGTGTGATGAGAAGGCTCTAGAGAGAATATGCTCGTGAAGATTTTACAAGTCGTCATCTGGAAATAGGGGCAGAGGTCCAGACAGAGAGTTGGGCATTTAGTGCAGGGACCGTGGAGTCTGGATGCCAGGGTCCCTGGTGTCTAGTTCCTAGCCCAGGCCCTAGGATGCCAGTTAGTTCCAGAAGCTTCAGGGAGGCCAGAGGCCTTGGTTAGGCATGCTCCTCCTTTGTGACTTTTCATCTGTTGACTCAGATTACCTATTTCATAACTGTGGTCATTATTAAAGATTCTTCAAATCAAAATTCAAAACAAATTTGATCTAAAGGGAGTTCAGTGTCTTAGATATTATTTTTGACAGTGAGTGTTTTCTTTAAAAGCGTGTGTTGATAGTAAATCTTTATTTTTTTTCTTAACATACTGATTTCCTTGTAGGAAAGCACGGCTCTGGCAGAAAAGCAAGATGAAAACCCACTGGAAGGTAACGTAAACCCTGTGTTGCCATGGTTGAAAACAAAACTAATCCATTCCCAAGGTTACTCATTACTCAACTGGCTCGAAACTGAGAGATTCTACTGGAAAATTCCTACGTAGGTTGCGTAAGCCATTTTCTTCAGCAGTTCATCTGGTTTTTGGAAATTGTTTCTGTGGGCAGCTTGAGCTAAGCCACCTGTTTGGGTCTTTCTGAAGGACTAGGAAATGGGGACATTTCCAAACAATAAAAAGACAATAAATTGTTTTTAAGATCAGTTTCCTCCATAAATTTAAACTTTGGGATTAGTAATGCTTTAATTTTGATTTTTAAGGGGAGAAGTAGGAGGTGATCACTGCGACTTTGGCTTCCTAACTTCCCTCAGGGTTATTGGTTCCTGGGGGACCTCACAGGCCCAGTCTGTAGGGTTAGGCAGTGCTCATTGTAGTTCCTGATCTATTTTGAAAGAAAGAAAGTGCATGGGCAGGAAATGCCCAGAGCAGGACCCTATTATTAATCAAGGAAGGGGAGAAAATGTGTGGCTTGTTTTACTTAAGTTACAGGCAAGAAAAATAGAAGAGACCCTTAGAGAGAACACCTTTGCCAGTTTCTTACCACCTGCCTGTGTTATCACATGGCCATCTGGTGGTTTCCTCCACCCCCAGGGGACCCCCAGCAGACCAACCCCCCCCCCCCCCCGCCCCCACTGCCTCGTGACTGCATCAAAGGTGAGAACAGGTGTCTTTGTAGTCCCAGTGACTAATACAAAGTCAGCAAGTCAACAGGTGCTCAGTGTTCAAATGAAACGAAACTGATGTTTAAAAGAAATCTTTAAATGCTATGGGGGAGTTCTAGTTTTATCCAAATACATTTGATTGAAATGTGAATAAAAGATACGCATTGTATCTCTCAGGGGAATTTCATTCTGGTTGAAGCCTGAATCCATTCTCCCTGCCTTCTCCAGTCCTGCGGACGGTATAAAAATTACAGAGAAAGACCCACAATAAGTGTGCTTTCTGGATGCAGACCGCCTGGGTTCATATCTCCCTGACAAGCTCTGTAATTCCAGGCAAATTCCCCTCTAGGACAGCAGGGCCCCATCTGTGGAATGGGATGTGAAAACGAACCTCCTACAAAGTGTGACAATAGCTCTTAACTGTTTTTAAGTGTCTTAACTTCATCTGGCAGATAATAGCAATTTTGGTGGTTAGTATAAGCTCTTTGTAGAGCGGGGGGGGGGGGGGGGGGGGGGGGGGGGGGGGGGGGGGAGGGGGAGGGGAGTTCTGTCCAGGGCAAATGTGATTTAAACACAAATCCAACCACATAGAGAGTTTTAAATTTTCTAGTAGCCAAATTAAAAAAAAAAACAACTAAAAAGGAACATGAAATTAATTTCAATGCTTGAAATATTTCAGGTATATTAGGTTACATTTAAACATGTAATTAATATAAAAATAAGTGGAATTTAAAAAATCTTTTTTTTAATTAATTTATTTTTTTACATTTGTTTATTTTTGAGAGAGAGGGAGACAGAGCACGAGTGGGGGAGGGGCAGAGCGAGAAGGAGACACAGAATCCAAAGGAGGCTCCAGGCTCTGAGCTGTCGGCACAGAGCCTGATGCAGGGCTCGAACTCACGGACTGTGAGATTATGACCTGAGCCAAAGTCGGATGCTCAACCGACTGAGCCACCCAGGCACCCCAGGAATTTAAAAAGCTTAATACCAAGTTTTTGCAATGCAGTGCATATTTACATCACCTCTCTGATAAGGACTAACCTCATTTCCAGTGCTCAATAACCACATGTGGATAGGGGCTGTTGGATTAGCTTGGTCTAGAGGTCCACCAGGCTTAGGGAAGATGTATTCGTTTGTCTTTTATGGGCTTCTTCTACCACTAGGGTCAATGTCACTGGAAGGGCCTAAATCATTAACCTGGGGTTCATAGCTGACCATACTGTGTCTGTTTCTAGGCCACAGGTTAGAGGACAGGCAGTACTTATATGGATGTGGTCCTGACACCTTTCCTGTGACCAGGAACCTAAGTCAGGAGCCTTTTCACAAACACCTGCCCATAATGGTGAAGGAAAGAACCCTGGGGCATGACCTTAAGAAAGAGAATTTCAGAAAGCTCAGAAAAAAAAAAAAAAATCTAATTTTATGACCAGATGCTCTAAAGGAAAGATAAAAAGGGAGGGGAAGCTCTAAACAATAAAAATCAGACAACACAGTCATGAATGACTCCAGGGAAGAAAAGTGGGAAGTAGCTCATGAAACTTATATGATGCTTTAGGCCTATGATGGCGGTTGATAATCTTGGTTCTAAAAAAATCACAGAAGGATGTTAGTCAGCTCAGGCTGCTGTAACAAAATACCACAGATGGGGTGGCTTGAATAACAAATTTATTTTTCATAGTTCTGGACACTGAGAAGTCCAATATCAAGGTACTAGCTGCTTCAGTGCCTGGTGAGGGCTCTCTTCCTGGCTTGCAGACGGCCACCTTCCTTCTCATTATGTCCTCATATGGTGGGGGAAACATAGAACACCATCACTGGTGTCCTTTCTTATAAGGGCACTAATCCCATCAGACTAGGGCCCAACCCTTATGACCTCATCCAACCCTGATTGTCTCCCAAAGGCCTCGTCTCCAAAATACCATCGCATTGGAAGTAAGTGTCTCCATGAATTTTAGGGGGCACAAATATTTAGTCCAGGACAGGCATACAAATACAAATGAATAGTGTGGTCCCTTATGAGTATTAGGAAGTAAAAATTATGGTCCTGAATGAGCTAAGGCTTGCAAACATTACAGAGGAACACAGCAAGGGCTGCTTCAATTACATTCAGTAGAAGGAGAGGAAAAAACGGATGGCATTCAGCACCTTGGAAACCTGACAACTTGGAATGAATATCTAGGTCTGACGCTTTCATGGTAACTTAACACCGCCTCACCATAGGGTTCCAGGTTTCAGAGAAGGAAGCCTGTGCCCCCCTCTGTTTCTGAATGGGCTGCTATAAACAATTTATTCACTTACGTCAATCTGTTAATTAAGCAAATAAAGCAACATGTTTATTGTTTCAAAGCCCCGTTCTGCAGATTTAGTCCTGGCTCGCTGGTGTCCTGTCCACCCAGGTGCTCGTGCTGGAAACTTAGGGCGCATCCTTGACCCTCCCTTTCTCTTTTGCCCCAAATTGAACCCATTTCCAAATACTGTCCATCCATCTCCAAAACATCTCTTTATCCGTCCATTTTCTCCATCTCTTCCACCACAGGGATGCTGGTTGAGCCTGGTCATGCTACTTCCCCAGCTCCCATTTGTATTTTCAAATCTTCTTGAAAGGAAACGTGCAGTTTAAAAACTCTAACGTGTTGGGGTGCCTGGGTGGCGCAGTCAGTTAAGCGTCCGACTTCAGCCAGGTCACGATCTCGTGGTCCGTGAGTTCGAGCCCCGCGTCAGGCTCTGGGCTGATGGCTCAGAGCCTGGAGCCTGTTTCCGATTCTGTGTCTCCCTCTCTCTCTGCCCCTCCCCCGTTCATGCTCTGTCTCTCTCTGTCCCCCAAAAAATAAAAATAAACGTTGAAAAAAAAATTAAAAAAAAAAACTCTAACGTGAAACGTCTGCAATATTTTCCTGCTGATGTTTTTATGAAACTCTCATTTCAAGCCATTTCTAATATGTGTCCTGTAACACTTTTTTTTTTTCCATATGCGTTATTGGCTTCTGCAGATCCAGATCTTCATTTGAATATTGAAGAACTGAACAAGGAGTTTATGGTGAAAAGTGAGGAACTCTATGACTCTCTCATGAGTTGCCACTGGCAGCCTTTGGATACGGTTCATTCTAAAATCCCAGATGAGACCCCCAAAGAAGCATGATGCTCATTAAGCTACCCAACTGTCAGATCAATTGCATCTTGTTTTGTTGGGGTTGTTGTTTGTTTGCTTTTGTTTTTGTTTTGCTAAGACAAAAAGAATTCTGCCAGGAATGTACTCTATGCTATATGTAAATACAAATCTCCAGGACTTAAATGTGACTGACATGATAGAATGTAATGTAAATAAACTTTACCAGCATATCCATTTCTGGAAGTGTGTTATATTAAATAAGTGCCAGAAGAGGTCACATAACTATCATGGTAGAGTAAGCTGCACTGTTAGACATTTGAAAATAGGTTTGGAGCCCCTGGGTGGCTCAGTCAGTTAGGAAACTGACCCTTGAATTCAGCTTAGGTCACAGTCTCACAGTTCATGAGTTCGAGTCCCACATTGGGCTCTGCACTGGCAGCATGGAGCCTGCTTAGGATTCTCTCTTCCCTCTCTTACTCTCTCTCTCCCAAAATAAATAAACTTTTTTTTTTTTAATGACATTTGAAAATAGGTTTAATAAGAGGTGAGCCTCTGGTTGGGGCATTAGTGGATAGATGTGTAAATGGGTAAAGAGTGTGGAATCAATCTGGCTTGATGGCAATTGATGGCCAGAAGTTAGCAGGAGAATGATTATGCTTGAAAATTTGGGGGCCGCTCTGTAATTGAAGCTCAGTTTGGTGGGGCAATATATATTATGACATGCAGAAGTTGGTGACATTTGGTTCAGAAGATCTAGATTTAGAAGAAGATAAGTGAGTGAAAGATAAAACGAAAGCATCAGCATAAATGCATATGGTGAACAGTCTCCCGTCCTGTGGCTGGAATAGTCCAGACTGCTGCTGCTTTCCTTCTGGTGGTCACTATTAATCCTGTGAAACGATAAACATCCAGCCCAAGCATGAGGATGTCTTTACATTCTCTAATACCAAGTGGAACGAGGGTAACTTGGGAGGTAGCAAATGCTGGGTCGTGGGGCAGAGAAAGCAAGAACGGCCTGATACCTCCTTTGGAGATGAACAGATTCTTCCGAATTTTCAAATTAGCAATGATGGGGACAAAGTGTAGTGTGAGCAGCAAAGGACCCCTCTCGTGATTGTAACCAGACAGTGGCAAAGGGAGTGTGAAAAGCAACGATTGCTGCCAATTGGAACAAATTCCAACCTCAAAAAGGGGCAGGAGCTCTAATTCTAAAAGAGAGAAAGAGGAACAAAAAGCTCTTCACAGAGCATCAACATTGTTTACATAAATACCAGAGGTTGGTGTAGTTAGCTGCCTCTACTAAAGTTCTGGGTAAACAGTGATCATCAGTCACTGGTTGGTGTAGTCAGACCTGTTCAGTCCTTCTGCTGAGGGTTAACAGTCAGTCATCTAACTGGTTGTGATAACCCCCATTGGGCCTATTTTGTGGATCAGTGTGGGCCATAGGTAATCAACAGTGGACTTTGCAGTTCTGTTTGTGGTTATTGTGTCCAAGCAGATGAGCCCCTGAGAGCAAAGGTAGGCAATATTTCCGTGCTGCAAGTAGAGAGATAAGAAAACCAAATATGGAAACTTGTGCTCCATTCTTAGAGATGACTGCTTGGAAAAATGTCTTAATTTCTGTTGCTGCTATGTTTTGCTCTAGGAAGAACAAGAAAACCAGGGGGCCGGTGGGATGGAATCCCCAGTGTCTGATGAGGCAAGGTTAGGATTGTGTGGACCTACGGACCCTTGCCTCTCATTAAGTAGCCTTCATGGAGATGGGGACTGGGAAGATTAGGCTCCTTCTTGTGATGCAAGAGGGAGGAGATGCTGAGAGCTGACTAGGGGGTGGGCATCTGGCAGTATACACTGATCGTTGTGGGGTGCTTTGAGACCCAATGGAATGCTTCAGCTTTCCCTGAGTGAACTCTGTTAGGGTTTCAGCAGCAGAAGCCACAGCCCAGCAGGAGTCCCGTAGTTACCCAGGTGTGATCTGTCTTCAGAACCCGAGGGAGAGGGGATGTGGCTGGCCTCACTACCTCCTTTCTCCACTGTACCTTCTATAAACAGGCTTCTGACTCAATAATCTGCATGTTGCACAGTCGGCACTTGGTTTTGTCAGTCAACTTATCTTTTCTAGGAAATCTTTTTCTGACTCAAATCTTGGGATTCTGGTGACGTCTTTCCTGTCCTTGGTGACTCTTCCTTTTGATCACAACTGATGAGTGTTCTATCCCTGGGCTCCAATGCAGCCTAAGCCACAGTACCTGCCTCAGCTGATTGGCCAGAGTGATCTCACGACCCTGTTCAATCCATCAGATCTTTCCTCAAATTTCTGAAGACACTCAGTCCTTCTCTGGTGGTGAAGTTAGGAGAGATAGAGCCCAGGAGCTGCTGTAGCAATGTCTCCTACTGTGGGATATGGTGAATTTACAGAGAGAAGCAGATAGAAGTGCTAGCAGGAGAGAGTCAGGTGCTGTGTATTCTCTCACTTTTTTTGCACACTATTGTTTTCAGGAATCCCTACATTTCCGATGCAATTCCCTTGTTGGTTCAGCTTCCTTCATTGCAACCCAAAGTGTCTGAATTTAATCAAGTTCTTAATTTGGTCATCCCATGTGGGCAGGTTAGAAAGACTTGGGTGGCGCTCTCCATTTCCATTCTGCTAGTTAACAACCTCCCAGGACACATGCTCTGTCTACATTTTTCTCAGGGTGTGTTCATCCACTTCCTGTACCAGAAGCCCACACATATGTTTGCAGCACAGACCTTTCTTTTGAGCTTCACGTTAAGTGCATCTTACTGCTTACTTGATTACTCACCTTGTGTGCGGACAGGCGTGCTGAAATGACCAGATGTGTAAAGGATTGTTCTTTTACCCATGTTAAGAAACGTCACATTCAATCAAACGGTGCTTACACTCATGCACTTCCCATGGAGGGATTTAGACATGGGAGAGGGGAGATGGATGGCTTCATGAATTTACTGCTGTTACTGGAGGGTAAGTTTCGGGCTTTCAGCTCTAGAGAAAGGTAGAGACTGGGGTTACGGGGTGGCAAAGCTCCCACCTGCTCTAGTGAAGATCTGGCCCAGGTTGGGGGGGTGGGAACTGACCTCTCTGCAGTGGCTGCCCTCACAGGTGCTGGAACAGAACACTTTTTGCAGCAGGTTTAATTTTCTTCTTTTTTTGGGGGGGCTGGTAAAATACACATAACATAAAATTTACTGTCATACCCATTTTTAACTGTGCAATTAGGTGATATTAAGTACATTCACCTTGACACACTACCATTACCACCGTTGGTCTCCAGAACTCTTTTCAACCTACAAAACTTAAAACTCAGTACGTCAATACTACGTCCACAATTCTTGCTTCTCCACTCCTGGCAACCACCATTCTACTTTGTGTCTCTATGGATTTGCCTATTCTGGCTATTTCATATAAATGGAATCATATAATACGTGACCTTTTGTATCTGGCTTATTTTCCTTAGCATAATGCCCTCGAGGTTCATCCACATTGTTGCAAATGGCAAGATCTCATCTTTTTTTTATGGCTGTGCAATATTCCATTGTGTGTATACACCACAGTTTGTTTCTCCCTTCATCTGTCAGTGGACGTTCTTGGTTTGCTTCCACCTTTCAGCCATTGCAAATAATGCTGATATGAATGTCCCAGGTTTTGAAGGCAAAGCAGTGTCTAGGAATTACATTCTCTTATGACGACACTTGGGAGAAATAGGTCTGAGCTCCGAGTAATAGGGCTCTTGGCCATCAGTGTTCTCAGCTCACTAGCACACTCCCCAAATGCCATCTGGCCATGGAAGGACCCAGAGGATCACCAACTCAAGGGCCAGTTCCACTGTCTTCTTTCTTCCTGGTGACCAATTCTTCTGCTAAGAAGTAAGACCAATTTTCACAAAGCTCTCAAAATTCTCCTAGGACCTTTCTCCTAGGATAACAAGGCTCTTGGCCTATACTTCTTTTTTAAATTTTTTTTTATGTTTATTTATTTCTGAGACAGAGAGAGATAGAGCATGAGTGGGGAAGGGGCAGAGAGAGAGGGAGACACAGCATCCGAAGCAGGCTCCAGGATCTGAGCTGTTAGCACAGAGCCTAATGTGGGGCTTGAACTCACAATCTGTGAGATCATGACCTGAGCCGAAGTTGGTCACTCAACTGACTGAGCCACCCAGGCGCCCCATCTTGGCCTGTACTTCTATGACTATCCAGTCACCTAGTGATTTTTGACACAACCAGAAAGATCTGCTTTGCTTTACGATGACTTTCTATCCATGTATGAAATAGTTGGATCCTCCTCTCATGAAGATGGGAAAAGGCACCCAATTTTATCTCCTTCATTGGGACAACCCACAAAATACATAATGACTTTGGTTAAATGGGTTAGATTTATAGTTAAACACTAGGAAGAAGCCACTTGTGACTAGGTACCAAGTGCAGAAGATTGAAATTTGTTGTAATGTTATCTGCCTTGGGAGTGACCTTGAGGATATTGTTACTGCAAGTTCACAGGCTGGCCACAGGTCTGCAATGTGTCATAGGCAAGCTCTATGATGAAAATAGAGCACATATTCCAAAATGAGAGTTACTGTTTCTAATTGCAATATAGTAAAACCTTGGTTTGTGAGCATAATTCATTCGGGAAACATGCTTGTAATCTAAAGCACTTGTATATCAAAGCGAATTTCAAGAAACATTGTGATCATGTGACACCCGGCATCATGTACTACTCATATAGCAAGACATTGCTCATTTATCAAGTTAAAATTTGTTAGAAATGTTTGTCTTGCAGAGTGCTCACAGAACAAGTTACTCACAATTCAAGGTTTTACTGTATATTATTATTTGTAGCATATTCTTTAAGAAACAAAACAGATGCGGGGCACCTGGGTGGCTCAGTCAGTTGGGCGTCCGACTTCGGCCTAAGTCATGATCTCGCGGTTCGTGGGTTTGAGCCCCAAGTCAGGCTCTATGCTGACAGCTCGGAGCCTGGAGCCTGCTTCGGATTCTGTGTCTCCCTCTGTCTCTGCCCCTCCCCTGCTAATGCTCTGTCTCTGTCTCTGAAAAAATAAATAAACGTTAAAAAATTAAAAAAAAAAAAAAGAAAACAGATGAACCTAGGGAAAGGGAAGGAAAAAATAAGATAAAAAGAGAGAGGGAAGCAAACCATAAGAGGCTCTTAAAAACAGAGAAAAAACTGAGGGTTGCTGGAGGGGAGGTTCATGGGGGGATGGGCTAAATGGGTGTGGGCATTAAGGAGGGGACTTGCTGGGCTGAGCACTGGCTGTTATACGTAAGCGATGAATCACTGGGTTCTACTCCTGAAACCAATGCTACACTGTATGTTAACAACTGGAATTTAAAGAAATAAATTTTTGAAAAAGTAGCTCATAATTTGGGAGCAAATACCAATCTGGCTCCACTGGGACTTCAACTTGATTTAGGGCTCTCTCTTGAATCCTCACTTCTAGGCATTCCTATGGATATGACTCCAATCCAAACTTGTTAACAAACTTGCTGGAAGATTTACAGATCCACTTTAAGTCACCAGGTCCACAGACATTCATATCTTGGTAACAGTGACCATGCATGAACACAAAATCAAGACACACGCAGTAAAATGATAACCAAAACAAAAACATCTTACATTTCTGAAAAAGAAGGCATTTTAGATTCTTTGGACTCGCTAAAATGAGTAAATTTATTATACAAGATATGCTTTTTCTTCATTTTCAATGAACAGGTCATTGCAAGTGAATCTATCAACTGCATTTGTTTGCGTGAGCAGCAGGGGTGAATCTGAAATAGAATTCTGTGCAGAAGGGAAGTTTCATATTGAGAAGTCGCAGAAATTCATAGCACTAATTTATTCAATAAGCACGTATTATTACACATTACACTTTAGATTTGCAAGATGAGTCAGGCATCTGATCATACCTGGAAAGGCTCATCAGCTGAAGAAACTTCCCAAACGACTAAAATATAAGATAAAATGTAATGCATGCCCCAGAGATGTACAGAATACTGTGGAAGTTATAATGGGATCAAGGTGTAGAAATAAATCTCGATGGGAGGTAGTCGATCTTATTTTGTTTTCTATTGTCTCAGATTGTACCTTAGTTTCAACTAACCATCTTTGTATAGTTCAGGTAGCAAGGATTTGGGTGATTCGATGTTCATTGTGAGGGGACTTCCTTAAAGTTATCAGTGCTTTGTGGCCCTACGACCGTGCTTTATGACGGCACAATAGTTATGCCGTGTGTATAGTTGGAAGTTTTGGAAGTGAAGGGTTTCCCTTCTCCCAGTGGATCTGAGGTCATTACATCCTTTCCAAAGAAGCTACTCTTCTTCTTGTAGTCCCTTCTTGTCAAGTACCTCCTCTGTCCAAGGTAGAACTTTGGAAGAACTTTAGATGCCATACATTGCTCTCTTCCTCCCCACAACTGTCCACCTTGACAGAAACCTAGGGTATCCCAGAGGTGATGCTGCTAGCCCCTTGGGAAGTCTGATCTCAAAATGTCCTGTGCTCCTCTAGCCTTTTTTCATCTCTCTTACTCCTTTAGCTGCCATCCTACCCTGCGGTGAAACTCACCTGAAGGGCTCCCAGGTTCTGACCACACAATGGTAGGCGGAGATAGTCCAGAGTTGGGAGGCATGGGGCTCAGATGCTCTTGTCCCTTGTCAAAGGACTCTAACGAGAAGGTAGGGAAGCATTGGAAGCAGAGGCATGCCATGCTTGGATTTGGGGCTTTTAAAAAGACTCTGGCAACAGTGTAAAGGAAGAATTTAAAGGCTAAAAATGGCTTTGCCTGACAACCAAGTGGGGAATTCACGGGCACAACAGAAAAGCATGAGGGAAAATGGCTACAGGAAGGAACTGGTTGGGCTAAGAGAAAGGGGAAAGGTTATCAAGGCTCAGGAGTTTCACTGGAACAGCAGGTGTAGTAATAGAAGTGAAACAAGGTTCACAAGTGATATCAGTTGACACAGGGAGTGGAAAACACTGGATTAATTTTGCTTCTTAATGAGGTGCAGTCATGGGAAGAAGTGTGGGCACACCAAACATCCACACGTTTCCGGTACGGCTCATTTCGGAGCCCCAAATGGAAAGTTAGCATGAGGAAGGTGACATGAGTTGTCTCCTCCAAGTGACAGGCATATGCTATGTTCCAGAGCTCTATTTCCCAAACTGTGATCTATGGAACACCAGAGTTCAGAGAAAGACATTAAAAAGTTACTTGAGGCATCTGGCTGGCTCAGTTGGTGGTGTACGTGGCTCTGGATCTCAGGGTTGTGAGTTGAGCCCCACGTTAGGTGTAGACTGCTTAAAAATAAAACCTTAAAAGAAAAAAAAAAAGATGAATTACCAAAGAAGGGAGTGCTAGTTCTGTGGCCAGATAAGTTCAAGAAATACTGTAATATTACTCCTCATATCAGCAGGTGAAAGGCTCTGAGTGTTTCCTGAATGGGTTGGACCGTAGAACCCCTTTACCCTCCACACCTTTGCATGGCCTGGTGATGTAAAGAGCGTTATGCTGTAAATTAAACATTTAGTGTACCGAAAATGTGTTCTGCTGACCTGTGCTGGTCCTCCGACTCCTTGCCCATCTGCAGCAAGATTAACCCAGAAACTGAGCAGGTATAGAAACTTTTATAGCAATCTAATATTACTGCAGCATTTCTAATAACTTATTCATTATCTTTTACAAAGACATCGCTCCGCAACTGATTGGAGCGAAAAAAACTGGCTTTTCATCACAGATTATTTTATTTTATTTTATTTTATTTTTTAATTTAATTTAATTTAATTTAATTTAATTTAATTTTATTTTATTTTATTTTATAAGAAGTACTTTTAAAGGACCAATGGCTGGAGATGTTGTTCTCACAGACATTTTGATTTCATGCATCAGAACAAAAATTTTTAAGTGAGATCTGTATATAATGGCCACCTCTTGGTTTTATTATTTCAGTGATTTCCATCATCCACTCCCATCATTTCATTTTTAAATATGGCATCTGAATGTCAAAACAAAAGAGGAAAAACTTACTTTCAAAGAAAGGACAGCACTTTAAACCTAAGAAATCCAGCTTTAGACAACACTAGCTACGCTTTGTTTTTCTTCTTATTTTGCCAAGGACCAGTGAGACTTTGTCACCCAGCTGTGAAAACCACTGACTGAGAAAAATGAGTTATTGGGTTCTGGCACAGAGAGGAAGGGGAAGGGTGTAGGGAGGAAGGGCTTTCCACAGACTGTTCCTTTGAACGTGACTGAGAACAAAACCAGAGAGGACCTCTATTGTGTTTCACAAATAGGAGGTCATTTTCCTATTTGTATAGCCATTAAGGGGGATGCCCGAGCAGAGAAGACTATATATACCAAAGAATTTTATAAATGGTCCTGCATCAAACAAATATGTACATGAGTGGAGAAGGCTCGTCAAATGTTAGCATTTACAGCGATCTCCTAGTACAAGGGATTTTTGGGGTTTATGTTGTTATTACTACAAAAAAACCCTAGATTTTAGGGGAAGCACGTTATAGTGACAAAATCCTGCACTCCAAGTTAGGATGGCCACGTTCTGTTCCTGGTTCTGCCTCTCACCGGCGAGTCATTTAGTCTCTTGGTTTCCAAATCGATAAAATGAGGAAGTTTAGGGATTTCCAAAGATCCCGAGAGTCCTAAAACTCTAAAGCTCTAAGATAAGAGAGGGGAAAATGGGGGATGGGCACTTGTTGGGATGAGCCCTGGGTGTTGTATGTAAGTGATGAATCACGAGAATCTACCCCCCAAACCAAGAGCCCACTGTACTCGCTGTTGGTTAGCCAATTTGACAATAAATTATATTAAAAAAACATAAATAAATCTCTGAGATGAAATAGTTACTTCGGATCTGCTGGCATGTTTTCAGAGCTGTTCATTCTTGACCACTTGCTCTGTGACCCAGACACAATTATTCTAGCTAGAGTCTATCATTCTAAATGCCTTTACATCCCCTGTGGGGCGCCTGTGTGGCTCAGTTGCTTAAGCGTCCAACTCTTGGTTTCAGATCAGGTCATGATCTCAGGGTTCATGGGATCGAGCCCGAAGTCAGGCTCTGCACCGACAGCCCAGGACCTGCTTGGGATTCTCTCTCTCCCCCTCCCTCTCTGCCCCTCTGCCCGCTAGCACGTGTGCTCTCTCAAAATAAATAAATAAACCTTTAGGGGCACCTGGGTGGCTCAGTTGAGCATCCGACTCCGGCTCAGGTCGTCCTCTCACAGTTCGTGAGTTCAAGCCCCGCGTCGGGCTCTGTGCTGACGGCTTGGAGCCTGGAGCCTGCTTCTGATTCTGTGTCTCTCTCTCTCTCTCTCTGCCCCATCCCCACTCATGCTCTCTCTCTCTGTCTTAAAAATAAATAAAACATTAAAGAAAAATTTAAAAAAAATAAAATAAAATAAACTTTAAAGGAAAAAAAAAAAAGCAAAGCAGACAAACCAACTAACCCAGAACCACTCTCTTCCTGGTCCACCTCTGTTCATCTTTTACTTAAGGAGATATGGAAATTTAATACATTAGAGATTTCATTTTTTATTATTTTTTAAAGTTTATTTATTTATTTTGAGAGAGAGACAGAGTGTACGTGCACGAGTGTAAGTGAGGGTAGGGCAGAGACAGAGGGAGAGAGAGAATCCCAAGCAGGCATGGAGCCTGATGCAGGGCTTGAACTCATGAACTGTGAGATCATGACCTGAGCCGAAATCAAAGGGCAGATGCTTAACCAACGGAGTCACCCAGGTGCCCCGAGATTTCATTTTTTTAAATGTAATATGTCCTTAGCATTTTCATAAATATGACTTAATATATACAGCAGGGATTCAAACACATAAGCCACTTAGTTGGATTTCTCACGAAACAATAAAGGAAGATTTTAGCAATGACAGCAGTTCTCGAAGGTGAACATGCATCAGAATATCACCTGGCCAGCGAATTAAACACACATGACTTTCCTCATACCCCTTAGGGCTTCTAATTGTATAAATATAGGCTCGAACCTGAGAATTTGCATTTCCAGCAAGTTCCCAGGTGGTGCTGATGCTTCTCCAGGGACCATACATAATCTAAGAATTGCTGAGGTACAAAAAACCCTACATCTCGATGAATTCTTATAATACATGTTGTACCTGCTTATTCTGTAGAGGAAAAGAAATGATCCCAACAATACTCCCCCCACCCAAACTGGAAACACATCATCTTTCAAAGACAAAGAAGGAGTTGGGGAGATTGGGGCCTGTCAGGTTCCCTTTTAACTAGAGAGTTTCACACATAAATACTAAATCTGCCACTTGACCGTCTCCTTCCTCTCTCCTGGTTATTTCCATGGCAGCATCTGTGGAGTGGTCTGGACTCAACTCCCCTAACACCCTCCTCTTCTTTTGGAAACTGCCTGTTGATGTCATTTGTGCAATTTTCCATGGAGACAGTCCTCTCGTTGATTCATAACTGCCCTCTTCACATAAACAGAGAATATTAAATCTTTGTCAGTCACATATGCTGAAACTACTTTTCCCACTTTGCCTTTTTTTTTTTAAGTTTATTCATTTATTTTTTTGCGGGGAGGAACAGAGAGCGAGGGAGAGAGAGAATCCCGAGCGGGATCTGCACTGTCAGCAGGGAACTGGATGCGGGGCTCAATCCCACGAACCCGTGGGTTCAGCTCATGACCTGAGCTGAAATCAAGAGTCAGATGCTTAATGACTGAGCCACCCAGGTGCCCCTCCCACCTTGCCTTTTACAGTGAACATTTCGTGTTCCGATTATTTACGGATACTTCAGGTTAGGAAGACCGTCCCCCATTATGTTTCTTAGAAATAGTCCAAGAAAGCAAGTGAATTTCTTATGTTTCAGTTTGCTAATTTGGCCAACTTTGCAAACTCTCTTTTTATTTTGAAGGCAGTTCACTTAGCCAAGTAAGATATACTAACGTCCATCTTTTTAGGAAGTCACATAAAGTTGGGATGGAATCAGTAGGTTCCTGGTAACTCAGAGATTGCCCAGCCCTCTGATCAGTTCCAAGATAACCATTTGGTCGGCCTCGGCTCTGATTGAAAAAAAAAAAAAAAGAGTATTCAGCGGATGGTGTGTAAAGGAGCCCAAGACCTTGAAGAAGAGGGAATTTGTATCATGGTATCTGGTGTGTTGTGATAGTTTACTAACGTTTGACTAGAAGGAAGGCTGTTGACAGCATTTCTGCATTTAGTCCCTGCATGTTACCACTGTCGGTGAAGGAATTCCTGGTCTTTCTGAAAGCTCCCTAGGCTACACAGCCCCCAGGTCTAGGGAAGACGAAATTAGTTTGTCTCTTATTGGCTCCTCCATTTGTGGTCGCCATTTGTGTCCACCATTACCAGAATGGAAGGGCCTAGATCTGGGCTTCATAACCGACTGTCCTGTGTCTGTTTTCTAGGCCACTGGTTACAGGAGAGAGAATTCTCATAAGCATGACCAGGAACATGCAGAGTCAGGGGCCTTTTAGCAAACAGTGGCCCATGACAATGAAGGAAAGAACCCTGGGGCACGACTTTAGGATAGAAAATTTCAGAAAGTTCAGGAAAAAAAAAAAATAGAAGCATCTAATTTTATCACCGGAAGCTCTCCAAGGAAAGATGATTCAAAAGGAGAGGGGACGTTGTAAAGAACAAAAATCGGACAACACAGCCATGAAACGCTCCCGGGAAGAAAAGTGAGAAGTAGCTTATTAAACTTATATGAAGACCATTTGATGATCCTGGTTCTAAAATGATAGATATAGGGGTGCCTGGGTGGCTCACTCAGTTAAGTGTCCGACTCTGGATTTCGGCTCAGGTCATGATCTCACAGTTTCGTGAGTTTGAGCCCCACATCGCTGTCAGCGCGGAGCCTGCTTGGGATTCTCTGTCTCCCTCTCTCTCTGGCCCTCCCCCACTCATGTTCCCTCTGTCTCAAAATGAATAAATAAGCATACAAATATTTTTTAAAAATGATAGCTATAGAAGGACATGCAAATAAAAATGAATTGTGTGAGCCCATGTAAGCACTGGGAAAACAAATTGTGATCCTGAATGAACTAAGGCTTGTAAACATTTGAAAAAAAACCAGAAAGGTCTTTAATTATGTTTAGTTCAAGGACAGAAAGAAAGGAGTAGATTGAGCCTAAGAAGCCAATGACTTCAGAACAGCCAACGCAATCTTGAAAAAAAATTAGAGGACTTATATTTCCTATTTCAAAAGTTACTACAAAGTGATAGTAATCAAGACTATGTGGCAGTGTCCCAGAGTAGACAGATCAACAGAAAAGAATCGCCAGTCTGGAAATCAACCCTTATAATTGTGGTCATTTAATTTCCAATGAGGTTGCCGTGAAAATTTGATAGGAAGCAATAATCTTGTTTTATTTATTTTTTAAAAATGTTCTTTTAATAGTTATTTATTATTGAGAGACAGAGAGAGACAGAGCATGAGCAGAGAGAAAGGGGGAGACACAGAATCCGAAGCAGGCACCGGGCTCCGAGCTGTCGGCACAGAGCCCCACGCGGGGCTCGAACCCACAAACCACGAGACTATGGCCTGAGCCAGAGTCAGACGCTTAACCAACTGTGCCACCCAGGCACCCTGTAATAATCTTTTTTTTTTTTTTTTTTTACAAATGATACTAGAATAACCTAATATCTACATGTAAAAAATTGAATTCAGACTCTCGCCTCACATCATTAACAGAAATGAAGTCATTTCCTAACGATATTTTATACCTTCCTGGTCAAAGGCAAAATCCAAAAGATTCTTTTTTTTTTTTTAATGTTTATTTATTTTTGAGAGAGAGAGAGAGAGAGAGAGAGAGAGAAACAGACAGAGCACGAGCCGGCAAGGGGCACAGAGAGAGGGAGACAGAATCGGAAGCAGTCTCCAGGCTCTGAGCTGTCAGCATGGAGCCCCACACCAGGCTCAAACCCACGAACCATGAGACCATGACTTGAGCTGAAGTTGGACGCTCAGCTGACTCAGCCACCCAGGTGCCCCCAAATCCTAAAAGATCCTATGTAGAGAAGGAGAGAGGATAGATTACCTATAAAGATAAAGGTCTCATAGGTAACACATTCCTCTTTATTGACACTTGCTGCTGAAGGTGATCAAAGCAAAGCTCCAAGGGTAACTATTTTAAATTCAGAATTATCTATGCAACTAATCTATCATTCAAGAGTGCAATCAGCCCAGTAACTCAGATAGTTTATACCACTTTCAGAACCTTTATTTAAAAGTTATCCAAGGATATACTCCAATTCAATAAAACATTAATCTAAGACAAAAATGGGGGCCCTGGCTGGCCCAGCCAGAGGAGCGTGCAATTCTTGGTCTCAGGGTCGTGAGTTCAAGCCCCAGCTTGGGCGTAGAGATTACTAAAAGTAAAGAGATTAATCCACTTGAAAAAATAAGAGAGAAATAGCATATAAGGAAAAATAGCAGAGAAATTAGTTACACTCACAGTTAAGTCTAAGTCGCTGTTGAGGACACTGCTTTGAGACTCGGGGCAATTGGGAAGAAAATGTTCCTAGAAAATAGTAGAGATTGGATAAACATTGCGGGCACTCCCCTCCCGCCCTGAATCCTACCCATGACAGAAAAGATCTCTCTCTTTCTTAGAACAGACCCATACTTTTAGACTTAATCAGTTATTGACAACACTGGAAAACAATAGGAGTAACATCAGGGCGTCCTCTGGAAGACAGAGAGCAGTAAATCGTGTTCAAAGCTTACAGAAGCCATGCGTTCTGGTCGGGGTAGAAAGGGTCCTGGGACGGCCAGGCACAGAAACAGCAGGAGTGCCCAAGAGGAAGAAGGTAGGGCTCTGGGCAAATGTCAGTGTCACTGGCTGGAAAACCAAATTTTGAGGAAACTGAGAAGTAAGTCCTCTCTTTCACCTTCCACCTATGGTAAGCAATGGGAAAGAGGCATTTGCCTCAGGTTGGAGGAACGAGGGGACAATCGGAAAAAGAGTCAGCAAACCATGGTCCATGACCGAACTCTCCTGTGGCTATCTTGTATTTGCTGTGAGCTCGCTACGGTGGTTTTGTTTTTTTGGTTTTTTGGTTTTTTGGGTTTTTTACATTTTACGTTTTTATATTTAAAACATTTTTTTTTTTTTTTTTAAAAAAAGCAAAGAATACATGGCAGAGACCATATCCAGCCTGCAAAGCCTAAAATATTTACTATCGGCAACTTTACAGAAAAAGTTTGTTGGCCTTTGGTGTAAATGTCCGGGAAAAGGAAGTTGTGCTATATTTGAATAACCCGTGGTGCTTAGGGGGAGTAGGAGGCAGGAGAACAAGAAATCTTAAAAATAAAGAAGCAGACATACTAACAAATATCAAAAAAAAAATTAAAGAAAACAGACACACGAAGGAGAATCCCCAGATTGAATAAACAGAAGCACTAACACCTAAGAAAAGCAGTTAGTAAAGAAAAGACAACTAAAATAGAACTAAAATACAGACATCCAGTTTGGGGTTCTTCTACTTGCAAATTACTACTAGGGGCAGCTTTAAAGTTCTGTTAAGAATGCTGCTGTGGGGCGTCTAGGTGGCTCAGTGGGTTAAGCGTCTGACTTCGGCTTGGGTCTTGATCTCGCAGTTTGTGAGTTTGAGCCCCGCCTCTGGCTCTGTGCTGACAGCTCAGAGCCTGGAGCCTGCTTCGGATTCTGTGTCTGCCCCTCCCTGCTCATGCTCTGACTCTCTCTTTCAATAATAAATAAATGTTAAAAAAAAATTTAAAAAAGAATCCTGCTGTGATTTTTATTGGAACTGCGTAGAATTTAGAAATTAATCGGGGAGAGTTGCCATCCTTAAAATATGGAGTCTTTCAATCCATGAAAATTGTGTATCACTCCATTTTAAAGTTTTTAATAAAATGTGGCGCACCTGGGTGGCTCAGTTGGTTGAGCGTCCGACTCTTGGTTTTGGCTCAGGTCATGATCTTGCAGCTTGTGGGTTTGAGCCCCGCTTGGGTTCTCTCTCTCTCCCTCTCTCTGCCCCTCCCCTAATCCCTCTCCCCTCTCAAGATAACTAAATAAACTTTTTAAAATATAAAGTTTTTAATAAAATGTGTAAATTTATCTATTAAGGCCTTGCACATTTTTTGTTAGATTTATCCTTAATGCCTTATCGTTTTATCATTGCTCTGAATATTCTTTGCTTGTATATATGAACACCATTCACTTACACGTAATGCTTTTATAGCCAACAAATTGCTGATGTTGCCTATGGATCCAAAAAGGTTTTTTTTTTTTTGGCAGATTCTTAGGCTACATACGTCACATCTTCATTATCTATTCATCCATCAATGAACACTTAGGTTGTTTCCATATCTTAGCTACTATGAATAATGCTACCGTAAACATGGGAGGGCAGATATCTCTCTGATGCCCCGTTTTCATTGCTTCTGAACGTATACCCAGATGTGGAATTCCTGGATCATATGGTAGATGTATTTTTAATTTTTTGAAGAACCTCCATATTGATTTCCATAATGGTTGAACAAATTTACATTCCCATCAGCAGTGTAGATGGGTTTCCTTTTCTCCACATCCTCCCCAGCACTAAGCTCCTCTTTCTCTTAATAGCCATTCTGACAGGTGGGAGGTGATATCCCATTGTGGTTTTGATTTGCATTGCCCTGAGGGGCAGTGATGTTGAGTGTCTTTTCATGTACCCACTGGCCATTATATGCGGCTGATCTAGAGTAACTCTTGTGTCTCTCTGAATATGATCAGGAACTTTGTGGAGTCCTATGGACCTTGTAGTTAACTGTAGTGTAAGAGCCTGACATAAGCTTTTTGATTGTGAAGTAAGTGCCTGACATTAAGCTTTTATTCCTGGGACATCCATTTCAAAAGGCGTCCATATCGGATATTGCCATATATTGCCAGTTGCATGACACAATTAATGGCAAAACAACCAGATGAGGAAACTGGCTGCCCCCGTTCCTGAAGTTCCTTCTTTCAGAAAGCCCTGGATAACCTAGATAACTGACCTCCTGAGTCACCCTGCTTCTCCCTTCCTGTACCCTAATTCCTGCTCCTATAACTTTAAATTAGCTAATAAAGACGGAACCCACAAAACCCTAGGAAATGCAGCACCTGCATCCTCCGCGTGTGTGTGTATGTCTCTCTTTCTCTTTCCATGACCTTGCTCAGATGTACCATGCACCCTCCAGAACCTATGAGTGATAAATCTTGTTCTTCACCATTTGCAGGGACACGGATGGAGCTAGAGAGTATAATGCCACGCGATGTATATGCATTCACTATATTGTACACCTGAAACTAATATAACACTGTATGTCACTGACTGGAATTAAAATAAAAACTTAAGAAAAATCTTGTTCCTCCACGTTCCCCAATGATTTTTTTTTTCTGAAGTGTGTCCTGCAATCAGAAGAATCACAAGGGCCAGTCCAGCCATAACATTGGCCCTGTGGGTAATACAGTAGAGCAAGTGCCTGAGGCATTACCAGCCAAGAGCATCATGATCAACAGGCTGGGACCCACACCGCATTAACGCTTATTACAAATGTGGCCTCACATCTTCCCGAGCATCCTTGTTCTAGTCTGCCTTGTTCTAGTTGTGAAATATTGCCGTGTAAATTTTTTCCTACGTCTTACATCAGATTAAGATTACTAGCACATACTGAATTTAAGATTTTAAACATTTTATTATATTAGCTATATTCAATACATAAATATATTAAATATAATCCAATCACTAATAAAGAAGCGCTAGAAATACACTACTTATTCAAATACTTATCCTACTCATTCACATGTTAGTATTGTCTGTAAGGGAAACAGTCATTCAACAGTGAGCATCTAATGCAATCAGGTGTAAGGAATTCAGGGCAGTGAATAAATCTTCTAGAAAGATTTCCACGCTGGATATGAAGAGAAATAGACAGTAAGTATATAATGGGATAAATCCAATCGCAGAGGAATAAAAGCTGATGAGTATTCTGACTCTCTGGGAGAGTCAGAGGGATGAACCTGTGTTCCTAGTTCTATTTGTTTCAAGCCTACTCAACATTCTCCATTCTGGAACCTTCTCTGGCTAGGGCAGTGTGCTATGCACAGAGAAGAATCCGATACAAGAAATGCTCCTTGTTTAGAAACCAACTGGAATGTGGGGATCATTGAAAAGGGAAGAATGCGAAATATCTCAGAACATTTTGTCTGGAAGATGAATAAATAAGGAAGAGCAATTTGGGGGGGGCGGGAGGAGTGTGGGTGGATTCTCCTGGGGATACGTTTATGGGGCAGTTAAAGGAAGTGAATCTTCCTGAAGTCACTTGTGTATTTTTACACCCCTAAATTGGAGATATTCGGACATTGTATATATCCTGATTCCGTGCAAGAGGCTCCCCTTGCCCTCAAATCGTAATTTAATCAAGATTTTAGATCTAATTTCCAGTCTGTAAGAAATGCATGGGATAGACAAATTAAAAATGAAACAAGGAAGTAATCAGTCAAATCTAGAATGTGGGATGTTCTACATGACTGAAGATCTGTTCTAGAAAAAAGTAACTTAAAAGAGCTTTGAGACATCATAAATTCAATTCAGAGAGTGAAACTTGTTCAGATCCTTATTTCAACAAACAAACTAATAGTATACATTTTTTTTAGACAGGAAATTTGACTTTGAATTGGGTATTCAATTACACTAGAGAATTAGTACTAATTTTGTTATATGTGTTAATGGTGTTCTCTTGAGTAAGAAAACGGTCTCTTTTTTCTTTTAATAAGCACACTGAAGTTTTTAGGGTTGCAAAAGACATACTAGCTTGGGATTTGCTTCCAAATATGGAAGTTAAAGAAAACTGTGGTGGGCAGTAATTGAATCAAGTATAGATAGCATTATATGGATGATTCTTAAAGCTGATTGATAGGATTCTGGGGTTTGTCATATTCTATATTCAAAGTATGTTTGGACACTTTTCTCTTTTTTTTAATGTTAATTTTTAAGAGAGAGAGAGAGAGAGAGTGAGGAAGGGGCAGACACACACACACACACACAGAATCTGAAGCAGGTTCCAGGCTCTGAGCTGTCAACACAGAGCCCGACATGGGGCTTGAACTCACGAACCATAAGATCATGACCTGAGCCAAAGTTGGACGCTTAACCGACTGAGCCACCCAGGTGCCCCTGTTGGGACACTTTCCTACTGAAACATTAAAAATAAATTACACCAGAAAAAAGGCTGTATATGGAGCTGAGGGGAGAGGTGGGGCTAGTCATAGAAACACAGGGTGTGGGGGAGGGGGCGCCTGGGTGGCTCAGTCGGTTAAGCGTCCAACTTCAGCTCAGGTCAAGATCTCACTGTTTGTGAGTTCTAGCCCCGAAGAGGGCTCCGTGCTGACAGCTCAGAGCCTGGAGCCTGCTTTAGATTCAGTGTCTCCCTCTCTCTTCCCCTCTCCCGCTCCCGCTCTGTCTGTCTCTGTCTCTCAAAAATAGATAAACATTAAGAAGAAATACAGAGTAGGGTTACACCAATTAGTAGGGTTCACCAGTGAACAGCTACAGTGTTATAGTAGCAGTCAGGGGCAACTCTGAAGGATAGTGCTAATGGGAAATTCTCCAACAGGCAGAACTTGGAGTACATTTGGTAGTTCGCTTTGTCTGAAAGGAGAGATGGCTGGAAGTATGGATCTGTACTCACTACACGGGCAGTAGCATAGCTGGGCTGGATGTTAGGGACTTGGGAGAAATAGGATTGAAGATTGGTGACAAAGAAGTCTGGGGACGAATGGATGGGTCTGTCAGAATGGGAAACGACTATGAAGACATTTGTGTCTTCTGTGAATGCTCACCAAACCGCATGCACTGCAGAGGAGGCTCTCAATTATCAGGTGAAGCAAATGATACATTCTGTGTACATTAGCCAGCCACTTTCCCCCATCACCCAATCCTTTCTCATTGGGCCCATGAAAAGAGTGGCTCTGGTGGTGGGGATGGGAGCTAAGTATGGGCTCAACAATACGGACTTCCCATTACCAAGGCTGACCTGAATGCCTAATCTACTGACGGCAGGGACCAACATGGAGCCCTGAAATGGTACTATTGTCTAAGGGGCCAGTCAGCTATCAGGTGTCAGGTTGATTGCACTGGACCTCTTTCATCACTGGGCGTAGAGATATGCCCTCACCAGAATAAACCTACATTCTGAATATGGAACATGGATTTGCCTTCCCTGCCCATAATGCTTCTTCTGGCACCACAATCCCTGAACTCATAGGATGACTTCTCCATCACCATGTCATTTTGTACAAAGATCAAGGAACTCATTTCGGAGCAAAGGAAGTTTGGCAATTTGCTTATGTCCATGGAATTAACTGGTCTTGCCACATACCTCCTCAAGTCCAAGTGGCTGGCCTAATTCAAATTTGTAATGGCTTTCTGAAAACTCAGTGCCAGCTCCTCTTGAGATGCAAAATCCTGGAAGATTTCTCTCTGAATAGGGTTCTCTCATAGAGGATGCCATATATACTTTGAATCAGAGACTATTTATATGGCGGTCTTCTCCTTAGCCAGAATACGTGGGTTTGGGAAATTGAGGACTGAATCCCACAGTATTTTCACTTCTTATCCTGACAACTTTGACTTCTGTGATTTGGAAGTCTTGGTTTCTAAGGCAGAATGCTCCCTCTAAGGGACACAACAATGGTTCCATTGAATTCAGAGAGGAGATTTCCACTTGGTCTTTCTGAACTCCTTATGCCACTAAACCAATAGGGAGAAAAAAATCACTCTAAAAGAAAAAAAAAGAGCATCACTCTACTGGGGGGGATGATTACCATTTTCAAAGATAATTGCATTGCCCTACGCAGTGTGGGCAAGGTGGACACTTCTGGAAAGCAAGGCAGCTCTCTGGGGATCACCTCTTAACGTTTCCATGCCCAATAAAAAAGGCAAGATGATAAAATTTCAGGACGGAAGATTTGGATCACTCCACCAGGTAAAGAACCCTGAGCACCTGAAGTTCTAGCTGAAAGCACGAGAGATATAGAATCGGTAGTGGAAGGAGAAAGTCATAGCTATAATGTGTAAATTGGTGACTGATTAAAAAGTAAGGATTGTAATTGAGGATGAATGTTAAATGGTATAGTCACTATGGAAAAGAATATGGAGTTTCCTCAAAAATGTTAAAAACAGAATTATTGTATAATCCAGCAATCCCAACTGTGGGTACACATTCAAAATAATTAAAAGTAGGACCTTAAAGATATATTTCCATACCGTTGTTTTTTCAGCATTATTATTCTTACTAGCCAAAAGGTGGAGGCAATTCGCATTTCCATCAGTGGAGGAATGGATAAAGAGAACGTGGTCTATACACACAGTGGAATATTATATGGTCTTTGAAAAGCAGATCCTGTCACATGCTACAACATGGATGGAACATGAGGGCATTATGCTAAGTGAAATAAGCCAGTCACAAAAGGGCAAACACTGTATTATTCTACTTAGATGAGGTATCTCCAAATAGTCAACTCATAGAAACAGAAAATAGAATGTTGGTTTCCAGGAGCTAGCAGGAGGGAAAACGGAGAGTTGTTGTTCAATGGGTATAGAGTTTCAGCTTTACAGGGTGAAAAAGTTCTAGAGCTTGGTTTCACAATACTGTGAATATACTTAACACAATCGAACTGTACGCTTAAAAATGGTTAGGATGGTAAATTTTATGTTATGTGTTTTTAAACACAATTTAAATAAATGATAAAAACATTGAGGACTATGGTAACTTTGCATGTTTTCCCATTGCTTATGTTCATCTGTATATATTAACCATTTTTTCCTCATTCTTCCCATTATTATTATTATGTATATATATATATATTTAAATTTTTTTAACGTTTATTTATTTTTGAGACAGAGAGAGACAGAGCATGAATGGGGGAGGGTCAGAGAGAGAGGGAGACACAGAATCTGAAACAGGCTCCAGGCTCCGAGCCATCAGCCCAGAGCCTGACGCGGGGCTCGAACTCACGGGCCGTGAGATCATGACCTGATCCGAAGTCAGACGCTCAACCGACTGAGCCACCCAGGCACCCCTATTAGGTATATATTTTTATACATACAAGTCATTGAAGGTCAACTTCACAATGTTTTCCTTAGGCAGTGGAATATTCAGTGCGACGTGAATGGAGCCAGTGATGGATACAATAGCTGTTTTGACTTTGTGTCTCCCAATTTTGGAGAAGCGTGAGGTCCTCTTACTTACCCAAAGGGTAGCCAGATCTTGTTGGGTGAAAACATAGAGTTGTTTCGTTGCATGGAGAAGTTCAAACGTGTGTAGAAAAAAATTACCTCTAAGCTCCAAATGTATCCTTTTTGATGCTGGAACTGGATCCTCATTTTCTCTTATCGTTTAGCTAATTCAGCAATAAGTGAAGACTTGAGTGATTCACATAAGAATATAAAGGACATTTTCCTTCATAGATGTGTGTGTGGGGGGGGTATGAGGGTGTGTTCCAATCCGTTAACACTGGCACGTATAGCCCGAAAGACTAAACAGATGGACTCCGGATAAGTGAAGTGTTACTATACATCGACAGTGAGTTTTCAGTCTCCACCCAGTGATATAGACACTAAAGCTTCTCCTCTCAGCAGTCATGGCCCCTAAATGCACTGCTTCATTTTAAGTATTGTTGTTTACATTTACTAACAATACAGAAATCATCCCTTGAATACATACAACAAATACCTGCAGAACTAAACAGGATATTTTTAATGTCTTTTTATTTATTTTTGACAGAGCACAAGCAGGAGAGGGGCAGAGGGAGAGAGGGACAGAGGATCCAAAACAGGCTCTGCACTGACAGCAGCGAGCCTGAAGTGGGGCTCGAACTCACACGCCTCCAGATCATGACCTGAGCTGAAGTCGGTTGCTCAACAGACTGAGTCACCAGGTGCCCCAGGATATTGTTAACAAAGGAAAAGAATCACAACTTAGTGTATACATCTTTATACAAGCTATCAAGGAATGTACACCGGCCATTTTAATCACGTGATTGAGAACTAACAAGCTATAGTTGGAAATATTCTTTTTCTTTTTTTTTAATTTAAATTCAAGTTAGTTGACATGCCGTGTAGCCCTGGCTTCAGGAGTAGAACCAAGTGATTCATCTCTTACATTGACACCCAAGGCTCACCCTGAAAAGTGCCCTCCTCAATGCCAATCACCCTTTCAGCCCATCCCCCCACCCGCCTCCCCTCCAGCAACCCCCAGTTTGTTCTCCGCATTTAAGAGTCTCTTATGGTTTGCCTCCCTCTCTGTTTTTATCTTATTTTTTCCTTCTCTTCCAGTATGTTCATCTATTGTGTTTCTCAGATTCTACACATGAGTGAAATCGCGTAATATACCACTTTAAATTTCCCTTTCTGGGGCACCTGGCTGGCTCAGTTGGGAGAGCATGCAACTTTTGATCACGTGGTCATGAGTTCGAGCCCCACATTAGATGTAGAGATTACTTAAATAAACTATAACATAAAATAAAATAAAATAAAATAAAATAAAATAAAATAAACCTCCCTTTCTTCTCCGTAGCAGATTCCTTAATAAATAGCACCTTGAGCAGATTCCAGAACTTCCAGGTCACCTTCGGTTATTGAAAAATCCATTCTGTGAAAACTGGTGCAGCCGCTCTGGAAAAACAGTACGGAGGTTTCTCAAAAAACTAGGTATTGTGCTAAGCGAAGTTAGTCAGAGAAAGACAAATATCCTATGACTTCAGTCATATGAGGACTTTAAGAGACAAAACATGTGAACATAAGGGAAGGGAAGTAAAAATAATATAAAAACTAGGAGGGGGACAAAACAGAAGAGACTTTTAAATATAGAGAACAAACAGGGGCACCTGGGTGGCTCAGTCGGGTAAGTGGCCGACTTCGGCTCAGGTCATGATCTCGCGGTCTGTGAGTTCGAGCCCCGCGTCGGGCTCTGTGCTGACAGCTCAGATCCTGGAGCCTGTTTCGGATTCTGTGTCTCCCTCTCTCTGACCCTCCCCCGTTCATGCTCTGTCTCTGTCTATCTCAAAAAAATAGACGTTAAAAAAAAATTTTTCTTTTTAAATAAAAATAAAAAAAATAAATATAGAGAACAAACAGAGGGTTGCTGGAGGGGTTATGGGAGGGGGTTGGGCTACATGGGTAAGGGGCGTTGAGGAAGGCACTTGTTTGGGATGAGCTCTGGGTGTTATACATAGGGGATGAATCACTGGAATCTACTCCTGGAGTCACTGTTGCACTATATGCTAACTAACTTGGATGTAAATTTAAAAATTAATTAATTAAAAAATAAATAAAATAAAATAAAACCTAAAAAAAAAAAGAAAGAAAGAAAAAGAAAACTCCATTCCCTTTAAAGCTATAACCTCATTCCAATCTAAAGCTTTCCTTACCTTGTCACCGACCAAACTCTTGGATCGAGGGAGGCTGAAGCATGGTGGGAGGCAAGGTCTTGTTCTTTGAGCCCCCTTCACTCTTCGTCACCTCTGAGTGTGTGGTTTGATGGGGATGAGAGGACACATCATCTTGCCTGTCTCTTCTTGGGAACAGATGAGTGTCTCGTACTGATCTGCCTGCTGATGTGGCCTTTTGTTGGCTGCGGCTCTCTCTGTTTTTCATTCCAACTGGTTATGGATACCCTACTTCATGGCGGGTCACCAGACACTCTATCTCTGCAGCATCATGTGTATTCTTGGGAAAGCCTACAAGCCTGCCTATTGACCGGGTTCTCTGATGTGAGAGGTCTGGTCCCTCCTCAAAAGGAGTCTTTGGGCAAAGATGCAAATCCTCTTAGATAAAATTAGGGCAAAACCAATCAAGCTCAGTTTTGTTCCATAACGACCCCTGGAACTAAGGGAATTTTACATGTCTTTGTCACCAGATGGTTGCTCATTCCTCGGTTTCACTATCTCTTGCTGCCCTGCCAATTCTCTCCCGTTCTTTTCCTTGTTTCCTTCTCTTCCTTCTTTTCCTTTCATTCCTGAAGTGCAGAGCCATAAGTTCACTCCTTGGGCAAAGATCTAACTAGAGTAGGAGATGCCAGTCTTCCCTTTGTGCATACCTTGTATTTTCAAGTGATTCTCTTCTCTTCCTCATTTTGCGTGGGAGTAGGAGGTGGGGGGCAACCACAGCAGTCCCGTCGGGCTGATAATTCACATTTATGATGATACTCTTTCTCCCTCATCAGTCTTAGCCTGATATTAGGGAGGAGGGAATGTGTATATCTGGAGTCCACAAATTACAGCCCATGGGACAAATCAGGCCCACTTCCTGTTTCTGTAAATAAAGTTTTATTGGAACACAGCCACATTCATCTATTGTCTATGGTTGCCTCTGCACTACAAGGCAGAGTTGAGTATTTTTTACAGAAACCATACCCACAAAGCCTAAACTATTAACTCTCTTGCTCTTCACAGAAAAAGATTACTGACCTCTGGGTTAGAGAATCACGGTTGATTGTAGTAAGACTAATTTCGCTGGGCACCTGGGTGGCTCTGTCGGCTAAGCATCCGAACTCTTGATTTCGGCTCAGGTCGTGATCTCTCAGTTGTGAGATTGAGCCCCGCATCAGGCTCCAAGCTGAATGTGGAGCCTGCTTGGGATTCTCTCTTTCCCTCTCTCTCTCTCTCTGCCCCTCCCCTGCTCTCATGCGCACTGGAGCTCTCTCTCAAAAAAATAAAATAAAATAAAAATAAACGTTTTAGAAAAAGAAATAAACATTTTAGGAGTGTCTGGGTGGCTGAGTCAGTTAAGTGTCCCACTTGGGCTCAGGTCATGATTTCACAGTTCGTGAGTTTGAGCCCCGCATCAGGCTCTGTGCTGACAACTCAGAGCCTGGAGCCTGCTTCTGATTCTATCTACCTCTCTCTCTGCCCCTCCCCAGCTTGCGCTCTGCCTCTCTGTCTCTCTCTCAAAAATAAACATTAAAAAAAAAATTTTTTTAAAGAAAAATGAACACTAAAAAAAGAAAAAGACTGTTTTTGTCATCTCTTAAGAATCTCTTATGGAGATTTATGACCCTAATTGTATGAAACTTAACACCCCTTTGACCTCTCTCCATTCCATGGACAAGAGCCTAATCCTATTTAATATTTTGTTACAATTGCTTAGACACACACACCTACACACACAAACACACATTCCCCATTTGAAGTTTGACTCTTTGCTTGATACTTTAGTCTTTGGAACATAGACTTAAAGTCACCAAATAATATTACTTGAATTTTTTTTAAGATTTAATTTTAATTTTAATTTTTAAAAAATTTTTTTAACGTTTATTTATTTTTGAGACAGAGAGAGACAGAGCATGAACGGGGGAGGGTCTGAGAGAGAGGGAGACACAGAATCCGAAACAGGCTCCAGGCTCTGAGCTGTCAGCACAGAGCCTGACACGGGGCTCGAACTCACGGACCGCGAGATCATGACCTGAGCCAAAGTCGGAGGCTTAACCGACTGAGCCACCCAGGTGCCCCAAGATTTAATTTTTAAGTAATCTCTGCACCCGTTGTGGACTCAAACTCACAACCCTGAGATCAAGAGTCACATGCTCTACCAACAGAGCCAGCCAGTCTCCCCTAGTTGAATTATTTATAACCAAGATTCAATGTGACTTTCAGAGACAGAGAGAGAAATAGAATTATTTCTTACTCTATCCCTCAAGAAACTTATGTTTGAGATCTCTGAATAACAAAGAATTAGCTAGCCCCTGACTTTGTTGATTTTCTTTACAGTATCAGTATAGTGTTTCCTATTTAATTAATTTCTGCTACCTTTATAATTTGTTTTTCTACTTTCCTGGGTTTATTCGGTGTTCATTGTCTACTTCCTTTTTTTTTTTTTTTTTAGTTCTATTTATTTATTTTGAGAGAGAGAGAGAGGCAGACAGAGAAGGAGAAAGAGAATCCCAAGCAGGCTCTGTATTGTCAACACGGAACCCGATACAGGGCTTGGATTCATGAACCGTGAGATCATGACCTGAGCCAAAATCAAGAGCAGAGAGCTTAACCAACTGAGCCACCCAGGCACCCCTGAACTCTTGCTTTTAAGGATGAGTCCAGGACCCTCATGCAGTTCCCATTTAAGATTTTTTATTTTGGTTTTGTTTTGGGTTTTCTGCAGCTTAGCTATGGTGTCTCTGGGTGTAGAATACTATTTGCCAAATTTCATTGACTTTAAAGTTCACTTTTTTCCTTCATGTTTTAATATTTCTGAAATCAGGATGCGTCTTACAACTAAAGGCCTTTTACAATAAGCTGCTGGTCAGACAGCCATCATGGTATGATTGTCATTGCCACATGGGCAAGCATGGGTTAAGCTTGGGTGACTTCAGGGCTTCCATAACCAATCTCTTTGGACTTTGACTTTTGTCCCCCAGCCCAGGCTTCAGCAAACTGTGGTTCACAGGCTGGCTGCCTATTTTTGTAGGCAAACTGTACAAAACACTGTAAAGTTTTATTGGACCTGTTTTTGTACAAGCAAACTGTAAAAAACGTAAAATTTTATTGGAACACAGCCACGCTTATTTGTTTACATATTTTTTATGACCACTTCTTTTTTTCTTTTAATATGAAATTTATTGTCAAATTGGTTTCCATACAACACCCAGGGCTCATCCCAACAGGTGCCCTCCTCAATACCCATCACCCACCCTCCCCTCCCTCCTACCCCCCATCATCCCTCAGTTTATTCTCAGTTTTTTAAGAGTCTATGACCACTTCTTTAAAAACCTTTTTTGAATATTTTGATCTACATTAACAACCTCATTGATATTCTTTTCTGTTATTACTGCCTTTCTTTCTTCCTTCCTTCCTTCCTTTCATCCTTCCTTTCTTTCTCTCTTTCTTTCTCTCTTTCTTTCTTTCTTTCTTTCTTTCTTTCTTTCTTTCTTTCTGTTTTACTTTCTTTCTTCCTTTCTTTCTTCCTTTCTTCCTTCCTTTCTTTCTGTCTTTCTTTCTGTCTTTCTTTCTTTCTTCCTTTCTTCCTTCCTTTCTTTCTTTCTTTTTTGATAGATAGAAGGAGTGCAAACAGGAGAGAAGGGCAGAGGGAGAGAGAGAATCTTAAGTGCCACAGTCAGTGCCAGACTCAGGGCTCAATCCCACAACACTGTGATCATGACCTGAGCTGAAATCAACTGGCGGATGCTCAACTGACTGAGCCACCCGTGCGCCCCTGCATACATTCTAATTATTGTGGTTAAAAAAAAATAATGACATAAAATTTACCCTCTTGACTATTTTTAGTGTATAGTTCAATAGTGTGAAATGTGTTCACATGGTTGTAAAATAGATCACCAGACCTTTTTCATCTTATTAGCCTGAAATTCTATATTCATTAAATAGCAATTTAACTTTTCCCCCCTTCCCCAGCCCCACAGAGTCACTTTCTATGTCTATGACTTTCCTTACTTTTCAAGGCCGAGTTTCTCATCCACTTATCTGTCACTGGGCATTTGAGTTGCTTTCATGTCTTCGCCATTAGGAGTAGTGCTAGTATTAACATGGGGGTGCAAGCATCTCTAACCATAAACTGCTTTTGTACTGCAATGGTGGAATTGAATAATTATGACAGAGAACCAGAGACTATATGGTCTGCAACCCTAAAATATTTAACATCTGGACTTCTTTTTTTTTTAATGTTTTAATGTTTATTTTGAGAGAGAGACAGACAGAGTGTGAGTGGGGGGGGGGGGGGTAGAGAGAGAGAGAGAGAGGGAGACACAGAATCCGAAACAGGCCCCAGGCTCCGAGCTGTCAGCGCAGAGCCCGACGCAGGGCTCAAACTCCCAAACCCTGAGATCATGACCTGAGCCGAAGTCCGACGCTTAACCGACTGAGCCACCCAGGCACCCCTTAATATCTGGCCCCTTAAGAAAAGTTTCCAGACCCCTGGTCTTAGGCCAGTAAGCCTCTCAGCTGTTTTTCTCAAATCACAAATCTCTGGATGTCCATTTCTCTGGTATCTTGGCTTACTAATGCCTCAACATCTTGCTGTGTCTTTCATGCTGTTAGAAAGGATGCATTTATATTTCATCCAGCTTCTTGGTTGTTTTCAGTAGAAGGGTTGGTCTGAATTGCACAGTCCATTAAAAAAGTAAAAGTCAGCTCTAGCAGCTTTTAATAAATTCTTTTTCTCTTTAAATCAACCGGAATCAGTTTCTGGGAATTTTTTTTTTAACGTTTATTCATAATTTTTGAAAGAGAGAGGCAGAGACAGAGTGCGAGTAGGGGAGGGGCAGAAAGAGAGGGAGACACAGAATCTGAAGCAGGCTCCAGGCTCTGAGCTGTTGGCACAGAGCCCGATGTGGGGCTTGAACCCATGAACTGTGAGGTCATGACCTGAGCTGAAGTTGGATGCTTAACCCACTGAGTCACACAGGAGCCCCTCTAAATTTTTATTTTCATGCTCAGAGCATCCCATGTTAGCCAGTAGAGGCCCTTCAAGGTGACTCTGGTGCCTTTGAAAGGTTCTCATCCTTCTTGGAGCACTACCCAACTTTCCGTGCCACCTCGTTTTGCAGACTCATCTTACACTTTCCCTGCCCAAGCTCTGGGACTGGTCTTTCCTCCAAGGAGCTCTAGATTAGCTGAAATGTTAGCAAAGCCCAGGAACACATTGGTACAAGCAAGTCTTAACATCCAGCTACAGTCTTTGTGCTCAATTGCAGATAGCAAGACTCTAATCTCAAAATAAGCCTTGCCTGACAGCCTCATCTTTTTTTTTTTAATTTTCTTAATGTTGATATTTATTTTTGAGACAGAGAGAGACAGAGCATGAGCAGGGCAGGGGCAGAGAGAGAGAGACACAGAATCCGAGGCAGGCTCCAGGCTCCGAGCTGTCAGCACAGAGCCCGAAACTGCAAGATCATGACCTGATCCGAAGTCGGACACTCACCCAACTGAGCCACCCAGGCGTCCCCTTGACAGCCTAATCTTTGAACATAAAACACCATGATCACCGTGATAAGTCCACTTACCTCCTGTCAGCATACAAAGTTGTTACAATATTTTGCCTATATTCCCTATGGTATACTTTATTACTTTATATCCCTGTGACTCATTTATTTTATAACTGGAAGTTTGTATCTCTTTTTCAAATGTTTATTTGAGAGAGAGAGAGAGAGAGAGTCAGAGAGAAGGGGACAATCTCGAGGCTCCATGCTGACAGCAATATTTCTATTTTTAGTGTTTTGAGGAAACTCCATACTGTTTCCTATGGAGTCTGACCCAACTTACATTCCCACCAACAGTGCCCAAGGGTTCCCTCCTCTCCACATCCTCACCAATATTTGTGATTTCTTGTCTTTTTGATACTAGTCATTCTGACTAGCGTGAGGTGGTACCTCACGTGGTTTTGGTTTGCATTTCCCTGGTGATTAGCGACGGTGGGCATCTTTTCGTGTATCTGTTGGCCATCTGGATGTCTTCTTTGGAAAAATGTCTATTCAGGTCCTCTGCCCATTTTCAAATTAGAGTGGGGGAGGGTTGTTTGTTTGTTTCTGGTGCTGAGCTGTATGTGTTCTTTATGTATTTTGGATGTTAACTCCTTATTGGATATGTCATTTGCAAATATCTTCTCCCGTTCAGTACACGTTGCACGTTTTGTTTTATCGAAGGTTTCCTTAGCTGTGCAAACGTTTTTGACTTTGATGTAGTCCCAACTGTTTACTTTTGCTTTTGATGCCCTTGCCTGAGGAGATGATCAAAAAAAAAAAAAAAAATGTATTGCTAAGACCCATGTGTCTTAGCATGTGTTCATGGCCTGTGTTTTCTTTTAGGATGAACGGCCTAATCTAAAGGACCCCATCTCCCTCTATGTCTGTTGATCTCTGTCACCTCACTTTGTTTTATTCTCTTCCCAGAACTGAATCACGGTCTAAAATTGTCTTGCTTGCTGATACACTCTTATAATTTTTCTATCTCTTCACCGCGACTATAAAAGATCTATCTGTTTAAATACACAGGAATATTGCCAGCGTGTGAAACTGGCACAATTTCTTTGTGAAATATATAAGCGAATAAGCGGAACCTTCTTGCTTAAAAATCCCATGAAAACACAACCTATTTCTTTACCCTTATTTTACATTTATGACTGTTTTTCCAGTGGCATTTGCCCAGAGTCCCACCATTGCTTAGGAAAGTTTCTCAACTACATATCCAGATAGGAAAATTTGGATGCACGGTAATGACTACCCCGTTAGGGTTTTAGTAAATTTCCTACATTTTTCGTATCTTTGCCTACCAGTCTACAATGTAGTCAGGTCACACTGTTGCTTTTTGTAACCGTATCCCCCATCAATCATGCTATTACCGTGGTTACTCTTTAAACCATTCTTCTTCCACTGGGTCATCTCTGATACGCAGCCATGCAAGTGGAAAGTCTAATTTAAACACTTCCTGTGGCGTCCTCTGTAAAGGCCACCACATGAATGCTAATTGTGGAGTCTCCATGCCTGGGCCACTCCGAGGTATGCGGAGAGGGATCACCAAAGGTGTTGAGCACCAGAGTTTAAACGTGTAGACGTGGCAGTAATCAGTGCTTTTCCTCTGAGCTCTTCATGACCCAGGAAATCCGCTTAGTGAAATCCTGAGAAAATGAATCTCAATGATAGTTTTCCAGCCAGTGATCCATGAGATGCAAGATGCACTTTAACCACCATGCACCCGTTTTCTCCTCCGCATTTTCTTAGTGACATAACTATGGATCTACTGTTTCGTCTTCATCTTGTATCTCACTTCCATAGTCTGGAATAGAGAACTACAGAGTTTTCTTTTCCGTAGTAAAATTTTCATCAGGAAAAAAAAATCACTTAAGACCGGGCCCTTGCTTTCATTTGGTCTAATGTTCTACACTCCACTACATGTTCTTGGGACTCACGTACCGTCTGCTCTGTCCTGGGCAAAGGTAGGAGGCAGCTGGCCACAGCTCTCAACACACAGCCAGCGAGGAATTAAAAACCAAACAAACTGGTTTCGATAATTCAGCTTTGGTTGTGTAAGATGTTAACACTGGAAGCAGTGGGCTGAAGGATATACAAAAACTCTCTGTAATTTTTGTAACTTTTTTCCAAATTTAAAGTTATTTCAAAATAGAAATTTTTAAGAAAGCCCTCAAAAACCCTACCTTTTTGCTTTGCGCACCCGGCCTGAAGTTCGCTAAGAATTCACTTTAACTGAAATAAATGGCCCGAAGTTCATAAAAAATTCACTTTAATCTTGCACTAACTTTCTCACCTGTTTCTCTTCATAGTCTCAGCTCCTGATCACATTATGCTCGAGATTCACCTCTACAGTTTGACACTGGCTGCTGGCCATCACTTTCTGAATTTTGTCTTCTTTTCCCAAGCACCCTTTATTTTTGGAGCCCACTTATCTGATATAGCTCCTGGGATCCTTCCCAAGATGTAGATCAGGCTTCCCAGGGCTCACAACAGGACTCTCGTCTTCCAGATAGCTACCGTGGGTGCCCATCACTTTTAAGTTTGTAGGTGTCCCTCACGGAGGAATGAACATGGACAGCCTCGCCCCTCACCCTCCTCTCAGAGACGTTGCTGACAGTCCTCCTTCACCAGTCAGAACTTGGCTCTGAGAGGTTGACCTCTGGTATGTTTCCCATTGGCGCTTAAGCCCTAAGCCACCCTGACCAGAAGAGGGAGTAGTTACAATAAAGAACCTTCCAGCTTAGTCATTAGTTTTCCCAACTCCAATTGTTTGCCTACTAGTCTGTTCAAAAGGATCCCTGCTCCTGTTTCTCACTTGGCGTAGACTGCTGTACTAAATTCTTACTGTTTAAAAAGATTAGGACCTTTTCCTCTCATTTTTTGAAACAATATGTGCACAGAAAAAAATTTTAAAAACCAAAGCCTCTCTTAATTGCATCAAGCAACGAAAAAGCGATAGCAATTGGGATAGCAACTGCCATATATATATATGGCAACCGAGATGTGTGTGTGTGTGTGTGTGTGTGTATTTAATTAGAATCATCATATATTTCAATGTATATTTATTTTCTGGCATTTTGATTCTTAACTCAATAAACAGTATCTACCAGAAAGACCTACATCAGACCTCCAACATCGTGCACAGCAGTTAACGTGCTCTCTAATGTTGGGAACAACTCAAGGATATTGCTATCACTGCTACCATTTAAAATTGCATCACAAATTTCTGCCAATGTAAGAAGACAAAGAAGAAGAAGAAGAAGAAGAAGAAGAAGAAGAAGAAGAAACAGGTAGACTTAATACTGGGAAGGAAAAGACAAAACTGTTATTTATAGATAATTACCACAAAATGCGAGGTATAATACACTGCGAAACTACTAGGAATAATGAAAAAGTTTAAGAAAATCCATATACATGATCAAAATCATTGTTTTCTTTTATACTATCAACAACAACACAGAAATACACTTTAAAAATCCCTGCCATTTGCAACCAAGTGGATGGAACTGGAGGGCATTATGCTAAGTGAAATTAGTCAGAGAAAGACAAATATCATATGACTTCACTCCTAGGAGGCTTTTAAGAGACAAAACAGATGAACATAAGGGAAGGGAAACAAAAATAATATAAAAACAGGGAGGGGAACAAAACAGAAGAGACTCATAAATGTGGAGAACAAACTGAGGGTTACTGGAGGGGTTGTGGGAGGGGGGATGGGACAAATTGGTAAGGGGCACTAAGGAATCTACTCCTGAAATCATTGCTGCACTATATGCTAACTAACTTGGATGTAAATTTTTAAAAAATAAAAAATAAAATTAAAAAAAATAAAGTAACTCTACTCCCAACAACTACACACTGAATCACATTGCCTTGAGTTGTTTCTTTTGTAGCTCATGTAACTTGTAAAAATTATCTTATTTCTATATTTGTTTACCAGTTTGTTTCCCCAGCCAAATAAAAATCATAAAGGAAAGGAAAAAAAAAATCCCATTCCCAGTAAGCACAAAGAACTCTTTAAAATACAGGACAATAAACATAACATGATATGTGCAAGACTTACATAAAAAAAAACCTGTATTAGTGAAATAGGGACACTTGGGTGGCTTAGTTGGTTGAGCGTCCAACTGATCCCATGGTTCGTAAGTTGGAGCCCCACATCCGGCTTGCTGCTGTCAGCAGGAGCCCCGCTTTGAATCCTCTCCCTCTCTGTCTCTGTCCCTTCCCCTCTTGTGCTCTCTCTCTCTCTCTCAAAAATAAATAAACCTTAAGAAAAATATATTAGTGAAATAGGGGCGCCTGGGTGGCTCAGTCGGTTGAGCGTCCGACTTTGGCTCAGGTCATGATTTTGCAGTTGACGAGTTCCAGCCCTGCGTCAGGCTCTGTGGTGATGGCTCAGAGCCTGGAGCCTGCTTCGGATTCTGGGTCTCCCTCGCTCTCTGCCCCTCCCCCACTCACGCTCTGTCTCTCTCTGTCTCTCAAAAATAAACATTTAAAAAAATTTAAAAAATACTAGTGAAATACATAAATGAGGACCTGAATAAATAGATGTATTACAGATTGATGTTGTCAAGGTATTATTACCCCCAAATTAATCAATATGAATTCTGTGCAAATTCCATCAAAATCCTAACAGGATGTTTCAAGGGATCTGATAAACTGTTTCTAGCATTTGCCTGAAAGTGAATGAGCAAAGATTGCCATGAAAATGTTGTAAGGGATTCTTTGTCCTGTGCAGAGCAGAGATCTACTGTAATTTTTGAAATACGGTTTTGGCACATGAATAGCCCCAAACATCAATAGAACAGAGTAGATTCAAGAAAAAGACCCCCAAATATTGAGAATTTAGTACATAATCATATTGGCGTTTCAAAGCAACGGGGGCAAAGATGGTATTGGGATAACTGGCTTTCCTTAGCAGAGTAAAAACTTAGGTGCCTACCTGAAATAAATTATAGATATTAGATGTACACACACACACACACACACACACACTAGGTGCCACAAAATAAATTACAGATGGCTGAAATCCTGAAGAGTTAAACATAGAGAGAAAAATAACTATGAAAGAAAAAAAAATACAGGAACATTTTCCTATCTTTTGTGTGGGGAACATGTTATAGGTGAGGTTCTCCCAAAACTAGGCTCTGAAATGGAAAGTTGTGTGCAAGGGAGCTCTTCAGATTCAGTACTTATGAGGGAAGAGAAGGGATCAGGATTAGGTAAAGAAGCCGGGCTGAGATACAATTACAATGAAGCCTCATCCAGTCACTGGGTGCAGGCTGACCCCCATGGGGGAGGTGACCGGGGGAGCGGGGTCGCTCTCTTAGGCTGAGAGTGACCCTCAGAGAGGGCTGACAGCTTCAGTCCCGAGGAGATCTCGTTTGTGCAGTGCACAATCCACACTTGAACAGCGTGGATCAATTTCTTCTTGTACATTTGGGCAGCAGCTCCTCCAAGATCCCACAAGTATCTTTTCTTAGGGAAAACTTACAAAGGGAAGATTAGTAGAATGACTTACAGCTTCCACCGCTGCCGCTGGTCTTGAAGCCATAACTGATACTCAGTGTCTCCTTCTCTTTCCCAGTCCAGATTCCCCGTGTCCTTCACCAGAACCCCAGCAAGTCTGGATGGCTTACTTGGTGAGGTGAGCCAGACCCTCATCTGAGGGTCCGAGCCTCTGATCACTATGCACTTCTTTTTTTTAATTAAAAAAAATTTTTTTTAACGTTTATTTATTTTCGAGACAGAGCACAAGTGGGGAGGAGCAGAGGGAGAGGGAGACACAGAATCTGAAGCAGGCTCCAGGCTCCGAGCGGCCAGCACAGAGCCCGACACGGGGCTCGAACCCACGGACTGCGAGATCGTGACCTGAGCCGAAGTCGGACGCTTCACCGACTGAGCCGCCCAGGTGCCCCTGATCACTATGACTTTTCATGCCATGGCTATTGTATTCATTTGTCCTCAAAACCGAATAAGGGACATAGATGCACATTCTGCAGTGCCAGAAAATAAGAAAGCGTTCAATGAAAAAGCCCAACAGTGATGGGAGTGTGTCGAAGAGAGGCGGGAACGACGTGAAAACAATTACCTCTGGCCAAAGTTGAAACAATTGGAGGTAAAAAAAAAAAAAAAAAAAAAGAGGGGAGGAGGATTGGATTATAACCTGAAGTTTAAAATGAATATCTAGATGGGGGGTGGGAGGGAGGGGAGGGTGGGTGATGGGCATTGAGGAGGGCACCTGTTGGGATGAGCCCTGGGTGTTGTATGGAAACCAATTTGACCATAAATTTCATATATTGAAAAAAAAATAAATAAATAAAATAAAATGAATATCTACGAGCCTCACTGATATAAATATTCGAATGAACTGGGGAAATTGACAAATCTCTCTTTTTAAAAGAAGTTTATTTTTATTTATTTTGAGACAGAGATAGCAAGTGGGGGAGAAGCAGGGAGAGAGAGGGAGACAGAATCCCAAGCAGGCTCTGTGCTGTCAGCGCAGAGCCTGAAGCGGGGCTTGAACTCAGGGACCGTGAGATCATGACTTGAGCTGAAATCAAGAGTCGGACGCTTACCTGGCTGAGCCACCCAGCTTCTCGGAGACAACTCTTTTATAGAAGAATTCCAAATTGATGTGGGTATTCTACTCTAAAGAAGGTGGGGCTCAACTCCCCATTCCTTATATACAGGCTGTGAATAATGATTTCCTTCCAAAGAGTACTTACTGAGTGGAAAGGGGAAAAAAGAGTAACCTTACAGTGGAGAAACATGACAAACATTACTTAAGTCAGGTGATCAAGGTTAGCCTCAACTCTGATAAGTCATGCACCCTTGATATGATGTGATGGCAATGGCATTTAATCTCTGTGGTCTTCCTCCTCCAGTCTAACCATGAGCAAAACATCGGACAAAACCACGGTGGGGGCGGCGGTGGGGGGGGGGGGCGCTTTACAAAACACCTGACTAGTACCTGTCAAAATCGCCAAGGTCATCGAAAACAAGAGAAGTCGGCAAAACGATCATAGCCTGATGACCATATGCCATGTGGCCTGCTAGATGGGATCCTGGAACCAAAAAAAGGCAATTAGGTAAAAATTTAGGAAATCTAAATAAAATGTACCATACTAATGTAATATGTTGATAGCAGGGGAAACTGAGTTAGGGGGTATATGGGCACTTTCAGTGCAACCTGCAATGTGTCTGTAAAACTATTCTAAAATGAGACGTTTATTTATTTTTATGTGTTTATTTATTTTTTTTAAGATTTTATTTTTAAGAAATCTCTACACCCAGCCTGGGCCCGAACTCACAACCCCAAGATCAAGAGTTGCACGCTTCACCAACTGAGGCAGCAAGGTGCTGCTTTGCACATATTTAAAATTAAAAAAAAAAAATGCTAGAAGAATTATCTTGTGAAGCTTGGTCTTTAGTGCATATTACCCAACTATCGAATAAAGATACACCATAGCCCCAAAGGTGGAAAACAATATATTAATTTATTTCCAAGACAACAACATGGAACATCATGAAAAACAAGGATGGGTTTAGAAGTTTCAGCCATCCCTGGAGGCTAGTGGAAACCCACTTGCCCAAACACTACAATCTTCCAATATTAAGGTTTTTAAGACACAGAGATGGACCAACAACAGACATGTAAACATCTTCTACTCCCAAAGGCTTCTCGTTCTAGAGGAGAACGATCCAGTGTAAAATGTGTCTTCTTCTCAGGTGGGGGGTCATTTAAAGAAGTTGAAAGAAAAGATGATTTTTAGACTCATTAGCTCCAGATGGGTTCCTTATGCTTCAACCCTTTACCACTTTGCACAGTTCCGTCTTTTTCGGTAGCTGGACAAAAATAAGGCTTTACTTCAAAGGCATTCCCTTAAGTACAACGAACATTCAACAGACACAGTGAGAGAAAAAAGGGCAAAACCGTATTAAGGGTATCATTGGCTGTAGTTAACTTTTTTTGGTGAGAATAAATAAATATTAAGGAACTCAATGGATGTAGGAATACAAAAGTAGACTTCACATTTTTCTGACGTGACAGGACATTTTCTCATATTAACACTGACACTGCTCTTAAAACCTACCCTCTCTGGTATACTAACTACGGCTTTATCTCACCCTCTCAGGAAACTGAACTAAGGAGACCAGTAAGAACATCCCAATCCTCAGAGAACTTGTTTCCTAATGCTTATCAACAACCTCTCTAAGCCTTGCTTAATTTATCTGCAAAATGGGGGGAATCGTGTGAGCCTCCCAAGAGTGTTTGTAAGGTTTTAACGCAATGAGCCTGCTAACAGGCCTCAGCTTTGGTCTATTCCTTCCCTTCTTTCTTTGGAATGGTCTCTGATTTAGACCCTCATTTCTGACTACTCAGATCCCTGGCCGGACAGCCCAAACTACGACCCTGGATGTGAATGCGTTAAAATACAAGCAGTCTGTGAGATTCTCTAGAGCAGCCTTCCCCATATGGATGCTATTATCAAGAATTTCAGACACAAGTAGCTTCTGTCTTACTTTTCTCCTTGTCTCAAGCACATATCTGGTGTATAACAGACGCTCAAGAAATATTTACTGTGTGCTGAGGGAACGAATTGGGTAAGAGAACGGGACAAGGGATAAGCGACAAAGAAGCTCACTCACAGCTGAAAGCTCTTAAAAATCTAGGCACTCTAATCAGCACCAAGCATTGTAAAGCTACTCAGAAAATACTCTGGAGTCCTTAAAGTGTCGCGGCATAGAGTCTGGACTCCATTTTGCAGGTAAGATCACCTTTTGGTGGGGGGTGGAGGGTGGTGATCCAAGAGGCGAGTGATTCATTCCTGAGGGTTAGAGACTTGGGATGAGAGCCATGCAACAGCACCTCAGTTCTAGAAACATCTTCATTCGGTGGGAACTTTTTAGCATTCGCCATGGAAAACAATGGAAGAGGGACGAGAGTACATTCTGACCCACAAGAAAGGTCCTGTTTCCCTGGGGTCCCTTTGCCGAAGCAGCCGCCAGTGACTGCTGTCTGATAGCATATCCCACCTCTTGTTAACGACTTTACATTCTGTACAGACCTTCAGACACGGTAAGCTCACCGTGCTCGTGTTGAAACTCAGGAAACACGATCTAGTTCTCCATTCTAGCAGCTCAGGTTTTAAAGGAGATTGCTGAGGTGCCCAGGAAGCTGTTTCTATGCCCGGGGGGCCGCTGAGCAAAGAGGAGGGGTATCCATGAACGCGTGGCTACGGGTCTGGCATAGGAGATTCCTTCTCCGGAGAAACACAGTTCCTATTTTCCTAAACAGTATTATCTATAGCTCTCCTTTCCGTGAGAGCATCTCGCTCTGATGAGTATCTGGTGCAAAGGTCTGACGCCAGTTCCACTGGCCACGGATCCGATCACGAGCCCGACGTGGAACGACCGTCAAGAGAAGGCCAGGATGCCGAACATGCCAGCATCGACCCGCGCAGCCCTCCTGATTGCACAGTTCCCAGTGCCCGGCGGGTGTTGTAACACAGAATAACCCGGCCAGGTCCTGCAGCCGTGACCTCGCGGCTACAACCGTTACCGTAAGCGAGGCCGGGTTCTCTCACGAAGAAAAGGCCGCGGCTGCCCTCCGATCACGGGTTAGAGTGGCTCAGAAGTACCAGCTGGGTTGGATCACTGTTTCGCTCTGATTCAGGGTTCTTTCTCGAAGCCTCAGTTCCAGGCATTCCACAGTGAGGGGGTACGTAGTCAGCTCAAACTTGTTAGCAAAGAGGCTGGGCGAATTGATCAACCACTTCAAGTCCCCGTTTCCATAGATACAAATGCCGTGTACGTAGCGGCCTGCAGAGGAGAGAAGAAACCGTCAGAACATGTCTGGTCTGGAAAGCTGGGGGTGGTGAAGGGGCGCAGTGGCAGAGTGGGGCCTGTCTACTGAGTAGCTAACGCTGTGCCCGGTGCTCTGGGACTCCGTATGACACGGGGTCGTGTCGGCCCGGCCCACAAGGAAGTGAAACCCCTTCTGGAAAGCTAAGGGGGACACATCCGTGCTTAAACAACAGGAGGGTTCAATGATACGAGGCAAGAGCGGCCACAGGCATCGTGAGACGATTCATGTGTTCTGGCCTGAGGGTTATGGGTAGGAAGTTCCAGAAGCGGACGGGTGGGAGAGGTCTTGCTGGGAGGCACCGGTCAGACCTCTTCTTTGAGCCCGGGCTTAGTCTCTCCAAGCGCTTACGTTCGTCTCCTCTTAGAGGAGAATCAACCCCACTGATGTGACATGTCTCCACACGCCAGCTTGACTCCCCTCCCAATCCCCGCCACGTCTTTCCCGTGACACCCACACCACTCCTATTTTTTCAGCGCCCTGGGCGTTTCTCCCCCTTTCTCTCACAGTCCCCACCTCCGGTAGCAACTCTGGCAGCTGCACCTTCAGGATCGTCGCAGAATCTGATCGCTTCGCACCGCGTCCGCTACTCTCATCCCGGCCCGTGCCACCTCTATCTTCCCGCCAGAACTGTCACAATAACGACTGGGTTCTACTGTCCCCACCTCCGCCTGTTGGTATGTTCTCAGCACCACGGCCACGGGGATTGTTCTGCTCGCAAGCACACCATGATGTCTCCTCATCTCATGTGCACGCACAGCCAAAATCCCAGCAATGGCATCGAAAGCTCCTGAGTCTGGCCTTTGACCTCCGGCCCCTTGCTCACCTGATTACAATGCTTCCCAACGCTGCTCATTCACTCCGGCCGCAGTGGCCTCCTTGCTGGCCGCCCCCCAACCCCCCCACCGCACACCAGGCATGTTCTACCCGAGAATCCACATAGTTCTTCCTCCCCAGGCAGCCCCCTTCCGCCAGCTTCCACCACACCTCCCGCAGACTCCCTCTCTCACCACCCCAGGTATCTGCCTCAAGGCCGAGTTCTCAGGGAGGCCTCCTCTGACCCCCTTCCGCCTTCCCCAATTCATTTTTCTCTTGGCTCTCGCTGCCAACGGATAGATTGGTATGTCAGGGCCACGAACGCAAATATTTGGCTTATTGTCTTTCTCCCTGGCCTGGGATGGAAGGTCCGAAGAGCTGGAACCGGAGGCCCTTTTGCTGTCCTCTCTGTCCCAACCTGCATCCGGGACAGTTCCTGGGAAGTATTAGGTGTTGAATCAATAGCTGTTGAATGAAAGGATGGAGACGAATGAGTGGAGAGTTAGTGGAAGGACAGAATTTGGCCGGGCGGGGGGGGGGGGGGGGGGTGGCATCAGGGGCATGGATGGTGGCTTCATTTGGGGAAAATGTGCAGAGGGAGGATTTTCTCTACAAGAGAGAATTTGGTTGGCAAGGGGGTTAGAAAAGGAATGGGAGGAAGTTGAACCCCTTTTCTAGAGGTTTCTTGGCGCGCACTGGAAAGACTACGGTTGACTGACTTAAACTGAAGGGCTGGGCCTTTTGTAATCCCATAAATAGGGAGAGTCTTTGAAGAGTTTTGAATGGAAGAATCAGAGGGTAAATTGGGCTTTAGCAGCATTAATTTTACAGAGCTTTGCAGGGTACAGTTAGAAATCCACCACGAGGCCGCAGTAATAACTTAATGTAAACCAGAGAGCTGGTTCCAAGTTCATGGCGTTGCCATGAGTGGGAAAGGAAGGGTATTTGAAACAGAACAGAGAGACGCTGTCATTAATCATGATTCATTTAATACAGCTGGCAGGAAGCACAATAGAGAGGGGAAATGGATGGGGGACAGAAGCCAGAGTAGTGGACAGTCGGAGATAACTGGGGAGTGAGAACGGAATGCAGGTGCATAAGCACATCCATGCTTAAGAAAACAAAGTGGAGAGACCATTTCAGGGCGCGTGAACTAGAGGCTCACAGACAACGGGGTCTTCAGGCTACAGGCGATCATGACACTGAAGAAGAAGGAAAAGGGCCAGCACGAGGGCACCACTGGGACTCAAGAAAACAAGGGGATCCCTTAAGGGAAACCCGCACATAACCGAGACCCCGGATGGGGACCCTGGTTGTGGGGACGGGTGACTTTTCCTTCTCGGGACAGGAAGGAACAATGAGAAGCGTGTGTCCAAAATACCCTGAGATGGCGGAAAGGGATGGCGTGACAATCCGGTAAGGGGATTTGGGCCACGTGTTTTGAAAGTTCTTCCTCAGGTTGAAACTGTTACCTTTTGGGGTCTGAAAGGCCGTTTGGGCATAGGATTGAGAGTTCAAAGCAAGCAGGAAAGATGAAAAGAAGTGCGTCGGGAAGGGCACCGGGACAGTTCTGGAACAGTCCCCAGCAATGCTCTGGTCAGGGAAACACAAATAGCCAAAAGCAGATGGTGGAAGTGATTCCATGTGTGAGTTGGCCTTGTAGGGTCAAATGGCAGGGGAGCCTGGTTTGTTCGTGAGAACAGCAGGGGACGGCTGATCCAGTATACAGGCCGGATAAGGAGTCCTCAGAAGGATGCTGGCAGAAGGAGGAAGCTGGGAACGTTGAAACTCTGGCAATCCCAATTTTATTTTATTTTATTATTATTTTTTGTAACGTTTATTTATTTTTGAGACAGAGAGAAACAGAGCATGAACAGGGGAGGGTCAGAGAGAGGGAGACACAGAATCCAAAACAGGCTCCAGGCTCTGAGCTGTCAGCACAGAGCCCGACGCGGGGCTCGAACTCACAGACCGGGAGATCACGACCTGAGCCCAAGTCGGCCGCTTAACCAACTGAGCCACCCAGGCTCCCCAATCCCAATTTTAAAAAAGCAAACACATGGGGGACTTAGGTGGTTCTGTCGGTTAAGCAACCGACTCTTGATTTCAGCTCAGGTCATGACCTCAAGGTTCGTGGGTTGAGCCCCGCGTCCGGCCCCACACTGCTTGGGATTCTCTCTCTCCCTCTCCCTCTGCTCTTTCCCCCTCCTCTCAAAATAAATATGTAAACTTAAAATAATAATAATAATAATAATAAAGCAAATGCATTTCAAACAACAACACATTTTAGGTGTGGGATATAGCAATAAACAAACTGGTCAAAAATCCTAACTCTCTTGGGGCTTCACTTCTGTTCTGGGGAGAAAGACAGTAAAGATATAAAGTCTGTAAGTCAGTGAAGAAAACCAGCCGAGTAACAAGAAATTGTAACCAGAGATGGGAGCTCCAAGTTCAAGACCGTAGAGCTAGAGTAGTCTCTGTGATTCTAAGGGCCTATAAAGTAGGTGCGCATCCATGGGTTTGGAACAAATCCACCACTCACGACCAAGGGGGAAAGGTCCGGATTGTACTCCAGACTCGCAGGCACTGTTCTGCCTCCTCTGGGTTATGTCTTTTCTTTTCCCCATCTAGTGGTTTGGGGGACAAACTATTTTTAGGTTCGGAACAATATCAGGCTTTCAGATGTTCACGGGCATCACAGGCACTAAGAGAAGAAAAATGAGACATTTGTCTCAGAGGCTTGGGCTACCCAAGCTGTGTACCCTCTGCAGGTTCCTGGCTTGGAGCTACTCTCATGGGCCCACCTGTCGTGTGATAAGTAAAGGTCCCTATAAAAATGGAAACCTGACTAGCTTGTACCTTGTCTATGGGGTAGGGCCTGGATACAGGTGAGGACAAGGAGAATGAGAGTAAGGTTCTAGGGAGGGGCAGGGCTTGGTGCTGACACACAGTACAGAAGCTTCCGTGGTAGAGGCCAGAGGCGCAAAGTAATGACGTCACAGGGGTCCCTGCCGTGGCGGCTGAAGTCTTCCAGTGTTACAGCTGGAGAGGAGGTGGAGAAACAGATCAGGTGACCACAGCAGTCCCACAGGGAGGATGACAGGGTTACAGGAGGACTGTGGAAAAGGCAAGACATCTCAAGTATTGGGACCTCGACTAATGACGATGGTCTCTTTTCTAAAGAAGTCCCCCAGAGATCAAAGAGCAAAGCAACCTTCTCTCCACTCTCTTCCTGCTCCAAGGAGGGCAGGCTGTGATGAGAATGCAGGCAGGGGGCGGGAGATGTCCTGTGGGGAAAATGTTGGCTGATTAAGATGAAGATGTTGGAGAGCAGGGTGTATGGGACGTGAGGGTGTTGCCATCTTCAGCGGATGGGGACCTCAGGAAGACATGAGAAGGGGGTGCGGTGTAAATCTGAGACAGAGCCTTTAAAGAGGAAATCAAGTGAAAATGAGGTCACACAGGATGGGACCTGATTCAATATGGGTGGTGTCAGTATAAAAAGAGATTGGGACAGAGACGCACACAGAAAGAAGACCACGTGAGGACCCGGGAAGAAGGCGGTATCTCTAAGCCTCTCAGAAGAAACCAAATTTACAGACCCCTTGGATCTCGAACTTCGAGCCTGCAGAACTGGGAGGGAATAAGTTCCTGTTATTTAAGCCATCCGGTCATTCATCCTAGTGAATGAATACCATGCTGAGTAGGTACCAGACAGTGTGAATGGAACGTATGCCAGGGCTGATAAAAACGCTTCTTTAGAAAGTTCTATTGCAGGGGCACCTGGGTGCCTCAGTCGGTTAAGCGCCTGACTCTGCGTTTCGGCCCAGGTCGTGATCTCACGGTTCTCGGGTTGGAGCCCTGCGTTGGACTCTGTGCTGGCAGCGTGGAGCCTGCTTGGGTCTGTGGTGAGACCATGACGTCACTTCTCATCCTGACCACTTCCCCTCCTAACCACCACACTCCCAAAAGAAAGAGAAATAAATCATGTGAAGACAGCAGAAACCAGCAAGAAAATACCATTATAAGTCGAGCCCACCTCTCAACCCCCTCAGGAATCATGAGCTGGAGCATGTCGGCGAGACCCCGAAGTCTCCTTTTCAAGGCCCATGTCTTAAAGCCTCTAGCTACTCCGGGAACTCGGATTGTTTTAAATACACAAGCAGTTCCGTCCGCGAGAACCCCTGTATTCCACAGCTACCTCCATGCCAACACCAACAAGCAGTGTGGCCTCAAAGAGTGAAGTGAGTGCCTCACCATGGCAGCCGCCGTGTTTATCTTCCATGTCGATCCACTTTATAGCCCTGAGGTTACCGGTCCACGATGCATTTGGCATGGAGCCCGGGACACCTGCAACATTGATAAGGGAGAAAAGCAGACATGAGAACCAAGACAGAAGGGTGTCGATCGCATCAGTGAAGCCTCCACATCATGTTCACTTTTTCACTACGTTATCTTTCGCGTTAGATTTTCCATCACTGGTGTAAGACCTCAGAAGCTCGTGGTGTGAGTAGCTGATGATTATGAGCTCTGCCTTGCTACCAGTAAAAATACATATGCACATATAGGTGGTTTTTCATAATGTGTGCCCAAGCCTGCAAAATAGAGGTTAAGAAATACCGTAGCAGGAAACCATAATGCAGATGGACAAGTTGAGGAGTTTGGGGTCATCTCTCAATGGCCTTGAGCTGAATTCACTTTCAATCCTAATATTACAGCTATTTCGGACTTTCCACATGACCTCGATCTTAAAATGAAAGCTCAGGAAACAGGCCACCCTAGGTGCTAAGCACTAATTAAGTGAACTTGCAGTATGAGGCATACAGAAGGGAAATATCTTGCTTACTACATATAAACTCAAACAAATCCCTTAACACACGATCCTTCTTTATTTGTTAAAGTGCTTCTTGAGCATTTGGTGTTGCCGAGCATTGTGTGAGGCCCTGGGAACAGAGAGAGAGGAGACAAGACGTGATTGCCAGTCACCCAAAGAAGATGAACAGTTGACCCCAAGCAGGAAGTTGTGAGCTTTGAGTTTTTCCTAGGAAGACTGGTGTGCCCTGACCTCCCCAACTTCTCTATTTCTTTCAGGTGTTCTTTTGGCCAGACGTTTAGTTGCCGACCCACTACCCAATTAGTTACCGGATTCACCTTTGAAAAGTAAGAAGCCTTGAAAAGAGGAGAGGACAGCTCTAGAGGTTGCCATCTTGCTAAGCAGGGCTTTTCCTCCTTGGCATTATTGACACTCTAGGCTGGATAATTCATTGTTGTAGGGCCTCTCCCGGGTATTGTAAGATAGCAGCATCCCTGGATTCCACCCACCAGATGCCAGTAGTACATGCCCCCCAGTTGTGACCATTAAAAACATCTTCCGGTGTTGCCAAATGTCCCCGGGGTCGGGGGTGGGGGGCAGAACTGCCCCATTTGAGAAACACTGTGCTAAACTATTTTAAATAACCCTCTCTATCTCAGTAACTTTTGCCTACTCCTATCGAATAGTTTTACCCCAAGGTTCCCATCATTGGAAAATAAGTACGTGGGAATCAAATGCAAATACAACAAAAGAAGAAATATTTTGCTTCATAAGAGCTCCGGCAATTTTCACCAGTGCGCAATGTAATCTGAATGTGATTCTAATGTATTGACATAGGTATGACATGTGTACTCAAACAGTAACAGTCCCTCCCTACAAATTCTGGTAGTCTGAATAATACCACTCCCCTCGACATACGCTCAAAGAAGTCCGAACCCTAATCTCTGGAACCCGATAATATGTTATGTTACAGGTGAAAGAGAATTCAGTTTGCTAATCAGCTGACCTTAAAATAGGGAGATTATTTTGAATTATCAAGGTCAGTGCAATGCAATCACAAGGGTCTTTAACAGTGGAAGAGGGAGGTAAAGAGTTAGTCTTTTTTTTACTATTTAAATGTAGAGGAATGGGGTAAGGACCACGGTCATTAGAAGCTGAAAAAGGCCCAGACCCTACAGAAAGGAACAGAGACCAGCCAACGTTTTGGTTTTAGTCTGGTGAGACCGTGTCAGAATTCTGTCCTACAGAACTGTATCATAATACATTTATGTTGTTTAAGCTGCTAAGTCCGTGGTAGATTGTTACAATGGCAAATAGAAAACTAATACACATACTAACTAGACAAAAACTTACTCAAGATGATAAGTATTTTTTCATAAGAAAAAAGAAACTGGGCAAAACCAATAATTTTCAAGAAGTTTAAGTGGATGGGCACATAAACATGTTTCCTCTTTAAAAACATTAATAAAAATGTGATTTTCAGAAGAAAAAAGCTCTGTTCTTCTGCCCTGATGTCACATGATAATTATATGATGCTCTGAATCAAGAATTGTACCAAGGTCTCCCAACCAAAATTAAATTATGCAAGCCTTTCCTGTAAATAGCATGAATCCTTACCCCCAAGGGCTCACTATAAGACTGATTCTTTTTTTCTTGTTGCCAAACTTGAAAAGTTTGCTTATAAATCTTGAGTAGTGAAGAAAAACACTATTTATTAAGCAATAATTTTTCCTATTGCTTTGATTTGCATTTATTACTTTAAAAACTACTTTAGCATTTGCCTTTCCCAAAAGAAACTTCTTTATTTTGTTCTTAGTACACATTTTAAAAGAATTCAGAATAAAACTTGCCTTGGTTGAGTTGGGGGTTGGGGGGAGGGCCGTCCAGAAAACAAAGAGATAATTTGGTATATTTAATTGTGTCAGCAAGATTAGCTGACCTGGACGTGATTTTTTTATGATTATTTGTTTGTTTATTTGTTTTTATTAACTTTTTTTTTAGGGGGGGAGGGGCAGAGAGAGAGGGAGACAGAAACTGAAGCAGGCTCCAGGCTCCGAGCTGTCAGCCCACAGCCTGACCTGGGCTTGAACTCACGAAACACAAGATCACGACCCAAGCCAAAGTTGAATGTTCAACTGACTGAGCCACCCAAGTGCCCCTACATCGATGTGATTTTTATGAGTCTATTTTGATTAAATAACTACAGCAGAAGAGGATGAAGAACGCATTGCCATGAGAAAAAGTCCCTACCCTCCTTTACATTACATTTTTTTTTACAAAACGAGATATTTTTTCCCTCTCCTTTTCATTAATACTGTTCACCAAAAACTGACTCTTCCTCAGAAATACATTCCTTATTCTAGAGATAAGATGGTGACATTTACAATTAATGACTGCTGTCTTTTTTTTTTTTTTTTCTTAATGTTTATTTTTGAGAGAGAGACAGAGGGTGAGCAGGGCAGGGGCTGAGAGAATGGGAGACACAGAATGGGAAGCAGGCTCCAGGCTCTGAGCTGTCAGCACAGAGCCCAACACGGGGCTCAAACCCACAAGCTGTGAAATCATGACCTGAGCTGAAGTCAGATGCTTAACCGACTGAGCCACCCGGGCGTCCCATAATGGCTGCTTTAATGTCTTTAAAGTAAACACATAGCACGTGTGAACCTCCTGCTCATGAAATTATAAACCTCAACTTCTATACTTTCTGTTTAATGACAAATCTCCAACATGCCTGTTTAAATACTACTCATATTCGTGCCTACAAAAATTATAGTTTGAAAAATAGAATCGGAAAGGGGCGCCTGAGCGGTTCGGCTGGTTGAGTGTCAGACTCTTGATTTCGGCTCAGGTCATCATCCCAGGGTTGTGGGATCGAGCCCCGAGTCAGGCACTGCACTGAGTGTGGAGCCTGCTTGGGCTTCTCTCTTTCACTCTCTCTTTCTGCCCCTCCCCTGTTCACGCACACGCGCTCTCTCTCTCAAATACATAAAATGAAAAAAAAAATTGAAAGGAAAAAAGTAGAACCAAGGAGACAGACAAAGTCAAATTCTATTTTGTCTTTTCTTGCAAAGAATCCTTCCTGAGGCACAGGAATAACTGGCAGGAGTGGGCAGAGCCCCTAGCGTTGCAAGTGTGGTGGTTGTCGGACTGGGCACCCCCTTGTTAGAAATGCAGACTACCAGGCCCCACCCAGACATCCTGCACCAGAATTGGCATCTTCACAAGATCCCCAGAGGAGCCTGGCACACGAGAAAGTCTGAGAAGCCCTGGGCTATCACCGACATTGCAAAGAGGACAGAGTTCCTGTGTCTCCTCGCCTTGAGGTCCCTCCCTCAGCCTTCAGCAGGTTTCCAGTTAGCTTCTCTCTCCCCTTTCCTCACACTTTGCCCTTGGGAAGGAATCCCGTACTGTGTACCTTCCATCCTTTGGTTAATTTAACAAACTCGTCCCCATGGCCGGGAATACGTGTGTTTGAGAAGACCTCTCAAGTCACTTCCTTGGAGACGATCAGCCTCCTCCATGTGAGGAGAAGCCATGTTGAACAGAAGACCAGTCTGCACTGTGCCTTGACCTCACAGCATTTGGCCCACCGGGGATTTTCAGTCAATGTTAAAGGGGTCAATGAGTGCCCATGGTCAAGGGTTGCCCCTCAACTCGGTCTTCAGAGATGGCGGTAGGACCCCTTAGCTTGGGTGTCGACAGGACAGGCCTGCTTGCCACCTTGGTTTTCCAACAGGCCACTGTACTTTAAGGTGTAATCAAGTTCTACCTCTTGATATCAAAAAGTACTTATTCAATTCTCTCAGCCAAGGCCAACCAGCTTCAGTTTGCCTTCCAGCAATTGTTTAAGTGGCCACCAATCACTTATTCTCCACATCCGTCCTACTGGTGCAACTAGCTTCGGGAAGTGATAAGACCCTCAACAAGACTTCTGGTCACAGCTCGAATATCAGCTCAATGTGAATACTTTGCAGGCATCGCTTGATTATTATTTTGAGGAGATAATGGCAAGCAAGAGATTGAATGGTCTAAATGTGCCATGTGACCACTATTCAGTAATTGAAGGTGCCTTGGGTTAAAACATACATGGAGACCCCAAAGCTACTGATCCCATCACTTGGGCCAATATCCAGATGCTCCTTCTCTTCTAAAAGTGTCCACTAAGCATAACTATTTCCTGTTTTTCTCCCAGAGATTGACCCAAGGCAGAATCATCTACCACCCCCCTCCCCATGGAATACACTGGCCTGTCCGCTGGGATTGGGGAACTTAATTATTATCCCAGCTTTGTTGCTAACCAGCTATGTATGCTGGAACACCATTTAACATCACACAGTCTCTCTTTCAAATGAAGCATAGATCACATCAGTGGTTGTTCAACCTTTTACACATTTTTTAAAATTTTGTTTTATTTAATTTTTTTTTGAGAGAGAGAGAACACACACATGCAAGCACAGGAGGGACAGAGGGAGAAGGAGAGAGAGAATCCCAAGCAGGCTCAGTGCGGAGCCTGACTCCAGGCTTGATCTCACAACCATGAGATCATGACCTGAGCCAAAATCAAGAGGTGGGACGCTTAGTCCACTGAGCCACCCAGGCGCTCTGATTTTTCAACCTTTTAGATTGCAATCTACAGAAAAACAATTTATTTTATTTTATTTTCAGAGAGAGAGAGAGAGAGAGCACAAGCTGGGGGGGGGGGGGGAGAGAATCCCAAGCACACTCCAAGATGTCAGCGCAGAACCCAAAGTGGGGCTCGAACTCACAACTGTGAGATCGTGACGAGCAGAAATCAGGAGTCAAATGCTTAATCCACTAAGCCACCCAGGCACCCCAAAACAATCGTATACCATCATATGCATATATACATATGTAAAGTAAATGAAAGTTTCGCAAATTACTCAGGCTTATTACATGTAAGTAAGGCACTTGTTTATTTTATGTTATTTTTTCATAATAAAATTCTGGTCAAACCGACTCAAGTGATTTCTGGAACCACTAAATGGGAAATAGTGCTGTTTTAAAAATACTGTACTGGGGGAACCTGGGTGGCTCAGTCGGTTAAGCTTCCAACTCTTGGTTTCAGCTCACGTCACTTTCTCACAGTTTCATGAGTGTGGGCCCCACATCAGGCTCCGTAATGACAGTGCGGAAGCTGCTTGGGATTTTCTGTCTCCCTTTCTCTCTGTCCCTCCCCCATTCTTGCTGTCTCTGTCTCTCTCAAAATAAATAATAAACCTTAAATTAAAAAAAAACATAAATAAAAATACTTTACTTGATGACTGTGTCATTATAACTGCTGTTATGATTATGATTATTATTGTGCAGGATTCTGGGAGGGTAGTTATGAGGTATTATGGATAAAGTCTACCCTCCATTCCTAAGCGTCCTAGGAAGGGTCTATTTTGCATTATTTCTAGGAAGGGGCAAACAGAATACACCGATATTATCAGAGGAACCATCTTAAACTATAAAATCCAATTCTCTGATTTGCTCTTCATAGGCTAATGTAAACAAAAGATTTGAGATAAATTTACAGAGTAACCAAGACTGTTTTTCTTGGAGCTTAGCCATTATTAGTCAAATAAGTGCATTTGTTGAATAAATGAACATGGTCCTTTGAAATGCAAACTTTATTTATATTGACTTGACTTTCTCCTTATTGTTCTTAGGCAGTGCAGGTCTCATTTTGCGAGACCTCCATGTGGTAACAATTCCAGCAACTGCTTACTCCTTAAGCTCAGATATGTACTTTTCAACTTACCAAATTTTGTTTTTACGTGTCAAAAGTCAATGCTAATGCCAATGTACAGACAAGGGTTTTCTCACAAGTTAATGGTGGTGCTGTAAATCGGCATGACTCTGGAAAATCACTTTAGAAATACGTGGGGAAAGTCACCATCGCCCTCAATTCCCTTTGGCCCTTTAAACCAATAGCTTCACAATAAGCTAAGGAGATCATTTTTTAAGTGTTTATATATGAAGGTGTTTATTTTGACATTATTTATACATAATGATTAACATCACAGGCTCTCAGGTCACAGTCAACATTTCAAATCCTTATCTCTGCTATTACTGGCCGGGTGACGTTGAACAGTTGGGCAATCTCTATAAGACATCACACACTAATCTTCAAAACCTCACAGGGTTTTGTTAATGTTAAATAAAATAATGTATGTGTTGCGCTTAGCACAGTGCCTGGCATACTTGAAATAAATGGTTGAAAACATAATCTATTAAAATCATGGGGACAGGGTAGCTGTGGCAGAGATGGCTTCTTTACTATAACCGGAAGCAAGTTTACCAACTTCGGCGCTACTGACATTTGGGCTGGATAATTTGGGCTCTGGGGACTTTCCTGTGCACTGGAGGATGTATATATACCAGCATCCCTGGCCTTTACCCACCGGATGCTACAAAGCACCATCCCTGTGCCTCCTACTCCCCACTCCCCACCCCCCCACCCCCATGACGACCCAAAACGTCTCCAGATGTTGCCAAATGTCCCCCAGAGGGCAAAACTGCCCCTGACTGAGAACACAAAATTGTCCACTATTAATAAAATCTCGAACAAATATTTGCATGTAAAATGACCATATAGTTTTTAGTTTATAAAACTTTCTTCAATATTTTATATTTTTAATGAGTTTATTTACATACCTCTGAGACTTATCTGCTTTGCTGACCTAGGAATTGTACTTGTGAATATTTTAAGATTAAAGCAACAAAAGAAAAAGATGCACAGTGTTCAGTGGTGATTCGCCTTCACAACAACAACAACAACAAAATGGAAAATTATCTAGGAAGTGGGAAATGTACCGTTAAGTAACTTGTAGCCTTTTGTCTCATTGTTAATTACGGTCATATTTAGCCATAAAAAAATACATTTTTGGTTGTTGTTCATTAATCACTTAGGATCTGTAACACACAAACTTACTAAAAGAGATCCTGCTTTGTTTCAGGTGGATGTTTTCTAGAGCTCTGCAGTCTGAGACAATGGCATAGTATCCTTAAAACAACATCACCGCATTCAGCTCAGATAATTGCCAACAAACTGACTCACCTTTGGTTGTAAAAGGAAAAGATGAAATGAGTAAAGGAAAAAAAAAACCCAGAATTGTATTTTATTTTTTTTAATGTTTGTTTATCCATCCTGAGAGAGAGAAACAACTGGAGGGAAGGGCAGAGAGAGAGGGGGAGGGGGAGAGCGGGGGAGAGAGAGAGAGAGAGAGAGAGAGAGAATCCCAAGCAGGCTCTGTGCTATCACAGCCCTACACTGGACTCGATCCCAGGACCCTGGGATCATGACCTCAGCCAAAATCAAGAGTCAGATGCTCAACCGACTGAGCCACCCAGGTGCCCTTAAAAAAACCGGAATCTTAGACTCAAAAGGCTTTTAGAAATTTTAGTATGTTTCAGTATTTTAATATATTCCTTCTCATTGGCATGCCATGTAAACTAGAGCCTAGGAAATTTAAGTGAATTGCCCAGGAGTGTGGATGTGCTAAATACCTTGTTGATTTTGTTTCAAGATAATTCACCCAATTATTCAGTTTTCCTGAATGCTTCCTATGTTCTAGAATAGATGCTGAGGGTAGAGCTATGAACGAGATGTCCTTGGAGCTGTTGGCCTAGAGTATTCAGAAATTATATATTTATTAATATTTTTCTGAGTAGCCCGAACCCTCCCCTCAAGAGGGGAGGTGTCGGATTACTTTGAACTGTCTGCCCTGTGTCTGTTTTTTCAAGCCACTTGGAGATGCTAAACCCACCAACCACTCATCCCCGACAAACAAAAGCAAATTCACACTTGGCCATCATCCCAAACCTCTCCGGTGGGTGCCCATTCCACCTCTTACTAGAATTCTGTCTCCTCGCTCCGTTTCTCATTTTACCGCTGCTTCTGCTCCCCCTGGACCCAGTTTAACATTTATCTCCTCTCCCAAAAGCTTGACTCTCACCTAGCATGTTTAATTTCTTGCTTTGGATGGCCGCCAATCAAGCAGCTCGCCCCAGCGAGCTCCCCAGAACCGAAATTATAGATCACATTCAGGCCACTTGGACCACATTATAGGTCACATTCAGCCAGGGCGATGCCAGAATACTGACCAGGACGCAGAAGGACTGTTGCCATCTTGTCCCCAGACTACAAACAGCAAACTGGCCGCATGCGATCGATCGTAGGCCTGTTCGGTTCAACCCTCACAGAAGTGTGGGTTGAACACTGAAAAAGAAAAAAAGAATTTCCCCACGGAAGTTTAGATTGCCAGTGTCCCTGGACAACAATTCACTGGGGCTTTGAGAAGCCGGGGGTTCTCCTACTGCCCTGTTCCCCACCATGCTTCACTCACTCGTATTGTCTACCTGGCCCTGTCAACGCGTAGTTTGTAAAAGTGGGTTCCCAGACCTCGCCTTTCACCTTGCCCACCTCATCATGCATCGCTGTCCACGCACACCTGGCGGTCTTGCCACCCTCGGGGGAATTCCTAAATTGGTCTCCCATTTTCAGCGGTCAGGGGTAAGGCTCAGACATTAATGTTTTTCAACACGTCCCCATAATCTGAAGGTGTAGCCAGGGTTGAGAGCACCTGTTTTTCACAGAATATTTTATTGAACATCCCTTCATAGGGGTAAGACTTTTTAGCTTCTAAAACGCCACGCGTTGTGCCTCAGTAAGGAGAGATTTTCTTTTTCACCAAGGAAAGCAAGTTAAAGTTTTAGAGACTCTAAAAGTACAGAACACTCCAAAGGGACCAGTTATGTTCCAGCTGCCCAAAATTAGTCATCGTGGCACCTTTGCCTTGTGAATATTTCCTTCTTGTCCTCTTAAAAATATTATCCTATCGTTGGTGAAAAATTGAACCCTGGTTATGGGAATGGAGCCATATAATGCGTAAAAGCACAAAGAACAAAACTGAAAAGTTAACACAAAACCCAACACCACAGCATCCTACACCTACTGGTAACAACCATTACGAAAACATTATTTCACAAGAAACAACAAGGGTTGGTGAGGATATGGAGAAAAAGGAACCCTCTTGCACTGTTGGTGGGAAAGCACACTGGCACCGTGTCCTCAAAGGTTTAAAAATGGAACTACCTTATGATCTAGCAATTCTGCTACTGGGTATTTACCCCCCAAATGCAAACACATTAATTTATGCACCCCAGTGTTTATAGCAGCATTATTTATAAAGCCAAATTACAGAAGCAGTCCAAATGTCCATCAGTTGATGAACGGGTATATCTACATATGAAGGATTATTACTCAGTCATAAAAAAGAATGAAATCTTACCATATGCCATGACAAAGGTGGAACTGGAGGGTGAAATACAGAGTGAAATAAGTCAACCAGAGGAAGACAAATACTGAATGATTTCACTCATGGGGAATTTAAGAAACAGAACAAATGCGCAAAGGGAAAAAAAAAGAGAGAGAGAGAGAGAAATCAAGAAGCAGACTCTTCACTATTGAGAACAAAGTGATGGTCACCAGAGGAGCAGGGCTTGGGGGGGTTGAATTAAATAGGGGATGGGGATTAAGGAGGGCACTTGGGATGAGCACCAGATGATGTATGGAAGTGTTGAATCACTATGTTGTACACCTGAGACTAATGTAGCAATGTATGTTAACCATGGGATTTCTTTTTTAAAAAGAAAAAGAAAACATTATTTCATAAAGCATCTTCTTAGACAAATAAATATTTCCATGTCACCTTAAGATTTCAACATAGCGGGGCACCTGGGTGGCTCAGTCGGTTAAGCATCTGATTTCGGCTCAGGTCATGATCTCGTGGTTCATGAGTTCGAGCCCCACATCGGACTCTGTGCTGACAGCTCAGAACCTGGAGCCTGCTCCAGATGGTGTCTCCCTCTCTCTCTGCCCCTCCCCTGCTCGTGTTCAGTCTCTCTCTCAAAAATAAGTAAAAACATTAAAAAAAAAAAAAAAGACTTCAACATACCTATTAACTAGTTGACTAACCTATATTGGATAATGATTGCAAATAACCCCACACAAGTGGCTTTTACCATTGAGATATATGGGTTGGGTTTCCTTAAATGAGTCTAGGCATTCCCTACGCACGTGTTTACTGCTTTCTAAGGTTTATCAATTCAAAAAACGGTTACCTTAGGACTGAAGTTTTATTAGATTCTAGAAACTTGAGAGATTCTGTTATTTGCAGCATGTGAACATTAAGTACGGTAATTTTCTCTGTGATCTATTTGTTTAGACGTGTTTGTTTAGAGCTCCGTTCCCTTACATGATAAAGATTTCTCGTCAGGGCCATTTGCTATTGGAATCAACTGAGTATAGCATGCCCTGTACTGCTGTGTTGTCTGGGAAGAGGTTCTCAGCAAATCCATTAGACGAATTTTCATCTTGCCCAGGACACAGGGCCTTCTTCACCTTCAAAACAAGGCACCAGGCTACACCCAGTTGGACGTACATCAAGAATTCATTTGCAAGTGGTAGAATATTTCCTCCAATTCCTTGTAAAAGCAACCAAATAAAAACCATGCCTGTTTAGGACTCTTGTCTGATTTTAATCCCTATTTTCAACCCAAGACAGGTCCAGAGGAGCTGAAGGTCCCTGATAAGTTGCATTTGTTGCTGCACGTACTGGGGTGTATATACAGGTTGCCAATTCTGGGAATTAAGTGCCTATCTATAGCAAGCCTAATCTTTTATACAGAACGGGACAAGTAGTTCTTCTGTTTACAGTATTCTTCTGCAAAAATGAGAAACATCTAAACAAACTTTCAAAAGAGAACGAACACGGGAGGAAGAGTCTTGGGATGTGCCCCGGATACATGGGGGAGGACCTCCCCCCCACCCCTACCCTGCCACCCCCTCACCCCATGGAGTTTGCAGCTGTTTTTAGAAATACAGAAAGCCACAGAGTAGGCCTAGCATTTCTTCTGGAAACATCTCCTGAAGCTGAACATTTGGATAAAAGGCACTGGGCTGCAATTAGAAGTTACACAGCAACCCAAAGAAAGGCAGAAGTAATTTATGGGGGTGGGGATGGTTGTCACTTTTGGAAGTGACGGGGTTTTTTGGAGTACCAGCCTAACATGGGTTCTTGTGATGGTTACTCAGGTAAGGATCAGTTTGAGAGTTCAGTGGTCAATTCTAATAAGTGCAGTTTTGTCTATATGCAAAAGTTCAATAAAAAGTTTAAGAAAGTGGGGCGCCTGGGTGACTCAGTTGGTTAAGCGTCTGACTTCGGCTCAGGTCATGATCTCGCGATTTGTGGGTTTGAGCCCCGCGTCGGGCTCTGTCCTGACAGCTCGGAGCCTGGAACCTGCTTCGGATTCTGTGTCTCCCTCTCTCTCTGCCCCACCCCTGCTTGTGCTCTGTCTCTCCCTCTCAAAAATAAATAAAACATTAAACCAGTTTTTTTCAGTTTAAGAAAGTTATAGAATGTGTACGAAGGTGATAAAATAAAATGTGAGCCAAAGAAACGTTGGCCCCTTCAGTTCCTTGCCCTTGTCTCTCGTCCTCCGCCCAGAGTCGTTTTAGGAATGGAAGTGCCAGTTTTGAGTTATCCAGGTGTGAGGTTTTGAGGCCTCTATTCTTAAGGACTTGATACTGGTGTTTTCATTTGTGCGGTCGTTATTTTCAGTATTTTAGAAACTCTGAATTATGGACATATTTAGATCAAGACCAATAACTAATATCCTTAATTCATAGTAAGAGATACACTCTTTTTTTTTTTTAATGTTTATTTATTTTTTGAGAGACAGAGAGAGACAGAGCATGAGTGGGGGAGGAGCAGAGAGAGAGGGGGACAGAATCCGAAGCAGGCTCCAGGCTCGGAGCTGTCAGCACAGAACCTGACTCAGGACTCGAATTCACGAACCGTGAGATCACGATCTGAGCCGAAGCCGGATGCTTAACCGACTGAGCCACCCAGCTGCCCCAAACTCTTTTTTTTAATGTTTATTTATTTTTGAGAGATAGAGAGTGTGTGTGAGTGAGTGGGGGAGGGGCAGAGAGAGAGGGAGGCAGAGCATACAAGGCGGGCTCTCTGCTGTCAGCATAGAGCCCAGTGTTGGGCTCGAACCCACAAACCGTGAGCCAAAGTCAGACCCTCAACCGACTGAGCCACCCAGGAGCCCAGTAAAAGATAAACTCTAAAGTCATCTACAAATCCAGACAAATCCTCTTCTGTATGAGTTTTTTTGTTTGTTTGATTTTCAGTAGGCTCCACGCCCAATGTGGGGCTTGAACTCATAATCTGGATTAAGGGTCCCATCCTCCACTGACTGAGCCAGCCAGGTGCTCCCTGAATGAGTTCTGATAAGAGATCATATTGGGATGTTGTGACGTGCTCATTAGGCTGTTCTTGTATGACTAACTGAAAGGACTCACAATGGAAGTTTTGTGAGTCGGTCATATGTGTTTCTGGAATAAAAGTGGAATTCAGTTTTTGTTATTCTTCCAATTAAGTTTGTGACATTCCCTCTATTTAAAGATCATCCTTGACTTGCAATGGGGTTAAGTCCCAATAAACTCACTGTAAATTGAAAATATCAAGTTGAAAATACATTTAATACACCTAACCTATGGGACTTCAAAGCCTACCCTAGACTACCTTAAATATGCCTAGAATGCTCATATTGCCTACGGTTGGGCAAGATCATCTAACACAAAACTTATTCGTAATACAGTGTCGACTCTCTCATGTAATTGATTGAGTACTGTATGGAAAGTGAAAAACAGAATGGTTGTGGGGCAGCTGGGTGGCTCAGTCAGTTGAGCGTCCGACTTCAGCTCAGCTCACGTCTCACGGCTGGTGAGTTCCAGCCCCGCATCGGGCTCTGTGCTGACAGCTTGGAGCCTGGAGCCTGGAGCCTGCTTCAGATTCTGTGTCTCCCTCTCTCTCTGCCTCTCCCCTGCTCACACTTTGAGTTCTACAAAATCTTCCAGATCCTTGGTAGTAATCTCAGAAGCCTCTGCATCTTGGGAAACTGCCTTCTCCCAGAGCCTGTTGTCTCTTAATGCGGACGATTGGGTGGAATCAAAAAAACAAAACAAAACAAAAAAACCTTGACAATTTTTAATACTTACTAGGCACCATGCGGCATTTTCAGCAACTGATATTATGACACGTAATTTACTTATAACGGTAGTACTATTATGGTCCCCATTTTACAAATACAGAAACTGAAATTCAGAGTGATTACATAATTTGCCTCACATTGTATACACTAGGAATCTGCAAAGCTGCACTCGAAGCCAAGTAGTCTGGTTCCAGAGAGCCTCTTCCCCTCCCCCACAGTTCATACACGACCCAGCCTCTGTCTCGCTCAGCATTTATAGGCACGCCCCCCAAATACCCTCCAGAAACAAGGAGAAATGTGCTATATTAAAACAGCCAGGCAAATGGGGATATTGTGTTAGTACTCGGTACCCAATATCCTCATGTGGTCAGAATTTTATGGTACAAAAATCACTTCTCCCCACTGCCTAAGGCGATTGGCCTGAGTTTCATTAAGTCATGGCAGGAGTGGTAGCTGGCATCTAGACAAGAACACAGTGACTGTGACAAGGAGAGAAATTCACTGCCCAGAGGCCATTGTTCCAGTAATCCCACTGGAAGGGGGGTGAGGGATGGAATTGGTCATAGAATCACCAATGGCCAAGCTGGGAGCTACTTTCTCCATTATCTTGTAAATCATCGGCATTGTCTCCATTTTACATATGAGTAAACTGAAGCCCACATAGGATAACATAACTGCTCAAGGTCATACACCAGGTACCTGAAACCTAAGCCTGTCTGCCTCTAAAATGTTTGCTCCTTCCACTGCATGCTCCAGAGTTAAAGCAAAATAATGCAGGAAAACTTTTTTGAGATCACCCAGTTCAATTTCCTCATTTTATAGAGAAGGAAACCGAGGCTCTAAGAGATGAAGTGACTTGTCTAGGGTCAAACAGCTAATCAAGGACAAGAGGCTAGAACCTAGAAGATAATTTTGTAATGTGCATATGTAGGTCACTGGCCTTTCTTACATGGTTCAGTGGCTGGAGTCTGAAGAACCTATGTGTTCTAATCCTTGAGTGTCTTTTGGGGTCATCCACGACCTCATCCTTAGAGGCCATCCAGAGATTCTTCCGGCTCTTCTACAAACATCTTTGAAGAGACATACTAGCAAGTCACAGCCAATACTGTGAAATGCATTATTCTCCAGATATATACATATGTATGTGTATATACATATATATACATACGTATGTATATATACATATATATATATACACACACAGATGTATAAATCTGGAGAATACATACATACGTATATATATATGTATTATGTATTTGGGGGAGGGAAATTGAATCAGAACTGCCCAATATACAATTCTTACTTTTTAATAAATTCCCAAACACCTTCCCAACTGTCTCCAATGTCCTAAAACCAAAATTAACTGAGGCTCAGTTTGGTTAAGTCATTCGGCTAGTGTCCTACAAGCTGACAAGGCTGGGATGCCTAAGTCTGTATTCTCCCCTCCACACTGTCCTGCAAGATGAGAGAAACCTCGCACAAAGCTCAGAAGCTTGAAACCTGGGGAATCTCAGATTAAATGACATATGTGAAAAATTAACAAGATAATTAAACCCAACAGAGAAGGCTCTACGAGGACTTGTGATGGAAAATACATTAAGATTTAGCTGAAGGCAAAATTTTTCCTTCTGTCATTTCCAAAGTCAAACATACAGGGACTCATAAAATAGAAAGACGGTCACTTGGCCTTTTATTTTTTTTTCCTAAATAGAGGAAGCAGTATACAGTAGCAACAAGAGATGAAAAAAAGCATCTCTAAACACTGCCCATGAACAGTCTATGTCACCAATCAGCTTACTACTCTTAGTAACATTCTCTACCGATCTTCCCTACAGAAAGAGGGAGGCCAAGACAATGGACATTGTTAGCGATCATTATTCTGACTCTTGCTTCTAATGCTTACAGAATTTGTAGATTCAGCTTTGTGCATTAAAAAAAATTAAAGAAGAAGAAGAAACAGAAGAAGAAGAAACAGAAGAAGAAGAAGAAGAAGAAGAAGAAGAAACAAAAGAAGAAGAAGAAGATGAAGAAAAAGAGGAGGAGGAGGAGGAGAAGGAGGAGGAAGAAAACATAGTCTGGTTGATGTAACATATCCTAAAAGTTTAAGTTGGATACAAAGAGTTTCACTTTTCAGCAAATCATTATTATGGGATACATAGAAAGCCTTAGCCTGGACTATTGGAATGTTATATTTCCTTTGAAAAGAAGCAGCTTACTCATTTCTGAAAACTGGAGTCTACTCCATGATTTTCTATAAATCGTGTTTTCTTGCTTTGAGTTTGTGTGGTAGTTGTCAAAGCTGGTCAGTGGGCACGAGAGGGTTATGGTGGTGTGTGTTGGTGAATTTCATGTTAGAGTTTATAAATTATCCCAGTGTAAGCAGCTAGGAGGGACAACATCTGTTTTAACTTTGAGGAAGTTGAACGCCCAAAATGGGAAGGATGTGGCTGGGCCAGCAAAAACCTGCACAGAGTGATTGTGAAAAAGCTCTCATTTCTTTCAGGTCCTTGCCGTGCTGATTTCCTTTCCTGAGAAATTATATTATGTTCCACATAAATACTGCCTTAAGTCCCTTCGGGTTCACGGTATGGCTTAAGAAAACAAAACAACCTATGAATCCCAATCCCCGTTTCTTTCCCATGATGTGATTGCAAAAATAAAGTCCTGAAGACACTATCGACATCCTTTGAATTTTCGAGGAAATGCTTCTCACGGAGGATACTTCACAGTGTTGGTGGGAGGATGAAGTAGGCGGTGTTAGTAGTTTCAAAAATTACACCCAGTAACATTAAGGGAAATCAAAGTTAGAAAGAATGAGTACCCATCCCAGCAAATTAAGCTGGTACATGGTGGTGGAACTGTAGTGTAGACCCTGGTAAGAATATATTTAAATTTTATCTCATTGAGGATCCTCTTGTTCCTACGTAGACAAACTCTTTGTTTTTTATTGTTATAATTTTTTTATTTTAGAGAGAGAGCATGGGAGTGAGGAAGAGGGGCAGAGGGAGAGGGAGAGAGAGGGAATCCCAAGCAGGCTCCTCGCTCAGTGCACAGCCCAACATGGGGCTGGATCCCACGACCCCGGGATCGTGACCTGAGCCGAAATCCAGGGTCGAATGCCCAATTCACTGAGCCACCCAGGCGTCCCTCAGTGGACAAATTCTTAACCTCTCACTTTACACTCAAGTTTTTCATTTCCTTCTCAGAACGGCTAAGAAGTAGCTGCTGTTACCATGACTGTAGAGATGAGAAGTTTGAGGTTAGGGTTACCCATGATCACCAAGCTAACAAGGGCAAAGCTAAAATTCATCGGCAGTTTTGCCTCGTTCCCGAGCCCAGGGGATATTTGCTCAATACGAATACTTCCCAAACGTCAGTTATTTGCACATCACTTTTATAACAGCCACTATAATGCAACCAGCATCACGCTTTTCCTTACATAGGCTCGCTTTCCTTTTCCCTGGTGACTGCCTTTTTTTCACAGTCAAGGAGAACCTCTGATGGAAATGAACAGAACCAACATTTGCCGCCAATCTAAAAAGGGGCCAGTGTCTGTAAAAGATGGTCTCCACCAGTGGTTCTCAAAGTGCGCTTCCTAGACAAGAAGCATCAAGTCACCTGGGAGTTTGTTGGAAATACAGATTCTGGGGCTTGCCCCAGGCCTCCTGAATCAGAAAGTCTATGGGTAGGGCTCGGCTATCTGTGTTCCAACAGGCAGATCCTGGGAGTCCGTCTGAGAACCACTGCACTGTATACATTATCTTATTTGATACTCATAACTGCTCTGGGAACTAAGTGCTATACGTCATTCCCGTCATCGCAGATGGGTAAACTGAGGGTCAGCAGACACTAAAACCAGCAGCACATAGTTAGCAAATAAGGGCAGCCAGGGCTTAAACTCTGTCTGGCTCCAAAGCCTTTTCAGAGTATCACCTGGACTCAAAGGGGGATGGAAGGAGATGCCGTTGTAGTGGTTCAGAGAAATAGAGTTGAGACATTTAGGTTAAGAAGATAATTTTGACATTGATTATACATCTATTATGGCTTTGATACACAAAATAGTTTATTTTATTGCTTAAAGGGTCATTGAAATGCAATGCTATGTTTTTGTTTAAAAAAAAAAAAGCAACTGCTGCTTCTAGAAAATATTTGTCTTGGTCGAGATGATGCCAGGTTGAAAATTGGAAAAAATGGTCTTGCCACTTCTAAAATGGATGCTGTATTAATCCTTTGTGCTCGAATAAAGTCACATTAAGTTCAGCTTAGTGAATGTTTACCAATCATAACGGTATTTATACTTAATTAAATCTTCATATATACTTTAATCCAATTGCTTTTGTCTTGCAGAATGTTGTTCTAGAGATCAGGAATTAAAAGCTAACCGAGAGCAGTGTTTCTGCATTCTTTCCTTCACGGGGGTGGGGAGCAAAGTACGTTTGGGCACAGATTCCGCAGTAAAGATGATCCAAATATTATAGCATCACCAATGACCGGAAGCATCATAAATGATCCTTCAACTGCCTACAGCTTCGGCATAGCTCAACTATGTAGATTGTATGCAACCTGTCTAAAGTTTCTCGACTAGGAACTCAGCACGTTGTGATCCAGACTCATCCATCAGTCTAGGTACTCAAGAGCCAGAGTGAATTGTAAATTTTCAATCTTCCCCCAAATTTCTGGTCCTCAAAGGGTCTAGGTTTCCTCCATGAGGAAACACAAGCCAGAAGGCCCAAACCACCAACACAATATTTTAAAAACCATGTCCGTATTTAATATTATGATCTGGCTATACAAACGTAGCATCGTTTTAAAATTCTGTTATATGGATAGGAACCCATGGAAGTTTCTGATTTATATAATTTTTTCCTTCAACCAGAATTTACCTCCATATTGATCAAACAAGTGTCAATGCGGATTTTCATCTGGCCGCAGACACACACAAATAGCTGTATGGTAGAGCCGACTGTTCTAATGACATTTTTAAGACATGATCCTACCAGTCCATCAATATTTATAATTCTCGGTCGGTCACCGGCATGACTGAATGCATCCTTTGTGGTTCTAGAAACTGATTTCTAAACTTAGGCTGATGTACAGAGAACACAATGCATACTTGAAAAACACTGGGACTGATCCAGCCACGCCCAGATTTAAGGGCCCAGCAGGTAACCTTTCGGGTAGAGAACACCTACCTTCTAAATAGCTCAGTGTTTACATCTGCTGGGAGCGACACCTGGAGAAATGTTTCAAGTTTCTTTCTACTGTTGTCTTTTCTTAACCTTTCATTTCCTTATACCCGTGTTTCTTTCCCCCTAATCCAGTAGCGAAGGAGCAGCCCAGATCAAATGAAGACAGGAGAAGCCCACTGCACGAAAGGGGAGCAGGCCAGGAATCTAACAGCAATACTAACAGCGGGGCTGGAGGGGCGCCAAGTTGGGGGAGAAACTCCAAACAGGCGCACGTAAGATGGAAACGAACCGCAGGCGTCCAGGTAGGGAGCAGGTGCTTTCTCTTGGAATCAGATGCGACTGCATGATGGGCCCGGGGTGGCTACCCGGAAACCAGACTTCTTAAGGAGGAACTTTGCCCTATGACATTCCGACAGGAACTCCGAGGCTTGCCAATGCTACAAGGTCTTTCTGATACTTTTATCTTCTCCTTCACTGATACCACGTGTTGGCCTAGCTCTTGGGGCATTATACCTCCACGCGGTATCTTACCTACCATTTCTCTAACCCTTACTACCGAAAATTACGCCACCCCTTGTTTGGATCCAGGTGACAAATCGCTTCAAAATAAGGAAAACTAAAGCGTTTAAGTCAAAAGCAGCTTCCTAAATGTCGGCCGATGATCTGTGCAAATAAAGAACGCATTGTGTCGCCTTTGTTTCTCGCTTACAGACAATAGGGGACCTGCTATAAAGATCATTTTTCTTCGTCTGTGTATTTGTGGGAGAAAAAGAGTGTATGTGGGGGCGCCTGGGGTGGTTCAGTCGGTAGAGCATGTGACTTGATCTCGGGCTTGTAAGTTCGAGTCCCACATTGGGTGTAGGGATTTCTTGTAAATACATAAATAAATAAATAAATAAATAGATAGATAGATGGACAAAATACTATTAAAAAAAATGAACAGACAAAACAAAACTCATAGAATACAGAGATGGGTGGTTATCAGACGGGAAGGGGTCTGGGGGTGGGTAAAACGGGTGAAGGGGGTTCATTGCATAACGACAGGTGGTAACCAGACTTCTTATGGTGGTCACCTCGTAGTGTGACCATAAATCAAATGATTATGTTGTACACCTGCAACTAATCCTATGCCAATGTTACCTCAATTAACGAGAAAAAGGATGTGTACCGTTTTCCACGCAGGATGTTTCATTAATTTTATTGTCCGTAAACGTAGTAAAGTATCTCTGGAAGGATGTATAAGGCAGCAATCTATCAGGAACTGACGGAGTGCAAAATAAAGAGATCTGACACCTTTTGAATATATTTCCTGTTTTTTAGAAAGCTAACTTAAAAAAAATGTTTTAAAAACAGGGGCAGATATTCAGAAAAAGAAAAAAACAACTACAACAACAACACATTTTTTGAGTGGTGGAGTGGGGGGAAATGAGTCCAATATACTAAAATTCCAAATCCAGAAACAAACTCCTTGAGGTCATGTCTGTCTTCTTACAAAAGGCACTCTTGGTCCATGGAACAGTAGTTGGTACAACTAAAGGCTAAATAAATATTTGTTGACTGCTAAAAATATAAATGTCAAAATGTTCTACTAATTTTTGAAGACTTCTATTCACTGTGAAGACAAAGTCTCGATACACTTCACAGGGACTAGGTTCAAAGTCTCAGCCTGCTTGTTCCTCCCCCACTCCCCCCCCGCCCCCAGCCTTTTGTAAGAACACTGGCCATTTCCACTGGCTCACAGAAGGAAGCTCCAGACCAAAGCCTGTTCCAGATGGGGACTGGGGAAGCTGTCACAGAAGCATGTGTGGGGTTGGCCATCAGTTCCAACAAGGACACCTTCCCATGACTCCAGTTAGCACAGCGGCCCTGCTAAGCCTCAGCGTGTTCACCGTGTTCCAACACGCGCACACACACACAGAGACACACACACACACTCTCTCTCTATTCCTGTTAACTTATTTCCAGCTTAAAGTGGTCAGCTGGAACTTACCTCCATGGCCCCCCCCTCACTTTTTTCCCCACCCTTCCCCTGTCCTGTCTCCCTTCTGGGATTCTGCAGGGAATTTGCTTCAGATATACAGGAAAGATGAAATGACTATTCCCTCCTTTGCTGGTGCAAGTTCAAACTTCAGGTCACACAAATTCAGGATTAGATCCCAGCTTTGCTTGGACAAGCTGTGTAAAGATGAGCATATTACTTCAGTCTCTCTAAACCTCCTTTTCTTCCTCTGCTCGTGAGGATTACAATGATCATTTCTCCTAATTAAAAGAAATGATGGGGGCACCCGGGTGGCTCAGTAGGTTAAGCAAGCGACTTCAGCCCAGCTCATGACCCCGCGCTTCGTGGGTTCGAGCCCTGCGTCGGGCTCTGTGCTGACAGCTCAGAGCTTGGAACCTGCTTCAGATTCTGTATCTCTCTCTCTCTCTCTCTATGCCCCTCCCCTGCTTGCAAAAAATAAATAACCCTATTTATTTAGGGTTAAATAAACCCCTGTCTCCAAAAAATAAATAAATATTTAAAAATTAAAAAGAAAGAAATGATGAAATACATACCTCTGCAGCAAACTATACCAACAGAAAACAATATTAGACACCACGTATCATATATTTACATGTTTGTTTTTTTTAATTTTTTAAGTTTATTTACTCTTGAGAGATAGAGACAGAGCATGAGCAGGGGACGGGGAGAGACACAGAATCGGAAGCAGGCTCCAGGCTCTGAGCTGTCAGCACACAGCCCAACGCGGGGCTCGAACTCATGAACCGCGAGATCATGACCTGAGCCGGAGCCGGACGCTTCACCCACCGAGCCACCCAGGTGCCCCTATTTACCTGTGTTTAAGACAGTCGTTTGTAAATAATCAGGATGAACACTCACTACACTATGATACTGTTGGTTTACTCCTGCTCCTACAAGTCTGTGTGATCTGACAATTTAGCAGCTCATGGGATAGCGTATGTCTCTGTTCCCAGTCCCCTTGCCAGTCCTCTTTCTGCCCTGAGTAGACTTTTGAGACCATGACTCCAGTCCGGCTCTGAGGAATGCGGAGTGACTGAGAAAGGAGCAACCACTATCGATCTACTTCAGAGATGAAGGTGGCTTCAAACCACACTCCAATGTGTCACCGGCAGTCCTACATGTAAGTGCAGGGAGTGATTTCACACACAGCAGGCACCGGGCCACCCTCGCACAGGGCCGGTACCCCCAGCCAGGCTGGCACAACAGTGGAAACTAGTCGATGGAGGCATCACCAGGAACAGGTGGTGCAGGCCACACAGGTGTTCTCGGGCAGCATACGGAGAACAGAACTTTGAAAAGATACTCAGTCCTGAATCAAAGAGGGAATTGCGTTCTGTTTTCTGCCTTCGGTCGCCTGGCACCCCTTGGGCCCCTTTCCAGATTATCATAAACAATGGAAAAGACTTAACAGTATATAAAGCCAAGCGGCCGCAAACTGGAATTTCTAATAATCTGTGGCTTCGAAATTGAGAATTTACTTTGGATCGACCCCAGCTGTTGATCAACTCTGTCCATTCCAACTCATTTTACCCAGTTCTTCTGGGCAACACCGTACCAGACCGCTCGTGTTGAACCCAGTCGGTCGAGACCTGGGCACTTGATCAGATCTCAGACCAGAGACATTTCACTGAAGAGATCATTTATCAACATCCAAAGATTCTAAGAGTCTAAAAACAGCCCCATCGACTTGGAGCATTGACTTTGAGGATCAGTGTTAACACCCCGTAACATGCTCTGAAAGAAACACTACCTATTAGAACTCATACATTCTAGACTGCTTATGAAAAATCAATTCCATCACATTGTAGCTGTGCTTATCCAGAAAAGCATGAAAAGCATTCATTCACAAGACTGAGCTAGCACATGTCGATTACACCTCAGTTAAAACAAAAGCAACAACAAAACACTGAGCTACAAGTCGGTTACTATGTGATACATGATCAAAACAGACCAGACCTCCCATACTTCTTAGATCACCATATTGCACATAGTTACAAGACGACAGAGGTGACACTAAACTGTCACTAAAAAAGCAACCAGACTAAGAGTTTTCTAAGGGCTAACATTTTTTCCCAAATAATTTCAAATGGGTCTGTTCTCTTAGGAGCGTTCCATGTTAGTGGACTCAATCTATGAATAAGAAAACGTTGGAACGGCAACCGGCACCTACCTGGAATCCTGTTAAGTGTCACCCAGAAATGTTCGTCGGGGCTGTAAGTATCTTTTGACCAGTGTAGTAGATCAATGGCCCTTTTGTCATGGAAGACAAAGTTGACAAACTCTCTCGTAAGGGCCACATAGGCGGTGCCAAAGTAGATGGTCAGCTGATGTGGAGGCGAGGTTTTCAAAATATGAGTATTTTTCACAAAAGAGCCATCCTTGCCTATGTGCTCCTGGTGGACATACTTAGTCCGTTTAATTGCGTGATCCGGAGGCAGTACCCCCGGGGTAATGTTTTTCCCTTTAAATCCTTTCAGATACCGGACTATCTCCTTGTTGGTTTTCAGGGGAAATCTTGCCCACACGTGTTGATGGCGTACCTCCATGGGACCTTGGAGGCCGCAAGGTCTTTTAGGCAATTCAGGTCAGCCTGGAGCCTGGAAATGCCTGCGTAGACCACAGGTTCTATCTTTGACGCGACAAAAGCGTTTTGGAAGCAACTCAGTAACCGCCATACAGATGCCTTAAACTCAGCCGGGGCTTTCTCATCCACATGAACACAGTAGACGTTCTGGGGCATATAGATAGCCCTGAAGAGCCTTTCAAAAGTGTCAAAGTCCTTATGGATGACCATGACATAAGCCAAAGGGAAAGCGACTTCTTCTTCCGACAGGGGGCTTGTGATGTAGTGATTCTGGATCAGGTAGTCCTTACAAGGGACGCTTCCCAAAGGGGATGGTAAGGTCTTCCCCCACAGAAAGGCTGACTTAGCTCCTAAGGCGTCATCACAGGCTTGCACTGGAGAATACCTCGGACTGGAACCGTTCACCTTCCCGAAACTCTTTGGCACGTTTAACTGGCTACTATAAAGGATCACCAAAATAACCACACAGAGCAGGATGAAAGCAAAACAGCAATACCTCCAAAAGTTCATTATTTTCACTTCCTCGGGGAAGGGATCTCTCTCCAGGGATGGAGCAATGACCGGCCCCTGAAACCTCGGGCGCGAAGAGGCTGAACTGACGGCTCTTCGCAGTCTGGGATTTCGACAGCTTCGCAACGGGGCGTGAGCGCTTCAAGCCTCATCTACTGTCTCCCGGAGCGCGGCGTCCCTCCTCCGGGGCGCCGGCCGGAGAAGAAGCGATGCTCCCCGGGCTCGGCGTGCTCTTCCGACCCTCGGTGCTGAATCCCGGCCGCGCTCCGCCCCGCCCAGAGGCCCTCCTCATTTGCATACGGAATGCGAGTGGCGGATCCTTGCAAATTACCTACTGCATTGCATTGGAAGGACGGGTCCTTTTCGCCGGGGCTGAGTCTCCCCGGCTTCACCCCGCCCCCCTCCCATCCAATCTATTCCGATACCATCTCCCTTCTCTTCCCAGGCTCCCCCCCCCTCGCCTGGCAGAGTAAATGCTCCCACTTTGCCCCCCAGGGAGCCCCGCGACCTGCTAGCCGCCCCGGGGAAACCACAAGGTTGAGGACCTCTGCCCCTCGGGTTTATTTGCTTCTCTGCCCCTCTTTTTGCTTGTCAGTGTTGTTTCTACCTCTGGGCATGCAGACACAGATAAGAAAAAAATGCACTTGTAACACGTGTTCAGCAGATTATCAGCTGCAAAAAAAAAGGAAAGAAAAAGAAAGAAAAAAAGAAAAAGAAAAAAGACTGGTGAGGTACGTGTTCCCCGGATTAAATCAGCCAGTTTCCCATGGTGTTATATACCACCGAGTCTGTGGAGGCTATGGGAAGAGGGAAAAAAGCATCACCCTCTTGGGGTATGGCAGAAGGAACCTAGCGGTGACTGACTTGTAACATTGAAGGGTCCGTGTGGATGACACAAATCGTAAATGAAACAAACACACGTTAGTTTGCACACCAGACGGAAACGTGAGAGTCCTTGTTCCCAGAGAGAAAAGTTGGTTCCCCTTTCACACAGAGCTTCAGATAACTTGAGCTGTCAACACGGTATTTATCTACGAAATGTGGAGTGACTAGCCACTGGGTCTTTTGAAAAGTCTGACAGCTTCAGATTTGAGTTCATTTCACAGAACTCAAAGAAGTCTCCTTCCCACCAAGCCACCTCTCCCACTTCCTTATTCTGAAGAAAGAACAAAGGCTTTGGGGCTGCTGCAAAATTCCTGGAAGTATCACTCAGTGTAATTCAAGGGAGGCAGGAAGAAAGAGAAGCCCAGCAGGTCCGGTCACATTACACAGGGGTTGTCACAGCTCACCTGTGCCAGGTGCCTGGAGCACTCAGCAACTGTGGAGTGCCCTGTAGACCTATGAGGGCGGCAAGGACGCTACTGGGGAAAAGGGACTGGTCCAACTACAAAATCCATTGTGACAGTCACAGTGGTATGCTAAAAATGCCTGCGCCCATCTCCCGTCCCACCTGTCTGGGCAGGATCAGCTGCCTCTGTTAGGAAAGTGTTTGGTGTATAATGCAGCGATCTCCTTGCCCCCTTCCTGTCCCACCCCTCTCCCTTTCCCCCCCCCCCCCCCGACTCCCCAGCTTACTGTAATGGGCTGAGCTAATGAATGACAACAGTGTCACGGATGTGATGGATACGGATTTGGACACAGACCCGAAGAGTTGGCGGGGACCTTAAATATATCTAATTAATACAACCCTTTATTTTACAGATGAGAAAACCGAGGCCAAGAAGAACATTCTTTTCCCAAGTCATTCAGCTGGAGAGAAGCCAGAAAGCTTCACTCTGCAGCTCCCTAGTCCAGATGCTGGAGCCACTCCATTTGAGCCTCAAATCCCTGCTGGTCGCTGACCAGCTGTGAGACCAGGGTAAAGTTACTGAACCTCTCTGAGCCCCAGCTTCTTCATCTGTGAGATGGACAGTCACAGTGGTTTCCGTTTCACATGGCTGGGAAGAACATAAAAAGAGATGACTCTGGGGGCACCTGGATGGCTCAGTCGGACCTGCAACCGACCGACTTCGGCTCAGGTCATGATCTCACGGTCCATGAGTTCAAGCCCCGTGTCGGGCTCTGTGCTGACAGCTCGGAGCCTGGAGCCTGCTTCTGATTCTGTGTCTCCCTCTCTCTCTGCCCCTCCCCCACTCATGCTCTGTCTCTCTCTGTCTCAGAAATAAATAAACATTAAAAAAATTAAGAAAAAAAAGAGAGATGACTCTTGTTCAGGGTTTATGTTTATGACCACACATGTTCAATAAGCATTACCAGCTATTGTTATTGTTTCTCTTTAGAAAAATATCCAACATCTCCTGACCTTGTTAATGAACTGATATTTTGACTTCTGTTCTTAGTAATGGCAAAGAGAAATTTTTACCCTCTTAAGGCTTTCCAGTGGGTTGCTTTATTTCTACTGAAACAGGGGAGGTTAAATTCCACTCTTATCCTTCCCCATCACTCTCCCCCTTCGCCCCAGACACAAAATAGAAATATGCTATAGGAAGGGAAGAATTGAATAGCCCATGTGGATGCCTTCACTTCCCTTCACTCTTAGTAGAGCCACGCCCTTTTCTGTAAAATACATCCTTGGCAGAACTTTCGTGGAGAGCAGGAGTAGGGGAGGGCTGGGGGGGGGGGGGAGGGAATTCTGGGCTCTCATTGTAGGTTCAGGGTGGTTTTCCCCTCTTTTTGCCTTGAGCCTTGACCCTACAGTAGAGCCCCAATGGAATGCCAATACAAAGCAAACTCAACAAATCTTTCATCAGGATTTATTCAACGCAGATTGCAAGCGGGGCTGCGAGAGAGGCGCGATGTGATTTACAGCTCCAAACGGCACGACCCGGGAGATGCCTCTCTGGTCTGTCCTGCCTTATGTACAATGGTTTAGGTGAACAACGTGAGATTGCGAGATGATGCCCTGCTAAGCAGTTAGCCCAGCGGGTAGGTTTGTTTTGCTTGGTATCTGTGGCAACTGAACAGGCATTTTCTTCTAGCAAATAATTGGGGCGGGCTAAGCTGTGACTTCCAACCAGTACATTATTTCTGCTCTGGTCACTGCAGTTGGCTTAACCTACTGCAAACTGTCATCAAGCGGGCATTTTGTATGACCTTCCCCTGCCGCTCCGTACCCCAGGATAATCTTTAACATCACAAACGAGGAGATAGCACAGGAGGCAGCTAACAACACATCATCAGCTCAGCTCTGCACGAACACACGAGGCGAGGCTACCTAAAGGTTTCTGAGAACACGGCGGGATCTTTTCTCCCTTACAGTCACTGGGTTCTTAGTAACTTAGGAGCCATGTGTCTGCCCCAGCTGAGCCATGAGGGGCAAACGTGGAGGCTGGTTTGGTTCTCGGCAGGGGCAGGCTTGGAATCCGGGCCTGACTCCTTTCCAAGTGCTCATACCTCTCTACCACAGATCACTCCTCTCAGCCTAATTATTGCTGCTGGCTCACGACAACGCTTTGTGACGGGTCCCCTCATTTCCGCCAAATGTATACCATGCTGTGTCAGTCTGGCAACCCCAAATGCTTTGGCTACGCAGGAGACACAGAAAATAAACAAGAAAGGATCTCCCAGCAACCAACGATCACAAATTTGTGGGCTGGATTCACACACGTGAATGTGTCGGGGAAGAGAAATGAAGATAGTAGGTGAAGCTGGAGGAGGAAGGGAAAGACAGGGCTGGTAAGTTCACAAGTGGCAGCTCACATTTGGGCGAGGTGTCATGGACACAGAGGGAGGGTGGGGACCGCAGCGAAGAGCCTATGTCCCACCTGAAGCAAGCAGCTCCCTCTCAACGCTGGCCAATAATGCCACGCTGGCCACGGGGCCTGTAATTTTTTTTAATGTTTATTATTGAGCGACAGAAAAGGAGCATGCGTGGGGGAGGGGCAGAGAGAGAGAGAGACACAGAATCTGAAGCAGGCTCCAGGCTCTGAGACATCAGCACAGAGCCCGACGCAGGGCTAGAATCCATGAACCGTGAGATCATGACCTGAGCTGAAGTCAGATGCTTAACTGACTGAGCCACCCCGGCGCCCCACTCTTCAAATATTTTCAGAAGTGAGAAATCTGAATTTTACCCTTAAAAAAAAATTCCCAGACTCTTTGAATGTGACCAAGTACTTAAGAAATTTTTAAAACACAAGTGCATGCATGTACATGCACCCTGAAGGCTGCATGGAGCCTTCAAGATGCAAATTTATCATCTTTGTTTTAAGCATCAGAGGTCCTGTTCATGTGCGTTGAACCCCTCTCCGGTCTTAGGCCATGAGCTCTTAGTATAGTTGCATAGTCATAACAAAGTTACTCAGACCTAAGCAGCTAAAAAGTCACAAATTCAAGAGGACCTGTCTGACTCAGTCAGTTAAGCGTCCACCTCTTGGTTTCAGCCCAGGTCATGATCTTATGGTTCATGAGTTCCAGCCTGGCATCAGGCTCTGTGCTCAGAGTGCAGAGCCTGCTTGGGATTCTCTGTCTCCCTCTCTCTCTGCCCCTTCCTCACTCATGTGCTCTCTCTCTCTCAAAAATAAATAAATATTGTTTTAAAAAGTCACAAATTAACAGAGGGATGTAGCACGGGGACACCCAGGCACCCTGTTGTCAGCAAGGTGATGGGCTGCGGGTGAGTAGGTTCAAGAAAAAATCCAGAAGCAGAGCACTTGCAAGACCATTCAGTTAAAGGATGGCTGCCATCCGTTCAGCTCAGGGACCATTTTATTACTGCCGATCAGTACCCCCAGCACTTGTAAATCATCAAATAAGTTAATGTCTATGAAAGGGTTTGACAATCATAAAGATTATTGCAAACATTGGGCCAAGCAGACCGTCTCTGAAAACAAGCAGAGCGCTAACATTTAGTGAGAAGATATATAAATGTATTTATCTATCTTATGCACACCTGCTGCACATTCTATTTAAAAAGTCATTTGTGAAGGATGTTTATTCAGAATTTCTTTTTAAGTAACCAGTTTCTGCACAAAAGGGGAGGCTTTTAATTATTTAGCAATCACAATTACGACAAAAATTTTTCCCTGAAAGTATTAGGCAATTATGTTGACCACATGATTCTACGTCAGCACTTTTTTTTCTATAAAGGGCCCCATAGTAAATATTTTAGGTTTGTGAGACATTTGGTTTCTGATGTAATAACCACTCACGTCTGCTACCGCAGCTCGAAAGTAGCCATAATATGTGCCTGTGTCCTGTGAAGTCTTTATTTGTGGACACCGATATCTCAAGTTCATATAACATCCATGTCACTAAATAGTCTTCGTTTGGTTTTTTCCAACCATTTAAAAATGTAAAGTCATTCTCAGCTTGTGGAGAGTACAGAAACGGGTGAGACTTAGCCCATGGGCTGTATGTCATTTGGCGATCCCTGTTCTAGACTGCAATCGGGTTCCTCCAGGCCTATATTTTGCAATACTGGAATCTTTGCAATCACCTATAGATTCTGTATCTTTCCAGACAAAGAAATGTGAAATGGGGCCAATTACACCTGCCTGAAGACCCTTTACATCCATCATCTGGGTTATAGTGCACAGCACTGGACTGTATGCCTCAGTTTCCTTCCTTCTTCTATAAAATGGAGGTATTAAGAGGGCTGACTTTATGGGGCTTTAAGGAGATTTAAATAGGTTCAGGATATAAAAAGAGCTTAGAACAATGCCTTGCATGTAAGAATTACTCAACAAGTCTTAAGGCATCTCTCTGTTGCCAAACTTGGCTCACCCAGGAACATACCTGCCCTGTCTACTTCCTAGATACTAAACAGTGAAGCAGAACAACTGTGTTTGAGGGGTCATTCTGCCGCCTGAAAGATCCCAAAGGATAGGTGGGAGCCCTCAAGGTCACTGTTATCATGGGTGGCATTGGCCTCTTCTGCTCTGTGCCCCCGCCCCAAAGTGGGGCAACTACACTTCAGGCTTCTTCAGCCTGTATTTCCAAACCATTTCCAAATTGTTACCTCTTCAGAGAGCCAGCCTGCTGGGTCACCCCACAAAAAGGTTACCACAGAGACAAATACACAGCATAGTGGGGGAAGACCAAGGCTTTGGAGCAGCGTTATATATTTTTTAAGACTTTATTTTATTGTTTTTTAACATTATTTATTTTGAGAGAGAGAGAGAGCACGTGCACCAGTGAGGGAGAGGGGGAGAGAGAGAGAGAGAGAGAGAGAGAGAGAGAGAGAATCCCAAGCAGGCTCCACGCTGTCAGCGTAGAGCCCGATGTGGGGCTTAAACTCACAAACCATGAGATTATGACCTGAGCCCAAGTCAAGAGTGCGACACTTAATGGACAGAGCCACCCAGGTGCCCCTGGAGCAGGGTTTAAACAAAGCTCTGCTGCCTCCTACATGACCTTGGAAAAGTCTTTGGGGATCACTGTCCCTTAGTTTCCCAATTGTTAAAAAGGAATAGTCTTTCTAAGTGGTGGAAAGTCAATCTGGCTATGAAGACTTCTTCCGAATCTTCTCCTAATCTTCCACATACGGTCACCCTAGCTTACCTCACTCTTCTGGGGTCGCACTCCCTTTTCTACTTCCCTAGAGGCCTTCTTGGGGTAGCAAAGCTCTTTCCCTTCCGGGGTCAATTGCCCAAACAAAAACAAAAGCGAAAACCAGACAAGAAACACAAACAAAAATGTTATCTTTGGTTATATTCTGCTCAACTTCAAGGAACAGAATAGTGACGGTTGTCTTTCTATGCAACGTGTCGGTTTCCAAATGTCTCCTTTGAGAAAAAAGATGGCAGATTCATGAAGTGAATTTGCAAGTTCAAGGTCTGTCCAAATCTGGGGTATGCTTCTGCTACCCTTCTCGTACCAACTGCCTCCAAACTCCTCCACCTACATATTTTTGAAAGTTGAACTGATGTTGCAACGGGTTGGTATTTCTACTAAGAAATACCCAGTGTTTTACCATTCAGCAGCTGCGGGAGATCTGTATCTTGAAGATACTCTTTATCTTTTGAACATTTTCAAATAAGTGGAAACAAAACAGTTTTAAAATAGAAATAGGGTGTGGCTTCCTCCAACTTCTACTTTTAATAGCCCTATTAAATTCTTGACTTGAGTTCAGTTTATTTAATCCACTCTCCTACTAGCTTCTTTCCCACAGAACCTGTCATTAACTTGAGCTTAGACAGTGTATTAGGGCAGAGGGCTTGGATCAATCCCAAAGAAGCAGACATTTCTTCTTTCCTAGACGTTAAAGCCAAACAAATTTGTCTCCAGGATATGTCCTGTGTTTGCGCGTAACTGAAGAAGATCTTTGTATTTGATTCTCCCACTGGTTAAAGTGGTTTTCGATTCAGATTTTATGTTTATCAATTTATCCTTTGAAATGATTTCCTTAAACTCTATCCTTTCTCCTCAAAAAAAAAAAGAAAGAAAAGAAAGAAAGAAAGAAAGAAAGAAAAGGAAAAAAGGAAAGAAAAGGAAAATTTCTTATAAATAGAGGAGGTATGGCCCCAGTCTGCTTCGGTTAGGGCCCTCGTGAATGATAGTGTAGTTTCAATCACTACCTTTCGATGTGTCTTCAGTGTTTTGGAATCTGCAGAACTGAGTGCTTTTGATGATAACAGTTTTCCAATTTACTGATCAGTGCTGTTCTGTGGAACACAAATATCTAAGGCACTAATTCTTGATCCCAAGATGACCTGGGCATTGGGAAGCAAGCAGGAATGTGTTGGGGCAGCACTTAGGGTGACCATCTGTCCCAGTTTGCCCAGGACTGAGGGATTTCTCGGGATGTGGGATTACCAGTGCTAAAACTAGGAAAGTCCTGGGCATACCAGGATGAATTAATCACCCTAGACACCAGCTGTCCTACCCACTCACAGCTGCAAGATAGTTGACAAAAGAGTATTCGGGGCGCCTGGGTGGCTCAGTTGGTTGAGCGTCCAACTTCGGCTCAGGTCATGATCTCACAGTTCGTGAGTTCGAGCCCCACGTTGGGCCCTGTGCTGACCGCTCAGAGCCTGGAGCCTGCTTCAGATTCTGTGTCTCCCTCTCTCTCTTCCCCTCCCCCATTCACGCTCTGTCTCTCTCATCTCAAAAACAAATAAAAATGTTAAGCAAAATAAAAAAAAAAAGAGTATTCAATAACTGGATGAGTGTGGAAGGAAAAGAAATGTTTAAACCATTGATCTGGGTGGAGGGAGTAGAGGGAATGCAGAGCAGAGATGCAGGTCATCAAAAGTCTGCAAACTGTAGTGCGTAAAACCCATATAGCCCTTCTTTACCTATCCCAAATCACTAAGGCGTGGGGACCAAATGATCAGCGTTTGTTGGACAGCTTTACAGTGAGCTGAAAAGAACCCACATACATTATTCTAACTACACAGATGTTCCCTAGGGGGTAGGAGAATGTCTTAGGAACAACCTATATAATGCAGGGAGAACCTAAAAGGAAGATAGCAGCTATCACAGTGTTGACTGTGTCTGAAGTCCCCTCCGCTCCACATCACATGTGACTCGAGAGGTCTTCTTTCTGTTAAGGGGAGACGAATAGAAAAGTATGAAGGTCTTATGAATGGAAGCACTTATTTTAACATGTGTAAGAAATGGCCAGTAAAGCCAGGAAACGTTAACTCATTTAACAGCAGCAGAGTCAACCAGCCATTTGATCTCTCCGACTCTCAATTTCCAGATTTGTACAAGCTTAGCGCAAATTGGAACTAGATGCTCCCTCAGGCTTCTTTCAGCTCTAAATGCTGTGATTATTCTAGATTCTTCCCAGAATAAAGAGGATGCTGTTTTTACAGGAAAACTGCACTGGGGAGTTTTGTTTAAATTCACTTAAAGTGCAGGGGAAAGTCCAAAATGTGGCAGGATAACTGACCAGGGATAAAATCCAAGAAGACTTGGAGGTGGGGTGGAGGGCGCTTGGCTCAGACAGACCAAAGTCCTTGGAGAGGAGAAACCACATGGGGGGAAGGGTAAGCAGCCTTTCCGGGAGGCCCCTCGCCCCCCCGCCCCCCCACTGAACACCCCACCAGGACTTCAGGGTCTAAACTGGGCAGTTTTCACGTGGGACATAGAAGAGTGTTTGGGGTCCCGGGCAGGAGGGCTTTCCTTCTGTAGACCCCCAAGGAGCTCTGATTTGAATTGAGGACAGAATCCCAGATTTTCATGAAGGAGGAATCCTGTGAGGAGTGGGGCTAAGGAAGGGGATGGCTCAAGAGAAGAGACTAATGATGGCGGGAGGCTAATTACATTAGGATGATCTGAATATCTTCGGTTTCCTTAGTAAAAAAAAAAAAAAAAAATGGTAGCATCAGCCTTCAATATGTTCACAGTTAAGTTCTGATCTTTTAAACCTGGCTTGAAAAGAAAGATTATGGGGAAGGAATATCATCCACCTATTCTCAGAAAACATGGCACTGACGTGGATACGGGGTAAATATACTTTGGGGAAAACCTTCTGATGCTCATGGCTTTGACCAAAAGCAGCTCAAGAAAGAATACGATATACTCTGCAGGTCAGGAGATGAGATTTCAAAAGATGGGCTTGTAAGCAGCTGTGGCAATGAGAAACCACATTAACACAAGGTTAGTTCAGAAAGTGACTAATACATTTACTGCTTTGGACGTAACTTTCTTTTTTCCTTAAAATTTTTTTTTAAGTTTATTTATTTTGAGAGAGAGAGAGAGAAAGAGAGAGCAGGGGAGGGGTGGAGAGAGAGGGAGAGAGAGAGAATCGCAAGCAGGCTCCACGCTCCCAGCTCCAAGCTCACCACAGGCTCAAACTCACGAACCGTGAGATCATGACCTGAGTTGAAATCAAGAGTTCAGACGCTCAACTGACTGAGCCACCCAGGTGCCCCTGGATATAACTTTCTAAGGTTGTTCACCAACAGCTGAGTTAATTTCATCAAATAAGTAGCCTTATGAAAACCCAGATACGTCCTTTAAAGCAGGGGCTTCTGCTGTTGGGCTGCTCTTTTTTACTTCTATGGTGTGGAGTAAGGCACCAGTTTGGTAAGATCAGGGATGGTCGACCTCGGATTGAAGCACAGTCTGGCTAGGGCCAGCACTGCTCCCCAAATAAGGTTGGCACTGTGAAGTATTCCCAAGGTGAGCAAGATGCTTTGGAAACACAAGGACAGAGAACAGTACCATTGCTATTGACCAGGAGTAGAAAGGAAATGTCAGAAATGTCCCAGAAGGACTGAACATGGCTAGAAAATGCTGTCTGAAACGGATCCCTCAGGACACGGCAAAGTAATCTAGGGTGTGTGTGTGTGTGTGTGTGTGTGTGTGTGTGTGTATGTGTATGTGATGGGGGTGGAGGTGGAAGGGGTGATGATTTGCAACTGACTGGGCAGCAGGCTGAGGAGCATATTAAAAACTATTTCCATTTAGGAAGAACAGTGCTGAAGGTATCACAATTCCAGATTTCAAGATATACTACAAATCTGTAGTAATCAAGACAGCAGGTACTGGCACAAAAGTAGACACACAGATCAATGGACCAGAGCAGAGAGTCCAGAAATAAACCCACCCTCATATGGTCGGTTAATTCACGACAAAGGAGGCAATAATGTACAATGCGGAAAAGACAGCCTCTTCAACAAGTGGTGTTGGGAAAACTGGACAGTTACGTGTAAGAGAATGAAGCTGGACAACTTTCTTACACCATATACAAAAATAAATTCAAAATGGATTAAATGCCTACATGTTAGACCTGAAACAGTAGCATTCCTAGAATGAAACATAGGCAGTAATTTCTTTGACGTCAGCTGTAGAAACATCAATTCTAGTTATGCCCCCTTAAACAAGGGAAACAAAAACAAAATTACACTATTAGAACTGCACCAAAATGAAAAGCTTTTGTATGGTGCAGGAAACCAACAAAACAAAAGACAACATATTGAATGGGAGGAGATATTTGCAAATGATATATCTGATAAGAGTTAATATCCAAAATATATAAAGAACACATACAATTCAACACCAAAACAAAACAAAACAAAACAAAAAGAAAAAGAAACCCCAAGCAATCTGATCAAAAAATGGGCAGAGGACCTAAAGAGATATACTTTTTTTCAAAGAAGATATACAGATGGTCAATAAACACATGAAAAGATGCTCAACATCACTAATCATCAGGAAAATACAAATCAAAACCACAATGAGGGCACCTGGGTGGCTCAGTCGGTTGAGGGTCCGACTCTTGATTTTGGCTCGGGTCATGGTCTCAGGATCGTGGGATCAAGCCCCACACTGGGCTCTGCACAGGGCATAGATCCCACTGGGCTTGGGATTCTCTCTCCCTCTTCTACTGCCCTTCTCCCCCACTGCCCTCTCTCTCTCTCCCAAATTAAAAAAAAAATGAAATGAAAAAATTAAAAAATAAAGGGAAAACCACAATGAGGTATCACCTCACATCTGTCAGAATGGCCAAAATCAAAAACACAAGAAATAACAAATGTTGGCGAGGATATGTAGAAAAAAAGAACCCATGTACACTGTTGATGGGAACGTAAATTGGTGCAGCCACTCTGGGAAACAGTACGGAGTTTCCTAAAAAACAAAACACTAATCTGAAAAGTCATATGCACCCCTATGTTTACTGTAGCATTATTTACAATAACCAAGATACAGATGCAGCCCAAGTGTGCATCTCTAGATGGATCGATAAAGAAGATATGGTATACATATATAATGGGATATTACTTAGCCATAAAAAAGAATGAAATCTTGCATTTGTGAAAACATGGACAGACCTACAGGTTATAATGCTTTGTAAAATAAGTCATCCAGAGAAAGACAAATACCAAATGATTTCATTCATATATGGAATTTAAGAAAGAAAAAAAAGCAAAGAAAGAAGAAAAGACAAACAAAAACCCAGACTCTTCAATGCACAGGACAAACTGGGGGTTGCCAGAGGGAAAGTGGGTGAGTGGGGCAGGTGACATAGATAAAAGGAATCAGGAATCTACTTATTTTTTTTAATTAATTAATGTATTTATTTTGAGAGAGAGAGACAGCACGTGCACACACGGTGGAGGGGCAGAGAAAGAATCTCAAGCAGGCGCCACACTCAGCACAGAGCCTGATGGGGAACTCGAGCTCACGAACTGTGAGATCATGACCTGAGCAGATGCCTAACCGGCTGAGCCACCCAGGCGCCTGAGAGCACACTTTGACAAGCACTGGGTCACGTACAGAATTGTTGAATCATTACATTGTACACCCGAAACTAATATAACATTGCATGTTAATTACACTTGAATAAAAAAATTTATTTCTGCCTTTCACAAAGATGGTGCTGAAGGTGAAGAAGGAAGTTCCTGTCCTTCCCAAAGGCAAAGGCAAAGCAAAGGCTTTGAAGTCCAAGAAAATGGTGCTGAAAGATGTTCACAGTCACACACACACACACAAAAGGAAGATCTGCAGGTCATCTACCTTCTGATGACCCAAATGCCTCTGAAGGCAGCCCAAATATCCTTGAGAGAATGCCCCCAGAAGACACAAGCTGGACCACTGTGCATCATCAAGTTCTCCCTTACTACCCAGTCGGCCGTGAAGAGCATAGAGGACAACACACTTGTGTTCACTGTGGATGTCAAGGCCAACAAGTACCAGATTAAAGACACTGTGAAGAAACTCTATTACCTTGATGTGGCCAAGGTCAACACCCAGATCAGGCCTGATGGAAAGAAGAAGGCATATGTTTGACTGGCTCCTAATTATGATGCTTTTGGATATTGGCAACAAAATTGGGACCGTCTAAACTGCATCCAGCTGGCTACATCTAAATCTAAAATTTTTCACCATAAAAAAAAAAGATTTATTTCCATTTATATCAATTCAATAACTATTCTTATCCCACTGGATGCTCACTGTGTTGGGCTGCCAAAAACATGAAAGACCCCATACGAGATTATACTTTAGTTAGGGTAATACGATATTCACATTCATAATCATAATGTAAAGAAGATTGTAAAATGACATACAAGCATTACAAAGGTTTACAAAGTGTATCATTGAGAGAGAGAAAAAAAAAAAAGATCAGGAAAAGCTTCCCAAATGACAGGCCATTAAAAGCAGACATATTAAGGCCATTATTTAAATGGGAGAGATGGAGAAGAGTGGCCCCGGTAGAGAGAGAATGAGCTGAAGAAAAGTGCCAAAGGCAGGAACACAAGGAAGGTGGTTTTTCTGGAATATTCTTTTCAGAGAAAGCAGCAGTGAGAATTGACAGTGAGGTGGTATTGGTGATAATGAGGTGATATCTATTAGGAGTATGTTGATATCCGACATCCCATGAGATGTTTATAGTGAGCAAATCAATAAGCTGTGGGAACTCCCTGCAGCATGTGAGATTGAGAAGTTATTCTTAGAGCCATGCCTTAATTAGAAAAATATGTCGAGTGTTAGAATGGTTTGAAGAGAGAGAGACCCGGGCTAGAGAGGGCACTTGGACGGGTCTAACAATCCATTTGAGAGGCATGACGGGCTGGAGTTAGAGTGGCCGTGATAGGAACAAGTTGGGTAATACTCACTAGAAACCATCCCAGACAGAATGTACAGAATGTGCTGATTAGATATGGGGCACAAAGCAGTCGGCTCCCAGGAAAGAATGGCAGTGCCAGTCACGGAGACTCTGGAGAAGTGGATTTGTGGGGAGTAGGGAGGTGGGAGGGGGAACATATCAGCAGGTGCCAGTGGGAGCCTCAGGAAGAGATATCCAGAAAAGAGGGAAATGTGGGGGCATGATACAGTGTTATGATTCATCAGAACCCAAATCGTGATGTGAATCACCAAGTAACAAAGAACATTAAGAGCCAAAAAGCAAGCTGAGGAAAGATTCAAGGGGGACAGTCACTGCAAATTAAAATTTCCCCATCATTCTGAATTTCTCTGAGAGTAGTGACTCTAAAATCAACTATTAACCAAGGCTCAATAGTCGGCGACCAAGCATCTGAAAAGAACAGTATTATCCATAGTTGGATGGATAATATCCATTATCCAAGTTCCTCAAAGAGGGATTGTAAAAGCAATGCCCTTTCACACATTTGGCAACATGACAACCTTTACATAGTGTTGAAATCGTAGCTCAGAAAAGTTAAAAACAGAACCACCCTCCGATCCCCAAATTGCACTGCTAGGTATTTACCCAAAGAATACAAAAATACTAATTCAAAGGGATACATGCACCCGCCCTGATGTTTATAGCAGCAGTATCTACAATAGCCAAATTATGAAAACAGCCCAAGCATCCATCAACAGATGAATGGGTAGAGAAGAAGTTGTGTCTAGATACAACGGAATGTGAATCAGCTATAAACAAGAATGAACTCTCGCCGTTTGCAATGACATGGGTGGAGCTAGAGAGTATTATGCTAAACAAAATAAGTCAGTCAAAGAAAGATAAATACCGTATGATTTCACTCATATGTGGAATTTAAGAAACAAAACAAATGAGCAAAGGGGGAAAAGAAAGAGAGAGAGAGAGGGAAAGCAAGAAACAGACTCTTACCCATAGAGAACAAATTGGTGGTTACCAGAGGGGAGGTGGTGGGGGGATGGGTGAAATAGGTGATAGGGATTAAGGAGGGCATTTGCTGTGACAAGCACCAGCTGCTGTAGGGAAGTGTTGGGAGAGAGAAATATATACATTTACACAATGAACGTATACGATGCATTTACCTAAATGTATTGTATAAATGTATACATATACAATAAATGTACATATTTATACAATAAACGTACAATAAATTCAATTCAAAGAACTGTACACATCTTATAGGGAGTCTAGGTTGCAAAGTCAGGGTGTAAAGAGGAGACGACATACAGTCAAAACTCCTCTGGAGAAATCCCTTGGGAACGTGCCACATTAAGACGACACAGAGTCTCCCTAATTCCAACATGGCCGATTTTCCCTCTAATCTTGACCTAGATGGTAGTTTCTTCTAACGAGCCCCAGACGAAGAAGTTGGCTGGAACTGAGGAACTATGTGTTATGAGATGTACACGGTATCATTAACATTAGAGAGCCATGGGAACGAAGACCCGTCATGGGAATAAACAGAATCCACCTCGGGCTCACTTGAAACCCCAGACAAATTGCATGGAATGGAAGGCAGGGTGGGATGGCCCAAACCATTTAAATTTACACACCGTGTAGGCCTGTGTGTGCACATGTGTGCGTGCATACAGTTGAGTTTGTGCAAGTTGAATGAATAAAAGTTGAGACTCCATTGTGTTGAGCATTGCTCACGTATCAGGGGTTGTGTTAGGCCTAAAGGAAACAAAAATTATCAGGTGTAGCTTCTACCTTTGAAGCTCAGTCTCGAAGTCCGCTGGGAACACAAACACAGCACTGCAAGACTAATAATAGTACAGTGTGATACGGGAGGAGTGAGTCCATGGCAGTGAGAATTAGGAAAGTCTTTTCAGAGAGTGACCGTAAGTTGACTCTTACAAGAAAGGCCCATGTCAGTCAAGTGAGGGAGAAGGAGAAAAAGCCCAGAAGGTCGTGGCAGGGCAACTGGCATGAGTCGAGGCAGGGACGGTGGAAGTGGCACATTTGGGACTCACAAGTCACACAGGTAGAGCTGGAGTACAGCATGGGATGGGGCACATAGCGAGAGAAGGTGCTGGAAAGCCTAAGAGACCAGACGGCAATGAGTGCCCTGCGCTCAGTGAAGGGGCTAGGACATCATGCTGGAGGTGATGAGGATCTGCTTGAAGGTTTTCAAGGAGAGAGATGATCACATGATCAATTTTTATAAATGTCATCCTTGTCACTATGGAGACGGATGAAAGCAGGCTGAGAATACAGTCGGGAAAAATATGTTGACCCTTGAATAATGGCAGGTGTTAGAGGTGCCAACCCCCTGTGCAGGAGAAAATCCACACATAACACTTTTTTTAATGTTTATTTATTTTTTGAGACACAGAGAGAGAGAGAGGATGAGTGGGGGAGAGGCAGAGAGAGAGGGAGACACAGAATCCAAAGCAGGCTCCAGGCTCTGAGCTGTCAGCACAGAGCCCGACACGGGGCTCCAACTCACGAACCGTGAGATCATGACCTGAGCTGAAGTCGGACGCTTAACCGACTGAGTCACCCAGGCGCGCCCCACATAACCCTTGACTCCCCCAGAACGTAAGTACCAGTAGCCTACTGTTGACTGGAAGCCTTACCAATGGCAAACAGCCAATGAACACATATTTTGTATATCATATGTATCATGGACTGTGTTGTGACAATGAAGTAAGCTAGACAAAAGAAAATGTTAGGAAGAAAATCATAAAGAAGAGAAAATACATTTATAGGGCTCTATTGTAAAAAAAAGAAAAAAAAAAAACACACCTGTAACTGGACCCACGCAGTTCAAACCCGTGTGGTTCACGGGTTTGATGTAATTAGAAACGAGACGAGGGGCGCCTGGCGGAGGGTGTAGTCGGTTAGGCATCCGACTCTTGATCTCGACTCAGGTCATGATCCTGCGGTTCGCGAGTTCAAGCCCCGCGTTGGGCTCTGTGCTGACGGTGTAGAGCCCGCTTGGGATTCCGTGTCTCCCTCCCTCTCTGCCCCTCCCCTGCTTGTGTGTGCTCTCTCTCCCTCTCTCAAAATAAACCAATAAACTTTAAAAAAGAAGAAAGAAAGAAAGAAAGAAAGAAAGAAAGAAAGAAAGAAAGAAAGAAAGAAAGAAGACTATATTGTAGGAGACAAGAGAAGACAGATGGCGGCACCAGAAACAGAGAGGAGGCTGACAGCCAGGTTCAGTTTATTGACTGTTCAGTCTGTAGTCAGCGCTATGCCAAAAACTTACACCCATCGCCTTGCTTCTTCTGCCAGTAACACCTATGAAGGTGGGGTGGCCAGGTCACATCGTCCCCGTGGCTGTCATACGAGGTGCCCACCTCAGTTCATGCACCACGTCCACTAAGAAGGCTTCCCCGACTCACCCCATTCAAAGCAGGTCCTTTTCCGTATCAGCCTGTTTCTCTGCAGAGCACTGAACAGAATCTCTAATTATCTTGTCTGCTTTTTTTTATCCGTGTCCCACGTCTAGAACATACACTCCACGAGAGCAAGGGTCTTATTTGTTTCATGCACTACTGTATCCCAGTACTTAGCACGGTATCTAGGTGCTCAACATTTATTAAATGATGACATTTTATAGATATTTATTACAGACGACCTTTTAGAGGCGAAGGCCAGAATCACAACAATAACAACGATAAAAATTAACGCTTAAAATATGGGCTGGGCAATAGTCCAACTCATTGAAGCCTCACATATTTGATACAAAATTATTATTTTCTGCATTACAGATGGGAAACTGAGGTCCCCAAATTCAGGTCACTGGTCCAAGGTCATACAGCTTGTAAACGGCAAAGCAGGGATTCAAATGCAGGCAGTTTGGCTCCAGGCTCCACGCTTTCACCACCTTGGCTTTGCTACTTGAAGACTGGGCTTTTGTATAAACACCGGGTCATGTGGCTGGGATGGGGCAGCTAGGATTCCAGCCTGGCTCTCCCCAACTCTTGGAACCCAAGCTCCAGGGAAAGCCAGATCCCCCAGGATGGGGCAGTGAGAACGACGGAGAGAGAGAACCCAGCCTGCAGGGAAGAGCTAGACGAGGACACACAAAGGCGACTGTGTAAGTTGTGTTTTGAGTGCGTTGGATTTGCGGTGCTCCTTGTATCCACTCTATCCTTCACTGTGCCTCCTGCTTTTGGAGCAGAGCATGTTCCTCAACCCTTCCGATTCCCTCTTCACCTCTCGGTAAAATGGCAAAATGTGCGTTTCAACACTGACCAGACGAGATTCTTGAGAAGATTAAGCCGAGATAATGCAGACCCAGATGGGGCAGATGGGCAGTCCCTCCTCTTTCCTGGACCTCCTGCTCACACAAAAAAGCCCCGAGTTCCAGAAAGAGGGGCTAACCATCCAGATGACTTAGGGAACAAGAGAGAATATTTTTGGGTGAGTCCCATTATACATCATTCCTCAAGCTCAACAAGACTCCGAATCCCCTAAGGTTCATCTTCTGGACGCTTGCAGTTTTTACAATAATTAATGAAGGATCCATAAAACCAGGTATAATTTAATCTAAATGTGTAATACAGATCTTATCTCTCCTTCCTCTAGAAATTTCTTTTTCTTTTTCTTTTTTTAAATTTCTTGCTAGGTTATATGAAATACTTGTCTTTGGGTAAGTCACATATTTTCATCTTAGTTTCTCTTCTGCAAAATGGGGATGGTAGCCTTCCTTTTACAGGGGTCTTGTAAGGATTAGACGAGATCATGCGTAAGTACTTTTGCAAAATAAGTACTATCCAAACATAACAAAGAAACATTATTAAAAATGTTTTTATGAGACAGAAGGCATATGTTTATTGAGATGACACCACTTCCACATAAGTAATTTAATTAGTATTCTCCAAGTTACGATTGTTCAAGGGCTTGAAGCTTTAGGTCTTAACCTGAATCTTGCCCTTCTAATACCAGATGGAGATGTTCATTAACACTCTACCCACAAGACAAGGAACGCTTTTGCAGTGGGGAGCATCCTTTAGTCTGACCAGCGTCACCCTAAGGAACCGTCTTCAACTGTAGCCTGCCCCTTGGGAAAGGGACCCAACAAAGGCTCGTCAGTATCCTTCACCCCCTCGATTTGGTTAGGGATAGTGATTTGCACCAAGCAGGACAAATACGAGGTCTCCCCTAAACTTGTTGCTAGAACTCTCAGGAAAAAGACTCTCTTGTCCCCTAAGAGTGCCAACTGTCAGAACCAAGAAACGAGAGCTACTTGTGGCCATCTCTGACAGCAGGTGGGGGGAGTCTGTCTGAATGGGGCCACCACAGGCAGAGAGAGTGACCAACTTGGCCCAATTCACCTGGGGCTTTCCTGGTTGTAGCACTGGGAGTCCCATACCTGGGACCCCCGCCCCCCCACCTTTAGCTCTGGACAAAGAGACAGTTTTTCACACCACAGAGAGACCATTTGGCAGACAGAGTCCTGAATTCCTGAATATGTTGTTTCCACTCTTGATCCAGATTTTTTGGAGTCCTTTCTTGGGCATCTCAATTCTGTGACCCGGTAGGCTCTTGTGTCTATTTAAGCAACTTTGAGTTGTGTTTCTGTCGCTTGCCACTTAAAGAGTCATAGCACATTCCCAAAGAATGTGCACATATAAATAAAACTCAGCGTTAAAAAAGCAAAATAAATCGAAGTAGGAAACACGCTATTTTTAGGTTTGAAAAATGAGGAAATGCGATCATGTGGTCACTGCTGAGGTTGAGATAATTTATTTGAAGAAGGGGCTCTGAAAAAAATAAATGTATACAAATGGAAAAAGGAAGAGAGGCAAACGAAAACATTCTTATGGAGGAAAAACCTCACGGCATGAGAAAGGTCAGAGTAATGAATGCACGAGCAAAAATTCAAAAGAATAAACTTACACAGTGAGAAGGGGGGGAAAGTATAGCTGAAAAAAAAGTAACAGTTTTGCCTTTTCCATTAGGGATGGACTGGCCCTGAAGTGCGACCAGAAGACAATTTAGCCATGGGAATGGACTGTAAGAAACAAGCCTAGCGGCTGTTTCTGTGGGTACTGAGCAATTTCACAAGATTTAAAGCAAAAATCAAAATGGCCTCTAACATTCCACCATGGGGCGGGGAGGCCAAAGACAATGCTATAGGAATAACCAGAAAAGCTAGAGAAAATGGTGGTTTCTTAAGGTGACACAAATGATCACAAAGATCTGATGAGTTAGAAAATCTAACCATGCACCAGAATTCAAGGTGGACTATTGGCTCTCTGTTTGTGCTCCTGGAGGGTTTCCTTTGAGAATATGGCCAGAAGGGAGAGGTCTAGACCATCTGTCTCTCCAAGAGCCACATGGAATGGGCTGGTAGCCACTCCGCCTGGCCTCCCCTGAAGAAGGATGTGAGACTGGCCCTCTTACCCCAAGAGACTCTTTTTGGCCTGTTTTAGCACCATTTCTTTTTTTTTTTTTTAATCTTTATTCTTTTTGAGAGAGAGACAGTGTGTGAGCAGGGAAGGAGCAGAGAGAGAGACAGACAGAGAGAAAGAATGCAAAGCAGGTTCCAAGCTCTGAGCTGTCAGCACAGAGCCCGATGCGGGGCTCGAAATCACGAACTGTGAGATCATGACCTGAGCCGAAGTGGGACGCTCAACCCACTGAGCCACCCAGGCGCCCCTAGCACCATTTCTAATTCTAATGCAGATTGGAACAAGCCTAAGGGTTGAAGACCAAGAAAGAAATCATTTTCTCAATAGAAACACAACTTGAAAAAAAAAAAATGCCAGGTGAAGCTACGTAATTCAGTGCTACCTCTGCGAATATTCTTTCTATTGAGTCTCATAAACTATTTTCATTTGGTTTTCTGATGTCATGTAACTGTAGGGTACTAGTCATTTCCTTGGTCCTATGACAACTGTGGGTGATTTGGGGAAGCTGATGTACCTGTGCATGGTATTTCTAACACAACCACTTTAAGTTAGGGTGTTAGGCAGAAGAGACAAGGAACTTTTGAGACAGGAAAGGAACAACACTGTTTGTACTTGCACGTTTTGCAAAAACGATGTTGACGCCATACTTACTGAAGGACTTTTCCTCTTATAACGTGACATGGAACATAGAAGAACTGGGCATCTGGGTGGCTCATTTGGTTAAGAGTCCGACTCTTGATTTTGGCTCAGGTCATGATCCCAGGGTTGTGAGACTGAGCCCTCGTGGGGCTCCGTTCTCGTGGAGCCTGCTTAAGAGTCTCTCTCTCCCTCCATCCCTCCCCTGCTCACATGCACTCTTTCTCTCTCAAAAAAAAAAAAAAAAAAAAAAGAGCTGATATGGTTAAAAGCTATCTGGTAATGAAGGACCAGACTCACATCCCAAATCTTAAGTCCCAAAGGAGACTCAAGCATAAAATCCTGGAGTTACTTCAGGGTGTGATTGGATTTTACATTGCCTTTGAAGATGGAGATATCCAACACGGGCTAGAGCATTTGATGATACTTATTTTATTTAATTTATTTATTTAGAGAGAGAAAGAGCATGAGCAAGGGAGGGGCAGAGAGAAAAGGAAAGAGAGAATCCCAAGCAGGCTCTGCACTGTCAGCAAGGAGCCCTACCTGGAGCTCGAACTCATGGACCCATGAGATCATGACCTGGGCTGAAACCAAGAGTCAGATGCTTAACCAACTGAGCCACCCAGGCACCCGATGATTTTTTTTTTAAATACCTTGCAATTCATGAAGGCCCCACGTATAAGCAGGATATCCTTCTGCTTTCTCCCTAAACCAAAATGCCATCCCGCATGTAAGAAAGGAAGGAAGCAAAGCCACAGGAGATGTCACATTATCCTGAAAAGCATCCCTTGTAGAATCAGATCTGACAGACCACTGACCCTAGACCATGCTTGCTTTTCTCCCTGGAGGATGCTCTTGGTGGAGCTCTCACCTCCAAAGGAGATGGAATGCATTTGCCAAGGCTAATGGGCAACCGGGAATCTAGACTCACCAGCATTTCCACCTTCCTACAAATTCCTCATAGCTGTATGTGAAGTGTTCATGTCGTTCTGGGCATTGAGTCTTCCGCAAGGAGAGGCAAAGGCAGAGATGAAGGGGGTCTTCTTACCTGGGCTCTCATTTGGTAGCTGGGGAGATTTGAGGCTCCAAGAGATTATGTGATTTACATGGAGCCATACTCCATGAAGGCAGAAGCCAGCATACCATACCACAGCCTATAGCAAAAATGGTTTCCTTTCCTCTGTCTGTCTACATATCAGTCTTGGTCTCCTATCTTGTCTATTTTTCTAGGGCTGGAAAATGGGGGGGGGGGTGTGGAAGATTCTTTTTTCCTTTGGTTTTCTCTTTATTTATTTACTTTGAGAAGGAGGGAGAGAGAGAGTGCGGGAGGGGCAGAGAGAGACAGACAGACAGACAGAGAGAATTCCAAGCAGGCCCTGCTCTGACAGCGAGGAGCCCAACTCGGGGCTCAATGCGGGGTCTCACTCGTGGCTCAATCCCAGGAACTGTGAGATCATTACCTGAGCTGAAACCAAGAGACGGACACTCAACTGACTGAGCCACTCAGGCGACCCTCCTTGGTTTTCTTATATTGATTTGACATTGAGAAGACTGATCATCCATCTGTCACAGTAACCAGACATTTAACCCCAGCCTAAATACGTGTTTTTCTTCTTTCAAGATGTGACGATTCAGGCTTTTGCTAAGAAATGCCTTCATCTCAGACCAGATGTAAGGAACCGCATGGCTGGTACCAAATGTTATAAATCAAAGGGGAATAGTGAAAAAAGGAAGGGATAAATATTGAAATGTGAAAATCAGCCTCTAAGTACTGAGTCCCTCCCAAATTATATGACAATGATGGAAACCACAGACAGAAGGTGGGAAGATGGCGGCCATACGGGGAGGGAGGCCAGGAAAGACAGAGGGCACAGAACAAGAGCAAACCCTGTTCCCCAAGCCAGTCGCCCTGAGATTCAGAGCCCAAACGTGGTATTTTCCAGAGAATGCTGGCATGTTTATTGCCCAGCAGGCCCTGCCCTGCAGCCTGAGAGGACCTACCAGTGTTTCCAACTTGGCAGGCCCCCAAAACCAGAACAATGATTGTTTTTCTCCTGCTATAATAATGCTGTTGAGTTCATCAGAGGTCCATTTTGTATTTTTCATGGAGACCAAAGCTTGAGATTTCCTGCAGAAGAGATTCTATCATGTTTCATGTAGTTTTAAAAAGAATCCATCTGGTCCATTAGTAAAGGTGGAAATGTTCTGATGAGAAAAGAAGGAGCTGTTCCTAAAATCTCATTCTTGAGCTAAAGCAAAATGTATTTTCTTTTCCAAAAAAAAAACAAAAAAAAAAACCCTACCCGTGTGATACGGTATACACACGAGTCCAACCATTTCTCAACTCGCCGGGTCTGAGGGAGACAACTCTGGTGTAAAGCTTCATGCTTGGCCATTCGTTCATTCACTCACTCACTTATCTAATATATATTTATTGACCATTTACTATCTGTTCTAAGCACTGAGGATGCTTAGCAGTTAACAAGATAGGAAAATGACCCCAACTTCGCACAGCTAATAATGTAGAGGAGGCCAAGAACAACCTCATACAAAGACGTCAATGTGATTATTCCAAGGGGTGATACACCCTTTGAAGGAAGAATAAGGGGAGTGGTCAGCTCAGTTCCGCTGAGCTGTAGATATCTGGCTGATGGATGGGGTAGGAAGGAAAAGCGCTGGCAAGAGAGGGTCTGGCAAATTTGGGGGAAAGAAAGAACACCACTATGGACTGACAACAGTAATACCTATCGTGGTAAAGATTTAGTAAGCTGAACGCAAAAGAACACGATCAGTTGTAAAGCCATACCTCTGAAAGGTATTCCTTGGCCGTGTTAGAACCTGATTCTGCATCCAGAAAGGATCAGAGAGAACTACAGATGTTCCCTTTCATCTTGCACGTCTACTAACAGGGAGCAGGCTCTCGAACGGCCTTTCCAAGTACGGCACGCTGCTGTCCCCTGAAACACGGCGTCGCACATACCTGGGATCCTGTTGAGCGTCACCCAGAAATGCTCATCAGGACTGAAAGTATCTTTGGACCACCGGAGCAAGTCGACCGCCCGCGGGTCACGGAGGACAAAGTCGGTAAACTCTCTTGATAGAGCCACGTAGGCAGAGCCGAAGTAAATGGTGAGGTTATGGGGAGGAGGTGATTTCAACGCTGTGGTTCTGATCACATAGGAAAGCTCTTTGCCCAGGTGCTCCCGGTGGACGTATTTAGTCCGTCCAATGGCGTGGGCTGGGGGCAGCACCCCCGGGGTAATGTTTTTCCCTTTAAATCCTTTCAGATACCGGACTATCTCCTTGTTGGTTTTCAGGGGGAAATCTTGCCCACACGTGTTGATGGCGTACCTCCATGGGACCTTGGAGGCCGCAAGATCTTTGACGCAATTCAGGTCGGCCTGGAGCCTGGAAATCCCCCCATAGACCACTGGCTCCATTCTAGAAGCCAGAAAAGCATTTGGGAAGCAGCTCAGTAATTGTTCCACCGCGCCTTTAAATTCGACCGTCGCCTTTTCATCCACGTGAACACAGTAGACGTTCTGAGGCATGTAAATCGCTCTAAAGAGCCTTGCAAAGGTATCGAAATGGTGATGGATGACCATTATATACGCCAAAGGAAATTCAGCTTCTTCTTTAGACAGAGGGGCTGTGATGTAGTGGCTTTGGGTCAGGTATTCCCGGCAAGAAAACTTGTCTTGAATCCTCAGTTTGTTTCTCCACAGGAAAGGCGTTCTGCCTTTGATAAAGGATGTGCAGACCTGAGTCAGCATCCAAGTGTCTGAATTATTTAGCCTCTGGAAGCCCGGCTCTCCCCCGAACCCAAACACGTAGAGCACGATAAAAAGGACGACGCAGGAAACAGAAACTACGAAGAGGTAACGCATGGATGAAGGCAGCATGCCTCCCGGAGGAGCAGGTTGTCAACGACGGGCAAAATCTACCGGGCCTCCCCCAAGCTTACTTCTCCCTCTGCGTTCTTATTCAGGCACATACTCCGGGAACTCCTAGCCTGAAGGACGAGCTAGGAATCAATCCCCTTTCAGGCCGGGGAGTCCTGCTGCTGGCTCCGGCCCCCGTGCTGATATGAGCAACCGGTCCCGCCTCGCGGTCTCGGCTTCTCAAACCGCCTTTGTCTAAAGCCCAGCAGCAGGTTCCAGAAGCCCGGCCTTTTCCCTCCCTCCGCTTCCCTGCCCGCATCTGCTGGCTGTGGCCCTAAAACACCGGCAACTCCTTTCCCCTGCGGATTTCGTTTCTCAGATCTCTTTTCTTTCAGTTCCCATGTGTTTCCCGCACCACGCCCCCCCCAGCCTCCCCCCTCCCCCCCTCCCCCCCCTCCCCCGCTTGTTATTGCCATTCAGGGAATTAGCACAATGAAAGGCAAAGCTGAAATGTGTTCTGGCAGGCGTGCCGTTTCCTGCTGGCCATCCACGGGCTGCGGGGTTATCCCCTCCTGTGGCTCGTGGCAATCCCCCCTTCCAGGGGTCCCCCCACTCTTCCAGGTGACGCGGCCTCCATGCTCAAATGCGTTAAGGAAAACAACCAATGCTTTAATGACAAAAGTGACTGAGGTGACAGAGATCTAAAATGAAAAAAAAAACAACATCATCCATCCTGGCTTTCCGGCCCCGCCCTACCCTTTTCTAAAACCAGAGATCACAGGACTTCCAGTCCTGGGGAGGAATCAGACAGCGCAGGCTCCTGGTCCTGTGACTCATAGGTGAGGTGCCATGAGGTGCCAGCCGCACCCCGTCACCCCCCCCCCCCCCCCCCCGCCCCACCGGCTTACGGCATCCACTGCGGGCTTGTCACAGAATGTTGGGGTCACAGAACAAGTCCCCAGCTGCATCCCCTGATTTCCTTAAGGCTCTAGAGCTCCACCGGAAAGAACTTGAATCCTGGCCACAAGTGACGTTCAGATTCGGGGACCCCGGGGCGGGGGGAGGGGTCACTCGGGTTTTAAACACCCAGAGAACATCGTCTAATACTCAGATACATCCTTTATATCGGCTCAGTCGGATACTGACCACCTAGGATGGACGTGATTTCCCCCAACCTGTAAATAGCAGTGTTTTGGGTAAAGAATATCAAGCTCTTCGACTTAGAAGTTTCTTGTCTTCAACCCTTCACTTTCCCACCAGCTGTTTTTTTTTTTAATATAGATGAATATATTTTATTTAAAATGACTTCGAAAATGCCAGTTCAACCACTGAATGCCTTCCCATCTCTCCTCGCTCTCTGAATTCAGAACCCCAGTCCCTCCACCCGGTAGCATTAACTCACAATGCAGCTTGAGCCCCCACCCCGTGAAGAAATGATGCCCTCCAAGGTGCTTTCTCTCGTTCCTTTGGAAAAGCCTCTACACTGCTATTAATGGAACTGATAGGACAACAGGCTGATTCCTTGCTTTGGCCCGGATAGGAAAACAAATGTGAGCCCCCGCGATCCGAAACCGCCCTGCTCCAAGTAAATGCCACGTCATTTCCTGAACACAGTGGTTTTTTTGTTTTTGTTTTTGTTTTCAAGTCAACTCGACGCCCAACGCTGGGCTCGAACTCACAACCCCAGAGCCCAAGAGTTACACGCTCCATCAACCGAGCCCTGTAGTTTTTCTTTCTGCCAGTGTCCATTGTTCCCATTTTTTATTCTTCCAACTTATACCTTATTTTCCTCTCTCCTTTACTAAATCCTCCCCGTTCTTTAAGACCTGCCACAGATAAACTCCATGTAGAACCCACCTTCAGATTTTTAGGTCAAGTGGAAAAGAGAAAAGGTAACCCTTATGCGGGTAAAGCAGATGAGTCTAATTCTCAGTGTCTTCCACGGAATAGAGCAAAGAAAACGATGGAGAGCGCGTGATAATGGAAAGCTCAGTGCCGAGCTTCTCTTCTTCCAAACAATACCTTTAAAGATTAGCTTATTGTATATTTTATTTCAAAACAACAGAGAGTAATTTCAGCATCTCGTTTGGCAAAGCCTCTTGGCTTAGAGTGAATATTAATGCATTTGCAGTCTGACAAAGTGTTCAGTGTACAGACGCATAACTTAATCAGGCCAACCGAGCCTGTTTACATTGCTGTTTCCAACTGGCCGATAACACAGGGTTTCACATCTACACAGGCTTAGGGACAGACATTATAATGCCATTATATTAAGAAATAAACACACACCAGCCCAATTAGGAGCGATCCTAATGTTTCTGTATTCAATCTATTACCTCGAATGGCATTGTTTGCGTGTTAAACGTATAGCTGTTTTTCCTCTCTGCCCTTTCGGCTGTCCTTGGGCCAATTTGCCCCCTCTCCCCCCCGCAGATTCTGGTATTTAGAAAAAAAAAAAAAAGCTCACAGGAGAACCTTTTAAGAAACTTCATGTTGCAATAGAGAAAGGCTGTACCTGTTACCTTTCCCTCCTAATAGGCCAGAAGGCCTGCTTACCCAGAACACACACCTCGGCCTGTGTTTTCGCTACTGAGACTGAACAGCTCAGCCTTCCTTCCCTACACGCCTTTGACTGCAGGCAGGGACCGGTTTGGCACCTGCAGGCCTAGCAACCAAACCTCGGGGCTCCTTTGGAAGCAGTTATTCCCGAACCAGCCAATTAATCAGGCTAGACGTGTTGACTCTTCCCTGGGGCCACCTTCAGAGCCTGCTCTTCTTTCCATTCAGCAGTTTTTATTTTCTGTACATTATTTAAGAATTTTTCCAGCTATGGAGCTGTCCAGAACACAGCTCCAAAATGAAGAGGGTATCCCTTTATTTGAAATGATAGAAGACTCAGAATCTCTATGAAATAAAGAAATGGGGGCGCCTGGGTGGCTCAGTCGGTTAAGTGACCGACTTCAGCTCAGGTCATGATCTCAGGTTGTGAGTCTGAGCCCCGCGTCGGGCTCTGTGCTGACCGCTCAGAGCCTGGAGCCTGCTTCGGATTCTGTGTCTCCCTCTCTCTCTGCCCCTCCCCTGCTCATGCTCTCTCTCTCTCTCTCTCTCTCTCTCTCTGTCTCAAAAATAAATATAAATATTTTTTTAAAAATTTTTTTAAATAATCAAAGAGAAGAAAGAGTATCCTCTGACATCCCAGCACTGATCGGCTTCCCATGTGAAGGGGGAGACCTAAAGAGGGTTGAGCTGAAGGCAGTGGCACAACAGAAATTGTGGCTAACCAGGCAGTCGTAAAAGACCTTGCATGAAGCACTTGGCCTTCATCTTGCTGCAAAGGAACACCACCAAAGACATTTTTAGGTGGAGGAGTGTTCCCAGGCAACACATGCCAACAGGAGAACAGGAGGAAGGGCGAGAGCAAACTAATCCACGGTGAGAAGTTTATGTCAGCCCATAAACGCTTACGTTTATAATGATAATATAATCACGTTAATAATGATAAAAATCAGAGCACCTGGGTGGCTCAGTGGGTTAAGTGTCTGACTCTTGATTTCGGCTCAGGTCACGATCTCAGGGCTCGTGGGTTCGAACCCTGCGTCTGGCTGTGCGCCAAAGGTGTGGGGCCTGCTTGGGATTCTCTCTCTCCCCCCTCTCTCTGCCCCTCCCCCACTTGTGTGCATGCGCACGGGCTCTCTCTCTGTCTTAAAAGAAATAAATAAAAACATTAAAAAAATTAAGTGTTTAAAAAATAATAATTGTAAATAAAGCCTCTGCAAGTATGAGGTAAAGGCGCTGGCTACACCTTAAGTGTCTTCTAGAAACAAGTCCAAGGCTTTAATGAACGAGAACATCAGATGTGGCATCTTTTGAGTTTTTCCTTAGATAAAGAAATGCAGATAAAAGGATTTAAAGTCCCAGGGTTGCTAAGAAATTAGTGGAAAGTCTAGACTTGCTTTTTCACTCCCTCAACGTTGTAATGTAGAAATGTGTATGTTACCTTATTTATACTATTTACCTGTTTGTATGTGTTGAATGAATGAATGAAAGACCACACCCCCCCCCCATGGTTCCAGGTGCTCATGGGTAAATGCGCTCCTAGCTGGAACTGGGAACAGAACAACTGGTGTCTTTTATTTTGACACACAAAAACTGACCAGACTGATTGACCAGACAGATGAAACGATATTTAAAAACCCACAACTTTCAATCAAATTTCTGTGGGAAACCATGCAAGATGTGTTTTCATTTGAATATCAAGAAGGGGTGCCCATTCACCCCCACAATATTGCTAACAGGTCATGGTGCAAAACTCAGGACACCTGGGTTCTAGTTACTGTTCCACCTTTAACTGATTATGTGATCTTGGGCCCCCACTTGCTTCATCTTTAAAACAAGATGCTCCCGGGGTGCCTGGGTGGCTCAGTCGGTTAAGCGTCTGTCTCCTGGTTTCAGCTCAGGTCATGATCTCATGGTTCGTGAGATCAAGCCCACCATGGGGATCAGCACTGACAGCACAGAGCCTCTCTCTCCCTCTTTCTCTGTCTGCCCCTCCCCTACTCTTGTGCTTGTGTGCATTCTCTCTCTCTCTCTCAAAATAAATAAACTTAAAAAAAAAAAAAAAGGATGTTCTCTATGGTCCCTTTTGGCTAAAATTATGGCCCTTTGAGCTGTAATTCAGAATGTGAAAGGTGAGTCCACAAAGCAGCAGTGACAAATCCAGGAAGTGTGAAGTATGACCCCCGTCCCGCAGGAGATCGTCTCCTCCCTAGGCTTCAAAATACATTTAGCTGAAAATGCATAACCAATGAAACATAGAAGACTATGGATCCGTTCCAAACAAGAGGGTAGCCACGAAACGTAGGGGGCGCTCAGAGGAGAAAAAGCTCCCTAGAAGCTGGGATGGTGAGAAAGCACCTTCAACGTGTGTGTTCCTATACTCCGAATCTGGAGAAGGCATCCATTCCAGTTGGAGACGTTACAGGAGGGAGCAAGAACACAAAAACAAGAAAGCCCAATGTGGAGAAATTTCCCAGGCAGAGTTGTGAATCTAGAACCTCACAGGCTGAGCAGCACATAAAACCTTCCCATCAGTAAGCTGTGACCTCAGAGTACCAGGCCTAGCTAGAAGGTGACCTGTAGGACGGCAGGGACATCTCCCCCCTGTTCCTACCGTGGTCCAGCAACTCCAAGAGTCTTCCCTTGTGTTACAGCCGGCGGGCCATTGGGCACACACTGCGTTCAATGCTTGTTTAAGAGGTCCAGAATTTAGCGATGGGGAAGGAGTGTTAAAACCTATAATATAAATTTCTATTTCTGTTTCTATTTTAATTTATACCCACCGTTTTATTTTACATATTGGAATAGCATAGGAGAGCTATGCGAGGAGAGCCCTTCATGATTTTTTCTCTTAAGTGGATGTTCTAGTTACGTCTAGTTCTAGATGTGTGATTTTACTGTCCCGATAGTCCTTTCTTCACTCTCCTGTTTCAGCATACACCTAGAGAGACCTAACTATGAATGTCCCACATCAGCACTGAACTGTGTTTGCATTTCCTCATGTACCTTTTCTTTGTTTAATCGCGTGTACTTATGTAAACTTCATTACACTTTCATCATTGTTCTGGGACTTGTTTTTCCACTCCCAATTAACTGTTGTCCTTTAGTTGGGAGAGACATTGAGGGGATACAGGCTTGAGCAGGCATACTACATTTAAAATGTTAAATAACAGCAGAATGAAGTTTGTTGAAGGAGCATTGAGAGCATAAGTCACACGCTGGCAGAAATGGTTGGGTGAATGAGGTGAGATTATATCATTTCTTGGGTTTGCTGATGGCTGTCCTTTGGAAGGTCATTTTTGTGTGGTTTCCTTTGTTATTGAAGCAGGCCAAATGACTCAGGGATTCATTTTTAATTATAAAATGTAGGTGGGGGGCACCCGGGGGGCTCAGTCAGTTAAGCGTCCAACTTGGCTCAGGTTAAGCAGTTGCGTCCATTTCGGCTCAGGTCATGATCTCATGATTCATGGGATTCTCTTTTCCTCTCTCTCTGCACCCCCCACCCCCCCCCCCCGTCTCTCAAAATAAATAACTAAACTTAAAAAAATAAAACATAGGGATTTATGTTTTTCCCTTGAATGCAATTCACAGGAAATTCACAGGAATTCACAGGAATTCACAGGCAAGTAGAGAATGCGGACAATCTAATTCCCTTTGGATGGCCAACTGCATAACTCTGTTCTGGGGGACCAGATAGTTTGTCAATGGAGGCTTTTGTTTGTGTTTTTCATGATAATGATCATGATGTCAAAGAGAAGAAAGGAGACATTTCCAAAGCACATCTTTAAAACAACAATTCTCCCATAACTGGGGAGTCCTGGGGTTCACTGGGGAAAATCCACCTTCTCCTGAGACACAATCATTTTGCTTTCTATACCCTTCATCTAATTAGCAACAGAAGAAGCTGTTTTCTAGATGGTGGAACCCAAAGCATTATTAAAACTCTCATTTTGGAGGCAGGAAGAAGTTTAACGTGCAGAATCTTAAAACCTAGAGAGCAGGTCCAGAGCATGGTCCAGCTAGATGGGTCACATCACAGCGGTGTGAGGTGAAGTGATCTGCCTCCGATTTTGATGGAGTGAAGGGATCATGGAAACACTTCCTGGATGCTAAAGAGTGCTAAGCAAATACTTGCAAAACACAGTCTACACACATTCAAATAGGCAAATGTCCAAGCATGTGCAGATAGGAGGCAATCTCCCCGTAGCTGGAGGCTTAGAAAATGAAAAATAAATGACCCCAAAGAAGTCACGGCCAATTACCACTGATGAAACTTACCACTGAATGTACATGTGGAAGTGAATTCTTTAACCCTGGAAGAACTAAAACATTTGTTTCTAAAAGTGTTCAGCCCAAACTAGGTGTTCTCATGGCTTGGGGATAAGGATCATCCAGATCAAAAGTATGCAAACTTCTGTCAAGCATCCCATCACCTAGAGGGGTTGTTAAAATACAGGTTGCAGGCAAGAGGTAGTAACTTCCAGGTGGAATTTAACAATCTGCATTTCTAGCAGGCTCTTGGGACCAACATATACAGCAAGCACACCTGTGCATAATCCCAGTCTCCCACAAAATATGGAACAGGATTATTTACTGACAAAAGCTGATGTTTTGGGCATCTAATATGCCATAAGTTGAATTAGAGGAGGGGTGTAGGAGAGAGATTAAAAAACAAGAACGAGGGGCGCCTGGGTGGCTCAGCATCCAACTCTTGATTTCGGCTCAGGTCATGATCTCATGGTTCGTGGGCTCAAACTCTGCGTTGGGTTCTATTCTGAGCCTGATCGGGATTCTCTCTCTCCCTCTCTCTCTCTGCCTCTCTCCTGCTCACACATGCGCTCTCTCTCTAAATAAATAAATAAATAAACTAAAAAAAAAGAAAGAAAAAGAAAATACAACCAAGAGTAAAAAAAAAAAAAGAGAAAGAGAAAGAGAGAAAAAAAGGCAGAAAATACCAAATCTTGGTGCAGGTATGAAACACCCTGAACCTCATGTACTGCTGGTCAAAGTGGTAATGGACACAAGTCTGGAAAATGCAGTATCTACCAAAGTTGAGCACAGGCAGGTCCTACGACCCAGTGATGCCTTTCCCCAGGGATTTCGTCAATAGAAGTGCATACGCATTTATCAAAGGAAGTGCAAGTCAATATTCGCTGCAGCCATATTCACAGTAGACCCTAACGCCCACCAGCCCAAATGCCATCAGGGTTTCTCAGCCTTGGGACTACTGGCACTTTAGGTTGAACGTGCCTTGTTGTGGGGCTGTCCCTTGCATTGTAGATTTTTAGCGGTATCTCTGGCCTCTACCCACTAAGTGCCAATAGCCTCCTTGCCCCCTCCCACCCTACTGCAAGTGGTGACAACCAAAAATAGTTCCAGGTATCGCCAAATGGTCCCTGGGGGGCAAAATCATCCCTCCTCACCTCATGCACCTCCTTCTGTCTACACAGCAATGAGAATGAAAAAATATAGCTGCCTGAAAAAAAAAAAAAAGAAAAAAAAAATATATATATAACTGCCTACCACACAAAACGTGAATCTCACAGACACAACACCGAGCAAAAAAAGCCAGACAGGAAAAGAGTACATGTCGTTATTTCCATGTTAATGAAGAACAAAGGTGAAAGTAATCTATGGTGTTAGACATCAGGGTAGTGACTGGGATACTGGTCACGTTCTGTGTTTAGATGGTTGTTACTTGGGTGTGTTTTGTCAGTGACACCGCACTGAGCCCAACACTCCTTACTGATCTGTGCGCTTTCCTATGTCATAAAATTCTTCACGAAGAATGAATGAATGAATGAATGAATGAAATGAGTCATGGTCCTTCTGCCAGAAAAACTCTGCCAGGTGAACCTTCCAGGTGACTGGGGATCGGGAGTCCTGGAATAACGAACGTTCATGAGTTATCATCGCCTGCGGCCAAATACTCTCCAGTACCACGTACTGGAGCCCCCTTACTTGTCCCTTAAGCAACCTGACTGCTAAGGGGGTTCCCCCTCTAGCTCCTGACACCAGCCCACCTGCCTGATGTGGAATTGACACTCAAGAACCTCCCGGTCTGGGGTCACTCGGTGAGGAGGGGTGACCCAGGGCTGGAATGTGAGTCATTGTGCCATCCTGCGCCTCTGCACGCAAGACCCGGAATGGCATCAGTACCCGGATGTGCCCAATCACTTCTTCCTCCTCTGTTCTGACTTGGGGACACCAGGTGCTCAGATCTTGTCTCACGCTTCCTGGATCCCCAGCTCTTCGCAGTTCTCAGACACCTGCTGTCCCGGTGACTTGCCAAATTTCTTTCTTTCTTTCTTTCTTTTTTTTTTTTTTTTTTATTTAAGCTTTCCTTTCACAGGAAGACTAAGTCTGAGGCCATCCATATGATTGGTATATTGACAGGGGTTTGATACACTATTGCAAGAATTCTGCCAGAATCAGTCACCAGTTTTACCAAAACATGCCCCTGCTCCACAACTTGAATAATGGAGTTGAACAGCTTTCATTTGGCCCTTTTATTGTTATAGGCCCATATATATTTTTTTTTAATTTTTTTTTTTTATTTTGAGAGAGAGAGAGCACAGGGGAGGGGCAGAGAGAGGGGGGAGAGAGAGAATCCCAAGCAGGCTCTGTGCTGACAGTGCAAAGCCTGACATGGGGCTTGATCTCATGAACCATGAGATCATGACCTAGGCCAAAATCAAGAGTCAGATGCTTAACCCACTGAGCCATCCAGGCGCCCCTTTATATACACATATTTATTTAGTGGGGGGGAGGAGAACACAAGCAGGGGAGGGGGCAGAGAGAGAGGGACAGAGGATCTGAAGCGGGCTCCGCACGGACAGGCTGACAGCAGGAAACCCGATGTGGGGCTTGAACTCATGAACCGTGAGATCATGACCTGAACCAAAGTTGGACGGTCAACTGACTGAGCCACCCAGGCACCCCCGTTGATATATTTTTAAGGATTTTATTCGTAAGTAACCTCTACACCCAATGTGGGGCTCGAATTCCCAGCCCTGAGATCAAGAGTCACATGCTCTCCGGACTGAGCCAGCCAGACACCCCTCCATTTGGCCCTTGTAGATCCCTCCCTCTGTTCTCCACCCTGTAAGAGGGCTGACATATAGGGAGTGGATCAAGCAGCTCTGGCTCCCATTGGGTTTGCCAATGAGGGCACAAGACAGGGCTCAAGTGGCTGGCTCCCCAGCTCTTTTCTTGCCATCCTCAGCAGGAGAGCTGCCTCCTTTGACTGAAGTTCTTTCTTCTCAAAGGGCCCCTGGCCACAGCACTTTTTTCCAACCACTCCTTTCAGGTCGAGAAATGGTAATAGTTCCACTATTACTGGCCCTCGGTTTTGTAATACCCCTTAGAGTTTCCCTCCACTCTGCCCACACCTTCAGAAATAGTCCCTGTGGTAAGTCTTTCTTGCTTAGCCTAATTTCTAAGTACGCTGTGGGTTTCCTGCTGGGTCTCTGACCCATACAACACTGATAAAGATAACACTTGAGTTAATACTCGGCAGGTGCCAAGTCGTCGGTCAGCATTTCACAGAGAGCATCATTCAAGGCTCACAGCAATTCTGCAAAGTAAGCACCGTTATTAGCCCCATTTTACAGATGAGCAAGTGAGACTCAGAGAGGCCCAACATATTACCAAAGCTCATGATGTCAGGTAGAGTTGGAGCCAAACTTTGTATTTTACATATTGACGTACTGAATGGCCTCCCAACAACAACTAAGTTTATGAAAGTATCAAAATTCATTCCGAGCTCCTGGTCTCTCCCAGGGGCTAAAGCTACAGCCAGGGGGAGGTGGATCCTGGGAGCACGTTGTGGGGTGGGCATTTCAGCTAAGCACCCTGAGGAGGACTGATTTCACAGGGCGGGAGCAAGGAAATCTGTGAAGGCACTGAGGCGAACCAGGGCTGGGTTCCTCGCTGCTAGGGAAGGAAGTGGAGGGAAGAAACCCCGTGTTGTTGGATTGGAACTGGAGATCTCAGTGTGAACTTGTGGTTGTAATATGTATTTGGAAACCTAAACTATAGACGGGCATGTGCGTGTGAATATGTGAATGACTTGGAGTACCTGTTCGAGAATGCACACGCGTGAGTGTGCGTCATGTGCGTAGACAGATGTTATGCCTACACACACATGTGTATTTTTTTCTAGCTCAGAGCCCTGAAAAGACGTAGAAGTAATCATGCGCTTGAGGGCCCAGACCGTGGCTTCTAAATATCGTTCTCTATGAAATGGAACTGGGTTCCTTGAAGAAAATGACTGGTTCCAAGACAGGTTAAATGCAAGGAAGGAAGTTCTCAAAGAATCACGGTGTTGAAGGGACACAACAGCCAGCTTGAAGGAGCCCCCGTTGGCTAAGCCTGGGATAATTTCAGCAGAAAGATAACTATAAGTTGTAATGGATTGGAACCCAGTGAGTGAAATGGGAATCCATGTTCACAGGGATATGAACAAACAAACACACGGGAAGAAGAGAAGGCTCTACCTTATAGATGAATGTCAACTAACGTGTTTCCACAGCATCATTTCTTTGGTATCTCTACCCAAGAGGCATAACTTGAATCTAATCATGAGGAAACATCAGGACTGCACTCTTCGAAAATGATAAGATGTGAGAGGACACCGACAGACGGAGAAATTGTTTCAAATTTGAGGAGATTAAAGAGGTAGGACCACTAGGGTAGCTTGAGAGTGTTGATCAGATGCCAGATTTATGAAGGACATTTTTAGGATAACCAGTAAGACTGGAATAGGGTCTGTGGTTGAAAGCGTGGTGATGTGTCACTGGATCATTGTGCTAGAGCACGTAGGAGAGTATCTTTTGGTTAGGTTTTTTTTTTAATTTTAATTCCAGTAGAGTTCACATACAGTGTTGTATTAGTTTCAGGTGCGCAATAGAGCGATTCAACGATTCAACGGTTTTACCCAGTGCTCATCACAGGCGCACTCCTTAATTCCCATCACCCATTTCACCCATTCTCCCATCCACCTTCCCTCTGGTGACCATCAGTTCTCTTTAATTAAGAGTTTGGTTTTTGGTTCCTCTCTCTCTCTCTTTTTTTCCCCCAGTCATGTTTCCATTAAATACCCTGCTTCAGGGGCGCCTGGGTGGCTCAGTCAGTTAAGCATCCGACTTCAGCTCAGGTCATGATCTCGCGGTTTGTGAGTTCGAGCCCCGCGTCGGGCTCTGTGCTGACAGCTCAGAGCCTGGAGCCTGCTTCCCATTCTGTGTCTCCCTCTCCCTTTGCCCCTCCCCTGCTCACGCTCTGTCTCTCTCAATAATACATAAACGTTAAAAAAACAAATTTTAAATACACTGCTTCAGCTGTGGGAGCTCTTACATGGCAACATGGTGGATTAGACCGATCCTGAATTAAAGGTCAAACAAACCTAGATTAAATCACTTTACCTTCCGAGGCCTCAGTTTCCACATCTGCAAGTTGCAAGTAATGATATTTACCTCCCTCAGAGGATTTTTGTGGCACTTAAATGACTCACTCAATGAAGCCTCAATGTCAAGTCTTTCTGCTTTCTCCTTGAGAAAGCATTTGGTCTACAGAATTTCTTCTTTGATACAATGTGCATTACTGACGTCAACAAAACTGCCAATGTCGGGGCTGTCCAGAATGTGGAAATATCCCCATTTTGTGGAATTAACAGAGGATAATGATGCTACCTGAAGATCGACGCTCTGTTACTGGATTCAGCTCTTCCCTACATTTTACGAGCAACTGGAAATCTTGCCCCTCTGAGATTCTGAAATGTAGGATCTACTGCGGGATGCTTTATTAAGGGAATACTTTTCCGCAGTTTTTACCCCATGACATATATTGAAAACAATGATTTGTCTGGCACCAGTTTAAAAATATATATGTGTATACACACACACACACACACACACATATATATATATATATATATATATATATATATATATATCAACATGCAGCTTGTCTGTGACCACCGCCAGCCCACTGGCACACACAGGCACAGCTGCGAGCACAAACCATAACCAGGAAAGAGGTTGCTGTTACAGGAGACAGTTCGGGAAGAAGCTAAAAGCACGCTCACACTTTGGAAAAAGGCCCAGCTGTTTCCAGCTGCACTGTGCATTCGGCTGTGCTGGGTACTATGACCTTCAGAACAAGTCAAGGTCTCTACTCTCAGGACCCACATTTTGTCAATAGCGACCTATCATTGCGAGTTCTTTCATCCCCAATGCTGCTTTGTCATTGATTTCCTTTCCCCTCCTGTCTCAACCTTCCCTTTTGTGGCTTCAGAGAGAGTAAACATCCAGAGCCTCAAGCCTCATCCCTCGCCCGGCTTTTGCCTGATTCATGAGACCGAAGACACTGGAGTCAGACAAAACAGGACTGAGCCCTGTAAAATCCCAAGAGCTGCTAAAAACAGCTGCACATGGCTCAGCATGTGAATGGAAAATTCTACAAGGGTGGCTTTACCTTCCATAAAAATTGTTACGATCTTTCACCAAGGCAAGAAGGGGCTGAGGCAGGATTGTATGCATTGCAGGAATCTGAAGTTCACTTCGTTCCTAATAAGGAGAAAACTACACACAGAGACACATTTACAAATCCTCTGAGGTAAAAAATGGTTATGAAACCCTGTCAGACACTGCCCTAAATTTGTCAAGCTCAGTAACACAAGAATTAGTATTGGAAGCAGTAGACCGATGTGGCTTTAAACAAACCCCCCTCCTGCTTTTCTTGGTGTTCGAATGACAGTGAACACACCCCAAAATGGAGACCACAGCCATCTGGTGACTCTTGAGAAATGGAAGGAACAAAGACTCAAAGCTGTAGAAACTCTAACCAGGACTCCCGCACAAACCCTTCCTCTCACTTCTAGAGAAGAGCAAAGATAAGGACGTGGACTGAAATAGCCAACAGGGTTTTATTAGAAAGGAAGGAATTGCAGCCATTCGGTTCTTAAAAAGAGGAGGAATTATGGTATGCATAAACCCAGAGAAAAAGGGTCATATCACCGCAACCACGTATTCGAAGAGCGTCTCAATTACAAGGGTTGCTTTACTTACTTTTTAAAGATTTTCTTTTTTTTAAGCGTATTTATTTAAGCAGTCTCTACACCCAACATGGGGCTCGAACTCATGACCAGGGGATCAACATGACTCCACCAATGGAGCCAGCCAGGTCCCCGCCATATTTATTTTTTAAAAGAGTCTTAGCCGATTGCTTAGAGGATTCAAGAGGCAGAAACCCTAACGCTCTGGCCATGCAATGTGTCCTTAACTCAGTGTTGGACAAATTCATCTCTTAATCCATACCATCTTCAAAATGAATTTAACCATCTTGGCTCTGGTACTTCCACGCCAGGTGTCCTTGGGCAAGTACTGCAAATTCTCCATACCTCTGTTTCTCCGTCTATAAAATAGGATTGCAATAATACCAAGATTCAAAGAAATAATGTCCAAAAGGGAGTTCATCCTCTCTGAAGAAGATACACCAAAGGCCACCAAGCACGTGTAAAGGCGTTCAACGTTGTTGTTCGTTTGAGTGGGGCAAACCTACACCGCAGATATAATTTCACACCCTCTAGAATGGTGTAAATAAAAAAGACAGGCGGTAACAAGGGCTGGTGACGCTGTGGAGTAATTGGAACCCTCACCGACCGCCCTTGGGAACGTGAGAGGTTGCACCTGCTTTGGAAACCAGCTTGACAGCTCCTCAAAGTGCCAAACAGAGAGTTACCATATGGATCGGCAATCTCACTCTTGGAATCTACCCAGGAGAAAAGAAAGCACGTGTCTATACAAAGACTCGTTCGGGAATGTTCACAGCAGCATCATTCCTAGGGGCCAAAGGGTGGACACAACCCAAATGTTCTATCAACGGATGAATACACAGAATGTGTTATAACCATATTATGGAATAGTAGGTCGTCCATATAAAGGAGTAAAGTACTGATTCAAAATAGCACACGAAGTAGAAAGGGCCAGACATGACAAAACACATATCATTTGATTTATATTTAATGTCCAAAAAAGGCATATCCAGGCAGACAGAAAAGTGGGGTTTGGGTGTGGAAATAGAAAATGGCTGTAAATGCACACTAGGTGACGAAAATGATTTAAATTAGGCTGGGGTCATGGTTGCACTTCTGTATAAATATCCTAAAACTCATTGAGTTGAAGACTTGAAATGGGGGGATTTGGTGCTTCGAGGTGTGTGAACTGGATGGCTGAATTGCATACCTCAATTTTGCGATATGTAAATACTGCCTCAAAGAAGCTGTGAATTTAGGGGAAGAGAAAAGGTTATCTGTCCAGTTCCTGACATTGTAAGGACTCGTGGCTTCTGGAAAGGCTTTACAGCACCTAAACCCAGGGTTGACAAAGCAGCTGGCAATTTCCATCAGCCTCTTGTAGGCTGTCCAGACATGGACAGTAGGAAACTTCTGGATTTGCCTGAAAGCAACACCCTATTTATTTCATAGTGACAACATAAGGTGAATTAAATTCAATCTGACACCCAGCTTTGTGTGGGTTGAGGCTGGCAAAAAGGTAAAGCCCTCAGGACCCTCCAGGCCTGCATTCCATGAGGCCAGGCAGCTGCTAAAATGACAAAACCAAAGATAAGGGCTATCTATTTGGCAAAAACAGAGCAGCCGGGACACAGAGGACAAAGGTGGATTCGGCCTGGGGCTGGGGCTTGTCAAAGGTTCACAGCGATGGTACAACTCAGCTCCACCCTTCAAAGAAAATCAGGATTTTTCCAGGCAAAGAAGGGCCCAGGGGAAGATCTGGCATAAAGGCCAAGGGGCCTGTTTGGGGCCTTACAATTACACAGAGAATTCAAGTTGTAGTCAAATATCTTTGACTATATTTTCTGGATATTTTATTTATTTTTTATATAAAGTTTATTTTTAAGAGAGAGAGCACAGGAGGGGCAGAGAGAGAGGAGGAGAGAGGATCCCAAGTGGGCTCCACACTGACAGCACAGAGCACGATGCGGGGCTCGAACTCCCAAACCCGGAGATTACGGCCTGAGCCGAAGTCGGAAGCTTAACCGACTAAGCCACCCAGGCGCCCTTATTTTCTGGATATTTTAAAACAAAGCCTCTCAAGGCCAAAATGAGTCTGGCGAATTCCCTTCATTGTTGATTTCACTTTTCCAGACCCAAACTGAAAGGTACAACTTCCATCTCCAAAATGCATAAAGAGGGTAAATTATGCTGACCTTAGCAACCCGATGGCTAAGAACTCCCACAGGCCAACTGCACTCCCAAGAGTGTTTTCCAGTGGATTCAGCATAGGCTTATCCTTTGGAAAAGGAGATGGGAAGTTGGGGGACAGGACCCCTGCCTTGTGGACTGCTTAAAAGCTGAACTGGAACTGAAAAGAAAATAAACTTTCTGCAAAGCTTAAGAATTGTTGTCATCTGATACCACATTATACCTTTTATGGCTACCATTAACAACTTAGGCAACAACAGATGTTGGCGTGGATGTGGAGAAAGAGGATCTCTTTTGCGTTGTTGGTGGCGATGCAAGCTGGGGCAGCCACTCTGGGAAACAGTGTGGAGGTTCCTCAAAAAACTAAAAATAGAATTACCCTACGACCCAGCAATTGCACTAGTAGGCATTTGTCCACGGGACACAGGTGTGCTGTTTCGAAGGGACACCTGCACCCCCATGTTTATAGCAGCACTATCGACAATAGCCAAAGTATGGAAAGAGCCCAGATGTCCATCGGTGGATGAATGGATAAAGAAGATGTGGTACATATGTACAATGGAGTATTACTCGGCAAGCAAAAAAAATGAAATCTTCCCATTTGCAACTACGTGGATGGAACTGGAGGGTATTATGCTCAGTGAAATTAGTCAGAGAAAGACAAATATCCTACGGCTTCACTCATATGAGGACTTTAAGAGACTAAACAGATGAACATAAGGGAAGGGAAGCAAAAATAATATAAAAACAGGGAGGGGGACAAAACAGAAGAGACTCGTAAATATGGAGAACAAACAGAGGGTTACTGGCGGCAGGGGGTGGGGGGGAGTGGGAAAGGGGATGGGCTAAAGGGGACACTAAGGGGCACTAAGCAATCTACTCCTGAAATCATTGTTGCACTAGATGCTAACTAATTTGGATGTAAATTTAAAAAATAAAATTAAATTAAGAAACGGAAAAAAAATGTGACAAAAAAAAGGATTGTCCTCATCTGTAGAAACTCTTGTATTAGACAAGCTCAACAGGGCTCCTCTGTCCGACTCATCCGCTCCTCAGTCAACATTATACGGGAACTCCGCAGAATGATAAGGCTAGGCACATGTCTCAGTCCTGGTGCCAATCATTGAGTTCACGTTCTCGCATCTGGGGCACGTGTGGTAGGTGGGAGCCTGAGATCCACGCATTTAGTTAAAATGCAGGGAGGAGACATTAGAATCCACCCAGGAGTAGAGTTGGTGGGGAGGGTGACTGCCTCTGTGGGGGAGGAAAGGAGAAGGGAAACTTCTCTGAGGAAGTGACATATCAGCTGAATCTTAAGAAGTGCCGAGCACGAACAGGGAGACTGAAGAACATTCCAGAACAAGGGGATGGTACCCAGGAAGGGTGGAGAGACCATTTGTCTTTGGACCAATCTAGATGACAGAAGCCTGGCAGAGTGGGAGGCTTTCAACCAGTCACGGAACCCTCCTTCCTAATAAGAGGAAAGAGAAACCAACTTCTTAAGGCTCTACAATTTGACATGGCTAAGAAAAGCTACAGCTGGGGGAGCGGGAGGGTCACCTCGTGGGCCACAGACCCCATTTCTAGCAAAATATCCCTGCACCTTCCAAGCCAAACGTTCATGGTTTTTGGGTTTTGTTTTTTTTTTTTAATTTGTTTCTTTGTTTGTTGTCACACACAGAAGTTTTGGAATAGTAACACTCAACCTTCAAAAAATCAGTATCTAAGAAGTTAGTCTGTGTCCCCTCTTTTTGAACACCGAGTTCCTACAATGTGCCAGATCCTTCCAACAGGCTGACAAGGAGCCAAGATGTCTGCTTTAAATCCCACCAGCAAATAGCAGCCACCTCTGACTCCCCGGGGTAAACAGATCTTTAGATCATTTATTCAACTCACTTCACAGACCTCTTAAGTCTGGAATGCATTCTAATTGACCCCTGACTCCAGTTCCGTGAAGCCTGATGGCCCTTACTTTTTCTTTCTCTTCAATCTACTTTGATCTTCCTCGGTATAAAATTAAGATGAGTCGCCGAAGAAAGAGATGTAATTTCTGAACATTAAGTATTCATAATATTTTCATTACATTGATTAAGTCCAAATATTAGTATCTTAATTTAATGAAGTTAGGGTCATGTCTCTGGTTCTTCCTCAGAAATCCCAGAAGATGGCATAATTAACAAAGCAAACTTGTTCATGTACATCATCATTATTAGGCCAACTATTTTTGAGAGTAATACTTGGGGCTATGTAAAATGCACATTAATCAACTAAACTACATCGTAGGGCAATTTCTGATTTGCAGAAATTATAATCTTTTTAAAAACTCAAAAAAAAAAAAGCCAGTCAAAATCTCCAGCAGTCCTTGGTTCCGTTGGGTCATCAGAAGCAAGTAAGCTTGTTATTCCATAACTTATAACATAGAAGACACTGTATTTCTAGGTGCCCTGTTCCTATCAGGGTGAAATTGGCAAGGTGACACAGGTCTGAATTATCCTCTTGAGAGAAAAGAACCGGGAAAAAATAGCCTAACTTCATGAGGAAGGATAAATAGAAAATTCAGGAGAGAATATGAGCCACAGAACACCCCAAGAACAAATCCATTGATCAGGGAAGGAGGGCAGACAAAAATGCAGCACAGATGGGACCATTCAGAGGTTACAAACTACTTCCCCCTGACGTGCCCCCATCTCTTCTGGAGAAAAAAACCCTAATACTAGCATTTCCTTGATTATCTACATAAAGGTGAAGTCTGTCACACCATTTATCCTCTTCTCAAGAGACCACATTTCCTTGAAAAGAACCGATTCCCCATTCACCGATTCCCTTTCCTGGAAGTTGACAAAAATTGGTATTTTCTAACAGATACATGAAGAGATTGTTCAAGCTACCTGTGAGGCTTACCTCCCCAAACTTTCCTCCCCCTGCAAGCCCACCCCTTACGCCCAGTGGATCTTGGAAGCTCCGTGAACATAATGCGTTTGAGGAACATGAATTCGGTCTGGGTCTAGAAGATATCAGCCCAGTCACTGGGGCTACAAGCATGAGTTCCCAGGACCATTGTGACTCAGATCCGCTCTTCCCTGACTCAAGAGCTTGGCATCTCAACATCGCATTTCTATAAAGACTGGAACTAAAGAGATCAGTCAATCTCAGATAATGGTAGAGTCAAGCTAGTATGGAATCTACAGCAACAGGCCTCCCCTACCAAGGGCATTGGGGTACATGGATGACACAGAAAACCATCAGCTCTGGTCCACAGGCTGGCTCCAGGGGGAGAGAAAAATTAGAAGCAGGGAGTCTGCCTTCCAGGTCCATGATCTCCAGTTTTCTTCCTTTCTCTGTTTCATCCCCCCAGGCACCATGACATTCCTTTCCGACCCCCACCCCCCACCCCATCTCCAACAAAACCTGCTGTCAGGTTTCTTTTTTTCACTTATTCAGATTTTAATGTGAATTCCAAAGAAACTCCCACGGAATCATATTATGAATGCTCCTTTGTAGCAAGTGAGGCAGAAATCATTGGTCAGTTTTTAAATCTTTAAATCCAAGGAACATTCGACCAGCGCAACACCCCCTAAAAGTCCCTAACCCAGGCAAAACCACGCAACCCAGGTGAGCAACTCAGAAGTAATTCAGAAGGAAAGTGGAGGTGTCTACAGATGGATCTTTTCCACAACTGGAAACCATGCCCAGCTATGTCAGAGGATTAAGAGGGTGCCATCTTGTTGCGGACTGGAATAAAGAGAAGAGGTGTGGGAGGAGAGAGCTTAGAGGGGGGCGGGAGATGGAGGTAGAGAGAGGAAGCAGGAAGGGCAGGAAGCCCTGACTTCGCAACAGCTTGTGAAATTTATTAGGCAACTTCTTTATTTTTTTAAATTTCTATTTATTGGGGGTGGCGGGTGGGGAGCAATCACTTCAAGACCACACGCGAACCCCCTTTCTGTGCCCCTTTTGTCCTCCTGAGCACCTTCTCTTCTGGACTAGGCACAAGTTCCTCTCTTCTGAGGCTTTCCAGAGGACCTGCTGCTCCTTAAGGAACTTACTATATGGACGGGGGGGGGGGGGGGGGGGGGGGGGGGCGGGGGGGGGCACGTCTCGTTTTGTGCTTTAAGCCACATGACCCGGCCACCCTGGTCACGCTGACTGCAGCAACTTGGGACCCAGATGAAGGTCAGTCATCTATAGAGAAGGCCGGGGCACCCTACGAAGTGATGCGAAATGAGAACAGAGATGCTCACCCGTGCCGTTCCCACGTGACGCAAAGCGAGACTCTGGGTGTATCTGAAGGGGACACAGTGAGAAATTGGTATAAACAGAACGGCACAGACTCTGGCAGCAGAGTGGAAAGACGCAGAAAGTATAAGCCATGGGGCAGGGGGCACCAGAGACGAGTGGAAGCTCTGAGGCACGGGTAGGAATTTCAGATAAGGAAAAAGAAGCAGGCGAAGCAAAGGAAGGGAACAGGGATGAAGACCCTGGGACACAAGCGTGGCTGACTTCTCAACGTTGCTGCGATGGCGTTGCTATCATCCGACCATTTTACCCAGAGTGGGGAGGGCGCCTGGTACATGTACACCCGTTACTGTAGCTCCCAGCCACGTGTCCAAATGATATTTGGGGTATACGGGGTTAAATAGAATATATTACTTAAATTAATGGCACCTGTTGATTTTTCTTGCTCTCTAATGTGGCTGCTGGAAAATCTAAAACTACATTTATGGGGGCACCTGGCTGGCTCAGTCAGTTAGGTGTCCGTCTTCGGCTCAGGTCATGATCTCACGGTTTGTGGGTTCGAGCCACCCCTCCCGTCGGGCTCTGTGCTGACAGCTCGGAGCCTGGAGCCTGCTTCGGATTCTACGTCTCCCATCTCTTTCTGCCTCTCCCCCCCTCACACGCTCTCTCTCTCTCTCTCTCTTAAAAATAAACATTAAAAAATAAAAATAAAATAAAATTACATTTATGGCTCACAGTATATTTCTACTGGGTGGCGTTGCTCTAGTTCCCCATGAGGCCATTTTGTCTGTGAGATTTCTTTCCCCTGACCTATGACTTCTTTGAAAAGCCTAATAAGCCCCCAATCGCTACAGTCAACTACAATAATCTTAAAATGTCCTAAACAACCAACCACCAATTCGTATGTCAACTAGAAGTGCCCTCAAAATAGAACGGACTCAGATTTCCACACAGCAAGAGCAGTAGTTAAACAAGACAGCCACTTAAGTTTTCGGTTCCCTTCCCTCCTCATGACCAAGCACTATACTCAGGCCCGCCCCAGGGAAGGGACACTGGCTTCCAGAAAGTATCCGACATACACATAGGACAGAAACGACTTCAAGGGCTCACTCCTCTACATTTTTGAAAAGCATGGAGCAGCACATTTGTTTTCCATTGTTTCACTGATCTGTAACTGCTAACCAGAGGTGTAAAAGTCCATTTCCAACAGATAAATCAGGTTGAGAAGCTGGGGTGTCTGATTAGAATCCTCCTTTAGAATCGCAGACCCTCAGAGTGGAAAAAACAAGGCCATCTTGTCTAACACTTGATAAATGAGGCGCCTTTACGGCATTTCTCCTTCTCTGTGTCTCCATGTCCCTTGGGCTTGTGCACCACTGAGGAAACTACCCATTCTAATCCCAGACTGATGGGTTTTTATATCTCCCACCACTAACCCTGGATTCTTCTCCCAAATGCACAAATCTTTTCATTATGTGAACATAGCGATTCTTCTTCAAATCTTTTTCAGATCGAATATGCTTTTTGTTTGTCTTGGTCTTCTGTAGAGAAAAAATGGGGTTTGGCCTCTTTCCAAAGCTATCTTTGGAAGCTGCTTTGTCAATGCCTCCCTTAAAGCATGGTGATTATACCTGAACAGTCTGCATCATACTTGATCCTAGCAACATGTAAGAGAGAAGTGGGGCTTTTACCTCCTTCATTCTGGACACTGAATTCTACATAGACAACTATATGGTCATGACTCCCCCACCACACTTTCTTGAGTCCTGATTTCTTTTATCTCTACAACGTCACGTCTTCCAGCTTTTGGAAAACCACATTTTAAAAAGCATTCTATGCGATATCACCTCACACCTGCTAGAATGGCTATTTATCAAAGGACAAGAAATACCAAGTCTTGACGAGGATGTGGAGAAAAGGGAACCTTCTTGTACTGTCGGTAAGACTGTAAGTTGGTGCAGCCACCAGGGAAAACAATATGGAGGTTCCTCCAAAAATTAAAAATAAAACTATCCTATGATCCAGCAATCCACTTCTAGATATTTATATGAAAAAAACAAAAACACTAGATGAAAAAGATATGGCAGTCCATGTTCATTGCAGCATTATTTACGATAGCCAAGACATGGAAACAACCTAAGTATCCGTAAGTGGGTGCATGGATAAATAAATAAATGTCGTCGAGGTCCATCTATGTTGTCACGAATGGCAAGATTTCATTCTTTTCTATTTTTTTATGGCTGAGTAACATTTATATAGAAAAAATATATATATTTAAATATATATTTAATATATATAAAATATATTTATATATAATATATAGATTATATATTTAATATATATATAATATATTTATATATAATATATAGATTATATTTACATATTAATATATTTAAATATACATTATATTTTATGTAAATATATAAATAATATAGTTATTACTTATGTATATTTATATATTATATAAAAATATAAATAACATATTTTTAAATATATATTTAAATTTTTATATATATTAATATTTTTTTATATATAAAGGTTACTCAGCCATAAAAAAAATAGAAAAGAAAGAAATCTTGCCATTCGTGACAACATGGATGGACCTTGAAGACATTATGCTAAATGAAATAAGTCAGACAAAGAAAGACAAATACCATATAATCTTATTTATATGTGGAATCTGGGAAAAACAACACCACCCCCACCAACAAAACAGTCACAGATACAGAGGCCAGATTTATGGTTTCCAGAGATGGGGTGGGGGGTGGGTAGGCAAAATGGGTAAAGGTGGTCAAAAGTTGCAAACTTCCAGTTTTAAAATAAATAAGTTTGGAGCGTGTTCAGCATGGTGACTGTCGTTAATGACAGCATTTTGTATTGTGGGGGCCAAGGACAGTCCACTTCAAAATGTGCCATTTTGGCATTTTGATTATTTTGAATAAAAGTTACTTAAGAAAGAGTCAGTGCAAAAACAACATCCTGACCCTCACCTCTCCCCTTTGTGTACAGAAAACAGGAAGTAAATCTCCCATGTGAAAGCTACTTTCCCTGTATCAGGAGATGAAGACACATCCTTATCAACAGAGGTAGGAAATTCAGAGCTGAGAAGAAAATATATACAAACCTTGGTACTTCTATTAATTCACTACCTCAGCCCAAATCCTGTTTAGAATTTCTTACTGATTGAAGCTCCCCAAAATAAGTTTTCTTTGTCCTGTCAATTCCTCACAGATTTATTGTCTCTTTGTCTAAAATGTATAAAAGCTGGATGCCCTCGTCATTTCTCTGGGTCTCACTTTCATTACTGGGTCTCTTCATGCCGTAATTAAATTTTGGGTTTTTTTTTCCCCCTTCCCGTTAATTCCTCCCGTGTCAAATGAATTTTTAGACCAGCCAGAAGAACTTTGAAGAGAAGAGGTAAATTTTTTCCTCTCCGACAATATATTTGAAAATTGCTATTCAGAAAGCTCTTAAAAGTTCTCATCGCACATACAGACAAGTTCTCATCACGGGAAAAATAAAATTTATAGTGGTAACCATTTTGCAATATCTACAAACAGTAAGCCATGCTTTATAGCCGAAACTAATAGGTTATATATCAATTATACCTCAATTAAAAATAAATCTTAGGGGCACCTGGGTGGCTCAGTTGGTTAAGTGTTTGACTTCGGCTCAGGTCGTGATCTCACGGTTCGTGAGTTCAAACCCCACATCAGGCTCTGTGCCGACAGCTCAGAGCCTGGAGCCTGCTTCGGATTCTGTGTCTCCTTCTCTCTCTGCCCCTCCCCCACTCACACTCTGTCTCTGTCTCTCAAAACTAAATAAACATTGAAAAAAATTTTTCTTTTAAATAAAAATTTTAAAAAATCTTAAAAATAAATAAAGAGGTTGTTTTCAAGTGGTTGGGGAGAAAAAACAGGTTTCTAGGTCTATGAAGTTTTGTATAACAACATCTAAAACAGGCACCTGGTTCGAAGCCCTGGGCGTCTCTGAGAAGTACCTGGACACGGAATGAATGAACACGTAAGGCAAGGTCCACCCAGGTGGTCAGGCCCTTTGGGAAATGGTACTTGGCCTTAATGAAGCAACAAGCTCAAGAAACCGTGAATCTGATCATCATATTGATTCCAGTTGCTTTTCCCTTGGCTGTGAATCTGAATTCCTATTTTGATTTGAACTAGCAGGACTGAATCAGTTCAGTGTAAACAACTTAAGATCATTCAACTCATTTAGAAGGCGGACCAAAGGGAAGGTACCGTTAATTTAGTAACCACTGAGAGCTAATTGAAATCAAGTTAAAGGAGTACCAGGCTTACGAGACCTGGTTTATACAATTGGCAGGATCGCGTGCTAGCTGGGTACCTTGAGCACATTCATGCAATCACATTCCTTTAAGGCCCTCTAAATGTCTGGTTTGATTCCAGGAAAGAACTTGCAAATAAAAAATTTTGAAGTCGTCCCCTGCTCCCATGTTGAAAGGATGGGGATTTGCAACAGGAGCAAAAGTATTATTAAAATGTCCGAGGGCGCCTGGGTGGCTCAGTTGGGTAGGCGACCGACTTCGGCTCAGGTCACGATCTCATAGTTTGTGAGTTCCAGCCCCGCGTCGGGCTCTGTGCTGACAGCTCAGAGCCTGGAGCCTGCTTCGGATTCTGTGTCTCTCCCTCTCTCTGTCCCCTCCCCTGCTCACACTCTGTGTCTCTCTGTCAATAATAAATACACGTTAAAAATTAAAAAAAAAATTGTCCGAACTGCCATTCAAATTTACTTTATGAGCTTTATTCCCGATTGTAAATAACATCACCCTTAAAGGAGAATTGGGTTTGATCTTTTATAGGCACAGCCAGCTTTCCCCTCAACCCTTTGCCCTGTCTCGAGACTGCCGCACACATTTGAAGTGAGTCTACGGATCCAAAAAGGCAGCGTGGCATAGCAGCAAAATCAAGTCAGACGGTTGAGCTCTAGCTCTGCCCTGCTCATCACAATGTCTCAGTTTCCTCATCTGTGCCATGGACATGAGTCGGATCATGAGTTACATCTGGGAGCAGAACTGCTGGAAAGATTTTTTGATTAACATTTAAAACGGTAACGGTCTTCCCCATTCAACATTTTTTTTTTTTTTTTACTATTTTTGAGAGCGGTTTATTCAGTACCGATCGTGCAACGTTTACTCACAAGAACAAAAGTTAAGAGACACACACATACCTGGAATCCTATTGAGCGTCACCCAGAAATGTTCATCGGGGCTATAGGTGTCCTTGGACCAGGAAAGCAAGTCGAGTGCATGCTGATCTTGGAGGACAAAGTTGGCGAATTCCCTCGTGAGGGCCACATAGGCAGTGCCGAAGTAAATGGTCATGTTGTGAGGAGGTGGAGGTTTTAATTTTGTCGTTTTAATCACGTAGGAGTTTTTTTGGTGTAATAGCTCTTGGTGGACGTATTTAGTCCGTCCGATAGCATGACTGGGGGGCAGCACCCCCGGGGTAATGTTTTTCCCTTTAAATCCTTTCAGATACTGAACTATCTCCTTGTTGGTTTTCAGGGGGAAATCTTGCCCACACATGTTGATGGCGTACCTCCATGGCACCTCGGAGGCCGCGAGATCTTTGATGCAGTTCAGGTCGGCCTGGAGCCTGGAAATCCCACCATAGACGACTGGCTCCATTTTAGAAGCCAGAAAAGCATTTGGGAAGCAGTTTAGTAATTGCTTCACCGCATTTTTAAATGTATCCGTCGCCTTTTCATCCACATGAACACAGTAGACATTTTGGGGCATGTAAATCGCCCTAAAGAGTCTCTCAAAAGTGCCAAAGTCTTTGTGGATGGTCACTGTGTAAGCCAAAGGGAACCCCGCTTCTTCCTTAGAGAGCGTTTCTGTTATATAGTGACTTTGAGCCATGTAGTCATAGCAGGTAGATTCACGGAGGGTAGTTTTCAGGGCATTCTCTGTTGGGTAAAAAACCTTCCCCTTAAAAATCTGATGACAGACTTCTGCTAACAGCGAGGCATTGGACAGAGATGCCCTCAGAAAACGCTTATCCTCCCTTAACTCGTTCTTATAAACAAATACAAAGATCAGGACCATGATAAGAGACACACTAAAAAGACAATGCTTCCAAGAGACCATCATTCAAAGCCAGAAAGTGAGTAAACGCCTCTTGAGATCGGATCAGAGTGTAGATATATTTAACTTACATTGCCTCCGGAATCCATAAATCATCCTCTGGGGACTCGCAATTCTGATGGACTGCTCTGGGCCCTTCCAGGCGACGGTTTTGTCCTTTTTCTTTCTTCCTTTCCGGCTCATTCGCGGCTGTATTTCATTTCAACCTCTCTATGACACATTTCTGAAGTAGCTCCTGGGGACATCTGCTCTGCTCTCTCTCCGGTGAACCTGCCACCTGTTACCACACGAAAACCAGCCGCCTCAGGAAGATTCTGATTCTGATGTGTCCCCCCGTCCCCACATTAAAATCACCGAAGGGTGAGGTCACCATTCCGCAAGTGATCCCTCTAAGATTTCTACCGTAGCTTCTTCTCCCGGCCAAAGGTTGCCCACTATGTCAGCTCCCCAACTTCCTGTTAATCATTGCGTTCAACTGACTGACTTTGTTTGCTTAAACAGCACTGCCAAGTTAAAAGCTTCAGCTCTAAGCATGTGAACACTGCCTGGAGAGACATTCTGTCAATAAATATTTAGTGCTTAAAAATTAATTGCTTAACCCTGTCTTTTTCCACACACACACCCTCCTCCCTATATTGGCCGGCTGTGCTATTTTAGCAAGGCATATGACTGGCTGCTGAGCCAAATTCTTTCCAGGGCTTAATTTTCTCTGCGGCGAGGTGAGGTCCTTTAAAAGGTACATTAGCAAACTTACGTCACCGCCTAACTTACTACACAAAGCGACTGGGGGACTTGGTGAATAAAGGTTAATTAAAAAACAAAAAACAAAAGCCACCCCCAAAAGGAACAGTTGTGGTTACCCAGAAATTGTGTAAAGGCTAAAACTGAAGTTAGTGAAATGTCAGGTTGATTTCACACCCGGCCCAAGTTGGGTGCCCTTGGAGTAGAATGACGCCCCGAGAGGTAGGAGAGAAAGGTTGTCTCGGTCTGGGAGGTTCCAGAACTCAAGGAGAGAGGCTTTACAAACGTACGAGCGCTTCCAAAGGAGTATCCTGTGTAAAAAAATGAATTTTACCACCTTCATAGGTCAGTCATGAGATAACATGCAACGAGTTCATGGCCACGCCCAGCGACGCCCAGGGCTGCAGAGAGGAGAGGGAACAAAAGCCCCCTCCCCCGTCATGAGTCAAGAAAAGGACACAATCGTCACTTCTCCTTTGCAACCTTTTTTACACTTCCCTTATTCTTTGCTCCGTGAGTCTATGCCAGTTAGATGATCTGTCAAAGACAGCATGGATCACTTTTACTTTATTTGGTAGCTTGATGCATGTGGGTGTGAGAGCATGCCGCGCCCACTCACAGAAGTTAGCGCTGCACTCACATCTCTCTTGTCTGTTTCTGGCTCCCACCATCGTCTGCCCGGGCTAGACGATCAAATATTTATTGATCGAGAGAGCTCTAGTTTTCATTTCCCTGTTTCCCTGATCACATTAGTGTGAGATTCCAAGTATTAAGGATTTCTCATCTTTGTGTATGTACACGTGGGTACAGCCGACGTCTCTATTTTCTCAATGCATCTTCGTTATAAATACCACATAATAGGGGCGCCTGGGTGGCTCAGTCGGTTAAGCGCCCGACTTCGGCTCGGGTCACGATCACACGGCTGGTGGGTTCGAGCCCCGCATCGGGCTCTGTGCTGACAGCTCAGAGCCTGGAGCCTGCTTCGGATTCTGTATCTCCCTCTCTGTCTCTTAAAAATAAATAAACATTAAAAAAAATTTTTTTTCTAAAAGACAACATAATATTTTAGACTGCTCTGTAAACACAGTGTTTTCATGTCAGGAAGTCTATTTACCTCTTGCCCATAGACGGACACGTTCTGACTTTTTCCTGAGAACACCAGGGCGATGCCCGTGTGCAGCCCGTGTCTTGCGTTTACTATCATTGCCACGGGGCCACCGGGTCCTCATTGGGCATCGTCTTCCCAATCATCACCTTAGAACACAAGACTGGAGTTAGTATCTCGTGTTGTTTTTCCCACCCCAGTTGAAAGCTGACGCGTTGATGAGGTGATTGTCAATTTTATTTTGTAAGCCTCAGGAGCAGGAAACGATGATAGGGCCATTCTTGCGGAAATTCTCCAGAACTAGGTGAGTCAAGTCTTACTTGTTTTCTAAATCCAGTTCTAGAGTATGATTCAGATGCATACAGTCTTGTCAATAGGACCCAAAATAGAATTGGATCAACCCAAATACCTGTTTACATAATATTTCTTGTGTGCTTAATGGCCTAAACCACCCAGGCACCGCCCCGGGAAATGCATGTCTTTTCTTTCCTTTTGTTTTTTCTTTTCTGTTCTTCAAAAATTTTATTGGCTTGTGTTTCCTTTGATGTGCCCTTTTAAGTTTTATTCACTGAAAACTTGTATGAAAAAATGTTTTTTTTAATTAATTACTTTATTTATTGTTTAATTTACATCCAAGTTAGTTAGCATACAGTGCAACAATGATTTCGGGAGTAGATTCGAGAATACCCCTTATCTGTTTAGCCCACAACCCCTCCAGCAACCCTCTGTTTGTTCTCCATATTTATGAGCCTCTTCTGTTGTGTCCCCCTCCCTGTTTTTATATTATTTTTGTTTCCCTTCCCTTATGTTCACCTGTTTTGTCTCTTAAAGTCCTCCTATGAGTGAAGTCATATGATTTTTGTCTTTCTCTGACTAATTGCACTTAACATAATACCCTCCAGGTCTATTCACATAGCTACAAATGGCAAGATTTCATTCTTTTTGATTGCTGAGTAATACTCCATGGTATATATATACCACATTTTCTTTATCCATTCATCCATTGATAGACATTTGGGCTCTTTCCATACTTTGGCTATTGTTGATAGTGCTGCTATAAACATGGGGGTGCAGGTGTCCCTTCGAAACAGCACACCTGTATCCCGTGGATAAATGCCTAGCAGTGCAATTGCTGGGTCGTAGGGTAGTTCTATTTTTAATTTTTTGAGCAACCTCCATACTGTTTTCCGGAGTGGCTGCACCAGCTTGCATTCCCACCAGCAGTGCAAAAGAGACCCTTTCTCTGCATTCTCACCAACATCTGTTGTTGCCGGAGTTGTTAATGTTAGCCATTCTGACAGGGGTGAGGTGGTATCTCATCGTGGTTTGGATTTGTACGGAAATGCATCTCTAACGGCTGGCTGACTTTTCTCTGAATCTACAGCTCCCTGAATTTATAGTTGCAGAGCAAAGAACATTTATAATTTAGTGCTTTGCTGCAGTTGAATCCTTAATTGCACCTCACCTGAACTTTTTGGCACTGTTACAAAGCCCGCTGATGCCAGAGAAGCATTCACAGTTATGTCAAATAGAATCTTCAACAATGCTAAACATTTTTAAAGACTAGTATCAGGGCTCCTGGGTGGCTCAGTTGGCTAAGCATCCGCCTCTTGATTTCGGCTCAGGTCATGATCTCACGGTTTGTGAGTTTGGGCCCCGTGTTGGACTCTGTGCTTCCAGCACAGAGCCTGCTCGGGATTCGCTCTCTCCCGCTCTCTGCCCCTTCCCCTCTCGTTCACATACTCTCTCTCGTGCACCATTCATTCTCTTAAGTCCTGAGCTCTGATGCATTTGCGTTTGTGCGAAATAATAGAAGGGAGTGGTAATGGGTGACCAAAAAGAACAGATGATTCTCCATCCCAGCTTGAGCATTAGATCGACGTTCATGTGCCAAATTCTAAGTTGGAGGCAGCGACTGGGTGGGATGGAGTTCTGAAAAACGTGGGAACCAGTACAGACCTGTGGCTTGGTCACTCAATAAATTGCAGGGTGCATATTTATGTCCCACAGTTCAACCTATGCTTGCTTTGTTAGTATTACACGTACTATAAATTCTCAGCCCTGGACATCAATGAATTTCTGTTCCTCTAAGAAAAGTGCACTTAGAGTGTAATCTCAACAACTGTCTGTAGAAGGGAGCAGAAGGGCTTCGTTTCTACGGAGGTGGATAAGCTGTCATGATCTTCACCTTACTTGTTTTGGGGGCCACATGATGCCCAAAGCGCTTTCTGCGTAGTATCGTCGTGACATCACCTCTGTGCCCAAGTGAGAAAAACCAGGGAAGCGACATGGAGACTTGCTCGGAATCTACGAAAGCCTGGGTGAGGTCTCAGGAAACAAGTGTCTTGGATTAAGTTGGTTTTACATGCACTTGACATTTTGCCCTTTTTCACTCTTCCAGCTCTTGCCCTGCCTTGGCTCTCCTCTCTTCCTCTTCTGTCTTCCTCTATTTATTTCTGTATTTACTATCGTTAAATTCAGGACCCTGTTTAATCCTCATCAGTGCTTTTTTCTAACCACAGGAAATAGCCTGAAGCAACAGGGCTTTAAATAGACAAAAAGAGCCCGGGTTCGCATGTCAGAAAGTCTCCAGTTGGACCAATGCCAATGTGGACAGCTTGGAGCCCCTGAACGACACATTTAGTCTCACACTTCACAGCTTCCTTGTGGGTAAATTTGAGAAAACACCCTTGTAGCTGTTCTAACTCCCAACGGCTGCTTCCTTCCTAGCCATGTCACCCACACCTCCGAGTCTTGGTTTTTCATATCCCAAATCTAGGCAACATCAACCTCCTGGTGGAGCTGAGAGGATTCTAGAAGGAATACAGCACCCAGCTTGGGGCTGGTCGGAGGCGTCAGACCTTGAGGGAAAGGCTTGGAAAAGCAGGGTGCAGAGAGGAAATGAGGAAGGCTGTGGTAGTTTAACACAGAATAACTGGACATAGGATAGTGTGGAAAGGCACGGAAAAGCTGGTTCTTTTCAAGCACTCAATTAAATATCACTGGGACAATGCAGAGCTGAGGAAACATGTTGAAAAGTGAACAGCACTTCAATAGTGTCAAGTTGAGTCTCTGAGCCCAAACACTTTCCAGCTCATTTACACACGAAGAGATAATGGGCAACCCTCAGTTTCAATGCCAAGGGCCAACGGAGGAGTCTGAGCCCACGGACTTCGAATGTTTGAACAGCGGACCTCCCCCCAGTTCAGAAAATCCTCAGGTTTGGGTTCTGGTTGGATTTTAGAGGTTGGGTGTCAGGAGAGAAAATAGAACAGGGGTCCGTCCAATCCTGGTGCCTTTCTAGATTTCTCTGCTTTCTCTTTTCTGCTCTATTCCTCAGAAAGTCGTCAATTTGATTTTGAAGTTAGAGGAACGTAAGGCCTCTGCTGCAGCAAGTGATCCTACAACAGGGGAGACCCTGTGCTTCTGATCACTGAGAATAACAGGCTGAAAGAGCATAGCCTCCCTTCTTCCGACTGCAATATGCTGTTCGATCAGAATAGAGTACAAAGAAGTGAGCCTCTCATCTGTAGGACGCCCAGACACTGGAGTTACAGGGTCCCCATTTTTAATTCCCAAAGCCCACAGTCTACAAGAAACTCTTTAATGCCTATTCCCTCTTTGGCCAATACCCCACTGGATGGGAAAAACCTTCTTGGGGCATCTGAGTGGCTCAGTCGGTTGAGCATCTGACTCCTGATTTCCGCTCGGGTCATGATTCCAGGTCGGGGGATTGAGCCCTGCGTCAGGCTCCGCGCTGAGCGTGGAACCTGCTTATGATTCTCTCCCTCTCTCTCTTTGCCCCTCTCCCCTGCTCGTGTGCATGCTCTCGCTCGAAAAACAAAAACCTTCTTTACAAGAGGTCAAAGGCTTTGTAGAGAGCAAGATGGAGTCACTCACGTCAAGTAGTGAGGCGATCAGGAAAGCAGCCAAGGGTGCTGCAGCTAAGACCAGATACCCCCCAGTGCACACAGACTGACAGGACGAAGGCTACACAAACCTGGAAGAACCAGAGCTGATCATCAATAGGATCAGAAGAGGCCTGCAAAGGCCTGATTAAACTCTTAAAAAGGAAGGACTCTTGAGGCAAATTGCCCAATGCTCCACACGTCGGCTCTTACACGTCTGACCTCGTTTGAAAGGCAACTGCCACCACAGGCTGTGTGCCTGGTCGATCTCTGAACACGACAGAGATCCTCCGCTGTGGTACACACCAAGAGCTGACCCAGACCAGACCAAGGCGTCACCCCAACGGCGCGCCCGCGGATTGACTTCGTATGTGGTTCGTTCGCGTCGTATTCCGTATTGCATCCTGTTTGTTGCGTGACTTTGTACTGTGCTTTGTTTCGTGTGCTGGGGTGGAAGCCAAGTCAAATGCGCGGTGAAACGTCCGGGAGTTTAGAATCCCCAACCTGCTTTACAAGTATGTTCACCTTGCCTCAGGATTGAATAAAGCCAACGTTGTAGAAAGACGACAACCTCAGGACGCGCCTTCCTAACGCGCTCGCCACGGGCCCAGCTTGCAAAAATAAGAAAAATAGAACAGTAGCTTCGCGTTTGGCAAAACCCCAACTTACTGAGTGGATCCGTCTGTAGTTCTGGGAGATGGATTGTCGTAGAAATCACTTGCAAAACTACGTTCTTTTTCTAGCTGGTCCAGCGTTCCATTTCAGTGATCCTTATTCTCAGCTGAAGTTCATACCTCACAGGAATGTTGTGGGGACTGATTAAGTAAAGTACGTTTTAACCACCAGACAGTGCCAAGCATTTTATTAAATTCTGGAAACACTTTCCCCTTGCCTCAAGGAAACCGGGGAACATAATGTAAACCATTAAATTAGAAATGAATGTTGTCCTTTAATAAAAACTTTAAAGTTGTAATTAAACATATACGGACACCAACGATTTACCAAGACAAATGAAAAATCACAGTCCCCAGGAAGAACATCACATAATGAAACACCACGCTAACCCGAGCTGTTCTTTGAGAAACCCTGAGGCATGGAAATCCCATGTACCACTATCAAAGGGCTCATTCACTTGTTCAACATGTTTTGTGGATTTCCTTTAGGCCAGGCAGGATGCTAGGTTCTGGAAATATACAACGTAAAGGCAGCCCACACGAGTACAATCGTATGGGATCGTACACGGCTCTCAGGATTAAATCGAGGTAACTCCGGGCTCCTGGGTGGCTCGGTCGGTTGCGCTTAGACTTCGGCTCAGATCACGATCTCGTGGGTTGTGAGTTCGAGCCCTTTGCCAGGCTTGCTGCTCAGCGTAGAGTTGCTTTGGACCTTCTCTTCCCCCTGCCCCTGCCTCTGTCCCTATCCCCCGCCCCACTCATGCTCTCTCTCCCAAAAACAAATAATTAAAAAAATATTTGAAAAAATTTAAATAGAGGTAGTGCAGTGTGCCTCTTCCTTCAATCTCCTCTCTCTGGTCATTTTCCCCAAATTAATCTCTCTTTCTCTCTCTCTCTCTCCTTCCCAGGAGGATAAAGTTGCCCAGAAACACCCTACAGCAAATACCTGTTCTCTTTAAGGTAAAGGCAGCCTAACCAAATTACCCTTGGTGTTTAGAAGTAGAATAATAAAAGCTGGAACGTGGCCGCACAAAGTTTTGCTCGCCTTTAGTCCCACCCTCAAAGGGCTGGCCTGGGAACACAAGAAGGAACTGTGGCTGGAGCTTTGATGTCTCAAGGTACTGTAATCGGGTTACTACCAGCTGATCCCTTCCCTACAGAATCCCGAAGGGCTTTGAATCTAAGGCTTCCAACCCGAGAGAGGTTATAAGAAGTTGCATAGGGAAATAGTCGTCCTTGATATAACCGGAGCTCCTACGAGGGCGCCCTGAGGTAGGATGCATAAGCATTATTCTCTGGTATTTTTCAGAGACTACCCTCCATTTCCCCCACTCAAAGTTCGCTTTTGCCACAGACGGGATTTTGGGGTTCTCTTCACAGATCATTTGTGCTGAAGATTCCCCCTTAAATTTAGTTCCGTTGGGAAATCCTATAGTCTCAGATCCAGAGCGAGTTCTAAGGGATTTAGATCCGTACTCCTCACACACATCGGCCCACTAAAGGAAGGGGAATCACAAGGAGGCCACTCATAGGAAATGCCCCGGATTAGGAGTTAGGAGGGCAGATTCTACCATCCGCAATGCAAATTGTACCTTGAACAAGTTACTTCTTCACTCCGAGCCTCAGGCCAGGCAAACAGGAGGGCCTATGTGCTCTTAACGTACTTTTCCAGGAATGAATTATGATTCACGTTCCAGGGAACAGGCTAGGTGCTATTACGCTTTTACCCAAGTTCCTCTTTTCCCATTAATGGTTAGAAGCAACTTATAAAATCCAATAGGTTTTCAAACTCAAAATTTGTAGTAGAGTCAACAGAAGCTAAAGGAATAGCAAATCAACAATTCTTTCTTTTTTTTAAGTGTATTTATTTATTTTGAGAGGGGGAGTTGGGGGAGGGGCAGAGAGCGAGGGAGAGTGAGAATCCCAAGCAGGCTCCGTGCCTGACTCGGGGCTCAATCTCAAACTGTGAGATCATGACCTGAGCTGAAATCAAGGGTCAGATGCTTGACCCACTGAGTCACCCAGGGGCCCCAGCAATTCTTAAAACAACTTTCTCCTGAAAAGACTAAAAGCAGCCCAACTGTGTGTGTGTGTGTGTGTGTTTAATGTTTATTTATTTTTGACAGAGAGAGAGAGAAAGAGAGAGAGAGAGAGAGAGAGAGAGGGAGGGAGAATGAGAGGGGGAGAGGCAGAGAGAGAGGGAGACACAGAATGGGAAGCAGGCTCCAGGCTCTGAGCTGTCAGCACAAAGCCTGACATGAGACTCGAATCCAGGAGCTGGGAGATCATGTCCTTAGCCGAAGTCAGATGCTGAACCGACTGAGCCTCCCAGACGCCCCAAGGAGCCCAACTGTTTTAATAGAATTTTCTCTTGAGTGTAAGGATAATGGGAAATTATTGTCCTTATATACTTATTCCTGTTTTCCATGTTTATAGTCGTGGATTATTTTTCTAATCTGAAGAGAAAAATTGTAACTGCTTTGGCTGGTTATCTTTTCCCTCATCCTACACTGTGCTCTGTGTAGACACAGATCTACAGTTCAACTTCCTATTTGTATTCAACTTCCTCATTAACTTCTTCACAGCCTGGCATTCTGTACCACTTGCAAAAGTATAAAAAACAGAGCCCACTCCGTAGGACTCTTGCTCCAGAGGTAAATAAAATGCTTTATGGGAGTCTACATCTTTTACCAACAAAGGAATAAAGTCACCAGATATCTGTATTCGTATACATCAGAGTTTTTCAGACCCTTCCAGCCTATGAAGATGGAAGAGGGGAAGAAGTTGCTCTTCTGAGGGCTAAGGATTGGGTCCTCTCATTTTAAAGAGCCAGTCAAGCCAAATGATGTCAGCCAAATGGATTTTCCATTCCTTGGCGATGACCTAATTACTTCACCATACTCCTTAACCGCCCATTCAAATGACTTCAGGCCTTCCCTGCTCATTAGGAGCTGCATTCTCTCCTCTAAATACCCTTATCATTTCTTCTAGGGACCCACCTAACCTACTTTTCTCCATAATTAGCAAGACAACATTTAAATTCCACGCCCACCATGGAGAAAACTGGTAACTCACAGACACAGAAAAATGGCTGATATGCATTAAAAATTCACCTCCACTGAATTGCAAAGAAAAACAATAATGCAACTCCTTTGCTCTTTAATTCAAATTGCTTAAAAAATTTTTGTTTTAATGTTTGTTTATTTTTGAGAGAAAGAGAGAGAGAGAGAGGGAGACAGTGTGCGAGCAGGGGAGGGGCAGAAAGAGAGGGAGACACAGAATGGGAAGCAGGCTCCAGGCTCTGAGCTGTCAGCACAGAGCCCGATGTGGGGCTTGAACTCACGGACAGTGAGATCATGACCTGAGCCGAAGTCGGACGCTTAAATGACTGAGCCACCCAGGCACCCCTAATTCAAATAGCTTTTAAAAGGAAACACACAGAGGATTCTGTGTCTCCTTCTCTCTCTGACCCTCCTCCCCTGCTTGTGCTCTGTCTCACTCTGTCTCTCAAAAATAAATAAATGTTAAAGTCAACATTTAGTTTAAAAAAAAAAAAAAGAAACACACAGGAATATCCATGGTTAGCAGAGCTCGATAGCCTTCCCACTGCATCTTTGAAAGTGGAGATGACTTTCTCATCTGCATGAACATAGTAGAAATTTTGAGGTGTGCAAATAGTCTCGAAGAGCCTTTCAAATATATTCAAGCCTTTGGGGATAACCTATACCAAAGAGAACTCAGCTTCACCTTCAGGCAGAGGCTTCCATAGGTAGTGATTTGGGATCCAGTATTGTTGACAAGTTACGTTTCTCAGTGGTGTTGATGGGATTCAGAACAGCCTGCCCCAAATATGCCTCTTGGGCATATTGATTATTTTGAATTAAGATTGAAAAAAGGTAGTTCAAGAGGAATGCACTGACTCTCCTTTTTCCCCTGAAAGCAGAAGATAAATCTCTCATGCGAAAGTTACCCTCCTTGTACCAGGAGAAGGGGAGACATTCTTATCACCAGAGATAAGGAATTGAGGGCCAAGAGGGAAGGCCATATAAGCAAACCTTCTATCTTTGTCACTAATTTCCTACCCCAGCCCAAACTTCATCTTCTGAATTCTTCACGCATTCATTATTTCTTTGTCTAAAAGATATAAAAGCTGCCTCCGTGGGTCACTTCTTTGAGTATCACATTTCTATGAGCTCCCACACCTCTGAAATTAAATTTGTTTTTCTCCTTGTTCATCTCTCTTACGTCAATTTAATTATTAGACCAGCCAAAGCACCTAGAAGGGAAGAGGGGAAAGTTTTCCTCTCTCCTGCAGTGTCGCTGGTATATTTTCATCCCAGAAGTTTTCCTTTCCTGTCACCATCCTGTCATGGACTTCTGCAAACACTGGAGAAATTTTGAAGTTTGAGGTTTTCCTCATTCGCGGGTATTTTTGTGAAACTAAATTGGCATACAGGAACACAACAGTTACAGAAATGGCTAGAAGCCCTTCAACAAACCCAAACACCTTCACCTTCATTTTCCCCATCATCTCTTTTTATTTTTCCCTTGCTGGACTTCATACCGTTGCTGACGTCAGTCTTCACGTTTATCCTGAGATTGTTGGGAAATCTACTCCCACTTGTGATTTTGAGCAAGAAGAGAAATGGTGCCACTCACTGAAGGGGATCAACCGCAAGTCTGCAGCTCCTCTCTTACAAGGAAGGCGGGGAGCAGATCTGAGAACATGAGCCACTGGGGCCAACAGAGCAAGAGCGGGGCAGTGTTGACTACCTTCGTCCAGGTCAACCTCCAGTGAAGACCCTGACGAATCTGTCACAGCTGCCCATTCCAGGGGGTCTTCCCATGTGGGGGGTCGTTTATCCACCTTGCAGCCCTTTTACTCCAGAGAGGGCCACCATCACAATCACTGATGTCATCTCTGAATACAAGGGACAGTATATTTCTTCAACTTTGGGCAGTTTCAGCTGTGGTAAGGCAGGTCACTGTTGACATTAACATTGACAGCATCCAGAATTGCTCAATAGCAGCGTTTATCTTTATTTAAAAATAAATATCAAGGAGGGGGTGCCTGGGTGGCTCAGTCGGTGTAACGTCTTACTTCAGCTCAGGTCATGATCTCGTGGTCCGTGAGTTCGAGCCCCACCTCAGGCTCTGTGCTGACAGTTTGGAGCCTGGAGCCTGCTTCACATTCTGTGTCTCCCTCTCTCTCTGCCCTTCCCCCGCTCATGCTCTGTCTCTGCTCTGTCTCTCTCTCAAAAATGAATAAACATTAAAAAAAATTTTTTTTTAAATAAATAAATAAACATCAAGGGGTTACCTGGATGCATCCGACTTCAGCTCAGGTCATGATCTCACGGTTCATGAGTTCGAGCCCCACAACGGGCTCTGTGTTGTCAGTTCAGAGCCTGGAGCCTGCTTCAGATTCTGTTTCCCTCTTTCTCGACCCCCTCCCCCACTCATGCGCATGCGCGCGCGCGCGCGCGCTCTCTCTCTCTCTCTCTCTCTCTCAAATAAACACTAAAAAAATAAATAAATAAAAATAAAAAATAAAAATCAGGAATTCATAGAACTTCCGGACTGGAGGCAGTGTTGCAGATTATTCAGACCAACTCATTCAATTCACAGGGAACACTGACAATGAACTGTAACTAATATTCTTTCACATTCTGGTCTCCATTTTCTCACTGACAACTGGTGAGGTAAGCATCGACATTATACCCATTTGGCACACCAGTAGGCACCAATGGAAGCCCACATGTACACTGACTTGCCTGGTAGCCAATAATGAGTTAATGGTAGCGTTGCTTCTCAAGTCTAATTCTTCTGACTCCATGGGTCTTCCTCCAGGAATATTCTCTTCCCCTACCTTTTCCTGTTGAGTCCTTCCAACCCATCAGGTCCCCATGGGGCTCTACTTCCCTGGTGTCCCTTCCCTATTCTCCCCAGTCTGGGTTAGAAGAACTTCCACCTTCCGTATAGGAGTTTGTACCCTTCTAATTGCTTGTTTGCTCCACCATTAGCCCATGGAAGGTCCTTCTGTCTACTGATCACTGTATTTTCAGCACCTACCTTATAGTAGACACTCATCATTGAATTAAGTCTGGTGTCTCCTTTTCCCTCTACACAGACTATGGCAGGGGGTGGGGACGGGGCTTCAATGCAGGCTTCCATGTGCTTTTTTACAGCCTGTGAGCTAAGAATGGTTTTACATTCTTAAGCTGTTGCAAGAAAATCTGAAGAAAAAACTGCTTTGTGATGGATGGACATGATAGGAAGTTCACCTTTTAGGGTCCATCAGCAGAGTTTTATTGGAACTCATACATACTCGTTTGTTCACAGATTGGCTCTGGCTGCCTTCCCGTTGCAAGCACAGAGTTGACTGGTTGTAACACAAGCCATCTGACCACCAATGCCTAAGACACTTACTCTCTGGCTTTTGACCAGAAAAAGTTTGCTGATCCCTCCCCTGTTAATTACTGACGTCTCTAGAAGTCGTATTTTTTTCACGTCAAGATGATTTTTGTGGACTTCGTACAATTTTACAACTTTTGGATTACTTCCCTTGCTTTACTCTTTTTCCTTGTGAATGCTAGAATAACATCATATTTAATAGCAGGGCACGGGTTTTCAAGAGAGGCTTATGTGGCTGTGCTGGTTCCTCGCTGGGTGACCTTGAGCAAGCTGCTTTACCTTTCTGTTTCAGTTTTAGCCTCTGTAAAATAAAGACGATACCAGTAGGGGGTTTTTTTGTGAGTTAATGAGTTCATAAGTGGCATGCACTTTGTGCAGACTCTGACACATGAAAAATATTCTCAAACTGCTGGTTATTATTATCTGCATATGGTCACTTTTAAAGTCTCCCAGCACCCCTAGGGAATGGGAAATTCGTAGGACAGCACTCTGCCTGACTCTGTCGTTCACAGACATCGACAAGATGTGGTGTTACCACACAATGGCCCTGTACCATGTAGCTTGACATGTCTTTCCTTTCCTCTCCGTTGTTGAAAATCTCGTGAATGAGGGGCGCCTGGCTGGCTCGGTCGGTTAAGTGGCCGACTTCGGCTCAGGTCATGATCTCGCGGTCCGTGAGTTCGAGCCCCCCGTCGGACTCTGTGCTGACAGCTCAGAGCCTGGAGTCTGTTTCAGATTCTGTGTCTCCCTCTCTCTGACCCTCCCCTGTTCATGCTCTGTCTCTCTCTGTCTCAAAAATAAATAAAACGTTAAAAAAAAAATTTAGAAAATCTCGTGAATGAGAGGACAAAAGAATTTTCAGGCCATTATAGCATTGCGTTTCCCGTTAGAGTGGGCATAACTTGGAGGAAAGAACATGTCTTCAAATACATAGGAACAGTGCTCAATGGGGCATCGGCGGGGCTCTGGAAAGCGTGTCCCCCTCAAGGTCTCAGTCCCACCAGCCAGCCAAGGGGTCCAGAATGCTATTGAAGAGGTCTCATTAGGAAGCCCATGATTTAAGTGATTTCGCCAAGAAGGGTGACACAGTTTTCCTTTCTCCATCTCATTAAGCCATTAGCAACCAATGCCACTCAACAGAGGGTCTGAGAAAATGGGACAAGCGGCAGGTTGGCTTAGCTAGAAGAAAAGCAAGCGAGCTCTGGGGTGTGGGGTGCTATCGGGCATCCTTCATAGTGTGCTGGCAGGAAGGGAAGGCAGGAGGGAATACGAAAGCAGGAAGATGAAGTCTGGGGTCATGCACCATCACTTACGTTATCATGTTCGGAATTAGAGATGCCTTAAACACGCAGTCTTCCCCTAACGTCCTAGGCCCGCTCGCCTCAAAATTCAAGTTTCGTCGTAATTATTTTCGTGTCGTTTGACTATTACATTTTCAATTCTAGTCCTTTCTAGGAAAGATAAACAGCTACAGAAGAGAATAGGAAGGAAGGTAGGGTCATCTTATCCCATGCTGCCACTTTACACGGGAAAGCAAGGTGCCGTCCTGAGAAAGAAAGGGACCTGCCTCAATTCACAGGGCTATCGAACGTCGGCCCCAAGAGTGCCAGCTGGCCAATGCAGTCAGCCACTTTCCAAAGTGTTTCCTTCCTCTGTCCGACAGAGAAGACTTCAGAAAACAATATTTCACAAGCGCTTGCCTATCCCAGCTCACCCCCCAACGGAAAGACAATTGAACAAGGGCTGAGATGATCTTCATAAGATTTGTTCTTATATTCAGTTTCTACCCTCAGAACCCAAGCCAAAGGTAACATTTGTGCTTTTATTTTTTTTTTTAATTTTTTTTTTAACGTTTATTTATTTTTGAGACACAGAGAGACAGAGCATGAACAGGGGAGGGTCAGAGAGAGGGAGACACGGAATCTGAAACAGACTCCAGGCTCCGAGCTGTCAGCACAGAGCCCGACATGGGGCTTGAATCAACGAACTGCGAGATCATGACCCAAGCCTAAGTCGGCGCTCAACTGACCGAGCCACCCAGGTGCCCAATCTTGTCAGTAGAATATTTCTGGTAAAAACAAGAATGAACCCAGCACATGAGCCCACTTGCAAGCATACGTTTGATGTCTCCACTATGAGGTCACTGCGGATCTTTTCACCCCTCCTCCCTCCATCACCAGCACTCCGTCCTTCCACGGCTGACAAATGCTTGCATTTCTGTCTGATCGGCTGGAACAGGTGTGCCTGCTGCCCCAGGAAAATCTGACACAGAATCGTTTTCTAACCCCTAGTACTGAGGTCTGAAACCTGTAAGATTCAAATTCTGTCCCTAGTCACTGACGTTGACGACTCGCCAAATCATTTTCCTTCGCGATATAAAAACACACAACATAAAACTTCCTTTCTTCGCCACCTTTAAGCACACAGTACAGAGCGTGAACCATACATCTATTGTGCAACAAAGGTCTAGAACTTTCATCTTACGTAACTGAAACTCTGTACCCACGGAACACTTTCCAAATCGCCCCCTCCCCCCCACCGCCTCTGGTAACCACATTCTGCTTTTTGTTTCTATGAATGTGACTACTTTAGACACCGCATGTAAGCGATATCTCGCAGTCTCTGTCTTCTTGTGACTGACTTTTTTTCATCAGGTAATGTTCGCCGAAACGTTTTAGCAGGCACCGCTCTATCCAGCAATCACCAGGTGAGGGCCTGGTGCTGGTGAATGTTCCCGGGAATTACTATCATACTAGAGAGTAAAACAACAAACAGAGTAGTTTGTATTTATACAGTGTTTTCACATGTATTATGCCATTGTATCATTTCAAGCAGGGTATCTCGGTCTCAGCTCTGTTGACGTTTGGGGCTGGATAATTCTATGTTGTGGGGGGCTGTCCTATACACTGCAGGAAGTTTAGCAAAAAGATTCCGGCCCATCCATTCTGTGTCTCCCTCTCTCTCTGTGCCTCCCCTGCTCATTCTCTCTCTCTCTCTCAAAAATAAATAAACATTAGGAAAAAAAGAAAAAAAAAAAGAAGAGCCACCCGGGTGGCTCAGTCGGTTAAGCAAACGACTTTGGCTCAGGTCACGAACTCATGGTTCCTGGGTTAAGCCCCGCATCGGGCTCTGTGCTGACGGCTCAGAGCCTGGAGCCCTGCTTCAGATTCTGTGTCTCCCTCTCTCCCTGTTCCTCCCCTGCTCATTCTCTGTCTCTCTCTGTCTCTCAAAAATAAATAAACACTTAAAAAACTTTTTTTTTTTAAAAATTCTGGTCCATCCACTAGATACAAGTAGCACACCCCCAGCTGTGATAACCAAAGATATTCCTAGACATTGCCAGATGTCCCCTGTGAGGCAACCTTGGACAAGTAAGCTAATTTCTTTCTTTCTTTCTTTCTTTCTTTCTTTCTTTCTTTCTTTCTTTCTTTAATGTTTATTCATTTTTGAGAGGGAGAGAGAGAGAGAGAGAGTAAGTCGGGGAGGGGCAGAAAGAGAGGGAGACACAGAATGGAAAGCAGGCTCCAGGCTCTGAGCCGTCAGCACAGAGCCCGACCTGGGGCTCGAACTCACCAGCTGTGAAATTATGACCTGAGCCGACGTCGGACGCTCAACCGACCGAGTCACCCACACACCCCCAGTAAGCTAATTCCTAAAAGCCATGAAATGGAGCTAATGTTACCTACTTCACGAGATTCGTATAATGACTAGTCAATACTGAATGAAGCCACCTGGCAAGCAGCAAACACCTAAGAAATGAGTCATCATTTAATAACAATGTTATATAAAAGAGATAAAAATGATTAGCCAGATATTGATTATGACTCATTAATATGACATTGGACAATAGAAGTTCACTGGACGGGAACTGCCATGTTTTTACTCTACATCTAATTGGGCTCTATTTCTAATTTGCTGTGTGATGTTGGCAAAATCACTCAGTCCCTCTGGGTCTCAATCCCACCTCCTGTTAATGAGATTAGATAAACTTGCCCCGTGTCCTTCATAAGATTATAATGAGATTAAAACTGTATACGAAAAGGAAGGTACTTTGAAAGTTTAAACTTATTACAAATACAGGTCATTGCCATTACGATGTGTTTTTTGTAGTGTTTTTAAGGCAATGTTGTGCGCACCCCATAGAATGCCCCCATTTGAAGTTTGCACTTCAGTGGTTTTTACTATATTTACAAGGTCAGACAACCTTCACCGCTATCTGATTCGATAACATTTTTATTATCTCCCAGAGAAATCATACGCCTATTAACAGTCACTGCTCTAACCTTCCCCCAACTCAGAGCCCAGCAACCACTAATCTACTTCCTGATTCTATAGATTTGCTTATTCTCAAGGTGTCATACAAAGGGAGTATGATATAAAATTGAATGTGTGTAATTTTACGATCATTTATGCAAGAATATTTAGTTCGATTTATTGGATGCCTTCTCCACACCAGGGATTGAGCTCAATAGGTTCTCAGTGCTTGGGAGACAGGGGTGAGGGATAGATTCTTTCTAGACACACACACACACACACACACACACACACACGTACATTGGTTTGTGAATAGTGGTCATCTCTAAGTTATAGGATTACAGGTTTTTTTCAATATACAAACATAGTTTATTTGAAATAAACAAAAATGCTTACACAGCTCACCAGGTCCCTTGGAAACAAACTTGTTTGACTGTATTACTGAGCAAAAACAAAGCTGAAACACAAACACCCTTCTTTTTTGACATGTATTTGGATAGGTAGGTAAGCCACTGCTTGTATTTTTAAAAAACTGAGCTTCCCTTAAGGCCGGGTCATAGAAGTGTAAACAATGTAAATGAATCCACCATGACCAGCTGTCATAGCATATCTATGTCACCTGTGTATTCTGAGATCACACATACACCTGCCAGTATACCCGGGAAGGGTTGCTGTATCACAGTTACATTTAAGTTCTTGGCAGGGCAGGAAGGAGGAAGAGTAACTTGGAACAAGTTTTACATCCTCTTTAGAACAAATCACTTGTATTCCCTTAAATAACAGGTTACAAGAGAAAGCCTGGAGCATATCCTTTTCACTTGGCTTTGTTTTTGGTTTTTGTGATTTACGTAGTTGTTTGAAGCATCTGCCTGTAGTACAATCCCGCCACAAAGTATTAAAGCACAAGATACTGTCAGTGCTTCAACATCTGCATTTTTCAAGTTTTATACTGTACTACATCCCTAGTATGTCAGCAGCTCTTGAATAATAAAATAATAATAATAATAATAAATGGGTAAAACTCTTCTAAAAATGCAGATGTCTATAACTATAATGGTACCAGGTGGGAAGGAGACAATGAGAGAAGAGAAAAAAGCAAACATGTTCACGCACAGGGAATGTGGTTCAAGTCCTTGGATTTAAAACAACTTCTCCAGAGAAGCTGGCTATAATGGAATTTCCAGAAAACTTCGTCTGCCCCCACAAAAGGACCTGAAAAGCCCAATCCAAACTATTGAAAAGTAGTTATGAGATGCTGTAAATGATGATCAAAGCAGTCAGAGGGAGAAGGATGAATGTGTCTTCCATTGTAGCATAGCCTTTAAAAAAAATTTTTTTTTTAATGTTTATTGTTGAGAGACGGAGAGAGACAGAGAATGAGCGTGGGAGGGGCAGAGAGACAGGGAGACACAGAATCCAAAGCAGGCTCCAGGCTCTGAGCCATCAGCACAGAGCACTCGGGGCTTGAACTCACAAACTACGAGATCGTGACCTGAGCTGAAGTCGGACTCCCCGTAGCCTCTTTAGCTGTTGGTGGATCAGAAGAAAGCACTGAAGTACCGGAATTGCTTTGAAGGATAGGGGTAGAAAAATGGCGAGCTTGTTAACTGTCAACTTCAATAACAGGGCTTCATGGCTAGGAAAATTTTCTAAACAGTAAAATGACTCCAGTATAGCTCTGTCTCTCTCCATTGTTAAACGTGACAGAATTAAAAAAAACAAGTACAAGTGGATATAGTGAAAACCGAAAATTACAAGGCAGAGAACACAAAAGAATCAAGATGATGCTGTAACGTTCAACAGTATTCCAGGAAGCTAGAAAACCTGTTAACTTTGAAAGCCCTAGCAAAATATCATTCTTGTTTATAAATCACTTATTATCCTAGGACTGCATGTTGAATCCTTTCTTTCCACTGACTGAAGAATCCTACATTCAGCCTTTAAGCATTCTGCATTTCTTTGCCAGTCCTGTAGCTGAGGATCTCGTTCCAGTCGATTTCGGTGCGGGTAGCCGGCTCAAGGCCTTGAATGCGGCGTCTGACGTTGTTTTGATAGTTTTCACTAATTGCTGTCTGACGTTCATTTTCTGCATGCTCTATGATTTGAAGAAACTCCTTGGCAGTTCGGACTTCATTCGAAACAGTTCCTGCATCCTGTACATCTTCCTGACTAACCGACTGAACATTGCCATCTTGGTCACAGTGAACCTGAATCTTAAGTACTCCGACCACCTGGGCTGTAGGTGGTGTGGTGGCAAACTTCCGCTCTAATCTCCAACGACCATTCCAGAAGTTTTTAGGCTGCAACTGGTGGCTTTCAATACAGGCAATAATGGTCTGTTGCCCATCTATAGTTTTAGCACAAACAGTACGGAAGCCGTTGGGGTAATGATCTTTCACGTAGGCCCTGAAAGCACCGTCAGAGGGTTCTCTCCAAGACTTCAGACCTCCATCCGCGTCCTCTGGCTGGGAGGTCACTTGCTTCTTTCTGTAAATGATCGAGCTTAAAGGAAATTTTGGTTCTCAGGTCTAAAAATCTGCTATTACCCAGCTCACCATGTTCTGTAATTAAGACCTGATCTTCATACCCTTCTATCTTCACAGGAGTAAACTGATCCATGTTATACCGAGCAAATGCATGCGCTGCCCCTTCCCTGAGGAGATTGTCATTATTAGGTAGTAGCCGGACATCGTTGAACACTTCATTAAATTCCCCTGGTGGTGCGTGAGTGATGAATTTAGCAGCTATGAGTACCTTCTCCACATCCAACGTCCGATCCTTGAAGTCGGCCATCTTGGACTGCTCTGGCCCAGCCAGGCCAGGATTATGGATTATTTTTGTTACTTTCACTCTATTCCAGAGTATGCGTTGCTTTTATTCAGGGGGAAGCATTTTGTTTCATCTCATTTTTAAGAGGTAAATACTGGAATCCAGAAATATCAAAGTGGAGGTGAGTTTCGCGGAGCACTAAGTGTGGGCCTCCTGTTTCAAAATGACTGTGGATCTGAAATTCCTAAGAGAACTACCCAGAGACTTCTGGTGGCATATATCAATGAGAAGAAAAAGAAATAGTATCTGATTTTTTTATTAAGCTCTTTTCTGTGTCCTGGATAATTTGATTCAGTTTAATGAAATTAAGAGATTAGTCAGGAAGAAATAAAACACTGTCTTTCTTTCTACATAGTCTTTCCAGAGCCGAGAAAGATTGCTGGGGTGGGGGAGGGTGGGTAGAAGCATTCATTTCCTTTAGTTCTTCCATCTGCTCTCTCCTTGACTTTGACCTCTGGGCCACTGAGTGCGGCATGCAGGCCGCCTGTTATATCCTTCCTGGCCAAATGCTTATAGAGTGGAACCCTGGACTGATTAATGAAAACAGTGCTCAAGATCAATGCTTGTTCTATTTTGTTCTGCTGTCTTATATTTCAAATTTAAATGCCTAAAAGTTATTTATCAACTTTTATTGTGGATTACTTCTGCAAAAACAGGTGATTTGAGACATGCTAACTCCCCTTCTCCAAGACTAACAATTCTAACAAATTCTGAGATGCCAGGGGTCCTGTGTGGCTCAGTTGATTAAACGTCCTCAGGTCATGGCCTCATGGTTTGTGAGTTCAAGCCCTGTATCCGGCTCTGTGCCCACAGCTCAGAGCCTGGAGCCTGCTTCTGATTCTGTGTCTCCCTCTCTGTCTCTGCCCTTCCCCTGCTCACACTTTGTCTCTCTAAATAAAGAGAAAATAAAATAAAAAAAGGTTCTCGATCCAGTATTCGATCCAGTGGTATTCGATCCAGTGTTGTCCAACCTCATTTTTTTTTTTACCAATCTAGCTTTTATTTTATTGTGTAAAATATACATAAGATTAAAATGTATAATCCAATGGCATTAAATACACTCAAAATGTTGTTCAACCATCAACCATTTCCAGAACTTTCTGATCATCCCGAAGAGAAATTCTGTACTCATTAAACAATACCTCCCCATCTCCATCCAAGCCCCTGCTAACCTCTATTCTGCTTTCTGTCTTTATGAATTTGCCCATTCTAGATACCTCATATGAGTGCAACCAAATGATCTTTGTCCTTTGGGGGTTGGCTTCTTTCACTTTGCATAATGTTTTCAAAGCTCATCCATGTTGAGGCATGTGTCAAAATCTCACTCTGTTTTGGCACAATAGTATTGCGTTGTATGTATGTTACATGTTTTGTCTCTTCATTCATCTATTGATGGACACTTGGGTTGTTTCAAACTTTTGCCTATTGTCAACAATACCTGCAGAAATCACTAAAGTAGAAACAGAAAACGAAAACAGAGGAGGTCTATGGGAAAATAGAAAAAAAAAATCATTGACGTCAGAGTCTCGTTTTGTTAAAAACAAAACAAAACAAAACAAAACAAAACTGATCACACTGAGCCCGTCAGGCGCCCTGGGAGTTTCTTCAAATGTTAAATATATAACATCTGTAAGACCCACCCATTCCAGTAGTACCATACAGCAGATTCTAATTATTGGAGGGAGTTATTTCTATAAAGGCACCACAAAGTCTGAATTAGCTAACAGTGAATCACTGCTCCTCGAAGAAATACATATATCATACATAAAAGATATAAAGAGATACATATCATATGTGTATATATATGTCACATAGATTATTGTCTTAAATCTTAAAGACAACTCATCCCAGTAGGTTCTATTTTATTTTACAAAAAAGAAAACAAAGTTCAGAAATGTTAAGTGAACGGACTGAGGCTACCCCCCTAACAGGTGCCCGAGTGGGGATTCAATCCCTATTCAACTGACCCCAAGGTCTGGAGCTTTACGTACACCTCTGAACGGTCTGGTAATCTCTGACAGAAGAAACAAGAAGGCAGAGCATCAGAGTGTTGTCTTGTTTGACTCTGGCTGGGAATATGCAAGTCTGGAGACTCATTTCTTTTTTGCTCTGCACATGTGGGCAGATGACCACGGGTACTGATTTGGGGTTACAAATGTTAGTGAGTAGGTGAATTTGCAAGTATCAAACCCTTTAATAAGGAAGAGAAATCAGGGGCGCCTGGGTGGCTCAGTCAGTTAAGCGTCCAACTTTGGCTCGGGTCATGATCTCACGGTTCATGGGTTCGAGCCCCGTGTCGGCCTCTGTGCTGACAGCTTGGAGCCCGGAGCCTGCTTCAGACTCTGTGTCTCCTTCTCCCTCTGCCCTTCCCCTACTTGTACTGTCTCTCTCTCTCACTCTCTCTCTCTCAAAAATAAATAAACATTAAAAAAAATAATGATGAGAAATCAAAGCATATCTTCATGCATAGTCTGTTCAGGGTATGGCTGAACAGGGCATCTTTAGTTGTAACAACAAAAAAAAATTGGATATAATACAAATGCTCACTAGTCTATTTCCTGTTCTCCTTCATGTCCTACAGGCCCAATTTCTTCCCTAAATCAGCTGTGATATATTAGACACATCCTCTGTCACGTAATACAGATAAGTGGGAAATTATACGGAGAGTAGGAATGAGGAGAGTGATCCCCACTTCTCAAAAAAAACCCAATCTAATTATTCCCACCTCAGGAGCTTAAGTTCAAAACCCCGTTCCCGAGGGTAAGCTGGATTGAGTAACTCATTTCCAAATTACGGAGCATGGAAAGAGAAAAATCATTACTGTGGAGAAATCTGGCAAACATTACCTTGGCCAAGTGATCAAAATTAACACCTCAGTGTCATTGTATGCATGTCAGGGACTCCCTGATAAGCTGTGATGAGAAGGGCGTTTCACTTCAACCTTCCCCCCAAAACTCAGAATTGTGGGATAATTTAGAGACGATACATCAGACAAATCTAAATTGAGGGACATTCTAGAAAATACCTGGCCAGTATTCCTCAAAATTATCAAGGTCACGAAAACATGGCAGAACAGTAACTCTGAGACCAGAGGGGACCAACGAGACACGGACAACTCAATGCAATGAAGGTATGATTGGTGGGACTCTGGGTGGAATCAAATAAAGTCTGGAGTTGGGTAGCAATGTATCAGTGTTAATTTCTTAGTTTTGACAAAGGTACTACCAAAGTAATGTGCGATTGTAACATTAGTGGAAAACTAAAACCAGGTGACTGGTATATAGGAACTCTCTGTACTTTCTTTATAACTATTCTGTAAATTTAAGGTCATTCCAAAATAGAATTTATTTTTTTAAAAAATTGGATTAGTAGCTCTTATTCAGGCAAAAGCAGAGCTCGGACCCTTGTTGCACAGTGAGATATTTAGGGGCACTGTGGATGCAGCCTGGCTTTCAGACACGATCCAGCACCGCTGACAGATCCTCTGGTCCCGCACTCAGGTCTCCAAGGTCAAGCCCCAAGTCCAGAGAATGCCAATTGGCTGACATTTAACATTCTGTTGGGGCAGCTTAAACATTGACAGCTTCTAAGTAGAAAATTGTCGTGAGGTCTTTTGAGTCCATAAAGAGAAGGGTGGGGTGTCCTTTCATTAATTGTGGTATCCATTGATAATCTGATTTGATAACATTTTAGAAAAGTTTGGAATAAAGTACAAAAAAACTGTCTCGGCTTTATTGGGTTGCTGCTCTCGTAAGAAGGGCAGAGTTCTGGGGTGCCTGGGTAACTCAGTAGATGAAGCGTCTGACTCTTGATTTTTGGCTCAGGTCAAGATCTCACATTTGTGGGTTCAAGCCCCGCGTAAGGCTCCGCGCTGACAGTGTGGAGCCTGCTTGGGATTCTCTCTCCTTCCCTCTCTTTCTGCCTCTCCCCTACTCGTGCTCTCTCTCTCTCTCAAAATGAATGAATAAACTTAAAAAAAAAATGTAAGCGGCATTATTCTATGCTAATAACAGTTGTCCTTCTCAGAACAGGAGACAGGTTGTAGAGCTCCAAATAAACGTAAGTTTGGGTGAGTAGGTCAATGAGGGCTGTGTGTGCTTGGGGTTGGGCTCCCTGTCCGATGCCGTGGAGATGTAATTCATCTCAAAAGTGTGCAATACAATGACAAAAACAACCCACTTGAGACCAGGCTCTGGAGCAGATCATATGCACCTCATAGCACACACGGAGACAGAAGAATATGTATGTATGCATGCTCTGGAGAAAACATGGCTTTTTCATAGTCTAAGGATTCCAGATATTTCTTGCTTTCATTGCCAGAAAGCGCAAGTGATTGCTACTGGCGAACATCGCCTGCGAGAATTCATTAGCGCTAGCCTAACACGTTTGGTACCAGCCTGATGGAGCCAACTAGCCCCGACGATGAGATCACAGGACTCGAGCCATGTGTATGGTGATTCGAAAGCAGCCAAGTAGTGAGCAAATGTGAGGAGCCGCCTGGCTTTCAGCTGCCAGGACATGACTTCACAAATAGGTGACTGCTGCTCCATAGGCACTTTCTAAGGCTGGCCAGAGACCTTAATGATAATCAAGATGCTCCTAGGAGAAGCTACTGTAAATTGAGTTACCATTTCATTTTATTCAATTAAACTTCCTATTCCACGACTGACACTTTCATGCGGAGAGCCAAATAAACACCTGATGTATATATACATATATATACGTATACACACACACACATATACGTATATATATATATATATGGCACCCAACCCTAAGAGTCATACCTATATATATATACGTATATGTGTGTGTGTGTGTATACATATGTATATACGTAAATCTTTTTTTTTATTTGTATATACGTAAATCTTAAAGCAAGACCTAGGCAGCATAAAATGTTCAGAATCCATACAAATGGTTCAGAGCAGGCTTCTCTAGTGACCCACCGTGATTCAGAGCGCTATGATGTCCTCTATGCCTTTCCTGTCAGGTGCTCACTGGGCAGCGAGGAAGGCTGTGACTCTCGATGCCACTTTCTTGCTTTTCTTGAAGGATTGGGCACGGGCCTCTGCATGTTTTTCCAGCGAAGAAGTCAATGCAGCAGCCCTGAAGCTTTCCAGCCCTTGGGAGGCTCACCTGAGCCGTTGGGGCAGCAAAAGCCCTGAGTGGATCCAGTCAGGCTCAGTCTTTTCCCTTTATCGATACAGGTGTCAGAAGGGCCCCTTTTTCACTTGACATTTATGGGAAGTAAGATCAATGCTTCCAGAACTGACGGCAATGGAGAATAGGACTGGTGAAGCTTTGAGAGTCCTTTGTGACACTCCTTCCTCGCGTCGCCGGTAGACGGGGAGAGCCAGGATTCCACAACGGCTGCCCAGCCCTAAGAGACAGGGGACAATCTCTCGGCCATTTTGAAAGGAGGGAATGTAAATGACCACACTTTTCTCAAGCCAAAGTTCAAGTTGGGGCAAGATCAAACTTGTCTGACCATTCCGCCCTTCGACTTTGTTTGCATTCCAAGAAGGCAGTTGAGGTTGGGTCTAGAGAACCCACCCTGGGGGGTGGGTGTGGTGAGAACACACTTGAGGAATGTACCTTCCTTTCCAGGTGCCTCCAGAGATCCCAGATGCAAGTAGCGGTCCCATCCATCCATACAGTGATAGGGAACACGGTCCTAGTGCTCCTGAGATCGATGTGAACATGTTAACCTATTAGCCGCACCAGACTGCCTCGGAATCCATTTAGTTGGCTAATTCATTGGAATTCCCCATTAGGATTAGCCATTGCATTCTAGACTAAGCCTGATCAGGACTGGGGCTGCGGGGCCACCCCAGACCAGCTCGCCTCTGCTTTCATGAATAACTTTTCTTTTTTTACCCCAATAGCCTGTCCCTGTGTTGGAAACATCATTAAAGAAATTGTCTACGTACACCTTAGAAACTTTTTTTTTTGCCTTTATCTCACTTTTAATCCTGATTTTTAAAAAAATTTTTTTAATGTTTATTTATTTTTGAGACAGAGAGAGACAGAGTGCAAGTGGGGGAGGGGCAGAGAGAGAGGAAGATACAGAATCTGAAACAGGCTCCGGGCTCTGAGCTGTCAGCACAGAGCCCGATGCGGGGCTCGAACTCACGGACCGCGAGATCATGACCTGGGCCAAAGTCGGATGCTTAACCGACTGAGCCACCCAGGCACCCCTGAATCCTGATTTTTAAAAAAATTTTAAGTTATCTTTGTACCCAATGTGGGGCTTGAATTTACAACCCCAAGATCAAGAGATCAAGAGTGGCCGGTTCCACCAACAGAGCCATCCAGGCGCCCCTAACCTTGCTATTATAATGCACATATTTTTATCATGTACTTCAATAGTATGTAAAAACAGACACTGAGACCCCACCACAGTACTTTGTCAAAGCCTCCGTTTTCATTCAACTGTGGAAGTAACAGGACTAGGGTCACCCTACAGACACTAGTTGTATTTATTGGATTCTCACCCGTTTCCCAAGAAGACCGGAGCAAGCGCCCTTATTCATCTATTATGTACAGAGTTACCCAGATCTTCAGCTCTGAGAGTTTCTACCAATGACCAAGAAATCCTGAAGGCGTATTAAGCAAAGTGGAAAGTCCAAGGGCAAAAAGAAGAAAGGAGAATGGAGACCTATGAAGGAATCCCTCCTTCCTGCAACTATCTTGCTCTCCTCACCTCCCTGCCTGGTGAGCTAGGATGCATTCTTCAAGTTCTGGCTAAAGGTCACCTTCGCCAGTGTTTCCTCAACCTCCTTCCTCTGTGCGGTCTTGGTGAAAAGCTTTACCTTTCTAATACGCCCTATGCCTCGTGCAGTCCAGCTGACAGATCACCCTAACCAGTGTGTGCTGTTTTAAGCAGCCATCGTCTGTGAAAACACAGATTTACAAGATCATTTAATTAAAAGGTAATTTACCAAGAAGTTGTTTCACAAAGTAAATTCTCAGATTTTTCGTTTGTTTGTTTGGTGGAATTATGGACAATAAAAACATTAGGAAGGGGCACCTGGCTGGCTCAGTGGGTTAAGAATCCGATTCTCGATTTTGGCTCAGGTTGTGATCTCACGCTTCCGGAATTTGAGCCCCACGTCAGGTTCCATGCCGACAGTGCAGAGCCTGGTTGGGATTCTCTCTCTCTCTCGCTCTCTCTGTTCCTTCCCCTTGCACTCTCTCTCTGTCTCTCTCTCAAAATAAAAATAATTAAAAAAAAAAAAACATTTAGGGGCGCCTGGATGACTCAGCGGTTTAAGCATCCAACTTTGCCTCAGGTCATGATTTCACAGTTCGTGAGTTCAAGCCCACGTCGGGCTCTGTGCTGATGGCTCAGAGCCTGGAGCCTGCTTCGGATTCTGTGTCTTCCTCTCTCTCTGCCCCTCTTCTGCTCACACTCTGTCTCTCTCGAAAATAAAATAATAAAAATGTTAAAAAAAAAAAAAACATTTAGGGCTCCTGGGTGGCTCATTCGGTTGAGCATCCAACTTCGGCTCAGGTCATGATCTCACAGTTCGTGAGTTCAAGCCCCCCTTCAGACTGGCTGCTGTCAGCACAGAGCCTGCTTCGGGTCCTCTGTCCCCCTCTCTCTCTACCACCACGCCCCCCCCCCGCCAGCTTGTTCTTGCTCTCTCTCTCAAAATAACTAACTAAATAAATAAGAAGAAGAAATGTCTCCAATAGAACCCCTGTGAGCAAGCAAAGTGTAAGGCATTGGGTGATCAGCATCCGAAGGGCAGGCGTGGGCAGAAGGGCCTTTAAACTTTTTTTTTTAATGTCTATTCATTTTTGAGAAACAGAGAGAGGCAGAGCATGAGCGGGGAAGGGGCAGAGAAAGAAGGAGACACAGAATCCGAAACAGGCTCCCAGGCTCCAAGCTGTCAGCACAGAGCCCGACGTGGGGCTCGAACTCACGAACCGCGAGATCATGACCTGAGCCAAAGTCGGACACCCAACCGACTGAGCCAGCCGGGCGCCCCAGAAGGGCCTTTCAAAGAACTCAGAGTAACTGGAAATCCTGGTGGAAGTCCCCACCGGCAACAATAGGCCACACCGATGTCACTGTGGGTCTAGGAAGTTGTGGCTAGAAATACTAACTCACACACAAGCATGTCCCCCTCCGCCGATATATGGAGACACTTGATGATGAACACCTGGAGGACAAGATGAACCCGGGGAACCTCGGCCTCTGTGCCCACTGCAACCAGGCTTCTCTTCCAGGGATGGAAAGGCTTCTCTTCCTGACACACGTCCACGGGTGGACAGTCGTCATGCTTAGAACCTGCTTCACTAAGCCGGTCAGAACACAGAGAGAGAGTGCCTCGGCCCCGCACAAAATGACGCAGGCCCAGAAGACAGCACGGCAGCAGGCAGGGTGTGGTACCCTCGGGTGGTCGGTGAGGCCACCTCTGTTCTCACACCCGTGGCAGTGTGGTGGGGTGGCCAGGAGTGTGGGTTTTGAGGACAAACAGATGTGGTTTCAAATCTCTGTTTTTCTCATCTTTGCTGTGACCTTGGGCAAGGAAGGGGTTTATCCTCTCTCCATCTCACTTTCACTATCCCCAGGAGACGGACTGTTATGGATTATACTGGGCCCCCCAAAATTCATGTTGAAGAACTTCACTCCCAATATAATGATATTTGGAGATAGAGCCTTTCAAGAGATAATTAAAGTTAAAGAGGTCATAAGGGTATGGCCCTAATCCTGTATGACCAGTGTCCTTATGAGAAGAGGAAGAGACACCAAGAATGAGTGTGTGTGTGTGTGTGTGTGTGTGTGTGTGTGTGTGAGTGTGTGTGTGTGCGCGTGCGTGCAAAAAGAAAAAGCCATGTGAGGACACAGTGAGAAGGCGGCCATCTGTGAGCCAGGAAGAGAGGTTTCACCAGAAACCAACCTTGCTGGCACCTTGACCTTGGACTTCTCAGCGTCCAGAGCTGTGAGAAAGTAAATTTCCGTTGTTTAAGTGAGTTGGTCTGTGGCATTTTGCTATGGCAGCCTGAAAACACGAATATAGGGACCAGGGACGCCTGGGTGGCTCAGTCGGTTAAGTGTCCAACTTCAGCTCAGGTCACGATCTCACGGTTCGTGGGTTCGAGCCCCACGTCCGGCTCTGTGCTAACCGCCCAGAGCCTGGAGCCCGCTTCGGATTCTGTGTCTCCTTCTCTCTCTGCCCCTCCCCCACTTGCGCTCTGTCTCACTCTGTCTCTCAAAAATAAATAAATGTGACAAAGAAAACTTTTAAAACCACACTAATATAGGGACCAAAAGAGTGCCTACCTTCCTGGATTACCGTGAGAGTTCATAAGATCATGCACTTAGCACAGTGCCTGGCAAGTAGAAAGCACTTGATAAATGCTTATATCCCTTATCCTCATCGAATGTCATATATCCCAGGAGACAGTGCTGATTTCTCCCAGAACATGGGTGCTCCTCATTAAGTCGTATCCCGTCTCACACATCTTCCAGCATTTTCATCACTGGACAAACATCAGTCATAAAACTTTTCCAACAGTGCACTCTTTTTCGGGCTGGAGCCCTGTGATCGCGGCTGTCATTTACTGACCTTTCCATACTCTGGCCACTGGGCGGGGGGGGGGGGGGGGGGGGGGGGGGGGGGGGGGGGGGGGGGGGAATCTCCTTTATGGATTCTTCCGGCTTAGCAAGGAGCACACCGGCTACCTCATTAACACATCAAACAGAAAAGGCTTCACACAGAGCCCTTTCAGAATGGCAGAAGCAACCATGAGACCACAGATTGGAAATTGGCTCAGGAAGCTGTCACACAGCAGGAACGGAGATGGAACACCCACATCAGGCATGAGCAGAGTGCATGAGAATCTCGAGGGTTTTTTTTTTTTCTGAGATCAAGCACCGGGGATCAGCAAAAGGGGTCACCAAGTCTGAGGACGGGTGAAAGAAAGATCCAGAATCTTTTTTTTTTTTTTTAATTTTTTTTTATTTGACGTTTATTTATTTTTGAGACATAGAGAGACAGAGCATGAACGGGGGAGGGTCAGAGAGAGAGGGAGACACAGAATCTGAAACAGGCTCCAGGCTCCGAGCTGTCAGCACAGAGCCCGATGCGGGGCTTGAACCCACGGAGTGTGAGATCATGACCTGAGCCGAAGTCGGTCGCCCAACCGACTGAGCCACCCAGGTGCCCCAAGATCCAGAATCTTAAAGCCATTTGAAACCGGGTGGAGAAAAGGAAAAGGTATGGAAATGAGGAGGCTGTACCAACAGTATTAGCCAAGCACTGGTTTTCAGGGACTGTTTGGAAAGCCCAGGGCCCGGGATTCCTGGGTGGTTCAGTCAGTTGAACGGCTGACTTTGGCTCAGGTCATGATCTCACGGTCCATGAGTTTGAGCCCCACATCAGCTCGCTGCCTTAGCAAGGAGCCCGCTTTGGATCTTTTGTCGCCTCTTCTCTCTGCCCCTCCCCTGCTCACTCTCTCGCTCTCTCTCTCTCTCAAAAATAAATAAACATTAAAAAAAAGAAGAAGAAAGTCCAGAGCCCATGTCCCACGAGTATACCTTTTCTGTTCCTAAAGAGGCGGTACTTGGAGGTTAACAATCATTCCACAAGTACTGACTGAGCACCTACCCCATATAGGCACTTTGCTGGGCCCCACAGGGATAAGGCAGAATCAGGACGAGGGTAGAGTTTAACAACATACCAAGGAACGGGAGCCTTAGTGCAGAGAGCTTCACTCCTGAATAGGGAAGCAGGTGAGATGGTGTATATGGGATTGGTGTGTGGGGGGATGGGACAGAATGGAGCTTATCCTCCCTTGAAAATGACTTATCAACATGAATTAAAAAAAAAAATTAAGGGGAACTTCCACATTAGCAAATACTGCTGGCTTCCTCAGAGGGTCATCAAACCTGAGCAAGTAGCTGAAGCCCAGCCCCCGGTTACGCCTAAGCACTCAATAAACATCACTGACCCTCCTGTCCCCTACCTCTGGGGAGACGACAGAGAGAAAGGGCACAGAAGGATTTTCTCTTCCGTGAGAAAGTTCAAGGTATGGCCTCTTGTAGAAATCCACCCCGTACAATACAAATATCAGAAACAATGACAAGGGCCAAACCCAGAAACATTCATTTATACCTAATAAGAAGTCTAGAATGAAAAATCCCTGCCCATACAGGTTGAATTAAGAAAGCATTATGACACCACGGGGAAAGTTTGGGCCAGCAGATATACAGACCCGCAGTGCAGGAGATTCAGCAGCAAACATGAGAGCAACAAATTACCAACAAGGACTTCGGAAGAATTGTGAGCATCGAGGGATCACGGAGGCAAAGCACCTGCTGTGACCGGCCTTGCCACCTGCTGTCCACCGTGCTTATAGGAGAACAGCAAGGGCTTCTGTGCCAGAAAAGCTGCAAAGCTCCTGGGCTAAGATCTCGTCTGGGAATAAAGGGTATTCGAGGCAATTTCCTTTTTTTTTTTTTTTTTTTGAGACACAGCTCCCTTTCAGAATTTGTTGAAAGCTGTGAGCCCTCCCTTTAAAACCAAACATGTTTAGGGGTTCATGGACTTCTCAAAGTTGATCTCTGGAGAGCCAAGCAAAGGATCCCTTATTCCCACCATAACAAAGAAACAGTTCTGGCCCAAATTCACGACTCAGGCAACAACAGATGTTGGCGAGGATGCAGAGAAAGAGGATCCCTCTTGCACGGCTGGTGGGAATGCAAGCTGGTGCAGCCACTCTGGAAAACAGTACGGAGGTTGCTCAAAAAATTAAAAATAGACCTACCCTACGACCCAGCAATTGCACTACTAGGCATTTATCCAAAGGATACAAGAGTGCTATTTCAAAGGGGCACATGCACCCCCGTGCATGTGCAACACTATTGACAATAGCCAAAGTATGGAAACAGCCTAAATGTCCTTTGACAGATGAATGGATAAAGAAGATGTGTTGTATGGAAACCAATTTGATAATAAATTTCATATATTAAAAAAAAGATAAAGAAGATGTGTATATATATATATATATATGGACTATATATATATATATATGGACTATATATATATATATGGACTATATATATATATATGGACTATGTATATATACATATATATATATGTACTATATATATATATGGACTATTACTCAGCAAACAAAAAGAGTGAAATCTTGCCATTTGCAACAATCTAGTTCCTTCTCAGAACGAGAAGGTGTTATGCTAAGCGAAATAGGTCAGAGAAAGACAAATCTATGATTTCACTCCTATGTGGAATTTAAGAGACAAAACAGATGACCACGAGGGAAGGGAAGCAAAAGTAAGATAAAAACAGAGAGGGAGGCAAATCATAAGAGACTCTTAAATACAGAGCATAAACTGAGGGTTGCTGGAGGGGTGTTGGGTGTGGGGATGGGCTAAATGGGTGGTGGGCATTAAGGAGGGCACTCGTTGAGCTGAGCACCGGATGTTATACGTAAGTGATGAATCACTAAATTCTATTCCCGAAACCATTATCACACTCCACGTTAACTGCCTTGGATTTAAATTAAAAAAAAAAAAAGGCAGAAAAATGAAAAAAGAAAGAATTCTCTGAGCAATCATATTGCACTATATGAATATATCGCATCAATGTGTTGTGCACCTTAAACGGACACAACAGTATACATCAAACATACTTCAATTAAAACACACGCACACACACACACACACACACACAAACCCTATTTGAGAGGGAGCCTGGAGGCAGCTGGTGGAGACAGTCCCTTGGGTCACCATATGACTCCACCTGGGCCGCCCACTGGAATCATCTGGAGACTAACATCTGGGGGGGCTGGAAAAGTACCCAAGCTGGAGCCCCACCCTGGAATGTCTGAACAGATTGGTCTGGATGCAGCCCGGGCATCTGGGACTGTCAGAACTCCCCTCAGGTGGTTGTGAACAGTGCAGCCAGAGCTGAGATCTAAGGTATTAGGAGAAAAGGTTCCAAGGATCAGGCGAGGGGCAGGAGCAAAGTCTACAGGGCAGGAGGAGCAGGACGGTGTCGAAGAAAACAGGAAACAGAACCCAAACGTGGAAAGCGGAGCTCTGGTTGAAAATCACTAAATGTGAAATAATGAGCACGCGCATAAGGAAAGAAGTGGTGACGACGCAGATGGTGTGGAACAGTATTGTGGGAGGCAGAGACGTTCACAGAGCTCTGAAAAATAGCCTTGATGTCAAAAGGCCAAAGGTTGAGCAATGCTGAACATGCCCTTCCCCCAGCAAACCCAATTCATAGCAAAAGTACATTAATAATGAAAGCCTCAGTAGAGGCACTAATGGAGCCCAGGAAGTGAAAAATAAAACCACAGAAAGGAAAGAAAGAAGCCATTGAATAATAGGGCTGGTATCAGTTTCCATAAGCTTCTCCCAAGAACTGGGAAATAAAATATTTCCCTGAGAGAGAGAGAGAGAGACTGTGAAACCAGCCTAGGCAACAAGGGACAGAACTTGACCCTAACTGCCGATATTAATGTTCCCAAGGAGAGAAGAGAGGGTGGCAAAGTCTTGGAAAAGACATCTGAGAATTGTCCCGGGGAACCAGTGCTTGGTCAAGGACTTGGGGTCAGCGTGAGGAGACAGAGCAGCAGGCTGGGACATTAGATGTTCAGATCTAGCAATGCCTCTTGATTTGATGATGGGCTCATCAAATCACCTCCTGGTTACGTTTCATTTTCCGTGTGGTATTTCAGTCTACCTGCCCCGGCCGGGAAGAATTTGCAGTTCTCATGCACAGGGTAGGTATGCGGTGTTCTGATCTCCCATCAGTCTCGAGGGTTTGATAAATGTCTATTCCCGACAGACAGATTTGCTCTCGACTTTCTGACAAATTAGATTCTGCATTGGCACGGCTGAAGAACAGATTCTGGATCACAGGAGAAGACCCTCCTGTTAAATCTCTCGGGAAATACCTTCTTGGCGTGGCCTAGGCTAGGCTTCCCATGCCCATTAGAGATTTCTGCAAGGATCTTAGAAGTCACAGAGAAAGCGGGAACCCCTCTGTGGTGTTACCACCTATGGAGATATTCATCTCTGTCATGTTCTAGCTAGAAGGGTAAAGAACATGGAATCTGGAGATAGACGGCGGGGATATTTGCACCACAATGTGACCATACGTAAGTGCCACTGAACTATGTATTTACAAATGGTTAAAATGAAAAATTTCGTGTCGTGTATACTCTACCGCAATAAAAAGGAGAAGACAAAGAAAGTCACAAGGGAATGGGTGGGGCTTCTGCCCCGGAGGAAACATCTTAGACCACACACTGGGGTCCCCCGGCTAAATCCTGAACCGTGTAACTGTTATCCTTTGTAGCAAAATGGGGCAGTGATGTGGAGTTCAGGGACATAGATTTGGGGCTCAGAGAGTAGCACAGGAGAAAGAACAAACCTTGCTGGTGAGGAGGGTGGTCAGACGCACAAGCATCCTGCTCTGGACGCTGTAGATGTGATCACAGATTCATGGAACACAGATTAATAGATCACTATTGAATGGAGAAGAATCACCTGTTGGGGGCAGAGTAGCATGTACATTCTGATTCAAGAGAAGTGCCCAGGTGATGCCCATGCCACTGGTTGGTGGAGACTGCTACCAGAAGTTACCTCCGTAGGGGTGCTGGTTCTCCCTGGAAGGCTGGTGCTTCCTCAGAAATAAACCCCACGGTAACTTGGAATGCCTGACGGCGAACCTCTTTGGAGCTAGTCTGTCTAACTAGCCTGTGATTTCCCAAGATCGGCAGAGCCGATACCTGCACACCATTCAATCAGCACCAAAATTTTACACATCCAACGCCCGCAGAAATGTGACTCAACGTCCCGAAGTATGAATTTTATGATCATTCGAGTGTGGTGAGGCCAACAGCTCAGACAATGGCCATTGGAAAGACGGTTTATTACTCAGGGTTCACAAGTGGAGGGGACACGTCACGCATGGGGTAGTGGGCGCACAGGGAATCACCAAGGTTCCTCAGGAGGAAGAGGGAGTGGAGAGAGTGGGCAGGATGTGGGCAAGAGCCCTTACTGTGGTTTCAGCAGGATCCGATTGAATCATCAGGGGCTATATTAAGAAACAATGGAAGGGAAATGAAATTTATTTATTTTTGAGAGAGAGAGAGAGAGCGAGTGAGAGCAAGAATGAGCATGAGTGGGAGAGGGGCAGAGAAAGAGGGAGAGAGAGAATCCCAAGCAGGCTCCACGCTGTCAGCACAGAGCCTGACTTAGGGCCCGATCCCACAAACCATGAGATCAGGACCTGAACCGAGATCAAGAGTCGGATGCTCAACCGACTGAGCCACCCAGGCACCCCACAAGGGACTTTTATAATGTGCCTGTTCCCCTATCTGCCATTGGTGTCCACCTCACTCCCCCACTGTCTCCCACTTAGATCTGCCCTCTGCCTGGGCTCTCAGTCCCTTGGACATCAGAACCTGGTTACGTTTCCACCCTCAGAATTCAATGCACCTCTTTGGGGTGCGTTGAAAATAGGACAGCAGCTCAGGAAGGCTGCTGTATTCAGAATTGATCAGATGTTCGGGCAAACTTCCCTCTGCCTCTGCAAACTCTCTGGCACCATCAGGATTCAGTGCCCTGCCTCCCGCTGTGGAAACAAAAGTGGGGAGATCGGACTCCCACTCCATCAGCCAGAGCCCAAGCAAGTGATCTAAGCTCTGCCATCTAGATGCTGCGGCCAGGTGCTTGAATTCTAAGGAAGTGACGCAATGATGCCAAGACAATTCAGAAGTCGTTCACGGCAACAGCAGTGATGTCCTGGGCCAATGCGCTTACCCAATCATCTCTGTCGTGTAGCCTTGGCTGTGACCCCTGTTGGCTGGCCTCCCTTGGGTCCTGTCTAGTTTTAAGGCTGGATCCGCAGATTTCCCATCCATTCCGTGAACTCCCTGGTAGTCTATCAACAAGTTCTTTCTCTGTGTGTGTTCGCAAGCATTGTTTTCTGTTGCTGGTCACCAAGATCTCAGCTCACACAACCAGAGGAAAGATGTCTGTGTTCGTGTCCAGCCGGCCACCTTTGCTGACACATTAGTTTCCCGTTGCTGCTGTAACAAATCCCCACAAACGTTAATGACTTCAAACAGCACTCAACCGTCTTGAGGTCAGATGTCTGAAATGGGCCTTACAGGCTAAAATCAAGGTGTCAGTTCCTCCTATAGGTTCTAGAAAAGACTGTTCCCTTGCCTTTTCCACCTGTATTCCTTGGGTCCTGGACCCCTTCTCCATCTTCAAAGAGCATCACTCCAACCTTATTGCACCTCTTTCCTGACTCTGACCCTCCTGTTTCCCTCTCGTAAGGACCCACATGATGACATTGGCCACCCGGACAATCCAGGATAATCTGCCCTACCTGAAGTTCCTTAACTTCGGCATAGTCGCAAGGTCCCTTTTGCCACGTAAGGTAAGCTATTCAAAGGTTTCAGGAATTAGGACGTGGACATTTTAAGGGGGACCATTAGTCTGCCCATCACAGCACACTAGGGAAACTTCGGCTCCAGAATGTACTCCCTGGGCAGGTTTAGAACGGATGGCACTAAGTGCAACCCAGAGTGCTGTGTAGCACTCCGACCCCAGCCCGACTGAGCTCACTCCCCTCCTGACTTCTTTTCACCGATGAAGTTGTTCGAGAAGCCGTCACTCACACCAATGAGCAAGAGAGAGCAGACACAGAAGAAATGACGACAGCAGCACTGAGGCAGGCCACGGCAAGGAGGAGTAACACAGACAGCACAGCGGCTAGAATCTCTGGTTCCTCTTTCCAGGCTCCACGGAAGCTCCCATGAGCTGCCTGCCAAAGTGAGGGGGCTCCAGAACCCCACCTCGTGGGCATGGGTGCCAGTTGGCTGTTAACGTGATGCCCCGGGACACAGGCTGAGATACCATGAGTTGGAGGATGAGGCAACCAGCCAGTTTATAAAATGTACTTTCTGCCTATAGAGGGGAACTACATCAGAGAGAGCCGGGAGTTTGGGGACACACAAATGCTTCTCTTCGGCTCTGCTTGTACGAAAGGAATCATGCCCAGTGATAGAAGTTACCAGTCCATCATGACGTTGCAGGTGTTTGGAAATTCAGAGAAGGATCTGGGGTGGGGGGTGGGGGGTGCTCAATAAATGCTTCTTGCAGACATGCATGTATGGGTGAATGCATACATGAGTATAAAATTGTGAACCGGGTTATATACCAGACACGGCTGCCTTCATCTGTTCAGCAGCAGCATCTTTGAGGAGGGACCGTGCTTTGCTCGTGTGGGCCGACAGGAGCCACGACGGGCTTTCCAATTGCTATGTTGTTGTGCGGCTTGGCTTGAAGGGTGACCTGGACCAAAGTCTTTTGAAACATTAGAACAGGGGTATTGAGACAGCAGATCAATGTCATAAGTGCTAGAGTCGGAAAAGCGAATGAATCTAGAATCAAATCATTATAGCCGGGGTGCCCAGGTGGCTTAGCTGGTGAAGCGTCTGACTGTTGATTTCCGCTCAGGTCATGATCTTGAGGTTTGAGAACTTGAGCCCCATACTGGGCTCCCCGCTGACAGCAAGGAGCCTGCTTGGGATTCTCTCTCTCTCTCTCTCTCTCTGTCTCTCTCTCTCTTTCTCCCTCTGTCCCTCCACCACTCTCTCTCTGTCTCTCCCAAAGTAAATAAACCTAAAAACACATAAATCATTATAGCCATGTTCAAGGTAAAGCTAAGAGGAGCTGGCCGGGAGACAGGACATAAGAAAACATCCGGACATGCTCATTTCTGCATGGGCAGTGCATTTTCCCCTCTGAATACTCTCGTCGTGCTTGTGTGCGGTTTCTGCCTTCATCTCATTTGAGTTTGCCTACACTTTTCTTGCCATGGTCCCGACGGAGCTCTCCACCACTGTCATTCAAATGTCCCTCTTATATGCCCAAACTTCTGTGTTTCTTGGTTCAGTTTCTTCGTTGCTCAGCCGCATATGGACCAGGCTGTGTATCAGGCATCTACCTCTGACAGTCAGCTACGGACGGGGAGATGGGGTCACATAGTCCCTAGAGCGCTACAGGGGTTATAGGGTCAAAAGTTAGGTAAGAAGAGGAGGTTTAGCCTCACAGGTAAATTAACTGGAATGTTCATCATAACCCAATCAGCAAACTCACTCAGGGATTTCATTCTCTTTCAACCCAGAGGACTGAACTGTTGTATTTTTTTACATTTATTTATTTAAGCAATCTATACACCCAACATGGGGCTCAAACTCATGACCCACAGAACAAGACCTACAGGCTATATCAACTGAACCAGTCAGGTACCCCTGAACTATCGCAATTCTTAGAGTTACTACTAGCAATTAGGGGCGCCTGGGTGGCTCCGTCGGGTAGGCGTCTGCCTTCGGCTCAGGTCATGATCTCGCGGCTCGTGGGTTCGAGCCCCACGTCAGGCTCTGTGCTGACAGCTCGGAGCCTGGAGCCTGCTTCAGATTCTGTGTCTCTGTCTCTCTCTCTGCCTCTCCCCTGCTGGCACTCTGTCTCTCTCTCCGTGTCTCAAAAATAAATAAACGTTCGAAATAAAAGATACTACTAGGAACTGGTCTTGCCAAGTTTACCGAATTTGGGATTCTTTGGAATTTTCTCTAAGACTACCACGATGCAGCGCCTTTCTCTATACCTCCACCAAAACCTTCTCCCATCAAGCTGAGCTATCATTCCGGAGTTGCTGTATTTCAGATTCGAGGTGTGATTTCTATTTTCCCCTTTAGGCAAAAATGGTTCCACGGTAAAGAAATCAGAAGGTGACAACATCTCCAACACGTCCTGGGTAGTACTCGGAAATGACCGTTGAGCTCAGAAACCGCGGTAGATTGCAAGCTGCCTGCACATTCTTTCCCCTGGGGACACTGCGGGCCCCCCCCTTTTTTTTTTGCAGTGTGGCTTTGCAGCTCCTCCCTCCCATCAAGAGACTGTGTCTCCATCCCTGGAATCTGGACTTGGCCTGGTGACTTGCGTTAGCCAATTGGACATTAGCACACGTGATCCAAGCAGAGGTTTGAAAAGTGCTCGTACATCGAGATTCACCTTCTCTTGCTGCTGTCAGCCGCTTGTCTGTTAGCAAGTCTTGGCTTGCTTCCTTGAGAATGAGAAATCGTGTGGAGAAAGGCCTCCATCATCTCAACTCTTCCAGCCGAGGCCCCAGACGTATGAGTGAGACCACCCTAGCCTGGGCAAGCCCAGACAAGAGCCACCCAGTCAACCCTCAGAACTGTGCAAAATAACAAAGCTGCTGAGCTGTTGGGTGTTCTGTTATGCAGAAGCTTCCTGATGCTGACGCCTTCTGGGGGGACCCTGTAGCATCCTGCTTCTCATCCAATCCTTTGGCTCCAAGGTCAGGGTCCCAGTCTCGATAAGATCTGCTATCTCATGATCTAATGGCCATCTTTAGACTACACGTCTTCCAACTGCCCCTCAGTCGCCATCAGCCCAGTCTGGTGGTGATCTTCCCACTGAGAAAACCACAATTCTTTCTTGTACGCTAATGGCCTTGGCACATTTCGATATTCTGTGATTCTTCTTTGAGCCACTTACTGGCAGGAAGAAGGGCAGGTATTGATGGTAGAAAAAGAAGAAAGACTTGCTCTGGGTGTATGACACACAGCGAGGCTGTGAGTGGGAACGAGCGCGTGGTCGAAGCTGTGCAAGGTGGATGACAGGAGGGGGAATAGAGGCCACGTGCGCCCTCCCAGATGGTGCCACATGAGACGTAACGGAGCGCCCTGGGCAGGCTCACTGGCTCGGCCATCCTACTGCTGGATTTAAGTCCTCACTCAGCCTTTACCTGCTGGGTCATCTTTGGTGAAAGATCCTGCCATGGCCGGAGTCCCGAAAGCTCCGATATCAGTTAGCTAGTGCTGCCTAACAAAGCTGTCCGGAATGTAGCAGCTTTTAAAACAACAACATTTATTATTTTTCCACAGTGTGTGTCATCTTTGGCAAACCTGACTTCTCTGTATCTCAATCTCTTAATTTGTGAAAGAGGAAATGCCAGGATGTACTTCACGATGTAAACCACTTGGAACACTCTATAGCACATCATCAGTGCTCTTTTTAATTTTTTTTTAAGTTTATTGATTTATTTTGAGAGAGAGAGGGCAGGGGAGGGGCAGAGAAGGGGGAGGGAAGAGAGAATCCCAAGCAGGCTCAGAGCTATCAGCACAGAGACCGACGTGGAGTTCAATCCCACCAACCGTGAGAGCGTGACCCGATCCAAAATCAAGAGTTGGATGCTTAACTGACTGAGCCACCGAGGCTCCACCCCCCCCAACCATCAATGCTCTAATTATTACCCCCAGGTTCTTGTAGGTTTGAACTTGAGTCACTGACCCACTCACCTGCTAAGGGAGCAAGGGTTGGTATCTTGCTAAGTCTAGCCTTACATCTTCTATGAATCATTTTGAGGCTTCAGCTCATGACAGTCATGCTGTGAATCAGTTTCCTATTCTTGACAACAGAGAGAAGATGCTATCTAATGGGGTCGTGAGACTCTTGGAGAGTATATACTGAGCTTCCAGAACTTGATATGAGACGACTAGTCAGTTAAAGAAAATGGGGCGCCTGGGTGGCTCAGTCGGTTAAGCACCCGACTTCAGCTCAGGTCACGATCTCACGGTTCGTGAGTTCAAGCCCCGCGTCGGGCTCTGCACTGATGGCTCGGAGCCTGAAGACCGCTTTGGATTCTGTGTCTCCCTCTGTCTCTGCCCCTCCCCTGCTCACTCCCTGTCTCTCTCTCTCAAAAATAAATGAACATTTAAAAAAATTTCAATAAAAGAAAGAAAAAGGAATCATGTCTTCTCAGTTCTTCTTAGACCTTGGTGGAAGCTGCAAGGTCAATGTTACTGGCCTGGTGTATACCATCAGGGAAGGTGGGGCTGAGGTTTCTCACAAAGCCTGCAGGGAGCCCCCTGGTTCTTCTCTTCAGAGCCCACTTCTGGTCATCATCTAGACTCAGCTCCCCGAGTTGTTAAAAAATAAAATAGAAAATTCAGTTTCTTGGTCACACTAGCCGTATTTCAAGTGCTCAACAGTTACATGTGGCTTGTGGCTACCCTGTTAAAAAGTGGGTGGCTCAGTCGGTTACGCGGCCAACTTCGGCTCAGGTCACGATCTCACGGTCCGTGAGTTCGAGCCCTGCGTCAGGCTCTGTGCTGACCTCTCGGAGCCTGGAGCCTGTTTCAGATTCTGTGTCTCCCTCTCTCTGACCCTCCCCCGTTCATGCTCTGTCTCTCTCTGTCTCAAAAATAAATAAACGTTAAAAAAAAAAAGTGCAAGTAAAAAATCTCTCTCTTGTCACAGGAAGTTCCATCGGATAGCACCATTAGATCTAAGATTCCATCGCTGATTCACACCCTGAGTCCAGCTGTCAGGTAACAAGAAAAGAATTTCTCTGGCACGCTGTAATTTGAGAGGCCTCCCCACCAAAAATATTTTCCTTACTTACAAAGGAAAGTATCTGAGTGTTCATCATCCATTTCTTCAGATGAAAGTGCCTCTGTGTAAACTTTAAATAAAACGCAAATATCTCAGCAATACGATATAGCCATCGACACCTTATTTCATCTGCGACTTCACTATTCTTTCAGCAAATATTTGTTGAGCATCCAACGTGTACCCACATGCTGGAGATGTGGCCTAGTTTTTGTTGTTGTTGTTGTTATTCTGGAAATGCTTCAGAAACTAACACAGATTTCCTATATTCATAAAGCTAAATATACACATAAGCAAACTTATATATAACCCTTCAGTTGCTATGGAGATAGTCAAAGTAGGATAGGGGAATAGGCAGTGTGAGGCAGCAATGGGGACTATGGACTATTTAAATCGAGCGGTCAGAGGGGCTTCTTCATTAAGGTGCAACAGAGAATTGAATGAGGTGAATAAAGAAGCCCTAAGCATCTGTGGAGAAAAAGCTCTTCAACAGCGACCATAGCACGTGCAAAGGTCCTGAGGTGGGATTATGCTCGGCACTATCAAAAAACAGCACGTGGCAGTGTGGAGACACATGAGTGAAGGAGAGAAAGGGAGGGGATGAGGAGAAGAGAAGGGCAACAAGGAGAGGTAACTGGGGCCACATCAGCAGGCACGTGCATGCCGTTGTAAATTTCACTTTTACTCTGAAACGAGCCACGAGAAGCCTGGAGCAGACGCGACCTGATTCTGATTTTAAAAGGATCACTCCGTCTGCTGTAATGATAAAAGAAGATAGGAAACCCATTTGTCACACGTAGCTGTCGAGCCTCTTTGTCGAGCAAAGGCGGAAGTGAAGTGGGAGACTGGCGAGGAGACCAGCGTATTAATCCAGGTGTGAGATGATGGACCAAACTGGCAGTGACCGAGGCAGTAAGGGGTTGTCAATTTCTGGATACATTTTGAAAATGGGGACAAGAGGGGCACCTGGGTGACGTGGCTGGTTAGGCGCCCAACGTCCACTCAGGTCATGATCCCACGGCTCGTGGGTTTGAGCCCCACCTCGGGCTCTGTGCTGACAGCTCGGAGCCTGGAGCCTGCATCCGATTCTGTGTCTCCCTCTCTCTCTGCCCCTCCCCTGCTCTCTCTTTCTCACTCTCTCTTTCCGTCTCTCAAAACAAAAAATAACGTTAAAAATAAAAAAAAAAAAGAGGGGTGCCTGGGTGGCTCAGTCGGTTGGGCGGCCGACTTCGGCTCAGGTCATGATCTCGCGGTCCGTGAGTTGGAGCCTCGCGTCGGGCTCTGTGCTGACAGCTCAGAGCCTGGAGCCTGTTTCAGATTCTGTGTCTCCCTCTCTCTGACCCTTCCCCGTTGATGCTCTGTCTCTCTCTGTCTCAAAAATAAATAAACGTTAAAAAAATTTTTTAAAATAAAAAAAAAGAAAACAGAGACAAGAGGAATTTTCTGGAGGATAGGTTGTGGGGGTTGTCAATTTTAAGTAGAGATTCCTTTCAAAATACAGGCCAACCTGTCTGACATACTCAGTTGGGGCACAGCGTTCCCCTCCAAAGAGTAACACGACACTATTGGGTGCTCAGGCACAGGAGGTGGAAACAGGGGTGTGGAGCCTGCTAGAAGGCAGGAGGGCAAATAAAACACGTTTTGCTCCCTCTGTGATTTGTCAGTGGCTCTGCTCAGCCAGCTGGTAGCAGGAACACCAAGCTTCCCTGCTGGCCTTCTAGCAGAGTGGTTACGTGCACGAGACGTTGGAGTCCCCCAGTCCTGGGTTAGAATTCCAACTCTAGTGCCTACTGGCTGTGTGTCCTCGGTCTTTCTATCTGCAAGATGGGGATAAGGGACTACTTCACAGAGTTTTTGTGAGGAAGCATCTCTCCATAGGTGATTAATCTCCATTTCCCACCTACCTGAGGGACTCCCCTTTACCACCAGGGCTACGGATAAACGTGTTCTCTATGGAGTATCGAACAGGGGCCAGAACTTCTCCTCCTTTGGAGCTATCAACTGGTAAAGGGCCGCTGAACTGTCTAGTTAGATGTCTACTAAAGCAGCCCTTCCAATTCTCACTCACAGAAAGACACAAATGCATAACGCAGTACCATTTTTGGCTCTTAGGCACCGAATAGACTACTTAACATCTGAGTTTCCATTGCGTCATCATCCAAATGAGGATGAGACCATCGCCTCGCACTACCATGTTGAGGACAAAGCAAGATGACGTGTGTAAAGCGCCCACTTAAAGGTGCTCCATGGAAGGCAGCTGTCATTATTATAGCTCGCATGCTACAGGAAGCCAAGGGGAGTCGGTCTGGCCGAAACCACCCAGCTGGGGCTTTCCCTTCAGTCCACAGTCACACAACACCAGGGGCTGACTCACATGCTTCCCAGGCCTGCAAAAAAAAAAAATCCCTTTCCTCTCTGGGAAACCAGTTTGAGCAACTACCGGGAGATACAAGAGGTGGTTAGTCACGTGATGCCAGAGTCCCACCTAGGAACGAAACAGCGCCCTTCTGAGGGGCTGGAAGCCCTGAGGACAAAGCCTGGAGCCAACATGCCCCCCGGGCCGCCACTGAACACGCTAGAGAATCGTTTAAGTGGGTTGAAATTCTCTTCTCCACTGGAATTCTACAAAATATGAGAAAACTGTTAGAGAAGTTTTGGGGGTAGGAGCTAGGAACTAAACATCACCTCCCAGCCCCCTTCCCCAGATGCACTTAAAACACGAATTCCAGACACAGTGAAATGTCTTACTGCTCCCCAAACCTGCCAAACACAAACTCCTGTTCTGGGTTCCTCCCATGCCACCCTTCCTTCCCGCCATCTTGATTCCTGCACATTCACGTTTTCTCCTCCGTAAAGCCTTTTCCTGACTCCCTCGCTCCCAGTTGCTCCAGACTCTGTTCCAAAATCACTTTATTCTTCCATTATTACACACACCACATGTTACATTATTTGTGCTAACAACCGGGATCATTGAGTGACCTCCTTGGGGCTATATCTCTGGCAACATGCCAAGCACATAATTGTTTAATAAAAAGCTTCTTTAATGAATACATATGTTTCACTTAGAGAGCTAAAAAAGGTTGGTTGCATATAAGATTTCTAGGACTCTTATAAAGAATATAGACATAAGAGAAATGTTATTTCAACATATTACCAAATAAAATCTACTGATTTAAAAACCGCATCACGGAAGGGTGCCTGCATGGCTTGGTCAGTGAAGTGTCTAACTCTTGGTTTTGACTCAGGTCATGATCTCGCGGTTCGTGGCTTCGAGCCCCACATCGGGCTCCGCACTGACAGTGCAGAGGCTGCTTGGGATTTTTCTCCCTCTCCCTTTCTCTCTCTGCCCTTCCCCTCTCTGCACTCTCACTCTCTCAAAATTAATAAATAAAACTGTAAACATAAAAAGTAAAAGAGAAAACGGAAAAAATGCATCTTGGAGAAAGAAAATACTATTATCTACATTCCAACGGTAGGTCAGCGTTAGGAGATGGCGTACGCCTGGAAGGAAATGGCTGGCTAAGAACACGTATCCTTTTTAGGGCCGTGAAGATACTGTGTATGATTCTTTAAGGATGGATATATGTCACGGTACATTTGTCCAAACCCAAAGAATGTACAACACCAAGACATAACTACGGACGTTAGGTGATCATGATGGGTCAATATAGGCGTATCCTTGGTGAAAAGTGTAGCACGCCGATGAGTGATGGCGGTGACGGAGGAGGCCACGAGGTATGTGCACAGGGGGTGGGTGGGAAGTCTCTGTTCCTTCCTCTCAAACGCATTGTAACTCTAAAGTTGCTCTTAACAGGGGCGCCTGGGTGGCTCAGTCAGTTAAGCGTCCGACTTCGGCTCAGGTCACGATCTCGCGGTCCGTGAGTTCGAGCCCCGCGTCGGGCTCTGGGCTGACGGCTTGGAGCCTGGAGCCTGCTTCTGATTCTCTGTCTCCCTCTCTCTCTGCCCCTCCCCCGTTCGTGCTCTGTCTCTCTCTGTCTCAAAAATAAATAAATAAACGTTAAAAAAAAAATTTAAAGTTGCTCTTAACAAAGTCATTTAAAAAAGTATCCACCTCTCCTCCTATCCAAATTAATTCTTATGAAAAGCATTTGTTTTAAAAGGATAAAGTTAGAATAGCACTGGCAAATAGTGGATGGTCCCCGTGGGACCCGGGTGCTCGCCCCGCCCCAAGCTGCTGCGGGGGAGGCTGCTCATATGTGAACTCTCTCCAGGGACCTCCCTCAGCTGGGGGAGGCTGCGTCCCCTGAGGTTACACCCTTCTCCTGGGGTCTCCTGCATCCAGAGACTAGCCTACTTGAGGGTACTCGGTGCCCCTGTCTCAGAGGGGCTGAGTTCCCTGTGGTACCTGCAACGCTATTGCAGTATTGAAGTTGGCTTCTTCCTCTGCCCACTCCTGGCCCCTCACCCCACTCCCATCATCCTCCTGCATGCAAACCTGAGACTCAGACCCTTTCCCGGGAAACACACCCTCTGACAATTTCATGGGTGGCCCCCAAGCTGTCAGGCCCTGTGTTTGTGTTTGTCAGGCACTGTGCTAGGCCAATGACAAGAGGATGCTACCCAAACAGGGAAGCTGTAGGCAAGGTCTCACGTTACTCCTTTAACTGAGATCATCGAGCAATCCCTTCAAGAGTTTCCATCAAACTGGCCATCTAGGCCTTCATCCTCAGTCCTTGGGTCATAAGATTCGTTTTACTCTATTTCCACTCGATATCACCCTATTCCTGCGCACGCTTGCTCCGTGTGTTTGGAAATGTCCAACTGCCCTCTGGCTTCTAATGGGAAAGGTTTATCCCATCAACTCCTAATGCTATTAATGCAGTCAGTGTCCCTTTGGGTTTCATGACCAGGAATCCTATTATGTCTTTATCTTCCCTCTGACCTTCTCTCTGAGTTCTCTCAGGGTCTATGCCTTTGGCCTCTTATTCTGGGAAGCCACCTGAGAAGAATATGATACAGGAGAAGGAGAACCAGAACTGGAGTCACAAGTTCAAGGTTCAACCTCTACCTCCCACAATTGTTAGCTGTGTGACCTTCCCAGACTCTCCCGGCCGCCATATTTTTTGGCCCCTGCTGGGCCTTACACTGAGGCTCACTTTTTACATGATCTCTGCAGCATTTGCCCTTGTCACACATCACAGTACTCACTCAGCCCAGGATTCCCCCCAAACCCATTCAAGTTGTAGCAAAATTCAGCTTTACGCATCAATCAAACTTCTAAGAGCTGAGGGGGCTGAGCAAGACCATGGTCATGTGAAGAGATCTCAGGTCTTTCTCTGATGTTCCTATGCTACTTCAGATTTTAAGCCACTTCAGGCTGTTTATTCATCTGTCAACTTTATGGAATAGGTAGCTTGGGTAAATCGGGTTAAATTTTATTAAAATTCAAATTAAAAATGAAGTCACAAAAACGAAAGAATCAGCATTTTAAAGCGGACATTGCCGGAAAAGTTTTACATTTAAACTGCTATGCTGACATTAGAATAAAGACGTAAGAAGTACTTATTTAGAGGGGCGCCTGGGTGGCTCAGTCGGTTGGGCGTCCGACTTCAGCTCAGGTCACGATCTCGCGGTCCGTGAGTTCGAGCCCCGCGTCGGGCTCTGGGCTGATGGCTCGGAGCCTGGAGCCTGTTTCCGATTCTGTGTCTCCCTCTCTCTCTGCCCCTCCCCCGTTCATGCTCTGTCTCTCTCTGTCTCAAAAATAAACGTTAAAAAAAAATTTGTTTAAAAAAAAAAAAAGAAGTACTTATTTAGAATATTTCACATCATGCAGCATTCTGGAAGCCAGGCATTGTTGTACCTTTCCCCCTAAGCCCACAACACATGGTCCACTACATAACCCTATTCTGGTGGCTTACATTTTACTTGTAAGATTTACTGAATCTTTCCCTTTATTGAAAGATTTTTAAAAAGGAAAACTATTTAGCAAGCATTTGAGGGACGCTTCGGTGGTTCAGTCAGTCAAGTGTCCGGCTCTTGGTTTCAGCTCAGGTCATGATCTCACGGTTCGTGAGTTTGAGCCCTGCACTGGGCTCTGTGATGGCAGCGTGGAGCCTGCTTGGGATTCTGTCTCTCTCCTCTCCCTCCTCCTCTTCTTTCTGCCCCTCCTCCACTAATTGTCTCTCTCTCTTTCTCTCTCTCTCTCTCTCTCTCTCTCTCTCTCAAAATAAATACATAAACTTGAAAAAAGAGAGAGCATTTGAAATTGTGTGAAATGCTTAAACACTTAAAAAATCTTCCTGAAAGATGCTCAAACTACCAATGACTAGGTTCCAGAATAGTCATTTAGAAATAGGGAAGATTTTAGATAAAAATTTATGGACGTATTGTCCAAATGGGCACAACAGGCATAACAATAATACATCAGTTAGAATTTTTAAAAATACAAAAGACCAGAAATGGTCAAAGATGTCATCAGAAAACGGGCATAAAACTACTTAACTCAGACTTCACCAAGAGTCTAAATAAAAGACAAAACTGCACGAAAACACTACATTTCTAAAGGGAAGGATGTCCTAAAACCCCTCCATGGTGGCCTCAGTCTCCATTTGTATTAAAATGGCCAAGAGGCCCTGTTGGGTCAGGGTGCAGGTCTTTCCAACGCTGGGTTCGAGCATCATCCAGGATTGCCTGCTGAGTCTGCCTGACCCGCTTCACCAAAGCCCCATCATCTTCCCTCAAAACAAACCGGGGCCCTGGGTGGCTCAGTCAGTTAAGCGTCCAACTTCGGCGCGAGTCACAATCTTGTGGTTGGTGAGTCCGAGCCCTGCATCGGGCTCTGTGCTGATAGCTCAGAATCTGGAGCCTGCTTCCGATTCTGTGTCTCCCTCTCTCTGCCCCTCCCCTACTTGTGTTCTGTCTCTCCCTCTTTCTCATTCTCTCTCAAAAACAAACCACTTTTTCAGAGTGTCTAGATTGGCACCTATCTCCACTAAGGCTCTTTTCTGTCTTGTGGGCTGGTGTTGTTTAATCCACCATGCATGTTGTTGCCATTGTATACTAAGCTTGGGTAGTGCCATTAGGGTATGTGTTTTACACCCAAAACATAAGGTTCCTTGCACCAAGAACCATGAAATACCTCGGAATATACCTAACCAAAGATATAAAAGATCTGTATGCTGAAAACTATAGAAAGCTTATGAAGGAAATCGAAGAAGATACAAAGAAATGGAAAAACATTCCATGCTCATGGATTGGAAGAATAAATATTGTCAAAATGTCAACACTTCCCAAAACAATCTATACATTCAGTGCAATCCCAATCAAAATTGCACCGGCATTCTTCTCAAAGCTAGAACAAACAATCCTAAAATTTGTATGGAAGCACAAAAGACCCTGAAGAGCCAAAGTAATGTTAAAAAAGAAAACCAAAGCAGAAAGCATCACAATCCCGGACTTTAGCCTCTACTACAAAGCTGAAATATCAAGACAGTATGGTATTGGCACAAAAAGAGACACATAGACCAATGGAATAGAATAGAGAACCCAGAATTGGACCCACAGATGTATGGCCAACTGATCTTTGACAAAGCAGGAAAGTAGCAATAGTGCTACTTGGAATTTATCCAAAGGATACAGGAGTGCTGAATCATAGGGGCACATGTACCCCAATGTTTATAGTAGTGCTTTCAACAATAGCCAAATTACAGAAAGAGCCCAAATGTCCATCAACTGATGAATGGATAAAGAAGATGTGGTTTATATATACAATGGAATACTACCTGGCAATGAGAAAGAATGAAATCCTGCCATTTGCAACAACATGGATGGAACTGGAGGGTGAGTTCTCAGTCAGAGAAAGACAGATGTCATGTTTCAGTCATATGTGGAACTTGAGAAATTTAACAGAGGACCATGGGGGAAGGGAAGGGGAAAAAATAATTTCAAACAGAGAAAGAGGCAAACCATAAGAGAGTCGTGAATGCAGAGAACAAACTGAGCGTTGATGGGGGGGCAGGGGTGGGGGAGGGAGGAAATGGGTGATGGGCATTGAGGAGGGCACTTGTTGGGATGAGCACTGGGTGTTGTGTGTAAGAAATGAGTCATGGGACTCTACCCCCAAAATCAAGAGCACACTGTATACACTGCATGTTAGCTAATACATTTTTTAAAATGTCAAAGGATTTGCACCAAAAAAAATCCACATAGGGTTCCTGTAATAGCGACAGATGAGTGGTGGTCATGCCTAGATGTGAGTTAGTTTGAGTATGCCATACGCCTTCCCACATCCTTCCTGGTTTCGGAGTGGGGCTCTTCCCCAGGGCAACTCGGATGAATCTCTGCTTTAATACCATCAGAGACCCACTGTTTATCCTGATTCTGCTTAAAGATTTCCCATCCACAAGAACAAGGGTGGCATGCATTTGTGCTTAGCACGCTGTGGCACATTGGGCATGCTGCCATTATACTTGTTCTTGACCATCAAAGACCTTCCTAAGTGTTTGATCACCAAAGTTCATAGTTATGTGGTGATCAGTCTCCTGAGAGTCATGCATCACACAGTTTAAAGTCCAAGAAAGAAGCAATTCTTGGAAATTCCTTTTCAAACCATATTCCTTGTAGTAGATGTAGTCTAAAAAGCAGGAGTCAAAAGACACTAGCACATTGGTAGAGTTGCATTTAGTCATTAATCATCGGTCCAGTTCATCATCTCTTTGGACCAGAATGTCTCCCTGAGTGATGTCACTCAGGTTTACAGGCTGCTATTTGACCTCTCCAGGTTCCAAAAGTAGGATGGGTCGTGGCAAACATAGCTTCACTCTTCCGGCCGTCTGGTATAATCGTGCTAAAAGATATTATTCTTTTGCTCTGAGCCTCCCTTGAAGCATTCACATCATGTTGGGTTTCCCTCATCGCATAACCCACTTATTCCTTTTGTTACTCTCAGCTATTATTTCTTCTCTCCCTTTACCATTTATTTTTACCCAGACTTTTCCACCTTTGGAAAGGACATCAGGTTCAGCCGTGGTGCCGGTCCAGATCTCTGGCAGCAAAGCTAGTCTCGGAAATGCCTCCCCTCGGTTCACTTCCATTCATCTAGGGGACGGTGATCCAGGCACAGAACCAGCTGGCTGTCTTGACCACTGGGCAACATGGCCACCAACCCCAAGTTTGCCAGATGGGATGAAAGCACAATCCACCCTACCAGGCCCTTGGGAATTTTGGCATAAGATTTAAAACTGTAGTTACAGTTTCTTGCTTAAGAATCATCCCTGGTTCTGGTGCCCTCAGTCACATCCCTAGTCCTAGGACCACGGCATCAGGTAAGAAAAATAAAGTTGAGCTGGTGAGGGAAAGAATTATGTAAGTCTCCAGCATCCTGCCTTCACCCCCTCTCCTCCCCCCTCCCCAACACTGTTTTGCAGAGCACATGTTTCAACTGCCTGTTCCCATCCTCTATTAAACTATTATTCTAACGAGGATATGCAACCGGATTTCTCCATTTGATAATGGACACTGTTGGACATTATGAGCCATTAAGGACCTCCCAAATGTAATTTGGCAGCCCAAATTGATACAGGATTGTCTGTTCCAAGTTTTTAGAACTGCTTTGAGCATTTGCATCTAGCTTTGGGTATGCAAAGCTAGTCCAGAGTAAGTATCTATTCCTGTTAGGACCCATTTGCAGCCCCGGGGGTTACTGGCATCAGCCGAGTGTAACCCACTTTGTCAACTCTGTGTGGGGCTTTCCTACTGGGACTCTTCCCCATAGTTGTTGGAGGGAATCTTCCCCAACAGTTGTTGTTGTTATTTTGTGCCTCTGTGAATGCACGAGGACTATATCTAGCTTCAGGGCATCTCTGTATTGCCGCATCACACCATATGTCTGCTCATTTTATGGACCGGGGTGCCCACCCTGAGGGGGTACAGCAATAGGGCCTCTTGATGGTGTCAGTCACCTTCTGAACCTGGGCCGGGGTTCTTCTGGTGGGCACCCACATGTCCTGTCATAATGCGTCCCTTAGAGTCATGTCATCGAGATGGCAGCTTAGGAGAAGCCTGTCACCATCCACCCCCAATGATCGACAATTAGACAGCTACCCACACACAAAGACAGAGCGCTCTGGAGTCCATTTAGGTCTCCTTAGAGAACCTCAGCAAGATCATAGGACAAAAAAGAAAAAATATTTGAGAATAACCACATGAAAAAAAAGAAAGAAAGAAGAAAAGCTTTGTTTTAGCTACATCAATCCATCCATTCCCCAGGCTGGCGTTGTTCAGTGCCAAGAGGGAACCCCCCCCCCCCCCCCCGTTAGAAAGCCCCTCACCAGGAAAGGGAGAGCAGGATGAGCGACCAGCTTCCCCAATCTTTTAGGGCATCGCGTGAAAGTCCCCTTCTGATTTCAGCCAGAGCAGCAAAGCAGAGACATGCCGAGATGGTTGGGAACAAGGGAGAAAAGCAGTGACTACCGATGGCCAGCACAGCTGCCCGTGGACCCCCTCTGCAGATCTCACCAGCTGACATCAGCCACGTGAGTCCCTCCCCATGGTCCCCCCTCCTCCCACCGCGGTTGAAGGCCAAGATCCGGCCGACAGGATACCTCACCAGCTCCACCGCTGGTCCTTGCCTCAGGGGAGACCACACCCAGTAGCCAGGACTCCCACTGCCTCTTGTGGACCCCGATCGATCGGGTCCTGTCTTCTGGCTCCGCGTGCTTATATGCAGCGAGCCCTTCCAGCCAAGCACGTGAAAGTCCCCAGCCTGACCCCTCTCACCAGCCTTCACTGCCATGCGCCTGCATGGGCTTCTCTCGCTCTCTGCCCCTCCCCTGTTCCGGCTCTCGCTCTTTCAATCAATCAATCAATCAACCAACCAACCAACCAACAAATAAATAATAAAACAATGGAAACAATTCCCCGAAAAGCCACATGATTTAATTATCCCTTGTATCCTTACAAGGAGGATAATGTTTAAAAAGATTATAATTGTGCTAGTTTTCCTTTTGAATCGTTCCACTGTAGATGATTGAGTTTCCTTTTGTCAACCCAAGGCGCTCGTTTCCTGGTGTCAGACCAGCCTCACTTACGGGGGGAATGGAGAACGAGATAGTGAGCATTTTCCCGTTTCTGACATACCGCAAAAAAAAAAAAAAAAAAACAGACGGGAAAGCCAGGTTTTACGTGAGAGACTTCTCCTCTCATCCCCATTTTAATAGAACCGACTCAACGTGCAGAGAAAACTGCGATGACACTGGAGTCTGGGAGGAGGTAAACCTCGTGCAGGCAGAAGCATGCCCTCTGGCTCCTGGATGGGAGGAAATGAAAAAGAGAGAGAAGGTGGGGAGCAAATCAGATAGGCTGGCGTCCCAGACTCCGCATCGCTGGCCTTGCCCGGAGAATAGGGGGTATGGTAGGCGCTCTGACTAATGCAGTTAAGTACGAGTAATACCAAAGGTCAAAGGCACGCTTGCCCCTAATCCCTTTTAAGAGCCTGCTTCCTAACCTGCCTCCCCACAGCCTGTCTCTGCCACACAATACGCTGGGTCACCAGATACTCTCCATCCCTACTCATGTCACGAAAATACCCCCCCTCCGCCAAAACATCCCTTCACCTCCACACACACACACACACACACACACACACACACACACAGCTTTCCTGCATCATAACAAACTCCTGCCCGAAGAGACAGAGAAGGAACTTCTGGGGAAAAGAGCTCTTTCCACCGCCCCCCCCCCCCCAAGACAGTTATCCTACAATCCTAAGAGCCCACTGAAGTTACCAAGCTAGAGCTGCGTAAAGCGGAATAAAAGAATGTTTGTACCATCAAGAAACTGAGAAGGCTGGAGACTGGATCCCCTGTCGCTCACGTGCTTCTCCCAATTTTTCTTCCTCCATGCAGATTAACAGTAGATGGCAGAGATTCAACTGAAAGGTTGAGGCCGGTGGTCTCCAATTCTCATGACAAGGGTCACATCATAACTAACTTAGCCTCGAAGCACAGCTAAGCAGAGAGATGCTGGACTGCCACTTCCTTGACTCTCTCTGTCTCTGTTTCTACGTTAAAAAGCATCTATGGGAAGGTTGGAGCCTTACTTCAGTGGGCTCCTGGCTCCCAGTTGCAAAACCACCTCCAGTCCTAAAGATAGGAGGAGTTTGTGGGGCACCTGGGTGGCTCAGTTGGTTAAGTGTCTGACTTCTGCTCAGGTCAAGGTCTCACGGTCTGGGTGGCTCAGTTGGCTAAGTGTCTGACTTCTGCTCAGGTCAAGGTCTCACGATTCATGAGTTCGAGCCCCGTGTCTGGCTCTGTGCTGACAGCTCGGAACCTGGAGCCTGCTTCGTATTCCGTGTCTCCTTCTCTCTCTCTCTGCCCTTCCCCTTCACTCTCTCTCTCTCTCTCAAAATAAATAAACCGAAAAAAAAAAGGTGAGGTTTCTTTCTGTCTTCGTGATCTCTCCGCAGATTGCTGGTGATACACATCATATGCAGACTTCTTCAAAACTGAAAGCGTTTTCTTTCCCTCCTACCTTTGTGGAGAGGTTTTCTGAGTTGGGAGAAGATTTTGTAGTGTAATGACATTCCCAGAAGAGAATACCGTCCCTGGGGTTTCTGGCTACCTCTTCAAGCTTCATAGGAAGAAAACCACAACATCCTTCTGGTCGGCACCCCTCACACTTGCCTGGTGCCCTCCATCATGGTCTTACACCAGCTGTTGGAGGTCTAGCCCTTACCATGCATCCATGGTCCCACCCGCTTCCCTTTCCAGTTAATCGCAAAGAGCTGGGCATCCTTCCCCCCACTGCTCCTCACTTTTATCCCTTACTCTCCCTTTTCTGCTGCCACGTCCCAGAGCAGGATCCTTCTCACCTTCCTCCTGTCCTCAGAGTATATGTCTCCTCATCCATACGGCAAACATTTACTGAACACCTACTCTGGGCCAGACACATTTGTAGATCCTCAATCCCGTGGAGTTTACTTTGGAGGACTCGATCTCATGGAGTTTACTTTTGAGGAGAAGGAAGACAAAAAGTAAGTGGCACACACAATAAGGGAGGTAAGTCAGAGTACATTAGAAGACGCTAAGCGCCATGGAGAAGAAGGCAAGTTGGAGCAGGGTAAGGGCGGCTGGGAGAGGTCCTGGTAGAAGGAGCAGGCTACCATTTTACAAGGCGGTCAACATGGGCTCATCAAAAAGGCGACACTTCAGGGTACCTGGGTGGCTAAGTCGATTAAGAGTCCAACTCTCGAGGGGCACCGTGGTGACTCAGTCGTTTAAGCGCCGACTTCGGTTCAGGTCATGATCTCTTGGTTCATGAGTCCGAGCCCCCTGTCGGGCTCTGTGCTGATAGCTCAGAGCCTGGAGCCTGCTTCCCATTCTGTGTCTCCCTCTCTCTCTGCCCCTCCCCTGCTCATGCTCTGTCTCTCTGTGTCTCTCAAAAATAAATAAAAAAAGAGGCTAACTCTTGATTTTGGCTCAGGTCATAATCTCATGGTTCATAAGATCGAGTCCCACATCAGGCTCTGGGCTGACAGCATGGAGCCTGCTTGGGATTCTCTCTCTCCCTCTCTCTATGTCCCTCTCCTGCTTGTGCTTTCTCTCTCTCTCAAAATAAATAAGCTTTAAAAAAAAAAGCATTTCAGCAAACCTAAGGTTTGTTTCTTGTTGGAAATACCTCTTTTTCTTTTTTCTTTTGAAATTCTGTGTTATTTAAGTCCATGTACCTATACCACCCAAAGTTGTGGCACATGTTAATGCGTCGTATATTTGGGGGAAAATTGCATGGGTCAAAACAGATTTATTGGAGGGAATATATTTCCAGAACCTTGCATTTCCTTTCATGAGACGGGAACTCGGTTTTTACAGTTCATTTCCTCATCTGTACCGGGAGAAAAGTGATGTATCCAATTAGTAAATCTATTTTTTTACATTTTTTTAATGTTTATTTATTTTTGAGACACAGACAGACAGAGAGAGCAGGGGAAGGGCAGAGAGAAGGAGACACAGAATCCAAAGCAGGCTCCAGGCTCCAAGCTGTCAGCACAGAGCCTGACGCGGGGCTCGAACCCATAGACCGCAAGATCGTGACCTGAGCTGAAGTTGGACACTCAACAAACTGAGCCACCCAGGCGCCCATCCAATTAGTAAATTTAGATATAATCAACTGGGTGTACCTGACTCAACCCTTCTCTTTACCCTGTCGGAAGCAAATCTGCTCTTGGAGGGTGTGAGTTCTTCTCTGCTCTATGCCTTCTGTCTGCCTTGAGCTAACCCTTCGTCCAGGTTGGACAACTTCTTGTTCACTTAATTTGTGAATTCAATTAGCTGGCCCACTTGGTTCTCACAGTACGCTGGATACTGGAAACGGATAATCTCCCCTCCCCCCACAAAAAAGGATAAAATCACAATTCTCATAGAGATATGAAAATGAACCTGAGCTAAAGATTTCACTTGGCTCATTAATGAAAAAGTAAAGTGTTACAACAAAATCAAAGGAAAAGGAAAACAGAGAAACATTTATAGACCAGGGTTATTTAAATAAATGTGCACGTGGAGGTAAAACTTGTTTTTTCAACAGTAGGCACTGGACAGAATTTATTTTCATGTCTATAGGCAAAAACAATAATAATTATTATATTATGTTGTCTGTGGAGAAGAATTCTTTTGCTTTGTGGTCAGTCATCTGCAGCTTAATAGGGTTGTTAAATAGCGCCCATAAAATCCAAATCAAATAACTAGGATGGGATTTTATCAGCAAATGGAGATGGATTTTAATTAGACTCTTGTCTAATTATCCAAGTAGATCACAATGCCGATGAGGAAAAGAGAGTTACTGGACCTCCTCAAAATGCCAGCAAGATGTATCTTGTTTTCCCTTTGTTGTGGCTGTTAGCCTTTAATATTCCCATTCGTTAAGACTGCATTTTTTTTTTAATGATCCAATTTTTTATTGTGGTAAAAAAAATGCACCACACAAAATTTACCATTTTAATCATTTTAAGGGGAACAGTCCAGTGGCATTAAATACATTCCCACGGTTGTGTACATTCACACGTTCATGCCTACCATCCACCTCCAGGATTTCTTCATCATCCCAAACAGAAATTCTGTGCTCATTAGACAGTAACTCCCCACCGGCTTCTCTCCCCAGTTCCTGGTGTCCACAATTCTATTCTCTGCCTCTGTGAATTGGAAGCATCTGTTGTCAACATCTCCCTGTCACATCCATAGCACCTTCCCTGCCTTGTCGCCTACTTTCTGCCTGGAACTCAATCCCCTCCTTCCTTCCCGTCCATCTCAAGATGGACCTCCACCGTTACAGTCTTCCCATCAATACCACCCCCAAAATGGCGGTGTCCTCCTCTGGCACCTGGTGACTCTATCCTTTGGGGGACGTCTTCATGGTTTTCCTTCTCTGTTAGTACATCTTTACGATCTGAAGCTCTCAAGTGAGGCAACCATAATCTATACCTCTTCACCTTCCTTCTCCATTGTTCAGGGGAATAGTTTCCATTGCATTAATCCTCGAGAAATGCTTGTGGATGCTAAGGGTGATAGTGAGGACAGAGATGATAAAGAAATGCGTCGCTCGGTTCACGGGTTCAAGTCCCGCGTGTCGGGGTCTGTGCTGACACCTCAGAGCTGGGAGCTTGCTTCAGAGTCTGTGTCCTTCTCTCTCTGCCCCTCCCCCGGCTCGTGCTCTGTCGCTCCCTCTCTCTCAAAAATAAAATATTTTTAAAACTGTGTTGCTGACACGCTTCGAAATGCAAAGTGGAAAGGTGAGCTAAGTAAGCCCTTTGAAAAGGGATATGAAGGACCAGGGCCATCCCAAATCCCTCCTGAGAGCAGGCCACCATTTTCAAGCACCCTAATGTTAAATAAATTGAGCAAGGAGGCCATTAGACCCAAGTGGCTTTAAGGCTTTAGTAACCTCCAGGGGCAAATCCAAACCTAAGCCCGAAAGGCCTCAAGGTTAAGAAATTGAAACTCAAGGACAACCAACCAATCACTAACCTGCCCACTGGGCTTTCTCAAATAATGTAACTGCTTAGGCTATAGGCAGCCAAGTTCTATCCGTGCTTTGCATCTGTCTCTTCTCCATAAGGCTTTTTTCCCTAGCTCCTGTCCATGGAGCAGTCCTAACTACTTCCATGTTGGTGTTGTCTGCTTCCAACGGATTTTTGCGCAAACTCTTAAAATTTTTAACGTGCCTCAGTTTATCCTTTCAGACCAAGAATAAAATCAAAACAAGCAGAGAAAACATTGCATCAGGAAAAGACCAAGGGAGATCAATGTAGAGCACTTGAGGGGCGCCTGGGTGGCTCAGTCGGTTGAGTGTCTGACTCTTGATATCGGTCAGGTTATGATCTTACAGTTGGTGAGTTCGAGTCTTGAGTCGGACTCTGTGCTGATAGCTCAGAGCCTGCTTGGAATCCTCTCACATGCGCGTGCTCTCTCTCTCTCTCTCTCTTTATCTGCCCCTCCCCTGCTCTCTCCCTCTCTCAAAATAAATAAATAAACATTTTTTTTAATGGCAATTTCTTTTTGGCAAAAATTACGAACTAGAAAAATTATGAGATGTATAGATCTTATTATGAGCTCCCTCATTCAACTCTTACCATCCATTTTTCATTTCTTTGTATCATCCTAGGTGTGATCGTTCTTTTATCAAAACTATTCAACCCCCCAAAAAAAAAAAATCTGACAAGTTCACTGATGTCTATGCACAAATAGGTGATAATCCCCGAAAGTACTGTCTCCTCTGTCAGCCCCTATTTAACAAGAATCAAGTTATTCAAGCCAATGGGTTTTTTTTTTATTAATTTTATTTCATTTTTTAAGGTTTTTTTTTAAAGCTCTGAACAAATGGGGAGACATACTACGCTTCACCGTGAGAAGATTCAGAAATCCTTCTGAATTAAACTATGCATTCAATGTGACACTGAATTTTTAAAATCCCATCAAGATTTTTAAAGAACACGGCAAGTTAATTACAAAGTTTATTTTAAAGAGTAAGTGCATACAAAAGGACAAGAAATATTCAAAAGGGGATAAAGACTTTCCCTACCGGATGTCAAAACATGCTATAAATCTACAGCAATTCAAAATAAGTGGTATTCGCTCAGGAACATAAAAGAATAGACCACAGAGCCTAAGAACAGACCCCCATCTATGTGAGGCAATATGAGAAAGAATGAGCTGGTTAAGGAAAGAGAGTAAAACATTCGTTGATTGATTTCGGGGGAAAAGAGTACAAGACAATTGTGGGTCTTACCCAGCATCCACTTTCTTCTGTCTTTTTTTTTATGTTTATTTATTTATCTTGAGAGAGAGAAAGCATGCACACACATGAACACATGCGTGTGCGTGAGCCCATGCACACAAGTTGGGGAGGGGCAGAGAGAGGGAGAGAGAGAACCCCAAGCAGGCCCCGTGCTGTCGGTGCAAAGCCCCACGCAGGGGTCCGAACCCACAAACTGGGAGATCGTGACCTGAGCCAAAAGCAAGAGTTGGACACTTAACCAACTGAGCCACCAAAGCACCCCTCGCTTTCTCCTTTCTCTCTGGCTTTTAGTACTAAAAGGGGTGGGACATCATGGGTCCCTACCTTTCCCTAATCCTCCTTCAGCCCAAAGCTGGACAATGGGATGCCCCTTCGCTGGGATTGGGGTTTTGAGCAAGGCACTGATTTAACCACGACGTAGCCTCCTTCTTATTCATGCATTTTATAAGCTCATTTCTTCAGCTTTCTTTTCAATTATATAAACACCCCCCTAGCCTTCCAGTATCTTTTTCTTTACTGATCAAGTTAAAAAGGATAAGAACACTGATACGGACCACTACCTCACATTAAAAAAAAAAAAAAAAAAAAAAGTAAGTTCTAGGTTGTGAAGGAGCTCAGAGCATTCACCCCCAAATATGCCGCTTTGGCACAGCGACTATTTTGAGCGAAAGGTACTTGGAAAATACAAGAAAATGCAGCAAACACTAGAACAACACTCTGATTTTCCTTGTTTTCTTAAAAACAGGAGATGAAACTCCTACATGAGAGATGCTTTCCTTGTACCTGAAGGAAAGTCACAGAGTTATCAAGGACGAGAAGCTGGAGCAGAGAGAATTCTACACAGACAGACTTTGTTAAAGTAGTTCTTATCTTCTCTGTGCCTCTCCATATACATTAGGCACTTATCCACAGTTGCTTCTCTTTATTCAACCTGATGTAAAAGCAAGCAGTCTCCGCCATTTCTTTGAGTTTTCATTGCCCTATGAGGGTTTCCGTGTCATGTAAAACTTACACAAGTTTGTATGCTTTTCTGCTGTTAATCTGTCTTTGTTAGTTTAATTTACAGACCCAGCCACCAATCCTAAGAGGGTCAAGGAAAACTCTTCCTCCAGTACAGTAGCTAAACGTCTTTTCAAAACACTGCAGAAGTGTTGGAAAATATATGCAAGAATATTTTTATAACCTTGGCTTGGCTAATATTTTCCACTTTCCTCAGGGGATAAGTCTTTCTTCTTTATGACTCACAACAGCCGTAAGAGATAGGATTGACTTGACTCACATAAAAGTCAAGTGAGAGATACGACAGTTTTCAGGGATGAGGGAGAAATGAGATAAAATATTTGTAGCATACAAGACAAATACAATATTAATATCCATAATATAAAAATACTCATATAAATCAATAAGAAAAAGACAACCCAACAGAAAAATATAGATAGGAGATTCATTGAGGAAATATAAATATTAATAAATATGTAAACATGTGGAAATATCCCCAAATTTACTAGAGCTAGGAAAATGCAAAATGAAATAATAGTAAGTTAAATATCTTGCAAATACAATTAAGATTAGAAAGTTGGGAGACACCTGAGTGGCTCAGTCGATTAAGCGTCCAACTTTGAGGTCATGATCTCGCAGTCTGTGAGCTCAAGCCCCGCATCGGGCTCTGTGCTGACAGCTTGGAACCTGGAGCCTGCTTCAGATTCTGTGTCTCCCTCTCTCTCTCTCTGCCCCTCCCCCACTCACGTTTTGTCTCCCTCTCTCTCTCAAAAATAAATAAACATTAAAAAAAAAGTTGGATGCTATCCAGGTTGACTGGGATTTGAGAAGAAGTGTACTCATATATTGTTGATGATAATATAAATTATTATACCTTCTTGGAGTAGTAATGCAATATTTATCAAAATATTACATGCTTATATTCTTTGTCCAGTAAATCCACTTCTAAAAATCTTTCCTACAGAAATATTCTGAGATGCACAAAGATGTAATTTTTATTACATCTCTATTTTATCAAGCCCTAACTATGATGTAAACATTTCTCCAGGTATATTACATTTATTAACTTACTGAATCCTGTTGTGGAAATAAGACCATAGACTTTGAAATTGTTTAAAATTTGGCTTTTGCTGTTTGCTAAAAGGCTGTCAGTGGGAAGAAAGGAGGCACGTAATATCATCTCATCTCAGTTCTCAACACATAAAATTTTCATATTCTCTTCATTTTTATATGAATTAATGCAAGAGTGGGTCCTTAGTCCCACCTTGCAGGTATTGGTTTGGGATCCTTAGAGTAAGGAGCCCTTGTAGTCATAGGAAAACAAATTTATAAAGATACATTTTGAAATGGGGGGACGGGAAGTAGTTATATATAAACTTATATATAAACATGGTCAAATAAACCCTGCAAAGGAGATTCAGATACATACCTGAAAACAAAGGGGGTCACGATAGTCATTCAGGGTTGCTAACTTTAAAAATACATCCCGAGGGGCACCTGGGGGGCTCAGTCAGTTAAGCACCTGACTTGGTTTCGGCTCAGGTCATGATCTCACAGTTCGTGAGTTCTAGCCCCATGTCGGGGCTCTGCATGGAGCTTGCTGGGGATTCTCTCGCACCCTCTCTCTGCCCCTCCCCTGCTTGTGCTGTCTCCCTCTCTCTCTCAAAATAAATAAACTTTAAAAGTAGTTAAAAAAACAAACAAACAAAACCTGAAATGGCATGCAGGAGCTCTTCACTGCCTTTGGACAGCTGATTATGCTGATCTCTTTCCAACTCTGCATTCAGTGACTGTATACTGGTCGCTTGAAATTGGTCCTGGTTGGAGAATTTATACCACAGAAATCAGCATATAGTACGTCAGGGCTTTCCCCTCGCGGAGAGATGACTGAGAAGCATGTATGAGCTCATCAATACGTACAGGAAAGTATTTTGCATACAAGTGGGCTGATTTTCTTCATCCATCCTCACAACAACTCAATGAGGAAAAATGTTTTTTATTTTACCTGTTATGCAGATGAGGAAACTCAAGAGAGTTGACTTGGCCAACATTGCATAGCTAATAGATAATGGTGTCAGGATTTAAAGCCAAGCAGTCTGATGTCTCACATCCCATTAATAAAGCAAAGGGTAAGAAGCATATGATCCTGTCAATAAATGCAGAAAAAGCATTTGACAAAATACAGTATCTTTTCCTAATAAAAACCGTCAAGTAAGTCGGGATAGAAGGATTATACCTTAACATCATGAAAGCCATCTATGATAAGCCCACAGCTAATATCATCCTCAGTGGGAAAAACTGAGAGCTTTCCCCCTGAGACCAGGAACACGACAGGGATGTCCACTCTCACCACTGTTGTTTAATACAGGGTTGCAAGTCCTAGCCTCAGCAATCAGACAACAAAATGAAGTAAAAGGCATCCAAATTGGCGAAGAAGAAGTCAAATTTCACTTTTCACAGATGACATGATACTCCACATGGAAAACCCGAAAGACTCCACCAAAAAGCTGCTAGAACTGATACATGAATTCAGTAAAGTCGCAGGATACAGAATCAATGTACAGAAATCGGTTGCACCTCTATACACCAATAATGAAGCAACAGAAAGAGAAATCAAGAAATCGCTCCCCTTTACAATTACACCAAGAACCATAAAATACCTCGGAATATACCTAACCAAAGATGTAAAAGATCTGTGTGCTGAAAACTATAGAACACTTACAAAGGAAATTGAAGAAGATATAAAGAAATGGAAAAACATTCCACATTCATGGATTGGAAGAATAAATATTGTTAAAATGTCAACACTCCCCAAAACAATCTACACATTCAGTGCAATCCCAATCAAAATTGCACCGGCATTCTTCTCAAAGCTAGAACAAACAATCCTAAAATTTGTATGGAAGCACAAAAGACCCTGAAGAGCCAAAGTAATGTTAAAAAAGAAAACCAAAGCAGAAAGCATCACAATCCCGGACTTTAGCCTTTACTACAAAGCTGTAATCAAGACAGTATGGTATTGGCACAAAAAGAGACACATAGACCAATGGAATAGAATAGAGAACCCAGAATTGGACCCACAAATGTATGGCCAACTGATCTTTGACAAAGCAGGAAAGAGCATCCAATGGAAAAAAGACAGTCTCTTTAGCAAATGGTGCTGGGAGAACTGGACAGCAACATGCAGAAGAATGAAACGGGACCACTTTCTTACACTATACACATAAATAAACTCAAAATGGATGAAAGACTTAAATGTGAGACAGGTACCATCAAAACCCTAGAGGAGAAAGCAGGCAACAACCTCTTTGACCTCAGCTGCAGCAATTTCTTGCTTAACACATCTCCAAAGACAAGGGAAATAAAAGCAAAAATGAGCTATGGGGACCTCATCAAGGTAAAAAGTTTCTGCACTGCAAAGGAAACAGTCAACAAAACTAAAAGGCAACCAATGGAATGGGAGAAGATATTTGTAAATGACATATTGGATAAAGGATTAGTATCCAAAATCTATAAAGAACTTTCCAAACTCTACACCTGAAAAACAAATAATCCAGTGAAGAAATGGGCAGGAGACACGAATAGACACTTTTCCAAAGAAGACATCCAGATGGCCAACAGACATGAGAAGATGCTCAACGTCACTCCTCATCAGGGAGATACAAATCAAAACCACACTGCGATACAACCTCACGCCTGTCAGAGTGGCTAAAATGAACAAATCAAGAGACTATAGATGCTGGTGAGGATGTGGAGAAACGGGAACCCTCTTGCACTGTTGGTGGGAATGCAAACTGGTGCAGCCACTCTGGAAAACAGTGTGGAGGTTCCTCAAAAAAGTAAAAATAGATCTACCCTATGACCCAGCAATAGCACTGCTAGGAATTTACCCAAGGGATACAGGAGTGTTGATGCATAGGGGCACTTGTACCCCAATATTTATAGCAGCACTTTCAACAATCACCAAATTATGGAAAGAGCCTAAATGTCCATCAACTGATGAATGGATAAAGAAGATGTGGCTTATATATACAGTGGAATACTACTTGGCAATGAGAAAGAATGAAATCATGCCATGTGCCGCAACATGGATGGAACTGGAGGGTATTATGCTAAGTGAAATAGGTAGTCAGAGAAAGACAGATATCGTATGTTTTCCCTCATATGTGGATCTTGAGAAACTTATCAGAAGACCATGGGGCAGAGAAGGGGAAAAAATAGCTACAAAGAGAGAGGGAGGGAGGCAAACCATAAGAGACTCTTAAATACAGAGAACAAACTGAGGGTTGATGGCTGGGGACGGGGAAGAGGGGAAAATGAGTGACAGGTATTGAGGAGGGCACTTGTTGGGATGAGCACTGGGTGTTGTATGTAAGCGATGAATCATGGGAATCTACTCCCCAAACCAAGAGCACACTGTGTATGCTATATGTTTGCCAACTTGACAATAAATTATATTTAAAAAAATAAATAAATACATAAATCAAAAAAAAAAGTAAATAAAAATAAAGCCAAGCAGTCTGGCTTCAGATGCTGCAAGGTTAACCATCACAGTGCTCGGACAATCATTTGTAAGAGTAAAATCAAACAAAAGCCCCATCCCCAAGTATTCATTAACAGGGCAAAGATGAAATAAGTTATGGCATATCTATTCTGTAGAATTCCAAGCAGCCAAATGAAAAAAAAATGAGGTAGGGGCTCCTGGATGACTCAGTCAATTAAGCATCTGACTTCAGCTCCAGTCATGACCTCACAGCTCATGAATTCAAGCCCCTCGTCGGGCTCTGTGCTGACAGCTCAGAGCCTGGAGCCTGCTTTGCTTCCGATTCTGTGTCTCCCTCTCTCTCTGCCCCTCCCCCACCCATGCTCTCTCTCTCTCTCTCTCTCTCTCTCTCTCTCTCTCTCATAAATAAATATTAAAAAATTATTTAAAAAATGAGGTAGATTTTTATATACTGACATAGAAGGAAACATATATCTGTATTTATACATCTGTATCTGTATTTATATGGGGTGTGTGTGTGTGTGTGTGTGTGTATAAAAATCCCTTTTCTCTTTTCCCCCTGTGGTGAGTGTGTATGGTGGTGGGGACGGGGGGTTGGTATCTGTATCATTAGTCTGGAATTATATCCACACAGACTATTCATAGCAGTTGTCTATGACATTATATATGTTGATATTTGAAATGACTTTTTGGTGAATATGTATTACTTTAAAAATGATTTTATGTTTGACTTTGTGCACGTAATACAGTCACATGTTTTTTAAAGACTGAAGAGATATGCAATAAAAACAATTCCTTCCTTCTCATCTGTTTAACTTCCCCCCACCGTAAACATAGGTGTCTTTCCGAAACGAGATGTAAACAAATATTAATATATATGTTTAGTGTATACTTTAGTATATATATTAGTAAATATATTTTTGTATTGCCTCTTTTACGTAAAGGCATATTACACGCAGAATTGTAGCTTGCCTTGTTCACTAACAGCATCTTTTAGAGATATTTTTATATCCGTAAAAAGGGAGCCGCCTTATTCCGATTTCAGTAATAAGAGTATACCACCGGACGTAGTAGACAATTATATTACCAATGTGTTATCCTGTTGAGGGACATTTGGGTTATTTCTAATCTTTAGCTACTTCTCATAATGCTGACATAACTAGCCTTATACGTGTATCATTTTACACATAGACAGGCATATTTTGAGAGTGCCTGCCCTTGTAATTTTGACAGTGACTGCCTTCTTGCCTCCTTAGGAATTGTACCAATAAGTATTTCCCCAACACGGTTTAAAATTGTCAATTTCCTCACAGGCCCCCCGAACACACAGTTAGTTACCAGACTTTTGGATTTTTGCCAACGTGATAGAGAAGAAATATGAGCTTGGTGAAGTTTTAACGCGCATTTCCCTTTTGATGAGTGGTCCTGAACGTCTTTTCCAGATGTTTAAGGGACCCTTATATTCTTTTCTTTTAGCCGAGCCTGTCGCTTTCTTCCCCGTATTTCTACTGAGTTCATCTTTCTGCTATTAATTTTAGAAGCTCTTGGGGCACCTGGGTGGCCCAGTCGGTTGAGCATCCGACTCTTGGTTTCGGCGCAGGTCATGGTCTCACGGCTTCACAGGTTTGGACCCCGGGTCAGGCTCTGTGCTGGCAGCACGGAGCCTGCTCGGGTTTCTTTCTCTCCCTCTCTCTCTGCCCCTCCCCTGCTCACATGGTCTCTATCTCAAATAAACATAATTTTTTTTTATTTAAAAAAATTTTAGAAGCTCTTTATACGTTGGGAGAATCATCAGTTTTTCCTGGAATACGAATTGCAAATATTTCCCCCCATCTGTTGTTAACATTTGACTGTCATATGTTTGTTTCCCAGTCTTCTTTCTGGAAACAGTTTCAACCGGGGAGAAAAGTTGAAAGAATGGTGCCATCAACCATCGGCCCTCTACCTGAGTTCACCGTTTAACAACTCGTCCTGCTGCTTTGCTCTTTCTCTGTCTCTATAGATACATGTGAGTATCCATGTAGCTATGTCTGTATCTATCCACAACTTTTTTTTCCCTCTGAATGATTCGGAAGCAAGTTGCAGACATCATGACCTTCAAATACTTTGCCATGCCTCCTGAAGCTGAGACATTCTCCTACTAACCATATCGCCATTATCACAAGAAACTTACCATTGATACAGTAATATCACCTAATATGCGAAACATGTTAGATGTTTCCGATTGTCTTCAAAAGTCCTTTTAGGTTCTTTGGGGTGCGTGGGGCAGGGCTACGTCCCAGCACCCCAGGATTCAATCAAGGCTCAAACATTACATTTGGTTGCCCAGTTTCCTCCAATCCAGAAGAGTTTTATTCTGCCCCCCTCCGTGCTGTCTTAGGGGACACGGGTTTTTGTTTTTTTTTTTATTGTTGTTGCTGTTTGTTTTCTGTTTTTTTAAGTAATCTCTACACCCATTGCAGGGCTTGAACCAATGGCCCCAAGATCAAGAGACACACGCTCCACGGACTGAGCCAGCCAGGCACCCCCAGGTGACACCGATTTTTCCATGTGACTGACAACCTGGCCTTAAAAAGTGTCTCCAACAAGGATGTTCTCAAATTCTAGAAATACTATTTATCCTACCCCATGAGAAGGCAATAGTGGAGTAACCAGACTAGGTGTAGCTTTGGACTGAAGGTTAGAAGCACAATCTAGGCTCTGACAGTTGCCGGCTACAATATTTTGGGGCAATAAGTTCTTTATCTAGAAATGATAGAGTCAGACAGGACGATCCTTAAATTCATACAGTCCACCATTCTATGATCTGTTTTATTAGTGATGGCATCTATTTTATTTTTGAAGGAAGGTTGCACATCAGACAGTGTTAGTATGAAATCAATTCCAAACTTTGTGAGACTCAGTGACTGAAGCCGTTGTTCGCCGAGTTCATAATAACCAAATGGATGTTGACCCACAGTGGTCAGGGTGAAGCTTTACAACCAGGAAGAAAAGCAAGGGGGAGAAAGGAAAAAGCTGTAACATGGCACCATCTGCAGGTGAATCTGTGAATGACAATAATGTTTTAAATTAACGGACTTGTTCTCTACTTTGACGTTTCTGCTGGGACGTCTTTTCAGATCACCACTACAAACTAACAAACTGGAAATGTTAGAGGGAGACTCCAGCCTCCTGTTTCCACTTCAGTATCAGTGAAACACTTTGGAACCATACAAAGGCCACAGTACATTCCATGTGTTGAAGCCCCACCCGCCCGCCTGCAGCAGGTCACCCCAGGCTGGTGTCCCGCCTGCATCCCAGGAATCGGTTCCAACCTCTGTCAGGTCAGCGGACTTGGGGGACGTGGTAAATAGACCAGCAGATCCCATAGTTGTGTGCTCACTTCATTCATTACTGAGTAGGTCCCCCGGTCCAGGGTGCTGTGGCTCTGATCCCAGGACAGAAAGTCAGACACTCAGTGAGCCCTAGGAAAGGTTCTGATACAGCGAATGGCTGTGATGTTCTGCATGATGTCCCAAGGGCTCACATGTCTTCAGGCATAGTTAATACAGCCCTGGGGCAAAAATGTGTGTTGTGAACGCCAAAGAAACGTATCATGCAAATGCAAACTGTTTCTGGCCTTTTTTTTCGGACACAGATTCAAAGGACACATTTGTCACACCAGTGGGTGCATTCCGTGTACCCGAGGGTGTGTGAAGCCGCTCTAGCCAGGATACCACATCTGGCCCAATCTGGGGCCACTTGTTTGAGCTGCAGTGTTTACTGACCCCCCCCCCCACCCTCCACCCCTACCCCCACCCCCAGGACATGCCTGGCTTCTTTAGGAGACAGGCAAGGTTAATTCAACAGGGACACAACGGGGAAATACCACCCCGCCATTTTTTGGGGGGTGATCCTGGATGACCCCATCTTCAGATCTATAACTTAATCACTTCTACAAAGACGCTTTTTACAAATACGGTCACATTCACAGGTTCTGGGGATTTGGATGCAGAGGTATCTTTGTGGAGGGAGTGCCATTCGACCCACCGCACCACCCCAGTAGTGGATAACCAAATGGATATTGACCCACGGTGGTCAGGGTGGTTCATTCTCAGATGAACAAAAAGGGAAGGGAAGCAAAAATAACAGAAAAACAGGGAAGGGGGACAAACACCATCTCCTGGGGCCTTGCCGGCAGGTTGAATCCTGTATCTCTGAGGAGGTTCTCAAGTCAAGAAACGTCAACCCACGTTATTGTTCCGGCTCCCTAGATCCAACCTCCTTGGAGCCCAGTCCTATGCTTGCTCCCCTGCCATTGGCTTACATGTGCCGGCTGGGGAGTATGGCTCTGAGGGAGTTCAAGCCCTTTCTTCCCTCCCACAGCCCAGCATGACTTTAGCTGGGTCATGCTTCAGCTTAAATCTAGTTAGCAGCCTCGTGGCCGGTGGGGGGGAGGTGGGGCACATCCTCGGGGTGGGGACATGTGCTGTGTCCAAACGAAGAGGCTTCTACATTCTCTTTGAGCCACGGACGGCAGGGAGACGGGCAGAGGTGCTAGCTGTTAATATGGAGGAATGGGCCATGTCTTGTGGGCTTGGAGGAAGCTAGAAACTCAAGATGGGAGGGGGTCATCGACACAGGTATCCTTTGCCATACGTCAGTGTTCCCTACTCTCCCAGCCAAGGCCTTGACTTCGGCAGACAAACCAGTCTGCCTCACTTGGGAGTTTAGAGTTTTTTGGGTTCACATGACCAATTCTTGGGCCTACACCTCAGCATTCTTTGGCCGCCCATGCCCAGGAGCGTTTCTCTGTAACGCTCTGGCTTTCGCACTTAGATTTCAATGGCCTGGTAATTGCTTTCGGCCTTCCGTTATCTTTTCCTAGAGCAAAAAGAGCTTATTATAGCCATTCTCTCCCATTGTCTTTACAGTTATGATTACTCCCACACTTTAAAAAAAATATGGTAAAATACACATACCATAAAATGTATCATCTTAACCACTTGGAAGTGTGCCATTCGGTGGTATTGAATACATTTGATTTTTTTTTTTATTTTTTTAAATGTTTATTTATCACTGAGAGACAGAGAGACACAGAGCATGAGCAGGGGAGGGGGCGAGAGACGGGGAGACACAGAATCCGAAGCAGGCTCCAGGCTCCGAGCTGTCAGCACAGAGCCCAACGCGGGGCTCAAACCCACAAACCACGAGATCATGACGTGAGCTGAAGTCGGACGCTTAACCAACGGAGCCACCCAGGCGCCCCTGTATTGAATACATTTAAAAGGTTGTCCAGCAGATATCCAAAACTTTTTCATCATGCCAAACTGAAACTCTATACCCATTAAGCACCAACTACCTGTTCCCACCTTCCCCCAGCCCCTGGCAACCACCAATCTTTTTGTCTCTGTGAACTTGACACTCCAGGTACCTCCTGCATATGGGCTTTCTGTGACTGACTCATTGCACTGAGCATAACGTCCTCAAGGTTCATCCATGTTGTAACCTGTGTCAGAAGTTCCTTCCCTTTTCAGGCAGAATCACATTCCATCGTCCATTGTGTTCATTGACTCATCCATTGATGGATACTTGGGTCGCCATTGTGAACAATACTGCCGGGAACATAGGTATACAGATATCTCTTCAGGATTCCGCTTTCAATTCTTTGGGATACAAACTCAAAACTGGAATCTCTGGGTGATACGGCAATTCTATTCTCAGTTTTTTTGGAGGGACCGTCACATTGCTTTCCACAGCAATTGTGCCATTTTGCATTTCCAATTTCTCCACTTTCTAGCCAACACTTGCTATTTTCTGCTCTTGTCATTGTTGTTTTTGATTTAGTCATCTTAATGGGCGTAAGGTCTCTCTCGTGCTTTTTTAATACCCAATGCATGGCCCCTGCAGTTGTGTTCCTTCCCACCAGTCCCACCATACACCATCTCAATTCCTCCCTGGTAAGTATTTCACAAGGGGGCCATCACCTTGTGGCAGGACTGTCTGTGTTCCACCCACCACCTGTGATGGGATCCTCCGTGCCCACAGGGTGGTGAATGATCCAGTTCTAAACCACATCTCTATATACGGTGGAATATTACTTGGCGTTCAAAAAGCATGAAATCCCAGATTTCAACATTTGCAACAACCCAGATGGAACTAGAGGGTATTATGCCAAGCGAAATAAATCAGTCAGAGAAAGGCAAATACCCTATGACGTCACTCACATGAGGACGTTAAGATACAAAACAGATGAACACAAGGGAAGGGAAGCAAAAATAATATAAAAACAGGGAAGGGGGACAAACCATAAGAGACTCTTAAATGCAGAGAACAAACTGAGGGTTGCTGGCGGGGTGTTGGGAGCGGGGGATGGGCTGAATGCGCGAGGGGCCCGAAGGAGGGCACTTGCTGGGCTGAGCCCTGGATGTTGTTAATATAAGTGATGGATCACTAAATTCCATTCCTGAAATTGTTATTACACTATATGTTAACTAAGTTGGATTTAAATTTTAAAAAATAATAATAAAGGGATAATTAAGTTCCAAAAAACGTTTTTAGTAAAAAGGCAAAAAAAAAAAAAAAAAAAAAAAAAGATAAAATAAAACCACATCTGAGCACAGCCTTTCTCAGACCTTCTGCGGAAGGTTGCGTCTTCCCGCGAGCATCTGTGAGACGGAGCTCGCTGTGCAGGGTGTTCCTTCCAGAGCGTTGTCAGGATCCATTACTTGTGGAGGGAGGAGGCAGGAGCAGGTGAGGGCACAGGAAGAGATCAAGCCACCCAGCAACCCGAGCCAACCCATGGAGAGTTCTGGAGCTAAAATGACCTGTCGGTTTCATCCCACATTGTGTCAGAATAACCAGGTTTTCTTTTTTTTTTTTTAATTTTGTTAATGTTTATTTATTTTTGAGAGACAGAGAGAGACAGAGCATGAGCAGGGGAGGGGCAGAGAGAGAGGGAGACACAGAATCTGAAGCAGGCTCCAGGCTCCGAGCTGTCAGCACAGAGCCCGATGCGGGGCTCGAACTCACAGACCTGGAGATGGTGACCTGAGCCAAGTTGGATGCTTAACCCACTGAGACACCCAGGCACCCCACTAGATCTTTTTATCATGTGTCCATCACTCACCAGATGGGGGCTGCCCAGGGAGGACCATGCCCGGGTGAGATGGCCTCAGCACAGCTCGGAAGGGGCTGGATGCCAAAGGCTGCCTGTTGACCGCGCTCCCTGCTCCGCGGAGCAGGGGGCTGGGAGCATAACACACAGTCAGCACCTTCCAAGCGTGAGAGGCAGTGGCAGGGCACTCATAGCACCTGCTGCAGGAGTGAGTGAGCAGGAAACTGAGGGAGGGATGGAGGAAAAAACAAAGTAAGGGGGCATTGTCAAGGCTGCTGCTGTAGACAATAGTACCTCTAAAGCGGCACACAAATTCCTTCCCAGCATTGAGACCGAGGCATTTGTCCTCGGCCCCTGTGCTTGCTTCCTGGAGGGGGGCCACCAAATGCATTAATTTCCATGCACTTCTGGGCTGTGCTTTCAAGAGCTGCACGAAGACTCCCACACTTTCCAGGAGGCAAAAACTCAAAGAGATGTAGGGTCCAAGCTTGAGGCATGGCCACCGTCAGCAGGGGTGTGAACTCTCACAAAACTGTCTGCTGGAGCAGCTGCTGAAATCAGGGTTCGGCCCAGGGACATGACGCAGGCTATGGGAATCTGTTCCTGTGCTCACGGTTTGTTCCAATTACCTCGTGAGTACTAAATGCTTAAAACTTTTCCAGCTACTTGTGTCCCTTTCTAGACTTTGAACATTAAAGTAGCTGTGCATTGGAAAGGACGATTACGAGGACCCAGTGAAAATGCAGGCTAAGGAGAAAAAGAAAAGAGAGACAAGAGAAAGAAAAGAAAAAAGCACGCGAGAAAAGAGAAAAAGAAGGCATCTTTAAAGTTTAGAAGATTTTTTTTGTTTAGTATGGTTGGGGAACGTGTGTTTCCCAGACATGAACAAGAATCTGAGCTTGCCTAAATTTTCTTTCCTTTTCTTTCTTTCTTTCTTTCTTTCTTTCTTTCTTTCTTTCTTTCTTTCTTTCTTTTTCTTTCTCTTTCTTTCTTTCTTTCTTCCTTCTTTCTCTCTTTCTCTCTCTCTCCCTTCCTCCCTCCTTCCCTCCCTCCCTTCCTCCCTTCCTTCCTTCCTTCCTTCCTTCCTTCCTTCCTTCCTTCTTTCCTTCCTTTCTTTCCAGAGAGAAATTGAAAGTAGGGAAGGATCAGAGAGGAGGGAGAGAGAGAGAGAGAGAGAGAGAGAGACAGAGAGAGAGAGAATCCCAAGCAGGCTCTGCACAGTTAGCGGGAGCCCAATACCTCCTCAAGCCCCTGAACCATGAGATCATGACCTGAGCCAAAGTCAGCCTTTTAACCAACTGAGCCATCTAGGCGCCCCATAAACTTTCTTCTCAGATGCATACTTTGGGTAACTATGTTTCAGATCTACTTGGCCCTAAAGGCCAAATGCGCACCTTCCACTATTTACTAAAACTAAACTTGTTAATTTTTATTTTTTTTAATGTTTATTTATTTATTTTGAGAGAGAGACAGAGAGCCTGAGTGGAGGAGGGACAGAGGAGGAGACACAGAATCCGAAGCAGGCTCCAGGCTCTGAGTTGTCAGCACAGAGCCCGCCCCGGGGCTGAAACCTACAAATCGTGAGATCGTGACCTGATCCAAAGTCGGACATTTAACTAACGGAGCCACCCAGGCGCCCAAAACTAAACTTGTTTAATAGGGTATAATGCTCACATTAGGTTTTAAGTTTGATAAGATCTGAAGTGGCCTATATTGATTTTTATTTTGCATGTTTCCCCACTAACCTGATTGGGGTATGTTTTGTTGTTTTCTTCTGGAAGAAAGGAATAAGCTGAAAATAATTGATCATCCTTATAATTTTTTTTAAATGTTTATTTACTTATTTTGAGAGAGGGGGGATAGAGAGTGAGCAGGGGAGGGACAGAGAGAGAATCCCAAGAAGGCTCTGCACTGTCAGCATAGAGCCTGACACGGGGCTCTAACCCACGAGCCATGAGATCATGACCTCAGCTGAAACAGGAGTCGGTCGCTTAACTGACTGAGCCACCCAAGTGCCCCTATTTTTAATTTTTTAAGGAACCTACCATACTGTTTGCCAAAGTGGCTGCACCATTTTGCATCCCCACCAACAGTGCTCAAGTGTTCCAATTTCTGCACATTTTCATCCACACTTTTTATTTCCTGTTCTTTTTTTTTTTATAGTAATCATCTTAATTGGGATGAAGTATATAACTCATTGTGATGCTGCTTATCACTTACCTAATGATTAGTGACGTTGAACATCTTTTCATGTGCTCATTGGTCATTTGTATGTCTTCTTTGGAGAAAGGTCTATTCAGGTCCTTTATGTATTCTTTTAAAAAAAGAAAAAAACATGTTATTTTTAAGTAATATCTACACCCAAAGGGGGACTCAAACTCACGACCCGGAGATCAAGAATTGCATGCTGTACTTACTGAGCCAGCCAGCTGCCCTGATCCTTATCCATTCTTTTTTGTTTTCTTTAAATGTTTACTTATTTAATTTAAGAGAGGGGCAGAGAGAGTGGAGCAGAGAGAGAGGGAGAGAGAAAATCCCAAGCCAGCCCTACCCTCTGGGCAGAACGCAACACAGGGCTCGATCTTACAAAGCCAGTGAGAGCATGAGCTGAGCTGAAATCAAGAGCTGGACACTTAGGGGTGCCTGGGTGACTCAGTTGGTTAAGCGTCTGACTTCGGCTCAGGTCATGATCTCACAGTCTGTGAGTTCAAGCCCCGCGTCGGGCTCTGTGCTGATGGCTCAGAGCCTGGGACCTGCTTCAGATTCTGTGACTCCTTCTCTCTCTGCCCCTCCACCTCTCACGCTCTGTCTCTCTCTCCAAAATAAAACAAAACATTAAAGAGTTGGACACTTAACTGAGTGAGTCGCCCAGGCACCTCAGTCCTTTACCTATTCTTAAATTGTCTGCTGTTATTGTTGAGTTGTAACAGTTCTTTATATATTCTAGATATTAATCTCTTACCAAACACAAGATCTGCAAATATTTTCTCTGTATTGTATTGTATTTCACTGTATTGATTTTGGGTTTGGGGACATAGAAGCTTTAAATGTGGAGGTAGTCCAATTTATCTGTTTTTGTTTTGTCATCATGTCCACGAAATCGTTGCCAAATCCAATGTCATGAAGCTTTTCCGTTGTGCTTTCTTTTGGTAGTTTTATAGTTTAGCTCTTCCGTTTAGGCCTTTGATCCTTATGTTAATTTTTATATATGCTGTAAGATAAGAGTATTCAGTGTTCACAACAATATTTATTAAAAAGGCTGCCCTTTTGGGGCGCCGGGGTGGCTCAGTTGGTTAAGGGTCCAACTTCAGCTCAGGTCATGATCTCACGGTTTGTGAGTTTGAGCCCCGCATCCAGCTCTCTGCTCTCAGCACAGAACCTGCTTCTGTCTCTCTCTCTCTCTCTCTCTGCCTCTCCCCTACATGTGCATGCTCACACACGGTCCCTCGCCCACACTTTCTCTCTCTCTCTCTCTCTCTCTCTCTCTGTCAAAAACAAATATACATTAAAAATTTTTTAAAGGCTGTCTTTTCCCCATCGAATGGTCTTGGAACCCTTGTTGAAAATCGTTTGACTGTATATACAAGGGTTTGTTTCTGAGTTCTCTATTCTATTCCATTGGTCTATATGCCAGCACAATACTGTTTTGGTTACTACAGCTTTATAAGAAGTTTTGAAATCAGAAAGGGTGAGGCCTCCACCTTTGTTCTTTTTCAGGCTTGTTTTGGCTATTCGAGGTCCCTCGAGATGCCATACGAATTTTAAGACATCTTTTTCTATGTCTGCCAAAAACACGATTGGGATTTTAATAGGGATTGAATGAAATCTGCAGATTGCTTTGGGTACTAGTGACATCTTAACTATATTAAGTCTTCCGGTTTATGAGCATGAGGTGTCTTTCCAGTTATTTTTAGTTTCTTTAATTTCTTTCAGCAACATTTATAGTTCTCAGGGTATGAGTCATTTGCCTCCTTGGTTAAATTTATTCCTGAGTATTTTATTCTTTCCAATTCCATTGTGAATGGAATTGTTTTCTTAATTTCTCTGAACCATCCCCTGCCACTGTTGCTCCAAGTGGCCTTGAATGAATACAATGAGTTATCTGCACTTTTGTAATAAACTGAAGTATACTAAAATCACAAAACAGAAAGAACAATGCTTTGTTTTGATGGTTTAGTTGATAAGGGAGCCAAAGAAGAGAGAAAGAGAGAGAGTATGCTTATGGGTGCGTGTCTAATACACTTCTGTTGTTTGCATTGGCCCAGTATCTCATACTTTGAGGAAAAGCTCGTTCTCATGGATGTGACTCGCTTTGCCTAACAGGGCACTGGACACATCATGAAAGCAGTGGCTTGATTAGTGCTTGTGTGTTGGGCTTGTTCGGTTTTTTCTTTTTTTTTTTTAATTTATTTTGAGAGAGAGAGAATGGGAGGGGGAAGGGGAAGAGAGAGAGAGAGGGAGAGAGAGAGGATCCCAAGCAGACTCCATGCTGTCAGCACAGAGCCCAATGCAGGGCTCGAACTCACAGACCGTGAGATCATGAATTGAGCCAAAACCAAGAGTTGGATGCTTAACTGACTGAGCCACCCAGGCGTCCCTGGGCGCGTTCTTTTCAAACCCACCTTCCATGCTCTAAGGCCATCCTCTTGGAGAAGAAGTCCACGTAAAGACGCCAGGCACTGTGTGGAGAGAGAGTGTGTGGAGGAGAACCAAGTTTCCCCAGCTGAGCTCCCAGCTGAAGGCAGCCACACGAGCGAGCAGAAAAACCACTTTCAAGGATAATTTAGCGGCTACAGATTGTTAAAACTTCCAGCAGCGGCGACCAATGCAGATTTGCAGATGTGGCATCATTCTTTGGGAAGGCCAGCTGCTGACTTGGTGGAAAGTGGACGCCTTTGGCTTCCATTGTGAAAGGACAGGAATTTGTTCCAACAGGAATAAACGCAGTTTTCAGGTATGATATTGTGTCCCCTGCCCATACACTTTCCTCCAGGGCCACCGTACGAGGAGTAAAGGAATGTTCAATTCACTGGCACGGGATCCCACACAGCACTGGGTCAGACCAGCAGGCCCCATGACAATGGTATTGAGTGACTGCATTATATACCATACGACCCAGAGGCAGCAACCTTGTAGGGAATTGGGATGGCTCACAAGAAAGCACAGTTAAAGCACCAACTTAGAGGCAATATTCTAAGATGAGAATATATATGAGAATATATATACTCCAGGATGCAGTATATACACTGAATCAAAGATAATTTGTAGGGAACTATCCCCTCGGTAGAAGAACATATTGGTCTATGAACCAAGGAATGGAGCAGGAACGTCCCTTCTTACCATCATTACCAGTGACCCACTGGAGGATTTTGCGCTTCTGTCTCTGAAACTCTAGTTTCTGCAGTGTTTGAGGTCCTGGTCCCTAAAGGGGGCCCACATTTGTCTGGAGTCCTACTGAATTACACATCTGTCTGCTGCCTGGGCACTTCAGGCTTCTTAGAACCAGGGACCAGCAATAAAAAAGGAGTCATCATCTTGTAAAGGTAATTGACCTTGAGGATCAGGAGGAAGAAAGACTCTGGTTATGCTGTGAGAGCAGGAAAGATGTGCGCCCCTGTGATCCCCTTGGTCAATTCGTGATGCTCCCGTGCCCAATTGTGCTGACAAATGCTCAAGAGCAGCAGCCCTTTTGAGAAGGATGTGCTGACCAGAGTTGAGACCCTAAGGGATGAAGATGATGATCACACCAGTAGGGACGCCACAGAGACCTGCAGAGGTGAAGGGAGAATCTAGAACGGATAGTGGAGGAAGGAAGGGATGAACATCAGTAATGGTCTCAAAACCAGCCGCAGAAGCAGGGGATGTAGCTCAGTCTCCTACACCCTCCTGTTTGAGTCTCTCCCCAGAAGACAGGCTCATGAGAATGCTGGAGGGGCTGCTCCCCAAATGTGAAGGAAGACGTGGATTTGAGCCCTGGTTCCCTGGTGGGGGACCAAGTAGAGGTGGACTTAGAGATTCCCATTCAAGGAAAGACTTGTTCCAGCTTTGGGGAATGCTGTGAGCAGACAGCCTACAACCACCAGATCCTTCAGGGTTGTTTACAAAGAGCTGCCTTGATCAAGGTTATGTCCTTCCTGGGGCAGCTCACTTCCCATGACTGACCGCTATATGGGTGTAAAGGCCCAACCACTTGGGCCCGATGCCAAAGGCTGTCGAAGAACCAGATTTCCCCATGGGGCTGAACAAGGCTTTTTAGGATCTGCAACACAATTTGACTTCTCCGTCTTCCAATCCTTCTTTCTCCCCGTTTCCCCCCAGAGGTAATAAATACATATCCTAATCAATATCCTGTTTGTCAAATCCAGTGTCTACTTCCAGAGACATAACTGTAGCCCCCATCTTTGTAACTGGTAACGAGACTGTAGTTGACAGTTTTAATTTTCTTTTTCCGCTGGCATTCAGAATCTTTGTTTTCAGTCAGCACCTCAACTGGTTGAGGTTACTTACTTAGGGGGTGGCCTAAACATTTATTCTTCAGCCTTGGGAGCTAAGACCTCCAAATCAGCAGAGTCTAAAGTTGCGAGGATGGGAAGCAAAAATTCTGTGAGGGGGTTACGAGGCATCACAGAGAAAGCCTCTTGTCCACCTCTTGATGATTGAACCTGTATGTCCTACCCAAAAAACAGTATCATAAACTGGTTACTGATTTAAAGCACAAACTGTACCCTGCGAGCACGAGCCTTATCTTTTTGGTGCGTCGTCTCCAAATTGGTATCATGACTGGGTCTTCAGTAGGCCAGTCTACCATTTTATTAGATGTGAGATTATGGCATATAAGACAATTGATGCAAACGTGGTATAGCAAAACGTGAAAATACACTTGTTGTACCTGCTGCTTCTTACGGGTCCTTGCAAACTCTGGCCCGTGGCTCGAATCCGGCCGGCCATCTGTTTCTGTAGATTAAATATGGCTGGAATATAGACACACTCACTCACGTACATACTATTTACGGCTACTTTCACGCCGTGGCGACAGATTTGAGTAGTTTCAACCACCTGGTCCGCACAGCCTAAAATATTTACATACCTGACTATACGAGCATGCGCATAATTGCCAACCCCTGAATTATACCTTCAAGAAATAGAGTAATAATGACAAAGTTGGTGCCCACCAACTTTGAGATGGTTGGTCAAAAACTCCATTTACCACTGTAAGCCCCCACTTTGAACTGTGGATCATAATGGTATCTTAGATTTCCTAGAATTAGCAACAAGTCAAAGTTAGTACATAGGAATCTACAAAAGATCAGGATAATAAAACTGGGTATTTCTCCTTCTGTGTGCATAGTGCCCCTAGAAATGATCACAGATGTATTTGGGGCAGAAACACAGCATTTACTTAACGACAGTGTTTCTGAGTCTTTCTCAAGGTGAGAAAGGGCCTCCTCGTCAGCAAAGGCCCCGGGTCTAATAAGTGGCTTGGATCTGGAAACTGAGTGAGAGGTTATGATGCTCCACTGTGGCAACTCAAGTCAGGTTTCTGGTCACCAGACCTAGAGTTTTGTTTGTGATATAGATTAAGCAATGCTTCAGTAAGCCATCATCTTTTTTTTTTTTTTTTTTTTTTATCCTAAGGACAATGTGAACAATTTGTCAACACCAAAGATCTCTGTGGGTCAAAACAGTGTGTTTAACACTTGATCCCTGTTGCTTATTATATCGTTTGTAGCTACTTTGATTCTGATAGGAAAATGGGCTCTCATACATATATCCCACTGACATCAGAAAGCCCGTGTCTGGGGCTCCCCCGGGTGGCTCAGTTGGTTAAGTCCGACTCCTGATTTCTGCTCGGGTCACGATCTCATGGTTCATGGGATCGAGCCCCCCACATGGGGCTCCGTACTGACAATGGGGAGTCAGCTTGGGATGCTCTCTCTCCCTCTCTCTTAAAATAAATAAACATTAGAGAAAAAAAAAAAAAGAAAAAGAAAACGTCCTTGGATTTCTCTGTGCTTCTGCAAAAGCCCTGGCGTGTTTAGAAACAGAAAACTATACAATGTGAGGTTTTTTTCACTTCCATCAGAAATGTTTTACTCTTCACATACCCTAAGCATCAGGCCTGTAGCCATTCTCAGTTAAGTGCTCTGATCTGAAAAGATAATAAAACTTCTCTTATCTCTCCAAGGAGGCCAAATAGTTACAGCCCAGACTCTGTCCCTTGGCTATGCCCTAAGGTCCTAGGAAAACTAAAGCACGCCCTGCCTAGGAATTTCCAAGTCAGAAGGGATGAGGCCTAGAATTTAGAACCATCTCTGGGTTGTAACAGCAAGGTACACCTGGCGAGGTACATCTGGTCCTTGGAAAAACACATTTACATTCCAAAAGGTCAGAACAAGAACCTAAGGCCCTTTCTGTCCAGTCTCAGAGGAGTGAAAAGAATCATTTTTTTTTTCTGCTGTTAGGAGGGTAGGGAATGGCTATCTCTCCTGTAAGAAAATCAGTCTCCATACTTTGTCTATGTGGTGCAACCCATCACCCACATAGAAAGCTTGCATCAGCTCTGTTGCACGACCTGGAGGATTAAGGTGCGGGGGGATGATTCTGCAGTGTTACTCGGGCTGCTGATCTGATCCTATCGATAAATAGCTGCCTTCCTCAACCCGGGTGCCTTATGTTTCTGTTGTCTTCAAATACACAAAATACATAACTACACAAGTGGGTAACATCTGAGATCCTTTACAGTTCAGAATAAAACACGGGGGCCTCTGGGACCCTCTCCGGGTGTGTGTTGGGGGTGGGGCAGTGGTGGTACCTGATCAGTGTGGATGTTCCTTTCTCCTTTGTCCTTCAGACCCCTTTCTCTGCATTACCCCAGGAAGGTTTTACATCTTAATTTTATTGAATATAGACTACCACTGACTCCAAAATTTACCCAACTCACCAATGCAATTATGAAAGTCAGATCCCAGCTGTGGAAGCAAACACATTGAATTCAGAATCCCCAGCAAGTGCACTCATATCATAAACTCACCTAAGGCAACGTTATAGCCTGTTCTAACAGCCTTAGAATCCAGTCCCGTACATATTTTCCAGATTTCTGCCAACGTATACTGGCAAAACCTTGCAATTTTTTAAAAGTAACCTCTACGCCCAACGTGGGGCTCAAACTCATGACCCTGACTTCAAGAGTTGTATGTTCTATAGACTACGCCAACCAGGCACCCTCAATCTTGCAATTTTTTTTTTATTTAAGTCATCTCCTCCTAAGACATACTTTATGCTGTTCTCCCTGAAACAACCTGGGTTCTGACTCCAGTCAGGGTTGCCAAAGCAGTAAGGAATGAAGAGGCAGGCGTTGGGAAGGACAGGTATCTTCTTGTAAGGTAACTGCCTCCAGTGAAGTTACTACAAGGTACTAGAACAAGGGTCTAAAAAGTAGTCCGGAGCTCTAGAGCTCTTAGATTTATAAGGAAGTGCTCCAGATGGAACTGGAGTCTCGTAATCCAGTTTCCAGGAGAGAGTTCCTGATTGGCCTTGCCTTATTTGGATTTAAGTATCACCCCTGGTCCAAGCAACCGAACCCAATTATAGGTTCTTCCCTGATGAGCCGGGAAGACACCACATAAAATGTTCACCATACATGGGGTTTTGCTCATTAGTCTTCCAGAAACTTGCGAGAGATTTTATGATCACCTCCATTTTAGAAATGAGAAAACTGGGGCGCCTGGGTGGCTCAGTCGGTTAAGCGTCCGACTTCGGCTCAGGTCACGATCTCACAGTCCGTGAGTTCGAGCCCCGCGTCGGGCTCTGGGCTGATGATGGCTCAGAGCCTGGAGCCTGCTTCCGATTCTGTGCCTCCTTCTCTCTCTGCCCCTCCCCTGTTCATGCTCTGTCTCTCTCTGTCTCAAAAATAAATAAACGTTAAAAAAAAATTAAAGAAATGAGAAAACTGAGGCTCAGAGACAAGGCTTAGGTTTTATGCTCAAGGATTTTTGCCCCCAAACCCATGCTCTTTCCCCCTGCTCTGAACCACATCTCACGACCTGTCGTTGAACGGCTACATTTGCGTTAATCTATCCATTCATTCAATAATCTAGTGGGTTGTATGCTCATCTGGGCTCCACCAAGGTAAAGCAGTGAACAAATAATGTTGTTGCACAGCGAACAAATAATGTTGTTGCTTTCAAATGTGGAATGAGGAACGTAACAACAAAATAACGTACACGTCACGTAGTGATAAGTACTGTGAAAAGAAGTAGGCAGAGAAGGGGGTGAGAAGGGTGGAGCCCAAGTGTTGTAAATTAGGGATCCGAGAAAGACTGGCTGATCGGGGAGATCTTGTGCAGGGATAACAAATTCTAGAATCACAATCAAAAACCAACAAGTGAGACAGTGTTTCTCAGAGGTAGAGGGCTGTGCCTTTGTCAAACAATAAACCTTCACAATATTAGGCTTTCCAGTTACCACCTGCTTGCACATTCCCTGATAACAGCAATCTGCTTTTTCTGTATCCAATAGCAACACAGAAAGAAGCTTGCAAAAAAAAAAACAAAACACAAAAAAAACCTATCCTCACTATTGGTTAAATAATTGTGTTTGCTAAATCAGCTGAAATGTTAGGTAAGAATAACCCCCTGCAGGCTGTCATTTGGCTAGGATGCCGAGAGCCTTCCCTCAAACTCATCTGCGACCAGCTTCCTTCTCAAACTCTAACCTGGCTTCCCCCACCTCCCAAGACCCCACTTTGCCTGAGTTTCTCCAATGACTGCTTCCTCTTCTGTAACTTTTGTGCCACTGAGTCTAGGGATGGACTAAGTCTCCTGGCTCTTCATTGCGACTTCCAAGCTGTGTTCTCGTTCTTCTTCATGGATGTATCCAGCTGGAAATCTCACTCCATTATCAGACTATTCTACTCATTATTCCTCTTTGTGGGCAGTCACCTGCTGACCCTCGGGTCACACCCGCATTCCTTGTAGAGGCACGTTGCCACTCTATCCAATGCCATACCTGTCCCAATTCTGGGTGGTTTCAACTTCCTGTGAGATGATCCTTCCAACACCTTGGCCTCTCCCCTCCCTGGCAATTATTGAGCACCCTGTTAGTGGGGAGGACTATTCAAGGGTAAAGATACCAGGAAGCAAGGATCAAATGGTGGACCTCAGGGCCATCTTGAAGTCAGCCCTCTATGGTGCTATGATCATGTTCAGTTTATGCCTTGGTAGATGTGAGAATAAGCAGAATAACTCTTTCTAGATTTAAATATTTCTAATGGACCTGTTTAGAATATGATCTCCATGATGGCAGGCACTGTATCTTGTCCACTGAATCCTCTGTGCCTACCACAGGCCATTGGTAGGTGCTCAATGCAGACTTATTGAATGAATAAATGCTCAGAATCAAATGCTCAAAGAATAGTTAGGTCAATAATCGGTGCTTTATTATCCATTCCAGTAGAGAAAAGAATTACAGATATACAGAGAACAGAATTACAGACCATCCAGATGGATGGAAAACCACAAATGGGGTGCCTGGACCGGTTCAGTCAATGGAGCATGTGACTCTTGATCTTGGAATTATGAGTTCGAGGCCCTTGTTGGGTGTAGAGATTATTTCAAAAATAAAATCTTTAAAGAAAACCTCACAAATAATCCATTTGTGTTAGTCCACATCATGACTACGATTTTGAAACATGGTATAGTAACAATGGCAGGCCATATGAGCCCCTAGGGAATCTCCTAATTGCTACTGAAAAGAGAATAATCCCCAGAGTGGCAGCAATTCCAAGTTTATTTGACCTTCTGTGACCGTTGGTGATGAGCACTACTGATTCACCACGTAACCAAACAATTCTTTGTTTTCTAATTTTTTGCTTTTGATTTGGCCAAAAAATTCAAAATCTACAGGAAAGTTGGAGAAATCGTGTAATAAACACGTGCATACCCTTTGCTTGAATTTATCAAATATTGCAAACACCAGGATACTTCTTTAAATACTTTATTTAGCATGTTGTCCTCTAGGATTAAAAATATTTTCTGACATATATAAAAAAGCAATACCACATCTAAGAAAATTCATGTTAATTCAATATCATATAATAAGCTGGCTTATATCCATATGTTCCTGATAGTTCTAAAAATAGCTTTAATAGCTATTTTTTAATTTTTTTGAATGTTTATTTTTGAGAGAGAGAGAGAGAGTGAGCAGGGGAGGGGCAGAGAGAGAGAGACAGAATCTGAAGCAGGCTCCAGGCTCCGAGCTATCAGCACAGAGCCCGACTCCAGGCTCAAATTCACAAACCATGAGATCATGACCTGAGCCGAAGTCGGTCACTCAACCAACAGAGCAACCCAGGCGCCCTAGAAATACTGGGTTCTAAAATTACTAGAAAAGTTTTTTTTAATTTTTTAAAAACATTTACTTGTTTTTGAGAGACACACACACACACACACACACACACACACACACACAGAGTGTGAGTGGGGGAGGGGCAGAGAGAGAGGCAGACACAGAATCCGAAGCAGGCCCCAGGCTCCGAGCTGTCAGCACAGAGCCTGACGCGGGGCTCGAACTCACAAACTATCAGATCATGACCTGAGCCGAAGTCAGACGCTTAACCCACTAAGCCACCCAGGTGCCCCAATAGCTGTTTGTTAAAATAATTCAGGATCCAATTAAGGATCAAATGTTACATTTGTCTGTTATGTCTTTTTAGTGCCTTATAATCTAGAATGGCCTCAGATTTTTTTTTTCACGCATGGAAATATTTTGAAGAGTCCAGGACCGTTTTTTTTTTTGTCTTTTTATAAAATGTCCCACATTCTGTATTTGTCTGCTTGTTTCTGTATGTTTAACTTTTTGTCCCTTTGTTAAGAATATTGCATGGACAATGTCAAGTATCTCCTACTTCCCCATCAGAAGGCACATAATATCAGGTTTTCCCACAATCGGTGATTCTAAGCTTGATCATTTGGCTAACGTGAATACTCAGGTTCTTTTCATATTAATGAAGTATCTGTTTCCTTCCCCTCTTTCTTCTATTTTCAGAGACTCCACAGATACAAATCACTGCCTATCTGATAGATGAGCATTTATCTTTTTAACCCTCCTGGCATCTGACCCATCCAGTTTTTCCTGGACTGAGCCCAGCCTAAATCCCCCAGACCCAGGAAGAAAAAGTGTTGCATCTAATAAAGTTTCCCCTCACCCCTTGGTCTCTTTGCTGCAGGTGTTACCCCAACATCCAGATGTTGCCTGAGTGCTGTGACTGGCATTTCTGTCCTGGGGAGCGGTCTTTGTCTTGGTCCCGGGGACCCGAGTCAGGATTCTTTTCTTAAGAGGTAAGCAGATTAACAGTGGCCCCCTCAAAAGATATCCACATCCTAATTCCTGGAACCCGTGACCTTATGTAGCAAAATAGGATTTTGCAGATGTGATTAAGGACTTTGAGATGGACGGATTGTCCTGAACCATCCAGATGTATCTTTCTTTTTTTTTATTTGTTTATTTTGAGAGAAAGAGGGAGAGAGTGAGCAGGGAGGGGCAGAGAGAAAGAAAGAGAGAGAGAATCCCAAGCGGGCTCTGCACTGCTCTCCCCATGAGTTCATGGGGCTTGAACTCATGAACTGTGAGATCATGACCTGAGCCAAAATCAAGAGTCGGATGCTTAATCGACTGAGCCACCCAGGCAACCCTCCAGATGGATCTTAAAAGGCAATCACAGTGTCCTTATAAGAGGGAGATTTTACACAGAAGAGGAAGAGGCAAAGTGACCACAGAGACAGAGATTGAAGTGAGGCAGCCACAAGTCAAGGAAGCTGGGCAGCCACCAGAAGCTTGATGAGTTAAGGAATAATTCTCCCCCAGAGCTTCGGGGTGGGGGGGGGGCTTGCCAACACCTGGTTTGGGGTCCTGTGAAACTGGTTCACTTGTCTCCAACACTGTGAGAGAGTAAATTATCGGTTCAAGCTACCAGGTTTGTGATCATCTGTCACAGCGGCCAGAGGACACGAATACGGTCAGTAACATACAGGGTAGTAACATACAGGGTAGTAACATACAGGGTTATGTTAGTTTCAGACGTACAACATAGTGACTCAACACTTGCGTCCGACGCCCGGTGCTTCTCACAACAAACGCCCTCCTTAATCCCCATCACCTCTTGCACTCATCCCCCCCCCACCCCCTCCCCTCTGGTAACCATCAGTTTGTTCTCTGTAGTTATGAGTCTGTTTCTCGGTTTCCCTCTCTCTCTCTCTCTCTCTTTCCCCCTTTGCTCATTTGTTTTGTTTCTTAAATTCCACATATGAGTGACATCATATGGAATCTGTCTGTTTCTGACTGACTTATCGTTTAGCCTAATACTCTCTAGCTCCATGCATGGCATTGCAAATGGCAGGACTTCCTTTCTTATGGCTGAGTAATATCCCGTTGTGCATAGATACCACTTCTTCATCCACTCATCAGTTGGTGGACACTTGGGCTGTTTCCATAACTTGGCTCTTGTGGACAATGGTGCTATAAACATCAGGGAGCACGTGCCCCTTGGAATCAGTACTTTTGGATCCTTTGGGTAAATACACAGTAGTGCAGCTGCTGGATCCTGGGATAGTTCTGTTTTTAGCTTTGGAGGACCCGCCATACTCTTTTCCAGAGTGGCTGCACCAGTTGGCATTCCCACCAACACCACCCAAGGGCTCTCAGGATTGAATTTTGGTGGTCACTTGCTAACAGTGTAATCTGGAGCCAGTTACCTGATTTTATTCTCGACTCTTGTTTTTGCAAAATAGGGGTAATAATAGCCAGCTCTTAGGGCTAATAAGAATATTAAATGACACCGTAAAAACATCTGTTGAAAACAGTAAGAGTCTTGGCACATAGTAGGCACTCAATACACCACAGCTTCCAGGACTTATTATTTATTTCAACTGATATATATTGAGTGGCTATTCTGCACAATCCTGCCGCCTTTAAGGAGCTTATATTCTAATAGGGGAGAAAGACAATGAACTAATAAATAATAAACAAACAAACAATAAGCCTATACAGCATGCTAGATAGTGGCAAACGCTATAAAGAACAAAAACAAGACAAAGAGAATTAACTGGTTCTAATTAAAGCTCTGGATACATTTGCAAAATACCCCATAGCCTCCTTGTCGTAAAACATTCTTACGATATTAATAACAACTGTCATCTATTGATTGAATACTTTATTTCGTTGTGTTCTCGCAACAATGCTTAACGTAAGGATAAAACCAGCCCCATTACCTAAACGAGGCACCAGGCTCAGAAAGTTTTAATTATGTCTGTTTATCTCTAACAACTTCCAGGACCAGGGATCAGACTCCAGGGATCAGTCTCGTTCAGTTCCTCCACGCCGCTGCTATTAAAGTAGAAATCTGGGAATCTGGGGCACCTGGGTGGCCCAGGTCATGATCCCACGTTTCATGGGTTCGAGCCCCGCGTCGGGCTCTGTGCTGACAGCTCGGAGCCTGGAGCCTGCTTGGGATTCTCTGTCTCCCTCTCTCTCTGCCCCTCCCGCATTCTGTCTCTCTATCTCCCCAAAATAAATAAACATTAAAAAAAAAATTAAAGTAGAAATCTGCCCCAACTCGTCAGTCCTTACATGGAACATGGAGTGACTGTAACATCCCCGTATGGTTTCCTCGCAGGGTAGTCCTTCACACAAGACCAGTACGTGCCTCAGGCTCATCGCAAACCTTTAACAACCGGGCCATTTTAGTCAAGGGGCTGTCTTTCTGTCTAAAGCAGTACATTCTTTCCATATACGGTCTTTGATTCCACCTTTCCTGGAGCACCACTGACAATTTTGTGAAGAAAAGAGTTCCTCGATCAAGTAAGTTCTGGAAATACGAGGATAAACAACATGAAACTCTTCAGTTACTGTTCTACGGGGACCTATCTTTTAATACGATAACGTCACGGAACATTACAGAAGGCAGCTTTTCCTAAATTTGCCTGGCAAGAGAACTTTTGCACGGCCCCTCTGTCAGAGCTAGCGATCTGAAGACCACACTTTGAGGTGGTCTCAGGAAATTCTGTAGCTGCAGAGGTAGATAAACTTCTAGAACGTAGTTGAATCATGACTTTTCCTGACTCCGCAGTCAGTATTTTTAAGCAGTGAGGATTCTTTCAGTTGCAGGTGACAGAACTAGAACTCAAACTTGCTTAAGCAATAGGGGGAGTTTATGGATTCCTAAAATTCAGAAATCCACAGATGGTTCTGCCTTCAAGTAAGGTTCGATCCAGAAGTTCAAGCAATATAATCAAAGACGCAAATTCTCCATGTTCCTCACTCTCCCTCTCATGGTGTCAGCTTCATTATCAGGCTACTCCCAGGGACAGGGGTGCTCTCCACCCCCCTACACTCCCGGCTTGCCCTTTGTGGTGGCAAAATGGCTGCAGGGGATCCAGACTTCTCATTTTCACTCTACAACATCCCAAGAAGAAAAAAGACTCTGTCCTCGGGTGTCTCTTACAATTCCCGGCAGCCTTTCTCTCATTGGTCCAACACAGGTCATTTGTCCATTCCTTAACCAATCACTGCAATAAGAACGGCATTATTTGCTGACAGAGCTGAGCCAATCAGGATCCATTCCTGGAGCTATGGGTAGGGCTTGATCCTCCGCAAACTCCATGGCTAAGGAAGGGGAGGAGTACACTCTTCAGATCCACATATGAGAATCCTAACCCTTTGTTGGTCTTTGTCCCACGCAGCCTTTTTAACGTTAACTCTATTTAGGAAACAGTATTTTACCACTAATAAACACACGTGCTTTTCTAAGCACTTCATAAATACCAACTCTTATAAAATCCTTGTTCTATAGATGAGAAAATGGCACAGGAGGGTTAGGCAGCTTGCCCAAGGTCACACAGCTGGTAAGTTAGAAAGTGTCAGCACCAAGATTTGGAGGCAGGTGGCCTGGCTCCAGACTTCCTGCTTTTAACCTGCCCCTCTCGTGCATCTTTGTGATTGTTTTTGCTAACATATATCCTTACTAAGTGGAGCGCTTATAATAAGCCTGCCGTCCTCATAGATTAGGAGCTTCTCGGTGGTAGGGATGGCCTTTATCTATAATAACGGAGATTTGGAGTAGACTACGGTGAACCGCTTACTGTTTTTAAATTGTAATTCCAGTAGAGTTCATATACAGTGTTACATGTGTTTCAGGGCTACAATATAATGATTCAACTGTTCTGTACATTATTCAGTGCTCCCCGTGATAAGGGGACCCTTAACCCCCTTCACCTTAGTGCACTGCTTATTAATTACCTTAGAAGAGAAGGCACATTCTTTTTTTGTAATTTTTTTTAACGTTTATTTACTTTTGAGAGAGAAACAGAGACAGCGTAAGCGGGAGAGGACCCGAGAGAGGGAGCCACAGAATCCGAAGCAGGCTCCGGGCTCCGAGCTGTCAGCACAGAGCCTGACGCGGGGCTCGAACTCACGAACCGCGAGATCATGACCTGAGCTGAAGTCAGACGCTTAACCGACTGAGCCACCCAGGTGCCCCTGAGAAGAAACTTATTTATAAAAACAATGGGTAAGTGTGATAAAACAGTGCCCACCAATGCTCCAGAAATGCCTGCTTGTTGGGCAGGTAGCATTATTGCAGTGAGGATGCAGGTTAGTTTGCGGTCTGGGTGTCTGCCATCCCGCAGGGGCCGGCTGTCCACGTGCCGTCTGTCAGGTGACTCTTCTATCGTGGCCCCATGTCCCGCACTTATGCAAAAACCACCAATCTGCACCTCAGCTGCCTAGGAGGTGATCTGGCCTGAGGGCTGACCCAACAAGAACATTCCATCATGAAATGGCTCTCCAGCCTTTGTACGACGATTCACTTAACCAGCCAAATACTCCTCAGCCGGCTTAGCCTACCCACCTCGCCTTCTGACAAAATATTTCGACAAATACTTACAGCAGAACATAGCGAACCTATAAAGTTCTGCTTATATGCCAGTATAAAACAATGCACAGAAACTTTAAAAGGAACTTTATATGGTGTTGAAAACGAACTGCACGTGTGGATAAGCAGCACGTCGGCCACGAAGTGTCTGTGTCTTACCACAATTTGAAAAATTGATCATATACCTGTTTTAGCCATAAGGGCGCGGGTTATTTCTACGAAAGCAGTGATGCCTACAACTTATCTTCTAGTCTAGCTGCTAGAAAGTGTAAATCAGAAATACAGAAAGGTGCTTTGCTACACATGGTGGGGCTAACCAAACGGCACGCTACAAATGCAGTCGTTAAAGAAAACCAGTAACGCTGTATAATTTAAAAAAATCACGACCAACCTAGAACAATGTCACCCTGGGCACTAGATGGGGGCACGAATTGGCTGAAGGCGGTCATGCACACAGGTGACTGAATGTCCTATTTTAGGCAAGCTAGCGCCATTTCTGGATTCTCTCTCCTGTGAGGGCAAAGGCAAAGAGGGGGAAGGAGGAGAGATCAGGTTTCCTGAGTCTTACTCCTGCCCTGACATCGGCTCATTTACCAAGATGAACAATAGCCTAAGGCCTCAAAATTCTCTTCAAGGGGCGTGGGGAACCACGGGCCCCTCGGGGATCCTATCCCCACGTGGCACGCAAGATCCAGCCAGCGCTCGAAAGCCAGCTCATTCCACAGAAGGAGTTAAGAACCGTCAGTCGTCTTGGCAGTAGCTTAAGGAGAACGGCCAGAAGAACTTTTAGAAAACACATTCAGACACATAGCGGTTCAGATTTGGCCGTGGTAAAATCAATTGTCGAAAACACACGCAGTTATATACGGAAGACATTTTTGTAAAGTGCTATCAACAGACGTTTTTGCTTTTAAGTTCTTGGCTCTGCAAGGGTCGGAGAGAAGGTGGCAGGCAGCAGCGGGTAGCCTACAAATCGCCGCTCAAAAAACGTAGAAAGCACTTGATTTGGTAATCCACCGCTTCCGTGACACTTCTTGGCTACTTACAGTTCCTGCGAAATCCTTCCCATTTGTTTCCCAGAAGTGTTCCTTTTTAATAAAACTAAAAGAACTTTTTTTTAAAGTATTAGCTTGAGGGCACCGGTGTGGCTAAGTTGGTTAAATGTCCAACTTCAGCTCAGGTCATGATCTCATGGTTTGTGAGTTCAAGCCCCACAAGGGGCAGCTGTCTCCTGTCAGCGAGGGGACGGCCGCTCACCCTCTGTCCCTTCTTTCTCTGTCTCTCCTCCTCCCCCCACGTCTCTTTCTAATAAATAAATAAACATTAAAAAAGTATTCACTTAGGGGCACCTGGGTGGCTCAGTTGGTTGAGCATCTGACCTCAGTTCAGATTATGACCTCACGATCTGTGGGTTCAAACCCCTCGTCGGGCTCTGTGTTGACAGCTTGGAGCCCGGAACCTGCTTTGGATTCTGTGCCTCCCTCTCTCTCTCTGCCCCTCCCCCACTCGCATTCTGTCTCTCTCTCTCTCTCCCTCAAAAATAAATAAACATTAAAAAAATTTAAGTATTCATTGAAATAATATGAATATGGGTAGATATCATTAATGAAATACATAGTGAATATAAACACTTTCTGACTTTTTCTATATACAAGGCACCTAAAAAGTTATATCTGCCAAATGTTTTAACACATTTTGATACGTCAGTTATAGGACATTTAGAATTGCAAATCAAATTCTATCTAAAGATGACTATTTTCATTTGAGCCATTATTGTTCTGTGTTCTGTTTCGTGTTTTATAGAGAACATTCTCAGGCATTCAATATTACTTAAAATTCCCATAAAGGATAAAAAAAACCCTTTCCATTCGAAGAGACATTAGTTTCAAGGATAAATTACATTCATAAATCAAGATAAAGTGTTAATACGAGGCTTTTACCTCACCTAATTAAAAAAAAAAAAATCACAGGCTTACATGTATCGTATTGTGTTTAACACGATATTGCCTGGTCAGCTGGAATAAACCGATAAATCCCAAACTGGGCTCCCCTTAATAAGCCCTTCTGACCAAAATTTGAACAACCAAAACAGCACTCACTGCCCCCCCCCCCCCCCCCCCCCAGAACTCAGGATAACTGTGGCCAGTCACTAGCTGAAAAGTATCCTTTCCCACGGCTGGAATTCAAAGTATCTGCTGTGCAAATGTGCATAGTCGAACCGCCAAGCTACAATCAAGACTTCTTGCTAGACTACTGATTCAGAAGCCTCAGGAAATTAATTTTGATCTATCAATAAGAAGGTTAATAATACTTCATCGTTTATCGCATTGGTTACCATTAAACAGGCCCAAGTCATACATTCAAATGAAAGCGTATGACAACCTCAGAGCCACAATTGGATTGATTAGCAGCAAAGATAACCTGCCATTAAATATCCGTGACACATGCGCGCGTGCACACACACACACACACACACCACTGCCATTAATACGAAAGCACATACCTGTCCGCTGGAGGTTTCTTTGGCTTTGAGGATGGTCCTTAGTAGTTACTCATTTTCAGCCAATGTCAGCTGGGCCAAAATCCTGGAGGAAAGAAGCTGACTGACCACGTCTTGAGCTCCACCCTTCACGCCGCCCCTGCCGGTGGTCCATTCTCTGCCTCTTTCCAGCACCCAAAGCAGAGACATTTTATCCTACCTCTTGTGTGACAATCGGCGCCCTTGCTCCTGGCTTGGCTTGGAGCCAAGCCATCCTTGCTGTGGCTTGGAATTTTGGACTCTGTTTAGAATTCCCAGCTGCCAAGTAAGTCAGGAGATCATCGACGGGGTTAGCAGGGCACCGGGGCATTTCTGAGGCTCGTGAGTCTATTTCACAATAACATGCCATTAATGACACAGACAAGGCTCACCGAACATTTTATCGGCTCAACAACTTTCTCAAGCTGCTCTCCTGTCTGGCTTCATACAGTCATCGACCCAGAAAGGGATTGTGTCTGCTCTTGCCTGTCCCTCCTCCCCAGGGACCCAGCCAGGGTGCCATTCCTGTAACAGGTGATTCCGAATGTCCCAGATGTGAGGGCCTAGAAGGGGCTGCCCATGGCATGGCAGAAACTATGGCAGAAACTGCTCTCCCAGTTCAGGTGTGCCTGTCTCTGCCACGTAGAGCAAGTGCCCTGTGAAAAAGTGGGAAGAGAGGGAGTAACAGCAAAGGGTATATCCTCCCAGAGATGTGAGACAACAGGCGAGAGAGACATTGCACGCTTGACTTGTGCTGGAGAGCAAGCACTTACTCTGGCTCTGGGAGACAGTGTTCCTTGGACGTGGCAGGCCCTTCCATCAAGGGCGTCCTTGCTCGAATGAGCCCCATTGGTGCTGGAGGACACCGGTGAGGGGCTATACGTGACTCCTTCTGGCCTTTTCTGTGAGTCTCAGCACATTAAGGTATAGTAGTTTTTTTAAGGCTGATCTGTTTTGCCCAGTGAGAGGTTATTGAGTGAACTTTTCTGTTATTTGCACAAAGGACATAGGGACCAGGGTTCTGGAGGGAAGATAAGCCATGCCCATAAGGAGATGAGGGCCTTTTGAGAGGATAAGACCCAGTCACTCAACCCCTGTTCCCTAAGATCTTACCCAGGATCTCTGGGAAGAGGACCCCAAGCAGTTCTAAGAAAGGCCCAGCCCAGGTTCTGGGAAAGGCAACCAAAATAAAGTTACCCCGATGGGCAAGAAAAATGGGACCATAGGCTAGCCCTAGAAGAAGCCATAGAAGTGTGGGTTCAGTGGGGTCACTGACACCCAAGCACGTTCTTCTGATCCTTCCTGGGATTTGCCTACAAGAGGGGAAGTGACCCATGCAGGGAACGAAAGAGATTTAAGAGTCATAAGACATGGGACTTGGGTCTCCCAGGGCGTCTGAAGTTCACCCCCAGCCCCCAGCCCTGGGCACAGCCTATACACGACCCTCGTCATCAACACTGTTGACTGGAGGTTGTGAAACCGCTTTTCTCAAAGGCTTCCCCAATTTGTACTCCTACCAAAAATGTATCGGGCTTGAACCTTTTCGCCAGCCTGCAAAGGGGAAGGACCCTATTGCTATATTGCTGTTCAGCTCGGATTCATCTGATCACTACTGAGAGCCAGCATAGTGCCATATGCTTTTAGGCTATTCTGTCTCTTTTTCTGGACCCTAGAGATTTCTAGGAATCTCATCTAAACTTCTCAAACGTGGCCACCAAAACAGATGTTCGAAGATGTTCGTGGGGCATTGTTTCTGGTGGAGACAAAAATCGAAACAATCCAAATGTCCATCACTAGGGAACTGGCTGTACAGATTCCGTTGTATCCACACCAGGGAGGACTATGTGCCTTCCAAAGACTGAGGCCGTCCAACATACAGGGACAAGGAAAGATGGCAGAAACACGTGGATGAATGAAAACAGCGTGCATGCCGTGTCACAGATGCAAATCTTGTGTATGGTTTTAGAATGTGTTGACACGTACACATGCCCATAACCTCACAGGAGAGAAAGTGAAAGGAAGAGAAACTAGTGACGGTGGTTAATTCTGGCAAAAGAGGATCGCTCTGCGGACTCCTGAGTCGCCTGATCTGGACAAAGAAAATACACGCGTGTGTGGCATGTGCAATAAAAAGAAAAAGGGGCTGGGGTGGCCTCTGCATGTAAAGGGAGCTGGTTTCACCAAGCTGTCTGTCCACCGGCCGAAGGGCTTGTCTTAGAACTTTGAGCATCGCCCTAAAAATAACTGTGTGCATTTAAGAGTTTTTTACTTTTTAAAATTTTTTTTTAATGTTTATTTTTGAGACAGAGAGAGACAGAGCATGAACGGGGGAGGGTCAGAGACAGAGGGAGACACAGAATCCGAAGCAAGCTCCAGGCTCCGTGCTGTCAGCACAGAGCCTGACGCGGGGCTCAAACTCACAGACCGTGAGATCATGACCTGAGCCGAAGTCGGACGCTTAACTGACTGAGCCACCCAGGCGCCCCAAGAGCTTATTTACTTTTGAGAGACAGAGGGAGCACAAGCAGGGGAGGGGCAGAGAGAGAGAGAGAGAGAGAGAGAGAGAGACATAGGATCCAAAGCAGGCTCTATGCTGACAGCAGAGAGCCTGACATGGGGCTGGAACCGGTGAACCATGAGATCATGGCCTGAGCCAAAGTCAGGCGCTTAACTGACTGAGCCCCCCGGGCACCCCTAAGAGTTTGTTTTAAAACCAGGCTTCTCAAATTTTACTATTCAAGCAAATTCTCTGGAGATCTCGTTAAGATGCAGATTCCCAATCAGTAGGTCCGGGCTGGGGCCCGAGATTCAGCCTTTCTAACAAGCTCCCGGAGGTATCAGTCCTGCTGATCCACAGAAAACACTTTGGGTAACAGGGTTTTAAGAGAGCTGTTTCTCTTGTGGTATTTCCCTGCAGTCCAGGACTCCAGTTTCTCGTGCCCTCCCTCATGATCAGGAGCATTTATCATCATAGGGGGGATCTCTACAGCTAGAGAAACAGAACACATGTCCTGGAAAATTGGCTCAGTTGCAACAACATGCATTGGTTTGGCCGCCATGTTGCCTGTATCTGTAACTGCACTTCAGTTCCAATAAATGCACGCACAGGGGTCTCAGGTAAACATGTTGATTTAAATGAAAATTCACTGGTTGGGAAACAAAAACAGGATTGCAGTGAAAACACATCGCATTAAATATTTTACATAATTCCCACGAATAGATGCTAGGAAATAGATGTTTTGGTTTCGGGGGTGGCTCATTGAATTCATTGGCATGCTATTTGTCTCGCTGAATATGTATGAGTTTTGATGAAAATGCATCGCTAGGAAGAAATCAGCCAGGCCCTTCCCATACAGTCCAGGGGTAATGTCCTTCTTAATTTTATAGTGCCATACCATCTTGGCTCTTCTTTATGAATACATATTATTTTTCATGTTCTATATTGCTCATTGTGGCAGTAAATGGAACAACTGTATTTGTGCCTTGAGTTCCTAATGTAGTAGATCTATACATTGAATGTTACGGAATATAAATGTGATGAAAATCTATGTCTGAGTAACTAAAAGATATTTTTTGTCTCAAAATATTATTTTTTCCTTATTATTTTTCCTTATTATTATTTACTTATGTATTTACTTATTTTTTAATGTTTATTTATTTTTGAGAGAGACAGAGACAGAATGTGAGTGGGTTAGGGACAGAGAGAGAGGGAGACACAGAATCCAAAGCAGGCTCCAGGCTCCGAGCTGTCAGCACAGAGCCTGACGCAGGGCTTGAACTCACGAGCTGTGAGATCATGACCTGAGCTGAAGTCGGACGCTCAACCGACTGAGCCACCCAGGTGCCTCTGAATTACTTATTTTTAATGTTTATTTATTTTTGAGAGAGACAAAGCGCAAGTGAGGGAGGGGCAGAGAGAGGGAGAGAGAGAGAGAGACCCAGAATTGAAGCAGGCTCCAGGCTCCTAGTTGTCAGCACAGAGCCAGACGCGGAGCTTGAACTCATGAACTGTGAGATCATGACCTGAGCCAAAGTCTGAGGCTTAACCAACTGAGCCACCCAGGTGCCCCAAAAAATACATTTTAAAATGTTGGACTAAATCCAGAACTGGTTTTGAGGTCATAATACTATACATTAAACAGAAATATTGGCGGTACTTGATCAATGTATGATATAAATTCACTGGAAACCAACGTACTGAACCGAGGACAGAATTATAATTTGTACCAAATTGATGCCTGGAAATGAACCGACATCAAAATACTCATAAACATATTGCTAAACATCCCTGTTGCTACCCAATGATGTAATGGTGGAAAGAGGGAAAGAAGAAAAGAAGGTTTCCTTATGTTGTGACAATGTCCCAATGCAGTATTTTAGATACTCAAGTGGGTCCAAAATATAGCAGATGCTCCACCAGTTGTCTGGTGTGCAAAATTATTCTTGATTCAATGTGCGAACTTAAAGGGAGGTTGGAGTACATGCTACATGGATAGAGCTAGTTAGATGTATTTATTTCATTCATCAAATCCAGCCTGACAAGAAACTCTTAAGCCTGAACATGCTTCACCCAGAAATGAGCCATTACTCCTGGGCTTCTGGGACAGGGCCGCCATTTTGTTGGGCCACTTACAAAATCCGGTCTGGGTCAAAATTGCAGGTTCCAATGGCTACCTGAACTCCAGCCTGCATGCTCCTTGCAATTCTCTGCTCAGATCACAGTCTCCCTCAATGATACAGTCTAGCTAAAAAATAAAAAAAATTTAAAAAAAGGCATCATATTTTTCTCTTCTCAAGATCTAGCCTTGATGTACTACTTTGAGATGCACTCTGAAAAATGTCAGGGTTGTGTATCATGGCTTCTACAATGTACTTTCAAATGGCTTAGAAAAAGTATAAATCTCTCTCTTTCACATACGCACACACATACACTCACATGCACACATCATCTAACATCTATGCATTTTCTATGTATCTATCTTATGTCATCTATCATCTCTCATTATCTATCATCTATCTATAATTATCATTATCTATCATTTATCTATCATTATCTATCTATCTGTCATCTATCTATCATTATCTACCTATCTATCATTATCTATCTATCTATCTATCATCTATCTATCTATCTCTATCATGTATCGACCTATCATCTGAGAAAGGAGAAAAAGTGGTAAAGTAATAGCAGGAGTTAAGTTCAAATGAGGAGTACTTGGTGTTTGTATACTACTTTCCAGTGTTTCTGATGATTCGACTTTACTTTTTTAAAATTTGGGGGGGAAAACATTGCCTTGATTGTGTGTGAGGTCAGAGAAGAAAGTGCTATGTCTGAAGTCTGTCTTATTTCCTTCTTAAAAAAAATTGTTTTGTTGTTTATTTTGAGAGAGAGAGAGAGAGAGAGAGAGAGAGAGAGTGACAGCAAATGAGAGAGGGGCAGAGACAGAGGGAGACACAGAATTTGAAGCAGGCTCCAGGCTCTGAGCTCTCAGCACAGAGCCCAGCACGGGGCTCAAACTCGTGAACCGTGAGATCATGACCTGGGCCAAAGTCGGACACTTGACTCACTGAGCCACCCAGGTGCCCCTGTCTTATTTCCTAATTCACGTATCACAAATGCTTGACACATGGTCAGTGTTAATAAATAATTTTTAACTTTAAGAAGCTCCTTTAATTGTCGAGAGAGAGAGAGAGGAGAGAGAGAAGGAAGGTGATATGGAAGGAGGGAAGGAAGGAAGTGTTCCTAACAGTGGGGTGTCATATTTGAACCAGAAGTCAGTTAAAATAAATAAAATAAAGAAAAATTAGAGACTTCCAGGAGGAAAAAAATCTCTCCTTGATTATCTGAGTCACCCCAGCCCATTTGTCCACAGGTACACCTTTGTCTCCCAAGACCCCTTGTACAATAGAATTCCACTCTATTATTAAAGAACCAATCCTAAGCTATTGTAAAACCAAGAAAACACAACCTTAAATGCCCAAGATATTGCACAATAAAAGAGCTTTAACTGCTTGGCAATCCTCACGCTACTTACATAGAAACCTATCAAAGATAATAGACCTTCAAGTTTTTCAGAAGTAATGCATTTGGGGGAAGAATAATGCCTGTTTACTCCAACCTCTGGGGGTAACACAGAGTTTTTCTTTCCCGGATACGTTCCCAGTGTTAATTCAGACTTTGGTGGTGATACAAACGTGGCATTGTTCCTTTTTCCACCAAATGATTGTGGCAAAGACATAAGAGAAGACATCTGAGGACAAAAGACCCAAGAAGTGGAACGATTTTAGCTCAAAGGCCTGTCGGTGAAGCCTGAGACCAGAGACCATCCTAACCCCAGGGAAGTAATTCATTTGAAGGACTGACACAAGAACACTTTGGTAAATTGGGAGGAAAACACATATATATTTTTTAAAAGACAGATAAAACAGGGCGCCTGGATGGCTCAGTCGGTTGGGCATTCGACTTCAGCTTGGGTCATGATCTCGCGGTTCGTGGGTTCGAGGCCCACGTCGGGCTCTGTGCTGACAGCTCAGAGCCTGGAGCTGCTTCGGATTCTCTGTCCCTCTTTCTCTGCGCCTCCCCTGCTTGTGCTCTGTCTCTCAAAAATGAGTAAATGTAAAAAAATTTTTAAAAAAAGATAGATAAAGCATTGTTACTTTTATTTTTTATTTTCCAAGACATCAGCCCCACCATTTCATCTATTTGTTACCCGGCCAAACTTCTGCATTTTATGTTATTTTCAGTAATCTCTACACCCAGAGTGGGTCTCGAACTCATGACCCCAAGATCAAGAGTCGCATGGTCTTCCTACTGAGCCAGCCTATATGCACCCCAACTTCCGTATTTTAGAATGAGCCCCTTCCCCTTGCCTTTGATGACACAAAGACAGGGGCTCCGCTCCAGTTCAGGCCAGCACATGCTTCAAGGACTCCAGGTGGGCCATTTTTCCACAGGTTTTGAGTGTCTTGGCCTATTGGCTCTCAATCCTGGCTGCACAGTAGTGTTTTACCACAGTCCTAATCCCAGCAATTCCGATTGCATTGGTTGGGTGGGGGGATTCACCTTTAATACATCCCCCCCCCCCCCCCCCCGGATCAATACCATCTAAAACTCTCCTAATGATTTCCACGTGCAGCCAGGATTTGGAATCCCCAGATCAGGCACTTCTCCTGTGCCCTGACCTCATGGAAAGAAGTGTGAACTCTGTAGGAACACACCCAGTTCCCCACCGGGAGTTTCAAATCCCCAGAACCACCTGACCCTGAAGAAAATTCTAGAATGACAGGTCTCTTAGCAGAGCCCACTAAAGGATCACTCCTTTCTCCCAACCCTTTCCCTTGAAGCAGAATATACCAGTTTATAGCAGAACCATCATAACCATGCCCCAAACCCTCAGATGCAATGTACTTTCTCAAAAGAAGTAATACATGTTTTCTCCAGATTCTTTACTGTGTGTCTCACCATTGAAGAAAGATCTAAATTGTTAGGGAAAAAAGTAGTCTTCGGTATCACTTCAAATTTCCCTTCCTGGTCCCTTTCCTCCTTCAAGACATTTGTTGGAATGCTTATTGAGACCCAATAATTTCAGATGTTTGCTTATTCTTTGGTGTAAGTGTGTTTTCCCTCATGGGGTTTTCTAATATTTATGCCAGAATCATCCTTCCTTTAGAATTTCCACAGCCACTGGTTTAGGAATGTCTCATTCATTCGTTTCACCCATTCATTCATTTCATCCATTCACAAGCTTTCTGAGGCTCTATTATGTGCCAGCTTTGGAAGAACAAAAACAAAGCACAATGGAAGGGCTCACAGTTGCCAAGAGATCTCCTTGCACCCCACCCCCAATCTCACAAAAATACCTCCCACATAGATAATGTAAGGTCAGAGCTCAAGCTCTTTACTAGAACTCCAAATTCAAGATCAATTTGTCAACATTTTTTTTAGTCTATTTATTTTGAGAGAGAGAGCCGGGGTGAGTAAGAGGCAGAGAACCCCAAGCAGGCTCCGCACTGTCAATATGGAGCCAATGTCGGGCTCGAACCCACAAACCTGAGATCGTGACCTGAGCCAAGTTCAAGAGTCTGAAGCTGAACCGACTGAGCCACCCAGGTACCCCTGTCAACATTTTGTTATAAAAGCTTTTAAACATACCCCAAAATGAAGAAATTTTACAATGAACACTCATATGTTCTCCAACGAGATTCAACAATTACATTGTACTAATACTTCCTTTATTACATATTTATCCATCTATCCATGCCTTTATCTACTCACCAATTCATTTATTTTTTCTGATGCCTTTCAAAATAAGACTCAGGAAGCAATACGCTTCTTCCCATATACCCCAACACACGTATCATTTATGAGACAGTTTTGGTTTACTGTCTTTTTCCGTTGAGATAACATTTGCACACAATGAAATGCACAATTTCCAAGTGTGCCGTGCAGTGAGTTACAAGCAATGCCATGCATCTGTGCAAACCTCTGTCAGGGTACAACAGAGTGAGGTCACTTAAAGGTTCTGCAGACCCCTTACAGTCAACGCTTACCCCCACCTCCAACCTCCCAGAGGCAGCCATTGTATCGATTCCCTTGCTCCCACTATAGATTAGCTTTGCTTGTCCCACAAGAAGACAGCACGTCTTGTTTCGTATGAAGTTTCTTGCATTCAGCATAGTATTTTGGAAAGTCATCCATGTTGCCGTATTTATCAGTAGTTCGTCCCTTTTTTTTAGCTAAGCAATATTCCACTTACGAGTTTACCACTGTTGGTTTATCTATTCTTCTATTGATAGACAGCTGGGGTGTTTTCAGTTTGGGGCTATTTTGCATAAAGCCATGAAACATTTTCAGGAATTCTTTTTGAAGACATACACTTTCATCTCTCTTGGGTAAATACCTAAGAGTAGCATCACTGGGTCATAACACAGATACATGTTCAGCTTTGTAAGATACAGCCAATCGTTTTCAAGATCCATTTCGAAACTGACAAAACAGTAAATCATGACATATTTGAATTAAGAGAAATATTCATGTATAGATCTATCAACGCTCAATATCTCAACATCCTCTACTCGTTGGGGAATACTTATCTACGTGACACAGTGGAGAGAAAAAAAGTTCAGTTGATTAATAGGAGCTCTCAGCCACTGTCCACTGCTAAGAAACGCTTTCATTACTAAACCTATATCATTGTTTTTGAGATATCATTGACATAACATTAGGTTCAAGTGCACAGCATAATTACTCAGTATGTTAGAAAATGATAAACCCATTTAATTAGTTAAATCCGCGATAAATCCAGTTAATTAGTATCTATCACCATACAGAGTTACAATTTTTGTGTGTGTGATGAGAACTTCGAAGATCTACTCTTTCGGCAGCTTTCAAATTTACAATACTGTAACTATAGTTAACGATAGTTTAATTATAGCTACCACGCTATACCACGTTACATCCCCGGGACTTATTTATTTTATAACTGGAAGTCTGTACCTTTCGACTACATAAATTGTTAAACCTATTCCCCAGGGGCAATGGCTATTCCTTCAGGAATGGAATGCAGTTCTGTTTTCCCTTAGCCCTGCTCCCTCTCTTCCCATATGCCTCTTGGCTCTGGTCATAGAGGTTTCCCTTAAGAGAGTGTGCTTCTTTCTATCACGGAGACTTAGGCTGGCTGTCTTCCTCATGAGCCCAGAGATAACCCGGTTGTGCGATAACACTCTGTTGCACTCTCCATATACCACACTCCCCCTCTGTCTCAGTGGGGACAGCAACCTGCTGGCTGTCCCTTGTCAGCTTCTCTGGTATTCTATGGCTTGCCATGTCAGCCCCATTTTCACGTGCCTTACCTTACCCTCAGATTTGAAGATTTATCTCCAAATGGCAGAATGAGAGGCTTTATCTCGTGTCAAAGAATTTCAAGCATCAGCAAGCAAGTGGGGTAAGGGGCCAGTCCAGGCAGCGAGCTGACGCATTGGGCAAAGTCCTCGAGCTCCTGAAATCTTCTTCTGGGAGGAAAAAAAAAAAAAAAATCAGCATGCTAATGCATTCAATTGATCTGAGCATTCTGGGCAGGTTGGTTACCTGATTCCAAAGTTCGAATGTGTATTTTTCACGTGTAAATGTATCGGTATATGTGTCAGGGTGGAGGTATATCATAAAGGAAAAGTTCGTGGTGCTAAAAAACAATGATTTCACTTCCCCCCACGGAGTTTTCATTTCTGTCCCTTCTTGCAAACTCTAATCAAACCTCATCTGAGCAGAGAAACGGGTGCGCCAGCCAGAGAGTCATGTGAAGTGTGGTGTGAGTCAACTTGAAACCAGACTGTCCGATACAAAATCTCAAAGTCAAATGTGTTCTTTGTTTACTGAGATACAACTGACATATATCTCACGTATAATTGACCTGACACTGTGTAAGTTTGAGGTGTGCAATGTATTGGTTTGATACATTTGTATATGGCCATACGATTACTATTACTACAAAGCGTTAGCTGACATCTTTTTACATTCAGATTTTTCTTATAGGAAAAATGGACATAGCAGAAAATTCAAAAGACACAAAATGGTAAGTTGCAAAAATTGTCTCTGTTCCTGGCTTTTCTCTCAGTCAATTTAGGTCTTTGCAAAGGCAATAATGCTTCTAGGGACTTGTGTATTTCTAGATATTCTGACTCTTGCCAAGCAAATACGTGTACATATTATTTATGTCCCCTCCCCACCGCATAAATGTTAGCACAGCACGACAGACTGCATGTGCCTGTCCCAGCAGTCATACAATAGCACCCTAAATTTATTTACGGCTGCTCATTACTGTCCATCTAAAACACTACACCTAACAGCCTTTCTTTCTTTTTTTTTTTTTAACTGTATTGATTTATTTTGAGAGAGACAGAGAGAATGTGCATGTGTGCAAGCGAGGAAGGAGCAGAGAGAGAGAGAATCCCAAGCAGGCTCTGCCCTGTCAGCTCGGAGCCCAGTGCAGAGCTCGAACCCACAAACGGTGACATCACCACCTGAGCTGAAATCAAGAGTCAGATGCTTAACCGGCTGAGCCACCCAGGCGCCCTTAACATCCTTTCTTTTAGCTAATTATGTTGGCTGTGTAACTGAGTTCCAGATGCTGGAATGTAAATCCAAGTGCATGTTAGACTTCTCAAGAGTTTTCTTTCTGCCAGTTGGATTGCCTGTTGGATGACAGTTTAAGCAGCCTTCTTGGACCATGAAACTACCCACTCGGGATGACAGATCAACTCAATAAAGAAAGCTGGGTCCTGAGGCTCATGCAGTCTTACAAGCCACAACCTGCCTATGTCTGGATTTTGTTTTATCAGCAGGAGAAGCGGCTTAAGCCACTGTCAGGAGGTTACGATTATTCGCAGCAAAACAGAACTCTTAAGATGTGGATAACCTACACCGAGCTCCATACTTTATTTTTTTTCTTTAACAATATTATCTTGGAGTTTCATCCATTTCAGCGCAGAGAACTGCCTCGTCCTGATACCATAACGGGATTCCTTTATACGACTATACCATAATTTACTTAAGGTGTCGTACTTATAGCATTGAGATTGTTTCCGATCTTTGCTGTAAGAAGAAAAAATGACACACTATTATCTACCCATCATTTCACATGCTTGGAACTACATCTGTAGGATAAATTCCTACCAGTGGAATCACTGAGTTAAAGGGTAGGCACATATCTGTTTGGATAAATTGCACATGGGAGCCACACCGTCTTACTATCTTCCTAGCAAAGGCAGAGAATGCCAATTTACTCTCACCCTCAACGGTGATACTACCAAGGTACTGTGCTCCTTGTCAGTTACACCCTCCCCTTGCCACATGTCCTTTCTTTAATTTTTTTTAAGTTTATTTATTTTAGAGAGAGAGAGAGACAGAGCATGAGCGGGGGAGGGGCAGAGAGAGAGAGGGAGACACAGAATCTGAAACAGGCTCCAGGCTCTGAGCTGTCAGCACAGAGCCCGACGCGGGGCTCGAACTCACGGACCGTGAGATTGTGACCTGAGCCGCAGTTGGACGCTCAACCGACTGAGCCGCCCAGGTGCCCCAGCCACGCGTCCTTTCTAAATCAACTCTGCAGCATTGGAACTTGGTCCTCAGAATCAGCAGACGAACAATTGTCATCCCCGAATCTGAAACCTCATGGTCCACCACCAGGCTCCTGAGACTAGTCTTCTTTGTTCGTGGATTAAGGGAGCCAGGACACCAAACACGTTATAATCTAGAAATAAAACTAAAACTAATGCTAATGAGATTTCTAGGTGTCTCCAAAAGCAAACACATTTCTATCTATACCTTCTTGTCCATACCCTACCTTTGTCATGTTCAGAATGGACCCTGGAAGTAGGAAAAGACCAAATGTATCATGTTAGAAACTTGTATGTATGTCTTGGAATATTTTAGTGGGATTAACCTGAAAACAAAATCATCCAATTGTATACTCATTAGAAAGGGGAAGATGGGCCAGGCATCCTAAGATATCATAAATTAAGTCCCACAAATGAGCTTTGGACAAAAGTCCAGTAGATGGCAGTATTGCCCAACTTTTTTCTTACAGTTTTTTGTTTTGTTTTTCCTTTGGATGTTTGTTTTTAACCACTAATTAAGCCTTGTTTGGGCAAGATAGATTATGTTTCTAATTTCTGAGTAAGAACTGAATGTGTGCTTTATTATATAATTTGCTCTAAACTGTAACTATAAGAAAAAGTTTTAAGTGTTAATAATATAAACAACAATAAATAAGATATGAATTAACCTTTTTTGAATACTGACAAGTCTTAAGGGCTTTTTTAATGGACTGAGATGTGCCTCCCCCTTCCCCCTGGTTCATATGTTGAAGTTCTGACCCCCGTATGATTGCATTTGAAAACTCCCTACTGTAGGGAGTTCATTAAGGTTAAATGAGGTCATAATCCACTAGGACTGATGTCCCTATAAGAAGAGGAAGATGGGGCACCTGGGTGGCTCAGGCGGTTGGGCGTCCAACTCTTGATTTCAGCTCAGGTCATGATCTCCCAGTGTGTGGGTTTAAGCCTCACGTCCAGTTCTGCGCTGACAGGGCGGAGCCTGCTTGGGATTCTGTCTCTCCCCCTGTCTCTGCCCGTCCCCTGCTTTCTCTCTCTCTCTCTCTCTCTCTCTCAAAATAAATAAAAATAAACTTAAAGAAGAAGAAGAAGAAAAGAAGGGGAAGAGACACCAGAGATCTCTCTTTGCAGGAACGCAGGGGAAGGCCCATTTGAGGATACAGCATGAAGGCAGCCGGGAAAAGAGTTCTCACCAGAGATCAGCCATGGCCGCACCTCGGTCTTGAACTTGCAGCCTTCAGAATTAGGATGCGATTTAAGCCACACAGTCTGTGGTATGTTTTCTTCTCCACGCTCTGTCCCGCCCCCTCGTCTGTGGCATTTTGTATGGCAGCCAGAGCACTGGACAGGAGCTTTTCTTTTTTTTTTTTTTTTTTTTAATTTTTTTTTTTAACGTTTATTTATTTTTGAGACAGAGAGAGAGACAGAACATGAACGGGGGAGGAGCAGAGAGAGAGGGAGACACAGAATCGGAAGCAGGCTCCAGGCTCTGAGCCATCAGCCCAGAGCCCGACGCGGGGCTCGAACTCTCGGACCGCAAGATCGTGACCTGAGCTGACGTCGGACGCTTAACCGACTGCGCCACCCAGGCGCCCCGATAGGAGCTTTCTTTACATTATCTTCTTAGGTTCTCGCCACTCTGAGGCAGGAAGTATTACACCTCCTTCCCAGTGAGGACACTGAGGGATAAGTAAACAGCTTAAAGGTATCCAGGCTTCGTGTGGCGAAATCTGGCTGGAACTGTGGGGCTCTCTGCTTGCGATGTCCCTTCTTGTTCCGCCACAGAGAGTGATGTCTCTGTGACGACAGCCAGGGGTCCATGTTGTCTTCATCTTGCACCAACTATCGGCCGCATTCGATACAGGTGTTCACTCCCTCTTTTGGAAATTTGGCTTCCAGAGTCCGTGCTCAAGGGTCGTCCTCCCACTTCCTTGGTGGTTCCTCTCCCGGCTGGGCCGTGTCGGGGTCTCTGCACCTCCCTGAGGCCACACCCGGGAGAACCCCAGGGCTCCGTCCTTGTTTATCTGAAAGCACTCCCCGGGTGGTCTCCACCAGGCTCCTGGGAATTGCCACAGCTTCCAAACTGGTTTTCCTGCTTCCACACTTGCCCCGCTAGGGTGACACAGCAGCCAAGGCATCCCTGTTAAAATACGAGTCAGATCACGTCATTCTTTGGCACAAGCCCCTTCCAGGGAAAGCGAAGGTCTTTATAGTGGTTCAGGAGGCCCTTCGCCATGAGTACCTCTAGCCCGTAGGCCTCCACCATTTCTCAATTTCTCTCTGGCCTCATGGGTTACTGCTCTTTCCTTTGCCCACTTAACTCAGATCACCTAAGCCAGTCACGTTGCTGCCTCAGGGCCTTTGCATTGGCTGATTTCCTTGGTGATGCAGATGTTACCTTATCCTTGGGGGCATCCTTATCTAAACTGCAAATCATGCACTCTCCCAGTACTTCCTAACTCTCTTTGTTCATTTAGATTTCCTTCAGCCCACACCATTGCCTAACATACTGTATATTTTACCTATATATCTTGTTTACCGTCTGTTTCCTCCCTTTAGAAATGTAAACTCCACAAGGGCAGGGGTTTCTGTCCTTTATTTTCACTGGTCTACCCCCCAAAATCTAGAATAGACACCCCATGAGTATATGCTGAATCATTGAAAGAACCACACCATGCTGCCTCACCCAGAGATAATTACTAAGCATGAGAAGCGTTATCGTACAAAGAACCCCCAACAGCTGTCCGCATCTTACACAGAGAAAACAAGCAAAAATTGATGTAAACCACTAACATAAAGAATTATGTGGAATAAAAAAAAAAAAAAAGACCAAGGGCACCTGGGTGGCTCAGTCGGTTGAGCATCCCACTTCGGCTCAGGTCATGATCTCGTGGTTTGTGGGTTTGAGCTCTGCGTCAGGCTCTGTGCCGACAGCTCGGAGCCTGGAGTCTGCTTCACATTCTGTGTCTCCCCGTCTCTTGGCCCCTCCCCTGCTCATGCTCTGTCTCTCTCTGTCTCTCAATAATAAATAAATTAAAAAAAAAAAAAGACCAGATATTGAAGGTTCTTAACTCTTGTAATAAGCTCTAAAGAAAAACTATATGCTCATTAATTTGGGTGTAAATTTAAAAAAAAAGAATTAGAAAAAGAAAAAGAGGGGCATCTGGGTGGCTTAGTCGGTGAAGCTTCTGACTTCGGCTCAGGTCGTGATCTCATGGTCTGTGGGTTCGAGCCCCAGATCGGGCTCTGTGCTGACAGCTCGGAGCCTGGAGCCTGTTTCAGATTCTGTGTCTCCCTATCTCTCTGCCCCTCCCCTGCTCATGCTCTGTCTCTCTCTGTCTCAAAAATAAATAAAAACTAAAAAAAAAAAGAAAGAAAGAAAGAGAAAACCAATCAAATCTCTGAAGACATTAAAAAATACAATAGTTTCTAAATTTGCTGATGACATTCACCATTGCTGTGTGTAGAGGCAAGAGGAAGAATTGGCTTTCTCAACTTCCAGGCCCTCATACCTACAATTGAAATAAATGTATCCTTTATTTGACCTCTGTGCATTTAAATATTCAAATGCAGCATTCTTACATGCACAAAGGATTCTGTAGACACCAAAGAGCTTTGTAACACTAATTCTCTTTTTATGTTTTTATTAAAGATTTTTTTTTTTTAAGTTTAATTAAGGGACGCCTGGGTGGTTCCACCGGTTAAGCGTCCGAGTCGTGGTTTCAGGTCACGATCTCAACGATTTGTGAGTTCAAGCCCTGCATCGGGCTCAGGGCTGACAGTGTGGAACCTGCTTGGGAATCTCCCATTCTCTCTCTCTCTCTCTCTCTCTCTGTCCATCCCCCACTCATGCATTCTTTCTCTCTCAAAATAAATAAATAAACTTTAGAATAAGCAATCTCTACACCCAGTGTGGGGCTCGGACTCATGACCCCGAGATCAAGAGTCATATCTCTATCGGCTGAGCCAGCCGTGTGCCCCGACTGTTTCTGCTTTTTATAAAAAATACAACAGCAGAGTTACCTATGATGATTATTATACATAATACATTCATAGGCTTGCATGAATCAGTTCCCTTGAGGAAATGTCATATTTTTATTGTGTCCTGAATATTACTGGCACGTGTTTATATAGCTCTCTTCAGTGGTGCTAATAATGGAAAGGAGTTGTATGTTGTCTCCGCATCAGGAGAACTTAACTGGGTTTTGTAAGTTAGGGTGCAGAGTGAGATACCAGGGGATGAAAATGGCTTGCCTAATAACCGGCGAATCTAAAATGAGATTGACCGTCACGTGTCCCAAACTATTGACGTAAGCTTCCCGTGAAAGTGACTTAATGCATTAAAGGATGTTAGTGGTTTCTTGGTTCTATGTCTCCCTTCCAGAATCATGGTCTCCAGGCTGCCATTTGGGAATTCAGCTGACGGATACATGAATCTGACGCAAGGAGCTTATAGACCTGGAAGGGGGGCCTCAGAGAGCACCGAGGAGACACTCTTGCTTTCAGGTCAGGAGAGGAGACGGAGCAGGTGGCTTGTGGCAAGGCTGACCCTAGCATCCCACTCTTTCAATGCCAGTCTGAGCCTCTTTCCTTCATCCCACGCTGCTCAGAAAAGCCATCTGCCTTCCACCCCCACTGCAAATTGAGCACGGCCCCACCTGCGACAGTGGCGGTCTTTAGAAGGCTGTATACTGTATTGAAACAGCTTTGGAAACCAACAGTCACAGCGTGGGAATGGGGACCGGAATTCGGGAAGCATTGCAAAAATGACAAAACCTGGGGTGGCTGGGTGGCTCAGTCGGTTAAGCCTCCGACTTCATCCCAGGTCACGATCTCGCCGTTCGTGAGTTCGAGCCCCGCATCCAGCTCTGAGCCTGGAGCCTGCTTCAGATTCTGTGTCTCCCTCTCTCTCCTCCCCTTCCCTGTTCATGCTCTCTCTCTCAACAATAAATAAACATTTAAAAAATTAAAAAATAAATGAAAGAAAGAGAAATGACTAAACCCTTGCGATGAAGAGTGAACTGCAATTAGACCTGGCACGTTGCTCCTTCACCAAAATGAACTGTGGCTCTAAAGGTGGTGACTTCACGCCTGTCCCTCTGCGCTTTGCTCTGAGGACGCATGTCACATCTGTGGCTCTCACAAGACACTTCTGGTTATGATTGGTAATAATGTCGGTAAATCCCATTGGTTTCTGGGTACAGAAGAAGAAGCTGAATAACAGAATCATTATTAAGATGAGAACACACGAATATTTCCTACACCATAAGTCTGTTTTCTATTCAGTTCTATGTTAAACCATCTGGTAATGGAGAGAATGTTTGAAAATCCGCCTAAGTTAACCTGAAATGTTACACTGAATGCCTTTGGGGCTTTGGATTTTTAAATTTCACGTTGCAACAAATGGCGATCAGGCTAAAAGTAATACCTCTCTTATATATAGGCACATGTTGAAGTCAGGAAACACACACATATAATTCACATAGCAAGACACATGCTTTACTAATATGCCTGTAATGCCTGGGAAACACAAGAATGCGAGACCAGAAATGAGTTCCTCCAAGCAACTAAGAGTGCAATCACTTATCACATTGTTTTGTCAGGCATAGTATGCTAGAACATGAATATTCTAGCATTAAAATATGATATTCAAAGCAGGGTTCATAAATCTGAATATGACTTAGCATCCTGTGCACTAGACTCCTAGCTATTGTGTTAAAAGTTTCATGTGTACATATAAGACACGCAAAAAAGAGTTAAAAGGTTTCATAGTACATCAAGTGGTGATATGTGTATTAATGATGAAAATGATACCAAAAAAATGAAAACCACAGCTACAAGTAAAAAAGAGAGCCAGATTCTTTCAGAGAAAAACAGATTCGAGTACAAGAACTTTCAAACACTTTGGCCACTAACGCTGAACAATTCTTAAGAAACAATCGGCAAACCTTGACATGACGGTAACATTTTAATGATTTGCATGTTCAAGGCAAGTGATAACAAAGTTCATAGCACTAATAATCACTCGGAAGACAAGAGTAGTAAAATATTACAATTGTACATATTATGGCAGCTTAAGGATTTTGTATGAATTGTAACAAAAATGTCTTTAGTTGTAGGCTCAATCTTACCCAGGCCAAATAAATTTTCCACTTGTAGGTTAAGTCTGCCCCAGTCTTTATTTTATATTTGCAAATGAATGCACAGCTTTAGTTTGGACAGGTGAAAGGAATAACATTCTGAAATTATATCTTCACACTTTTTACTATATAAACACATACATGCCCATTATAGAATCCTATTTATAAAACATCCCTATAGAATACTAGCAGGATTCCTTGGGATCCCAGGATGATCCATTGTGCATGGTTCAAGGAACCCCATTTAAAATATTTAAAATATGTGTGCCTAGGGGCGCCTGGGTGGCTCAGTTGGTTAGGCGTCCGACTTCAGCTGAGGTCATGATCTCACGGTGAGTTCGAGCCCTGCGTCAGGCCCTGTGCTGACAGCTCGGAGCCTGGAGCCTGCTTCAGATTCTGTGTCTCCCTCTCTCTCTGCCCCTCCCCTGCTCATGTTCTCTCTCTGTCTCAAAAAAAAAAAAAAAAAATTAAAAAAATTAAACAAAATATGTGTGCCTACTTGTTTTTAGAACTATTGGTGTATCAGGATGATTACAGCTCCAACTAAATGACACGACTTTTACTTACATTCATATTAATACTAAGTCCTGAGGTAGGACAGCTACATGGTCAGTTAATTCAGCAGCTTAACAAGATCATCAAAGACCGGAATTCTTTCTGTCATTCCACTCAGCTGTACCTTGCATATGGGAGCTTCCTTCATGGTCACAAGGTGGCTGCAACAGCTCCAGACATCACATTCCTTATGTCTTCAGAGGATAAAACCCAAAACCTACAAGAGAAAATAAAGACATAACCTCATCTTCTCTTTCTTTCTAAGAGTGAGGCAAACTATCCTGGATGCTCCACCCCAATCAGATTTCTCCTTATAAGGCTAAAAATAGTATCATGTGTTCATTCCTAAACTAATGCACCCTTATATTAATTACAGCATTTTTTACAATAGCCAAGATATGAAAACAGCCTGGTGTTTATCAATTGATGAATGGATAAAGAAATTGTGGTATGTGTATATGTATACACACACAGAGGAATATTATTCAGCCATAAAAAAGAGGGAATCTTGTAATTTATGACAACATGGATTAGGCTTGGGGACATGATGCTAAGTGAAATAAATCAGACAGAGAAAGACAAATACCATAGAATCCCACTTATATGTGGAATCTGAAAAACAAACAGACGAAACACTGAGAACAGATTGGTGGTTACCAGAGGTGGTGTTGGGGGTTAGGAAAATGGATCAAGGGGTCAAAAGGCATACGATTCCAGTTATAAAAGAAATAAGTCATGGTAATATAATGTACAACATGGTGACTATAGTTAGGTCATATTGTATTGCATATTTGAAAATTGCTAAGAGTGTAGATCTTAAAAGTTATCGCCCTAAGAAAAAAAAACTTTCTGGGTCGCCTTCGTGGCTCAGTCAGTTGAGCATTGGACTCTTGATTTCAGTTTGGGTCGTGATTCCAAGATCGCGGGATTGAGCCCCACATCAGGCCCCATGCTGAGCTTGGAGCCTGCTTGGGATTCTCTCTCTCTCTCTCCGTCTGCCCTTCTCCCTTGCTCTCTCTCTCTCTCTCTCTCTCTCTCTCAAGACTTACACTTGTGATCATCACTTCATAATAATATACATATCAAATCATTATGTTGTACACCTGAAACTAATATAATGCTGTATGTCAATTATACCTCAATAATAATGAAAATAATAATAAAACCAAACTTCTGAATAAAAAAGAAAGCAGTGAAATCAGTGACTAGTCTAATTCTTAGGTGAACCAAGATTCATCCCCTCGGGTAAGGGAGGGACCCAGCCTTTTTTGAAACCATGCCTGGTAACTAAAAACAATCAGGGTTCTGCTATCAAGGAAGTAGGGAGAGAACAGTTTTGTTAAGTTGACCATGGCATTGCGCAGATTTAAGAACTAGTTGGCGCTGAAAAAGCACCTGTCACTGGCGCATACTTATAAACACTGAAGATGATTTTCAGTTTTGAAGTCACAAGCGGTCTACTGCATAGTTGTTGGCCGTTAAAGAAAACGAATTCTTTCTTGTCTCCTTAGGCTCAGAGCTACTCAGACACGGAGAAGCAGGTTTGTCGAGATGACAGAAGACCAAGGTAATGGATTCCAGTGATGAAACAGGAAATTCATTCATGAAGATTGGGCACACCTCCAAGTTGACTACTGAGCCAGAAATGGAATGACTAGACTTTCCTACTTCTGTGTTATTATCCTCAGTGGGAATGACCAAATAAAGGACCAGATGGAACCTCAGAGAAAACCGTGGCTCCCATCCCATCCCATCCCATCAACCGGCCACACACTTTAAAAGGCAGAGGCATGGACAGGTTATGTAATTACTAGAGATTACATCAGGACCCTGAGGCCAAAGAAAGATCTTTTCTCCACCTTTCTCCAGCCCTGTCTTTGGTGCTCCTTCTTACAATGGTTTCGGTGCTTCTCTGATTGTAGTTCCGTGTATCTAAACCGAATGCTGCACAGGAGGCGCTAAATAAATGCGATGTCACGTTAACACTCAGTTCTCCAAAGAAACACACGGGGGCAGTAAATGTTTAGGAAAAACTTCCAGATCTACCTTCTAGATGTGGAAAGTGTTTAAAAAAGAGATTTTCCTGGGAGGGGGTTGGTTTGTTTATTTGATGGCATTGAGATTGCTCCTCAATCCGTGTGCTTCAACACGGGACCGGAGATTTCAGAGAATTCACCGTGACTCATTTTGGCTTCCAAATATGCCACTGCTGACATTCTCAAACACATTCCTTATAAATGGAACGTGTCTTCTCCAGAATGTTCGGTAATATTGAGCCACACCTTCCTTACAGAAGTTCATGAAATTTCATGTCACGTGAACTCATCAATTGAACTTACTGGTGAAGATTTCCTTCAGCTGTTATCATAACCCATTTTCATCGTTACGATTACTGATGAATCAAACACCCTCTGTTGGTACTTACTTCTAGTTTTCACTTCCCCACCCATTTAACGTTCTCTTTCTTATTTCCACTCGTTTCTTATCGCTCTCTAATAATTCCCAAATAGTGATTCCGGGGATTAGTCCTGCCTTCCTGCCATCCCTGGTTACATAAAGTGGGGTTCTAATACTGGAATCGTGTGTGTAAAATATCAAGCAGGCGTCTAGACAATGTTCAAGACACATGAATGAGACAGGTAGCTGCAGGCTTAGTCAGACTAGAAATTGTGTACAGTTTCTGGCTTTCTTTTTTTTTTAATTTTTTTTAACATTTATTTATTTTTGAGACAGAGAGAGAGCATGAACGGGGGGGGGGGGGTGGGGGGGCAGAGAGAGAGGGAGACACAGAATCCGAAACAGGCTCCAGGCTCTGAGCTGTCAGCACAGAGCCCGATGCGGGGCTCGAACTCACGGACTGTGAGATCATGACCTGAGCCGAAGTCGGATGTTTAACTGACCGAGCCACCCATAGTTTCTGGCTTTCTTGTAGCCTCCAGCGGAGGCTGAGCTCATTCGTAGGAAGCAGTTGCGAATGAAGCATCCACATTAGAACCAAGAGCCATCTCTCTAGCACCATCCAGCATCAAGGTTTTCGAGAGGTCACTTCTATCCACACTGGCCATTCCCTGTCTGCAATTAACAACAGGGCATCTTTAATCCCAACCTCTGCAAAGCGGGTTGGATACCTAGGTTAACAAACATTTCGTCAAAAAGGTCTGTAATCAATCAGGCCTTTCATCCGGAACACAATCTAGGATACGGTGTCAGGGAACAGGTGTGGTGAGGGGAAAGGCCATCAGCCGGGACACCTCATCCAGACTCCCCTGGCTACCAACAAGCTGAATGGTGTTGGGCTCAGAACACGTACTGCCAGTCCTGGGCTCAGGAGACACACACCTGTGGTGAAGGGCATCATGATCAGAGCATCTTCGTAGGCTCTAAAACTCTGTGAAGTTTTGCTTCGTTAGCTTCTCTTTCGAGCAGTAAAAGAAAAAAAAGAATGTTAAAAATCCTGTCAATATCCCGGGGGGTTGTCGTGTAAATATTTGAATGCAATAAGAATATGCAAACTGGCTACGTATTTTTTTTTTTAATGAGTTTTACTTAACCTGAATTGCATACGAAATTGCTTGAGTGCTCCAACAACGAAGGGAGAAAATATGTAATTGAACAGTTTTTAGGTTTTATCTTTTCTTTGTACACTTCAGGGCTCCTCCAGCTGTAGTTTTAAGATAACTGGAGATTTAAATCAGCCAACTGCTATTCTGAGTCTCTGTTCAGAAAGGTGTCTTGGGGCGCCTGGGTGGCCCAGTCGGTTAAGTGTCAGACTCTTGAATTAGCTCAGGTAATGATCTCACGGTTTGTGAGATCGAGCCACACGCAGGGCTCTCTGCTGACAGCACCTAGTCTGCTTGGGATTCCCTCTTCCTCTCTCTCTCTGCCCCTCCCTGCTCTCTCTTCCTCTCTCTCTCTCAAAAATAAATAAACATTTCTTAAAAAGCATCTTAGTGATTTTGCCTTTAAACGTTCCTGAAGCAAATGAAATCGAGCTTTTCAAAAATGAGGAATAAACTATTTAAGCTGCAGACCCCAGTTAAGTTAGTATCCCATAACTTTGGTATTTTAAATAGTAACTGTCAAAGAGGAGAGTCAAGTCAGAAAGGGACCTGTGCGTATGAAATTGTCAGGTTCTGGTGTGTGTTTGCACTCACTTCCCAAGAAAAAACTTCCTCTTCCTTTTTCTCAGCACCACACTTCAAAGGGAAATTTTTTAATTCTCATATCCACAACACAAGGGCTGAAATTATCCAATTAGAAAGGCTGTGTAATTTACATTGTAAGATTTAGGGGGGAAAATACATTTTGAGTTTGGAAACAGATGAGATGTATGCCATGCCCATTTTTTTCAAAGCCTCACGTACTTGATCTGGCCTTGTTAAATCATCAACTTAAATCTCCAGTGCAACTTGCCACGTAGAAAGATGTACAGAAAAACACAATGCCAGTGGGGCAATGCCTCCGCCCAAGTTTCCAGAGACATGTTCAGTATCGTTTTATTGTGAAAATGATGATGATGATGATAATGATGAGGATGATGTCTTCGAAAAATCATTTTTTTTTTCTAGACTCGAGAAGCATTTTTGATTTTGGAATCTGTCATTGGAAATCCAGAGGTAGCTGGCCTGTTATTCTGAGATCCCTGACAAACAGTCTTGCACAGCTTCAAAACACACCCAGCAAAGCACCTTCCCTGTGGAGCAAGCTTTCCAGCAGCACGTGAAAAGCAGGAAGTCTCCATCATTAGGAAATTACAAGAGACGAAAACATGGAACTCTTGACAGGTTTTAATGGCAACTTTAAAGTGTGCTCTTTTAAGGTCTGTGGCCGCTGGCCCAAAAACAGACACGCAGATCAATGGGACAGAATAGAGAACCCAGAAATGGGCCCACAAACATATGGCCAACTAATCCTTGACAAAGCAGGAAAGAACATCCAATGGGATAAACACAGTCTCTTCAGCAAATGATGCTGGGAAAACTGGACAGCGACATGCAGAAGAATGAACCTGGACCATTTTCTTACACCATACACAAAAATAAACTCAAAATGGATGAAAGACCTAAACGTAAGACAGGAAGCCATCAAAATCCTCGAGGAGAAAGCAGGCAGCAACCTCTTTGACCTCGGCCACAGCAACTTCTTATTCAACAGGTCTCCGGAGGCAAGAGAAACAAAAGCAAAAATGAATTATTGGGACCTCATCAAAATAAAAGGCTTCTGCATGGCGAAGGAAACAATCAGCAAAACTAAAAGGCAAACGATGGAATGGGAGAAGATATTTGCAAACGACATATGAGATAAAGGGTTAGTATCCAAAATCTATACAGAACTTATAACTCAACACCCAAAAAACAATCCAATGAAGAAATGGGCAAAAGACATGAATAGACACTTCTCCAAAGAAGACATCCAGATGGCCAACTGACACATGAAAAAATGCTCCACATCACTCATCATCAGGGAAATAGAAATCAAAACCACAATGAGATACCACCTTACACCTGTCAGAATGGCTAACATTAACAACTCAAGCAACAACAGATGTTGACGAGCGTGCAGAGAAAGAGGATCTCTTTTGCATTGTTGGTGGCAATGCAAGCTGGTGCAGCCACTCCAGAAAACAGTATGGAGGTTGCTCAAAAAACTAAAAATAGAACTACCCTACGACCTAGCCATTGCACTACTAGACATTTATCCATGGGATACAGGTGTGCTGTTTTGAAGGGACACATGCACCCCCATGTTTATAGCAGCGCTATCGACAATAGCCAAAGTATGGAAAGAGCCCAAATGTCCACCGATGGCAGAACGGATAAAGATGTGGGATGTGTGTGTGTGTGTGTGTGTATACACACACACACACACACACACACACACACTGGAGAATTACTCAGCGATCAAAAAGAATGAAATCTTGCCATTTGCAGCAATGTGGATGGAACTCGAGGGTATTATGCTGAGCGAAATTAGTCAGAGACAGACAAATATCATATGACTTCACTCATATGAGGACTTTAAGAACCAAAACAGAGGCACATAAGGGAAGGGAAGCAAAAACAATATAAAAACAGGGAGGGGGACAAAACCTAACAGGCTCTTAACTATGGAGAACAAACAGGGTTGCTGGAGGGGTTCTGGGAGGGGGGAGGGGCTAAATGGCTAAGGAGCATTAAGGAATCAACTCCTGCTGGGCACATCCGCCGCAGATGCGCGGAAAGACGCAGCTAGTGATAGCCACCTTCTAAAAAGAAGGCCTTACCTCCTATTTCTAAATTAAAGTGACAAATCCTTGAGAAAATCTTAGCGCGCGCAGGGCAGCCTGTCCTGACATCAGGCAACTAGGACAAACTGAAAGGAAACGGAGCCGCGTCGGAGTCCGGCCACGACCGCTGGCCCCTCCCGGCAGCAGCGGAACCGGGCGAACGTTCAAGGGCTCGCACGAAGGGCACCGGGACCGCGCCCCCCGACAGCCCTCGCTCTGCGTGGCAGGAAAGTTTTGAGGCGTCCTTCCCAGACTTTCGGGAGACTTGCAGCAATTTTGGAGACTCTCTGGCTCCAGCAGCCTCTGAATTCTGAATGGGAGGGAGCCCCAGCGGCTCCCCGCCCCCCCCGGCCCGCCGGGCTTTGGCGCCAGAGCGCCCCCCCACCCCCTTCCACCCCTCCCCACCTCCCCACCTCCCCACCTCCGGCGGAGGCCAGAGCGCAGCGGGTTCAATCCGCCCGGCGGGGGCGCCCAACTCCGGGCGTGGCGCCCTCGCCTCCCGCTGCGGCCGCAAGGTCCGGCCTCGGGCCCCCCACCACCCCACCCCACCCCACCCCCCCGTCCCCCGCGGCCTCGCTACCCCGGAGCTGATCCGGTCGACGGCACAAAGTGGCGGCGGCGGGAGCCTGGGAGCGCTGCTCGCCGGGGGCTCCCCCGCGCGCCCCTCCGTGCCGCCTGCGAGCGACGCCCACCTGTCTGCCCAGACACCGCCCTTTCCAAGGAAAGACCCTTGTAGCCCGAAAGGTGACGAGGCCCCAGCCACGGCGCCGCCGGGCACCTGGGCGCGCACCCTGCTCTAGATTGCGTGGCCGGAGGGGCAGCTGCCTGGGAATCCCCGAAGGCAGGGCGCGCTCGGGGCGGTGCCGGCTGCAACCGGGACCCGGCCGCGCAGGCCGCCTGCAGCCGGGAGAGGCGCCGAGCAGCTCCACCCAGCCAACCTAGCGCCTTTTAGGTACAGCTGGGGCAAGCTTGCCCTAGGGACCGCGTCGGGGGTGTCCGAGAGGGCGCGGCGGCTGGGTGCGCACCGCATCAGCAAACTTAACCCGACGGGTCTGGGAGCAAGATGGATCGGAGGGAGATTTCACTCCCCCGGTGCTGGAAGAAGTTGGCGAATGGCGGGAGAGCTGTGGTCGGACCTTAAATTCCCAGGACGGGTCCCAGACACATGGTCTGAGCGAGTGGGACAAAGCTGCCTAGTAGGGTTCAAGGAGTTGGGGGTTGGGGAGCAGGGAGAGAAAGTGTAGAGGAGGTTAGACTCGGAAGGAAAAAGAATCCCAGAGCTCAGAGGTTGGGTAAAAGTTGTATCTGGCCCCAAGTAAAACCCAGAAACCCAGGTGTGGTTTTAAACTGTATCCTGGCCGACGCCACCGACAGAGGCGGGGAAACGCTGAGTTTGTAGGCTCTTGTAGCACTGATGTTGAACTTGTTCTTAAGTTGGTTAATAATTCTAACGCAAGGCAAGTTGCTTGAGAGATTTACACCTCTCCATACCTAAGACCGAGATACGCCCCGTGTTCCCAAGGATGGACAGACAGGTAAACGCTGGGGCTCTCAGTTTTTCATAAAGACAAAGATGAATAATTGCGGATTGGAAAGTCAGCCTCCAAACCCTGCCTCAAATACAGGCACACAATTCCCCAGTCACTGGTTCCCAAAGGGGCTTTGAACGTGCACTAGCATCCGCTGGGAGGGCTGGTTACAATACCGATTTCAGGGCCCTCAGAATTTTCCGCAGAACAAAAGGGGTGCCTAAGAATTCGCATTTCTACTAATAAGTTCCCAGATGGTGTTGATCTTGCTGTTCTCTAGACCACACTGCCCTGAGCCATTGGTTCTCAAATTTGGCTGAACAGTGCAATCGCTTGGGATATTTTAAAAAATATTTCTGCTTGGGACCTAACCCCCCCCCCCAATTCTAACTCCATTGATCAGGTGCATCAGGATTTTCAGTCTCTTTAGGTGATTCCAATATAGATCGAAGTTTGAATACCGCTCCCCTAAGTCATTTATTGCCCCAAGACAGCTTGTTTTGGGGGGTGCGGGGTGGAGAGGACAAGGACCTTTTCTTACCCTGCTCTTGGAGATTCTGCCAGCATTGGATCTAACTTCCCAGTCCTGGGAAAGAAAAGTCCCTCCCCTTCCCATGTGGACTGTTTTTATCAACCATACAGGAATTATAAAGGATGGAACAATTCCCCCAAGGCCTTAAAAATGCATAGGATACTTTAACATTGATCATTCTGCCTGCCGGGGCTCAGGGATATCCCATGAGGAGCCAAAGTGATCTCTCAGGGTTAGTGATTGCTAGCTTTTCAGACTAACATCGTGGAGACCAAGAGTCCCAAATCCAAGTGCCTGTGGACACAAATTCACCAAATGGTGCCCTGCTACATTAATGTGGGCTGCAGCGGAAATCACTCCCTTGACTAGGAGAGTGGGAGTTGGAGGAGTGGTATTGGACTTGAGGATCACCTTCGCACAAGCCCAAACTCTGCATTGTATTAATAAGTCGTGAATTACTGATAGAAGACTGGAAAAGTCTTCGCGTCGGAAGGGAAATGGGGAGGGTGGGGTGACAGTGGGAAAGGTTGCTCTTTTTGCCCTTCCGAGGGTGACACAAGAGGCAGGGACACCTCCACCCCAGAGGAAGCCCCCAGAGGTACTCCGCTGGACACAGATGGGTTTGGTTGCCTGAAGGGTTTCCCATCTCCCTCTAGACAAGCCAGGAATGGAGATAATCCAAAAGGACTGGATGCCCACAGGGATTGCTTATAACTTCCCAACACTTCCCTCCCCCCGCCCCCCTCCCTCCCAACCCTGCCCACTTTCCAGACCATTTGGTCAATATTGCCAGAGCATCCTTAAGGACACCCTCTTCAGCGACGAATTGGGGGGGGGGGAGACACCATGGGGATTAGAGGGAGCAAAACCCTCCCCCACTGGTTAGGAATTACTGAAGACTATCTTGTGGGCCCTTCCGTGCCCCAACAGGGAGGGAAATCAAGATGGACCTCCTAGTTTCCAAGAACTCACTGTTTTCCCTTTCTGCCCATCTGTGGGGGTTGGGGGGTACGGCATCGTCGGAGACCCCAGAAAAGAAGGCATCCGGTTGGAGACTGCAAATGAGTGGATTCCAAAGAGCAAAGAGAGATTTGATGCTCTGTGGAACCCAGTCCTGGGCAGGGCTCCCCTGTCACACTTGGGGGCCAGCACTGGGGCTACCGTCTGTCTCTCTCGGCCTGGAGAGACCCTGCCTGTCCTAGCGATTTACTCTGGAAGAGTTGGGAGAGTTCCCCCTTCCCTTTGCTCTCCCTGCTCCCCCCACCCCCAAGCGCGCATACCTACGCGAGAGCGCGCGAACACACACACACACACACACACACACACACACACACACACACCACACCTCGCGGTTCTTCGCTAGGGTTTCCCTCCAGGGCAGATTACTTTATGACAGGGTGTGATAAGTGGTGATTTTGTTCCTCTTTTGATGGCAGGATTGCTTTGTAAACAGAAGCGCAAACTCGTTCCGATAGTGGTTCCGCACCGCTGAGCGGCGGCCGCCCTGGCACAGCGGGCGGCGGAGGCTGCCACTGCACCTGTCGCCTGGGGCCTGGAGGAACCGGGGCCACGCGTGGAGGGGTCACAGGCCTATGGCCTCCAGGGCATGTCTAGGGTTTTGGCCCCTGCGCCACCTGTCTTACTGCCCCCTTGGGGCCTTCTGTACCCACTGCTCCAAGAATTCCCAGTTCCGAGTGCAAGCCTTGGAGGCGCTTAGGTGAGCACACCTCAGGGTCACAGTTCCTCTCTTCTGCACTCTCCTTGGGCGCCTTTGGTAAGAGGTTTGGCTTCTTTCTTCTGTAGTGACCGGTAACCCTATTCCTTTGCCCTAATCCAGTGGGAGAGTTGAGAGGGCTTTGGGGTGCTGGAGGAATCCCTGGAGGGTCCTGGCATGCCACGTCACTGCTCAACTCCCCTCGCTTCCTCCTCTGAGTAGTCAAACCTTCTCCCGTCCCTGCTCCGATCCTGGGGGCCAGTTTACTGCAGAGAGGGGCCCAAGAATGGCCCAGAGTTGACAGGCTCTGTCAGGCCCAAGGGCCAGAAAGAAAAGCCTCTGCAGAGGAAGAGGCACCAGGCACAATGAGCGGTCACTCAATCTGTCCCCAATAATCCCCGACCCCTCTAAGGGAGAAGCAAGCTGAGAAACCACAAGGTTGAAATCCTGAGTCAACCCATTGCTCAGATTTAAGTTTCAGTTTCTAAGTGCCTTAAGAAGCCTCCAATGCGGGGAGGGGAACGCTGCGGGGGGAGGGGGTGGCACTTAATGGTGATTGGAAAAAAAGGTGAGTAAGCATCCTCAAAGTTTTGGGGTGGGGAGGAATGCAGTTCAAGCAAAGCTTGACCCTAAGGGAAAGATCCTTCCCGCTGCAACTTGGGAACTCATGAAGTTGGGTGGCAATTTACAGGGTAGGAATAGATTCCACCAGGATATCCCCGGACACCAGGGACCTCAGAGAGCCTGAGCTCAGTATTACCTGAAGCTAGGAGGTTGGCGCAATCTGACACCAAATCTTCCAGCCCTTTCCCGCAGCTCCCAACGCCTCACTGAGCCGCGCACTGAAAAGTTTGCCATTGGGCCGAGAATCCCAGGACCTGTCAGCTGTGGAACCTGCTTTTCGGTGGTGGCGGCTGAGCAGGGAGAGGGGAGGATAATTCCTGCTGATCTCCCTTCCCTCGACCCAGTAAAAAAAAAAAAAAAAAAAAAGTCCCACTTTTCTCTGGTTGCCCGGAGGCCGGAGGCCACAGCTCTGGAGGCTGCAGGCTGCTAAGGTGCTGAGGTGGGTCGCCAAGAGCAGTCAGTGGCCTTGGGACAGCCCTGGCACTGGGTGCAGCTGGATCACTAGGGTGGCTGACTGGAGCCTAAGTTTGGGGTGAAGTTGGGAGGTGTCGCCCCTGCCCGCGCCCCACCCCCCACCCCATGGCTCCCTCCTGCAGGTGGCAAAGTCAGGATGATGCGGGGCTAGGGAGGAGGTCGAGGTGGGGAAAGGCCCTGAGGGGAGAATCGGGAGCCACGGGGAGGGCCCGCTCCTGGGGAAGAGGAAGATTCCGCGGAGGGAGTCCCAGGAGGTGCAGTTGACCACGAGGTCTGACTGCGGGGCGCCTAAGGAAGGAACAAAGGAGTTGACCCCACCTAGAAGGAACCAGGCTCGGGTAACTATCAGGGTGGGGGGTGGGGCGGAGTAGACCGTCCTTGACGAGGCTCAGCAGCCTTCCCTGAGAGCGCATCTTGGGCTAGCGCTGTGCTGAGCGCTTGACGCACACACTCCTCTAGTGAACTCTCACAACAAATTACCCATTCTACAAATGAGTAAAACTGAGGTTCAGACAAACTCAGCAACTTGCCTTAGAGCACTCAGCCTGTTGACTGTAAATGACCGAGCTGAGTTCGGAACCCAAGTGGTCATACTCCAAAGCTAACTTCTAGCTCGCGGCCGCTTCCGGATTGCCCCTTCTCTCCCCTCTCCCCCCACCCCGATCCCAGCCACAGCCCCGCTCATCTGAACAGACACCTTCATGCCCAAGGCCTGGGCCGCTTCGCTTCCAAATCTTTCTGTCCGCTCCCATCCAACCCAGAGCGGCGGCTTGCCTTCGCGCTCAAGTGCACTGTTGCCTTCTCTTTCCCCGCACAAGCCCTGCCACGTCCCCTCCCCCCCCCCCCCCCCCCCGCCAAAGGTACCAAAGTTAGAGACTAGAGGCGCCCCACCCCAGCCCTAGCACACGTCCTCCCGTCCCAGCTCGGCCTGGCCCAGCCAGCCGGGTCCCACGTCCCTCCAGCTCTAGTTCCACGGAGGCGCGCGAGTAGCGAGGCTGCAGGGGCCAGAAACCGTGCTCATTTCTAAGAGACTACAGCGCCCCCCGCCGGAATCTCGAAGAGCTACAGGCGCGTCTTCCCCTTCTCTCTTGGACTTGATGAAAGAATTCGGTTTTCACCAACCTATTTCGACGGTGTGGAAAAAGCCGGGAAAGTGAAGTGGAAACACTAGGAGTTAAAAAAAAAAACACGCCTTAATTTAAATTCTTTTAAATTCTCGCAAGGAAAAACAAAAAAGCACCCACAAACGTGTTGAGCAAGGTTCTAAGGCAGGTCCGAGAAAGTTTTAAATCCACAGTCGGCGCCGGGATGGGAGTCCCGCAGTCCAGGGACGCCCCAAATGCCTAGGCGACACGGGGACTCCTTGAGAGACACCAACCACACCAGTACCGCCCAGGCTGGGTGGGTGCAGGGCCACTGAGGCCGTCCGCCAGGGATGGAGGGAGCCTTGGTACCGGGACAAGTCTTCACTCCCCAGCGCGGAGCTGACCCTTTACACACTTTGGCCTGACGTGTCCTAGACGATGTGAAGCCGGTTCTTTCTTTGTTCATCTTAGTCCCCGCGACGACAGCAGGAGGGGATAACCGAGCCTGTCCCGGGAGTTCCAGGCCCCAGCCCTGGATCCTCAGACCTCAGACCTCGCGGCTGCCGGAGTGGGGCCGGCACGGTCGCGGAGGAGTGCGCGGCCCGAGGCTAAGCTCCTCACCCGGGCCTCCCTCCCGACCAGGTGTGGTTCCTGACGGAGTGGTGAGCTCCTCGGGAGCCCCAAATCCTGTGGCTTCTTTTAAATCTCCCTTCTAATTAGAAGCAGCGGTGGAATCACTTGAGTGATTTTATCTGTCATGGGAAAGCAAACCCCAAGCCCAAACCTCAGCTGCCCATCCCAGAACCACCAACGCCCCCGTTCTCCCTTTAAAAAGTTATTAGTGGAAAAGATAAAGAGCTGGGAAGCCATAGAGGAGTGGGGGAGGGGCTCACCTTAAATAGAAGTGTAAGTGTATGAGTGTGCAAGTGTGTGTGTGCGTGTGTCTGCGGTGGGAGGAGACTAGACCTAGAAGCCAGAAATGAAACAATCGCGAACGTTTTCACCTACTGAGAAACACTTTGATCTGGGATCGGACGCTTGAAGCAGCCCTGGGGCTCGCTGATTCGGATCCGCGAGGGCCGGGGGTGTCCTGAACCTCGTGGGCCGGTGAGGAGGCCCGGACCGGGGTCTGGCCCTACAGCTTGCAGCCAGGTGCGCGGGACCTATCCGGTCGGGCCCAATCTCCGGGCCTTGCTCTCTTCTTCCACCCCACCCCCACCCCCCCCCCTTCCCGGATCCTTCCCCCCTCGGGGTGGAGACTCTCCTAGCCCCAAAGTTCCGAGGGGGGAGGAGAGTCGACGGAAGAGCGCGTAGATGCCCCCATTGCTTGAGTGTGAAAACACACCCACTCACGCTCGCATCGCGCCCTGCACACCCCAGCAGGCAGTCTGCCTCGGTTCCCCGGTCAGGCACTGACCGGGAAAGCGGGTTGGGGCTGTTGGGAAAAGCAGGAGCTGATGGCGAGATTGCCGCGGCTATAAATCCATCACTTCCCAGGTCAGCTCTACGAGGCGCTGGGACTAGAGCTGGCGGGGTGAATTCCTGGGCTAGCGCGCATGCGTCGGCAGGTAGCAACCCAGCTCTTTATGACCAGGTGAGATGTTGGTGAGCAGGTAAAAAAGGAGGATTTGCCTAAGCGATTCCAGGGAGCGGGCCCGGCCGAGCCCTCCAGCCCATGCCCGGCGGGGACCCGTCGCCAGGAGCGCCGAGCCGCGATGTCCATACTTGCCAAAATGGGGGACTGGCAGGTACGGGGGTTTGCCTTGGCTGGGGTTGAAGTGGGCGGGGGTGGAGCGGGGGAGGGGGCCGGCAGGGGGGGAGGCAGAGAGGAAGAGCCTTGGCCCAGGGCAGGGAGAGTCGTAAGTGAGGCGCGCCTGGCAGCGCCCAGGAGTGTTCCCAGGAGAGAAAGAGGGCAGAAAAAAACACGCGCTGCCGGCGGCCCGGAGCTGGGGAAAGTCCGGCGCACGCTCCACAGGTGGCCCCGGGGGGTCACTTGTGGTTTGCGCTAGAGCTTTTCATGCCCCCCCCCCCCAGCAGAAACAAGGGTGGATGACTAATTCGGGAGGGGGAAGGGCGCCGGGCGGGGGTTGCAGTGCGTGGTAAGGAAGGTTCCCGGCTTGGTCCGCCCTCCGTTCTTGCCCTAGACCCCAGGGCTACGCATGTGGTGGGGTTCTGGTGCACCTGTCTTCCTGCCTCCCAAGTTTGGGGGACCTAGTGGGGGGTGGAGAATGCAGAGGGGTCCGGATGGACGGGTCGCGCCGGCGAGAATGTTCTTTGGGGAAATACTTAAGAGTTTGCACAAAGTTCAGCCTCTCAGTCGGAGTCGTGAAGCCCGTTTGCGCCGCTTGGGCTACGGATTGGGGTGACTGGAGGAGGAGTGGATGGTGGGGGATAAGGCAGGTCCAAAATTCTTCCAAACGAACGCCTGCCAAACTCGGCCCTACTAGGCCGCCCGTATTACAAGGCCAACTGGGCCCTGGACCTTGGGGTCCCTGAGCTCCGGACCCGACCTAGGCCACAGGAGCATTCTTGTAGCTCTCGGCTTCTAACTTCCAGACATTTCCCCTACGGAAACCCGGGCAGCTCTGGCCAGGTTGGTGAGGGTAGCAGCCTCTCTCCTCTGTGGCCAATTTCATAATGGGAGCTGCGGGGCCCTCTCCCCCCCAACCCCCAACCCCCAACCCGGGGCCCAGAGAGGCCTGGTTAGGGCGAGATTCTGGGTGCCTAGAAGCCTGTAGGGCAATTCGAACAGAACGCCCTGAACTTCCAGAGAAAAGTCGAGGTCCTGCTCTTTCTGGGGCGAGTTCCTTTTCTTGTTTCAGATTTGTGCCATGAGAAGTAAAGGTCAGAGAAGTCCCACCTTTACTACATTCCCTGGAGTTGGGGAAAGGAATTCGTCTTGCAATTTTTATTTCTTTCCTTGTATTTATAATTTTTATTAACACTGAGCTTTTTTCTGCCTCTCCCCCCAAGTTAAACCTCACTGAAATGCAATTTCAGCCCCAACGTTAGACTGACTTTGGGGTTTAAGGGTGCAAACACCCACACCAAACACAAACGTTAGAAAGCCACACCTTTTTCTCCCTTGCCCCCGTGGGCCTCAGGACCCTACTTCGTTCTCTTCTCTGGAGGGTGTAGACTCTGGGAAGTCTTTGGCTGAGGGCTTTGCAGGTTTCTCCGCAAGCAAGCCGAGTGGACTTCACAGCAGAACGCCTCGGGTCTGAGAAAATGCCAGTAGCACAGCCTTGGTGGAGGTCCGAGCTTCCAAAGGGCCTCAGGTTCCGAAGCGGTGAGATCCTGGCCTCAAGAAGAGAGTGAGCCCTGGGCCTAGCTCCTGCGGGCTCACAGTTTGGCAAGAGGTGGGAAGCCTGCCTCTAGGGTGGGGCCCATGGATTTGGGGCCTGGAGGGGTTGGAACCTTCAGGCTTGGCCTGTTGGGCTCTTGGGTCCCACTGGGTGGTGACAACCAGAGAAAATAGCCATTCAGGCCCCTTGCTGTCTCTTTGTTCCTTGGGTGTCTCCGTCTCACACTGGTACTCATTTTTCCCTCCAAGGCCCTCTCCACGCCCCCACTCCAGGCCTGGACCCCCGACCTCTATCCCCAGGCCTGGCGCTACTATCCCGGGGCGCTGGTGAGGACGGAGCATTGACATGCAATGAAGCGACTTGTCGTGGTAATGACGTTCACACAAACGCGGCTCGGCTGGCTCCAGGGGCTCCTGGGGCGCGGGCCTGGGCCTTTCTTCAACGCCCGTAACTCGGGCGGTGGCGCTGAGACCGCAGGCCCCAATCTGCACCTCAAAGGCACCCTCGGCGGGAATACAACAACAGTGTAGCAGCCCCCGCGGGTGCGGAGCCACAGATCTGCGGGGCACGGGTCAGCCGGGGTGGGGGTGGGGGGCAGTGGAGAAGATAAAGGGCCTTGAGTGCCTTCCCCAGCCAACAAACTGAAAAAGCGAAACTTGAAGTTCCCTTAAGCACACTGTGGCGACGGCAGAGGGTGTAAAAATCCCATGCTCCCAGGCCTAGGATTTGGCCTACAGATCACGCTGGGCGGCTGCGGCTGCCGTTAGGAAGGTGGAAATGCTCGCGGCGGCCCATCGCCCGACTTCTAGGGACTTCTAGGCCCCGCGTTGCGCGGAGGGCCCCGGGGCAGCCCCTTAGGGTGCGTGGTGCCAGCCCTGGACGGTCACCGTTTCCCCCGGTGGAGCGGACTGTGTACAGCCACAGAACCGTGCTAGGTGGCGGAAAGGAGCGTGGGGAGCGCCCCGGCTGTCCGGGAAATGTCCCGAGCTCTAAATCCCCCTTCAAGCTCAAGTCTTCTTCCCAAGTTTTGGGAGGGGCCTCTGGCCTACTCTGCCTAGCTTGAGGAATTTGCGGGGTCACCCAGAAGGAGAATTGCCCTTTTACAGATTTGGGGGGAAGGGGGTTCTCCCTCTTCTCGTCTCCCTTCCACCTGTTAAGAAACGCTCGAATTGTTAACAGCCTCCGCCCTTCTGTAAGGACACCCCGTGGAAACCCGGGAGGCCTGGAAGTTTGCAAGAAACAGGCCTAGATGGAACCAGAAGTCATTACTAGAGCAATTCGGAGGCAGACCTACTACTGCTTAGTGAGTTTGCAGTATTCAAGAGCGAGAAAGACACGCAAAAACTTTTTCATGGAGGACAGATGAGGAGCTCAGCCAGAGAAATTAATTACTCTGTATTTCAAAGGATTACATCACGTCTTTCTTGTTAGTTTCTCCCTTAAAATAATTTACTAAAACAGAGAGAGAAAATAATAATAATGATAATGATAATGATAATAATAATAATAATAATAATAATAAGCCCCGGTGGGGCGAGCAGGTCCCTGTGTGGAGCCGGAGAGCCCAGACTGGCCAACCTGGACTCGGGGGTGGCCCCGGGGCCTCCGGGTTCCGCGTCAGCCGGGCACTGCGCCGCGAGCGCGCCCGCTTTAGTAACATCACCAAATCATGAAGGAACTCTCCCTGCTTTAATTAAAAAGGGGGATCTTGGGAAAACTGGAGCAGATTAGCACAGCGAAGAGTTGGTTCCCAGCGATTTATTTTGATGCATGAATGACACGGCGCACACATGTCGGTATATCGGCTCAACTCCAGAAGCGACTGTGAGACTCCATAGGAGTTCTGTATTTTGTCCACATCGCACCTAGGAAACCCTTAGCCCAAACACCACGTTGAATTATCAGTCAGCTCTAGCTTCATACAAACGAGAGGAAAATCATTTAACCCCTGGAGCTGTCAACTAACCTCTTCAGGGTACAATTTTTATTTTACACGCGGCAATTAAAGGATCGCAAACCCCAGCCGAGCCACTGGAGCCGTTTGGCAAAATCTTCAACTTGGGGGGGGGGGGGAGCGCAAAGCCAATAAAACTCCCAAGGCGCTGGGGCCCGAGGTGGAGGCTGCCGCGAGCGGAGGCGATCTCTTGTTGGGCAAAAATCCTGGAGTGACTTTGCCGGTCTTGGTTTGGTGATTATATTTAATTGCGAAAGGGATAATAATTTCTAATAAAATTGGACGGGGCCGAAAGGACCGCGCGGTTAGCGGTGGTAGGGGTGAGGGGGAGGTGCTGAAAGCTGGGCCCCAGGCGCAGCCGCTCGGACCCTGCACAGTGCAGGTTTTTTGTTGTTGTTGTTGTTGCGGAGGGCATCTCCCTGCAGGAGGAGACGGAGAGGAAGGGGAGTGGGGTGGAATGGGGCAGCGGCGGGGGCTGGGGGTGACTGGGGCAGGGGCGCGCGGCTGGTCTCCGGGGAGATTCCGTCCGCTCACAGGCAGGCGTGCGCTCTAGGAGCAAGTTCGCGGCTTGGAGAGGCCTTTATACCTGGGTCGGAGCGGCCGGCCGCAGATTGCGGTGCTGGCGAGCAATTGGACTATTGTTGATATGCTAATGAGGCGATTAGGCTGTTGGTAAAGAGCTGGAAAAGGGAAAAGTTTCTACCATTAGAGGGAGATCTCCGAGCGCACACGGGAGCTCTTTCCCTTCTCGCCTCCTCCTCCTCACCCTCCTCCTCCTCGCCCTCCTCCTCCTCCTTTTTGCCCTCCTCCTCCTCCTCGCCCTCCTCCTCCTCCTCGCCCTCCTCCTCCTCGCCCTCCTCCTCCTCCTCGCCCTCCTCCTCCTCCTCCTGCGCTCACCGCCGGCAGCCGGCACTTTGCGCTTACCCAGAGAGTAGCTCCACTTGGGTGCAAGGCGGAGAAGGGGGCAAATCCGTTCACGCCGATCCATGAAAATGCTTTGGAAACTGACGGATAATATCAAGTACGAGGACTGCGAGGTAAGCGCGGCGCCGGGTATCTTTGCGGCCGCAGGCTCGGAGCGCTACCTTCCCGCTCCTCCTCCTCTCCTCGCAGCCAGCTGCGAAATGCGGGTGGGACAAACTTTCCCCAGCGCGGCGCCCGCCTCTCCGATTCGCCCGAAGAACGCAAGGGAGAAGCTGGAGAGGAAGGATGTGGACGCTGCCTTCTTTCATTTCCTTCCTTCGAAGCTCGTGTCCCACTTTACCCCCCCCCTTTTTTTTTCTGACCAGTTTTGGGTCTGGCTAAGAGTGGAGCGAAGACACGAGCTTGGGTTTTTGAAGCAGTTGCTGGCAATTAGGCACGCGTCTGTGCACCCGGCGTGTGTCTCCAGCGAGATCCTGGGGGCTCGAGTCACCAGGAAGAGAAAGGGAAGAGAAAACCCCTTTTCCTCTTTAACTTCCTCTCCGATCTTTAATATTCCTTACTTTATTCATTTTTTTACGTCCTCCCTATCTTCCCCCTCCCCCCCCCCTTTCTAAAAAGGCTCCTTTCTGTTTGGAGAAGGGGCCCGCACACTTCTCCCTGAGCTGGGTTGCACCTCCCGGTTATGGGGTTCAGTCTGGAAGCACTCCTCTCCCACGTTGCTTCGGGGCTCGCTCCAGGTATCTCTGTTACTGAAGAAGTTGTAAGCAGCTTCTCCCTCTGTGGGACACTCGGAGAGCATCCCTGGGGTGGCGGTGGGGAGGCTGAGCGGTGCGGAGCCGGCCGGCCGCGGGGTCCTCCAGCTGCGGCCCCTGCAGCCGCCCGGCGCTCGGCTGCGTGACCGTGGGAATCCTGGCGGGGCTGCACGGGGCCTCTGGTGCGGGGAGCCCGCGGGGCCGATAGAGCGCGCCTCATTGGAGCCCGTTTTACAAGCCAGGGTCTCCGGAGCTCGGCTTCTTGCGGCAGCCGGGGAAGCCCCAGCACCGCCGCTCCGCCCGCGGGAGGCGCTGGGAACCCGCCTGGCTGCGGCGGCTGTGAACTCCTTCGCAACCCCCGCTGAAATACGCGGAGGGGTCACGGGAGGGGGAGGAGGGCCGCGGCCGATGATTACCTAAATAGGTGGTAGTCCCTGCCTTTGCTGTGTTTTGTATTCTCTTTTCTTTTCTGCTCTTTTCTTTCTCTTTGACATTTGGAGCTGGAAATGTCTGGCGCAGAGGTCTGTGCGGGCGCAGCAGCGTGGGTCTTGTCTTCACTTGAAATCAGAACCCGGGTTGAGGTGAACGATGTGTCACCCGTTCCCTTCCCCCTCTCCTTTCCGTCGGCTATTTTAAATCTTTCTCCTTTCCCGGGCCCTCCCTTCACCCCACGGGGCACGAGGTGACATCCCACGGGGACCGGCGCTTCTCTGGGGGCTCCTGCCGTGCGCGGTGCCGGGCTCAGCGACCCCAGGGCAGACCAGCCGCTTTGTTTTCAGGCCTGGGGTGGGGGGTGGGGGTGGCTCTGCGAACTGGTCCGAGTGCAACTGAGCCCCTCAGTCGAGAGCGAATTGTCCCCGCCAGGGCTGCGAGCCCGAGGCTCCGGCATTTCACCCTCGCGGAGGCCGAGCCCTAGGCGGGCGGGGTCCGAACCTCTGCGCGGCGCTGGGCGCCTGCGACACTCAGGTGGGAGGCGAAGAACTTGCTCCCTCTGAGAGGGATCCTGTGGGGGCGCGTGTGAATGTGTGTAAGCGAGGCCAAAAAGAGAGAGAGGAGAACAGAGTGAGGGCTGTTTCAACAACTTTGCGGTGGGCGAGCGCCGGAGCAGGGATTTCGGGTTTCCGAGCCGGCTCGGGGCTGTCTAATTATGTCGGGGCTCTGCAGGGACACGCAGGAGGCGAGGTGCCGCTTGTTCTGACAACCCAGCGGGAGGACTGGCAGCGGCGGCAGCCGGGCCGCGCTGGGAGAGAGCGAGCCGTGTCATCCGGGCGGGGGTGGGGGTGGGGGGGGGGCGTCGGGCGGGAGTGGCCCAGCCAGTCGGACGGGTTTGCGCCGGGAGCCGGCAGCCGGTGCCAGCGGCGCCCGGGCTGGGCCGCCTAGCGTCTCTGCGCGCCCCGGGCCGCGTCCCGGCTCCCCCGCCCCGAGCCCCTGCCCCGGAGAGACGAGGGCGGGGCGGCAGCTGCCGCAGAGCGGAGCGGCCCGGGCCGTCCGAGGGGAGCTCGAGCGGCGGCCGAGGCGAGGGCCGGTGGTGGAGCGGGCCGGCCGGTCCCGGGCGGGGCGCCGGGCCATGGAGCAGCGGCGCGGCGGCGGGCGGCCGAACCCCGAGTCCCAGGCCCGGCTGCGGAGCGGAGGAGCCCGCGGCCGGAGAGGGCCGGGCAGCACCTCCCGTGCCGAGAGCCCGATGAATGCCCGGACGCGGTCCCCGGCAGCTCCGGCCCGCGACGCGCGGCCCCCACGGTATCCCGAGGTCTGCCCCAGCCTTTTAGGTCTGATTGTCCTCGCTCGCTTCCTCTCCCCCACCCCCTCGCTCCCTCCCCCTCCCCCGCGGCCTCCCCCTCCGTGCGCTCCGGCTCGGCCCCCTCCCCCTCCTTCCCTCCCTCCCTCCCTCCTCCCGGGCTCTCCCTCCTTTCCTCCCTCCCCTCTCCCCACTCCGGGCTCCCCTCTCTCACCCACACTTTCTTTCTCACACACGCACGCAGACACATTCTCCCTCTCTGCGCTCTCTCCCTCGGTTTCCCTCTCTCCCTCTTTCTCTTTCACTTTTGCATGCCCTGCAACCTTTTAAAATGTTGCCCCTTCCCTGTGATTCGCCAGACGCCGCGCCGCGGCCCCCCGCGCGCTCGCCCGCTCCCTCTCTCGCCCGCTTTTTGTCTCTCGCGCTCCCTCTCCCCACCTCCGATTTGCTACACTGAGGCTCCCGTCAATGGACTGCATTGAGAGCCGGCTCCGGCGCGAGTTGCCTCTCCGCTTCACGCTCGATTTCCAGGCATTCTTCCCTTATTAAGTATTCGTGTAATATTAATAGTCATGAATATCTGCTATTAGGAGGCTCCAGGAACGCTGCCCAGCGCGGTTATTAGAAGCTCAAGCGAAGCCGCCGCTAAGAAAAGAGGGGAGACACGGATTAAGGAACACGCACATACACACAGACACACACACACTTTTTTTTTTCTTTTTCCTCTTTTGGGTTTTTTTTTTTTTTTTTTTTTCATTTTTTAAGGAACTTTGAATCCTAACCGCTCGCGGCAGGATAGAGACCGTGGGCTCGACCAGCTGAAGGCGCCGCTCCAATCGGTGGTTCAAGTTCGGATGGACCAGAGCGGGGCTCCAGCGCTCGCGGGAGCGTCTGCGCCGTGACCGGAGTCCTGGGTGGCGCGGGGCTCTCGGCGCCTTTTGTGTGGGGCGCGCTCGGGCGGCGGGGCAGCCGGGCTCTCCAGGCTTGCTTGTTTTTTTCCACCCTGACTCGTTACCCCAGACTCTTCGCAGATGTTAGTTCACAGTTTTTCAGCTATGGTGAGTCCCATCCCCACCCCCATCCCTGTTTTCCTTAGGAATTCTGTTCTGGAAACCGGGTGCGGCGGGGCTGCCCGCAACCTCGGGTTTCGCGCCCAGGTTTCCTTCAGGGCACCCCCCCCACCTTTCCATTTGCATTTCTGTCTTTCCTCCTTTCTCTCGCTTTTTCCATTCTTAAATCGAATGCACTACCCCCTCCCCCCTGCTCGACCTCTCTCGGCGCGCAGTCCTACCTCGCCGCTACTTCCCCAGGCGTGTTCCTCACCACGTTCATCGTTATTTCCTCGCGTATTCACTTGTTCCCGAGGTGTTCTCAACCTTTGGTGCTTAATCCATCTGCAGGAAGAACGCGGCCCGGTGTGCTCCCTACCCTCGGAGCCCGGGGCTCAACCTCCGAGGGTTCGCACTCCCTGGAATCAACTCTGTTCGCCTGTTTTGCAAGCGAATTGCAATACAGGGACATAAAGTCAGGCGTGTCTTCTGCCCTTTGGGGCTGGGGTGCAAGGGGCGGGAGCCTCCGCCCCGGGGTACACCTCTCTCTTTTAAGCCCAACAAGGCTGAATCTTTCTATTTTAAACCTTGACTTGACGTCCCCGTTTCCCCCATCCGTATCCTAAAATCGACCCTGTCGAGAAAAAGGCTCCCAACTGAGGAAGCGGAAAAGACAGACCCCCACCCTGCAGTTAAAACCTTCTTTAAGCTGGTAATTTAAACGTGTGCTTTCGTTGCAGCCCCTGTATGCGATGTTTCTATTTAAATAGTCATGAAATGGTAATGGTCTTTGAACGTGTGTGATTTTTTTTTTCCTCCAAATAAATGAACAGGGTGTAAACAATAACGCAGTGGCAGGCAGGTTCAAATCCGGGGGAAAAAGGAAAGGCCGCTTCTGCTGTTTAATATTTAGCAGGAATTTTCATTTTGCTTAAGGGAGGTTTCACGCTGCAGCTAAACGGAGTGTATTCTGGGAGGCCTTTTTCTGTCTCCCCCCCCCCCCCCCTCACTTTCAAAGAAACGCCTAAGCAGAGCCTCTTATGCCCACACATTTGCACCATCTAATTCCCTGCGTTTTGGAAAGAGCCCGCCTCACTTCTGGGGTATTTTCCGAAATGAACAAGTTGGAGCCCATTTCTCTCGGCGGCCTGCCGGTGGGAGTGAGCGGTTCCCCACGCAGTCTTGCGGAGTGGATTTAGAGTGGACAGCTGTAACTCGACGCCTGATTTCTCGTTCTTTCCCCTTCCCCTCTCTCTCCCTCTTGCAGGACCGTCACGACGGCACCAGCAACGGGACGGCACGGTTGCCCCAGCTGGGCACTGTAGGTCAATCTCCCTACACGAGCGCCCCGCCGCTGTCCCACACCCCCAATGCCGACTTCCAGCCCCCCTACTTCCCCCCGCCCTACCAGCCTATCTACCCCCAGTCGCAAGATCCTTACTCCCACGTCAACGACCCCTACAGCCTGAACCCCCTGCACGCCCAGCCGCAGCCGCAGCACCCGGGCTGGCCCGGCCAGAGGCAGAGCCAGGAGTCTGGGCTCCTGCACACGCACCGGGGGCTGCCCCACCAGCTTTCGGGCCTGGATCCTCGCAGGGACTACCGGCGGCACGAAGACCTCCTGCACGGCCCACACGGGCTTAGCTCAGGACTCGGAGACCTCCCGATCCACTCCTTACCTCACGCCATCGAGGACGTCCCGGTAAGAGGCCGCGCGGGGGGCGCGAGAGGGGACCGCAGCCCCTGCTCACCCACCCCCAGAGAAGATAATCGGGACGTGCGGCGGGTGGGCCTGAGGTTCCCGCGATGGCGTTTACTTTTCCAAAATTTCATATTATTTTTTGGGGGCGGATGCTTTGAGAACCCACGGCAACGACCGAATTAAAAAAATAAAAAAAAAGTAGTTGAGAGTTCTATAGCCTAGAACAAAGGTTCCTGGAGCTCCTGCAAACAATGCCTGCGTTACCATTTCCACCAACACAGAAATAAATCAGACGAATGTCACCATTAACAATATCTGCCCCTCTCCACGACAGTAAACTGTTTCGATTGGGAGAGGATCTAATTCCACCGCTGCGTCTGGCGTGGGGATTTCTGTCTGTCCTGAAAAAGACGTTAAATCCGACCAGAAGAGCTCATTAAATGCCCCGGCAGTTTAACATAAAGTGTAAACGACACCCTAAGAAAATCATTTTTGCCGGGTTTTATAAGCACTGGTGATAACTAAAAGTTATGTGTGTACCCTACCCTGATTAAAGAATAGTAAGTAGCAAATCGGAGCAGGAGACATTAAAATGCAGCCTCCTTCTCCTCCTAGGGGTGCTAAGTGCTGACCTCATAAATCATTAGCTGGGTTCCCAACGCCTATCAGAACCTGCTACACCCCATATTAAATGTTTTGAGACTACTGGGCAATACGTTATTTGAGTTCTGATTCAGTTATCGATAAATGCAGTTTAAAATGATTTCTGAATAAGCATGATATTAGCACATTTACTATTTACAATGTAAACCTATTGATAATTTGAAAGTACTTTCTGAAATTAAATTTAAACCAGCATCTCTGTTTCAATTCTACGTATTTATGGTTTCCTCACAACCTTCCTGAAATGGAATTAGAATGAGCCAATAATTTTATTAAAGCTGTAAAGGCTCTGTTAATGCTACTTTTCTTTGGAGAGGAAATGTATCTGGATGTGATTTTTACTAAAATGCTATTTCAAATTAGTGCATCAAATATTGCAGCAATATGTCCGTTGACAGTTTAATGATTACTGCATTAGATTGCAAAGAAAATGGTCAGATGAACTTACCTGCTTGCTTGGTGAATTTAAAACATTATTTAAGTTACATAGGAAAATAGAAAATTTATTACAGCTCTCACTTGGCCCAGTTAATCACTGAAATTTGTTGGTTATGTTGAGCAGCCTTGCATGGAAAGCAACAAAGTAGGCACTTGATCCACTGTGGGATTTAGTAAGCATGGTGTGCGTTTGTCTGTGCTCATAAATGTTTTTGGAGACTGATACTAAACGGTACATTTCTTGGGAAGTAAAATGAGAGAAGCAATAGTTGAGAAAAGCGCAATTAAAAAACCAACCTGGAAGTTATGATCATTTTAGTTCCCCTTCCCAAAGAGCCTCTGAATCCTTTTCCTAGCCTGCTCTGTGGAAATATTTGAATTGCAAAATGCATTGCAACCTTTTGGAATTACTGTGAATTAGGATTGCTCTCCTTTGCAGAAATTCCAAAGTGGCTGGTGTGAATTCTTAGCACCTGTATAGTCACTCTTTGTGGTGAAATTAGTCAGTAGGAGAAATTAACCAAAAGATCATATAAAAGCAAGGAAACTCAGTTGCAGCTCTTCCCCCCACCCTCCCCCACCTATTAAGAAAAAAATTCTTTCAAAGGAATTTGGGTCAGGAAAAGGGTTGTTTTCAATTTTCCCATTGCTGCAACAGTTAACCTTTAATAAGAATGACTGCTAAATATTTAAGAAAATCAAATTGATGGTGAAAATTATTTAATCATTAATATCTCAGTGGGGTTTTAAACTTAACAGTCTTCCCTGTATGGACAAGGTCTAGAAATAACACAAATAAAAGTATTATGCCACACTACATTTACTTTATGGGTTGAGGGTGCGTGCATAAAGGGATCATATTTCCCCATATAGTTAAAACACAAGAACTGCAGCAGTAGTCATTTCTGAACATTTCTCAATTTAATTATACTTAAATCCAGAAGCACTTTAGGCAAGTTACAAATGAGAGCATTGAGTATAATAAAACCTGTAATAAAGCAACTTAGTACCATCCACCCGGAATCATTGCGATCAGGCACAATTAACAGGAGCATAAATCCAAGACAGAATGGAAAATGTTCGAATCAGTATTATTGTTGGACAAAGACTAGAGAAGGAAGTAATAGTTTTTTAAATGGTAATGCCTGTGTTTGGTAACGATTGCGAAATCTTGTATCTCAGCAGCCCTGGTGCTAATTTGTAAACACAGCCAGACATTATATTGCCTGTCAGTTTCTGCATTAGAAAACATGATTTCATTTTACTTTCTAATCACGTTTTGACTCTAGCACACACGTATACCCATCCATCTGTAAAAAAAAAAAAAAAAGAGAGAGAGAGAGAGAGAGAGAAGAAAAAAATAAGAAAAAAACCCAACAAATCTGCTGCTGGACAACAGGGGGGAAAAAACCGCAAAGGTTTTGTTTTTTGTATTTTTTTTTTAAACCATTTTCATATTCCTTTCTGATACCCGGTTTAGGCAGTAGTCTTCTTTAAAAAATTATTTTTAGTGTTCCATAAGTGAAAGTGTGTATATGCATTTGCTTTTTATCACACTACCTAAAACGTTTAAAATGCTCCCTTGTTACTCCCGCCTCTGTCATTTCTATTGTGTTTCTCTGGCTTTTGCTGCCGGAACACTCGAATCGCTAAGGTCCGAAGCCGCTGAGGCGCCAAAATAAAGCCAGGTGTATTTTTAAAGGTTGAACTGACTTTGTGAGAAAGATTAGGTGCTCCAAAACTTGGTTTCATTTCCAAAGAAAGTTTTATTCCCCACCCCCACCTCCTTCAAACATGGATTATTTGCTGGGGGAGGAGAAATGGGCCGTGGGTGTGCAGTGAAACCTCTTGAGTTGCAAAGCCTCAAATTCCAATAAGCCAAGATGAGATGTTTATATATAAATGTCACTATTTGGGAGGGGGAAATTTTGATTCTAACCCTTCCCCTCCCCCCATGTTGCATGGAATATTCATTTCCTTTTGTTTTGATTATACACTTACATCCATGTGTATCCTTTTGTTGCAGCATGTAGAAGACCCGGGTATTAACATCCCAGATCAAACTGTAATTAAGAAAGGTAAGCCATTTCCTTCTACATTCCAGGCATGTCCTTACAGGCATAGTGCTATTTAAACGAACTTGCAGAGCTGTATTTATTTTTTTCAAATAGGATTTCCTAAAGGCTCAGAATTAGCAAATAGATGGGCTTGGAACAGCAATGCTTAAGTGATCGGCTCTCAGTATGTTAGTAATGGCAACAGGCTAGCCTTGTTCATGATTTGACCATTTAATTTAGTTTAATGATACATGGACAAACACATGAAATGTGTAAGAGTTGAACTGATTTGGAAGTGGCATCTCAGTTTTCAAATGGTTTAATAGTTTAGTTCATCTGTTGTGTGCGTGGCTATGAGTGTTAAGAAGGGGTGTAATGCTAAAACGGTGCAAATAATTCAACGTTAACAGAAGGGCAGTTGTGTCTTTGGTAACACTCCTTAGCAGAGGAAGAAGAAACTTTCATGTTCTTCAATTTAATTTCTCATTAGCTGTTTAAGGAGTTTTAAACTTTGTGAATTAGGTTAACAAAAATTTGGCTTTTGGTTAAAATTAGCATCTTGAAAATGTCGGGATTATTAGCATAATTGTTCAGAGCAGAAATTGTTTTTAAAAAGTGTCAAGTGACTTGGATGGATTTGTAATTTGTATTGTGTTTAGTGAGTAGAAATAAAGTTTACTGGATTAAATGCTATTCACAGCAGCTTTTTTTGTTGTTGTTATGGTGGCAATGTTACATTTCAGGATTCTAGGCACCACCAGAGGACGATGCTATATAAAACTGTTCTCATTTCTAACCCCAATCAGTATATTGTTAGCCAGTTTAAAGTTTCATTTTTTGCATCTGTGAAGTCTTTGTCACGTCAAATTAGATGTGCAAGGGATAAATCTTAAGAGATGCTCTTTCCAAGTCGACATGATAATTGGCTCTTTTATTAGTAATCTCTCAAGAGTTCGTTTAACTCCTATTGTCTCTATTAGCCTCCCCAGAGCTATTAATGTCATAAGTGATCTATCCAAAACCTAGAGCCCCCTACCTCCCCATACGTCTAGAATATCCCCATTAAAGAGGGAGGAGTACTGTGAATAGAATGTGTGCATATTATTATATATGTCTCCTTGTGGAATTTTAAAATACAAATGCATACTGTACTTAAATGGTTGTGAATGCATCTGAACTCTATTTGTGTTGAGAAATGGAACATGGTAGTACACTTTCTGCTGGCCTTGGCTTTTTTCTCTAACTATGGTGGGGCCGACCATGAAGAGCTTATGATTTGAACCAGCAAGAATATATCCTCTCCCCTTCCCAATGAGTACTCTTAAGCAGACAAGGGCATTAACGATTTGCTGGACAACAGGGCATACTGCTAATATCCTATGGTAGGCCTATTTATCCTTTTTTTTCTCCCAGTTCAAAATGGGGCTTTGGGATGGATTTCCACAACTCGGGTCTTTTTCACAACTAAACCTAGGAAAGGGCTTATTCCTCAAAAGGATGGGTGGGGCACGTGTGGTGTGTGACAAGCCTCCCAGCTTCCCAGCTTGGTGCCTTAACTGCAATGCTCACTTACAGGCCGCTTCAGCCACCTAAACTCTCTGCTGATTTTAATTATAGGTCTCTGAAGCAATCTCTTCCCAACACTAAGCCCCCCCCCCCCCCACAAAAACTCCAAAGTACACACAGCTTGCTCTCGGGTGTGCAAACGTAATCCCCTCCCCTGCACCCTGACCCTATGCTCCAGCACCTCAACTGGGGCCACTGTCCTCGGATGAGAGCCCAGGGGGTCACAATGTCACTACCATTTGTAGACAGCACCCTTGCGGCTAACAGGAAAGGGTTCAGCCGGAAGCTCAGGCCTGGCTGGTGGCGCGAGGTGGGGGCGCCTGCCGGCCACCGGGTGAGGTGCGCCGAGGGCCAGAGGCTCGATCCCCGGGAGTGGCGAACACCAGGGAATTGGAGAGAAGAGGGGATTTTCCGGGCTGGCAGGAAACGGGGGGGTTGCAGTGCAAGCCCGGGCGAGCGCCGGGGTCGGGAAGGACTTGGGAGTGACCCTCGACGCCCACACGCAGCTTCCCCGTCTATCTCTGCAGGCCCCGTGTCCCTGTCCAAATCCAACAGCAACGCCGTCTCCGCCATCCCCATAAACAAGGACAACCTCTTCGGCGGCGTCGTGAACCCCAACGAAGTCTTCTGTTCAGTTCCGGGTCGCCTCTCGCTCCTCAGCTCCACCTCGAAGTACAAGGTCACGGTGGCGGAAGTACAGCGGCGCCTCTCACCGCCCGAGTGTCTCAACGCTTCGCTGCTGGGCGGAGTGCTGCGGAGGTGAGGCCCGGCTCCGCCCAGCCCGCCCCGCCTCGCGGCCGCGGGAAACACTGCGCCTGCGCGGGGGCGACGACGCAAACGGGCCTCGCGCCACGGCCCTCCCTTCGCGGGAAAAGAAAGGGGCGGGGAGAAGAGCGCCAAACCCGGTGGGTGGGAGCTGGGGGCGGGACGAGGCGGCGCGCGCTTGCGCCCTTCGCAGGCTTCCCGCGCGCTCGGCGTTCTGGCGCGCTCCCGGGTCCGCCGCCGCAGCGCGCTCCCCGCGCCCTCCGCCCCCAACCCAACTCCCCGCGCGCACGCGCAGCTCTTTGCACCGCGCGTTCAGTCCCGGCTGCTGCAGCGGCGGGGCGCCGTGCAGCCACCTTTTTACTCTCGCGAACACCTTGCAAACCCTGGAAAACTTCCTCTCAGGCGCCTTACTTTGCCTTACCTCCGTGTAGGGTCTCCGACGGAAATCCACCGCCCTTGAATAGATAGGGTTTTTAAGTGGAAGACGGTGGCTTTCTCTTGAGTCCGCCGCCCTTCCTGCCCCCTCCGCTCCCCCCCTCTGTCACTGTCACCTCTGGCCAGACGGCGACTCCCCGTGCCTAAGGCACACGCATTAGTGGTTCCCGTGTACTGCGGCCGCGATGTGCTCCAGGCAGTGTGCAAGATACGGTTACGTGCATCATTCTGTGTAGTCGTTGCCCACGAGTGCGTGTTACGTACGTGGCTAGGGATACACATCTCACCCCTGTGAGGCCGGAATGATTCGTTTCGTAGATAAGATTTTATAAGGGTCTGCAAGGTGAAGCACCTTCCCTTAGGGCAGATTTCTCCCTCCCTTGAGCTGCATCCTCCTAGGGTTCCACCCAACTTTGTGAGTGGTGGGTGTTGGGTGGAAGTTTCCCACATGATCTTTTTCTTTTTTTTCTTTTTAAATAAGGAAGTAGACCAAGAACTTCACTGTTTTGCCATTTATTCATTTGTGTATCTATGGACCCACAGGCCCACTCTGATGGGTATATCCCATGCAAAACCTTACAAAGCCGTTTTTGGAAGGTTTTAACATCAGTTTTTCTAATCTTTTCTTTCTCCTCCAGTCATTTTGCTTCCCTTTGTAATCTTTCACTGACAGAGATCTGAATCCGCCCTCTGCTTTTTCCTCCCCTTCCCCCATCCCCAATATTGGAGACTGTTTACCTAGGGGAGTATAATCTAATCCACACAATTAAAGAGCACTTGAGTAGGGAATAAAATCTGAAATTAATTAATTTGCTGTTTTATTTAAACAATTTATCTTAACCACTTTCTGATTATGGGAGTCTATTTAGACATCTATTTAGAACCACCCCCAATGTCGCTGAAATCAGTGAAATTTTTAAAGGCTGATCTCAGCTTTTGACATTTCCAGTTAGGCTGGTGACATGGCATGTAAACAGTTGGTGAAATGAATTTCCCACCGGGGCTAAAGCCAGAGCAAGAAACGTGAGAGTGATAACTTTGGTTACTCTGAACAACCTAACAGCAGTCCTTGCAAAGACAATTTAAAGACCCCACTGGGATTTGTGTGATTGTAACAACAGGGAAAATATACAGCAATCAGTTGAACTCAAGAATACCTCAAACCCTAGCGATGAGAGTTGTGTTTGTTTGTTTGTTTGTGGTTCTTCTTTAGAGATTTGGGAAATAAACCCTTCTAACCTGCCACGGTTGCTACAATCATAACTGCACGCGGGGGTGCTTCACAGTCAAGCATTTGTCTTCTATGATCTTTCTGTACCATTCCTTCCTAGATTTCCCTCCCTTAAGTATCTCAAGGCCACGATTCTTGACTGTGAAAAGCACATTTTAGGAAGTTTTCAAAATGAAAATAATGTGATGTAGAGCAACCCAGTGTTTTCTCAATCCCTTTCTTGCATATATTTGTGAAACAGGGCGAAGTCTAAAAATGGAGGAAGATCTTTAAGAGAAAAACTGGACAAAATAGGATTAAATCTGCCAGCAGGGAGACGTAAAGCTGCCAATGTCACTCTGCTCACATCACTAGTGGAGGGTAAGCGAGTCCACTTGCTAACAAGAAGGGAACTGTCTTGTGGGAAAATGGATAATACTTAGTGGCCATTTGGTTGTGTTTTGTGTCAACTGGGCAGTTTCGTTTTTTCCAGAGGCTGTAATGGAAGTGAACGGAATCCTTGCATGTCGAAAAACTATTTGCATATACTCCTGTCCTCCTTTTTTCTTTCCCTCTGCCACAAAATTCCACCTCCGTAGCTCAATATGGACCTAAACAATGTGAAAATTTAAGAACTGCATATATCCCAAGTTCCTGTCTCCTTCAGAGAGCTCAGCAGTAAATCACTTAAGCTATTCTGACATCTGCGTTTGAGAAATGCGTGACCATTACTTCCTGAATTAATTTGGGAATCTTTGACCTGCATCCTGATTTAAGACCGTCCTGAAAGCTCAGGGTTATATGCCCTTTCAGGTTTTTGTTTTCCAAACATATGCTCCCTTATCTCTTATTTAATTGTGCTTCTCTAGTGGAGGGGAAGAAAAGTGAGCAATTTTAGATTTTGAATTGTTTGGCTAGGAAAGAAAGAAGAAATGGAAGCATTGCAGAAAGTTTCTCATGGCAGTTTTTAACACACACACACACACACACACACACACACACACTTCCAAACCCTTCAAAACAAAAGTTACTCCTGTTCTCACTCCATGCTATAGATACCCTGTCACCAGAACCCACTTACATTCCTGCTTCCTCTAGATTCCTGTTAACTTTTCCTGATACTGAATTGGCTTAAGTTTAGATGCGCTGGGAATGAATGTGTAAGCTTTCTTGTGTTTTCCTATGCGTTAGGTTGAAGATGTTTTATGCCCATAGGAAAAAAAAAGACACATTACCAGGTAGATTTCAAAACTGCCATTTCTATTTCAAGAAGGCATTTTGTCTTATTTACATCTTGCACTTGAGGAGATACGTTACAATTGGACGTGAGCTCCAGCTTATAAATAACTAAAAAAAAAGTTTAAACCCGTAAATTTGAGAAAGAATCCTATGAAGCATTTGTTAATGGCGTTGAGGACGATACTATAATTGTTAAATAAGCGAGTGTTCAGTGCCAGAAACTCAACTACAGTAGCATTACGTTAAAAATAACATCAGTACATAAGAGAACCCACTATCCATACCCCCCCGCCCCCCCCCCCCCCCCCCCCGAGAATTACATGCAAAGGAAATGATAGCAGTGGCAGTAGTGGATTCGGGTATAGTGTGAGCAGTGTGAGCGAGTGTATGGGCTTGGGGGTTGAGTCCTGTAGCAGGGAGGCAGTTTCTGGAGAACTGTTATTGTTTGCGATCCGCTCCATTTTATGGAAACGAGCTCTGCAGAGAGGGCTTTGATGCTCTAATTGGCGCATGCGTTCTTCCGGAGCTGGAGCTAATGGCAGGAAGCCCTGCAGTAAAAACCAACTGGTTCAGGAAATTAAAACCAAAGATTCGAAAATCAACAACACAGACAGACTCAGTGGAGTGACCCTCAAATCCTCTTGGTTAATCGGTTTGGATGAACAGATAATTATATGCGATCAAGTTAAAATGTAAACCTTTAGTTCCCTCGAAGAAAAGCTCAGCGAGTAATTATGAATATCATTTATGAATGTGTTGATAGGTGTGAGGTTGGAGTACAAGAAACATTTAAAAAGAGAAGTTGGGAAAATGTCATCAGGGTGGGGGAGGGGACTCGCGGGTGGGGGAGGGGACTTACATTTTCAATCCCTCTTGGCCTTCTAGGCCAAGTGGCCATTTTTTTTTTTTTTCTGATAAATTCATCTGCCAGATACTACAGAGAAGGAAATAAAATTCCTGAAATGAGAAAACAAGTAGTTTGTGTTTTCTTCAACATCTGGATTAAGAAAATAAGGGAGTTGGGAGGAAATTTTGATCTCGGCTCTTTTCAACCTTTTGTCGCACTGCCTCTCCTCTCTCCCCTCTTGCCAGGAGAAGCCGTCCACCTAGCCAGGGACTTTGGGTACGTGTGCGAAACCGAATTTCCTGCCAAAGCAGTAGCTGAATTTCTCAACCGACAACATTCCGATCCCAATGAGCAAGTGACAAGAAAAAACATGCTCCTGGCTACAAAGTAAGGCATTTACCTTACCTCTTCCGGGGTCTCTCTGTGTCTGTTGTCCAGAGAAACAAAAATCGAAATTGTTTCTGGTCTCTCCGGCTTTTCTCCAGCTTCTTTTGTGTGCATCAGCTTTGTTGTTGTAAATAACTGAAATTAACAACATGCTCTTATTAAACCATACCGTTTTAAAGGGGAAGTGTAGGCGGGATTGTCCTGTGTTTCCATCTTAATCCTCTCTTCTGCTCCACCTCATTTTTTAAAAAATGAGTGTGGGGGGGGAGGGGGGTAATGTAGGGATTTGATAGAAGCTCAGTGTGAATTGGTGACTCTGTCTTTTCAGAAAGCCCAGCATCAAGTCCTTAAATGGGGACCAGGCTTGCCTATATCAGTTTTTGTCTCCTATCAGTATGGTCTCTGAGGGCAAGGATTAAGCAATGGTCTGCAAAATGTGCAAGCCAGGAGTCCTAGTTTCAACCTTAATCCCTTATCCCATTTCTTGCCTTTCTTTCTCCTCCCTCCTCAAAAGTGACACACACACACACACACACACACACACACACACACACCCACAAGTCTTAGCCTACAGGCGAGATGTCAAATAGGTTTCAAAATGGCCCAAGTTATATTCCCATCAGTGCTTGGGCTGAATAGGCCCCTCCAGGTGGTGTGTGAAAAGAAAATTACTGTTTTGATATGTTTTCTGGAAATTAAAAGGCCTGTTCGGAAGCCCTTAATTATCAAAGTCTGTGTCACAGGAGGGCATGGAACCAGAGGGCAGAGGCTGGGGCCTCAGGCGGGATAGTTTCTGACCTGAGGGCATCAGCTGGACTTGGAGAAGGTGGCCTAGCAGTGTTCCCCATTCTCCCTCCTCCCCCCCCCCCCCCCGCACCCCCTCCAGGCTGCTGCTGCCTCAGGGAGGCCCCAGCAAGTCCTTCCTTCCCAGATTCAGAGACAGCTTCCAGCATACAGGCCTCATCTGCCTGTATTTCTGACTTTTCGAGACCCTTTTCGAAATGCCAACTTTTTCTCTTCCCTTAGCTTCCTAAGCCCACCCATATTCACAGTTTCCCTAGAGATTTTTCGGGGGCTGAGGGTTGGGGGGTGGGAAAAGAGGTGGAAGGAGAAATTGAAATTGAAGGGTCGATTTCTTCTCAAAAATCAGTCTGAGTTGTCCCCAGGTAACAGGTTTTCTGTGACCTTTTTTTTTTTTTAAGGCAAAATAATCCCAAGAAAAGTTTTGCCTTCCTGTCTGCATCCAACCTGATTTGCAGGTGAATGAGTGGAGGCCATCCCACCAACTGAGGTCTCTCTAGACCTCTAGAGCAGGAAGAGGGTCTGTCTAGTATTTTGAACAGGACAGCTGATGGCTGTGTGCTATTGGCCATTGGCGAGATGCCTGTGTTCCTGACTCCTGCCCGTCTTACTCTCTTTTGTTTCTCTTCTAACGTGTGAAATGTGTTTCTGTGTCTGGGGCATTTGGTATGAGTGAGAAAAGAGGCGGTTAGCAGTTAAGGGTAGCTGAGGGGTGAGAGCGAGAGGAGAGAGAGAGAGAGAGAGAGAGCGAGAGCGAGAGAGACATTTGTGAAGGCAGGAAAGGCATGCATTGACGGAAGGAGCCATGTTTCAGTGGACACTGAGGGGTGACTCGTCTTTCCCCAAGTCTGTCTCTGGGGCCTTGGGTCAGGTCGGGGTTCCCCGGAATCCCCTGGGGGTGACTGCAGGGAGAAGGGTTTTCTCTTTGCTGCTGGTACTGCCCACAGGGGAGCCTCATCTCTCTCTCTCTCTCTCTTTCTCCCTCCCCCACCACTCTCTCTGTCTCTCTGTCTCTCTCTCTTTCTCTGCTTCACTTGTGCTGCAGACAGATATGCAAAGAGTTCACTGACCTGCTGGCTCAGGACCGATCTCCCCTGGGGAACTCACGGCCCAACCCCATCCTGGAGCCCGGCATCCAGAGCTGTTTGACCCACTTCAACCTCATCTCCCACGGCTTCGGCAGCCCAGCGGTGTGCGCCGCGGTCACGGCCCTGCAGAACTATCTCACCGAGGCCCTCAAGGCCATGGACAAAATGTACCTCAGCAACAACCCCAACAGCCACACGGACAACAGCGCCAAAAGCAGTGACAAAGAGGAGAAACACAGAAAGTGAGGCTGTCCTCCCGCCCTGCGTCTCCCCGCCCAGCGAGCCCACCCACTCGGTCGTCTCCCCCCACCTACCACCGCAGGCAGGTGACAGCTTCGGAATCAGCGAACCCCACTGCTGCTACTGCTGTTGCTGCTGCCGCCGCCCGCCACCCACAGCCCTCCAGAGTCCGGGGGCCCTCTCTCTTCCGGCAGCGGGACCGCCCCTGCTGACTCCGCCCCCCCTGCCTCGACTTCCCCTCCTCCCCCCACCAGCACCAACTCCCCCGCCCTTTGCCCTCCTGTGGAGCCTAAGAGAACAGAACAGGCCTCGAAGCCAGCAAAGAAAAGTTCTGTCCAAGTGTGTGAACCTTTTTTAAAAAACAAAAACACAAAACAGAAAAACCAACAGGAACCCAACAGTGACAACCATCACAAAAAAAAAAAAAAGAAAAACATTTTTTTTTTCTAAAAAAAAGAACATAAAAATGAAAAAAAAAAAGATACAAGCTTCATGGGACTGAGTCACCACCTTCCCTTACATACTTCGGTTCAGATTGTAGCCATACTAAAAAAAAAAAAAAAAAAAAAAAAGCCAAAAGGATAATGACATTTTTATCAGTATTGTGAATAAACTTGAACACAAACACAGGAATTTCCATGTCATGTCTTCAGTTGTAGAAGTTTTTCCTCTTCAAGGTAAAGCGACCAACTTGAACTTTCTCTGGCAACACGATTCACAGTTATATAAGGGAATCAGTGTTCACGTCTCTGTATATATTTATTTATGTGTAATTTAATGGGAATTGTAAATATGGTGAGTCTGTTTTAAGCCTCTTTTTTTTTTTTTTTTTTTTAATTTATCTGGTGATCTCGTTTACCTCTTGTTTAGTGGGTTTTGAATCTTCCCTATTAGTTCTTCATGTGGTTCATGGTACTTATTTAGAAATTCAAGGTTTGGGGGATTTTTTTCCCCCCTCTGGGATTCATGAATTTAGCCCTGTTGTAGCATGTTAAAGACGACAAGGAGACAGCTGAACGAAGAAAAAAAAAAAAAGCCAACTAAAATTTTATATATAATTAGTATTACATTTAGCTTTCCATCGAACTGAAAGAAAAAAAGTGATATCGGACCCTGGAAAGAGTTTTAAACTTGAGTGGTTTGATGACCCTTCTATGTATTGTGGGGAGAAAAACAAAAAGTTTATCTTATTCCACTGTCCTCCCTTGAAAGGATCATTCCAGCAATAAATGAGCATTGTCTTTAAACCAAGGGTAAGGGATTCCCCCCCCCCCCACCTCCCTCTCTCTTTCTCTCTCTCTTTTTGTTGAAAGAACTTCAAACATTTGGGACCACCTGGTATTCTGTATTTTCACTGGCCATTTTGGAAGCAGTTCTAGTTGTATTGTATTGACTTGTGCTGGCAGTAGTTTTCATGCCTGTCAATGTATCATAGTCCTTTGTTGCCCAGATAAATAAATATTTGATACGCTTTATGTCGATTTTTTTTTATTCAGGGGCTGTCTTTACCCAGGCGTATTTTTGTTCTTGGCAGTATTTTTTATTCAGTATGGTTACAGTAATTGAGTTTAACTCTCCCTTGGCAATTGTTCCGTGCAATAAGCAGCTGAACCCATTGTTTCCCTCAAGTATAATAAAAACTTACTTTCAACTTGGAGTTCAGAGCAGGGTATCATTTAGATATTCCACCGAGTCTGTATTCAGACAAATGACACAATAAAACCCAATGTATTCTTTTGGATAAAAGATTGTTTGTACTGCTAAAGGAATGACATACTCTCTTTTCCTGACTAGAAACATTAATTTTATTATTAAAAATAAAGTTTTATTTTATTTATGGTGACCCTTTAGGTTTTCGTTTGTGTTTTGGAAACCGCAATATAAAACCTTCAGAACCAAACTGTTAAGGATGACCGGGAAGATGGAGAACAGAACAGAAGACACACCCCCCCCCACCCCCCCCCCCCCCCCCCCGCCCCATAACTGCTCTGGAACCTGTCTCAGAGGATAACTGAAATTTGAATTGTTAGTTCATTAGCACAAAGGAAATACCACGTAAACCTTCACTTGACTGGCTCAAGCTTCTCAGTGGCTAAGGCATGTCAATGAGCAAGACCCAGCTCTGGTTTTCTGGGAAGGGAAAAGGAATGGTTAAACTCACGTGGAGCAGGGAAAGAGAGGGTACACTGCCTCCCATTTATTTTAGTATTTTATTTAGGGCTGAGTTCACTACTCTGCTGTTCTTAGGATCTCCTGAGGTAGCAGAGGTGAGTGGCAATGAGGTTCATTCCCAGGGTCTTTTCTGCCTGCCCCCTAAATGCCGACCCACCCTTTTCTATCACCTCGGTGCTCCTCCTAGGACCTTTCAGAAATAGAAACTGTGCCCTGAGGTGGGGTGGAGAGGGTGGGGGAGGGCTGTGAATCCTGCCCCTACAGACTATCTTATCTGTCTTCTACAGTAACAGGACTATATGCTTAGCTCTTAAAGCAGGAAGGACTTCCTGTACCTAAAAATGGTGAATTCAGAGCTTTTGGAAAGTCTAATTTGGAAAGTCTTTGCTTTGGAAGTGGAGGGGATTTTTTTAATGGTTTTTAAGAAGAAAATGGAGGTAGTTAACTGGAAGGTTTATAAGAAAGGTCATAGGAAATGTGTCTAGCTATACATACTGGAGGAGATTTAACAATTGTTCATCCGGTTTGACATTCCGAAGGACTAAGGAAGCAAAGCATTAGACAGTGTCCATTTTGCAGCCTTTTGCTTTCTAATCTCCTTATGGAAGGCTGTGTAAAATCAATCTCGACAGACGAACGAGAGTTGGTGGAGTCTAAATTCTATTTTCCAAAGCCAGAGAATTCATAACAATGGTGGTTTTTTTTTTTAATTTCAAATGGAAAGTGTATTCTCCGAACGCAACGCAGCAATTGTTTTTTAAAGCGGTTATTTATTATTTCCTAGAGAGACTGGTTAACTGTAACGTAGATGTAACAAAATAATGAGGCGAATGAACCCTAACTGTACATACTCTTGACAGAAATGAAACGCACACAGCATCGTAGCAGGTGAAGTGAAGCATTGTCTATCAGGGCTGTTTTTCTTGGCTGCATCTCAGATTGTGTGGGGGATCCTAACCTCAGGCACAATAGCATTCATAAACAGCCATACATTGCTGCTTTCTCCAACGACACATAAATACTCATTTTAAAACGAAAACAATCTTATTAAATACCATTCATTCATATCTGGATTTACAGATGCTTGTTATGTTGGAAAACCTGAACTCAATATAATCCTTGCATCCTGAGAAAGATAGAAAGGAAATAGTGGGTTAGAACATTACAAGGTCATAATAAACAATGGTTTCCAAATGCACAGAATTAGGTATTTTTATTCCGTAGTTAGACATTTTGAGGATCAGGATATTGTGACTTTCCTTTCCTTTTTCTTTTTTTTTAATATTTAAAAGAAGTTATATCTATTTCTATGGGGTGGGAGGATTAGAGCAGTTATTATTAAAAATAATTTCTATGGGTCTAACTGAAGATTATATGGATTTTGACTTTAATCTGTTGTGACCAATGTGTATTTTTGAAAGCACATGGTGATTGCTTGACAGGTCACATGTTTATATACTAACAACCATGATTCTCTGTAGATTAACTCAAATTAGGATACATACTTGAGTTATAAGGATGCTTGCTAGGCTATGCTAATTACCACGCCCAATTTTTATGAAAACACAATGCTCCTTTATTACCCCTTCTGTTCTCCAACACCCTTTAAAAATCACAATCCAATCCATTCCTCCCCAAAATCGAATATTAATATAATTTGAGTTCTTGATGGAACTACCATCAGGACTGCAATGCCCCGCAGCTGAAATAATATTTAAAATAGAAGGGATTTGACATTTGAGAAGTCAGTGGCTTGAAATACCCAGTTGTACTTAGCTAATTCAGTCCTTAACCTCTGGTTTCAAATAAATCAATTACAGTCGATTCCACTTCAGTTCAGAAGTGCACAGGGTTTTAGTTAATTGAATACATTTTATTCACTTGCTAGGAATATTCATTTATCAAAATTCCAAATTTAATGTACATTTCTTTACAACTCAGGTTACGTGAGACTGCGCAATCAGATCAAATTTGCCCTGGTTTCCTCAAATCCTCTAAAAATCTGAATTTCACCAGCCTTTATGAAACAGTCTCCCCACTTCTTTCTCAATCAAAAGTAAATTCATAATAATTCCATGTCAGGTAGGAGAGCTGCTTCCCCCCCCCCCCCAAAGAAAAAAATCACATGTGGTCATCAACCTTGTGTTAAGGTTAAATAGGTTAAGAACAGAGCTGGATTAATTAAGTTTTAAAAAAGTATTGACCTGAAATTTAAAAAAAAAAATTACGCCTGGTTTTCATTAGAGCTTAACTTTGCTGCAGCTGACAGGTATGACAAGCGTTTTGTTGTTGTTGAGTTTTTTTGTTTTGTTTTGTTTTGTTTTTGTTTTCGTGGTCTTAAAGCTGCAGGCTCCTTTTCTTAACCCTCTCTCTTCCTCTGCCTCCTCCCTCCTCTGGCTTTTGGAGAAGTGCTTGAGTAAATAGTGAAATTGTTAACTGAAAGCAGTATGGTTACATGTGCCCAAATGAAGTTGTGCTTTAAACAGATATTGATGTATGCAGTGTTTTATATTTATTGTTTGTAGCATCCTGCTGGCAGCCGTTTACTGTTTGGAAAGGAAAGGGGTTAATTAGCGTCATTATCAATCACTAATGCTTGCCTAACGTGTCCAAAGAATAATCAAGTTAGAGGGCGGCATGAAGCCAACAGCTGCTTCATCCCAGTTACAGATCTCCTCCTAAGCCACTCAGTTATGGGGTTGGTTGGGCGTGGGGGGAGGTGAAGTGAGGGGAAGAATCCTCATTGCTTGGGTAAAAGGGCTATAAAAATCGGGTCAAGTCGCTAGAGATCCAAGAGGCAGAAAGTACAACATAAATAACCAGGGTTTTCATTCTTTGAGTTACAGGTGCAGCGATGGCAATGATCCTGAGGCGAGAGTAGTGAAATTTGTTCTTTAATTTGCTTGATTATCCAAGTTGGGCATTTGAAGAAACACAGCCACGTTTCCCCATCGCTTAGTGCTATGTGGTAAAGAGAAATACCTAAAATGCAAGGAGATAAGAAGAAAATACCCCACATACCACAGACAAACCCAAGCCAACTCCTCACATCACCCCAGCATCCACCCCAGAAGAATGAAACCACACAACACGCCAGGTAATAACAGTTCTCACACCTCTGCATCAGCTCTTGGGGTGCTCAGGGATATTTTTCCTTGCGAATTTCAATGAACAATTCCTTTCTTATATTAAACTTGATTGCTGCACAGGTATGGCATGTCAGTTTCCAAGTGTTACACTACTCTTAAGGATACTGTCCTCCTTGGAACGCACCATGGGAGAGAAACTGACAAAGTTTGACCTTGTTATGGGTTCCTCTTAGAAGTTTTATTTGCCAAGTTAACCCCGAGTTAGAACCGAAAACCCCATTAATGATCAGAGTTTACTCAACTGTGTTTCTGAAGGCAGGGATGAATTAGTCCGAGGTGGAGTATTTATAAACAGAGAGCAGTTGTATGATTGAACGTGACATTGATTTCTTTCTACGAAACCAGTAGCCCAAACTCATCTTTGCCCACATGGACATAGATGAGAAACATTCTCAATCAAATTGCCAACACAAGTTAAGTCTTCCTCCAAGAAGTAACTGTTTCCCATTGAGGGCAGCAGGGTGGCCATGAGAGTAGAAAGAGAATATTGGGATGGAAACCTACGCAATTCATGTACACAGGAGGTTCCTGTGTTTGAAAAATAACATTCTGCTCTTTAGGGTCATGATTGAAACAGGAAAGGAGAGAGTGAAGGAGATTTTAGGCTGAACCTGAGGGCCCTATGATTAAACTTTAACTGTTATTCCCACGTAAAACTGTGTATCTTTGATATCTTTGGCGTCTGAAAAGGACAGCACAAAGCCAACTTTGCTTTCACAGGGAGATTTATTTCTCAAGAAAAAAAGCAACACTTAGGATATTGTTAGAGAAATCTATGTTGGAGGAGAAGGAAATGCAGAGGAGATGAACTTTCCATAGTAGATACTTAAGGTATTTATAACAGAGATTCCCTTTCTTCCTTCCTTCCTTCCTAACTTCCTTCCTTCCTAACTTCCTTCCTTCCTTCTTCTTTCCTTCTTTCCTTCCTTCCTTCCTTCCTTCCTTCCTTCCTTCCTTCCTTCCTTCTTTCTTTCCTTCCTAACTTCCTTCCTTCCTTCCCTCCTTCCTTTCTTCCTCCTTAACTTCCTTCTTCTTTCCTTCTCTCTCTCTCCCTCCCTCCTTCTCACTCCCCCCCCCTTTTCCTCCCTCCTTCCTTCCTTTTCTCTCTGTCTCTCTGTTTTTAATGAGGAGTCTGACCATCTTTGGGGAAACTTCGTGGAATTAGCTTGACTTTCCATATTAACTTCCATTTGGAGATGGGAATATTTTCAACAGCAGGACGGGCATTTTCCTTCTTTCTTTTCTTCTTCTTCTTTTAAGTGGCCCAATTCCAGGCTATGCCTTCTCTGCACATGATTTTTCTATGGAAATCACGAAATTCCAGCAACAATCCTAAACCCGAAACTCCAAACTGAAGTGGAGTTTGGTGGTCCAGCCTCTGTATGACCATGCCCTGCTGTTCAGCTGTCCACCCCCAACTCTAAACTTTTGCAAGTAGAGAAGCCAGGACCCCTATTTCTGTCAGGGCACACATCTCCCTGAGCTCTCTTTTGAATTGTTCTCGCTCATCACCCTTTTAGAATCCAACCTACCCTGGGAAAATATACACATCTATGTATACAGATTTATTTATATTTTTATTTGAACGGTTTGGTCAAACTAAATTTAGCTAATATAGCTTAAAAGATTTTTTTTTTTTCCTAAGGCGCTGAGTTAATGCTAGGATCAAATTTCCGTCTGCTTTGTCAGCTACCAAATCCTATTTCAGGATCCCCCCTGTCTTTTTTGGAGCCCCCAAGTCTGGGCTGCGCCTTTGTCCACAGCAAGGAGGCGGTCCGCAATGCCTGATCTCAGCTCCGGGCGCCAGGACCCCCGCGCTGGAGGAGGCGGCACGGTCCGCACCCCCTCCGTGCGCCCCGCCCCCGCCCGCCGGCCCCCGCGCAGTCCTAGCTACATTCGCCCCCCAAATCCCGTCGCGCGCCTCTTTGGATCAGAAGCACCGCGCAACTTGATTTTGAAGGTCTGGCCTTGGAGGTGGGAGGCGGGGGCGGTGACGGTGGAAAAGAGGACTGATGGTTCGAGCCCAGCTCGGGGTTGGATGGAGGCGGGGGTGGGGACTGTTAGGGAGGGTGGGGACCGTAGGGGGCCAAGACGACAGCCCCGGCAAGGGGCGCGGGCGGCCTGGGCGGCGGCCACCGGCGCTCGCGACCGGGTGAGACCCAATGAAACTGCAGTCGAACCCTGAGAGAGAGGTTTGGGACTTGCGTGCGCCCCCCGCCTCCCTTCGCGCGCTCGCCGGTGCAGTGAGCGAGAGCCGGGAGGCTCAGGTCAGAGTTTTAAGGGCCTTTTCCGCAGGAGCGGTGCTTTAATTAATGGTTGGAGGCAGGATCTGGGAAACTTTCTGGCTCCACGACTCCCGAGGCGGCGCGCGGTTTTAGCAACCCTGGCCCGGGTCTCTAAGCAATTCGAGCGGCGTGGGACTCGACCCCGGCACCCCCACCCTTTCTTTCCGTCCAGGCCTCCCCGAGCTGTTTTCACTCGCCACGCATCTCGCCCAAAACCTCACTCTCTGACCGCCCTCCCGGGGCCTTTCCTTCACCTAGACCCACCCAGAGGCCAGGAACCCGCGTCGCCCGCTCAGCGCCTCCCGCGACACTGTCCATTAGCCACTTGAATCTTTAAAAAGGCATGAAGATCTTGTTTTATTGCAACAATTTTGGTTGACCTTCCAATACCCGTTTGGGCGAACATCCTGGGCCGAACTACTTAACCAGTGGGAAGGAAAGGCTACTGGGGGAGCGTTTAGCCGACCCCCTCTGAATCTCAACGCCCAAGCATGGATCTCCCATTAGGATGACCCGAGATGAAAGCCTTGGGTGGCGCCTCTCGCCAATCCCAGGCCCATTTGCACTTCTGGGCATCCCTTTCCCCCTCCCTCCCTCCTTCTCCTCCTCCTCCTCCTCCTCCTCCTCTCTTTGTAAAAATGCGCTCTGACTTTTCTGGGCGGGGGCGGGGAGACTGGCTGGGCTGGGCTGGGGAGGGGGGCTTCGCAGATAGTTGATATTCCGGGTCCAGCAGCTCTCCGCGCTCCCATTCTCTAAGCTCAGCCGGGGGGAAGTGTCGCCCCGGGCCAAACATATGCTTCTTTCCAGCGCGCTAATCCACCTTCAGCGTGGAGGCATAATTGCTCGAGTGTCCATGGATTCGCGGCGCTTTGTCCCTCGCTGGCTCCCATCAGCCCTGGCACACGCCATTTCAATCAAATCTTTTCAGAAAACTGTCTCCTTTTATCAAGTCCCAGCCCCTGCGAACGACGGGAGCATTTAACAAAACACCCTGCGTGTTCCGCCTTTCTCCCTGGGCCCTGGCAGAGCAGGGAGCTGCGATTATTGCAACAACTTTTCATTGAGTTCGGCCTCAGAGAAGACAGAGAGGAGAGGGAGAGGCGAAGAGAGAGAGAGAGACGGACAGACGGAGAGAAAGCAACGTCAGCATCCCAGACCTAAACGGGTTTTATTCTAAAACCCTGGTGTCAGGTGTATTGGAAAGGAAAGGGTCAGAGGTCACCCTCAAAGAGAAAACATGTTTCATCTCAGTTGTTTTTTTTTTTTTTTCTTCCTTTGGAATTACAGAAATTGGCTCTGTGGAGTGCTGGGGCAGTGTAGTGGGAGAAAAAGACAGCAAAAATGGGCAGATAACAGGGAAGGACCCTGTCTGAAGGACATTACGGGTAGTCCCTTTATCAAAAAACTCCGACAAAAAAGATCCCTGATGCTGATTCCCTTGTACATACCCCATATCTCTTTTGTTGCCGGTGACAGGCACAGCTAAAGTTGAATCTGAAGATCTCTGCCTTATGATAATACCCTCTTGGTAAATAACGGAAGTCCTACACGCTCCGGATTTAATAGTTTGCCTGGATTTCTAGCTTGAGGAGAAAAAGCTTTCATTGATTAGGAGAAAAAGAGAGAATGACAGAGTGGAAAGATGAACTCTAGAGAAGACCTTAGAAGCAGAGATACAAAATATTTTTGATGCTGTGGGGGGGGGGGGAATGAAGCCACATGCAAAAGACGAAGCTTGAGGTTTGATTTTGTGTAGCAATTATTATGCAAATATACACCAACAGTAGACACTGTAGTTCTATTATAGGAACACAGCTTTGTGGCTTGTTTCTAAAATGAGAACGTCAGAGTAATTGAACAGTTTTCTTCAAATCTCACTCACCCTACATTGAGAGGGATTTCAGGGACTTAGGTATTTTCCTTTTGCAACAATTTATTTCATGATGATCAAGGAGGAGAAAGGCAACACAAATGGGCTTGCTGCATATTTTATGGTCTTCAAATGCAGTGGGCTTCAGGGCATGATACACCATGGGGCTCTCTGGTCTTTCCCTTTACTCTGCACAAGCCCAGGCTATGAAGTGCTCGAAAAGGGATGTGTTCTTCCCACTCATAGGGACGCGTCAACGCTGGTCCCACTAGCCCTGATCCACATCTGGAGTCAAATGAAACCCTTGAGGTCTCCTGGACGAGCCGGATTTGCTGTTGATGTCAAGGTCCAGGTGTTTACGTTGTCAGACCTCCATGACCACAGTTTTAATAGGTGACTGGAAATGTTCCTGCCTTAACTCCCCTAAAAAGTTCAGGCTGTCGGGAAGGGAAGTGATAGGATTTGGGGGAGAAGGCTGCTCTACTCATCCTGAAAAGTGGAAAGCGAAATACATCTTTTAGCTAAGTAGCTTTGTATCTTGAGTGTAAGAAATTACTCTGTATGGTTATATCAAACACTAAAGTATGGTTAGAATCCTTCAGAACCTAAACCATGAGGATTGGGGTGGTGGGGGGGGGGGTAGAGAGAGAGACAATAAGGCATTTTTAAGTTCTTATTCATTTGCTTCTATTATGATCTTTTTGTAATTATACAACAAAGGAAGACAGTAACATCAAGACCTTCTCGGACCCTCTTGTCACCGCTGCAGTAAGATTGGAGGATGGGAAGGGAATTCAGAAGGAATCTTGGGGAGGAGAAAGAAGTTAAATACTACAGAGCAGGATGTCAAGGACTGGGAGAACCCTCTCATGGTGCTCAGCAAGCATTGTTGTTGCATATTCGATTTCTCACACGCACACTCTCAATAGCCAGTTGAACAGAAGGACCCAAGTTCAAGGAAGGGAACTGTTTTCTGGAATATCAGGGAACATGGGAGTGATGAGTCCTACCTTGGAGGATATTTCTGCAAGCCAAAAGGGTCTTGGGAATCCCCCATGCAGTTTGGAGGCTGGGAGTTGAGTGGCTTTCCTCTCTTGCATCATGAGACATAAAGTGGTGGCTCCAGCTTCCAGGGTTGGCTGAAACGAGGTGGCAGTGGGGAAGGCCATTCTGATGGTGAACTCCAGGGGCCTTCTAACCATCCTTGGGACTGTGCCTATAAAAGCTTCAGGAACAGAATAGAGGAAAGTTTGGAGGAGGAAAATCTAAAATTCAATCAGCCTGTTGATAGACCAGTCTTAAAGAGGGTTTTCTTCTTCTTTTTCTTTCTTTTTTTTTTACATGACATTTATTGTCACATTGGTTTCCATACAACAGCCAGTGCTCATCCCAACAGGTGCCCTCCTCAACGCCCATCACCCACTTTCCCCTCCCTCCCACCCCCATCAACCCTCAGTTTGTTCTCAGTATTTAAAAGTCTCTATGGTTTTTCTTTGTCAAACACTCAAAGAGATATTCTCTCCAACCCCCGCCTGCACCGCCGTCTAACTCTGCTACAAGGTTGAGCAGCAGCTTGCTGGGAAGCCAGGGGGAGGGCTGGCACGGATGTCTGCACCGGCCCGGCCCCTACAGCAACATGGCTTACCTGCATGTTGCCGAAGAAACCTTTGGCTCCCCAGAGCAAGCCTGGAGCCGAGAGAGCAGGGGGCTGCTTCAGAGAATCTTGGGGCTGGAAAGTCCCTTGCTGTCCTCTCTAGTATAACTCCCAGCCACATCAAGAGAATCAAGTCACTGGTCGGTGACCATGCAATGCTAGAGCTACTTGGGAAAACTGTCTCAATGGGTATTAGTTTGGAGAAAGCTCTTCCAAGGAGAGGAATCTAGAAAGAAACAAAAGTTCAGGGAATCCTCTTGAATTTCCCTCCCACCCCATCTTCTTCATGCTCTCTCCCCACTGAGCATTTTGGCTGAACTTAGTGTTTCTTTGTATTTCCCTCTTTTGCTGAGAAAACCTTAAGAACCTTCTACTAGGCTTAGATTTAACCACAACCCTTACAGAATCTGGCTTATGAAAACCAGACTTCTCTAAGAGACGGGTCTTCTGGCAACAATTAGTCTGACTTTTCTTTAACAAAATTCTTTGTAATGCCATTCAGAAAACGGGTGGGTAGGACTTTTGTGGCAGGGAGTGTGTATGTGTGTGGGTGGGTATGGGAAGGGATCCTTGGGGTGGGGGATGGTGTTACAGAAGGCCAATTTGTATGACTTGGTGGGGGAAGAAAATCCCAACGTTAACACATTAAATTTGGAAGCTGTGAAATATTTAATTAGTGCACGGGTTGGGATCCTATTAAAACTGGCTCTATTTCTGAAGACTGTCCTGAAAATCTGTTTGCTCCTTTCCTCTGTGCAGAGTATATAAAACTCTCTTCTTGCCATCTCTCTTTGCTACTGAACTATTTCAGTTTGCCAAAGTGATATGTCTTTGAAAGCAGGACTGCCTGGAACGGGCCATGAAAGCTCCAATTCGCAAATACCTGAAAGTAGGGGATTCCAAAGGGAGGAGTGAGGACATGTGGAGAGGCAAGGAACAATAGTCTGTTACCATCCCAGCAGTGACTTCTCTGCTTCTGACTCATGGGCAGCAACACAGTCCTGGATGTGGCCTCCCACTGCCCTCCTCCCCTACCTGTATTTAAAAGTCCAATCCGACAACACATACAACAAACAAGAGACCTATTCATTGAAGTCTGCAAAGGCACCTTCTTCTCCTCCTTATGCAAATACTAAATTGAATCAACTGACTATAGCATTCATGCCATTGCTGAAATATGATAGAAAAAAAAAAAGTGGAGTATTCCAAGGAAATTGATTCCAACAGTTCGTTTGCAGTGGGGTGGATGTCTGTGTGTTTGAGGTGGAGACACAAATACATCTTGTTAAAATTGTGGCTGCCCTTCTGAGAAGCAGCCTACAGTTTTAGATACCCCACCCCTTCCAACTCTTCTAGGGAGCTAAGAATTTGAGCCCTTTAACAGGCAAGACCGAAAATTTGGGGCAGCTGTCCCTTGGGGGGGCGGGGGTGAGAGGGCCCCTCTCTGAACTCCTTCTGGTCCTGGTTTCCCTGCCTTTGGCTGGGCAAGAGGTCCGGAGGGCCAGTTGAATTGAAGGTCTATCTCAAGAGGGGAAAGAGGTCAGCTCCTGCCTCCAGTCCTGGCCTAGAGGAAGGAAGGATGTGGAGACCGCCCGAGAACGCTCTGGTCCGAGAACACATGCTCTCCTTACCCTTCGGACTTGGGTCGCAGGGACCTTCTTGCGGCTCTCAGGAGAACTTGGGCTTGTTCCCCCAAACCTAGGAACACCCTAGAAGAGAAAGTCTAGCCCCACTCCCCCACACACCCCCGCCGGAGTCGCTAACTTCTCGAACTTCAGACAACCATCCATGCTCGCCGTACCTCAGTTTCCCCTAAATGTGGCGACAAACGCAGGAAGTTTGAGGGGACTGGGGGCACTTGTTCTGTGGGAAGTCAAAGTAGGGGCAGGCACAAGGAAAGGGATCAGCCTTTCTCCTAGTCCAAGGCAGTGTTCTCGGGGCGCGGGGCCTTGGGCAGAGCCCCGGTAACCCTACCCCAGCCCAGAACAATAAGGGCAAAAGACACAACGCTTGCCCTCCGCCACCAACTCCATCTTTAGCAATGAAAAAAAAAAATCCAATCTTTTTGAACACCCAATACATCATTTCAATAAGAATGACTTCACTTTAATAAAGATTTAATACGTTAAATCTGTCTTTGTCGCTGATCGATGCTTCTTTGTCTCGAAAACGATTTGGGTTTCACTGATCAAGAATTCTGGGGGAAATGCTGTAACTCCGAGTCGGGGGGTTATTATTATTGTTTGAGAACACTTCCCGTGGAGGAAAAAAAAAAAAAAACCCGCGTGCGCACTGGCGCACACGCGCGCTCTCACACTCAGGCCCGCTTGCTTTTTCTCCCCGGGCTCTCCAGCTTGGAAAGCCAGCAAGCTGTCCAGAGCTGCCCGGGACGAGGGGGGAAGGGGCGCTCCGGGAGGGGCGGGGAGGGGAGGGAGGGGAGGGGAGGCGCCGGCCGGGAGGGGTAGGGTGCGGAGCGCAGCGTCTGCCAGAGAATCATTTGCCCTGAATCACAAATTTTCACGGCTTAAAAAGAAAAGGTAAAGCTAATGTCTGGCTCAATTAATAAACATGGTAATTTCACACCCGGAGAAGGACATAATTTCATCCGAGCGCTATCTGCGCCATCACAAAGGGTCAGGGCGCAGCTGCGGCGAACCCGGGTCATTACGGAGTCGCCGAGCGGCTCCCGCGCCCCGGCCCAGCGCGCGCCTCGAGGCGAAGGATGGCTGCGGGCGAGGCCGGGGCTTCCCCCGATAAAGGACTTACCCACCGTGCGGGAAATGGAGCCGCTTTCAGACGGGGAGTAATCAGCTCGCAGACGTAGAGCCCGCCACGGTCCCCCTCCCTCCCCTCCCCCCCCCCCCCACGGCCATTTACTTTTTAAAAATGAGAGATAAAACAGGCGAACACCCTCTCGCTCTCATCGCTTGTCTTTTCCTCTTCCCTTCTAATGTCCTTTCACAATAAAACCACGACCTGTATGATACAGATACGCGCATACATATTTTTACTTATTTATTTATCTTTAGAGGTTGTTTTTGATCCGCTGTCAATAGAAACCTATTGTATCTGTAAATTTCAGGACAGTTGTAGTTGATAAATTTCTGGTGTCAAGATTGGGGGCCAGGAGCTGGGAGACAAGATATTAGCTTCAATCTCATAATCTCTTAATCACATTACACTTTAAGTGAGCATGTGTAATTTCACCCATCAATGATTTATTTAAGCATTTGGAGCACAATTACTTGTCTCATACACAAATACTGGCTGGAGCATTGTTTGCTAGAAAGAAACACTGACATATAGGGGGAAAGAACGCATCTTTTCCGTTTCATTACGTGTCCCACCTCGGAATCAAAATTCATCTGTAATCGAGACCCGCAGGACCCGTCTCCAGAAAGGAAGGGGCCCCAGAGGCAAATTCACCCGAACCACAAGCGGGGGGGTCGGGGAAGGGGGGGAAGGGGGCGCCCCACCCCCACCTCTTTTCTGGGTTTAGATTTTTAAGCAGATCTTCAAAGTTAAAATAAATGCCCATTAAATAGCCGCATGCAAATAGGATGAAGCCGGGCAGCTAAACACACAAAGCCCATCTCACATAAAACAAAAGCATGATTGATGGCAACCCGGATGCTCGTGTGTTTGGGAAAAAAATTATACTTGTCCAGTCTCCCAGGTGTCTAAATTATTGAAGAGCGATGTGCATATTTCAACGGGAAAAGGTGGCCGAGGTTAGGGACCGGCGGTTGGGGCCGCAAGTGCCCTGGTGTGGTATATTTGGGTCTCGGGAAGGCCTCCCGTGCAATTTTTAACACATTCTTCTCTGGGTGGCCGAGGAGGCAGCGCTAACCTGACAGCTCTCGGGCAAATGGTTAGAGAAAATGGATCGCTTTCCTGGGCCGGGGACCTCACTTCCCGGGCCTGCGGGCGGCTCTGCAAAGCTGCCCGCTCCGCTCTGCGAGCCCTGCAGGCCGCAGAGGGCGGCGGGCAGGGCCCGGGCGGCGCCGCGGTGGGGCGGTCCCGCGGTGCCCAGCCCAGCCGTGAACTTCCTCCCGCCAAGTGCTTGGGGGCCTTTTCAACCCGGCTCAGCCTAGAGGTCCGACTCTGAGGCAGGGGCCCACGGGGCTCCTTCGGTACTGGAGGCGCTTGCGGCGTCGGTTCTTTGTTCTGGCACTTTCAGGGCCTCCTGAAAGTCGCCCCGTCGGGTGGGGAGACCCGACCAGGCAGGCCTGGCTCAGAGCCGGAGGCACGGTTGCGGGAGTAGTGTTGGAACCCAGCAGCCACTTTGTGTGTGTGTGTGTGCGCGCGCGGGGGTGGGGGGGTGTTTAATAATGCAGGGCGTGGTAAAACAAATGGGAAATGGTGGGAACTTTCCAATATCTCATTTTAAATGTAGGACGGGAACACCTGAAAATAAGCAAGCTCCCCTCCTTGTCTCTTCGTTCTTTGTCTCTGAACTCTCTCCAAATCAATGTCTCTCTTTTACCCTGTCCTCAACTCTCTAGCCCGTCTCTCTGTTTCTGAATCTTCCTTTTCTCCCTCCCTCCCTCCATCGTCGTCCCTCTTCATAAATATGCATACGAGAAAAAAGAGCCTCAGCGATTCCTGCTCTCAGAGAGTGGATCCACAGCGGTGTGGGGCTCAGGTTTAACGGCCTCTTGTCAGCCAGGGAACCCCAGGCGCGCTCTTTTCTTGCTGGGCTGGTGGGGGCGGCGAGAGATAGATGCGTGGGCCCAGGGCCCTCAGCGTGGGGAGCAGTCAGTATTGCCCACGCATCGAGTCCTAACCCTAAACTTGAATCCATTTTGCTGTTCAAGTCAGGCTCGGCGGATTCATAATAGCGACGACAAAGAGTAATTACATATTAGAAAACAAAACAATAATTACACTACCAAGTCGACACATCAGTCAGCGAAGCACAGTCGCCTGGGTTTGAAACAGCAAAGCCCGCGGCGCCGGCGGCTGACTCAGCAAATCGGAAAAGCCCCGGGACCCGCGTCCACACCGGCTGATGCGGAGAATCTGTCCGGAGGCTGAACAGCAGACGCGCTCCAGCCTCTGCCCCAGTCACCTGCTGAAAGGTCTTAGAGGTCATAAGATCTGGTTTGGGAGCCATCTGGCAGAAAACCATGTCACAAGCACCAAATCAGCGGTTGCTTGGAGAGCTGAGTCTTGTTTTTTGTTTTTTAACCTAGGTGGGCACACAGATTGCGGAGTTTGAACCACTGTTTTACATTTTTACGCTTAGAAGAGAGAAAGGTCGTTCTTACATGTTAGTTTCCCCCAGCACCTGTCACCTGGCTCCTTGGTTACTTTACAGCGCCCTCAGGCCTCGGCGTCTTCGGGTTCCCGCTTTATTCCCCCCAAGTGTTAGGGCCACCATGCCCTTTTCACCTCTTCCCCGGCACCCAGAGGCAGGTTGCTGGGACAGAGTGTGTCCCTCACCAAAGCCCATCTACAATCGCTGCCACACCCCCCAGTTCCCTTGGATCAGCCGTCGGGGAGGTTCTTCTTTCCGGCATCGCTCTCCCATGCCTTCTTCGGTGGCTCCGGCACGTCCTCTGGTGGGTCCCGGGGCCCAGGCCCGGAGGGTGGATGCGGGATCGGGGGGCTGGGGGCAGGGGGCTGGCGAGTGCAGGCGTCGCCCGCAGCCGGACCGACTCCCGGCCGCCCGCTGCCCACCGAGGCCGGCTCCGCTCGCATTCCGGGTGTGAAAAGAAACACAGTCTTTTCGGGCCTGGAGGCCGTGGCTGGACGATGCAGCTAAGCTTGAAATGTGGGGAAAGGCTTTTAAAAGACTCTATTCGGATCTCTCCTCCCACTTCCCCCCCGGGCCTTTCTTCCGGGGCTGGAGCCTGCCTCCCAGGCAAGGGGGCTTGGGTGGGGGGCGCCAGTGCGCCTTTGCCGAGGGTGGTGTCCTAGGGCGAGAGCCGAGATGGGGACAGTCCTCGCCGGGCGTGGGAATGCCTTGCACAGTCGGCCAGGGACAAAGCCCGGGGGCACTCTTTTAGGCCCCAGGTATGAGTTGCATTCAGGCCGGCGGACCACCCCCTGCCACCCTCCACCCCACCCCGCCCTCAGCCAGGCGACCTCATCCGCAGGCGGGAAAGGAGTCAGACGTGGCCCAGGAGGCAGAAGGGCGTAGGGACCCAGAGCGGGTACGTGGGGCCGGTGAAGTCTGAGAAGCCGGTGGGTAACGCCAGGCGGAAGCGAGCGGGAAGCCCGCGCTCGGTCTAGCGCCCTCTATAGGGCTCATGAGCCCCGCCGACTGTGGACGGTTTTCCTTTCATCCCCCAGGGCTCAGGGAAGGACAAAGGACCTATAAAAAAAAAAAAATCCAACAACAACAAAAAAATATCAGCTTGACCCCCAAAAGAACACTGTTTAATGAGGTGGAAAATTCTTCCACACAAATTGCTTTTTCTACTACTTTATGAGAGTTCATAAATGTTAATGAAATCCAGTTACCAAAAAGTAACATACATCATTGCCGCTGAAGGAAGGCAGAGGAAGGAAGGTGGTAGTTAACGTACAATCATAATTAAAATAACAGCAGCGGCAGCAACAATGCGGCCTATGGCTAATGTGGTTGGAGCCCTAGTCCGGCGATGCACCATTGCATCCGACCTGGGTCGGACGCTGGCGTCTCATGGGACAGGATCAGCTACTATGTAACCGCTGCAGCGCCACAACCAAAAATGTAGGGGTGTGGGAGCTGCTGGATGGGAGTGAGTGGAGACACGAAATGCCCTTCTGTTTCTTTTCTTTGGCAACAGCATGCCTGTTATTGACACGAACGTACTCAACATTCACGCACAAGAGGAGCTCAAAGGAAACGCCTGGGAGAGGAGGACAGGTGGCAAGTTCATTGTCTTCTACAACCTGCAGGACGCCATTGCTCCTTTCTTCCTCTCTGCCATGGGACTGTAAGCTCCCAGAGGGGGAGATCTGATTCTGGTATTTCTATCCTCAGCATCCAGCGCCGCATTCGGCACGCAGAAGGTGGTGATTGGGGTGTGTGCCGAATAAGGAAATGATTAAATGGACCCGTAACAGAAAGTTAAGTAAGTCAATGGATGATCCACTTGATAACATCTGAAGATGGACCAAGGTGCTCGAGCAGTCAATGTTTGCAATATTCAACAAATATTTCTTTTTAATGACTTACTATATACAGGGATAGTTCTTGCCACTGGGGATACTGCAGCCAACAAAACAGGCAAAAATCCCTTCCCTCATGAAGTTTACAGTTTGCTTTGGCTGTTTCGGTAGATGTATTGCTTTACAAGGCTAGGCAAATGGCTCCTTATCTAACTTTGGGAAAATGCTTTAATTCCCACCTTCCAGATCCCTCTTTACTACCTGGAGTTCAGGAGAAGACATTTGAGGTCTGCGGGTGAAAGTCATTATAGAAAGCATATGTTTTTGTTTTCTTCCAGCTTTATCGATAAAGAATTGACAAATACGGGGATGCCTGGGGGCTTAGTTGGTTGAGTGGCCGACTCTTGATTTTGGCTCAGGTCATGGTCCCAGGGTTGTGGGATCGAGCCTCTTGCCAGCTCTGAGCTGATGGTGGAGCCTGCTTAAGATTGTCTCTACCCTCCCTGACTTTCTCCCTCTGCCCCTCCCCCACTCCCTCTCTATCTTTCTCTCGATTTAAAAAAAAAAAAATTGACAAATAAGAATACAACTTGGTATTTTGATATACACACAAATTGTGAAATGACCACCACACTCAAACTAACATACCCATGACCTCACTTTGTGTGTGTGTGACAATATTCAAGATCTACCCTCTTAGCAAATTTCAAGTATATAAAAAGTATTATTAACTGTGATCACCATGCTGTACATTAGGTTCGTTCATCTTTTGTAACTGAAACTTTGTACCCTGTAACTAACATCTCATCATTTCCCTCTACCCCCAGCCCCTGGCAACAACCATTGTATTCTCTGCTTCTGTTAAGTTCAACTATTTTAGATTCCACATATAAGTGAACTCATGCAATATTTGTCTTTCTGTGTCTGGCTTATGTCACTTAGCATAATGTCCTCCAGGTCCACGCATACTGTCACAAATGGCAAGATTTCCTTGTTTTTTAAGGCTGACTAATACTCGTGTGTGTGTGTGTGTGTGTGTGTGTGTGTGTATGTGTGTATGTGTACCACATTTTAAAGAATATGTTTTGAAGGAAGATGTTTTATATTTCTTTAATGGGGTCATTTTGTCTTAAGGCTTTATTTCTTCTGAAGGAGAAAAACAGGTTTATTTTTTGTAAATATCTAGGACAATTTGAATATTTTCCTGTTTCCTTTGAGAGCTGCTGAAATCAAGTCATTTTAGCTTTGCATACATTGTTTAATATTTCATGTCTTCCAAATATGAATACTAATACTAATAACTATCATTTTTTTTAACTTGTATCTTTTGCCAGTCGCTCAGTGCCTCATAGGTTTTACCTCATTCAAACTCTCAACTTTTTTAGATAGATGCTATTGTTGGTATTATTTTATTTTATTATTATTTTTTTAATGTTTATTTTTGAGAGAGAGAGAGGCAGAGCGTGAGCGAAGGAGGGGCAGAGAGAGAGGGAGACACAGAGTCCGAAGCAGGTGCCAGGCTCTGAGCTGTCAGCACAGAGGCCGACGCAAGGATTGAACTCAGGAACCCTGAGATCATGACCTGAGCCAGAGTCAGATGCTTATCTGACTGAGCCACCCAGGCACCCCTATTTTTTTTATTTGAGAGAGCGAGCGAGCGGTGGGGAGGGGTAGAGGGAGAGAGAGAGAATCTTAAGTAGGCTCTATACTCAGCACAGAGCCTGACTCAAAGCTCTATCCCACGACCCTGGGATCATCACCTGAGCGGAAATCAAGAGGCAGATGCTTAACCGATGGGGCCACCCAGGCACTCCGGTGTCTTTATTTTTTAAACGAGGGAACCAGGGAGCCTGGGTGGCTCAGTTGGTTAAGCATCTGACTTCAGCTCAGGTTGCGATCTCCCGGTTTGTGAGTCTGAGCCCCCCTCAGGCTCCCTGCTCTCGGCGAAGAGCCTTCTTCGGATTCTCTGTCCCCCTGTCTCACTGCCCCTCCCTGCGGGCCTGTGCATGCACTCTGTCTCTCTCAAGTATAAATAAACAGTACATAAAATAAAATAAAATAAAATAAAATAAAATAAAATAAAATGAGGGAACGAAGCTGAAAGAGCCTAAGTGACCTGTCTTAGGCCACCAGTGAGTAACTGCTGATTCGCAGTCTGGAATCCATCCAGGACACTAGAATGGAGAGTGCACCCCCACAAGACTTTCAGTCATTTGCCATCAGCTTTCTTGTCCATAAAAGGCAATGAATGTCGGTCTAGTCTATGTTGTGTACACAGTGTGGTGAAGGTAAAATTTGATCTGGGGCACCTGGGGGGCTCCGTTGGTTGAGCATCTGACTTCAGCTCAGGTCGTGATCTCATGGTTCATGAGTTCCAGCCCCGCATCAGACTCTGTGCTGACAGCTCGGAGCCTGGAGCCTGCTTTGGATTCTATCTCTCTCACTCTCTCTCTCTCTCTCTCTCTCTCTCAAAAATAAATAAACATTAAAAAAAAGATAAAATTTGATCCTTATGAAATTGCTCTGTAAACGTAAAATGCTACATGAATATATGGTACTTTATTATTTTAATTAATCAAATCAAATCAAATTTAATTTAAAGATTTTATTTATTTTAATTTTAATTTTTTAAAGATCACACTTTCTTTTTTTTTAATTTTTTTAACGTTTATTTATTTTTGAGACAGAGAGAGACAGAGCATGAATGCGGGAGGGTCAGAGAGACAGAGGGAGATACAGAATCCGAAACAGGCTCCACTCTCTGAGCTGTCGGCACAGAGCCTGACGTGGGGCTCGAACTCACTGACTTGAGCCGAAGTCGGATGCTTAACCGACCGAGCCACCCAGGCGCCCCTAAAGATTCAATTTTAAAGTAACCTCTGCACCCAACATGAGGATCGAACATACAACCCAGAGATCAAGAGTCTCATGCTCTACTGACTTAGCCAGGCAGGTGCCTTGGTACTTTTGTTGCTGCTATAGTTGTTGTTGTTGTTGTTATTATTATTATGTGCTGTTTCTTATCCATAATAGCTAGTACCTCCGGTAACCTACTCTGCAACAGCCATTAGTGAAATTGATTGAACTTTGGTTGAGCAAATTGGAGATGTGGGTGGTGATGGGTCGGGTGGGAAAGGAGGTAGATGGTGCTGGTTGAATGGGAGAAACACCACTGGCAGCGATTTGGCTCTTCTTGACAAATCTCCCTACATCCTGTGGCACTTCAGTGTCTGGGGGGTGTGGGTGTCTGAGGCCCCCTGGCCACCCAGCGTAGTATCCTTAGGAATCTCCTCCCTCCTAATTGCAGGGTGCTGTGTTCCGCTTTGCCCAGGCCATTAGCCCTACTGTTGGCCATCACTCTTAGCAGCTAGGCCAAGCACAACAGTGAGAAAGGTGAGGTGTTCATTTTGGTGAGTAAATTTGCCATGCTGCTTCGAGACAACATAATTGCTACTTCCCACGCCTTATTGCGTCTGGTAGAGAAATGGTCACAAAGACATCAAACAAGCATCAGGTCTCTGTCACCGCCTGCTACACCACCTGTCATCCTCCAAAACGTGGGCAAGACCTCGCGGCTGTTTGGAAAACCTTTAGCGCTTTTTCATGCTAGTCCATGGGCTGGGGCAATACCCGGAGATGGTCTTTAATGTTTGAAGCTTGGGTCGGCTGGTCAAGGAAGAAAGAGGCAGAGCGATTAAGGACATACCGGCCCCTTACTTTTTGTAGTATTCAGCCTTTATATCTCATGTTTTCATCTGTTCGTTGACTTATTCAACATTTTTGAGCTGTTTGCTAGGAACAAATTCCACTGAGAAGCTTCCGGGCTGGTGGGGAGGCAGATGAATAAAAATATAATTACAGACACTGAAGTGAGTTGTAACAGGGATTTATGCATAGAGTGGGGGTGGACTGATAAATCATTATGATATATAGAATTAGGTAAAAACATGCATTCTCAGTTGGGGTGATATTGCCCTTAAAGGGGCAAAAATTGGTTCTTTGGGGGCAAAAAATCTTAGAGATTATAGTGGCTTGTGGCCCTCCAAGCTCAACCCGATGTGACAAAATCTTACTCCTTTCTATTTAATTTTTCTTGTCAGATAGACTTTAAGTTAAATTTATTTTTTCTCCTTAGAGGATGAGATAGTAATAATAATAATAAAGGCTATAACCATGGGGACTAGGTAGATGAATTTGCCTCAGTAACTCAGGCTGTCTGTCTAAGACTACCAAGTTGGTTTTTGTGGCTGTCTTCCGGTTAGTTTAATGTTTATTTATTTTTGAGAGAGAGAGACAGGGTGCAAGTGGGGGAGGGGCAGAGAGAAGGAGACACAGAATCTGAAGAAGGCCCCAGGCTCTAAGCTGTTAGCACAGAGCCCAAGGTGGGGTTTGAACCCACAAACCATGAGATAGTGACCCAGACTGAAGTTGGATACTTAACCGACTGAGCCACCCAGGTGCCCAATGTCCTCTAGTTAGTTTAAAAGCCACAATGGATTTGGCTGACGTGTCCAAAAAATTTATCCTTATTGTACTGTATTAAAATTCTCCTGATTCGTGGCCTGATATAGAGCAACCCCCTCCTCCAGTCTCATAAAATAGGAAAGTGAATTCTCAACCATTCCTCTAGTTCCCTCAGACATGAGTTACCTCTGGAGAAGCATGGAAAACCAACTTTTGACCTTACTCTCTCTGCTGCAAAACAAAAGTCCTAGATCAAATGTTGACACACGTAGAAAGGAGAGGTTTGGGATAGATGATATTCCATATTATTAATTGCGAACAGATAATGGTTGAATTTGCAAACATGTTTCCTTCCACTCATGCAGAGGTTAAGATATCAAATTTTAATACACAGAGAAAGCAATAAAATCCCATCGCAAGGTTGTAAGTATTTTCTTCTTTTCGTTTGCAGTTTTATCCTTTGGGCTAACTGTAATTACCACTTCTGTATCTTGCCCAAAGCGTAACTTAAGAAATTGCTGAGCCCAATATCTGAGATTTTTGGAGCCAGCTTTGAAAGGACTTTTTTTTAACTATATAAAGACATTGAAGCAGGAGAACATAAGGCAAGTTGGAAAATGTAGCGGGTGTTGGATTCTACCAACCAAGAAAGCAACGATGATACTTACTGAGCAACTCGAGCGAAGGAGAAGAAAACAGGTGGCCTCAGGGGGATGGAAGAATGAAAACGGTCACGAAAGTTGCTTTACCTGAAATGACTTTGTGGAAAAAGAATAGCAGAACTCCCTCTTCCCCCTTCCACCAAAGTTTAAACAGTAAAAAGCCCTACCACCCACAAAGATGTCTTGGGTAGGCGTGAGGAGTCGAATGCGTTAGGGAGGGAGTGTGAGCAGAAAACCTGGCTTAGGACTCATTGCCAGCAAAAGACAGAGCCAGCCAGCTGGAGCCGTGGCTTCCCGAAACAGGGCCCAGTGGGGAGGGGGGTGGGACCACCACAGTGCTTCTTGAATAGCATTTCAATCCCTCTGGGTCAGAAGGGGCTACTGTAGATATAAACCTTTACATATAAGCCCTTCTTGTGTGAAGTAGCCGCTTGTGCAGTCACATACCATAGTCACACAGACAGGGACACAAAAGCCGTTTGTGAACGCTTCAGACAAGGCTGAAGGGGAGTCATGAGAAGGTTGACCCGCATTCCTAGGGAACGTAACACACAATTCTTCTCATTCACACCATATTAGTATTGACTGTTTTATTGGAGCCTTGTTATTGTGGCTGTTACTCCTTTCATGACACCATTTTCCAAAGTTTAAAAGTTGACTGCTAACATTTGCTTCACTTTAAATCTTGGTGTGAAAGTTTTTTGGGTGTGTGTGTGTGTGTGTGTGCACGCGCGCATGTGCGTTTCACACCCAAGGATGACCAAAGAGGCATTTTTGTGTAAAGCAAACGGTTTCCCCAAAGCCCAGATATTTCCATCTTTTTATCCACAACGCTAGGTATGTTTGAGTCAGTGACTCTCATTGTCAACTAAAGATGGACATATTTGGAGTTGGCTGTGGTTTGGTGGAGAGAGGAGTGGATTCAGAAGCAGAGGAGGTGCTGGTTTTTAGCCGTGGCCAAACCAGTTAATATGAGTGAGCTTTCATATCCTCATCTGTAAAATGGGCGTGCTGCTATCTGTTTTATAGGAATTCGATAGAATAACGGATACCAGAAAACTGCAGAGTGTTCGGAAGCTGTAAGTGGCTTTATAATTAGGCTGCAATGAGCCAGCACTTCCGCGTCCCCTCTGAGGTCTTCAGACACAGCTTTTCTCCACTCCAGTTCAACTGCCACATTGGATCCACGCTGAGCATTGTACGTGGCCTGGAGTTCTAGTCCTGAACGTAGGTCTCATGATATCAGTCTCCTCTCCAACCAAACGGTGACAGTTTCCCTTTCGTAAAGATTAACTTCTAAAACTCTTCGCCTGGCGGGTCCCCCTTGACCCCACCCCAAACTGCTTTTGCAGACTGCTGCTGGCGATGTGCTTCCAAATACCCCGATGCGTTGGCTGCTCCCAACTTTTGCCTTGCCTGGAATATACCAGGAACTTACAAGACTCCTTCTGACCTTTGCTCAGCTTGGAACGCCATTCCTCCCACTCAGGAAAAAAAAAAAAATATATCATTTAAATCCCAAATTACAAATTCATCTTACCCTAATCAGAAGCAATTGTCTCTTCTCCCCACTCCTCAGAGCATAGCTTATGTAACTTTATTTAACCCTGTTTTAATTCTATTTAAACCCACTTGCTGTGAACCTACGGTTACCATCACTATTTACTGAACATCCTATGTCTATGTAATAAAGTTAATAAATGTAACACTGGGTGTGTGCTTCAGGTACAATAAGGCCTGTTAAATAAAACAGAGGGATACTCACATTCTACTTTGTGTTTGGTTACCTGTTTATTTCTTCACCAGATGGCAAGTATATCAGGGGCAAGGCCTATGATTTATTTAGGTCCCTGTTCTCTCCAGTGATTGGCAAAGAGCCTTGGATGCATTGGTAACAAAAGCAACAACAAAATATTACGTTAATAAGATACATATGATAAAGGTTTAGATCTTTCAGTGGGAAAAATGTTAAACAGAGGGCAATAATCAAATGTGATTTGGAAATGGGTATAGTTCGAGAGAGGATGTGTTCCTGAAAAGAAATGACTAAGTTGGATATTTTTTTTTGCATGTGAAAATGGGCTATGAGATTTCAATTTATTTTATTTTTTTTTCAATATATGAAGTTTATTGTCAAATTGATTTCCATACAATACCCAGTGCTCATCCCAAAAGGTGCCCTCCTCAATACCCATCACCCACCCTCCCCTCACTCCCACTGCCCATCAACCCGCTGAGGTTTCAATTTATTTTATTTTATTTTAAAAAATTTTTTAATCTTTATTTTGAGAGAGAGAGAGAGAGACAGAGCATGAGCAGGGGAGGAACAGAGAGAGAGAAGGAGACACAGAATCCGAAGCAGGCTCCAGGCTCTGAGCTGTCAGCACAGAGCCCAACGCGGGGCTTGAACCCACAAACTGTGAGATCATGACCTGAGCCGAAGTCGGACACCTAGCCGACTGAGCCACCCAGGCGCCCCTGAGGTTTCAATTTAAAAGAGGATCTTTTTAAAAGAACCCCACCTCCCCCATGTTGACTTCTTTTGTAAGTGAAGACGGTGCTAGGTTTCCGTGTTGGGTTCTCGGTGAGCAGAGAATTCTTATCTCGTCTCCCTGAAAGTCCCACAACTCTGAATTGTGGCCAGCAAACAATTTAACTCCTTTTTCATTTTGACAAACAAACTCCTCCAGGATATCACGGTTGAAACATCAGCTGCTGCGTGGCCCATGGCCTTCTGGTGTGATTTCCTATGGCTTTCTAGGTGGATGGGTGCCATCTGAATTAATGATAAAGCCATTCCATTTTATTGGGTAATTCATAAATGCTGGGGAAGGAAGATCTTGGATGATACATATTTGCTTCTTCCTGTATTTACAGAAGAGAAACATAAACCAAAATGAAGGCTACTTTGGGCCACTTCTACTAAAGTGACTCTGGACCAGTTGGGTCCCATTATGACTGTGCCAAGGTCATGAAAAGACCGGGGCTCCTGACAGCTTGTGTAAATATGCATACACTTCCTTAGCCTGTAGTCTTTACTTTTCCTTTAGCATCCTCGGTGGGGGGAACCCTAACACCCCCTCCCCCTCCACTCCCTGCAAACACAAGCACAGGCAGAATTCACATACAGTGTGGTTTCAGAATGCAGTTTGTATGGAGAGTCCTCTTTTCCAACAGGGCACTGGTTGGTTTGTGATGGTGGTCTTTTGTATTTCCAAATGTTATGCATTTCTCTTTTGCACTTGACATGAAAAAATAAGACAGTGTGAAAAGAGACACTATGAAAACTTCTCCCCAACCCATCTGTTATGGGTCCGGTAGTGTCCCTCCCACCCAAGATATGTGTGAGTCCTAACCCCAGCATGTAACCTTGGTTGGAAATCACATCATTGCAGATGTGATTAGTTGAGGTCATACTGGAGTTGGGTGTGTCCTTAATGCAATAGGATTGGTGTCCTTACAGGAGGGGGGAAATTTGGACAGAGTCACAGAGGGAGAAGGTCATGTGGTGACAGAGGCAGAGATTAGAGCAGTGCAACTGTAAACCAAGGAGCGTTCAGGATTGCCAGCCACCTCTAGAAGTTAGGAAGAGGCAAGAAAGGGTCTATCCAGAGTTTTAGAGGAAGCAAGGCGCTGCTGACACCTTGGTTTTGGACTTGAAGCTTCCAGAACTGTAAGAGAATAAATTTCTATTGTTGTAAGTCGTCCAGTTTGTGATTCTTTGTTATGGAGCTAGGAAACTCACATCCTATCTTCCCCCCATCCCTTTGGTTTTTCTGTCTAGAGGCAAATCATGTTAACACTTTTGATGGTAATACTTTATTTTAATTTAAAAATCAATGTGTTTGATTTTTGAATAGATGGTACATTCACATGGGTCCAAAAAAATACAGAAAAACTTACACGGTGAAAAAAATCTCCCTGTTAATCCACCCCTCATCTGCCCATCTTTTTTTTTTTTTTTAACGTTTATTTATTTTTGAGAGAGAGAGAGAGAGAGACAGAGTGCGAATGGGGGAGGGGCAGAAAGAGAGGGAGACACAGAATCCAAAGCAGGCTCCAGGCTCTGAGCTGTCAGCACAAAGCCCAATGCAGGGTTTGAACTCGGAACAGTGAGATCATGACCGGAGCCGAAGTCGGACGCCCAACCAACTGAGCCACCCAGGCGCCCCTCATCTGCCCATCTTGCCTCTGTCTCTCTATCATACTCACTCATCTTGTTAGTTAATTTATACACATACATATTGTAGATTTTTATCTCCCCTTTACTAGGAATCTATTACATCACTGTCTTTCACCTTGCTTTTTTTTTTCTTATAAAAAGTATTCTCCAGTCCTTTTCCGATCGAAAGTTCCATGGCCTAGACACTGATGAATACAGTTACTGTGACAGGGTAAAGGAGAAGAAAGCGTGGACTTAGTTAAGGTCCCCTTCCATCTCAGCATCAGAATTGGGCTGACTCTTGGGGCGCCTGTGTGGCTTAGTCAGTTAAACATCTGGCTCTTGGTCTCAGCTCAGGTCTCGATCTCAGAGTCGGGAGTTCAAGCCCTGCGTTGGGCTCCACATTGGGCATGAAGCCTACCTAAAAAAAAAAAAAAAAAAAAAGGGCTGACTCTCTAGTGTCTGCGCTTATGGGCTCCTAAGTTGTAGGAAAGGTTATATCCGTCAAGGCTGAAATGTCTAGAACACGACTCCTCACACCAGAAGCTGTAGATGCAGGGAAATCAAGGGAGGCTGAGACTCGATCTTCCAGGCCCCAAGTAGACGTCTGGCATTGGTGGCAGTGAATTCGGGACAGCGTGGATGAGCTGGCCGTTGTCTCTCGTGTCTCTTGGGGGTCTTCACGGCAGGAGGAATGCTGCAAGGCTTCTAGGCCTCTGCCATTCCATTTTGGTGGGCATCCAGTTTTCTGATTTGAGGAGGAAGGGGACAATGGAGAATGGGGGTCAGTGAAAAGCATTGACTTTGGAATCAGATGCTTGGGTTTGAATTCCTATTACCAGCTGGTGATTTGGCCTAGTTACTCTCTAGATTGCAAAACGACCATTGTTATGAGAAGTAAAGGAGATCTTTGGTTCGAGGGTTAATACTCTGCCCTATGCTTTAGTGTCAAGATGGAGGCCAGGAGATGACAGTTAGCAATGCTGGGGGGTCAAAACTGAAAGCCGCTGGCTTAGGCTGGGCCAAGGCAAGGGTTTTTTATTTTTTATTTTTCTTTAATTTAGGTTAAAAAATTTTTTCTGAATAGGTTAGCCTTGGGAGAGGCTAGAGGGGACTGGGGATGCATATAATGAAAATCCACAGGCTCAGGGGAGTTTGCGTTTATTTTGACTTCAATTAACTTATATAAGACACTTTATGCAAATTAGTGCCAATTAGTTTCCGATGATGACGGTTGGTGGGTCGGTTTGCAGTCTTGACATCTGCATTATGCTGGGTCTGTGATGCTCGATCTGTGATGTCCCACACTGGGCCATCTCCTGGAACCCAGCTGTACCCACCTTGGCTAAGCTGACGTCTTAGCCAACTGCAGGGACTATTTTCATATTTATTCTTTGTTCAGATTCGGACTGCCCTTTATACTTCCTTATTGCCTCGAGTTGGTAATATAGCGAGCACTTCATAAGGTCATAAAAATGTTGCCTTTGAACATCACCAGTGGAGTGACTGGGGAGGTAGCAAATTCACATTGTGTCCCGGTAGAGGTTTTCAAAGCATCTTTTGGGGTTTCAATGCACGATTTCTGTTAAAGATCAATGTAAGTGGAGTTCAAACCCTCAGAAATCCTTGTATAGCAAGGGTCCCTTAGATCTCTTTTAGGGTAGGAGGTCTCTCTCTCTCTCTCTAATTAATTAATTTATTTTGAGAGAGAGAGAGAGTGTGTGTGTGAGCACAAGCAGGGGAGGGGGGAGAGAGAGAGAGAGAGAGAGAGAGAGAGAGAGAGAGAATCCCAAGCAGGCTCCACATTGTCCACACAGAGCCCCATGTGGGCCTCAAACTCACAAACTGGGAGATCATGACCTGAGCCAAAATCAGACACTTAATCAACAGAGCCACCCAGGCGCCCCAAGCGTTCTCTGAATTCACATATTTGGAAAAATCCATTCAAGGAAAAAACTATGATAGTCCAGGCAACACCATTCGTCTGTGCATTCAACACCCGTTCATTGAGTAGTTCACAGATGCCAGGCTCCTTAAGAATGAGAGCTGTCTAGTGACACCCGGGTGGCATAGTCGGTTAAGCGTCCGACTTCAGCTCAGGTCATGATCTCATGGCTCATGGGTTCGAGTCCCGCACTGGGCTCTCTGTTCTCAGCATGGCACGGAGACTGCGTGGGATTCTCTCTCTCCCCCCTCTCTGTCCCTCCCCCACTCATGCTCTCTCTCTCTCTCTCAAAAATAAACAAACATTACAAAAGAATGATGGCTATTTAGGTGAGGGAAAAGCTACTGGCGTCTTTGAGAAATACAATACAGTAAAACCCAGGATTGTGAGTAACTTGTTCCGCGAGGGTCCCGCAAGACGAGCGAACATTTCTAATAAATTTTAACTTGACAAACGAGCGATGTGGTCCATGACACTGAACGTCACATGATCACAACCGAGCAAATGGTTCTCTCTCTTGCTGTGGGATTGTGGGTGATCGTCTCCCATGCTCGGACGCTCGGTCTCAGGCCACAGTATTTGGCAGAAGTGGGGGATTTTTCAGAACGTTGGAAGGCGCCCACTAGTGTATTTTTGTCACTTCAAAGCACCTCTGGACAGTCCTTTGCTGTTCCCAACAAGAGGAAGCTTAGGAACGCTTTGCTTCATTCTAGGTCAGCCTGCCGGCAGATTGAGACCCTTTCCTCTGCTGCCTTATTGGCAGTGACATTAAATACAGATGAGAAGAATTTATTAATACTGTACTGTAGTCAACATTCGGCGAGCGTATACAATGGTCCCCCTGCAGAAAGATTCCATAGAGACAATAGGTAACAGTGATTCTGTTAGTGATAGTGAAAGTCGTCCTACGCAATAACCCTCCTCTCTCTCATCTCCCTCACACCAGCCATGATGGTTTTCAAAGGTAAATACGGGTTAGTTTGTTTATGTTTCTTTTTTTTATTAAAAAAAATTTTTTTTTTCAACGTTTATTTATTTTTGGGACGGAGAGAGACAGAGCATGAACGGGGGAGGGGCAGAGAGAGAGGGAGACACAGAATCGGAAACAGGCTCTAGGCTCCGAGCCATCAGCCCAGAGCCTGACACGGGGCTCGAACTCACGGACCGCGAAATCGTGACCTGGCTGAAGTCGGACGCTTAACCGACTGCGTCACCCAGGCGCCCCTGTTTATGTTTCTTTATATTTTGTATTTCCTTTATTATTTTGATCATATTACAGTATTGTAATCATTTTTATATGAATATTTTTGGGTTGTGGGATGAATCATCTGAGTTTCCATCGTTTCTTATGGGGAAATCTGCTATGATCTACAAGTGCTTTGGATTACAAGCATGTTTTTGGAATGTGTTATGCTCGCAAAACAAGGTTTTACTGTATATTGTTAAAACAAACATCCTTTTCTATTAATTGGCATTTCATGTTACCAGTGTAATATGCTTCTGTCCCATTACAGGGTCATAGTTACCAATGTCTTAGGTCCTAAGGTTTACTGGAGACTTTTTTAAAAATTCTTTTTTATTTGTTTCATTTATGTTTTTATTTCTTATTTTTATTTTAATTAATTAATTTTTTTAAGTAGGCTGCATGCCCTGTGCAGAGCCCCGTGTGGGGCTTGAACTCATGACCCTGAGATCAAGACCTGAGCTGAGATCGAGTCAGATGCTTAACAGACTGAGCCACCCAGGTGTCCCTTCATTTATTTTTTTAAAGTAAACTCTAGGGGCGCCTGGTTGGCTCAGTTGGTTCCGTGTCTGACTTTGGCTCAGGTCATGATCTCATGGTTCGTGAGTTCAAGCCCTGTGTTGGGCTCTGTGCTGACAGTTCAGAGCCTGGAGCCTGCTTCAGGTTCTGTGTCTCCCTCTCTCTCTGCCCCTCCCCTGCTCATGCTCTGTCTCTCTCTCTCTCTCTCTTTCAAAAATGAATAAGTGTAAAAAAAAAAAAAAGACCACCATTCCTTAAAAAAAAATAAAGTAAACTACGCCCAACGTGGGACTCAACCTCAAGTATCCTGAGATCATGAGTCACATGCTCTACAGACTGAGCCAGCCGCGTGCCCCTGTAATGGAGACATTTTTCTGTCAAGTTTATCTCATGAGGGGAAAGCCTCTATGAACGGTGTAGCAGAGAGAACCTGGATAGGAGCTGAACCAAGAATCCTCTGCTTGGAAAATAATACTAAGCCTGGAAGAAATTAAGGCGAGGTAACAGCCTCTCACCTCGTGCACATCCAGGACGATCCACCCCTGCCCCCCACAGGAAGCAAGGATTCCCACATAAAGCTGTTTGACTAAATTTGATTCACCTAGAACCATATTATCATCCAACTTACGTTTCTCTATCAACACCATGAGGGTAAAAGAGATTTTATCAAGACTTTAAAAAGCTTGAGGTATTCCTGTTGAAAATATTCTTTAGGCTGGTAATCTTGCATGAAAAGGAAATGAACTCTCTGGGGTGTTCTTAGTGAACCCTTACTGATTTGCTGTGATCTTATCTTCTTTTTCTTGTGTTCACAAGGTTTCCCCTCACCCCTGTGTTTACTTTTCTAGAATTTTGGCAATGAAAAAATGTCAGATTCACTGATCTAAATTTGCAGAGCATCGCCTTTCGTAAGACCCCATACCTTATTTTGATCTGATTTTCCAGAATCTCATCTGATTTCCAGTACTCCTCAAAGACTACCATCCGACTTTCCGGTGAAAATTTGTTGCCTTACTCTTTCAATTATTGAAGTTGAATTTCTTTGCTTTATACCACAAAACTAGTCTGCTCAATGTTTTCCTTATAGAGAATACTTTTGATCACAAATGTCACTTTCTAGCGCATGACGACAGAAAACCATCAGATAAGAAGGTTTTGAGATGTTCCAATAAATCATTATGTTTAGGGTCAACAGCCTTGACCTAAAAATCTCTAGAAAGATTGGATCAAGGAACGAGTAGAATGGACTAAGAATTCTCTTAGTGTGGCTATGAGCTACTGAAATATCGGACATTTCTGGCCCTGTGTCTTTATGTTGTAGAAGATACAAAGTCTTCAACATGCAGAAGGGTAAAATAAAACACGGAACCCCTGAACAGTAAGCCTTGAACAGCCTCCTGCCTGAAATGACAGGCCACAGCAATCAACAGAGACATTTATTTTGCACTTGAACCTTCACAGGTGGAATGTATCACTCTCCTCTAGGCTCTGGAGAAGAAAGCTTTTAAAGTGTGTTCTTATGGGGCTAAATACCACAGGAGAAAATGAAATGAGACACCTCATCGCTGGGTGAATCAGAAATGACGTGAATCACATGCCCCAAGACCTGTTGGAGGAGTTCAGGACCTTGATGGATGAACTACTCAGAGCCTTGGGAAACAGAGAGAGACAATGAGCCCAACTTCCCCGCCCTGGGCAGAGGGCGATTGGGCTGTTTAGCTTGTGCTGAAAATGGGGAAATATCTCCCCTCCTGATTTCTCTGGCTCTGGCGTGCACCTATAGCCCCTTAACTGCTGTATAACATGGATGCTGTTATAAACGAAGCATGCCAAGATGGGGGTTCCAGAGTGCTCTCTGCTTGGTGTGCCTTTCCCTTTTTGCTTTGCTTGTGCCAACTGTGCTCCTTTTAATATCTTTTATTTTAAGTTTACTTATTTTGAGAGACAGAGAGTGAGAGAGAGAGCATAAGTGGGGAAGGAGAGAGCGAGTGGAAGAGAGAGAATCCCAAGCAGGCTCTGCACGACCTGCACAGAGCCCAATATGGGGCTCGAACCCACGAACCATGAGATCATGACCTGAGCCAAAGTCGGATGTATAATCGACTGAGCCACCCGGGCGCCCCCAAACTGTGCTCATTTTAAAGATACCCTCAATTCTACAATCTCTTCCTTGAATATTTCAATCTCCATCGATCTTCCCCTAGTTTGATCTTTAGAACTAATTGTCGTGGTACCCCTCACTTTGGGTATTTATCGATTTTATTATCTCTCTCTGCTTCACCTTCCTCAGCCCATTCACCAGCAGTATCCAGCGGTAGGGACTCTATTTTAATTTGAGTTTTGCTTGTTGTACTTTCATTTTATTTAATTATTATTATCATTATTGTTAATGTTTATTCATCTTTTGAGAGACAGACAGAGAGAGAGAGAGAGCCTGAGCAGGGGAGGAGCAGAGAGAGAGGGAGACACAGAATCCCAAGCAGGCTCCAGGCTCCATCCGAGCACAGAGCCCACAGGGGCTCGAACTCACAAACTGCAAGATCATGACCTGAGCTGCAGTCGGATGCTCAAATGACTGAGCCACCCAGGCGCCCCCGTTTTCCTTTTAGTGACTTCCACCTGGTGTGAGTGAACAAATGACAGAATTAATACATGCTTGACTGTTCTACACATCATCCTTGAGAATTCTAGGTTCTTGATGATCTGAGACAGCCCCAACTTTCTTCCATGAATACTTTTTAGCACATGAATCCCCGTTTTTTTTTATATGACTCCGGTTTTTGATACAGAAAATAGGCTCATCGAACCTCATTATAGTAGTTTCTGCAATATATTAATCTTCATCAAGGGTTGATCACTGAACAATTTCCGAGTTGGTTGGGACAGCCAGTGCCCTCCTCCCACGGGAGAAGCAGTGACCATGGTCCACACTGGTCCCTTCTCTCCTTGCTGGCAAATAGTCTTCCCATCCTCATCTATCAAGGTAAATTTCCATCAAGAAAAGCCTGAGGTCACCTCCCTTAAAAGAATGTGCTACTGCATTGGCTTTTACTGGTGCCCTGTCAGCAGGGCATGTGTTTGCAGTTGTTCCCAGAAATGTTGTTGGTTCTTTGGCTGATACGGTTTCACGTCTCATCCATGGCTCATGGGTGTCAAGGGTGCAGCCAGAGTCTGGGGTCTGAAGCTTTAGATGAGAAGCTAAGCATCCCTGCTACCCAGCTGTAACTTTGCCCTAATTTGTACCAGCCTCTTTGCAAAGCAGAGGTGCTGGCTGTATAAAACCAGGCAGGGAAGCTTTTCTCCTTGCTTCAGAAGTCTTAAGTTCACCTGGCCGTGAAGGTAGACAGATAAAGCTTTATGCAATGGTTTTCAGTCCTGGCAAACCAGAATCCTTTCTGAGATTGGCAGGAGATACCAAAAACAATTAAAAAAAAAAAAAAGTAACTGAACTACAATCGGAGCAAACTGGGAATGTCCCGGCACGTATGAAATTCGCAAGTTCTGAACCTGCTCTAAGTCACAACTCACATAGGCCTATGCTTACAAAGTTGTGCATATAAGTTTGGGGGTTTCATGGAGACCCTCTGAAGCCAATCCAAGAACTCAGTTCGATTGCAGGGAGGGAGCTAAAGCTAAAAATCCGATTCGGAGATTCTGTCATTTTGTTTATGCCAGAAATCCTGCTGCTTTTAAAGCTTTTACTCCTCCTTTCAGAGACTTGGCACACATGTATTGGTCACCTGCAACTTCAAGCTGGAGCCTGGAGAGAGAAGAACCGTTGGAGTCCTTTCCCTTGAGGAACTATCCTTGTGGGTTGGGAGATGCTTAATTGCAACGCTTCAAGTAGGAGCATCAGTAAAGTATTGCCATGGCTCAAGGAAGAACTTGAAATTAATCCTTCCTTAATTCAACCTCTGGGTTCTCTTTTTGAACCTATTTCGTTGCTGGGGCTGGCAAAGAAGGAGATGACATGCGGACCGGGGTTGGGAGGCACTTTCCCCGGATAGAAGACGGATTAAAGTATTGGACTTGTGTGAAGAGACCGATGCTTTGCATTTTTATCCAATGCAGAGATGGTAATAAATCTCAGCACTGCTAAGCAGCATAGCACAGGGGTTAAAAATACAGCTTGGTAATCAAATGAGCAGGTGTGATGGTTAATTTTTTTTTAATGTTTATTTACTTTTGAGAGAGAGAGAGAGAGAGAGAGACGCAGAGAGAAAGGGAGACACAGAATCCGAAGCAGGCTCCAGGCTCTGAGCTGTCAGCACAGAGCCTGACATGGGGCTCGAACTCATGAACCGCGAGATCATGACCTGAGCTGAAGTCGGAGGCTTAACCTACTGAGCCACCCAGGTGCCCCTGTGATGGTTTGTTTCGTACATCAGCTTGCCTAGGCCCTCGGACCCACTTAGGGAATCAAATGTTAGTCTGGATGTTTCGGTGAAGGTGTTTCACAGGTGTGGTTGACATCTACAGTCAGTCGACTCCAATACTTTAAGTAAAGGAGGTGACCCTTGGTAATGTGGGTGGGCTCACCCAAATCACGTGACCACCTTAAGAGCAAACACTGAGGTTTCCCAGGGAAAAAAGAAATTGTGCCTCAAGATTATAGCATCAGCCTCTGGCTGAGTTTCTAGGCTGCTCTCCTGCTCTGCAGATTTCAGACTTGTCAGCCCCCGCGATTTTTAAAAAGAAATCTCTTTATCTATCTCTATCATCTATTGATTGATCTATCTTTATTGATATCTACCTATGTATATCTTATTGGCTGACGTACAGAGGGTGAGGCCTATATTTGAATCTGAGCTCTGAATACTGATTCCCATACTTTATAAGTGTATGACTTTATACAAGTTTTTTTTTTTATGTTTGTTTATTTTTGAGACAGAGACAGAGACAGAGTGCAAGCAGGGGAGGAGCAGAGAGAGAGAGACAGGGAGACACAGAATCCAAAGCAGGCTCCAGGCTCCGAGCTGTGAGCACGGGGCCCGATGCGGGGCTCGAACTCATGAACCGCGAGATCGTGACCTGAGCCGAAGTTGGATGCTTAACCGACTGAGCCACCCGGGCGTCCCCAGACAAGTTTCTTGTTTTTTTTTTTTTTTTTTTTTAACCTCAGTCCAATTTACTTAAGGCAGCAAGGTAAGAAATTGTGCATCGTGATAGCCTGAGTTTCCCTGGGTGTAAATCATCCTGTTTGTGTTTACAAGCGCCTTTGATCTAGCTCTTTCTACCAGCCGTGCAAACAGCCACAGGACCGTTCTGCAGCTGCTGCAGAACCAGCAAAGTGGGTCACCCCCAAACAGGCCGAGAAAGTGGTTCTGGGAAGCAGTCTGGGTGTGGGAACTGGTCACTGGCAAGCAGCAACCACCGACAGATCATCGTAGTGACGCAGTTGAGATCTCTGAGTATCTCAGCTAGAGATACACCTTGGAGCTCTGTTGGAACCCAAATGCTGTAGACCCCGGGAATCAAGATAAGGCACCCCAAAAGGCATCAGGCTCAGAATACGTTAAGGTTACTCACCGTTGGCCATCGCTTTTCTAAAAGAGGCTGCTTAACAGAGGTACCCGTCTAATATTATGTGCTGTGTTGAGCCATTCAGCAGCTTCAGTTGGTAACCTTACTGCATTTGTTTGTGTATACGCCTAGAGTGTACAGAAGGGTCTGTATGGGGGTAAATCAGCTGAATGAAAAAGCCCAGTGTCCAGCCTATAATAGCCAGTGCTGTGCCGCTCCCGGTGGAAGCCATCGGAAAGATCTGTGCCCCTCGAGGCGGGCTCCGGGTGCGCCTTTGTGCAGAGTACAGTGATTTAGTGGGAACGGAGCCTTCCTCAGAGGGGACATCTAAGGACACAGCTCAGTGCTGCCCCTGAAAACGTTCTGGATGATTAGCATAACCCTGGAAGGGCTTGCTGGTTGTTTTTGATGGTGGTGAGAGTTGTTGCTCAGATACAGGGAAGCTGTTGATCCCTAGGAAAGGAACCAGTTGTTTTTGATGGTGGTGAGAGTTGTTGCTCAGATACGGGGAAGCTGTTGATCCCTAGGAAAAGAGCCAGTGAAAAACCAAGTTTTTAGTTTGGGAGGGATGGTTTCATATAGTAAGAAGTCACTTGGCAAAAAAATGGGAAGCATGGGCACAAAACCCTTGCCCTCTTTCCCAAATGCTTCAAAAGCTTAATGCCCAGTAAACAAAAGACTGAGTGATGATTCGCGGGGAATTTTTTTTCAACGTGAAGTCATGGTATTACCAGGTCCTGGCTTTATATTCCAACTCCCCATCTCCCTCTCCTTAGAGCTTGGCTTCGTACTGCTCAAGGATCTGACCGGGGTTCCCTCCAGTCTGTATGGACTTAGTGGCCACATATCATCCTGGGTCATACTTAGAGAGACCGGGTAAGTTCAAGATCAATCCTGGGGCAAGTGGTGATCACAGGTCTGGGCATCGAACAGTTCTGGCTCTTCACCTTCTGGGCACATGGTGGAATGCACTTCCTGGCCCTCTTGCACTTGGGTGGGGCCACGTGACCAATTCTGGCTAAGGACTGCCATGACATTGACATGAGTCATTTTTGAGCTAGACCATGTGATTATCTACCTGAGACCCTCTCGTGTTTCCTTTTCCTTTGGAATAACCACTGGAAATCTTTGAGATGGTGCCTTTTCCACTCGCCTGAGCTTCTGAGTAATTACAATAAAAAGGGCCCTCCTGATGACCAGACATATAGCACGATCAGGGAATAAGTCTGGTTTTGAGCCATCCGTAGCGATTTGGGGGTTGTTTGTTATGCAGCATAACCAAATCTGTTCTGACTGCTCTGGAAGCTTGATCATTGGATGGTAGAATGTCACGTGACTAACCTTTCTTGTTAATCTAACATCCCTGCCCCAAATGTCCAGCAGTTCTTTCATCTGGAGCTTTACTCAGAAGAGAACAGATGCAAATCCCTAAACAAGGGCAGACCTGTTTTATCTCGTTCTAGAATTGGTTGGCTGAGGACTCATCTGGAATTTGGCCTGGCTCTGGAAATGAAAAGGTAGAGGAATTTTAAAGTTAGTAGGTATCAGGGCTGGAAGGGATCCTTGGAACCAATCATCCCAACCTTGAATTTTACCAAGAAGGAAATCAAAGCTCATAGAAAGGAGGGCAGTGATTTAATCAAGGTCATATAGCTTGCTAGTTTGTTAGTGATAAAGCCAGGATTAAAATTTAAGTCTCTTGGTTACATTTTTTCCTGTTTAACCCAGGACTATTTGTGAAGGTCAAAAAGTAGTCCACTGGGTTCTTTTTTTTTTTTAATTAAAAATAGGGTTTTTTTTTTTTAATGTTTATTTATTTTTGAGAGAGAAAGAGAGAGAGAGAGAGAGCATGAGCTGGGGAAGGGCAGAGAGAGTGGGAGACAGAGAATCTGAAGCAGGCTCCTCGGCTCTGAGCTGTCACCACAGAGCCCAACTCGGGGCTCAAACTCACGAACCGCAAGATCAGGAAGTGAGCCGAAGTCAGACGCATAACCGGCCAACGCCACCCAGGCGTCCCGCAGTCCACTGAGTTCTAAGTCAGCCCTCCAACGGAAATATAATGCAAGTTACAGACGTGCCAGTTTTTAGTAACCACATGAAAATGTAAAAAGAGAGGGATGGCATTAATTTTAATAATCTATTTTATTTAAACCAGTGGGTAAATGACAACATTAGATTTCAGCATGTAATCACTATAAAAATTATTAATGAGATGTTTCATGCTTTTGTACTGTGCTCACAACCTGATGTGTATTTTACCCTTACAGCACATCTCATTTGGATTAGCCACATTTCAAGGGCTTATTAGCCACGCGTGGCCAGAGACTACCATATGGAAAACACAGCTTTCAACTTGGTTTCAATCCAAGTTTTCAACCAATCTTCTGGTTTCAACCGATCTTTTTCAGCCCGTCTTTCGACCAAGATTTCAACCTGGTTCCCTTTGTAAAATGTCTATTTTTACGTCACACAGGATGACATATTTTTCAAGTTCTTTATTTGGGTACTAGACATCTTAAATCCTTTGCCCCTAGTCACTTCGTAGGGATGAAAAGACAATTAATGAGATAATGTCTGAGTTCAGTAGAAGGTTCTATCTGTTTAAATTCAAGGTGTTATTCTCTTTTATGTCTGTGGGGTAGTCCCATTAGCACCCATGGGAACTATGCGTGTTACTGTAATGGAAAAATAAACATTTCTCATCAGGCGAGGAATAATAAATACTAGGTTACTAGCAGGGGTTGGCTTTCCCTCCCAGTGTGGGTGGGGACTTTCTGCCGAGGACTGACAGTGCTACAATGACTTGTTGTGCTGTGAGCTTAGATCATGGCAGGCTGTTGGGCAGGAGAGGTGGGGAAAGGGAAACCCAGGAGTTAAATACTATTATTTTTAGAGCTCATCTCTGACTGATGGTCCCCCTAATGGAAAGGCATTAAAGGAAGGACAGACAGAATGCTGCCCTTTTAGTCCAGAATGGCTGGTTCAGATGTTCTCGTTTGACTGAGTTTGGACAACTTTCTGTTACCCAGCTGTGGGGCAAGATTTCCAGGCATAGCAAATGTTGGTTACGCCACAATACGCTGGGACTCAGGCCTCTTGCCTTTTAGCTCAACTTGTCTAGCAATAACTATCCGTCTGCAAATACTTTGGAACCCTTTAAAACAGTGTTCTAAGCCCTGGGTGGGTATGGCCTTCCTTTTCAAGCCAGACTATATCTTTATATAAATGAATTTGCCTCGGGGCGCCTGGGTGGCTCTGTCGGTTAAGCATCTCACTTCAGCTCAGGTCAGGATCTCGCGGTTTGTGGGTTTGAGCCCCACGTTGGGCTTTGTGCCAACAACTCGAGTCTGAGGCCTGCTTCGGATTGTGTGTCTCCCTCTCTCTCTGCCCCAGGCCCGCTCATGCTCTGTCTCTCTGTGTGTGTGTCTCTCTCTCTCTGTCTCAAAAATAAAATAAAACAGTAAAAAAAAAAAAAAAAAAAAAAAATTAATGAATTTACCGCTTCTCACCACCCCATGACTCCCAACCAACTTTTCAAAGTTTTGACAAACACAAATTCTTTTTTGTTTCAGAGCACAAATAAGAAATTGTGGCAGGCCGGGGGAAGAAAGAGTTAGCAAAATCTAACTGTTCCTACTAGCTACTTTTAATTTAGCACCTACTCCGTAGCATACACTTTGTTGTGCTGTTTCTCCTCCCTACAACGGCCTGTAAAGATGTGTGTTATGATCCCTATTTTACAGAGGAAGACCTTGAACTCCAGAGAATGTAGGCAACTTGCTCCAGGTAGTTAGAAAAAATAATCTGAAACTCAGAAATAGGCAAAAAATGATGTTCTGTACCATCAGAAGCACAGCTCTCCCTCTTCAGATTATTTCATTCTCTAGGGGCAGGTACATTTAACTGACTTGGATTGACTGTTTCTTAGGATTAAGGCCCAGACTGTGAAATTATAATCCAATTTGTTATTTTTTTTTTTAATTTTTGAGAGAGAGAGAGAGAAAATGGGGGAGGGGCAGAGAAGGAGAGAGAGAGAGAGAGATCATGACTCAAGCCGAAATCAAGTCGGGCACTCAACTGACTGAGCCACCCAGGCACCCCCAATTTGTTAATTTGTAGGTTGCTAAATTACAGGGTACTTTTGTCCAGTATAGATGCAAATGAATTCTTTCTATTGTAAGAGATATTCCCAACGGTTGTAGTTTCATGGGCCAGTAGGACACTACCGAGTTTTGTATCCAATTTAACTAATTTTCACATCATTTATTTCCTGAAAGGGTAAATACATGTCTGTTTGCAAGTACTCCTAAAACTACCTTTGCCATCTTATTGGTTCTTCATTAACTCATTAATGAGTTTAATAATTCTCTGGTATATGCTCACTCTATGTTTATAGGACAGTCCATGTAAAACTGCCAAAGGCTTAAGATGTCCCCCTACATGTGAGCCAGCAAGTTGGCCTGCCATGATTTCATGGATGCTGGCATAAGACACGAGATTCCTGGGTCAGAAACAAAGGACTTAATGATTATAATTTAGCAAGCAGCAAGCAGTAGTATATTTGTGACAATTACCCCTGCCTTCAACTCACACAAGGGTGACAAGCATTATACTAAGCATGAGGAACCCAATCCTTTTAACATTTATTTATTTTTGAGAAAGAGAGAGAGAAGAGAGAGAATGTGAGTCAGGGAGGGGCAGAGAGAGAGAGGGAGACACAGAATCCGAAGCAGGCTCCAGGCTCTGAGCTGTCAGCACAGAGCCAGATGTGGGGCTCAAATTCCCGGATTGTGAGATCATGACCTGAGCTGAAGTAGGACGCTTAACCGACTGAGCCACCCAGGTGCCCCCCAAACATTTTATAATGTCTAGTCAGCCTGCCTTTTCTTTTCTCCAGAGGGAGACACTATTACTATCTTCCAAGGCCATTTGCTACGGAAACAGCCTTGCGAAGATGTTCTGGGACAAAGGACAGTTAGTGCTTTGTACATTGTAGAGAAACTCCAGAGATCCATGAAGAATTGTCTCCCAATTGCCACATTTTGAGATTTTGAAAGCTATGCCTTGACTAGGTTTTCATGGCCAATAAGTGGCCGAGTCTGGATTCCTTCTGACTGCAAAGCCTGGGCTATTTCCACTTCAGGCTGAAAATCCAAGTCCTATTACGTGTGCTAACTAAAGAGCTCCCACTACCATGAGCTTCTTGGGTGTCTTTATTTTAAAGCGGAAGCGGTCTTGGTTTGCAAAGGATGCATCAAAGCATGAAAGACAATGAAGTTCGTTTTAGTACCAAAGTCCTACATGTGTTCAGGTGCCTAAAACACTTATTCTGATAAAATTAAAAAAAAAAAAAATTTTTTAATGTTTACTTTGGTGGGGGGGGAGGGGCAGAGAGAGAGGGAGACACAGAATCCGAAGCAGGCTCCAGGCTCCTAGCTGCCGGCACAGAGCCCGACGCGGGGCTCCACCTCCCAGACTGTGAGATCACGCCCTGAGCTGAAGTCAGACGCTTAACCGACTGAGCTCCCCAGGCGCCCCTCTGATAAAATTTTAATAGGACCCTAAAACCGTGAAACCTTGAGGTAATGAAAACACTAGTCTGTGAAACATTTAAGAGCAGGGACCACACTTTATTCATCTTTTTATCCTTGGGACCTGGCACGGTGTCTGGTACTGAGTAGGTGCTCAACAAAATTTTTTGCGTTTGTAAATTACAGAAAGAGGAAACCCTCCTATTTACTCAGTTCTCTTACCGCTTTCTCCTTGGTTCTTCCCTCTTCAGGCAGACAAAGCAGATGCCTGCTGAACTCATTTACACCCTTTGCTTTAGCTGTTTGTTCCAATAACTTATTCCATATGTTTATTTCCCTTAGTGTGAAAAGATTTGGCTCGCACTTCCGTTTTTATTTATGGTTTCCTGAGTTTTCAGGCCTGTCTCTGCTTGCTTGTTCTCTTCGCCAGACACACGCCCAGGAGTGTGAAGCGGCAACGTGCGGATGGGTGCAGCCTCCATGCATAGGTTCTCGAAAGAATAGCTGTCGTTTCTGGAAAGTCCTCCGAGGCTGCTGTCCCCAGGCTGGCGGAGGCTGACTGCCTCACTCCTGAGACACTCCGTCGCTGTTGGTCTGACCAAATGCCCTCTCTCTGCTCAGGTGAGTGCAGCCCATATGGTAGGAGAAGGAATTGGGGACAGACCCACTGAGCTTCCAAAGGCGCCCAGAGGAAGTTGACAAAAGGCCAAGCTTGGAAGGGCACAGTGAGTCAATCTCCTTGTCCAAAGGAAAACCAGGGATTAGAGACCTACTCTTAATTAATAGGGGACAAGGAAGCCATTACCAAGATGCTCCTCACTTGCGGAAGCAGATGATGAATTATCAGCTAAAGAGCTGGGCTGGAGAGGGTAAAGCCTATTTTTTGCCCGTTGGCCCACAGACATTTTCTGATGGGACATTAAAATGCTCCAAAGGTCAGGGATAAGGGTCCTCCTTCCAGTGGGTGGCTTAGGACAAGCAAATGCTCTTTGACCTCAGGGACTCAGCACTCCCCTGGCCTGATTCACCACCGAGGCTACATAGAAAGCACCATAAATGTGTCTGCCTGTTGGTCTCTTTTCTTTTCCTATTCAGCTTAGGAAATGGCCCTTCTCTTGCTGGTCTTAGGGGTCAGGTGCATTACAGCCTGGGCGGTATTTTCTCTGGGCTTCCCAAGGGAAGGGGAGCCAGTGACAGGGTTTGGGCAGGTTTTGTTCCAGGCAGAGCTGTGCAGGAGTAAGACAGATTGCCTGTCGAGTCTGGAACTATTCAAGCTGCAGATGTGGATAGCTGCTTGATGTGGGAGACCGGGACCGGTTATTTCCAAGGTCGTTTCAAAAATGACCATTTAGCTCTTTTACAGGAAGGCAGTATCCCTCATTGAAGCCAGGGTGGCCGGATTCGAAATCTATTACTCACAACCTGTGCTGTGTAACCTTAGGTGGAACTTTGGGCCTCAGTTTTCTCATCCGTGAAATAGGTGCGATAACAGCACTATCTATTTCCTCCGAGCTATGTTGGCTCCTCTCGTGGGGCTATTATAAGAAACGAATGAGTCAAAACCTTAAGGGTCTGTACAACAATACCTGGCCCATAATTTATTAGCTATTGCTAGTAACTGTTCAAAACTGGGTGGGGCGGGGGTGGGGGGAGCTCTGAGCCCTTCTCTTCCTCCTGATAAGGGCACTTCCAGCCTTTTGTCTTGATAATCACGTAGTCCTGCTTGGATGGGAACTGGGTGGGGAAGCAGGGAAGAGGAAGGAGGAGCAAAGATTGAGTGTGGTAGCTGGAAGGTGTGAAAGAATTAGCCTCCTACACGGGGCAAGACCCAGCTGCAATCAGCTTTCTGGGTGGCAGCGGCCAATGCGGGAGAAGCAAGGAGACGGCGCATGGGCAGGGCCACCGTCAATCATCACTGTCCTTGTATCAACGTCTCATGGTCCTTTGCCAAAGAGCTCAAAGATTATTAGTGATGAAACCATACGATACCGAGAAGTTCAAGCTCATGAAGATCTCCGACCTTTCCTGGGCGCACCAACTCTTGCATACCAGTTAGGATTCTGCCGGCATGGAGTAGGTGCTTAATAAATGCTGGTCCCTCCCCGTGTGCCGATGCCGCCCCGTCTTGACTTCCCAGCTGCCTTTCTTACACCTGTTCCAGGGCTGCTGTTCCAAAATCTCTCCAATTCCTTAAAACGTATTACCCTCACTCACCCTGCCTTCACTCTTCACAGATTCTGTCACTACCCCCACCTCATGTGCGGGAACATGGAGACCATCTGGAGAAGCAGCCAATGGCTTTCCCATGACACGACTTGTTAATCTATCTCCCTTTTGTGGGAGAGAAATGGCGTGTCCCCTCCTCTCCGAGGCTAAACACCTCTGCTCTGGGTTACTGCATCTCCGTCCCTTTCGTCTCTGCTCCCTTCACTCCCTCCTTCTGCTTACAGTTCCAGCCCTCATTTTTGGGTATTCTCTTGCCCCCTCTGCGTTAGCTCCTTCCACTTAGCCAACGAAGCATCTATGTCTCTTCAGGTCTAAAATCATCTTCCACCCCCTCTACGGTCCTCTCTCCAGACACTCCGCTGTCTCCCTTCTTTCTCCCTTGCTAAATTTTGTGAAGGAGGACATTTTCCCTCTCCCTGTTCTGTGTGCTTTGCTTGGGTGACCTCATCAGTTTCCATGGCTTTGCCCAACATCCGTCTCCAGTTGGGACTTCTCCCTGTTCTCTACTCCTGAGATTCTACTCGCCTCCAATTCAATGTGTCTCAGACGAAGCGCATTGTTCCTCCCCCAACCGACCTGTCTTCTTCCTGCCCTCTCTTCCAGCGTGGAAAACGTCGTCACCACCTAGGCAGTCTCTGTCACCAGAAAACCCTCATCGTCATCCTTATTCACTGCCCTCCCTCAGCCTCCGCATCTCATGAGTCACAAAAAGATTTTACTGGAAGATAATTCACAGCACACGCTTGCTGCATCTTCTCAGACATGTTTTTCAAATCTGACTTCCCCTCCCGTCAATGTTCGCTCTCAAAGCGCTTCACCGTTGGTCTGAACTACGGCTCCCACCCAGCTGGTCTCTCCCTCCCACCAGCCTTGAGTCTCGCAGTTCATTCTCCAATCTGTTGTCAATGTAACTTATTTAAAATTGAAATCCTTGGAACCTCCGTGGATTCTTTCGCGTCCTACAGAGGAAAGTCCAAACTCTTTAAATCCTTAATATGGTCCATGGAATTATTATAATCCACCATCCACCTCCCCACAACCCCCAAGTCTCACCTTGGCAGAATTGTGTAGCTCTGCGTGTGAGATTTCTGGAACAGGTGCCCACGCGCCAAGCAAGTTGTGTTTCTAACCTTTTCTACATGATCACCCTCACAATTCCAGTCTTTTTTTAAATTCAAGTATAATTAACATACAGTGTTATATTAGTTTCAGGTGTACAATAAAGTGATTCAATGATTCTATACATGACTCGGTGCTCATCATCATAAGGGTGCTCCTTAATCTCCTTCGCCTGTTTCACCCATCTCCTCGACACCCCTCCCTTCTGGGAGCCACAGGTTTGTTCTCTATAGTTAAGAGTCTGTTTCTTGGTTAGTCTCTCTTTTTTTGCCTCTGTTCATTTGTTTTGTTTCTTAAATTCCACACCTGAGTGAAATCATACAGAATTGGTTTCTCTGTCTGACTTACTTCACTTAACGTTATACCCTCTAGACCTGCCCATGTTTTTGCAAGTGGCAAGATCTCATTCTTTTTTTTTACTGCTGTGTAATATTCTGCCATGTACAGGGGAGCCTGGGTGGCTCAGTCGGTTAAGCGTCCGACTTCGGTTCAGGTCATGACCTCACGGTTCATGCTATCGAGCCCCGCATCGGGTTCTGTGGTGACCGCTCGGAGCCTGGAGCCTGACTAAGATTCTGTGTCTCCCTCTCTCTCTGCCCCTCGCCTGCTCACACTCTGTCTCTCAAAAATAAATAAACGTTAAAAAAATACTCTACTGTGTATATCCCCCCTGTCTACTTTATCCAGTCTTTTAATCTCTGCCAAAGTCTCTTCACTCAACTCTCTTCCTGACAGATTCTTTATCACTCGTCAAGACTAAACCCAAGAATTCTGCCTACTGGGGCGCCTGGGTGGCTCAGTCATTTGAACATCCATCTTTGGCTCAGGTCACGATCTCGCGGTTCGTGGGTTCAAGCCCCCCGTGGGGCTTTGCCCGACAGCACACAGCCTATTTCGGGTTCTCTGTCTTCCTCTCACTCTGCCCCTCTCCTGCTCTCTTTCCCTCAAAAAAGAAACACTAAAAAGTTAAAAAAAAAGAAAAAGAAAAAGAATTCTCCCTACCGTGCAGCTTCTTTCAATTCCCCTAGGCTATTTATTTACTTCTCTGTCCTCACCAGCTGGTGCTTCACCGTCTATTCCAGCACTCTGGAGACACTGCACAGTTTGTTGACAGTGGGGGTAGGTGCAGGTGGAAGATATAATAAACTTATAGGCGATATGGATGAGCCTAGAGTGAATGTTCGATGTATGTGTTTGCAGAAATATATTGCTGTATGGAAGCTGATTTCTCTCGCTCAGGTCAATTTCTTTTTCTTTTAAGATTTTTTTAATGTTTATTTATTTTTGAGAGGCACAAGTCGGGGAGGGGCAGAGAGAGAGGGAGAGAGAGAATCCCAGGCAGGCTCCGTGCTGTCATCGCGGAGCCCGATGTGGGGCTTGAACTCACGAATCGTGAGATCATGACCTGAGCCGAAACCAAGAGCGGACGCTTAACTGACTGAGCTACCCAGGTGCCCCTTTTTCACTTTATCTTTATTTTGAGAGAGAGAGTGAGTGAGCAGGGGAGGGGCAGAGAGAGAGGGAGAGAGAATCCAAAGCAGTCTCTGTACTGTCAGTGCAGAGCCCGCTGCCGGGCTCGAACTCACGAACTGTGAGATCAGGTCAAATCTAGAGTTTGACGTTCAACCGACTGAACCACCCAGGCGCCCCTAGGTGAAATTTTTATCAATAACAAAGACTCTGACGCTCGTTGCAATGGTGCTTCAAATTTCTGCTTTATAAAGTAAATGAATTGATTAAAAGATTCATGGAAAATCTATTCCAAGTGTGGTTCTTGTGGGGACACCTCATCTGAAGACCTGAGAGATGCAGTGATCGTCCCCCAGATGCACTAGAAGGTCATCAGACACTGGGAACAGTGTCGGCAATAATCCACAGCTGGCTGTGGTGACACATAATGACCAGTGCAGACAACAGGCATGTGGGAGGCAAGAGCTGGGTGAGTCAACTTGAGCGAAAGGAAGGGAGGGTGGACCCACGGGAGGGCCAGCTTTGTGAAGACAAACTATTAATAATAACTAGACAAATTTATGAAAAAAATTAAAAACCTTCACAACGGGTAGGTTTTTGAACTGGGGCAAAAAAGGAGAAGAGGAATCAGGGGAAAGTTAAGGATGGTCAACGGTTTATCTATTTACTGAAAATGTTTATTTACTTATTTTTGAGACAGGGAGAGAGAGAGTGTGTGAGCAGGGGGAGGGGCAGAGAGAGAGAGAGAGAGACCGAGGATCCCAAGTAGGCTCCTCACTGTCAATGTGCAACCCATGAGTTGTGAGATCGTGACCTGAGCCGAAACCAAGAGTTGGACACTTAACGGACTGAGCCACCCAGGTATGCCCCACCCCCTTTAAAAAAATGCTTAGTACCGTCAGTAGTTTAAGGCAAGACCAAGCATATTTTCTGCAGAGATCCATGAAAAGGGCAAATGGTCTGAGGGGTGGGTGGGGTGGGCGTAGGAAGGATCTTTGTAGTGAAGGGACAGAAAAGGTTGAGCGTCAGGCTGAGAAAGGGGGACACTACTGAGCTTTGAACCAGGAACCGAAGCGTTTCAGTGAATGCAATCTCCTCCTCCCCCACGTTCTCGATGCTTTTCACATCTCCGTGAGCGTAGTCCTGGGGGGCAACACGGTTACCTATCTGCTGTGCAGGGTGTCACGAAAAGAGGGACCTTACTTCACCTACAGTTTATTTTGCAGGTCGTAGTGGCTCGCGCGACCTGACCTCCAGAAGCGCATACTCTCACCTGCTCTGGGGTAGTCCAAGCAGTCCCATTAGCGTATCTGTTCTCGGAGACCGATACTTTCGCAGCAGATAGCGGGCCTCCATGCCAAGAATGCACCTGTTAGATGTGAATTTAGATCTGGCAACCATATAACCCAATTCCAAGACAGGCGAGTCAGGTTGTAGGCCGAACTATGGGACACAACAGGAAATCTCTCGATGTGAGGCTCTTGACAGCTGCTTTGCAAAGTTAGTGACTTGAAGGTGTTTCTATTCATCTGGATGTTTTTAGTTTGACGCGTTCGCGGAAGGGACCGGGTGCTAGAGAGCATACTCCCACCCCTGTCCCCTCTTCTTTCCTTCCCTACCTTAGCGGTGTTGTTTTAAATGCCTCATCTTGGGTCTGGTATCATAGAGGTCAAGAAATCAAGGACGGTTTCCTTCCTCTATTAAAAGTATATTCCGGGGGCACTGGGGCAGGTAAGCGTCCGACTTTGACTTCGGTCACGATCTCACTGTTTGTGAGTTTGAGCCCCACATCGGGCTTGCTGCTGTTCAGCTTTGGAACCTCTGTCCCCATCTCTCTGTGCTCCTCCTTCCCTCCCACTCTCTTTAAAGATAAATAAACATTAAATAAATTTAAAAAGTGTATATTCTAGAAAGGAAGGTAGATAAATTGTAAGTAAAGAAATTCATATCTATTACATGTAATAATATATAAAATAATATATATATATATGTGTGTGTGTATATATAGTTTCATACCGTGATGAATGCTGGGAAGCAAAGAAGGCAGGTAAGGCCTTGCAGGGTGATGGGGTGGACCAGAAGATCACTCTGAAGAGTAACATCGAAGCAGAGACGTACATTGGGGTGCAGGACATTCGAGTAATGATCGGGGTGGAGAGCATTGCGGGAAGAAATGGAAGAGAATGAGGCTTGGCCCAGGAACAGCACGAAGGCCAGTGTGGCCGGAGAGGAGTGATCGAGGGGAAGATGAATGGAATGAGGGGAAGAAGCCAGTACATTGCTATGGACCTGGAGGCTAGAATGAGGACCTTGAATTCTGAGGGTAGCGGGAAGCCATGGGAAGGAGCCCAGCAGGGGAGCACGGTGACTTAAACTATAGTTTAAAAAAATTACCCTGTCTTTTCTACAGAACCTTCTCTGTTGAGGAGAAAGGGGGATATAGGAACACCAACTACTCGGCTATCGTAGAGTAGAAGTGACAGCCGATGGTGGCCTTAAGTATGGCAGTGGCAGTAATGAAAGGTGGTAGGGCTTGGTACTTGGTCTAAGGGATTGGCGAAGGACTTGATAATGGATCAGGTGTGCAGTGGGAAGGAAAGAGAGGTGTCCCGAATGACTCCTAGATTTGTGATCTGTGCCACTGGGTGATTGGTGGGGCCATTTTCTGCGATAGGGAAGTTAAGAGATGAGGTGCTTTAGATTGGGAAATTAATAGCTCTGTTTTGATAATTTTAAGTGAAGACATTGAGTATCAGATACATACAGCAGTCTGGAATTTAAGAGAACAATCAGAGCTGGAGATACACTTTGGGAATCACCAATTAGTAGATGGTATTTAAAGTCATGGATGAAGAAGAGGTCACCTGGAGACGGAGGTGCTCACCTTGAGGGTGGGACACACCAGTATTTGTTTACTTACTTATTTATTAAAATTTTTTTAATGTTTATTTATTTTTGAAAGAGAGAGACAGAGTGTGAGTGTGGGAGGGGTAGAGAGAGAGAGGGAGACACAGAATCTGACGCAAGCTCCAGGCTCCTAGCTGTCAGCACAGAGTCCGACGAGGGGCTCGAACTCATGAGCTATGGAGATCATGACCTGAGCCGAAGTCAGCCGCCCAATTGACTGAGCCACCCAGATGCCCCAGGGACACACCAGTATTTAGAGGGCAGTATGAGGATGAGGACCTGGCCAGGAAGACTGAGAAGGGACAGTCAACGAAACAAGAGGAAACCCAGAAGGATATGGTGTCTCCCAAACTATAATGTTTCAAGGAAGAACAGGTGGTCAATGGTACCAAATCCTGTCGGGTGGTCTGGTAAAATGAAGACAGAAAACCCACTGCTGGATCAGACATCATGATCTTAACAAGAGCAGTTATAGTTAAATTGTAGGGATGGCATTCTGAATGAAATGGTTAAAGAAAAGATGCAAAGAAATGGGGACACCAAGTACAGATGATTCAAATTCTGCCGTGAAAGGGAAGAAACTATGAGAATGTGGGGTCAAGGGTGGATTTCCAAAGAGGGAGCTATTAAAATGTGATCTCAGCTCAGGTCTTGATCTCAGGATTGTGAGTTCAAGCCCCATGCTGGGCTCTGTGCTGGATGTAAAGGCCCACTTAAATATATATAAAAAAAAATAGAGTATTTTTGTAGATAGATGGAAGTGGTGGGGAAGAGGGAAAAATCAATGAATCAGAAGAAAAAGGAGATAATAGGGGTGGCTAATCTCTTAAGTAGGCAAGAGGAGTGGGTTGAAGAGAGTCAGAGAACAGTTGATCTTAAAAAGTAGGAAGTAAGAAAAAGAGACAGTTACTGGCAGGTTGGCAGAACTGGGCTGTGGCAAAGCAAGTTCATCTATTCTTACTGTGGCTACTTTCTCCAATAAATAAAGCAGTGTCATCAAAGAGTGGGTGGAGGTCACTGAGAATCTTAGGTGTGAAATAGTCATTTGGGAGGAGCAGAAACTGATTCCATGGGACATCTAGTGTTGTTAGGAAGTGTTTTTTTTTAATTTTTAAAAAATGTTTTTAGTTTATTTTTGAAGGGGAGAGAGAGGCAGAGCATGAGCGGGGGAGGGGCAGAGAGAGAGGGAGACACAGAATCGGAAGCAGGCTCCGGGCTCTGAGCCATTAGCGCAGAGCCCGACGCGGGGCACGAACTCATGAACCGCGAGATCATGATCTGAGCCGAAGTCGGACACTCAGCCGACTGAGCCACCCAGGCGCCCCAGTGTTGTTAGGAAGATTTGAAAAGCAACTTGAGATGTTTGTTCATAAAGTTAAAACAAAACCTACCTTTGACATGAAACCTGTTGTGCAGTTGTGTGCTTTCTTTCAGTCACGTTCAGCTGGAGGACAGATGCAGAGCAGATGCAGGCTTGGTTGTAACCAGATTTGGGAGTTTTGCCAAGTGCGTTCTACGTAGGAGGGAGAGAGAGAGAAGGGGGTTGACGGTGTGTGCAAGGGGAGAAAATCTGGATGGATCATGGACTCTAATCCTCCTCATGAGGAGGAGAATGAACACGTTATGGGGTTGATGGACAGTGAAAAAATTTGGTGGCATAAATAGACTTGGGGTCATGTGGGTCTAAGACTCGCGGACTTTTGCTCTTGTGTTTCGTTCGTCTTTTCCTTTGCACATGAAAAGACTTCTGAATTTCTAGGACTCAGGTCATTTCCTCCATGAAATAATCCCTGTAATTCTGCTCTTAACTGATGTCCCCTTTCCCTCAACTCCTGTTAAGTCTTATTCCATGTTTTATTCAAATGTATTTATGAATAACTGTCAAGGACTCACCATTGTTGGAAGCACTGGGAACATGAGCCTGAGCAAATGCAGATGTGCACCTGGACCGTCACAGAGGTATGGAGACACATGCTTACATATTACAGAGAAATTGCATCACACGAGACTTCAAAATTCCCCCAAATTTCAAACGTGACGAATATTTCTTTACACTTAGATTGCAAGCCCCTAAAAAGCAGAACATTTTGCCATAGCAGCAGCAGGGGTTCAGTAAATACTTGTTGAGTCCTTGAAGATGTTCCTTTCAAAGGTCTCCAGGAAAAATAGTTGGGGGGTGGGGAAGGCCCTAGAAAAAGTTTTCTTGGAGGACATGAGTTTGAATGTGTTGTATTCACCACATCTGGGGAAACCTGGAATAATTATGGAAGGATAATGTCGAGGAAGCATCCAGGCTGGATGTAATAATAATCCCTTGTGTTTGTCCCATGGTTTGTTAGGACCATACATCCCAGGTAACCCATGACCTGTGTCTTGCATGTTTCTTTATATATTTAAGTTAATTATCTTGAAAGGCTAACTGGTAAGTGTGACGGTTAGATCTAAGTAGAAGGAAATACGCAGATGTCACAATTGTGGTTACCCAGGATTGTTTAAGATTTGGTGCTTAACGGACAGTTACCAGGTAGTGACCGTGTGTTTGAATCCAACACAGCTTGGTCCTTACCAGATGTGCACATTTGTTGGGGACTTTGTGCTAATTATGCAAAGAGGTCCTAGAATAGCACGTGTGCCCTCTTCAAGGAAGGCCCGTTATTTACGGTACACGTTTATAATTATTTACAGATAAGCCAGCCAGATGGATTCATTGTTTTACATAATGTCATAATTGTCTTGCATAACGTTACATAATTCTATCAATGATTAAATGCATTTCGGGACAGAATTCAATGTAGCAAGTTTGAATGTGAGCCCAGCTTTTTAGTTATGAGCAGTTATGAAGTAGAGATATGACGGATGCCATGTAGAAGGGCTCAAAGTTCTTTTATTCCTTGGCACTAGGTCTACCTGGTCAGCGATATCTAGTATCCTTGCCTGTCCAAACGAAGCATCTCTGTCTGCAGTTGGGTTTTGGAAGTGAACGATCAGTTCAGACGTTGGTGATGTGCTCGAACGCTAGGATACGAACTACAGAAATGATCCCTAAAAGGATAGCCTTCTGAATGCTAGGATACTGAAGGGCCGTCTTAAATGATGTGACTGGAGAGATCCTAAAGCTGATTCTGCCGCCACGTATCCCAGTGTGGTGTGTGATCGCTATATTTGAAAAATGATAGAATTGAGATGTTCCATGTGTCTGTCACTCTGTCCATCATGTGGAGTTGTGCTGACAGACAGACTCGTTTTAGAGCTTGCACTTTCTTGCAAGAAGTCATCCTGGTGTCTCAATGAGACCAGAAGGCGAAGCACACGTTCAGGGACATGGGGTGAAGTTAGAAGTCATGGGTGTGCCCACACCCCGTTGCACAGACTGCTGTGGGGAGCATGGGAGACAGACAAGTGTCACTGACTTTCTATCTTTCTGCGACCTCCATATCCATAATCAAAAAATTCACAGGACTTCAGAGCACTGGCTGGTGATGCTGTAACTGATAGAACCTGCCAGGGAGAATCTTCACAACACAGAACTTGGAATCAAGGTGCTTTTTGGCTTGTCGATGGCCACCTTCGCCCCATGTCTTCACGTGGTCTTCCGTCTGTGTTTGTCTGTGTCCTAGTCTCTTCCTCCCATATGGATACCAGTCAGATTGGTTTAGGGTCCATATTCCAATGACCTAACTTAACCTCAGTTACCTCTTCAAAGACATTACCTCCAAATAAAGCCACATTCTGAGGTATCGGTTAGGATCTCAGCATGAGAATTTGACTGGGCAAGGGGCGCCTGTGTGGTGCAGTTGGTTGAGCGTCTGACTTCATCTCAGGTCATGATCTCACAGCTCGTGAGTTCGAGCCCCTCATCGGACTCTGCTCCAGAGCCTGGAGCCTGCTTCAGATTGTTTCTCCCTCTCTCTCTCTCTCTCTGCCCCTCTCCCCTTCGCTCTGTCTCTGTCTCAAAAAAGAAATAAAAACATTTGTATACAAAAAAAGAATTTCGCTGGGTGGGCACAATTTAGTCCATAACATCTGGAGAATTTTGAAATGGGGTGCACTTCTTCATGGGATCTACTAATTTAGGTTTTAAAATAAAACCACATTGAGATTCAGCAATTCTACTTCTAGGAATATATCTGAAGGAAATGAAAACACTATGTCAAAGAGATCTCCGCACCCCATGTCCATAGAAGCATAATTAACAATAGCCAAGACATGGAAACAACCTAAGCGTCCACTGATGGATGAATGCACACACACACACACACACACACACACACACACGATGGTATTCAGCCATGAAAAAAAAGAAATCTTGCCATTTTTTGACAACATGGACGGGCCTTGAGGGTGTTATGCCAAGTGAAATAAGTCAGAGAAAGACAAATACTGTATCATCTTACTTATATATTGAATCTAAAACGAAAACAAAAATAAGACCCAAACTCACAGAAGAAGAGATCAGAGTCTTGGTTACCAGAGGTAGGGGGTAGAGGGACAGGGGAATTGGAGGAGGGTGATCAAAAAGTACAAACTTCCAGTTATAAGATACATAAGCACTAGGGAAATAACGTCCAACATGATGCCTACAGCTAACACTGTTGCATAATATACAGGAAAGTTGCTTTTTTTTTTTTAAGTTTATTTATTTATTTTGAGAGAGAGAGCACGGGAGAGGCAGGGAGAGAGGGAGACAGAGAGAGAATTCCAAACAGGCTCCGCACGGACAGCGAGACACAGGGCTTAAATCCCGTGAGATCATGACCTGAGCTGAAATCAAGAGTCAGAAGCTTAACCAACTGAGCCACCCAGGTGCCCCAACAGGAAAGTTCTTAAGACAGTAAACCCTGAGTAGTCATCACAAGGAAAAAATATATAGTTTTTCTGTTTTCTGTCGACATGAGAGGATGGGTATAAACTAAATTTAGTGTGGTGATCATTACATGATACATACAAGTCAAGTCGCTTTAAACTTAGGCAGTGTGTCAGTTACATCTCAATAAAAGTGCAAGAAACACAATTCCGTGGAGAGTAACAATGAATTTTCTAAGCTCTTATTTTAGGTGTGTTACCCAATTTTGCTAGGCCTCCGGGGTCTAATCTGAAATATGGTGTTAATAATACTTGCTTTAATTTCTTTTTCTGATGATCCATCTGATGAGGTGTTGGCGATGAAAGGGATTGGAAAATATAAATTACTGTACATATAAAAATATTAATGTTGGTAATAACAGTAATAAAATTATACAATACATATCTCGGGGGTACATTCTGTGGGTTAAAGCTCCTTCTGCCAAGATTACCCTACTACTTGGACAGGTATCTGATGGCTGTCTCTTTCTTTTTTTCTTTTCTTTTTCTTTGTTTAATTGAAGTATCACTGTCTGTTTTCTACATAAAGAATCAGTATTCACTCTTTTTTTAATAATTAAAAAAAATTTAATGTTTATTTTTTGAGAGAGACACACACACACACACACACACACACACACACACACAGAGTGCTGGCGGAGGAGGGGCAGAGGGAGGTGGAAACACAGAATCCAAAGCCGGCTCCCGGCTCTGAGCTGTCAGCTGTCCGCACAGAAGCCAAGACGGGGCTCGAACCCTCGCTTTTGAATAATGGCAGCCTAGCCTACCATTTATCTGTCTGATAAGATTTTTTGAGTGAAAATATGTCCAAATATAAAAAAGAGGGAAGCCCAGGCAATGAAGTTCCCTATCTTTGTTTTCATTTTGCTTTTGATATTGGCCATTATTTCTTTTTCCACATTGACTTGCTTTCTAGATATTCTCTTGGGGATATTTTGGATAGAGAAATTTTCTAAGCTGGTAATAGCCATTTTACTATTGATTTTTTTTTTTTTTTTTTGCTTGTAGAATAGACTTCTGTTAGAGGTACGGTCTATGAAAATGAGTAATAATCTCACTGCACATCTGTTATTAACTACGGAGCATATGAAAGAAAAGAAGGAATTTTAAGCTTGTTTTACATGACTCCAGAGTGGAACTAAGACCAGTAGATGTACGATATGGGTGAACAGATCTCAATTCATGAGAAGAAAGAACTTTCTAGAAGTCAGAATACAGAAAATTGGGATGCTTTCCTAGCAGACTCTTTTGATGAAGTCTTCTTCTAAGTTGGAAATCTCTCAACCTCTGCTTCTAATGCTGGCTAGTGTTTCAAAGAAGATAATTGGGAACACAGCCTGAAACGGTCTTACCAGACATCCATGCTAAAACTGTAAGCAGTGCTTGGCGTGGCTGGCCTCGAACCAGTGTTTGGTTAACCTTTGAAGCTGCTCTGGGATATTGTGGGGTGAGTGAGTAGTGGGTACACAGAAGGGTGAGACATTGGCACTGGGTGATCACTGGGTCGTAGTCACTGATACGAAATGCGTATTTTCTAGAATCAGAAAATGGGAGTATCAGGAAATCATGAATATTACCTCTAGACACAACTAATCCCCTGGCTCCTCTCTGAAAGGCAAGACCTTAAGTAAAATCAACAGGTCCATTCGGAGCAGTGAAACAAGTCGTGTACAAGTACACGGGGTTAGATAGTCTTTGCCGGGAGGGAACAAATCAGTCAAGGTCAAAGTATATCTGGATCAAACCAGGATGACCATAAAACCCAGGGGGGAGATAGCATATACTGGATGGCCTGATTCTCTGTCTTTGCTAGATTCAACTTTCTTTCCCCACCACTGCCAGCCAGTGGCACAGAGAGGTGGGTAAGGAAAAGCAAATATTTACTGAAAGCCTGTTACGTGCTAGGCCCTCTATACATCCTAACTCTCTTAGTTCTTACGATCATCTTCCGTGGTAGGCAGATGAGGAAACGGTCTCAGGAGGACTAGTTGGGATCTACATCTGGATCTGGTTCCGTTAGCCTGTATTTTTCGTGACACGTGCTGAGTAAGGAAAGGAGAGAGAAGATGAGAGCAGGTGTTCATACTCTACCTGTTGGTTAAGTATTATTAATTGTTAATAGTGGTTAAGTATTATTAACCATTGTTATTAACAACCAATTGTTAATAATGGTTAAGTATTATTAATCGTTTTATTAATTGTATTGCCCCAGAGATATAAAATTCCTGTGGTGATCCTTCCACGCTGTGACATTCAGAATCCTGGTCAGAAAAATGCCTTTTTCTTTCTCTCTTTCTTTCTTTCTTTCTTTCTTTCTTTCTTTCCTTTTCTTTTTTCTTCCTTCCTTTCTTTCTTTTCCTTCTTTCTTTTCCTTCTTTCTTTCTTTCCTTCTTTTCTTTCTTTTTTCCTTCTTTCTTTTCTTTCTTTCCTTCTTTCTTTTCTTTTTTCTTCATTCTTTCTTTTCTTTCTTTCTTTCTTTCTTTCTTTCTTTCTTTCCTTCTTTCTTTCTTCCTCTTTCTTTCTTTCCTTCTTTCTTTCTTTCTTTCCTTCTTTCTTTTCTTTTCTTTTCTTTTCTTTCTTTCCTTCTTTCTTCCTATTTTTTTAAATGTTTATTTAATTTTGAGAGAGAGAGAGAGAGAGAGAACATAAGCATGTGAGGGGCAGAGAGGGAGGTAGACACAGAATCCAAAGCAGGCTCCAGGCTCTGAGCCATCAGCATAGACCCCGACGAGGGACTTGAACCCACGAACCGTGAGATCATGACCTGAGCCGAAGTGGGTCGCTTAACCGGCTGAGCCCCCCAGGCACCCCAAAGGATGCCTTTTTCTAATCAACCAAATTTTTAAATTACTGTGTCTTGGTACCCTGTTAACTTTCGCCCCCCCCCCCCCCCTTGTAAATCTGAAAGTACTTGAACATCCTGGAACTTTTAACCCCCATTTTGAGCTCGGCATCCCACCCGTCCCTGCTCCTGCTTAGGTGACTCATCATGAGGATGGCCTGGTCAGAGTTTATCAGACATCTGTTATTCATCTTTTGAGCTCCACCCGATTCTACTCTTATCTCTACCTGGCTTCTCCTTTTCAGTTGTACCCTCCCCCCCACTCCCTCTTTCCACCAGACCTCATTCCTGACCTCTGCTTTTTCCCCTTTTCCATTCATTGTTACAACATGTCCTTCCAGGTGGGGACTCAGCTTAAGCATCCAAAAAAACCCCAGAGCATGTCAAGTGAGAGCTTCTCAAAGTCCCTAAAAACATAGACCATGCAGACTGAAACAAAAGATATTTACGACACCATCTACTTTAGCTTCCTTGACCTGTCTCGATATCACCCGGGCAATTCTTCACCCCCTTTCAGATTCTTTGTGGAATTCGGGTCTTAGGCACACGTGGTATCGTTACCTCCCCTTTTCACCTAATACCGCAATCTATTACAATGTAGCTGTTAGTACCTGTATAGGTTTTCTTGTACGTGTACCATTAAAAAATTTTTTTTTTCATGTTTTTATTTATTACTGAGAGACAGAGAGACACAGAGCATGAGCAGGGGAGGGGGTAGAGAGAGGGGGAGACACAGAATCCGAAGCAGGCTCCAGGCTCTGAGCTGTCAGCACAGAGCCCGATGCGGGGCTTGAACTCACCAACCGTGAGATCATGACCTGAGCTGAAGTCGGTCGCTTAACCAACTGAGCCACCCAGGCGCCCCGTACGTGTACCATTTTAATTTAACCAATGCTTTGTTATTGTACATTGATCTTGCTTCCCAATTTTTCTTGCTATCAACTGCCCTAATGCGAACATCTTTGTGGCTAAGTCATAGCGCGGTTTTCCATGTACTCTCTTAGGGCAAATTCCTAGAAATGGAAATTCTGGCTCCACTTATATGCATATATTTAACCCTACTGAAAGAGGTTGCCTAAATTACTTTTCAGAAAGGTTATCTCAGTGTGCTGTCCCAGCGGAAGTGTGGGAAAGGTTCCTGTAAATAATTTAAGAAGAATGGTATCTTTCCTCATGGCTCATCACTAATTAGTCATGTGCCTTTTGGTAAACCAACAACGTTTATCGCTCTCAAGTTGATTCATATGTAAAATCAAGGCTTTGGATTAGAACTCCATCTTTCTCCAGCTGTCATTCTGTGGTGCCCTTTCACGGAGTGGGGATGACTGCACTCCCGAATGTTCTTTGCGGTTCTCAAAAGGGACTGTTCTCAAAAGGGAATTTAGAGAATGGAGCCTTAAAAGACTTCTCCTGAAGTCTTCTCTGGGGAGAAGGAAAGCATTTTTCTTTGTGGCACAAAATACTTAACACAATTGCCTTAAATCTTGTCCAATTTTCAGGGAACAATGTTGGTGGAGGCTATTACCATTGTTCCCTTTGGGGGGTTTTCATTTACAGATGAAGAAATAGAGGACGTGGCTGGCCGGAGAGCGGCTCAGCCTTAGGGGTGAGTCAGAGGTTAGGGAGGAAAGTGCTAGACTTGTCTCTATGGGGCTAGCGACACGTAGGCTAGTCTTCAATGCAGAGAATGTTCTGCCTCAAGATACAGTTCTGGGTTTATCTAAAGAGGTGATGAGGGCTAATAGATTAAGTTCTTCCAAAACACCCTCCTCCAACAGGGCCCTGGGCATATCAGCAGCAGGATGCTCTTTCCCCGATCTTAGGTGGGATCTCCACCTTTTTTTTTTTTTTTCCTTACCTCTGGTGGAGAGCAATCAGGTCACCATGTATCCCATGTGTCGTGAGACACGAGCCGATAAAAATACAGTTGAGAAGAATCATAAAATAGCATAGAGAGCAGCAGTGGGGGCGTCTGGGTAGCTCAGTTGGTTAAGGGTTCAACTTTGGCTCAGGTCATGGTCTCACAGTTCGTAAGTTCGAGCCCCACGTCGGGCTCTGTGCCGATGGCTCGGAGCCTGGAGCCTGCTTCGGATTCCGTGTCTCCCTCTCTCTCTGCCCCTCCTCGCCCGCTCACAGTCTGTCTTTCTCTCTAAAATAAACATTAAAAAAAAAAAAAAAAGAAAAAAATGCATAAATCTGAGGGAAAAGTAAAAACATGAGTGCTGCTGTCTGTCTTAGCTTAGAGACCTTAAATCCTTACAGAACAAAGGCTTCTGGGAGACTAGCACACATTGTGGTCAATGAAAATATGTGCACGTTCTTCTGTTCCGAACGCCACGAAGCTGGTGAGAAGTATTCCCCTTAATTCATTCTAGGTTGAAATGGGGCACAAGAGAGGAAGTGACTCCTGTAGGATCAGAAACTAGGTGATTGATTATTGAAGCAGGAAGGGCTGGGTGGTCTAGAACTTTCCCCATAGTGCCTTTAGAAGGAAGATCCCTCACGCCACACCCTTTATGCCACTCAGACCATCTGATTTTCCTGTGCTTTGTTTAGGAAAGCATATAGATAATGGAAGTTGACTTTTCATGTTTCTAGGCAATTCTGTGGGAAAGAATAACCAGTTGTTCAGTTTTCACATACTTCTTTTTCTTTGTGGTGATGAGAACTACACTCAAGAAGACCGGGCCCATGGAAGCTGTCCAGTTTCTTTGCTGATCTTTTTGAGTGCTTCCAGAATATCTAAAATGAAGATCCCCTCCCCTATATGTTTTTAATCAGATATTGCAGAATGGATATGATGAGTCTGTCACGAGCAGATTGTGAAGGGGGTCCTGTTCTGAACATGTTTCATCACTGGGGTTTGGTTAAAGTCCCACAATAAAAACAGGATCTGAACATTGCTGCTAAGGAGGCTTCCCTCGTTAATTTCCCAAACACTGAGTATCTGAATGTTTCCAGAGTGTTGGGCATTTTCCGAAACCCACAGAACCAAGGATTTGCAAGCAGCAACTTTATCTGTTCCCCCTGTGTCTGGCACTGTGCTTGGCATATAAGGGCTGGTTAAATGGGGGCGCCTGGGTGGCTCAGTCGGTTAAGCGACTAAACCCACCCCATCATTCATTCACTCATTCATTCACACATTCATTCATTTAACCAGCACTTTTCTTGAAAAAAATTTTTTTTTTAATGTTTTATTTATTTTTGAGGCAGAGAGAGACAGAGCATGAGCAGGGGAGGGGCAGAGAGAGAGGGAGACACAGAATCCGATGCAGGGTCCAGGCTCTGAGCTGTCAGCACAGAGCCTGATGCGGAGCTCGCACTCACGAACCGTGAGATCACGACCTGAGCCGAAGTCAGACGCTTAACCGACTGAGCCGCCCAGGCGCCCCTCCATTTGATTATCTGTAACCCTTAACAATTGCCTGCTAGGATTGTTACCTTTGCTCAATTATTTGCTCAAATAATACTTTTTAAAATGATTCCTTATTAATTATTTTTCAGGTAATACTTGTCATGTTCACAGGGTCCGCTGACGGCAACGTTGTATGTCCCAGGTTTCTGCTTGGCGCACTTAGCGGAGGTGGTTTCAGCAGGTGGATCCAGAGAGAAACGTGCATGGTTACAATCAGGCTAGAAGAGAAGTTAGTGCGTTGGGACTTGAAGGTAACCGGCCAACAAGAAAGAGCCCAAGTATTGCCTCCTCGATCACTCAGAGTTCTCCTTCACGCAGCCTATCCCTGCTCCGATGGAAAAAAAGGCTGAGGAGCAGAGAGAGAGCTGCAGACAGGAAGCAGAGCTCGTAAATGCAGCCCAACGGCTAATGCTAAGGGAGGGGGAGAAGCGGAAGAGTATTTCCTCCTGCTGATCTCATTTGACGTTCATGGCAACCTATGAGGCAGGCATTGCCACTATACCCATTTCACAGGAAACCCGGGGCCCAGAGATGTCAAGTAAATTGCCAAGATCGAACAGCTGGCAGGGGACAGAACAAAGATTCTAGCTCGGGAAGTCTGACTCCGTTCTTAACCTGTATTAACCGCCACATTGTGTTAATTTGTGTTCCCTTCACTTGGCAAATCTTCATTCGCAGAATTTGGATTAAGGCAAATATTTACTGGAAGACGATGCATCATGTGAACTTCTTTTTTTTTTTTTAATTAAATAAGGTATCCTCCTCTGTAAGAAAAAAACCCATAATAGAGTATCTTAGAGACTGCCCAACAGATGTCTAGTTTAAAAATATCCCCAAGGCCCCGGGCGCCTGGGTGGCTCAGTCGGTTGAGCTACCGACTTCGGCTCAGATCATGACCTCACAGCTTGTGGGTTCAAGCCCCACCTGGGGCTCTGTGCTGACAGCTCGGAGCCTGGAGCCTGCTTCGGATTCTGTGTCTCCCTCTCTCTCTCTGCCCCTCCCCGACTCATGCGCTGTCTCCCTCTCGCTCAAAAATAATTGAACATTAAAAAAATATCCCTGATGCCTATTTATTAATTCTTACTAACAGTATCCTAAAGACGATGACACTGGTCTGAGAGTCTAAAATCAGCTGCCACAGTGGTCTTACACGCCAGGACTTCTCCCTGGCCGTGAGCCCTTGAGGGATGGGATCCATTGAGGAGAAGAGTCAAGTGAATTACTCTGGAGCCTGCCAGGTTGATGGTAATGTGGGAGGTTTTGGTTGGCTTCTCCTGGGCACGGCTTTCTTTTTTCATTGGAACACTCCAGTAGCGAAAGCAAACTTAGGGACAGATCAGACACACACCTCCGAGATGAGCGTTGGCGTCGAAGAAACGTTTCCCCGTATGTGGCTGTATCACACGCGTTTTCGCTTCGTTTTTTTATGTTACGCTTGAAATGTGGGAGAAAAGTGCTCCTGTGGTAGCTTTTACAGTTACTTCTTTGACCATGTTTGGTTTGGCAGTTAAGAAAAAAATCAACAGAAGGATTGCATTTCAATGGCCTCACACCTAATCCTCAGGCAAATGATTTGTCCACGCTTAATATAAAATACTTATGATGTATTGTTTGATGTGAACACTGGTTCTAATAAAATGGTGCCTGAGGTACAGTTCTTTAGCTGGTAATACCCCATTTGTGTGGGCCTGTACGCATCGGATATAAAGCCATTATGATAAAATATGTCCTCTTTAGCCTGATAAAAACGCAAACTGGGGTATAGGACGCATGCCGAGAGAGAAAAGATGCTATAAAACACAAAGCCCCTTATGGTATTTGGCGTTGGCACAGGGGACAAGCCAGTCAGCGCTTCTCTGGGTGAAATCTTCCCGGCCACCTCGGAGGAATGTCCGTTTAATCATTTAAGGCCCTTTATTTGAATCTAATATTGTGCCGAACCCAACCACATTTAGCGGCTGCGTTTGTGAAGTTTTTATAAATGGGAAGGAACAGCTGCATTAAAAGAGTGGATTTCAAGCACAAAGGAAGGTTAACGGAAGCACATCCAATTCAGCCTACCCTGGATAGCAATCTCTGCTCTCAAATATCCACTTGTTATAACCTTTTTCTCCAGGACCCCGTGCTGCTTAGAAGCATGCAAGGTTAATAATAGGAGGCGAAAAAATGCTCGGCGTTTCAAGATGCAACATTCATCTTACCATTGCACTAATGCGGGGATGACAGAAAGTCACTTTCAACCTCCTTTCCTGCTGCTTATATTACCTGCGTGTTGTGAGATACTCCTTCAGGTATTGGAGAATGAGCGCTTGTTCGTATGGTGTTACAAGAAAGAGAGGCGTATTTGCCATTATCCTCATCTGATTTAATGCTTTTTTAAAAAAAATGTTTATTTATTTTGAGAGAGAGAGAGAGCGAGCAAGCGAGCACATGAGCAGGGGAGGGGCAGAGAGAGAGAGGGAGAGAGAGAATCCTAAGCAGGTCCCCGGCTGTCGGCAAAGAGCTGACATGATCTCATGAGATCATGACCTGAGCCAAAAATCAAGAGTCAGACGCTTAACCGACTGAGCCACCCAGGCGCCCCATGAAAGTATCTTACCTTTGACTACGAATCTGGAAGTAAAAAAAAAAAAAAATGGAAAAAAAATGAAAAAAAAAATGAAACTGAGCCTGGGTGGCTCAGTAGTTTAAGCCTCTGACTCTTAATCTCAGCTGGGTTTGAGCCCCACATCAGGCGGAGCCTTCTTGGGATTCTCTCTCTCCCTCTCTTTCTGTCCCTCCCCGGCTCGTGCTCTCTCTCTCTCTCTCTCTCAAAATACATAAATAAACTTAAAAAAATGAAAACAGAAATGGCCACAAAGGGGAGAGAGGAGGGAAGATAGAAAGATGTCACTTCTTTCCTTCAACTTAATGGTGTTGCTTCATTAGCACAACCCTTGTAGAAACCGTGCTAATCCTCAGTGAAAGCCACAGAGACAAATGTGCCCACAGCGCCCGTGATGACTTTGGATCCAGAATGAATCTCCTGTCCCTGGACACCCCGAAGGGGGCAGCGAAGTCAGTGAGAGGACTCTCACGGCTCCCACCCTGCTGTCCTGGTCCATCAGCCTGCAGGAAAGAGGCCTAGGTTCTACTTAATTGAGGGAAGCTCGAGAAAGAATGGCCGGCTAATTCTGGAACCCTCCTTTTAGCCCTGGCTCTAGAACTAGAACCCAGAGCCGAGTACTTGTGGAGCCCCATCGGCATGTGTTCAGCTCTTCAGGTCAGACCAGCAGCTATGTTGGAGGCTTTCCGGGGCTTTCTGCATCCAGGGCAAGTGACATTTCCTGAGGAGACGGTCACTTCCCAGATCAGATTCCCACTGGTGGGAGTGGAGCTGGAAGCTGATGCTATAGAAGAGGTGGAACTCAGATCGGAGACAGCAGGAAAATAAGGCAACCTTTCAGTGACTGGAAAGGAGGCACCCCTTTGCTCCTACCAAAACTTCTCTTCAGTTCAATCCTGAATGTTTTCCTATCCTTCCTTCTTACTCAGTTCTTGGTCCAATGCCCAACAGTGAAGCCAAGGAGATCCTCCTTTATTATCGTCCCGTCCCAGGCACGAGTGGGCACTTATATCCTCCTTAGAGTTTAAATCTTTTCTTCAATAGGATTTAAGACCCCCTTGCAAACGCTTCTGTGGATTTGTAATTTTGTTATTCCACATCACACCGCTTCAGTTACATAAAGGAAGAAATGGGTTGTGTTTAGGAATCTTTTATTTACAGACTTCTTCCCCCCCCCCCCCATTGCAAATGGTACTTCATTTTTTTAAATGAAGCTATTCTTTTATTTTCGAAAACTCCTTCAGACGGGTACGCAGGGGCTTTGCTCTTTTATCCAGCTACCTGAGAGAGTGCCTGTTATTAGCATCAAGCCCCCTATTATATGAGCATTAGGGAAAAATAGCCACTTGCGTAGCTATTCTTTATTAGGAAAAAAAAAAAAAGAAGACTCATGTTGAGAATTCAGAATCCTTTCCAGGGGAAGGAGAAATTGGCTGTCTAGCATATTATAAACAAGCGAAATAATGCAATCAGAAACCTGCTACCATACCCAGCCGTACTTCGAATTCTTTTTTGGTCCTTAAAAAAAAAACAACATTATTTTGGTTATTGACATGAAATGGTCTTGCTGTTGACATTTTTGATTTCTAGCTTTCAGCCAAAGATACGACAATTTTTGGTTTTAGAATCTTCTTTTCTTTTTTATTTAAGGATTTTATTTTTTATTAAAAAAATTTTTTTTTAATATTTATTTATTTTTGAGACAGAGAGAGACAGAGCATGAACGGGGGAGGGTCAGAGAGAGAGGGAGACACAGAATCTGAAACGGGCTCCAGGCTCTGAGCCGTCAGCACAGAGCCCGACGCGGGGCTCGAACTCACAGACCGCGAGATCGTGACCTGAGCCGAAGTCGGACGCTTAACCAACTGAGCCACCCAGGCGCCCCTTAAAGATTTTATTTTTAAGCGATGTCTACACCCAATGTGGGGCTCGAAGTCACCACCCTGAGATCAAGAATCACATGCCCTACTGACTGAGCCAGCCAGGCGTCCCTAGAATTGTCAAATAGATTCAAAATTCCCTTTCTGGGTGACTATACTCCGAGGACCATCCGTAATCAGTAATTCTCTGCTATCACTAGTTTCCTGGCTTCAAATGTCTGTTGTTGCAGGTCTCTCAGGGTGGGGGTGGAAAATACAGAACTACAGACACGCTCTCTGGTAAGAATTCTCTGTGGTTAGAGGGCACTGGTCTTCTGAGAAGTTCAGTTTGGATTATCCTCTTTTTTCTTTAATGTGTATTTATTTTTGAGAGACAGAAACATGGCACGAGTGGGGGAGGGGCAGAGAGGGGGGGAGACACAGCAAAGCAGGCTCCAGGCTCCCAGCTGTCAGCGCAGAGCCGGACGCAGGGCTCGAACTCACGAGCTGTGAGATCATGACCTGAGCGGAAGTCCGACGCTCAGCCAACTGTGCCACCCAGGTGCCCCCCTCTTTTTTTTTTTTTTTTTTTAATATTTATTTTGAGAGAGTGAGTGCATGCTTGGGGGAGGGGCAGAAAGAGAGGGAGAGAGAGATACTCCCCAGCAGGCTCCACGCCACCCACAGGGAGCCTGACTCTGGCTCTATTCTCGAACCCCTGAGCGCAAACCAAGAGTTGGATGCTTAACCCGCTGAGCCACCCAGGCGCCTCCGGCTTATCCTCTTGACCTGCAGTTTTTCTGTGCACATTGTGGGGGACCCAACAGGTAGCATTTGCACTTTTCCCCATTGTGACAAGGGAGCAACTTTAAGTCTGGAGAAGAGAATGGCCTTTTGCCAGGCCACCCTGATACCTGCTGCACCCCAGTAAAGAGGGCACAGTGGTGGAGATGTCCTGCATTTGGATTGCAGTGGGCACAGGTAGGACTCAGGAGGGAATCGGATTGCTGCGTGAAGTCCCTTTTGGTTCCAAACACGTGTGGAGAGAGAGTGCAAGGAGGGATGTTGGGTAGATGAGAAAATGTTCTTGGCTGGGTCTTGGGTTTCAGGGAGCAGCAGGGGGTTTAGTTAGCCTCACTAACTTATTTTTCCTAAACTCAATGATACAAGGGTCAGATCTGTTGGTTTGGGGGACTAGGTAAAGCAGAGCTGAGAGCTGGAAATGCCGAAGACACTAATCCTGGTTGTTCCCTGGGAAATTCCACTCTTCATTCACCCTTCATCTTAACCACTCAGAATCTCCATAACCCATCCTTCCCTCCATGTCCACGGGCATGGCTCCAGTCCTGGCTGCCATCACTTCTCACCTGCCCCTCTTCGGGGGCTGCCCGTGGACTCCCCCGTTTCCACCTTGCCCCTCTTTCCTGCTCCACAGCCCCAACCAGAGCGCCCTGGGACAACACACCTGAGTCTTTGACGCACCTGTTTGAAACCCTTCTTTGCTATTTCCTCATCGTCTTTAGGACAAAAATGGAAAGTCTTGACTGTGGTGTATAAGGCACCCCATTTGGTGGCCCGGTGACTCTCCAGCCTCTGGGGACAGATCTTCCATACGCTCGCAGGGCCCAGCTCTGAATATCCTTCCGCCACCTTGAGAAAGGAGTCCGGCTCACTCTTGTCCACCTGCCGGGAGCGCTGCTGGCCTAGTAGTGGTCCTTTATGACTCTGCTTGAAGGGACTTCTGCGCGCGAGTCTTGCGGGATACCCCCACCTCAGGCCCCACCTTCAAGTGCAAGTTTCCATGTCTCTCCGCCGGCCCCCCACCCCCACCCCGCCCCGTCCTTCTATGATTCCCATCAGACGTGTCATAGTCTGTGTAAGTTTGTGGGCCCAGAAGACCAGCAACCTAGGTGCTGGTTGCTTGTGAATGAGGGCAGGGGCCCTTCCTCTTCTGTCTTTTGCAAATAGCTGGGTGTGCCCTTGCTAAATTCAGCACGCGCTGAATACAAATGTGTGAAAGAATATGACATTTAAAGGCCCAGTGACCTCAGGTTCTTTAGAAATTCAGCATCTGTTATGTTAAAGGAGGCCCAGTCCTTCGAGTGTGAAGGAAGATTTTACCTCACAGAGGTCCAGGGATGATCTGGAATCCTCCTTCCTCTGTGTTTTCATTGCAAAGACTGAGAATCAGACTAATTAGATCAAACAAGCAGCTGTCCCTTTGACGCCCAACCCCCACCCCATGTATGCAAACTAGGTTTCGGAAAGGGAAGAAGCCAAAAGGCAAAAACACAGACCCAGGTTTGTTTGGCCTTCCCTATCAGGAGCTAATAACAGAGTTCTTCTTCTTTTTTTTTTTTTTTATGTTTTATTTTTTATATTTGAGAGACAGAGAGCATGTAGGGGAGGGGCAGAGAGAGAGGGAGACCCAGAATCCGAAGCAGGCTCCAGGCTCTGAGCTGTCGGCACAGAGCCGGACGCGGGGCTCGAATTTACGAACGGTGAGATCATGACCTGAGCCCAAGTCCGACGCTTAACCCACTGAGCCACCCAGGTGCCCCAATAACAGCGTTCTTTATTTGTATTGTTATTGTGATTTAAGATGAACTAACCCTCAGCCTGATTCCAGCGTGTGAAGAATTCAGGGCGGACCTGAACCCGGCAAAGTAGGGCACCAGTGAGGGAGTATGTAGCTCGTGGAACCCTGGAAAGTTAAAGAACTTGGAAAATAAGTGTAGGAAGTTATATTTAGTCCTCATCACCCTTCACAGTTAGGATGATCTTTCCACCTGGTGGTAGGTCACTTCCGTTCCGAGGGATTTCTCTCCTGGAGCTACATGGACACGTGAGCTGGAGCTGAGAATGAACACGGTGGTCCCCACTCTCGTGGTGCCCCTAACAATGTGGGCAATCGGGCACGTCGCCGGGCAATCATGGTGTATGCTGAGATAGAGGCAATTCAAGCTTTTACAGGGTGCAGAAAAGATGCTTCTAAGCCTGGTGGGCATAGGCGGCAGGATGTGGAGGCAAATGGCCAGGGAGACTTCACGGAGGAGGTGCCGTCTAGTTAGACCCCAAGGGGAAGAAGCGTTCGCCTGGTTCACCGAGGCGGGCAGGTGGGAGCATTGTGGCCTCGTGGCCGGCGTCTTCCATGAGGACATGTGCGTATCCGGTGCTGCCTGGGATCTGGCTATCATAACACTACGTCAATTTGTGCGTAGAGAATACCAGCCAAATGAATCACTAAATAAAACCAGTGGCCAAGAGTTGTCTAGCAACCCCGAAGCCTCTGATGGAGTCCTGAAGGTTCCTTAGGGCTGCCGGGCAGCATGTTTTTCTCCTCCCGTTGGGCTGCCCCCACGCCAGTGCAGTCAGAGGAGATCTTCTAAAGTGATTGATCTCACCCTGAAATTCCTTGCGTGCAATGCGGGTCACACAGGACCGTCTCTGCCTGCCTCCTGCCCAGTGGGCCGCCTGGTCATCTGTACGGAGTGTGTTCGCCGTCCTGACTCACACAAGCTGTGGCAATGGCCCCCTTCCTGGCAATCCTAGAGGTTATTTGCATCAGACACCTTTTCCAACCGGTCACCTGCTGAAACACCCCCAGGTGCCTTTCAATAAGATAAACCGCGCATTAAACCTCCTGCCGGCCGCCCTGTGATTACATGGATTGGGTAGGATAAAATACAGAGACTGGGCTTCTTTCTTTTCCTGGTGACATTCTTTTGTCGTGGCGGCCTCCGTGCAAGGGCGCCCTTGGAAGGACCGAAGGATATGAACACTGGCGTCTGGATCTCTCTTTTGGAAAGGCTGCAGTCTCGAACAATTTGATAAACGGGGAAGAGGAGGAAGGCACAAGAGCGGAGAGAAAGAACCCGGAGCGGCAGCGCTCTGAATTTAGAAACCTTGCTTTGCTATCTGGATCTGATTTGGCCCGAGAATGCAAGCATCAGATAAAAATAACAAGTCACACAGTAGAGGACAGATCTCCGGCTTCTCCCCTGCCTGGGGCCGCGCATGCCCGGTGCGCGCCTCTTTGGTCGAGAAGCCCTGAGCCGCATTCCCCAGCAGAAGGCCAGAGTGAGAAAGGGCCTGTGTTTGATGTATGAGCTTTGGCTTGCCATCGTGAGTCACCCCAGAACTAGCTGCAGGCAAAACAAAAATCTTTTGTGATTAATTAGAAAAACTGGACAATTATGAATTGACTGCACACGGCCAGGGTAGGGTAATATAAATAGTAATGACTCTGGTGGAGTCTGATGAACGCTCCGTGTTTATGTGAGATCACTGGAGAAAGGCAAATTTTTTTTTAGCATGGAATCTGCTTAAATAGGGCGATTTCGGGTCTCGAACAATTAAAATTCTGGTTGACATCTCCAAAAGGGATTCTCGTTGACTTTTATTTGACACCCTCGCAAATTGATTGTTCTTTTCTTTTTCTTTTCTTTTCTTTTCTTTTCTTTTCTTTTCTTTTCTTTTCTTTTCTTTTAAATTTGACCCCACGCGTATCCTTGTCAGCAGCTCCGTGCAACTGCTCGCATCTTTTGCTAGCCTCCCTGCCAGCGCATAGAGTTATTGGCTGGTTATTTTGCCCTTTCTGGGGCATTCGCTTCCACTGCCTCACCCTCAGAGGATTTGAACACAGATAGCGAGGCACTTGTTGGTTTTATCTTGAGGGAAAAAGGAACCATCATGAATGAACTGTTTTCTCAGGAAAGGAGAGATGAGACTACTACCACAGTGAGTTATTGGATTAGTGATTTATTCTGTTTGGACAATGTAAAGGATTTTCACACCAGAAAGTTGAGGAAGGCTTAAGAACAACAACAAAAAAAAAAACCCCTGGGTGTGAGCATTATATTTTTTGGCATGATGTAATCTTGCTTCCCCCGCCAAACCTCCCTCCTCCCCCTTCCCCCCCCCCCCGCCCCCAATCAGCACATCCTGTAGAGTGGAAGTGGGGAAGATTATTCCTTTTAGAGGAAGTTCACAATGAAAAATAATTAAGCCCTGACAGTTGCCTGCAAATGTCAAAATACAAATGTCCTCCAGTGATCATTTTTTAACCACCAGGGTAAGCGAGTTCTCCTTTGTCCTGGGGCAACAATGTGTAGCCAGTAATGGTCATCGGCTGAAGAGTCCCACAAGAAAATGCCATCTCACTGATCTCTCCCCGGCACCTACCACACTGGGAGAAAACATCTTCCAGACCTTTGAATTTTGGTTGCTGCCAGGCAATTAACCCGTCTTAACGTGCATTCTGCAGATCCAAGTGCCTTTTCTGGCCCTCTGTTTGCGCTCGCCAGCATTCACAGGGTTTTCTATTATTATTCAAGTGGTGCTGCCTCAGTGGTAAACCCATTGACCATTCAATCAGTGTGGGAGCTGCTGCGGATAATTAAAAGTTCCCAACCTCTTGCCCCAAGGCCAGGCTAGAGCCAGTCAGAGAGGAGCCAGGTCCCGGCTGCTCAGGGACCAATCGATCAGCTGATTAACCCTTCTTACTGATTGGTTAGAGCTGATTGCATCTCTAGTAAAATATCTCCTGTGGCCCTGGGGCACGAAAGGCAGCTATACATTCAGGGTGGCTGAGAGAGCGCCCAGCAGCCGCCATCCACACACAACAAAGTAGAGAGAGGAAAAGAGAACTCCTCATTCCAGCGTTCTCAAGATTTTATCTCCTCACCACTGTTTCCCCCCACCCCCGCTGGACTCTCTCTGATTTTATTTCTAGAGAGAAAAAAGCTCTGCTTTCAGCTTCCGGAATGATGGAAAAGATTCCCCGCGTGGTAGCTGCTGCTTTCCGGCAACCGGGCAATCATGGGCAACCGTGGTCCCTTTTCAGCCACGGTGTCCCCAAGTGTCCCCTTGCAGAGCGAATGAGGTCAGAAAACACTGAAGGCGCACCCTTCCGAAACGGGTCTCTCTCTTAGAGGATTGCGTTTTGGACCAGTCGACTCTCACCGGGTTTGCATTTGCTGGCTAGTAAATATTTATCTTTGGGCACGGGTAAGCAATCTGTTTTCAATTTGTGCTTACATTTTGGCACTGTGAGTAAAACACACTGTATGGGAACAGAGGCATTAAAAAAAAAAATGACTGTCCTGTGTTGTCTTTGAAGGGAGTAGCTGAGATGCTATCAGACAGGTGTGGTGAACGGGACCATAATGAGCAGCTCCCCTGGTTTTCTTAAAGACTGATTTAGGTGGATTTGGTAGAAAAGCCCAGCAAGAAGGATGTCCTGGGAGAGCATTGGCTCCGTGGGTCTCTGGCTTATCAGAGAGAAAAGCTGACTTTTGCAAAGCAGCCTCTGCGAATGTTATCTTTGCCTTCATCTTCAAGAAGGCCCAGCTCCCAGTGACGTCAAAGGCAGGTGGCCTGTGGGGAGTGTGTGGGCTCAGGACTCATATCAAATGCTTTATACTGAAACACTCAGTGTCAGGTGGAGAGTTTTCCAGAATGCTCATGATTTGCTCTTATTTGAGGATGCTTATCCTTGGAACCGTAAGAGCAGAAACTTAGACCTTTCTAGGGAGCAAAACGGAATTCACCTTATGATGAAGTGGAAGGTAACAGAGACTGACCTTGGATTCTGTCTACCAGGTGGGCTAGTTTCACGAGAGGTGGCTTTGTTCCCCAAGCCCTTTGTGGAAACCTTGCCCCCGTTGTGAGTTGTCACAGGCACCATGGAGGTGACAGTGCTCCCCCCTTTGAGGGATCTACCTCTCCAGGGAGGCTGAGGTTAAGCAGGTGAGAAGCAAAATGACCCCAGAGTTTTGAGGTTCTGAAGGAAGGGAAAAAAGTATTGTAAGAACACCAAGGATGACAGTTATATTTTCACTCTCAAGAGAACCAAAATAATCAATAATTATATGACCCTGGATATATTTATTAACATCTCAGTGGCCTCCATCTCCTTGCCTTAAAGTGAGATTATTAGATTTCACACGTACACGCACGCGCGCGTGCACCCAGACACGGAGATTTTTTAATGGACCCACAGCTATTTAATTTTTCTTACAAAAAAAAAAAAAACATTTCTGAAATCAAAGCAGAATTTGTAAAACTTATGTGTAAACCAGAGCTGTATGCCATTAGAGGAAAGGGAAACTACCAAACCTGGGGGCATGAGATAATAGCGTGGGTCCTGTTAACGCAATCATTAGTTAGTAAGAACTTAATTACACGACACTGCTAAATATAATATGGAAAATAATACAAATACCTATTTTTGGCCTGCTGGAAGCTTACAGTCTGATTTGTATTATAAACGTGACTTATTAAAATGCCCACGAGGCTACTTGGAATTTAAAATGTTTTGAATAACGTGTTTCTGCTGGAAAGTACTTTTCTATAGAAGATTTCTGTGCACAGAGAGGAAAGGTATAAAATAGGTCTTAGACGAGAGGTGTGTAAGGCAAGACTTGTTCATTTGTTGCGGTTGAATAAAATTGAGTATACTTGGGAAACAGGGTCATTTGTTTATTTATTTAAAATGTTTTTAATGTTTATTTTTTGAGAGAGAGAGAGAGAGAGAGAGAGACCACCAGCAGGGAAGGGGCAGAGAGAGGGGGAGACACAGAATCCGAAGCAGGCTGCAGGCTCCGAGCTGTCAGCACCGAGCCCCACGCGGGGCTTGAACCCACAAACAGTGAGATCATGACCTGAGCCGACGTCAGAGGCTTAACTGACTGAGCCACGCAGGTGCCCTGAAACAGGGTCATTTCTGATGCGCAGGGTCAACTAAAGATCCGCTGCCACATGTCTACGGTGGTGAGGCCACTCTGCAGAAATGTCCCCCGTGGAAGTGTTCCTTGTGCATTCTTTTGCATTATCCCATAATTTCTCTCGGATCAGAAAGGGAGTATCGTGTTACACGCTCTAAAAGCAAAAAGTGAAACTTGATTTAAATCGGGGCAGGCTCGTAGGTGCTCTTCTCCTTGAGGAAGCTAAGGATAGCATTGCCCTGTTTCTGAACAGGAAAGCCACGTTCCCCCGATGGTGTCCACAGCCTGTGAACTGTACATCAAACCCAAACCAGGTAGGACTCCTGGGACAGAAACACTGTAATTTGAGGCTCAGATTAGCCGTTTCCTCGGTGGCAGAACAGAAACCACAAAGTCCACCTACTCACTCATCAAACCACCTCAGGGTGGCATCTCTTTCTCGGGGTAGGTCTATTTTCTAAGGAAAGCTGGGAAAAACCACTGACTTTGGGGTATTAAACGAGTGCAGCCGAGGCTTTTTTCGTGATTTCAAAAAACACGAAACATTTTCGAGTATCGTTTGGGAATGCCCCACAGTTTACCAGACTGGATGCGGAGGTGCAGGGAGTTTTGCGAGCAACGTGAAGGAGACACAGGGTCAGGACGCTTTCCCTCACTTTCGTTTTTTCCCTCTTGGAAAGCACCTGACACGCCGAACATCCAAGTTCACTTTATATAGAAATCCGCGAAACCAGACGCGCGGACTTGGGGGTGTCAGCGCCAATGTCAGGCTCCAATTCGGTGTGAAAGAAACACCAGTGGTCACGGGACCGGTGTTGGTCAGGAAACGGTCCACACCGACATCCAACAACATTGTTCCATTTTTTTTTTTTTTTTGCAAAGCTTCAGACATGGGACATTAAAGAGAAAAAGCACACCCCGTGTGCACACTTCCTTTTAACAGAGCAGGATTCCAGGTTTGGCTTTTGCTGTCTCAGTCTGCTTAGGAATTCCTAATGAGTGAGCCGTAGTGTTTAACAGTAAAATATGGTTATGGTTCTTGAATGCAGGCTACATTTAACAACCGTATATTGATTTTTTCCTGTAATTTTATTTCCATGAGCATTTCTGGTTTCTTAATTAGTAGCCTTTTAGAGAGAGATTTAACATTCTCTCTCCTTCAGAGGACCTGGCTTCCATGATACAGCTTCTCAGGGGAAAGTTCTAGGAGGGACAGCGTTAACACCGTGTGCGCGTACAGATGCACGCGGACGCGCAACCCTCCCTCCCTGCCCCCTGCTAACACAATTAAGACAAAATGACATTGGTGAACTCGGTGACAAAACTCAACAATCTCCAATTGCACACTCACCCGGTAACGGGAAGAACTGTTTACCCCATGTTCCTTATTAAACTGAAGTATTTTATTTAATGAGCATGACTCATGCAAGGTGTTCCCATAAATCATCGGCTGGTTTACAAACTCAATAACTAGGCTTCCTGCTATAACTAGGCTGTGCACACCTTAAATTATTAACACGCCAGGGCCTTAAGGCAGATCTTTGATGATGATGATATAAACACTGTGAGGACAAGGTGCTCTCTCAGCAAAAGATTATTGACTCTAATTACCATTTACCACAGGAAAAAGAAAAGAAAAGACAATAAAATATGAGGGAGAATTGAAATCTAAGATTTAATTTTATGAGGAGCTTTAAACGCCTCCCTTGGCCCCCCCCCCCCAACTTTTCCCCCCTTTTTTTCTTCTCGTTTGTGGCCGTTGTCCCCACCTCACTGCACTGCTGGGGTATAATGATAGCCCATGGTTGGCTAATCTTAAAAGGATGACAGTTGTTAAGAGGAAAGGAGAGAAGAGAATGGAAACAGGAGAGACTCTGCAGTTGATATTATGTATACTCTTTGAAATGTGATGGAAAAGGCCAGGGGGAAGACAAAATGATAATACACTGGGAAAAAAAAAGTAACAACCCACCCGGCTTTAATTGTTTCCACGTATATACAAAATAGAAAGGGTAAAGGGCTAATATGCCCGACTTCAGTCATTTTGGTTTTAGTGCACTAGAACTTTAGGTCAGCGTTTTAAAAGGAGTCATTTGCTCTTATTATGTGCATCCTCATTATACAGTTGTTGGAAGGATGCAGAGAAGTTGAAATGAAAGAGGTTTCATGATAAGGGAGCTTATTAAAAAAAACACACACACACAAACAAAAAACGAAAACCCGGCCAAATGACACATGGCGTGTAGTCCCATGAATAACATGTGTTTGGTTTCTGGGTACGGGGAAAGTGGACCTACCTACCAGCTGGGAGACGAAAAGGGAAGGTCTCAGGGAATCTAGAAGGCTGGGGACAGGGTGAAGGGTGGAAGGAAAGAAAGGCTTGGGTCAGCTCCATGCTGTCGAGGGGCTTTTGTTCTGTCTTGCCCTGTGGTTTTGCATACTTCTCATTTCAAAGACTGACTCTGGCTCAGGTCGTGGGCTCTGTAGGCTAAACTGTTGTTTCAGATTTCTCCTTCTCAGAAATTCCAAGTTGCATCTAATATTTATTTTTGGATTCGTAGAAGGGGGAAGGGAGTGTGGGAAGGACTTGGAAGTTACCAGCATCCTTCATTTTACGGATGCGAAATTTTCAGCCTGGAAAGGCCGGGTGATTTGCCTAACTACTTATGTCAGGTGTGTGGAGGTCTGAACGAACGTGGGACCCAAACCAGCTCATTACGGTGCCAGAGGCAGCAGCCCTTGGAATGATCTCAGAATCATAGAAATGTGGTCAGTGACTGGGAAATTTACTCTCAGCCTCATACACGGAATAGGGGACAATGATGACGGTCATTGCCCTGGGGGGTATTTAAGGCAGGTATTTAACTCAATAATATTGTTCAAATATGACCAGAATATGGGGGAGGGGCGGGATCTGTGATAGTTGTTACTGCCTCTTCCTTTCTATTTGAAAAGCTTTCCTAAGATGTTTAGGATCATTTAAGCTCTTTGGTAATAGGCCAGATTCAGGGACACAAGAATTTGCTCCCCAGCACTATTTTCTCTAGAGTTTCTTGGAGGTCAACGGTCCGTCTCATCCACCCATCAAGTCAATCTTAGAAATATCCAATCTTGGACACTTCCAAGGACAGCAGATGCAGAAGCTATCACAGGCACTAGGAACCTTCTTCCAGAGCCTTTAGGTGCACCTAAGCTCGTTTTCTCAGCTGATAAAGATGTGGGAGGTTTGGCATTCTTGTCCCGGATCAGGACCCACTGTAAAAGGGCACTCAGGGGACAAGCCCATCATGCCCTTCTTCCTTGAAGAGCAAAAAGTGAGTCTGCATGGAAAATGAATGACATGTGTTTTGGGAAAATATCCCCCCACGTAGCGACATCTCTCTCTGGTGGTTTTTTCCCTGTCCACACAGGCAGGATCACCTACTGGAATCGGGACACCAAAGACTTGGATCACTCACGACCCTCAGGATGACTCCGCATGTCTCCCGGGGGGGGGCGGGGGGGGTGGTGCGGGATGCTCTGGTCAATTTCCAGTTGGGGTTTATTGTCCTGGAGATGATCTTATTTGGAGCTTCCCAATCAGTTTACCGTATGGTCTTATTTTTCTCCTTGTCAGGGGAAATGTCCCGCGATTTTGCCCTTCTTCATTAAATAATGGCTGTGCGTCACCCCTACCCTTCTATTCCACTTCACAGCCACATACTGTGAGCGGCGCTTCCTAGGTGTGGTGGATGTACGGTTTTATAAACATAGGATTCTTCTTGGATGACCAGCACATTGTTATTTCGTGGAGACTGTGAAATCAATAAGTGGTAGGGCAGAAGACTTAACATTACGTGTGTGTATGTGTGTGTGTGTATGTGTACATGTAAAATGTTCGGTGCAATATTCATTGTTCAATGTGAAATTTGCACATCAAGACCATTTCATTGCCTTGGGCTGATTATAATGTAAAGAGCCACAACTGAAGCCTCTTCTGGAGCTCCTTTTAAAGGGGCCTGGCCCCGGGGTGGGTGGAGGAGACTCTTTCCAGCCTAAGTGTCTGGGCTCTTTGCTGAGAGATGGCCTGGGGCAGAGCCCCGCTGATTGCCGTCACTGGCCTTGCTCCCAGGGGTCGACCCAGGGCTTAGTAGTTTCTACTCATCAATCTAACCTGGGGAAGGGGAGCTAACAGAAGAAATGTGCGAGCGTGTGTGTGTGTGTGTGTGTGTGTGTGTGTGTGTGTGTGTTTCTGGAAGTGCAGGAGGGCAGGAACCAGGGACAACAGCATGGTGAGTTCCAGGGTTTAGAAACCTGCCCCCCCCCCAGAACCCCACAACCACATCTCCACACTTCAGCTCAGGGCTAGAGACAGATTCCATGCTGCTCCTTCTGAAGGTACTAGAATTCTGTGCAGTCAGGTGTTATTCCATTACTTGTACAACTCTTTTTCTTTCAAATATATTACATTTTTTCCCCCAAACCAATGCATGCTTATGCAGTACAGCTCTATGCATTTCTATGCAGGTAATCCTTCAAAGAAAACAAAATTGTGATCATGCTCTACATTCTGGCTTTTCTCTTTTCTTTTTTTTTTTAAGCTTTTTTTTTTCCTATTGGAACATTTCAAGCATAAACAAAAGAACACAAACAGTATACACCCTCCACGTACTCATCACTCAGCTCTAACAATTAGAATTGACAGAAATTTTAGTTTGCCCTTACTTAACTTATGCCCCTTCTCACTTTCTTATTTGGAGGCAAATACCAGACTTCTTATCATCTCATTCTGTACATTTCCATTGCATTCTCTTTTATAAAATTGTGGTACGATATACATACTCTAAAATGTATCATTTCTTTTAAAGATTAAAAAAAAAAATTAAGTGGTTTCTCACCCAGCACAGGGCTCAAACTCACAACCCTGAGATCAGGAAATGTATGGCCACCGACTGAGCCAGGCAGGCACCCCTAAAATGGATTGTTTTAACCATTAAAAACATTTTTTGAGAGAGAGAGACAGAGTGTGAGCAGGGGAGGGGCAGAGAGAGAGGGGGAGACACAGAACCTGAAGCAGGCTCGATCCCAGCTGTCAGCACAGAGCCCAACGCGGGGCTCGAACTCACGAACCGAATGGTGAGATCATGACCTGAGCCGAAGCCAGACGCTCAACTGACTGAGCCGACCCGCTTTTTAACCATTTTCAAGTGTATGGTTCATTGGCATTAATACACTCACGTTGCGTGCAACCATCAGCCCTGTCCACCCCCCAAACCTTTTCACCTTCCCAAACGGAAACTCTGTACCTGTAACACACTAACTCCCCATTTCTCCTTCCCCAGCCCCTGGCAACTGCCATGCTACTTTCTGTCTCTATGAATTTATTTGACGATTCTGCGTATCCCACATGAGGGGAGCGCACAACGTTTGTCCTTTGTGAATGGCTTACTTTCCTTAGCATAATGTCATCAACGTTCATCCGTGTTGTAGCACGTGCGAGAATTTTCTTGCTTTTCAAGGCTGTGCATCCTGTTATAGCCTCTTTGTTCATTTGGTAAGAAAGTGCTAAGAAAATGTTTAACTTCCTGGTTTAGCTATCTGCTCGCTAATGGGTGTCATCGTTTGCTTTTGACTTGCTTATTTGGAAGGGTATTAACGAACCGATTCCAGTAGAGAGCCTTTTTCTCTCCTGCCAAAGCCATGGGTCACAGCGGGAAGGATATCAGTGAGTGCTGTGCCTGTAGCAGCTTAAAATCATGAGCACGGGATAGTAAATGTGGTTTTTTCGTGGAGTCTTGCATACGCTTTGGCTCCCCTGTATGATTAACTGGATGCATCTAAGATGAGACGTTTTTGTAATACTTAATGGTGTGCTTTCTGGGGATGCAGAAGAGAGGTGACCTGAGGCTCCAAGTGCCCATGATATTATAGGATCATACTCATAATCTATCGCATGTTTCTCTCAAGAATCCCCAGTCCTGTCGGAATTAGCTATTTCGTCTCAAAATACCTCGGAAAGCTTGTGAAGCACCAGTTGCTTTTCCCATTGATGATAAAGAAAGTATAGGTGGCGCAAAATCAACCGATACCTAAAAAAACACAAAGCAAGCCATGGCCCAGGACCCCTTTTGGGCCCTTCAGTTGCTACAGCTGCCATCTTTAAAAAAAAAATTTTTTTTTAAACATTTATTTATTTTTGAGACAGAGAGAGACAGAGCATGAACGGGGTAGGGGCAGAGAGAGGGAGACACAGAATCCGAAACAGGCTCCAGGCTCTGAGCCATCAGCACAGAGCCCGACGCGGGGCTCGAACTCACGGACCGCGAGATCACGACCTGAGGGGAAGTCGGCCGCTTAACCGACTGGGCCACCCAGGCGCCCCTACGGCTGCCATCTTAAGTGGTGTTCTACTCCGAGCCAGGGTCTCTTTTGTCGGAGCAAAGAGAATGAAGACGGCCCCACGCCTGTCACATGGTAGGCTCTTCCTCTTTGTTGAAGGAAAATCAACAACGATGAGCCTGAAACCCGTGACAGAGGCAGAGACCGTTGGGGAGCGTTCGGGTCTCCCTCCGAGCCCGTTCTGCTCCTTCGGCCAGCCAGCCAGCCGGACTCTGCCTCCCCTTTCCCCCCAGACCGGTGTGCTCTGCCAGACTGCTGGTCTACCCGCTGCCAGTGCTTCAGGGGAGGCCGGGGTGAGGAAAGGGAGGGCTCAGAACCTGCACTCCCCCTTGCTCTAGTTCCCTTGCTGCCGCCTTTGGGAACGGGCCTCTGGCTTGACCCTTTTACACAGTTTCCTTCTGGGCTGTAGCCCTGTTTGTCTCCTTTCTGTTCCAGGCTCTGAGCAGACCATTTGTATCTTCACTCTGCCTTTTGGGAGCGCAAAAAAGGGGAACGAGGATAGCAGATTAGGGAGAGCAGCAAGTGTGTTTGATATGGCTCCTTCTTTATGCACATGCGTGGTATGTGGGCACACCAATACGGAAATGTAATAATAGCTTTTTCTCCTTTCTGCCTGTCTCAGTCCTGCCCACCTCCAAGTCACTTCCTACATAAAGGCTTCTTGTCTGATCCACTCATCTGTCATTTAGCTATCTGCTTGCTCGGTAGTCATTTGCGGTTGCCTTTTGTGGTATGTCGATGTGTATTATTTTTTCGCCTCCTGTGATTCACTATTGCCCCCCTCAACTCGATGGCCACTTCCTCTGGAATTGGGACGGGACCGCGAATTACATATTTGTGGAACTTAGCACAGGGTGGCCATTCAGGACATCTGAATGAAACGGACAATGGCTGTTTTTCAGAGGACAGACGGAGGGACAATGACTTTGACTTAGTCCCATGAGGTCACACGGACAGAGGTGGTAGTAAGACAGGAAAGTCGGGCTGTACTTTTCCCAGTCAGCACTCGGTTGTGACTGCCCCAGAAAAAACTCGTGTCTGAGCTGCACGCAGCTTGCAAGATACCCTATGGTCCATGCTCCTTCTGAGGTTACCATTCCGTGGACAAGCCATCAGAATTGCCGATATCCTCCGAAGTCACTTATCCGGAACACTCAGCTAGCTGTTGACCTGATGAAAATTTGGTTTTACGGTTTGGTTGTCTGTATTTAATTTCAGTAGAGGAACAGCATCTCGCCTACAGTGCCTTTCCAGACTGCTTTACACTTAACTTCGGTCGGCTAATGCTTTTACTGAAAAGGGCTTGAAACCATTGACAGTCTTTGTTTGAAAAGAAGCTGCGTGGTATAAGGAGCTAAGATATTATTTAAGATAGGTGACAAACTACCAATCTTATTTGCTAAGTGTCTTTCGCTGAAGCATGCCAAGTAGGCCATAAACTAGACCTGGTCACTGATTTTTTAAAACATATATATCACTGGAGAAGCTTAATCCGAATGCTGCAGAACATAAAACACTTCTGTAATGAGGAATCTGCAACTTACAACATAATGCTTTTGTAACTCTGGACCTCTTGGGGAAAAAAAAATAAAATGAGTCATTAGGTCCGTGAAAGGCAATATACGCATTCAGCTTTAAATGTGCTCCGCAGACAAGCTCTTTTCTCTGGGACACAAGGCTTTTCCTTTATCAGAAGAACATCGTCGTCCTCCTACAGGAGAGGTTATTAGACTGGGTCGTAGGAGTCTCCAGTGCCTACCTGTTTCCGTCTATTTCCACACTGAAAATGACGTGTGCCTTTGCAATACATTTATACACTTACACAACCTTTTATGGATGCCTGTGTCGACTGTAGCACTGCGGAGGCAAAATGTGCTTCTCGAACTACAGGCTGATTATTGGCTTATAAAATCAAAGGAGGGCAAGAACACCAACTCCCACCTTCCCTCCACTAGGTTACATTTATGGGGATTAACTACATTATTCAATGTATTTCTTAAGAATTAAATTAATCATAATGCATTTGGATTCCCTGAGTATTCTCACAATTAATTTGTGCTATTGAGTTATCAAATATCCCTTTCTTAAGGGATTAGCTCGTTTCTGATGTTTTGCACTGGTGTCCCGAGAAGTAATTTTGGACTAAAAAAAAAAAAAATTGGATCCTTTTTCCAAGGATTTGTTTTTAACTCCAAAGGAATTCTTGGAACACCGGAATAAAACAGTACAACAGTGGCTAATCCCTTAAGTAAGGATTTCTGATCACCTAATAACACAAATTAGTAAAAATAGCACGGAAAGGAAATGCTCTCCTCGTCTCATCTGCTTTCTTCCTTCCTCTCTTTCTTTCTTTCTTTCTTTCTTTCTTTCTTTCTTTCTTTCTTTCTTTCTTTCTTCTGTTTATTTATTTATTTGGAGAGAGAGAGAGAGCCAGAGCGAGCAGGGGAAGGTCAGAGAGAGAGGGAGAGAGAGAATCCCAAGCAGGTTCCATGACTCAGGGCTGGATCCCACAAAGCACAAGACCTGATCTGAGCTGAAATCAAGAGTTGGACGCCTAAACCCACCGAACCACCCAGGCTCCCCTTGTCTGCTTTTTTCATACTAAACGCCAAGACCGTCCCTATTTCAAATCCACAGCTCCTGGATTATCGCAGAACTTTAAAATTCAATTTCAGAACATTGTGTATTTTAATAACCTGTTTCAGGTGATCAGATATCCCCGAAAATACCCAGAATGTTTAAAATGCCTCCGTTCAAATTTTAAAAATTCTTTCCATAATGTCACTTAACTTCCTTTCCAAAATCAAATCTGATCATCTTTGACCCATTATGCAAGGTGGCATGTGGGAAAGGGCTTTTATTTCAGGCAACTGATGAGATTGTTGATCCTTTCAAAACAATGGGTCCATGAAATCAGGACTAAAATAAAGCACAATGCTAGATAATCTGTTTATACATACTTATTTACTTAAGGTAATCTGGTCAAGTCCTCATCGGCAGTTATATTATGGCTGTGATGTCACCAGCAGGAAATAGTTCACAGCTAAGAAAGTGTGGTTATGAAACTACTTTAAAGAGCACAACAAATCTAGAGAGATGCTTCCAACATTGAAGCCAGTAGACTCGGAGGATGTAAAGGAAATGTTTTGGATCAGTTTTGAGAACACTGGGTTTATATTTTGAAAATCACAGTACTAATTGAACCTGAAGCCTAAACTACTATGAAATCAAAATAAATTGAAACGTATTGAGAAACTATTTTGAGTTTGGCAGTTTTGGATTTATAAAAGAGATTTTTAAACCGTAATATATATTTTTATGCTAAAAGCATACGTCGATCTTTAAAAGAACAGTCTGCTCTTGATATCTTAAAAGACATCCAGGGGTGCCTGGCTGGCTCAGTTGGTAGAGCATGTGACTCTTGATCTCAGGGTTGTGAGTTTGAGCCCCATGTCGGGTGTAGAAAGTACTTAAAAATAAAATCTTAAAAAAAAAATTTTTTTTTTTTAACATTTATTCATTCTTTGAGAGACAGAGAGAGACAGTGTGAGTGGGGGGAGGGGCAGAGAGAGAGGGAGACACAGAATCCAAAGCAGACTTCAGGCTCTGAGCTGTCAGCGCAGAGCCCGACACGGGGCTCGAACTCATGACCAGTGAGATCATGACCTCAGCTGGAGTTGGACGCTTAACCAACTGAGCCACCCAGGCGCCCCTTAAAAATAAAATCTTTAAAAAAAGAAAGAAAGAAAGATACTCAGTGCATAGAATAGAAAAAAAAAAAAAAAGCAACAAAACCATCTTTTTTTTTTTCATACATTTTTCCCAGGTAGCATTCAAAAAACGTATCATTTAATATTTAATTCAATGAGCATTGATTACCATCATCTATAACCTCTTGTGAGAACAAAAAGTACAACCAAATCATGGTCGCCTCTTTCATGAACTGACTTTCCTACGGAAGTTATATATAGTGAATGACATTCAAAGTCATTCTAATTTTACCTGAAAGCGCATCTGAGCCATGAGTTAAAAATTGTGCGCACTTACTCACAAAGTGCTTAAAATGTTTCTTGATTGTTTTTCTTTATAGACATTCTTCACTGGGGGTAAACTGTATTCCATATTGTCTGCCCTTCTTCCCAATCCATACATTTATCAGCTCCCTTTCCTCTCCACCTTGTTTTTTCCTCATAATTCCTTCAGTCTTTGATTAGAGCGAAAGAGTCCAGAAGGCTGGATTCCACGGAGGAACTTGCAGATAAACTAGTAACTGAAAGATTGCCTGTATTAATTTTGCCTCCTCTGAACTATAAAACTGTTGAGGTCCAGGCAGTGTCTCATAGGTAAGTTACGGACTCTGGAATAAGAACATCTGACTTTGACCCTGGGTTCTGCCACTTTATGGGCTGTGTGGTCACAGCCTTGTTCTGAATTTCTTTGTGTCTCAGTTTTTTTCATCTGAAAACTGGGCATAGTGATGGCTTGTTAGGATTGTTAAGTGTAGTAATTCTGCTAACATATGTGAAGCTTTAGGTAGGGATCAAATTTCAGCACATTGATTTCTCCATTCAACCAATATTTATTAAGGGCCCACTAGGTGCCAGGTGATGTTTCAGGGCGCTTGGGACCCATCAGTGAGTGACAGAGACCGAGAGTCCTGCTCTTGTGCTGCTGACATTCCAGTGGGGGGTGGGGGGAAGGGGAACAGACCATGAGCCATGAACATAAGATGGAGAATGTCAGCAGTTGAAGGGACTGGTGGGGACAAAATGCAGAGCAGAATAAGGGGGATGGAGGGGGTCAGAGTGTGTGGATATGGGCTGCACACTTTTTAAATAGGACGGTGGTGGAAGGCTTTTTAGGGGAGGTGATGTTTGGACAAAGGCATGGCAGAGAAGTGAATGTTCTAGACTGGTGTGGCAGCTAGTGCAAAGTACCTAATGCCAGACATTTGGGGAACAGCAATTCACTTTATCACCTTTTGGGTCAATCCACATTCTGATCCCAACCCCACCATTAGAGTTCAGTACGCAAGGGGGAGAGGTCTAGGGGACCAAGTCACAGAGGTCAGATCACACAGAGCTTCCTAAAGCATCGAAAAGACTTTGACGTTCGCTCTGCAGGCTCTGGCCCGAAGAATTCCAGGATCTAACTTAGATTTTTAAAAGATTCCTCTGGCTTCAGCCTGGAGACCAGACTAAGGCTAATTATTGCTTATAGTTGCAGCCCCCAAACCCTGCACAATGGCTCTCCGGGCATAGGGAGTGCAGACATACTTAACGAATTGGGTAGTTTATTTGATATTGGCAGTTATGTTGTCTTTGTATTTTCTTCCCTTATTCGTATCTTCTCCCTTGGGCTTCCTAGGGTCTTCTAGGTGGCAAGGGAAAGAGTCGCATGTGGTTACCTTGAGGATGAAGACTCAACTGCCTTCAGTCAAAGCAGTCACACTAATGAGCAAATCACTTGGGTGTGACAGGGGAGCATGGGCTGTGCCACAGGGGGACGCACGCTTTGCCTGAAAGCCTGTGCACTGGAAGTTCAGAAAAATAGGTGATAGAGTTTGAACTGAGACACATCTGCAGCTGGGCAGGGTAAAGCTATGTGTCCCTGAAGACTGTTTAATGGCAGTTTACCATAAGGATGCCTGAGGAAAAAAGCAGGGCACAAGAATGTTTCGGCTCCACCCGCCACGTCTCACAGAAGGCTAGACTGTCTACTGTTGGATCTTTGTAACATGTAGAAAAGACAACCCCTTTGGGGTAGTTGCTGTGCCAAGCCAATGTGCTTGGCCTGGTGGGTGGGGGGCAAGCTGTGTTGCTGTTCCTGCTTATCCCCTCAGCCAGAGGGTCTTGTGCAGTGCACAACCTGCACATCCCATCGTTTAGGATGCAATAAAGCTCTAGCAAAACCACAAAGTTTGTTTCCTTGTACACAGCAGGTATGTGTTCCTCCTTGCTTGGGTGACCTTCCACTTTGGTGACTTCACTGCTTTCTCTGTCTCTCCTTTTTTCACTCCTGTCTTTATAGACTTAGTAAATCTCGCTGTCTTTACTTGAGACTCCCTGAAGGAGAACTTGGTGGTTTTGGCAAGTCGCCTGTTGGTAGGGATAGTGTCCAAGGCGGCTCGTAAACTTGTAGGAGCCAGGAGGCCATTCCTAAACCAATCAGTACTGTCCAGGGCACGGATGTCACCAACCCTGGTAGAGGATTTGCCCAGTGAATACGGTCATGAATAATGTAATCTTTGAGACTAATGTTTTGCTCTGGATTACATCTTGGGTAGAGTGACTTAATTTATAAGAAAACACCTAATAATGTTATATGAAACTTTTCTTTTTGAATACCCTGGGAAAGAAACTGAAATGTATAATAATCTAACATTAATGGTGCTTGTATTTCTCAGAGAGAGGCCACTGAAGGGTAAAGTTTAGTAGTGAATAAAGGCAACCAATGAATGGGTGCCTTGTATCATACCTAGCACTAATTCATTTAGTACTTATTCTAGGTCAGTCCCCTATGCTAGTTAATAGTCTTATCGTCTTACTTTCTAAATACCTGTTTTGGCTTTTCTTTTCTTGCTGTCACTCACAAGCCTTTATCATCTGTTGTTATAGTTACCACCATGACTTTCTTACTGACATCTCCATCGGTACCTCCCCCTTTCTTTAAAGCATCTCCCCATTACCATCAGAATGATCTTTCCAGAATACAAATCTGATCACTGGTTATATCACTCTGACCTAAATTCTTTAGTGACACCATGACCTTCAAAATGGAACCTAAGCCCTATAGTGTGCTATGCAATAAACTCTTCAGGATCTAATCTCTTATTGACATTCAAGAGTTATCCCTCTGGTGGCTCAGTCTATTGAGTGTCCGACTTTGGCTCAGGTCATGATCTCACGGTTGGTGGGTTCGAGCCCCACATAGGGCTCTGTGCTGATAGCTGGGAGCCTGGAGCCCGCGTCAGATTCTGTGTCTCCCTCTCTCTTTGCCCCTCCCCCGCTCTCACTCTGTCTCTGTCTCTCTCAAAAATAAATAAATGTTAAAAAAATTAAAAAAAAAAGAGTTATCCTTTCTACACTCTTGAAGCTTGGTTAATACCACACATTTTCTTAAACCTCCAGGACTTTTTTTTTTAATTTTAACGTTTATTTATTTTTGAGACAGAGAGAGACCGAGCATGAACAGGGGAGGGGCAGAGAGAGAGGGAGACACAGAATCCGAAACACGCTCCAGGATCTGAGTGGTCAGCACAGAGCCCGACACAGGGCTCGAACTCACGGACCACGAGATCATGACCTGAGCCGAAGTTGGATGCTTAATCGACCGAGCCACCCAGGCGCCCCAAACCTCTAGGACTTTTGATATGATGGCAAGCCTTTTCTGCTTTCCTTCGTTTGGCCAACTCCTACTTGACAGAAAGGGGGAAGCCATTCTTACTTCATGTTCAGAGGTAGGGCCTCTCTTCGGGTGTTTGTAGGGTCCTGCATGGTAACTCTTGATTCCATGCTTATCTCAGTACTCTTGAGGGCTTCCTCAAGACAGAGACTCGGAGTACTCATCTCTATTAACACAGGAATTCTCATCATGCCTCACTCATAATGGCTGCCCCCAAATAATTTTAAATGGAATTGATCGGAGTAGACCTTGTTCCTAAATGTTCCTTTCCAAAAGACCCGGAGGTTTTATCGTAAAGTTTACCCCCCTTCTCACTCCACTCTCAAACCTCTACTTGAGGAAGAAGAGGGTCCTGGTACTGCTTCTCTTCTTCCTGTATTTTACTCTATCGATTCTATTCTTCGGATGTCTCCTTACTATTGATTCCAAAACCTGATCTGATGACTGAGCATCACTGAGATTAAAGGAAGTCTAAAAACTTGGATGGCTTTTTCCTTTGAGTGTTGCAGTCTCTTGAGTTTGATTGATCTCACATCTTAGACATTGAACGTGCTTTAGCTTTTGGAGAGGCTGACTTAATAAGAAACTCATGCTTGTGAAGTGCGGTCTAGTTTTTCTGAGAGCTAGGGAAGCCTTGATGACTTTCAGTCCAGGGAGGTGAGTCCTTGGTTGTGGCCTGGAAGCAGGGGTCTCACCTGGGGGGCTGTTATGCTTTGATCATGCTCCCAGGTATGGCCAATCACGAGATTGAAAGAGAATTCTTTCTGTCTCCTTTCATTTGTGTTTTTTCATTGTATGTCACATGCTAACAAAAACCCAATTCTTCACATGGTTGATTATCCAAATCTTCCCTGAGGTCCTATTTCCTTTTTCTCCCTCCAACAGGCAAATCCTCTCTTTTGCTCACATTTTAAAGCGTCTATAGGGTTTTCTCTATAATTCAGTTCAATGGCCCTGCCACCTACTAAGGAAGTGATGAGCTGTTTGGGCTGACTAGGAATGTTTCTGTCTTTTCCCTACCTCTTAAGAAAGTGTTCTACCAAGGCATCACCAATTTAAGACGCTCATTTGTTATTTTACTTTAAGCAGGCTCTACATTATAATTTAATGGCGTAATGGAATCCCTATTCTAGTTCACAAACACTGTGGTGCAAATGATTTAATTTACTAGCTCAAGCATTAGTCTACATATTATTATACTGATCAGTCATTGCATACTAAAATCACTCATCCTTAATGTAATGATTTGGTATCCCTACAGAGAATTCCAGTCATCAGAATGTCATTAGATACAGTAAAAAATGAAAATTACTATTACACAGCAGTAAACACTATTAACTGTTAGTTAAAATAGCATTTAATTTAGCCATGCAAGAGTTTACAAATTTCCACAGTTTACTTGGTCCTCTAATAATTGTCACTGCAAAGTTAATGACGCTTCTGCCAATGAAATGACAGAACGAGGGAGGGGCCATGATGAACTGGTGTTTTAAATGGCAGATGCCATATTGTGACAGTACGGAGTTCATGGCTGTCTAGGATATTTCACTGATACGGAAGAGAAACACGCTGGTGTCCCGACAATACGAACCAGGGCAGGAGAGTTTCTGTGCCTCTAAAATGAAGGGAAACATTACGCAGAGCTGGGCGGAGGCGAGAAATAATTCCTCCCAGGCTGCCTTCCCTTGTCTCCATCAGCTCAGTTTCACGCTCTGGCATTCCAGAGATCTGCTGCAATGCTGATGAACTGGGCTGCCATAAAATTCTTGCAAGTGTGCCCGGCTGGTGGATCTAATCTTGTCAGGAATTATGGGGCCTGGTTGGAAAGTACGGGTTTTTGCACAAGGCTCGCCAACCCCAGGCTTACAATCAGCACGAGCGCAAGTTGCAGAACCTGCATTTGCCTTGAAATGGCCTTTCCCTGTTGCAGCCCGAGTCCCGCATTCCCCAGCTTTAAATAAAATCAGCAGCAACATCGACCATGCCTATAAATGTGGGCACTCTGTGGGTTACTTGGCTTCAGAGCCTTGTCCTCATCCAAGCTGTTGTGATTCATTTCCTTGTTTATTCCATAACTGCATGCTACTGAATTTGAGTTCTGCGCCCAAAATATTGAACTTAGCTATGGAAAGGGACACCCGGGACCCCTCTGTATATGCAGAAGACAATAAAAGCAAAACGACAGACAGCCCCGCTTCCCGCTTGGATTATGCTTCCCGTGCCAACCCAATGGGGAGAATGATCGTTGGAAATGACCAGCCCTGGTTAAGACAACGGTTGAGGCAAACAGTGCGCCCAGTTCGCAGTATCTTGAAGAAGGGGTCTAGCGAATGCCGATCCTAAATCAACGAGGTGGCAGTAACGTGGCAGGATGTGTGTCTGCGGAAAGTGTTTCCGGTCTGCAGTATGGTGCTGCCTGCCACCTCCCATCAAGAATATGCAATGGAGGATTGCCTGGAAATGGATGCTTTGTCACACGTGGCATGGTGGAAATACTAGGCAGCAAAGAGCAAGCAGTGAGTAAGGAGACACGTATACTTCTACCTAAGTGACAGTCCAGGGCTTGGGTGGTATAGGCTTGGTCTTGCTGCACTCACCATCCACAAATTACACGTAGAGTCCCATTGTGGCGGACCCCGATATGGTGCTGTTCAGAATAATCGCGTTTTCTACTTGAAAAAGAGACTTGAAGAAACCCAAAGCGAAGTCACTGCCGCGGCGTGCCATGAAAGAATGTGTGTTCGCTACCTCTCTCCGACTTGGGGATCACCCGTATTAATTTTTCGAGGGGCATGCGGCTAGACCCTGGGGTGACAAGATCCTTATTCACTGCTGGGGGGAGAGCCCAAGTGCAGATTATTTATCTGTGAATGGCTCTGAGTGATCTTTGGGGGTCAAAAGTCTCCGAAGCCATCCTTCTTAAAGTGTCACGGAATGAAGGGCTCCTAAATTCTTTCCTCTTACTACTGCCTTCATCGTACCTGTTGAGAAAGTCAACAAAGTAGGAATGAGGGGAAATCACATTAGTTACAACATTTCACCATGGCAATAATGCTGATAGGTCCTGACGAGAATCCTCACTCACCCTGTATTCTTTATCTCCTCCCGGGACAGCTTGCCCAGGACTGAAAAACTCAGCACTGTGGCTGGGCCAGAACCGATTCCACTGCATTTTCAGGGAGCGACCAGTCTAGCCTGGCAGAAACTTGGGGTGTATTTGGGTGCGTGTCTGCATGGGTATGCACGCACTGCAGGGTTATGGCACTCAAATTTCCATTTGTGTTCCCAAGCTGAGTGGTTAGCTTTTGACACAAAACACATGGAAATCCCTTTGTTGGCATATGCCTAACTGAGAATTTCTGTTATGAGTGGAATATTCATCAGAACAGCCAAATCCAGTGATTCAGCCCAGGACCAGTTTCCATATATCTAAGAAATGGGTTGAAAATGGAGAAGACCTGTGTGTTTGTCAGGGTGTGCCTGAGGAAGAGAACCTATAGGAGGTACATATATTTATTGGAAGAATTGTCTCACATAATGATGAAGGGCAAGAAGTCCTATGGTCTGCTGTCTACAAGCTGGAGAAGCGAGAAAGCAGGTGGCATTGCTCAGTTGGAGCCCAAAGGCCCCAGAATCTGGGGAATCAATGGTAGAAATCCCAGTCTGAATCCAAAGGCCCAGGAACCAGGAGCACTGATGTCTGAGGACAGAAGATAGAATGATTGTCCCAGTTCCATCAGATAGTGAAATCTTCCTTCCTCCACCATTTTGTTCTATCGAGGCCCTCAACAGATGGGATGATCCCTGCCCGCCTTGGTGAGGATAGTCTTCACTCAATCTACTGGTTGAAGTACTATTCTTTTGTAGAGACACTCTTACAGACATGTCCAGAAATAACGTTATACCAGCTATCTGGACATGCCTTAGCCCAGAATCTCTATGCAGGAATAACAATAATAATAGTAAACCCTTAGGGCACTTACCGTAAGTCAGGTACAGTTGCAAACCCTACAAAGATGTTGACTCATAAAATCTTTAAAATACATTTCTGAGACAGGCTCAGTTGTTAGGAGTTTCACTTTATAAGTTGGGAAACTCAGGAGTGTAGAAGTTAAGTGCCCTGCCTTTGGTCACACAGCTGTTAAGGAGAACAGCTGGGACTTGAAGCCTAGCAATGTGCCCAAAGGAACTGAGCAACTGTTGACAAATTCATGTCTAGGTTTCAGAACGAAGGTGCCAAAATGCTGAGAGATTCCTAGAAGGTCTGTGTGTGTGTGTGTGTGTGTGTGTGTGTTTTCTGTCGCTAGGGGAAAATGGCCAGTGCACTGGGCTTGCTGGCCTGGGGGATTTACAAGGTGAGACAGTACAGTCGGTTATCTCCAAGTTGGCAGGGGGCCCAGAGGTGGATTCCATATCTATACCGATCAGCTATATAAACTTGGGCTAACGAATGCATCTTTCTGTGCCTCGGTTTCCTTTCTGTTTAATGTGGATAACGATGACCTCATGTGTTGTAGAGTCAAAATGAGGGGATGTTTATAATAAACGTGTAGACTAGAAAGTGCTATATAAGTGTTATTAATATTAAGATAGAGGTAGGGGTGCCGGGGTGGCTCAGTCCCTTGAACGCTTGACTCTTGGTTTCAGCTCAGGTCATGATCTTGCTGTCTGTGAGATCGAGCCCCAAGTTGGGGTCAGCGAGGACCGTGGAGCCTGCCTGGGATTCTCTCTCTCCCTCTCTCTCTGCCCCTCCCCTGCTTATGCTCTATGTCTCTCTCACTCTCTCAAAATAAATAAACCTTAAAAATACCAGGATAGAGGTAGAATTATGTAAAATATCCATTTCTCTATGTGACTTTTTTTTTTTTTTAAGTTGAATTAAGAAATTTAAACGTCCTGCAGTGGAATGCTCTTTCGGACATCGTTGTTACGTATGCAATGGCAATAAGGCTTTTAGCTTGTCACGTAGTTTGATGTTGGCTTTTTTTTTTAATGGATGATTTTTTTCTTAAGTTTATTTATGTATTTTGAGAGAGGGAGAGAGAGAGAGAGAAAGAGAGTATGAGCAGGGGAGGGGCAGAGACAGATGGAGAGACAGATAATCCCAAGCAAGCCCCACACTGTCGGTGCACAGCCCAGTCTGGGACTCGAACTCACAAACAGTGAGATGGTCACCTGAGCTGAAACCAAGAGTCAGATACTTAACAGCCTGAGCCACCCAGGTGCCCCAGTTTGATGCTGTTTTTAACCACCGTGTAAAAAGAGTGATAGAAAAAGATCAGAAGGGGCACCTGGGTGGCTCAGTCGGTTGAGCGTCCGACTTTAGCTCAGGTCATGATCTCACGGTCCGTGAGTTCGAGCCCCACGTCAGGTTCTGGGCTGATGGCTCAGAGCCTGGAGCCTGCTTCCGATTCTGTGTCTCCCTCTCTCTCTGCCCCTCCCCTGTTCATGCTCTGTCTCAAAAATAAATAAACGTTAAAAAAAAAAATTAAAAAAAAAAAAAGAAAAAGATCAGAATGCCAAAACTCAGTTTGGAAATCGAACCCTAGTAATAACAACAAAACCAAATCCTCATATTTATTGGTATCTAAAATTTACTTGTATGACTTAGAAATATTGAAATTACAGTCCTTAGCACAGTACAGAACCCAAGTAGATACTAAGTAAATGTTAGCTATTATTATGCCAATCTGGATTTCACTAATTAATTAACTAATTAATTAATTAATTAATTAATATTTTAGAGAGAGAGAGTGGGGGAGTGGGGGAGAGGGAGACAAAGAGAGAGAGAATCTTAAGCAGCCTCCACGTTTAGCAGGGAGCCTGACACAGAGCTTGATCCCATGACCCTGGGATCACGACCTGAGTCAAAATCAAGAGTCCGATGCTCAACGGACTGAGCCACCCAGGTGCCCGTATGCCAATCTGAATTTAAAACCAAATCCTTATCATTTTATTAAATCAATTATCAACACAAATGAAATACCCAGTATGGTGCTTAAGCATTTTAAATTTTTTACCTTAATCCTAACAAGGATAATAGGAGGTCTCATTTTTAATACTATCCGATATATTTTTATTTCAGACTTTTTTTTTTTAACCTCCAGAAGTTTTATTTGGGCCTTTTAAATAGTGTACATATTTCTCTTTGGCATGCTTTTGCTTTCCCTACCTTCTCGAATGTGTAGAAGCTAGTTTTTTTTTTTTTTTAATTTTTTTAACGTTTATTTATTTTTGAGACAGAGAGAGACAGAGCATGGACGGGGGAGGGTCAGAGAGAGGGAGACACAGAATCTGAAACAGGCTCCAGGCTCTGAGCCATCAGCACAGAGCCCGACGAGGGGCTCAAACTCACGGACTGTGAGATTATGACCTGAGCCGAAGTCGGCCGCTTAACCGACTGAGCCACCCAGGCGCCCCTAGAGCTAGTTTAAACAACTGTTTTAATATCCTTGTCTACTAATTTTGTACTCTCTATTATTTCTGTGTCAGTTTTGATTGATTTTTCTTTCCTGCTTCTTCGCATGGCTGGTGGTTTTTGATTGGACCCCCGACACTGTGAATTCTATCTTGTTGGGAGCTGAATATTCTTTTATTCTTTTAAATATTTTTGAGCTGTGTGTGGAGGTGCAGTTCAGATTCTCAGAAGCAGTTTGATCCTTTTGAGGCTTACTTTGATTGATTTTTGAAGTTTTATTTATTTTTATTTTTCATTTTTTAAATGTTTATTTCTGAGAGAGAGAGAGAGAGAGGGAGAGAACACAAGCAGCGGGGGAGGGGCAGAGAGAGAGGTAGACACAGAATGGGAAGCAGGCTCCAGGCTCCAAGCTGTCGGCACAGAGCCCGACGTGGGGCTCGAACTCATGAACCGTGAGATCATGACGTGAGCCGAAGTTGGGCGCTTAACCGACTGAGCCACCCAGGCGCCCCAAGGCTGACTTTTAAACTTTGCAGGTGAGACCAGAACAGCCTTTAGTCTGCGACTACTTCTTCCCCACCACTGAAACAGTGCCCTTCTGAGTACCACTGCTCAACACCCTGTGTATTGTGAGGTTTTTCCACTCTGGCAGGAGGGAACTTGAATATTCCAGAAACTGTCTGAGCTCTAAGGATGGTTCTGCCTGCTCCGTTGGAGTAGCTCTCTCCTGATCTCTAGTAGTTTCCTCAGGGGCATGGTCTGATGAGTACTTGGCTGAAGACTCCAGGCAGACTCGCTGCGGATTTCCAGAACTCTCTCTGTGACATCTAGACTTGTTGGCCTTCCTGAAGTCCCAGCTCTCAACTCAGGGAGACTGCTGGGCTTCACCTGGACTCCCTGCCTCCACCGTGGCCTGGGACCTCCCCCGCCCCCACCCCCTCCCCCCCCCAGGGGAGTGTGGGAACAACTCTAGGGCTCTCCCTTCACCTAGGGATCCACTGTTTGCGATCTGCAGTTCGTATATTTTTCATGTGTTTTGTCCTGTTTCTTAGTTGTTTAAGGCAAGTGGGTAAATCCAGCTCCTGTCATTCCATCGTGACCGGAAGCGAACATGTTGAAGTGTTACCCTTTTTCAAAAAATGTTTACCTATTGAGAGAGAGAGAGAGAGAGAGAGAGAGAGAGAGAGAGAATGAGAAGGGGAGGAGCAGAGAGAGAGGGAGAGAATCCCAAGCAGGCTCTGTGCTGTCAGCACAGAGCCCAGCGTAAGGCTCAATCCCACAAACCGTGAGATCGTGACCTGAGCCGAAATCAAGAGTCAGATGCTCAACCAACTGAGCCACCCAGGCGCCCCTTGAAGTGTCACTTCTCAGTTTAAGGATGAACGAACAGAATAGGGGAGCTGCACATCCAGAGTGTGGCCTGGGGGACAGGGGAGGCCTATTGTTGCCTCTGTAGCTTATGCTTCTAACGGTCGTGAACACCAAGTCTTAAGATTTTAGGTCCTTAATGTAAAGCTAGAATTATACATTCACTTATCCAGTCTTCAGCCTCCTCCTACATTCCAAACAGTAATTTACTTGGAGGCTTAACATGATGTAGTTCAAAACCCGTAAATAGTTTTTATAAGTGAACGTGCACACGTGTGTCTCTCCTAGACAAACACGGATTCTGACGACTCTCAATTTTTCATGTCTAGAGCAGTTTCTTTGTGTCGCCTAGACATTTTCTAAAAAAAATTTTGTTTAATGTTGATTTATTTTTGAGAGAGACAGAGAGGGAGTGGGGGAGGGGCAGAGAGAGAGGGAGACACAGAGTTGGAAGGAGGCTCCAGGCTCTGAGCTGTCAGCACAGAGCCCGATGCGGGGCTCGAACCCATGAACAGTGACATCGGACCTGAGTTGAAGTTGGACGCCCAACCGACTGAGCCACCCAGGCGCCCCTTTCCTAGACATTTTCTTATGAAACATTTACCTATGGAAGACATCTAAAAGATATGTAAAATTTTAAATAAATTTAAAAGAAAACAGGGGCGCCTGGCTGCCTCAGTTGGTGGAGTCTGTGACTCTTTCTTTTTATGTACATTTTTTTTTAATGTTTATTTATCTTTGAGAGCTAGAGAGAGAGAAAGAGACAGAGCATGAGTGGGGGAGCGGCCGAGAGAGGAGGAGACACAGAATCCGAAGCAGGCTCCAGGCTCCGAGCCGTCAGTACAGAGCCCTACTCAAGGCTCGAACCCACAAGCCGTGAGATCATGACCTGAGCTGAAGGCAGATGCTTAACCCACTGAGCCACCCAAGCTTCTAGTTGCTGGAGTCCGCAACTCTTGATCTCAGGGTTGTGAGTTAGAGCCCACACTGGGTGTAGGGATTACTTAAAAAACATAAAATCTTAAAAACAAACAAACAAAGAAAACACAATCACTAATGCCCGGAGAAATTAAGCCATCTATTCAAACTTTCCATTTTCAGCCGGCCCCATAACAACACCGTTGCTTTATGCAGAGTTAACTGGCTTGTGCGTGGCATCCAGACTTCTTAAGAACTGGGCTGGGGGGTTCAGGCCAGGGCAGGTACCCCGTGACTGTTTTGGCTGTTTCTAGTGAGATGAATCCGTTCATCCTGGGCACCACAACCCGCTTTACCAACAGATTCTTTTCATGTGCTGAGCACTACCCAGGTGCTTAGAAAAGGTTCGTTCTTTGCAAGGGCGGGAGTGATTTATTCCCAGTTTACTTCTGTAAGATCAGCGTGAATAGCTTGCTCAGTTCTGGGCAGGCACGGGTTTCACAGCGAACTCCAACATCTCCTATGTGCCCTCCACTCCTCCTCAGGCATCCCGTTCAGTAGGGCAGCAGCAAGATCTAGAAGGGGTCCCCAGAGCTCGGGTCTCGGATAACACTCTGTCACGATACCACAAAACCAGCTCTGAGCAGGACAGGGTAGAAACCTTTCTCAGCGACGCCTCCCACATTATGTATTCATGACCCTGGGATTATTATTTTATAATTTTTAATTTTGGCGGGGGCTGGAGGTGGACCAGGAGAAAAGGAGGCCTATTTACCATGTGACTGAATTTGACCGTGGCTTCCATCTCTGGTGGGGTCGTTTTCTTTGTGAATCTGAGTCTCTTATCTCTTCCTGGAACATATTTGAATCTTTACTTTATCACTTCAAAAATGTACTGTAAGCCTGATTCCTGGTTGTGTTTTTATTTAAACCCATCTACAAACGTAGCTCATAAACATTAGTGGAAATGAATTTACATTCTAAAATCTATTAATCTAACCCTACTCATTATATAAGTGAACCGATAAATAGCAAATAAATCAAACTATGTGAAACAATAAAACAAATTAACCAGTATCATTTAAATAATTGCCATCACGAACAGTCATAACAAGGCCCAACAAATTAACACTTTAAGGGTGTTCTCATTTTAATTCCATCCTTACATAGACAGCACCAGACTTCAAATGGATGTTTGGAGGTCACGTGATGAAAAACACTGGGAATCAAGGTTGTCAGAATTGGGGCCTGAGTTTTTCCACACTCTGTGGATGTTTAAATTTGGAAGGCTGAGCTCCTGGGCTCCAGCCCTGGTGTCCCTGGGTTACTGTCTCTTCCGGTTTTCCAGGTAGGGGGCACCTCAAGGTCAACGCCACACGGTCTGTCATGAGGTCATTTTCTGTTCTTGGGAACAGGTGGACAGCGCCTCAGGGATGACCGCCAGCTTTCAAGTCAGGCTGTACTACCCTGCTTGGCTGTCTCCCAGCTGTGTGGCTTCACTTCTGCAGTCCTTGATTTCTTCATCTGTAAAATTGGCGCATTGGTGGAATTTACTTGAAAATGACCAGATGAGGTAATGCAGGGGAAGGTCTTCATAGGTGGCTGTTATTGTGTGCTCAGCAAATGGTCAGTGCTGCTACGATTCCTAGTACTCCTTCTACTAATACCACATCTCACCGAAGTGTGTATTTCCTTTCCTTTCTCACATTTTTCTTTTTTGTTTCATTTTTTATTTAAAAAAATTTTTTTAAACGTTTATTTATTTTTGAGAGACAGAGCGCGAGCAGGGAGGGGCAGAGAGAGCGAGGGAGGCACAGAATCGGAAGCAGGCTCCAGGCTCCCAGGCATCAGCACAGAGCCTGACGCGGGGCTCGAACTCACGGACTGAGAGATCATGACATGAGCTGAAGTCAGACGCTCAACCGACTGAACCACCCAAGCGCCCCATGGTTTTGATTTTTCAGCATTCTGTTTTTCTTTTGGGACACAAGGATATTTGTGTATATGTGTGTAGGTGCATTTTGACATCTTAATGCATTTCTATGGCTGATGTGGAAAAAGAGGGGGTGAGAATCCATTCTAATTAATCTCTGATTTCCTATCCAAAAGAAAGACAGCATCCATTAAAGTCTTTCTATTCCCATCTCCTGCCGGTGCCTTCTCTTTTTTTATGCTTTTAAAATTTATTTTATTAACATTTTTTTAATGTTTATTTATTTTCAGAGCAAGAGAGAGACAGAGTGTGAGCAGGGGAGGGTCAGGGAGAGAGGGAGACACAGAATCTGAAGCGGGCTCCAGGCTCCGAGCTGCCAGCACAGAGCCTGATGTGGGGCTCGAACTCACAAGCTGTGGGATCATGACCTGAGCCGAAGTTGGATGCTCAACCAACTGGGCCACCCAGGCGCCCCTCTAGATACTAGACTTTTGTTAGATATGTGGTTTACAAATGTTTTCTTTCAGTCTGCACCTTTCTTTTCTTTTCTCTTTCTTTCTTTCTTTCTTTCTTTCTTTCTTTCTCTTTCTTTCTTTCTTTCTCTCTCTCTCTCTCTCTCTCTCTTCTTTCTTTCTTTCTTTCTTTCTTTCTAAATCATCTTGACAGGGTCTTCTATGGAGCAAAAGTTGTAAATTTTGATGAAGTCCAATTTATTATTTTTTTCTTGCTATGGGTTGTGTTCTTTGTGTTAAATCTAAGAACTCTTTTCCTAACTCTAGCTGGTGAATATTTTCTTCTAAGAGATTTATAGTTTGACATTTTACATTTAAGCCTATGATTCATTTTGAATTAATTTTGATAGAAGATGCGGGGTTTCAATTGAGGTTTATTTTTTTCCCCTTATGGACGAATATTCACCTGCTTTAGCACTATTTGTTGAAAGGCTATCTTTCCTCCATAGACCTACTTTTACACCCATGTCAAAAATCACTTGGGCATATGTGTATGAGCTATTTCTGGATTCTCTATTCCATTCCATTGTCCACCAATACTAAATAGTGTTGATTACTATAGCTATTAAAAAATCTTGAAGTTGGGTAGAATGATTCTTCTAACTTCATTGTTCTTTTTCAAATTTATTTTAATTTTTCTAGTTCTCTCACCTTTCCATAAAAATTTCAGCATAATCTTGTCTATATCTACTAAAAAAAAAAATCTTGCCAGGGTTTTGATAGGAATTGAGTTAAACTTTGTAGGGGACTGAAGAGTGTCCCCTTTCCCTCCCCCTGAAGCATGTTTGCTTGGAACATCAGCATGTGATGTTATTTGGAAATTAGGATCTTTGTAGATGTAGTTAATTAAGATGATGTCATACTGGCTTCGGATGCAGTCATACTAAATTCAGTGATTGGTGTTTTTATAGGAAGAGGACAGAACACACAGAGACATAGAGACACATAGGGAGGACACCCATGTGAAGGTGGAGGAAGAGACTGAAACTATGTTGTCATAAGCCAAGGAATGCCAAGGATTGCTGGGAACTACTAGAGGGTAAGAAAGCCACATAACCCATCTCTCTCAAGGACCCTAGAAGAAATCAATTCTGCCAACCCCTTTATTTCAGACTCTGGCCTTCAGAACTATGAGAGAAAAAAAAAATCTCATTTTAAACCACTTGGTTTGTGGTAACTTGTTACGGCAGCCTTAGGAAAATTGTATATTTAATTTGGTGGGAATTGACATCTTTATTATGTTGATATTTCCAATCAATGAACAACATATATCTTTCCATTTGTTTATGTCTTCTCTGATTTCTTTCATGAGAATTTTGTAGTTTCCAGCATACAAGTACTCTACATGTTGTGTTAGATTTGCCCCTAAGTGTTTTTTTTAAGCAATTATAAATGTTTTATGATTTTTAATTTTGACGTGCATGTGTTTGCTGCCAGAATATAGAAATGCAATGGACTTTTGTATAATTATCTTACATTGTTTGACCTTGCTGAACTTTTATTAACTCTCTAAGATCTTTGTAGATTTCTTAGGATATTCTTTTTTCTGAAGTTTATTTTTTATTTTGAGAGACAGAGAGCATATGCACATGTACATGAGTGAGGAGGGGCATAGAGAGGGAGAGAGAGAATCCCAAGAAGCTCAGTGGTATCAGTGCGGAGTCTGATGGAGGGTTTGATCTCATGAACTGTGAGATTGTGACCTGAGCCCAAATCAAGAGTTGGACGCTTAACCAACTGAGCTACCCAAGCGCCCCAAGATTTCTTAGGATTTTCTTTTTCTTTTTTTTTTTTTTATTAAAAATTTTCTTAATGTTTATTTATTTTTGAGAGAGAGAGGGAGAGAGGGAATGAGCGAGCATGAGTAGGGGAGGGGCAGAGAGAGAGGAAGACAAATAATCCAAAGCAGGCTCCAGGCTCTGAGCTGTCAGCACAGAGCCCGATGCAGGGCTTGAACTCACAAACTGTCAGATCATGACCTGAGCCAAAGTCAGATCTTCAACCAATTGAGCCACCCAGGTGCCCCTTTGAGGATTTTCTATATAGACAGTCATGTCTTCCACAAGTTTTACTCTAGTTTCATTTCTTCCTTTTGATATATATATTTTTATTTCCTTTTCTTGCCTTGTTGCATTGGTTGGGATTTCTAGCATTATGCTGAATAAGAATGATGAGAGTGAACATCCTTGCTTTGTTGCAGCTCTTAGGAGGAAAGCATGGTCTTTCACCATGAAGTATAACGTTAGTTGTAGATTTCTTGTATACATTTCTTGTCAGTTTGGGGAAGTTCCACTCTATTCCTACTTTTCTGAGAGTATTTTTTCGAAATCATGAGTAAGTGTTTAATTTTGTGAAGGCCTTTCTATATCAATTTTTAACAAAGTTTTATTTATGTAAGTAATCTTTACACCTAATAGAGGGCTTGAACCCACAATCCCAAGATCAAGAGTCTCATGCTCCCCTGACTGAGCCAGCCAGGCACCCCTTTTTCTGTATCATTTTATGTGTTAATGCAGTTTTTCTTCTTTACCCTGTTAACATGTTGGATTGCATTGATTGATTTTCAGTATTGAACCAGGCTTGTATCTCTGTAATGAAATCTAGTTGGTCATGGCATATAAACCTTTTAAATATTCCTTATTTGCTAATGTACTGTCAATAAGATTTGTGTTTATATTAATGAGGACTACTGTTCTGTGGGGTTTTTTTGAAGGTTATTTATTCATTTTTGGCAGGGTGGGTGGGTGGGCAGGAGAGCACGTGCATGTGTAGGAGTGGAGGAGGGGCAGAGAGAGAGGAGAGAGAGAGAATGTTAGGTAGGCTTTGTGCTGTCAGTGTGGAGCCCCACCCAGGACTCAAACTCACTAACAATGAGATCATGACCTGAGCTGAAATCAAGAGTCGGATGCTCAACTGACTGAACCACCCAGGCACCCCTGGGAAACTTTAAATTATAAATTCAATTTCCCTAATAGTTATAAGAAAATTTGAGTGATCTGTTTCATATTAGATAGTGGTAGCAGTTTGTACTTTTAAAAAATTGGTCCATTTCACCTAAGTTATCAAATTTATATGTTTAAAGTTGGTGGTGGTATTCTCTTCTTATACTTTTGATGTCTGTGGGGTTCATAGTGGTATCCCTTGTTTCATTCCTAGCACTGGTAGTTTGTATCTTCTTTCCTTTTTCTTTGTCAGTCTAGCTAGAATTTGTCAAATTTATTATTGTTTTCAAAGAATCAGCTGCCTTTTCTCTATTTTTGTCTTCAGTTTCACCGATTTCTGTTCTTATCTTTAGAATTTCCTTCTTGTTTGGGGTTTATTTTGTTCCTTTTGTAGATTCTGGATGTAGGAGCTTAGAAAATTGACTTAGACTTTCTTCTTTTCTAACGTATGTATTTAGCACTATAATTTCCTTCTTCGCACTACTTTAACTGTGTTCCACAAATTTTGATATATTTTATTTTCATTTTCATTCAGTTCAATGCTCTTTTGCTTTCACTTGAGACATCCTCTTTGACTCATGGGTTATTTAGACGTGTATTGTTTATGAATGCATGCTGTATGAGTTCAATTCTGTTCAAATCTGTTTACCTTTAGTTTTCTGAAGTTAGACTTTGATGTGCCTTGGTGTGAGTTTCTTTGAGTTTATCCTATTTTGGGATTTACTGTACTTCTTAGACCTGTATGTTTTCCAAAGTTGGAAAATGTTTCAGGCATTGTTCCTTCTCCTTCTTCTCCTTCTCCTTCTTCTCATCTTTCTCCTCCTTCTTCTCATCTTTCTCCTTCTCCTTCTCCTTCTTCCTCTTCTCTTTCTCTTTCTCTTTCTCTTTCTCTTTCTCTTTCTCTTTCTCTTTCTCCTTCTCCTTCTCTTTCTCTTTCTCCTTCTCCTTCTCCTTCTTCTCCTTCTCCTTCTTCCTCTTTTTCTTCTTGCAGCTCTGTCCTCTTTGTCCTCTCTTTCTGGGACTGTAGTGACAAAATGTTGAACTTTGGTTATAGTTCCACAGGTCTCTGAGACTCTGTTTATTTATTTAATTTTTCCAGTTAATTTTCTCTCTGTTGTTTAGATTGGCTAATTTCCCTTGTTCTATCTCAGTTGATTGGTCCTTGCCTTTGTCCCTTTCCTTCTGTTACTGAACCTGTGCAATGAGTTTTCTATTTTGGAAAAATATTTCTTATTTTCATTCAGTTTGAGATCTTCCTGGTTCTTGGTCTGATTAGTGAGTTTGAAACCTGGACCTTTGTAGTGTTATTTTATGAGATTCTGAATCTAATTTAAACCTTCTGCTTTGCTGGCTTCTTTTGATGCTCTATGGCAGTGGAAGGGGAGATGGTAAACCCTTATTCCTGTCAAGTAGGGGTACAAGTCTAGAGGGCTCCTCAGTGCTAACAAGGGCTGGGCGTTTGAGCTCTCCACTGAGCTATGTGGATTGGGGTGTAAGAGTGCCTTATTTCTACTCCTCTTATGGCCTCCGCTGACACCATCTCCTAGTGGGGGTGAAAGTTTCAGCTCCCTGTTTGGCCTTCTTCGAGGCCTGCCAGCTCTGTGGGTGTGTTTGGGCACCATGTTACAGCCTCAAGAAGGTAGGAGTCTAGACTCCCCACTGGGCTTTTGCTGGTGCTGGTGTGGGTGAGGCCATGGGGCTTTGTAGTGTTTTTTTGTTTTGTTTTTGTTTTTTGTTATAGTAGAACAATTATTATCTGAAACTTTTTCTGCCTTGCCAGGCTGCCCCTTTCCCGTTTCTGTTTGTTTTTGTCTGTGCTTCTTGGGGTTTCCAGGCTGACTTCTTAGCTCCAAATCTTGGATATATGAGGCAAAAAGAAAACTCACAGAAATCACTAGATCCTTTTTTGGGTGCTCAGATTCCCTAGCTGGTCCACTTTCTTCTCTCTTCTTATGTTTGTTTTATATACAACCCCCAGGGTCTTTAGTTTTTTTTGGCAGAAGGAATAGAGAAAAGTAATCTACTTTTTCATCTGTTGAGTCCATCAAAATCTCTCAGTTTTTCACTTCAGTATTTCTTTTCATTAAAATTTTCCTCATTTCTTACTGCCTCAGAGGGAGAAATTCTATTTGGCTGTCTGGGGTCTCTCCAACCATCCCATTTCCTTTTGTCTGCTTTGAAAATTTGCTCCACCAATTATCCCTTTCTGCTTGTATCTTGAGTCTTACTAGATAAATACCCTCCTTCAGTTTGAGGCACACTTGTCTTAAAGAAACTGACCTTTGACATGTTCTTTCCTAAGATAGACCTCTATTTTTTCCCCTTCGCTTAAATGTCAGTCTTCTTGAAAGCCATATCTGTACTCTCTGCTTCCACTGATTTGCTGCCATTTCCACCCTTGATCCTTTGCGATCTTTCTACTGACCTCACCAGTCTACTGAAACTGTATTCTCAAAGGTCACTGATCGGTTCCTGGAAGTCAGATCCAATGGCCCTTCCTCATTCACATCACGTTCACTTCTCTGCGGCGTTCGACCCCACAAGCATTTGGAAATTCCTTTCTCCTTGGGCTTCATGGTTCTGAATGGCCCTCTTCCCTCCTCCACTTCCCTTCTTCCTCCAACACTTGACTTGCCTTCAAAGTTTTATTCTCACTTTGCTTTTCTCTGTCATTCATTTCCAAACCTTCAGCCCATGGATGATTCTAAAATAACATGCTGAGGATGCGAAATTTTTACCTCCACTTCTGACTTCTTTCTGTGGGCTTTCATTTGACATTTCCAAGGGCCTCTCATTTGCCACCAGATGTCCAGCCAATCGGTCAAAAAAAAAAAAAAGTATGCGTAAAATCCAAATCTTCCTCTTATCTCCACCACATCCTCATGTTTCTGTGTTTCCAGTTTCTGTGAATGGAACCAGTACCTTTTCTGTCACCAAGTGTTGAGACTTCAGTGTGATGCTTGACGTGGCCTGGCTCTCACATGACAGCTTCCAGTAGAAAATCACCACCTCATCCACAGCTTACCCAGTTGGGTAAACTTCAACTTTTGCTTAGATTATTCTAGCAGTTCCCTAGTTGGTGTTCCTGCTGCCAGTCAATTTCCAGTGTAATCAGTTTTATACATTGTGGCCAGATTAATCTCCCTTTAATGGCTTCTCTTCCCGAACTTAATTTTGTTTGGCAGGCATTCAACACTTCCGTGATCTGGCCTCCACCTACCTTTCCAGCATTATTCCAACACTATTCCAACCCCCGCCGAGGGACAGCATGCTCCCGCAAAACTGAAATATCTATTGTTCTGTCATCCTAACTCTCCCCTCCCCCTCCAGCAGTTAAAATGGAGGTATTCTTTCCATCCTCTCCTAACACTTAATAGGTCTCTTTCTTAGAGTACTTACTAATTTAGAAGTTGTGTTAGAGATATATACTGATCTTACTTCTACTAGGGTGTCAGCTTAGAATCAGGTTGGATGATCATCCGATGATTCATTGATTAACTCATTCAACGGCCTTCTAAGGCATCTTAGGTTCTGAGCAAGGCAGTGGGGATATGACAGTAAAAAACCTCCTTATATTGTTTATAGCCTTGGGTCTTTATTCTTAGTTGTTGTTGTTGTCTTAAAGTTTATTTATTTTGAGAGAGAGAAAGAGTGCCCACATGTGCGTGTGAGCAGGGGAGGGGCAGAGAGAGAAGAAGAGAGAGAATCCCAAGCAGGCTCCACATTGTCAGCTCAGAGGCCGACTCGGGACTCGATCCCACGAACCACGAGAACATGACCTGAGCAGAGATCAAGAGTTGGGTGGTTCACCGACTGAACCACCCAGGTGCCCCTATTCTTAGTTATTGCTAGTTTGTTTTTATCTTGTAAAGAATGCTTAGTCCTAGGTCAGTGCCTGGAAGACTTCCCAGTCAATGCCTGGCATGGTCATAGGTCAATGCTCGGTGTATTAAGTAGATACTTCCTACTAAATAAATTAGTAAGATTACCAAAGATGCACGATGACTTTGTTTTTAAACTTCCCCTCATTTAAGCCTCATTGGTGAAAGAGAAAATAAAAGTTGAGCAGCAGAGACAAAATATGCCTTAGAAATAAATGCAAATGCAGGAATATATCATCTGGGTCTTTGGAGTAAGGCTATGATCTGGCAGACATTTCAACCAGTTTTACAAATGATAGCAATATTTAAAGAACATCGGTCTCAAAAGACGTATTTTTGTAAGAATGAATAAAACCACGACTATGGGAGCTGTCTACTCCAACTGGCTCTCCATCCTTAATTGGAGGTTTCGTAGCATAATAAGACATTTGTCCTCTTTGTATTTGAGACAGGGGTTTCATTTTACTGCCTACTGAGCTTTCCGGGGCGAAATTTTCTGTTGCAGTTTGTCCTGCGTGTCCTGTGTGTTCTGTCTCCCCGAGTCCTTCCTCACAGCTCTCCGGGACCGGCGTCTGAGCTTGAACACAAAGATTTGCTGGGAAAATGGAATAGCAAAACCAAGAAAGTGAACAGCCTTTAAGAACGCCTGTGCTTTGCAAAGAATGCAGAATGCCGGAACTGCCTCTTGGTTTTCACTCCTCCTATCTTAGCAGCGTTGTCACAAAGTCAACGGTCGAAATGTGAGGCTGGGCCACTGCTTTTCTGCTCCCCAGATCTCACCCTGGAAATATTTCCTCTGCTCCTCGAATCGCACGCATTCCATTGTCAGTGGCCAACAAGAATAAAACAAATTCATCCTAAAGGTTTAATTTGCTTTGCCTTCATGCTGCTCGGGAAATCCTTAAATCCCTGAATGTTTCATTAGTTGCGTTGTTCTTTAATTCCTTGTAAAACTCCTCTCAAACACATTTAGAGTTTGAGAGTCGCTGGCTGGGTTTCATTTCCATAGTCATTTCTAAACCATGCCGTGAACTTTGGGGCCTCGGAAGAATTTCCAGTAGACTGCGCACTCTGTCACACTTTTGTCTGTCTGGGGACCTGAAACAGATTGAACAGTTAAAGATATCTCTCTTTAAAGGTAAAATTCTCTTTGTCCGGTGGGGTATCGAAGACTCCTTGCTCTGTCTTTCTAGCTCTCTCACCCACAAATCTCCACGTATGGGTGCAGGGGTCCCTATAAATCAGCTTAGTAGGCCAGTATATGCCAGAATAAGGGCTTCCCCCTCAATGTCAGACAGCTCCCGTGTCACGTTCTCTGCTTCTTTCTAAGCTTGTGCTTGGTTTGGGGTAGTGCATAGGGAGAGGGCCTAACTCCTTTCCCTACCCCACCTCCTTCAAGAACTGGCTGTTAGTCCTTAAGAAGATCTTTGCTTCAGTGACTGGGTTTGGGGGCATCGACAAGACCTAAATTTTCTCAAGTGACAGAGTGAATACTTCCAGCACCATTTTTTCCCCCCAATAGGCATTCACCTCGCCATTGGGTATTTTCTTTCTGATAACGGTCTGAGGAAGACAATGATTTATGGATAGATTTTTGGTAGGAAGCCCCATTGTGCGTGCAAATTCGCCCCTCTGCTGATGCATTCACATTTGAACGTTAGAAAAGAGGAAGCAATGCCAACTCGGAAACTTCAGAGGACACGGAGTGGGCAAGTCCCTTAGTCACACCACACGGCAGAACGACTTGCGCACAAAACCAAAATGGCAGCTGGTTCTGAGATTTCATGAACGCATAGCAGCCCAAACGCCCAAACCCCCCAAAATTCTATTTAAGCCATTTTTCCCCCTCGCTATAGGAACCGAGCCTGTCAGCGGCATAAACACTTGCAATCCTGCACTTCCTAGGATGCATGTGCTATCGAAAAGGGAGGTGTTAATTGCTGTGCTAATTACAACATGATTGCTTTGCACTTGTTTTGCACTTGTAGGTGATTAAATTTTTAACGAAGCATATTACTTGGCACTGTTAGCACAGTTAACACATTTCTCTCTCTCTCTCTCTCTCTCTCCCCCTCTCTCTCTCTCTCTTTTTTTTTTTTTTATGCCTTGGGAGAAGTCCTGCGCCGCAGACCCTTCCCTGGCTGCGATGTGCTGTTGTGCTTGGAACAAGCCTCTGTTTAGGCTGTCAGTGACAGGACTCCAGCTTCCTGCTTGGGAAAGAGCAGCAGCCTATTATAATCATACCCAGCATGATGGCACTGGCCAGATGCGAACGCAGAGCCCACAAAGGTATTAGCTAAAAATGAGACAGCGCTGCCAACGCGTCTCCAGCCTTCATTTAAAAACTACAGCGACTGCAGCCAGTCACGCGGGCGGTGTTGGAGGCTTTAGCAAGAAGGTAGGCAGAGATGACAGCAAGTTCCATGTGATTTATTTCTGCGTTCCAGCCTGCATTCCCAGCTGAACCGGAGCACGGCGAACTTGCATCTGTTCCACGGGCAGCCTTGGGCCTCTCGGTTCCCGCCGTGCAGTCCTCAGCAGAAGCCCGGTTTTGTGCCTTGTGTGCCGGTGCACGCGCGGGCTCGCCCTGTCTCTTCCTCTCCGGGCCTCCGGACTCGGAAGCGCCTGGGAGAACAAACCCGGTCCCGGAGAGGAGAACTGGACAATCTGGGGGCGGGGGTGGGGGTTGGGGGGTGGTCCCCACCTGGCGCTGGGGGGGTGGGGGTGGGTTGCAGAGAAGCATCACGCAGCTAAATGGTCTTTCGTGCCGCCTGTGCACAGCTATAAAACCAGAAAGGTCAAGCATCCAACTTTTTACGAGTCCAACTCGTGTGACTTGGCAGTTTTTTTGTCTTTTTTCTTTTTTTCCTGCAAGGATCCTGGGCTGCCGGTTTTAGGAGAGCGGTGTGAACAAAGGAAAGGAATCAGGCAGATTGTGGGAGAGTGCCTGGCAACTGTTGTCGGGCGCTCATCGGCCCACCCAGGGCCCAAGCAGGGCGAAGGGGCAAAGCCGATTCTCAAAGGACCAGGAATTCCTCGAAGCCGGCCTTCAGATGTAGTTTCTAAGCCTGGGGAAATGCGTCTCCAGTACGTTTGGTAAACTTTTTATCAGTCCACAGGAAAAAAGTTGTCCCCGTGTTACCGTGGCTTACGGATACCTCCCGGGGGTTCTGCATGAGGAAGAAATGTACAAACTAAGTGGGATCAAATAAAATAATTTACTAAACATGTTGGAGATGCTGTATAGGGCCACATGACCCACGGGTTTGAAAGTAACTTCCCTACAGGTGCTCCCTTAGCAAGAGTGTTGTCTCTTATTATATAAGAGTTCATTCCATTTCTAACTATCAGTTTCATGATATCTTTCTTTCTTTCTTTTTTTTTTTTTGATGTTTATTTATTTCTGAGAGAGAGAGACAGAGAGGGTGTGAGCAGGGGAGAGAGAGAGAGACAGAGAGAGAGAGAAGCCCAAGCAGGCCGTGTGCTCTCAGCACCGAGCAGGGCACAGGGCTTGAACTCATGAGCTGTGAGATCACGACCTGAGCCAAAGTCAGCCGCTTAACCCACTGAGCTACCCAGGCGCCCCCATGATGTCTTTGTGATTAAGAAAAAACCTTTTCTACCCTAATGAACTATTGGCTGGCTTTTCTTTTCCTCTGCTTGTGACTGATGGGTTTGATTACTTTCATTGGCAAATGCGACCCTTCTCAACAACCTTGTAATCCAGTTTATTTTGTAACTTTTCTTTATTTTGTGTTTTAGATCATCAAAGTGGGTAACTAGACGGGTGGTATCCCAGTGTAAGTATTCCAAGGTATCTAGTCCATATGGGAAAGAGAGTTGGAGGATTGTAACCTCCATGGTTTATTCTAGACGTTTATTTGTCCTGTGGGGGAAAATGATTTGAGGAGATAGAAGACTTATAAATGTGTGCAAACTAAAGCCGATTGTCTTGAAAGTAACACAATTGATCCAACAGTATTGCAGTTTAATATGTTGGGGAAAACATTTTGGGGGAGACCAGCGTGTCCAGGATTCTGTGAGCTGAGCAGGTATTAGTAGAATTTGGCTTCAGTCTTTCGGTAACTTTGCTCTTTAAAGCTTTGACCGTCACAGGGAATTGCTAACCTGTCCGATTTTTCAGCTAATATTGCTTTTCCCCGAGTACACTTTTCCTGGACTCGTTCTTTTGTTTCTTTTCCTCCCCATCCCCCTTCTCTTCCCATCCCCCTTCTCCCGGCCACCAGCTCAGCTGCCCTTCTGCTGCCATTCTCGGGTCAGCCACCTGAGAGGCTCCCACGGGCCTCAGTGCAGGGACTCCAGGCCGAATGGGGGCTTAGCAACACCAGCCCCATTGCGATGGAAATTTCAAGACTCGGCTGCTTCAGCAATGATCAGGCTTTCTTTTCCCTTTTTTCTCTCTTTTCTCTTTTTTGTTTTGCCTCACCTCGCCTCGCCTTTTCTTTCTTTCCCTTCCCCTCCTCTCCCCATCCCTTTTCTCCCCTCCCTTCCTCTCCCTTCCCTTCCTCTTCGTTCCCTTCTTCTTCCTTTCCTTCCCTTCCTCTTCCTTCCCTTCCCTTCCCTCCCCTCCCTTCCTTCCCTTCCCTTCCTTTCCTTTCCCTTCCCTTCCCCTCCTTTCCCCTCCCCTCCCCTCCTCTCCCTTCCCTTCCCTTCCTTTCCCTTCCCTTCCCCTCCTTTCCCCTCCCTTCCTCTCCCTTCCCCTCCTCTCCCTTCCCTTCCTCCCTCCCTTTCTTTCTTTCTTTCTTTCTTTCTTTCTTTCTTTCTTGTAGTTAAAAATTTCTTTTAGCTTTTTATGCAAATGCTAAACCCCCAAAGCCTTCTCTCAGTTTTTTTTTCTTTTTGAGAGAGAGAGAGAGAGCGTGCACATGCTTGTGTTGCAAGCAGGGGAGAGGCAGAGGGAAAGAGAGAGAGAGACAGAGAGAGAGGTAGGGAGAGAGAGAGAATCTTAAGCAGGCTATATGCCCAGTACAGAGCCCAAACTCACAACTGTGAGACCATGGCCTCAGCCAAAACGAACAGTCAGACGCTTAACCGACTGAGCCCCCCGGCATGCTGAACCCCATGTTCCCCCTGACTGTTGAGAAGAGGAGTTGTGGGAGGTTGGATTCATTTGTTGTCTGAGCAGGTGTATGGGGACACACCCACACTTCCCGGAAAACCACTCCAAGTGTGGGCAGGATGAGACACTCATTCCCTGTTGATGACAAATGAGTCAGTTCTATTTTGTCTCCAGAGAACTGCTTGTTCTAATAGGCATCTGAGTTCTAACGGATTAGAAAGGTATAGAGCACTCAGAGAAATACTGGCCGTTTGTCCCCAGTGGAATATGTGTGGAATACTGCTAAGGATCTGCAAGAAAACATAATTGAATACATGGTTAGTATTTTGAGCAAACTACTATAAGTTCAGATGAATTAAGAATAAAAATAAAAGTTTTTATTTGACTTTCACTTCTTCCTTCTCTGACGCTTTTCCATTCTTCATGCAGATCTGAGTTTCCGACCTCGATGATTTTCCTTCTCTCTGAAGAACTTCTTTTCACATTTCTTGCCAGACATATCTACTGGCAATGAATTCCTTCAATTTTTGTTTGAGAAAATCTTTACTTCCCTGTTTCTTCTGAAGAGTAATTTTACAGATTACAGAATTCTAGATTGGGGATTTTTGGTTTTTGCTTTTTTCCTTTTACCACTTAATTAAACAATTTTTTTAAACGTTTATTTATTTTGAGAGATGGGGGTGGGGAGAGAGAATCCCAAGCAGGCTTCACACTGTCAGTGTAGAGCCTGATGCAAGGTTTGAACCCAGGAACCATGAGATCATGACCTGAGCCAAAATCAGGAGTTGGACACTTAACCAACTGAGCCAGCCAGGCGCCCCTTCATTTAGCACTTTAAATACTCTACTCTCTTCTTGCCTGCATGCTTCGAAGGGGAAGTCAGATGTAATTATTATTTTTGCTCTTCTATAGGTGAGGTAAGGTTTTTGGTTTTCTTCCCATCTGGTTTCTTTCAGGATTTTTTCTTTATATCTGATTTTTCTGTAGGTTGAATATGCCATGCTTGGGTGTAGTGTGTGTGTGTGTGTATTTTTCTATTTGTATGTGTGTGTGTATTTTTCTATTTGTGTGTGTGTGTGTGTGTATTTTTCTATTTGTATGTGTGTGTGTATTTTTCTATTTGTGTGTGTGTGTGTGTATTTTTCTATTTGTGTGTGTGTGTGTGTGTGTGTGTGTGTGTGTATCCTGCTTGGTGTTCTCCGAGCTCCCTGTATCTGTGGTTTGGTGTCTGACATTAATCTGGGACAATTCTCAGTTGTTATCACTTCAAATATTGCTGCTGTTCCTTTCTGTCTCTCTTCTCCTTCTGATATTCCCATTATACATATATTGTGTCTTTTATCCCATTGTACTTTGATACTTTGTTCTATTTTTTTCTAGTCTTTTTTTCCTTTGATTTTCAGTTTGTAAGTTTCTTCTGTCATACTCATGAGCTCAGAGATCCTTTCTTTACCAGCGAGCCCTTCAAAGATGTTCTTCATTTCTGTTATGGTGTTTTTGATTTCTAGCATTTCTTTTGGGTTCTTTCTTAGAATTTCCATCTCTCTGCTTACATTTGTTCTTATATGCTGCCTACCTTTCCCATTAAGGCTCTTAGCATGTTAATCACAGGTTTTAAAAATTCCTGGTCTGGTAATTCCAATATTCTTGCCATATCTGACTTGGGTGCTGATATTTGTTTAGTCTCCCCAAGGGGCATTTTTTGCCTTTTAGTATGCTTTGTAAGTTTTTGTTGAATGGTATATATGAGGTACTGTGTAAATGGAACTGTGGTAAATAGGCTTTTAGTGATATGGAGTTAAGATGCACAGGGAGAAGAAGCACTTTCTAGTCCTATGATTAGGTCTTAGTCTTTTGGTGACCCTGTGTCCCTGGACTATGAATGTCACTGGTGCTTCTGTCTTTTAGGTGGGACAGGATGGTCAGAAGGGGCTGGACTTGTGTATTTCGCTTCCCCAACAAAAAAAGCTAGAACTGGTTGGAGTTGAGTGTTTCCCTTCCTCTAGGTAAGTTAGGCTCTGATAAAACCCAGCACGTTAGACTCTGATAAAGTAGCCTCTTTCCAGGGCAGGTCTTGTTAAGAAGAACTGAAAATGATTCCTTTTCTTCTTCCCTTGCAAGAGAACATTTTTCTCTAATATTACTGTGAGGACTTGGGAGAGCTCCTGGAGGAAACTCACAAAAGTGTGGGACCCCAAAGACTGAGTCCTTGTGGAATTTTATCTCTCAGGATTGCACACAGTGAACCTCCAGAAAGTCCTCAGCTACGGTTCTGATTTTCCCACTCTAGTGCTGATGCCCATGGCAGTTTCTGCTTTGGCAAGTGGAAGTTTTCTGTATTTGCCTGTCTGTCTCTCCAGTTTGGAGCCTAGCAGCTTGCCCTGTGCCCTCACTGCACCGGCAGATCAAAGCACAGTTGTTGATTTTTCTGTGTGTGTAGCTTTTTATCCATGGTTAGGACAGCGTGAAGGACTTCCACGTTTCTTACACGCTGGACCAGAAACCACAAGTTCATGTCTCTGTAAAAATCTTTTTCCAACTCTATTTGTTATAAAACCAAACATAGATACTAAAGAGTCCGCCATAGGGTACCTACATCCTCCGTTATGGGTTAAAATTGAAGGAAGACTTTCTGGTGGAATTGCTGGAATCTTTTGCATCGGATTCTCTGGAGGAGAGCTTGGGGCAGAAGCAGAGGTGATTCTGGTTCTAACTGAAAAAATGTTCCTTCCAAAGTCATTAATCTAACGATCATGAATGAGTTACACTTTCAGCGGATTTTTTCGTGTCCATAAACAAAGAAGGACTTGCTGCTCGAGGGCCCCTGATGAATCAGCAGAACTTAAAGTGCAAGAATAGGGGGCACCTGGCTGGTTCAGTAGGAAGAGCATGTGACTCTTGATCTCCAAGTCATGAGTTCGAGCCCCACGTTGGGTGTAGAGATTACTTAAATAAAAATTAAGGCAAGCAAACAAACAAAAACAAATGGAAAGTGCAAGAATGGAAAGTGTACTGATGCTGAGATGCCATGCTTGTGAGCTCCCAAGTTTCTGCAAGTATCTTAACTACAATTAAGTAAAAGCTGGGAAAGAAATTATGGTTGCATTGCTTTCTTTCACTGTCTGTATTGCAGATATAATGAAAAAAAATCATTAGTTTATGAGAGTCTTACATGCATTGAGTTTGGTAGGAATGACTCCAAAATGCTTCCCAGTCCAGTAAAGGAGTCAAAGTCCAATAAAGGCCCCAAAGTGAATAAAAATGACTCAAAGTTATGCTTTTTAAAAAGTCTCATAGAGGATATTTATCTGAAAAGGCATAGATTGATGCAGATAAAAAATATTAATATTGTCGTTAATATTATGAACATTTTATAGATGCTTAAACGTTGAATGTCAGATGAAAATTTATTGTTTGCTTAGGTTTTTAATTAAGTTCATTTCCACATGTTCTCAAGGTAGAATATAGCGGTCAAGGGTGCAGCTCAGAAGTGGTCAGCAGTTCTGACCTTGGGCAAATTGCTCAGTTTGCTCATCTGTGAAATGGTGATGTTAGGAGACCTTAGAGCTTGCATTAGGGCCCAATGGGGTAGTTCACGTAAAGCTGTGAGAGTGGCTACGGGCATCCAGTAAGAGCTCAATAGATGTTCATTATTTTTGTTCAATATAAAAAACCTATCATTTAGAGACACACAAGGTATGATTACTGGATAAAGAGAGAAACTCTCAGTATTCATAGAAGAACATAGGGGGCTGCTTTTCTTAAAATATGTTTGTATCGTGTTTCATTTCTTTTTTTTAGTTTGTTTTTTATATTTATTTTTGAGAGAGAGACAGGGCGTGAGCAAGGGAGGGGCAGAGAGAGAGGGAGACATGGAATTGGAAGCAGGCTCCAGGCTCTGAGCTGTCAGCACAGAGCCCAATGCAGGGCTTGAACCCACGGACCACGAGACCATGACCTGAGCTGAAGTCCAACTCTCAACCAACTGAGCCACCCAGGTGACCCCGTGTTTCATTTATAAAGAAAGTGTTGAAACTCTCCTTCATGTCATGCACAGTCGGCCCATCCCTAAGCCTGATGGAAACGAGGAGAGAAGCCGGGGAAACACGAGCAATTTCAAAAAGGGGAAAAAAGCAGTAAGGAAAAAGCTGGAGAACGCTGGAGTGATCTTACTTTTTTGACCAAAGGTACAAAATGGGTTGGCAGAGTTTGCTTTCATGATTGACACTAGAAGTCAACACACTTTCTCTGTTAAGGACAAGTTAGTAAATATATTTGGCTGTGTGGGCCATATGGTCTCTATCACAACCACTCAACTCTATTCCTGTAGCACAAAAGTGGCCATAAATAATACATGAAAACTGACAATGGCTGTGTTCTAATAAAACTTTATTTACAAAAGCTGGTTGGGAGCCATAGTTTGCTAACCCCTGGTCTAGAGCACACCTGAAAGTGACATAAAGCATTTGTTGTTTTGCCTCTGATGACCTCTTTTTCCCCTTTGATATCCCTTTCTCCTTTCACTCCACGCATTTTCTACCCAAGTTCTAGGTGCATCCCAGTAGTGACTCAAGAGGTCACCCACGGCTCGTTCAGGAGCACGAGGCAGTATTTGTGCACAGGCCCAGTCCTCCCACATTTTCGGAGGGGAGTTCATACAAGACAAAGCTTCTTGATTACATGGATGACTTTGCATAACTTAAATATCTTATTCCATTAAGAGACACTCTCCCCGTCAGGGTTAGAGAATGGAAAATGAAGAGGGTGAGAGGTTCAGAAAGTTCCAGAAGATGAAGCTTAATTCAGAAGACATTACCTGACATCCCACTCAAAATATTCTCAACGGAACACACGCTGTGCCCTCACACAGGGAGAGGCCCATGTCTCCAGACTTTCGTCGACTTGAGGGTGAGTCCCCAGCTTCCTTCACATAATTCAGCCTCTTCTTGTCTCCACGTTCCCTGGGGCTGGGTTCATCTCTCAGTCTTTGGTTATAAAGTTTTATTCTGATTTCTTAGGATTTATCTGCCTGTCAGTGTTAATTTTTTTTTAATGATTATTTATTTTTGTGTGTGAGAGAAAGAGAGAGAGAAAGAGAGAGCGGGGGAGAGGCAGAGAAGGAGGGGGACAGAAGACCTGAAGTGGGCTCTATGTTGACAGCAGAGAGCCAGCTGTGGGGCTCGAACGGACGAACCATGCCCTTAGCCGAAGTCGGACGCTTAACGCCACCCAGGTACCTCTGCCTGTCAGTTTTAAAGTCTTATTTCCATTTCAGCCAAGAACACCCAAGTCCCATCACAAACCTGTCTTGGGTTTCAAAATTTATCGGGTGGGCACAACGAACGGGCTAGATGAGGCTTTGCTACAGGTAACAAGTCTATATTTTTTATTTATTTGTAATTTTTATTTGTATTTTTAAAGTATATTATGTATTTTAATGATTACTTATTTTTGAGAGAGAGAGAGAGAGAAAGAGAGAGAGAGAGAGAGTACAATGGGGCAGAGGCAGAGAGAGGGGGACAGAGGATCCAAAGTGGGCTCTGTGCTAACAGCAGCAGGTGCGATGTGGGGCTCGAACTTGCGAACTGTGAGATCATGACCTGAGTCAAAGTCTGACGCTCAGCTGACTGAGCCACCCAGGTGCCGCAAGTCTATAACTTTTAAGATCTATAGAAGAAGTGCTCCTATTCCAGCCTTCTTCCTTCATGGCAGCTAGCCCAGTGTCTTATACTCAGTCAATATTTGTCGATGTTATTTCAAGGAAGAAGCCACTGTGACTCTATCCCTTTGTATATTAGTTCCACAAAAGACTGATTTTCTAGTTCGAGAAGCAGAACTGAAGCAAGTTCTTTTTCTCTGGGGAGAACAGGCCTTTGCATCGAGACATAGACTCCCAGAATAAAACGCATCTGTTTTCTTGAGACTCATAAGGGAAATGGTCAGGAGGTGTTGCGGATTTCTATGGGAGTTAAGGGTCACAGTTTCTTTCCATTCTAGATAAGAGTTGGGTGCTGGCTGGAGAGCACATGAACAGCTCATTGGCCCTGGAGAAAACAAAGTCCTTTATTGCCCAATGGAAGGAGAGACAGCACTTCTAGAAGCCAGTCCTCACAGGTGCAACTATGGCGACCTGTACTGTTGCCTTAGGCTCTGGTAAGAAGACACCCAGAGGGCTCCCTAATGGAACTAGCTGCATATAATCCTCATTCTTATCAAGAAGGCTAGATCACAGGGGCTGGTGGCCTTATCACATCTGGGCAGCCAGTGATTTCACCTATCATCAACGAATCCTTTACAAACCCAACCACGTAGATACATTTCAAGCATATCACGGGTGCCTGAATCAAACTGCCATATTATAATCAAGTTGCATCATCAGGCTTTATCGCTAAAGGCCTAGGGTTTTAAATACCTTATGGGAAAGCCTGATGACCTACGAAAGAAAGTCTCCTTTCACAATGGCGTTTACTTGGCCGTGTGTGCAGACACATCGCAGGTCCCAGGAAGAAAAGAATTTCTCCAGGAAACTCTAACCAAGGCACATTAGTAATTTCTTGCTTATTTCACCCTAACACTGAATTTTCTTTTCGTTCATTCATTCATTCATTCACTCCATTTTTGTTGAGCGTTCCCTATGGATCAAGCATTATCTTAGGGACTATGGGTACCCTAGTCAATAAAACATGTATAATGTTTGCCCTCATGGAGCTTATATGAAAAAAATCTGACAATTCAGCAAATAAATGAGTGAGCTAGGCAATCAGATGTTGACCAGTGCCACGGAGAAAAATAAAGCAGGCAAGGAAATTTGGGAGCTGCAGAGGAATGGACTGGTTTCGGGGAAGCTTTAATGAATTCGGTGGATGGAAAAGAGCTCTCTGTTAAACTGTGAGATGCCAAGAGCCCTGAGGGAGCTTAAGGAAGGAGCCATATGGATATTGTGGGGAAGGGCATTTGAGCCAAAGGGACTTCTGAGCCAGGAATGCGACCTGGTGTGTTTGAGAAGCAGGAGGCCAGTGTGTGGGGAAAGGAGTGAGTCAGAGGAAGAAAGGAGGAAGGAAGAGAAAAGAGAGGTGGAGGGGTTCCAGGTATCCCTCCCTCACCAGCTACTCAGGGATCATTTATGGGGCCTCAAGTACTTGCAAGGCCCTGTGTGCAAGAGGGTTTGTGCTTGTTTGAAGGTGTTTGAAAGTGTGAACCAGTTAAGGGAGAAGGGCAATGTTTGGGTCCTGCTGGGTAGACATGATGGAAATCTAAGAAAAGATGTTGGAAATGCAGGAGAATTTCTGGTAGGCTCTAAAGCAAACACACTGGTGCGACAAAATCATCCGAAAAGTAGTCATGAAGCTATGGTTTCGATTTGGATTTGGAAGATAGCACCTAATTATTTTTTAATGTTTATTTTTGAGAGGGATAAAGGGAGAGAGAGAGAGAGAAAGAGAGTGAGCATGAGTGGGGGAAGAACAGAGAGAGCAGGAAACAGCATCTGAAGTCAGCACAGGGTCCTAGCGGTCAGCACAGAACCTGACTCGGGGTTCAAACCCACGAACCATGAGATGATGACCTGAGCTGAAGTTGGATACTCAACTGATTGAGTCCCAACCCAGGCGTCACAGATAGCACTTAATTTTATTTATTAAAAAAATTTTTTTTAATGTTTGTATTTATTTTTGAGACAGAGAGAGACAGAGCATGAGCAGGGGAGGGGCAGAGAGAGAGGGAGACACAGAATCTGAAGCAGGCTCCAGGCTCTGAGCTGTCAGCACAGAGCCCGATGTGGGGCTCGAACTCATGGACTGTGAGATCATGACCTGAGGTGAAGTTGGACACTCACCTACTGAGCCACCCAGGTGCCCCGATAGCACTTAATTTTAAAGGAAAAACTTCTTAATTACGTTTTGTTAAATGTGTTAAATATGTTAATATTTCTCAATGGTGGTAGGACATAACCCAGATGTTTGGGACAGGAATTGGAAGGAATCTTACAGTAGATAATCTGTAAGTGGATAAATGAAAGGTGTCTGTAATAGCAGTGGGGATTTGCTTACGCTTTTTTTCCAGAATTTTCATGTCATTCATAGGAGATATACTCTTTTTTTTTAATGAAATTTATTGTCAAATTGGTTTCCATACAACATCCAGTGCTCATCCCAACGGGTGCCCTCATCAATGCCCATCACCCACTTTCCCTTCCTCCCACTCCCTCATCAACCCTAAGTTTATTCTCAGTCTTTAAGAGTCAATTATGGTTTGCCTCCCTCCCTCTCTAACTTTTTTTTCCCTTCCCCTCCCCCACAATCTTCTGTTAAGTTTCTCAGGATCCACATAAGAGTGAAAACGTATGGTATCTGTCTTTCTCTGTATGACTTATTTCACTTAGCATAACACTCTCCTGTTCCATCCACGTTGCTACAAAAGGCCATATTTCATTCTTTCTCATTGCCACGTAGTACTCCATTGTGTATATAAACCACAATTTCTTTATCCATTCATCAGTTGATGGACACTTAGGCTCTTTCCATAATTTGGCTATTGTTGAAAGTGCTGCTATAAACATTGGGGTACAAGTGCCCTGATGCATCAGCACTCCTGTATCCCTTGGGTAAATTCCTAGCAGTGCTATTGCTGGGTCATAGGGTAGGAGACATACTCTTAAATTCTTCTTCTTAGGCTCAGGAATGATTCCACAGCCCATCGATATTTGAAGGAATTCACTCCGCGTAAGACAAATACTGTTTTCATGATTAGGACACAAAATAGACACGTTCTAAGGAAGGAATCCTAATAAGACTTTAAGTCATCTATAAAATAAGTCTTTCCATGTGTCTGTCACACTTGTTTGATTTTAAAGTATTTTCTGCCAGGAAAAGCAAACAAAATCCATCCAGCCTAATTGTGGCCTGTAAGATTTTTCTGAAGCACTCCCCATGTCCTTCACGTTTTTTGTAGAACTTCCCTGCTGTTTGTAGATCACCTTTATCAAATATTATTCCTGCCCGAAACTTTACTTGTGCCCGAAACACTCATCACATGTGAGCTTCCCCTGATAGCCAAGGAGGACTCTGGCTACCTGCTTGGACTGCATTTCCTCGCTGGTCTCGTGTTTCCGGTCTGGTTGCTTGGCCTTATTCCTGCCCAGAATTTCCATCCAGGTGCTCTCGAGGGTGGGGGCCAGCCACCACAACAACTTGACCTTAACGTTGTTGCCTGAAACTCTTAATGTTGGTCCCTCTTCGCAGCAAGCCCATGTGGTGGTCTTATCTTTATTTGATCATGAAGAGACTGATACATGATCAAGTCACAGGGATAGTACTTCCAAGGCTAGGACTTGGGCCTGGGTCTGTGGATTCAAAAGGTGGGAGCTAGCACTAAACCCTTACTTCTCTTACTCTTTGCAAACTCTTTCCAGGTCCTGTAGTTGTTTTGACAAATCACCTGTGATGTTTTTTCGTTTTTACAGTCCCCGTTCTGCCCAGTGACTGGATGACTGACTTCCTAGTTGGCCTCTTAGCTGACAACTTCTCCACAGTGTATATGCTCACCTGATAGTGAGCATAGTTTTCCTGCAGCTGTGAAATTCCTCCATTCAGTGGCTCCTTCTTGATTATGGTCAGACTTCCCATATTACCATTCAAAATCTTCCCCTGATGCCACGCTGACTTTGAGTATTGGTTAGTCAAGCTCAACTTACTCCTGCCTCTGTTTTTCTGCCTGGGCTCTTGGCCCAGATGTTCTAAATCTCAGTCATATCTCAAAGTTTACTTCCCCCCAAACTTCCATCATACTGACCTTTGGCTTTTTTGACTCCCATCAGGACCAATGGTAGTGGTCTTTGTGTATGCTGTTCCTCTTCCTAGAATACTTTTCCTTCTGTCTCTCACTTAGCTTTCCTTTAAAAGTGAGTCTAAGCTTCATTGTTTCTTCCAATGAGCCCTCTGAAGGCTCTTTTTCTGTGACCCCATCGCACACCGTGTTTACCACTGTAGTAGAAGACCATATTGCATTGAGATGGCCTATGTCATTGTCTTCCCTTCCAGACAAACAGAACGTAGGAACATAAGTCTGGCCCAGTCTTGTATTTCCAGTTGGCAAAATTCCTCCATGCCATGTGTCCCAATATGAGTGAGTGAGCCTTGTTATCATTGGTTTGTTGAGGTCTATGCAGCAAATCCTATCACTCTTTTTTGCCAAACTTCCATTCTTTTTCTCCTTCTCTTCTGGCTTCTTCCCTCATTTCCTGATGATGGCTTCTCACCAACTGAATCTGGATATTGAGCTTCTGGTCCTGGACTTGTCTTTCCCTCGGGTCTGATTTCTAATGTCCACTTCCAGTGAATTTACACCCAGTCCGCCTGGGTCACAGCTCAACCTAGTACAGAATTAATTCCCTTGGCTCTTAGTACAGCCCACAGACTAACAATCAGGTCTGGTTCATCTCAGACTCTGTGAAAAAGAACTGAAGGATTTACCCAGAAAGCACATGCGCTGTAATCAGATTATGGAAAAACAATGAGAATATGGGAAGGTGTGAAATAGACAAAAAGCAGGATCGTGTGTGGTGTTGATGTAATTGTGTTGTGCAGACAGCAAGACAGGCTGCTGCAAAAAAAAGGGAGAGAGCACCCTAGACAAGCACTAGCAGGAAGATGATCAAAGTCCAACTTGATTGGTCTTGGAAGGCTGGATAAAGGCTGCAGATACAGGAAATCTATATCGGAAATAAAGGAAATAGGGAGTGGCACGTCCAAATCTCCGGCAGTCTTGTCTCCGTCACAAATATCAGCCAAATCCACATTCAATGAAACTTTTGGTTTCTGGTTGTTTCTGAAGATTTTCTCTGACCCTTTCTTGTCTTTCTTTCATGTGTTGCTGATTTTCTTTAGTGATATGTTTGGATTTCTTTCTCTTTATTCTTTGCATATTTAGTGGTGGTTTTTGACATATGGTTATATTAGGTTTGTATATAACCTCTTCTGCATATAGCAGTCTGTATTAGATGGACAGTTGCTTAAGCTTGAACCCATTCTGTAGTCCTCTCCTTCCCATATTTTAAGTGTATGTTATTCTGTTTCATATCCTTTTTTTGTGAGTTCCTTGGCTATTTTTTTTTTTTTTTGCAGAAATATTTGGACACTTGTGGTTTTTTGTAAGAACCATCACTTTATTTGACTTCTTCTTGTTGCCTTTATTGCTCCCATCAGCACTGACTGGTGACTTTATTTTGGGATCCTTTTTCACCAATGAAATTTGCTACCTTGATAAAGAATTTGAGTTCTGGCTTGGACCTGGGTTAAAATCCTGACTCTAACTGAACTAACTGGGTGGCCTCGAGCAGACTTCTTAACTTATCTGCCCATTAGATGGAAGGCTTCCCAGAAAACTCTTAGCACAAATTGTTTGGTACACAGTAAGCACTCCCAGGTAGCTGTTGTTATTGCTAGTTCTGAGGGTTACCATGTGGGAGACAATTAGTGGAGAACAACACATTTCCATTGCAATTTCGATGTTGGGTGGCTGGATAGACTCAGTCACTGGTGAGCTAATGGGTTTCATTTACACACCCATGGTTAGAAAATTTATGGCTTAGAAAAATGATAAATTATTATATGTCAGGAACCATCAGAGTCATGCATAAGGATTTGAAGCCTCACATGTCAAATCCGCCAGAGTTGAGGGTCTACGATACTTTCTTCTCTGCCTGTTGGAAAGAACAGCTGGACACCAGGCTGCGTGTGCTTGTAAACAATTATTAAATTACCCTGTAGACTTGTCTTCTCTAAGCAGAATGAACTTGGTTCTTTTAACCTCTCCTGAGCATGGTTTTGATTTTCCATCTCTTTAATCATCTCTGTGGCTCTTTTCTGAACCTTCTCCAAGTTCACCATGTCCTTCAATTTACTCTGGAGTGCCTAATTGCTCGAAGTTCTCAGCTAAAAGTTTTGACAACATGGAGTAGGGCTATACCATTTCTAGATGCCCTACCGTACCTGCGCACACAGGCCTGCCTTCTTTTAAAATTTGCTGCTGTGCCATGGGCTCATAATAACATCCTACATTTGTACAAGCAAGGTAGTTTTCAAAGGACTCTTACGTGTTATTTCCTGTGATCTCCATTACAATCCAGTGAGCTGGGTACAACCGTCCTCCTTTCTCAGACGAGGAAACTGAGATTAGAAGGACTCAGAGACTTGCCTGACGTCACAGAGACAGGACATGTTATGGCTGGCACGGAGTCTAGGGAATCTGGTCTCTAAATGCCAGTGTTCTTTCCACCACATCCAGACTTACGCTTATAAACAATTTGTAAAGTACATGGTCATCTGAAGAGTTTTCTGCTCTACTTCCTGAGAGCTTGTTTTTTCCACTGTAGTTGGGTTGGTTTTATTAATTTCCTTCCACCAAACCCTTCCTCTTGACTCACTGATCCTTCAGGACTTTGACCGCTGTGTGCTGAGGCTGAGTGGCCACTTGGTGAGGGAGTAGGCTTAGGTTGAGTGTGTCCCATAATTAAGGGCCTTAGAAAGATGCTTTTGGAAACACTGAATTTCCCTCCGCAGTAATTTCAAAGTTACTGATCTAGAGTTTTTCTCCTAATGATGCACATTGCGATGTAAAGCTTTGGCCTTTAGGGTTCTTTGCACTGTTTCCAATTAAAAAGGATATTTCCTTGTGGGGAGGGAAAGGTGAGTCCAAACCCTCTCTTGTACAGTCCACGGTGCCTGGAGCACTTCCAGGGCAAGCGTGGCTTGTCATGTACGTGACCAAAGTCTGCAGAGGGCGAAGACTTCCGTCAGGTGCAAGGCCAAGGTCTACACCGTTAGTGTTTGTGGAGATTTGTTTTCCCACCCTGTAGGAGTGATAAATACTGAATACTAACTACCAACTGCTAAAGAGGTAAGCACATGAATAATTCTGGAGCTGGAAATCCGTATGATTTATATTCCACCATTGGAGAAGGATTTAAAACAAGCCTACTCACCTATATGTTGGATATTTTAAAAATGAATTCACTGGTTGTTGGGCTGAATTAACGAGTCAATGAAGCCATTGTAATGTATTCCCACACCCATTTGTAACAACAGTTAAAGAGGTTTTTTATGTAAATAAAAATGCTAAGGCAGGGCAGTGGATAGTGAAGATTAGGGAGAGAGGGTGGTCGCAACTCTGCAGTATTTCCCAACTTGCACAGGAGAATCAGCTAGAAGGGGGAAGGAGGTGCAATAAACAATAGCAATCACCCCAGCTCCTGCCATTCTGACTTAATCAGTTTGAATTGGAGCCCTGCATTGACTTCATTTAAAGATCCTCAGGCGACTTAAAGCGGACAGGGTTGAGACCCAGTGAAAAGTGAGGGAGAGGAGATGGGGACCCAAGGGTCACTACAGACAAGTGCCTCATATCGCCTGGCTTGGGCTTGCGAGCTTTGGGCAGCTGGCCCTGATGTTGGGCACCATCACAGTCCTGGGGCTGACTGTAGCTGGCAGGGGTGGGAAGTATACAGATATTCACCATTTTAAGGGATTTTAAGACCTGATGACTTAGCCACATCTTCCATGTCACGTGATTCCCCTGGACTTCTCTATTGCTCCGTAGACCTGCGATGGAAAAGCCCAGACGCCAGTGCCAATGGATTTCTAGTATCCTCTAGGGAAGCTTGTCCTAAATGAACTTGATCATAAGAATTTCCTGGGATGCTTGCTAAATATGATATGAATATTCCTAGACCATTCCCCTTGAGATTCAGATTCACGTGTTCTGGGATGGGGCACTGTGGTCTGTATATTTTAAAGGACCCTTCTGGGCACACAAATGTAGGAAATTTGGAACACATGAGATGCCATCGCAGAGCTTATTGGATGTGTAGATTTCCCAAGGCCACCTAACATCAGATTCAGTAGGCCTACACGGAGGCCCAGGAATCTGCATTCTCAACACTCTCTTATATTCCTCAGGTAGATCTGATGTGGGTGATTCTCTTGTGTGTTTTAGATATGCTGCCCCAGGAGAGAAATGATATTTATTAAGGGTCTACTCTGTGCCTGATCCAGTCCAAGCTGTTTTATTCCTAATTTTTTAAAATGTTTATTTATTTTTGAGGGACAGAGAGAGACAGAGCGCGAGTGGGGGAGGGGCGGAGAGAGAGGGAGACACAGAATCCGAAGCAGGCTCCAGGCTCCCAGCTGTCAGCACAGAGTCCAACGTGGGGCTCCAACCCACTAATGGTGAGATCATGACCTGAGCCAAAGTTGGACGCTTAACTGACTGAGCCACCCAGGGACCTCAAGTCCAAGCTGTTTTAAAACTTTGAATGCACTCGCTCTCCCCCTTGGCCTTCGGTCCTCTCAAGCATGACCAGGACCCATGCTGCTCCTTGATGTCTGGTTGTCTGTTGATGTTCTTGGCATCTTTTGTCTTCTTATTTTCACACATTGCCAAGGTCCCTGAAGTTCTCATGACCAAACCTGCCAACATTATCTATCCTTGCTCTTCTAGACAGTTGAGGTAAAATGGGTATGATGTTGGCTTGTAGATTTCATAGTTTGAAAAATGATAGCATGTAGATTTTCTAGAAGTGAACATTGCGCCTCTCTCACATCACATTCATTTATTTGGGTCCTTTCTCTTTTCTTGTTGATAAGTCTGGCTGGGGGTTTACCACTTTTATTCATTCTTTCAAAGAACCAGCTCCTGGTTTCGTTGATCCGTTCTATTGTTTTTGTTTGTTTGTTTCTGTATCATTTAGTTCTGTTCTAACTTTATGATTTCCCTCCTTCTGCTGGTTTTAGGCTTTATTTGCTGTTCCTTTTCTAGCTCTTTTAGGTGTAAGGTTAGGTTGTGTATTTGGGACTTTTCTTGCTTTTTTGAGGCAGGTCTAACGTCACATTCAAAGGGTATATTCGCCACATGGATTCAGGCTTAAAAGATAATAGTAACATGTCTTTAAGTTTGGTTTTTCCAAAGCTGCAGAAACATCTATATTGAGGTTTTATACATCAACCCTTGATAGAGGGTGGTGGTATAAGAGTGAATCTCAATAAAGTCTACACAGCTAAGATAGGTTAGACCACCCATACCCTAAAACCCAATTCTAAATGGGCTGAAAGGCATTTCTTGACTGAAGGAATTGAGAAGTCCAACATTCTAGTAAGTGTTAGGAGCACTTTGATAAGCTCGGGTTCATTCCTCTGAGATTACTTTCACTTTGGCCTTCTCTGTTGGCCGGCTTCCTTCTCATTTTGGATTCTCCCAGAGTAGGGAATGGCTTTAGCAGCTCCCAGCTTTCTGTGTGCAAGCCACACCTTTCCAGAGAAAGAGGGAATTCCTCTTGCTCTAACCACTAAACAAAATCCAGGACACGTCTATGATTAAGTTAGCTTGGGTTACGCACGCTTACCTGGACTAATAATTAAACTGACTGGCACAGAACCACCAGGATCCACCCTGGCGATGGGGCAGGGTGACACCCAATTTTCATGAGCGCCGTTGGGAGGAGGTGGAATGGCTGCTTTGAGAAAGACCAACAATGTCCATTCCAGAAGCAGTCTGTTTTATTCTATGACAAGACACTGTATTCCAGATACGTGGCTCTCTCTTTTTCCTACTTTAACAGAGGATGATGGGGGGGATGCCTTACTAAAAAAGTTAAATTTGAGTACAGTTGACCCACAATGCTACATTAGTTTCAGGCGGACAACGTAGTGATTGCATTTCTCTGTGCATTGTGCCAGGCTCGTCGCAAGAGTAGCTGCCATCTGTCACCATGCAACGCTATCACCGTGTCACTGACTCCATTCCCTGTGCTGTACTTTTTTATTGCCATGACTTATTCATTCCATAATTGGAAGCCTGTGTCTCCCACTCCCCTTCACCCATTTTGCTTGAATCTTCCCCCACCCCCCTTCTCTGTGGCAACCATTGGTTTGTTCTCTGTATTTATAGGTCTGATTCTGCTGGTTGTTTACTCATTTGTTTTGTTTTTTAGATTCCACAAATGAGTGAAATCATATGGTATTCATCTTTCTCGGTCTGACTTGTTTCACTTAGTATAATGCCCTGTATTATACAATGTCCATCCATGTTGTCACAAATGGCAAGATCTCATCCTTTTTCTTTTTAATGGCTGTGTAATATACACATATATATAATATATGTATGATATGTAATATATTTTGTATATATACATATATGTATGTGTATAAATATAAATATATATATAAAGATTCCATATATATGGAATATATATATATAAAGATTCCATATATATATATATATATATATATATATATATATATATAAAGATTCCGTATATATGTATATCACATCTTCTTTATCCATTCATCTATCGATGGACACTTGGGTTGCTTCCATATCTTGGCTGTTGTAAATAATGCCGCAATAAACATAGAAGTGTATATTGGATTATGTGATATTTCTATTTTTAACTTTTCGAGGAACTCCCATACCATTTTCTATAGTGGCTGCACCAATTTACATTCCCACCAACTGTGCGCAAGGGTTCCGTTTTCTCCACATCCTCGCCAACACTTGCTGCTTCTTGCCTGTTTGATTTTGGCCATCCTGACAGGTATAAGGTGACATCTCATTGTGGTCTTGATTTGCATTTCCCTGATGATGAGTGATGTTGAGCATCTCTGCATGTGTCTGTTGGCCATCTGTATGTCTTCTTTGAAACAATGTCTATTCAGATCCTCTGCCTGTTTTTTAGTTAGGTTGTTTGTTGTTTTGATGTTGAGAAGTGTCTTTGAAGGCGGTCAAAATGATCTCTCTAAATTCTTTCACTAAAAATAGTTGGTTAAGACTGCAGCTTTTTATGCCACACAGCACGGAAGGCCAGCCAATTCCAACACAACACAAGTTGTGTTTAGAAACTCTGCCTCCTTTATTCTTATGGGCCCAATAATAATAATGGTTACTATCTATTAATGTTATGCTAATTATTTCCCACAAATTATCCTATTGACTTTAAAAAGGTAGATACCTTGAGGAAATAATGGAAGCTCAGAGGTGTTAAGTCACTTGCCCAAGGTCACACAGCTAGTGAAAGCTTGGGCAAGACTGGGCTGGAACCCGGGTGCACCTGCTTCCAGGACAGAGAAACCCATGTTCTTTCAATCTGTGTTGTCTCTTAGGAAGCTGTGAAACAGGACTCAGAAAGAATATGACTCCTGCTTGCCTAATCTCTTATTTCCTTGTCTTTGAAGCAGAAATCAGAGAAAACATCAGTTTCTGCGGGTTCCGCAAACAATGAGTTGTATTTTCAATTTAAGGAATGTTTGTATAAATAATAATAAAATAGTAAAATGTTGAAGCGGTAGAAATGCTTTTAAGAGTCAAAGTCTGGAGACTAGAGAGAGTTTCTCTCCAGCTATACAAGGCGTAGCTAATGGATCCATAGGATCTTCAGAGAAAGTGGACACAAAAAAAACACAACCACAGCAGGGTTTGAACACAACTCCATTTACTTATTCGTTTGTTTTTAACTTAGGAAGTGGGAAACACTAGCTAAAGAAATTGTCAAGAAATAATAGGAGCTAACAGGTTTATGTAATTGGCAAAAGTGGGAGTGTTAGTTACACACATAAGGTTTTTTTTTTTTCAGTTGAAAAAGATTTTTAAAAATTTATTTAAATTCAAGTTAGCTAACATACAGCGTAGTGTTGGTTTCAGGAGTAGAACCCAGTGATTCATCACTTCCATATAACACTCGGGGTTCATCCTAACAAGGGCCCTCCTTAATGCCCACCACCCATTTTAGCCCATCCCCCCACCCGCCTCCCCTCCAGCAGCCCTTGGTTTGTTCTCTGTATTTAAGAGTCTCTTATGGTTTGCCTCTCTCTTTGTTTTTAATCTTATTTTTCCTTCCCTTCTCCTATGTTAATCTGTTGTGTTTCTTAAATTCCACATATGAGTGAAATCGTATGGTGTTTGTCTTTCTCTGACTTACTTCGCTTAGCATAATGCACTCTAATTCCATCCATGTGGTCGTAAATGGCAAGATTTCATTCTTTTTGATCGCTGGGTAGTATTCCATTGTATATATCTACCACTTCTTCTTTATCCATTCATTAGTCGATGGACATTTGGGCTCTTTCCATACTTTGGCTACTGTTGATAGTGCTGCTATAAACATGGGGGTGCGTGTGCCCCTTGGGAACAGCACACCGATATCCCTTGGATAAATACCTAGTAGTGCTATTGCTGGGTTGTGGGATAGTCCTCTTTTTAATTTTTTGAGGAACCTCCATACTGTTTTCCAGAGTGGCTGCACCAGTTTGCATTCCCACCAGCCGTGCAAAAGGGTTCCTCTTTCTCTGTATCCTCGCCAACATGTTAGTGCCTGAGTTGTTAAAACACCCAAAGTGCTCCTTTTATAGCAGAAAAATCCCTCCAGCCCACGAGGACTGAATCTTCTCCCAAGGCACATCTGTCCTCACCCTCTACCCCTGCAACTTTACATTTCCTAGATTGTGTGTGGTACAGAAAATGCGATGAGACAATTTAACCTAATCGATTTACAACTACTAATGGCTTTTGGTAGAGTGACTGGAGAAAAAAAGTCCTAATTCTCATTACCTTTTCAATGTGATACCCACTTCTTAATGACTTGAAGGTTAAACAAATAAAAAAGGAGAGCCTGCTTTATTTATTTAAGACTTTCCTTGTGCAAGGCTTCTTTCCCCAAGGAAAAGAAGTTTAGGGGGAAGTGGAAGAGGAGGAAGTCATTCTGGCATTTCTTGTGTCCAGAATGCCCGGTATGAGGAAGGATACCAGGGCATCTGGGCATCTTCCAGAGAGGAGAAACTGATTGCAGACGGGCTGAGTGGCTTGTAATTGTCACCACGCTGGAGAAAAGGAGGTGCTTTGGGCCTTCCTCAGTAAGTTATCGACTCTGTGTGATATTTTTCCAGCGACAGAACTGACAAAATAAATACATCAATATGTTGTTATGAGGCAGAGACCTGGGACAGCCAGGAACCTGGGGTGGGGCACAGAGCAGACATGACATGCCTCCACTGAGCCAGGGAACAGAGCTCTCATTTCAGAACATTGCATCCCAGGAACATTCGTGAAGGGGCTATATCCGGGGGCTGGTAGAGACGTGAAGACATTGCATCAGCGCACCTGGATGACTTCATATCATATGTCTGTTGTCTCATTTTTGCAAGGTAAAAGTCAAGTTCTTAAATATGAAGACAGTAGGGGCAAAATGAGGTAGAACAGAATTAATTACCCAGAGTTTAGAAAATAATCTTAAAGGGTGCCTGGGTGGCTCAGTTGGTTAGACATCCGACTTCGGCTCAGGTCATGATCTCGAGGTTCATGAGTTTGAGCCCCACATTGGGCTCCGCACCCTTTTTCCCTGTCTCTCTGTCTCTCCCTCACTCGTATGCTCTCTATCTCTCTCTCAGAAAGGAAGGAAGGAAGGAGGGAAAGAAGGAAAGAAGAAAAGAAGGAGGAAGGAAAAAAGGAAGGAAGGAAGGAAGGAAGAAGGAAGGAGGAAGGAAGGAAGGGAGAAAGAAAGAAAGGAAGACAGAGAAACCTTAAGAACTTGGCATTATTTGAAAACACTTGGGAAGGCCCTACGGCTTCCTTAGGACATTAAAAACCAAAACCAAAATCAAATACTAACGTCACGATATGTAAGAAGGTATTGTAAGTTTGTCCCAAGATGTGGGTTTCCTAAAGGTCTGGAAGAACAACCAAACACCAAACTAAACATCCCTTGGGTCTTTCACTCTCCCTAGGGAAAAATATGGCTAAATGTCAGCCGAGGGCTGGGAGTATTCACCACACCCTTCGGATTAAGTTTGCGTCAGCTAGAAAAGAGAGGTATGACTCCGTGATTCAGGGAGTCAGGCAGACGAGGTTGCACTTGACTGTCTGGTCCCTGAGCCAAGGCCTCTGCAGGCTGCCTGCTCATCCTTGCCACACCCCGCGCCTCTCCGGCCTCCTGTCCTCTCAGGCTCTACCGCGAGCTTGCTGCCCTAGCCGCAGCATGGCGGATAGAATTGTCCGTTTTGTCCTTTCGTTTTGTCCGTGGTGAGAAGGAGACGAGCAATCTTAAAGGCTGAGTTTCATTCATTCTTAACTGCCCTTTAGAAGTGGTGAGAATAGAACGTAGCAGTTCAGACACAGCTCTTGGGCTCACAAAGACTTGGCTTAGTGCACGGCCTCTTGGCTTTGTGACCTTAGGCAAGTCACTTAACTTCTCTGCGTCACAGAGTGCAGTTAGAGGTTTGGCGTCGGGTGGATTCAGAATTCCCCACCAGCTCGGAAGATCCTGACCCCAGTCCTGCGGGAGACACGTGTTAGCCTGACACAGGTCTGCCTAGCCCTGCCTCAGTGAAAGACCCACTTGGCTTGTGTGTGAGAGGGATAGATGGGGTGGGAGGGCAAGAAGAGAGGGGGTCTGCACCTGGATGGCTCAGCTGGTTAAGTGTCTACCTCTCGATTTTTGGCTGGGGCCACGATCTTGTGGTTCGCGGGATCGAGCCCCGTGATGGGCTCCTTGCTGAGCATGGGGCCTGCTTGGGATTCTCGCTTTCTCTCTCCCTCTGCCCCTCCCTCCCTTGTTCTCTTTCTCTCTCTCTCAAAGTAAATTAATAAACATTAAAAAAAGAGAGTTTCCAGCGTTTTCTGGAAAGCTGGGGGTACAAAAAGAGAGGTGTTCCACTGGTTATGTTTGGCGAGGATGAGAGGTTTGTTAGGGAGAGAAAATGGGTTTTACACATTTTGATTCTTCTGAGTTCTCTGGAACGCTAGGTTTTGCCTGGTCTTTTTGGAAGCTTTATTTGTTTTCTTACCGAATCAGTAGTTAGAGCCTTCTTCTATCAACCCCATGTAGAAATCCGGTCTTACAAACTCACAGATGGAGAGTTCTTAATTCCATTTCCTATCTGTCAAGTTTCATTTTTCCAATCCACTCTCCCAAGTCCCTTTTCTCCTCCAGCCCTCGATTAATGCTTGTGTAGACATCGCAGACTTCTGTATATTTCCTCTGGCCCGTCTCTACAGGCAGTCTCCCCTCCACTCATTTGGTCGTTGTAAGTGAGTTAGTTAAAATCTGGATCTAAACATCCATACTGCTTGGACATACTGCTAGGAAATTTATGCACTTACTAAAAAAAAAAATTTTTTTTAATGTTTATTCATTTTTGACAGAGAGAGAGAGAGAGACAGAGCATGAGCAGGGGAGGGGCAGAGACAGAGAGAGAGAGAGGGAGACACAGAATCCCAAATAGGCTCCAGGCTCCGAGCTGTCAGCACAGAGCCGGACGCGGGGCTCGGGCTCACGGACCGCGAGATCCTGACCTGAGCCGAAGTCGGACGCCTCACCGACTGAGCCCCCCAGGCGCCCCTGACCCTTTATTTTTAATATAAGCCTGTTTAGAGAAGCGTGCTATGTCTCCACCCTGTTCTTGCTCAACGTGCTGTCCTCTGGTTTGCGTTATTCGAATCAGCAGCAGGTTTAGGGATCACATAAAAGTTTAAAAACAAAAATAGCCCACCAACCTTTCAAGATCCTGCTCTACGTCACTGATGGCGAGGAACGCTCGTTCCCAGCAGAGCGGCAGGGATGGAGATCAGCAAGGAATTGCTCTGAGGGTGTCACCTCAGCCCAGCAGCTTGCCTGTCCCGGCCCCAAAGCACTTCACAGTCTAGCAGACTAGACCGGCCTCTCCCTTCGTAATGGAAGTGTTCCACTCCTAGGCTGGGATCTAAGCATTAAAAAAAAAAAAAAATAACGGTTTGCATAGTGTGCAGTGATTTGTAAAATGTGAATGCCTACAAAAGCCGTGGTTACCCAGCATAACATTATCTTATTTTTAGTTACACAACCAGTAAAACAGCTGGAGGTCTAAAATCATGGCCTAGCGCTAAATGCATTACTACATTTTATCCATGCAGTAAGGGCCTGTCCTTTGAGTGAGACAATAGGAGGAAGTGGAATGATTACTGGCAAATTAACACTTTCAATTTTAATAGAGAAGCAAGGCCTCCATAACAACATCGGAATTAGAATCTATGCCAGTTAGATATTGTGCCGCATACGATGGGCATTTAAGCCACGCTAATACACGCCCGCATTTTATAATCAAATGAACCCTTACTCATTAGTCATGAGATAATATCTCCCCCAGTCGACTAAAGAAGTAACCTGCAAAATATTTTACTTTATAGCTTCTTAGCATAGTTAATAGAATCGTCTTGGCAATAATAGCAAAATATAATTGGCTCTTAGAGAGCTCTGCTTGCTTTTTGTTTTCTCTGGGAAAGCGTGAAGTAATCTGTAACATTCCATCCCCTTTATCTTCAAAACCAAACTTCTCAGGGTGGTCAGTGCTTTTTCATTTGGCCAACCCAGGAAATATTAGATTCCATCTCAAGAAATTGCTGACATTGCCGCGTTTGACCACAAAAAAGGCAATTTCATAGAGCCTGACCCGGAGCGTTTCACCAAAACGTGCACACACAAACTCAAGCACGCACAAGTTTGTGGCTGATGCACTTATTTGTTATAAAACATGTGGATTTGGAAAGTAAATGTTTCCCGTTTTGCTCCTACTTGGTGTTGCCTCAGTGGTTATGTTTAGGAGTTGCCTGTGGGAGGTGGTGGTTAAACCTTCCCCATATGCCCCCACCTGCCACGCTCCTGAGCCACACTGTAATTACTTTAATAAATACAGATTCGACATGTTTTCATTTGTTACAGTGAAATGGGAAGGAAAGTGTCTTGTAATATTTATTGACCTCAGTCGAAATATGCAAAACATCTCTGGACAAGTCCCCCCGGATCTTAGAAGGAAACGATTAGTGGCTGGTGTTTCCTCTTCCTTCTGCCACTGGCTTTCTTGGGGACGCACCCCACCCCTTGCCAGCACCTGGAGTGGCTTCGAGTCTGAAATCGTAAATCCAATCGTCTTCTTTGACCACAGCCTTTGCTCATTATGATGAAGTCAATTATGTCTTTCTCTCTGAGGTCAATTGTCTCCCCCCCCCCCCCTTTAAGGGTCCTATTTCTCAACAAGGTCCCACGCACAGAGCCCCTCACGGCCACCCTTTGTCTCCTTGAACCTATCAAGGCTGTTGGGGTGCCCATTACTTCCCCCTAAGAGGTGAGCCTGCATGGAGGCCACTGTGCGAAGACCAGAGTCGCTAATGGTATATGAGAAACAGCTAGATTCACTTGGTGGGTTACCACGTGCCGGTCCCATCCTGAACAAAGCCCAGTCCCCACTTCTGGCTGGCCGGTTGGTCCCGTAGCCAAAGAGGGTATATTGATTTCCCCAGGCTGCCACCACAAATTGAGTGGCCTTAAACAGTCAACTGTCTCTTGAATCTCTTTTCTTTGAGACCTTTGGTGCCTCGCACACTGTACTTATTCCCCACTTCCATCATTTTGCTATTGTAAATACTATTTGAAAGTTATATATCCTACTTATCTGCTGCCGGTATAGGGAAATGCAATTCACCTTTTTGGTTATTTTGTATCCAGCAACTTTGCTAAACCTTAATGCCGATAATTTATACGTGGATTCTCTGAGATGTACCATGAAGAAAATTAGCGATATTTTTTCTAACCCGTATTCCTTTTGAATCTTGTGGATGCTTTTACTGTCCTGGGTGAGCTCTCCGGTACAATGGTGAATAAAAGAGGCTGTATCTTTTTTCTTTCTGATTTTAAAGCCAATGCTTTTAACATTCCACTATAAAATAGGATGTTTGTATTAGTTTATTTACATTCTCCTTATGAGTTTAATGATGTTCCTGTCAAGTTTTAGTTTGCTAACTTTTAAAAATGTTCTTTTCCCCTGAAAGTATTGAGAAAATCAAATCAAATGGTTTTCTCTTTTAATATTTTCATTTGGTGAATTAAATATATAAATTGTCCAATAATAAACCAATCTCGCATTCCAGGACGAAACCTAATTTGGTCTTTTAAATACATAATCAGATTTGTTTTGCTAATATCTTGTTAAGATTTTGCATCTATGTTCATATTTGAGATTTGCCACAATATCCCTTCTCATATGTTTCCTGTCTGGCACTGATATCAATCAAGCATCATAAAATGAACTATACAGTGTTCCTACTTTTTCTCTTTTCTGGTAGTTTGGATCAGGTTGGAATACGTTTCTTAAAAGTTTGCTGAACTTGCCATAAAAACAAGTCCTTGTGAGAAGATTTTGATTACTTTTAGGGTCAGAGAACTAATTTGGCTTTCTGGTTCTTTCCAAGTTACTTTTCATAAGTTAAATTTCTTCCTGTGAGTTTCTCCAGTTCATCGAATTTGTGGAAATTTACTAGCCTGTTGTTCATTTTATCTTTTTAGATCCTTTTAGTATCTGTAGGTATGCCCCTATATTCACTCCTACTAATGTTTTGTTGTGTGTTCTCGCTTTTCTTTTGATTAACCTTACAAGAGTTTGCCAACTTATTTATTTATTTTAAAGACTTTATTTTTAAGTGATCTCTACACCCAACATGGGACTCAAACTCACAACCCTGAGATCAAGGGTCACACGCTCTACCTGAGTCAACCAGGCACCCCAAGAGTTTGTCAATTTAACTAGTGTTTTCCAAGAACCAGCTTTTGACTTTACTGATGTCAACTGTATGATGTTTTCTATCTTCTTGATTTTTGTTCTTTTCTTTTTGAGTTCCATCTGCTTACTTTAGTTTGCTTCTCTTGTTTTTTACCCAACTCCTTAAGATGGATGTCTTATGTATTTTCAGCCTTTTTTTACATATAAGAACTTAAAGCTACAAATATTTCTCTATCATTTCAGTTGTGTTCTACATTTTAATATGTGTTTTTTTCTGTATCTTTCCATTTTATCTTCCAATTTACATTATATATATATATATATATATATATATATATATATACATACTCATAAGTTATTTGGAAGCATGAGTTACATTTACAAATGAATTTTTTGTTTAGTTTTCTTTGCGTTATTGATTTTTAACCTAATTTCACTGTTGTGAAAGAATGTATCCTTATGATACTAATTCTTCGAAATATGTTAAGACTTGCTTTATGGTCTAGCACATGGTCCATTCAAAACGTATTCTAGGCACGTAGAGTGAATATATATTCTTCAATTTGGGGGCAATACATATGTAAATCCCAACTAGTTAATTGAGGTGTTAAAAAGTCTTATAACTTCACTTCTTGTGTATGTGTGCTTCATCTAACAATTACTGATACAGTTGTGTTAAAATATTCTGCAAGGATAGTTGATTTGTGAATTTGTCCCTTATAGTTTTGTCAATACTTTTTCTCTGTTAATGCTAACTATATTTTTAGGATCTGTTATTAGGTATGTAAAAGTTTACAATTATTATATCTTTTTTCTTGTGTGAGTTGAGGTGTGTGTCTACAGTCAGCTGTTATCTTTAGGAATACTTTTACTTTAAAGTATGTTTATTGTTGTAGTACTATACTAATATAGCTAGCTACCCTATCTTTCTTTTGGCTAATATTTTCCTGGTACATCTCCCCTCTTTTTCCTTTTTTTTTTTTTTTTAATGTTTATTTATTTTTGAGAGTGAGAGAGCAGGCGTGAACAGGGGAGGGGCAGAGAGAGAGAGAGGAACAGAGGATCCGTAGTGGGCTCTGTGCTGACAGCAGAGAGCCTAATGTGGGGCTTGAACTCACACACCTTGAGATCATGACCTGAGCTAAAGTTGGACGCTTAACCGACTGAGCCACCCAGGTGCCCACAACTGTTCTTTGTAATGTACACATTCTTTTTTCTCTCTGGCTTCTTCTGAGATCTTGTCATTTGCCTTGTTATTCTGCGGTTTCACTATAATGGCATATATGCAGATTTCTTTTTCTTTCTTTTTTTCAATGTTTATTTAATTTTGAGAAAGGGAGAGAGCAAAAGCGGGGGAGAGGCAGAGGGAAACACAAAATCCAAAGCAGGCTCCAGGTTCTGACCTGTCAGCACAGAGCCTGACCTGGGGCTTGAACTCATGAACCTCAAGATCATGACCTGAGCTGAAGTCAGACACTTAACCAATGGAGCCACCCAGGAGCCCCGGTGCAGATTTCTTTTTATTTATCCTACTTAGGATTCATTTTACTTCCTGAATCTGAGTCTTGTTGTCCACTGAATCTGGAAATTTTCTGCCATTTTGTCTCCAAATTTTGCTTCTGTCTCATTCTCTTTTACTTTCCTGGAACCCTGATTAAATGTACAGATGTCCTCCAGCCGCCTACCTCTTGTCATTTCTTCCCACTCCAGCTAGTTGTCTTTCTATGTTGCCTCTGGGTGATGATTTGAACTCTCTTTTGATTCTGCTTTTAAAATGTATTTAATTTTCTGTTTAATGTATTGTATTTTTAAAACTACGATTGTGTTCATTTTCTATTTGGTGCTTTTCCAGAACTGCTTGGTCACTTTTAGAGTCTTTTTTCCTCCTAATCACGATTTCGATGCCCTCTTTAATTTCTTTGAACATATAATGAAACATTTCTAAGCCATAAAAAAAAGCCATTTTTTTTTTGAATGAACAGAATACGGAAATAGCCCCACACATAGTTAACTGAATTTTTTTTTTTTTTTAGTTTATTTATTTTTTGAGAGAGAGAGAGAGAGAGCTGGGGAGGGGCAAAGAGAGAGGGAGAGAGAGAATCCCAAATAAACTCCGCGCTGTCAGCACAGAGCCTGATGCAGTGCTTGAACTCATGTACCGTGAGATCGTGATGTGCGCTGAAATCAAGAGTCAGATGCTTAACCGACTGAGCCACCCAGAAACCCCAAATACATTTTTTTGAATGTATATATTTTCAAGATATGTCAACACCTTAAGGCTTTCCGGGTCGTTAATTTCTGACTTTTGCTCAGGGGTCCTTATTTTGTTATGCACTCCATGATTTTTGAATGTAGAATCATATTCAATGGAATTTTATCTATGGAAGTTCTTTGCAACCTGGATGAAGTAACCTTTTCTTCCGGAAAAGAATTTGCTTCTATGAGGAACCTGGGGTCACTGTCAATCTGTGACTTTTTAATTTTTATTTTTATTGAAATATAATTGAAATACAACATCATATTAGCTTCAGGTGTACAATATAGTGATTCAACTCTTATGTACGTTACAAAGTGATCACCATAGTAAGTCTAGTTACCATCTGTCACCATACGAAGTTCATAGAATTTTATTGACTGTATTTTCCGTGCTGTTCTTTTCATCCCTATGACTTATTTATAACTGGAAGTTTCTAACTCTTCATCCCTTTCACCCATTTTGCCTACCTTCCGAACCCCCTCTCTATTGGCAGCCATCAGTCTGTTCTAGCTATGAGTTTTGTTTGTTTGTTTATTTAGTTCTGTGACAAATAAATTCTTGGCTTGCGGAGTTTTCAGACCCCCATTTTTATGCAGAGATCTCCTATCCATCTTACCTGCTTAGTCAGGTCCTGGGTTTTACCCATTGCTCCCTCACACCTTTTATGACAATTCGGATGAAAACTCAAGGTCACTCAAGAGCAGCAGATTCTCAAAGGGTAACCAGCAGACAGTATCAATGTCATCTCCTAAGTGATTAGTTTCCTTCTGATGTTTCCAGGATTATCCCCTCTTCTGGTTTTACTCTTAACCTCAAATGAAGCCACAGTGCTTGTTCTTTCTCATCTTCTCGAACTTTGGTATTTGAAGTTCCCTAAGGCTCAGATCTTCACATCCTTTTCTCTTTAAACTCACTTTCTTGATGATCTCACTTAGGCTTATGGGTCTAAATCCATTAATATACCCATCAGCCTCCATTTATATCTCCAGCCTGGGTCCATAGCCAACTGCCTACTTGACTCTTCCCCTCGGGTGTCTAAGTGTCTGATCTTTGCCCTCAGATAGATTTCTTCTTCAGTTAATAGCTAATAGTAACTGCAAACTTTTGCTTTTTCTTTTGAAAAAAATTTATATATATATATATTTTTTAATTTTTTTTTAACGTTTATTTTTGAGACAGAGCATGAACGGGGGAGGGGCAGAGAGAGAGGGAGACAGAGAATCAGAAGCAGGCTCCAGGCTCCGAGCCATCAGCCCAGAGCCCGACGCGGGGCTTGAACCCACGGACCGCGAGATCGTGACCTGAGCTGAAGTCGGACGCTTAACCGACTGAGCCACCCAGGCGCCCCAATATATATATATATATATATATATATATATATATATATTTTTTTTTTTTTTTTTAATATTTATTTATTTTTGAGAGAGACAGAGTGTGAGTGGGGGAGGGGCAGAGAGAGAGGGAGACACAGAACCTGAAGCAGGCTCCAGGCTCTGAGCTGTCCTCACAGAGCCTGATGCGAGGCTTGAACCCACAGAACTGTGAGATCATTACCTGAGCTGAAGTCAGTTGCCTAACCCACTGAGCCACCCAGATGCCCCTAAAAAATTTTTTTTAATGTTTATTTATTTTTGAGAGAGAGAGAGAGAGAGAGAGAGAGAGAGGAGACAGAGCATGAGCAGGGGCAGAGAGAGAGTGAGACACAGAATCTGAAGCAGGCTTCAGGCTCCAAGCTGTCAGCACAATGCCCGATGTGGGGCTCGAACTCACAAACCGCGAGATCATGACCTGAGCCAAAGTCGGATGCTTAACCGACTGAGCCACCCAGGTGCCCCAAACTTTTGGTTCTTCTAATTCAGAATCATCTTTGACTTCCTTTTTTTCTCACCACGTTTAATCCATACATAAATGATACTAGTTTTATCTTTAAAATGCATCTGGAATCTGATCATTTCTTATTACCTCCATGACTATTGGTGTCATCCATGCTACCAGAATCTCTCCGAATTATTTCAGCGGCTCTAAGGTTCTGTCTCGTCTCTGTCCTTGCGCCCTTCGATCTGTTCTCAAGCCAGCAGCCAGGGTGGTCCTGTTAAGATGTAATTCAGATCATGTCACCCCTCTGCATACCGTCCTCCAGAGTAAAAGCCAACGTGTTCACAGTGGTCTGCAGGCCTTGCAATCTGGTTCCCATTACTTCTGTGACCTCATTTCCTACTTCTCTCTCCAATGTACTGTCTGCCTCGGCCACACTGGTGGCCTTGCCCTATGAACACACCGGGCATGCTTCCTCTTCAAGGCCTTTGCACCTAATGTTTACTCCACCAGGAGCGCTCTTCCCGAAATTACCTCCTCACCTCCTTCAGGTGTCTCCTCAATGTCCCCACCTCAGTGAGACACTTTCATTTAGGATGACTGCTTCTCCCTCCAACTTCTCCCTACCCTAGAGTGCTGGGCACTTACCAGGCATTCAGCGCATCGTTGTTAAATGGATGGATAAATAAATAAAAATAATTAGCCCATGTAGAAATATTGAGAATGTAGAACATGAAGTGAGAATTTAAGGGGCTCAACTATTGCTTTCTTTTCATGGAAGGAGAGGAAGAAGAAGGAGCAAAATTATGAGTGATTTTGGATACACCATAGAAACATATATCTATTCAAAAACATTTATTCAGTGTTGACTATTATGAAGTCCTCAAGATCACTGTGGAGGTATTCGTTCTTCTTCTTCTTTTTTTTAATGTTTATTTATTCATTTTTGAGAGACGGAGACAGAGAGAGGGAGAGAATGTGCGCAAGCGAGGAAGGGGCAGAGAGAGAGGGAGCCAGAGAATCTGAAGCACACTCCACCCTGTTAGCACAGAGCCTAACGCGGGGCTCGTACTCATGAACTGTGAGATTGTGACTTGAGCCAAAACCAAGAGTCAGATGCTTAACTGACGGGGCCACCCGGGTGTGCCAGAGGTATTCATTCTTTATGTTACTCTGAGCTATGGAGATGTAGCTCTTACTTTTTTCTTGTCCCTGTGACCCTAGTTGCTTTTCATTTCTTCTACTTTCTGGTTTTTTGTTTTTTGTTTTTTTTTTTTGGTGCTCAGCCCAGAATAATTTCATGTTTATATTTCATATTCAATAATTAAGAAAGACCTGATAATTAGAATAAAAGAATAATAAGATAAAAATTCCTAGATGTCTATATTCTTACTTAAATTTTATCAATCTTATTTCTTACACAACCACGAGATGACCTACCAGGGATAACCTAGTCAGGCTCAGCAGGGTATTAAGATTTTAAAAATATTCTCTACTACGTGGCCATTATATATTATTATTTTCTTGTTACTATAGCATAGCAAGGATATAATTTTCACTATCCACAAACTTAAGTGTGCGAAAAATATAATTAAAAAAAAAACCCCTCCACTTAATTTCTCAATTGAATCTTTATTCCACCTAATGATAGGCACTAAAATTTAGTCAACCAGGGGTAAATTCTCCCTGGGGCTGTATCTGGAAATGTAGGGGAGGGCTGTGTATTGTCAGTGAATTGGAGGGGAGGGGCGTCTGGTCCTCTGTGTTCATTGTCTATTCATTGAAGCATTCTTTGAGCTGTGTATAGCCACACCATTGTGTCTGGTTGTTGGTCCACACTGGCAAGTTAAACTCAAATTGATTTAGAAGTTCCCCTTCTGGCTTCCTGGCTTTCTCAGCCCTTTGCTTCTTTGGGAAGTAAGAGGGCAAGGAAAACTCTTGGATGCTCTCTCACACTTTTCCCGGGGCTGAGACATGGAGGGAGGGGCGGGGCGAGGGGAGGCGGGCTGCCATGTTCCCTCTTTGGCTGCCACACTATGCTGGTAAAGGTGACTTCTGCTTGGGGTTTCTCAACTTTCTTGGCTTCTTTCAGGAATCCCAGTCTCTTCTTTGCTCATGTATCTATGTGGAGCTTCTATCAGATCCCTTCCCCCCAGCGTCTAGCTTCAGGGTGGGCATAGCGCAGGGTATAGAGAAGTGTCTTGCAGGTCCCCATCAGCATCTGACCTTACTGTTCTCCTTTCCTAATTTCCTACCTCTGTCAGTGGAGCTGTAATTCAGTTTTCAGCTATACTCTTTCCAATTTGTTGTTTCTTTCATAAACTTTATGTGCTTCAATAGGCTTGTCTATTGAAACTCAAAAACCCAGCTCTTAAAATAAAAACCTTTGGTGTGCCTGACTATCACTTAGGTTATGAGTTTCATAGGTCAATTTTGACAAACTCAGTGTGATTGGGTTCTTTCTCTTTGCATTTTGGTATAATCCTATGAGTCCAGGAGCCAGTAGATGTTTCTGATTTAAGAGTGTTTGGGAGTGTCTGTACCAAAGCACAAAGGGCAATGGGGAAAAGGAAGAGAGGGGACCAAACTGGGAATCATAGAGGCTGGAAAATATTGATCTGGAAGACTTCAAACAACATATTAGAAAAAATTTCATAAAAATATTTTCATCCTCATCCTGTTGTCCGAGGCAATTTATTTCTTTTTTAATTTTTTTAAGTTTATTTATTTGAGAGAGAGAGAGAGAGAGAGAGAGAGAGAGATGGAGAGAGAGCGCACTCACACAAGTGGGGGAAAGGCAAAGAGAAAGAGAGACAGAATCCCAAGCAGGCTTTGCATCATCCATGCAGAGCCTGATGCAGGGCTCGAACTCAGGAACTGTGACATCATGACCTGAGCTGAGATCAACAGTCAGATGCTTGGCCGACTGTGCCACCCAGGCACCCCCACAGTGTATTTCTTCTTTAGCTGCTGTCTCTCTTTGCATGGTCTCAAAATAAATTTTTGATGACTTATAATTATTATTCTTTGTTTACTTATTCAGCTTGTGAAATAACCAAAACGTTTGTCCTTACTCATCTGTGATCCTTTACACCAAAGGGTGTGTGAAGGTGGTCTGGATCTTAAGTAAAGCAAAATCTGGAAAGATCATAAGGATATTAACACCATAATCAGTAATTATCTGTGTACTTAAAAAAATGAATGAAGGTATTTTCCCTAAATTTTAATGGATCTCCTGAAAACAGAAAAATAGTGGAAGTAAACATCATCTATATCCGTTCCTATCTCTTTTAGAGCTGATGATTTGATCATTCTTTCTTTCTTTTTTTGCTTAATTGCCACAAACCTACTAACTAGGTAACCCCCTGGGCCTGGAGAAAAGAAGATGAAGGCCTCTTCTCTACTGTGCTCTGCGCCCCTAGGGGCAGCCTGGAGAGTTACCGTGATGTTAACCCACGAAAGCAGGCATAGGTGAGGCCTTCTGGTTACATTAGGCCATCCGTTGGCTCAGCACTTCAGCACGGCTTGGGCGCACACATGAGCCCTGGGCAAAGCTGTGGTTCCCGGTAAGCCTGCCACACACACTCAGGAGGCTCCAAATCCCTCAGCACTGCGATCTTCCTCTAGCTCGCTCCTTCCCAGATCTGCTGCCGGAGAAGAACACAGAGGCCTTCAACGCGCGTGGGTTCCTGGGAGCGAAACACTGGGTGGAGGCAGATGGGGGAAGGGGGAAGGAGAAGAGAAAACCATTCATTTCATCTTTCGTTGATATCTTGCTCTGGAGATCTCAGCATTTGCTGGTTAAAACCCATTCCTTCCAAAATGGGATGAGTTAGAATCCTTTCCCACAAGGCAGTTGGGAAACAAGGGGTCAGCATGGAAGTTCTCAAACTTCCATGACGTAGGAGTAAGTAGCATCGTGTATCACTCAGTTTTAAATAGTTCTTCAGACAATTCAATACTTTGGGATTCTCCAATCATTACCCTTTACCCATGCCCAAAGCCTACTCTTGTGTTCTGATAGCATGAAGAAAATCAGACATACCTTCCCTATTATGAAAAAAAAAAATTAGGACCAATGTTGCTTTGGCTCATATAATTTCAGAAACTGCAAATACCAGAGGGGCAGTAACCAAATTAAAAACGAAAAAAACAACAAAAACCAGTAACCAGATACCAGATTCACAATGATGGTGAAGGCAAGTAAAACTTGCTTTAAATATAGTTATCCTCCCCCCGTTCCTTTCCTTAATAATAGAATATTTATTGGATGCAACAAAGTAGGATCTGGTGTTTCCAGGGTGGGTAATGTACACAAGACAAATCTCTAGTTTCAGTGTATAAATGTGTGGTCTGACTGCAATCTTTAGGAAGGACTCAACAGTGCAAGGTAAGAGCTCGTACTTCAGGACCAGTTAAAGCAAATGACAGAAAAAACAGTGACAAAGCAAATACAAAAAGAAGTCGCCTTGAGTTTATGATTTGGAGGTTATATATTCGGTATTATAAGAAAACCGAAAAAAGACACCTGAAGGGACCGTATCCTCTGTGCACAGAGACATGTTTATGATGTAACCAGGATTATTCCACCCGCAGATGTCTGCAGCTGGGTCCGGACATCTGTTTTTAATAGTTTCCAGGCATGCCAGTGGGAACATGATCACAAGTGGGTTGACTGTGATTTTCACAAAAGAAAATTAAAAAAGAGAAACGCATAGCTAATAGATATTCCGTAAAGTTTGGACAGTTCTTAATTTTCATTAACAACTCTGAGGGTATGATGGTGAGCTCCCTCTAATCTGGGCACCCGGTGCTTTGTTAAAAGGGATGTCCTGCTAAAAAATCACCTCCTGTTGCTTGCACAAAGAATACCCATATAAAAATGTTGTTGTTTCTTGACAAAGTAAGGTTACCAAAGTAAGGTTGGGTGGATGTGTAGAAAAGGATATAATCAGTATTATGTCGTGTAACTAAATTCTTGTCCGCTGACCGTGTTAACGTCATGGTCAGCACCCTAACAGCAGTGCTTTCTTCATGGGATGGACACTCTAGAGACTCTGTTCTTGGTCATTTTCAAAGTGGGTCAGAAAGCATCAGGGCCAGCAAAACAGAGGTGGCTAATGCCAAGCCTGAGGGTTTTTTTTCCTTTTGTCTCTGCGGTCAAACTTACATCCGGGCTGGAAATAGATGCAGGAAGAAAGAGAAGCAAATCCATCAGAAAAAAGAGAGTTAAGAATTATTTTTGAAATGTCATTGTGCATCGTGGATTCACCTGCGTTCTTCCTATGATTTTTTTCATCTGTGTCTATTGTAAAGATTTTCTAAGTTATCCTTTACCAACCGTCCTCAAAAGGACAATAGAAGCGGAAAAAAATTGGCGTCTTAGGAATTTTGTCCCCGTTGATTCATTGAAACTGTGTTGAGTAGAATGCATCACTTAATTTCATTTGCGGTAAATAACTCATTCACATGGTACAAAATTCCAAAGTACAAAAATGTGTTCATAGACAAACGTTCTTCTTATCCCATTTTTCTGGCCAACTACTTCTTTCCTGAAGCAACTAGTTACTTGTGGATCTTTTCAGAGATATTATGCCCATATGAGTCTCATTCTAGACCTGATTTTTTTTCCTTGCAGAATGGAGGGATGTTGAGACAATTGTCTAGATAATTTTGAGCCCTAATCTGTTACTGAAACATTCAACAACATGCAAAAGGTGTGTTTCAAAGGCTAGATATATGCTCAATAAGGCTAATAGTGATCACAAAAGAAGTCCATGGTATAGTCCCTGGCCTCAGGAATTGATGAGCCTAACAGTAAGAAAGATCATATGCATATGTTTGTCAATATGCTGTACCAAATGAAGCATAATGCATTATAACTTCCTTCCTTTTGACTAAGAGAGCCTTTAAGACAGACTCTTTCCAATGTATCTTACCATGCATGTAATCTTTCATGGTGCCTGACACAAAATAGGTCTTCAATCAACGATTGTTGAATGAAAGCAAGGATTTCAATGGAGAGAGCTCAAGAAGGCGTGGCGGCCCTCCAGAGAGGAGATCATACTATTGGCCTGGACTGGGTGGTGATCATGAAACAGATAGTAAAGACTTACTAGTCTTCTGAGAGTCTACCTCCAGAGGAAGGGAGGAGGTCAGGTTCAATGGAAAAGGTGGGATATGATGCCAAAGCCAAGGAGGGTAGAAGGATAAACAGGGGGGAGAATGGAGCCCATGCCAGGTGGGGCCGAGTGGGTGAATAGCACAAAGCAAATTTACATTGGTAGACATACTCAGATTGCTACAAAGACCAGTGAGGACGTCGGCCTGATGCAAGCAGAGTGTTCCTTTTGAGGTGTGTTGAACACTTGGAGGAACACGATGAGATGGACTTGTGACAGGTCCAGAACATCAGCAAAGGGATTTGAGCTTTGTCCCAAGGGCACTGGAAAGTGATTGAGAGCTTTTTGAGCTTGAGAATGCTTAGGAAGAGTCCTCAGATAAGCCAGAAGCTGGGAGACTGGCTAGGTAGGTATTGCGATATTTGAGCCAACACATATTTGAGGGGCAGGTGCAGTTCTGGCCATGGGAAAGGAAAGGCTGATTTAAAAACATTTGGGGGCATGTACCAAGAGCATCTGATAACTGAGGGGACAATAGAGGAGAAGGAAAGGGATGGTTAAAGAAAAACCACCATGGAGAATGCCACCAATTCAATGCCCTCGTATTTACTGAATGAGACTGTGTTCAAGGTCCTGCCCAAGCCACAGAGTGGATCCATCAAATATGCAACCGAACCCCCACCAAGAATCAAGTCAATACCAGTGTCCTTCCTGGGATATTAGTTAACTATAAGCACACTCCAAGTATTGGTCACTTTTACGGGCATGTCACATTTATTTGATTTTTACTTTAAAGGAAAAAGGAGCTGAGAAATACTCTTGAAATCAGGTTGGACACCGATCGGAATGATTAATCCAGAAGGAAGACCTATTTTGTCACGTCATCTCCCCCTTCTTATTCTTTGGCTCAGACATGTTCACAGTCATCCCAAACCCTCGATCTTGCACTCCTTGGCTGGGGGTTCCCCAGACTTGTTTGCTTGTAAATCCGGTGCTCTTTTAGAACTTGTGGTTTGTAAAAGATTGATGGCTGGTGTCATGTATCCTCCTTCCCCAGCCCACCCTCCGCAGTCGTTCGTAGTGGTAGATGATTGTGACACACCAGAAGCCACAGACACGACTGGGGGGGGGGGTTGACTTGTTAACAAAGAAATTATAGCTGCAGAGTGCTAATGCCATTCAGAGCCTGGGGAATACTCTGCTTGGCATTTGCTCACAGTTCTTCGTAATCTCCTGCAGTCAGTTTTGGTTTTATGAGTTTCTTTTCTTTTTTTGTTGTTTTCTTTTTTGGGGGGGGGTGCCCAAAATAAACCACTTGGGGATGAGCTCCCCTTTCTAAGTCTCCTTTATTTCATCTCCACACATCAACACACACACGCATACACACACACACACACACACACTCCTCACACTCCATAAATATGTGCCTTTGGCATTTGGTTGTCTATAACAAAATGCGAAAATTGCCCCAGAACGTGACATGTTTTAAGAAACAGTTAAAAAAATTTGGATAAGGCTGAACAAAAGCAAGAAAGAAGAAAGGAAGAAGAAACACTCCCCCTTAATCAAATCCTTCATTTCCCCTAGAGCAAGCAGTTCTTAATTATATTTAACAGACACAACAATGTGCCACAAGCTGGTCCAAACAGCTGTGGGAAGGCTCCATTTTGCGGCAACCATGGTGGGGAGGCAGAACCCACCGGCCCGTCAGCACGTGCCCTTGAGTTGGCTCAGGACCATCTCTGAGTCCGTGGCCCCCTGAGCTGTATTTTTCTGTTGGTGTTCTTTTGCAACTAAATATTTCCACTGGGCTTTCAGTGGGTCCTTCCAGATCTGTCATCTACACTATTTGACTAAGAGTTGACTGTGGATAGATTGGCATTTCCGTGAGTTGCCTCTTTGGTCCAGAAACCTGCTGAACTTGTCTCCAGCTGCAGAGCAGTTTTGTTCTCTGTGCCTATCACTTAACGACAGGTTTTCGGGACATAAATCGAACTCGCCCACACCCCACAGTCTTGCCCTCCCACCCCCAATGCTAGTTCCCACGTGCATTAAATACGCTTCACTCCTTCGCTTTATCTCTCTGGTCTTTCATGTTAATAAGATGTGAATGCATGCAAAGGAGAACACCCATTTAAAAGTAAATGTTACTGCCTGTTTACTGGATATTTTTCAGCAAGAAGATTAAACTTGCTCTTTTTTTTTTCTATCGCGTTTCTTGATCTTTCTTTATCTATTGTACGTAACCACAACCAAATTGTGCTCTGGAAAAAAACACATTCCATAATTTGGGTTTATTAAATTTCCCATCATCTTCCTTTTATGTTTCTTTCAACAGACATTTTATCATCCCAGAGGATCTGAGACATTTTCCCGTGTAAATACACATCTAAATCACCAAATTATCCATTCTTGTTTTTTCCCATGCAGTGGTTTTTTCTTTTCTTTTTTTTTTTTTTTACCGATTCCTTTATTTCCACTCTATAAAGTTGTAATCAATTACCAATTAAACTTTACGTCATTGAATGGATCGTGGTCTCTTCATTTACTGATAAACTTCTCACACAGTGACTTTATTTATTTATTTATTTATTTAAATATATGAAATTTATTGTCAAACTGGTTTCCATACAACACCCAGTGCTCATCCCAACAGGTGCCCTCCTCAATACCCGTCACTCACCCACCCCTCCCTCCCACCCCCCATCAGCCCTCAGTTTGTTCTCAGTTTTTAAGAGTCTCTTATGCTTTGGCTCTCTCCCACTCTAACCTCTTTTTTTTTTTCCTTCCCCTCCCCCATGGGTTCCTATTAAGTTTCTCAGGATCCACATAAGAGTGAAACCATATGGTATCTGTCTTTCTCTGTATGGCTTATCACACAGTGACTTTATATCATCAGAACTTTCCTTTGGGTTTCTACTAATACTTTTAGCATTAGGGCATGCACTTTGTGAAAGATAGCATTTTCGTTTTCGGTTTCTTTCTGATAGAATTGTCACCACTAAATCCAACTCCAGTGGTTGTCTTGAAAATGCTGTTTAGCGCACTGATTTTCTCTCATTATTTCTAGTGGCTTCACAGGTAGTCAAAGACGTTTCCCTTTGTTGCTGTATTAAAGACCCATTACAAATTAATAATGAGAGTTGCGGCAAATTTCCCCCTCATATTTTCTCAATCTTCCACTGATTGAACATTATTCTGCACCATGTACCAGTTCCATTAAAAAGCTTTTCCAGTCCACTGTAAACAGTGTTCTATTAATAGCAAGGATGTTAGGGCTGTGGCTTAGGGCCTTAGGCTGCCATTATATTATTCAATCTAGCTGTGCCTCATCCCGTATGAGTGGCGGAACGTTGGGGTAAGATGATTTAACTCTCTCTAGGCTGTCTTTGAAAATGGGGAAGACGATTTTATTCTTTCTTTATGTTTCTAAAAAGTTTATTTATAGTTGAGAGAGTGGGAAAGTGCACGTGGGGGAAGGGCAGAGAGAGACGGAAAGAGAGAATCCCAAGCTGGGTCCGCACAGGCAGTGCGGGGCCCGATGCGGGGCTCGAACCCATGAACCGCGAGATTGTGACCTGAGCGGAAGTTGGACGCTTAAATGACTGGGCCGCTCGGGCGCCCTGAAGATGATTTTAAATAGGGATGTAGCTTGGAGTGGTGGAAAGGGGAACGGACCAGCCCTGGAGAGCTGGTATCTGAGACCCAGCTTTGGTATTTGCTGCCTGTTGCACAGCCTCTGCCCACATGTTACACTCTTACCCCTGCTTCCTCATTTGTTAAATAAATGAACAGAATTATACATTCATAAATGTTCCTTCCAGCTCTGAGAGGTACCAGATCTGTTCCTCAAACCCTCCGTGTGGATTTAGCTCTCTTCACCCAAATTGCTTTAATGCATCACGTTTTCCTAGAGATTCTCAACCGTGGCTGCAACTAGAATAACCCTGTGGTGCTTTTATAAAAAAAAAAAAAAAAAGTTTATTTATTTTGAGAGAGAGAGGGAGAGTGCAAGAGCACATGTGAGCCCAGGAGGGGCGGAGAGAAAAGGAGAGAGAGAATCCTAAGTGGGCTCTGCACGTTGTCAGCTCAGAGCTCGTATGTCAGGCTCGATCCCATGAACCGGGTGGTCATGATCTGAGCAGAAATCAAGAGTTGGACGCTTAACTGACTGAGCCATCCAGGCTCCCCAACTCTGGGTTGCTTTTAAACCTTTGATGCATCAGTCATTTGTAAAGTTCCTCAGGTGTTTCTAATGTGCAGCCTGGGTCGAAAAGGCCGTTACCAGCAGCGCAGAGATTAAAATTCCTACCCTTGGGGCGCCTGGGTGGCTCAGTCGGTGAAGCGTCCGACTTCAGCTCAGGTCATGATCTCACGGTTCATGATTTGGAGCCCTATGTCAGGCTCTGTGCTGACAGCTTAGAGCCGGGAGCCTGCTTCAGACTCTGTGTCTCCCTTTCTCTCTGCCCCTCCCCTGCTTGTGCTCTCTCTCTCTGAAAAAACAATAAATAAACATTAAAAAGAAAAATAAAATTCCTATCCTTAACTACCTTTCTTCTCTTTGAGGAACATCATGATTTTTGGCGAAATGCTTTGAGTTCAACAGTAAATTGAAAGAAAGAAAGAAAGGAAGGATGAAAGAAAGAAAGAGGGGCTCTTGGGTGACACAGTTGGTTAAGCATCTGACTCTTGATTTTGGCTCAGGTCATGATTTCATGATTCGGGAGTTCGAGCCCCACGTCGGGCTCTGCCCTGACACCTCTCGGCCTGCTTGGAATTCTCTGTCTCCCACTCTCTCTGTCTCACTCTCTCTCTCTCAAAAATAAATAAACTTAAAAAAAAAAAAAAAAAAAAAAAAAGAAAGAGGATGGTTGTAGTCCTAAACTAAGAAGGTCTTTGTGAGTCCTGTCACAAAGGGCTGTACTACCCTGATAAGGTAAAACGGAATTTGGTCAAAAGAGAATTGGAAAACTAATTCGAAGGGGTATAAATCCCAGCTGCCTGATATTTCTCTCCTTGTTGCAACTGGATGATTAACAGCTGGCGAAGGTGTGGCCCCGTGTGAGTCAGCTGCTCACCTGCAGCCTCCAGGCCCAGGAGGCAGGTGCCCTGCTTTGATCTGTGGCTTCGGGTACGACTTCCCTCAGCTGGGAATCAGTTGGGCATCCCAGAGTCCTGGAACGCAACCCCAGCCCCACTGTGCTCTGGGGTCAAGGCAGCCCCTCTGGTCTGCGAGGAGATGGGGTCCTGCTCGTCCTCGGTCAGGACTAGAAAAGGCCGGGGAGGGACAATCGTCTTGTGTTGCGGCCTTGCAAGGTGCTTACCTGTCCTGGAGCCAAGCTGTTGTGCAGAGCAAGACATTCAAGTTTGAGAAGCTTGACCTTCCCTGGAGAAGCTCTTCTAGAGCTCTTAGCAATGGATGGTGCTGGGGGGGGGGGGGGGGTGGTGGTGGTGAGGGGAAGATTTGTTCTTTTCCTTTTTGTGTATGTCCTCTTTCTTCTCTACCCTCTTCTTCAAGTTCATTGCTTCTTTTCTTGCAAAAATGGTTTCTAACCATTGAAAACTTGGAAAATACTAGCCCCGTACCAAAAAACAAAACACAAAAAATCTCCATGCTAAAAACAATCATTGCTGTTGACAGTTTATTTCCTTCCAGTCTCTTTAGGCATATTATTGCTTTCAGTTTTCATGATGCCGAACATCTAACTCATTATTTCTTTTCCTGTGACGCCAGAAACAAACATTTTGCCATAGTATTTAAAGTTTTTCAAAATATTTTCTTCAGTGAATGATATCTAATCAGATAAACATAGCATAATGTATGTATGTAATGTATGCTTAGTATAGTATGTTTCAAAGTTTTTATGTTTATAAATAAGAGAGAAAGTAAGCAAAAGCTTTAAAAATATAGGTAATAAAAAGGCAGTGTAAGTGGAATACTATTCTTAATACATAAAGAGCTCATGTGATTGAAAGTGACCTTCCAAATAAGTAAAAAATGGGCAAAGAATATGAATAAGCAATTGCACAGAGGAAGAAATATAAGTGGCCATTAGATATATGATAAATGTTCATGACCAAGAACTGAAAAGTAGAACGGCCACAGATATTATTTTTTAACCCGTTAGATTAACTCTACTGAAGATTTCAAAAAGTGATATTGGTAGGCTGTAGTACTATGGGAATTATCAGATAGTCTTAAGAAAAAAAATAAATTGATTACCACGTTTTCTGGAAAGCGGTTTGAAAATCTGTGTCAAAAACTTAAAACCGTATACTTTTCTTAGGCGTATGTCTCCCAAACCAGCAAGTTCTGTTCCTAGAAAACAGCAGCTCAGACAAAAATTGAGGTATAAAGACGTTTGTTGTGTCAGTAAATAGAGTAATTAAAAGTGGAGGCAAACTATGTGGCCACATACATTACATGCTACAATATCACGCAGAGCATAATTTGTGGAGAAAAATGGAAAAAAGTCCATAATGTCAGATAAATGTAGCATGAGACAGAATTGTATAATTAGGATTTTATACATGTGTATCAAAATTACTGCAAGGACATACTGGTTATTTCTGATTATTATGGGTAGTCATACATTTTGTGAGGTTTACCTGTGGTTTTCCAAGTTCTTCACGATGACATTGTTACATAATGAAAGAGGGTATATGGGTTACTAGCTCAGTAATGGTTTTCCCAGCACTGTTTGACCTTGAGCACTACCACGCACTGTTTGACCTTGAGCAAATTACTGAACCTCTCTGCGTCTTGGTTCCTTCATCTGTAAAATGAGACAATCACATAACATCAACCTAGTAGGATTTGTATGTGGACCAGTGATGTAATCATATTGACCGTTAGGATAATTTTGGGTGAGTGTTAACTATTCTCGATTTTTTTTTTGTAAGCTGAAAAATATTTTAAATTATACCATCTATCCCTGCCTTAGAGAACACTGTGGTAACCATACCTGCACGTTGCTCTCCCTCTGACTCTAAATTATTTCCTTGGTATAGATCAGAAATAAAATTGTTATACTAGATCCTTAATAATTTCTGTTGACATTCTTTCCAAAGCTGTAATAAGACATTTTTGTGCCAGAAATACATGGCATTGATGTTTTTTAAGCAAACTCTTACTGAGTATTGCTATTCAAAAAATAGCTGTGTGATGAGAAAAAATGGTTTATATTTTTTATTTAAATTTATTTTTTTTCAATGTGTGTTTATTTTTGAGAGAGAGAGAGGCAGAGCACAAGTGGGGGAGAGGGCAGAGAGAGAGGGAGACACAGAATCCGAAGCAGGCTGCAGGCTCTGAGCTGTCAGCACAGAGCCCGCTCAGAGCCCGACGCGGGGCTGGAACCTACAAATCGCAAGATCATGACTTGAGCTGAGGTCAGACGCTTCACCGACTGAGTCACTCAAGCGCCTCCAAATTTCTTTCATAATTTGTGAGGTTGATACTTTTTATGCTTATAGTTGCTAAGCTTCCTCTTCTGTAAAATTATTTGTATCTTCAATCTACTTACTTATTGGTATCTTAGTGTTTTTCTTAGTGAATTATGTAAGTTCTTCATATAGTAGAAATATTAACCATCTTTTTGACATAGTAATTCTGAATATTTTTTCCATCTGTGGATTTATTACTATTTTTTCCATTTGATACAAGGAAGTTTAAATATTGTATTGTCAAATCTATCCATCTTTTGCTTTGCAAATTTTGTGGTTGCTTTTAAATTGACCAACTTCAGATGGGAAGATTTTTTTTAACCCTTTGTTCTATTATTGAAGTGTAATTGACATACAATGTTATATTGGCTTCAGGCGAACAATGGATTGATCTTAACAATTCTCACCCCCACCTCCACTGCCCCATCCCCAGCAACCACCACGCTGTTGTCTGTATTTAAGAGTCTGTATGTTTTTTTTTGTTTGTTTGTTCATTTGTTTTGTTTTTTGATTCCACGTATAAGCGAAATCGTGTGGTATTTGTATGTCTGTGTGACTTATTTCACTTAGCATAACACCCCCATATTATTCGCTCTAAAAAAGTTTTTCAGTGATTTCTGTAGGGACTGGAGGTTTCCTTTTTTGAAAGACAACTCCTACTGACCAAGGTGATTGACCAGGAGGCACTAGTGAGGTCACTCTACTAATCAGGCTGAAAAATTTCTTGAAATTCCAGATTACCAGGTAGAATCTTTGGGATGGTAGGCAGCCTTCCTTGCCCCCTTCAAAATACAAAAAGCACAGACCCCTCTTACTCATCACGGTGCAAATTTTGTCCCCAGGATTGGCAAGCTCTAACTGGGGTCATATTGACCTATGCATTGTCAGATAAAGAGAGAAAGCATGTAGATTACCTCCTTCACGGTGCCTTGACCAAATATCAAGCCCCATGGCACAAAACTATCGCATATGACACTTATATGGTCCTATGAAAAATGAATGGGCCAACTGTTTTAAGTGGAACCTTATTTAAAAAATTTTTTTTAAAATCTTTATTTAATTTTGAGAGGGAGAGAGAGAGAGAGCGAGCAGGGGAGGAACAGAGACAGAAGGAGACACAGAATCCGAAGCAGCCTCCACAGAGCCTGATGCGGGACTTGAACCCATGAACTGTGACCTGAGCTGAAGTCAGATGCTTAACTGACTGAGCCACCCAGGTGGCCCTTAAATGGAAGCTTATTGACAAGAGTTCGAGTCAGCCTACACGTGCACGGAGTTTTCTAGGGGAGCCAAATATATAGTGTTGAAGAGCAAAGTCCTAAACCCATTACAAGTGGGACAGAAACCAAAGACAGGAAATTTGGGTTTGAAGGTAGCTCACTGATACTTTTGTGTGGACTTAGGTCAGCTTGTGTTTTGGTTCCTTGGTTTCTTTATTTGTTGCCTCTAGTTGTCGTTTCTTTATGTTCTCTCTCTAGTTGCCTTTTCCTTCTAGAAATGTTCAGAATTTTCTCTGTTAAGTGATAGTGAATGTGTGTATAGAAAGCAGTCCTTGGGGCGCGTGGGTGGCTCAGTCAGTTAAGCGTCCGATTTTGGCTCAGGTCATGATCTGGCGGTTTGCAGGTTAGAGCCCCACATCAGGCTCTGCACTGACAGCTTGGAGCCTCCTTGGAATTCTCTCTCTCTTCCTCTGTCTCTCTCTCTCTCTCTGCCCCTCCCTTGCTTGTGCTGTCTCTTGCAAAATAAATAAATAAACTAAAAAAAAAAAAAGTTTACACAGAAAGCAGTCCTTGCCAAAATACAAGGTCATCTACAACAGCAAAAACATTTCTTACTTCATCAGTGTCTAAAGAAGTGCACACTCACCTGGACATTTTAATACAAATGAACACACTTTCCCTGAATGTCGACCCTGTGCCTGGCTTTGTAACGGGATGCTTTATTTATTTTCTCTCTTTTCTAGCAGTTGTTCACTAAACTAGATGAGCAAACTCGATCTCTTCTCAAGTCATCTTATACGATAATAACAACACATTACACACACACAAAAAGGGTCTAGCAAACATTTTTTTGCCTTTCCATATTCTCCCCTGACACACTCATGCGTCTCTTTGATGGCACCATGTGGGATAACTTTGACATTCAGACCATCGGCAATGAATGGAAGCTGACAACATGCTTTAACCTAAATTGTAAAGACTCTTCTCTGGCTATTCAAGTCAAAACCAGAGTTTACATAACCACCTAGCACGGTTTCTGGTTATGTAAAATGTGACTGAGTTTCTGAATCCTAGATCAAAAGCTTCCTCCACATGAATGGTTTCGCGAGGGGGGAACGAAACCCCAAGACCGAGCCGTGCCAATGAAAGCATGGATCATTTCACATTTTGCTTTTGTGACAGAGCAGAAAGTAAATACAAATGAGGAATAGGCATGGGGCACATCAGAACATCAGGTCAGTGGAAAAAATAGGCCTGGAAAATGTGGGGGAGAGGAGCAAATGACTCAAAGGAAAGTCACGAGGACCTGGCAAGCTTTCAAGAGAAGCTCAACCATCGGGGATGAGAGATGCCGGCTTCGGGGACAAACAGCTCCAAAGCGGTACATTGAGTTCCTCGGGTGTTTGTTGAGCATTTACTAGGAAGTGTGCATCTTCTAGGTCCAAAGTGCCGGCTGTGGGGAAGGTATAAAGAATAACGTGATTCTGTCCTTGAGTTCAAAGAGCTTGTAAAGGTCTGAAAACGCAAAACCTTCACAAGGGTTAAGAAAACATAAGAAGAGTTGAATATGATGAATATAATGATGTGATATGGTATGATATAAGAATGATAATGCCCCAAATAGAAGAGAATAAACATAAATATTATGGGATAGGGAAGATAGATCCTCATGGTGAATCAGAGACGGGCATTGAAATAATGGGGACAAGTTGGGCAGATGGAGGGAAGAAACAGGGTGTTTCAGGAAGGAGTAGATGCTGGGCAAAGTCTTAAAGATGAGGACAAGCACTGTAAAGCATGAGTGCATGGTTGGGAGACCCTCCTGGCAGGGGTGAAGGGTGTGTGTTGTGGCCAGATTAAGGGTGACGTTGAGCGAAGGGTTTGACCCTGAGGCCATCGGCAACAGAAATAAAAAAGTCAGACTTGTAGTGACACCTGACATTTCATAAGGGTATGATGTTTGTTGAATGATGAAAATTGAGCAGAAAAGTGAAATAAAAACCCGGCACTTGTGGGTAATAAGAGTCAGTGGACACGGAATGCATCATGTAACCAAGGGCAAATCATTAAGTTCTATGGGCCTCAGTATTCCCACCTGTAAAATAGGAATAATGACCTATATAATAGGGTCATTAAGACAATAAAACTGGGATAAAATATAAATGTACTTATAAAACATAATGCAAATGTAAGTTATTAGGGCAGTGCTGTGAGGAATGTAGGCAGCCGAGACTTTGAAGTCAGATAACCTTGAGCAAAGATTCTTGCTCCTCGATTTACTAACTTCTTGCCTTTGGGCAAATTATTTAACCCTCTTCAATTTTATCATTTTTCAAATTGGGGATAATAATATCTATCTGCAGGGCTTCAGTAATTAGAGCAAAAACATAGAAAGTGCTTGTGCCTCGCATAAAACAAGTCCTTAACACAAAGGTAAGTATTGTTATAATTCAGCCCTTGCCAGACGTAGCTGGCTTGTTATGAAGGAAGATTTGTCTACTGGCTTTCTATGAATGCAAGGAAATTGAGCAGAGGTTAGATAACCTATTTTAGATGGTTGAGTTTGAGGGGTAAGTGAGACAGGCTAATATGTATCCCTTAAAAAACTAGGTCAAGGGGAGACCATAGCATAGGTGACTCCAGATTTCTATCAGAGGGGCATATGATGGCAATTTAATTATAAAAGGGGCCGTGACGTTGAGGGCTTGTCTTGAACTTGCTTTCACATGGAAATCATGCATGCTTCTTCATGGGAGGCTTGGAAAACTGATGAAGATTATGGTAATCTTAAAGCTCCCTGAAGATACCACGGTCCTAACGCACACTTAGAATGGAAATGTACAAAGAACAGAAGACCTTTCACTTACCAGGAAGACACTGAACCATATGCATATATGCTAACAATCCAAGTGGTATCTAAGAGCTGGGTAACACTAAGCTGCTCAGTGTAGAGGCTCCTCTGTTTGTTTTCTTTACTCTTCTCCCCTATTATGATCTGTTGCAATGTTTCTGGGTTTTTTTGTTTCTATTGGCAGCTTTTTGAGATTTCTCTTCGATATTTGATCTCCTGGATGACTTTTCCAGTTTCTTTAAAAACATTTTTTTTAATGTTTTACCTATGTTGAGAGAGAGAGAGAGAGAGAGAGAGAGAGAGAGAGAACAAGTGAGGGAGGGGCAGAGACAGAGGGAGACACAGAATCTGCAAAGCAGGCTCCAGGCTTTGAGCTGTCAGCACAGAGCTGGACACGGGGCCTGAACTCGTGAACCACAAGATCATGACCTGAGCTGAAGTCGATGTTCAACCGACTGAGCCCCACAGGCGTCCCTCCTTTTCTAGTTTCTTGCCTCATTCATACTATTGTATGTACATTCTGCAAGAATTTTGGAAACCTGAAATGTACTTTTAATCTAAGAATTTAGACTGTTAATCCTCTCAAATCATATTTCTTGTTTTCTGTTTCTTCATAGCTTCTTATTGTTATTTTCTTAGATCTCTCTTTAGAATAATTAGATTTTGAAAAAAGTGTCTCTTCTGCTTTGGGAATGTTCTGTTTCCTCTAGATTATTTTGCTTAGCTCTCTTGGTCATTTTCCTTGGGGTTGCTGTGGACTCTTTCCAGACCTGGTCCTTGGTTGTGTGTTTGCATCTAAGAAAGAAGTCTTGGGTGGTTGGTTTAAATTTCCCCCACTGTTGTGTGCATAAATAAGCCAGGTTTGCCCACTGGGAAATTGGTATACTTCACTTCATGGGGAAGGTCTTACTCAGGGGTACCAACCAGTCCCCCTGATGGAACTTTCCTCAGGTAATTTGTTCAGTGGCTTTGTGAAGGTGTTAAGGATATTTTGCCCTAAGGATAATCTGCTGCCTGAACATGAGGGTGCGGAGAGAAGAGGAGGATGAAAATTTGGGCTGGGGTGTGTGCGCAGTTTGCAGATATCGTGTTAATCTCCGCCTTCTCAATCTCACCTGGGTAGAATCTGCTGAATCTGAGCCAAGAGCCCTCTTTGGGGCTTGGCATTCTGTGGGGCCGACTTGACGCTAATCCTTTTCTCCTCCCTTAGAAGACGTGGCTTCTTATATTTCTTTCTTTCATCTGCCTGCTATTATCCACTTTCTATGTTTCAGAAATTTGTCGACATTGGTTGAAATCTCTCCTTTGTTTGGTGACTGTTCTATTTCTTTTTACAGCCGGTTCATTTTTGCCCCTCCGTACTTTTCTTTGGGGTATCTTGGGAAGGACCAGGGCAAATCCATTTGTGCGGTCTGCACTTGGGACTGGTTGTACTACAGGAAGTATTTTCCACCCCAAACTGCAGCCTTGTCAGGCAGGTGTGTCATTTTTATTTCATGAAGACACATTGGGTCACTATGATTATGTAACTGATCTTAAGGTCACATAGTTGGCAAGTGATTAAACTGAGATCTTATTTCTTACTAAAGGGGAGATGTGAAGAAACCATTTTCTCGACACATATAAGAGAGAGTTACTCGTTCACAGGATATTGGAAGACGGCTGGGCCTAGAGAGAGATAGAAGATGGGAAAATGTGTGGGTGGGCTCTACAATCAAAAATGTAGGAATTTCATCCTGACCTTTCTGCTATCTACATGGCCTTTGGCCTGTTTCTGTATCTAGAAATAAGAGGGTTTGACAATCCAGTTGGTACTACTTCTTTTACATAGAACATTCTAGAACTCTCTTGAGTTTTGTTGCAGCTTTTGAGAATTTCCTAATTGTTCATTCCCAAAGGAAACAGAATCATCTCTTTTTTTCCCACACAAAAAAGTCAAGATGAAACAGAAAGAAACCTCTACAAACGTAGAAAAAGCACGAATTCTGGGTAATCAAAAGGCATTTATTAAGCACCTGCACGTGCAAGGTACGGTATGCCTTGGGATCCCACCTCTTCTTCAGTGGGAGGCAGTGGTGGATTTCCTGAGAAGCGAATGAGACTTATGCTTCTGGGCTCTTCACCTGCACACGCCACTTCCAAAATTTTATTTTTACATTTGTATTCTGAAAGAGGGACCTCAAATGGTATAAACTTCAGGGCCTGTAAAACCTGCATCTTCCCACTGTTAGCAGGAGGGTGGCGTGGCACGGGTAGGGAGAGAGTATCAGCTTCCCTGTGGTGTGGTGGCCTGATAAAGCATAGCCCAGAAGGAAACAGGAAACTGACAATTATCTGGGGAGTGTGATTTGTGGTGATAGCCAAGTCAGATAATTCAGGTGCCATGTTCAGTTCAGTCTTGATTGATCTTTGTGGATCAGGTCTCCATTGCGATGACTAACGCAACTTCCTTTTCAGGAGACCAGGTTTATGTAGATGCCAATAGGCTGCCCTCACCAGGGCAAAGCTGGGAGGCGTCCTCCAGGAACTTCTGTCTTCTTTATTTGGGGGGGGAAGTGCTGAAAGCTGAGGACCAACCGGAACATTTTAAGTCGGAAATGCAAAGTGGAAGTTCTCTGCATTTAGTTGTTCCTGGCCCCACGGGAGTAGCTTAGCTGAAATGCGGTAGGATATTTTCTCTTGGTAGAATACAAGTTTGAAAAATACCTCCCATGCATGAGAATTTTCTAAATGCATCTCTGCTTACAAGCGAGGCTGAGAGAATGAATTTCACTCCAGAATTTCCGCTCATTTGAAAAAGAAATTCTTAGGAGTTTTGCTAGAAAATTGGAAAGGGGGCAAAGTATATTGAAATATGTATTAAGAGTGTGCAAAACCATCAGGCTCCATGCCTGGCAAGTAGGATCATGATAACCAAGATAAATAGGAAACTAAAGGTGGTAGGTTTTGTATAAAGCCATGCCGAACAGAGTTTGTATTTCTGCTTTTCCTCAACTGAACTACCCAAACTAAGGTCAAATATTAAGATTTTAAGACAATGTTTCAGGGATATTTTTACATAGTGCTTGGGAAATTGATGGTTATGCAAATCATTCACGACCATATGTGAGGGCCTGCCATTGCCAGTGTCTTGGTGAAGAATCTTTTGGTTATGGGTGTGAGAACCCGGAAGCCAAATCAGCTTATGCATGAAGGTAATTTATTGGCTCACAGAACTGAGGCAAGATGGGTTTCTAGCAGCTCGAACAATGCAATTAGGATGGGATTTTCCCACCTTTTTCCACGTGTGGGTGTGAATGGAGGTGACTGGATGGCTACGGTAGCCGTAGCCCAAGTTGATTCCCTGAGGTACCAAGTTTAGGAGATGCTGTGGAAACAGTTCAGAAAAGATTTTGCTTTGAAAAATGTATCAGGACTCTACATGATGGAAGTCATAGAAAACCCAAGTCAAATCAGCCTCAGCAGAAAGAGAATGTATTGGCTCACATAACTGGGAACACCATGGAAGGTTTGACTGGGGGTGCAGCTTGCTTTAGAGCTCAGTGTCTAGAGGGTTTCCTCCTTGGCGTTGTTTTCTGGAACTGTCAGCTGCCTCCACAATGAAGCTCCTTTCATGGAGTAAGACGGTTGCAGCAACCAACACTCCACATCTTCACATGATCAAGTCTAGAGAAAGTTCTAGAAAACTCTAGAGTTCTAGAGAAAGAGTGAAAACTTTTCTTCTGCTGGGCTCCTATTATCCTTGAACACATCATTTTACCGGGCTGATGGTCTGCCGTGACTGGAGTAAGCCTATCATAATCTGTCCCTGGAACTGAGCCCACCCCTGGAGATAATGCCACCCAACCCACCCAATTGAAAATGGGGCTCTGTAACCGGGAGAAGGCGTGGATATCGGGCAGCAAACAACAGATGCCTGCGAGTAAGCAGATGTTCGTGACAAGGGCTATGTTTTGTTAGCGACCAGGCATTAGCAGAGAAAAAAAAAAAAGGCAAAGATAAGATGTATTTAGTGAGGATTCCCCAGAGAAACAATCAATAGAGGCTACATACATACGTATACCTTCTGGAATGAGATTTATTATAAGGAATTGGCTTACCTGGTTATAGAGGATGAGAAGTCCCACGCTCTACCGTCTGAGCTGGAGGCTCAGGAAATCTGATGGCATAAATTGCAGTGCAGGTTTGAAGGCCTGAGACACAGGAGAGCAAGCTGATAGTGTAAGTTCCCATCCAAGGGCAAGAGAAAGTAGACTGATGTCTCAGCTCAAGTAGTCAAGCACAGAGAGAGAATTCAAACTTCTTTCACTTTTTTTGTTCTGTTTGCGCCCTCAGTGTGTTGGAAGAGGCCCACCCACACCGGGGAGGGCCATCTAATTTACTTGGTTCACTGATTCAACTCAGTGCTAACCTCTTGAAACAACCTCCCGGACACATCCAGAAATATTGTTTAACCAGATTTCTCGGCATCCCATGGCCCAGTCAAGTTAATGCATAAAAAGTAAACTGTCACAGAGGGGACGGGACAAAAGACAAAAATGAGCATTTATAATCGAGTGCCTACGAGTGCCTACTATATTAACTAAGGGTCAAACATTTTTTTTTTTTAACGTTTTATTTATTTCTGAGACAGGGAGAGACAGAGCATGAACGGGGGAGGGTCAGAGAGAGAGGGAGACACAGAATCCGAACAGGCTCCAGGCTCTGAGCTGTCAGCACAGAGCCCGACGCGGGTCTCGAACTCACGGACCGCGAAATCATGACCTGAGCCGAAGCCGGACGCTCAACCGACTGAACCACCCAGGCACCCCAAGGGTCAAACATTTTGAAATCCGCCCAACAACCCTAGTGGCTGAAGAGATGACGCATCCTACCCAAGAACACATGGCCAGAGTTGACGGCGACCACATTCTAAGGCAAGGAGGCCGATCTCCAAGCCCGTCAGTAATGCTTTGCTGATACAAGAGCATGAAACTCTGGATTTGAATTACACAACGAATGACGTACGCTACGTACATATTTACCATCAGGCCGGCAGCTCTCAGGGCATCTGCGAGGTCTTCTCTGTTCCCGCTGAAAGTCATGTTTTTCCAGCGACTTCGACCACAACAGCACACCACAACAGATTAAATGCGGAGCAGACCTGAGAATCCAGCTGTCTCCTGTTAGGCCAGATATCAAATAGATCTGCAAAAAAAAAAAAAAAGTAAAACTATGATGCTCTTCTCAGAAAATTTTCTTGGGTTTTGGAAAATACAGTCATTTTTCCCCCACAAAATTTATGTTGCATATATTAACATATGATGGGCTTATTGTAATTATTGTTTAATTTCTAATTAATTAATTAATTAATTAATTCAGAGAATCTCAAGCAGACTCCATGCCCAGTGTGGAGGCTGCAGTGGGGCTTGATCTCATGACCCTGGGATCATGACCTGAGCTGAAATCAAGAGTTGAATGCTCAACCGACTGAGCCACCCAGGTGCCCCATTATAGTTATTTTAAGTGATTTACTAAGTTAAAAAATTTAAAAATACTCTCTAATTTCTAATATGGTAAATATCGATAGGTATAAGCTCTGTAAACAAAAGCCGTTTGGGAGTCTCAGTAAATCTTTAGAGTGTGAAGAGACACTGAGACCCAAAAGTTGAGAACTGCCACATTTATAGCTCCTAGGTCTCAGAAAGCAATCCTCAGCAGAAGTCTCCAGATGTTTGACCTGCCCTCGAGACCTCCCACAGCAACGCTGCTTTGAAAACAATTGGACTTTGTCTCGTAAAACTAGATGGGTCGATTTTCCGAGGTAACAATAACCTGAAAACTAGAGCATGGATTCTTTTTTTTTTTTTCAATGGAGGTATAATTGACATATGATATTATACACCATAAAATATGTCCTGCTAGTAATGATTCAACGTTTGTATATATTGTGAGATGAGCACCACAATAATTCCAGTTGACATCCACCACCATCCATAGTCATACTTCTTTTCTTGTGATGAGAACTTGTAAGATTTACTCTGTTAGCAACTTTCAGATTGGAGCCTGAGTTCTTGATAGCCTTTGATTAGCCACTGGGTTCCAAGCACTTTCCTACCCAAGTTTACTTTTAAGAAAGACACGGTGCTTGATCTGTGTTTTGGAAATGGAATAACTGACACAGGACTCGGCCAAGTAGGTCGAGAACATCATGTGCCCAAGGCAGCGGTAGAATCACAGCGGGAGTCTCCAGTTGACCTTTGAACAACGTGGGCGTTGGGAGCATCAACTCCCCTGCACAGCTGGAAATCCACATATAACTTTTGAGTCCCCCAAACTTAACTACTAATAACCCACTGCCGACTGGATACATTACTGATAATAAGCAGTTGATGAACACGTATTTTGTATGTTATAGGTATCAGATACCATACCCTTACAATAAACTAGGCTGGAGAAAAGAAAATGTTGTTAAGAAAACCAGAAGGAAGGGGGCCTGGGTGGCTCGGTCGGTTAAGCATCTGACGTCAGCTCAGGCCATGATCTCATGGTTTGTGAGTTCGAGCCCCACTTCAGGTGAACATGAGCTCCATGCTGGGTAAACACAAGTCCTGCTTCCGTAAGCCCCTCTTCTCTCCCTTTCTCTCTCTCTCTCTCACTCCCCCTCTCTCTTTCTTTCTCTCCCTCTGCCCCTCCTGGGATTCTCTCTCTCTTTCTGCCCCTTTCTCACTTCTCTCTCTCTCTCTCAAAAAGTAAGAAAGAAAGACGAAACTCATAAGGAAGAGAAAATACATTTACAGTACTGTACCATATTTATCAAAAATATCCACATGTAGGTGGACCCCCACGGGCCAAACCCATGTTGTTCAAGGGTCGACTGTGTACTTTTCCAGTGAGAAGAGGCCCAAGTAGAGCTGACACCCACCATGAAACAGTCTACACCAGGGTGTTGTAGACTTTAGGTTGACTTTTCACTTTTACTCTCTATTCCCTTTGCTTTGCCTGAGAGGGTCACAGAGAGTCAAAGCAAGTCCCAAGAAAGAATAGGAAGCTAAAGACCAGGCAATCCACAAATTAGATAATAGTTTCCTGAATAACCGAGAATTGTGGGTATTTGTAGATGGAGAAAACTGGCAGATGCTTACGCTGTTTTATGAAAGCGCTATCTAATGGCCAAAGCTCTCTTAAAGTTTCTTAACAATCGGGGGTATTATTTTCAGCTTAGACAGTTCGTAATTTAAAATTATTAAGAATGGCTTAGCCTTCAAAGCAAATTCCAGATTGTTTAATTAGTCATGCAAAGTGCTGGATGTTACTCATCCTACAATAAAGCGGAACTGCTTCTTAGCTTCCAGCTAAACGGAGCCCCTTGCACGGTGTTCGTGAAAAGGCAAAAGTCCATTTGATTTTCAAGTTTGCGCCTGCGGCAAATCACACTCGCAAGTTTTTGGCATTCCGGGTAGGGAGTCTGAGCTTCAAACTGGGGACGCAGCGTCTCGGAGTCTGCTTGTGAAAGACGCTTTTAGGGGAGTTTGCCGCTAAGAGCTGACCTCCAGGCTCTGGGGATCTAGACGGAGGGTTGTCACAATTGAAAGCGAGCCTCAGAGAGTGGGACCTTCATGCTAGGTCACAGGTAGCTGGAGAGACTTGGAAGGGAATTTACTGAGGCCTGAAGAAAGCTGAGTGTCTTGAAATCCATAAGAGTCATTGACACATTGTCATAGACATAGGATATATTTTAGGGACAATTTGTCCTCAGTGAAAAGAATTCAGGGACAGTGGCTGATTATATTACAGGGCAGCTGGCATCTTTAAAGTGTTCTTAGAATTGAAGACTCACTTTAAATTCAATTCAGCACATTTTATTGAATACTACAGTTTTCAAAAGTCTGTCTTAGGTGTAGTGTGGGAAACAAAATAGAAATGCTATGGGCATATTTATTTATTTACTAAAAATTTTTTTCTTAATGTTTATTTATTTTTGAGGGAAAGAGAGACAGAGCGTGAGCAGGGGAGGGGCAGAGAGACCGAAAATCTGAAGCAGCCTTCAGGCTCTGAGCTGTCAGCACAGAGCCTGACGCGGGGCTCGAACCCAAAAGCTGTGAGATCATGACCTGAGCTGAAGTCGGACGTCCAATCGACTGAGCCACCCAGTGCCTCCCCCCAGCCCTTTTCTAAAAATCTGCAATCCAACAGGAACAAAACATATGTGAATATTTACCATCTAGGACAGGGTGTAATAAACAAATACTAAAACAAACTACGAAGCATTTTGGGATTACAGAAAGAGGAGAGTTCGATACCAACTAGGAGATTCAGGAAAGTTTTCATGGTGGGGGGCTAGTATTTGAATTGGATTTTATCAAGAATGGGATTTCACTTGGAGAAGATGGGTAGAAGGGAATTTCTGACCGAATGATTTAACAAGGTCAGCGGCCGTGTATAGTGTTTGGCATGCATGATGTCGTTGGGCATTTTGGACAAGTAGGGGCTGACCGTCATCACCTCGGTTAAGGGTGACCTCCTCGTTCCTGATGATTGTCGACCCTAGACAGATGCGCGTTGTGTCATGTGACCCTGCCCCTACTGGACAGGCTGGCTGAGCAAGACAAAAGCAGCTGATCCAAAGGCAGCCAATCCATAGCCAGCCTATGTCCTGGCCTAAGAAGTTCTGCACAAACAGGGAAGAGCTGGGTTGATTAGGGTCTAGATCTTGGGAAATTACATTTGAAATAAAGATAGAAGCTGACAGCTAGGTTTGGGAAGTGAGGCTGAGAGAATGTGAACAATCAGGGGAAAAATGAGGTAGAGGAGAGCATTATGAGTAAGCAATGCTACGGAGAAGTTAAAGTCACAAAGCACCAGAAACCGTGGAGCAGGAAAGAGTGGAGGTGATGGAGGGAGACGAAGCCAGAATGTACACTCTATGGAAGCCCAGTACAAAGCATTCATTTGCGGAACACTAGTGTTAACCTTCCCCTTGACTAATGTTGAGGCCTGGAGCTGCCTTGGGTCTAGAGACACTTGCTAGGGGCTCCTGGGTGGCTCAGTTGGGTCAGCATCTGACTTTGGCTCAGGTCCTGATCTCAGGGTTTGTGAGTTCGGGCCTCGCATAGGGCTCTGTACTGACAGCTCAGAGCTTAGAACCTGCTTTGGATTCTGTGTCTTCCTGTCTCCCTGCCCCTTCCCTGCTTGTGCTCTGTCTCTCTCAGAAATAAATAAACATTAAGAAGGAAAGAAGACTCTCTCTTTCCCCTTCTCCTCTTCCCTGCTTATGTCTCTGTACAAAATAAAATAAAATAAAATAGCCACATTCTAGCTCCATTGTCTGCATGACTTCATGGGACCATGGTTCCTTTTCTTTGGTTTCCATAGGATATTTTCCTTTCTTGTCCAATCACACAGTCATACCCTAAAACTCAATTATGTGTGTTGGTCTGAGTAAGTCCCCCGGCCTAATGTAACCATCTTATGTAGTTGGAACAGAGGAACGTGAAGGGCATGCACAGTAGTGGAAAGTCAGGTTGGTGGTACTTTGTGGAGGTCAAGGGATTCTATCCAGATCTTTTACAGCTTTTCTCTGTTTCTCTGCCAGGCGTTTTGGACTCACACATAAGACGAATTCATGCGTAAGATGTGTAAAAGACAAAGTCCTCAGTTTTCAGGTGAAGAGAACATAGACACATAATAGTTATCCCTGAAAATGAATGTATTAAATGCCAGATCCGCCAATGATGTGTTAATCCCGTGCTGGGAGGGAGGGGCTGTCTAGAAAGTCTTCCCAGAGGAGATGCCAATGCCACATACTTTAAATGTTCTGATTTCATGAGAAGGTTTTGAGGAGGAAGATAAAATGAGTATATTTATGTTATAGAAAGATGAATTTGGGGGCGCCTGGGTGGATCAGTCGGTTAAGCGTCCGTCTCTTGGTTTCAGCTCAGGTCATAATCTTGTAGTTCATGAGTTCGAGCCTCGCATTGGGCTCTGCGCTGACAGTGTGGAGCCTGCTTGGGATTCTCTCTCTCTCTCTCTCTCTCTCTCTCTTTCTCTCTCTCTCTTTCTGTCTTTACTGCATGCATGCTCTCTCTATCTCAAAATAAATAAACAATAACAAAAAGAAAAAGAAAGATGAATTTGGCCTAAGGAAAATTGGACAAAGGGAGGTTTTAATCAAGGAAATTAGTTTCAATAGTTGGCAGGGTAATTCAGTTTTCAAAACAGGGGTGGGGGGAGGTCTTGAAATAGGACAAACGAAGGAGGGAATAGACCCAAAACTGACTTGAGAGATAGAATCAACTCAACTCGATGGCGGAGTCAATGAGTGAATGCTGGAGGTAGGGGGTTAAAGTGACTTCCAGCTCAGGCACTGTTATATATGCGGATGACGTTAACCGAACAGGGAGGTACAAGAGGAGGATCAGATTTACGTGGGAAGATAATAACTTCCCTTTTGGATAGGGCAGGTTTCAGGTATAGGCAAGACAACTCAGTAGAGCTGGCCAGCAGGCACCTGAAAATGTAGGACTGGTGTTTGGAAGATTGAAAGGTCATTATGGAGAGGTATGACAGAAAAGGTGGGGGAGGAAGGGACCCCATACAAAAATAGCAAAGGAGAGGGCAGGTGTCTTCAATGGAAGATTACCAACTTGATCACTAACGGCTCACACACTCAGGTATTGACATGTTTACTTGAATTACTGTATGTTTTTAAAATGTAATGAAATGCCCTCCTCCCATTTTGTTACTCATTAATACTTTGAAAATAATAACACGGGGGGAGAAATCTGCTAAATGTGAGGCAGATTGACTCATGTTATCTTTGGGCACTCACAATAGGTTTATGACAGGTTTTAAAAACACATTATCTTGCCTTTATCCATCAAGAATCCATGTCATGCTAAGCCTTTTAAAATTAGCCAAGAGACCATAGGACTTCTTTATTATTGATAACTGCTGTCCTTCACCCCCACTCAACACCAGAGTAACAGGTTTCCCTCTACTTATTGTGAGAGGGAGAAGAGAGGAAACTAAGTGTAAGGAATCCAGGGTCCTCCTTACATTTAGAGATAGTATTTTCCAGTGTTGGAACTCTGAGAGTATGTAGGAATTACTAAGGAACTGAAATTTACCCACGATTAGGGCACAAAATACCTTGCCTTTGGTGGTTACTTCATAAATATCGCTAGAAGAACTCCAAGCTCTCACATGTCTCTGGAAGTCCTTTTAGGTGTCTCTTCTTTGAAACTCCCAGAGAAAGACAGTTGGATGCATATGATGGTGGGTTGGTAGGGGTAGGATTCCTAAAAGATGCTATGGCCAGAGGTAGAACTTGAGAGATTTATTTCATTTTATTTATTTACTTATTTTTTATTTTATTTTTATTTCTATTTATTTTTAATGTTTATTTTTGAGAGAGAGAGAGAGAGAGAGAGAGAGCATGAGCAGGGGAGGGGCAGAGAAAGAAGGAGACTCAGAATTTGAAGCAGGCTCCAGGCTCCGGGCTGTCAGCATAGAGCCTGACGCGGGGCTCAAACTCATGAGCTGTGAGGTCATGACCCGAGCCAAACTTGGATGCTTAACCAACTGAGCCACCCAAGGGCCCTTATTTCATTTTAATATGTATAGCAGTTTCCTAAATAATGTCTGTTGAGTGAAAGATATACCCACTTTCAATGAAAACACAGTATAAATCTTAAAACTATTGTCTACCTCTGAGTTTATGCTCTTCCATAAAGAGTAAAGGAGAAGTCAACTCCAGCCCCCTTCAAATTCCTCTAGAAAAATCCCATTCCCATTATCTTAGAGATCTAAGAGATGAGAGTATAGAGAGAATTTTTGGAGAACAAAGAGGAACCAGGGAAAGCAGTGAATAATATTATCTTTGGTGATGGTGTTAGTGGTGGTAATAGTGAGTCACAGTCTTACTTATGGATGGTGGTAATAGTAAGGGTAGATGGACAATTATATTCTTTGTCTCCTTTGCTGGCGACTCCTATGACTCATGGGTAGACATTCAATGTAAAAATGCAAGTCTCTTTGTAAAAAACTGTTATTTCCTCTCTCCTTAGTCAAATAAGGCATGGCTGTTTCATCTCATAGTTGTGAGAATCCAGCCCTGGCCTTGTTCTTTTTTTTTTTTTTTTTTAATGTTTATTTATTTTTGACAGAGAGAGAGAGAGAGAGAGAGAGAGAGAGAGAGGGCATGGGTGGGGAAGGGGCAGAGAGAGAGAGGGAGACACAGAATCCGAAGCAGGCTCCAGGCTCCGAGCCGAGCTGTCAGCACAGAGCCTGACGCGGGGCTCGAACTCACAGAGCATGAGATCATGACCTGAGCTGAAGTCGGATGCTCAACCGACTGAGCCACCCAGGTGCCCCAACCCTGGCCTTGTTCTAATGAAAAGTATTTGGCATATTGAGATAGTTTCTACACTAGGCTCAAATAACTAAATGAAAACTTAGTAGACTGAGAGGGCAAAACAGCAAAACTGGCTTTGTCCAGAGTGCATGTAAGCTGTTATTTACATGATACTTAAAAAAGCTGAATGGATGCTGGAAATACTTCGTACCTGTAAGTATCAGCTACACTAATTTGCCATTAGGTACCTGAAATTTATTCACTGGTGTTCTTTTCCTTCTACCCTTTTGGTGGTGGTGGTGGTGGTGGTGGGTCTATTCCTAAAAGGTCAAGTTAGTATAACACATTATTTGTTAAGACTCTTGGATGCCAGTGACAGAAGACCTGGTTTAAGCCAGCTTACTAAAAAATCTAGACCATTACATCCAGCTACAGAAATGATGTCAAGAGGACATATCCCCCCATTTCCTGAATCTGTTTTCTCTTGGCTCCTTTCATTTAGGCAGTCTCATCCCCAAATGGTGGCAAGGTAGTGGTCTCAGCAGTGCCTTCCTTGTGGCTCTTGATGATGCCCTGCAGGGACGTGCTGATCTGGCTGACTGGGCCACGTGCCCATTCCTTAGCCAATCACTGTGGTCCATGACTTGAATATGCTGTTTGGGAGTGCTAAGTCATCTGTCACTCCTGGACTCTGGGGGGGGTGAGGTCAATTCCTTCTCAACCACAGGCAGAGGGTGAGAAAGAGATGGTTTCCTGGAGAAAAGCAAGGCTGTCACTGTCACTGGAAGAAAGGAGAAGAGGTGCAAGACAGCAAAACAACAGATTCCACTGCAGCTACTAGTGTTGGAGGGGAAATGTGCTCACTTGATTGGTCTTCTATGCTGGTGGGGGTCAGAAGCCTGGAGAATAGTGGGACCTGGTATGGAAGCGAGGGAGGGGTGCTGGAGTCACAGGTTGGAGAGGCTGGGCTGCCAAAGGTACACACACGATTTCGCCTCAGGCTAGTTCAGGCCCTGGTGAGTCCCTGAGCATTACTATAACCTTGGGAAAAGAATGCCCATAAAAGTCCACAGTAGAATTAACTACTAAGCTAATGGAAAATGCTCCACGGAATGTATCTGCTGCTCAATGAGCCACAACAATATTCTTAACTAATGAAAACTTTTTTTCCTGATTATTTTTGAATTTATGGCATCGGTGAGTTCTCTGTACAATCATGGCATTCTTGCTGCCGTTTTCCTTCATATTTAAAAAAAAAATCAATTTATACTCTTCAAGATGATTGACTGATTGATTGATTGATTGATTTAGTACTTCATTGTTTGTGGTTTCCCTGTGGAAATCAAGGGAACTTTGTATCTGAAGGAATTGGTTTCCCGTTTCATCATCTTTGCTTGTTTGTTTGCTTGGCTTTAGTTTGTGGGCAGTTTTGGTAGACGGAACATAACATGGCTGTACTTGCTGTATTGTCCATGCCTGCCAGTGAGGAATGCCAAGTGTAGCTGTTCCTCCGCAGAGACATGTCACCAGAGAACCCCCCCTATCCCTGCCCCCTCTCCCCCCCATGTGCACGGAGTCCTCAGGGAGCCGGCTGTGGGCTGGGCAGGCACACCTTGTATGAGAGCCACCTCCAGGAACCCTGCCACTCGTTTCCCAGCTGAAGAAAGGTCCCATTAGGCTTTGACTGGATAGGAAACCTTCAATTTCATCACTAAACTGTAGACACTGACAGTTGGGTTCCCAAGACTAACAATTGCTCCTAAGATGTGTATGGTCAGTTTCCCTGGCCACCCTCGGGTGAACCTTAGTTTCTGACTGTAGTTGTGGACACTGGATTGGCTTCTTCCCGGGATAAATGCCTTTCGCCTAAAGATCAGGCCCTCGGTTTTGGGGCACAACTCTCAATTTTAGAGTTGCTCTGACTTCTAAAGTCAATGCCATTCATTGAGATCTATACTGTCTAATCAGGAGCCAGTATCCACAGATTTTGAGGACTTAATACACCATGGACTGAATTGGTCCCTGGCTCCCACTCCCACTCAAATTCATGTTGAAGTCCTAACTTCAAATGTGACTGAATTTGGAGCAAAGAAATGATAAGGGTTAAATCAGGTCATAGCGGTGGGATACTGATGACAGGAAGCTTGCTCTCTTTCTCTGCCATGTGAGGACACAGCAAGAAGGTGGCTGTTGGCAAATCAAGAAGAGGCTCTCAGCAGAACCCCACCTGCTGGTACCGTGACCTTGGACTTTTCAGCCTGCAAAACTGTGAAAAAATAAATTTCTGTTGTATAAGCCACCCAATCTGTGTTACGGCAGCCTGAGCAGACTAGTACAAAGTATCGGAAAATAATGTAAATTATCTAGTTAATATTTTTATATTGATTACATATTAGAATGAGAATATTTAGAATGTATGGGAGAAAATAGAAAATATTATTGGGGCGCCTGAGTGGATCAATTGGTTAAGCGTCAGACTTCTGATTTTGGCTCAGGTCATGATCTCAAGGTTTGTGATTTCGAGACCCACGTTGGACTCTGTCCTGACAATGCAGAGCCTGCTTGGGATTCTCTCATTCCTTCTCTCCCTGTCTCTGTCTCTCTCTCAAAATAAATGAATACACTTTAAGAAAAGTTTTTAAAATTAATTTTACCTATGTCATTTTACTTTTTAAAAAGTGTTGACTAAAAAATTTAAAATTACATATATGTCATGCATTATATTTCTATAAACAGTAGTCGCCTAGACATTAGGTTATTATTAAATGGGCTTAAATTTTGCTATCAATTATTGCTCACTTCCTGTCCTGTTCAAGAGGCATCTCTAAACCTCTCCTTACGTTATATACTGAGAACGTTAAAACAAAACAAAGAAAATGAAGCATATATAAAAACCCAAACAGTGATGCATCAGTCAGTGAAGACCATGAATTCCAGTTACAAAATTTGCTTCCAGAAGCTTCCTTACCAAACATAGACTTGCAGGAAACAAATGGATTAATTCAGCTCATTTCTCATTCTGGTGTTCATGGTTAAAATTGTGTAACTATGTAATTAATGAAAATGAGTCAGAGGCTCTCCTGTTTCCTTTTTGGTGGGCCAGACTCCCTTCTAACTAAGTGTAGAGAAGGCAACACATTCGGGGCCTCTCTGGCTACAAGAAAGGAAGTTGCTGACAAGCTATGTGGGATGTATCATTGGTAAAACGGAAGGGGTATACAAATAGGCCCAGGAAATTTGGGACTTGTAGCTCTTGTTACCTGGAGAAAGGGAAATGTCTTGTTCACAGCAGAGCAGAGTGAAAAATGTCCTGGTTAAGACATGGCTGTTTGTTCTGAACTATAACCCGCTTAGTGTAATCACATGCTTTTTGGGCGTTTTTAACTTTGGCAACACATAAAGGCAGTTTTTAACTTAATCTGACACTCGTTCATTGATTTTTGAAATATGTGTGCCAAATAACCAAATTCGAGTAGCCCAAGGTAGACTGTCATTAAGTTTTCCAAATAAAAATGGTGTTCCATGAGGACAGCCCCTTGCAGAGTGGATCACTGAAATGCCTATCGTCAAGAAAGCTGCGTTCGTCAGGCTGTGGCAGATGAGCCAGTGGGCACCTCTTATTTCATCAAACAGAATAATTAACAAAATGTGTGAGCAAGGATTCAGATTTAACAAGTTCATTTTTACTGCGAACCCTACCCCTACCCCTAACACTAACTCTAACCTTAACCAAAAGTCAAACCCCAACCATAACCCTAACCTTAAGCCAAACACTAACCCGAACCCTAACCCTAACCCTAACCCAAAGCCAATCCCTAACCCTAACTCTAGCCCTAACTCTAGCCCTAACCCTAACCCTAACCCTAACCCTAACCCAAAGCCAAACCCTAACCCTAACCCTAACCCTAACCCTAACCCTAACCCCTAACCCTAACCCAAACTGCAATAAACATAGGGGTGCACTTTAGGTGTACTTAAAATGATTTTTAATCTGGTATACTTTTGGGGAGCATTGCCTTTAAGTTTCAATTTTAAATGAGAAAACAAGCCGAATACACACCACGGGTACAGAAACACTCTATGAGTCGGAAGATTACTTAAGACTTAGAAGGATCACATCTAAAAATCTCACCTTCCGGAAATCATTTTCATCCTTTCTGTTTATTTTGTTTGTCATAAGAACAAGATTCTTAGGCTTTTCTTTGGCCTGACATCAGATGATAAACTTTCCGAATTTTGCACCAATACCTACGTTTCTTACTTTCACACACCAGTTTTGCAGGTATTTCTTCCTCGGTGTGATTGGGCAATATGATTTTCATTTATCCAATTAGAAACCCAAAGTAGGTGGATATTAAGGAAGAAGTTTTAACATCAGCGCTCCCAGTCACTTTTTGTTGTTTGTTTCTACACACTCCCAGACCCACATTTGCTTGTGCAAATTAAGTAATACCTGCCAACCCACAAATGGAGAATTTGCATGCCTTGCTGGTTCTAGAACCATGGGAAAGCACCACATTTATACCCAAAACAACACTTTTAAAGAGCCTAGCTCTTTGTGTCTGACTTAGCCAATGAAGTTTAGCACCATCCCAATTTCCTACTTGAATTGCTTTGTGTATAGAGATTTTTGAGTCTTGCTTACAGCAGACTCTGACCCCCAGTGCTCATTCCATTCCAAGTCACCAGATTGTCTAACTGGAAGTCCTTTGAGGGCAGAATTCATACCATCCTTATTCAGATGAATTTATGAGTCAGAGCTCAATGCAACATTTTAGACTCACAATGAGGATCCATAAAGGGAGTTGTTTTTTTTTTTTTTTTTTTTTTTAACGTTGAATTACCTGTACAGACAATGGAACAGGGAACTGATTATACCAGTTAGCAAAAGTACAACTTCATGACTGTACATGAAAGACGCTGACCTCTGGTAATAGATTTATTATCCGTAAACTGAGAGGTTTACTATTTAGGACAAATCCTTGATTTCACACATTCATAGATCCTAGGGAACAAAACTGTGTCTATTTTTTATCATCATTAGTCTGTTGTCTTTGGCATTTAGTGATATGGTATCTCTCCAAATAACACTAAAACAATCAGCCAATTAGACAAATGGATTTAGTGGTTTAAATCGGGTATTTGATGGGCTTAAATGGTTATATGATTGAGTTGTCTAGTCAGTTTGGCCAGTAATATGAGTGTAGTAATTTTAGAAAAAAATAGCTACAGTATTTGTCAGTGGGCTAAGCCAAGTCTCTTAAACTCCTTTGGGGAAAATGTTGGTGTTGGATGTAGTATTTCTCACATATTGAAGCTTTTAGTTCAGTGGGGGGAGACTGATGAGTGTACCTTCTGAGAGGAGGGCTGAAGACCATGGATTGCGTCTTTCTCTCTTCCTGCTGAAAAATATAGCAACTTAGAAGGGAAATGGGGCCATCTATAATTCATTGAAAACTAATCTGGAAAGGCTTGTAACGCAATAAGATGGTTCACATCTCCTGACTGGGGATTCCTGGATTAGGCCTTCCATTTCCAAGAAAGAGAGTTTGGACCCTTTCAAACCACTTGATTTCTTCTTCATCCAATACTCTGCGAGAGTAGCAGAGCTGAAAGCATATGGGGGATAATGATGTCCATAATATTCATGGAAGGGTCATATTTTCACTTTCTGGAAAACTGGTTAGGTTATTAGATTCATAATGGGGATATCATCATCTGTGAGTTTCTTGTGTCACTTATATAGGAACCACCTCATTTGGTAGTTTGTTGGGGGAATGAATTTACTGACTTAAATGAGGGCATGAGGGAGGCGAGGGCAATACCCAGTCTCTTCTGTCTCCAAATGGATAACACGTAAGTGATGAGAGACAGTGATTTCCTTTATGTGAAAATTCATAGCTTGTATTGGAAAGAGGAGGAGTTGAAGGCAAAGAGACTAGTCAGAAGGTTATTATAATTTCAAAATTCAAGAAAGAATTTGGGGAAGAAAGAATTTCTGGGAGGAAAAGCATTATGTAAATTTAACAGAAATATATAAAATATTACTTTGTGAGCAAACTGGGCAAACTGCAATGCAATGGTCTTGGGTAAGTGTAGCTACTGAGATTTTTGGAACAAAACTGTATTTCCATCGTGTTCTTATAACACAATTACATTGCCTTCTTTGATTCATTATACATGATTTCTCTCTCTGTGTTAGGCACGGTACCAGAAGCACAGTTTAGCTGGGGAGATGGTTTAGGAACAAATAATTACATTATAGCCAATAATTATTATAATGCAGTATATGGAGAAGAGTCTGTGAAACTCTACAGCATAGGACAGATTTCTTGGGCATCTGTGGAGATCTGGAGTTCAGGCTAGAAAAGAAGTTTGGGCCAGTGTGATCTGCGCAGCAAAGAGGAGCTGAGAGAAAAAGGAAAATCACCTACTCTTTTCCTTTTTTTTTAAACTTATTTTTAAAGCTCATTTATTTATTTTGAGGGAGAGAGCAAGTGGGGGAGGGGCAGAGAGAGAGGGAGACAGAATCCCAGGCAGGCTCCGCACTATCAACACAGAGCCCGACCCAGGGCTCGAACTCATGAACCGTGAGATCATGACCCGAGCTGAAACTAAGAGCCGGATGCTTAACCGAATGAGTCGCCCAGGTGGTCTCGCTCAATATGTGTTAATAACAGTAATGCTGCTTGTGATACTGACAAGGTCATAACTAACACCGGCTATGTGGATGAAGAAGAAAGGGTTTGCATTGAAAAGTTTTGTAATCTCTTTGCTTGGTGCCTCAAACTTAATTCTGATTGTGCTTCGGGCCAGCTGTATATATCCTCTAGTTGTCTGGTTATTTTAACAGATTTGCATTAAAGATGAATTAATAAATAAATATGAATTGAATATCTACTGTATGTAAAGTGCTACAACGATCACATCTGAAGAGTTGGATATGATTTTGTCCCTCAAGCCTCTTATATCTGCTGAGATTTGGTTGCAGTTAGATCATGAAGAAAATTGTATAGTAGACTTGAGAGGGCAGGACAGATTTCTTTGGCTGATTACGAAGTAATGGGTCAATTTGTTCTATGTTGTGGAAGCAGGGATTGTGTGTTCCATACATTTGGCAGTTGCTTCCTCTGAGGGGCATTTTTACAAAGAGAGCCTAACGTCGAGCTACTCTGTAAAACCCTGTGTCCTTGGATGTTAATACATTATCAATCTTAAGAGATATTGCTATTTTGTGTGTAGCTACGAAAAAGACTGCTGGGGCACCTGGGTGGCTCAGTCAGTTAAGAAAAAGCCTGCTAATTAATTACTGAGATGTCATTGATTGCAGGATGCATTCTGATTTCAGGAACGGTGGATGTGCAAAACTGTGAGTCTTGGACTCTGTGAATTTGATAGCTATATACGCTTCTGTTTCCTATAAAGTCAGTGCAGTGCGCATGTACTAAGTGCCGACTGTGTGCTAAATACTATGGTGGGCACTGTGGGGAATGCAGGATTTCTGTTCTGATCGTGTAGCCTCCACCCTCCCCCCCAATACAGGAGAAAATAGGATCCTATTAAGACATAGTTGTTAGAAACAAGGTGCTTTATAGGATTTGGCAATTACTTCCCCAAAGATGTGATATATTGAGCTGAATTTTAGCTGATAATTAAAGGAGAAGCATTAAGAAGTAAGATACAAAACGGAGACAAAATTTGAAAATTCCCCAAGCAGACAAAGCCATTGAAGCCGCGTAAGCAAACCGAATTCAAATGATTCCTCCTAAATCATAAGAGAAACTTAAGTCATCTTCCTAAAATGCTGTGTGTTCATCACTTTTACCCCACCCACTGCTGTCTGCAAACTCTCGCTGTAAGAACCAGGCATTGGAAAGGGTAAATGACATCCTCATTTTCACTTTATAAGTGGTCCTGCCATGTCGCTCCTCTGAACGTCCTACCAGGTTTGAATTTGACAGCTCCTAGCTCGTGAACTGTTCTTATCTGCACAGTAAACTTTTACTAGATGCTATTTTACTGATCTGTTTCTAATTTTTACTGTCTTTGTATTTTCGCAGAAGGCAACACAGGAAAAGTTGTGGTTGGAATTAAAATGGGCAGTCGGAAGAGCTGGGAGGTAAGAATGGAAATGAAGTTGGAGCTGAATTGCAAAGGATCTTGAATGAAATGCTAAAGAGTCTGGACTGTGGACAAAGAAAAGTCACTGAAAGCGTGTGAGCAAGAGAACGCTCTGGCCAAGCTGCCTTTGGGGATAAGTCCTCTGGCAGCAGCCTGTTGGGTGGCTTGGAGGGTTGGGAGAACAGAGTGGAAAGTCCTGAAAATGATCAGACAGGAAGGAGTGAGGGCTTGGATTCAGGCTGCGGCCCTAGTACAGGAGAGGGGTGGGGAATGCTCCTAGAGACATGGTCAGGGTGGAACAGGAAGGGGTTGGAGAGTACCCAGAGGAAGGTTGGAAGGAGTTGTCAGCGCAAACCTTGGGTTTTTAATCTGAGTCAGGGACGGGATCAAAATGGCACGAACAGAGACGGCCGCAGGAGGACTAGCAGTAGATTTTGGGGTGGCAGATGGAGGGGCACAAGAAACTCTCGCTTCTGTTTTGGAAAAGTTGGGTTGGAGATGCCGAAGGGGCATTCAACAGAGATTTGGAATACGCACTAAGAGTGGCCTGGGAGGTACAGATTTGGCTTTATCAGAGTACAGTTGAAGTAGAAACTGAAGGAGTGGAAGAGATTGTCCAGTAACCGAGAAGGCATTGTGTACGGGCCACTGTTTAGTCAAGGAGACAGATAAGAAAACTAATAATTAGACGTCAATGCCGTCAGTGCTGTACTACAACGAATATGGGTGAGGACGATGGTGACACAAGAGATCAGAGGTGCTCGACTGGGGAGAGCCAGGCGCGGGGCAGGTGGGCATTAAGGTCTGAGCAGAAGTCAGTCAGGCTTCCCAGGGAAGGGAATCCATGGCAGACAGTGGACGTGCAGGCAAAGCGCACTCCAAGGAACAGACTGAGGTGTGCTCTGGGCTTGGGGAGTGCTGGGAGTTTGGCTGGGCACAGAGTGGTGCTGGGAAAGAGAAAGGAAATGGGCGCTGCAGAATATCCCACTTCAGTCTGAGAAAGGAAGAGAACAGCGTCGGTGACAGGAAGGCGGACACAAATGGAAAACCCACCCCACGTGTGTCCTGAAAGACATGCTCATAGCCACCCAAGTGATTCAAGATGGAGGTGTTCCGTGGGTGTTCCCTTCAGCTCTCTGCCCCATTCCCTTCATCCACGAAAGGAGGGTTTTGAACTCCATGATTTCCTTAGCCTATTCTGACTCTGAGGTTCCTTGTGCCTCTCCAACTTTGGGAAGCTTTATTTTGTTTTTGGGTCACATTGAATAATTTAGTGTCCTAGTAATTAGAGTCTAATTGGAAGCCTTGTGACCCGGAAGAGGTAACACGCTTCCTCACGGGGTCTGCCTTACTCTCGGGGCACAGTTCACGCACTGGCAGCGTTTCCTCAGTGGACCTCCCGGGAGGCCCCCACCGAGCAGTCATTTACTCCTTGGAGTGGGAGGGACGTACAAATATTTATAAAGGTCATGTTGGAAAATGGTTTAAAACAATTGAACTGCGAAACACGTGTTTAACATTTATAGTGCTCGGAATGGAAAAGATACTTTTAATCATCCTGTTTCCTGGAGTTTACTCGGCTCGTTATATCCCTTTGGAGAGCGTCTTCCCAACAGCACACAATAGCAAGAAGCTGCTGTCTGGACGGGACCTTGTGCCATTCCTTGTGATTTAGGTGAAGCCTTGATTGGAGCGCATGTTTTCAGATCCTAGTAATCTTAAATAAATAATCCAAGCCCACGGCATTAATAAAGGCGGTAACTCTGTCAAGTGTCTTCGCTGACTTCCTAAACTTCCGAGGGGCCAGAGCTGGTGATTTATGAACACTGTCAGAATCTGCGCTGGGGTGCTTTTTAGGGGATTTGTTGGGAGGTACACTTTTAAGGGTAATTACCATGTGTCAGAAAGATGCCTTCGCTCCCTTGACAGTGGGTGCTCAGTTTTAGTCCAGGGGTCAAATGGCAGGAGCATTATATGTGAAAGGGTATCCTTTCCACAGAGGCAAGTAGAAAGGAAACGTACAATGCGAAGCTCAGTCCTGACTCTGCGGGGTAGCTCATTAACTCTGTGTGTGCCTTGCTGCCGTGGGTCAGTGAAGTGCTACAAACATTTATTGCACCTTCTACCATATTCCAGGGAAGGGTAGACATGCGCCGTATTTCTTGGTCCAGCACAGGAGTGTTATACTAAGGTTCCATGGAAGTATGAAGGGAATGCACCTGACCCAGCCTGAGAGTGGGGAGAGAGAGTGGATGGATGGAGGGACGTCTTTCCCAGGGAGGGACGTCTTGTCCGGCCAGGGTCTTTAAATGATCAGCTCGAGCACCCCGGGTAAAATGTGTAAAGGGGAACTTAACAGAAAAAGCAGAAGTCTTGCAGCAGTGCAGTGTGGGATAACAACAGGCCTTCGGGTTGGAGCTCGAAGGGCAAGGATCAGTTGTAGCAGTTAAAGCTGAGAAGGCAAGGAGGAGCAGTAGGCCTGGTATATGTTGGCCGTTCTTTCCCCGCCAGGAAATGTGCCTAAAATCTGTTGCATCTGGACTTGTATATGGAATCTTGAAAGCTATGTGAATATCAGTCCCCGTCACCCCAAGTGACATTTCAGCTGAGCATAGTTGGGGGCGGGTGTCTTACTGCTTTCTACCCACATCCCTGGATTCCAGCTCCTGTTCTAGTGCTGGAGTTAGAACTTGGACCCCGCATCCCTTGTCTAGATGAGTGGGTTGCTTCTCTCTGGACTAATCCCATCCTATCAACTCAGATGGCTCTCCCTGGTTCTCGGTCCTGACATTCAACTCATGTTAAGGGAACCTCACGGTAGCCCCCAGACCTGCCCCACCGTGATCAGATAGAAAGACCCCCCCCCTAGACTGTGCCACCCCAGCTCGTGCTGGATTTCGCTACGGCTTTTGAATTTGGTGATTTGGACTATGGCTTCTCTTTCTTTTTCCTGCTCCCCTGGTTATGTTTCCTTAGTCTTCACTGCAGCTGGCCTCCGTTGGCCTTCTTTCAGCTTTGAACTGTCCACTCCTTGCCAGCGGAAGGTAAGCTGGTCAGCATGCCATATGCCAGACTAGGCCAAATCTCTCCAGAATTGGCAAAAACCAGTTCTCAGTAGTCCCGAGGCCCAGCCACCGTCTTGCCCTGCCTCCACTCCCCAACCTAAACTTAGTTTTTACACCTCGTCACGAGGACGGCAATCTTACAAGGAAGCATTCACTGATGTGTGTTTGGAGGAATGGTAAGTGTTCCAGACTGCACAGCCATTATTAACGTATTAAAATGCTCTGGGACGTCCTGTGGTGTAGAAACTGGTCTAATTTGAGTTGAGCATTTCCGAAAAAAACCCCGCGAAACAAAAATCTCTTTTACCGCATAATCCTTCTTTCTCAGTAACATCTATTTAAATCCCAAATGAACTAATGTTTAAGGGAACACGCCAAGGGACCATGGTTCAAAAACATTAACATCGCTTCTCAGTGCTGTTGTCTAAAGGTGCTAACTGTCCAAGTGGGGTGTTCTCAGAGGCCATATTGCTATCTGAAATCAGGCTGTAGCCAACTCATGGCAGGATTTGCTGGGATCGTGTCTGCAGAAGCCGGGGTTTACCAGGGCTTGTTTTGCCTGCTCAGCATTGATTTCCCCTTACCAACCTCAAAATTAAAAAAAAAAAAAAAATATATATATATATATATATATATATATATATATATATATATGAATGAAGTGTGTCACTTTTTGTCTTCCCAAATCCATATGTTGAAATCCTAATTCTTTTATCACCCCGGAATGTGACTGTGCTTGGAGATAGGGCCTTTGAAGTAGTGATTAAGATAAAATGAGATCATAGGAGCAGGCCCTTCCATGACGGAGGAGGAAATTAGGACATAGACACGCATAGAGGGAAGTCCATATAAAGACAACGAAAGGAGAAGGCTATCTCACGCCAAGCCTCTGAGCGAGGTCTTGGAAGAGAGCAATCCTGCTGGCACTTTGACCTTGGACTTCTCAGCCTCCATCACTGTGAGAACGATATTTCTGTTTAAGCCACTCAGCCTGTGGTACTTGATTATGGTCACCCCAGCAGACTGATTCACAGGTGTGGCAGGGAGGCTGTCCCCACCGCCTGGCTCTTCAGGTACCCAGACGCTGTCAATGAGAGCGACATGTATAACGGCCCCGGTGATTGGCTTTGAGCTGGTCACGTGACCGAAAATAGGCCAGTGGACTCTTGCCCCTGTTTTCTTGCACCATCGGGAGGGATGCATTCTTTCCCACAGTTGTTGTTAAGCTGGTAGGAGGCTAGCTGGAAGCTGTCTTTACTGTCCTTCCGGAGAGAGCCTGCCTGAGAAAAGAGCCAGAGCCTAAAGGAGGTAAGAGTAGTGGAGAAAGTCAGGTTCCTGACAGTCTCATCTGAGAGCCTAGATCTAGTGTTGCCAGAAGTTTCATACTCCTGGAGTTTTTAGTCATGCATGCCAATGCATTCTCCCCCACCCCCCCACTCCAGCTTTTTAAAAAAAAGTTTATTTCTTTATTTTGAGAGAGAGAGAGAGAGAGAGTGGGGGAGGGACAGAGAGAGAAGGACAGAGAGAATCCCAAGCGGGCTCCGTGCTGTCAGCACAGAGCCTGACCCGGGGCTCCATCCCAAGAACCATGAGATCATGACCTGAACAGAGATCAAGAGTCGGTCACTTAACCAACTAAGCCACCCAGCTCCACCGCCCCCTCCCCCCTCCCCCCTGCCGCCGCCTTCTTTTTCTTTTCTTTTTCTTTTTCTGCCTTAAGAGGGTTTGGGTTGTCAAAGGATCCCAGATGGTAGGTCAAAGTGACATAGTAGCTTTTGAGAAAATGTCCATCAATGTTACCTTCTCCCTCTTGCTGCACAGCACTTTTTTAAGGTCTCGTTCACCAGTTCCTCTTGCGTAGAATCTCCTCAGAAATAACAGTGGTCGTTCCATGAAATGTATGAGAGTTTTACCAGACAAACCCATGCTGGGTCCTCTTGTGATGTATCTGTTATGATCCATGTTATTGTGTCTATATGGGTCCGGGTGACTCTGTAATGACATCACCAACCATAATTTGCAGCCAGGCAGGTGACTTCATGACCTCACATTACAGCAAAAGTTTTAAAGATTATTGTGGTGTTGTGACAAAGAAATTGAGTCATCATGAACAAAAATCCTTTTTATTTTATTTTATTTTTTTTCTATTTTTTTTTCTTAAAAATCCTTTTTAAGCAACTTTGTGGTTCCTTCTCATTTTCAGACTCTTGGATGAGCAATCTTTTTTTTTTTTTTAAGGTTATTTATTGTGAGAGAGAGAGCACACGAGTGAGGAGAAGGGCACAAAGAGAGGAGAGAGAGAGAATCCCAAAAGGCTCCACATGTCAGTGCAGAGCCCGAGGCGGGGTTTGAACTCATGAACCGTAAGATTATGACCTGAGCTGAAATCAAGAGTTGGGTGCTTAACCAACTGAGCCACCGAGGCGCCCCTTGGGTAAACGATCTTTATGACTATATTCTGGGGCTCATTACGCTTTGGGGATATTTGAACGTAGGTGGAAGACAGGGAAAGATACGAAGCTTTAAAGCACGGGCAGGAGTCTCTAGAATGTGACTCTGTGGATGGTGGCAGAAAGGAAGGTTTCTGCAAACCCAAGGCCCCCGATTCTGCCTGGGCATTCACCTCCTCCTGCTGGGCACGTGGTCGGTTCCTGTCAGCACGTGCAGTTGATGAACCTCACGGGGCACATTTGGAAACTCCAAGACAAATGAAAATTCATGCAACAAATTTTTTGGCTCTTCAAACACCATTGTTTAGCGAACACGGTCCAAAAACCTTGTCACAACAAGCTTCCTTTTGAAATGGATGGTGTTTACTCTCCTCTTATTGGTCTGGCAAACACAGTCCCTGGGCGAGGCGTCCTGGCTCTTCCCCGTGGCGCCAGGCCAAAGTTCAGAAGTGGAGAAGGCAGAGCCACCACTGTCACTGCTGTGCATGGGCCGCTGAGAGATGTGTGTGTCTGCTGCGGTCACCTTCCCTGCCACCACCGTCCACACCTCATGTGAGAAACAGGGCAACTGGGCATGAGAAGGGAAAGCAGGTTTTTTCCCTCTAGTGCCTGCCCTTCCTTTCTTAAAGATCTACTGCATGGCTTTTCGTATTCGGAATTCCGTTCTGCCCTCAATGGTGATTTGACAAAAGATGCATGACCCAGGGTCCTTGCCTCACTGGCAAGAAAGAGTGTACCGGAATATGGACGCCTCAGCACAGGATTTCTGTATGTGATCATCTGGACAAGATTCCAGATATTAGTCTGAAGTGTTATTTAATACAAAATGGAGTTGAGTGTTGAATGACGAATGACGTGTAATATACAGAAACAAAGTTTCAAAGCTCATCATTTGCTTTGCTTCAATGTCATATTATTATTTTTTTAAATATGAGACATGAAGTGATAATACGATTTTTTAATTTAATGTTTTAAACGCATTTATTATTTATTTATTTATTTATTTATTTATTTATTTATTTAATTTTGAGAGTGAGAGAGAGTGTGTGTGTGTGGAGGCAGGTGAGGGACAGAGAGAGGGGGAGAGAGGCTCCTGAGCAGGCTCGGCGCTGTCAGCACAGAGTCCGACGTGGGGTTCGAGCCCACGGACGGTGAGATGGAGACCTGAGCCCAAACCGAGAGCCGGACGCTTAACTGAGCCACCGAAGTGCCCTGAAGTGGCGTTGCCATTCTCTTCGTAATGCTAGGCTACTCTCTAGGGAACAAAAAGTAGAGAATCAGTTTTCTGTTTTCGTAGCTTCGTCTGTTTTCAGCACTATCCCCAGAATAAGAAAGTGAAGATCGGGGTGTTTAGACGTTCAGACCCAGGCTGAAGTGGTCTTGTGCCAAGTCTCGGTCTGAGCGCAAGTCTCAGCTCCGTGATCTACGAGCGGCAAGCCACAGAGCAATGAAGTTAACCTTTTCTCCCTGTTTGCCCACCTGTAAAATGGGCCTTAAAAATAAGATCTCCCACAGAGGGTTGTGGTGAGGACGGACGCAGAGAATCGCTGTAAGGTGCATGTTGCGGAGGGCGGCACTGAGCGCCCATGGATAAACACTTGGCTTCGCCCTGTCCTTATCCACGGTTCCTGGTACCGTGTAGGTACACGATACACACGCATCGCGTTAATCCATTTTATTTGGCGTTCTTTGTATTTATGTGTTCGCCTCCTCACAAGCGCAACAGAAGTATTAAAGACGTCAGTTTCGTGCCGTTTAAAAACAAATATACTCTTTTCCCGTGAATGGCTGACAGCGTAATGCTAAGCAGCCCCCCTGGCACAGTTAAAAAGCACAATATTTAAATGAGGGAGGTAGAAGAAAACAGCCAGTTTGGGGAAGCGGGTCATATACGTGGAAAAACAAAAGCTTGGGGTTTTAAAAAAGAAAGCTGAATCTTTTATAGAGAAATGTCCAGGCCATGCATAGCCAATTCACTCCCTAAGTCAGTTTTATGGAAGTTTTGCAGAGTGCTAAAGCAATTTAGTGTTAGGATACACTGATCTAATACAAATAAATTAATAAATTTAAAATGTTCAGGCACCTGTATTCAAAGGCCGCTAGGCCTTTTAATAGCAGATGAGTAAAAACCATTAATCATGGTTTTCCCACGTTTTCTCACATTACCCCAGACAACTGTGGCCTGGCCTAGAAATGGTAGGAAGCTGCTGGTAATGGATAAAATAGTGACTTTTATCTAGACTATCTACACTATATTTTGTCTACACGTTAGCTTTCTTACAAGTAAGTACAAACTTGTACCTGTTGATAACTTTTTTCATCCTTTTGCCCTCCCCTTAGGAAAAGGTAATAAGACATCAGTGAAATTTGCACTCTTTTTCTACTTGCTCGGTATAGACTATTGGTCATCTTGAGATAGACATTGGGAGAGGTGCGCAAATGCCTTGACCATGTTGCTATCCACGAAGTAAGTTTGGAGGCACAAAGTTTATTGATAGAATCCTCAGCCTCCTTAAAAACTGTTTGTTTATTTTTGAGAGGTGGGGTAGAGGGGGAGGGGCAGAGAGAGAGGGAGAGAGAGGATCTCAAGGAGGCACCACACTTTCAGCACAGAGCTCCGTGTGGGGTTGAACCCATGAACCGTGAGATCATGACATGAACCGAAATCAAGAGTTGGATGCCCAACCGACTGAGCCGCCCAGGTACCCCGAATCCTTAGCCTTTTTAAAGTCAGGAACTTCTTTGAGAATCTGGTGAGATGTCGGACCCTCTGTCCTCAAAATACACATTGGAATATGTTACATCCATAAAGTCCCTAAAGATGCAGGAATGTCATCGTGAGAACCTCCATGGTGAGCCTGTACGGGTGGCTCCTCATGGACCTCATGCCTACGTTGCAAAGAAGTGCCAGTTACATGGGGGATGAGCCAAAGAAATGGCACCTGGGGACAAACTGGTAACCTCTCTTTAGCTGCAACTCTTGTAATTCACTTTTCCCATCAATTTCTTCTGATAAAGTTGCAAATCAGCTGGATTTGCTTTCTCGATTTGAAGACCATTCAGCCATATTCATGGTAGAATTCCATCTCCGTCCTCCTAAGCAGGCTTTTAAATAATAAAAAAAAAATAATGTTTATTCACTTTTGAGAGAGAGAGAGGGACAGAGTATGAGTGGACAAGGGGCAGAGAGGGAGACACAGAACTGAAGCAGGCTCCAGGCTCCAAGCTGTCAGCGGAGAGCCCAACGTGGGGCTCGAACTCATGAACTGTGAGATCATGACCTGAGCGCGGATGCTTAACCGACTGAGCCACCCAGGTGCCCCTAATTGTTTCTTTTCAACAGGGGACCATAGGCAGGTTTTCAGCCATGATTTGATGACTCTCATTCTACTATCTAATTTAATGAACTTCTGCTGTAAATAATTGGATCTTAAGTATCTCCTAGCTTTGTCATTTTAACCAAATCACTGACCCTCTTGGGAATCTAGTTTTTCAATGTGTCAGAAGAGAGGTTTGGACTGTAATCTCTAAGGTTGCTTTAAATCTAACATTCTATATATTAAAAAAATTTTTTTTTAATGTTTTTTTTTGAGATAGAGCACAAGTGGGGGAGGGGCAGAGAGAGAGAGAGAGAGAGAGAGAGAGAGAGAGAGAGAGAGAATCTGAAGCAGGCTCCAGGCTCTGAGCTGTCAGCACAGAGCCTGACACAGGGCTTGAACCCATGAACTGTGGGATCATGACCTGAGTCAAAGACAGATGCTCAACCGACTGAGCCACGCAGGCCCCCCTACATATTTTTTAACATTTGTATGTGTGTGTGTGTGTGTGTGTATTGACAATTTTTCTACGTTGCTGATATTCTCTGAAGGAAACCCACATGCTCAAGCATACCTTTTTCTTTTTGGTACATATTAAAATATACAGAACCATTTTTTATTCTTGCACAGGTGGGCTTGTCATCCTATTAAAGCATCTAAAGGTCAGTGGCAAATTGCTCACTTGCCATAGCAAGTCTGGAATATCAAACTTTAAACATTTTTAAAAACTGTGCTTTCTTCATATGCATGAGTTTCAGCCCCATAAGAATAAGAAGCAACACGGAGATGACATTTAAGAGAGAATCTGTGGGGGGCGCCTGGGTAGCTCAGTAGGTTCAGCATCCGACTCTTGATTTCAGCTCAGGTCACGATCTCACAGTTTGTGAGATCGAGCCCCACATCGGGCTCTGGGCTGGCCAGGAGTCTGCTTGGGATTCTCTCTCTCCCTTTCTCTCTGCCCCTCCCTCACTCAAACTCACACAGTGTCTCTCTCTCAAAATAAATAAAAATAAACTTGAGAGAGAGAGAGAGAAAGAGAATCTGTGGTTCTCTAGAGCACTAGACTCATCAGCCAAGCGTACTTACTCATCTACCCTCAGCACTCACACTGCACTTGGCATGTAGTATATGCTCAATCACGTCCGCTGAGCGAGGAAAGGGTCTCATCGCTGATAATAGGACGGACCTGAAGTCCAGCAATTATTTAATTATTTCAGGGGGAAAGGAACTACAAGTTGGAGATGCAGTGCTCGTGGGTGGGAATCAGGGTAAAAAGATGGAAGAGGAATCACGACTAGGACAGGGGCACGAGGTCATCAACCTGGCATTGTTTGTGACAGCCATGGAACTGATAAGGGATATGATGAGACAAGAGCAGAGATGAAAGCATCGCACGTTATTTTATTTCACAATATGTAATTTGATTTATGGCCAAGTACTTACTGCCTTGACTCATCCACTGTTTCAATTAGTACCCTCAACTGGGTACTGAATAAAACAGTCCTCGGAGGGAATGGTGGCTTGTGTATTTTTTTTTTAATATTTATTTATTTTTGAAAGACAGACACACACACACACACACACACACACAGAGAGAAAGAGAGAAAGAGAGAGCATGTGCACGGGAGGGACAGCAGAATCTGAAGCAGGCTCCAAGTTCCAAGCTGTCAGCGCAGAATGTGACATGGGGCTCAAAACCACAAACCGTGAGATCATGACCTGAGCTGAAGTCGGACGCTGAACCGACTGAACCACCCAGGTGCCCCAGAGCTTGTGCATCATTAAACACTCATAGAACCTCAAGGCTGAGGTGTTATCTCAAGCCACTGAATAAACCCTACGATCCGAGTGAAACTATGCTTGTGTATGTCTGTAAGGCTCCATCTATTTTAGCATCTTTCTCATTTTCAAATCTCATGTCCTGTATGAAATTTATCAACAGTAATTTGCAATTGAAGAATTTCAGCAAAAACAAAAATGAAAGGTATTTGGCTATGACTACTGGAAGACCCAGCTTGAAAACATACAAACAGATCTCCGGAAGTAGATGTTTACTGGTGTTGGCTCAGGGGCTCTGTGATGCCATTTGATGCTCAGTTTTCTCACCTCTTTCCACCCTATCATCCTATGTTTGTTGGATTCCATCCTCATGGTTGCAAGGTGGTTGCTGTAGCTCCATTCATCACACCTATACTCAAAGTTGGAAGAAGTGTGTGTGTGTGTGTGTGTGTGCATGCGCGTGTGTGTGTGTGGTGGGGGAGAGCAGAAGTACATGACGATTGCTTCTGTCCTGTTTCATAAACAAACACTAAAGAGTACAAGTGACATATATCTAGCTGGCCAGATGGTTTTAGGAAGCTGGCCTTAGGTGTGAGAGAAGGTGACAGAGTGAACACCTCACCTGGGGCTGGGCACGTTGCGGTTCCAACACTTGGGTTCAGGTGCATCAGAAAATGGAAGTGGGTTGAGAAACCAATAATATCCGCCCCTGTCACAGTGATAGAAAATGATGGGTATCAGAAGAATGAAAGCAAAACCAATAAATTTCTCTTTCATTTGGTGTTAAAGCTAGTCCTATTTCCTATAATTTGCCTTGAGTAGGTGTTATTGCTTGCTTACCTCAGGAGAACAGTGAGCGAATAATGATATAAGTTATCTTTAATAGTTTAAATAACAATGAGTCAGATGTGTCTTGGGTTAATTTTTTTCCCGCATACATGAATTTTCAATTTTACTTAAAACCATTAAATGTGTTAAAGTTGCAGGCAAACTCACTAATTGGCACATACACAGTTTTGGAGTGAAATTCCTGCCTTTATGTTATTGGGGGTATTGAGAATAGGGCAATATTTTACATGTAGAAGTGTTCAGGGAAAAATAGGAATTTTTGACTACTGCACGTAAGTCAGAGAAATGGGGAAGAAAGGCAGTAAGGGAAATAGAACTTATTTAGCGAGCATAGTGGAAGAAGGAGAAGGAAATTTAGACTGGCAATTTAGAGGTTGCAACAGGAGAAGAAAGAACAGAAATAAGACATGAGCGGTGAAGTTCTCTTTGTGTTTTTCAATTAAACTCTTGGGGAAAGCTTCGAGCCTATGCAAAAGTAGGGACAACTGTTGCAATAAACTCGCACCGGTCCATCACCCAAATTCAACAATTACCAACATGGGGTCAGTTCTGTTCCACTTACATGCAACCCCTAATGCCTTGCATTATTTTGAATCATATCCTAGACATCATCATATCATTTCATTAGTAAGTATCTATTAAAAAAAGTCTTTAAAGATGTAGTCATCTTTGGGTTTGGATAGAACAGACTTCAAATTCTAACCCTGGCACCAACAGCCATAGGGCCTCGGATGAGTTCATGTATGCACTTGATATGTATTTATTAAGCATCATCTGTGAGCCCAGAAACAAACAAATATACTTAATAATTCCAGATAGAGACATATGTACTGAAGGAAATAATAAAACAAGGCAATGGAACCAAGAATGACCGGGGGGGTCTACTTTTTACACTTGGTGGTTGTGGAGAAATAAGCCCTTATCCCCTCTATTCTGGTTTCCTGTTCTGTAAAAAGGGGATGGTATTACCCGTGTCTTGTATGGCTCTTGAGAATTAGTTAATATCTTAGAAAGCGTTTAGCTAAGGCCTGGCACATGGCCAGCTCTCAAGAAATGAAAGTCAGGATACTGAAGACCACCTTGGTCTCCACCCATCCATTAGACGCCTTCTGGGGGAGGGCTGTGCTGGTCTGTCCAGCTCTATTCTGATTTTCAAAGGATGTTGAGGTGTGCTGGGCTCACTGTCATACTCTAGACTAGAGCCTGGTGAAAACTTGGTCACCTCTACTTTTATTCCTCCATATAAGGTGCTTTATTCTAGAAGTCTGTGAATCTGTGGACTTGCATCAGGAAAATAAGGTTATAGTGGGCCTGTCTCTCTTTCCTCTTCCTTTCCAACTTTGTGGGAAGCAACTGGCTTATAGATTCACTTTTTTAAATGTAGAAAATATGTGTTTTTGCTAGAGTATTTAGAGACACTGCTTGAAATCTTATGTTAAATTTATTAAAAAAACTTTTTCTGAGATTGAGTTTTATAGTTTCCAATTTGGCAGACACTTAATTCTAATCCAAACAAAGTGTTGTTGGCAGTTATCCAAAAACCCATAAAATTTCAAGTTTTAGGAATGCCTACTTTTCTGGGATTTAATGATCTTTTTCATAATATTTCAGCCAATCAACTTCTATTTATATTAAACGTAGGCTTTGATCCAAACTCCATGTAATATGGCAACAAACAAGGGGAAAAAAATAGAATTCAATAAGGGCATTCACTTCCCCTAGATCTGGTGAGATGGAAGTCTGATAATCTGTTTCCACAAATAACTGCCTGTGTACATCTGAGCAGACCTGAAGAACACAGCCTCTCCTTCTGAAGGAACGATGAAACCATGTTAGCCACCCCTTGTTGCTTAATCTTAACCAGGAGCAACAGGAGGGCTAAGTTTGGGTGAGTTTTAGCTTGAGCGTATCCTTTTGTTCCTGGGGTCATGACTCAATGAAGCTTTTACCATGGCCTTTTGCCAGTCCTCATGAATAGATGAGGCACTCTCCATCAGTTGGCTCCCAGGCCTGCAGCCACTCTGGAAAACAGTGCGGAGGTTCCTCAAAAAATTAAAAATAGATCTACCCCATGACCCAGCAAGAGCACTGCTAGGAATTTACCCAAGGGATACAGGAGTGCTGATGCATAGGGGCACTTGTACCCCAATGGTTATAGCAGCACTTTCAACAATAGCCAAATTATGGAAAGTGCCTAGCTGTCCATCAATGGATGAATGGATAAAGAAGATGTGGTTTATATATACAATGGAATACTACCCAAGAAAGAGTGAAATCATGCCATTTGCAGCAACGTGGATGGAACTGGAGGGTATTATGCTGAGTGAAATAAGTCAGTCAGAGAAAGACAGATACATGTTTTCATTCATATGTGGATCTTGAGAAACTTAATAGAAGACCATGGGGGAGGGGAAAGGAAAAAAATAGTTACAAAGAGAAAGGGATGGAGGCAAACCGTAAGAGACTCTTAAATACAGAGAACAAACTGAGGGTTGATGGGGGGGTGGGGAGAGGGGAAAGTGGGTGATGGGCATTGAGGAGGGCACCTGTTGGGATGAGCACTGGGTGTTGTATGTAAGTCAATTTGACAATAAATTATATTAGAGAAAAATTGCCTCCCAGGCCAATCAGTGTTGCTGGCCCAGCCCAGCAAAGATCACTTTGGCTGGGAATTTATTTATTTTTAAAAGTTTATTTGTTTTGAGAAAGAGTGCAAGTGGGGGAGGGGCAGAGAGAGGGAGAGAAAGAATCGCAAGCAGGCCCTGCGCTGTCAGCAAAGAGCCCAACGTGGGGCTCGATCCCATGCATCGTGAGATCATGACCTGAGCCAAGATCAAGAGTTGGACGCTTAACTGAGCCACCCAGGTGCCCCTGGCAGGGGCTTTATTTTTGGCTGGTCACCTTTTCAGTGTTCTTTGCTCCCCTAGACCACCAATCTCCACAAAAGGCTTTTTCAACCCTTTAAAAAATTTCCTTCATTGGGGTGCCTGGGGGGCTCAGTCGGTTGAGCGACTGACTTCAGCTCCGGTCATGATCTCACGGTCCTTGAGTTCGAGCCCCGTGTTGGGCTCTGTGCTGGCGGCTCGGAACCTGGAGTCTGCTTCGGATTCTGTGTCTCCCTCTCTCTCTGCCCCTCCCCTGCTTATGCTCTGCCTCTCTCTGTCTCAGAAATAAATAAAGATTAAAAAAAAAATTAAAAAAATTTTTTTCCTTCATTTTCTTTAGATACTTAGTCCCGGGAAAGTCCTCTCCTCCCCCCTCCCCCGTAGCCTTTTGTTTCATGTTCCGAAGGCAGCCTCTTCCTGGTGCCACCTCATGGAGACAGAGGACACTTGACCTGAGCCTTCTCAAAACTGGACCTTTCCAACTTTGTCTCACTCTCTCATCTATTAACGTCTGCTCCTGTTTGGTCTCCCAAACATTCTCGTGTGCATGAATGAAATGCATTCCTCTTGTCCTCTGTGCGTTTCCAAATTCCTCCCCAAGAGGCCAGGTGTCCATTGCTGCTGCCACAAGTTGCCACCAACTTAGTGGTTTCAGACAACGTGCAGTTACTGTCTCACAGTTCCGTAGGTGAGAAGTCCAAATTGGGTCTTGCTGTATCCACCGAGGCCATCCAGGATAATCCGTCTAATTTCAGGTCAGCTGACCACCGCCCCCCACTTTATCCACAGCATTAATCCCTCTTGCCACATGATACAACACATTCGTAGGTTCCAGGGATCAAGACACGGACACCTTCGGGAAACCACTATCCTACCCGCTACCACACCAAATTAAAAAATATGTATGTTTGGGGCACCGGGTGGCTCTGTCGGTTAAGAGTCCAGCTCGTGATTTCAGCTCAGGATCTCACAGTTCATGGGTTTGAGCCCTGTGTCCAGCACGGTCCTGACAGTGCAGAGTCTGCTTGGGATTCTCTCCCTCTCTCTCTGCCCCTCTCTTGCTCTCTCTCTCTCTCTCTATCTCAAAATAAATATACACACTTAAATATATATATGTATATATATATATGTATTTCCTTATCAAAATAATTATAATGCATATTCATTCTAATATATATGAGTGAATTAATAATTCATTAATTCATTAATGGAGACATCATAAGTGACAACTATATTCATTCATGCATTTGCGTATTTTCTTATTTACAGAAATGGCTTCATTACGTTCACTCATTTGTAAACCTTTTTCCCTCCACTTAATGATATATTGAAAAGATTTTTTCGTTCTGTAAAAAATTCCTCTGTATTATCTTTGGAGATGTATCATATCCTACTGTATGAAGTCCCACAATTTGATTAACTGGTCTCCTTTTGTGGTTTCCTTTATATTTTGCTATGATACAAATTGCTACAGTGAATACATATTGATCCTTTAAATATCCATGTAAGTCTCACTCCAAGTCACACTCCCTGGCCGTTTAGTTTATAGGGAAGATTTAAAAATCCAAGATTTAAACTGCTTCATATTTGAGGGGCGCTTGGGTAGCTCATTTGGTTAAGCATCCAACTCTTGACTTCAGCTCAGGTCATGATCTCACGGTTGTGGAATCGAGTCTTGCCTCAGGCTCCACACTGGGCTTGGAGCCTGCTTAAGATTCTCCCTCTGCCTCTTCCCCTCCTCAGCTCTCTCTCTCTCTCTCTCTCTCAAATGAAACAAATAAACAGATAAATAAAGTGCTTCCTAAATTTACATTCACTTAAAGACATCCTTATTTGGTTATTTGATTTTCTGTACACGTATGTGTGTCTCTTCAGGATATATTCATTCATTCATCACTTGACTCTTGTTCAAAGCATCCAGATGTTTTTTGTATCCTCTCTTTAGCCCTGTTGTCTACCCCCTTGCAGTGACAAAAGTGATACCGACTAATAATTAAATAGGTGCTGAAGGAGCAAATGACATTTCCCCCTTCGTCATCTTCTTGACATTGGCTCTGGCCCATCATCCTTTGCTCTGGTTCCCTAAGGAGGAAGCGTCCTAACCCCTCTCCTTCACCTGTGCCTGCTGAAGAGGTGGATTATTTTGCAGTTATATTTAGAAACAAAGAGAATTATGGAAACCAAACAGTTCACCTGGTTTATCCAGTGTCAGGGGCTCTTTTAACAGGAAGGACAGCTTGGAACTCTGCTCTTCAGAGCTCACTTGATGTGCAACAGAAAATGGGAAATGCGGTTGCTTTATGAATTTCAAAGTCTCATTTGAGAACCCAAGAGTTGCCAAAGTCTGTCTGAACCTTGTGAGTCCTGATAGTAAACCCAACAAAATGCACCCGTGCCTAACAAAATAGCAGCAGTTGTACTGAAAGGCAAATATAGAAACAACAGAGTCTCCAGAGCTAACCTTTTAGGGGCAAGAATTAATGATAGACAATTCCTATAATTAAGTCTTCTAGCTTTTAGAGGCCTAATTAAAAAACTTTCTCTGGTCTCTCCAGGCCAAAGTAAAAAAGTTATTAAAATTGTTAAGGCCTAAAATGACCATTCTGATGCTGGTTGGGGGCCTCAAATTTCACTCTATTTTACAATGTGTTTTCTTTCTTCTTTCTTTCTTTCTTTCTTTCTTTCTTTCTTTCTTTCTTTCTTTCTTTGACATTTTTCTTTGGAATTCAAAAATTCGAGATTTGACAGTTTAGAGTGATGGTACATAAACTGATAACTCTTTTTCCAATGTAACTAGTTAATGTATTAACATCTTTTCTCTCCCTCTGTCTTCTTATTTTTCCCTTCCCTTTTTGTTCCTCACTGTTAGAAGTTTGATGGTGTGGTCGTAGCAACTCATGGGAGATGAACGTTTGTTTTTCCATTACTTTTTTGCCTTTCGAAGGCTCTCTTCTTTCTATGAAGTTTGTCTCTTGGCCAAGCATAGTTTATCAGTGATGACTTATTAGCAATTCTACTCCAAGCTGAACAAGGAGACCTCAGTTCTTGGAAGCCGTGTGGGGATTGGATACAAACTCTGATAGAAAACTCAGGGGTGCCTGGGAGGCTCAGTGGGTTAAGTGTCCGACTTCAGCTCAGGTCAGCATCTCAGAGTTTGTGAGTTCAAGCCCTGCATCAGGCTGTGCTGACAGCTCGGAGCCCAGAGCCTGCTTCGGATTCTGTCTCCCTTTGATTTCTGCCCTTCCCCTGCTTGCGCCTTGTTTCTCTCTCTCTCAAAAACAAATGAACATAAAAGAATTAAAGCAAGAGAATTCTGGGCCAGAGGGCTTGGAGATGGTGGTCTGAGGTGTGCATGCTGTGGTCATAGTGAAGATTTTTGAGGTGACAATAATGTAATTCACCGTACTGGGTAATATTGGGGGTGGCCTGTGGTGTGGAGTCCAAGGGCAGAGAGGAACTGACTATACACAGACTGTGTTCCAGGTGCTTGAGAGAATTAGGGAACATGAGTGAACAAAACAGCCCCAAACCGCCTCCCCTCCCATGGGTGAGGGGAAGCTGGCCATAAAGGATGATTAAAAAAAAAAGTAAATAATCTCATGTAATACAGTATATAGTTCGGAGATGATAAGTAGATAGAAGAAAGAAATAGGATCTAGGGTAGATGGGTAGAGGGTAGTCTGCAATTTTAAGTAGCATGGGTGGGGTAGGTCTCACTGAAATGGTGACATTTCAGGAAAGACTTGAAAGAGGTGAGACTTCTCCCTATGGGTATCTGGAGGTGAGATAGGCATATGGGTGTCAGGGAGATGAGGGTTCCAAGAAAAGGAACCCGTCAATGCAAAAGCCTAAGAGAATTTCGTCCACCAACGTACCTGTGCCCTCACATACTACCTGCCAAGGGCGTTATAGGGTCTCCCCTCTGATCTGTCTCTGGTATTTCCCCAGACCCATTTAGTCTTTTTACTGTGGGGCTTCTATTCCAGGGTTCACACTTATCACCAATCATTCCATTTTGGTTTCCCCTTAAGGGGTAGGGGAGTTGGGGGGGTGACTATTCAGGTCCCTTGGTGTGAAATTTCTACAAGACAAAACAATCCTTTCTCTTGCTAATATCGCCCAGTCCTTATACTCAAACTCTGGGATATTATTATGCTAACAGAGTCTTAGCACAACTTCTAAGGTTGTGACCTTTTTTCACCTCACTGGTACATCACCTCCACCCCCTCTGCCTTTAGGGAGAGGATGGGTTACTGCCTACGAAAAAAGGGTAAGGGACAGAGAACCCCTCTCCAGATGCACACTTCTGGAAATAAATATTTCTAGGGAGTTCTATTGTTGACTAACTACAGGTTAATTGGTCCTTCTAGGAGAACAGCTTTCATTCCTAAAATCTCGTTGTAATAATCCTGGCCCTTAGGTATTCATGAAGTTGTGATCAGTTCAATTTGGAAAAGTCTGGCCCTCCCTGACCCATTCACTAATGGCGTGATTGTAGCTAAAGATGCTTCTAAGGCCTGAAAGATCAGAGAGAAAGGCAGTCTTGGTGGAGAGACTGATATCACCAACCTGAGGCTATGTGGGGAAGAAGGAGCCCAGGCCCTCCCCTCTGGGCCAGGGTAGCCCAGGACTGAAACACGGACTGAGAAAGAATAAACCCAAATTTATATAAAAAGACAGAAGCAGCTCCTTTATTAGAGTCCAACAGCTCTGACAAATGAAGACACATCCAAGAGCAGATAATGAAAAATTTTGAATGATTGCCATTGTTTCTCATATTCCTGAGACTCTTGAATTAATATAGCAAACCAGTCTGAAGATAAAAAGCCAGAAGCTTTATCACATACATTATGTCTGGCGGGATGTCTACACCGAGCGAACTCGAAGTCCTGGTAGTAGTTTGGGTTTGGTGTAAGGAGTGGCATGGATTTTTACCCATGAGGTTTTAATTTGCTTATCTTTTCATTTGAAGCTAAAGCGTTTTGACTAGGACAGTTTCTATACTTTCCCTATTGCCTCGTCGGGTTTATTTCTTTCGTATTTCTGGTTTAGCTTTATCTATTTGCTGGAGGAGGCCGGATATTCTTTTCCACACGTCTCAAGAATACTTATCCATGGGGGGAGAGGGTTTTTAAGGACAACCCTGGGGTAAAAGGGTGTCCAGAAAGTAGGAGTTAGGTATTAATCTATGCAAAAAGCTCAACTTGTACAAGCGTTAGACATTATGCAGCATATAGATACACACACCGTAGATGAAGAAATGCTTTAACTTGAAGAAATGCTTTAACTTTGCATTTCAATTGTTTCAAAGGTCTACTTTAGTTCCAGATTTATTCTGGAATTTCTCACTGCTGTATAAGCAAGAATGATATTTTCTTTCCCACCGGACTCCCACTGTACAGGCAAATCAACGTAATAATATGACCAGCTATGTCCATAGTTTGTGTGATAACAAAATATTAACATTGTTCCAAATGTGGAATAATGCATTTGCTGAAGGATTTGGGGATTTTAACCCAATAGACAAGAAAGCGCGTCTTCATGTTGAAAACCTTTGCCTTCTAGCTATGTTTTTGTCTTGATGTATGGAAGCTATCACTTACTATTTCTGCGTTTTTAGATATCTTCATATTCGTGTTTGTATTTTTGTATGAAGAGAGTAAAACATAATTTGCTCGTAATTGTCTCATTTCTGACTGCCGTTGATTGTTCCTTAAAGGAAAGTTATTTCTAAACAAAAAGAAAAACATCAGATATATCGGAAGCACGTAGTCACTTTCTGTCTTAAGGATAAAGTTAAGGCTGTGGCAGATTTTCCAAGACTGTCTACTGAGTGGAATAGGGGGAAATTAAAAGGCACAAAAATGCTGTTTTAATAAAATTTTCTTCCTCGTACCGGGTATTCTAGTTACACAATAGGCTAATGCACTGCCTATGGGAGTTTGTGGTTCTTCAGTATGGAAATTGTGCCATGTCTAATTTTCCCAAAGTGACTTCTGCAGTAAATATGGTGAAAAGTGTATTAAAAACAATACATAAGTGGAGCCTGGGTGGCTCAGTCCATTGAGCATCCTGCTTCGGCTCGGGTCATGATCTCATGGTTCGTGGGTTCGAGCCCCGCGTCGGGCTCTGTGCTGACAGCTCGGAGCCTGGGAGCCTGTTTCGGATTCTGTGTCTCCCTCTCTCTCTCTCTCTGCCCCTCCCCTGCTCATGCTCTCTGTCTCGAAAATAAATAATAAACATTAAAAAAAAAGATACATAAAACAGGTCTAGCCTTTCGTGCAATGCCAAGCCCAAAGATCTTGAGTCCCTATCGCTCTAGGGACTTGCAAAACATGCCAAACTTAAAATCTTATTAAACTGAGATGAAATTGTAACCTGCGAACGACAATCTATTTTTGCCACCTTTTTCTTTCCTTCTCCAAACCTATCCAAACCAAATGCCTTTCATTTTTCCCTATAGTCTTCAATCTAAAAGGATAACAGCAAACCTTTAATTTCCATAGTCAATATTTCTCTCATGATCTCACATAGACAGTATGATATATTAGTTCTGAAAGCCCCAAGTATGATGTGATGAGGCTGGAAACTCACTTTGTCCTCCAGGTTTAGGTACGGCCTTAAGAGAATTTAGATGAGCATTTGGGGGTGTTGTGCTGGTGTGCCACTCACTTTGCGGTGTGCAATGCAGCAGCTAAATAAACCCTGCATGAATTTCACTTCTTTCGGTGCTCACGCACTTATGAATAAATTATACCCACCGAGTACTTATTCTGTTGCTTTTATGCAGGACCTCACACAACTCACCGGATAGCAGATATTATGCAAAAAGGGGTGTGAAATTTAGAGCAAGTTCCAGGAAAACCAGTTGGCTTTCTCAACCTCAAGGCTTAAAAAGATGGGTCTTTTGCCAGGTTTTTGGACACCTCATTCTTTACTAAGGTAACTTCCCTCCCATTTAGCTCTGTCCTTCCGTCCCTCTCCCTGCCTTCCAGGGCCGCTCAAAAAGAAGAAGGAGCCCAGGTTTCGGCCACAGGGTGGGCTGGTCATTCACCTTGTAGGCGTTAGAATGGCAGAGTGGTCACCTGCGATCGGCTGGGGGTGTAAACACCATTAAACTACTTTCCAGAAAGTTATGTAAAGAGTTGCTAATGCTCCCTGAAGATTTCCCTACCCTGCTGGCGAGGCTGACGTTTTGAAAGAGGCAGGTTGGGGCATGTGTGGACGCTTCCCCTTGCCATTTATGATCCCAGGAGCTTGCAGTGAAAAGCTGTCATTTTTCCCCTGGGTGTGTAAGAAGCAGTTTCTCCGGCAAGCCAGGCCCTGAAGCTGAGGCTTATCCCAGAGGAGGGGCTGGTGAGGGGGAGCTGCAGGGACAGCCAGAGATCTATCACTCGTTTAAATTTCAGATGTGAAGAGAAGCAAGGATGGGAAAAGAAATAAAAAAAAAAAAAGTTTACAAAGCTCTCTCAGTTATCGGTGGTTCCAAATAGTGGAACCATTTTCTTTCTGGGCTCCAGGGGTTGGAGGGAAACGTGGGGACTCGGTTATGCCAAGAGGCAGCGGGGTTCACCCACAGCTCGCTGGCTAGACCGAGGCTGGCCTGGGCTCGGGACCGGGCGCCCTTGGCCAAGATAATGGAGCCCCGCTCCCCCTGATTGACATTCACGCCTTCTAGGTTAAATATCTTCAGAGAGATCTCAAAGTTATCCAGAGGAATCCAAATGCCCTTTCCTGTTTTGGAAAAGACCTGAATTAACATCTAAAACGAACTCACCTGGGTTTGTAAGTGGCGTAGAGTGGTCCCTTCAGGCACTCTTCAGGGACCAATATCTGTGCCTTCACTATAGGGTAAAAACTAGACAGAAGTAAAACAGGAAAAAACAATAAAAGATTAGCAGCTTTCTCAGTGGCTTGCAAAGTGTAGGCAGTCAAGAGTTCTTCAGTAGGCCTGCTTGCACAGAGACGAATGTTGAGGCAACTCTTCATAATGCTGTAGACAGGCAAGCTTGGCTGGGCATTGATCATGAAACGGAGTTGCAAATGGCTGCGTGTTCTGGTATAAGTCAGTGCCACCCAGCAAAACAGAGGAGCCACATCAGAGCTCAGTTGTTGCTTTCCTTGAATTCTTTCTTAATATATCTGTTTTCTTTCTTTCTTTTTTTTTTTAAAATGATTCTGACTGTCAACTGGGATTATTGGACTGCATAATGATATTTTTTATGTCCAAACATATGAATAAAATTACTTCCTCGCCATGTATATTATGGTTATACATGCTTCCTGAAAGTAAATTAACATAGAAATAAATCTGTGATGTCAAGAATATACATTAACCTGTTTGGGGCCTTATAAATATGTAAAACTAGCACCTAGCTCTTTGCCTCTCTGTGGGAGAATAATATTTTGTGCTGAATCTAGAACTGGACAGTCTGCATATTAGAGTGGACAATTATACGTACTCCATCCAATTGAACAATACTTTTTTTAATCCCGTGTGTTCAGTGCTGTACCTGGTGCCCTCGGGAGTACAAGAAAAGACTCTAATGGAGTCTTGGCCTTTGTGTATCTCATAATCTTGCTTTAGATTTGATTTGTCTATTGTTGCCTGGGCTATTGCTTCTGTCTTCATTCCCTTTGCTAACTGCTCTTTATACTTCTTTCTGGAGACATCTGTCCGAGCCTTCTTATCCTCTTCTTGTTGGCACATAGGTTCTTTTTTCGAAAAAAAAAATGTAAGTTTATTTATTTATTTTGAGAAAGGAAGGCAGGGAGGGGCAGAGAGAGAGGGAGAGAGAAAGAATCCCAACCAGGCTCCGCACTGCCAGCTCAGAGCCCGATGTGGGGCGCAAACGCATGAACCACGAGACCGTGACCTGAGATGAAACCAAGAGTTGGAGGCCCAACTGGCTGAGCCACCCAGGCTCCCCGTTGGTATGTAGGTTCTTTATTGCCGCTCCGTTTGGGCACTCAGGGCTCCGGCCCTACTCACCAACATGGTGGCCTGCACGTGCCCTGGGTCACACATCTTCCCTCCACACCCAACTCCACCCATCCTCCTCATTCCTCCCAAAGTCTGCTCAGTTGTCTGTCATCTCTTTTGAGAACACGACTTTCCCTTGCTACCTGCCCTCCCCCGCGGGGTTCAGTCTTCTGGGTCCTGCTCCTAGTCCCCTAATGACCCCTCCTGGAGCTTTAACAGGTTCCCTGAAAATCGTCTGTGCACTTGTCAATGTTCTTGACTAGCTGAGGACTCTGGTGGGCAGAGGTTTGGTCTTCTTCATCTTTGTACTACAACTCCATGGCCTGCCTGGGTAGACATCCAACAAGTGTTTGCTGAATGCACTGTCCCTTCTCACCTGATAAATAGTGTTCAAGCACTAGTTGGTCAGCAAATAATTTTCTGAGATTGTTACGGCTGAAGAATTCTCACGGACTCAAAATGTCTCCACTGCTTCTGTCTCCATCATCTAAGACTCTCGTCTCTGTCTCTTCCTGCCTTCTTTATTTCCATCTACTGAGTGCTTCCCATAAATGAAGAGAGTAGAAGGCACACAAAGCAAACTATATCTTTTCTGACTTAAAGCTCTTTGATGGTTTCCGTTGGCCTTGGGAGAAAATAATGCCTTTCTTTGACCTGCAAGGCCCCAGTCTTGTCCTGCTCACCTCTCCAACCTCATGCTGTGACACTCTCCTCCTCACTCACTGTGTCCCAGACACGTGGGCCTTGTTGGACTCCTAGAACAAGTCAAACTCTCTTCTGCCTGGAGGTCTCACATCTGCTGGAATTTTCTTCCTTATCTTTCAAGTGTCAGCTTAAATGTTACCTTCTCAAAGAGCCTTTCTATAAGTATTCCATCTAAAGTGAATTCCCTTTATCCCCCTCTTCTTTTCTGGAGAACTGAACCTTGTTTTTGTCCTTCAAAGCAGAATTGCAAGTGATGAATAATTTAATTTTATTTACTTATTTGTTTTCTTGTTCATTGTCTTTCCCCTTCTCTCAATAAAGAGTGTGTCCCTTGAGGACAAGTGATCACATCTGTTTTTATTCCTTCCGTATCTCCCAAGGCCCATGACTGCACAGAGTAAGTGATAATAAATATTTCTTGCCTGCCAAATGAATGATCGTTCCAAAGCAAGCATGGGAAAGGGCTTCTTTAAATAGTTAGATGCTTGGGGCACCTGGGTGGCTTAGTAGGTTAAGGACGAATTCTTGATTTCAGATTTTGGCTCAGGTCATGATCTCATGGTTTATGAGTTCACGTCCCAAGTCCAGCTCTGCACTGAGAGTGTGGAGCCTGCTTGGGATTTTCTCTCTCCCTCTTTCTCTCTGCCCTTCCGCTGTGGTCTCTCTCTCTCTCTCTCAAAAATAAATATTTCTTTAAAAAATAGTACTTAGATTCTCATAACAACCATATGAAATACCATTACTTTATGAGTGGTTGTAGACTGAATGTTTGTATCTCCCCAAAATTCACATGTTGAAACCCTAACTCCCAATGTGATTGTATTTGAAGGTGAAACCTTGGGGGAGATTTAATAGGATTGGATGAGGTTGTGAGGGTGAAGCTCCCATGATGGGATTGGTGTCCTTAAAAGAAGAGGAAGAGTGATCTCTCTCTTCGTCTCTCTTACTCTTTCTCCCTCCTTCTCCCTACCCCAACACACACACACACACACACACACATACACACACACACACACAGTGAAGGCCATGTGAGAACACAGTGAGAGGGTGGCAAGCCAGGGGAAGGGCTCTTGCTGGAATCCAACCATGCTGACTGACACCTTGATCTTGTACTTGCAGCCTCCAGAGCAGTGGGAAATCCATGTCTGTTATTTAGGCCACCAGTCTGTATTTTGTTATAGACAGAGGTGTGCTGCCTGACCAGGCTTTAAGTATTTTGGCCAGTCCTTGTTTCTAGGACCGTTTTGGTGGCTAATTTAAGAGGACATTTATTTGGTATCTTCCCTTCGGCTTTCAAACTCACCTACATTCTCTAGCCTCCTTTGCTTATTACATTCTTGCATGTTTATGTTCACTCTTCCGTCTTCACACAAACACCTACAACTCACTCAGCACACACAACATTCATGGAGAGATCTGAGCGCCCAGCCCATCTAAACCCCAATGTTATTTCAAAAAGAGTCCTTTTAGTGACATTTTGAAGAGAGAGTTCAGAAACCAATGTAACACAGTGTGTCAGCCACACTTTAATTAAAAAAAGAGAGAGAGAGAAAGTCAGGGCGCCTGGGTGGCTCAGTGGGTTAAACATCTGACTCTTGGTTTCATCCAGGTCATGATCTCTCGGTTCGTGAGTTCGAGCCCCGCATCAGTCTCTGCGCTGATAAAGTGGAGGCTGTTTAGAATTCTCTGTCTCCCTCTCTCTCTCTGCACCTCCCCACTTACTCTCTTTCTCTCTCAAAAAAATAAATCAATAAACATCAAAAAAAGAGAGTGAAAGTTCAATGAGATCCTGGGCTTTTGAAGAAGGCGTATCCAGGTCCACGTGTTGGAACAATCTTTCCATCTTTCAAATAATGTGACCTACAAAGGAAGCAGAACATACTGACGTTGATGCGTTAGTGGTAAGAATATTTTCACATTCCTCAACTCTGTGTACACAAATGGGGCATTATCTCAAATATGAGTCCTGCTACCAGGTATGTAAATAAATTTCAATTGACAGTAGCTTGTTCTTCCCTTTCACTGCGTTTTTTTTTTTTTTTCATTCGTTAAGTAACTCAGTTGTTTTTTTCTAAAAAGGAATATTCAAATACCTGTAACCTCTCTCAAGCTACTCAAACTGAAGCAAGTTTGGGGCCCAAATTACCTGGTGGCCACTGCACTCAAGTTGTTTTTCCGTCGTTGCTGCTGGCCAGCAAAATAACAGCAGAATCAATAGGACGGCTACCGATACAGTGCTCAAAATTAACGCAACATATTGGATTCTGCAAGATCCATGGCCTTCCGGAAGGACGTAGTGATGTACATGATCTCCCAGTGATTTCATGAACAGGTCTATGAGGTCTGTTGAGAATGAAAAGCTATTCTTGGGGCAAACATATTATTAAGAGACTCTAGAGTTCGAAGGAGCTCGAGGAGGTTAAAGACCCGAAACCAAACCAACAAAACCCCAAAACCCAAAACGAAGCCAGGCGTTGGGGCATGTGCAGTGAACATAAGCGTGAGCTCTGTTTCCCGGTGTGAGGGAACACCTGTCCACGGTGGGACTTGACGATCATTCACTTCCTGGCACAGGACAGCCGTTACCCAGTTGACATTAATAAGAAGTTCATCTGACACTCTGCCTTGTCACAGTCCTCGGGCCATTCTGAGTTCCTCCAGTGAGCATTTGTTGGAGGCCTTCCTTGGGCCAGGCACCATGCTTCTCTGCAAAGCTCCCTTAGTTGCCAACCTTGCAGAAAGAAGCAGAGGTTCAAGAGGGTTGAGAAGCTGGTGTTCCCGGTCTTCAACTCCTTTTGATTAGGTACCGAATTCATCGAACATCTGGTGAGGGTCTGACAGGTGCCAGGCACCGTGCTAAGTTCTGCGGATGCAAAGTAAATGAGACGGATCCGTATGATGCACTGTTCAGGGAAAGAAATGAAGTACAGGACAGCATGGACGCTCCTGAATAAAAAAGGGTGTGTATGATAAAAGAGTGTGATGCACACACATGCACGCACATGCACACGTGCTGGCAAATGCCTAGAATATCGGGTGACAGTGGTTGCCTTTGGGGAGAAGAACTGGTTCTGTTTTCTTAAGCACCTGTCACTCTCTAAAATGGTCTTATGTGTTTATTTGTGAACTTATTTGTGAACTTATTTGTTGTCCCTTTCTCCCACTACATGCAATGCTCCCTTACGGCTCACGGTATCTCCAGTGACTAGAATAATGCTTGGCACATATTTTATTTTATTTATTTGATTTTTTGAATGTTTATTTTTGAGAGAGAGAAAGCCAGAGAGACAGAGCATGAGTGGAGGAGGGGCAGAGAGAGAGGGAGACGCAGAATCTGAAGCAGGCTCCAGGCTCTGAGCTGTCAGCACAGAGCCTGACGCGGGGCCTGAAATCACCCAGCCATGAGATCATGACCTGAGCCGAAGTCAGATGCTCAACCAACTGAGCCACCCAGGCGCACCATTGGCACGTAATTTAGATGCTTAATATCTTCTGTTTGTCCTCTGAAGTGAATGAGCTTAGAATTCAGAGATGGGAGGGAATCTTACTTTTAGCTGCTTGCCATTTCGTATGGCTTTAATATTTAACTTTTTACTATGAAAAAATTAAATATGTGTAAATGCAAAGAAAACAATAAACTTCCATGCAACTGTCACCCTAAAATAATGATCAGCTCATGGCCAATATTGCTTCATCTGGTCTTGTTGGGGCTCTTTGCCCCAAGATTATTTTGAAACAAATCCCAGCCATCACCATATTTTTACATATTTCAATATGGAAACCGTAACTAGAATACATTCCATACCTAGACAAATAAACAATAATTTATTAATATAAAACACCCACTGTCCAAATATCCCTAATTAGTGTCATAATCTTTTTCTACAGGTTGGTTTTACAAGTTTTTTTGTAGGTTTAACAGTGGGGATGTATTATCTTTTCATTGTTATATTACTAGATGTTCACAATCTAGTAACAGATATTACTTCACCCATCCATCCATCCATCCATCCATCCATCCATCCTTCCTTCCTTCTATCCATTCATTCATCCATCTATCTATTAACTACAGACATATTAAGTGCTTGGTATGTGCCCGGCACTGTTCCAGGTGCCTAGGATGCATAAGTGAACAAAAGGACAAGAATTCCTGCCCCGATGGAGCTTTCACTCTAGCTGAGGGAAACCATTAATACATAGCACAAGTACTAAAAAGGTGATTATGATACAATACAACATGTATTATAACAGGAGGGGCAATTATAACTAAGACCAACCCAAGAGATTCAAAGTTTTAGGTCCTGACTGTAACATTTAAAATTGTAATATCTCATGATCTGATAAAGCCTTATAAATAGAACATATTGATTCTTTCTACAACAAGAAGTAAATTAAGACCATCAAAGTTTTCTTTTTTCTTGTCCTTTCTTTTTAACAACTGTGTTGACTAGGCTGTACTATTATAAATCAAGTCATGATAGCCGGGAGCCAAAACATGATTTTTTGGGGTTTGGGTGCTCAGACTTTGGAGTTTATGAAATGGAGCTAGAGCCAGTCTGACACCAGGCTCTGAAAACAGTGGATTGGCATTTACACAAACCAGGCCAGTGGATATAAACTACCTTGAGTAGGTCTCCTTGCAGACAGCCTGGTTGGAACATGGTGAACACCAGCAAATTCTTAACTCATGACGTGTGTCCTTTGCCCATCGTCTGCACAGTCTAGGAAAAGCAGAGTTGTTGGTCGGCTTTATTAAACCCAAGAGTATTTTTGATTAGTACTTGAACCTCACATTGAAAGGTGGTATTTAATTCCAGAAAGGAAATGTCAGTGATGTTAGAACAATATTAAAACAGGAAGGAGCCAAGCTAATGTTTCAAAATGGATGTGGTCATCAAGACGCTAGCTCACCGTAACATTTCTGATCAAAATTGAAATCTGGTTCAAAAGGGGGAAGAAAAGAGCTCTTGACAAGACTGTAAAGTAGCAACACCTGATTTTAATACAAGTCCCTCACTCCTACCCAGTGATCACTTTGTGAGGGAGAGGGCATACTCTTACTCCTTCCAAAGTGGAATTGTGCAAAACATGTCTGAAACGTCTCTCTTATAATTGTCTCCAAAGACAGTTTCTCAGTCATATAAGAAAAATAATCGTGGGGCACCTGGATGGCTCAGCTGGTTAAGCGTCCGACTCTTGATTTAGGCTCAGGTCATGATCTGACAGTTCATGGGATCGAGGCCTGAGTCGGGGCTCTGTGCTGATAGTGCGGAGCCTGCCTGGGATTCTCTCCCTTTTTCCCTGCCCCTCCCCCACTCGCAGGCGCGTGTGTGCACACGGTCTCTCTCAAACTACATAAACACACATTTAACAAAAAGGAAAAATGATCCGCCTCCCAAAGTGTAGAATTCTACTTTAGTTGTACCAAGATGATGCCAATAAGTGAGAGCCAGCGTGCTGTCTTCACAACTGCTGGAAATTAGGGCTTACCGTTCTTTCCTACCTGTCTCCTCTTACTATTGGAATACATGGGAAATCAATTTCTGTGTCTGGATTTGAGCTGGAGGAACAAGGTTGAGTATGTTGACCGAATGGATTCATCTCTTTTTTTCATTAAAATGATGAGGCCTGATTCACTGCTTGAAATCAATCAACAGCTAGTTTTTGTGTGCAGGGTTGTTGCAGACAACTTGGCTTTGTTAATCTCATCTGCGTTCTCCCGGTGTCCTTGTTTTTCCCCCCTCTCTAAATTCTGTTAGTTCAGAATCCCCTTTCTTTAAGATTTTGATACCTCTCAAAAGAGGCAGGAGGATGATTCTGCAACTTATAAACTGTTGACTTTGTTCTAATTCTGAAAAAGATGCCAGATCTGCCTGCTGAAAACATGGTTCAGAAGTGTAGAAAGAGCAGTGATGATCTTTGGAAGCCTCCTGGGCTCCCCAAACACGCCACGTTGGATCAACCCCGTTCCTTTCTACAAGGGTTACAAGCCCTCTAGATACAGAGGATGTGATGTGATGGAAGTAGCCCGGACTAGGTGTTTAGGAGATCTCCTTCTTCTTGTCACATTCTAAGCGCACGATTTGGGACAAATCACTGGTCTTCTGTGAGCCTTAGTTGCCTCATCTATAGAGTAGGGATAATATTAGCTTCTGGAACAAGGTAAGAAATGAATTAATAGCACCTTCTTTTCAAGGATTGTTATTTTTTTTTAAATATAATTTATTGTCAAGTTAGTTAACATTCATTGTATACGGTGTGTTTTGGTTTCGGGGGTAGATTCCCATGATTCATCGCTTACATACAATACCCAATGCTTGTCCCAACAAGTGCCCTCCTCAATGCTCACCACCCATTTTCCCCTCTCCCCTGCCTCCCACCTCATCAAGCCTCAGTTTTTTCTCTATATTTATGAGTCTCTTATGGGTTTGCCTCCCTCTCTGTTTGAAACTATTTTTTCCTCTTCTCTTCCCCCATGGTCTTCTGTTAAGTTCAAGTTCCACATATGAGTGAAAACATGATATCTGTCCTTCTCTGACTGATTTATTTCACTCAGCATAATACCATCCAGTTCCATCTACATTGTTGCAAATGGCAGGATTTCATTCTTTCTCTTTGCCAAGTAGTATTCCATTGTATATATAAACCACATCTTCTTTATCCATTCATCAGTTGACGGACATTTGGGCTCTCTCCATGATTTGGCTATTATTGAAAGCGCTGCTATAAACATTGGGATACAAGTGCCCCTGTGAGTCAGCACTCCTGTATCCTAAGGATTGGTTTGAGGATTTAAAGAGATAATGAATCTTATGGATTAGAATACCATCAGACCAGTAATAAAATGTATGTAGGTAATGGCCACATGCATACAGAAAAAGACAAAAACAAACAAAAAAAATTCATTTTTAGCCTGGGATAAGGAGAAGATATTACTGTGTCTTACAAGAAAATATGTAGATACCAGGAATATTCTGTTTGGAGAAGGGAAAAACCAAGGTGGGAACAGCACCGAATCTGCTATCAAATAGTTTAGGTGTTTGGAAAGGGACAGCCTCTAGGCTGAATCTGGTTCACTACCTGTTTTTGTATGGTCTATGAGTTAAATATTCTTCCCATGTTTAAATTGTTGAAAAAAAATCGGAAGATTCATACATTGAAAATTCAGTGTTGTAAATAAAGTTTTATGGGAACACAGTTACCCTACTCATTCACATATTGTCTGTGCCTCCTCTATGTTGCAATGGTAGAGTTGAGTGGCTGTAATAGAGACAATATGGCTTGAAAACCCTAAAATATTTACTCTGATCCTTTACAGAACAGGTTTGCTAGTCCCTTAGATGACAGTTGAAAGCTGTCATATAAGAGAAAGAAAAAGATGTGTTCTGTTTGCTCCATGGTGTTGACTAATGCTGAGTCAACTAATGGGTAAATGAATAACCAATGGGTAAAAAACAAAGGCAGGTGCATTTCAATTCAACATAAAGAAGAACTTTCTAATAATCAGAGTTACTTAAAGGTGGAATGGACTGCTTTGTAAGGTAGTGAGATCTCTGTCAACGGAAAGATTTAAGCTAAGCTATATGATCATTTAAGAGATCTAGAAATAATTCAAGCACAGGATGGAAGTTTGGGCAGAAAACTTCTCAGAACCCTTCTGAAACTCTGATTATATGATTCCAGGCTTGTTCCAATCTGTTTATCTCTCAGGTCCCATAAGTACTTACAATTATTTACAATTTCGATTGGATTGTATACTATTTTGTATTCTTTACTAATAGCTTTGTTGTTGTTGTTTTGTTTTTGTTTTTGTTTTTTTTGCTAACTACTACCCTTATTTTGGGTGTAGTAACCACTCCTCTAGGAAACCCACACTGACCCCACGAGTATATGCTCCCAAGATTGGACCTATTACATTACTTCTCATATATTACATTGAAATTGCCTGATTGTTGCAGCACCTCCATTACTTGCTGGAATAATGACAGTTTCCTTGAGCATAAGATTGTAAGTTCTGTGAAGTCAAAGACTGTATCTTTATCGCCGTAGTATCCGCATGGAACATACAGCTTTGCAGGTAGTAACAACACTCTGGGCTAGTTACCGTCATCAGGTCTTTCCGTGTATCGGCACCCTTCGTGTTTGCAGCAAATTTATGAGCTCGGTACCATCATTAACCCAAAGGTGCAGATGAGGCAACGGAAGCACAGAAAGGTTAAGTAACTCACCCGAGTTTTCACAGCATGTAAAGGACGGCGCTGGTGTTTGAACCCAGGCCGTCTGAGTTCAGAATCTGTGCTGGTAGCTGCTACACTTATTGTCGGATAATGAACCAATTTGTGTATTTTATCCATGATTAGATTGCAAGATCTCCGACGGCAGTGACGAGACCTAGACTGTTTTGCTTTTGCGTGCAGTCTAGCCCAGAAGTGAGTGCGTGGTATTACGGTGTAGCAAGGGAAGAAGCACTTGGAGAAAAGAGACCAGATTTCTAGGCCATTGTACCATCTTTGAGCTGCTGAATTATCTTAGGATACTGCTGTAACACTTGATGGGCCTTTGGAGTGACTTTGGGTCTTAGCTTTTTGAGGGGTATATTATTTCCTAGGGTTGTCATAATAAATTATCACAAACTAGGTGACTTAAAACCATAGAAATGTATTGTCTCATAATTTGGGAGGCCAGAAGTCTGAAATCCATACGGAAGGGGTGTGCTCCCTCTCAAGGTTGTAAGAGAGAATCTGTCCTTACCTCTTCCAGCTTCTGGTAGTTTCAGGTGATCCTTAGCGTGTGGCCACATAATTCCTTTTTAAAAACATTTTTAATGTTTATTTATTTTTTGAGAGAGAGAGAGCGAGAGAGAGAGAGAGAGGACAGGTGGGGGGAGGGACAGAGAAGACATCAGCCATTGGATTTAAGGCTCACCTTGAATCCAGGATGATCTTTAACTTAATTACACCTTCCAAGATTTTGTCCCCTTAGAGAGTCGCATTCACAGGGTTAGGACTCTGACATATCTCGGACATATTTTCCTTCAGAGAGTCAATAAGTTATGTTTTATGGACTTCACCTGGACTGTTGTTTTTATTTATTTATTAAAAAATTTTTTTAATGTTTATTTATTTTTGAGAATGAGAGAGAGAGAGAGAGAGAGAGAGAGACAGAATCCGAAGCAGGCTCCAGGCTCTGAGCTGTCAGCACAGAGCCCGCAAATCGTGAGATCATGACCTGAGCTGAAATTAGACCCTTAACCGACCAAGCCACCCATGTTGCCTGTTATTATGAATAAAATTTAGTTGGAACACAGCCATGCTGATTCATTTATTGTATAATCTGTGGCTCCTTTTGCAGTAGAGTGGCAGAGTTCAGTAGCTGCAACAGTGACCATGTGGTCCCCAAATCCTAAAATATTTACTCTCTGACCCCCTATAGAATAAGTTTGCCGATCCCTGCTCTACAGTCTAGAGGGCAACGTGTACAGCTAAAAAGTGTGAGAAGGGGAATACATTTCCTCCTTAGAAAGAATCTACTGATTCCGAGGAAAGATGTTTTTATTAGATGGAGATCAGCAAAGATCTTCAGAGGAGCAGGAAAGCCTAATGAAACCTCAACCGGGCCTGCTTATGGGGTCTGATATGGAACAAGATGCTTACCAGGCTTCTAGACCAAATGGAATGATCAGTCAACTATATATCAATTTCATGTAAGTCTACTTCATTTTTATCTGCATTCGGACTGAGGCTCCTTTGTACGTGGGGAGGAGGCTCAGGCAATTCCCTGCATGTATGCTGACCATATTTTCTGCCCCCCCAGATTGGAATCTAAGTGTACCTTAAAGATGTTTTGGCACTAGCATCCGATATCGGAATATTTAAAGTCAGATATGCAACGGGAAATGACCTACATATTGTTCTTAGACCACATTTTTCTTAAATTGACCCCATGACCGGAATATTCCAGGGATACCTTTGCTCTTCTATCATAAATTAGCTCAGATGCACCTTACCCTTAATGTATTGGATTAACAGAGCGACTTTTATTCCTTTTAAACAAGCATCATTCTGTTGCCTACCATGATGAATGGACAATGCAAAACATATTGAGCGGTATAATTAATATAATTAGAGTAATGCACCCAGATCCTTTTCTTTTGGATAGCTACTGTTCTCAAAGTGCAACTATGTTGTTGCAGAAGTTCACCATGCTGGTGTGCTAGTGCCTGTGGGCAGACGCCCAGCTAGTCCTTCCACAGGAGAGATAATTAAGAGACAGTGGTACAGAAATGCGTGTTGTAGCACACACGGGGCTCCTGTGCGTTGACCTTGCAGCTCCGAGCCACTTACAGAACGGCTTGGTTTTGAAAATTACAATTCCTCTCAGGTTCTGGAGGGAGGCACAGATAGGATTCTTCAGATCTGATGCCATTGCAAGGAGGTAAAATACTCAGTTTGGGGAAAGCCGCCCTCTCCTCGAAGACCCGAGAGGGTACTGGAATATCAGGTGCTTCAAAAATGCGGGGCATACAGAAGAATCTGAAAAGCTGCCAGAAGGAAGCAGAGCTGTTCTATTTTGTGCAAAGCTTTACGATAACGGGAAGGCAGAGAGCTTGCGGAGGTAGGAAGTCCACTGACTGGGACCAGTGGAGCTCACGAAGGTAATAACGGGCTTGGCTGACTCTTTCGGTGTGGCCTTCTTGGTGGATTGCTTCTCTGTCATCTGTAACCTTTTAATCGAAAGATTAAGAAGGAGAGGAGTGCGGCTTTGGCAACATCAGATGTATCCTGCTGTCCGAAGTGGACAAGAAGGGACCCATTCAAGAAACTTACAGCAATATGGCAATTGCGGGAATCCGCTTGGCCATAAAAACCGGGAGGAGATAAAAGTAGGAGGTACTTAAAGAGACCCCAAACCCAAAGAACAAAATAGTGCCCTGTAAAACATAACCCAGAGAACCAACACTTTCTGCCCAAGAATATCATCAACCACCTTAAGCGCTGAGTTGAATGCAGTCTGCGTGCGTGTGTGTGTGAATCTGAGCGGCAGCCAAACCAACATTTTCTCGTGTGCAGATTACTTGGGGATCCGTTAAATGGAAATAAATAACTTGTCATGTGCAGAACCTCCTATGTGGGCTTCCTTTTCAAAATATTGATTTCCTTTTATTCCATTCAAAAGGGAGACCCGTGCGGAGTAGAAAGAGGAGGGCACTGTCTCTTTATGAATACTAATAAGGAAATCAAGGGAGACAGTGGCATTTCAAGTTTCATCTTCCATTTCCTAGAGGCGCACACTCTGTGAGTTGTCACCTTGGTGTATTCAGTGCCTTTTGAAGCACTAGGCTCCTCCAGAGAGAATGTCAGCCCCAGCCCTGGGCAGTTTTGACAAACAGAGTATATATTGATACATGATAAAGTATGCTAGAAATCACCCCAGCGCTAAAGGCTACTATAGTTTTAATATCATCATTTGAATTAACAAGCATTCTGTGGAGAAATAATGAGCTTTCATTATTCAGAACATCATCCTTACCCGGGGAACTCAGACACCATTAGCTCTTGAGAACTTAATGAAAAGATGATAAAGAATGTTTTAGATAAAAGTTTGAACGGGCACACTTGATCACTGAGGTAAAATATTAATGTTGGCTTGGATGATGTATGAGGGTTGCTGAGCCAGGCTCACTGAACCACTGGGTGCCACATGTGAGGTGGGCTCGTGCCCGTGCGGTGGCTGGACTGGCCCAGCGGACGGTGTTGGCTTGCTTTCTGGTGAGCTGGGCCCCCAGAAGATCGCCGGGCTCACCGCCTGGTGGGCTTTCTTGAGACTTAGAGACAAGAGGGGATGAAGTAGACAGGAGAAGGAGGAAACGCAGAGAGATAAACGATGATCAACAGGTACTGATGTACCTGTTCAGAATTGGCATGATTGCAAATCTTTTTTTTTTTTTTTTTTTTTACAGTCACTACGGTATAAAATAAAAATCAAATACTTGAGGTATATGGTAAATGTTTTTGCTTTTTTTCTTATCTTAGTCTGATCCAAAGACTGGGCAATGTGAAGTTACCATTCCAGTGTTAAATGGTATATTATGAAATTGCATTGGGAAGGGAAAGAAAAAAGAAGTAAAAAAACAAGCAAAAAAGAGATTACATCTTCAGCACCCGGATGCCAGTGGGAGCCATCTGAACACCGATAGATAGATGGAACTTGACCAATGCAGACACGAAATAAAAATAATGTTATGGTAGAACTCTTGGAAAATTCAAAAAGGTGGAAAACAGCAAAATATCGTACACTGCTCTACCTTAGAAAGATAACCCCTGGTAACACTTTGCTGCATTTGTTTTCAAGAAGTAGATTATTTACATGGCAAAGATTTTAAGGCATATGCAGAATTATATATATTATAATTTTGAGAGCATTTGCCCAGTTACAAAACTAATACATGACGATTTTCAAAAATTGGGAGATACTGGAGATTATTAAAACTTTGGTGTCCGTGAGAATCACCCTGGAGAGCTTATTAAAAGCATAGTGTCCTGGATCCCACCTCAGAACAGCTGAATAAATATCCAGCAGACAGGCAGTCTCTGGGGCAGGGCTGACCAGGTTAGAATCTTGTTCCCATCACTCAACAGTATGTGGCCTTGAGCATATTATTTTAGTTCTGTTATTTGTAAATTACAGGAAAAAAACCCACAAGTACATACCTTAGGGCTGATATACACATTAAATGACGTCATGCCCATAAAGCACAGAGAACATAGCACAAAACCTAATGTCAGCAGTTAATATTATTATTATTGTTTTTTTAATTTTTTCAATGTTTATTTATTTTTGAGAGAGAGAGAGCGAGAGAGCGAGCATGAGCGGGGAAGGGGCGCAGAGAGAGGGAGACCCAGAATCCAAAGCAGGCTCCGGGCTCTGAGCTGTCAGCACAGAGCCCGATGCGGGGCTTGAACCCACGAACCTCGAGATCAAGACCTGAGCCGAAGTTGGATGCCCAACCGACTGAGCCACCCAGGTGCCCCAGCAGTTAATATTATTCTTATTAATATTATTGTAACCTTTATCTGCAGTTACAACAAGTTCTCCAGCTGATTTTAGCGAGCCATTAGAATCATGGCGTGTCCTTAGACTTTTTCCCTATCTATTTAAGAATGCGATTAAGGGGCGTGGCTCAGTCGGTCAACTCTTGATTTCGGCTCAGGTCATGATCTCCTGGTTTGTGATATGGAGCCCTGCGTCTGGCTCTGCACTGTGCAGAGCCAGCTTGGGATTTTCTCTCTCTGCCCCTCCCCAGCTCATGCGTGAGCTCTCTCTCTCGCAAAATAAACAAACATTTTTTTCTAAAAAGAATAAGATTAGGGTTGTATTATTGTGACTATGGTAGAATAGTGTTCAATATCCCTTCCAACCTTTTCCTAGTGTGCCAGTTTGCACATTTCTCAGAAACCTTTGTATCTGAGGTTCTGAGTATATTTAGGTTTCAGTAAATGGGTGAATTAGATCTCCGTCTAAGATCTGGCAGGTGGACAGAGGCTGTGGTTCCGCTGCTTGATTTTCTTTCTTTTTCTTTTTCCTTTTTTTTTTTTTTTAAGTTTATTTTACATTGAGAGAGAGAAAGAGAGACCGTGAGCGTGCACGGGATCAGCGGAGGGGCAGAGAGAGAGGGAGAGAGAGTCCTGCTCCTCTTCCGCACTGTCGGCATCAGCACAGAGCCAGACCTGGGGCATCATCTCACAGATTGTGAGATCGTGACCTGAGCCGAGATCAAGAGTCAGACACTTAACCGGAGCCACCCCAGTGCCCCTGTTCCTTGATTTCCTCAGCCCGCATGGAAGCACGGGAAGCTGGCTTTTCTCAGCATCAGTTGGAGTCGTGACAGTTGTTGGTCTTGAGAGTCGGGTGTGAGTGGAGAGGGGACCCATTTTGCTGGTAGGGATGACAGCAGGCTTCTTGGTTGGGGCCGCGGTGGTCAAGTTCAGGAGGTGGTTGCTCCCTTGTTTGTCAAGAGGCTTTCTCATCCCAGAGGAGGCACCTTTGATGATGAGTTTTGTAACTTTGGGAGTCATTCCTGAAGCCTACCTAACCTACAGACTCTTTCCTTAGCCTTTTCAACAATCCAGTAACCCATTTAAAACTTGTAATAAGGCTGCTTCTGCTAAACTAGAGATCGTGGATTATGTTCATCGCAACTGAAACCTGACGATACTGTTGAATCGACTGTTTTAAAATCAGTTAAATAGAAATATTCTCAAGTCTCAAAAGAAAGTTGATAAGAGAGAAGGATTTGTGTCAGTTAAGATATATCATAGGCCAGTTTATTGGTCTTTCCCAATTGTATACAAAGCCACACTTAGGTTTCTCAATGTGCTTTGAAAGACGCGGAAGAAGAAATCAATATCCAAGAAACTTGGCAATGGCCAAGGCCTTTATGCTGGCCTCAGCAGTTCTGCTGTTGTGCAGGGCAAAAAGGAGCACTTTTTGTATCAGCCATGTGAAAAGTTTGGTCATTGTTAGTAAATGCTGGCACAGTACAGCATTATTTCTTTTTTTAAGTAGTCATCAAAGAAGCCAAGAATTTAGAACAGTGGGTAATTCTGGGAAATTAACAGCATCAGAAGCAGCAAGGGAAAAATTGGGTGGCACATTGCAGGGAAAAACTCTGTTCCTCGGCTGCAGAATCAATTTGAAAACAACATCCTTGGGTGATGATTTTTCCTACATCTTTAAAATGTATACTGAAAAAGCAAAGTTATGGTTTTGTTTAATTAGTAAAGACCAATAAACCGCCCTGTGATAGAGGTTCTTTCTGTTGCCTTCTGCCCGTCAAATAAAACTTGGCTGGATATAAACTCAAGGGTCATAGGGTTTTCCCCCCGCTCTGTCTCAAAATACTATAAACAATGTTCCACTGTATTCTGGCATTTAGGGCTGAAGGGAAAAATTTTCTGAAGACAGTCTGATTTTTATTCCACTGCCGACGCTATTTCTGCCTTTTCACTTTGTATATCCATTTAGAGACTGCAACTAAACAATGAAACGAAACAACAATGATGCAGACATTTGGGAAGACCGGCAGAGGTATGTTGTATCCTGGGAGGTATGGTCCTTACCAGGCACAGTGCACTCTGGGAGATGTGGTTTTTCCTCTACTTCCCCTGCTCAGGATGGTATAGTATTCCCAGCATGCTCGTGGTATGCTTTGGGGGCGGAGAGCAAGTGGGGGGTCAAATAAGATCCTATCTGACAAGATTTGTCTTTTTATGAAAATGAGAAAACAGAAAAATACCAGTAGGAAACTTATGGAAAAATACTGCAGAATGAGGGGAGAAGATCACCCTGTTGGGTCTCAGAGAAATATGAAATATTACCTATTTCAGGCAACCAGAGAACATTTTAGAAAAGGGCACTCTCAGGGCACCTGGGTGGCTCGGTTGGTGAAACGTCTGACTCAGTTTTGGCTCAGGTCGTGATCTCACTGTTTGTGAGTTCCAGCCCCTCATCGGGCTCTGCACTGACAGTGTGGAGCCTGCTTCAGATTCTGTCTCTCCCTCTGTCTCTGCCCCTCCCCTGCTCTCTCTCCTCTCTCAATCTCAAATTACATAAATAAACTTAAAAAATTAAATACAAATAAAATGGGCTGGCATTCTCAATACATACAGACGACTGTGGTTGGACGTTGGTTCTCAGGTAAGAACACCCAATGGGAGGTGAACCATCTTCCTACTACCTTTGGGGGTAGTGCTTCTCTGATTCCTGCTTTTGATCATTTATTCTCAACCTCCTCCATTGTCCTTATAATAACTGTTATTTCCTTCCAGATTCTAAGAATGAATTGTCTATTGATCTTAGATGCCAATATACTGTAATGGGATCACATGTGTCCCAAATTCCTATGATGAAATTCTCACCCCCAAGCTCAGAATGTGGCCATATTTGGACATAGGGTCTTTAGAGAGGTAATTAAGGTTAAATTAGGTCATTGGGGTGGGTCCCTCACCCAATATGACTAGTGTCCTTTTTGGAAGAGGAGATTTGGACACACAAAGAGACACCGGGGATGTGAGCCCACACAGGAAAAACTATGTGAGGACACAGCAAGTCAAGGAGAGAGACCTCAAAATTAATCAGCTCTATCCATACTTTATCTTGGACTTCCAGGCTCCAGAACTGTTTAAAAACAAATTTCTATTGTGTAAGCCACTCTGTCTATGGTATTTTGTTATAGCAGCTCCAGCAAGCTAATACAAATGTTATTTTGAATATTGTCTTTTTATTTGCCTTCATTGATGCATTTCAGAGGGAAGCCAGAAAGGCCATGTTAGGGGCTGAGAGGTGGCATTTTTATTTTTAAGTTATAAAGTGTTTTCACTAAACAAAATTCATAATGAATAATATCATGAACACCAAGGTACTCATCACCTAGCTTAAAAAATAAACCACTAAAGATCCAATCAAAGCCCCTGTCCCTCTGCTCTGTTCTCCTCCTTCCCCAATGGATACCATTTGCTCCTGAATTTGGTATCTATCATCTCCACCTCCATACATATAGTTGTATTTTTATAATATATTTGTATTAATAAGCAATTCATCATGGATTAAAAACATTTTTTTTGTGTGTTTATTTTTCAAAGAGAGAGAAAGAGAGACAGAGCATGAGCAGGGGGAGGGGCAGAGAGAGAGGGAGACACAGAATCCAAAGCAGGATCCAGGCTCTGAGCCATCAGCACAGAGCCTGATGCGGTCTGGAACCCACGAACCACGAGATCATGACCTGAGCCCAAGTCGGACGCTTAACCCACTGAGCCACACAGGCGCCCCATCATGAATTTGTAAGCTTCATATAAATATTATTGAATTGTACTTGTCTTTCCAACTTCCTTTTTACTCTCAACTTCCTGTTCTGGGGGTTTATTCTCAACTTCCTGTTCTGCGATTTATTCATGCTGCTATGTCTCTCTCTCTCTCTCATCGAAAGATGAAAGTATACATTATGCTGTATCTGCTATTTTAACATTTTCATGAATACTTCAGCTTTTCTTCTACATTATAACCTTAATGGAACTTTGGAATATTTTTCGTTTTTTGTTATTTAGCAATGTTGCTATGGAAATTCGGGAAGATGTCTCCTAGTGCACGCAGACAAGAGTTTTTTGGAGTTTGGAGTTGCCCAGTCACAGGTTGTTAGTAGTTTCAAATTTGCTACATGTAGCCCAGAATTTTCTTTGAATTGCATGTATCCATTTGTATGCCCATCAGCTGGGGGTGAGAGCCCCTGTCCTCTCCTATATTTGCCAACACAATGTGTTGCCAGAACTGGAAAATTGTCATCACTCTGCTGAGTATGAAATCTCATGGTAGTAGTTTTCATACCTGTAATAATTCCTGAAATTGAAGTTTTTACAATGTTTTTGACTCTGTGATTTTTCGCTCCCGTGAATTCTCTGTTTACATTCTTTTTTTCACCTTTGTATCATGGGTCTTGAAAATCAAAGTGGTACAATGTATTTACACTTTGTCCATTTTTCTGTTGGGCTGTTTGTCTTTTTAAAAGTGATTTCTAGAGGGGCACCTGGGTGGCTCAGTCGGTTAAGCCTCCGACTTCAGCTCAGGTCACGATCTCGCGGTCCGCGAGTTCGAGCCCCGCGTCGGGCTCTGGGCTGATGGCTCAGAGCCTGGAGCCTGCTTCCGATTCTGTGTCTCCCTCTCTCTCTGCCCCTCCCCCGTTCATGCTCTGTCTCTCTCTGTCTCAAAAATAAATTAAAAAAAAAAAAGTGATTTCTAGAGTGTCTTTGTCCGTTTGCGCAGCTATAGCAGAATACCATAGACTACGGGGCTTGTAAACGAGAGAAATTTATTTCTCATCGTCCTGGAGGTTAGGAAGTCCAGGATCCTGGTACTGGCATGCTTGGTGTCTGGTGAGGCCTCTCTCCCTTGTTCATGGACAGCCATCCTCATGTACCTTTAAAACGGCAGAAAGGCCAAGGTTGCTCTGTGGGGTCTCTTATATAAAGACGCCGATCCTATTCATGAAGGTCCCATCCCCATGAATCTACTCACTTCCCGAAGGCTCCACCTTCTAAGATCATCACTTGTGGCATTAGGATCACAACATACGAATTTGGGGAGGACACAAACATTTGCTCGATAGCACAGGGGTCCTTTATATATTCGAGATATGGAACCATTGGGTTATATGTACCCTTATCCTGGTTTGTGGTGTCTCTTTTTACTTGTCTTTTGATGCAGAGAACTTCTGCGTTCCTGGTGGTATTTAACAGGCTATCCAGTAGGGTGCTTTAAACTCTGAGCAAAGCCATTTTCTTCACTTGGGCAGTTTTTATTTTCTAATATACGCATTGGCAGGTGCCTTTAAAACAGACTAGTTTTTGTCTTGGTTGTCTTCATATTTAGATCATTGTAAACTGTGGCTAACAACTGGGAAAGCATAATTTAGTTTATATGGCTTGCATTTATCTGTTTGATATATGTTGTAATATTTTTTAATAGTCTTACTGTCTTTAAAATTTTTTTAATGTTTTTATTTTATTTTTGGGAGGGGGGGTGTGGGGCAGAGAGAAGGAGACACAGAATCTGAAGCAGGCTCCAGGCTCTGAGCTGTCTGCACAGAGCCCAATGTGGGGCTTGAACTCACAACTGTGAGATCATGACCTGAGCTAAAGTGGACGCTTAACCAACTAAGCCACCAGGAGCCCCTTATTGTCTTTTCTTTTTGAAAAGTAGGCCCAACACCCAGCATGGAGCCCAATGTGGGGCTTGAACTCACAACTCTGAGATCAAGACCTGAGCTGAGATCAAGAGTTGGATGCTTGGGGTGCCTGGGTGGCTCAATCGATTTAGCATTCGGCTCAGGTCGTGATCTCACAGTCTGTGAGTTCGAGCCACGCATTGGGCTCTGTGCTGACAGCTCAGAGCCTGGAGCCTGCTTCGGATTCTGTATCCCCCACCCCCACCCCCCTCTCCGTTCCTCCCCGCTCATGCTCTGTCTCAAAAATAAATAAACATTAAAAAAATTAAAAAAAAAAGAGTTGGATGCTTCACCAACAGAGCCACCAATAGTCGCCCCAAGAGTCCTACTGTCTTTCAGGACAATTGCATTTCTTTTGTGAATTACATACTTTATGTTTTCTAGCAGTGACCGGGTTCACTTGATTTTTCTACATGATGTCAATATTTACTCATTCATTTGTCTGGCTTACGTGTCAGTAATGTCGAGGATTCATTTCAATCTAAAATACGTTACATTTCCTTGTGGTATTTGAGATAGGTTAATAATTAATAAATACATGTGAATTCATAACATTTCTTATCTACCTTCCATTAATCCAGTTGCTTATTTAATGCACCTTGTTTCTTTAGTCATTTGGCTAAATATAAAGAGGTGCGTATTTTCCTATTATTAAGCCTCCTTGCAGAATATATTTTCACTTAAGTCCCAATCTGCCATTGTCAGATGGGCTTCGCCCTGGCTCAGAAGAAATGTTATTCTCACCTTAACGAGCCACCACCACGATGATTAACAAACATCTCTTTATTGTTAAAAAAGTTAAAATCCTAAAATAACACACACGGTAACATTTCAATGTGCGGACAGATTTTACAAAGTTAATTTCATTTTTAAAAGCGCACTAGTATTTTAATAACAAAAATTCGTCCTTATTAAAAAGTTATAAAGTTCATTTAAAAATGCAGCGTTTCAAAAGTCATTTGTATTCGAAAACCCTCCATCAGGGTTTTTCTCGGCACCCGGGCGTGCGGAGAGGATGCTTCTACATTTAGATTTTCTGTCTATACACGCAGCTTTGTGGGAAAGTTTCCTGTTCAAAATTAATGTGTCGAAGAGCTTAAAGTATATGAATTGATATCATGTTGTAAATACAGTAGCAATTGTTCAAAGACTTTATGCATTCTTGTGGCTTGGGCAAGTTTTATTTCCTGAAGAACATACTGGAAGGGAGGTTTATTTTTAGGCACACAGCCTTGGACACACCCTTTGGGGGCTGCGATGGTGTGGAAGGAGAGGGGAGAGGACAGAGACTCAGGTCTGGAGAGAGCCAAAGATGAAGCAAGTCCGGAGAGAGAGACAGAGGGACAGAGAGACAGAGAGACGCGTGAGCAAGGGAACCGGCCTGAAGTTGAACACGGACAGGTTTGAAGTGCTGAGGGGAACTGGCAGTTGTCGCCCCTAGAAATCCCCATCTGGGTGGTTTCCTACGTGTCTGCCATAAAACTCTTGCACAGTAAATGAAGAAAATATATAAAAGTTTAAATTTTATTGGGTGTAAAGCTCTTAAGAAACTGCTGCTCACCACGAGTCTAGGGATGACTGGGTTTGAATGAAGGGACCCCTGCTAAAGAAGCCTTCTCCCTGCTGGTTTCCTGCCTGCACCGCAGCCCCGGGTCGTCCTGACGACATTCCCTTGCTAGGATGGACCACAGGCAGCTGAGGCAGAAACGTCCCTGCCTCGACCTGGAAGAAAAGGTTGCGTTAGGGCCCAAACCTAGATTCCACTGGGTAAGAATCGCTCTCCCCTGCGAATGGGAATGATCGAACACAGGCAGACAAATGAGAATAAACCTTCACATAAACACTCTTGTCACTGCCGGTTGCTAACAGATGCATTGAGGTAAACGCTGTTACCTCAAGAAGTGTTATCTTCTGGGGATCCTTATCATAATTTTATTTTAAATCTGAACAGCTGTTGTTTAACTACCACAGACCACAATTTATCTACAGCTTGGGGCCATAAAGTTAGCTTTAATGCACTCGGATTCTTTTCTCCGCACCCCCCCCCCCCCGCCCCGTATTTGATTTAATTTCCATGCATCTGACACTCACATGCCATATACTATTTGCATATTTCAATGTGTACTTTTGCAGAACCCGTAAGTGCTCAGGTGCTAAAAGTGGAAGAATAAATAAAAACGGAAGTTCCCGATGACACATTATAAACCCAAGGAAGAACAACTCTCAGGTTTCACTTACACGGAAAATATTCTGAACAATAATAGCTCCTTCAGGACAACAAAGCAGGTTTTTCTAGGGTGGTTGGTTTATGGTGAGTGTAGGAAAAAAAAAAAAAACAAAAACGGATGTTTTTTTTGGCAGTGAAACACAGCACACTTATCTGAATTGAGCCCTAGGGCTTACCATACAGTAATGGGGAGAGAGCTCCAGCTTTATTTAAGAAATCAACAAATGTGGCCACTTCCATAAGCCGAATGTTTTCTAAAATTGATGTTCATGGTTTTTCATTCAAGGGGTTTTTGAAAATGAGGTCGCAGTTTCAAACAAAAGAAAACTCCGGGGAAGATGGGGAGGGAATAAAAAGTCACTCCTGGGCAACTTGTAACAAGGGTCCCTCGTGGTTTAGGATTCCGTGCCTAACGAAGGCACGCTGAGACCCTATGAGCTCACCTAGGACTCTAGCTGCATTAGACAGCAAATCCATTTCGGTCAGGGTTCCATGGGCCCGAGACTATCCTTTGGTCTTAACTACGGCATCTGAAAACTTCCAGGCAGAGGTCAGAGGACTCGAAAAGCTTTTTCTTTTCTCGGCTAGCTCCCTTAGCTTCGTTTACACCAACACCTGCCAAATCTGGAGAGTCTGAAGCTGTCTTTTCTCCCCTCGCAGAGGGAACAGCCGCATAGTGGCAGGCAGGCTTGGCTCTCAGAGTTGTTCAGGGTGACCTTTCGGACCCGGCCCCTTCTGAATCCTTGCTTGTTGTCACTGAGTTTGGAAAAAGAAAAGCGAGATGCGATCCTTATCGCAACAGAGGGGAAAAGGTGCTGGGGCTCAGTGATCCACTTGCTGATTTGATTATCAGTTTTCTGGCAGCAAATTGTGGCAAAATGAGGATTTCACAGGTGCCCTAAACCACACCAGTAAAATCCACAAGTGCAAGAGAAGTACCGTCGCTGGTAACGTTAACAGTGAGAATAAAGATACTTACACACCTGTCTTAAAGGCGTTAATTAAAAAGTAGAATCCTAGTGCATGGTTTACTTCTGCGCCATTAACGCCCTTGGAGGTGGAAATGGTTCAAATAGAAACCAAGTAACAGGGGCAAAGGTGAGAAGGATTTGGAGGCCCTGACTTGAGAATTTGGTTTTGCATTTTGCAGATGATGCCACTCTTGCAAAGTTTGAATACCCGTATGCTTTCTCTTTATACTTCTTGTTGGGCGTACTTCTGGTGGACCCTCGAACTGGAAAGAACTGAAGGGGGCGTAGACATTCTCAAGGACGACTGCTGGGTGCTCCAAATTTCATGAGGAACTTTGACCCTGTGAAAAAATCGAAGCTGATTTGCAAGCCAAAGACAGTGAGATAAACCCCAGGAATCACCACCTGTTACTTGCCCAGCACCTTTCACTGGAAGATTTCTGTCTGAGGAACATTGGTGAAGGAAGCCTCACAGTGCCCCACTTCTAGAATGGCATACATGAGTTTCTCCCTCTCCTTGTCTCTCTCAACAGCTCTCAAGTGCTTGACACAGACAGGCAGGGGGTAGGGGGGAAGAGCATGAAGACAAGGAGGGGGAGATTCACCTCTCTTGAATCTCCAGAGGAAGGCTAGCTTCATCCCTAGAAGCGATGTGATTTGAGCGTGGTGACATCTCTACTCTCACTCCAAGGCCAAGAGGGTTATCGATGAGCAGAGGGGAGGATGTTGGTTCTATTTTATTTTATTCTGAACAGATGGGAAACTCGTACAGCAACTAGTCGTAGGCTGGTGCCCAGAATGAGGCTGACCCACGGTGTAGGAGAAAGGAGAAGAAGGAACATACGTTGCCCACACAAGGTGGCTTCCTGTGTGCTGTCCACACTCTTTTTCGATCTCCCAGTTGACGGTGGCCCAGCCTCATGCTGTCTGTCTCAAGCCATTTAGCGCTGGAGCAGAGGTTCCCGGACCACAGAGGGAGGTTGCTCATCTGACCCATGCTGAGCTGAGCTGAATCACTTTTCTAAACCTATTGTGATCCACTGTTAGTTGTTGTTGCTGTTGTTGTTGTTTTTAAATGAGTGCTTAAAAAAGAGTAGTAATTCTTTTGGAAGGTGTGGAAGGCAGCCAGCACTTTATCTTAGGAAGCAAATATTTGTATGGGATAAAGAAATCTGTTTTTACCCTGAACGGGACTGGTTTTGTATAGATGTTCGATGAAGTTATGGTTGGAGCTACCCTGGCAAACCCTTAACTCAGGTTCAAACGTTACCATTGTTGTTTTTTTCTCAGTACACAAAGAATTGTAAGAATACAGAGGGAGGAGGGGGGAGAGAGAGAGAGAGAGAGAGAGAGAATGAGAATCTTTGATGTGCAGAAGAGGAGCTGTTTCGGGCATTAATGTGTTAATTTTATTTATTTATTTATTTATATTTATTTATTTTTGAGACAGAGACAGAGAGAGAGGTCAGGAGGAACAGAGAGAGGAAGACACAACACAGAATCGGAAGCAGGCTCCAGGCTCCGAGCTGTCAGCACAGAGCCTGACGCGGGGCTTGAACCCACAAACTGTGAGATCACGACCTGAGCAGAAGTCAGATGCTTAACCGACGGAGCCACTCAGGTGCCTCAATGTGTTAATTTTAGCAGTAGCAGAGACTGCTAAGGATCAAGCTATCAACGTTTTGACTCTGGGGATTTTATGATAGCTGAAATGAATAGACTTGCAATGTGGAGGATTTTGTTTGGGGAAATGTCTTCTGGAAGTGATCTTTTGTTCTCCCATAGACCATATCCGATCATAAATTCAACACCTTATATCGCACCTATAGTGTAGAGCTCATAAGAGGCATGGATTGGACCAGTGGATAGGATATCTATCTGGGGGTGTAAGTATATGTTCGAATACAGATTCCTTTATTTACCCGTCAAGTATAGATGGAACGGAGTACTTAAAGATAAAAGAGCCACGGGCACAGTCAAAAACTATAAAGGGTCTATAAACAAACTCTTAACTCTAAAGTTTAGCCTGCCGGAATTTCATAGATGTTGGCAGAAAATGTGAGATTCTTCAGTCAGAAACAAATGATTTTATTAGTCATAGTGAGAGCAGCAAACGGAATTTGCATTTATTCCCTGAATCCTAATTCTCACAGGGCCACATGAAGAGGGCCAAGTGACCCTGCACGTATAGTAGGTTGCATTCTAGAACACTGAGCCTAGGGAACTAGAATCTTTTTTATTCTTTTCTTTTTTTTTAAAATTTTTTTTTTAACTTTTATTTATTTTTGAGACAGAGAGAGACAGAGCATGAACGGGGGAGGGGCAGAGAGAGAGGGAGACACAGAATCGGAAGCAGGCATCCAGGCTCTGAGCCATCAGCCCAGAGCCCGACGCGGGGCTCGAACTCACAGACGGCAAGATCGTGACCTGGGCTGAAGTCGGCCGCTTAACCAACTGAGCCACCCAGGCGCCCCTAGAATGTTTTTTAATGAGAAATAAGCATTACCTCCCTTTGTCCTGAAAGAAGATATCCTTCTGGATGGTAAGCAAACCTGCCCCTTGCTCCAAAGGGAGACACCATACCTGTCTTCCAAAATTGTTCACTACACAGACATCGCAACAAGAACAGTTACATGCAGAAATCAGAGGGACCCATAGAAAATGGTTTTTTAACAATATCCACTCCTGGTTTCTATGCCATCCTGGCTTCTGGTAAATTTATCCACTCCATCTGCCACACCGATAAATCTGACCAACAGTGGCTGGGACCAAATCCATTTAATTTGTCTCATACGGCATTTAATTGACACTATTTTCAACAGGACTCCACTCTGTCAGCAGGACTTCCGGGCAGCAGGATCGGGCCAGCCTACCATATCGACCAATCGTGACCTCAAGGGTCCAAGGCTCAAGTCGTTGAACAAAACCCCAGGAAATCATCAAGATCTACCCTGGAAAGCCAGATAGCTTTCTCCTTAACTTTCCATACTGGCTTTTCTCCTCAGCCCAAGGCATTAATCCAGGTACCGCAGGATGTATCAGTGATCGCACAGACATCCCCTTGCCTGCAGGGACAAAGCCTACAGCAATTCTGTCATCCATAACAACATTAGTCAGTGAGTTGTGCTGACTTGAGTGGCTTCTACGGCTAAGGTGATAATGGTGAACACTTCGGTTAAAGTCAGGGTCAAAATTTGTATCACCTTTTCTAATTGGATGATCTTGTCATAGGGATACTGCCTGAAGGGTAAGCACAAAGAACAGGTCAGTTTTTCCTCTGCTGGAAGGTTCTTCTGAATAATCCCCTGGTAGACTCATTAGAAGACATCTCTACATTCGTCTAAAAGGAAAGCTTCACAATTTGCTGGTGGCATTTCCTTAAACACCTGGAGGTTTCTTTTCTTTTCTTTTTTCTTTTCCTTCTACCTGGAGGTTTCTCCCATCCGAGTACTAACCAGGCCTGATCCTGCTTAGCTTCCGAGATCAGACAAGATCGGGAGCGTTCAGGGTGGTATGGCCGTAGACCTTCTACCTGGAGGTTTCGGAGGACCTCCCTTCAAACTCACACAGCTATGATTCAAGCCATCAGGTTTTCAGTAGGGAGGCAAGTTAATGATGGCTTCCACAGATGGTATTCCTGGAAATAAAGTGTTGTTTACAATTTGGGGGACTCCTGGTTGGATTTCTATCAGTTTGGGGTACAGGTGGACTGTCCCCTAGCTGACTGGTTGGCCTTAGTTTCCCAGTTTGGTTCAAATAATTGAGTTTAGTATTATTCTTGGAGCAACTGGCTGATGGCAGTAAATCCAACTTGTCCTGTTGGTCCCTGTCACCAGCCACATGTCATTTGTCATTTAGATTGATTGATCAATGGCTATGGTAATAGGAACTGGAAAGACATCTAGAAACAGGGTCTAGTATTTTGTGTGGGTGATACAGGAAGCTGTAGCCATGCCTTGCTGCTGCTGAGAGAAAGTATAAGAAAAGCCAAGAGAAATGGTGATCAAATGTTGCAGATGGACCAGAGCCAGCAGAGACATGACCAGGCCCAGCAGTCATTGAAATTTAGGGAGCCAGCAACAGTTTGGGAGACTTATACCAGGTGGTCTTTAGAAAAGAAGGTTCCAGGGCGTTTCTGAAAGACAAAAATCATTAATAATCCTCTTCTCCTTACCTCTCAAGGTATATAAGTGGTTCCCCACCAGGTTTTGAGGTCGTTGGTCAACTTACACCTCCACAAAATTGGTGCATCCCATTCCATGAAATGTAACTTCACCTTTATTTCATGCACCCCTTACATTTTTTTTTTTTCTGGAAAAGTGAAGTATGCAACAGGCAGGAGCATTTTTATAAAATGTATGGAGACCTTGGGGCACCTGGCTGGCTCAGTGGGAGGAACATGTGACTCTTGATCTTGGGGTTTGTGAGTTCTAGCTCCATGTTGGAGAAAACCACACAGGGACATATTAGGGATCCCACTTTGACCTGTGTGGACGACTAGAGAGACTTGCAAACAGGTGGTCATCATACTTTCATTTATAGTCTAAAGCTGTATCATTCCACTGAGACAATCCAGGTGGCTGGGCCAGAATTACGTTTGAATTCCTTATCCTTCATTTTGGCTGGGCTGCTTCCTAGAGATTGTACCAAGCAGACAAGACTGAGATTGCCATTAAGGGAAAGAAAAAGAAATATCCTGTCCAGGAACTGTTGGGCTGAAATCCTGAATTTTCAAAAGAGATCTAAATAATATTCTATACTTCTCATCCTGCTCATTGCTCAGGAAACATCTAAGAGAAGATGAGCCTTCATGGGGCCAGCCACAGTCAGTGACCAGACTATCTCACTAAGGTATGTGGATGTTGAGTCAGATATATTATTTATTTATAAATTTATAAAATTAGTTTTATTGAGACACATACCATACAATTCACCCATTTAGGATGTACAATTCATTGGTTTTTAGTATATTCACAGATATGTGCAACCATCACCATAGTCAATTTTAGAACATTTTCGTCACCTTAGAAAATAAATCCTATATCCCCTAGCCATCCCCAACCCTCAGACCCAGCCCCATCCATCTCAACTTCCAGCCCTAAACAACCATTAGTATACTTTGTCTCTATAGATTTACAGATTCAACCATGCTGTAGCACGTATCAGTATTTTATTCTTTTTTATGGCCAAACAACCCATTATATGGACATACCACATTTTGTTTATCCCTTCGTTAGTTGATGGATAATTGGGCTGTTTCCATCTTTGACTCCTATGAATAATGCCACTATAAACACTCATGTACAAGTTTTTGTGTGTGGACATTGGTTTTCATTTTCATGGGTATATATACAAGAGTGGAATTGTTGGTCATATGGTAACTCTACGATTAATCTTTTGTGGAACTGCCAAAATCTGTTCCAAAGTGATAGCATGATTCTATATTTCTGTCATCAGTAGATGAGGGTTATTATTTCTCCACACTTTTACCAACTCTTGTTACTAACTTTTTGATTCTTTTTGATGAAGTGGTGTCTCATTGTAGTTTTGATGCAATAAATAATGTTGAGCATCTTTTCATGTGCTTATTGACCTTTTGTATATCTTCCCTTAAAGAAATGTCTTAGGGAGACTGGGTGGCACAGTGGTTAAGCATCTTGATGGTTAAGGTGACTCTTGATCTCAGCTCGGGTCACAATCTCACTGTTCGTGGATTCGAGCCTTTCACTGGACTCTGTGCTAATGGGGCGGAGCCTTCTTGGGATTCTGTCTCTCCTTCTTTCTGCCCTTTCCCTCCTTCTGCACGTGCTCTCTCTCTCTCTAAAAAATAAATAAACCAAAAAATTAAAAAAAAAGAAACATCTTTATTCTTTTGCATGTGGCTATCCAGTTGAATTGTCTGTTTCTCCCTTTATTTTTGTCAGTTTTGTATTATATATTTTGGTGCTGTGTTATTGGATGCATATATGTTTATAACTATTATATCTTGCTGATGCACTTGCCCTTTCATCATTATAAAATGTCCTTCTTTATCTCTAATAACTTTTATTTTTCTTTAAAGTCTATTTTGTCTTACAGTAATATAGCGACATCATCTTTCTTGTGGTTGCTGTTTGCATGGGGCATTATTTAATATCCTTTTGCTTTCAATATCTCTGTCTTTGAAATTAAAGTATGTCTGCTGAAGACAGCATGTATTTGGATCACAGGTTTTAATCCAATCTGGCAGTCTCTGCCTTTTGATTGGATTGTTTAATCTATTCAGATTTAATATTATTTTCAGTAACAGCTGAATTCATGTCTGACACTTTTACTTTTCATTTTTTATGTGATTCATGTCTTTTTTTTCCTCTATTTCTCTTTTATTGCTTTATTTCACATTCAGTGAATATTGTCTCATGCAGCATTTTATTTCATGATTTTCTTCACTATATATTTTTGAGTTATTTTCTTAGCATTTTCTCTAGAGTTAACCATATACATCTTCATGATCAGAATCAGCTTCAGATTTATACTAACCTTTCAAGTGAGATATAGAAAGGTTATTGCTTTTACCCCTTTTTGTGATATTATGCTATATATAAAATCTATTTTCCTTTCCCCCTTTTAACATATCAAATCTATAAATATTACAAAAAAGACAATATTGTAATTATTACTTTCTATAATTTTGTCTTTCAAAGAAGCTAAGAGAAAACAGAGAATCTGTATTTATAGCTTTCATTATATTAATCTTTGTATTTATCATTCCTGATTCTCTTTACTTTTTCTTCCAGATTTACCATCTGGAGTTATTTCCTTAGCCCAATACAGTTTTGCTCTTAATCCACCTCTTTTGTGTTAGTAGCAATTATATTACATGTCTATATGTTATGGGCCCAATAGTATAATATATACATATTGTTTTATACAATTGATTTTTATTTTTTATTTTTTGGCAATAAATATCAAACTAATTTATTTGTTATGAATGCCATAGACATATTATTCCATTGATAGCATTTTACATAGTATACATATATCTGAATCCTAAACAAATCTTCTCTCACCCTAGATCTCATAACATTTGTCTGTTAAAGTAAACACAAGGTTCTCAGCTCAGTACTCAATGCCTTTCAACATTAGATCCTACAGCTTCCACCTCTCCACCCATTTGCCTGGAATCCTGATGCAGGCCACCCAACAACATCCAACACCTCTTGACCAATCTCACTTCTTTGTTTTTTCCTTTGCTATTCTTTGCTCTCCCAGTAGCCTTCACTCTACCTATCCAACAGTTCCAAGATCAGGCTCAAAACTTATTTTCTTCAAGAGCATACTTTAGGAATCTATCCCAGAAATTAAATTGTTTCTTATTTTAAATACCACAGTAGTCTTCTAGTATGGACTTTGTTTTAAGAAATTTATAGCCAATTGTCATTATTAGCTGTAGTTATGGTTCTATAGAGTCACTGCAAACATTGAATTGGTTCTTGGTAAAATAAAAGTAAAATAAAGAGAGGTTTCTGGGAGCCTCCGGTCATAACATTTTCCTAAACTGGTCAAAGGATAATCTTGTTTTATGTTTCAAGAAGTATTATTTATTTATTTATTTATTTATTTATTTATTTATTTACTGTATAATTTATCGTCAAATTGGTTTCCATACAACATCCAGTGCTCATCCCAACAGGTGCCCTCCTCAATGCCCATCACCCACTTTCCCCTCTTCCCTACCCCCCTTCAAATTGATTTTTAAATAAGAGAAGAAAGGAGAATGTGTATTTATATAGCCTTTTGTTATTACATAAATACCTTAACCAGTACTTGTTGATTTTTTTGGTATGAATGCTAATTTCTGTTTGAGGTCACTTCAGCCTGAATAACTTCCTTTAGTGTTTCATATAAGGCCGATCTGCTTGCAACAAATTCTCTCAGTTATTGTTTGTCTGGAAATGTCTTTATTTTGCTTTTACTTTTTCTTTTTTAAGTTTTTGTTTATTTATTTTGAGAGAGAGAGAGAGAGAGAGAAAGAGAGAGAGAGAGAGAGAGAGTGTGCGTGAGTGGGTAGGTGCAGAGAGAGGAGAGAGAATCCCAAGCGGGCTCTGCACCATTAACAGTGCAGAGCCCAAAGGGGACTGGAACGCACGAACTGTGAAATCATGACCTGAGTCAAAAACCAAGAGTCAGATGCTTAACCGACTGAACCATGCAGGTGCCCCTGCTTTCACTTTTTAAAGATAGCTTTGGTGCGGAATGCCTGGGTGGCTCAGTTGGTTGAGTGACTGACTTCAGCTCAGGTCATGATCTCATGGTTTGTGAGTTTGAGCCCCGCATCAGGATCGCTGCTGTCAACACAGAACCCGCTTCGGATCCTCTGTCCCCCTTTCTCTCTGCGCTTCCCCCGCTTGTGCTCTCTCTCTCAAAAATAAATAAAAACATTAAAAAAAAGATCGCTTTGTTGGATATAAGATTTTTGGTTGGCAGTTTTTTTCTTTGGACACTTTGAATATGATATCCTACTACCCTTTGGTCTCCATTGTTTTTGCTGATAAATTCATGAGTAATCTTACTGGGGTTCCTTGTAAAAATGGGTTGTTTTTTTCTTACTGCTTTAAAGAGTTTATCCTGGTCTTTGACTTTCAGTGTTTTTACTTTGATGAGTTTGTCTATCGATCTCCTTGTGTTGTCTATCAATCTCCTATCCTACTTGGAGTTTGTGGAGCTTCCTGCATGTGTAGAATAGTGTTTTTCAGTATGTTTGAGACGTTTTCAGCTATTATTTCCTCAAATATTTTTCTGCCACTTTTTTCCTATCTCTTTTCCTTCTAGTACTTCCATTATGCACATGTAGGTACACTTCATAAGACCTTACATTGCTCTGTTTTTCTTTTTCTTTATTCTTATTTTACTCGTTTTTTGGACTGCATATCCTCTATTGAGCTATCTGTAAGTCTGCTACTTATTTTGCCAATCAAATAGTCTCTTGAGCTCCTTTATGAACTTTCAATTTCTGTAATTGTACTTTTTCAACTCCAGCATTTCCATTTGATTTTTTTAATAATTTCTATCTTTTTATTGATATCGTCTATCTGATGTGACATTGTCCATTATCATTACACACTCTTTTATTTCTTTAATATTGTTTTCTTTTAGATTATTGAACATGTTTATAATGACTCCATTAGAGATTTTTTTTTGTTGTTAAATTTAGTGTCTGGTTATTCTCACAGTTTGTGTTGTCTGCCTTTTCCTTGGTGTATGGGTCATACTCTAGTGTTTCTTTGCAAATCTTGTAACTTTTTGTTGGAAACTGGGAATTTTGGGTAATAACCTGTAGCACCTCTTAGTACTGATGACCCCCTCCTGACCTCGGGACTTGTTATTGTTATTTGTTTGCTATGTTTTAGTGATTGGCTGAAATATTTTTGTGGAGTTTATTTCTCCTGCTGTATTATCCCTCTGATATTGTACCTCACTGAGCTCAACCTGGGGTGTGCCCACGGTCACTCTGGGCTGGCATTTGTTAAGTTGCTGGATGATTGCTTTATTATTTTTAGCAATGCCTCATATATCTTGACTATTAGCCCATTACTGAGTGGCTTTGGAGAGAAAGGCACAACAGTATCAACACGTAAATGATCCAGAGAACTAAAAACGTGACTCAGTTTAGTTTTAAAGACCAAAATGCTGTGGCCCGATCCTGCTGCTTGGACTGAAAAGTAACACCATAAACCCAAAAGTGTCAACAGCAGTGAGGTTTCACCTAAGCCCTGAGAGTTGGTTAAGGGATCTCGCAGGAATGAATGGGGGCCCTAACCTGTGCAATGTTGCTTCCCTCCCTCACTGTAAGACAATTGGGTTCACTTTTGGCTAAAGGCAGAAGTCTGTTGTGCAGTGATGATTCTGCCTCAAAGAATATGACTTTTCTTTTTTTTCCCCCGGTATAAGATGGTGGATATACTGCCATGTCCAGTATGATGACGAATCCAGGCAACAGTGGTGACACACTGCATGATGCAGACTTAGTCAGGGACTTGATTTCAGTTGGTTTCATCAGAGGATAGGCCCTTACATGGCATCTACATGAGTGACCCAGATGGTTCCATGAGCGGCACGATTTGTTTTCACATTTCATGGCCCTAAATAAGAGTAGCTTTAATCTGTCTTGTAGTTTCCAAGCAACAGACCAAAGAATTAGGCCGTTGGCTCCCGTTTAAGAGTCTGGAAAAATAAAACATAGTTTATCAAGGGGAATAGTGACCAGAATTGTGAGAATGGACTTGAGTTGTTATGCCCACTGACGGAGCAAGTGTGTGTGCATTTTTGGTTTTGCCTCGCTGTCGTTGAGGCTGGACAGCTATCGCAGCTCAGTGGGCACAAGGGGGCTTCAACGTGGCTCATCTATCTGTGAACCGGGCCCATGCCCAAGGATTCCATTGGCCATCAACGTTGCTTCAGGCAATGAGACGAAGAATAAACTTTCCCTCAATAACATAACTGCCATTGTTCAGTTATGACCACAATGCTATGAATTTCTGCCCATGGTAGTTGCAAATTTCCTTCCTTCTGTACCCAGTGTAAGTGGGTGTCTCTGTAATTGTCGCCTGAGAGAAGTCAACACCTTCTGTCCTCACCAGAACGAATCTTAGTATTAGTTGTTACGATGGGGCAGACTTGAGGCTGACAGCCAGATTGGTGAGGAAGTCCCCCTTTCCAGGGAAGAGTTAGCAATACCTAGGGCGCTGTTCAGCTGATTGTCTTTGCATCTGCTTCTTGAGACTTGGCTAACTATAGGGTTGGGAGGTTAGAAACATTCCTTCCTTGTATGGTCAATACATCCACTCTCTTACACTGGGCAAAAAATAAAGAACCTCATGTTCTTTGAGGCAAAGTTGTCACTGCATGCCAGACTTCGGACTTTTGCCAAAGGTTGATCCAATTGCTTTACAGCGAGGGAAGCGACACTGTACCTCGTTTACTGATTTCCAAGGACTTTCCTCAATTCCTATCAATTTTTCCACGTGGCCCCCTTCCAGAAAGTCATATGCCTGTCAGCCTCCAATCCTTGTTGACAAAACAGTCAAGAACTGTGAGGGGTCTGAGATTTCTCCCAATTTTCAAGCTATCACCTGAGCCTGTGTATTGATTATCAATGGCTCAGTACCATAGAATTAGAGGCTTAAAACAAGGCACATCTACTATTTCACAGATTCTGTAGGTCGCAGTTTAGGCATGGCCTCGCTGGGTCCTCTGCAAGGACTGTGTTCTTCTCTGAAGCTTGACTAGAAACCATCTGCTTCCAAGCCCACAGAGTGGTTTGCAGCATTCAGTTTCCTATAGGCTGTGGACCGAGGGCCCCCATTCTTGCTAGTTCAGCTGGAGGCTGTCTTCAGTTGTTTACTATGTGGGTTCACAACATGGCCATTTGCTTCCTCAAGGCCACCAAGCAGGAGAGTCTCCTTGTAAGACAGACATTACAAATATATGTAATATAATTATGTACACATAATCACCTACCTTCTTGTCACATTGTTGTATGCTACTGGTTAAAAGCAAATCACACCCCTACCCACACTCAAGGGGAGAGGACATCACAGGGCATTCATATGAGCAGATGGGGACTTTGGGGACCACTCTATCTGCCAGAGTCTACCGTAGATTCACGAATGCTGGCAGAAGACACGAGACTCTTGGGGGAGAGACAAAGGACTTCTCTTTTCACAGCAAGAATAGTAGCCCAAGAATCAACATTTGTGCTGGTCCTCTGAGTGTCAGTTCCCCAAGGACAATGTAAAGAGGTCTAGGTAATATCTGTACATGCAGTGGAGTATGTTACAGGAAAGGAACCTGGAGCTTCGGAGGCCTGGATCTTTTATTAAAGGAAATAAGCATGCCTGACCTGGGCCCTGAAGGGAGACACCACCACTATCTTCCAAGACTGTTCACTCTGCAAACATCCTGGAAAAGAGAGTCTAAAACAGCTGTCTGCTTGCAAGATGTGCAGACACATACAATTCATGGAGCATTATCTTTCCATGGGCAGATCTTGACTCTGAGGAGCATATCTAGGTACAAAAGAAAAATATAGCCATGTATATCAATAACCCTCATGCATCAAGTCTGAAAAGGGAAATTCAGTGTGGTACGGCAGCTCAAAGGAAGGCAAAAGTATTCCTAACTCTACAGATTAGACATTCCATCACAGAATTTATGTTGGAATTTAAAGCATTTCTGAGATTTTAGCTACGGAGGGAAGGTAGAAAAGAAAGGAAGAATATATAGAAGCATCAGGAAGAGCAGAGGTACAGAGAAGGGAAGCCATGTTGGGCAGTTTCACTGGATGCAACTGTAGGGTGAGAGAAAGCAGTATGGCGAAAAGTCTGGAAGTGTAAAATCAGGTTGGCTAATCGTGGGCCTTACATGTCTATGTAGGTGCCAGTAAGCTGTTTTGGGGAGCTAAAACTGCTGTCCTTAAAGTGCCTTGAGTGAATGAGGGAGCAAGGACGAATTTATTCAGTACTGTGCTGTGGCAATTGTAATCTGGAGGTAGTGGCATGAATCTGAGGTGCAAAACGACTCAAATTCTAAGCAGAATTCTTAGAGAAACGACTCTTGTGAAAGATTACAAGTCAGGAGGTGGGGAAAGTCTAAGGTGGCTCTTTGGCAGCGGGAAGGGAAAGGTAAGAGTTGGATGTATGCTTTTTCATTGGTAGAATCAGCTGGACCTGATGGCTCGTTGCTCCCGTAACACAGCAAAAAGGGACGAGTCAAGAAGTAACCCAAGGAGCTGAAAGGCGTGTGGCATCAGGATGAGAAATACAGAAGTTTTTGGAAGGTGCAGGTAATGGGGAGGAGATGATACATTTGGTTTGGGGTAAACAAAACCAAACAAAACAAAAAAGCCCTTTGAAAACGCACCTGTTTGAAGAGTAAGGTAATCTCTTGATGCACCTAGAGATACTTCACCAATGGGTGCCAAGAGACGTTTAAAGCATTGAAACACCAATTCAGGGTCATCTTATTAAGCATGGGTGGTAATAATTAGGTCGGATATTTTCTTTCATTTGGCTGCCTAAGGAAAAGAATAATGCATTTAAACTGGGATTGGTAAAAATTGGATCATTTCCATACCTTTCAGATTGGAGAATTCTGACTATATATTATAGTTCATTCAAGTAGGCAGAGGTAGTTTTTAAAAAGCTGAAAGCTTATAATTTAAGGTGTAGGTCTTAGTTTTTAAACTCAGTGGCTACCCTAAGTGAGATGGACACATGTTAGCTTTTCTCATCGAGGGAGAGTGATATGATTTTACATACTTGACCTTGGCTGGGGAAGGGTACAGGAAAGGAGATGTACCCTTCTCTGCTGAGCCTTTAGTGTAGCCCAGATTTAATGCATGTGCTTTTGTTCATTCGTGAGTGTGTACTCACCAGGGAGCACTACAGCAATTTGTGTTCCCATGTGTAACTTTTCAGGTTTTGCCTCACAGAGTCAACCTTCGTGTTTGTTTTCCATTCACGGAATACAGACTTACAATGAAAGTAACTGTCATTAAACACACTTGGATTCTTGGATGCTGCGACTGACTAGGGAAGAGGGAAGGGGGGTCGGAGGGGAGAGAAAGAAACAGAGAGACCTTCGGAGAATGCCTTCCTTCTCATTCTACATTTTAGAGATCAACAAGATAACTTTATTAAATGAAAGAAGGAAGCACTCACCTGCTGAGTAGTGCCCTTTACACGCTCCATTCTTTAATCTGCAATACAACCCCATTTATTCCTCTTCTCATTTTACACATTAATAGACTAAAGCTCAGGAACTTCATAACCAGCCTCCAGCTGGAAAGTTGACTTTTAGTTAGGTAAGGTGGATGGTTCTGTCTCATTCTTGCCACGACACCAGGCGCTTTTAATAAGGTCACTAAACAATCAGTGTCACCAAGCATGGTTTGAAGTGACATCTATGGAGGAAAATTTCAAAGACATAAACACAGCTTGGTGCCTTTTCCAGGAAACCTTAACCGTGGCCATTGTCCCGGTTCGATACCTGAGCTTGATTAGAAACTTGCTTTTTTTTGCTCATCTGAATTCTTTATCTTGGATTCAAAGGCTTTTTCTATATCATGTTGGGGCTTTGTCCATCCAAATGGCCCTCTGGGTTTCCCTCAGCTCAGATGACTGCAGTGTCTTTTTTCTTGTCCCCGGAGCCATTTCTAGGCGCTTGGATTATTTATAATCTTCTCCCTCTACCCCTTTCCTCCACAGGATGACATTTAACTACTTTCAACCATCTAGCTCACCTATGAAATACATTCGTGTAGTGCATTCAAGAAATATGGCAGTACCCGTTCCACTGTTCGTGGACTTTTTTTTTCCTGTTTGAAATGATTACCAATCAAACAACTGTAAATATTCTTGTGGTAGAGATAGCTCCCATTAACAAGGGAGTAGATAAATAGCCCTAAATTAGATCCAAACACTCCTCACTGCTCAAATATAAAGTAACAACAATAATAACTGCCCGTCATCCCCCACCAATGTTAACCACAGTAGCATAAATTCCGTTCTCTCTCAGTTTCTGAAGACAGTACATATTCTTTTTACAAGCATAGGTTGAAAACATATCCCCTAATTAGATTCACAGAATGGTTACCTTGTTGCTTTCCATGTTTTAGGGGAACTGTTTTGGGGTGGATTTGATTTATATTTATTTGGTCTTGAACTTGGCCATAGAAATGACAAGCCATCACGCCATCTACCCTCTGGTCAGTATGTGACAGATACCAAGGTTGGGGGCTGACGGGTTTTCTCAAGACCATGGAATTAAGAGACTGGAAGGTAGAAAGAGAAGAATCACCTTCTATCTTTATTTAAAACAGTTTCATAAACAAATGCAACCTTAAATTGTGATTTCATTGTAGGAGCATAAACTTTGTCCCAAGATTCATCTGCAGAAGTCTTAACATAAATTGCAAAAATGTCACGTTTCTGAAGAAGAAAACTTTGCTTTCTGAAAAAATTACCATTATATAACATTCCAAGACAAATAAAACCTTGGAGCAGAAAACAGCTGGTGATATCAATGAAAAGGAAGAAAAGCAAAGTATCACATTTTCATTGGAGAAAATTGCACAACTGTTGATATTGGAGAGTAGTTCTACCCCATGTGTAATTGTTATTTCTCTCTCTCTCTCTCTCTCTCTCTCTCTCTCTCTCTCTTTTAAGCAACTTTTAATGTTTATTTGTTTTTGAGAGAGAGACAGAGAGAGTGCGAGCAGGGAGGGACAGAGAGAGACACACACATGCACGCACGCGCGCACACACACCCACAGAATCTGAAGCCGGCTCCAGGCTCTGAGCTGTCAGCACAGAGACTGACGCAGGGCTTGAACTCACAAACTGTGAGATAACGACCTGAACTGAAGTCGGCCGCTCAACCAACTGAGCCACCCAGGTGGCCCAGTAATTCTTATTTCTTGATTTTCCTGTATGAGTGAGTTTTATAGCTAAGCAAGACCTAGGAAATATAGTTGTTTGTTTTCATACGAAGGTTAGCGTTTTTCGTAAGTGTAGTTCTCCAATAGTTTCTCTTATGTTTTTTAGGTAAATATCATCTATAAATAGTAAATTCAGTGGTCGGTGCTTCCAGAACAATGTTAAATAATGGTGATGATGAGGACGTTCTTATTTTGTTCCTGACTTTAATTTCACTGCTTTAGTGTTTCTACATGAGGCATGATTGATACATTTCTTTGACAATATCTCTTAGGTGATATTTAATATTTTGACTTCCATAATTTCTCAGATATTCTATAATTTCAGTTTTGATCTTATTCTTGACTCAATTCGTTTCATAGAGAGTTACAAATTTCCAGATGATTGGGGTTTTTACTTTGTTTTGCTTTAGGATGAATTTTCTCTCTTGGTTCTCTTACATTATGCCTTGTCCTTTGTTCTTAGTTCCTCTTCTTTTTTCATTTTGTTCTCTATTTTCTTTGTTTCTTATAAGTTTAAAAGTTTTAAATTGTGTTCTAACAATTGTCTTCATAACAATAACATTAAGAGAGTATCTATCAACTCCTTAGTATGAACAACTGAAATTAATTTCTTAAAATAAAAATGGTATATATTTAAGGTATACAACACAATGATTTGATATACATATATGTAGTAAAGTGATTACTATTGTCCAGATAATTAATTAACATATCTCCTCATATAGTTACCTTTTCTTTGTGTGTGATAAGTGCCCCTGAAATCTATCCTGTTAGCATCCTTCCAGAGTTCAATACTCCATTCTTAAGTAATCATTCCTGTATATTAGATCTGTAGACTTACTTATCCTACATAAATGTAACTTTGTACCCTTTGACCAGCATCTCTCCATTCCACCCCCCCCCCTTCCCTTTGCCCCAGTAATCAATATTCCACTCTGCTTCTATGTGTTTTTGTTTTTGTTTTGGAGCTTCCACGTTCAAGTGAGATCATATAGTTTTTGTCTTTCTGTGTCTGGTTTATTTCACTTAGCATAATGTCCTCCAGTTTCATCTACATTGTTGCAAATGGCAGGATTTCCTTCTTTTTCATGGTTGAATAATGTTCCACTGTGCGTGTGCACGTGTGTGTGTGTGTGTGTGTGTGTGTGTCTGCGTGTGTATCCCTCCCTCCTTTCACGCAATTTTCTTTAAAAGTTTATTTTACTTATTTTGAGGGCAGGGGGTGGGAAAGCACAGGAGAGACAGAGGGAGAGGGAGAAAGAAAGAATCCCAAGCAGGCTCCATGCTGTCAGCATAGAGCCTGATACAGGGCTTGATCTCACAGACCATAAGATTATGACCTGAGTCGAAATCTAGAGTTGGATGCTCAAACGACTGCGCCACCCAGGTGCTCCCTCTAGTAGTTTCTTAAGAAGAGCTACTGGGATCTAAAGTCTGTATCTTCTTATGGGTGGAAAAGTGTTTGTTGCCTTTATACTTGAATGACAGTTTATCTGGGTATAAGACTCTTCAGTCACATTTTCTTTCCTTAAAGCTCTTCTGGGTGTTGTTCTTTTATCTTCTAGCATTGGATCTTTCTGTACTCTGAGGCTAGCATTTGTGTGTGTGATAAATATCTTGATGCTTTTTCTGGATCCCTAAATTATTCTCTCTCTGTCTTGGAAGCTTAGGAACTTTTCTGGGATATGTCTCAAAGATAATATGTTGATACTTCCATAAGTTTTCCTTTGATGCATTATGCATTTATATTCTACAGGTCCAAGTCCTTATATCTTTGGAAACTTTTCTTGAATTATGTCTTTCTTTTTTTCTTTTTTCTTTTCTTTCTTTTTTATTACTTTATTTCTTTTCCACAGAGACAAACAATGCAAATCTGATGTTTTACTTGAAAACTATTTCCTCTGTAATATTTTGAATCTGTTTCATTCTATCTTAATTTGTTTGACTTTTCTCTTTTATGATTTCAATAGTGTTGATTTCCTTTTATATTACTTCTAATTTGAATTTCATTTCTCTACTGCTTCTTTGTCCTGCTTTTTTCCTTAGGTCTTCAAGCTTATGTGTCAATTATGTTAATTCCCTGTATCTTCCCCGATCTCTTGCATCTTGCTTGAGCTCTTGCAGGGCCAATTGATTCATTCCCCTTTCAAAATTTATAACAATGTGTTGTCTTACCGTTTTCATCTGCTTTATGGCAATAGTTTCTGAGGGTATGTTATTTCACTTGACATTTCTCCTCTTTTCTCTTATGCCATATTTTTTGGTATTCTGTGCCAGTTCGTTTTTTTAGAAAGATTTTCTTCCCTTCTCCTCCCCTTCCCTTCCCCCCCTTCCCCTTCCCCTTCTCTTCCTTCTTCTTCTTCTTCTTCTTCTTCTTCTTAAAGAAAGCACATTTTTTTGGGGGACCAGCTGTAGAGAAGACAAAACCATGATTCACTCTTGCAGGAATTCTACTTATTCTTGTAGGTTTTTCCTTTGGAGTTTTTCATTTACTTCACCCAGGCCTGCTGAGATTGTTAGCAAAGGACTGCTGCTTATATAGATATTCCCTCCTTTTTCATGCTGTGTGATTTCCTTACTCCAGTATAATAGGTTAATCCAAAACTAGTGGATTAAAATGCCATTTATTAGTTATCATGAGTGTTGCGGACCCAGGCTTATTCATAAATCTGTGATTGGCTGGAGGTTGGCTAAGTCAGGCTGGGCTGTGGATGGTGTTGTGCTCTATTTTACCCACTTTCTGAGACCAGCATGCTAGTCTGTGTTTGTCCTTCTTGTAGCAATAGCAGAGGTATAAGAGGGCAAGAGGAAATACACAGGATTCTTGAGAACTTGTCTTGGAATGGAGACATCACATTTGTCTTATCCTATCGGTCAAAACAAATCAACACAGCTGAGTCAAGATGTAAAGGATGGGGAAATAGTTCCTACCTCTTTAGTGACAGGGACTGAAAGGTCACATGAAGACGAGTGTGGATACAGTGCTGCAGAATTGGGGCCATTGACACAATTTGTCGCATTTGCTAAATACAGAATACTTTGTGCAAATATAACTTATTTGTTTAATTCTCTGCTCATCCCCCATGTTCCTTGCTTTTCGTGACTTTGCGTTAACTGGTTCCAAGGAATTTCCCATTGCTGGTACCTATACCCGTTCCTTTACTTTCAAACAAGGTGAGACCCGTGGATTTGAAGGATGGCCCCGTCTGTCCTCACCTCCTGGTGTTCACACCCTTGTATAATCCCCTCCACCGAGTGTGGGCTGGATCTACTGACCTCCTTCTAAGGAAAGATTAGTGAATGCTATTCTAAGAGTAGGTTTTAAAAACGGTGTCTTCTATCCTGCTCACACGCTTTCTCTTTCTCTGGTTCTTCTTGTTTGCTTGTTTCGATGAAGAAAACTGCCATGTTGTGAGCTGCTTATGGAGAGGACACATGGCGAGGAACTGAGAGCGGCCTCCAGCCAACATCCAGCAAGGAACTGAGGCCTCAGTCTAAAGCCCTCAACCACATAAATGAACTCGGAAGTGGATTCTATCCCAGTCGAGACTCCAGATAACTGCAGCCCTGGCCGATACCTCACTTTCAGCTTACGAAGCGTCTTTAAGTAGAGAAATCAGCAAAGACCTTGCCCAAATTCTGACCCGCAGAAACTGTGAGGCAATAAATGATGAAGGTTAAAGCCACCGAGTTTTGAGGTAATATGTTACTCGGCAATTGCTAAGTAACACACACGGATTGTTGGTTTTTCAGACTGTGCCATTTACTTTGGAGAAGTGTGCCCTGTTGGCTTTGCTTGAGGTCTGTGGTCAAGGGTCTTCTCTCTCAATAGCTTGACCGTCACAGCATTTGGTATCTCTTTTTAATATGCTGCAGGTTGGCGTTTATTATTTAAAGAAGTTGTTTAGAGTTACGGTAAAGGTTTATCAAAGAATTTAGAGTTGTTGCCTTTATAATTTTCATTCTGTTTATTGCTTTTGGGTGACTTTTTTTTTGCCCCTCTTATAAAAACCAAAGTACAAATTCTGAATTGTGCATTTCATTTTCTAAATACTTCCAGAAAGCTGCTGCTTGAGACCCTTGGTACAGTCATATGTGAAGAACTTAATGGACGCTAGCCATTGGCAGAATCAAGCCACCTTTGTCCTAGTTCTCCTTGGACCCAGCACCTTCTTTCTCCATTCTCATCTTATATGTTTAACCCAAGAGGTGGCCTGTGTGGTTGTGGTGTCAGATTTTCTGCGCTGTCGGCACAGAGACTGACGCAGGGCTTGAAATCACAAGCTATGAGATCATGACCTGACCCGAAGTCAAGAGTTGGACGCTGAACTGACTGAGCCACCCAGGTGCTGTCATTTCCCTAATCTCTCAATGCTTTATAGCCTTGAGAACTAATCTTGGTAGTATTGGAAGGCTGATGAAATGAAATAATTCATGCCAAGTGTTAATACAGGGCCTGACAGATGGTAAGCCCTCAATAAATGCTAACTATGTAAAACATATATTTATTAAATGCCTACTGATTGCCTGAGGTTGTACTAGGTGATGAGCATACTAATATGTGTACAATTTGGTTCCTTTTTCTCAAGGAAATCATAGTCTTGCGAGTGAAATGGGACTAATAGTTGTGTAACATTATTGTTTGCAAACACTATCATGCACTTTGCTGTTCCGATCCTGATAAACTCACCTGTGAGGTATTATTCCTGAATTCCTGCTTTGGTTTTCTGCCTGGCATCCCAGTTGCTGTAGGATTCGAGGACGTTTTATATCCAGAGGACAGCCAGATAAAAATGTCTGTCTTCCCCACTTTCCTTCTGGAATCCATTTAGACTATTCTCTTGATAGGTATTTATACTTCACGTAAGTCTAGTGCTCATCCCAAGTGCCCTTCTCAATGCCCATCACCCATTTTCCCCTCTCTCCCCACCAACCCTCAGTTGGTTCTCCGTATTTAAGAGTCTCTTCTGGTTTGCCTCCCTCCCTCTCTGTTTGTAACTATTTTTTCCCCCTTCCCTTCCCTCGTGGTCTTCTGTTGAGTTTCTCAAGATCCACATATCAGTGAAAACATATGATAATTGGCAGATAGATATATTTTAGAAAATAAACTGTTTAGACCGGCGCCCTGCCGAAAATCAAAAATGCACAGAGTGACTTCTCCCTGTTCAGACCAGAGTAAAACTACTCAGAGCAAACAAATAAACAACAAGCAAACTACAAAACAAAAGCAAAATCCCCAGTTGTGTCTCCTTCTGTTACCCAGGTACAGCTGAGAGAGACTGCCAAGCAAGGAACAGTAGAGAGCTGGTGAGTTTCTAGGAGGTTCTGGCCAAAGCTGGGAGATCAGGTGCCCGTGGCTCATTTCGCTGGTGTTAATCTGTGATGCCTTCTGTGTCGTCAAATGTATTTCATTAGTGTTTTTCCCTTATTAAATATGAAAATCGTGTCAAAGGTAAATGTCAAGGGGCTATAAAATTACCCTTCTTATCTTCTGAACATTTATCAGTTGATAAATGGAAAGACAAAATAACTGAATGAATAATTTATAAATGACTGATGCATCTTGTATGTTGTTTCAGGCACAAAACAGTAGGACATCAATAATCAAAAGAAGTTGGATTAATTTAGCAGTATTTTGCCGCTGATGTTTTTATCTAAATGCTGCAGTATGCATCCTGGTGGCCAGGGAACCTGGTTTTTCTTGTTTTGCTTCTTACCTACTTGGGGTACTGGGGGGGGTATGGAGGTGGGGGAGGAGGGGCCCCTTCTCTTACTTCAGACCTCCTTCTCCTTTCTTATTTGATCTGCACATCCTCTCTCCCTCCAGGGACCTTTCTGCAATACGCCAGGATATAAACAAAACAAAACAACAAAACAAAACACCTTGATTTAAAAAGGGCTTGCACATCTCCCTTGAATTCTCACCTTGCCTAGACGTCATTTCCCCCCATTAATTTACATTGAGCCAGTGTTGTCTTTGAAATGCTAGTCTTTAGACGACTGTCTTAAATGCATTTAGAATTCTCTAACGTGGTCATCGTGGTCACCCTAAAAGGCTCCTTAATGTGCATTAAATTAATTAATGTCCTTAAAGGACCAGAGCAGAGCTCAACCCTGTTGCTTCTGGTGGCCAGGGTTTAGGTACCGTGCCAACCGCCAGCCAGAAAAAAAACAACCCTGGAAGCGTTGCCTCCCTACAGCAGTAAACTCAACGGCAAGTCTTCCTGGGAAAGGCGGCGGAGGGTGGGTGGCGAGGGGGACCCATGCAGCCCCAGGAAAGTTCTGCGGAGAAAATTTGCCTGGCCTTGGAGATCTCAACCTGGATCCAATTTCCCCCGAAGGTTAAGCAGACTTATTCCGGGACATACGCTAACAAAGGGGAAGGGGCCAGACAATTAACATCATGATTTAGTCTGACATGACTCTTGAAGGGTGGCCACTTTATTATTATTATTATTATTATTTTTTTTTTTTAAATTCCACCCTGTGGCTTTACCCACCAAGCCCGGGATCTGCTCTTTGTCATCCCATTGTCAAAACGGCCTCGCCTCTGGTCCACAGGTCCCGGCTGCCTGTTAAAGTCCATGGAGCGCGACAGCTAGCCCAGCGTGGTAATCGGGCTGCCCCCCCCCCCCCCGCCCCGCCCCACTGCCCCTCGGGCGGGCTGGGCCGCGCGGGGTCCACTCGGAGCACCGAGCGATCCCCGAGGGCTCCCCGGCTGTGCGCGCGTCATCAGCCGCTCTGCCCGGGGAAGCGGGCCTGGACGGAGATGGGGACGCACCGCCCGGCCGGGCGAGGGTGCAAAGCGGCGCCCTCCCTCGCGGGGCACCGGGCTGCTCTGCAGATCTGGCCCGGTCCCTGGACCTTCACAGGCAGTGCCGCAGAAGGCACGGGCGCTCCCGTTTGGGCATTTATTACCTGGAGCAAAATGTGCAGAGAGGGTCGGTAATGAAGTACTTGACTAATTCAGTGTGATCCAGCTGGCTGAGCCAGAGGGGCTGGCTGCCGAGGGAGGCCGGGAAACGAACGAACTCACTGCTAGCCATTTTCCCTTGGCACCTGGGAAGCCAAAACAAAGGCGTGCGTGGATCAAAAAGCAGAGAGGTATCAATAATAAAGAAGGAGAGGAGACCCGGAGAGAAGGAGGGAGGGTGGGGGTGGGGGTAGGAGGGGGGGTCAGGCCATCGCTTGTTTTTAAGAAAGTTATTAGTTTTTATTTTTTTTCTCATTCCGTCTCCGAGTTCAGTCCCTCTTCCCGCTCCCTGGGCCTTTACATTCTTTTGGTAACAGACACCCAAAGTCTGGTGGGTTTGTTTTCTTTCTTTCTTTCTTTCTTTCTTTCTTTCTTTCTTTCTTTCTTTCTTTTTCTTTTTCTTCCTTCCTTCCTCTTTCTTTCTTTCTTTCTTTCTATTCCTTCCTTCCTTCCTTCCTCTTTCTTTCTTTCTTTCTTTCTTTCTTTCTTTCTTTCTTTTTCTTTTTCTTCCTTCCTTCCTCTTTCTTTCTTTCTTTCTTTCTCTTTCTTTCTTCTTTCTTTCTTTCTTTCTTTCTTTCTTTCTTTCTCTTTCTTTCTATTCCTTCCTTCCTTCCTTCCTCTTTCTTTCTTTCTTTCTTTCTTTCTTTCTTTCTTCTTTCTTTCTTTCTTTCTCTTTCTTCCTTCCTTCCTTCCTTCCTTTTTCTTTCTTTCTTTCTTTCTTTCTTTCTTTCTTTCTTTCTTTCTTTCTTTTTCTTCCTTCCTCTTTCTTTCTCTTTCTTTCTTTCTTTCTTTCTCTTTCTTTCTTTCTATTCCTTCCTTCCTCTTTCTTTCTTTCTTTCTTTCTTTCTTTCTTTCTTTCCCTTCCTTCCTTCCTTCCTTCCTTTCTCTTTCTTTCTTTCTTTTTCTTTTACTTTCTTCTTTCTTTCTTTCTTTCTTTTTCTTTCTTTCTTTCTTTCTTTCTTTCTTTCTTTCTTTCTACTTGCATGTTTGCCAATGAATTCTGGCCAAGCAGGAAGAGACAGGTTCACACATACAGAAATCTATACAGTGTTTCTGGTGGAAATGGCGGTGTGCTTTCGTCCAACAGCGCGGTGACTAGAGAACTAATGTGTCCAGAGGATGTCTTTCTCTCTGGCTGCATGGAAGCCGGCTGCCTTCTGGTGTCCTCGTCCTTCGGTACCTGCTAATGGCCCACATGAAGGCCGGCCTCTGTTCGCTGCCTCGTGCCATAAATAATGGATCTTGCGTGTTCAAATGTGCTTAAACACTCTGAGGGCCATCTGCTTACAAAGACAATAAATAAAATACTGGATGGCTGACTTTAGTGCCGTATGTATTGTAATTATCTTTTAAAAATAGACACGGCACTCATCCTGGTTTCCAAGCGTGAGTCATTAACAGTCCTGTGGGACTTCCTGTCCTTCCTACTCAGAAAAAAAAAGGGGGGGCTCCCTAGACAGTCAGAAACAAATGTGACAGATGAGCTTTGGTGGAAAGAGTAAGTAAGTTGGTGAGGGAAAGGGAAGTAGTTCTACCAAACGTGAACTTGATTTATAAGGCCAATCGGGCCGTGAGTGTATGCTTAATAAGCAGCAGCAAAGTGAAAGTTTCTGGTAATAGTCTTTACCCCAAACTACAAGGTCTGGTTTTAGGAAACACCGCAAGGTGTGAGGTCAGCTTCCTAATCTTTTTTCTTACTTTGTGCTGTCTTCATTTTACCTTTCTTCAGGGACCCTCAGGCTCTTTCCTTTGCCTTCAGCAAAAACTCTTCTTTAATCTAACTAAAGTGTAAATGACTACCAGTACTTAAAGAATTAAGCCTCTCTCACCCTTGGACTATTTTTATTAAATGAATTGAATGAATAAACACAAGAGATGAAACTAAAAGTTTTGAAATATAATGCTTTCCGGCAGAGATTTGTGTGCGTGTGGCTGAAGACCCTTCATTTCCCCCCAAACATCACATAGGTTAGGCAGTTACCTGAATAATCCACGTGTAAGGACCAACGCATACTCTTATCATCCTTGAAATTCAGGGGTATGCAGATATTTTGTGGCTCTGAGCATATGATAGTTCTATTGGCTTCTCTGGCTATGAGAAAAAAAAACCAGGAGGAGATAAAATATTCACTTTGAGTTTTAAAACTTTAGAGTATCACCTATGCTTCTATGTGATACTTATAAAAAAAAGAGCTTATATGCTTTTTTTTTTTTATCAGGGTTTGAGATCATGTTTTGGTGAAGAGGAATGGAGACCCACTCAAGCTAGCTCAAGGAGCGTTGTAAGGAGGGAGCCAGTGCAAGGAAATGATTGTTATGGACTCTAAGCTCCAGAACTCTAATATGGCTGCGTCTCACATGGACTTCAGTGAGACGGTGATTCTGGATCTGAGCAGCACGGGATTATGATTCATCACTTGAGTGCTCTGTGATTAAAGTGACTCAGCTATGCCTCATATGTCTGTTCATCCAGAATTTCTGCTCTCTCGTAATTTTGGCTCTCACTAGGCCCAGATGGCCTCTATAGCCCGGTGCCCTTATTTTCAATCCCCAAGAGGGAACTGGACTATACCAGTTCATTATGAGGCCCCAGGACACGGGTTTTGTACAGACAGACTATGGTTTGGGTCCCTCTGGGTCAGGTGCTTATTCCTCACCCACTTAACACCAGCCAAAGGTGGGTAGGATTACATGGGGCAGAATGTAGACCAGTGGTAGCCATAGGCAGGAGGTATCCTTTGGGATGAGTTAGCAGACATTCTGATGATTATTTCACCGGGTGTAAATGAATGTTGAATTTGGCATTTACTCATGTATGAAATATACTCTTGTTTATTGGGTGCTGGGCTATGTGATTGTTACATATTCTACATATCGCTTTGGTGTATTGAATTATTACACAGTTAACAATTGACATATATTACCCTTGAATGCAAGTCTTCATTTTGTGAAGTTTCTTATGCCACTCAAGCGCATTCAGGAAAATGATTCATCTGGTGGCAACTTTAAGGGGTGATGGGACTTGCCTTCAGAATGTATCCTCCGTACTTTACATAAGCTTCTGTGTAATTCATTTCGCTTTATATACTTCTCGTCACCAAGTAATAGTCTGCTCATATTTGTAATGAACTAGTTTCGACAGAGTCTGGCTTCTAACCTTCACCTTTGCGTATGGGAAAAAAAAATTAGATTCAGTGAGATAAAATGCTTTGTGAGGAGATTTCCACAGGATAGCCTCAAACCAGCTTTTCTGTCACAGCAAAGCAGCCACTGGCTGCCTTGGAGGATGGTTTGAATGAGTCCATGTCGTATCCTCTTGTGGCATTTCCAGAACTTTACTCTTTGCTCTACAACCCCTTTGAGAACACTAGTTCAAGGAGTATCAGTTTGGGAAAGCAACATGGCACCCATCTACTCAGACAGGTCAGGCACCGTTTGGAGGGTGGGGAATGGAAGGAAGTCTGTGGGATGGGTAGGGTCTGGATGACAGAGATTAAGTAGGCAGGCAGTACTTAGAACTCCATCTCCAAGTATCACATCTAGTCATGGATCAGAAAAGCAGCACCAGACAACTAAGATGTAGTAATGTGGTGGCCCAAGGGCTGAGAAGACTGTGACAGTGGGGCACCTAGATGGAGGAGATTCAAAAATCGGGGAGCTGGAGGCATTTAGGAGATCTGAAGTGATCATAGGTACGGCACAGGGCACCTTCTAGGTCAGTGGAGACTGAACTTGGATTAGGGACCAAAAGCAATAGCCAAGGTCCATTAGAATAGACACCCAGGAGAAAGGAAGGATATGGGCTCAGGAAGCCTCACAGGGGTGCCCTGTTACCATAGTGTGTGCTTGACTGGGTGGGGTGTGGAGGTGGCATTGGAGTTCAGACATGGTCTGGAGGAGCACATTCCAAGTTAGCTTGATAGGAAGAAAACCATTGTACCAAACATTCTGATTTAAGAAGTGTGTGTGTGTGTGTGTGTGTGTGTGTGTGTTCAATGAGATACCACATCACACCTGTCAGAATGGCAAACGTTTACAGCTGAGGCAACAACAGATGTTGGCGAGGATGTGGAGAAAGAGGATCTCTTTTGCACTGCTGGTGGGAATGCAAACTGGTGTGGCCGCTCTGGAAAACAGTATGGAGGTTCCTCAGCAAATTAAAAGTAGAACTATCCTATGACCCAGCAATTGCACTATTACATATCTATCCAAGGGACACAGGTGTGCTCTTTCGAGGAGGGCACGTGAACCCCCGTATTTATAGCAGCAAGATCAACAATAGCCAAAGTATGGAAAGAGCCCAAATGTCCATCGACGGATGAATGGATAAAGAAGATGTGGCATATATACATGATGGAGTATTACTCGGCAATCAAAAAGAATGAAATCTTGCCATTTGCAACTACGTGGATGGAACTGGAGGGTATTATGCTAAGCGAAATTAGTCAGAGAAAGACAAATATATGACTTCACTCATGTGAGGACTTTAAGACACAGAACAGATGAGCACAAGGGAAGGGAAGCAAAAATAGTATAAAAACGGGGAGGGGGACAAAACATAAGAGACTCTTTAAATATGGAGAACAAACAGAGGGTTGCTGGAGGGGTTGTTGGGGAGGAAGAGCTGAACAGCTGCTAAGGGGCACTAAGAAATCTACTCATAAAATCATTGTTGCACTGTATGCTAACCAACTTGGATGCAACTTGTGTGTGTGTGTGTGTGTGTGTGTGGGTGGGTGTACACATGTCTGTCAGTGTGGGAAAAAGCTATTTAAGGAACATTTGCCTCAAAAATGGTGAGCCTGGGCCACCTGGATGGCTCAGTCAAGTGAGCATCTGACTCTTGATTTCAGCTTAAGTCATGATCCCAGGGTCGTGGGATCGAGCCCTACATTGGGTTCTGAAACAAGCCTGCTTATGATTCTCTCTCCCTCTGCCCCTCTCCTCTGCTTGCTTTCTCTCTCCGTCTAAAATAAAAATTAAAAACAAACAAACAAAAAGACAAACAAAAAACCCAACAAAAACTGTGAGTCTGGGTATTGGCCTAGAAAGACATAGAACTGGGCAGATGAATCCTTACCCTTCTGTCCATATTGGAATAGCACCTTCCTGTTCAGGAAGAGATAACAGTGGCTAGTCAAGTTGATATCCAGGACAGAAAACATCTATTAATGTTAACTTAGGCCATTATAGAATAGTTTAGCAAATAGATTGCTTGAGTTAAAGTGACCATATACGCATGCCTCATTACAACTCTGCAGACATTATATTAACATCTGGCACGTTCTTTTTATATATCTACATTTTCACTCATTATTACAACTAATGCATTCTATCATGCCCTATTCGAGGGCCATAGTGAGAAAAATGGGGTCATCCTGTGAAGAACTCAGGGAGATTTATATCTGTTGGAATGCTGGCAGGAAACACGTATGGAACACTCAAAGGGATAACAGAAGTGAATTTAATAAAGGGACTGTTTAGAAAAGTGGGGGGTACAGTTAAGAGAACTTATAAGAAATGATGAGGCATCCAGGGTCTAGAAGCAGAGAAAGCCATTACCACATCTGCTCTAGAGTGGCATGGGAGAGGACAGGGCTACTGGAACCTTATGAGAGCAGGAGGCATGGAAGGGGGTGGCCTGTGGTCAGAGGAAGGCACTGCTGTTAGAATTGTCACCTTGAGGGAAGAAGAAAGACCATGCTCCCCATATCCTAATCTCTCTCTCCTTCTTCCTTTCATGATTTCTCAGGTCCCTCACGTTGACCAAACCCACCCAGAAGTCAGAGGCCAAGGGAAATCACGAGTCGTGGTCTACAGAGGTAAGCCGCCCAGCCTATAGAACAGGGTAAAGAGGGGTGAAGTATGGATCTGGAGGGGCAGATGCAGCATGATGGCCACAATGTGTTTACAGGTGAACAGGAGGCAGGTCAATCTATCTGTACGTTCCTAGGCTAATTGACCAAACAAATTAAAGTTGTTCTTGATGGGAAGATGGTACTTAGAGTATCAAAAAGTAGATAGACAGGCCTGGTTCTTTCATACTAATTAGATCTAAGCAACTTTGATGGACTACTTCTTAAATTATTAAGTAAAGCAGTGGAACCCTTTAGAGATGAACATTAGGTGAGCATTAGTAATTTTGCTTGTTACTTGGTGAGTTTAGTGTCATTTAATGTTAGCTGGGTTCTCCCACACTGTCACCCTTGGTAGCGTGTATTCGAACACTTGCCATAAACACGTCTGTTGAGAGGGCGTTTCATATGTGCCATGGGGGAATGTTTTCAGTCTTTAATGAACTGAGATTGGAAAAGAGGCCTTGTCATGTGCTGGGCTGGCACGGCAAACTGGTTCTTTTAGGGTATCATTCATCCACTCATTTTAGGATGTCTGCACACGTCGGGATTAGCATAGTGGCTAATGGGACATCAGCCCTTTGGTGAGATGACATTCGAGTCTTAGGATTTTGACAATTCATGATACTTAGAATTATGACAACTGGTAATCAGTGAAGGACCATTGGAAAGGGCCCGCTACAATCTAAAGCATACAGCATGAATTTAGCTACTGAAGTACATTTTATTTATTTGTTTACTTTTTCTTGACGTGCATTTCAAAAATGAGTCTTTGTCTTCGTGACATTTTATTTTTATTTATTGTATTTTTTTATTAAAAATCTTTGTAGTTTATTTGTTTTTTGAGTGGGGGAGAGAGAGCAAGGGAGGGGCAGAGACAGAAGGACAGAGAGAGAACCTCAAGTGTGGGCTGGAGCTCCCGAGCCATGAGATCACGACCTGAGTTGAAATCAAGAGCCAGATGCTGAACTGACTGAGCCACCCAGACGCCTCTGTCTTAGTGACCCTTTAGCCCTAAATAAATTATTCTACCTAGAACACATGTGTTGATGTAGTTCTGTTTGAGGGCAACACATTTTACTGAACACTTACTATATGCCAAGAAGTTCTGGGAAAGGCAGTAGAGTGGTGTCTTGAAGGATTTCCTTCTACTGACAGAGAAAGCAGACCCTTGGCTTGCAAACACATTTAGTGAGCAATTCTGTCCATTCTTTGAAAAGCAATCTGTGGTGAAAAAACCCCAACAGATTCTGGCCATTCAAACTGTGGTTCTTAGATGGGGTTTCATTTGTTGCCTATCTAAGTCATAAACCTTTGGTGGAGCCTGTTTTGAGGTTGTGCTTTGTAGTTCTTGATGAATGGCCAATGGTAATTATGTTTATTATATTTGATGATAGCAGCAATAGTAATGGTAATAATAATAAAAATAATAGGCATCAGTATTTGTGACCATGTAGTAATAATGTTTCTTGTGCCTGTTAAGTGTGGTCTAGCTCCAAACAGATTAGGTAGCTTGTCTATCTCATCCTTACCAGTACTGCTCCTAGGATGCAGCCACCTCTTGTAAAGAGGACAGAGATGTGACACAGAGACACAGAGGACACTCTGTGACAGCAGGGACAGGGACTGCCTTATTTCCTGCTGTGGTCTTAAGACACAGCCTGACGTACACCAGGATATCACACATTCGTATACATTTCTAAACAAAAGGAACAAAACTCCCAACGCTTCAATAATAAAGGAACACAAGTGGATTCAACATCCCTCTAAATCCTTTCTCAAATGCTCTCTCTTTCCTTGGGAGTCAGTAGGAAACACAACCTACTTGTAACAAATCTTTTGCGCATTGGATATTTGTGCTAAAAATGGATTTGAAGTCAGAGAAATCTCTCCAAAAGTTCTATTGAAAAGAGTATTTACTTCCGTCTCTACAATTCCTGTTTCACAGTGTTTTATTCACACGTACCCTTCATCCTAGAGTGGGGGCATTCACGGCAGGGAAAAAGACCACAATTAACAGGTCTTAGTGAAAATCAGACTCAGTCTATGGTTTTGAACGAAGTTTAGGCTCCATAGTTTTGTGACCTCGGGAAAATCCTTTACTACAGAATATGAGAAAATGATGCTCAAGTTGCCTGGTCATTGACAAATAATAGATAAGGGTTTTATTTTTCTCTACTCCTCACCTCATGACAAAGAAGTTGAGGCTATATCTCTCTGGCTATAAACTGCATAATCATTTTAAAAAATTGGGCCATGTCACTATTGTCCCTCATTGAACTGTTGCAAATTCCATGTAACAAATTTGAACAAAGCCTTCACATTTGGTTCAAGCCTTCAGAAAACAGGCTTGCCCAGATTTCAGGTGCTCAAGTCACAAAGCCCTGTGATTTGGGGGCCTCCCACCAGCCAGACTGACTACTGAATGGCTCCCACTAAACCCCTTGGGTAAATGTCTCTCTTGGACCCAGTGTGGATGACTCCTACACTTATCTACATTCTAGGGTTGTTATGAGGATGAATTAATGCTTATGAAGAGCTATAATCACCTCGGATGAAAGGAGTAGAAAAATAATGACCCTTCTTCTTGGCACCTTTCATCTGAGGATCTCAAAGCACTTCACAAGCTTGAATTAATTAAGCCAAGGTAATTGCAAGGTATAATGACAATAACAATAATGATTATAATTATCCTCAACATTATCCTTAAGAACCTGATTTGAAATCAATTCCTGACACTGTCTCTGCCATGGCGGTGGTCAGCCTCTTGCTCTCCTGCAGAGGCCTGTCCTCCCTCTGCTCACTCACCCCTTCCTCACCAACAGTGCCCATGACCTCTACCATCACTGGGGGAAGAATCCGGGTTTCATGGAAAGGGGGGATTTAGTGTTCTGGGGTAGGTCCTGTATTATAGTGGTGACTTTTGGAAATGTAGGAATATGTCACTGAAAGGAATGCTTATTATGTATTCAGTGATGGTTCTTGAAAGCATTTTGGACGAACGCTTTCTCACTGAAATTCTTAGTGACAATAGTTTATGCTTATATAGCCCTTACTATGTGTCTGACACTCTTCTACGTGCTTCCTGTGTATTTACTTATTTGAGCCCCACAACGACCCTATAAGGTAGGAACCATTATCATCATTATCCCGATTTCACACCTGAGGAAACTGAGGCACAGAACAATTTGGTGACTTATTCATGTCACAGAGTCTATCGTAAGCAGGTCGCGGAACCGGTAAGTGGCAGCCGGGAATTTATGGGCAGTCTTCTGCTAGAATGTGCAGTTACTCCCTGTACTTCACAGTCTCTGTTGAGAGGAAACAGAATTAAAGTTATTGTACATGAAAAGGGGCCAGTTTTTCAATACCTTGTGTAGCTATTTTTATTTTCTGGACCTCTCAGAGCGAGAAATGCACGACTTCGGAATGCCTTATCCGGATCCAAGCCCTAGTTTCATTATTTATGCAACTTTTGAAAGGACCTGGTCTTTTAATGCCTCAATTCCCTCATCTTGAGATACAGTTTTTTCCTCATAGATAGAATTATGTGATGACTATATGACCTAATAGACAAAGGACTTAGAGTCATGGCTGGCACATAATAAGTGTTCAATAAATGATGACTATTTTTATTACTCACTTTTTACCAGGTAACAGATTTACTTAAACATTTAAACAGTGGATGTCCAAGAGGCCCTAACATTAACGCTTACATGAGACATAAATGAGAGGTCTTCTAAGGTACGCAGACTGATCTTTATGGAGAGCCTTGTGAACTTAAAAAATCCTTCCGAGATATCAAGGGTCCAATTCTGTGACAAAGACCATTGAAAAATATCCACTGATGTTAGTAGGTCCCCCCCTTCTAGGGGACAGTCTTCTCCAGGCTTATTGTCTACATCACCAATGGGCAATGTGGGTTTGGGATTAGGCAAGGACCTATTTCCATCTTCTGGTCTACTTGTGATCCACAGAAAATATTTAGGGCAATAGTCAACTGTCCAGTGCTCTTTCTAGGATATGGTGTTTATGTGTGTGTACATATACATATATATATATATTTTTTTCTTTTCTTTTCTTCTTTTTTTTCCTTGATGCCCCTCTGGAAATCTCCCATCTAAACCACCACCACGTCACCCTACAGCAGGACCAGTACTGATGCTCCGAGAGGTAGAATTTCCATTGCTTTAGCGTGGCACACAGCCCAAGTAATATAGGTGGAGATCTATTTACTTAAATAAACCTTGGGCATGTCCATGATGAGATCATGTTCAAGGTTTTTTTCATATTGTGTAACATTAGATTAATCCGGCATTGGCTAGAGTTGATGTTTCAGCATTGGCTAGAGTTGATCTTTAACCTGTTTCACTTTGAGGGGTCATCTCTAGGGGCACTAACCTTCCAATAAGTGAAATTGTGTAATGCTGGTCTATTCTGGAGTCTCCTGAATGGAACATATTTTAAAAATTTTTCTCAAAAAAAATTTTTTTTAAGTTTATTTATTTTCAGCAAGACAGAGATAGCGTGAGCGGGGGAGGGGCAGAGAGAGAAGGAGAGAGAGAATCCCAAGTAGGCTCCGTGCTGCTAGCACAGAGCTCAATGGGACATTTCTTGTGGGTGCTGGGGAAGCTGTCCTTTAGCAATTGGAGTGCCTCAGACATGGGATTTTTTAGTGTGTAGGAGAAAACAGCCCCATCCAAATCCCTATCTGGTAGTTCCTAGATTTTGTTGATTTCATAGTTTCCTTCAAAGATGGAGGGTTTCGTTTTTTTTTTTTTAAAGCCTATCTTTAATGCTGGCACTGTACCAAGGATTCGATTTTAAATAGATTGATTCGTTTTCATCTCCTTGTCTTGCCGTTTGGGCTTATGACTTTTTAAAATTTGTTTGTTTTACTCTAAAATTAGGGGCGCCTGGGTGGCTCAGTCGGTTGAGCATCTGACTTCAACTCAGGTCACGATCTCACATTCATGGGTTCGAGCCCTGCATCCGACTCTGAGCTGATAGCTCAGAGCCTGGAAACTGCTTCGGATTCTGTCTCCCTCTCTCTCTGCCCCTCCCCACTCATGCACACACACACTCTCAAAATAAATGAACATAATGAAAACATTAAAAAAATAAAATTAGATAAGCATTTTCTTTTGAGTTATCGGGGCCACTGCTTGACCTACTCAAGTATGGTGATAATTACCTCCTACATGTTCCAACTACGTGCTTTTTGGGACCGTAGAGATACCTTGGCTATTCTTTTGGTTGGGAAGAAAGTCTTGGAAAAGAAGAAATGAGAAGGCTTGGTGGGGGTGGGTCTCAAGCCAATTAGTAGACTGTACATGAACTCAGAGTAGAATGATGTAACAAAGCCTCAAACATTAATCTTAGATAGAACATAGGCTTAGATGCTTAATTTTCTCTGTTTTCTTAGATAGTTTGGTCTTACAGGCTCTGATATTCTGGGTGCTGGGATTCTTTGCCTTTTCTTCTTACTCATTTCCAGAATACCTCTGGGTTGAGCCGTGCTATAGCTTTGCGTTCCAAATGTCAGATCCTTCTGGGAGGGGCCAGTTCTGGGTGGTTCTCAGTTCTTTTTTTTCTGCCAGGTTTTCAAACCAGCTCAATTTCCAGCTTACTTTTCATCCCACATTTAATGGGGTAATGGCATTGAGTTCTTGGGCTTTTTCACCTTAGCCTGAGGGGCCTCCTGCCTGAGAATTTAAATCTCTAGTGAGCTTCTCACTGTAGCTCTAATGAGATGATCAAGAACCACCTGAGGCCACATCCTAAATTATGGACTACTGATGGGAAAGGCCTGTCAGTTGGCCAGGCCAGGGGACACCCTACCTGGCACCTTTTTACGTTTTACAAAGCTGATTGGTGCGACCTAGCTCTAATTAGCATTTAACTACTTGCAGTTGAACTATACGGGCGAGCTGATGGTACATAAATATGCACACAGGCAGAGCTTAGAGAAAGATTGAAGCTTTTTGAAAACTGTTTTAAAAATTCACCTTGTACCTTGAAATGACTTGGACCTTGGAACCCTGGTTTTCATTCCCATGACTTCGGCTTTTTCTCTCTCCCGATGCATCTGACAATGAAGTTTTGTTGGTAAAATAAATGAAGGCGATTCACTTGGATTCTTTCCGTCTTTTCAGGCTTCTTATCAGGGCTTTTGGCGGTCTCAAGTCCCCCCTCCACCAGGATGGGAGTATTGACTCAACCGAGGGAGCGGGGTGGGTCACAAGACAGCCCCTTAGCTCTCCAAGACCAAGACTACTTGGGAGTCTAACATCACTGTTTTCTTTAAAAAATTTTTGGAAAATGTTTATTTATTTAGAGAGAGACAGAGAGTGTGAGCGGGGAAGGGGCAGAGAGAGAGGGAGAGAGAGAATCCCACTGATAGTGCAGAGCCTAATGCGGGGCTCGATCCCACGAACCACGAGAGCCATGAGATCATGACCTGAGCCCAAATCAAAAGTCAGACACTTAACCAACAGCCACCCAGGACCCCCTCTTTTATTTTTTTATTAAAAAAAAGTTTAATGCTTATTTATTTTTGAGAGAGACGGGGGCGGGAGGGAGGGGCAGAGAGAGAGGGAGGAATCCGAAGCAGGCTCCAGGCTCCGAGCTGTCAGCATAGAACCCAATGCAGGGCTTGAACCCACGAACTGTGAGATCATGATCTGAGCCGAAGTCGGAGGCTTAACCGATTAAGCCACCCAGGCGCCTGTCATTTATTTTTTTTAGATTCCACATACAAGCCTCTTATTCAGTGAAAAATAGTCAGATCATTCTCTAACTCAATTTAGCACTTCTAAGATGGCCCCAATCTTTATTTATTTATTTAAAAAAATATATATATTTTTAACGTTTATTTATTTTTGAGACAGAGAGAGACACAGCATGAACGGGGGAGGGTCAGAGAGAGAGGGAGACACAGAATCTGAAACAGGCTCCAGGCTCTGAGCTGTCAGCACAGAGCCCGACGCGGGGCTTGAACTCACAGACCGTGAGATCATGACCTGAGCCGAAGTCGGACGCCCAACTGACCGAGCCACCCAGGCGCCCCTGGCCCCAATCTTTAGATGCATTTACTCTGCTTTACTTTGGCTTTTTTTAAATTTTGTAATTTTTTTTAATGTTTACTTATTTTTGAGAGAGAGAGAGAGAGAGAGAGAGAGAGAGAGAGAGAGACAGTATGCCAGCAGGGAGGGGCAGAGACAGAGAGGGAGACACAGAATCTGAAGCAGGCTCCAGGCTCCGAGCTGTCAGCTCAGAGCCCGATGCGGGGCTCAAACTCACAAACCATGAGATCATGACTTGAGTCTAAGTCGGATGCTTAACCAACTGAGCCACCCAGGCGCCCCCCTACTTTGGGGTTTTTAATGTCATGTCCTCTCAGATAAGCCTCAGCCTGTGGGCTTCTATGAACAGTGTCAAAGGGGAAGAAGTGAGCCTCCCGTCAAGTCCTAGATACTGGAAAGTGTGTTTGGCTGCTCTGATATTGCTTCTGTGTTGATCCTTGTCTGCCAGCCCCTTCCAGTCCCTTCGCTGGACATCTGAAAGATGTGCACAGAAAGTCTTGGTGTTCGTGTTGAAGGCAGAGACCAGAGAAGAGGAGAGGAAAAAAAGGGAGTGGAGCAGAGTCCCTTAAAGGAAGAATGGGATCTGCCAGGAGGTGGGGTCGGTCAGGAACCCTGAGGCTCTTACACCGCCTGGGAAGAGGAGTTTCCCTCGAGGGTCCTTTGGAGGCTGCTTGGAAGTTGACGCTGACCTTAGCCTTGAGTAGGAACCCACTTACAGGTGATGAGCACTGTAATCTCTCCTTTTCTCTCTCTCTTTTTCCAGCCCCATCCCTGCCAACAGAGCCCTGGAGCTGAAAGGGACGTGGATGTGGAAGAAAGGGTAGGGAATGAACAAGGCTCCTGCAGGGCTGATGATAAACTGAAGCAAAGACACTCTGGGGAGATAGGGTGGGAGAGAGTAGGGACCAAGGTTCATCTGTCCTCTCCCCCCTTGGAGATCTCCAAGCTCTTGAGGTCCCTGTGGGCCTATGACTGGAGGTCTCCCCCAGGCCTGCGAGGAAGGCACTGGCACTCTCTTAGGTCAAACCCACATAGCACACGGTAGATGTTAAGAAAATATCTGGACCAAAAAAAAAAATAAACAAAAACAAAAAACAAAAAACAAAACCCCCAAAACGAAAAAACAACCACAATTTTTTAAAGCAACAATAAAATTGAAAGGGAAGGATGAGAAAATCTTTTCCTTTTTTATCGAACAGAAATATTTATCTAGAGAACAGGTTTTAAGTTTCTTTTCAAAGACTCCAGAAAAAAAAGTAACTCATACAAAAATGCTTTGTGAAACTAACAAAAAAAAACCACAACGTATTTGGCGAGGAAGTTCCTCTTTGTGCAAAATATATGGATGTGGACTCCTTCTAAATTTCAGAAAGGATGATTGAAAAAATGAGGTTTTCTCAAGAAATGAAGTAAATATAAATCGCTCGCTTAAAATCGGGGGGAAGAATAGAAATGTCAGCAATAATGAAATGAGTAAAATAGCTCTTAATCCTTATTCACTGAAGAGGAAGGAATATGTTGCTTTCCCTTCACCCCTGTCTTTGGAAGCGGCTAAAGTCATAGACTTTATGACTTTTGAATGAATTTCCTTACCACAAAAGACATCCATTCAAAGAAGGGCATATTTTTAAAGGAAAGGCATACAAGCAGAGAGAAGACAGGTAGGGCCCAATGCCTTCTTCTTGTTATGGTATACTTAAGAAGCCTGAGATGAGATCACCTCTTATCACGGGCTTCCGCTGAAATTAGTGTTCCACATACAGTCACTGTGAGGGGCACCCAGCTTCGTGTGACGAAGGAGCAGCCACCTTCTGGAACACATCCAGCAAGGACGCCCTGACTTGAATATGGGGGCAGGTTTTCCATTGTAATGGAGCATCTGTCGTAATCAACAGATGTACTAGAGAGGTTTCTGCTGTAGGAAATGTATCATTATTTATATTATCCCTAAATAGACCAAACAAAACCAGAATAAAGGCGAAAAACATAAATCCACTCCGTGTCTAAGAAAAGGTGGAAGGAAGCAGCTTAGGGTTATGTGTCTTGCAGCCCTGACTTTTGGTCCGGTCTCACACGGGAAGGTCATGAAGGCAACATTCCTCCTCTTTTGTCCAGAAAAGTGCCAAAGATATGTTCATGCCCCTGGCAAAACTGAGTGACCCGGGTCTAGAAGTTTCAGGTAAGTTAAGTGATGTCTTCCCAAGAAGGCCAGGGAAAGGAAACGGTTTATGATAGTGGCCGGACTGTGCCTTTTCTCTCTCTGTGTTGTCCTTTCTGTCTCAGTGTCAGAGTGTCTTATATTGGAGTCAATTTTATTTGATTAACATCATTTTGAATCTACATAGGAGTTGTCCACCGAAATTATTAGTGGTGCAGAAAAGAGTTCGTTCTGGCTTCTTTTCTTCTCTTTGTTCTCTCTTCCTTCCTTCCTCCTTCCCTGCCTTCCCTCCTCTCCCTTCCCCCCTTCCCTCTTTCTTTCTTTCTTTCTTTCTTTCTTTCTTTCTTTCTTTCTTTCTTTCTTTCTTTCCTTTCTTCCTTCCTTCCTTCTTTTTTCCTTCCTTCCTTCCTTCCTTCCTTCCTTCCTTCCTTCCTTCCTTCCTCTTTCTTTCTTTCTTTCTTTCTTTCTTTCTTTCTTTCTTTCTTTCTTTCTTTCTTATTTTCGGCTACTTTGCTCTGTCCTTTGAGTGACTGTATTTTATTGGAGTCCCTGCTTATGTGCATGGTTTGCTCTGAGCATGTGGTCTGGTGCACAATCTGTGTCCTTCTCTGTCTCTGGTAGTCACCCGACTTCCCCAAAGTTCTGTCGCCTTCAGCTCCTGTCTGTGAATAATGGTGTTTGTTGACAACCTATGTCAAAGAGAAGTTGTGAAAAAAATGTGCAGGGTACTTACAGAGCACTCCGGGCGTCTTGGAAAAGATGCACAATGTAAATACAAGGGAGCCTTTGCTTGGAACCAGTCTCTGAGCACTGCTCAGGCCTCACATATAATTTTATCTCTCCATCTAGGGCCAAAGTGCTTGGCAGGACAGTGAAAGACAGTTTCTGGATTGCATATTCCAGATGGTGTGTGCGTGGTGCTATTGTGCGAAAGGGTGTGCCTTCACGTACGGCCTCCTCATGACTTAGTCATGGAAGTCCTCATAGAGGAGGGATTTTTAGGAAGACTTTTATTTATTTACTTATTTATTTATTTATAATTTTTTTTCAATGTTTATTATTTTTGAGAGAGAGAGACAGAGAGCAAGCAAGGAAGGGGCAGAGAGAGAGGGAGACACAGAATCGGAAGCAGGCTCCAGGGTCTGAGCTGTCAGCACAGAGCCTGATGCAGGGCTCGAACTCACAGACTGCGAGATCATGACCTGAGCCGTAGTTGGCCGCCCAACCGACTGAGCCCCCAGGTGCCCCTAGGAAGCCTTTTAAAGATGAGAGGAAGAAAGGTGTGAAGTGAATGCAGGATGGAAGGGACGCTTTGCGAATGTCAGGTGGGATTCTAAAAGCGGGGACAGAAGAAATGGGGATCACTGTGTGTTAAAGGAATGAAAGTGAATTGTATTCACTTAGGAAGATGAATTTTAACATCCTTCCAGGAATCTGATCTGGGAGGGAGGCTTCTTCTAACCTCAGAGCTGTGAAAATGATCATTACTCCTTTGAGTGATTCTGAGAAGGAAAACCCCAATTTACAACTACAGGCAGGTGTTGTGGCAAGTTTATAATATATTCCAGACAGTTTTGTTTTTAACTTGGAGGATGATTACCAGTTACGACTTATGGGAGGTGAATCACCCTAAAATGAAAACTGCAACCCAGACCTCTACAGTCCTGAACATATCTAACCTTTCATACGTTTTTGGTTAATCAAACGAGTACGTAAGTAGCTGTGTGACACAGAGGCTGCTTGTGACCTTGTTTGGTGACAACGGTTATAAAAAATTAAAGACAACAAAAACCTACAAAGTGGAATGGGCATTTTGCTCTGCCTTAAGGCTGGTCCTGAATCTAAGGGATGAAAGAAAGAAGACAATGATGGATTAACAGAGTGTGACAAAGAGCCAACTTTGTCACCAACACGAATTCCCTGGCAGAGCACCCCCCCCTCCCCCGCCGCCAGCTCTTAGGCCAGTTTGGTTAAATTCCCAGGCCCGAAGGTGGAGGTCTCTCCCGAGCAGGGGCTCAGGCTGGCCCTGCACCATCACCAGGCCAGAGAGGCTAAGGAAAAGTGGAGAATTTTCAGCGCAAAATGGAACTTGCCGTCTGAAAGCAGAAGAGCTGTGTTTACATCTGGTGCCACCATTTATTAGCCAGGGTGAGTGTCATTTTTAAAATCCAAGCCTCACTTACCACACCTGCAAAAGGTAGACAGTTTCTCACCAGGGTTATTGTAAGGATGAAACAAAAAAGTAGGTTTGAAGGGCCCCTGGGTGGCTCAGTTGGTTGAGCGTCTGACTCGACTTCAGCTCAGGTCATGATCCCGGGGTCATGGGATCGAGCCCGGTGTCGGGCTCTGTGCTGAGCGTGGAGCCTGCTTGAGATTCTCTCTCTCTCCCTCTGCCCCTCTCCCCCGCTTGCATACGTATTCTCTCTCTGTCTAAAATAAAAAAAACAAAGTGAAAATGGAAACTTTTTTTTTTTTAAACAGAAACAAAACACAAATTTTTGCTTGACTTAGTGACTGGAAGTGTAGGCCAATATTATCCTTGTTTTGAGTTAAGATACAGAGCCAAAGGCTCTGTATTTAAGGTCCAAAAACGAGACATAATTAGAAATCCTTTGAAAGAGGGATCTTGGGGAAAAAAAAAAAAAGGTGTGGTATCAATACGAGTATTTCATCAAAAATCTATTATTTTGGCAAAATGTTGGGTTGAATTCTGGAAAGGCTCCTCCAGTTTTTTTTCTGAAGCACCCCCCCCCTGCCCTGCCCCCCCCCCCCCCCCCATTCCCAGCCGTGGTGAAACTGGGCATAATCGCTCCATTATGACACATGCTTTCCTGCTACATTAAAGCAAAAATGAGTTTGCCAAGAAAAAGCAGCTTTTCTCAGAGGGCGTAGCACATGTTGTGGGAAAACTAGTCTGGCTGGTTCTACCTCCGCTCAATCTTTGAGTGCAATTTTTGCTGTCAGCCATAGCAAGGAATACTGGAGCAACCGTTGTCGTGATGCCAGTTCCTCATTTGGGAAAACACACACACACACACACACACACACACACACACTCATTCTCAGAGTCACTGGAAAATTATAAATTGACATAACTTTCTAGATGGCCCGAGGACTTCAGAGAGTTAGAGAAGCATCAATCAGATAAAACCTGTGTGTGTCACCTATGTTTTAAAATGTTACAGTCATGTTTAAATAGCTGGCAGGTCAGTCTTTTTTAAAAAAAATTCTTTTTCTTTCTTTTCTTTTCTTTCTTTTTTTTTTTTTTTTGAGTATGCAGCAACATAAGCTTTGATACACTGGAGAAATACAATTCGTTTCCTCTGTTCGTTTTGTTTTGTTTTGTTTTAATTTTTTGCTGCTTTCATTTATCCTGGAGGTGGTCCCAGTCTGGTCTGTCACCAGACCCAGGGTACTGGGCGGGGAGACAGGCCGCCCAGGAGGGAATAACCGGGGCAGCTAGGTAGGTAACTGCGGCAGATTTTTCTCTCCCATCCCCTGCTCTGTGCCCGAAGGCCGTGAACACGACCTTCAGCACACCTTGTCATAGGAGGAACTTTCTGGAAGCCAGCCAGCTGAAAGGCCCAAGGTCAAGCAACGAGCATGACTATCGGCCACGAGAGGAACCTGGGGGGACCCAGGGAGGTGATGGCAGGTGGAAAGGCAGTTAGTGAGCCCCGCCAAGCTGCTCGCTCGCTGCTGTGGCTCAGTCGACGGCAGCGGCTGCTGTGACCGCTGGGAAGGTTTTATCTACTGATCAACACGGTGTGCCAGAGGGTTGATGGGAGAGCCCGCTTTGGCAGAGGGTTCCAGTTGTAGCCTGCAACCAGGCGGCAGAAGGAAAAGGGGAGGAGGGAATTCCAACAAGAGACCAGCAGGATCATTTCTTTGGAGCACAGACACCGGGTCCGGGCTTTGCCCGCTCCATCCGGGCTTTTGCAGCCACGACTGCCTGCTTGCATTAATTAATTACCTCTGGTTCCCAGACACATTTACTCCAAACTACCTTTAGGGTTCAAAGTGCAGGAACAGAACGACTTGGGTGGAAAGCAATTAACAAACAGGTCATTTTAAATTAACAGACACTTTTACCAGCTGACCCAAATAGCTGGTTTACATATGTCATGGCACAGCCCAGCGATGCCATATATCTGGTGAATGAATGAATGAATGAGTCATGTGCTCTTCAGTCAGGTACAGTGAGTTTATTTGGGGATTTAAATATCTCATCCAGACATAGTTGCCAGAAAGCCAAACCAAAGCGGGGGGGGGGGGGGGGGAGAGAAAATAAAACTAAAAGCTTACACAAATTTTTAGTATCAGTCACCTTTATTTGGATGTAAAAAGTATGTTCGAATTTCTGTAAAAATGCATTATTCATTTGCTGTCAGTTTTTTTTCCCACTGTGAATTTTTCTAGTATCCCTAGAATAGTTATTATTTTTGGAGTATATCCCTTTTCCCTTGCATGATAGGTATCTATGGCTTTTTACTCCTATTTTGAAAAGAGGCACTCTGTTATATTGCCTTGCCGAGAGTGGGGATTTAACAACGTTGAATGAAAAAAAAATGAATTGTATATATTCCCGGAATTCAAAATAAATGACTACAGAAGAAAACCGCAGAATTTTATACCAAATTTCAGTAAGTTAATAATAAGCTACCTATTGCTTCGTAAAAGGGTTCTTCATAGGATAATGGGTTCCTTAACAGCATTTAACATTAGTTGATTTACGTGCAACTTTTCAGGAACAGTTAACAACATAAAGTGGGAGAATGCCCATTGGGTTATTGTGAGTGGTAATGACACCTGGGAAGTAGCTGTGTTTTCATGTAATTTACAGCAGCAGTAAACGCATATTGATTAAAATATATCCACACATGCAACCTGTTCTTCAATCTATTATTTAGATAGACTAAGTAGAGGTGATGCTCCTTTTGGTGTTTTGTGTAGTGCCTAGAGCACTGTTAACACTCATTAAAAGTTAAGGATAGTAACGTCTGGCTAGCATGCGACACAAATTTTCCATTTTAGAAACCATTGAACAGCAATGGCAAGGCATGAAATGCCAGGCAAAATGCACAAGAGATACTATAGTGTCTTTAGCCTGCTAAAGACAAGTTGAGTATATTTGGTAGACTTTTCTCACCCAAGGTTTACCACTCAATACCGACCCCTTATCACAAAGAACCAAGAGAAAAGGCTGACGGGGTCCTATGTTAAGATAGTTTAAACAGGCACCTCCAAAAAAACCTGAATAATTCAGGGGTCAAAAGTAGCAGACTGAATTAAAGAATTGAAATGTAGTAAATAAAATAAGACATGAGGACTGGTTCTAACCAAATTATTATTTATTTCTTTTTAAATTTTATTGTAACCAGATTTTTAAAGTGGGATATCCTGAATTTGTTATGAACCAAGTTCACTACTAATGGATTTTGAATTTTATTTTCCCTACGGAAATCTCACTGGGGAAATTTAGGCACTTAGGGAAATGCACTGAATTCTTCCTGTATAAAAAAAAATTGGCATCCTGGGGGGACAACCTTCTAAGACAAAGCCTTGGAATGAGAAGACCTAGGCTCTGGCTCGGTGCTGTTGTCAATAACTATCTGACATTGATAAAGTGTTGTAGTCGTTTGTCCGAGTTTACTTTGGTTACTTCCTCTGTAGGTGAACGGCACTTTCCTGCAATGAAACTTCTTAGGTCTGATGGCGTGTGATTCTAAATAAGCAACTTTCTACCAGGAAGTCATTTGTGTTCAACCGACAGATGGCCAAGATCACCAGAAAAATGTATGGATAACCCTAAAACGAGTACGAAGAGCCCTGGAGTAGGAGTAGGAGGTTAGGAGACCTGCAGCGTGCTTCTGCCTCGCTTTCTGCCTGTATTTCATTCTCCACTTTAACATATGAAGCAGAGGACAACCCTTGCCTAATTTGCCTGGTGCTATGAAAAAATATGCAATTTCCTATATTTAAAAAGCACCTTATTTTTTGAGAAATACAGTATAATAATTATACACATATAATATATAGTATATAAATATACATATATAATATATAGTGTATACATATATAGTATAGTATATAGTGTGTACATATATAATATATAGTATATAAAATTATTATATTGTATTATATATTGTATATAGTATTGTAGATTGTATATATTGTGTGTATATTGTATATATTGTATATATAGTATATATAAATATAATATTGTACATTATATATAGTGTATATGATTATTATACTGAATTATATGTTGTATATTATATATAGTATCTATAATTATAATAGTGTACATTATATATAGTACATATGATTAATATACTGAATTATATATTACATAGTGTACATTATATATAGTTTATATGATCATTATACTAAATTATATATATTACAAATTATACATTATATATAGTATATATGATTATTATACGGAATTATATATATTACATATTGTACATTATATAGTGTATATATGATTATTATACGGAATTGTATATATTACATATTGTACATTATATAGTGTATATATGATTATTATACGGAATTGTATATTTTACATATTGTGCATTATATAGTGTATATATGATTATTATACGGAATTGTATATTTTACATATTGTGCATTATATAGTGTATATATGATTATTATACGGAATTATATATTTTACATATTGTGCATTATATAGTGTATATATGATTATTATACGGAATTGTATATTTTACATATTGTGCATTATATAGTGTATATATGATTATTATACGGAATTGTATATTTTACATATTGTACATTATATAGTGTATATATGATTATTATATGGAATTATATATATTACATATTGCACATTATATAGTGTATATAATTATTACATTGAATTATATATAAATAGTGTACGTATTATACAAAAATTTTACCTAAGTTTCAGTCCTGTGGGGCACCTGATGTTGCAGTGATTTGCTTCCAAAACACACAAAATTTCCTTTAGTTGTCCTATGTTTTCTAGAGCGTAATACCTTTAGAATTCTAAACTCAATAAAAACAATGTCTCCGAGTCAGCCCCTGATTTTTAAAAGTTCCATGAACAGACTTCCAATCAGTAGGACGTGATTGTTTTCCCTTGTTTCAGATAAATAGAAAGCCAGCACACTGATTGAAATACAGCCAGAAATAAAATAAATAAAATCCACCTTTCATCAGATTCATTTCAATGTTTTTATTTATGTGACAATATTATTAAAAAGCATCTCAATAACTTAAGCAAACAGGCTGGAGTGGTTGAAATACCACGACTTTTGAAAGGGAATCACATCTTTACAGGCGACTTTCCACATCTGTCCTACACAAGATACCAGTTGACTTCAGAGCAACGTCTTCCAACATAGGGGAAAGGAAAACAGAAGCCACAACAATGAAAGAAATGAACAGTCAAGTGACCCAAGTGCCCAGATAGTGGGGAAACTGAGGCCGAATATATCACTTCCTCAAAGTCAAACAGCTAGGAAGGGCCAGTCTTGGAGCTGAATCTTAGCTTACAGATCCTGGCCTCTTTCCACCGCCCCTGCTAGTCTGGATACAGCTCTGTTGCCCCAAGAGAGAAGGAAACTGGCCGGGGATGGAGGAAGAGATCAGCGCGTGCTCTACTCTCCAGATAATGCAGCTCCTTGCATAGTCTGTTGGCGAACCTCCAAGTTTTACCAGTTTGCTTTGCAGATTTTGTGCCGTTCCTTCCCACTGTGCATCAGCTCCAACTGCTACACCCTTGCCCATCCTTTTCCAGGTATGATGTGGCTTCGGGAAATGAAACAAATGCTTTCATCCTGGGGCACGTTTGGAAATTCCTGCTTTGCATACTTGCAGCCTTGCTCTCTATTCTGATCAAGCAGGAAACACATCCTAATATCAGCAAAATCTATTCTAATTTTCACAGGGGCCCCTCCCGCCTAGAGACTCACCACAGCACTTTTCACCTCCAGGAATCCGATAATAAATACGGTACCCTCCCTTTTTCATCCAGGGCTTGTTCCGTAATGACAATAACAACATTCACTCTTCCCTGTTCTAAAGAGGCCACGGGTATGGTCAGTTCCCTGTGCTATCCACCTGGCTGGGGGCTTGGAGGGCTTCATTCCCACATTCCAGTCTCTAGGGGACACCTGTCTTATTCCAGGACCCTTGCGTTTTCTTAAAGACAACCTATTGTAAATCCACTCTGCTTAAGCAAATCCAAGACTTGTAAGAGTGAAAAGGTTGAGTCTCTCCTTCTGCCGCCTTGAGCAATAGTCCATTCTGGGCAATCAGTTGTCCGATTCTGTTCAGAGTGTTTAAGATATTTTTTACTTATTTACTTTTCATCTATTTATTTATTATACTTCGGAGGACTCCAAGAAACAAAGAACTGTTGGTGTTTTATAAGAATATAAAAAGAGGAAACCATTAAGTAATTTTATAAAAATTAGAATTCCAAAATTCTAGTTCAATGTTGTTAGTACTTCTGAACATTCTCCTTTTCTTTTAATTTTTTAAAATGTTTATTTTTAAGAGAGAGAGAGAGAGAGTGTGTGTGTGAGCAGGGAGGTGATGGGTGGAGAGAGGGAGAGACACAGAATCTGAAGCAGGCTCCAGGCTCTGAGCTGGCAGCACAGAGTTCGATGGGGGTCTCAAACCCACAAACCAGGAGATCATGATCTGAGCCGAAGTCAGACGCTTAACCGACTGAGCCACCCAGGCGCCCCCTGAACATTCTCCTTCTAAGTATCAGTAGGTGGTGTTGAGATTAGCAACCACAAGACTGCAAATTACTAATACTTTGTGCTGGAAATGTCAACTATGAAATTAATTTGGCTGGTATTAAAAACGTCGGTGCTAATTGTAGGCTCAGAAGGCACAATACGTTTTATCAGCACAAGTCACACTATTGTGCAATTATTTACTCCTAATCATCCTATCAGTTGGCCAGAATTGTTTCTCCTCTGCAATTTTTTTTCCTATTACTCATCAATATCACTATAGTAGCTGAGCCATAAGCAAAATGATGTGTTTGAGAAGCGTAAATGAGGAGGTAAAAACAATTGCAACTTTTAAATGATGAGTTTTGTGCTCTGACTTAATGCCAGAAATCGCAACTTTGAAAGATCACTGATAGAATTTAAAAATCATCAGATTTTGAGACTGATTTTGGAGGATAGTTGCTTTACACCTTGACTGAGGGAGGCTGAAACTACAGCATATAAAATAGAAAGTGGTCTGGGCTGCGCTGTACTGTGAAAACATCCTAGGCTCGTTTCCCACCGCTGTCAGGATCAGATGGGGTGAGCTTTAGAACTTGGTTCTCTAAACAAGCCTCTCACAGTTTTGTCAGGGTGAGTAGCAAGGAGGCTTCAAAGGAAGGAGGTTGCCATGAAAGACAGCAGAAGAGAAGTAAGTTCTAACCGATATAAAAAAGCTGGGCTAGAGAGCCATTTGATAGGCCGGCTTTCAACAAAACGCAAGTTTCAAGGATCGAAGGGTCTAATAACCAAACTTGTTTGATTTTGCTGAGGACGGAATGCGTCTTACGAACTGCACCTGAAAGCAAACACTATGACTCTTAGAAGTAGAAATACAGAGTTCCAGGATGGGTCTGAGGACAAACAGTGTCAGAAGTGTCCAAGTTGTCAATTTCAAGACAAATACCTTCAAGCAATAGAGTTCAAAGACGCGGCTGGTTTTGAACGTTTTGCAACTCAACCAATATGGTAAGTTCTCTTATTCACGTGTGTATTGACCTGAAGGCAAACATAAAAATGTTTTTCTAGAAGACCCTATAGTTTTTACGTATGTATGTATGAATTTTACGGCATGATTCACACATAACCCTATACTCGTTTTGGATGTACCCCACAATGGTTTGATATTTGTATCTATTGCAAAACGATCACTATAGTAAATCTAGTTAACAGGGGGTTATAGCTTTTAACTTTGAACCAGTGGGTTTATTTTTAAAAAAAATTTTTAATGTTTATTTATTTTTGAGAGAGAGATAGCGTGTGTGGGGGAGGGGGCAGAGAGAGAGGGAGACCCAGAATCCAAAGCAGACTGTCAGCACAGAGCCTGACACGGGTGTCGAACTCACGAACGGTGAGATGATGACCTGAGCCGACACTTAACCCACTAAGCTGCCCAGGCGCCCAGCATGGTTACTCTTTAATTACTTCAGTAACTATGGGAAGTAAAATTGGAGGGAACCGTAAAGATTTCTAGTTCTTAATCTAGCCTTTCTGGACTTAGATGATGAAAATTAATGATCAGCAAATAATTTTTCAGTAGTAGAGGTCTCAAAGTAAGTAATTCTTATTTCTATCACAATACGCAGGTCAAAAAAATACAATATATGGAATTATTTGTATAATTTCCTACTTGCAAAGCATAATTTCTCTTCTTCCTTCCTTTGCCCCCCCCCCACCCTTTCACCTTCCCACCTACTTTATACGCAAGTCAGCTCTCGCTTTTCGATGCACAATGGACTGCCCATGTACTTTTCAGTAACCATCTCTATTCTCTTGCCTCAAACAAGGCAGTGAGAGTCTTAACTATAACAGCAGGACATAAAGATAAGGGCCAAGGTTGGGCACAGAAGAGGTGCTGGCTGATGTTTTATTATAAAGCTGCCTCTCTGACAGGGGCTATTATAGATAAATATGGAACATGATCTGTTTGAACATGGAAAAGGAAAACATCCATTTGAACAGTGAAGACCTATTATCTACACATACCTTAATTTACTATTTTATTTCTTTGTGTCTATCAGATTAACAGCTGAACATATATTACATACACTTATCTAATATATATGAATGTAAACCTAAGGCAACATTTTATTGAGAATCTCGGGAATTCCCTTTTCTAACGTGGTAAGAATGGCCCAAATGATGGCCTAAATTCTCACCAAACCTGAAAATCAAGTCATTGCAATTTTACTGAGCTAGGTGCTAAAATTTGCATTTTTTGCAATTCGGTTTCTTTGTGGTAGGTCAAAGATTGTCTTTGGTTGAGGGAAAAAAAGCTTGGAGAGAGATAAGATTCCCCCTATCAGTTTGAACAACTGACTCTCTAAGAGTCAAGCTGGAAAATGCCTCACCGTGTTGTCAGAATCAAATGGAAACATTTGTTATATAAGGCCTAAAAAAAAATCTTGTGAAAATTACTGCAACTTCCCTACTGGATTCATAGATACAGATTCTTGAAACAGGTAAAGTCCACAAGTGTGGGATAAAGGCTCAGTCTATACAATAAAATAAAACGTTTAAATGTATAGGTAAAAATTTGACTTACTGTTTTTTATCTGCCCTCAGCTTCAGATAGTGGCATCTAGTTCATGAATTTCATATTTAGGGGCCACTGTGAAAGCTTAAATTATAAGTTTTTTTTTGGAAAACCTTAAAAATCCATAAAACCTTTAAGAGATACAAAGGTGTATTATTATGTTGGCTAATTTCTATTTGGTAGTAGCTTCATCCTTTATAATGTGAATATTTATTAAAGTGCTTCTATACTTTATTGAAAAAATTTTTTAATGTTTACTATTTATTTTTGAGAGAGAGAGAGAGACAGACACAGCATGAGCAGGGGAGGGGCAGAGAGAGAGGGAGACACAGAATCCGAAGCAGGCTCCAGGCTCTGAGCTGTCAGTGCAGAGCCCAACGCGGGGCTTGAACCCAGGAACCACAGAAAGAAAGACAGAGCATGAGTGGGGGGAGGGGCAGAGCGAGAGGGAAAGGGAGACACAGAATCCAAAGCAGGCTCCAGGTTCTGAGCTGTCAGCACAGAGCCCGATGCGGGGCTTGAACACACGAACTGTGAGATCACGACCTGAGCAGAAGACAGACGCTTAACAGACTGAACCACCCAGGTGCCTCGAAAGTGCTTCTATACTTTAATAAGGAAATACTTTGTATGCTTATTATTCCTTTAAAAGACACCTTTGAAAGGGGTATATTTGCTCTCTTTTCTTCATTTTAATACTTGGGTGAATATATTCTTTCCTAAATTAAAGATAGTAAGTGGTATAAAATTTGATAAACTTCTTCCAGAAGTAAGCTGAGATACTCTGAAGCAGACCTCTGTGACATACTGACACATGTTTGTAAATTCAGACAAATCATGGAAACAGCTTGCAATACACATGTATTACCTTTTGATGAACTGATACTTTTCAGCGTTGCGTGTTTTATATGGTCCCCACCCAGGAAGGCACGTTGTTGGCTTACTTCATCAAGCCTCTCTTTATTTAAATATTCGCTTTCTTTTTGAAATGACCTAATTCCATTTGGTGTTCACTACGCGTGCCGAATGCCTCTCTTTCTGGGGAGGAGGAACGGAAGGGGTGGGTGGGAAGAAAGAACCATGATTTCTTCATGAACTGTCTTCCAATATTCCAACTACCAGCTTGTTCCTCTGTAACCACATTGATCACTGCCTGTCTTTTTTTTTTTTAAGTTTATTTATTTATTTTGAGGCGGTGGGGGAGAGGGGCAGAGAGAGAGGAGAGATAGAATCCCAAGCGGGCTCCTAGACTCGGGGCTCGATCTCAGAAACCACGAGATCATGACCTGAGCCGAACTCAAGAGTCGGATGCTTAACAGAATGAGCCACACAGGTGTCCCTATCACTGCCTGTCTTGTGTTATTTATGTGTCTGTTTCTTCACTCGGAAGAGTTTGGTTGAACTCTGGTAAGCAGCCCTGGCTGGATCTTCTAAGTTTCTCTCTTTTTCTCTGGATGCTTCTGTGTTTATGAACATCACAGGCTCCTGACTTCTCTGGAACCATTGCTTTCCTTGTCCAGGGTCACTGCCTAAAAGCTGGCCGAAACTCATCCCATCATTAACATTTCTCAGAGAATTCTTGGGCCAACGGGCTTGGGAACAGAGAGTAAGAGAGAAAACCCCTGAGAGAGAGATTTCTGCTTTAGTTCGGGACAAATGGGCGTCAGGATGAGGCCATAGCCCATTCCACAGACGGTGTCCTGCACAAATTCTATTGCCGTAGGCATCCCGGTCTTGCCTGGATTTCTCAAACCTCATTTATATCAGGTTGTGAGTAGGTTGAGTGTTCAAACGAAGAGGCCCCTGAGGCTTCCAGAAACTTTCCATTCCTAGAATGTCAGCTTGATGTTTCCTGGTATCTTGAACCAAGCCTACCTTTTAATCAGGAGCCAGTGTGGAATATGGTGCAAGAGAACAGGCTCAGATCCCAGGTCCAGTGCCAACCTTGTAACCTTGTTGTTTAACCTCTCTGTGCCTCAGTTTCCTCCTCTGCTACGCGGGTGTACTCATAGCGTCCATCTCACACAGCTGTCACGAGCATTAAATGACTTAACACACGTAAAACATTGAAAACAATGACTGATATCTCTGACATCTAGAAAGCCTGGGTTTTTAATCTAGCTGCATTTAGTATTTATTAGTTTTATTACTGTGTGGCTTCTTTGCTTTCAAAGTTTTTTGACTTTTCCTTCCACTCCAAGAGGTTAATCTAATGCTGCAAATGACTCATACTCCCATGTTCCTTAAGGATACAGATACTGACCGGTCATGAGGTGAACAGGAAGAAACAAAACAATAACGTTGCTTTTCATGATGGTGCCTGTGGATACCTCTGTTCTTGATGACCTAAGGCCCCTAAAGTCTCTCACCTGTCTACTTTGAATTCCTACCAAAAAACTAAAACAAATAGTACCCCCCCGCAAAAACAAACAAACAAACAAACAAACAACCCCTCTATTTCGAGACCTTATTTTGTCTTAGAGACCTGCCTTCAGGCAAAAAACTGAGAAACCCTATAGCGGTAGCACATGAGGTAAAATATCTCTGCTGTGGTCAGTTTTTAAGGTCAAAAAGGTGAGATAAGTATTTTTTTCACGTGCCTTTCTGGACTGAGTAGTTTAGCCAGGAGGAAAACGTGTGTATTTACACACATGCATACATGTATACGTGTGCACACGCATACACACATTAGAGTAGTGAAGACAATGAGACAGTTATAAGACAAAAGAAAACAAAATTCCAAGGGCGCCTTGGCTGGCTCTGTGGGTTAAGTGTCCGACTCTTGATTTCGGCTCAGGTTAGGATCTCACGGTTCACGGGCTCGAGCTCCAAGATGGGCTCTGTGCTGACAGTGTGGAGCCTGCTTGGGATTCTCTCCCTCCCTCTCTGTCTCTGTCCCTCCCCCACTCCCATGTGAGCACTCTCTCTCTTTCTCTCAAAAATAAAAAAATAAAATAAATAAAACCTTGAAAAAATTTCTGAGAATAGGCGAGTCACCAGATGGTCACATATTTGAGAAGAGGAAGAAGCACATTTGGCTACTTTATTTATTTATTTAATTTTTTTTTAATCTTCCTTTATTTTTGAGAGGGAGACAGCGTGTGAGCAGGGCAGGAGCAGAGAGAGAGAGACAGAGAGGGAGACACAGAATCCGATGCAGGTTCCAGGCTCTGAGCTGTCAGCACCGAGCCCGACGCGGGGCTCAAACTCGCAAACTGTGAGATCATGACCTGAGCCGAAGTTGGACGCTTAACCGACTGAGTCACCCAGGCGCCCCAATTGGCTGCTCTGATAATTGTCTCCACGTACGTTTTTTTTGTTTTCTTTTACCATGAAACTCTCCAAGTGCCTTCATCTAACAACCCAGCTTCCTGGGTGCTGTTCCACAGGCAGTGAAGCCTCCAAGTCATCTCGGCAGGCACAGCGTCCTGCCCGGTAGCTGGGGGACATAGACACGACCAGCCAGACCAGGATAGCAATCATTGCGGTGGGACCAGAGGACCAGAACGTGTAATCAAACGATCGTGTGAAATTGGGCCATCCAAACAGCCTCTCCCTGCCTCTGTTTACTCCTTGTTAACCGAAAGAATTGTGCTAAATGACCTTAAATGTCTTTTCTGCATCCGAGATAGAAATATAAGAGGCAAGGTTTCCTTCATAGACTTTGGCCAAAACCTACCTACAGAGTGAGATAATTGTGTGCCTCCCCCAAGATTTCCCTTTTGCTTGTTTTTCATGGGTTTTGACCATTTTGTCATCTATTATTCCCGACTCTGAGAGATGGACCAGTCAAGTGGGAGAATGATTGAATGAGCCAAGCCTTCACTTATATATTTATCCTTGAGGGCAGCTGTTGGATGGTTCTTATGGGTGAGGTGGTTTATCCCACTGTTTGGTTTATTGATATATTTTCTTCTTCTAACCCTTCGGATCCCTTTACCACTGGCAGTAGAGAATAAAGAATATCTCACATTTCATATGTATGTGTCCTTTTATTGCACACGCAATAACACACTATGAACAATTCTAAGAATGAAGGTAGATAGAGTGCTTTTCAGCCAGGTTGTTTACATGCACAATAAAAAGGGAACAGCATATAATAAATTTTTAAATCAGTTTGGTTTTTTTTGTTTGTTTTTGTTTTTTTTTTTGGTAGGGGAATCTACAGTCCCCTCCCCTCAGTCGCTAATGCATTAAAACTGAAAAGCAAGTTGTCAGTAAATGACAAGTAATTGACTCATGATGACACTTGGCTTCTCCTCTCCTAATGGCTATTATTGTTGCAGGATGGGCTCATTAGTTCCTAGGTGTGGTTTTCCAACCGGGGCCAGATCAGTTTATCAGAGACCAAATAAGCACATGGGATATAATTAGAGATGTGTGAAGGGCCAAAGCATCCACTCTTCCCATTTAGAAGAAAAATACTCACTTTTTCTTGGCAGCCACACCTTCTAATTACTTGCAAATGTTTAAGAGTCATTATCTTCAAAGTTTGGGGCAAGACAGGAAAAGAGGGGAAAAGCACTGATAGTGGAAACACCGGAGGATCAAAGGCCTTGGTTAACCACCAACTGGGTTTTCTTTTGGGCAACGCAGAAGCCCCACCAGAGGGGACCAGTTGACAGCGAGTTGGCTGAGCTGGCTGTCCAGGTGGCCTGGAGTACTGTGTGCAGTCTCCCTGCCCATGAGCTACCCTTTCCACCCATCTCCTTTGAAGCCCTTCCGTTGAGCAAGAGATGGTGACGGTGGTGGTGGGGGTGGGGAAGGATGGGTTCGAGTTTCCAGGGGTGAAGTGGTTAAATACTGCCACCTTTCTTTCCCTCTGCCACCCCACCTCTAGCTCCCCACTGGGCAGGGTTGAGATGACCTTCTTTACCTTCAGACTTGGCATTTCTCCCTGGGAGTCTCTTTGGTTATTGAAGGTCCTCACTACAGGGGCCTGTAGCAGGGGCCTCTCTGCTAAGGGAGGGCCTGACGAGAAATTTTACTTCCACTGCTGGCATGGCCCTGGGCCTCATTATACCTCTGTTTAGGCATTTTCTATAATTTCTGCAAACCATAAGAGGTACCTAGTTTCTCCCTGTTGAGTGTTCAGCAAATGGGAGGCAGATTAAGACTTTAAAAAGGGATAGTGTCAGGGCACCTGGGTGGCTCAGTTAATCGTCCGAAGTCGTCTCAGCTCATGATCTCCCGGTTCGAGCCTGACGTCGGGCTCTGTGCTGACAGCTCAGAGCCTGGAGCTTGCTTCAGAGTCTGTCTCCCTCTCTTTCTGCCCCGTCCCCACTTACCCACTCTCTCTCTCTCTCTTTCAAAAATAAATAAATATTTAAAAAATTAAAAAAAAAAGTAAAAAGGGATAGTGTCCATGTGGGGCTCAAACCCACAAACCCTGAGATCATGACCTGAGCTGAAACCAAGAGTTGGGTGCTTAACCAACAGAGCCATCCAGGCACCTCCTAAGGGCAAATCTTAAATCTCCTTGAAGGTGTTTGGCCTTTGGACAAGAATACTACAGAACTTCTTTGACTATCGTAGTCCATTCAATTATGGAAATGCTTCTGGAAGTTTCATGAATGAATTAAGATGACCTAAGAATGAAGGAAGCATATACTTTGGTCTGGAGTTAATTCATAGATACAACATTTCTTTTCTTCCTTTTTGTTTCTTTGCTCCCTCTCTTCCTCCCTCTTTTCCTTCCGTCCTTCCTTCCGTCCTTCCTTCCGTCCTTCCTTCCTTCCTGTGCTACCACAATCACGCACCCTTTTCTACTTGCAAACTATTTGAGAAAATATTTTCTCAGTCATTCAAATAAATCCTGGTGGTTTCTCTTTCAATCTTCCATTCTTTAAGGAGCATAATAAAATTCAGAAAATGCTGCACAATTTTGAATTACTTTAGAGAGAAATATTTCCAAGTAGTTTCCTCTGTCTCAGGAATTTTTGTGTTCAGGGTTATCTTGTAAAAGCTGCCATTTTGCCACTTAACGTTCAGTCAGCCATATCCAGCTTTTACTAGAAGATGCTCTAATTAACCAAACAGTGCCTCCATTTCTTTGAATTTTTATGCCACTTAAAACCCTTTAAAAGGGACTGGATTTTTAAACGTCTTCTCTCTTAAAGTTGAAAAACATTTTTAGTATCTGTTAAGTGTTCATGTTGTGCTCAGCACTTAACCGGTGCTATAAATGTTGGACTATATGAGAACCATATGATACAGAGTCTCTGCTAGAGGTTTTCATATCCTGAAAGAGAGCAAGGGACTCATTGCATGTGTGTATGCGTCCCTATGTTGAGTATATATGGTATTTGTACATCCACATATATTTTTCATATATATGGACATAGACATACATATACAAACGCCTATGTTTTAAACCAATGCGATGCACATGCATGCATCCAAAGACGCACACACAGAGCAGTTCCTTCCCAAACCCGAAGTCCTTGAGACCATAGGAAAAATATATGGTTGAGGGACTGAAGTCAAAAGTGACTTTTAAAATGCTATGGAGGTCATTAATATAAATAAACACCAACGCGACATAAAGCCCAAAGCAGTGATACTCTGCAATACAGGATGTGGTATTGTGCATTTCACTTGCCATCCTTTGCTTACTGAGAAACTGCTCAGCAGCCCCCTCCACTGAATTTCTAGCGAATCCCGGCTGAGTGAATCGCTTTGTTCAAGTCGGTATGTTGCTGAGCCTAGTCTGCCCCGCCACCCCAGTGTCTCGTGCCTTCCTGGCTTTGTGCATCCTTCCTCTGAGTCTCTTTTAGGGTCCGACTGAAGTCTTGTGATGTCCAGCCTTTCGGCTGCCCACGAAAATCTCCCACCGACACCTGAGCCATTTATCCCTCTATACGTCTCTCAGCTCCCTCGTTTCTGACTGAACGTAAGGAGAGATGCTCAAAACCACAGTCTTTTTCCCCCCCTCCATCTTCTTTTATCTCCTCCAGACTTCATTTCAAAAGCCAGCACTCCTCTTTTTCATTTACCCACTTTTTTTTTATTATTATTATTAACATTTGGTGAGTTGCACATAGAGCTCCGCATATATTCTGTTTTGGTGGCTATAACACATTTAAGAAAATACGAGCTAACATGTCATACTTATTATTTAATCCTTTCGCAAAGACCAGCCATGTGTCAGACACACTGAAGCATTGAAGGAGGAACAAGGCGGGTATGGTTCTCATCGGCACGGAGCTGTGTGCCAGGCGCTGTGCTAAATGCTTCGGTACACACTCCCTTCTTGTATCAACTTTACAAAAGAAATCTGCCCATTTTATGAGGGAGAACACTGAAGCCAAGTGGTAGAGTTATGAGTCAAGCTGGACAGTCTATCTGAGGCCAAACTCACTTATTTTAAACACTACATGGCGTTACTTTCACCTTATTCTACTCCAGATCTCTGGCTCTTGCCACTGGGTAAGCAGAAGAGAGGTAGCATGACCCTGGAGATAACCACAAAAGAGCAGATGATGGAGACTACGTCTTGGGCAGAACTCCAAGATGGCTCCCAAGATTCCCCTGGTGGGTATACGGTGTGTGGTTCCCTCCACTTGAACAAGCACAGAATCTGTGACTACGATGAGATGTCCACCCTTGTGATTAGGTTACATTATATGATGGATGCATGGCAAAGGTGAAGGGATTTTGTAGATGAGTTGACTTTGAGTTAATTCAAAGGGATACGATTCTGGGTGACACTCACTCCATCAGTTGAGTCCCCAAGAGTAGAGATTCTCTGATGTAAATATTCTGCTGTGAGATGGCCTATAAGCTGGGAGAATCTACGGACTGAGAGCCACCCACAGCCAGCAGTCAGCAAGGAAATGGTGACCTCAGTCCCACATCTGCAAGGCAATCAATTCTGGTTGCAACCAACCGGTGAACTTGGAAGAGGACAATGAGCCCCAGATGAGGTCAAGCCCCCAGAATTTGATTTCAACCTGGTGAGACCTAGAGCCCATATCCATAAAAATTGTGAGATAATACATCTTTGGTGTTTTAAGCCCCTAATTTTATAGTGATTTATTGCCCAACAATAGAAAACAAATATAACACAGGGTGCCTAGGTGGCTCAGTTGGTTAAGCATCCGACTCTCGATCTCAGCTCAGGTCTTGATCTCAGGGTCTTGAGTTCACCACACCTTGGGCTTCATGCTGGGTGTTAAAAAAAAAATACAACATGCAGGAAACATTAAGAAGGAATAAAGATCAGAAGTTACCTTCTTCCCAATAAAAAATAAGAAAGTTGGTAAATCTCACTTAAACTTCAACTCTAAGCACACTTTTTTCCTTTTTCTCCTTATACTGCTTATTTCTCCTGAAGTATGTTCACTAACTTGGGTTTTTTTTTTAATAAAACTTCATTTATTATGAACTTGACCACAATTGTATTAAACTAGGGATGAGTCTAATCCCTTTAGAGAGATGCCAAAATTCACTAGACTATAATAAGTCTCACTAGGATATGAATGCCACAAGAATGTGGGCTTCCTCCTGGCCAGGATTTTTGTCTGGCCCATAGTAGACACTAAATAAATATTTGATCAATGATTCATGGAAACTCGTTTTGTCCACCTTAGCTCTCTGCTGCAGTTTGCTGAAGATTTACTTGTCTCCTAGTTTCAGAGTCTGAACTCCTTACTGATCTGCCCACCAACAACCATGCCTTGATTGAAGCATCCAGTCTGACTTCTCTGGGTTTTTCTAGGTGACACATTAAAAAAAAAAATTTTTTTTTTTTTTTGCAAAAGAACCCTCCGGAAACCCACTGCTGTGGTTTTAAAATACAGAAACACCTTCCTGTGCAGTCATAATAATTGATCACCTCTGATCCAAGAGCCCATGTGTTCTAAGTGAGCATTTCCAATTTATAAAATCAGAAAGGAACTGGAAATATTCAGACATATGCCCTAAATCTGGAAAGGAAGACATATACATTGGATAATAGTTAAGTGAACATGGTAGGCTTTACACTATTGGTAAGAAGAGGTTATTTGAGCAGCTTGATTTTTTTTCTTCTGTGTTTCATAGATTAATGCAAGGTAATCAGTATCAGGCATTCCAGTGTCTTTTTTCCCTCAGTGCAAGCACATTTTCATTCATTGAAACAATATGCATGCATCAAAAATGCACTTTGGAAACCCATTTGTAATGAGTATTCAACAATTACTGTGCATGTAAAGGAATCTACTATTATCAGAACTCCAAACTCTTGGGAATTTATTGGGCACGGAAGAATAAATTTTTTTTACTGTAGATAAAATGGCAAAATGGAAGTTTTAGAAAAAAAAGCTTTTCTCCCTGTAATCACTATTTCTTTCTGACAGCTATCTCTTTGGAGAAAACTATCTAATGGCCTCTCTTTACCAATCAGATCATTATAGTAATGGGTTCATGTCCTAAAGACATCACGTTAAAGAAAGAGCAGTAGCTGAGCTCACAGATTTCATGGAATATGAATTTAGACATTTCTCTGTTTCATGCAGAAGGTTTTAAAATAAAAAGAGAGCATCAAAGCATCAAGAAAAGGTGCTGTTTTATTCATGTAGATCAAACTTTTCATTTTTCCTTTTTTATATGTTTTTTTCCATAGTCATACACACATACACACACTTAAAAATTTTTTTAATTAAAAAGTTTTTTTAATGTTTATTTATTTTTGAGAGAGAGAGAGAGAGACAGAAAAAGAGAGAGAGAGTGTGAGTGGGGGAGGTGCGAGAGAGAGGGAGACAAAGAATCAGAAGCAGGCTCCAAGCTCTGAGCTGTTAGCACAGAGCCCGACACAGGGCTCGAACTTAGAGACTGTGAGATCATGACCTGAGCCGAAGGTGGACGCTCAACCAACCAAGCCACCTAGGCACCCCTAAAAAATTTTTTTTAATGTTTATTTCTTTATTTTGAGACAGAATGCAAGTGGAAGGGAAGAGAGAGAGGGAGAAAATCTGAGGCAGGCTCCAGGCTCCGAGCTGTCAGTACAGAGCCCGATGCAGGGCTCGACCCTAGGAATAGTGAGATCATGACCTGAGTTGAAGTTGGATGCTTAACCCACTGAGCCACCCAGGTGCCCCATCACTCACCTTTCTTGATCATGATATTTCTATGTGAGGCAAATGAATTTCTTGTTCAAAATGCCTCTAATTCCTTACCATTCATTCCTTTCAAATGGTTCAACTTGTAAGGAGCACAGGAAAGATGCAGGACAAGAATCATAGGTCTGTGTAAGCAGCTTCATAGGCTCCTGATCAGGACAAAATGAGGGGCTTGCTCTGCCCGGGATGCAACAGGGATGTGGTTTGGAAACGTTTAGGAGCCTCGCAACCTTGTGAGAGAGGGAAGGGAAAAACAGGAGAGAGTAAGTTTGCTCCTGCAGCATCTCTGTAACTTCTGTCTAAAACACGTGACGTCAGAAGCTTGAGCTGAGGCTCAGTACATTTTTGTCAGGTACCTGGGGCTGCCTGACAGCTGATCCCTATCAGTCACAAGAGGCAATGTGCTCAAAGGTGGAGAGAAGAACCACTCTCTGAAAGACCACTTTCCATCTTTATTATACACAAGCGAGCCATTCTGGTTTGAAGCTTCCCCTCACTGTGACGAATGGACCAATTCAGAGTTCATTTCGCTGAATCAGCTTGCTAGAGCAGTCCCATTTTGCCATTAAGAAGCCAGTGTCTGCACCTGAAGAATCAATTGGTTCCTTCATGGAATGAAAACCAACTGTTGTTTTCAAATAGATCATGGCAATTGGCAAGAGAGATTATATTACACTATCAGTGAGACTATACACATATATATGTATATATACATATACATATATGTACACACATATGTGGGTATATACATATATCTATATATGCATACCTACATGCCTAGGTATACATGTGCACATACATGCACACATCACAGTTGTTACCTCCCGATGATTGTGGTTTCAAGACCGACCCGGGGCCACAAACAAACCAAAAGCAAAAAATACAGTCTCAGCTTAGGAACTTGGCCAAAATGGCTTTTCGTTCAACCTAAGTTTCGTCATCAAAACCACTTCCCCACAGAAGTATTCATCCTAAAATGAAATAAAATCTCTCAATCTTTTAAAACTTGGTCATGCTCGAGTTCAGAGATGCTGCCATAGTTCCAGATACAAGCAAGTGTGTGTGTGTGAGATCGGCATCATTGACAAAAATAAATCCATTGAAAATGCAGAAAGGAAGAAACAAGTGTTGGCGAGGATGTGGAGAAACGGGAACCCTCTTGCACTGTTGGTGGGAATGCAAACCGGGGCAGCCACTCTGGAAAACAGTGTGGAGGTTCCTCAAAAACTTAAAAATAGATATACCCTATGACCCAGCAATAGCACTACTGGGTCTTTACCCAAAGGGTACAAAAACCCTAATTCAAAGAGATACGCACACTCCTATGTTTATTGCAGCTTTATTTATTCATTTCGTAGTTGGAAAGCAATCCAACTATGAAAGCAACTATGAAAGCAATCCAAGCGCTCATCGATAGATGAATGGGAGGCTTAAAAAAGAATGAAATCTTGCCATTCCCGACAACACGGATGGAGCTGGAGAGTATAATGCTAAGCAAAATAAGTCAGTCAGAGAAAGACAAACACCATGTGGAATTTAAGAAACAAAACAAACAAGCAAAGAAAAAAAGACAGAGGGAGAGAGAGAGAGAGGCCAAGAAACAGACTCTTAAATATAGAGAACCCACGGGGCACCTGGGTGGCTCAGTTGGTTAAGCGTCTGACTTTGGCTCAGGTCATGATCTCACAGTTTGTGGGCTCGAACCTCACGTAGGGCTCTGTACTGACAGCTCGGAGCCTGGAGCCTGCTTCGGATTCTGTGTCTCCCTCTCTCTCTGACCCTCCCCCATTCATGCTCTGTCTCTCTCAAAAAAATAAGTAAATGTTAAAAAAAAAGTAAAAAAAAAATATAGAGAACAAACTGGTCATTACCAGAGGGGAGGTGAAACAAGTGATGGAAATTGAAGAGTACACTTACCATGATTAAAAAAAAAAACAACAAAAAACTGAATTAAAAAATGCAAAAGTACACAGGACTAATGATACAAGTTACTGAAAATATCCGACCTACAGATAACAATTCTTTGCAAATGGATTAAGAGAATGTGGAGAATCTAATATTTTGACCCAAGTATCTCCCTTTGTTTGGACACATCATAAAATGATAATCTGTGTTAAGTCACAGAAACACACTGAGAATTGCAGGGAGAATTCGGGACACTCAGGCGCAACCCAAAGAAGTGTCTCAATTATAGAAGTATTCAGTGCTATCCCCCATGCAAATTTGCCTTGTCCATGGCGCTTGGGTGGCTCAGTTGGTTAAGCCTCCCACTTGAGCTCAGGTCCTGAGCTCGAGTTTCATGGGTTCTAGCTCTGCTTTGGGCTCTGTGCTGATGGCTCAGAGCCTAGAGCCTGCTTCAGATTCTGTGTCTCCCTCTCTCTCTGTCCCTCCCCTGCTCACACCCTGTCTCTTTCTCTCAAAAATAAAATAATTAAACACAAATGTTTGCCGTGTCCAAATTCAGAATACCTGGTACTCCACAAGCAGTAAATTCTCATAAAATTTAACTTATTTTTCTGCCCCTTCTCCTCCTCCCAGGTAAGACACTTGAAAGAATCTAATTTTGCTATAGCTGAAAAAAAGAAAAAAGAAACAATATGAGCTGGGTGCTATCTCTGAATTGGTCCTATAGAATTAAAAAAAAATCGCCATCAGTGTAATTCTTGCTGTGAACTGAATCGTTTCCCCCCCAAATTCATATGTTAAACCCCTGACCCCTAATGTGGCCGTTTTTGGAATAAGGAGGTAATTAAGGTTAAGTGAAGTCCTAAGGGTGGGGTCCTGATCCTGTAAGGTTGGTGCCCTCACAGGAAGAGGAAGAGACACCAGAACTCTCTTCTCTTCCCTATTTGTGAGGTCACAGTGAGAAGGCAGCTGAATGCTAGCCAGGCAGAGAGCCCTCATCAGGAACTGAATCAGCCGACACTTTGATCTTGGAATTTTTGGCTTTTCAGAACCATGAGAAATAAATGTCTGCTGTTTTTTGGCTACCCCATCTGTGGTGTTGTGTTACGGTAGCCTGAGCAGGCTAAGATCTTTTTACTCTTCGATAGGCCTCCAAAAAGATCATCAGTTTCCTCTTATAATAATTCTGACACTGTCCCCATATTGAGACAACAGAGGTACATAGCTGTTAATTAAATGATTGCTCAAAGGCATAGCCCAGGCATCTGGATGTTCTTTCAGTGTACCCAGCATTCTGGGGCTTCCGGGGGACCACACTGGTCGTGGGGGCTGGGCAGATGACTCTGCTGTCCTGCCCCGTCCTAGAGTGTCCCAACCCAAGTCACCCACTGCTGGCAAGTGAGATCTGCCATGTCCTTTAGGCAGAAAAGACCTTTGAGAAGCGTTGAGGTATCCCTGGAAGTATTAGTTTTAGGGCACTTGTCATGGAAAAGGAAGGTTGCCCTTCATTTTCTTCCTGCTTGAAAGCCAGGGGTAAATACTAAATCCTACCGTATCCCCTGACTAGCTCCGTTTCCCTGCCTCTTCGGACAGAGCCCACAGACATGAAGCACCCTTTCCTGATGCCTCCTGAAGATCAGCAGGTGTACTCATTGTTACAGAGTTCTAGAACCGTAGTGGTTCCAGAGAGAGAGATATTTGTTGGGCTGTTTCTATAGTGAGTGAAACCAGACAGCCTTTTGTTGTTTTTATTTTTACCCATGCCAGCAATAGGTTTAGAAATTTTTAAGCACTTTCTTTGTCTTAATTAGATGGCATTATGATACTCATTATAATAGATAATAGTTGACGTTAATCAAAACAACCAACTTTCTAATTGAATTGATAAACCAATCAGTCCCCTAAGGCACTTTATAGCATACTATGTAGCATGAGAATAATTAGATGTATTTGTACAATATGGTGAAAATTAAAAGTAAAAAAATATATATATATATGATTTGTAACTGTAATTTAAAGTGTTGATTTTTTTTTCTCAATAATAATTATCATCAGTGGTTCTCCAGGGAAATTGCTAGTGAAATTCATTTGGACTTTTATGATCTGAAGAGCCTAAGCCCCAAATTAAGCAAACACATACGTATCTATTTTTAAAAGAAAACAGGCACATTTGCTTATTTACTTAAAATGGATTTTCTTTTCTCATCCAAGCAATAGAAAGACACACTTTGAGGGGGGCTTATGCCGGCAAGAAATCCACATCTCCCTCAAATGCCCAGATTTTAGTCTGTTTGATCTTTTGAAACTTAGTCTTTTATATCACGAGGTGAACAGAGAGTTCTGAGCAAGTGTTGATGTGGAAAGTGGGATGTAGTTAAGGGAAATGATTTGTCAGCCTTGGAGAGCTGAGGAGACTTGTGTATCACTTCTGGGACTCGGGTGTCCGTGTGGGCTCAGGTTACTGTTAAAACACAGCTTCCTGTGGAAGGGGAGTTTCGGTAGTACAGTGATTCCCAACCAGAGTCCCATGGAGGGCTTGCCTGGGGGGGCCGCATCCCCAGAGTTTCTGCAGGTCGTGGGGTAGGGGTGAGGATTTGCCTGGCTGACAAGTTCCTCATATCGCTGCTGGCTGCTGGTCTAGGAGCGACACCTTTAGAACCACTCCTATGGTGCTGTGTAATACAATTTAATAAAATGTATAAGTGGGGTCCTCTATATTTTCCAAGGTCAAGTAAAACCCTGTAATGGACAGTCCTTTGGTAAGCACAAGAAGCCTGGTCGCCATAATGCCCTCTAAGAGATCACACAAAATATGCCTGAGTACAATTTATAAGGTCTTAGGACAAGCCTCTCAAATTTTAAAGCTTTCCAAAGCAAGTATCCTTTGCTTTACAAAAACATATGTGTTTGCAGGTATGTTTGTGTATCTAGGAAGTTGGATGCCTTTCCACTAGTTTCCCTGCTTTGTAAACTTATTTGTTGAAAAAATGTTCAAGGATGAGCCCCCAGTGACCCTGGTCTCATCATGGTCCAAAGTAGAAGACTGGTCAAGAAGAATAAATAAGGTATTTTTTAAAGTCATACAGAAGGAGATCTAAGAACGGAATCTAAATTTCTTATTATGAATCTCATTTTTCATATGTATTCCAGAAGAATCTTGGGAAAAATAATTATATTTACTGTAGTCCCTGAAATCAAGGGTCTTAACTTAGGGTTTTTGTGTACCTAGGAACTTCATGGTAGGCAAAGAGGTCTTTTAACTTTTCTGAAATTGTACATGCAATATCATATACATGTGAATTGTACATTTTCCAGAAAATATTTTGTACATTACTTCTAAGAGCTTCCCAAAGCTATACAGATTATATATATACATATATATACACACATATATATACACACACATATACACATATATACATATGTATATGTATATATGTGTATATGTGTGTGTATATATATGTATTAGAAAGAAAATATATACCTATAATACACAAGAAATCTTTACTTGCTAATTCTGGCTATCTTTAAAATCACAATATTTATTAAAATTATTTATTTAAACTATTCACCTGGACATATTCTGGACTGTATCTCACAAATGAATCAAAGAGTGGTAGTTGCTAACTTACTTTTCAAAATCAATGTGGAAAAAAATAAAAGATCATAGGATATATGGTTGACACTATAAACAATGGCCCAGTTCAGAAACCATGCCAATATCTAAGACATTTGCATTAGAGACAATGGCACCACTGTATTTTTTTTTTTTTTTTTTGCAGTGAGGGACGAGGCAGGCATGTTGCATGCTCAGACAGAGTTATGTTGGGCAGAAATCAATACGCCATTTCCAGTTTGTCAAGACGGCTTCATGGAGATTGTGGGATTTCAGTCTTCTTCATTCCTCCTACCTGTTTCATGACCGAGATCTCAGCTTAGTCTTGAAAATGGTTCAGAGGGTGATTATGTTCAAATAACACACACTTAAGGGCATCTGGGTGGCTCAGTCAGTTAAGCGTCTGACTCTTGATCTCAGCTCAGGTCTTGATCTCAGGGTCGTGAGTTCAAGCCTGGTGTTGGGCTCCACGCCCAGCGCCCACTTAAAAAAAAAAGAATAACAGTCATTTAAATGTTTACATTTTATGCAGTGACGTCTTTGATTGATTTTTCAAATAGAAAGTAGTTCGGCCATAGGCTTTAAGTGGGGTCACAACAAACTTACCTTCATGCGGAAACAGACTGGGTCTTATGTGGTGGGACTTTGCTATTGTCACATTGTCATGTACTGAATGGAACTCAAGACCAAGTGATGGGGACTAAAGATTCTAAAAGGATATTATTATAAAAGAGATATTTATCAGGCAAGTTCCACAGCATCGCATTCACCCAGGGAGGTGGGCATTCACTCACTGGATGGTGAGCTGGCCTGGCTTTTAGAATCTACCAAAACTCTGAAGGCGTCACTCCTTTCCGTCAGCACAAGGTGCCGCCTGGGAATTCTATGCAACCATAGTAGATTCGCCTTATGTGACTTCCAAACTTCAGAATAAAGTCTTCAAACTTTAAAGCTCTCTAAGGCAACTGTCTTCTGATAGAAAAAAATTAATGAATGTGATGCCTTCTCTCTGCTTTCTCCTTTGTAAGGCAACAGTGCAGTTACATCACACAAAAATGGTGGCTTATCCTACCCTCCACTTCGTAGCTCCTTGAAAAGAAAAAGACAGTGACCTAATCTAAGCCTCAACCGGTTTCTTTTTCTTTCTCAAGGATTTCAAAAATGGCACTCAAGTGAAACTCCTTTATGTTTTAGTCTGAATCACACTGTGGTAGTATCGATGGATGAAATATTTAGTGACTTTAATTCAAATATTGTTTCTCATTTCAGGAAATCATCTACCTGTCAGTGTATTACGCATGGATTAAAAAGATAGCACTATTATAAAGGAGAGATTTTTTTTTTTTAGAAATTATATTGTCTCTATAAGTATTGAAATGTAATACATTTCAAAAAAAAAATAAACAGGGAATAGGTGTCATTGTTTAGTGTTTTGTGGGCTGGGATATTATTCCTAATTTGAAATCATTGGAGTGGGATGCTATTCCTTAGATTGGAGATTAGCCTCCAGGGGATATTTGTACACTTTCATGTTTGGGGGAATATGTTATTTACCACCTGTAAGTTGCCTATCTTGTTATTTTTGTTGGGAGTAAAAGCTGTAGCCTTTACCTCCATTAGGTAGTGTAGTTTGGTTAATGGATGGGTAACAGGAAAGAGTGTAAAGGGAAGCCAACGTTAATGTGAACTCCTGCCGTTTTTATTATAGTGGCACCCGCAACAGTTAAGGTTGAGCAGCTGTTTCCATTATGAACTCCTATTTCAGGGGTTTATAACTGAGCTGTAAAAATTTGCTCTAGGCGAAAACTCCGCTCATCGGGTCTTAGCCGGGGAGAAATTTTTTCCCCTACCTTTTTTTTTGAAAAGAAGAAATCAATTTAGCCATTTAAAATAAATAATCTAAAAACATGGTAATTTCAAAAATGTTGAGTTTTTATCCTGCTAATTCCAGATGTTGGGATTGGCGGTAATTACATTCATGCTACTTCTAACAAGAAGTAAGTCTCGAAATCATACCCTTCAGATGTACACTTCAAATGTCTAATGCAGACTGATGTAGCAATTTACCAAGACAAGCGATTTCTTAAGCCATAAAGCTAGTCATTATGCGTTAAAAGTATACCAATAGGCTTCTTATCTTAACAGTATTAATTTCCTTATTAATCAGATCTGGCTATAGAGATTGGGGTAACTACTTCTAGAACTTTAAATTCCTTTGCATTTTAACAGATCAATACAATGACATGTGAGGCTGATGTAGGGTTATTGAAGGCATTGGTGACATTTTTATTCCTATGTTTAAAAGTTCTTGACAGATATAGGAGGGTTTTACCTACCTGGCCAGAGAAGTCTTTGTATACACATGATGACAATAGGAATCTCTATGATCGACAGAAAGACTACAGATATTGACATCACAGCATGTTTTAAAACATAGGTTTCATTACTATTCGAATATGGTGAGACCAACAGATCAGGAGACAACTGCCATTTGAAGACATTGCTTGTTACACTCTTAGATCTCAAGAGAAGGGGCACACCATAGCTTGGAGGGCCATACAAGGAAGCACCAGGAGTTTGAGGTGGCAGAGGGAGAGGGAGAAATTTGTGGAAGAGGTTTTATTGCGGTTTCAATGGGAAGGAACAGAAAAGGCAGAATAAGCAAGTTTAGGATTGTCTAATCTGAATAATTTCAGCAGGCTCTGGGGGCATAAGGGTCCTCCCTAACTGGTACTTTACCCTATGGATCCCCGGGCAGGTGGATAGTGATCCGGCAAGTGAGATCATGACAAAAGAGGTGGCTGGGGATATGGTCTCTGGATTGGTTGGATTGTATTTGAGAGGTGCCCTCTTTGGCTAGTTTACTCTTTCTAGGAATTGGCTCATCTTGCGAGGAGCAGTCCCTCTAGGGTCAGCGAAGCCCAGATGTCAACATTTTTAGCAGAGGAATTACTAAAGAGTAGATAGAGTCCGTGAGACATGTTTCCATGTTGCTTTCCAAAATCACGTGTTGTCATCAGTGATGCATAAATATTACAACTTCTGTTTTAGTCTAGACCAGCCATGAGTACAAGCTATGTGCTCTGGGGCAAGTTACTAACCCTCTCTGTTTTGTAGTTTTCTCATCTTTAAGATGTCGAGAATAAAATTGTCTATGTCATAGGGTTGCTGTGAATATAAAATGAAACCATCCATGCAAAACAATCAACACAGCCTGGAACATTGCAAACCCTAAATAAATGGTAGTTTTGCCATAAAGGTAATTTCCTTGGAAGCCAACTCTCCATTGCACAAGCCTATGGACTTGGAGTCTAATGGTTTTGAAAAACTGTTCTGAATCTAGTGGTGTAGAGAGAAAAAGCATTCTTGTTCTTGTTATGCATTGGCTATTATGTTAGCGTGGTTGTCACCTTTAAGGATAACTGCATATGAGAAAGAGAGCTCCGGTGAGTCCCCAGGATGCTCAAAGCAATGGCAAGATATGTGGATACCCCAATGGGGGTTGATAAACAGATGATCTTGCTTATTGTTCTTCCATCATTGTCCTCCTTGGTCTATCTAGCTCCGTCATTGACTGCAGAGGTCACTGATGCGGATCCAAATTCTTCCTACCCATGGCTAACACGGCCACTTAGAACCAACATAATAACTCTTATCCTTGTAGGCTGGACAACAGGTAGTTATTGTTGCTGTTTTTAAACACTTTGTTTTGGAAGAAACACAACTTCACTTGCTACCTTCCTTCTCTTCAAAACAAACCCTTAAACCTCCAAGAGAGAGTAGCAAACCCTAGCCAAGAACAGAGTAATGTACAATCCTACCATCATTTTCTTCAGTCATCATGGGACTTCTTACACACATTTTTCTCATAGGGAACAATAACCACCGATGCAAAATATGTTTGTCATGTAACACACAACATATGTGACGGTGGATCTATTATGTCTTTCCCAAATTTATCTGGAGTTATGTGATTCAATTATTTTTTTTAAAAATGTTGTGTTGGCTTTCATAGGGATGTGGGTATTTGAAGTTAATAGAAAAAATAGGTACTTTTTCTTTTGGGTGAAGGAAACCAATTCTTCCAATAGTTGTGGTTCACGCAAAGACTCCTACAATCAAACAAGGATATGCCAGTTGTATTGAAGGAATCCTTTCCCAAATTGTGTTCCTAGTGTCCCAGGAGATATTAACAGATTGATATTCCTAGTGTCCCATAGACAGTAAGAGATTGGTCAGAAATCAGTAAGAATTTCTGATAGTCTCAGAAATTGTTGAGTTAAAATAAATCTATGGTGAAGAGTGTTGTAACATGAAATATTTTTCATTGTATTTAGCTTCTAACCACATCACTTTTTAAGGATGTTCATGTACACAGTGAGGATCATTAGTATTCCACCGATCAGTGTTTGAGAAATATTAAAATTGAACTAAAGAGCCCCACAATTATTAGATCATTGCCTCATTCTTTGCATGGACTTATGTGATAATTTCGGTCTACTTTTATCCTTTGGAAGTGTGCATGGATTCATTTAGCTTCCTGGGTGCCCAGTAGCATACCAATAAAACTAACCTACACTGCTGGTACTTTGTATTTTTAAAGTATTTAATATCAAAGATGTCATATTCTAATTGTTTTCTTTCCCATTTATCTATTAATTCACACATCCAATTACTAAAATTTTTTAGAGTGCATTAAATTCTTGATATTAGTTTCTTTTCTCAACTACACTTTCTTTTTCTAGTAAAAGTTTAGCATCTATTTCAATAGATTTAAAAATGAAAATGCTTATCTCTATCAAAATACCACCAGCATTTTTTCACAGAGCTAGAACAAACAATCCTAAAATTTGTATGGAGCTGCAAAAGAATAGCCAAAGCAATCCTGAAACAGAAAAGCAAAACTGGAGGTATCACGATTCCGGATTTCAAGCTATATTGCAAAGCTGTAATCATTGAGACAGTATGGTACTGGTGCGCGCGCACACACACACGCACACACACACAAAGATCAATGGAACAGAATAGAAAACCTAGAAATGGGCCCACAACTATATGGTCAAATAATCGTCAAAACGGCAGGAAAGAATATCCAACCGAGAAAAAGACAGTCTTCAACAAATGGTGTTGGAAAAACTGGACAACGACATGTGGAAAAATGAAACTGGACCACTTTCTTATACACAAAAATAAATTCAAAATGGATGAAAGATTAAAAAAAAGGATGAAAGTGGCGCCTGGGTGGCTCAGTCGGTTGAGCGTCTGACTTCAGCTCAGGTCACAATCTCACGGTCCGTGAGTTCGAGCCCCGCGTCGGGCTCTGGGCTGTTGGCTCAGAGCTTGGAGCCTGCTTCCGATTCTGTGTCTCCCTCTCTCTCTGCCCCTCCCCCGTTCATGCTCTGTCTCTCTCTGTCTCAAAAATAAATAAACGTTAAAAAAATTAAAAAAAAAAAAGGATGAAAGACCTAAATTTGCGATGGGAAACCATCAAAATCCTAGAGGAGAACACAGGCAGCAACCTCTTTGACCTTGACCCGAGCAACTTCTGACTAGACACATTGCCGAAGGCAAGGGAAACAAAAGCAAACAAGAACTATTGGGACTTCATCAAGATAAAAATCTTCTGTACAGAGAAGGAAACAATCAGTAAAACTAAAAGGCAGCTTACGGAATGGGAGAAGATATTTGTAAACAACATATCTGATAAAGAGTTAGTATCCAAAATCTGTAAAGAACTTATCAAACTCAATACCCAAAAAACAAATAACCCAGTTAAGAAATGGGCAGAAGACATGAATAGACACTTTTCCAAAGAAGACCTCCAGATGGCTAGCAGACACATGAAAAATTGCTCAACATCACTCATCATCAGAGAAATACAAATCAAAACCATGATGAGATACCACCCCATACCTGTTAGAATGGCTAAAATTTACAACACAAGAAACTAAGTATCGGTAGGACGCAGAGAAAGGGAAAACCTCTTGCACTGTTGGTGGGAATGCAAACTGGTGCAGCCACTATGGAGAATAAAATGGAGGATTGTCAAAAAACTAAAAGTATAACTACCCTATAATCCAGCAATTGTACTATTAGGTATTTACCCAAAGGATACAAAAATACAGATTTGAAGGACTACGTTCACCCCCATGTTGATAGCAGCATTATCTACAACAGCAAAACTATGGAGTGAGCCCAAGTATCCTTCAACTGGTGAATGGATAAAGACGAGGTGGTATATATATATAATGGAATATTACTTAGCCATCAAAAAGAATGAAATCTTGCCCTTTGCAATGATGTGGTTATAGCTAGAATGTATTATGATAAGCAAAATAAGTCAATTAGAGAAAGACAAATACCATATGATTTCACTCATATGTGGAATTTAAGAAACAAAACAGATTAACATATGGGAAGAGGGTGGGAAGAGAAGAGAGAGGAAACAAACCACAAGAGACTCCTAATGATAGAAAACAAACTGAGCGTTTGGGTACCTTTGGGTACGAAGGAGGGCACTTGTGATGAGCACTGGGCGTTGTGTGTGAGTGATGAACCACTGAGTTCTACTCCTAAAACCAATATTGCACTGTATGTTAACTAACAAAAATTTACATTAAAAAAGGGAAAAATAAGAATAAATATTCTTGAGAATAAGAAACTAATAAGGGCATTTAAGAATCATGGCTACTTTTCTAGAAAATAGAAAACAAAGTGATCTCCAAGATCAGTTTTGAGAATGATTTTCACAAAATCCTTTTTGATTTGTTTTTTAAGTTTATTTCTTTATTTTTGAGAGAGAGAGAGAGAGCATGCAAGCATGTGTGCAAGTGCGGGAGAGTAAGAGAGAGGGAGAGAGAATCCTAAGCAGGCTCTGCACTGTCAGTGCAGGACCCAATGCGGGGCTCGAACTCATGAACTTGAACCATGAGATCATGACATTAGCTGAAGTCGGATGCTTAACTGACTGAGACACCTCGGTGCCCCACCAAATCTCTTTTTAAATTACATGGTAGAATCTTCAAGTGTTTGAGGACCATGGAATAATACTGAGCAAAGCAATGCCCCATCAACAGCAATAGATAGCACAAGTTTTGTGTGGCTGAAAACAACAACTTTATACGTGTAAATTTAACTTTATACTTGCAAATGTGTATTATTATTAAAATGGAATTTATGTAGTCACATTTGTTACACAAATATCATAGCCACATAAATGGATTTCTACACAAAGAAAAGACAAAAAAAATCTTAACCTTAATGCCCAAACAAGTTTAGTCAGTAGGAGTCTGAGGTTTTTCTCCCCAGGCATATCCTTAAGTGCACATAATTTCTACATATATTATATATGTATATATATATATTTATAATTATTAATTATACATATTTATATATAATATATTAATATATATTTATATATTATATACATTTATATATTTATACATATATATGTATTTATATATATTATATACATATATTATATATGTATATATATTTATAATTATTTATTATACATATTTATATATAATATATTAATATATATTATATATATTTATATATATTATATACATTTATATATTTATACATATATATGTATTTATATATGTATTATATACATTTATATATTTATTATACATATTTATATATAATATATTAATATATAATATATTAATATATATTAATATATATTATATATAATAATATATAAATATATTATATATAATACATATATATTATACATATACATATATATACATATACATATACATATATATGTATACATAATACATACATAATACATATGCATATATATATATTATATATATTTTGTTAAACTCAGAACAAGTATTGTCTTACTACAAGCCTTCAAAATTATCTTTTTAATGTCTTATATTTCATAAGTGTACTCTGATTTATTGAGCTACTCATCTACTGAATTATTTCCAAGTATTTGTAAATAATTCTGGAATAAACAGTTTTTTGTATGTAGTTTTTCCCCATGTGTTGGTTTAGGCAACATTTTCAGCTGTGGAATTACTATATCCAAGAGCAGAAACACTTTTCCAGTTCTTGAGCCATATTTCCATATTGAATTCCCAATCCACGCTGGGTTGCACTGTTATCAATGATGCATAAATATTACAATTTCTATTCTAGTCTACTCTAGTGATGAACAGGAAAACAAAATAAAATTTTGCTTATTTATTTGATATAACATATTTTGGTGTTGGGTTAATTTGTATTTCATTTCATTTCATATTTCATTTTATTTTATTTTATTTTGAGTGAAAGAGGGGGTGAGAGGGGCAGAGGGAGACAGAGGGAATCTTAAGCAAGGTCTATGCTCAGTATGGAGCCCAACATAGGGCTCGATCCCAAGACCCTGGGATCATGACCTGGGTTGAAAACAAGAGTTGGATGCTCATCCCACTGAGCCGTCCAGGCGCTCCTAATTTGTATTTATTAAACTCTCAGGTTAGGCCTTTCTTTTTATGTTTCTTTATTTATAAATTGTCCTTCAAGTAGTTAAGGTGTTTGGTAATTTCCTATTGTGGTCTTAATATTTCTTTTACAAACTTGTATGTGCTCTTTAGGTGCTTCGGTGTTAACTAATTATAACAAAAACATTTAATCTCCAATTTCTCTTTTTATGTCAGTTATTCACCCATTTTGTTATCCAGAAGTCTTTACTAAATTTCAACATGAGAGAAATAAAGGTATTGTGGGTTTCATTGCTCACCATTGGGATTATTCCAAGGAAGAAGATTTTGACCCTACACTAAGTTTTCCATGTTGTCTCTATCAGAAAGTGAGTTCTGGTTTAATAAATCCAGCATAAAAATTATGTTCTTCCTCTTACCTTCTCATAATGCAAAAACAATTATGTTCTTCCTCTTATCTTCCCATAATGCAAAAATTCATGCCTTCCTGGGTAAACAAAAAGGCTCAGTTACTGTCAGTCCTGATTCCCCCCTCTTCTTTCTTCTTCCTTGTTAGGTCTGCTCATTATAGGAGCTCTTCTGTGCTAGTCCAATTCTTGCCTCTGGTGCTCATTGGTTCCCACTCTGGTTCTTTTCAATTGTCTTTATTGCTTTTTATCATCTATCTCCTCCCTGGTTTACGCTGTGAGTGAGAAGTCATCCTCTATTGTACCCTGTGTTTCAGTGTAAGGCAAAGAAATCTGATTCATCAGAATTCCTCTTAGGGACAATCACTTTAGTTACTGTAATGACTGTGTAGTCAGACATTTGGGTTAAAAACCGAGACCAGTCTTGAGTGTGTCTGTCACCTACGTTTCTGAGAAAAAAGGATGCTGGTAGTGGTAACACTGTTATTTATTAGAATAGGAGATGTGGGAGCTGGTCTGGATTTGGGAGAGGGGGAGGAGGCAGAATTCTGGTAGAGAAAAGGATGCTGGTTATTTATTGTGACCCCTCCTTGTAATTTGAGAACATTTTATTAACATTCACTTAATACTTTGTGTGAAATTAAACAGAAGAAGAATTAAACTGGGAAGAATTTTGTGCCTAGGAATATGTGAAGCAAAATAGAGTCCGCTCATGTGGGAGAAGGGGCTGGGGGTGAAGGAAAAGGTCGTGGCCCTCTTGGTCACATCCAAATTCACAGAATTCTACAGTTACCTGCTCAGCACTCAAAGTCAAGTCTTTTCAAACTTACCCCATAAAAAAATGATCAATCATACAATTTCTCTGCATTTTATAGATATTTGTTTAAAATTTAGATACCCAGATCTTTTCACCTGCTCAGTGACTTTTACCTTAAAGAAATTAACTTATTTGATAGCTCAGATTATTTGGGGGCCAATAACTTGTGATTTTACTCTATTTTGATATTTGGTTCTTGTACTTCTACATACAAAATTCCATGCATAAAGAAGGCTTTCAGCAATCAAGAGCTCTTAGAGGTCTTTAAAAGAATGGTCATTCATAGCAGCATTATTCCCAGTAGCTGGAAACAGTTCATCAAAGGATGAATGGATAAACAAATTGTGGTATATCTATACAATGGAATATTATTCAGCCATAAAAGGGAATAAAGTACTGATACATGCTACAACATAGATGAATCTCAAAAGAAAAGAAACCAGATATAAAAGGTCACATATTGTATGATTCTGTTTATATGAAACATCCAGAATAGGCAAATCCATAGAGACGGAATGTAGATTGGTGGTTGCCAGAGGTTAGCAGGGGGCAGAAAAAGAAAGCAGCTGTTAAATACATATAGGTCTTTTTGGAGTGATGAAAATGTTTTAGAACTAGGTAGTGGTAGTTCAATATCATAAATATACTATGCTACTAAAATAGTTCTCACTTTACGTCACTAAATAAATTCTTCACTTTAAAATAGTAACTTGGTTTATTTTTTATTTTTTTCAATTTACATCCAAATTAGTTAGCATCTAGTGCAACAATGATTTCAGGAGTAGATTCCCTAGTGCCTCTGACCCATTTAGACCATCACCCCTCCCACAACCCCTCTGGAAACCCTCAGTTTGTTCTCCATATTTATGAGTCTCTTCTGTTTTGTCCCCCTCCCTGTTTTTATATTATTTTTGTTTCCCTTCCCTTATGTTCATCTGTTTTGTCTCTTAAAGTCCTCCTATGAGTGAAGTCATACGACTTTTGTCTTTCTCTGACTGACTAATTTCACTCAGCATAATACCCTCCAGTTCCATCCACGTGGTTGCAAATGGCAAGATTTCATTCTTTTTGATTGCCGAGTAATACTCCATTGTATATATAAACCACATCTTCTGTATCCATTCACCCATCAATGGACATTTGGTCTCTTTCCGTACTTTGGCTATTGTCGATAGTGCTGCTATAAACATGGGGGTGCATGTGTCCCTTCAAAACAGCACACCTGTATCCCTTGGATAAATGCCTAGTAGTGCAATGGCTGGGTTGTAGGGTAGTTCTACTTTTAGTTTTTTGAGGAACTTCCATACTGTTTTCCAGAGTGGCTGCACCAGCTTGCATTCCCATAAAATAGTTACTTTTATGTTCTATGAATTTCATCTCAATAAAAGAAACAAGAATTAAAGAATGTGCTGGAGACGCATTGACCCTGGTTCTGATCCTAGCTCTTCCGTTCACTTGTTGATTGACCTTGGATGAGTTACTTCACCTCTCTGAAACTCGGATTCATTTTCTGAATAAAAGTACCTACCTTACAGGATAGGTAACTGGCAAATGTTAATCCTTTGTCTCCAATAATATCTGAGTTCAGCTACCTAATTCCATTGAAACCATTAGAATCAATTATTTAGAAAGAATGCATTCCTTTGTCTTTTAATGATAGAGGTACATACATCTTACCGAAAATATAAAAACTAAATGAGTGGAAAGAATAAAATAAAAATGACCCGTGACTACACAACTTCAAAATAAACACTACTGATAAGTTTTAAAATATTTCCTGTGTCTTTCCCTCTTTGTATGCCCCAATCCCTACTCCTTTTTCTTCATACTGTCTCATCATCACCCTTTTCTTTCTCCTTCCTCCTTTTCCTTTTAATTAGATAATAATATAACTCTAACTTCCCCATGCTTTTCTCGTCCATTGATCATTATATTATAAGCAAGTCTCTATGTCCTTGATATGCTTCCAAATATATTTTTATGATTAGATAATATCATTTGTAGATTCTCCATATCATAATTTATGTATTGCTTCTCTTATAGCTTCACATTTAGATTATTTAAAAGTTTCTAATATAAATATTGCCACAAAAAAAGCCATATGTCATATTTTTTAGAACATAAGCTATGAGATCAGAGTGATTTTGGTTATTTAACTTTTCCACTTTCAGAATTCTTACATCATAAATAGGCATAATTATATTTACTTCTGTTTTAAAAAAATATTTATTATGTAAAGAAAGAGAGAGCATGAGTGAAGGAGGAGCAGAGAGAGAGGAGAGAGAGAATCCCAAGCAGGCCCCATGCTGTCAGTACGGAGCCTGACGTGAGGCTCAATCCCATGAGCCGTGAGATCATGACCTGAGCCAAAATCAAGAGTGGAATGCTTAATTGACTGAGCCACCCAGGCACCCCAATATTTACTTCTTAAGATTGCAGGATCAAATGAGATATTTAATGTAAAACAATTAGCTTAACGATGTAAGATGAATTTGAAGACGACTGTCGTGTGTCCTCCACCAAAACAAAACAACAACCTTATTGGCATTTGAATTCAATTTCATTAAAAACCAAATTATTAGGAAGAATTGACATTTTTATTAATTCATAGACTTCATTCTTCTCCTTGCACTGTGGTCATCTTTTAAAACCCAGATGATAGGCTCCTGGGGGGGCTTAGTTGGTTAAGTATCTGACTCTTGATTTCAGCTCAGGTCATGATCTCACAGTTCATGAGTTCAAGCCCCTTGAAGCCTGCTTGGGATTCTCTCTCTCTCTCTCTCTCTCCTTCTCTCCCTCTCTCTCTCTGCTCCTCCCCTGCTCATGTTCTCTCCCTCTCTCTTATAATAAATAAATAAACAAATTTTAAAAGATTAAAAAAATAAAACCCAAATAAAATGCTGTCACTTCTCCATGCAAATTCTTCACTGGCTTGCCATCTTTTAGTATAAGGTCTTCTTCTTCTTTTTTTTTTTAAAGGGGCTTTGCAGATGTGACTAAAATCATGGCCCTTTAAAATGTTTACTTAGTTATTTTTTGAGAGAGAGTGCGAGCAAGCAGGGGAGGTACAGAGAGAGGGAGAGAGAGAGAATCCCAAGCAGGCTCTACACTGTCTGTGCAGAACGGGATTCAAACCCATGAACTGTGAGATCACAACCTGAGACAAAACCACGAGTCAGACGCTTAACTGACTAAACCCCCCGGGCGCCTCATCCTTTAGCACATGTTCTTGCAATTGACTTGTAAATCCACTTTTCTGGTAGAATGCCCATTAGATTCTTCCTGAATTGCAGTGTCCATAATTACCTACCACTCTATAAAGATATGAGGTCTTTTAGGTCCCTCTGTCCTTATTGGGGAAATACTGTGTCCTTTCCCTGCACTGCCTTTCCTCAAATTGTTTATCTGCCAAATTATTATTTGGTTTTTAAATTTATATACAAAATTTACATCACTATAAAGTCACCCCTGATCACTTTTCCAGTCCGACCACTCTGCTTCTATAATGTAATTACTCCTTTTGTTTATATATCTTTCTCTTCCATTAGCTTTTTGGCCCTTGGTAACCGGGACTGTTTATTTTTTAAAATCTCCTGATTCCCTGGATCTAGAGTAGAACCCGAACATGAAAGGAGCTCAAAAAAAATTCACGAATTTTGATGATGGTATGGAACCTGTTCTAGAATATTGGCACACTTTCATGTTTCTAATCATGAGAAAATTTATCAAATAGTAAGTTTATAATACTAACTAATCACTTTAGAATGATATACATATTGAAATAAAGAAATAGCATTCCTGGTCTTGTATGAGAAATGTTATAGTTTACCAGCTGTATTCAAATATATGCCATCTTTGAAGAATCTATTTTTCCAACATAAACTTTATGTCAACAAGGAAACCCTCTGGAAACCCTGAAAAATCTTTTTAACATGTTAAAAAAAATGCCTTTTTTTAAATAATCCATGGCGGTACTTACTGTGTTTGATAACCTCATGACGTTAAATATGTTAAGGGCATAATCAGCGTACTAGGTTCTGAAACCACTAGCCAGTTTCTTGAGTATAATTTCCCTGTGTGCTCAGTTAAATGAATCTGTGTTGATGGCATTCCCTTTCATGTCACATTAGATTAAGCAATTAAATTAGATATTTGAATTGTTCTGCAAGGAGTTTGCAGCAGGCAATTCTACTTGTACTTTGAGTTTGTCCTCAGTAAAAACAGAAGAAACACAAAGTGCCGCTTTCAAAGTTTATGCTTTTTCTGTATCCGAAAAATTATAGATCAATCTCCTCTTGTAAGGACTTAGGAAATAAGACATGTACAATATTTTTTTTCTGACCTGCATAGAAAGGGAAATGTGTGTATTATCGTTCATACACCCTATGTGGGAGTTCAAAGCTTGGTGTTTTTTAGAGGAGTAGTTTTCTCAGTTTTTTCCATGACCACACCTAGGAGAAATGACACTTATCTGATACACGTGGTCTCTGATGCAGATAAGATTAGCTTCCGTGTTTCCCCCTGCGAGTCCCTGCGAGCTTACTGTCGCTCAACATTTCTTTTCCTCTCAAGAAAGCATATTCACAGACAATCAATGAGACAGACCTTAATTAAGAGCTTGAATAAAGAATGAACTCATTTGTAAACTATTATCAATAGTGGGTTATATCCAATCAAATGTGTTCTGTACACTGAATGGGAGTGGGGGGCGGGGAAAGCCAAAAATCTACCCGATAGTTTAACAAATTATGGAAATAGTTGAGAAGCTTAAAAGGCATTTTTGCCTTTAAAAGAGAAGCGTAATTCTGAAGGAAATGCTAGAAATTTTTGGATAAATTGTGATTATAGGAAAAGAAAGGTTGTAAATTTCATAGAACGTAGGAACTCAGCCTTTATAAGGCTGTTATTTCATCTATTATGTGAGTCTACTCTAAAATTAACATTCCACTGGACTATGGAAAGAGAATAATGGATTAATGGCTTTTAGGGCCTAATGTTTTTAAAGTCTTGATTAAATTATGTTATAAAAAATACTTTACATTAGTGGTTAATGAAAGAGCAGCTCTATATGTTCCTGCTTTCATGTGATTACACATTTCTTTCTGGAATGTCCCTCAGTCTCTGTATATTACAATCTTATATATGCTTTAGAACTCATCTCACTGCTCAAATAACTTTAGCCTTGGTCTACCCTGAGGGCTCTTAATCTGTATTAGTCAGCCATCCGTTCTTATCTCTACATGGTTGTCTCAAAGGCAGCTCGAACTCAACAGGTTCAAAACCAAAGACATAGCCTATCTTCTCTCCCTGACAGCCCGGTCCTTGTCCACTGTCCCTGTGGGCCATCCATGCCGTTCTGTGCCGGAGTGTCATTGTCGAATCCTTTTTATCTCAGGGACATTTTCCATTACCTCTGATGTGGACCAGGTCATTGCCTTTTTATTCAGGCCACATGTGTCCTCTGTTCTTTCTCCACGTCCCAGTCAGCGTGATTGAATTGAAGCACAAATATAATCATGTCCTAAGTACAATGGGAGAGTGTCCACATGGGCATACACACACAGACACTAACCTAAAACTTTCAGTGACATTCCCTGACTTCCCTGCTGGCCTGACCTGGGCTTGCTTTCGGTCATTTCCCCTCAGCTGTGTGTGTTCCAGCCTCACGAACTTTCTCTCGGACACGTCATATTCCTCCTGGCTTTTGCCATCACGGATACTTTGCCCTCAACTGTACTGTCCCCATTGCTTCCACTGTCATGCTCCCCAGTTAACCCTTTGTTGGCTGACTCCTACTCCCCCTTTCAAGCCCAACTCAATATCACTTCCTTAGCTAAGTCTTCCCTGACCCTGTAACCTAGTTTACTGTGCATTGCAGTCTCCTACACTATTCTCACTTGACCCTGTACCATTAACAGATACACATTTGGAGTAACATCTGTCTCCCAGACTTGATTGTGAAGTTAAGGCCCTTATATTTTTCCCTCGTAATTTTATTCCCTCAATATTATTCAGATCAGCATACTCAACTCATACTCAAACGCCAAGTCTGATTTTAAGAATGATAGTTTTTATTTCAGTTATTTAACTGAGGTGGATTTAGTCTTGGAATGCTATCGGCAACGAACAGCTTCAAAAAAATTTTAACCTGGCATTCATTTTGCTCATTTTTGCTGAAGATAATGTCTTAAAACCCTACCGGATGCCAAGATGGACAAAAACACAGCATTGGATATAAATGCACTGTTTGGAGATGACACATTCTCTCCCCTGCTCAGGTAGGAAAAAAGTAGGACTCAATTCACCCCAATGAACAACTATAAATAATAATGGTGGTATTATTCTTTTGTCTCCCCCTTTGCAGCTGCTAATGGGCTTTGACAGTTAGCTTTGCTCTTTTATGAACTCTCCACCAGCTGTAATCAGACATGGGGAAGTCAGGCAGCAAAATTTGCATGTGCCAATTCTCACCCTAGCTTTCGGAAAAAAAAAAAGAGCATTTGAATGTAGAAAACATTTTTGAATGAGAGTTTTTCCAATGTTCCAATGTAGAATTCCATCTTTCGATATCATACTGCAGGCTTTGATTGTAACGTTAGTTTTCACCTCAGAACAAATGGGTGCTCTGCTCTTTCTAGAAGGGAAATAATGGCACTTTTAAAGAAATAAAGATTTGCAATACAATGCCAGATGACCAATTGACTTGTGGACACATAAAAAACTTGCATACAAAGGCTTACTGTTGCTGCTCAAGAATTTAGCCATGTTGACATTATGCACATTCTGATGAGAAGCCAAGTGGGAAAATAATATTTTAGTGAATTCTGCTAGCACTCACTCAGGCTCACATTTATTTGCTCTGATGTTCGGTATTAAAACCCGGGCAACTAGTGGCTTATTTGAAAGCTGATGATGAGAATGGAAGTTTCCTTGAAGAAAAAAGCTGTAAGGGAGGTCAAGACCTCACTGTGACCTCAAATGTAACTATTACCCTACTGGTTAGTTGAAATTGGAGATCAAAGCCTGAATGTGCTAAATGTATGGGGCTGTGAATTGTTTCTTGAAAAAGGTAAAAGGAAGTACTTGATGGCGTGGCATTTGTTTTTATTTGGGGGAGTGGGGAAATGTATTTGCCCTCTTTTAAAACTAGAATTGTGCACAGCGTAAGAAAGGAATACTTCATAAAACATGCACTGCTTGATCTTTTTCATTCTTTGGAAGTGAAATGATCTGCACAGATTCTATGAAAACTGATTTTTAATGTACACAAGGGGCAGATTACGTTTACCTGAGTTTTTGTCACATTTTTGGTTCTTACGTATAGTTTTAAGGAGTTCAGATTGGGCGGGGGGAGGGAAGAGAAAAAAATCTCTTAATATGTAACATTTTACTTTCATCTCTCTCTTTCTCCGTGTCTGGGAAAAACGTACCCGTCCTAGGTGTTTCTCTTACTCTTTCAGTACTTTTGATATCAGCTGTTTGGGTTCTCCATACATCAAGCAATTCTCCATGACACCAGCTGGGTGTCCCATAATTCCATTCAGTTATGACGCTCTCTGCCTGGAGATAGTGTCAGATCCCGCAGGTGGTGAAGGGTTCAGTCCCACAAGACTGTCCCCGCCTCGGATGCCCATCCCAGGTCCCAGGCTGTCACCTGTATTTCTGACTCACTGGCTGTCAATCAGTGTTCCCAGAATCCCCTCTTTGGGCTCAATAATTTGTAGGAGTTTCTCACAGAACTCAGGGAAATACGTTTACTGGTTTATTAGAAAGGATATAATGAAGGAGTCAGAAGAACAGCTAAAGAGACACATAGGACAAAGGACTAAGGGAAGGGTCTCACGGCTTCCATGTTTTCTCCAGGCATATCTCTCTCAGCACCTGTACCAACCCGGAAGCTTTCTGAACCCCATACTTTTGGAATTTTTATGGAGCCTTCATCAGGTAGGCTTGATCGATCATTAACTCAGTCTCCAGTCCCTCTCTCCTTCCGGAGGATGAGGGGAGGGGTGGAAATTTCCAAGCTTCTAATCATGGCTTGATCTTTCTAGTGACTGGTTCCCCATCCTGACCAAGACCCCAGCAAGAGCTGCCTCATTAGAACAAAAGACACTCCCATTACCTAGAGAATTCCAAGGGATTTAGGAACCCTGTATCAGGGATGGGGTCAAAGACCAAGTATTAGAAATTAGAACAGAAGAGGTTCCTACTGTTCTTATCAGTTAGGAAATTACCAGGATGTTAGAAGCTCTGTGCCGGGAACAGGGGGTGGAGAGAGAGAAATATGTACTTTTTCTACCATTCCCTACTCCCCTTCTCATTTCCTCTCTTCCTTTCCAGTAATGGGTCGTTTTACTGTAGAACATACTTTTCAAGCTATAGTCATAAGATTACCTGGATCAGAATCATCACCTAAAAAAAAAAAAAAAAAAAAATTCAGATCCCTGAGCTTCACTGAAGATGTGTTCCATAGGCATTTCTGGGGGAGACTTTGAAATCCAATATTTAACTAGCTCCCCAGGTGATTCTTATACACCCTTAAACTTTAGAACCACTGTGGTAGAAGATGCTAAAAAAATAGGATGAAAGGTAACATAATCTTAGCGATTAGCCCTATTCCTCTGCAATTCCTGATCCCTGTAAAAATAAATGCTGACGTCTTTCCAGTAAACCATTTGCCTCTCTCTCGCACCCCGCACTCATTTGGTCTATGTCTTATTCTGTATCCTGCTGACCATGGCCTTGGCTCCAGCAGATGGGGACAGATGGCTATCCGGCAAGTCAGGAAGGAGCCCCATCCTTAGGTAGGTTCCCATTTTTCTTCTTTTCACTTTTGCTTGCTCCTCGTTTTGCTCCATTTCTGTTCGGTTCTATTTTTGCTCTTAGGGGTTCTGGAGGAGTATGGCGTTCAAAGCCAATCTTTGCCGTTCTTTTATGAACGAACACAGAGAACACGGCAAAGACTGGTCAGACGATGATATCAACGAGAAAGCTAATATCGCCTGGTTGCAGGCGGCCGGTAGAGTTTTAACTGTGAACAAAAGGGCGCAAACAAAAACGCTTTCTGCGGGAGAGAGAGTGACTTTTGAGTGGGCAGTATTCAACTCAGATGTTTTTCTTTTCTCTCCCTGAAAGCAAGGGAAGTGTTTAAAGACCCGTCTTAGTGCAAGCAACCCAGAAGACATTAGCCTGCGGGCACTTGCAGACACATTCACAAACAACGGTGTTCATTATGCAGCTAGGAAATAAGATCGGAGGTAGCAGAATTTCAGGTAGGTACCTGGGTCTGTGTCTTTTAAAAAATGAAAGCGTTGGGGTGCCTGAGTGGCCGTTGGTTGGGCGCGTCTGACTCTTGATTTCAGCTCAGGTCTCGATCCCTCAGTTCTTGGGATAGAGCCCCATGTTGGGCTCTGCACTGACAGTGTGGAGCCTGCTTGGGATTCTCTCTCCCTCCGCCTCCCTCTGCTTCTCCCCCACTCATGCACGTATGCTCTCTCTCAAAACAAATAAATAAACCTTAAAAAAATGGGTGCGTGAACAACTGCAACCTAAGAAGCTTATTTGAGAATAGTGTTTCACTTCTGATGCAAGGGAGATTTCAGAAACGCCCAAGGAGAGTTTGGAAATAGAAGTGAGTCAGGAGACAAACAGGAAATTGATGAGAGAGGAGGAGGAATTAGAACCAATCAGAGATATTTCCCTGACATTCCTTTTTAAGGGCTTCAACCGTACCTTGGCTGGGATGGAAGAAACTGGTTAGAGTCACAGCCACACACAGCCTGTCAAGGAAGAGTCCGTGGTTTTTCTCAACGTACCTTTTTTTTTTTTTGTCTTTACAGATTTTCACATCAAACGAACCCTTCAGGCATCAGGTAAAGGGAAAGGGAAAGGTCCAAGTGATATGGATGGTCCTGATTTTGATCCTCAGAACTGAAAAGCCTGAGTAGCAGGATCCGTAGAACTGTGTCTGAGGAAGGATGATTCTGGTTTGGGTTACTCGCCTCATCCAACGGCATTTCGTCACATTTAAAGTCGTTGGAGGAGAAGGAGAGTAGAAGTGAAAAAGGACTGGCCTCTGGTCTGTCTGGCAGGGAGAGACCCGGTAAGACCTTGGAGCCTCCGCTGTTGCTGTTTGGAGTGAAGGATGGCGGGTGGCAAGGAGACCATTGCACAATGATGCTGAGCGAACCTGGTCTCAAAGGTCTCTTCCAGCCCTCAAATTCTTTTAAATCCTTTCATTTCCTTAGGTGTTCTATAAATAAAAATTTTAAAGGTTAGCGCTGTTCCTTCTCTTTCCAGTTCTTTGCCTTAAGAGTTTTGATGGAGTGCCACGGTTCATACCTGGTGCTTTTAACTCTGCTCCCACCTGGATATGGCCAAAAGAGGGGCTGGAATTCATTGCCTCAGTACCCGCATGTGCCCCACCAGACTGTGGGCTGCTATAAATCATTTTACTAGGTCCTATTTCCTGAATATTTCTTTTAGGTAGTGGGGGAAGGGCGGGCTGTAGAATTCAAAACAGATTTATTGCAAATTCTTTGGAGAATAAACTGTGAGGGATGACCCAGCCTTTGCTGCTCCTGCATAACACGGTAAGGGACTCCCAGCGACAAAGACGAGTAATTAGTTTCATTTGTAAGTGAAAGAGGGTCTTTGAAGACGTCTGGCATTAATTATAATGGTGGTCACTGTGGCCGGTTCCAAATCCTGCTTTTTAAGATTGTGCACTGTCAGTTTAGAGAGGAGTCTGGGGAGGAAGGGAGTCCTTAATGGAGCACAAATGGTAGACGTCTGAGACAGATGGCATGGGCAAGGGGAAATGATGTACCATGTCCCCTCCTTGGAAAACCCATTCCTGAAAGTTGAGTGAAAGGCTCTGTTTTTTCTGTATCCTAGGGACTTTGCCCTCTGTCTCAAGAAATAAGCCACCATTCCAAATATTGCCACACTGCAAACGGACCTCAGCCAGCTCTTGTACTCGGTCATTGACCCAACATATCCCTGATTTCTTACCACCTGGTGGATCTCACATGCTTTTGTGCAAACCCCACACACTCCTAATTTCCATCCTTCTCAGGATACCATTGGAATCACTACTGAACTCTGAACTCACGCTTTGTGGGATGAGCAACTCCAGAGGCTCTACTGAGTGCCTTTCCTGGCCGCTAGGTTATCCCCGGGTCCTACAGATTGTAGGGTCCATGGAGTCTCGGAACCTTCTGTGACTCTCCAGGCTCCTCTGGGCCCTGCAACTTTAACATATGGTGGGTTCCAGAACCCAACAGCACTCCAAGTGTTATTCTCACAAATCCTCGTTTTATTCTGTCTGTGTTCTCCTACGGTTCTACTGCTACCCCTGCTAATTGTAGGCACTGGCATTTGTTGAGACTTTGGTATATGGTATCATTTTTAATCCTCACAAGAATGTTGTGAAATTCTTTAATATTTGCATTTTACACATGAGGAAACTGAGGCACAAACATGCAAAATCATCTGCAGATGTTACACAGCAAACATCAGAGCTGGAGGTTTAACCCAGGAGGTCCTGATTCCGAGGCTTGGCTCATCACCACAAGTACCGCCAGCCATGGGGCGCCCTGGGAAACCATAATCCAGTGTTCTCTTTGCCTTCTGAGCTTGAAAAATGTCCTGCTTCTCTGTGTGTTGAGCAAGGCCCCAATTATAGGACCTTAATTTATTTGCCCTATTTCTAAGAATCAAAGGCTCTGACAAGCACATAGATTAGTTGTCTATTGCTGTACAATGAATTACCCCAAAATTTAGCGGCTTGCAGCAATCATTTATTATCTCATAGTTTCAGAGGCTCAAGAATTCAGGAGTAGCTTAGTCGGGTCCTCCTGGCTCAGGGTCTCTCATGAGGTGTAGGCAGGATATAAACCGAGGCTGTGCAATCTGATGTTTGACTACATCTCCTGAAAACGTTCACTCACCCAGCTCTTGGCCTCAGTTCCTCTCAAGAGTCTCTCCACAAGTTTTCCTGGGTGTCCTTAGGGAAAGGCAGTTAGTTTCTCCCTGAGTGAGTGACCAAAGAAAGAGCCACAGTCTTTTCATAACCTAATTTCAGAAGTGATGGGTTTTCATTTCTGTGTGTCCTATTTGTTAGAGACAACTAACGAAACCCTGCCCACTCTCCAGGACAGGGGACTCCAACCCCACCTCTCAAGGGAAGAAGTATCATAGAATTTATGGAAATATTTTTACAACCATCACATGCAGGTACTTGAGAAGTTACTTCATGCAAGGTCCTATTTACTGCAGTCCCGAACTTCATTGTTTTAGGCACCTGTGGTACAAAAGAAAGAATCTTCTGCTCTCAACCATGTCAGATTGTTCCAATCTGAGCCTGATTGGGTACGAGGTGTAGGAGCTTGGGTGCTAGCTAGTACCTCAGTTTCCAAACCTGAAGAGTGGAGATAATAGTCCTTACTTGTGTTATTATGAGAATTTAAAACTTAGGATTTCTGTGAAAGGCCTATGGAAAAAAACTATGCAAATAGAAAGAATATTTGAAGAATTTTGAATATTAGAAAGCTCAACATTGTGTTTGTTTGTTCTTTAATGTTTATTTATTTTGAGAGAATGAGGGAGAAAGAGACAGAGAGAGAGAACACAAATGGGGGAGGGGCTGAGAGGGAGAGACAATCTCAAGCAGGCTCTGGGCTGACAGCCAACTTGGGGCTTGAACCTATGAACCATGAGGTCATGGTCTGAATAAAATCAAGAGTCGGATACTTAACTGACTGAGCCACCCAGGCGCCCCTCAACATTGTGTTTATACCTCCTGGATAATATGGAAATTATAATTTTGGAGCCAGGAATATATCTAAAATTCTCCCATTCTTCTTCATTTTGCAGAGCATTTGTGAAGTTAGTAAAACAGTTAAAGTTAGCTTTCTAATAAACTCATGGCATAAGCTCCACTGGATGGAAGAAAAAGAATATTATTGAGTGTATAACAATGCACACCTTTTGATCAAGATAAAAACAAATAAACAGAGTCATTAAGACAACAAAAAATGAGCCAGCTTATAGAGTATAGTTGCATGTTTGACTTTTTAGAGGGAAGACAGACATCAGTGCTAATTAACAAATTATGAAACTCACACAGTGTTAAGGATAATTTTGTGACACCTATTTCTTGTTATAAGAATACTGCTAACAACAGTTCCTGCCACCAAATATTAATTAAAACTCCCCCCCATCCCCGTCTACAAAGTAACGTCAACAGCAGAAAAAAAGAAAAGTTGTGACTGTAAGGATGTTATTTGGAATCCCAAACACAGTGAAATTTGCATAAATTCTAATAAAGCAAAATTAAAATCCATTAACACTTGTCTCTGGTAATTAACATAAGCTTGCTGTTTTAAATGACTCTGTTTCAGACATATGGAGGGAAGGAAGGATGGGACAATGTGGAGCCATGGAAAAATATGAAGATTATAAACTAAGAATAATGTTGCTTAGAAAGTCCCCAATTTTAGGGAGGAAATAAAAGTTATTTAGGCTTTTAGGAAACATTGAAAAATGCTTTCCCTTGTATAATGTATAGATTCACTCAGGAATTTCACCAGATGTTTGTTTTACAAGATACATATGACACTTACATTTATGTACATTAATGATAATTTACTACTCAGTTCTAATTGCTACCCTCTGGAGAGAACAGAAATGTTGACAAATATTGATTATTTAAGACAAACTACAGAAAACCCATATTTTCTGATCTCAAAACACAAGAGAATTTAAATTTTTCTTTTTCATGGATTCTCAAATATTTGAAGAGAATTAAGCCATAATGCATTGAAAGTGAATACTTCAAGCTCTATATTTTGGCTTATTGATTTGAGACGAAACATTTTCTGCTAAAGTGGAAAATAAGTTTCTCTGGAAAAAAGATAAATGATAAACTTTCCTCAAAAACAGATTGTTGAGGATCATCGGTTGTAGTCGCTCCTAGACTAGAAGAAAAGAGAGTGAAAGGACAGAAAGACGGAAGGAAAAAACAGGTGCATCTTAGTATTATGATGGTGATGGTGGTGATAATGATGGAGACGATGCACTGAGGTCTTTTTTGAGTGCAGACTGGATACCATGCAGTGGGTTAATGTGGATTATATTATTTTCTACTTGCAATAATTTACCTACACTAGTGAGACTAAAATAATGACAATTACAATTTATCGAACATCTGTCACGCATCAATGTTTGGACGTTGTGCCAGGCACTTCACCGAACCTATTTCTAATCCTTCCTAATCTAATCCTCCATAATCTAATCCTTGTAAGAGAAGTATGATAGTAATTGTTTCTCATGAGAGGAAATTGAAGCTCAGATAACAAAAGTACAGTGTTCGAGTCACACGTTTCGTAAGTGTGCGAATCAGAGTTCCAACACAGATCTGTCGAGTTCCTTAGCCTTTTTTTATTCTACCACTCTGAAAGGGCATGTTCTCCTAGATTAATGACAATATTAATAACAGTGATGGTAGTAACACCACCACCACCGCTACCAATAAAAATCTGTACCTATAAAGTGTTTTCCAATTTACAAAGTCCTTGGGGTGGGCAATTGTCATCTGATAGAAGGGTTGAGCTTTCTGTGAGATGAAATCTGTTTACTGTCACCTTTTGTTTTGAAATTGAAAAAAAAAACCTATGGTAGAAACCATGTCACATAAAATTTACCATTGCAACCATTTGAAAATATACAGCTCAGTGCTGTTAAGTGCATTCATATTGTGCCACCATCATCACCGTCCATTTCCAGAACTCTTCATCTTGCAAAACTGGAACTTTAGAAGAGTTCCTCATTCCTCCTCCCCCCCCCCCCCCCCCCGGTCCCTGGAGCAACCATTCTGCCTTCTGTGTCTATGAATTTCACTACTCTGGGTACCTCACATTAAGTGGAATTATACAGCATTGTAATTTTGTGAATGTCTTATTTCACTTAGCAAAATGTCTTAAGGTTCAATCATATTGTGGCACATAACAGAATTTCCTTCCTTTTAAAAGCTGGATAATATTCCATAGTATGCTTAAACAACATTTCATTTGTTTATTCATTCACCCGTCAATGGCTTCTTAATTTCATATTTGCTAAATTATTGACAAATCCAATGTTGTAAAAAATTTTACTCTGAGTTTTCTTCAAGGGTTTTGTGTATTTACCTCTCACATTTAGATCTTTGATCTGTTTTGTGTTTGTTTTTGTAAAGGGAGTTAAGTAAGGGTCCAACTTCATTCTTTTCCATGTGGATATCCAGTTTTCCCAGCACCATTTATTGAAAAGACTGTCTTTCTGTCACTGAATGGTCTTGGCACCCCTGTCAAAAATTTTTGACCATATATGTGAGAATTTATTTCTGGGATCTCTATTCTATTGGTCTATGTAAGTACTAAATCGTTTTGATTACCGTAGCTTTGTAGTTAGTTTGGAAATCAGGAAGTGCGAGTTGTCCAATTTTTTTTATCTCAAGATTGTTTTGGCTAATTGGAACTTCTTGAGATTCCATATGAATTTAAGATAGATTTTTCAATTTCTGCAATAAAAGTTGGGATTTTGACAGGGATTGCATTGACTTTGCAGATCCTTTGACTTGTATTGACATCGTAATAACATTAAGCCATCCCAGGCCATGAATAGGAAATATATTTCTGTTTACTTAAGTCTTCTTTCATTTTTTCAGCAGTGTTTTGTAGTTTCCATTGTACAAGTTTTTCACTTCCTTGGTTAATTCTTTTTAAAAAAATTTTTTTTTAACATTTATTTTTTTGAGATAGAGAGAGACAGAGCATGAACAGGGGAGGGTCAGAGAGAGGGAGACACAGAATCTGAAACAGGCTCCAGGCTCTGAGCTGTCAGCACAGAGCCCGATGCGGGGCTCGAACTCACGGACCGCGAGATCATGACCTGAGCTGAAGTCGGCCGCTCAACCGACTGAGCCACCCAGGTGCCCCTTCCTTGGTTAATTCTTAAGTATTTTATTATCTTTGATGTTATTGTAAGTGGAAATGCATTTTAAATTTCCTTTTCAGATACTTATGATTAGTGTATAAAAATGCCACTCACTTTTGTGTGTTGATTTTATATCCTGCTGCTTTGCTGAATTTCTTCTTTTTGTGTGTGGAATCTTTAGGATTTGCTACATATAAGATCATATCATCTGCAAACAGAGATACTTTTATTTCTTCTGTTCCAATTTATAAGCTTTTTATTTCTTTTTCTTGTCTAATTGCTTTGTCTGGAACTTCCAGCACTAGGTCGAATAGAAGCTGCTCTAGGAACACATGCAGGGCTGCCTGCCTGGGCTAGAGGGCAGGATGTGGGAAGCTGCTACTGTGCTAAGAGCTTGCATTGACCAAAAAGAAGCACAATTTACTACTGAAGCCTTTCTTGGAAATTACAAGTCTTTGAATAGACTTGAGAGTTCCCAAATAGTTACATCAGACAGATTGTGCCACTAATTATGTTAGTTGGGTAGATAGAATCCTGGTGATTCCTCTTTTGTCATCTTTCCCAAATTGTCATTTTATTTTTACATGAGGGTGAGACATCAGCTGATTGATAAGTACAGAAATTTTCTATGTAATATTTGGTGAAGTCATCATTCACATGGTAATTTTCTGCAATTTAATGACCTATAGACTCTGGAATAAAACAAGAGACAAATGAATGCACACACATTACATAAATCAAGGGGGTGTGCTCAATTTCTTCCTTTCTAGGTTTTTCAGTTTGCTATTGTTCTTTCTCTCCCCGCCCCCCCACCGCCACTTAGAAAAGCTGATAATGAAACAAGACTCCTCTCCAAGGGGATGAATATGGTTTCTGCCTTTTTTGTGTATAATAATGAAAAGAATCTTTCATGAGTCCAATGTGAATTAGAATTTCAGAGGATCTGGATTCTCACTCACCTACATATTCTTTTTTGGAGGGAAAAAATGAGTTAAAACAAATGTTAAGTGCTGAGCCTAATTCTTAACAGCAGCTGTGCTTATGGTCAAATTTTTGTGGCCGTTTCATTGATCTGGACTTGTTTATCTCATGACGGCTGGGTTTGAGGCTTTGTACTTAAGAAGCTCATGGTCCACATTCTACAAATGGTTATTTCTGCACCTGTGGCCAGCTTTAAGATTTTCTTCTGCCTTGCAGGTGTCTTAAGAGCTGGCTTCAAAAGTCACAACAGGAACCAAAGTGGTAATTTTCTTTCCAGAAACTATCCCATACGTTGTGTTTCAGATTGGAAATTGCATTACATAAAACGTATTTCTGTTAGTGCTGAAATACCAGAGTCCCCGAAGGATCGTGTGAATATGGAGGAGAGTCTCAGGCAATATTTAAGAAATATCCATAGTTTTGAAATGTGATCTAGATATTTAGAAAGAATACCTAGGGCACTGTAATATTTAGGAAAAGATACATTTTGAAATCTGTACTTATACTCTCTCATTTTATTTATACAATGACAATCAATTAGGAATCTTTCAAATTTGAAATAAGAAGCAGTCAATAAAATATGCCATCCATACAATGAAGAACTAAGAAAATAAAGACATAAAAGAATCATATTTATGTCAACATGCAGGCTTGTATACACACATATGCATATACTTCCAATAGTTTACTTGGTATCTCATGAATTGATATTCCAAGGTTTAAGGTTTGCTGTTTTGAGGCACCTGGGTGGCTCAGTTGGTTAAGTGTCCGACTTTGGCTCAGGTCATGATCTCACAGTGTGAGTTCGAACCCTGTGTCGGGCTCCGTGCTGACAGCTCAGAGCCTGGAGCCAGCTTCGGACTCTTTGTCTCCTTCTATCTCTGCCCCTCCCTCACACGTGCTCTGTCTCTCAAAAATAAATAAATGTAAAACAAATTTAATAAAAAAGATTTGCTGTTTTGCCAATTTGACTTTCTTTCCATCCAAGTTAGGGAGTTAAATTTTGTAACATAACATTAAAAATCACTTATTTTTCTAAAAAACAAGTGTAGCTTCAACTACAAAAATTTCATTGAGCAGAATGAACGATATTTGGAATTCTTCTAATCATATTTTCCTGATTTTGTGTTTCTTTATGAGCTTATCAAATGTAGAAAATTGGTTGCTTTATTCGCAGGCCCCTTCTAATGTTCTTTAGTGGCCGAGTTAGCATCAATGACAAAGAAGCCATTGTCAATCACAAATATTATCTGACCATTATGTTTTCTCCAGGCACTGTACTTGGTCCAGGTGAAGGGACAGATATGGCTCCTGCCTGCTTGAAGCCTGGGGAGGATAAATAAACACATGAGAAATGAATAAGCAAATGAATGCACACACAATACATAAATCAAGGAGGAGTGCTCAATTTCTTCCTTTCTAGGTTTTTCGGTTTGCTGCTCTTTCTCTTTCTCTGCCCCCCACCTCCCTTAGAAAAGTTGGTAATGACACAAGATGCCACTCCAAAGGAATGAATATGGTTTCTTCCTTTGGAGAATCACAACCCCATTACCGACGATAGTGACCCTGTAGACAGAAGAATTTGGGGATGTGAGGGAATGGATGGGTTCCAACTGACTTAAACAGTCACTTGTGAAGAGAGTTTGCATGAACTCATTCTTTCTACAAGTACTTACGGAGTACCAACTATGGGCCAGGCATTTGCTATTTCCTTTGGGTATGACTCTGAACGAAATACCTGCCTTCAAGGGCCTCAGCATACGGTGTAGAGGACAGAATTGTATGAGATAGTGTGGGGATTGCGACATCAGGAATAAGTATGGTGAATTATTGGGATACAGAGGAGAACATCTAACTCACTATGATGGGGTGGGTGCCAGCAAAGGCTGCTGGAGGAAATAATGCCTAGGTTGAGAATAAGCATGGCTAGACATCAAAGCAAGGTGAATGAGAACACTTTAAGAACAGAGAGGCAGAAAATTCCTGGAGATCATGTCTAGAAGCTTAGGTGGCTTCTTTTTTAAAAATATTTTTAGGGGCGCCTGGGTGGCTCAGTTGGTTGAGTGTCTGACTTCAGCTCCGGCCATGATCTCTCTGTTTGTGGGTTCGAGCCCCACGTCGCGCTCTGTGCTGACAGCTCAGAGCCTGGACCCTGCTTCGGATTCTATGTCTCCCTCTCTCTCTGCCCCTCCCCTGCTCATGCTCTGTCTCTGTCTCTGTCTCTCTGTCATAAATAAATAAACATTTAAAAAAATAAAAAAAATATTTTAAAAATATTTCTTTTGAGATAAAGAGAGAGCGCAAGCAAGGGAGGGGCAAAGAGAGAGGGAGAGAGAGAATACAAAGCAGGCTTTGCACTGTCAGCACACTGCCCGACGTGGGGCTTGAACCTATGAACTGTGAGATCATGACAGGAGCCGAAATCAAGAGTCAGACACTGAACCGACTGAGCCATCCAGGTGCTCCAAGAAGCTTAGGTGGCTTCTTAGCTGATGTGGGGCAGTGGATAGGTCTGTGTGTGTGTGTGTGTGTGTGTGTGTGCATTGTATGGTAAGATGCATACTGGACATCACAGAACTAATACATGAAAGCCCTTGTTAATCATGTTAGGTTTTAACTTTTATGTTAGTTTTATCTTGCAAGTTTGAAGCTTGGATGAATGTGCATCTAATTTGTTTCTTACTTGATCCAGTGATAAAAAGCTACTCCATCAAAGTTATTACGTATTTTATCATAAATTAACACATTTTACCCAGAAAATTAGACAGGAAAGCATAAAGAAAAATGTAAAAAACCTATAAATCACATTAACATTTCATTTTTTCCCCTCCACTCATACCAGTTAGGTGTTACCTGGAACTCTTTCACTTCGCATTGTATTAGGAATATTTTACTCTGTCGGTGAGTTTACTAATTTTTTTTTTTTTACAGTAGCACAAGTCAGGATATGTCTGCTCTTTTAGGTGCCAGCCTGCCAGGGATATTGGCAGAGATAAAGTGAGGCTTAAATGGGGACAGCGGAAGGGCGCCTGGGTGGCTCAGTCGGTTGGGTGACCAACTTTGGCTCAGGTCATGATCTCGCAGTCCGTGAGTTCAAGCCCCGCATCGGGCTCTGTGCTGACAGCTCAGAGCCTGGAACCTGTTTCAGATTCTGTGTCTCCCTCTCTCTCTGACCCTCCCCTGTTCATGCTCTCTCTCTGTCTCAAAAATAAATAAACAGTAAAAAAAAAAAATAAAAACAAAAAAAAATGGGGACAGCGGAAAATACTGTTTGGGCAGGGAAGAATTTTAGGATCTCAGGAGGCTACAGTTGGAAATAATCCCACTATCCCTATGCAAACAAAATTATGAACTTCTCTCTTCATTTCATCCTCCAGTAGCAACTTGAGAGACCTTAAGTGAGTGCAAACCCTTCTGTTTACTATGAAAGAAACTGGAGTTTGGGAACATTAAGTAATAGCCAGGTAGAAGCAGATATAGAACCAAGATCTAGAGTGATGCTTTTTCCATTACCCTTGGTTCTCCAAAAAAAAAAAAAAAACAAAAAAAAAAAACAAAAAAAACCAAAAAAAACAATCAGAATGACAAAAACTTTCTTTCCCCTTGTTCATAGGCCTTCGTTTTTACCTGAAGTTTGCCCAGCTAACATGAAAACTCACTTTGGAGAAGTCTATGTGTTCTGTATCATTTCTAGAACTAAACTGAATGCTATTTTCAAATATCTGCTTGAACTTTGGGATGGTTAAAGAATGCTCTACAAAAATTTTTAATCTCTGAGACACCTGGGTGGCTCAGTCTGTTGAGCATCCGACTCTTTTTTTTTTTTAATTTTTTTTAACGTTTATTTATTTTTGAGAAAGAGAGAGACTGAGCATGAACGTCAGAGAGAGAGGGAAACACAGAATCCAAAACAGGCTCCAAGCTCTGAGCCGTCAGCACAGAGCCCGACGCGGGGCTCGAACTCATGGACCGCAAGATCGTGACCTGAGCTGAAGTCGGACGCTTAACCGACGGAGCCACCCAGGCGCCCCGAGCATCTGACTCTTGATTTCGGCTCAGGTCATGATCCCAGGGTCGTGGGACTGAGCCTCGCATCAGGCTCCTCACTGAATGTGGAACTTACTGAAGATTCTCTCTCTTTCCCTCTGCCCCTCTCCCTGGCTCCTGTGTTCTCTGTCTCTCTCTAAAAATAAGTAATTTTTGAAGCTGGACATTCCTTTCAAATATATTGTAAAAGTAAATCATCCTTTGAGATTTAAGATATTTTTATTGGGCTTTGATTTGTTACTGAAATGTATAATTTTCCCATCTAATTTTAGTCTTCAATTTTCTATGAGTGGTAATTAAAGTGCTATGTCAGGCATTTGGGGGAATACAGAAGAGAGAAACCAAAATATTTAAGTTGAAATTACTTTATAATAATAAGCTACACAAACATTTGTTCTAAACCTCAATTCTTTTATTGTCATAATTGGAAGCAGCTAGGAAAGTCTTCCTTTTGTTTGTCTTTGGCATGTAATGAAGTTGAAATATAATTATTTATAGTGACTAAATCAATAATCCACTTCTCCAAATACGATATTTCCATAAAGTTTACATTTTCTCAACAGTAGACAAATCTTGATCATAAATATTATTTTTTCCCTCAGGAAAGAAATCAAAATCCATTTTTAAGGACCAGTTGAACGACTAGAGATTTCAACATGCCAAAAACTGAAGAAATATTTTGTGAAATACGAATCCATTGTCACTACCTGTCACCCAGACCCCTTCCCCCACAGCACTTAAAAATTTCAGCAGGAAGCTTTCAACCAACAGAACACAGTGATCGATACCACAAGCAGGGACTCACAGAGTCAACGGCATGAAACATTAATTATCATTCCGACAGTTCAGGTTTTGAGACACGATACTCTAGTTGAGACGAGTCAATGCATCGGGGCGCCTGGGTGGCTCAGATGGGTTCACTGTCCAACTCTTGGTTTTGACTCAGGTCATGATCTCATAGTTTGTGAGTTAGAGCCCCCTGTTGGGCTCTGCGCTGACAGTGTGGAGCCTGCTTGGGATTCGCCCTCTCTCCCTCTCTCTCTGCCCCTCTCCCCCCCACACACACTCTCTTTCTCTCTCTTTTTCTCTCAAAAAAAAAAAAAAAAAGACTAGCCAATGCATCAAGTATCATCAACCAGGCTGCTTCATACAGCTGCTCAGGATGTGCACTGCAAACTTCCAGGGGGAGCCATAAAACAAAAACAAAAACAAAAACAAAAACAAAAACAAAAGCAACAAACAAACAAAAAACACCTGTTGTCTTCTGTAGCAAACCAACACCAAGTATTTAAGGAGTACTGCTTTAAATAAGTTAGTGAGTTTTTATTGCTGTTTCAAGAGTGTTTTATTTTATTTTAATTTTAATGGAATGTGTCCTCTGAAGCAGGTTGGTAAAGGACAATTTCCAAAGGTGGATAAATAAGTAAGTGGCATGACTAGGCATGGGGAGATGTGATTGCTGTTTCAAACCCTTCCGCTGGTTTGCCAGCGGATGTTGAACATGTTGTTTCGACACTCCTTCCCTCCATGTACTCTTCAAGAAGACACGGCTGGCGACGTTTGCTTCATATTTCAGATGGGATGCTTGACAATATGTGCCACGCCTTTTGCCATTCTCAGACAAAATGGGACACCCTAAATGTCTTTAGCCTTTAATATCGGCAAAGTTAACACATCCCCCGGGCCTGCTGCGGATGACAGGAAGTACATTGAGCAAGTGAGCGTGAATCCACAGATCCCCTTAAAGGCAGGGGCAAGGGAAGGACGAGAGTTAGGGCTGGAAAGATTTAAGCTAAGTGCTTACCTGTCCTTCTGCGAGGGTTCAGCATTAGTGCATTCTGTCTTCCTTACTCTGTCCCCCTGTTCCACATGGGGGGACCTTGAATTACAAAATGGATTCGTGATGCTTTGGAATTGAGGGGGTGGGTGGGGGAAAGGAGGCAAGCAAAGGCCTGCAGGAAATTAGAGATTACTGCACATTTTTCTATGCTTCACCTCCCTTGACCCGGGGCTTTGCACTTAGTGTGAGGGGAAGGGTACTCACAAAACGGAGGTGCCAGTGAACCTATGTTTTGTTATTCTACTGAAAACGGTAGGTCCTTAATAAAGGCTAATACATTTCATCGTGCTTAGTATTGAGGATCTTTGCTATACAAGTGAAAGGCGAAAAACACTATTCGGGATACATTCTCGTGGTTTTCCTATTTTCCAAAGACTGGTGGCCTTTTCAGAGTGCAGAATCAGGTTGGCAACATTATGTTGCGATGATGTACGGAGGGAGGTATGAATACGTTACAATTCACAAGATTTTTTAGAGCCCATGGTGAAATTCCAGGCAGAGGGGAAAAAAATATCCAAAGGACTAGCCCTGTTGACTTTTCTTGTAAAGCTTCCACAAGTTTTAAGGATGTAAAAGTTTTGTGTGTGTGTGTGTGTGTGTGTGTGTGTGTGTGTGTTTGAGAGTGTGTGTGTGTGCGGTTGAGTGTGGGTAAGAGTTCCTGCCTGCTACTCTGAGTTCCATGAAGAATTTGCTTGTAGAAACAGGCCTTCTTTCCATACAATGTTAACATGTTGTTAAGTCTAATGCAAAGGCAATGACTTAGGATATAATGACAAATCAATCTGAAGCATCAAATGAGGGCTTTTTAAGGACTTTACTCTGTCAAATAAATATCCGGCTTTGCATTAAAATCTGATTGAAAGAAATCACTGTAAGGGCCACATACCTCCACCTGCTAAGATGAACACAGAATGAAACCTTTGTCCCACACGCCCAACATTTGTCTTTTTCTTTTCTACTGGGCTATTATTTCAGTTTGTTGCCCCAGCTCTGGGCAGTGCATGCTGTCTGTGTTAAGTTCAGGACTTTTGTTTATGGAATTCACCAGCACCTCCAAGAGGTACCCTTTTAGTTTCTTTTTAAAAATTTTTTAACGTTCATTTTTATTTTTCGGAGAGAGAGAGAGAGAGAGAGAGAACGCACGCGCGTGCATGTGTGCGAGTCGGGGAGGGGCGGGCAGCAGACAGCCTGATCCGGGGCTCGAACTCATGAGCTGTGAGATCATGACCTGAGCCAAAGTCGGAGGCTTCACCGACTGACCCACCCAGGCGCCGCAAGAGGTGCCCTTTTAGTTAGTGAATTGCAGGACCTGTGCCCTGGGAGCACCCTAGCGCGTGCTGCTTTGTTTTAAGCAAAACCCACAAAGGGTAAACTCGCTTGGCACAGAGACTTCTCTCATCTGCCCCTTCAAATGTTCTTCTTCCCCTCGATGTTCTCCCACCCCACTCACTTCCTTGGAAATGTCTTTTTTTTCTAACTACTTGACTAAAAGTCAGAAAATGCAGAGTTTGGCACTGATGTTTTTTCCTCCCGTCACCGGTAAGTCTTGGAACAGCGTTGACTGAAAGTGTTTTCGAAAGCAGATTTTCACGCCTTTATTATTCAGCAGTCGTACCTGACAGGTTATATTCACTCATGTGTCACGCTTCTTACTTCTTTCAGTTTTCAGAGCATCATTTATGGCACAGAAGGAGGAAAAGGAAGTGGAGGAGGAGACAGAGTGGTTTTTGTTGCTGTTCCTGATTTATTCAACATCACTATCGCACACGCCAAGTCTGGTTTTTTTTGTTTTTTTTTTTTCTGGAGATAGACAACAACATCTGAATGTGTTCCTTTCAGCGAGTCAGCTGAGGTAGAGATGCTAATTTCTTTTTTGATCATGATTGCGGTTCCTTCTTTTCCTTTGTCTTCCTCTTTCTCTCTCTCTTTTTAAAAAACACTTATTTGGGGGAGAGTACAAATGGGGGAGGGGCAGAAAGAAGGGGGACAGAAGATCTGAAGTGGGCTCTGTGCTGACCTCAGAGAGCCCAGTGTGGGGCTCGAACTTATGAACCGTGAGATCATGATCTGAGCCAAAGTCGGACGCTCAACAGACTGTGCCACCCAGGCGCCCCTCTCTTTCTCTCTTTTTAATAAATTACCCCCTTAATGCTTCACTTATGATTTCCAGCTTATATTTCTTTAAAGTGGAACGTGATAAGTACAGAAATTATCTAGATTTTATTTATTTTTTCTGATTTTTATTGTTTTCTCCATCTTCACAATCTTTTCATCCGTATCTATTTTGACAGTTTTTCTTCCCCCTAATGACTTGCCTTGGTTTGAACAAAGTACTCATCTCAGTTCTCTTTGAAAGCACGTTCTCTTTTTGCACTCATATTTAGTTCAATAAATACGTAAATCCGATCGTCTCATGGTAAGTATAGCACAAGTGACAGGAGCAGATTTGAGGACTCTTGAGGAGCCAACCATTGACCTGGTGGGATCAAAGCCATGTTGGTGACTAGAGAGGGGCCAGGGGTATCTGGAGGGTCTAGTTTGAAGATCAGTGAGGGGAATTGGTATAACATTCTTGGGGACAGCTGCCACACAGAAAGCACCAGTTATAATTGATTGGGATATTGGGGTACTTGGTGAGAGACACAAGGAGACAAGCAGCAACGTGAAAGAAAAAAACAAAATGAAAAGATATGGGTATGGGGAGCTTCAGTGCCGTGATTCCCAAACCTGGATACATTTAAAATTTTTTCAAATGTTTTTGTTTATTTTTGAGAGAGAGAGAGAGAACAGGCAAGGGGCAAAGGGAGAGGGAGGCAGAAGATGTCAAGGAGGCTCCATGCTGAGACCAGAAAGCCCCATACAAGGGCTTGGACTCACAAACTATGAGATCACGACCTGAGCTGAAGTTGGATGCTTAACCAACTGAGTCACCCAGATGCCCCATACCCGGGTGCATTTAAAATCACTGAGGAAGCTTTTAAAAGTACTGATGTGTTAGCATCACCCAGGCCATCAACTAGAATCTCCGGGGCTGGGACCCGGACATCAGTGTTTTTAAGAAACTCCACACCCAGGAGCCTCCCATACAGACAGGATTGAGACCTCAGCTTTAGTATAAATGATTGGTTTAAGTAACAAAAACAAAAAAGATGATTCTCACACAATTATCTTCGAGTGTTTCCTCCCAGCAGATGAAGGGAAAGGACAGTTTTGTTCTACCTTCAAAGTACCGGAATCACTGTTGGCTGAACTTGAGGAGGAAAGTCTGCTTGTCGCAAATGGGGTGATCTCACAATGGCCGGAAATGGGAGCCAAACCCTGTTAGGCAGAAAGCAGCTGGTCACGCTCGTGTATTAATCTGCGTGGACTTTAGCTCCTTCCCGACTTCTAGGAAGAAACAGTCTGCCACTCAACAGCAACAAGAATTTGTAAGTGTATCTGTGGTGAGTACTTGTCCTTAGTGCATTTGCTTTTTTCTCTTTAATTTTTTAAAATGTTTATTTATTTTTGAGAGAGAGACAGAATGTGAGTGGGGAAGGGGGAGAGAGAGAGAGGGAGACACAGAATCAGAGTCGGGCACTAGGCTCCGAGCTGTCCGTACAGAGCCTGACGCAGGGCTCGATCTCACGAACCATGAGATCATGGCCTGAGCCGAACTCTGGCGCTTAATCAGCGACTGAGCCACCCAGGCCCCCCTAGTGTTTTCGCTTTTAATGAATACACTTTTAAGTATGCATTTCGCTATTGGCTTCCCTGGATGTATTCATTCCATCCTTAATTTTTTTTTTGTTAAATGTTTTATGCTATTTCCCAAAGAATGTTAAATCCCAAATATACACAGTGGAGGACTCAGAAGGGGTTCTTCTCGTTGAGGTGTTTTCTTTCATGAATTTTTATGCCCTTTTCCCAATTAATTTTTAACAAGTGTAATTTATCTCTTGTCCCTGATTCTCTATTCATTTTTGGATTCTCCCCGATTGCTGAGAACTTGTAACCGTTTTACAATTTATAAAAGGAACTCGATCAAAGTTGAGCTATGCATGTAAAAAGCTAGAATTAGGATACAAATTTATTTCTGGCCTTTGAGTTTGACGTTATTATATGTATGTGTACATACATGTTTGTTTGACAAACAAACAAAAAAAAGCATAAAAACATTCTAAACAGTGAATGGTACCAGATAGAAAATTTTTGTTGCTTCTCCAGAGTGAAACACTTTGTTTACATTAAGTCAGCTTTGCTGGTAAGTGTATATGTGTGTGTGTGTGTGTGTGTGTGTGTGTGTGTGTGTGTGTGTTCATGTATTCTTACTGATTCATTTCATTGTTTTGACCAAATTATTTCCTTGACAATTTTATTTTTGCTTAAATCACCTATGATTTTTTCACTTAGCTAGCAAGTGGTAGAGATGGAACTCACTCAACCTTTGCAATCTCTCACTGAAAACCCTCCATGTTTCATGCTACAACATGGATAAGCCTTGAGGACATATGGTAAGTGAAAGAAGCCAGGCACAAAATGTCGAGTACTGTATGATTTCACTTATGCAAAATCCCTAGAAGAGTCAAATTCATGGAGATAGAAAGTGGAAGAGGGGCTTCCAGAGGCTGGGGGTTTGAGAAATGGGGAGTTATTTTTTAATATCTTTAAATTTTTTTTTAATGTTTATTTTTGAGAGAGAGAGAGAGAACAGGGGAGGGGCAGAGAGAGAGGGAGACACAGAATCCAAGGCAGGCTCCAGGGTCTGAGCCGTCAGCATAGAGCCCGATGCGGGGCTTGAACTCCTGAGCTGTGAAATCATGACCTGAGCTGAAGTCTGACGCTTAATCGACTGAGCCACTCAGAAGCCCCAAGGAATGGGGAGTTATTTTTTAATGGATGTACAGTTTTGGTTGAGGAAGATGAAAACGTGCTGGAGATGGATGGTGATGGTGGTTGCACCACAGTGTGACTATGTTTAAAACCACGGAACTGTATGCTCAAAACATGGTTAAAGTGGCAAATTTTATATTATGTATATTTAGTCACAATTTAAAAAATGAGGACATAAACCCATGTGTTTTCCAACTTAGCAAGCCTTTCATTTTATTTATTACAGATAATACATCGTTAATTTTTATTTTAGCGTAGTCAATTTTAAAGTCTCTGACAATACGTCAGTAGTTTAATTCGTGAGAATGGCCCGAAATTGAGATCATTCCTGAACAGAGGTGATTCCTGAAAATGATGATTGCCATTTGATTGGAAACTATATATATTCTTTTTCTAAACTTTTTTTTTTAACATTTATTTATTTTTGAAAGACAGAGAGCGCAAACGGGGGAGGGCCAGAGAGAGAGCGAGACACAGAATCCGAAGCAGGATCCAGGCTCCGAACCGTCAGCACAGAGCCCGACGCGGGGCTCGAACTCACGGACCGCGAGATCGTGACCTGAGCCGAAGTCAGCCGCCCAACTGACTGAGCCACCCAGGCGCCCCGGAAACTACATATATTCTTAAATAAAAGATCCTTTAGTGTTTTCTTACATGTGAATAGGGTTGCACAGTTTACAAAATGCTTTTAGGTATAAATTTATTTCTTTTTTAATTCTCAGGACAAACTTATAAGCATTATCCGCATTTGACAGATTAGAGAATTAAGGTGGAGAGAAAATATCCCGTAGAGATAAGTCACTGACTCCATGCTAATAGCTCCCGTAAGGAAACTTTACCAGTAGAAGCATCACACCCGAATTGCCACCTCTTTAGGGAATGTGACTCCTCACATGAAGGCAGACTAAAGACATTTGCAGGACAAGGGGTCAGGGAATGGACGGGCAGAAAAGACAGAGGATGGGGATTGTGAGGAGCTGTATACAGGGTCAGTCCATAGCAATTTGGGTATTTGATGCTTCCATTTTTGCAAATCTCCGTATTTCTGCTGTTAGGCACAGCAACACCTGAGAGAGTGTATTACATGTAATATTGGAACCTTAAATTAATAACCAGCAAACTCTGCTTCCTTCCCCTGGTTCCTTAAACCCTTAGTGTTTGTGATTTGCTTCTCATTCTTCACACACACACACACACACACACACACACCTCAAAAGTAGACAATAAAAGCTAAGAGCCCCAAAACACAACCGACATAAAACAAACCCTCCTTTTCGTGTTCGGATGGAATGTCTCCCATTTCGGTGTGGGTCTGTTGTCTTTGTGTTAGAATGTGAGTGCCCGGTGGGCGGGGACCCTGTCACTCTGGATTAACTCTCCCACGGGCTTAGTGAATCACTGCAAGCCGAGGTGTGCTTATTAAACTTGAATGACTGATAAGACAAGTAATTGCGCCAGAAGAAATGCTAATTTTAAAATGTCTCTAAATTCCTGAATTTCACACGTGGGAAGTCCAGTGACCTGGGGTAGCTCTTGGGAATTAGTAATCCGATACAGAATCTTTCCCCTTTGTGTCACCTGTTACAATTTGGCTTCCCTGTGCTGGGACTGAAAATCATTACCAGCTGACAGCTCTGTGAAGCCTGATGTCTGCAACCAAAGCGATGTGTAGAATGTTGCTGACGCCGGGCAGGTAAGGACCTTGATGCATACGTTTGTCTGGATTGCTTAGATAATCCAGATCACTCTGCGGAGTTCTGGAAGTCTGTTTCGATGGATATTTATTTTAGTAGGTTGCCAACTGAGTCTGAGGACAACAAATCTTGATTTTATCTGAGGCAGGGTCTAGAATTGTTGACTTTGCCTTTTATTAACCTTATAGGAAGAGGAAGTGCCTATTTTGATTAATTGAATAGCCGTGGAGTGGAAAAAGATCTATTTGCGAACACAGCAGACTGACTAGTACTTAGAACGAAAAGAGAGTGGATGCAGACGAAACCAGGATCTTCCGGATCACACCATTCACACGGCAGCAGATTTTGGAAACCACATTGACTCTTTTGGCTGCACTCAAGTGATATCAACTAAGAGGTATGTAAGTTGCAAAACAAAACAAAATAGAGCTTAAGTGCGTATTGCTGGACTCCCACTAAAACACGGGACAAACCTTTGCTTACATAGAGATGCTATGGTGTCATGGAAAAATGGACAGGCTTGGAATTAGAAAAGCTGGTTCTGCAAGCTAGCTCTACTAGCTGTGTGATTGGTCAGTGTGAGCCCAGTCCTCAGCTAAACAAAGGGAAACCGTTGTATGACATTTATATTTTGATTAATTAATTCGTTAATTAACTTTAAAGTTTTACTTATTTATTTAGAGAGAGAGAAGGGCAGAGACAGAGAGAGAGAGAGAGAGAGAGAGAGAGAGAAGCCCATTCTGCACTGACAGCACAGAGCCTGATGTGGTGCTCAGTCTCATGAACCGTGAGATTGTGACCCGAGCCGATATCAAGAGTTGCTCGCTCAACCACCTGAGCCACACACGTACCCCTTGTATGTGCTTTGAAAAGTGGTTGTCTGCGAAAGTTCCAAATACCGAATGAAGATACACCCCTTCTCCAGGAGTTAGAGCTTAATTTTTCTCCCTTTGGAGATGGACTGTATTTAATGACTTGCTTCCAGTGAAGCGTAAGGAAAAGGGAAATTTGTACCCGTATTGTGCAGAAAAGCGGCAAATATGAGCTTAACCAAGTGATCAAGGCCAACATTACCAATGATAAGTAACGTCAATAGTATATACCCAGTGAGATTATGTCATGAGTCGGGCACTTCACTCTGGTGTTCTTCCCCACCAAACCATAACCCTAGTCTTGACATGGAACACAAATTAAGGGTCATTCTATAAACTGCCTAATCCATACTCTTCAAAAGATATTAACCTCTACAGGGAGCCGGGTGAAGGGTCTATGGGGATTCTCTGTGCTATCTTGGTGACTTTTCTGAAAATCCAAATTTATTCCAAAAGAGAAAGAAAAAGAAAACAGTGGTCATGATAATTGAGCTGATGTACATGAGGGGAATTTGTGGACACACAGGATTCTAAAAATGTGGAGAGTATTATTATTATTAGAATAACTACATTTAACACTTAGTGATCCACAAAGTATATTAATAGTCAAGTACTGGGCTGATAACTGATGTTTGGGGTTCTAGACGACCAGCACCCTCAAAGTAATGAGGATTTTTCGGGAAGAATTGAATTACTATCCATATAATCTACTTGTAGACGGCTCAGATCATGATTTGTGTATCAATAACCAAATAACTGATAGAGTACATAAATATGTTAATTTCACTTATACAAACTTGGATGAAATTGGGCAGCAAATTAGAAATTCAAAATCTCGAAGATGCCTATAAAGATTAAGGTAATTTTCCATTTCCTCCAGAATTGGCAGCACTAAGTAAAGCGAGATCAATATTAATTAAGAAACCCAGGGAGAAGAATAATAAATTACCGAAATTGGTTGGTTAACTGAAGTTGTTATGTCATTCAGAAGTTAGAATTACGGAATTAGACTTAAAAGGAATTTTAGAGATCAGTTGCTCAAATCCTTTTATTTTAAGGGGAAAGGAAGAATATTTAATTTGGAGATGCTGTAAAGCTTTTTCAAGATCTTCCCCTTGGTTGGCAAAGGCACAGAAGGTAGATTTCAATCATTTCCCTCAGAGGCAGGGGCTCTTTTGTGGGGAATGAGCCTCTGGGATCCCTCGACCCCTGCAATTATATGCAAAAACTTACCTGTATGTGCACATTTGAATTTTTCTGAAAGAAGTTCATAACAGCTTTCATCAGAGCCTTAACGGAGCCTTAACCTCCAGAAGGATAAGAGGAGCCACTGCTTTAGAATTCAAAATATTAATCATTACAACTGCCCTTGGAACATTACTAGAATAATTTTAATGTTTCTACAGCTTGCATCGTATATTTTTAATTTTTAATTTTTTAAAAAATTTTTAGTGTTTTTATATATTTTTGAGAGGGAGAGAGGGGGAGAGAGAGAGAAAGAGAGAAGGTGGGGGAGGGGCATAGAGAGAGAGAGAGGGAGAGAGGGACAGGGCATCTGAAGCAAGTTTTGTGCTGACAGGGAAGAGCCCGATGCAGAGCTCGAACTTGCGAACCGTGTGATCATGACCTGAGCCCAAGTTGGATGCTTAACCGACTGAGCCACCCAGGCACCCCAGCTTGCGTCATATTTCAAATAGAGAAAGAGTAGCTGGGTCCTGGTTCCCAGAAGTTATCACATTCTTTGGCAAAACCAGATGATACGATTTCATCTGGACATGTTATCCTTTCTTCTGCGAACAAGGTAGGCCTTTGTCAACTAGGTAAAAGGTAAATGATGTATGGAGCACCTCTGATGTGCTGATCTCTAACTATGTTAGTCTAATATCAATACTAATATTCCATTTTACAAACGAGGAAATGAAGACACGGAGTAACTTAGTAGTTGGTAACTTGTCTGAAAGTCACAGAGCTAGTAACTGGTAAAACCATACTTTTTGAAGCCAGATACTAGGGCTTGTACTTATAAACACCACAATGCACGTCTTTGCTTCTGATGTATTAAATAATTCTGTGGTGCATTGGATGAGCAAGCTTATCATTGTGCTTTGTGGAGATTCTTAATTGGCAACAGTAAAGGCAGCAGAATGTGGAGAAAGAGGTATGGGCTCGGTAGGTTAAGATAATACAAACGTGAGGAGTTCGGTTTCCACCTCCTTCTAGCTCACCTTGGACAAGCAACGTGACCATCCTAAGTCTTGGTTGTCTTATCTCTAAAATGGGGATAATAATAGTATTTACCTCATAGGGTTGTCCCGATGATGCAATGAGATAATGCATGCAAAACACTTAACATTGCTCGTGCCAAAGAGTCTATGCTCTTTAAATGTTAGCAATTATTCATATAACCGGATGTGCTAATTCTTCTTCACTTCATAATATGGTTTTCGTCAACCAGGAAAAGAGGAGCAAAAAGGTTGCCACATATAGTTAAACCTTAACATGGTTTAAATGAATTCCCTAAAATTTCAGTTTATCCCGACACCGACTTTACCAATCTCTAAAAATAGCCAAATGAAATGCCATCCTGGCTGTGTGCAAGTCTGTGGGTACTCTAAAATCTACTGAATAGTACAGTTTAACATGGGCGATTTGTACCGTATGTGAAATGTATCTCAATAAAGCAGATATATATTTTCAAAGTTACCATGGCTGACACAAGACACAGAGAAAACCCACTAAATCTAACCAAGCATTTAATGAAGGATAGACACTTAATTTTTAGAATCGAATGATGTCAAATGCCAGTAACTGCTCGTTGCCTGATGCTTTGATTCTTCTAGAAGTTGTAGAACTTGTTTGTACTAATAGACTTCATTGTACTCATCTGGTGGCCTGAAATACAACAATAAAAATGGCATGCAGCATATGATCAAGGGGTACCTTAAACGAAAGGAGTCTGTGCCTCAATGCGTCCAAGTAGGTAGGAGATATCAATATGTTACAGGTAGATAAATGATTTCTGCGGCACGTTTTATACATAAACATCATGAGTTATGGTACTTCTGTTGATACGCATTCATATTCTAACATGGTATTCAGTGGGACTCGTCTATAAATTGCATGGAAATCCTGATTTATAAAACAGTGCTCCTCAGGGCTTCCCTCCGTTCATTTTTGCTTTTGCTTTTCGGTTACTATAACATTTTGCAGAGGATCAAAGAAGCGTTCACACAGAGTATCAATGCATGTCAGTGGCTTGGATTTGTAGATGTGCAGAATAATGGCATCTTGTTAAAAAAAAAAAAGGTGTGTCCTCGGGAAAGGTGTTGAAAAGACATTGAAATCCACGATGTCGGTCTTTTTATGGATCCAGTTGTATTTTGAACAGACAAAATGCCTTCCAACTTTAGCGTCTTGATGGCTGTTTTGATGCTGAGTGATTCCAGCTTCACAAATCAAAGGAAACGAAGGAAACATTACACGACCTATGCAAATTCTTCCTCACACATTTACTCCTAATATACTTCTTTGAGGTGAGACGTTGTGCCCAAGTTGAAAGTCTAAAAGCTGGAGAGAGCTATCGGCTTTCTGTCTGGGATCTACCGTGCAATCAAATGGGACATTTTTGATCTGGATTAGCTGTCATAGTCTCCTCGCTTGTACAATGTGAGTCAGAAGTGCACATTCACGAGACAACGGAACTTCACATTTTAGTGTAAGACTAACGTCTCATGTCCTAGACCTTCTCGTTCCTTATGAATTAACAGCATTAGACGATGGGACCAAGAAGAGTGTCAGCTATCAATCGTGCTTTATCGAAGTAATATCAGGCGAGATCATCAAAAGTACTTCATTTTTTTTTAAAGTTTATTTATTTTGAGAGACAGAGAGAGACAGCATGAGCAGGGAAGGGGCTGAGAGGGAGAGAGTAGGAGAATCCTAAGAGGGCTCTGCACCATCAGAGAAGAGCCCCACCTCAGGCTCGAACTCACGAAAGGTGAGATCATGACCGGAGCCAAAATCAAGAGTCAGACACTTAACTGACTGAGTCACCCAGATGCTCCAAAAGTATTTCATTTTAAAAACTGTCTGTTGGGGCGCCTGGGTGGCTCGGCCAGTTAAGCGTCCAACTTCGGCTCAGGTCATGATCTCACGGTTTGTGGGTTCGAGCCCCGAATCGGGCTCTGCACTGACAGCTCAGAGCCCGGAGCCTGCTTCGGATTTCGGATTCAGTGTCTCTCTCTCTCTCTCTCTCTCTGCCCCTCCCCCGCTCGTGCTCTGTCTCACTCTGTTTCTCAAAAACAAATAAACGTTGAAAAAAGTTTAAAAACTGTCTCTGTTATCGAACCATTGACTCTAGGTGAACCTAAACCAAAGGAAGAATTTGCAGTTTGAAATGTTTAGCGTGTCGTTTTCACTTAAAGCAAGCAGCTCTGAAGGCCCTAGCGGTCTGGGGGCTGGGGTGGGGGTGCGGGGGGAAGGGATTGTTCAAAGTCCTCTGTATTCTCTGAACCTAGCTTTTCAGACAGAAAGCTCTGTGTGCAGCACAAGTTTTCAGTGAGTCAGAGTCCAGAGGAAATCAGGCCTTTGGCAGAAAGTCCTGTGCAGGGGGGGGGGGGGGGGGGGGGGCTGTTCCTCAGGGGAAATTGCTACCTCTTTTCCAATTAGTCAGAAGCTTCGTGGAGGAAATCAGGCTTCAGAAGCTGTTTGAATGATGGCAGCAAGAGAATTTAGGACTAAGTGGGGCCTGTGGACGGCGCCAGGTGCTAAGTGCAGCTTGGGAAAAGCTTGCAAGGGGATATGGCGATGTGATCAAATGCTTCGACGGAATAAGAGACGCAGAGAACGCACACCACGTTGGTGAGCGTGTTCTGCAAGTGGCACCACGTGACGCGTGCTGCTTGTCACCCGCACGAGACTCCGCTCTACCCCAAATCCAGTTTTCGGGCGCACCGCCTCCTTCGGGCACAAGTACTAAGCCCATGCTTCCAGTACTGCAATCACGCACACCGGCTGGCCCTGAAAGCCGCTTCCGCCGTGATTTTGGGGGGATGCCGGAGATCTAGTTCGCAGGTCGAGGTTTTTTTTCCCTTTCATTGAGTCATTGAGTAACTCAATGAAAAATTCACATTTACCGAGAGGCAGTTACTGTGCTAGAGATATGGGACCAGATGGAGCGAGGTCCTGTCCCCTTAACTCTGCGGGACGGGCTGATATCGAAGCTGGCAGAGGGCTCCGGGCACAGAGGTACCCAGCCCCCACCCCCGGGGGGCTAGTCAGCAGACCCAGAAGAGACGCCCAGAGAAAGTGGCAGGTAGAAATTCAGCCGCTCCTCCTGGGATGAGTGCCAGTTCGCTACAAAGTACAGACAACAGCAAAGGACCGATGGATATAAAAGGGCTGAGAATTTAAAAAAAAATCATGCACGAGGTACATGGCTGTCCCCGTACGAGACGGTGGTGAACCCCAAACATTGCAGTTTTGTGGCTGGACAGGTGGCACTCGGGTGACACGATCTATACATTCGGCGGAGCTGAGCACAGTGGTGGGATATGGAAGGAAGATGAAAAGCATTGTCTTGGATGATGCACTTTTTGATCGCTAGTAAGCTAGAGGGCTAATCGCTATGTCTCAGATACTGTTAAAGTAATAGTTAATGGTTATTATTGTCTTACAGCATTTGAATCTAGCTTAAAAGAGAAGTGTGTGCTTGGAGCTAAATATGAAAGCTCATCACAACCACATGAGATGAAAACAGAAATTTCTATGACTATTGATAGCCGTGGATGACAGAGATGATATTTATTACCACAGACAGCTAAATCTCTATGTATATCAGAGGGGAGGGGGAGGAAACTTTTGGAAATCAAATGCACTGACAGGAAATGCCTAAGTAAAAAAAAATACACGTCGGTTCAGAGAGGCGACCTTTATCTTTCACTCTCACGATTAAACATAAGCAGCCTCCTTTGGGCCGGGTTTGTGAGTGTCCCTCTCCAGTGTTAATTTCCACTGGTGTGTATTTGTTAATAAGAATCTATTCATATTTCTCAAGGGTAGAGTTCATTACTTCGGGAACATTACTTACGGAGATTTCCCATAATCCGAAATCTCCATAGCTCTTGTAAAAATCTTTTGCTTTTCTTTAAATGTGGACACCAGTTTAGAAAGATCAGCCACCGATAACTCAGGAAGCTTTAAAGCGTAACAAGTGGAAAAAGATTAATTAGCCTTGACTGAGTTTGATGATAACACAAAACAGGAATACTGCGTATTCAAGGTTATATGGCAGGATAAGAGATTAGAACGTGTTACGTTAGACTTTACTATGATTCATCTGCAGAACTTCTGGAACACCTAAGTATGTCTGACCCTGGGGTCAGGGACCATGTTACTGATTGTCTTTCTAATCCCCCTTAATACTCCCTGATAAAGGAGATCCTCAGCACTCTTGAGGAAATATTTTTAGGGAAATCCACAAAAAGCGTGTGATATGAAGAAGTGTTAATAATTGGAGGATGACTATTGCAGGGTCACATAAGAATAGAAGCATTTGTTTATTTCTATTTTTTTGTGGTAAGAGGTACACGTGTATGTAATGATGCATTCAAACAACATGACACTCACAGAAACTGCTGGCTGTCCAAAATTCCTTACTTTATAAAAAAAACGTATATTTATTTATTTTGAGAGAGAGAGTGCAAGCAGGGGAAGGGCAGAGAGAGAGGAGACACAGAATCTCAAGCAGGCTCTGCACTGTCAGCACAGAGACCGATGCGGGACTCGAAGTCCTGAGTAAGATCATGACCTGAGCTGAAATCAAGAACTGGATGCTTAACTGACACCCCTGTCACTTAAAAAAAAAAAAAAGTTCATTTTTTTTTTGAGAGAGAGAGAGAGAGATAGAGTGCGAGTGGAGGGGAGGGGCAGACACTAAATCCAAAGCAGGCTCCAGGCTCCGAGCTGTCAGCACAGAGCCTGTCACGGGGCTTGAACTCACAAACCGTGAGATCGTGACCTGAGCTGAAGTTGGACACTTTAGCCACTCAGGCGCCCCAACTTTTAATTTTTTAAAACAAGCTTACTATCTTTCAAGGCCTGGGGATCTCTTACAAATTCCTTTTTTATTCTTTGATCAAAAATGGTATCAACAGATTACCTTTGATTTCAGCACGCTGTTAATCTAGCAGATTAAATCTAGCTGTAAATCTAGCAGATTCAGCTCACTGTGAACGACTAATAGGAAATATCCACCAATGGGTATTTGCTCCTGAAAATGTGCATATTTTTAACCAGATCAAGTCTTAACGGGTGGAATGTTTTGAGGTTTTTGTTTTTGTTTTTTATTGTCAGGGAGGTTGCTTAAGGTGCTGCCCATGCTATTTGTTGTCTTATGCTCTTCCCTCTAAACCTATTTATTTCCCTTCTTTAAAAAGTCTGTCAGGGAATAAAAGTCATATAGTAAACCCTGTTTAGCAATAAGAATTGCATATACAACTTTATTCCCCTTTGTCAACAATATAATAATGTAATTTTTTAAAAGAGAAAAATATCATTGTCTCGTGATTTAACCTTGACTCATTTTAATCACGTGACTTTTCTTCCATTCTTTGTTTATAGCCAGAGACACATTTTGACATGGCTGCAGTCTTAACATAGGATGAGCTGTGGTGGAGAATTCAGTGAGGTGATGCCTGTAAGATGCAGCCACAGTATTTTTTTAATCTTTTTTAATGTTTTTATTTATTTTTGAAGGAGAGAGAGAGCATGAGCTGGGGAAGAGCAGGGAGAGAGGGAGGCACAGAATTCGAAGCAGGCTCCAGGCTTCGAGCTATCAGCACAGAGGCCGATTTGGGGCTCGAACTAACCAACTGTGAGATCATTACCTGAGCTGAAGTCAGACGCTTAACCGACTGAGCCACCCAGGCGCCCCTAAATTCTTTGCCTGCATTTTAAGATTTCATCCTCACAAAGGCCCAGTGAAGCTGACGGAATCATTGCTCTCATTTTCCATTGAGGGAACTGGTGCAGTGAGGTTAAGTGACCTGGCCAAGGTTACTCAACTGGTAGGATATGAAATCAGGCAGATCAGATCATCCTAAGGCTTGTTATTGTTATTAAAATGCCATGTGGTGATTTTTCACAACAGTGTGGGCACCGGGCATAATCATTAAGTGTTTTAAAGTTATTAGGTGAAAAGGTAGCTGTTTGCATCTTACAATCACATCTGGCAATTGTTACTAACGAAGTTAACTTTTTTCCTTTTTTGTTTATGAGTCCTGCTCTCTTACTTGTATAAACTGTAGGTTTACAAACATTGTAAGCAACAAATAACATCTCTGGACAGATGGTCGTGGGTTTACACAAAGTCAGGACGGTATGCCATTGTTTCCGCTTCGTGGCTTGATTCTACGGCACGAAACGAAAAGATTCTACCTAAGAGAATTCCAGTCATATGGTCTGACATGTTCACAGTGGTTTAAATAGCCGTGCACTTAGCACGGAGAGAGAGAGAGAGAGAGAGAGAGAGAGAGAGAGAGAGAGAGAGAAAATATGCGATTTAATTACAATTGCCGCGATGAATTCCGAGTTGATCTTGCTTCTCCCACATGAGTTGACCACAATTTTAAGCTTGGCATCATCTGAAAGCTTGAGGAATGTATTTCCAGTAATTGCCAGGCCACTTCGTTGTTCCTCTGTATACATAAACACTAGGCTGTGATCAGAGTCGTCATGCTTGCGCTGTGATCTGAAATTCACTTTTGCTGTAAGGGTTGACTAATCTGGTTCCTACTGACAGTGGTTTTTCCATTTACTGTATTAGCTCTCTCACTTCAGTGCCACGCAGCTCGTTAGGGAGAGGAAAGCAAAAACTGTTAAAAGTAGTAGATGTGTTAGTCATCACATATCAAATTGCTCAAACATCCGATGTCGTTGCGATCAGTGTCTCCCCCTTCCCCCCTCAACCCGGCAAGTTAAAAAAAAAAAGTTCAACAATCTCCACTTGTTGGAGACACAAGGCCGCTCTGCGCTGAACAGGTTAAATGAGGGGGCTGCAAATTAATGATTCAATGGGAAATAGCGCATGCTGCAGAACTCTTGCAACAGCTTCCCCTTTTCTCCCCCGTGCTTCATCACTCTTGCATGGCTTGGCCTTTCTACCCTTCACCCCTGCCCTGTCATTATCTGCAGATGTTATCTGCCCAGCATATGTTGTAACCTATGAGATTCTGGGACTTGTTCCCACCCTGCTGCCCTCCCCCTCCCTCACCCCTCTGTGCTGGGGCCCTGGTCCTTCCAAAGGGAGCCCTTGAGACCAGAAGAGACGGACCGACAGGCAAAAGGGAAGGAAAAAGAGGTAGATCTCTTACGTTAGCGTGAGCTACAGACTGTGCTTCATTGCCACCCCTATTTGATGAGAGCTGTTGCGACACAGTTGAAAAAGTAAAGAGTTATCTTATGAGTCTTAAGGAATTTGATTCCAGGCAATGGACTGAAAGACACTTTTTCCCCCCTATGTCAAGTGCACTCGTGTTTTATAAAATGAGACATCTCTGAGAAGAGAATAATGTGGCATTCTAGTGAGAGTACTAATTAAAAAGCCGTTTCATTTGCCTTCGTGCTTGTATTTATTGCTTCGTTGAATTAATTTTGATTATTTTACATTTTCCTAAATATAGACAAAATAAACCAAGAGAGAATGTAAAAAAGTAAAATTAGGTATCAAGATATACTTTTTAAAAATCCATATAAAATGGCCTGTCCATGCCTGACCTGATCTTCCCCGTTCGAGCTCAATTTTGTCTGTAGGAGGAAAATCTTTGCTACATCTCAGATGGTTCCACCATCACATATCAGCAATGATGGGTTTTATAAACCATTGGCCACGTCTCACCTTCTTCCCACGTCCACTGTATCGTGTTTACGGGGCATTTGGGACTGAGGCAACTTCAGACTCCAGAAGCAATCCACTAGGGTCGCTCTAGAGAAAATCTAAATTGGATTAATCTAAAATACCATTTTAGACTTTTCTGTTCCGTCCAGGCAACTGCGACAGTTTTGCTAAAGGCCCATAAAATACAGCGAATTGTTAAATAATATTCCCTTGGCTAAAACCAAATCGTCCTGAGAAATCTTTGGAACTATTTCTACCATATGTCTCTTAGATAAGATCACAAGTGTTAAGTAATGTGGTAACTTTTAGCAGGTTAACAATCACAGCATCAGTGTCATAAGATCTCTGGGTAACTGTCATGACCCAGAATCAAAGTCTTTGGTATTTGCTTTCACATACTTTCACACAGTAAGCTCCATGAGCAATCTTCTCGGATAGTCTCAAGTAGTTTCATATTTGCAAGTGGTGATCAATGTTGTAAAAACATACATTAGCCATTAAATTGATATTTCCCTTTGGGAGCCATTTTCATAAACATTTACATTTGCTCAAATAAAAGACCTGAGCTCTTTTATCATAATATTGTGGAGGGCCATTAATCGTGAAGCCAGAAAAAACCAAAAAACAAAATGAAAGCTGGAATTTGGGCTTTAACATATATCACTTAATGGGACTATTCTGGTTGCTGAAAATAAGGCTCTATATGATACTGGGCAAATGTCGTTCTTAAGGACTTATCATTTTATATTTATACTGTGTTCCAGTTTATTATTTCTGGGCCTAGTTTCTTCTTTATCTTCCCAGCTCTGCCACTAACAGGCCATGTGATTTTGGGTATTTAGCCAACTCTTGGCTTGATGTTGGAGTAATTGACCACTTGGTTGCTAAGATCTTTTCTAGCTTTGAGAGCCTTTGACACCGTGGTCTATATCTTGTAGGAGTCCATTTGTTCCTAGACACAATCAGGGGACACTTCGATAGGAGACAGTGCAAGTGTCGCCACCTATAGGTGGAAAATATACTTACAATAGCGAAAGAGAAGGACCATATCCTGGTCAAGAACACCCTAAAAAAAGAATAGGAATTCATCTTAATCCCTACAAATGCCCAACTCCACCTACCACCATATTCCTAAATGTTTCTCTTTTCTTTTTCTCCTTCTACTATTACTGCAGGTTTCAATCTATGTTATCACTACACAGTTAGCTTTAGTTTCCTTCCGCATGCTGTGAAAGCTTGACCGATGGATCTAGATGTTGAGATTTTTACCATGTATGAAAAATTTCATGACTTCAGTATTATTAAAGACTTCTATTAACCACATGGCTTCACTCTTCATGTTGAACCAAGTTTCAGGTTAGGTACCCGGGGGAAAAAAGGACGAGTACAAACCACCTGGAAGAAAGTTTGAGTCACTTCGTAATTGAAGATGTTGTTGTGGCTTTATGGATTCAATTTTTAATGAAAATGAAATAAAACCATTGTAGTGTTGGTAGCATGAAGATACAGTAGATAAATTGAAACTCAGCTTCGACTTGTTTCCCTGTTATGGGTAAGGGGAAATCTTCCCTCAAAGAAAAATGAACAATTAGAAGAAGAAGAAGAAGAAGAAGAAAAAAAAACCTTGATAAATTAAGAAACCATCTACCAGTTAAACTGACACTCCATATGCAGAGGAAACAATTTCCATGCATGTTATAAAAAATGTGTTAAATCAACTAACATTGATATAACTTCAAGCAATTAGGAGAACGCTAATAATGATATGAGTCTTCAGCTGTAAATAATTATGCTGCCCCAAGGCTATGCTTTAATTCTGGCTTGCTGTATCTATAAACAATAATCAAACTGCAAAGCAAGTTGTGTTGTTTTTGTTCACAGTTTGTGAAATGATTTTTATACCCTACAGTGATGCTGATGGCTATTTTGACCTTCAAGAACTCCGGCCTGTGAGGCTAAGAGCTAATGTGCACTTTCATCGATGTGAGTTGGAGACACACAGCAGGTTGTAGTGCCTGTTTTCCATGAGTATAAAAGCTGCTCTCGTCAATCAGTGTGTGTTGTGAAAAGGGAGCTTGCCGCTGTGACTCAATAAATGGGGACATTAGGAGGAAATGTTCTAATTGCTGCTACCCACATCTTGTTAATGAGTAATGTACAGTGAGACTCCATGCCATTGCGGCTAAACTGTTTCTACAATTTATTCTTATGTTGCAACTAACATTTAACATAATGAAGTATCATAATTGCAACCATTAAAGTCAAGATTAAGATTTGTTTAATTAGAATTAAGAAAATGTAAAATAGAAAACTACTTTCCAATGGTGGGTATACAGGATGGGTTCAGGGAGACGCAGGGGAGACAGCTCGCGGGGTGCCCGTTGCAGACATTGCATGTAGAAAATTGTTCACTGGAGGTCTCTTCCTTGGAATTTGTTGTTATTGTTGTTGTTGTTGTTGTTAATGCTCCAGTCAAAAGTACAGAGAAAACAAAGTATACAGGGCATTAACTTGGCCACGTATAAAGATAGCGTGTTATTATTCAGATCGTTAGAGTTGCAGCTTTTAAATTTCAGAATTTACATTACCCTTAGGCTAAACAAATAATATCTTAAAACACACAACTCACATTACCATCAATGCAAGTTATCAGATGAATTAGGGAGGAAATAAGCCCCTGACTTTGTATAGGAAATGTCATAACTTTGTAAAGCCAAATGGACACTAAACCTCTATTTTAATTATCTACATGTCCAAACACAGGCGCTTATATAATATGATATTTTTACATAAGCGAAGGGACGAAACATGGTTAATGGAATGCTTTGAGGAAATATGCCTTGTCCAAATTCATTAAGTGAGACCGGTTTCATTTGGGTCACGTCGTGTTTTTCTTCCCCTCACGACTTTGTTAAATGATTAAAGGTTCTAAGGTGCTACCAGCGATAGAATTTTGGATTTTCTCTCTCTGAGAACTGCTCTTCACCCTCTTCTAACACTCTCTTTCTAGACAACTCAAAAACTCCAGTCCCCCCCCCCCAACCCTAGGTCTACATTTTGTTATCAAGGTTCTTTACTTTGGGAAAGAAGTTCTCCTTTTGTCGCCGTGAAATCTATCAATAGCAGACTCTGCCATAAAGGGAGCCCCCCGGGGAAAGAGTACTAGGTTTGGGGAGAGACCAGGGTTCTATAAATCCTTGTCTCTCTTAAGCCAGTCAGCTGAAATCTCGTGCCCTTATTTTTCCCTAGACAGATGGGGTTAACTCTCTCTGTCTTATCTTCACAAGTTTTGAGAGCATCTAATAAAGGCACACTGAAACTTGTATGTGTCCAAAAAAATGCAGCTTGGGGTTCACTTCATGGAGGTTGACCCATACTGATTTCACTGATTGCATTGATTAATTACCTTGAAAGGAGATAAGAAGGGGGGCGACATTTCACTACTTCCAAAAGAAACTATCTTCTTTTCTTCTTTTTCTTGTATCTTATATGCATCACATTGAAGAGGTTCTCAGTATGAATCAAGTGACCAATTCCATAAAATAATATCAAGTTCTTTTTTTATGAACTTTAAGCTAAATTTAAACAAGCACTGCAAATTATCTGAAAAACAGAGATCAGGATGCCTTCTCACTTATTCTTTAACAAAGCTGTAAAATATTATGTGTACAAACTAAGCGAGGATCTGATTTTCATAGCAATATATTCGAAGATAATGGTGTTTGAGAACCCTATCTGATTGGCTGGCCGTTACAGTGTGCTAAGCAATTGTTGATATCAGATTTCTTGGCTTACTATGGAATTTATTTTTGTAGTCTTTTCCCTTCCCCTCCATTATTAATTTAAAATGACAGCTTAGCTTTTGTATATACTTAAAACTTTGGGGGTGCCTGGGTGACTCAGTCGGTTAAACGTCCGACTTCGGCTCAGGTCATGATCTTGCGGTTCGTGAGTTTGAGCCCCGTGTTGGGTTCTGTGCCGGCAGCTCAGAGCCTGGAGCCTGCTTTGGATTCTGTGTCTCCCTCTCTGCCCCTCCCCCACTTGTGCTCTCTCTCTCAAAAATACACATTAAAAAAAATTTATACTTAAAACTTTGTATAAAATTCGAGTTTACCAATTTGTAGAAATGCTTAAGAACTTCAGCTTACAAATGCAATTACATTCATTTAATCCATGTATTTAATCATTCAATATTTATTGAGAATCCTATATGTATCCGTTGGTGGGCGGGACACTGCTCATAAAGAACCACAAGGAGGAACAGGGTGATTTGGGAGGAGGGAGAGATAATGACTTGCACTTTGGACATAGTACTTTGACTTTCTGGGGAACTTCCAGAAGCGTTGGGTCAATTGGTGGCATTCAGAATGATCCTTGACTGATAATATGTTAAGATCTAGTGCCTTTCGTATGAGTTTAGAATTTATACTTTCTATGCAATTGTGGAAAAAATTGACAGTGTTCAGTATCTGAATTTACAATGTTAGTTGACTCCTGCTGTTATGTAGGTAATTCAAAAACAGTTGACAATTATGTTTAACTTGATGATAAAGGAAAAATTGTGGTTGCTTGAAATAGGATATTCACATATATTCTAAACTTTCACCAGATCTGCACTAAACGATTATATGAGTGAAGGAATTTGTGTTAGCCTAATTCTTCTAGTGTTTAAAGCAAGAGCTTCCCTTCCCTCCTTTCTTCCCCCCCGACCCCCCTTCTCACGGTGAATCATCTATGCCCTTGCTAAGATGGCAACCACTGGCCACCTTTGAGTATCCTGCACCTAAAATGTAACTAGTGAGACTGAGAAACTAAATTTTAAATTGTATTTAGTTTTAATTCATCCAAGCTTAATATTTATTTACTTGTTTATTTATTTTTGAGAGATAGAGACAGAGTGTGAGTAGAGGAGGGGCAGAGAGAGAGGGAGACAAAGAATCCGAAGCAGGCTTCAGACTCTGAGCTGTCAGCACGGAGCCCAACACTGGGCTCGAACTCACAAACCTCGAGATCATGACCTGAGTCAAAGTTAGACGCTTAACCGACTGAACCACCCAGGCACCCCAATCTGAATTTTTGAAAAAGTGAAGCGGATTAGAATACTTTCTGCTAAACACAGCGCTATTGCTTGGCAGGACTCCGTTTCTCTTCAACTGCTGAACTGCGTGAGATCTCAGTATTGCCCTGTAATGAGTATTTGGGGCACAGGTGTTGTTTCACTATCACTCAGAACCACGTGATCAATCTGGTCAATGTCAATGGATGGATTCAATTTGATTTTTTTCCCCCTAGTCACCTAAGTAATGTTGCATTGTATTTATTTGAATATTTTATGAAGACAGCACCAATTACAGTGATAATGGTTTAAATCATATAAATCATAACTGGTAATCACATGGATGTACTTATTATTTAATTATCTCATAACAAAGTATATTACCATTAAAAATTGAAGTATGGGCACGTTTTGAGATGGAAAGCAATGGCCTACCACTGATGCAGAATTGAGTGGAGATGTGAGAAGATTGAAATAGCAGATGAAAAAAGAGGTCAGAAGAAGATGTCATGAATTTCACCAGGAACAGCAAATACGGTTTACTGCAGCAGAGCAAATTGGAGATGCTGGTTTGTTTGCTGCGCAAACAAATTTTTAAGATGATGAAGTTGGCAACGTAAAAGGGCTGTTTTCTGAAATACGTGGTGAATTGCTAATGAAATACATGGTGAAATACACGATGAATTGCTCAATGGTCAAAAAGAATTGATGAAATTAGGTGCCTGAAAGCAAAATTAAATGTCCAGAAAACTATTTTTAGTTTTCTAACACCCTTTGAGCTTGGAAAATTGGCAAGCTATAAAACAGCTTGGATTCTCACACACACAGAGAAAACTCTCCATTTTTAGCTGGAGAGATGATAAAAGAATGTGTTATTTTAGTTACAAAAATTTTGTTAGAAAATGATGAGCATAAGGCTAAACAATATCTTATACAAAGTAAAAGATCTTTAGTTAAGCTATCAAATAAATGCCTGTAAAGTATAAGACCTTGTTAACAATATTAGAGATCAATTTGTTCAAAATTTAAACAACAATCTGTAAGTACTATTTTTAAGCTTTCAATGAGATGTGAGGAAGGAGATGCTGCCCTTCAATACTTTGGGAGTAATTTGTCTCAAAGACTTCCAAATTTCTGAAGAAATGTTGTCAATTCATGGCTTAAAGAAAATCCAACTGATGACACAGATAGTTTTGAGTGCTACATCTGTCAAAGACTTTCACTTGGATATAAAAAGTTTCGTTTTTATAATGATGGAGAGTGTTCTAGCAATGTTAGACCAAAAAACAAGTGTTGTTGGAATTTTAAAACAAGAGACTGATGTTTCTCTTATTTCTTTGTTTCATTGTATAACACATAGAAAATATTTGTGCAGGGGCACCTGGGTGGCTCAATCGGTTAAACGTCACACTTCGGCTCAGGTCACGATCTTGTCGTTTGTGAGTTTGAGCCCCGCGTCGGGCTCTGTGCTGACAGCTCGGAACCCGGTGCCTGCTTCGGATTCTGTGTCTCCTTCTCTCTCTGCCCCTGCCCCACTTGTGCTCTGTCTCTATCAAAAATAAATAAATGTAAAAAAAATAAAAAAAAAAGAAAATATTTGTGCAGGATTTTCCAAAACAGATTCTATGAAAAAATTGCATGGATATCGTTATTAAAATCATTCCCTGTAGATATGCAAATGTCATGAATTAACTCTAGTATGTAGAAATGCCGAAAGAAATGGAAGACAGTAAATTTAATGATTTTTATGTTCTTCCAATGCTTACTGGTAGAGTCATAGAAGCGTTTTACAAATGTTTCCTGCATTGTTAGCTCCAACATCAAGAACACTCAGTGTATTCAATACTCAGCAAAAATAGCAAAAATAGCAATGCAGTGTACATTTTCTCACCAAAAATGCACAGCATAAAAATGAGCCAAATGTGGGGTGCCCGGGTGGCTCATTGGCTGAGTGTCTGACTCTTGGTTTCGGCGCAGGTCGTGATCTCACAATTCATGGGACAGAGCCCTGCGTTGGGCTCTGTACTGCCAGCACAGAGCCTGCTTGGGATTCTCCCTCTCTCCCTCTCTCTCTCTGTCCCTCCCTTGCTCATGTGTGTGCACTTGTGCTCTCTCTCTCTCTTAAAATAAATAAATAATTTTTAAAAATGAGCCAAATTTGATTCTTTTCCAAAGAAAAGAAAGCTTATTTGTGACTTTGGTAGGCAAGTACAAGAATTTATGTTGAAATCAGTAATAATTATTTTATGATCAATTATAATGATTTTATACATTTCTTCCAAAAGAATCAATATGCAGAATACCTTAGCTGTAATCAACAGCATTGTGTGAATTGGCTGAAGCAACTACAAAAAATTGAGGAATGCTTTGTTGATATTGACTAAAGTTGCTTTTCAGTTTGTATCTTTTTGAATTCAGTGTTAATAATACTAAGTTGACACAAGAACTGATGGGTTTACTTCACTTGACAGATATCATTTTAAATTAATGTGCTTTTGATTTCAGTTAGATAAGCCCTTCCAAAAGAGCTGAACCAGACCACATTTGTTAACGTAGACTCGAGTGCTATAGGAAAATGATCTTTTTTTGGTAGTCGATTCAGTTATTGGGAAATTGTTAAGTATGTTTGGAACAAAGGGATTATGTGACTCTACCCCAATTGTAAATTTTATGAAATCTAAATACAGTTCAAGTATTATCTATGAAAAGTAAGATGCGATAGAAGTGTAAACCACATATCTGATTTTGAAGATTTTTGTACGAAACAAGGATGTTAAATAGCTTGTTACTTTTAAGTATTTATTCCGTGCTGCAATGGTAATACTTTGGAAATATTGGGGAGATGAAATGTCTTACTAAAATTACTTGACCTATTTCCTTATACTTTTATTTAATGTGGCCACTAGAAAATTTAAAGTTATATTTGTGATTTACATCTCGCTTCTGGTAGACAGTACTGATCTAAGTACATCTTACCATTCTTCATTCGCCTTTACTCACATTGATGTCTAGGGTTGGTTTCATGAAAAAATCATCCCTCCTTTTTCAATGAAGAAGACATCCCAGGGGTCTTTCACATGGTATTCAGGCTGCAAAAATTACCTAATCCATTCTTAATCAGCTTAACCCATGTATTACAGGTGCCAACGAGATTCCTAATATACCCATACATCTGTTCTTGCTCTTTTTTATTTTATACCATATTAGTGCTTTTAGGTAGACTACCAAACCTGTAAAACTTTTTTAATATCGTGGTCGTGTTTGAACACTGAAATGACGTAGATGCATAAGCACCACTGGCGAGTTTTGTCTTTGATGAGCATATCTGGACCTGGTTCAGTGCTTGACTGTGTTATTTAAACTCTATCCCTCTCTACTTAGTTGAGTGTTTGAATGTAAGTATATGAAAATGACCATAATTTCATCTCTATCACGGTAAATGGAAAGGTCATTTGTGATTTGTAATAGATTCACCTTGACCACCTATTATTTCTCGATTTACCATGAATTCTCAACTATTCAGTTTTCTGTGTGTCTTCTGCGTAGTGTTAGCCGAGAATGGTTGACAGGGCTTGCTTCTAGGTCTATGATCAATAGTCTGAAGGGGAGTTTGTAGATCATTTGTAGAGATTATTGCACTGGGGTTTGGGAAAGTCTTGGAAATAAGAGATCTATGCTTGGTTTGTCTCTGAGTTCAGTCTCTCACTCTGTTTAGATTGTGGGTAGACAACCTTTGTTGTCCTTGCTAGAGTTAGGATGAACCCCAATGAATAGATGACGTTCCTTGAACACATGTTTTCTTAATGTTTTATGTTCTCTGCCAACTGACCAATGAAACTACAGACGGAAAACTTGGGATAGTCTTTTTTCTTTTTCTTTTTAGTGGAGGGAATTAGTAGACTGATTATACATCTTGATTAATGGGGTACTTGGGTGGTTTAGTTGGTTAAGAGGCCAACTCTTGATTTTGGTTCAGGTCATGATCTTGTGGTTCATGGGATTGAGCCCTGTGTCAGGCTCTGTCCTGTAAACATGGAGCCTGCTTGGGATTCTCTCTCTCTCTCTCTCTCTCTGCCCGTCTCCCACACACTCTCTCTCAAAATAAATACATGTAAAAAAAAGATTAAAATGGAAGTACTAGGAATGACAGTGAGCTCAGAGTACCAGAATCTGCCAATCATAAAGTGGGCAGGATCAGCAGAGGGAGAAAATGAAACAACGCGATGCCATAAGAGTACCTCTGTACAGTGAATTGGGTCTTTGTGAAAGGATCTGCATTTGTTTAGAGGTCACCCTGCTGTTGACTGGGGTTGAAGACCACAGTCTCACAAGAGAAAAAGATAACAATTGTAGCAAACGACCTGCAGCTCCTATACAATTGTCTATAAATTTTTGATTGTGAATAACCAATGCAAGTAGGAGTACACTTTTCTTTTTGTGTGCATGTCTCAGGATGGAGGTTGCATTTTAGGACTTCATTTTCTCCTTGAGATTCCTGTGGGTAATTTAAACCTGACTTAATCTCCACAAAGATGTGCTGTGGGGAGAGGGCAAGACCTATACACCTCTAAATTTATGGGGATGTTCTTGGATGATGTCTGCTTTGACAACTCACTAGTCTTGGTGATAGCTACATTGTCTTTGCCCTCGAGGGACTTAGTGAAATGGAGAAGACACATGAAAACCCACAAATACAGTAATACTACAGGTGTTATGATTACTGTGTTCACGAAATGATGGTGGGCACATGTGAAAAGAAATGGTCATTCTGCCTGAAGAAGACAAGTGCCACATCAATAAGGACTTGATGTCTGAAGAGTCTAAAATGATGGCCAGGAGTCTGCCAAGCATACAAGGTAGGAGAGCACAATCTAGGATGAAGGAATAACAGGGGGAGAGGTTTAAAAAATCACAATTGCAAGAGATAGAGAGTAGCCAGAACCTGAGATATGTGGCAGGGAAGGGTGGGAGAGGAAGCTTGAAAGGCAGGCCTGGGTCATTGAAGGGCCTTATGAACCATGCCAAGGAGTGGGGTCTTGTATATATAGGTGGGGAGCAACAGTGTAAGATTTTAAGCAGAGGAGATCATAGCTTGGAGAAGCTATGGAGAGTTAATTGGAGGGGCAGGCAAGGGACTTGGGTAGACTGTAAACAGGGGCCATTTGGTCTGGCTGGGTATCATTATCCGTGAAAGCAGTGGTACACTGCACTAAATGGGCAACACCTTCTGTCCACAAGAAAAGAAAAAGCTCTGACTTGTAGCATTTGTTAATTTCTATGGTGCAAATGTTCTCACCGTAGTCTATTTGAAGCTATGGACACGGTATCACTGAACACACAGTAAATGGTCTCAAGAGCAAAGACAAGGAGGTGTATCTGAGTCAAGGTGATGAGCATTCTGGGTAGAACAGCATGGTTGGAGGCTAAGGGAACTGAATAAAATGAAAGACATTTGGCATAACTGTGGATTAGATTTCAAGGGATCAAGCATTTGGAGCTCAAAGATGAGAAATGAGCTTGATCACAGTATCATGTAGGGCGTAGGAGCTAAGACATTTGGATTTTATCCTAAGGGTAATAGGCAGCCATGTGGGTGTTTTAAGTGCAGGAGTAACATTTGGCCCATCCTGGGGAGACCACACTGGGCAGGGGGTTGAGGCATGATTAGTGGAGAGTGTAGGGGGGTGGCCAGTAGTGTAGGCAGGAGGTAATGGGGGATAATGCAGGCAACTGACCAAGGAGAGAGGAAAGTATGAAGATTTGAGAGACAGATAACATGTGGAAGTGACAGGTATTGGAAACTGATTGGAGTTAAAAATGAGTGAGCCTTCTCACTTTTGGGGTGCTTCTGTATAGAACATCTGTGCAGACATTTTTCTAGGGGAAGATGAAACCATGGGTCAGGAGTTCCACAGACAAGTTATGTGTAGACATACAGGTTTGAGTGTCCACAGGAATGGTGTTTGACGCCAGAATTATGGGTAAAGTCCTTCTTGGGGAGTGTGTGGTGGGAAAAAAAAACAGACCATGAGAGGAAATTTGAAAAGCTTAGGAAACACTAGCATTTAAAGGCAGACCATCTGATTGGTGTTGTGCCAGGGAAGACCAAGTGAATACAATGATATTAAACATCTATTCAGGACACTTCATTGCTGATTTCTCTCTCTTCACCCTGATCTGTATGAATGGGATAAAGTACAATAATTGCCTGAAGTCATCCCTGAGTTGCTTTTGTTTTTTTTTTTATTGTTTGAAAAACATTTTAAAATTTATTCTTATTTTTTAAAAAATTTATTGTCAACTTAGCTAACATACAGTGTGTGCAGTGTCGTCTTGGCTTCAGGAGTAGGTTCCCATGATTCATCATTTACACGCAACACCCGGTGCTCGTCCCAACAAGAGCCCTCCTCAATGCCCAGTTTGTTCTCTGTATTGAAGAGAGTCTCTATTGGTTTGCCTCCCTCTCTATAACTTATTTTTACTTCCTTTCCCCTGTGGTCTTCTGTTAAGTTTCTCAAATTACATTTATGACTTCAAACCATATGATATCTGTATTTTCTGGCTGACTTATTTCATTTAGCATAATACCCTCCAAATTCCATACATGTAGTTGCAAATGGCAAGATTTCATTCTTTTTCATCACTGAGTAGTGTTCCAGTGTGTGTGTGTGTGTGTGTGTGTGTGTGTGTGTGTGTGTATTCCATTATGTGCATATATATATATATATATATTCCATTGTGTGTGTGCATATATATATATATATATATGCACATCTTCTTTGTCCATTCATCAGTTGATGGACATTTGGGCTCCTTCCGTAATTTGGCTATCGTTGAAAGTGCTGCTATAAACATTGGGGTACATGTGCCCCTACGAACCAGCACTCCTGTATCCTTTGGATAAATTCCTAGTAGTGCTTTTCCTGGGTTGTAGGGTAGTTCTATTTTTAGTTCTTTGAGGAACCTCCACACTGTTTTCCACAGTGGCTGCAGCAGCTTGCATTCCCACCAACAGTACAAGAAGATCCTGGAGTTGCTTTTAATATGCTGACCATTACATTCTTATCAACAATAATATTTCCCTATATGTTCAGATAGGCATGATCGATTTTTAAAAACCTTCATTGAACACCTACTATATGCTGAGCTCTGTCTCGGAGAGAACACATAAGTCAAGTTTCGGTAGCCATTTAGTTCCACGTACAGACTCTAGAGTTGCACTCTGAACCAACGTTGCACTATAAAGTCTATTGTTGTGCTATTCATGAAATTTGGTGCCATCAGTGTGACCATTAACATTTTGAAAGATCTGCTTCATGTAATTCTATAAGAAGGGGAACTTCCTAATTAGTTCTCATTGGGTCACATCTCCCTTGTTTTCTTTTTTCTATTTCTTAATCTTCATCTTTTGTCCTTTTTAAAAACAATCATCTCAGGGTTCTCATACATACTTACGCTGTGGAGAAAATGAAAGTTTTTTTTGTCAAATCACGTAATATTGAAATTACTCCCCATTAGACTCAACAACCTTCTTTCTGTTAAGAGGAAACTGTTGATCTAATGTTCACAAGGAGGGAGCACTAAGTAGACAATCTATGCGTTGTGTTGAGTACCAGCTCTGGATTCAAAACTGATTGTTTAAAGACCCTTTTACTTACAAGGATACTGAAATTATTTAAAAAAATTGCTTTCAATAGGAGTTCTTTATTAAGATTCACATTTCTAGGAAAGGATGTCTTGTGTTTGATTTGTTAAAGGAGCTTCGCGGTGAGCTATTCCTTCTCTTGTGTTAGACATGAGAAAGCCATGGGTGGAGAGGGGGCCCGTGTCCCACCCCTGACACCTGATACCAACTTGCTATCTTGGCTGCAACGAAGAGACCTTATTATTATCACATATCTATTGCATGTCTCAAACAGGTTTGAAATCAAACAGGTTTGAACTCTTATGAGAGTTGCAAACACATACCTGTACCAAAACGAGTAATGCCGAGTAATTGGATGGCAGCGTCGAAATCCTAAGTGTTCTCACACGTATTTACTTTATGTGTTGTGACAACAATCTTGTGAATTACTCGTCAGGTTTATGGTCCCCATTTTGCAGATGGGTAAATTGAGGCGGTGACTGGTTGTCACACGTAAAGAGTGAGAGAGCCAATGAACAGGATTAGAGCTTGTACTTTCCACTGTGACTCAGAAGTGTGGGAAGACTTAAATCAGATAAGAAAGTGGGATTCACAGACAAGTGTAGGCACGTGCAGGTGGTAGAATTGTAACTGTGTTACTTAATTATGGCTGAATTAATTTTAAAAAACTACAAGGGTTTTGAGTCCCTCTGAATTTTCTTTCTTTAAAAAAATTCTTTTTAAGTTTACCTATTTATTTTGAGAGAGAGAGAGAGAGAGAGGGAGAGAGGCAGGGAGGGGCAGTGAGAGAGGGAGAAGGAGAGAGAATCCCAAGGACGCTTTGCACTCTCAGCACAGAGCCCGATTCGGGGCTTGAACTCACAAACCGTGAGGTGATGACCTGAGCGGAAACGAAGAGTCGGACGGTTAACCCACGGAGCCACCCAGGCGCCCCAAGTCCCCCTCAAGTTTTCTATTCACGCGAATGTTGTCCGTGGCTAAGAAAGGTGGCCACAAAGAGTTAACATGGAAACAAAAAGAAAACAAAATTCCCTGAAATATTGAACCAAGGGTATAGAAACAATGTCCAGAGAAGAGCAATTTTGAAATTCCAGAGGGCAGATGACAACTGACTCATGAAATTGTTGTATACTAATTAAGCATTTTCTCGTTTTAATAGCCTCCTTCTGAGGCAAAATTCTGTGGCTGCTGGATTTGAAGCGAGTCCACCCCAATCAATATCAATCTGCTGACAAATGTTATTAAATATCTCTCTGATACCTATTTACAACGAAGAAAATAATTTCACTGCCACGGGATTGTAAATGTGTGAAAAGAGCCCCTGACAGCTTACCTCACTCACTGTCTCCAGTCCCGCGTCTGGGCGCTAAAGCCAGGAGGAAGGACATAATTAAGGAAACATATGAAGGCTAGCACTGGGTTTGAGATTAATTAGCTGTGCGTCAATAATCTCATCAATATCCGATTAACAAATGACACATTGCCCAATGAAACATATTGATTCATGCACACTCCTCACTGCTAATAAATTGAAGCTGCTTGGCTAAATGAGAAAGCTGACAAAATAATAGGGGCTGATACAGCCCCTGCTATCGTGATAAAAAAAAAACAGAAAATTAGCCTGAAGTATACAGTACTTAATTTAGGAGGGCTGTCAGTCCGTTTCTGAAGCGGTGTTAACGAATGACTAGAAAAGGGAAAAGAATTTTATGGATAAGTTACTCAAAAGGACCAGGAGAATTTCCCAAGGGCAGGCATTTGAAAAGTGGAATATGCGTACCGATGGCCCCGGGCTTGAATGCTTTTGTTAGCTGCTTTGCAGGAAGAAAGTTTTGTCTTGCCCTTGTCTGCGAGTATAGCGTTTTAATGGCAAGACGCTTGTCTTAAATTTTGGAAGTAAGCCTTTACTGTTTATCCCTGGGAAATCATGTCGTTCATAACAAGGAATCCCTGGGTTCTCTGCCATGGAAGATTATGTAATGGAGTAAAAAGCAACCGGTTTCAAGCAACCCGATCGCATGTCAGAGTATGTGATGTGGTGTCTGTGCCTGTGTGAGTGCTTCCTGTGCAAACCGTTGGCCAGTAATTACTTTCTCTGCCCCTTGGGATCATCGTTGATGGTCCCCATCTGTAACGCAGGCTGATAGTGTTCTCCTTTTCTTACCTGTGGACACTTGCTTTTTTCTGGGCTCTCTTTCGAGGCGGGTAGTTTTCAAACCAGGCAGGACCTTCACGCTGTTGTGAAGACTAGAGCAGTTACAATTTAGTTTTCATCCTAGCCCGTGACCAAGAAGTGGCGATAGGGTTGAGGAGGTGGGTATCCAAGTGCTAATGGCAAAGGTGAGCACGCAATGCATGTTGAGGAAAGCAAAGAACCCTGCCGGTGGGTGAGAAGAGAAGGGCTCTGCTAACGAGGGGGTGCCCGCACCCCTGCATGCCTTGGAAACCACGGCTTCTGCCCCTGAGACTCTCATGGCACCCCCCCCCCCCACCCAGGAGCCCTGGCATAGGAAGGACCCCCTCTGAGGAGGAAGTGGTTAAGAGTAGGAGACACCTGCTTGCAGAAAATGTTGTCTCAACACATAGTCCCCAGAAAGCGCAAGGAAGAAAGGCATTGGGAGTGTATTAACTGGTATGGGTCGTCAGGGCATTACCATAGAGTAAAGCCAGAAAGAAGGAGAAGTTTATTACCTGGACTCTCCATGGGACCAGATTCCCCACTCCCTCTCCCGTTCTCTTCACTTTTAGGAGGAAGAGACAAACAAGAATGTAAACAAATGGCTGTCAGAGAATTAGTATCTAACCTGGGCATTTCAGACTGAACGCAGTCCCTGGTCACATCTGTCCTGAACTCCTGAACACATGTTCATAATCCAGATGCCTAACCGGAAACCAAAGGCTTTTCAACAATTAGGGATCTTTAAAGAAAAACCAAAGCAGGAACACGATATAGGTAGCATGAGGAAACTCAAATTCAGACTGTTTCCTCAGCTACGACACAGCTGTGTGAGCTCCCACAATTGTTGGACTTCAGCCTTCTTGGCCATAAATGAGCGATTGGAGTAGGTATTCTTTTTTTTTTTTATTAATGTTTATTTATTTTTGAGAGAGAGAGAGAGCGCACAAGCAGCCAAGGGGCAGGAGAGGGGTAGACACAGAATCCAAAGCAGGCTCCAGGCTCCAAGCTGTCAGCACAGAGGCCCACACGGGGCTCGAACTCATAAACGATGGGATCATGACCTGAGTCGAAGTCGGATGCTTAACTGACTGAGCCACCCAGGAGCCCCTGGACTGGGTATTCTTTGAAGTTCCTTGGAGCGCTACGATTTAGGGAGCATCATTAAGATATATGTGCATATCCTCTGTGTTTAATAAGGTAGAAGTTATTTTCAGTATAACAACAATTGAAAAAAATAAAATAGCCCTCCTGTAATCAACTCACCAGAGTTCCCTATTTCCTCAGCGATTCTAGTGTTCGGGGCATGGATATTTAGTCTCTTGAATAGTGTGCCCTTTCTTACCATGGTGTCCAGAATGAGCATATGTGGCTCCTTAGGGTGTCCCTACCATGATAAGTAGTTTTGAGAGAAGCTGGGTCATTAAGTTGCATTAACTCTAATTAGTGATCAGAAGGGAATATAAATCAATAATTTTCATTAGACATCATGAGATATGTCGGAGCCCATTCCTTAAAGTCCAAGCTTTTCCTCTGGAACAAAGTAATGTGTTTGGGAATGAAATTTCTTTTTGTAAGGTCTCTGCAATGCAAATGAGCTGATTTTTTAATTTGAGGTCCACAGAAGAGAGGTTTATCTTGTGTGAATGAATTCTTAAGGACTTACATATTTTCAAAAAATGAAAAAAGGGAGCGGCTAAGTTTAGAACTTAGTGTCAGCAGGTTGAGATCGTTTTATGCAGGAGACACCCTTGATTTTGTCCCACTGTATTCCTAAAACCAGTCTTGACTGTGTGACTGTTTAAATGTGAAAATGCTATCTATCTAATACCTTACATTATTGAGCTCTTTGAACATAGCAGGCACTTTTTATCCACCAGGTTAATCAACTTACACAGCAATGCCATGTGTTAAAAATAATATAAAACCTCAGGGGCACTTGGGTGGCTCAGTAGGTTGAGCGTCCGACTTCGGCTCAGGTCATGATCTCGTGGTTCATGAGTTCTCGCATTGAGCTCAGTGCTGACAGTACAATGGCTGCTTGGGATTTTCTGTCTCCCTCTTTCCCTGCCCCTCCCCCACTTGCGCACACACACACGCCCAACACACACACACACACACACACTCACTCTCTCTCAAAATAAATAAATTTTTAAGAAAGAAATTCTCCCTCTGCGCCCCTCACTCTCCCCTGCTCTCTCTCTAAAAAATGAGAATAAAAAAATACGCAACCGTAGATCAGAGAGGTTAAGTAACTTACCCAGGATCACCCAGAGATAATTGTTAGACCCGCGTCTATCCTAGACTGATTCCAAGGCCTGTGATTTTAAGCACTGTGGTATTCTGTCTTCAGTATATAATGGTTGCCCAGACCTGGAAGGGACTCCTGCAGAAGTAGGCACTAACCACAGGTAGTTTAGGAAGGTGGCAATCTTCAGATTTTTAGTGGATCACCAGACTTCACTAAGGAACATTCTCTCTCATCGCTAACACAATGAGTTAGTGTATAAAAAGGATAACTCACTGTGCCAAGAGGATGTCACGAAATCTACTATCGGGAGAAAAATACCTGGGCTCTTGTTTCACTTTGAGAAACTACGAGGACACACAAATTAGGACAATTCATTGCAGTGTGTGGCGAGAGCCGAGGTGACTCGAGTTCTGTGGAGCATCTGCTAGGTTAACGTGGGCCCATGTTTCATCCCACGTCAATTTCAGTCACTGGATGTGGGTTATTCAAGGGGTTCACAGGCAGCTGCTCTGTTGGCCGGCTCCAATATAACTTGTGCTGGTGAGTCAGATTTCATGCCCAATTAGGATACAAGGGGAAAGCTTCCCTTGTGTAAAGGACACAGCTGCTCTAGAATAGCAGCTTCAAGATGTTCAGAACAGTCTCCTAAATCTGGCTTCCTTACTCCTTTCTGCAGGCACAGACAGAAGTAAGGAAATCAATTCTTTACCCCTTGGCCTTGAGTCTATGCAATTTTTAACATGTATATTAATATGGTATATACATTAGTTTAAGATAATTAAGTTAGTTATAATAATACATAGAAGCACATATATGTACACATATATGTTAAACTAATGTATGTACCATATAAATATACATATTAGCTTACATACTGTGCACATGTGTGCATATGTATATTTGTATGTATGTATATATCTATGTATATATCTATTCATGGTTGTTACTGCTTTACTGTTGTACTCAAGAAACTCAAAGGCAACTCATGAATATACATATATATTTTAGACAATATATGCACACCATATAAATATATATAGTGTCGCTGTTGGTCTATACAGTAGGTGTGTGTGTGTGAGTGTGTGTGTGTGTATTATTGTGGTACTCATACAAATACATTAAATACCTTCCACAAGAGGTAAATGAAGGGAGGATCAAAGTGAAGAATACTGAACTCTTGTAAAACATGGTGGGGATGTTGGGTCTTCATTTTTTACCTCACCTCAAAATCCAGAAGCCATATACAAAATTTTTCAGATAAATTACTGCCCTTGCCCACTCTATAATCCCAGAAATGGTGGACAGCAAATGGCTTAGCATCCAAATTATGCATGTTACTGATGTTGGTGAAATTCGCCCAATTGCAACATTTTACTTCCCATCTCATATCCTCCATGGGGGCATGGTCAATTCTTTACTTTTGCGCCAGGTTTCGACACGCATTTGTTTTTTTGTTTTTCCCTTTGTTGAACTGCCTTCTGTTTCTATTCTTGTTTCAACTTGCCCCATGGTCATTCTAGTGACACTCCATGATTTTGTTTCTATTTTTTCATTGTTGCAACAACCCACATCCAGTTGGTTGTCAAGTCCCTTCCTCTAGATCTCTGAGATGTTTCTGAATCCCTTGGTGATTTGCTACCCTTTGACTGCCATTTTCCTGGTTTAGTCGCTCCCCACCTCTGGCCTCGATGATGACTGTTTCCAGGACACTTTGCTTTACTTTCCCTCTCCTTGAGAACAAGCCCCCCTCTTGTAGCCAACTCACATTGAAGTGTCATTTGCTGGGCACCTACTAATTTATATAATTTAATCCTCAAAGCCTCTTTGTGAATCTGATTTCACATGTGGGGAAATGGGCCGCAGGGGAAGCTGGTCCCTTGATTCCAAAAGCAGTGTTTTTTTGTCTTTACGACGTATTTCTAAAACATCCACAACACGGATGTAATCTGCGCCTGTTGACAAGTGTTGGTGCCTCCCTCTTGCTTGTACGACACACTCGATTCCTCAGAATGCTTTGCAAGACTTTTACAACCTGCCTTCATGGTTCCTTCAGGACTTCTCTTCCTCACCATTGCTCACTCCATGCCCTAGGTGTACTTGTTCGTTGACTTTACTAAAATGTTCATGTACTTTAACGTGTCTGTAATTTTGTTCAACCTGTTTCCTTTGCTTGCAATGCCCTTGCCTGCCTGGTCTACACTTGAAATTTTTGTCTAACAAGCCACCACCTTGTTAAAGCTGCCTTTTACTCTCCCAGATAGAATTAGGTGCCTCTTTATCTGTGTTCATATCATCATTTATGACTTGCCTAAGGGTCCTGTCCATTATTTTCCCATTTAATAATAGGAAAATGGTTGAATAAACAATCACATGTGCATTGAATAGTGGTGTATGCATACGTTAGAAGTATGTTTTTCAAAGAATATTGTATGATTGTATGATTTTGGAAAATACAGTATAATGTTAGGTAAAAAAGCAGAATGCAAAATTGAATTATAGAAAGATGCCATATAGTATATCTATGTTGTATATATGTGTATATATATAACAAATATATATGTACCTATTATATATACTATATGGCATCTTTATATATATATATATATATATATATGCACACACACATATATATACTATATGAGAAGGAACATATATATAATAATTTACCAAAATTGACATTATCTCCAGATCTCTCTCTCTCTCTCTTTATATATATATATATATATATATATGTATATATATATATATATATATACTATACGAGTATTATGCTATATGAGTATATATATATATATACACCATATATATATATACATATATATACTATATGAGAAGGAACATATATACAATAATTTACCAAAACTGTCATTATCTCCAGAAGGTGGCATTAATGATGCTTAAGTAAGTTATTTTGCATTTTCTACTTTTTCTTTATGACCAGGATTATTTTTTAACAAGGAAGAATTATTATTTTTTTCACTCAAGTAGATTCTTCTTGTTTTAGATGGCTAGCAAAATAATAGTATCTAAAATGGTTGTTTAGTGCAGTGTGTAAAGAAAGCAAAGGATTGACTGGGTATATCTAAATCTACACCACATTTTAAAAATGTGGCATTTTGATAGAATGCCACATTTGATAGAATAAAAATAGCATTTTGATAGAAAAATGAAACACCATAAAAATAATAACAATAAACATTTTCAGGTAGTTTGAAAAAGTAAAAAGGGGGAAAGGAACGTTTTCCTACTTCTCTCCTCCTTCATATCTAGATCCACACACCATTTGTATGTGAGGTTTTTGTTTGTATCAGTCAGCTAAGTAATGCTGTGTAACAGACAATCCCTGTCTCTCGGTGGCTTGCAAACACAAGGTTTATTTTTGCTCGCATATGGCTATCGCAGGTGGGCTGTAGATTTCCATTACACCATTCCAGAACTCTGCCTAAAGGGAATTACAGCCAGAAACTTCCAGAACTGGGACCTCTGAAGAGTTAGGTGTAGGGCACTGCTTGCCTGATTCTAAGGGCGGTGTTGCATTTATCTTTACCGTAAATACATATGCAACCAATTACAAAAACTGTATTGTGGGACCCGATTCCATTTCGTTTCACCAGAAACTTGAAGATTTTTGACTAATGTAGCTTAAAGGGACTGTCTTGCTTCAGGTTTCCATCCTTTCAGCTTCTAAGTTCTTTCTGCTGACACTTTATCAAATTTGTCCCAGCCGACGTTTCCTGTGTCTCTTTGGTCTGTGCTGAGATGGCCACTTCCTTCTCTTCAGCCTCCTGTCAGCGTTTATGGGGCATTGTTACACTCTGCAGCTGCAATTGCTCAAAGCCCAGTTTTCAATTAAGATGCCCTCATCAACCCTACGTAAAAAAGGCTGCAGTTTTCGCGTTAACTGCTGTCAGTTATCGCCTTTGGAAAGCAGCTTTGTTTCCTTTGGATTGTGTGGTGTCTCTGCTTCAGCTTCTCCTGCTCTGCCCCACGTGCTGGTAAAAATTTTGGTTTAGGATCTTGATTTATTTTGGCAGATAGGGCAGAGTCCAGATTTGGGCTGACCTTCAAAATGCTCCTCCGCAGGGAAAGCAACGAGTTTGGTAACACTTCCTGTGCACTACTATTAAATATGCTGTGGATCTTATTGCCCCACCAGTTTGGCAAGGCAGCCCAGTGATAACGAGTGGAAGCATGAATTCTGAAACCAGACTGTCTGAGGAGAGCATGGTGTGCTATAAACTGGCCACATGTATTTATTTAATCTCTATTCCTGAGTTTTCTCTCTCTCTCTTTTTTAAAGTTTATTTTATTTATTTTGAGAGATAGAGATAGAGAGAGAGAGAGGGAGACAGAGAGAGAGAGAGAATCCCAAGAGTTCGGTGTAGGGCTCGAACTCACGAATCATGAGATCATCGCCTGAGCCGAAATCAAGAGTCAGATGCTTGAGCAACTGAGCCCCCCAGGTGCCCCCTGAGTTTTCTCAATGGCAAAATGGGAATGATAGTCACAGTTCCTTGATGCAGTTGTCTGAGAATTAAGTAATCAGATGTAGGTAAAATAGTACTGTACTTGGTATAAGTAAGCATTCAATAATGTGAAATTTTCTTATTGTTTCTTGTCCATTGTGTTGGCTGCTATTTTAGGACAGTTCAACTTATGATGTTTGGCTAAAGAGAATTGATGAATAGATATTGGGGAGTGGGTGCGATGTGAGTTTGGTATAAAAACATATTTTCTTACAATGAGAGCTAGCAAATAATGAAACGAGTCACCCCTCAAGATAGTGGACATGGTGATTGAACGTGTTCAGGAAGAGTTTGAACCGTGATGTTCTATGAAACAAGATCTTAAACCAACAAAATGCAATAATTATTTGCTAAGTAAGTGGTTATTGATAATGTGATTTTATTATGCTTCTCAATATTCTCTTTTAATGCCATAATTTAGAAATATTCATGTATGGGACTCAATTTTCCTCTTTGTTCATTGCTTCTTTGGCCTAAGTAGTGTGTTTTATATATTGACATAGGAGTCAAATAACATCAAGGTGCAAATTTAGGTTAAAGAGAGAAACTGTGGTTAAGAAAAATAAGGCGGAAATTAGATTTGTATTTGTATTACTGAAGTTAAGTTACACAGCACTGGTTTCAGTTAGTTTTCCTGAATGAGGCTCATACTTCTGGAGGTTGCTTCAGATGATACATTTTAAAACAGAAAGGCTCAACTTAGGGGTACCTGGGTGGCTCAGCGTTTTAGCGCCCAGCTCTTGATTTCGGCTCAGGTCATGATCTCACAGTTCGTGAGATTGGGCCCCGTATTGGACTCTATGCTCGTAGCACTTGCTCTCTCAAAATAAATGAGCAAACATTAAAAAATAAAAGCCCAATTTATTGTCATGATATATAAACGTGTGTGTATATATTTGTGTATATATGTATATATATGTATAATGTCATATATAAAATATAAATCTTTCCACTTTTCACTAAAATTGGTGTAAAGTTTAAAAAAATATACCCTTTAGGGGTGCCTGGGTGGCTCAGTAAGTTAAGTGTCTGACTTTGGCTCAGGTCATGATCTTGTAGTTCATGAGTTCGAGCCCCACGTCAGGCTCTGTGCTGACAGCTCAGAGCCTGGAGCCTACTTTGGATTCTGTATCTCCCTCTCTCTCTGCCCCTCCCCTGCTCGTGCTCTCTCTGTATCTCAAAAAATGAATATATATTAAAAAATTAAAAAAGAAAATATATACTTGATAAACATCTTGACTCGATATTAATTTCTGCCCCTTTATTTCTGTAGGTCATATCCCCTCAGCATTGAGATACCTATTTTTTACAATATTATTTTGCATATACTGTTTTATGATTATTCTTTGTGACTCATGGATGTGTAGAAGACGTCTAGAACTAAGCTATGAGGTCTTGGAGAGTAGAGAATACATCTTCTGCTTCTTTATGACCCCTTAATCTCCTTGTCCCCGTCACCATCTCAATGCACTTCATCTCTTGTCAGCCATAAATCAATAAATAAGAAATCAATAAATGCTTACCAAGTGGTTAAATTAGCAAATTATCAAATGGCAATTAAAATTTAAAAAAGCTAATAGTCTATAAAATTCTTCCAGCTACCTGTCATTTAAACCTGTTTGTTTCCATTACCCTCAGCAGACTATGCATATACCATCGGGCTAATTGTTAGAGAGATCAAAGGTAAATAATTAATGAAAATCCCATTTTCCTACACTGCTAAGTCCACAGCGAATTATTCCCTGAGTCGTTTGGTTCCATGAGGTAGTTTAATTTTGATAATTGGTTTAAAGAATCTCCCTACTTGCTCACTTCTACAAAATTACAACATAAATTCAATGTTAAAAATCATATAGACTAGATGCACACACTGGGCATGGTAATGAAAAGATCATTTTAGAATAGGAGTTTAACCACAGGCATGCCACTGAAAGTAAGGCGAGAGATCTATCTGTATTGTTTATGACAGTTTGGAATAATGTTTTGTTTCATTTTTTTTAATGGGTTTGACTGGTTGAATATGGACTTCTACTGAGTGGTGTATTTACTGCAAAATTTAGCTGAGCACGTACTATGTTATCAGGCACGTTTTGAGTTTTTGCCTTTATGGTATCATCGGAAATTGATCCAGTAATGGAAAATACCATGATGTGTGAATGTGATCTCATAACGACCATCTGAGGTAGGAATGGTTAATGTACTCTTTTTACAGAAAATGAGACATCAAGAAATTAAATAACTTGCCCTGGGGCGCCCACTTAAGAGAGGGATGGAATTAGAATTTGAACCAAGGCAACCAGATTCAAAGGCCTGTGCTTTTGCTCTGGACATCTTTTTATACAATCATCCCCTTTATAGATTGTTTCATAAAACCAAAGAGTCTTTAAAAGGTCAAAATTAGTCTCTTTGACTCAAATGTGCTATTCTTCCATTGCATTTCAATTTTTAAAATTTATTTATTTATTATTATTATTTTTTAACGTTTATTTATTTTTGCGAAGAGAGAGACAGAGCATGAGCAGGGGAGGAGAGAGAAAGAGGGAGACACAGAATCTGAAACAGGCTCCAGGCTCTGAGCTGTCAGCACAGAGCCCGACTCGGGGCTCAAACTCACGGACCGTGAGATCATGACCTGAGCTGAAGTCGGATGCTTAACCGGCTGAGCCACCCAGGTGCCCCTCTTCCATTGCATTTTTAGCAGGATGACTGATTTACTTTTGGTACACTCCAAAGTACCAAGAAGATCCAGTTTCATTATTTTTCATAGCTATTATAATATTCCTTACAAGCCCCACCCTATAAGTAGTGGAGAAAATGAAATTAAATTCCATTTGGTAAACTTAGCAAAACTTGAAACGACCTCTTGGATAGCCCAGTCGCTTTGGGATAACTTTGTTTTTCGCATGCTCTTCCCTTCCTCTTGTTCATCTTTAATCTGGGTTTAGGGTTTTTGGAGAGATGGTGTGATCTCAGGGTCTCTAGCGGTCTGAGAGCTGGTATCCACTGCGGTGTAGTTTGTCTGGTTGCATTCCTGAGTCTTCTTCAAGTTGCCTCCCGCTGCCATTGTGGCTCGTGGCCTGTCTTCCCGACTTGGTCAAGACTAGGGTGCTTGGTTGATGTGGCTCCGGGTCAACTCCCCTGTGACTGTGCTGTCTTACTGTGCCATACCCTGTCCCTCATTTATTGCTGATTGATCACCCATGTCCACAGGGCCCCTTTACCCTATTACCAAGGCACTCCACCCCCAGAAAGGTACAATCAGAAATTTCAGGGTGTGTGCATACCTCCTGAGAACTGAGTCTGACCCAGGGAGGCTAAATTAAGCTTTCTCTATGCCTAATGAGGGCTTCTCTAAGTTGTTGAGGTAACACTAGGCAGGTGGGTTATTGTCCTCTAGAGCTCCAAACAGGAAGTGGAGTAAACAGCTTTCTGCTTTTCTCTTTTCTCTCACCCTATATGAAATTCCTCTCCTTTCCGAGATTTTCGATCCAGGGTTTTCCTACGTGTCTGGCCTCTTTCCTCTAGAAAGGGTGAACTTTACCCTTCATGTTTTGGCTGGGGTGGACCACTTGCCTACATCATAGCTTCCTTGTCCTCTCCCTTTTTCCCTGTGGCTACAGTTTATTTAACAAATGTTGAAGGGTAGGCCAGTCTTCTGGGCACTTACAAATATGAACTCCTTTTGTTGAATTCACATAATCCTTCTAACATCTCTGTGAGATAAGTAATATCACCCTTCCTCTGTAGAAGAGGAAACTGAGGAACAGGAAGTTAAGCAACTTGCCCAAAACCACACAGCTGCTATGTGTTAGAGCCAAGACTTAAACCTTGGCAGGCCCAGCGTCCAGGCTTCCAGGCGCCATGCTACATTGACTCTCATGTAAAATCATGGCAGATGGGGTTGGGCAGAGAGGAACCGGATTACTGATAAGGAAATAGAGACTTGGAATGACGTCAAAAACATTACATCCATGACATGTTCATAAGTTTGAATTGGGCTCACTTGGAAAAATAGGTCTGAAAGGAACAAAGATCACTCAGAGAACATCTGAATTAAATACTTTAATGGCCAACAATCATTCTGGATTTCAGGTGAAAAAGAAGTGATCTCTAGAGCTATGTGTCTGAATAACATTACTGTATAGGCTTATTAGTATTTGTGGCAAAGTTTTTTATTTTATTTTATTTTATTTTATTTTATTTCATTTCATTTTATTCTTTTCTTTTCTTTTTTTAGGTATGTGGGGTAGAGAGTTTGGCTGTGTGTACGGTTTTGGCGTAAGTAGTCCTGGAAGGCCCATCTATCCCTAAGTATTTCCCTCATGGACTAAATTCCTTTACTTTATCTGAACTCCTCTACATAAGATTTCACTTGGAGTGGGTGAAAGCTGATTTTGGAGTATGAAGGATTTGAAGGGGAGCAAACCAGTGTGATTTCATGCAGCTGGGCTCTCGGGGTCTAGACCATAGAAAGGCGGTTGGCACCTGGGGCTGGGAGAGAAAGAGCACCAGAAAGATCAAGGTTGAATCCTATAAAATTGCCGTATTCGCTCTTTTTGACCCACAAAAATGTCAGTCTCTTATCGTTCAACCCAAAGAAGGGAATTGGATATTTAATTATTTTGAAATTTTGCCTGGGATTATCCTAGACTCCATCTATACTCTTATTGTCCCCAATCCTAACCTGTTCTATCCTAACCCTTCCATAAAAGCGAAAAATGACCTTAGGCAAATATTTATTTTTAACTTTTTAACTTCACCAGTCGATAAAAACCTCCTGGTGCCTCCTTGCATTTTTTTTTTTTTTTTAACTTTCATTTTGAATCTGCTGTAGGATGTTTGTGGGCTATCTAGCGTTGATGGGCTGCATTTTCTAAATCTGTATCGTGCAATAAAGGCCATAATATACCTATTTTAAGACCGGAGTAATTAAGACCTAAGTAACGATATGACTGCAATGTTCTCAGCAAAAGGTGAGAGAAAGGCTTTGCTTGTATCTTATCTTTTCTAAGGCTATCAATTGCAAAAAGAAATGAAATGTGACTTTGAGTTTTGGGGGAAGTGGGTGTTGGGATAGTATTGCTTCGTGTGTATCCGAAAGCATCTGATGCAAGAGTTTTGTTTGATTCTAGAAAGAACCCCAAAGAACTAAGCTTCTTAAGGTTAAGCAGATATCTTCTTTAAGATCAGAAACAAATTCAAGAATAATATGGATCTTTTTTTTTAATGAATTAAACGTGGAAAGAATTTACCATGTTGACTTTGCAGTCTGAAGTATTTGAAGGCAAGCCAGGCCTTCAAAAATGTGTGGGTTTCTGGACTACAGTGAGGTTAACTTTTTCTAAGTTGTGTGGGTTCTTATATAGTGTTTTCAGCAAGTGCATGATAATGGCCAATTCTCTTTATCTGCTTTTCTTACAAATTGTTTTCCACTAATGTTGGCATACTGTCAGAATATTTCAGTAAATTTCAGCTATCTTAAATATATCAAATAGACACTTATTTCAGTTGTTAAACTGTGCCTTTGATTCTCCCAGAGTTTACATATCTAATAAAATTTTAATTAAAAACTAGGTCATCAGGATGGTTTCTCATATATTTAGAGAGGAATTGCTTTTACACTTTATTCAGATCTGCTAACGGGACTCCAATCACTCTTGAGTACCCAACAGTAGATAAAGCAATAGCATTATAGTTCCCTTGACCCGAGGCTTTACTCAAATCTTCATTCTCAAGGCAAACAAGAAGCTGCTCTCATTTTGAACCTCTGTACTCAGTATTAATAATGTAAATTTAAAAATCTACTTTTATTCAGAATTACAGCATTGCTAATTTCTATTTAATCATTGAGACAAAAGTTCAGGTTTAAATTTGGTTCCAAAAAGGGGCACCCGGGTGGCTCAGTCGGTTGAGCGTCCGACTTCGGCTCAGGGCATGACCTCACGCTCCATGAGTTTGAGCCTCACGTCAGGCTCTGTGCTGACAGCTCGGAGCCCGGAGCCAGCCTCAGATTCTGTGTCTCCCCCCTCTCTCCGCCCCTCCCCTGCTCATGCTCTGTCTCTCTCTGTCTCAAAAATAAATAAATAAATAAAACATTTAAATTTGGTTTCAAATGTATCATACTCAATACATAGAGAACTCATTTCAGTGGTTTTCTAGTTAAATAATAAGAGCATTTGTGGAAGGTTTATAGTTAGTGCTATTTAGAATCCACTGCGCATATTAACTCATCTGATCCTCCCCACAATGTTATGAGGTAAGAAATTTTTATTATCCTCATTTTACTCATGACAAAACTGAGGTCCCTGGGATTAAATCAAGGCCATACTGCCAAAGAGTAACAGAACCAGGGTCTGAATTTAGGAAGTCTGGAACCAGAGTTTCTGCTCTTACCTACTACCCTGTTTTGTTTTATTTGAAATAAATATTTTATAATCGTCACACAAAAATAGAAACCTGTATGTTTTTCTGAGACGGAGTCAAGTTCTTGTTCCTTGGTAGATGTCTATTGAATCGGTTTTGTTTTTGAATTTCATGGAAGACCAAAGATGTCTGCATAAGCTGGTGTGTTTTAATGTTGGATTAAGTTAGACACTATTGATAATATTAGACATTTAAAATAAATTCCCAGTTGGCTCAGTCGGGTAAGCGTCCGACTCTGGCTCAGGTCATGATCTCGCCGTCCATGAGTTCGAGCCCCGCGTCGGGTTCTGTGCTGACAGCTCAGAGCCTGGAGCCTGTTTCAGATTCTGTGTTTCCCGCTCTCTCTCTCTGACCCTCCCCTGTTCATGCTCTCTCTCTGTCTCAAAAATAAGTAAACATTAAAAAAATTTTTAAATAAATTCCCAGCAATATGGAAAGTGATAAGCCATCTTAGATGATCACTTCTTAAGCACTTAACTTGTGTTGGGCACTCTGCTGTGCAAATTTTATACTTTATTTCACTTAAACCTCACTACCATCATTTGAGATAGGCAATATTATTTATGGATGAGAAAATGGACTCAGGGTGACTTGCCTAAAGACAAGAAATGGTCATACTGTGCTTTTAACGGGAACTACCACACTCTGAAGCATTAACCCAGTATTTGCAAATTGTAGTCAGATGTCCAGCTGCATCAAAATCATCAAGAGTAGAATTAAAAATATCTCTTGAGTTAAAATTTCTGGGGAGCAAGTCTCATTGAATCAGAGTTATTAATGTGCATCTAGTGATCTTTATGGCACACCCAGGATTTGAGAACTGTACTAGGGCCAAAGTTTCTCAAATTTAGCAGGCAAGGGCCTCACCTATAGGATCTGTTATGACACAGATCGCTGGTCCCAGAGTTTCTCATCCAGGGAGTCTTGGGTGGAGACTGAGAATTCACACTTACAACAGGGTCTCATGTGATGTTGGCTTTGCTAGTCCAAGGGCCACACTTTGAGAAACACTGTGCCAGGCAATGCTGCTATAAGGTGATAGGCACGAAGAATATGTCATTTTTAGGTTAAAATAATTTCCATAACATCCTTGCATTCTTTTGCCTTGTTAATTTCATTATACATTCTCTTTATGTGCAGATAATTTTAATCATATCTATTTTCTTTTTACCTACAACGTTCTGGTCGCTTCTGCGTGCATGTGTGTGTGTGTGTGTGTGTGTGTTTTACTGACATATCCACCTATTATATATTTAAAAGTGTGAAGGTGTGAACCTTTTCTTTGAGTCCTAAGATGCACAAATAATGCTTGTTACCGCTTTGCTTAGATTAAAAAATGAGGTAAACAATTACTGAGCCTTCTAATCATTTAGGAAGTCGAGAGATAGCACTTTTCAAATGAAAAGTAACATAATCTAAAATCACATGCATCTTCTGGCTGTCACTCCAGCCCCCACGGACTCCCTATCCCCATCAATGGATGGTTGCTTGAGCATAAAGCCAGGTACAGTAAAATGCTTTGACTGGAGTATGTAGCAATTATTCTGTGAGTCGGTAAAGTCCTGCCTCACCGGAGAAAGCCAGCTGATGCAATTCTGCCTGAAGGGCTTTTCAGCAGAGCATCTGTTTTTTTGATACACTTTGCCTATTAATTTTTATCTCCAATGTGTTGGAACTGAGAAAAAAAAAATTCTCCTCCTTGATGCCTGTCTCTGCTTATTTCTCATGTAGGTAGTGTTGATGTTTCTGTAGTGCATATTCCCAGGAAGCAAGAAGTGTTCTTTTTTTTCTTTAACATTCTCTTTGCTTAACTGTGTATTTGTCAACAGCAGATTAGATAATCTTGAAGACATCTCCCAACCTTTTGTTTCTAAAATACTACCTCATGTGTATGCATATATATATATTTATATAATATTTATATATAATTGATATATGTATATGTATACATATATATGTCTATAGACATATATATGTATACATATACATATATAAATATGTATATATATATAGACATATAAGTATACATATATGTATATATATATGTCTATAGACATATATATTTATATATCTATAGACATTATATATGTATACGTATACATATATACATGTATATACATGTATATACATGTATACGTATACATATATAATGTCTATAGACATATATATATAATTTGGGTGGAAAGGAGGGTTTATTCCTTCAAGAGAAACATAACTTATATTCAAATGTATTCTAAACTTTTTTTCCCTAAGTCATACCTGTTTTCATTTCCAGCAAGGTATAATTAGGGACATAATTTTCAAAGATCATCTATTTTTTTTATGTCACAGGACCCTATCAGGCTTGAAGTGCATTGCCACAGTGAACTACTTCCGCTTCTATTGAAAACACCATCTCACGATGAAACTCAAACCCAATTGTCACTATGGAAACCACAGTAAAGATAGGGATACAGTTTCAAAACGAAAACTCTGCCTGGAACTGGGAGACAGGTAGGATTTTTCTACAACTCTTCAGTCATAAATTAAACTTTGGTGACGGTGAGGAATTTTTAAGAATCGTTTTTGAACCTGCCTAGGGGTAGAAGAAATTAAACTTTGACACTTTTCTGAATTGCTTATATTACCTAATTCCCCTGGGGTTTTCAGAAAGGATTATACTATGTTAGATCTTGTTGAAGATGGCGTTTTACAAGCCACCAAGATCAGCAAGTAGCACTAACACTGCATTGAAGTTGAAAAATATCTCGATTTTGCAATTCTGTATGCAGGAAACCAGTCATTTAATCATTAGGTTTGTTATGAAGGGACAAGTAGTCATTCTCCTTAAATATTTTAGATTATATGGTGTTATGTCGCCTGTTTTATTATCAGTGGCATCTTGCCTTCTTTCTAATAACCTTTTTTTTTTTTTTGAGAAAGCCATGGTGATCGTGAGACTCTGAAGCTTAAGTAATCATTATATTCTTTTGTTTACCAAATGTCATGCTTTTAGGTTGGTTCAGTGTAGTGTTGAGGAAGTAAAACAGCATCTACTGTCTCTGTCTACTAAATAATCTAAATAATCTATGAATTACTGAACAGCCTAAGTAAAGGGAGAGCGTAATGAAGAAAGGCAAACACAGAAACTGCTTTCGCATAGCATGCCATGCCACTCAACCTCATCAAAATCAGTAGGTATCACTTTCTTTTGCGTTATCAACACAGTATGGAACCCACCTAGAAGGATGGCGTTAGACAAGCAAAGACACAGAGCAAATTACCTACCATTCAGTCTTATTCTTTCCTCCCTCCTTGCCTTCACTTACTTAGAGTTCAAACAGAAGACGATGTAATTTACATACTGTTGATGCCCAAACGAATTTTGGCTTCAAATAGTTTCCCATGTCTCATCCTAGAGTAAATAGTTGATTTATGTGTTCATTGAAATAAATGGGCAAAGGAATTATTAATGATTAGTGAGTTATTGTGGAGTATCGCCCAAGGGAAGAGAGAACAGGATCAGAGAGCTCTAGTCCCTCCGTTCTACAAGAGCTTCTGATGAAAAGCTCTTGGCATTGTTGACTCTTTATAGCCTTTTTTTGGGGCTATTCATGCATTTTATTACTAAAAGAAATTGGAAATAGCACAATTTGCAATAAATGGAATTTTAGCGCAGTAGAGCCTTGAGCGCTGAATTCTGGAGTTAATTTTATTGGCATGAGTCACATTTCTCACTAGAACCCACTTCTAAGAAGCACTGTGCCTGCAGATCAAATCTTACCTTGGACTTATTTGACTTGGTGTTGTTTCATTGCTTATTACTAACTCTCAATTACAAACACCACAACAGTAAAATCTGGCTTCCATAAATGCCTGCTAGAGAAATGAAACTGGAATAGTGTTTCTAATTTGGGGTACATGCTTCTTTGAACATTTATGGAATTTTAAATGGTTTGGCGGATATTGGAATAAAGAGAAGTCAGCACTGTGAGGAAGTGTGGAAGAAACTCTTTTGTTCGAGTTTGCAAAGCTGAGATATCTGATGGATAGGAATAGACTCACTGACTTATCATCTGACTTTGGTCAGATGCTTTCCTGACGGAAAACACATAACATAAGCTGATACACACCCTAGGAATTTCAACTAGAAATATGCCATCAAGTTCTCATATGTTTCTATGAGTGTGTGATGTTAAAAACAATTAAGTTTATGAGTTGATATAAACCATTCAATTTCAAGTAGGCACAATTCATCAAGTTCTCATATGTTTTCATAAATGTACTGTGAAAAAGATCAAATTTATGAATTAATGTGATTCATCCAATTGATATATTAAAAGCAAGAAGGAGTTTTTATTAATTCCTACAGATGGCCTCCTACTAATGAATTTTGTATAAAAACCAAAGAGGAAGACACACTGACTGCCTTAACCATCTTCAGGAAAACAAATCGAATTAAAGAATTATTGAATGAATGCATACATGAATGGCACAGGAATTAGATCATTGGTACTTGGAGTGCAAGGAGCTGGACATAATAATTCTTTTAGCGTGAAGGGACATTTGGAAAAACTTGCACCATAATGCCCTGATAGATAGCTCAGCATTTCCATTTGTAGATGCTCAAATTCAAGTTGAAAAATAATTTTTTAAGAGAATAATTGTCTGGTGTTGACGGTTGCCAGTTGCTTCCCACTTGTCTCTTCCTTTTACCAGGAAATCCAGGGCATTTAACACAGTGCCTGATACACACACACACACACACACACACACACACACACACACATATATAGAGAGAGAGAGAACAAATGGATAAATAAATAAGCATAAATAAGTAAATATATACCCATGCTGGCAGTCTTGTTTTCTACTTAAATTGCATGCTCTGGACGATGGCACAATGTCTCTCTTAGAGATGCCACATTCAAGTGTCCTAGGAGGCTTCTCCCAAACTCCTCCCTTCTTCTAAAATGAGCCCTCCCATGCTGTCTTGCTTCCCGCTGATCTCAGTTGCATTTTTCTTGTCTCGGGGAATTGTCTTCAATTTCTCAAAGGCACGCAGCATTTCTCAGAGGCCCTGTGTGCTGTGAAGGGCTATAATAGTGACCTCCTATAAAAAATGGTAAGTGTTTTCGCAGATTATGCTCATTTGATTAGGAAAATGTTGGACCATGACTGCTCCAACATAATTTACTAGTTTTATCATTCTTGTTCACAGGTAAAACATTTGTGGGGCTTTCCTGTCCTGTGTGCTTGGTTCTGCGTCTAGCCGGGAAAGAGTAGGCACACATTTTGGACCTCTTCCTTTGCCAAGTGACCGTGATTACAATTATGCTTAAAAGAAATTGAGGCAACGGTGATTCTAATTTTCTGAGTTAAGCCGGCAAATTAACTCAGTTGATCTCGACTTTAGTGCCCATGAAACACTTAAACCTGAGTTAAGAAAGCAAATTAACTCAGTTGATCTTAAGCGAGTGCCCATGAGGCATCCTGGCCCATTATGCAAATCAAACACGCAGAGAAAAGCCAGGGACTTGCGTCAAACCCAACAGATTGCAGGAGTGTCCACAAAAGGAAATCGAAAGTGATGGAGAACGTAAAGGAAAATGTTTTTCTTTTCTCAACATGCTATTAATTAAATTATTATATGAAGTAATGCCTTTTGAGACCCCCATTTGTTTCTGTTTTCCCTTCAAACAAACGCTGGCTTTATTGTCTTAAAAGGTGTCTGGAAAGTGTTTTCTTTGGAATCTGATTTTTATCTCTACAACAATTATAGAAGAAACACACTGTCCTGTTAGGGACATATATATCTTGTGACTAAAAACTATTTGGGGATCAGGAGCGATAGGTTGTATTTAATCGGTTCTGGCATTGCAATTGGAAGAGTGGTTTTAGGTGATTTATCTCCGGAGCTCCTCCTTTTCATCTATAAGACGAAATGACACCATTTCACGTAAATGAACTTAACTCAGATAGATGTAGCCAAAAGCAACTAATGCAATCCTAGGCACACACAGTGGACATTCTTTAAATACTGGTGGCTTGATGAGGAACAAAAGTACTTCACACGCCAAGCGCTTTGGCTTCCTGGAACAGCACAGACCAACAGAAATATAACGCAAGCCATAGCTGTAACTTCGAATTCCCTCCGAGCCACGTTAAAAAAGTGGAAAGAAAATTGGACTGGATTATAATGATATATTTTATTTAACCTAATATATCCAAAATATGTTCATGTCAACATGTAATCAACGTAAAATTTTTAGTGAGATGCCTAGCAATTTTTGTTTTATCAGAGTCTTTGGAGTTTCGTATTTGTTTCACACTCCCAACACATCTCAGTTCAGATTAGCCATGTGTCAAGTGCCGATAGCCACACGGGGCTAGTGGCTACCGTATTGAGAAGCACAATCCTAGAAAGCAGCTGGGTATTGCTATAGATATAGAAATGGTTGTCACTCATGACTTCAAGTACATGCGGGGACTCGGCCACCAAATTGGTGAGTTTTTACCAATAGTTCTCGACGGAGGCTACTTTCCAAGAGGACACTTGGCAATGTCTGGGATATTTTTGGTTGTCATCACTGGGGAAGGGGGTTACTACTGTCATCTAGAGGTCAAGGATGTAGCAAAACACCCTATAATGTACAGGTTGCTCCCCTAACAAAGAATTATTTAGCTTTATTTTCCTTTTTTTTTTTAAATTAAAAAAAATGTTTATTTATTTTTGAGAGAGAGAGAGAGAGAGAGGAGAGGCAGAGAGAGACAGAGAGGGAGACACAGAAACCGAAGGGTTCCAGGCTCCTAGCTGTCATCCCAGAGTCCAACGTGGGGCTTGAACTCATGAGCTGTGAGATCATGACCTGAGCAGAAGTTGGGCACTTAACCGATTGAACCACCCAGGTGCCCCTGAATTATTCAGCTTTCAATATCAGTAGTGCCAATGTTGAGAAACTAGTTTATACAGAATTGAATGTTAGATGGTAAATTCTGTGACACAGGGTTTCTATGGAGCTGTGTTTTGTCTTCTTTAGTGGAGATTTCTTGAAAGACGATTAGTATCTACACTCTGTGATGGTTTACCTGCAGTCCTCTGAAGACCAGAGACTAGAAAAGATCTCTTGAGTTCTTTTCTGCCTCGTAAATATTTTAGATGCTTTGATAAATATTATACTTCTTTTAAAAATGAAAAACAGATTATCCAGTTACCCACTGACCCCAAGTGACACATGTAAAATCAAAAGACGGAGAATGTGTCAGTGAAATCCTTAAGAAGCTTTGACTCACAGTACAAAGTACTGTATTTGGAGAACCAAGTAGTTCAACCAAGTAGTCTTTTGGTCAGGTGTGTGGATCCTGTGGGTAGCTGGCTTTAAGACTCTAAAAGGAGTTCAGAGGAAGCTACCAAGTTCATATCTGATTTTTTAGGCTAATGGAATGTCTGTAAGGTTTAGCCATATATATTTCTCTTTCTTTCATAACTTCCACCTTTGTAATTCAAGGGGTCTTTGTAAGGGATTTTGTGAGGAGCAAAGGCCTTTATTGACTGGTGGACTCAGAATGAGTCCCAGCTAAAAGCAAGTTGCCTGAGCTCTGCAGTAGGAGTTTTTGGGGGGCTACCTTTGAGCATGCTTCATGTGACTTAATAATGTTATCTCTCTAGTTCACGTGATATTAATCTCTATACTAATCAATTAAAGTCAGAAAATAATGATCATTTATGCTAAGAACACATAAGAGGAAGCGTCGTTGTAAGCAGATTAGTAAAAATAAAATCAGGAAACAGAAATAAGCCTCCTTGTGTTAAAGATAGTGCTTTAGTTTTCTATTCTTGTGTAACAAATTACCACAGGTAGAGTGCAGTAAGGCAACTCACACTTAATATCTCATGGTTCCTGTGGGTCAGGAGTCTGGGCATGAATACCTGGATTCTCTACTCAACATCCCAAAAGAATGCACTCAAGGTGTTCACTGGGGCTGCGATCTCATCAGAGGCTCAGTATCCTCTTCCAAGTTCACTGGTCGTGGGCAGACCAGTGATCCCTTGTGGTTGTTACATTGAGGCACTCGGCTCCTGGAGGTCATTGGCTGTTCCCTGCCACAGGGCCCTCTCTACAACATGGAAGTTTGCTTCATCAAGGCCAATGGGAGAATATCTTCTGCTGCTCAGCTCTTTCTGATTTCTCCTGTAACACCTCTAGACTGTCTTTTAAAGCTGACATGATTATGTTCGTCCAACCCAGGATAATCTCCTTTTGGATTTTCATTAACTCAGCTGGTTAGGGACTGTAATTACCTGCAGATCCCTTATCCCTTGCCATATAACTTAACCTATCTGTAAAAGTGAGGACTCATTAGGGTCACAGGTCTCTCACACAAGGGAGTGGGGAATTTTTGGTGCCATTTTTGGATTCTGCTTACCAAAGATAGAATAATTTAGTTTCTGTGTGTGTTAGGTGTTTTAAACTTCCAAATGCCATTGGAGTTTATAATAGAAACAAATATTTTAATATTGAATATTCTCTATTTTTTCCTTTTCCTAGGATTTCTTGTCCAAAATTCTTTCTTCAAATTTCTAATATAGTCAGATTCCTAACTGAGCTCAATCATCTCTACCCATCTTTTTGGGGGATTTCAATCTGTTTACATTTAAGTTTATTATCCTTCATTTAAATTTAAATTTATTTAAATTTATTTAAATTTTTTCATTTAAATTATTTTTATTATCTTTTACTAAATGTTTTACTTATGTCATTTTTATAGTGGATATTAAATTCTTCATTTCCCCTTAGGTCAAAAATTAATTTTATTTTTAAAAACATTTAAAAATGTTTGTGTATTTTAATACACCTGTTGTGTATATATATATATATATATATATATTTGCAATAAATATTAGCAAGTAAGTGAACTTGAAATTCCACACAAAATCACACATCTATATCCACATGTGAAATCTAGTATCTGGATTGAAAGATCTCCTTCTCTATAAAGCCTCTCTGAAGCACTCTCCAAAGTTGGTAAATTTCACTTTGGTTTCACTACTGGGTGCCTTATTTTGAAAGCATGATTTTAGCAATAATGTGTTTGCTTAAAAACTCTGAAGATGGAGACAAATTATTATTCACCCCTGTATCTTTAACAGAGTGCCTAACCTATAATAGATTCTTAACAAATGTTTATCTCATTAATTGAAAGCACCGGTAGAATCAAGATGTTATGCCACAGGGTATCAATGTAGATTTATCAATGGGAACAAATGTCCCATTCTGGTTGGGGGTGCTGATAATGAGGGAGGCGGTATATGTGTGGGGGCAGGGAGTCTATGGGAACTTTCTATACTCTCCTCTTAACTTTTGCTGTGAACCTAATACTGCACTAAAGAAGCCTTTAAAAATAATAATAAAGTAAAAATGATAAAGTAATAAATTAATACAATAGCAAGAAATTTCAAATAAGTGCTATGAACCAAAGAAAAGAGAAGAGGGCACTTCAGTTTGGGTAACCAAAACCAACCTTGATAAGAGGTGAACTTGAGTTGAGGTCTGGATAAAGAGGGGTCAAGCATGGGAAGGTCTGAGAGAAGAGTGGAAGAATCAACAAGTTCAAGGCTTTGAGTGGGAAGAGAGCTTACCGTGGTCAAGACAAGAAGAAAACTGGGAAAAGGGCAAAGGAAAAGAGTCATGGGATGGAATGAAAAACGAGTAGGGCAAAATGCATGTGACACGAGGTGATTTATGGAATGCTCTGGTCCTCTGTTGCATGTAGCACACAGTTTTTGTCAATTTATGTTAATCTCTGATTGACATAAGCATTTAAAGTTATACCATTAAGGGCGCCTGGATGGCTCAGTTGGTTAAGCGTCTGACTTTGGCTCAGGTCACAATCTCACAGTTTGCGGGTTCAAGCCTCGCGCCGGGCTCTGTGCCTACAGCTCAGAGCCTGGAGCCTGCTTTGGATTCTGTGTCTCCCTCTCTCTCTGGCCCTCCCCCACTCACTTGCTCTCTCTTTCTCTCTCTCTCAAAAATAAATAAACATTAACAAATTAAAGTTATATCATTAACTTTCCTTTTGTTAATGTCCTAAACATCTCTTATTTGTCTTAAAGCATTTTCAAGTATCCTCAGATGTCCATTCATCTTTGCTGCTGCGGGTTTGCTATTGTTTTCCATTGTTTCGCATTGGGCTTAGAAGGAAAGAGTTGCCCCTGTGCTTACAGAGATGTCCTTCCTCAGTCACTGTTCTTGGGGCCTTAGCTTCAGTTCTCTTGGCTTTCTTTTCATAGCTCTCAGCGAATAAATTCCACGTTACTTTTATTTTTGAATTCTTAAGGCTTTCCCTCTTATTCGCGACTGATAAGATTTTTATCCTTTAGGTTAAAAAATTGGCAAAAAGGTGATGCCTTCCTTTTGGAATTGTTCTTGGGTGGATTTCTGGACCATCTCTTACAGTATTGCAACTGTCTTTCAATTTGGAAAAATAGGTTTTAATCTTATTTCAGGTCCCTTCCATTTCATGTAATGTGTCTATTAGGAATCACTTTAATCAAGTAAATCATTGTGAGTTATTTAGAATCATTTTCTCAGTTTCCCTTGCATGATTACTACCACTTTTGCAAATACTTGTGATGTAGGGATGTGGTGCTTTAACTGTCTTTAGCATAACTAATAGGTTACTCCATTGTGTTATTTTTTCCTCATCATAGCTCTGAATTAAGTTTATGATAACGTCTAAAAATTATTGTATTTACAGTGTTTCTTGCTCTATGTGAAGGGCTCAATCAGCATTATCTCACTTAATTCATACGGTAATAGTCCATTTGCCGTGTTGTGTTTTTTCCACTTAACAGGGGAAATGGAAACAGAACAGAGGTCAAGGACTTGGCCAAGATCACAGAGCTAGAAAGTTATAAAACAAGTATCTCTCTACTGCTTCATGATGTGTGGATGTGTCCACGTGTGTGTATGTGTATTTAAAATACAGTATGTTCCTTACTTTGGCTATCATTACTACAATTTAAAAAATAGAGTGAATTTATTTGTATTTGTTCAGACTCTTGGTATTTGTACTTCTATCTTTATTTAGTCTACTTGCATCTGGACCACTTGCTTTTTAAATTTTTATTTATTGATTGATTTAGAAAAAAATTACTTTGCTAACATACAGTGCAATATTGCTTTTAGGAGTAGAATTCAGTGATTCATCATTTACATACAACACCCAGTGCTCATCGCAACAAGTGCCCTCCTTAATGCCCATCACCCCTCTAGCCCATGTCCCGCCCACCTCCCTCCGCCAACCCTCTGTTTGTTCTTTATCATTTGGAGTCTCTTGTGGTTTGCTTCTTTCTTTTCTTCCCCCCACCACGTTTCCCCTCTTGCCATCTGTTTTGTTTCTTAAATTCCATATATGAGTAAAATCATATGGTATTTGTCTTTCTATGATTGACTTATTTTATTTATCATAATACATTCTGGCTCCACCCATGTCATCGCAAATGGCAAGATTTTGTTCTTTTTGACGAATGAGTAATATTCATATATACACACACACACACACACAGGCAATATCTTCTTTACCCATCTATCAGTTGATGGACATTTGGGCTATCTCCATAGTTGGGCTATTGTTGATAATGCTGCTGTAAACGTTGAGGTGCATGTGCCCTTTCGAATAAGCATTTTTGTATCCTTTGGGTGAATACCTAATAGTGATATTGATAGATTGTAGGGTCTATTTTTAGTTTTTTTGAGGAACCTCCATACTGTTCTCCAGAATGGCTGCACCCATTGGCATCCCCACCAGCAGTGCAAGAGGGTTCCCCTTCCTCCATGTCCTCGCCAACACCTGTTGTTACTTGTGTGGTTAATTTTAGACATTCTGACAGGTGTGAAGCGGTATCTCATTATGGTTTTGATTTGTGTTTCCCTGATGATGACTGATGTTGAGCAATTTTTCATGTGTGTTGGCCATCTGGATGTCTTCTTTGGCAAAGTGCCTATTCATGTCTTCTGCTCATTTCTTAACCGGGTTGTTTTCTGGGTGTTGAATTTGATAAGTCCTTTACAGATTTTGGATACTAACCTTTTATCAGATATGCCATTTGCAAACATCTTCTCCCATTCTGTAGGCTGCCTTTTAGTTTTGTTCAGTGTTTCCTTCACTGTGCAGAAGCTTTTTATCTTGATGAAGTCCCAATAATTTGTGTTTGCTTTTGTTTCCCTTGCCTTTGGCGACGTGTCTAGTAAGAAGTTGCTGCAGCCGAGGTCAAAGAGGTTGCTGCGTGTGTTCTCCTGTAGGATTTTGGTGGTTTCCGATCTCACATTTAGGTCATTCATCCATTTTGAATTTATATTTGTGTATGGCGTAAGAAAGTGGTCCAATTTCATTCTTCTGCTGGTTCCCATCCAGTTTTCCCAACACCATTTGTTGAAGAGACTGTCTTTTTCCCATGGGATATTCTTTCCTGCTTTGTCAAAGATGAGTTGCCCATATAGTTGTGGGTTCGTTTCTGGGTTTTCTATTCTGTTTGATTGATCTGTATGTTTTTGTGCCAATTTCATGCGGTCTTAATGGCTATACCTCTGTAATATAGCTTGAAATCCGGATTCATGATGCCTCCAGTTTTGTTTTTCTTTTTCAGGATTGCTTTGGCTATTCAGGGTCTTTTGTGGTTCCATACACATTTTAGGATTTGTTTGTTCTAGTTCTGTGAACAATTCTGGTGGTATGTTGATGAGGATTGCATTAAATGTGCAGATTGCATTGGGTGATATAGACACTTTAACAGTGTTTGTTTTTCCAATCCATGAGCAAGCGTTTTAAATTTAGTTTTTCATTAACTTTATCTTGGTTCTTATTTGCTTGTGTATTATGTTTCTTTTCCCCTCATTTTGACCTGTCTTTTTTCTCTTGCTTCATTTTGCTTCCTAGATGCTAATTCCCATTCCGAATTATAACATTATTTGCATCAAGGCATTCACTGGTCTTGGAGTGAAAAATAAAAATGGCAAAATGTCTTTGAATATATATTACAACAATAATTACAACAACAATGACAACAATAATATATATTGTTTTGAATATATATGGCCAGGTGTAATATAACTCAGCTTCTGAAGAAAGAGCCTAAGATTGTATCAGAATCAGGCAGCTCACCCTAAATCCGTGTGACATCTAATTTGTGACATAATAATATATAACTTACCATTCTTAGAGAGAAGCGAAGGGACGCACAAAATGCGATTGTGAACCACAGAATTATAGTCAAATATTTTCTGAGCTCAAAGATGCAATTCATCTAACCTATACATTCAAGTCCTACAGATGGGTTTTTCTTCAGGAAAAGGAAAGATGCTCAAAGTGATCAAATATCAGAGAGAGACATACATGTGATCTCTTGGCTATTAATTAGTCTTTTTTGTGTGACTCAGATAATATTCTATGCATGTATTCTTTGACTTTGCTTAAAGATGTGATACTTCACCTAACGTACACCTAACCAAGTTAATACCACTTTGTATCGGTTTGGGGTTTTCCTTTTGTAAAACATAAAAACACAGAATTTGCCTCACTTATGCATTTCCAAGAATGTTACACTTTTGTAGCATTTGGTATTTGTTGAAGCATCAATACAAATACCAACACAAATAGTTGATAATGTACAGATGGTATCGCGTATTTAAATAAGGTTAGCTATTTTTTTTTTTGAGCCAAAGAATGACAGCAAGATGATAGCCTCGAATAAAGAAAGGATGACGGAATGAAATAATTGTAATGCAGCAACTCTGCTTTGTAACATGGTTGTGTGGTGAGTAAGTGTGCCTGTGTGCGTGTGTGTATGCATGTGTTATTTTAAATTCTGTCCCGAAAGGCAAGATATACTAGTTAGACTGGTTCCTAAGTACTATCATGTCATGGATTTGCTGTTTATGCAACATATAACTTTACCAAAATTGTCTTTAGTACTCACTACACTACTAAGGTCATTAGCTGGGGGTTGAATTTTATCTTCCGTCGCAGGTTCTGCTAGGTAGATAAAACTTTGTGTTTTCCTACGATGTGTTTCTTCCCCCCTATTTTATTCATCTATAATTGAAGTCCCATAAACTACACCTAATTGAAGTTTTCAGTATCAGCACTTTTGACACAGGCACACACCCTTGAAGTCATCGTCACGATTAGGGTAGCACAAGTTTCCTCTCCATTTTGCTGTTCCCACCAACCTCAGGAAACGCTGACTCGCTTCCCAGCACTACAGAGTAGTCTGCGTGTTCTAGCATTTCAAACGAATGGAATCATACAGCACGTAATCTTTCTTGACTGTCCCTTTTCACTTAATGTAATGATTTTGAGATGTATCCATAGTATTGAGTATATTGACAGTTTCCTCCTTTTTGTCGCTGGGCGTTACCCTCTATGGAGAGGTCGTGATTTGGGGCTGTTTCCAGTTTCTGGTGTTTGGAAATAAAGCTGCTATACCCAGAAACGTAAAAGTCTTTGGACACGAAGACTTTTTGTTTGTTTGTCTGCTTGTTGTTTGTTTCTTATGGGCCGGTGGCTAGGATTGGAATGGCTCTGTCACATGGTAGACTTGCCCAAGCTTGACATTTTAGGAAACGACCACGTTGTTTTCCAAAGTGTTTGTCCCATTCTCCTATTAGCACTATCTGAGAGTTGCAGTTCCTCTACATCCTTGCCAACACTTTGGATGGTCAATTTTCAAAATTTCAGGCAATCTAACGCATGTGTAGTGCTATTTCCTGGTGACCGTAGCACCACATCTCATATGTTTTTCCACATTCTACCTACAAATATTTGAGGGACAAAGGTTTCCCTTAATATTCAACATCTTTCAAGTGTGTCACTGCTCCCAGCATGCTTTTGTGTCATCAGGACATGCTCTGTGGCGAATGACTTATCGGTGGTGGAACTCAAAGGGCAGGACGCCACGATCAGCTACATGAGAGACGTTATTGGTAATATTTATTGAGGCAATTCTTTCACACTCAGTGGGAGAACAATCTGCTCTTGAGTTTCTTCTATGACGGAAGGAAGTTTGGAACATTTCTCAGCACACTGAGTAATTAAGAAAAAATAGAACTTGGAGGCACAGAAAAAAAAAGCCTACTTCCTTTAAGTCTGTGGTTCTCAGTGGGGAGAAAGGCTGATTTAGACGCCCAGGGAGGCAGTGCAGGGGACATAATCGGTCATCACCAATGGCATCTAGTGGGTATAGGCCAGGATGCTGCAATATATCCGAGCATGTGAGAGTTCCCCTCCTTCCCTCCCCCACATCAAGGAGCTATCTTAGCTCAAATTTTAACAGTGCTGCTGTTGAGAAACCCTACTCTAAGCATCCGATACTTAGATCCAAATCTGGCCCAGAAAGTATTCCTATCCCTCCACTGCCTCTAACACTTAAGTGACTAGACATGAGATGGCCTTATGATTTCTTTTGAACGAGATGGCATTTGTTCCTGAGAAAATCTTTGTCACTATTTTCATCTATGACCCCCTGGGGATCCTACGTTTAATTGGTCAGCTATGCAGTGTGTATAGAGGACTAGATCTGGGTTAAGGGACGGGCTCCATTTATCCCTCCATCACTTCCAAGATACATTTGATGTAAAATGACCAGATGGTTTGCATCCAGGCTGCCTCTGTCACATACTGGCCTCATGTTGTTGGGAAAGCCTCTCAAATTTGCTGAGTTTCAAAGAGGAATTTAAAATAAAAAAAGAGGGGCGCCTGGGTGGCTCAGTCGGTTAAGCGTCCGACTTCAGCTCAGGTCATGATCTTGCGGTCCGTGAGTTCGAGCCCCACGTCGGGCTCTGTGCTGACCGCTCAGAGCCTGGAGCCTGTTTCGGATTCTGTGTCTCCCTCTCTCTCTGACCCTCCCCCATTCATGCTCTGCCTCTCTCTGTCTCAAAAATAAAAATAAACGTTAAAAAAATAAAATAAAGAATATTTAAATAATTTAAATGTTGACAAATAAGTTAAAACTGAGCTTTAAAGTGGGAATAACCTCATGCGCTGTCGTGAGGACCAACTGAGATAAATCCCTCGTCATAGTGCTTTTATGATGTGATATTTGTGATTAGTACTCAACCATGTTCATGTGCAAACCCTGGGTGCCACTGGGCGTGAATCTTGCAAACTTTTCGGTTCTTCCCGTGGTTCTGAAGGATCACAGTTTGATTTAATAAACGCCACTGGTGAGGGGCTTCTGATGTCGAAAATAAAGAAGGGTGGCATTCATTTGCTACATGTTAGAATAAAAACTTAGGGCTTTCATAACTTGGGATTGTTTTATTTATGTATTTCCAAGCTCATTAACGCAAGTCTGTGATGAAGTAACCCTTAGAAAAAAAAGCAAACAAACCTACAAACAATTGTAACGCTTGCTCGCTCTGTGGACACTTCTAATTAATTTATTTTGTTGTGGAAAATGTTACTGCACTTGGGAGAAGTCAGTGCACCCCTGGGGAACCTCGTAAACGTTCTGGTTCCGGACTTGGCAGCTGGCGACGTTTCTTTTGTTGCCCTTTTTCTCCTAACCGGTCATTACCTGTCCTCGCCCTCCAGTCAGCTAGTTCGAGGACTGGGATACCTCAAAGTAGTTGATTTAACTGGCAACTCAAAAATAATATTTGTGAAAATACTCATCACCCAGGGTCAAAAGAGCTAGAGAAATTCAGGGAGAAAACCAGCAGGATTTGGTACCGTGAGTGCATTTTGAGCGTTTTGATGTCGACATGCTATGCGTCACCAACAAACATTTAAATGTTAATTTTTTAAGGTGCTATTGTCTGGGGACAGGGAAAAAAAATTCCCTGCTACCTCCTAGGGTAGTGTAGTGGGGAGTGACACCCCCCATGGCGGTGGAATATTCCCTGATGCAGGGGTGTGGTATGGACTCAGAGATTGGAGATTTGAGAGGTTGGAAAGATCATTCTAATGCCATTAGGTCCCCACTGCCTCCTCAACTTATCTGAGCCTTTTCAGAGTAAGGTCACCCCCCTTAGTGGTCCCCAACTGTTTAGACTGCAGCTGTGAAGACTTGGCATAGAAGGAAGTGAAAATTCTCCCAAATAAGCACAGAGGGCAGTGCGCTGAACATTCCCAAAGGTTTCTTTCTTCTGTCTTATACCCTCCTTTCTGGTTGCCTCTGATTATTTTGTTGTTCGTTTCTTCATCAGGACACCGCGGAGCTTTAAGAAGGGAGAGACTTTCCTTTAGTATAGTTTGCCGAAATTACTGCACTGGATAAGAAACATGCGGCATGTTTATTGTCGTTGAATTGGTATTTCTTTTATTTCAATTCAGTAAACAATTCACTTGTGAGCCTCACTGTGGGAAGGCGAGGAACTGGTTCTCATTAGTCTTTCACACGTAGCTCGGTTTCAGTGTTGTAGGTAAGAGGTCTCAATCCCATAGGTAAACTCCGTGTGTGTGTGCGCAATGTGCTTGTGTGTGTGAGTGTGTAAAAATGAGGCGGGCACTCAGAGGCGGCCCTGCGAATGGAAAGAATTCTGGATTTGGAGCCAGAAAATCTAGGTATATGCCAGGACTTGGTCTTACGGTTGAACTGTGCAGCCTTGAAAGTATCCGTGGACTTTCATTTCTTTGTCCAAGAAGTGGAAATACATTGAACTCGCATTTACTGATTGTTTTCTGTGTATCGAGCGTGCAATGAGGTAACAGCAACGATGTTTTGCCACTGGCATCACTGAATGGTTAAAATGATAAAGAGGACGTGGTATGTTCGTGAGACTTGCAATCTCTAGGAAGTTCTCTAACGGACTTAATTATATGACAAGTTTGACTAGCGAGGCAATTATGTGCCACCTAATTGAAAGGCGCAACCGCAAACAAAGATACACTCGAGGTACGGTGGGAATGTGAAAGAACTAACGAGGTAAGATTTTTCTGGATGAGTAGAAGCTGATCTAGATGTTGACGGATGGCTAGACCACACATAAGCAGGAAGCTGGGTAGAGAGAAGAACACGTGTCCCTCTGATTCTGTTTGGCAAGTCGGAGTCATATTCTCTGAAAATCAAATCGTTTATTGATTCACCAGGGACTGCTTTGTGCTGCAACGCGAGTGCTGATTGCATTATGGTTGAAGTTTTCATTTTATTTCGTAGGTTGGCTGCTCGTGTTTTCTTCAGTGATATCCTGGTCTGTGGGGTCAACGCTTCACTTGGTCATAAAGGGGAGGCTTGTGTCCCCTGGACACTTTCTGCCTTCGCTGTCAGCCCTTGACTGTTTCTGAGCCCCTTCTCTAGGCCCGTATTCATCCGAGCCACTTGTCTCCAGCAAGTTTGAAGGTTGTGAGGTGGATCTCCACATTCTTGTGAATAACTGAGCAGTAAGTACAGACTCAAAGCTGCAGCAGCTGTTTTGTGTTTTTGCCTTGCAGTCTGGTGTCTTAACTGGAACCCTTTATGTCAGGACATTATCCACTTGAAAAAGTTTCCATTGATGTCATGAATCAGAAACTCGATCGCTCTTTACAATATACCGACAGCCCTTTTGAGGTGCTTCTTCAGACAATAGGCTTTTTCCCCGGTGAAGAAAGTGGAACAGTAATCCTTTTATGCTTCTCATGAAATATTCACTCTTCGTATGACTGTGAAAAATATAATTGGCAAGTTTTGTCTCCACTGTATTCACAGCATATAGTATTATTATATATCAAATGTGATACTGAGGTATATCCTACAGGTTAGGTTTAAAATATGTGTGCTATGTGTACAAAATGGGTTATAAAACACACACACACAATCTAAGAGGACAGAGGGACGCCTGGGTGGCTCAGCCGGTTGAGCATCTGACTTTGGCTCGGGTCATGATCTCACAGCCTGTGAGTTCAAGCCCCACATCAGGCTCTGTGCTGACAGCTCGGAGCCTGGAGCCTGCTTCCGATTCTGTGTCTCGCCCTTTCTCTGCTCCTCTCCCACTTGCTCTCTGTCTTTCTCTCAAAAATAAGTAAACATTAAAAAAATTTAAGAAAAAAAAGAGGACAGAGAGGTCTCCGAAAAAGTCCGTGCCTGGTGGTTTTAAGTTTAATGACTCCATGACTCATTTCCTGACCATTGGGAAAAGCCATTGGGTTGTTTGAGTCAATGGCCTACCACTTTGTCCCACCTCAATTCTTTTCTTCCTCCTCCGCGTTGCCTGGCTATATGAAGTCCACATCTTTTTCTAATCCATATCAACATCTACAAGCACCTATCTGTATCTGCCCAGACCTCACCAATGGTCTGCTTCCTTGTCCTTTCTGCACTGGCCGGTTTTCAGGGATTCCTGAAGCAAAAGCAGATCCAGAAGAACCATGGATCATGTTCACACCGCACAAAGGGCATCCCATCCCTCTGTGACACAGAGACAATAGAATTGTCATCAGCACAAGGTGATGAACGCTGTTTTCACTAATTGGGTGAGCGGAGGACAAATAAGGGGGCCACTTGGCCTCATTCCTCAGCAATCCAGGCTTCAGGAAGCTTCCTTTTGGACTGGGGTTAGCTGCTGAACTCGGGGGAAATAAACACTTATCTCTCTTAGTTTTTAGCTTTGGTGATATTGCTTCTTGAAGTGACAATAAAACTCAAACGTGAAAAATATGGTTGCTGCAATAAGAAATTTCATGAATACTTTAGCAGTAACTAAACAGAGCCAAAGAGACAATTAGTAACCATGAAGATAAACACGAAGAAATATTGGGATGAGCACTGGGCATTGTATGTAAGCCAACTTGACAATAAATTATATTTGAAAAAAACATGAAGAAATGAACTCTGGTAGAGCAAGGAGATTGACAATATAAATTGAGGCTAAGAGACATGGAACATATCATGGGAAGATGTAGCATTTCAAATTGGAGTTCTGGAAAAAGATAATAAAGAGAATGAGGAGAGGAAATATGTAGATAGGTAGTGACTGATATATTTTTGATGTTGATTATACACTTGAATCATCAGAAACTAGAAGCACACATGATTCCGAGCAAGAAAAATAAAAAAGAAACCTATACCCTTATGCACATTGTAGCACCAAAGACAGAGAAGATCTTCAAATGATTCAGGGGGAAAAGAGAGGACCAATAGTTAGACTGATAGCAACCATGGATGCCGTGTTGAGATTTAGTTGTCAATCCTAAATTGTTCAGCATGTGAAACTGTATTTCAAACACCAAAATCAAGACATACTTTTAGATAAACAAAAACTGAGAGTTTACCATCATAAGGCTCTACCCAAACTTCTAAAAATTATACTCCCATGCAAGAATAAATATGACTCCAGAAGGCATGTTTGAGCTACAAGAAGAAAGATGCACAAAGAAATTAATAAACATATAGCTAAGCCTAATCACTGACAGCAAAAAAAAAAAAAAAATACTAACGATGTGTACTTTGTGGGGAAAAACAAGACAGAACTAAAATACTGAGTGACAATGGCTTCTAAGTCTGGGGGGATGGGTGACAAGAGTGAAAACATTCTATGGTTCCTGCCTTGTTTAGTTGGACAGTTAAGACAATGTGTTAAGACTTGTGACTTTGATATGGTATGCTAAAATTCCGAGGTCAGAATAGGTACGAATTCTGTTAGAGCAGTAGAGAAAATTTGAACTAAAAATTACTGTAAGATAGAGGGAAGAAAAAAGAAGGGACAAATAGAATGTACAGAAGAACAGAACATCAATGAATGAAAATATACCACACAGTAAATGTAAATGGACCAATTTCGTCAGCAACAAGATGGATTGTCAGACTGGATAAATATAAGACGTGGTTCTTGCTTTTTACAAGAAATACATCTAAACTATATGGAACTTATACATGTTCACTGGGAGACAGCTGCAAAAATGTTCCCGGAAGCATTGTTTCTTCTAGAAACAAAGCAAAAAATAAAGAATAAAATAAAATAAAATAAAATAAAATAAAATAAAATAAATGAAATGAAACAAAACGAAATGAAAAACAAGAAAACTGCCCACAACCCAGATACCCTTCAATAGGAAAATGTATAAATTCATTTCAAATACAAATGAATTAGTTGGCACAATGTAGGGAATGGAAAGAAACGACAACACAGATCAACGTGAACGAATCTTAAAAAACACGATGTTGGACATAAGGCATGTTTATAAACTTCAAACATACAAAACCAGAACATACTTAATGCCTGTGTAATAAAGCCTCCCGAAACTATGGAATTCATATCTGGAAAATCTAGTGCAGTGATTTCTCTGTGTGGGTGGTGATAGATGAGTTTTCAGGGCCAGTTTTATGGACCTGTGACCAGTGTTGCTGTGCCGGTACCCACGTTTAGAAGGCCTTATGCTTGATCTCACCGTCTTGAAATTCTTGATAAATTTGGACAAGAGACCTTGCATTTTCAGTTTCCGTTGGGTTCCTCAAACCATGTAGCCAGTCCTAAGGGTAGCAATGTAAGGGGTTGCCCAGGAACACTTGAGTTGTACTGGTCATGTTCTTTCTCAATCTGGGTGATGAGTACTCATCATTTGTTTTATATACTTTATGTATCGTGCGTTACACATATTTGCACATATGAAACATTTCATTTTACAAATTAATTTTAAATGTTACCTCCAGAGCCAATGGGTTTATAATACTCTCATCTGGAATACCTAGGCAAAAGAGTCACATAATCACTGCCTAGGTGGAATTGATATCTTATTTATATGGCTGCGATGTGGAAATTGGTCTGAGTTGTTGAGTAATTATACTTAAGCATATGCTTTCGACTCTATAAAACCCGGGTGAGTAATATCAGTTTGAGGGAAAAGAAGAGCCCTCTGTATTTCTTTACACAGTTGGATAACCAGCTGCTCTTGTTTTCATATTGCAAGTGCATTTCCTTTGCAAACTTGTTAGCTCCTGCATTATTTGGAGGCTCTGCCTTTTAAAAGCAGGCAGCACTTAAAAACTACAGGGCAGAACCTATCTGATTCGATTGCTGTCACCAGCAGCTGGTGCACCCAGCGTCCTCTGAGGAAGTGAGCTGCCCTCTAGCCACTGTGGATATTGTCAGACCCAGCACATCTGCTGTCGTCGGTGGCTCACTGCGCTTGGTGCCACTGTAGGGGCCAACGTGCCATTCATGTGCAGTTTGGCAGCGTCGAAACTCACACATAGAGACAGCTGGTGAAATAGTTTGCTAAGTGGTGCGCCCCCCTTTCATCTAGCCACCTGGATGATTCTGAGAGGCACAATGTGACCATCACTCTTTAATGCATTGGCCAAACTTCTTGGGAGTTTTCAAAAGCAATACAACATGCTCAGTGTTTCAGTACAGCTCCCAAAGCACTCTTGCTTGTTTCAGCTTAATTGTATCTCTTAAGTGCCTCTTGACTCTGACCTTCAATCCCCTCTCACCATCTATCATTATGCTTCTGCTCTCTCAAGTGCAACGACGTGCAGGGACTCTGGTATTATGCATCCATTCCTTCAGTCACTCAATAACAGTTTATAGAATGTCTTAAACCTTAACTCTCACTCACAGATTTTCAAGTTTTGGTTTCTTTTGCCTAATCTTTCTTTTTTTTTTTTTTTTTTGTCCTTTCTTTTCTAGCGGCTCTGGTTTATGGGTTGAAGGGCCTATGCTTCCTGGGTTTATTCTATTTTTTGGGGGGGGGTAAGTTTATTTACTTATTCTGAGAGAGAGAAAGAGAGAGAGAGAGAGAGAGAGAGAGAGAGAGAGAGAAGCAGAAAGAGAGGGGGAGCGAGAATCCCAAGCAGGCTCCACAGTCAGCTCGGAGCCTGACACAGGGCTCCATCCCATGATCATGAGATCATGACCTGAGCTAAAATCAAGAGTCAGATGCTTAACCGACTGAGCTACACAGGCATTTATTCTTTATGGCAATGTTTTTCAAGCTCCGAACCACTCCCTTCTTTACAACAATCCATCCGTGATCTTTTCTGTTTTGTGGTGGATTCTGGAAGCTGCTGTGCTCCTTAGAGGTTCCTTGATGAATTCTCAGATGGCAGAAATTAAAACTAAATACAAAAAAAAAAATACAACCTTTGGAAACCATAATTTATATAAAAGCAAGCCTCACCTGTACCTGTTGCTCTCAAATACAGTGATCGACCTACAAGGTAACTTCAAAAGTAATGAATACTTTTAGCTGAAAATGTGAGCTGCATTGCCAAAATATTACCAAAATGTTACCTGGTTGCCCAGGTAACTAGAACCACTTTCTAGTTCTTACTCGTTGGTCAAATTTGGTGAGTCTAGATAATCTTAGTGGCAGAAGTCTTGCCACGAATTAAACCAACAATGAGGTGAGTGCTTATTTTGTGCAAGGCATCATGGGACATACAGGAGGTGCAAGATACAGTTGCCTCTTTTGAGGAACTTAAATCTCTTAGTAGAGATTTATGTATATAAAAGGATATTTATAACACGAGTGGCCGATGAATCATCCAGGTATTAAGTGCAGTAGGAAAGCAGAAAAAAAGAATGATGATTGGTGGCTGGGATCATCAGAGAAACATAGAGGCAAGGGCCATTACTCCATAGTAAATTAGACTCTTTAAAGTCAGGTAGGCTTATTATTTCTGAAGATAGTTCACTCTGTACAGAGAAAACACTAGATTCCTCTATTCTTTACTTGTTCATTGCTTGAGACAGATTTATTTTGAATTATTGTTGGATGTCTTCCTCTTTTGTTTCTTTTAAATTGAGTGCACGTTTGCGGATTTAATTGCTACTTGTTTCCTTGGAAGGTTAGGTCAATGAAATTTCTTCTAAGAATGGAGTCCTTATTTGGGGTTATGTGTTCTTTTTTACTGTTAATAATGAGTTTGATTCATTGTAAACTAATTATACCTATGGGAGTTATTGAATGTCAGGACATTGGTGGTGACAGGACCCCACGTCTTAGAAACAGATGGGCCAGAGTTTGTATCCAACTTCTGCTCACCCTAGTATTTATTCAATTTATTTAGTCTCTTAGCCTCAGTTTCTTTATCTGATGAATGAGGGCACATCTCATTGAATATTTATTTTATAGGATCACAGAGGATGATACATACGATACTTCTGTTTGATTCGTATAGGGTGTCCTATATACAATAGCAACTATCGTTATTATTTTCCTTTTCTAGTTATCCCAATTCATTTCATATATGCGAAGGGGCTTCTGCTGAACACACAAAAGAAGTCTGTAATTTTAGGAAATATTTTGAGTTCGCTGGATTAAACTAAAGCCTTTTTAAAGTTAATGCTTTCAACAATTGTACTGGCTAGAGAACGCCTTTTTTTTTTCATGTTGTTTAGATCTTAAGGGTACTTCGTGGGTGGTCTGCCAATTGAGTTTCTTCTTGATTTTTTTTTCTTTTTAAGCAGAGTATCTATAATGCCTAAAATGGGTATTTTGCCAATTTTCACATGCCTTGTTTTCTCTTCTCAAATCAACATGTCTCTGTATTTATACAATTCAGAGTTCAAACAACATTCATTACACTGCTGTCACTGTACATAAAGACAATCCAAACTTGTTATGCCCGAATAGAAAACACGATCCAACTAAGTGAGCAGATGTGTTATAGGAGCAAAGCCTCACCATGTTGTTCCTATTTATTCTCTGCCTGGTTTGGAGGGCGTGCCTGGTGCCGTGAGGTGGTGGTTAAAGGGTCTTGCCAATTGAACTCATTTAATGAAACGTTTTATGCACATTTTGTTTCTCTGTTCTGTTGCACTGCCCTTGGGTGACAGAATGGTTTTTAGGAAGTTTGGCGGAACTTGTCCAGCCTTTGAAAGGACTTTAGAAAATGTTTTATAGTTACACAAACGAATTGTGTTTATTTCAGAAAACAAGACATGCTTTCCTAATTTTGCAGCTAAGACAGTGAGCTTTCAAAATGCAGGATGTTCCTGCGCGATCCCCTCCAGGTTTCAAAATTTACACCACGTTTTCCTCAGGGTATTATACTTATCTTCCGTGTCTTTTTTTACACCGTTCCCTTATCACAGAATGAGAAAATACAAGCACTTGTCTGTGGAAAGGAGTCCCAGAATCCCTTGTCAGACAGAAGTCTTCATGAAAATGAAATTCAAATAATATGAGCCTTCTCCTTAGGCTCTTTCTGTGGTTAGTATTACTTCTCGGGATCAGGGGAGGCAGGGGAGACTGTCCATCAGCACTAAGCCTAAGGAGTTCATGCTGCGATCCTGCCCCAGTTCTCAAGTGTTGCTTGCTGATATTTCCAGGATGTGCGCTAGGATTTTGAAGGAGGATGCCAGTTGTTCTGGTGTTTGTTAATACTTCATAATAAAATTGCATACCTGGTAATGATTGGCATTTGAGAAAGGAATGATTTCCAAATTCTGCATCCCTCCAGCCAGGTTCTGTTTGGAAAAACAGTCCCTTCCCCTCTGATTATTTGTTACAATATTGTTAAGAATTACTGTCCTGAGTCCCTCTCTTTTTCCATCTTTCTGATTTTCCATTGGCCTGGGGTATGTTTCTGAACTCCTGACCAAAGACTGTTTACACTCATCAATATTTATTTGATGGGCACTACCCCCATGACAGGGGCTCCGGGAAGTGCAAAGAGCTTACACATGGAGTGAACAGCCTGCATTCACCCTCTGATTCTCTATTCACTCCCTGTGGCGATAGAGAAGGATGTCAGCCTCTTCTGATTTGTGATTCTTTACCTGAGCACATGGGAATACCTGCCATTTAGCACCTTCCTCCAAGGCCTGTGTTTTAGGACAACAGCAAAGTTATCAGCTGCCTCCTCCCTATGTGCTGGGTCTTGCTTAACTTGAAAACAAACAAACAACAAATATGACAATGAACGTTCTAAGACGCAATGAGACAGACAACAGTCAAAGGATTGGGGGTGTTTGTTTCAAAGTGCCTGTGAAATACAGTATTACTCACTCTGCCCTCAGTGCTTTGGCAAAATGTGATTCTTCCTGTCTTGGGCAGGGAAAGACACCTACAAGGGCCCACTGGGTGGCCATGGTGGCCCCCGGGGAGTTTGTCTGCAGCACACAGGCACGCTCTATGGTGAAGTCCAGGATTTAGAAGATTTGCTCTTCCTGGGAATGAAGCCCAGAGTGCGAACCCTTGGTGACATCTAACTAACTTCAGGATCAGAGCTGACATCCAAACACAGCTAGCTCTCCTGATGCAGAAAACTGCAGGGCAAAGGTTGGTTTTTCCTTTTAACTTAATTCCTTAATTGACCCATGAAAAAGTAGGCAAGTAAAATTTCACAATTTCTGGACAAGGAGGCTAAAGCCAGAGACACTGCAAGGATGCACGTTTTTCTCGAACCTTGCCGCAAGTGATTAGTTTGGTCACAGGACATAGGTATCTTGCTTTGCTTTGCTTAAGGGTTCTCCCTTGTACTAGCCCTGCATGTTTTGCATGAGGATATAAAAGGGTGTGGTTAGTGTTAAGTGAGATTAACAACATTTAGCATGGTGCCTGGTCCTGAGTAGACTTAATAAATGTAAATAAAGACCCCTAGCCTCACTACCTCTTCCCACCACAACAGAGCTGCTGTTTCAATACCACTAGTAGTGGGTTCTCAAGCTTTCTATCTGCTGTTTTTCCCTGTTGTCTTTATGGAATCCTTCTTTTTTCACTTTGCTACTTCCCATATGGCTGACTATGCCACCACGGCCACCGAATAAATATTCTGTGTATAACACCTGCTCCAAACCACCTTGTCTGGGCTGTGGTGGAGAGGGAAGCTTTAAACCCATTGAGTGTTCTTTATTTTTATTCTGTTTTTTAAACCCATTTGGTTTTAGACAAGGAACAAAAATTAGTTTAAGAATGACGTGTACTACTCTCCCCTGTTTCTAACACTCTGTTACCGTTTAATTCCTTCTCTCTACCTCCCTCCCTGACGGTGCCTGGTTAAAGGCTTCCTGTTTAATCATGTCGTGTTTACTTCTACGTGAGCTTATATGAATTATGTAGGTCACCAGTGTCGTCACTCTGTAGGATAAAGAGATATTTGGTTTGGGAAAGGATCCCCAAGACAGCCTTATTCCTGGGTCTCCCCACCCCCCACCCCCAAGCAAATGCCGGTGTGTAATGAGACTTTCTTTGGACACCAGCGTTTCCCCTTAAAAGTGATTAAAGGCTACAGGCCTTCACCACAGAGCTGGTTGATATAACATGATGTAGCAGAGCATTTTGAGTTTATACAATGTTATGTTTGAAATGAAAGGAGAAGATTGACTCTTAGTTCTTATTTGAGCTCTGGGTGTGTGTGCACGCGAGCACGCATGTGTGCACACGCCTGGTCAGTCCAGTTCCCGAAAGCCTGGTCACCCTCGATGTGGATCAGGACCACACTTACCCATCTCAGAGAGGCTTGTGCGGCCACAATCGTACTTGTCAAGACCCAGCATGCATCCTCTGGCTGTTCAAGGTAGAACCCATCTCCTTCGGATCTGCAGGCACCCCAGGGAGGCCAAGCCAGGAGGTGACCTCACACTGTTTTTCCCATGGATTACTAGTCTGTGTGAAGACCAACTTACTCAGAGCAACAAACAAACGAAACTTGTTTGCAGCCCCACCCTGACAGCTAGAAAGACAGCCCCTAATTGGACAGCTCGCATCCAAAATACATACAGTATTTTGAGACACAAATGATCAGTTAAATGAATAGGCATGCATTTGCAGAATTTTCTGGATCGGATTGAATAGAATTTGTATATACCAAAACAAGTGGAAAGTCTGCCCTAAGTTAGCAAATCCAGTAGTCTTGATGAGCATATCAATCATCGTAACTGCAGAATATAAACTGATTCTTTGGGGGAAGAAGAAAGAAAATATAGTAATTCTATTTCTTTTCTTGAAAACCTACTTGGTCATGTATCTAATCGCTTGAAAACAGTACGCATGCAAGGTCAAATGTTTTAAGAAGGTGGATATCTGTTGGATGCCCTGAAAAAAATCAGTGCATTTATAAAGGAAATAAGGCCAAAATTGATCTCATACTTTGGGCCAAGGGAGTGGGGATAGAGAAACATACCGGTTGAAACCAACTCAAGAAGAGCAGTGGATGAATCAGGCACAGAGCCTGAAGGCTAACCATTTCATGAAGATTGTGTGGAAGATTTAGCACTGGAATATTTATTTTCTATTCCATACAACTTTTATGTTCCAGGTATGGTGTAAGCCTAGGTCTAGAAAAGACATCTACCTTCACTTAAATGGTTTACATCCTTGAAGGGGAGGAAAACAAACGAAGGATATGGAGCCATGCGGTGTTAAGACAACTGAAGGAAGATAGCTTGGGAAGAAGTAAGCATTAAGAGAGGGAAGAAAAGGATTCATAGACAATACAAAGGGAAATCTAATGGGATGTAGCCTTCAGGAAACCAGCCAAAAGGTTTGTATATAAAAACTCTACTTATTAGACACTAATCTTAAGCAAATAAGGCAGAAGGGACTCTGAGTGTTTCTGAGTCATGTCCTAGTAATATTCACTGGGAATACCATAAAATGGGATTCAGATATCAGCCAACAATATTGGAGGATACTCGGGGGAATTTGATAATCTGGGAAATTTGATCGTGAGTATTTAGATTTCAGAGATTGAGATTGGCCAAAAGATAAGATTTCATATGAGAAACTCCCTGGAGATTATTCAGAATAATGATTCTCAGCCCCAGTTGTATATTTTAGAGTCACCTGGGGAGATTTTATGAGACTATTTTCATAACGGAAACTTGTAGAGATTCAATGGCGGGGCATAAGCATATTATAAGTGACTCCAGTGTGCAATCAGATAAAATCGCTGATCTAGAGTAGTTGGTCAGAAGTATAAAAAGGGGAGCAAGGAAGATCCTCCAACATACAGTCTAGGTCAGTATTTTTCAAATTCAAGCATACGTCAACATAATTTGGATACTATGATGCAGGGTTGCTCTCCCTACCTTCAGAATTTCTGATTTATTAGATCTAGGGTGTAAGTTCTGAGAATTTGATTCCTCACTCGTTTCCAGGTGATACTGATGTTCTTGGTCCAAGGACCACATTTTATTTTATTTTATTTTATTTTATTTTTAAAAAATTTTTTAAGTTTTATTTATTTATTTTTGAGAGAGACACAGAGAGAGTGAGTGGGGGAGGGGCAGAGAGAGGGAGAGAGAGAGAATCCCAAGCAGGCTCTGTGCTGTCAGCACAGAGCCTGACACGGGGCTCGAACTCACACACTGTGAGATCATGACCTGAGCTGAAACCAAGAGTCGGACTCTTAACTGACTGAGCCACCCAGGCGCCCCAGCAAGGACCACATTTTAAGTACCACTAGACTAGGTACACCATAGAAGAGGAAGGTGGATTTACAATTGGGGGTAGTACAGGCATAATTGGCTCACTAGTTGGACCTTAGGTTCAAATGATGTTGTGACAGCTTGGGGAATAGCCGTTGTGGTCAGTGCTATGATCTAGAATCTTGCTAGTCAAACTGGAGTCCTCAGGCAAACAACACAGAGTCACCTGAATGCTTGTTAGAAATGTAGACTCTAAGGGGGTGCCCGGGTGGCTCAGTTGGTTAAACGTCTAACTCTTGATTTCAACTCAGGCCATGATCTCACGGTTCATGGGTTCGAGGCCCATGTCAGGCTCTGCACTGATGGCACGAAGCCTGTTTGCACTATTCTCTCTACTCCTTTCTCTGTCTCTCCCATGCTCACACTCTCTGTCTCTCTTTCTACAAATAAATACATAAAATAAACTTAAAAAAAAAAAACAACGTAGAATCTCAGGCCTCACTCTAGAGCCAAAACTTTTATTGTAATAAGATCTTCAGATTATTTACGTGAATTCTAAAGTTGGAGAATCATACTCATGGTTCTTAGTCTTGGCTTCGTATTACAGTTTTCCGTGGTGTCTCACATCATAGTAATAAAATCAGATTCTCTAGGAGTGGAACCCATTGTTAGTACTAGTACTAGTTATTTTCAGTAATTTTAAATATTGGTACTAGTCCTCGTATTTTTGAAGAGCTCCCTGGATGAATCCAGTATGCAGAAGACTCTGATAACCACTGATCTAGATTTTAACTTGCAACAGTATACTCAAGCTTATTACTTTTCTTGGCTTGAGTTGCCATGACTCAGGAAATAGGAAGGCATTGGAGCTGCACATCGTGGACATCAGGACACCCATAGTGGACATTAGTATATCCACTTGGGAGGTGAAGAGACGGCAGAAGCAGGGAAGATGATGCAGGGAATGACAGAACCATATCCATCCCACTTCCTTCACTCGAACATGTGCATTGCCAAGCCGAACATGCAAAACCAGTCAGCTGGCATTCCGCTGGGTTTTCCTAGGCCTCTTCCATGATACAGTCTCCTTATCTCACCAAGGTTAAATTGACCCCTTACTTGTACCCTCACGTATATAGATATAGATGTTTCCAGTACACAAATCTATCGTAGAACCTCCTGACGTCAAGTTTTGTTTCATTTAGGTTTGTGTTTTTCTTCACTCAGCAGATCATAAGCCTTTTAAGTGCAGGAAAACATCTTGTTTGTGGCACTCACACCTGGAACTGAAATCTACACATAAACATATCCATACGTACAGATGCACTCAGAGATAAAGCAAATATGGCAAAATATTAACAGTTGCTTAGTCTGGGCAAATGGAATCAGGTAGTTTATTGTAATATGGCTTCCCCTGCTCTCTAGATTTGAATATTTAAAATGTAAAAATTATGAAAAAAGACATTTGAAATAGGCTTTGAATTATTTTTTTTTGAGTTTATTTATTTATTTTGAGAGAGACCTCACGTGGGAGCATGGTGGGGGTGGGGGGCGGCAGAGAGAGAGGAAGAGAGAGAATCCCAAGCAGGCTCCGAGCTGTCAGCACAGAGCCCAACATGGGGGGGCTCCATCCCATGAACCGAACAGTGAGATCATGACCTGCGTGGAAATCAAGAGCTGGAGGCTTAACCAACTGAGCCACACAGGCTCCCTGAATTATTTATTTCAATTGACAGTTGTGGCTTTGAATAAGTGCTAAAATAATAAAATTCACATGGCTATCATTTGTATAAATTTTGTAGAATATAATTTACTTCCCTTAGATATACTTTGATTTCTGAAGACACTTAGGATGGCTTTATACCAACCAAGATTATTTGAAACCTAAAGACATAGCTGTACCTTACCGATTAAAGGCTATTTTCTTATGAGAGAAATGTTGGTTTGGCAGAATTATTCAGATTGCCTATTTATGCTTATTTACTTATCTAAATCTGAATTTCCACATTAATTTCACTCAAAAAAGAAGGCCATATATAATCTTGGAAGTTCATTTTGGTTTTCTTAATTTTTCATTTGATTATTTATAATTCTTTAAAATGGCAATTTAGATGATAATTGATGTTATTAATTTATCTTTCTGTCGTATGAGGCCTATTCATCACCAGCCTGATAATAGTTGTTGCAGAATTTCTCCTTTTTAGCCTAGAAAATGGCTCCTAAAATCAAAGCATTTCTGTTGATATTTTTGTTCTTTTTGAGCATTTAGACTATTTGCAGGGAGAATCTTTGTATGTGTCTCTGGAATCTCAACTGGGGACTTCCTAAGTACATTAAGGTAAGGAATTTTGTAGTTGTTATTTGATTTCTACATAATTAGAAAAGTGATCTCCCCCTCATCCTAAAAATAGGTGAATAATCAGTGCATTTGAACTGGCCATTTAGTTTTTTTGGGACAGGCTGTTTTCAAGAATTCAGGCTTAAAATACAATGCCGTAAATACTGTTAAGCCCCACCCTGACAGGACTGATGAAAATCCTTGAATCGTGAAGTTGTAACCCCACTGAGTCAGTGACATCCTTTTGGAAAAGAGAGGTAGGTAAGTAGCAGAGGTCTCGTAGAAATATGTGCCCAATGTCTAGTTTTCATTACAAATAGAGGTTAAGGGGACTTCTGGGTGGCTCAGTTGGGGAAGCTTCCGACTTTTGATGTTGGCTGAGGTCATGATCACGGTTCGTGAGATCAAGGCCCACGTCAGGCTCTGTGCTCACAGCACTAATTCTCTCTCTCCCTCTCTCTCTGCCCCTCTCCTGCTCACTCTCTATCTCTCAAAATAAATGAATAAACATTTTTTTAAAAAATAGAAGTGAGGATTTTACTCCATGTTGCTTGTTATTTTTTTCTTTCCAGCTGATTCCTAACCAATGAAGCCCTATTGTCTCTCAAAAAGCACCTGGATAATCCAAAGAAGCTTCCTTCAAGTAGCGTATTTTAATAGTTTTGTTCTCCCTTACTATCTAAAAAGCTTTTCCTTAATTTTTTATTTTCTTTTTATACATTCCTTTTATTTCTTGTTTTCTCTCTCATGGAGGATAGCCAGCCAACTTCGTTCTCATATTAACTTCCATTGACTTAAAAATGGTTCGTCCCTTCAGTATTTATTGAGACCTTGTAATATGCCAGGTACTGTTCTTGATACATTAGTGAGACAACAAAGATGCCTGCTTTCATGGTGCACGAGTCCTTTGAGGGGGAAGACAGATGACAGGCATGGATAATCATGGTTAAAAATAAATTATCTGGCACGGTCGAAGGAAATAAATGCTGTGGGGGACAAAAAAGCAATATAAATGGAATTACTAATGTAAGTGTGTGTGTGTGTGTGTGTTGAAGAACACCTTACAATTTTTAAATAGGTTGGTTAGGGTGGGTCTCATTGAGGTGGTGACATTTGAGCAACAGCCTTGTGGCAGAGGTGGGACATTCCTGGCGTGTTCCAGGAACATGACCGGCCAATGTGACATGGGAGCAGGAGAGATAGATGGTCTTTTATCTGGAATCAAATGGGCTGCCATTGGATAGCTTAAAAGGACAACAGTGGCTGCTTGTTCAAGAATAGCCTGGAGAGGGGTCAAGAGAGAAGCAGGGAGACCGTTTAGTTTTATTACTCCCGGGGGGAGACGGCAGTGGGTTGGACCAGGGTATTGACAGTGGAAGTGGTGAGAAGTTTTGGGATGTTGATGTATTTTGAAGATAGAGCCAATAAGGATTTTCTGATGGACAGAGTGGGAGGTGTAAGTGCAAGAGAAGAATCGAGAAAAATTCTAGTGTAATTAAAAAAAAATTTTTTTTTTGGCTTTTCTTCTGGGTGCCTGCAATTACCCCAGCAAATTCTTCCTACACCTGTAGAAAAATGTTTCCACGTCTTTCATATTTCCTATGGCTGTTTCCTGAAAATCTTCATATTTTTCTTCTTTTTTTTTCTTACATTCTATTAAAATGTTCACAGTAAGTGTAGGGACACAAATCTGATAAAGGTCTTACCCAAGGGTAATCCGTGGGAAACTGCTTTCCATGTTTGAGAGTTTGGAAAGAGATAAGCACCATGTTCTCTGATAGGTAACTGAGGAGAAGAAAAGGGGGAGACTTTGTTGAAAACTGGAGATTTCATGGACATGGTTCTGTATCACTGAACATCATCAGAAACTATCTCAGGCAACATTGTCACAGCCTTGATAAATGGGTTGGCACCTTCCTTTGAAGACAGTCCAGGGTATCCCTTCCATTCTCATCTAGGCTGTTGACTAATTGTACTAAAATCATGACTCTCTTGGGTCGTTTCCCATCTAATTGACGCCACTTCTAAATGTATTCAATCCCATCTGTGAGAAACTATGGGAGATTTCCAATATTCTACATCTGGTAGTAACTCTAACATCAAAGTTTAGTAACTTTGTAGTTACTAACTACAACTCTAGTAACTCTAACATCGAAGCTTTAATACTTGCCCTCAAGAGTACAATCGTCTTGGGGTGCCTGGGTGGCTTAGTGGGTTGAGCGTCAGACTCTTGATTTTGGCTCAGGTCATGATCGTGCGGTTCATGAGTTCGAGCCCCACATTGGGCTCCCTGCTGATGTCACTGAACCTGCTTGGGATTCTCTCTCTCCTTCTCTCTGCCTTTCCTCTGCTTGTGTGCGTGCACAAGCGCTCTGTTACTCTCTCTCAAAATAAATAAATAAACCTAAAAGAAGAAAAGAGTACAATTGTCTTGCTAAACACTTGTTTTGGAATGAATGATATATTAGGGAATTGAATGTGAGTAAGTCAGGGGATAATTTGAATACAGAGTGAATTTTGAGTTTGCTCATGCACATTTCTTCTGCGATGAAGTCACATAAAAATACACAGAACACAGAGGTGCACCCACCTCAAATATCTTCCAGCTACCATTATCCTTGAAAGTTAGTTATCTTTTCCTACTCTTTCACATTTGTAACATTCTTCTACATTAAAGCAAAAGAAAAGCCCACCTCATTCAACATCCCAGAAAAACCTAAACGTTCTGGTTCAAATTGCCAAGCAGTGCACACAACAGGAAAACGTGATTTGTATTCAAAGACCTTAAGCAGAAATTGTCTAATTCTGCAGAAGTGATCCCTTTAGGTGCCAGTGGTGGCTTGGTATAGTGGCTTTAAATGTCATTACAATTTCCAAAGCCCTCAGCAGTTAGGCAAAGTTGTGAGTGCAGACGACAAAGCCACCCAAGAATTTCCAGCAGTGATATAGAGGTTGATTGAGGAAGGAGCCTACACATTGGATCCGATTTTCAATTTTGATGAACAGGTTTCTGTTATAATTGCATGTCTTGAAGGACCAACATCTCAAATTCAGGAAAACATGTCCCAGGGTTTAAGGCTGCTGAACTGAATTGTGATGTTCATGCTGACGCTCAATGGAGAATGAGGACCCACATGTACCCACATCTGCTGTTACAGCTTCCTGCCTATTTTCAAATCACGTTTTTTCCTTTGCTTTGCAATAACTCACAAGCTGCGACTCTTCCCAGCCCATTTCCACAGCAAAATTCCAGTCTTTTTCAAGGTAACGTGCCACATCATTTGTACGTATTTATGTGTTTCTTAACCAGTGAACAGGTATGAAGCTCTGCCACTGTTTTTATTATGTTCCTATCTTTTTTTCCCCCTTCTGAGTCCCTGATGACATTTTTGAGTGTTGCATTCGTAATCCCACTTTCCCCATAAGTCATGTTTTGTTTTGTTTTTCTCACAATTTAGCATAGTGTGATGATTTTTAGGAACACATATATGGCATTATTGCAGAGCTGACAGTGTGGGGTAATAGCATTTTTTTTTTTTTTGTCTTGAAACAGATGACTGTATTAGCTGTTAAGATCTGAACTCTCAAATTGTTTTGTATGCCCAGTAGAGTAGACTCTAACTTCTGGGTCAGGTGCAGAATTATAAAATGCTATGAGATTTTTATAATTATTTCAGTATATCATTTAATGGGGGAATGGAGTCTCAGAGAAGTCAAATGAATTTTCTAGGGCCACACAGCAAGCCAATGGTGGCACGTCGAGAATCAGAGGCTGTGTCTCTTGACTCTTAGCCCAACACTCTTTCTCATTCAGATTGGTTTACAACTGGCTCTCATATGCTAGTCCTTGAACTTGCAGCACTAATATCATCTTCAAACTTGTTAGTAATGTCATTTCTGTGGGCTGGCCCAATGGCTCTCTGGGCGATTTGGATGCATACTAACATTTGAAAACCACTGGCTTAGAATAAACAGCCAATATCTGTGACACAGGAGACACCAACACAATAGAAAGTGGGTGTAAAATATTAAGCATAGTTGGAGAAGGTTACATTATTCTTATGATTTTCATTGATTCAAAAAAGTATTTAAGATATATATACAATATATATACATATATACAATTATATATACAATATATGCAGTATACAATATATACAATTCTAAGATCTTGGTTGTATCCTTTGATATAAGTAGATAACACAGCACAAAACAAAAATATCCCTTTAGATAGTATTCAGACAATAATATCCCTTTAGATAGTATTCAGAGGATAGAAAAATGCTACTTTTCCCTCACCATGATTGTTAACAGCAAGCCACCAAAAAACTACACATATGTGTGAAAAATCTATATACGTGAAAATCTATTTGTGTGTGTATGGTTACAATCTTGGGAATAACAAAATAGCAACCAAAGAAACAGTTTAATCAAACTGAATATTTTATAGTTGGAGAACTAGAAAGAGACAGTTTAAATAGCTGTGAACTGCCTTTCCTGTTTTCCCAGTTGGCTGCTGGAATACAAAGTTATGTGAGCCAGGAAGATCTGGAAACTTCCTTAAGTTCCTTACAATCCATGGAATTCTCAGCGGCTAATTTTAGTGAATACATACAATGTTTGGGGCCAGTTCAGAACTTTTACTGGGAAACTTAGAAACACGCATATTAGTCAAAATTCACTCGGGAATCAATGTAAGAGGTTTTAGATCTCCGTCAGTTATATAGGATGACAATACGTTTTGCAGTCCTAACAAGCTTCTCATTTTTTGCTTTCTTACCCATCTCATTTGGAGCAACGATAGGCTTTGATGCCAGTCAAAGACCAGAAGTGATGGGAGAGCCACTCAGCTGAGAGTTTAGTCTAGGCAGTTGGCTCTCTGCTTACTGGGTGGCTTTGGACATGTTACCTAACCTCTTGGAGCTCCAATTTCTTCATCTGTAAAATGGGGCTATAATATAGCCCTGCTCATGGGTTGTGGTAAGGATGAAATGATATCATATATGCAAAACCTCAGTCCCTAGTTATTCACCATGATGTTGATACATACCCTTCCAATGAGTTTCCTTTTTTTTTTTTTTTTCCATGCCTCGGTCAAATTTTAGGCTTTGGTCAATTTCTTAGTAGTCTCTTGGTGATGAACTGTGACAATTTTATCTCATCAGTTATGCTTTTCTATTTGATATTCCTGTCTTTTGTGTACCAGTCATTTCCTTATCTTAGTCTGTAATTGCCTTAGGGACAGGGATCCCTGTCACCCACTGCACTTAAAACTGTGTCTTTCATATGGTAGGTGCTCAATAAACATGTGTTGAATGATTGAGAGACTAGACAGGTCAGTGTGGACCTTGGAAATAAATACAGCATATCCCAGCAATTAACTTGCTGGCTGAGAACATTTGTGCTTAGAGCGACAGTTCAGGTAGGGGGCACACTGAATAAGTCATAATGTTTGTTTCTTTTGGTAACAAAAATATCCGTTCATGACGTTAACTTCCCTTTACTTGTGAATCAACCTATGTTTTGTTCCCAGACACCTGACAAAGAAATGTAAACCCACACTGATGTGTGTATTGATATGTATAGCCAGTGTCAAGTTGAATGTGAAGTAAAATGAAGGATAGAAATGTGACCATATAAACAAATAGCCCCTGTTGTTTCTTGCGAACCCATATGTGACACTAATCCAGAAATGCATGCCACGGGCAGTTGAAATATGCTTTGAATTACTGGCTGTGATGTTTCTGAAGCCGTGCATATGGCATGATTTATACCCCAATGTTCTCAATCAGATTCTAGGGATCGATTAATCACGCTATCAATAACAAAGTAACAGGTGTGTTTTCTCAAGTCCTGTGCTTGCTAAAGGCAATTATTTCCCCCCTATTGGTGCTACCTCATAAACGCAGTTTGGAAGTGCCCTTCTGTCCCGTGCTAGGAAAATTGCAAGTTGCATTCTTGCTTGGATAAAGCAGGGAACGGGATTCTATTCAGTGACCCTAACACTATGCTTCAGTCACAAACCAGACCATCAGCGTAACGCTCCGTAGCTTGCGTTAGACAAAGTTCATTTTAAGGCTCAAAATGGCAAAGCTGAGCGCTGGTGAGAGCAGCTGATTGCCCCCGAAGAGGCACTTGACGGGACCTTCCCTGCTCTGGGTAGAACAGATTTTAATGCACCGTTTACATTAGCTGGTGAATTAGACAGCCATTGATTAAGATCATTCTACGAGTTTTCAGTTCAGGCTATATATTTTTTCCATATTTCTCTTGAGTTTTTATTAAAAGGCTAGTAAAAGACCAATAAAGCCATGTCGGATGAGGGGCCTGTGTGGCCCAGTCGGTTAAATCGGTTAAGTTGGTTTCAGCTCAGGTCATGATCTCACGATGTGTGAGTTCAAGCCCCATGTCCGCATGGGGGCTGTCCGCGCAGAGCCTGCTTGAGATTTTCTCTTTCTATCTCTGCCCCTCCTGTGCTCACACTCTCTCTGTCTCTCAAAATAAACAAAGTTAAAACAAACAAACAAACAAACAAACAAACACGTAGGATGAGAGGGAAGGTGTCCACTGCTAAAAGCTGACCACAAATGTTTGGAAAATAAAAAATAATTGAACTAAGTCTGGTCGATGAAGGAGGATAACTAAAGCGATAGCTTGGGAGGCACGGGCAGCGGAAAGGGCGCCTGGAGACCCAGCACAACCCTGGAGAGCTGGCCAGTAGAACAGGGTGGTGCAGATACAAGGCTTATTTCAAAGGTGAGAACAAAACCAGACGTCCCTCCCACCGCGGCCACCACACGCACGACGACATCATTCTTACAGATAAAGGAGAAGGGAGGTTTTCAGGCACAGATGGCTTTAAAGTAATTAATTTCCAGATCCTCCTCTTCTATGTGTACTGTTTTTCTAAGGCTGATCTGTCTTAGAACCCACTGGGTGTCCTTTCCATCTCTGTGTTCACAGCCGCTTCTCAGAAGCCAGGTCTCCCTCTCCTGTCCCCATCCTTACCGTAGCCACTTGTCCTGGTGCTAAATATCATCAGGAAGGCCAGCAGCAGCAACAATTCTGAGGGGCCACACATAGGCTATTAAAGTAATTTGATGATTCTGGGGTGCCCGGGTGGCTCCGCATTTAAGCGTCTGTCTTTGGCTCAGGTCATGATCTCACAGTCTGTGGGTTCGAGCCCCGCGTCGGGCTCTGGGCTGACGGCTCAGAGCCTGGAGCTGCTTCGGATTCTGTGTCTCCCTCTCTCTCCGCCCCTCCCCTGCTCATGCTCTGTCTCTCTCTGTCTCTCAATGACAAATAAAAAAAGAGAAGTTAAAAAAAAGTGCATCAAATTTAGATTGGTTTATAAGTGAGTTCTTCCAGTCCTTCAAAGAAAGATAATTCTTATGTATAAACCCTTTCCAGACATAGGAAAATATCCAAGGCTCCCCACTCATTTAACAGGGGTAAGTATCAGTGGGTAAGAAATGAATAAGGGTAACAGAATTAAAGGAGGGTTGGGGAAGAACAGCGGCTGCATGTTAGGGGTTTTGTTTGACCCACATTATTGGCTCTACTCACGAATTTTAACTGGTTGAATTTGTTGCCAACATTTAAAACCTGGGACATTTTTTCATGAATATTAGATTGAAATAAGACCTATGCAATAGAGGGGTGCCTGGGCGGCACAGTCAGTTCAGCGTCTGATTTCGGCTCAGGTCATGATCTCACAGTTCATGAGTTCGAGCCCCGTGTCAGGCTCTGTGCTGACAGCTTGGAGCCCAGAGCCTGCTTCGGACTCTGTGTCTCCCTCTCTCTCTGCCCCTCCCCTGCTCATGCTCTGCATCCCTCTCTCTCTCCAAAATAAATAAATATAGAAAAAATTAAAAAATAGATAAAAAATAAAAAAAGACTGTTACAAATGATCAACAGTCACGAAGAGCTAGGGCATATATTTTGAAAATGGAAAATAGAAGTATCAAATACTACTGCATTTAACTTCCACTAGATATATTTGCAAGAGGAACAGTGATGTAGAAGGATTAACTAAAATTAAAGTATTTACAAATCATGCTTGCAGCCACTGTGTAATAGAACATTTTGCATGTCAACTCAAAGTCATTTAAAGATAGATTATTTTTCAAATTTCTTTTTGGGGGGATATGTGAACAAAAAATAATTAAAAATCTTAGAATGACCAAGAGCCAGGTGTTTACCAAAAGGCAAAAACTGAGGAGATTCTTATTTAAAAATTTTGAAACAACTGTCTGAGACCATTTAGGCACGTATTATGGATTCCAGTGCTTTCTTCTCACAGGGAGGAGGACAGGTTAGCAGGTGATTTCTTTTCTTCTCAACCTGGAATGAGACCTTTCCACCCTAAAAAGAAGACTCCCTCATATACACAAGAGTTCGCTAGCCTTTCGATACTCTTATGGTTAAATACGAATGGTCAATGGAGGATCATCAAATATTTGAGGAAAAACAGAAACGTGAAATAGAAAGACCATGGTAAGCAAACTGAAAAACGGACTCTGGGGAAATGGAGGTATTTAAGATAGCAGGGAAATTATAACAAAACAAAAACTCAAACTCCTCTTGGAGAAATTAAAGAATGTATTACATCCCTAAAGCAATAATAGGGTGCCAAAAAAGGAAACATCAGACGGCAAAAAAGAACTCTTAGAAATTAAAAGTCTAAGGGCTCCTGGGTGGCTCAGTCGGTTAAGCGGCCGACTTCGGCTCAGGTCATGATCTCGCAGTCCGTGGGTTTGAGACCCGCGTCGGGCTCTGTGCTGACGGCTCAGAGCCTGGAGCCTGTTTCAGATTCTGTGTCTCCCTCTTTCTCTGACCCTCCCCTGTTCATGCTCTCTCTCTGTCTCAAAAATAAATAAATGGTAAAAAAAAATTTAAAAAAAGAAATTAAAAGTCTAACTGCAAAAACGTTTTTTAAGTCAATGAAAGAGTTAGAAGACAAAGTTAAAGAAATGTTCCAGAATGCAGAAAAAAAATGTCAAAGGTTCAGAAGATATGAGAGAGTTAAATGAAGTAGAGATTTGACCCAGGGAATCAAACATTTGACGAACCGACTTTCCATTGAGAAAGAAGAAAGAAAATTGATGAAAGGGCCATTTAACCTTGATTTTCACTCAAGGTTCATTCAATGAAGCTTGGTTCATTCTCATTTAAATACCACAACGGCCATGGCTCTGAAATCAGGAGAAAAAGAACTTAGCAAACTACATGCGTGTTCTTGCCATAAGTTTTATTAATATGTCATAACTATAAAGCTGTTCTCAGGCTTTCGTTGTTAGAATCAGTTTACAGACAAGGCACAAAATGTTTATAATTATTATAACAAAATGTATATTTTAAGCTTGAAAATTAAAAGAAGAGTAGGGGTACGGTTGATAGAGATTTGGAGACAGAAGATGGGGAGAAAGATGTGGGAAGAGTGTGGGCCCTAAAATGTTCATCTTTAAAAAAAGTAGGAAGTGAGAAGATTCTTTCTGTAGGCTACGAAATAATAGATGTTCAATATTATTTAATACAACCATTAGAATATATGACAAGGGTGATATCCAATTAACGTTCCAGTTGGAGGTGATGAAGAGAGAAGGGAAAAAGGGGAATAGAATAAATGAGATTAATCATGTGCCGTGTATGGTTTGCTAGGATTGTCATAACAAAGCACCATATATTGGGTGACTTACACAAGAGAAATTTATTCTCTCAAACTTGTAGAGGCTAAAAGTCCAAGATACAAGTGTCAACAAGGTTGGTACGTTCTAAGGGCTGGGGGTGGGGTGTGGAGGGAGAATATGTTCTTTCTTTTCTTCAAGCTTCCGGTAGCTTTGGGTGTTCCTTGGCACATCCTCCTGACGCTGTGTGTGTCTCTCTTTGTGTCCAAATTTCCCTTTTAGATGAATTTGCCAGTCATATTGGATCAAGGTCCTATTTCCAGATAAGCCCACATTAGTAGTTACGGGGAACTGGAATGTTAACCTTTTTATCTTACGTTTATTTATTTTGAGAGAGAGAGAGTGTGGGGGGGGGGAGGGGTGGAGAGGGAGAGAGAGAATTCCAAGCAGGCTATCCACTATCCATCAGCTCAGAGCCTGATGTGGAGCTCGATCCCAGGAACTGTTAGATTATGACCTGAGCCGAGATCAAGAGTCGGTTGTTCAACCGACTGAGCCACCCAGATGCCCAGAATGTTAACATTTTTTGAGGGGATACATTTCAACCCATAACACATGGCGAGATTAAGAAAACAACATAAAGAGGGGTACCTGGGTGGCTCAGTTGTTTAAGCATCAGACTTTGGATCAGGTCATGATCTCACGGTTTGTGAGTTCGAGCCCCGCATTGGGCTCTGTGCTGACAGCTCAGAGCCTGGAGCCTGCTTTGGATTCTGTGTCTCCCTCTGTCTCTGCTCCTCCCCTGGTCGTGCTCTGTCTCAGTCTCTCACAAATGAATAAATGTCAAAAAATAAAATAAAAACAACACGAAGAAACATATAATTAATTGCAATACCTTATTATTCTTTAATATTCATATAATATATAAATATGCTATCAATTATAAATGAGATCAAGCGTCAGTCACTTAACTGACTGAGCCACCCAGGTGCCCCGGTGTTTCTCGTTTAAATTAAAATATAATTGATATATAATAAAATTCACCCTTTCTAGAAAGTGTAAAGTTTTGTGAGTTTTGACAAATGCATATATTTAACTATAACTACAATCAATAGCTTAACCTATGATCTATCCTGAAATATATTTTATGTATGTTTGGGAAGAATGTGTATTCTGCTTCTGTTAAATAAAATGCTATATACATGTCTGTTAAGTTCATTTGGCCCACAGTGGTGCTCAATCCACTGTTCTCATATTCTGTCTGAACGATTTACCCAGCATTGAGAGGGAGTATTAAAGTCCTCAACTATTACTGTATTGATGTTTATTTTTCCTTTCAGTTCAGTTAGTATTTGCTTCATATTTAGGTGCCCTGATGTTGGCTGCATAAATATATTTTTTATATCTTCTTGATGAATTGATTGTCTGATCTCTTTGTCTTTTGTGGCGATTTTTAGCTTAATGACTACTTTTTTTTGTCTGATATAAGTATAGCTACTCTGTCTTTATATTGGTACCATTTTCTTTTTCCTTCTTTTAATTTTTGGTTTTATTTATTTATTTTGAGAGAGACAGAGACAGCGTGAGTAGAGGAGGAGCAGAGAGAGAGACAATACCAAGTAGGCCCTACACTGCCAGTGCAGAGCCCCAGGTGGGGCTTGAACTCACCTAACTGCAAGATCACGACCTGAGCCAAAACCAAGAGTCGATGCTTAACCAACTGACCCACCCAGGCACCCTGTTTACCAATTTCTTGGAATATCTTTTTCCATCCCTTTACTTTCAAATCAATGTATGTCCTTCAAACTAAATTGAGTTTCTTGTGGGTAGCAGGATGTGGGATCTTATTTTTTTAAATCCACTTACCCAGTCTCTATCTGTGGATTATGGAATTTAACCCATTTATGTTAAATTTTATTTTTGAGGGGTAAGGACTTACTATTGCCATTTTGTTCATTGTTATTTTTGAACTGTTTTGTAGATCCTTTGTTTCTTCCTTCCTCCCTAGCTGACTTCCTTTGTGATTGATGACTTTTTATGGTGGTATTCTTTGACTCCTTCATTATAATTTTTTATGTGTCTACTACAGATTTTTCTTTTGCAATTAGCATGAGGCTCATATAAAATATATCACAGTTATAGTATCTTATTTTAAGCTAGAAACAACTTTGGTAGAATACAGAAACTTTATATTTTTTATTTTCCCTCTCACATTTTAGGGTTTTAGTGTTCCAGTTTATGTAATTGTTATCATTGTGGTATCCAGTAATAAATTATTATAGCTTTGGTGATTATTAATACGTCAATTTTTAACTTTTAAACTAGAGCTGTGACCTATGTATCCCCATTGCAATATTAGAAAACCTGATTTCAGCTATAACCTTATTATGAGCTTTACATATTCATGTTGTATGATGTAATTAACATATTTCCATTTCAGTTTATAGAATACCCTTTAACATTTCCTTGATTGGAGATCTAGTAGTAATGAACTCTCCAGTTTTTGTCTTTTGAGAAATGTTTTTATCTCTCCTTCATATCTAAAGGATAGCTCCTCCAGGTATAGTATTCTTGGCTGACAGGCTTTACTTTCATTTAAATATTTTGAGTATTTCATCCTGCTCTCTGCTGGCCTGCAAAGTTTTTGCTGAGAAATTGTGCAGTAGTTTTATGGGGGTTCCCTCTCAGATGATGTCTTATTTTTTTTTCCTTGTTGTTTCAAAACTGTCACAGTCTTTTGACAATTTAATAATAATGTGTCACAGTGTAGCCCTTTCAACTTATTTGGGATCTTTTGAGCCCCATGAATCTGGATGTCGATTTACTTCCCCATGTTTAAGTGTTTCTCCATTATTTCTTTAAACTGTCCTTTTCTTTTCTCCTTCATGATTTCCATAATGAGTCCATGGCTCCTTGTGCTGGTTTCTCATTGGCCCTACAGGCTTTCTTCACTCTTTCATTCTTTTTTCTTTTTGCTCCTTTAACTGGATAATTTCAAATGATCAGTCTTGGAGTTCACCAGCTCCTTATTCCACTTGGTAGAGTTTGCTGTTGAAGCTTTCCATCGAACTCTTCAGTGCAGTCATATTTTTGAGCTCTAGGATTTCTGTTTAGTTGGTTTTGATGGTTTCTACTTCTTTGTTGTAGTTCTCATTTTATTCATGCACTGTTTTCCTAATTTCAGTTAGTTGTCTGTGTACTATTATAGTCTCCCTAAACTTCTTTTAGAAGAACATTCTGAATTCTTTAACAGTTCATACATCTCTATTTCTTTAGGGTCAGTTATTGAAGTTTTTTAAGTTTCCTTTGGTGGCACGACGTTTACCTGATTCTCCAAGATCTTTTTATTTTTGCATTAGAATCTGCATATTTGATAAACGAGTCTCTTCTTCCAGACTTTACAGGCTTATTTTAGTAGGGAAAGATCTTCACCTGTTACCTCAGCTTGGGGTACTAGGCTGGTCAGCTGCTAGCATACATGGGCACGCAAGCCTTACTATTTGGGTTTTTAGTTCGGCAAGCCTACTGTCCATAGTCTGAGGTGGGGGGTGGAGGAGGGGTGCCGCTGGCTGGGTTTCATGGGTTGAGCTCTGTATTCAAGCCAGGCTACTTGGTGGGTCACTGGTTGGATGTAGCTGCTAGCTATTTCTATAGTAAGGTGGGGCCCCTACCTGGCTCTCCATTACCTCTGATTGGGTTGGTTACAGGCTCTAATCCCTTAGAGGGTAGTGCAACCGGTTGGAATCCAAGACTAGGCAAGGCTGTGGGTTGTGCTCCAACATCTTGGTTGTGTAGAGCCTCAGGCTATGCTTTTCTACTGAATGGGACCACGGGTACTCTGTTCAGACAGGGTCATAGGTCAGGCTTTACGGTTGGATGGTGCCTCAGGCAGTGTTCTGTGATCAGCTGGGGCCACCCACTGTACTCTGGAGTTAGGTGTGGCTACAAGCTGGGCTTTGTGATCAAGCAGGCCCTTGGCTGTACTTTGCAGCTGGGCATGGTTGCTGGTCAGTTTCTCCGGTCAGATGGAACCTCCAGTTATGCGGGGCTGGAGACTGTACTCTACAGTTGGGCAAGGTCACTGTCTGCGATGCCTGGTTGGGTAGGCCCACAGGTGTTTCTCCGTGATTGGCCAGGGTCATTGCCTGGACTCTGCCTGGCTAAGGTCACAGTTCATATTCAACAATCAAGTGGGACCATACGCTGGGCTTCACTGTTGGGTGAGATTGTAGGCTGGGTATTACTGTAGGTTGGGCTTTCGACTTCTTGGGGGTACTGCTCAGGCTCCTTGATTATGCAGGGCCAGAAGCTATGCTCACCCCAATGTTTATAGCAGCACTTTCAACAATAGCCAAATTATGGAAAGAGCCTAAATGTCCATCAACTGATAAAGAAATTGTGGTTTATATACACAATGGAATACTACTTGGCAATGAGAAAGAATGAAATATGGCCCTTTGTAGCAACGTGGATGGAACTGGAGAGTGTGATGCTAAGTGAAATAAGCCATACAGAGAAAGACAGATACCATATGTTTTCACTCTTATGTGGATCCTGAGAAACTTAACAGAAGACCATGGAGGAGGGGAAAGAAAAAAAAAGTTAGAGAGGGAGGGAGCCAAACCATAAGAGACTCTTAAAAACTGAGAATAAACTGAGGGTTGATGGGGCGGGGGTGGTGATGGGCATTGAGCAGGGCACCTGTGGGGATGAGCTCCGGGTGTTGTATGGAAACCAATTTGACAATAAATTTCATATTAAAAAAATAAAAATTGGGCAAGGCTGCTGGCGTGGCTTCCTGCCCAGGCAGGTCCTAGAATGTGATTTGCTCCTTCTAGGTGTCTGTGGCCATGCTTCCCTGTGGGGCAGAACTGGAGGCTTTGCTCAGCAGTTGGGTGGGCCTGCAAGTTTGCACCCTTGCCCGGTTGGGCCAGAGGATATGCCCCATGGCAGCACAGCCCTTTGGCTGGGGATTAAAATCAGGCAGACCTGCCAACTGAGATTCCTGGGAAGGTGGAGACACAGGGATCCACAACATACAACAACTGACACAGTCCACTGATACCTGAGCAATGGTGACGATAAGCCTCATCCCCTTCTCCATCTCTGTCTGATTTCCCCAGTTTTTGAGCTCCACAGATTCCCCCAGGGATGCTCTTTAGGTGAGACCTAAGTGAGCCTCCCAGGAAGCATCCCTCAATGCTTGAAAAGTTGATGTCCACCGTGGTTCTCTTTTTCCCACTGGAGAAACTGCAGGCCCAGGAAATCCCTGTCTGTTAGACATTAGGCTGACCTGGGGGAGGGTTGATGAAGTCAATGAAATTACTCCTCTTATTTTTTTTTAAATACTTATTTAGTTTTGAAAGAGAGAGAGAGAGAGCACGGGGGAGGGGCAGAGAGAGGGGGGAACAGAGGATCCAAAGCAGGCTCTGCGCTGACAGCAATGAGCCCCACGTGGGGCTTGAACTCATGAACTGTGGGATTACGACCTAAGCCAAAGTCGGACGCTTAACCATCTGAGCCACCCAGTCGCCCCTCTTATTTTTCTAATGGCATCCTTGGGCTCTGTTGTCTGGGGTGTACTTTGGCCTCACCCCCTGGGTTTTAAGATTTGCACAATGGTGTCTTGCCTACGGAGGTTGCTGGTTGTTCTTTTCCTGAGGGGGACTGAAGTCAGGGATGACCCATGTTGCCGTCTCAGTGACGTCACTTTATCTAATTATTTAAAATTTTTTTTAATGTTTACTTATTTTTGAGACAGAGAGAGACAGAGCATGAGCAGGGAAGGGGCAGAGAGAGAGGGAGACACAGAATCTGCAGCAGACTCCAGGCTCTGAGCTGTCAGTATAGAGCCCAATGCGGGGCTCGAACTCACGAACTGTGAGATCATGACCTGAGCTGAAGTCAGACGGTTGACCGACTGAGCCACCCAGGCGCTCCGATCCAATTATTTTAAATTCTCTGACAGATCCCACATCTTGGTTGTGTCTGAGTCCATTTTTTTATTGATCATTTTATCTTTCGGACGGAAGTGTTTTATCTTATTTTCCCTTGCTTCTCTGTTTGCCACCTAACGTTACTTGAAAGTAGGTCGTCCTGGGCGGGACGGTAGAGAGTGAGGCAGATGTTATTCGCAGCCGGCAACGGCCTGTCTTTTATTTTGCTGGTCTTTCCACGTGGGAGGCTTGGTCGGTCTAGCCAGCACTTGAACTGGGTTTGCATTTTTTTTGCCGTTATGGTTATATCATCAGCACCCCACAGGCTTGGGATTCCTCTGGCCTTAACTTATGCTTAGAATGGTTGGTGGTTTTTGAAATTTGCTCAGTGTCTCCTCCAGCTTCAAGTCGAAGTCTTTCCCTTGTGACTGCACGCAAGGGAGCATCTCTATTCATATCTTTTCTGGTCTCCCCGCTGTGCTTTGATGTTACCTGCGGCTCAACGCCCAGTCGCCTGATGGTCGGGGTGGGGGGTGTGAGTAGTCCCCCCTGGAAGCTGCTGTGTCTCTGGGTCCCAAGGATGGGGCCATCTCAGATCCTGTCTCTCTTTCTGCGATAGGACACTTCTAGTAGTTTGGGCCAGGATGTTTTCTTGCCCCCATCCCAGGGCAAGAGGGTATTTTTGTGTTCTCTTCTCCCAGCTGCAATGGGTCATAACCTTGTTGGGAAGTGGGGGGCAAAAGCGTTTGCTGCTGTTTCCCAGAAAGTAAGGCTTTTGTGTCTGAGAGGAGAAAAAGGTGGAGTATCCAGGTGGGGCTTAGTGCTTTTCTGCAGTGGCTTCTTTCCATAACAAAGGAGAATTTCTCGACCAGTGGTTCTCAACTGCAGTTTTGGATTGGGTAGTTCTTTGTAATAGGGTGCTAGTCTATGCACAGCCAATGGTTAGCAACATTCCTGGCCTCTAACCACAGGGTACAAATAGCACCCCCCCTCCCAGATATGTCAATTAAAAATGTTAGGGCGCCTGGGTGGCTCAGTTGGTTAAGCATCAGACTTTGGCTAAGGTCATGATCTCATGGTGTGTGGGTTTGAGCCCCACGTCAGGCTCTGTGCTGACAGCTCAGGCCTGGAGCCTCCTTGGGATTCTGTGTCTCCCTCTTGCTCTCTACTCCTTTCCCACTTGGACTCTCTCTTTCTCTCAAAAAAAAATGAACTTTAAAAAATGTCTCCAGATGTTGCATAATTTCCTCTTGGAGGTATAATTGTTCCCTGTTTAGCACCACTGCTCTGAACTCTTGCCTTGTTCCCAGTCTTTCTTCTGAGAACCCAGGAGGTCCATGGAGAAGTGTCTGTGAATGGGTGTGAATGCCCCTTGTGTTTGATGATCCCTCAATCCCTTGAGTTCTATATTCTCACACTAGATCACATTCAGACTTTAGAGACTTGTTTGCCATTTGCAGCTGAATTTTTACCGGCTTCTGTGGGGGCCTTGCATGTGCCTCAGTAAGCACATACCCGCAACCTGTTACTCCTTCGGAGCACCTGCCTTTGCCTAGATTTTGGGTTAGGAGAATATGCCATGACTTCAGCTCTCTGGTGGGTTTCAGAAAAGTTGTCAATTTGTAGATATTCAGGATATATCCTGCTTTATGTTTGGGAGCAACACCTTTCCAGCTTTCTATACCCTAAGTGGCAGCCAGGAGTCTGACATGCATAGTTTTTAAATTTTCTCAACCATTATGCAGACTAATTGGAGACTTTTCGAGGTTAAGCACCTTCCCCACGAGCAAGAAAGCTGAACCAATGCCTTTCGAGCTGTAAACACAAGTTCGTGCCACACTGTTATGCTATTTAAAGCAATAGTGTGTTTTAGGTTTCGTGACTTTCCAGGGAAGGTTTTGTATTCCACTTTTGATTTATTCTCTAACGTAGATGTAGGCTGTAGTGCAGAACCTACTGAGCAGGATGAGGGGAGAATGTGGTAAGAGCAGCTTGGTATCATGGGTGGGAGACCTACTCCTGTCCCTGTTCCAGAAGTTTCAAATCCAGATGCCTGCAGGCGCCAGACCAAGAAATATAAATGAGTGAAATGTCTGGGTCTGTGTTCACTCTCATTTGCCCTGATGCTTGTGGCCCTACTTTTTTGATAGTAGCAGGGATACAGAGAAATATTTCTTTATAAGAAAAACAGCAGGGCGAGCAGAATGATAGGCAGGTAGTTTGTCTCTTTCTGCCCGAGCACTGGCAGAATTTATTTGACCTGCACAGATTAAAAAACAAATCTTTTTAATATTTATTTATTTTTGAGACAGAGAGAGACAGAGCATGAGTGGGGGAAGGGCAGAGAGAGGGGGAGACACAGAATCTGAAGCAGCCTCCGGGCTCTGAGCCATCAGCACAGAGCCTGATGTGGGGCTTGAGCCCACAAGCTGTGAGATCATGACCTGAGCTGAAGTTGGACGCTCAACCAACTGAGCCACCCAGGCGCCCCAATGACCTGCATATATTTTTTAGATAATTTTTTAAATGTTTATTTGTTTTAGAGAGAGAAAGAGAGACAGTATGAGCAGGGGAGGGGCAGAGAGAGAGGAAGACAAGGAACCCGAAACAGGCTCCGGACTCCGAGCTGTCAGCACAGAGCTCGACGCGGGGCTCGAACTCACGAACTGTGAGATCAAGACCTGAGCCAAAGGCAGATGCTTAACTGACTGAGTCACCCAGGTGTCCCCACAGATTTTTGTTTTTAACTGAGACATGCATTGTGACAATTCCTGGACGTGCCCATTGTCTTTTTTAAAATTAATTAACTATTATTATTTTTTGTTTTTTAGAAAGACAGTGTGAGCAGGGGAGAGGGACACGGAGAGAGACAGAGAGAGAGAGAGAGAGAGAGAGAGAGAGAGAGAGAGAGAATCTCAAGCAGGTTCCATGCTCAGTGAGGAGCCTGATGCAGGACTCACTGCCCCGACCCTGGGATCATGACCTGAGCCGAAATCAAGAGCAGGACACTTAACTGACTGAACCACCCAGGTGCCCGTAGGAACATTCCTATCGTTTTAATGCCACCCATTCAAGTTACCTGTGTGTCCAGAGATCATTTCATCCGACATTAAATATTTCTCGAGCACGCACTACTTGCCAGGCTCTGTTCTAGGTTCTGAGGATGTAACAATGAATTAAATAAGTTCTGACCTTACGGAACTTACATGTTGGTTTGTGGGTTGCAACAGGGAGAACGTGGACTGTAGACCAGGAGAGCACTGCCTAGAGAGCATGCTTCCACAGCTCACCATGGACGTTGACCCTCGCTTGCCAAATTTTTTAATTTTCCAAGAGAAGCCAGGAGTCAGATTTTTACGGCAGTTTTCTTATTTTTAAATAGAGGCTCAATATGTTTTAAATCACCGTGGAGGTCAAACAAAACACGTTTGCAGACAGAATCTGGCTTGCGACCTCTGTCTAACACCATCTTTGCCCTTGCTGGTCTGCTTGAGAAGAAAAATGCAATGGAATGACAGCTGTAGCCATGTTAATTCCCTTCTCTGGAAGCAATGAACCAGTTGTCAGAGATTTGGCAATTCCAGGATTTAATTTGCAATACAAGGTCAACAATTTCAGGGAAAGCCATTTTAAAATCAGCACTTAAACGAACAACAAAAAAAACCACCAGCGACTATACAAATTAGCAGGTGGTTATTAACCCAGGCTCAACAGAAGGTGGCCAACAGGTTCCTTATAAGCAGGTGATAGTGCAGTTATAAACCTGCTTGCAACTTTGAGACTGGCTTTTAAATCGATTGCCACGGTCGTTCACTTGTGTTGCAACTGACATGCTACACCGTGGTCCAGATTTGTAGTCACAGTGAGAAGTTTGTAATGGCGTCCATTAGTTCATTAAATCCAACGCCCCTGAAAGGCCTAAACCAAGGTTTTTGGTAAATGCCTAGTATTTATAACTGTTATTTATTCTCCTTTCCTCTTAAGAAGGAAGCTGTTTTGGGCTGTTCCTGAAAATGTAGATATACAGACAGTTCAGCAAATACATCAGTTCTTTGATTGGCTCCATTTTTTGCCACTTACATGAGTGATCAATTTTTTAGAGGGTGTGGTGGCGACTCATGAATTACTAACTTGTTGAAATGATTATTTGCTGACAGATTCTACTCGCTGTTCTACGAACTTATTCTCACTTTCGTTTAGCAGTCTGTGCTCATAGTGTTTTTCCAACTCTCTCTTTCTATTTAACTCCTAATCCTGCCTGTTCCTCAGAGTCCATTATTGCTGCCTGAGCATCTTTCTCACTGATTCAGCATCTGGGGCCCCTAGAACTTGCCTCACGCCTAGTTCTCCATTCACCAGCACCAACCCCCCCCCGCCCCCCCCCCGCCTTTGCCACAGCACTTAGGAACCGACCTTTGGCTTTGGACAATTCCTTCCCATCTTGGAGGCCTGCGAGTTAAATTCCTAGAATTTGCACTGGGAATATGCATTTGTGTGTCAGTATTTAGACTAGCAAAGACACCTTGCCCACATCATTGTTATGTCCTACAGCCTGGTCACATGTTCACTGATAGGTCTCTGGGGCGGGGCGGGGCGGGGGGGGTGGTGGGGGGGGGTGACGATTGTTCTTCAATGCCTCTATTCTGCAGGTTGTAAGGGATCTGACCCAGCTGTGAGGGATCTGACTCCCACATTCCAGCTCGTGGATACACAGAGACTGAGACTCTTTATTGCAAATCATGCTTGATCTAAGCTACCAGAGATTCCCAAGCAGAGAGGAATGCCAGGCCACACCCTTTTCTCATGAGACAGGGGAATGTTTTACTTCTCCAGAGAGAGCTGCTTTTTATATGACACACGACTTGGTCCTATCAAACCACTTTCCGGGTTTAACGTCATAATTTTACATGAGACAATGTAAAGATTCTGACCTCATTTCATGATGTTACTGATTCATACTGTATTCTATCGCATTCTAAGTATCTGTGCATAAAGATGTCTAAAATGCAGCCTGCTGTGAAGGGAGAGAAGTGGTTTGCCTTACTTGAAAGTTTCCTGAGCACTAACTTGACGTGAGTAGAGGCACCTTGTGTTTTTTTGGCTCGTACAGTTTGGATTGTATGCCTGCAAGATAACATTTATGATGACAATAACATGAGACAATTTACAAATCACAGGTATCTTAAAGACAAATCTTAACCCTTAGAATAACAGTGCTCGGAAATACGTGCTTTTGAATACACTTCGGTCCCTGTGCGGTGGCAAAAATAAGCAAATCAAACTCCAACTTCTGCTATTTGGCTAAAATTTCCTCATTTTGATATGGACTCTTTTCCTTTAAAAACTTTTGTACGCACTTCCCTCATTTTAGGATGTAGTCAATATAATCTTTGAATCTTTTATGTTACTCAGACATAAACGAGTACGTTTTACAATTAACACTGGAAGGACTGAGATCTTTCATTTTTCAACATTGTTAGCCATAGAAGAGCTCATACGCACATTGTGAAGTGACTTTTTAAAACTACGATTGAGAGCTCTCCAAATTAAAAAAAAATCAAAATGTGTCCCCTGTATCATTCATACATGATGTACTTTGTTTTACTGCCAAATACTGATAACCATTTTGAAAGGGCAAATTCCAAGTTTAAAAGGCTCTTTCGGCGAATGCTTATGATAATCTAATAAATGCTGGGACTACATTGCTCGTTAAAAAAATTCTCACTTATTATTATTTCCATGTATTTTTATAATCATCTGGTCCCAGACTGTGTTCTAGGGCAGTATTTTTCTCAACTGAAACAATATCAAATGTAATCACTGGCAGATTAAACCTGATAATTTATCCCACACTGCCTTTCACGAAAATTTGTGTACGCATCTTTGGTGGATGAAGTTCTCAGAATTTAATCTGCTTGGTCCTTAAGTGCATATACTTGTCATGGACTTTATCAGACGTTATCTATTTTTGACAGTTGCGACCCTGGATCCTGTTTTTTAAAGAGATAATGTAGTACAGCTAACGAAAGCCTCAACAGCACATTTTTAGCATAATTTCAGGGCAGTCTGAGTTAGTCACCTCTTGGCATACAACAGGAAGGTTGGACTGTTTTAATCAAGTCTGAATTTTTCCCACGCATTACTTTCGTAAACCGTTTTGTGAATATTCACTGACTCAGTTTAGTAGAAGTCTGGAACAACAATAAAAACAGGACCCCAAATCAAAATCTGTTGGCTCGACACGGAGTGTTTAAGGGACCATTAAGTAACATCCTAGCTCTCTAGCCCCAAATTGCTTCATATCCCTCCTGGTCAGACGAATTTATTTTACTTAAAAAAAGTATTTTTTCTTTTTAATGTTTACTTATTTTCGAGAGAGAGAGAGTGAGACAGAGTGTGAGCGGGGGGAGGGCCAGAGAGAGGGAGACACAGAATCGGAAGCAGGCTCCAGGCTCCGAGCTGTCAGCACAGAGCCCGACGCGGGGCTCGGTCTCATGGACCACGAGATCATGACCTGAGCTGAAGTCAGACGCCCAACCGACTGAGCCACCCAGGCGCCCCTATTCTACTTTTTACATATTATTTGTCTTTTTTAGGGGGACTTGATTTAAATCTGTGCATCGCCAAGGGCAAGGGGCCGAGAACATGGATAGAGAGGTAAGATGCCTATAACCGTAGTTCCCTCTTCTGATTTTTTCCTTTAAAAGCAGCCTTTCAAGCTTTATTTTTCATAATATCATCCATGGACTTGAAAAGTACAGGAGGAGTGAGCAGAAATTTAGCTTCCTTGGTAGCACTCACGAGTAAAGAGGATGATTAACGAAGTGTAGCAGACAATGTAATAGCAAAAGAGAGTCTACGGAAGTCAAACAAAAGTGCCTTCAGAATTTCCAGGGATTCCCATGATCCATAATAGGACCTCACTGAGCCCGTCCACTGTTTCTATTTTTGATTAGATTTATAAACACAGCAGCACATATTTTCATGTGGCTTATCGCCCAGGGGCAGAATTAGGTTGACTGCCCTGAAAATGTGAGGCTTGTGAGTTTGGGGCAAGGGCTAGAGCGAAATAAGTAGTGTAATTGTTTTTGTGGCGAGACCGTGGGACCTCCTCTGTTCTGAATTACACATGGCTCAACCCTTTGACCTGACCAGACTCGGCCGTGGCTGACAGAACTCCTAAAGTCGCATGAGAGGGTCCATCACTGACGAGCTGGGACGTTATCTGTCAGGCAAGATGTGGGCCAGCAGCCACAGTGAACTATAGAAGTTACAAGTGAAACAATATTTGTGACCACCTTGGCTTCATTAAGCTTGTCGCCGTAGCAGTTAGCACTGTAACAGAAGGTGCCAATGTGAGGGATTTCTGGAATCCAAATGTCACACAAATATATATATGTATATATATATACATATCATGTATATATATATCATGTATATATATATATATATACATATCATGTATATATATATAATGTGTATATATATATATATCCTGTTATTCTGTTTCAATATATTTTCAATATATATTCTATATATATATGTGTGTGTGTGTGTGTGGATATATATATATAGTTTATATATATTCAGCATATTACATTGTTCTCATATATATTCAGTATATATTCTGTGTATGTGTATATATGTGCATGTATATATTTAATTTATACATACATAGATTTTACTAAATTTTGGATAGTCTTCAAGGATATTTTGGAAAATTATCTGAACATTATTATTATGATTTTTTTAAAAAAAATATCCACAAGGTTTGGGAAAATGTCATATGCCTTACTTCAAGTTCTTTCACTTAATTTACATTCTTTAAAAATAGATGGTGGCTCACTGATATAACTCCTCAGAGCTAAGGGGGCTGCAGAGGACTTCCAGAAAAGGTTGGAGAGAATCATGGGCTGGCACTTTTGCATTTGTGGAGAATGTGCTCTGTGATTTGCATGATGATATCACATATACATCTATCTAGGTATGATTTGGAACTCAGTCACTTGAATTTTTATTTTCCATCCAGTCAATTAAAAGTTCAAAGATAATACAAGCAGAGAGCGTTGGTTCACTTTCAGACACTCAATATTATTTCCCAAACCAGTCTTTCTCCTGTAACATCCCCCAATTTTTTTTATCAACTTTTTTTTCATGGCCAATTTTATAAATTAAGGGTCTCTCTAGGTATTTTGTGCTTACAACAATTTGGAAAGAACCTAGCGTTTAAAGTTTTTCTCTCTCATCTGAGACAATTGAATGCTGATTTAATTCTTAGTTACATGGCATTTAAATTTTCCTTTAAAGAATACACAACTTCACTGCATTTTTTCTGAGTTGCATTTTTTTTTTTTACTCTAGGAATTCTAAAACACGAGAATATGGTGGTCCCTATCAAATTATTTAGAAAAGGGGAGGTCCCCCAACAAAACTGCATTCAGCCTTACCCAGTCTTGTTCTCATTAGCAATGAAGAGTTTGCTCTCTATATAATCCAACATGGAATGTTCAGAGCAGACAGGTGCAAATTGCAAGCTGTTTCACTTTGGCTGTTATCCCTTAAATAGACAAAGTAATAGACCGGGAGAACAAAAAAGGTTCCAGCTCAAGCTGCATAAGTGAAAGTCTTAACAGGGACCGACCAGCTGGCTAGGAGAACTCAGTGTAGTGAATACTAAATGTTACCTTTTTGCCACTTGCCCAGGAAAATGGCTTCAATGACAGCCCCTGCCTTTTAGGACTGAGATGCCATTCCTTCAAGACAGTCTTTTGCTTTATTGTAAAGGCAGCAATGTGGCCCAAGTGGGTGAGAACAGAAGCCAACATACCTGTTCCTGTTTACCATCATCACACTCCTCCCAGCAATTCAGGCATGATTGGGTTCCTGGAGGTGGACCAGATCCACAGTATTTCTATCCATGTCTATTTTTTTTTTTTTTTGGTTTTGTTTTCTGGCTGATCCAAGCAAAGCCCCACAGCAGTGAAACGACGAAAACAATCTCCACCACTCCCTCCTCCCCAACAAGATGAATCTGCTGAGCTAGTCTGCTGGAAAACACAAAACAAAACAAAACAACACAACAACAACAATGAAAAAACACAGTTGTTCATGTCAGGAACACCTAAATTAATTTCATGGAAGAGACGTGCCCTGCCAGAATGTGTAGGAATCTAAGGCATGTTTCTGAAAGGAGGCCCTGACTCTGTCACTCCTAAGTGGCCTCACATTGTGACTTGCCGGTCGTGCTCTGGAACCGCTGTCCGGAAGATGGAACTGTTTGGTGCGCGCAGAGGCCCCTGGCGAGGTCGGACTGTGAGGTGTCCCCGCGCACGCGAGGGGAGGCCGACAACCCCCAGCCGGCCTTGTTTACAGCCGGACAGAGGAAAACAGCTAGACACAAATGAGGGCTGACGGTTTCATCACGCACGATCGGTTGATCCCAGATGCAATCTGACTGCCCTGAACCGAGCGATGATCTGTGCAGTATGCAGTATTCACTTTCTTGCTGGTCTGTGCCCACCAGGCTGGCCGCGCCCCTCGGCCATGGCTTTGACTGCAAGCCGAGCTGAGCGCTGCGCTGGGGGGGACCCCATTCCTCCCGACGACAATCACATTTTTTAAAAAACTTCCTACGTGTGGCTCGCCACTGGTTATAAATGAGTTTGTTGTTGTTCGTGTTCTCGACTCTGTCGCGGTATTATTACAATTATTATTTTTTCAAGTTGACCATGTTGCATGAAAAGGCATTTGTTGTTCTTTTGGACGAAGAGGATGTGTATTGTCCAAAACACTGTCAGGTCTTACCAATTCCAGGCAGGTGTTTTTGTTTTTGTTTTCCTTCTTTTTTTCTTTTCCCCTCTGTTCAAATCACAAAGTATTTCTTGCTTTCTTCCACAGTACGTATTCCATATTTAGGGGGATAATCTTAACAAAACATGTTTGAAAGACCGGATTCAGCACTATTTAAGCACACACGCAAAACAAACGTGTTCCCAGAAACTGCTTGCTTTGATTTGATGTAGAGTTAGGTTATAGCAATGAAATAGCAACGTAAAGGGCAGAAAAATAAAAGACATCAGGCCTATCTGTGTTGGTTTGGTCAAGATTCTAAACATTCTGCTTTTCTTCAGGACTAAGTAGGTATCAGTGAGAAGCAGGAAGGTACTGATGATCAAATTTTGTTTCTCGATTTGATTTTTGAAATGCCATATACATATTTAATAGGTTGATGTGAGCTTATTAAGAATAATAACAAGTTCCATAAATAAGCTAACTTAACCAGTGGCAAAGAATGAAGGCATTAATGTGAAATAGAAGCAAAGGTTCGTTTGCACGAGCTGGGGAGAGAAAATCTCATCAGGAAGGAGGGCATCTAATCGAGGTGGGGTGGTTGAAGGTGCAATTTACCCCCTTTAAAGGTGCCCATGTGTAGAGAGGAAAGCGGAAAGGAATTGGCCAAGGAGAGCACTGGGAAATCACTGCCCGTTTCCTCTCGAACATGTGTTAGTAGTAAAGAGGTCACAAAATACAATCCCTCACTTGCTAATCCCCTCCAAGAATTTATCTCTGGTGTGTACAATCAGACTTGGCCTTCCTTTTAAATACGTGAACTCGTGAAAAAAATATCTTTGAGACCTTTTTAAACATTCGAGAGAAAGCACATAATTTCATGTGAAGCCCTTAGTAAGGAGATGAGGTCTATTAATAGGCCACATCCATCTACTTAAAAGCGTGTTTAACTGGATCTGAAAGGAGTTGACGTCGCAGGATTACTGAACCACGTCAAGAAGACTCCTACCTGCTGCCACTTTAGATGGAGGCTGTGAAAAAAAAAATCATACTTCACCCCCTGTCTTCCTAAATGTGGGAACATTCTTGCAGTTCTGAACTACTGTTTGTAAAAGTTTACCGAGTTTTTAGTGCCTGTCGTCTTCTGCGTTTAATTTAAAAGTTGAGAAGGGATGTAAATTAGTGAAATGTATTCTCTCTTGTGATTTCAGCGTACATTTTCATACACGACCCTAATACTACACATCTTAGGATTTCTATCAGGTTGCGATGCTATTTTTATCTTTTAAATAGAGCAATTGCACAGAATACATCACGCTACTTTGACAGTGGATGTTAAAAAGAAATATCAGAATTCCTGAAAGCAAGAAAAAAGTCTTTACAATTATTGGACTTTTGTCTAAATAAGAGTCATTATGCATTTCCTTTAAAAGAAAATCTCGAAATACTAGAAATTTTTTTTTGGTGGGCGGGATTGTGATTTTTACCCCTGTGGGGCTCTCTTCACCACCTTTTTAGAAAAAAGATCTCTGGAGTACATGTTTTTCCTTGATTTCGTTTACAGTCACATTAAATACATTTTGTTTTAAACCTATTGCACACTATTTGCCTTATGTTTCAAAGAGGAGATTCTCAGAAAAACAGGTCCTGCATTTGGGTTGGCTACGTGGACTATTTGCTCCTAAATCTTTAACATGCTTTTATGATACCAGGCTATTTATGCAACCTGTTGTATTATGATTTAATTGCTTTCTGATATTTATAAGAATAAGGAAAGAGGTTTTTAAAAAGAAGTCGGATTTTTTCCAAACACTGTAACGCAAAATGGCAATGTTAGAAGCTCCAGGAGATCTAGTAAAAGCAATGACACAGGGTTGTAAAATGGACATGACATTTTGTTATTCTGAATCCAGTCGTCAGAAACTTGATTTGATGCGTTGTCTGATACGCCATCTTTACATGTAACCGTGGCTTGCTCATTTCTACATGCTTTATCTTTCTGGCTCTTTGGCTTATGGCTAACCTAAATTTTATAATTTAATCTGAAACTTGAGCATTTCCACCACGGATATTTTTAAAATTTAGTCTGACAGTTATCAAGGATTCATTTGGAACTTGTAGGAGTCTGAGGACTCTAATAATATTTCTGGCTATTCATTTTCATTTTTGAACATTTATTATGCATTCTCATATTAATGGCTTTCCCAGTCACGTAATGAATTCTGGTTTTCAGTGAGGTGGCATTTTATGAAATTTGTGTAAGTCCCAGGAGACTATGAAACTCTGGCATTTCACATCATTTTGACTTTTGCTGAAATTTTGGATCATGTTTATCCCTGGTTAGATTTCAAGAAGGAATTAATTCACACGCTGGAACTTAGCAGTTTAAAACAAATATGGACACAAGCAAGCACCAACGCTGAGCACGTTTTCTACAAGATCATTCTATCTCGCTGAAATGAAATGGCATCATAGCACTGTCTGAATTCCTGTCAATCCTGCAGTGCAAGCTTCTCTGTGCAAATTGGCTAGTGTCCTTAATTTGTTGAGGGCCCTTTGCATTAATTAAAAATGATAAAAACAAAGTATTTGAACGTGACCTTCATTTGGCATTTGTATTAACTTTTCTTATCCTCTTTTATTTAATTCTTCCACTTCTGTTGTTCAATTAGTGTTTGACCCCTTTAGGAGAGATGTAAATTAAATGACATTTCAATGCCATCCCATATTTAAAATCCTGTGTTAGTTGTGGATCATAAATGATGATCTTCATTCTTTAGCTAATTTATTCATTTAACAATTTCCCTCCAGAAGTTTCGGCAGAAGGCTCTGAAGCAAACTAAGCAGAAGAAATCCAAGTCGGCTGAATTTCTGATGGGTGAGCCTTGCTTGATGAGTTATTGCTCATAATTTGTGTAAGGATTAATTAACTAATTACAGACAAATGGCTGTGGGCGAAATTTTGCTCTTGCTTGTCAGGGTGCAATTTGTAATTATTTTAATCATTTATTCTTTTTTTTTTTTTAAGAGTTAATTTTAACCTAATTCTGTTTTGGTGACATTTGAGGATGATACACTTGAGTCTTTCCGCACAAGAATTACTGGGAGGAATTTTCTGCTTGTCATTGGAATACATTTTGCTTTAGAATGATCTTCTGACCTCCTTGTTTTGCTCTAGTTAAAGAAGATAGAGAGGCTACGGAAGGCATTGGGAACCCAGCTTTTAACGTGAGCAGCCCGGATCTCTTAGCACATCAGACTTCAGACAGGAAAGTTATTAGACGTGACACGCTGGATCCTACCCTTGCAGCTCACCAACAAAAATTCAGGCTGCTGGCCTCTGCTGAACCAAAAGGTGTGACTTCAGTCCTGATTATCTTCATACTCGCTGACAGTTGCCGTGCTTCTGATCTAACCTGGGCATCCTGGAGCCGGCATCAGGCATTCCATCCCAGCGTGTCTGCACAGGCTTCCTGAGAGGCTCTGGATGCCACGCGGAGGGCACACGTAGGATCTGTTTTGCCATTGGTATGCAGGCCATAATCTCATATGTGAAGGTTGCTGAGCAGTGAATCCAGTCTTGTCTCGGGGTGCTGAGATGGAACGGGTTCAATCTCAGGACATCACACTCTGGGGCAGATAGGGGATGAAATGCTGACACTCCCATTTATAGGATGCCATTGTGCCAGTATGTTCGTAAATGATGCGGGCCTCTCACTCTGGGGCCTTAAGACCTCAATGGCCCCTTCCTTTGGAAAAGGACAGTTTCTCTATAGGTTGGGACATCTGTGCTAGGAGCTTCACTTAACATCTGCTAAATGCAGAAAGCATGCCTTAGTAGTTAGGATTTATCTGCAGGAATCCACATTCACCCACAGTTTCCTCCGTTTTCTGGCATAGGGCTATTTCCAATAGTTAACTATTTAAAAGATTCTACCCAAGCAAGGGGAATGCGTACATACTTAGCATCGGGCTGATACAAGATGGCGGACTCCTAGAGAGAGGGAGAGAGACAGCTCTTCTTCTAAGCTTGGGCCTCTTTGCTGCCAAGAGGGAAAGATTGTTTATTCTGTACCTATCGAGAAGGAAGTCATTAAAACTTGCTGTCTTTGCTCTCGTCTTCATCCATCGAACAGGACAAAAGACATCAGAATTGAATGACCAGATAGCTTTTTGAAAGGGAGCTGTCTGAAGTAATGAAGCATGAGCTGGCACAGATGTGTTTCTCTGCTGGTCCCACTTAGCAGCCTCATCGTGATTTCCACCTGTACAGAGCAGGCAATCCAGATCCCCATGGGTTAGCATGGTGTACAGAGCATTTATTGTACCAATTTTGATTCCTAAGGCTCGGGGGAAATTCTACCAGCCTCTAGATTTCTGCATGCTACGTCATATCATGCGTGTTCTAATCAGTGAATTTGGCTTGGCTTATTCTCCTTGCATGTGTCTGTGTGTGTTTTTCTGGAAGTCTGTGAAAAGTGGCTAGATGTAGGGCTATCGCTTATGAAAATAAAAGCCTCCGTTTGCAAGTGCTTAGTATCAGTTAGTCGCTATGCTAAGCGTTTTATGTGCACTCTCTTCTCTCATTTGGTACTTCCTTGGGCATATTAGGATACATATCAGCTAATGCAATAGAAGCCTCAATAACAGAGGCTTAGGCTTGCTCTAGTACCTTCTGTTTTGTTCCTTTGGATTCCTTAAGCTCGTTCCCATCTGCATGATCCAACATGGCTTGATATCAGCTCCATGTTCCAAGCTCTGGGAAGGAAGCTGAAGGTCACAGACCCAGAATTACATGTATTGTTTCTGTTTATAACCCTCTTGCTGGAAACCGGTCACCTGACAAGTCTAGTCACAGAGACCGGAAAATGTTACCTGGGAGTCAAGTTTCCAGCTGCAACTGGGGGGGTTCGTGAATGTATATTGTATCCAACCGGTAGACTCTACATCCAGTATATTTTATTACTCTCCTCATTTTATAGATGAGGAAATCTAGGTTTTAACTTGACTGAAGTAAGAAAGAGAATAAATGGTGGAATAAGGGATTTAAGCCAAGTCTTGTTTGACTCCGTGATCTCCACATCTCACCCCACTGCCATATACCTTCCCTCTTTTTTTTTTTTTTTTTTTTTTTTTTTTTTTATGGGACATGCCACAGGGCATTGTGCAGGAAGATCAAGACAACATCTTGAGAGGTTGCTGACATATTCAGAAGGGAGACTCTAGAGCTGGGTCAGACATTCAAGATCAGCGACCTCCCAAGCTGGCAAAGAAAATTCTGGCAGAGTGACAGATGTTCAGCAGCATGAAGGAGACTTAGGGACCCATGGCATTCGTCTGGCTTCTTCTTGTTCAACCCCGGACTCTGAAGGAAAACTTCTGGTACCTTCAGTGCAAAGATTTTTTTTTAGGTCTTTGGTTCCTGTGGTGGGAAATTAGTCTTTCTTATGGAGCTAGGGTGTTTCACCGCAAGAGAGAAGTGTGTCCCTTAGCACAAATGAAGGCTGGAGCAGGCTTTTTTTTTTGTTTTTTTACAAATTTATATTCAACAGAGGTGTTCAGGTTTTTTCAGTAGGAATTCTTATTCTCCGTGATCCCAGAAGACTAGAAGCCTACGTGGAAACCTTGAATTTTAAGTTTTTTGATGAATATTCAGAAGTGGAGTACCAACTTGATGGCTTGGCTGTTAGAAGCTGAATAAAGCCAGTCATGGAGAATAATTACATTTATGGTACAGTAAGTGTTGGTGAGAGAGGATAGGATGAGGTCTATGAAAAGGATGACATTTGTGATAAGTGTTGGGGCAGAAGTAATTATGGGTAAGTGTTATAAAGTAGAAATATAATGCGAGCCACACACACAACCTTACATTTTCTAATAGTTCACATTAATAAAAAGAAACTAGTGAACTAATTTTAATAATACATTTTATTTAAAACAATAGCTACAAATATCTACAAATATTATTATTTCAAGTAATAATCAATGTAAACATTTAAAGATACTTCACTTTTGGGGGGGGTATGAAGTCTTTGAAATCTGTGTGTGTTTTACGTTGACAACAAATCCTAACGTGGGCTAGCCTTATTTCAAGTACTCCATAGGCTTATGTGGCTGGTGTCTCGTACTAAGCAATGTGATTGTAGCTAACTACTTCTGGAAGTTTAGCTGTGCAAATCTGCATGGTAGATTTTCAAGAACTCTTAGAGAGCTATAACATCCCAACACCCCAAATGCTGCTTAACCAATATTGACCCACTGTATAATATTCCCAACATGGTCTCAATTGTACTTGTTGTTTCTAATATCAGTTCTATGATATTAAAGAAGTCTGAACACAAAGGGTATTCCCAGACATAGGCTGAGTGAGTTCTGCGTGCCAGGAAATAGTAGCTTCTCCATGATTTTAAAGAAGGCCTATACCAAAGGCCAACTTCCTTGATGCTGGTTTTGTATGTAGGAGTTTCCACGAGACGAGTATAATTGCTTAGGTAAACATATATTGCTTTATCACTTTTACATATGCCTAAAATTAGAATTTATGTTCCTCTGTTAGTGTTTATCAACCCTGGCTATATATGAGAATTATCTAGAAGTGAGAGACTCTTTGGCACTCATAACCTTCAGGATGGTCGTTGGGTAGGTCTACATTCCAAGTTTTCTACAAGGCATTTTGATGGACAGCGTGGGTTGAGACCTGCCACTATGGGCCTCTTCCCATATCTGGGAGATAGAAGGTAGTAATTGTCATGAGTGACAGTTAGTTGGCCTGGTTCTGGAAGATGGAAGGAGAGAGAAAATTTTGTGACTCAAAGGTAGAGAGAGCAGAGTGGAAGGAACAAAAAGAAACTTTAGATGGAAAATCCAGAAATGATTTATTATCATCCTGACACAATCAGCCAGACATTACATAGGTAGGGGTTATACCATCTGTCTTCTGGAACATGGTCAACATTTAGAAAAAAAATTATTTGCAGGGTGCCTGGGTGGCTCAGTCTGGTAAGCGTCTGACTCTGAGTTTCGGCTCAGATCATGATCTCACAGTTTCATGAGTTCAAGCTCTGTGTCAGGCTCTGCTCTGACAGCAGGGAGCCTGCTTGGGATTCTCTTTCTCCTTTCTCTCTGCCCCTCCCCTGCTCACACTGTCTCTGGCTCTCTCAAAAATAAATAAATAAATAAATAAATAAATAAATAAATAAATAACTTTAAAAATCAAAAAAAGAAAGAAACAAGTTATTTGCTACATCTCTATTCAAACCCACCCTGTTTGCCTGCCTTTGAGAGACCCTCCAAAAAAGGATTCAATTGCAAATCAAATGTACAATTTTACGGTCAGTGAATGAAGAAGAAATATGTGATTTTAGAAACTTGAGATATTATAGAACACAGTGTTTCTTGTTAATATTAAAAAAAGAAAATTTTATATCATCTACCCATGTGATTACTTAGGCAAGAGGGTAATTAGATATTTCCCTCATGGTATTATTACAATGAGCATAAATTATCATCCCATAAGTAAATATCAGTATATTTCCACCTTTTAGATGCTTAACAAAAAAACATTAGTAAGAATTATGGGATTATTTTTGGTCACATGTCCTCTGTTCCATCATGCCCAGAACTTGTGCTTTGTGTGTGTGGACTGTTTTTCCAATCCCAGCTCATCCTCTCTGCTCATTGCCAGCTATGCACTGATCTGATGATGATGAGCCCATGGAAATTCAGAATTATAGTACTTGCAGAGGGGGCACCTGGATGGCTCAGTTGGTTTAGTGTCCAACCCTTGATTTCAACTCAGGTCATGATCTCAGGTAATGGGATCAAGCCCCACATTGGGCTCTGTGCTGACATTGTGGAGCCTGCTTGGGATTCTTTCTCTCCCTCCCTCTCTGCCCCTTGACCACCCCCCACCCCAAATAGTCATTGAAGAGGGAGAGTGGCAGAGAACCACTCAGTGTGTGTGTGTGTGTGTGTGTGTGTGTGTGTGTGTGTGTATGTGGAATCCCAGTTTAGCTGATTCAAGTATGTTCAGTCTAGGACTCAGTGCATGTCTGAGGATGTGTGGTTTAAAGGAACCCAAAATGAACATAGCTTTTAGTGACAAAACTGATACAGAAGTTTAGGTTTTCTGATATGTCAGTGATTTGGTCAATATCTTAGCAGTTGGACAGAAATGCCATTTTTTAAAAACCTAGTTTCCTTTAAATATTGGGTGGAAATTTAAAAGATACTTTCTAGCCATCAGATTAAGGAATTACACTCTATCAATGAAATTCCATATTAAATTCAAACATTGCTAAGCTTTTCTTTAGCTGCCATTTGGCCGGCTCATTTATTGCATTTCCATTTAAGAAAAAAGTAAGATGACTCCTAGGAAAGGGTTAATTCCAAGTAAGAGACAGTCAGACACACAAGCTTGATGTCATGCCAACAGCTCAGGACCAGAGAGGAAGGGAAATTTTTTTTTTTGATTTGACTTTATCTTTTATTTTTTAAAATTTACATCCAAATTAGTTAGTATATAGTGAAGCAATGATTTCAGTAGATTCCTTAATGCCCCTTCCCCATTTAGCCCATCCCCCCTCCCACAACCCCTCCAGTAACCCTCAGTTTGTTCTCCATATTTATGAGTCTCTTCTGTTTTGTCCCCCTCCCTGTTTTTTTCTATTATTTTTGTTTCCCTTCCCTTATGTTCATCTGTTTTGTCTCTTAAAGTCCTCATATGAGTGAAGTCATATGATTTTTGTCTTTCTCTGACTGACTAATTTCACTTAGCATAATACCCTCCAGTTCTATCTACGTAGTTGCAAATGGCAAGATTTCATTCTTTTTGATTCCTGAGTAATACTCCATTGTATATATAAACCACATCTTCTTTATCCATTCATCCATCTATGGACATTTGGATTCTTTCCATACTTTGTTTATTGTTGATAGTGCTGCTATAAACATGGGGGTGCATGCGTCCCTTCAAAACAGCACACCTGTATCCCTTGGATAAACGCCTAGTAGTGCAATTGCTGGGTCCTAGGGTAGTTCTATTTTTAGTTTTTTGAGGAACCTCCATACTGTTTTCCAGAGTGGCTGCACCAGCTTGCATTCCCACCAACGATGCAAAAGAGATTCTCTTTCTCCGCACCCTCGCCAACATCTGTTGTTGCCTGAGTTGTTAATGTTGCCATTCCGGCAAGTGTCTCATTGTGGTTTTGATTTGTGTTTCCCTGATGATGAGTGATGTTGAGCATTTTTTCATGTGTCAGTTGGCCATCTGGATGTCTTCTTTGGAGAAGTGTCTATACATGTCTTTTGCCCATTTCTTCACTGGATTATTTGTTTTTTGGGTGTTGAGTTTGATAAGTTCTTTGTACATTTTGGATACTAACTCTTTATCTGATATGTCATTTGCAAATATCTTCTCCCATTCTGTTGGTTGCCTTTTAGTTTTGCTGATTGTTTCCTTCGCTGTGCAGAAGCTTTTTATTTTGATGAGGTCCCAGTAGTTCATTTTTGCTTTTGTTTCCCTTGCCTCCAGAGACATGTTGAGTAAGAAATTGCTGCGGGCAAGATCCAAGAGGTTTTTGCCTGCTTTCTCCTCGAGGATTTTGATGGCTTCCTGTCTTACATTGAGGTCTTTTATCTACTTTTAGTTTATTTTTGTGTATGGTATAAGAAACTGGTCCAGGTTCATTCTTCTGCATGTCGCTGTCCAGTTTTCCCAGCACCACTTGCTGAAGAGACTGTCCTTATTCCATTGGATATCCTTTCCTGCTTTGTCAAAGGTTAGTGGCCCATACGTTTGTGGGTCCATTTCTGGGTTCTCTATTCTATTCCATTGATCTGAGTGTCTGTTCTGCTGCCAGTACCATAATGTCTTGATGGTTACAGCTTTGTAGTATAAGTCTGGGATTGTGTTGCCTCCTGGTTTGGTTTTCTTTTTCAAGATTGCTTTAGCTATTTGGGGTCTTTTCTGGTTCCATACAAATTTTAGGATTATTTGTTCTAGCTCTGTGAAGAATGCTGGTGTTACTTTGATAGGGATCGTGTTGAATATGTAGATTGCTTTGGGTAGTATCAACATTTTAACAATATTTGTTCTTTCTATCCAGGAACATGGAATCTTTTTCCATTTCTTTGTGTCTTCTTCAATTTATTTCATCAGCTTTCTATAGTTTTCGGTGTATAGATTTTTCACCTCTTTGGTTAGATTTATTCCTAGGTGTTTTATAGTTTTTGGTGCAACTGTAAATGGGATCGATTCCTTGATTTCTCTTTCTGTTGCTTCATTGTTGGTGTACAGGAATGCAACCAATTTCTGTGCATTGATTTTATATCCTGCAACTTTGCTGAATTCATGAATCAGTTCTAGCAGTTTTTTGGTGGAATCTTTTGGGTTTTCCATACAAAGTATCATGTCATCTGCTAAGAGTGAAAGTTTGACCTTCTCCTGGCCGATTTGGGTGCCTTTTATTTCTTTGTGTTGTCTGATTGCAGAGGCTAAGACTTCCAATACTATGTTGAATAACAGTGGCGAGAGTGGAAATCCCTGTCTTGTTCTTGACTTTAGGAGGAAAGCTCTCAGTTTTTCCCCATTGAGCGTGATATTAGTGTTGGGTTGCTCGTATATGGCTTTTATCATCTCGAGGTATGATCCTTCTATCCCTACTTTCTTGAGGGTTTTATCAAGAAAGGATGCTGTATTTTGTCAAATGCTTTCTCTGCATCTATTGAGAGGATCATATGGTTCTTGTCCTTTCTTTTATTGATGTGATGAATCACGTTAACTGTTTTGCGGATATTGAACTAGCCCTGCATCCCGGGTATAAACCCCACTTGGTTGTGGTGAATAATTTTTTTAATGTATTGTTGGATCCGGTTGGCTAATATCTTGTTGAGGATTTTTGCATCCATGTTCATCAGGGAAATTGGTCTATAGTTTTCCTTTTTAGTGGGGTCTCTGTCTGGTTTTGGAATCAGGGTAATGCTGGCTTCATAGAAAGAGCTTGGAAGTTTTCCTTCCATTTCTATTTTTTGGAACAGTTTCAACTCTTCCTTAAATGTTTGGTAGAATTCCCCTGGAAAGCCATCTGGTCCTGGACTCTTGTTTTTTGGCAGATTTTTGATTACTAATTCGATTTCCTTACTGGTTATGGGTCTGTTCAAATTTTCTATTTCTTCCTTTTTCAGTTTTGGTGGTGAATATGTTTCTATGAATTTGTCCATTTCTTCCAGACTGCCTATTTTGTTGGCATATAATTGCTCATAATATTCTCTTATTATTGTTTTTATTTCTGTTGTGTTGGTTGTGATTTCTCCTCTTTCATTCTTGATTTTACTTCTTTGGGTCCTTTTCTTTTTCTTCTTGATCAAACTGGCTAGTGGTTTATCAATTTTGTTAATTCTTTCAAAGAACCAGCTTCTGGGTTTATTGATCTGTTCTACTGTTTTTGTGGTTTCGATAGCATTAATTTCTGCTTTAATCTTTATTATTTCCTGTCTTCTGCTGGTTTGGGGTTTTATTTGCTGTTCTTTTTCCAGCTCCTTAAGGCATAAGGTTAAGTTGTGTATCTGAGATATTTCTTCTTTCTTTAGGAAGACCTGGATTGCTAGATACTTTCCTCTTATGATTGCCTTTGCTGTGTCCCAGAGGTTTTGGGTTGTGGTGCTATCATTTTCATTGACTTCCATATAGTTTTTAATTTCTTCTTTAACAGCTTGGTTAGCTCCTTCATTCTTTAGTAGGATGTTCTTCAGTTTCCATGTATTTGTTACCTTTCCAAATTCTTTCTTGTGGTTGATTTCGAGTTTCATAGCATTGTGGTCTGAAAATATACACGGTATGATCTTGATCTTTTTGTACTTACTTAGGGATGATTTGTGTCCCAGTATATGGTCTATTATGGAGAACGTTCCATGTGCACTGGGGAAGAATACATATTCTGCTGCTTTAGGATGAAATGTTCTGAATATATCTGTTAAGTCCATCTGGTCCAATGTGTCATTCAAAGCCATTGTTTCCTTGTTGATTTTTGGATTAGATGGTCTGTCCATTGCTGTGAGTGGGGTGTGCAAATTTTGATTACAGTAGTGTTTGCCAATCATATTGTCCCATGATCTAATCCCCAGGCATTTCTTCCTGGTTTTTTGGGAGAGGGTCTTGGAATAAGAACTGAGATCTCTGTCAGTTGTTGAAGAACCACAATGGTTCTACCTGCTAACTCGTGTAATGTGGAGGAGTACCTTGTGGGCAAAGACTATGTATATCCCTTCACTTGACATTGCCAATGGCACATGGGATGGATGGAGGCACGAGTCTAAGGTCTGATCAGAACAAAAGAAGATTTTGGAGAGAAAGTGCCATAGCCTAGAATGGGTACCAGCAAATATTAGTATTGGAGGCAACAGTGGTCACTGGAGGTGGCCCCAATGGCAGCTCTGGAATTGACAACAAATGGTTTTCCTGTGGCTTCATAGAGTGGAGGCGCCACCATTGATTCCATGATGAGAATGGTTTGAAAAACTCCTCTGTTAGTAGAAAAACCTTTACATAGGCAGCAGCAAAGCAGAAGGAGGAGTGGTAGAGAGAAAAAATGGCAAATGTTCTAAAGACACTGAGGGAAATTAGTTTGGGCATATATGATCTAAGGCCTTAGATCCTTCCAGCAGAGATGAGGGGTAATTTGAAATAAGGGTAGGAGATCCATAATAGTTGTGCCTGAGCCAAAGATCATGGATTACGGTTACAAATGTGACTCTAAATCTAATTTCAGATTGGTGTAGCCATTAAAGTTACACCTGCACAAAAATTTGTAATAAAAATAACTTGTAGCGCACATGTAAAGTGCATAATTCAAATTGTCTGAGCCGACATGTGATGAGAATTGTTTGTCCCCATAGTGCACATAGCCTAGGTTATTTTAGAAGTCATGTTGTATAAAACTGTTTACATCAGTCTCACTTGTGGCTATTTTCCCCTTAAGATGGGAAACAAGTGTTATATGAAATTTATAGAACATTTAAAATTTTTTAATGTTTATTTATTTTTGAGAGAGAGACAGACAGAGTGTGAGTGGGGTTGGGGCAGAGAGAGAGGGAGACACAGAATCCGAAGCAGGTTCCAGGCTCCAAGCTGTCAGCACAGAGCCCGACGTGGGGCTCGAACTCACAAACTGTGAGATCACGACCTGAGCTGAAGCCAGACGCTCAACCGACTGAGCTACCCAGGCACCCCTAAATTTATAGAACATTAAAAAATATATATTCTTTTTGCTTTAAGACATTTCAACTGTTATTAAGATGAAGGAAATAGACAGGCAAATCATTTGCTTTAGGTTTATTGAACTGACCTGGATTTGTGTCTGTAGACCCCATTTGGCTCCTAAGTGAGTTGAATCTCCTTCATTGACCTCAAAGGCTAAAAATAAACACTCAGGAATGTATCCTTCTTTCTGAAATGAAGAAATATTTTATGGAGATACATGAAAGATAAAATATTTGGTCAGTTTATACAAATCAACACACATCAATTTGTTTACTTTCCTGTTTTTTTTTTTTTTTTTTTTTTTAATGGAGTAAGAGTCCTAGAACAACATTCAGTTTGGGAAAGAGCATTTTAATCAGATATTTGAGTTTGGAGAATTTCAATTGAATAAGAAAAGTTTCATTTATTGTTCTCTCAGAAAGAACTGCCTGCTTACAGTTAATCAGACAGATTTGCCCAGGAAATTAGGAGAACGTCTATTTGTGTTATCTTTTCCTGTTTCTGTTAATGCTAAAATTGAAACCATTGGAAACACTTTTTACCAACCATTCAGCACAATTATTTTCTGTGTTGTCTTCAAGTCGATGTTAGCAAAACCCCTAATGGATAACTGTGTTCGTAAGATAATATTTTATAAAATCGTTCATACATCGTTGGTTGGGATAGGAATTCTTTTAAGAATGATTTTAACATTGAGAGATGTTGCGTTGTTACTCTGGTTCATGGATGAGAAATGGGCTCACACATTACAACCACTGGATCTATTTATACGCCGGTGAAATTTATATAGCTTTAACATAAAAATGTGAGCATAAGAATGTATACGAGGGTGGAAAGGATGGTTAAGAATCTTAGAATCGTGGAAATGCTAGACTGGAAATCACAAAGCTGGTATTGCAGAAGTCCAAGTCTTTTCCTAATATAAACAGCTGCACAGTAAAAGGACAGAACAAAATGTGACAGAACAATGTTTTCTGCCACATTAGCGATGTGATCATCATCTTAGCAGCTGGATGTGTTACTGGATTGTTTACCCGCATCCTCTGAAATAGTTGGTGAAATTTTAAAAGACATAACTTCCTATCAGAATAAGAAGTTACACCATACCAATGCAGTTTCATATACATTCAAACTTTGCAAGCCATGATGTTGACTAGAGTCAATGGTTGCATTTCCATTTTAAGAACAATTTTGTTAGAAGAGTTTTTCGTGACCTTAGTATTTTATGCTCTTAAATATAAATTAGTCCTTCATCTCCAAATAACTCCATTTAGAGTTTCTTTCAGATCACTTTTGTTTTCTATTAGAGAGAATTTAACAGCAAATTGACCAAAAACCTTATTTCAAAAACAACCCAGGGGAAGTCCTGAACCCTTTGCTTTAGGAGATAAAGTGTAGTCATCTATAAATTTCCAGAGTTTTGAGAGAAAGGATTATTAATTAAGATTATTTAAACTAAATCTAATAATCCATGGTATTGATTGCTTCCATATTGAAATGTGCTGCACTGTGATGAAAACATTACTACCTGGGCAGACTGGGTGGCTCAGTCAGTTAAGGTTCCGACTTCAGCTTAGGTTATGATCTCAGAGTTTATGAGCTCGAGCCCCGCATGGGGCTCTGTGCTGACAGCCTGGAGCCTGCTTTGGCTTCTGTGTCTCCCTCTCTCTCTACCTCTTGCCTGCTCACACTCTGTCTGTCTCTCTCTCAAAAATAAATAAACATTAAAAAAAAATTAAGAAAACATTACTACCTAAGTGAAGTCTTAAATATAGTGCATAAATACAAGTAGCCTTAGATCCATGAGGAAGACGTATCATTAAACGAATGATGGCGCAATAAAAAAGGTTAGGGTGGGGCTCTTGGGTGGCTCAGTGAGTTGAGCGTCCCACTCTTGATTTCGGCACAGGTCATGATCCCTGGGTGGTGGGAACGAGCTTCGTGTTAGGCTCTGCACTGACAATGCAAGCCTGCCTGGCATTCTTTCTCTGCCTCTGCCCCCCTCCCCTCTCCCCTGCTCACTTTCTCTCTCCCTATCTCTCTCTAAAAAAAAAAAAAAAAAGATTAGAGGGTGATTGATGTTTAATTTCAGGTAGGTCCTAATTTGAAAGGCAATATTGCACGCTACATACATTAATTTATTTACATGTAGAATCATGCTGCCAGGCTTCAAGCTAGAAAAAAAAAAAGGAAATCCACCTTGATATTTTTGGAAGGACTTTGAAACGTGTAAAAAAAATAGTGTATTTATACTTCACCTTTGAATTATCGCCATTACTTAAGTAATGGAAAGATCTTCTTGTTTAGGAGCTAGCTACTTAGGGACACACTCTACCGCTGCAGATTTGAGGTCCAAGGGAGCACAGGATGCATTAATGCCTTGAGGTGCTGTGGGATAATGCCCTGCAGGAATTATGCACTCAACGGCACTATGGTGGTTTGAAAGTTAAGATGCCTCATAATCTACCACGAGGGAGGGCCTTCGGGGAAGAAAGAATATGGCTCAATTAATTAGTACTTGTTAGCAAACTTCTACTGTTACCCTATTTAGATTTTCAAATTACTGATACCTCAAATACCCACAAGATGTGGAAAGGAAGTAAGAATAAGCAGTTGAGAAGGCAAATTTGCCCAACAGGGCACCCGTTCTGGAATACAGGGTTAGTGGTCAAGTAATTGGCACAGGCTAGCTTTTCTATAAAGATGAAAAAAGAACTATTATCCGTTTGCTGTTTTTAACCCGGCTGTTAAAGAAATTCATGCCTTTCAGTTTGAATTTCTGAGTAAAATGAATACTCTTGATGACGACCAACGGACTCCTATGCAAAATCTAATATAAATAATTTAATTTTTGAGAGCGCTCTGGAGCTTTTCTGGGTGTTCCTTTTCTTAAAAAACTTTTTGTTTTAATGTTTATTCGTTGAGAGTGACAAAGAGACAAAGTGTATGGGGGAGAGGGGCAGAGAGAAAGGGAGACCCAGAATCTGAAGCACGCTCCAGGCTCGGTGCTACCAGCCAAGAGCTCGATGTGGGGCTCGAACCCACAACCCATGAGGTCATGACCTGAGCTGAAGTTGGATGCTTAACCCACTGAGCCACCCAGGTGCCCCTGGGTGTTGCTTTTCTATACTCATTTTGTCTTCTAAGTGGCTATTGTTGGTATTTAGAAAAGTTAATGATTCTTAACGATTTTCTGGTTATTTTCAAGCTATTGTGCCAATAATATCTCCTTTGTTCTAAAAGTTTTTTGGTTACATCTCTTATGCTTTCATGGTAGGGAAGCATATCATCTTCAAGTAATAATTGCATAAGATACAATGATTTTCAATAGTTTGAGCTCATCTACCCCTTTATTTGTTCTAACTGCTTTGGCCAAGATTTCTAAGAGAGTGCTGAATAATAGTGTTGATAGTGAACATCTGAATCATACTTTGAGTTCTTGTCATTAACTTTTATTTTTGGATGTTTATTTGGGTTGTGTTGTTCTGTTTAAATATTTACTATAATACTATGCTTTATCACAGTAAGACGTATTCTTGTATGTTTAGTTGCCTTTAAGTTAAATGTAAAATATGTTTGGGGGTGCCTGTGTGACTGTTGATTAAGTATCTGACTCTTTTTTTTATTTTAAATTTTTTTTAAGTTTATTTATTTTTCAGAGACAGAGAGAGAGAGAGAGACAGAGTGTGAGCAGGGAGCGAGAGGGGGAGACACAGAATCCAAAGCAGGCTCCAGGCTCTGAGCTGTCAGCACAGGGCCCGATGGGGGGGCTCAAAATAACGAACCGCGAGATCCTGACCTGAGCCGAAGTCGGACACTCAACGGACTGAGCCACCCAGGCGCCCCCAGCATCTGACTCTTGATCTCAGCTCAGGCATTGATCTCAGCCCAGGCATTGATCTCAGCCCCACGTTGGGCTCTGTGCTGGGCATGAAGCCTATTTAAAATATATATATATATATATACACACACACATATATTTTATATTTTATTATATTATTTATTATATACATAATATATTATAATATTGTATTTATATATTACAATATTAGATATTATATATTTACTTATATTTATTATTTATATTCTATATATTACAAACATAATATATATGTGTGTGTGTGTATATACACACACACATATATATGTATATATATATATATAAAATGTTTGTAAATCAACCTTATAAAACAGTATTTGGATTGATTTAGTATTCTAAGGCATGTATAAGTTTGACATAGTTTTCACTTTCTATATTCTATCACAGCCCCTGATTTCCACATATGTACATGTAAACTAGCATTGTGGACATTTAAACCTGAGTTCTTCACACTGGATTTTCAAAGAGGGGAAACTAGGAAGATTTCCCAAATGTATTCATAAAGTGCATAGCAATTCAGTTTCATTACACTTACGTAGCCTTCATGCCTTTAAAAGGACTAGTGTTCGGGAGAATATCCTAGTTTGTAAAATTTTGGTGCATGGCTAGCATCATAGAATGTAAACCGTTTAGTTAGTGATTTAGTTTGCATGTGGTTCTCCTATTTTTATTTCACTGACAGTATATCACAGAAAACATGATGGTTGGTGATAAAAGGCTGAGTTGAAACAGGTGGATTCACAGGAAAAGGACAAGAATGGAGTCGATAAAAACCTCCCAAGGAACAGATAGATGCCTTCAGATTTTCTTCCTCGGGAGCTAATGGAGCTGATTTGAAAGGAAGTGATTGCCTCGTTGAGCCAAGACACTGCCATGATTCACGCTAACCTTCCTCTGGTGGGCAATTTCGTTCTCGCTCTTACAGCCCCCAAGGAACTGCATGGGTGCACACTGGAGTATTTCCTGACCAAAGTTCATGTACACTGTAATTTAAGTAAAAGCCCTGATTACATTCTGTGCTGCTCTGAGTTAAATGATAGGAAAACCTGATATGTGTGGAAGGGCAGAGGCAAGTACATGTGTTCCCCACCCCCCGTTCAGTAAAAAAATAGCACAAGAAATGAATCAACTGAGGCTGATTCTAAACATTGAACGGCTAATTCTAGGAAGTTGGAAACAAAAATAGAGTACCAAGAGTACCTGTAAGACCAGTGTCCTGCTTTATTAATTTATGTATCACATCCAATTGCTTCAATGCATCCTGTAAGATATATATTTACACGTGGGGCTGTCAGATTATTCATCTGAATATAACAAACAGTTAAATGCCAGCGAAATTAGAATCTGTTGTATGTATGTTGCTAGATGCCCTACTTTGAATTTCTCAGTGGGTCTATTAATTTTCCTGTGAGATGATTTTAGATATATCCAAATGCATATTCTGAATGACTAGGGCACTTTCAGAAATTTATCCTATTAGCAACCTACCTTCTGGTAATTTACACCCTATTCAAAAGCCATCCCACTTTATTATATCCTCACACTATCCAATGAAACTTGAGCAAAGGAGCTAGTAGTGTTAGGATGAAGTCTGTTGTTTCTGAATGTATCATAGGTTTGCTGTGCTTTACTGTCTTAGACTACTGGATTTAGCCTACTGTATTCAGGTTAGTGGTTTATCAGGGCAAGACATAACCGTAAAGAGGAGGAATTGTTCTGTCATTTAAGTGTAGGTTCTTATCTGACTCATAGGCTGATTTATTGTATAGCAAGAACTTGGCAAAATCATAAGACGTTATAAATAATAGGTTTTAAGTATTGCAGTATGGCTTCACTATCTCTATAGTCTTGAGAATATAGTGATTTGATCTTGAGTGTAATTCTTAGTGTGAAACAAAGGCATATGCAAAACACGTGACCCTTACTCATCCTTGAGTTGTGTCATCATCCTTATCTGGCTCTCATTTTTTCCCACGACACTTATCACCATCAAAAACCCCCCCCACAAAACCTATAAAATATACATATTTGTTTGCCTTTATTCTTCCACTCCCAGAATGCAAGCTCTGGGAGGTGAAGGATATTTGAGCATTTTACTTTACTGACATATTCACATAAAAAGCACTCAATAAATACTGGTCGAATGAATAGATAGGAAACGTCATACCAGCAGAAAATGCAAAAACATAACAATCATTTGAACAAAAACATGAGTTAAACTCCATTCTGGGACTAGTGAGGAAGTCTGGACGCCATTACTTACTGTACGATATTGTAACTTCAGGGGACTGAGCAAAATCGAACAGCATCTGCTAACGAAACATGCTTCTCCTGTCTTTACGCTCTTTGTATCTTTTTGCCTTTGCCCATGTTTCCCCTTCCATGAAAAATTCCTTTCCCCTGTAGTTTTAGATTTGGCTAATTCCCGATCACATTTTGAAACTTAACGTCAGGTAGCAATTTCTCCGGGAGTCTTCTCTAAGTCCTCAGTATTATGGGTTAGATGTTCCTGCTATGTGCTAGAACAGAACTCCTTTACCACAGTATTAAATCTTACCAGACTGCATAGTTTCCCTTCCTTGTTCTCTGAGCTCATTGTGCTCTGAAGGCAGAGGCCATGGTGCTTTGTTTGTTCCTTGTTAAAATCCACAAACATAATATTTTGTTCCTAGAAAGCACTTAGTTAAAGAGTAAAGGGAAGAGGGATCTTGGAGGAAAGGATAGAGGGGGTGGGGAATAGAAAGGAAGAGATGAATAAAGAGTGGGAAAAAAGTCGTTCAGTTAATCAAGACAAATCATCTCAGACAGGGAAGAATTTGCAGTAGGTTTCTGAGAAGGGTTGATTTAACAAATGAATTCAGATGTTATGAGTACCTCTGTGTGCCAGGCACACTTTTAGACCCCGAGGGGGCTGCAGTAAACAAAGAGATAATGTCATTGTCCCCATGGAACAATTTTATTTTAGGTTAGTCTGAAAACATGTTTTTTAGGTTTTGATTTTTTTTTTTAGTAGGGGAGACAGACAATAAACAAGCATAATATTATAGATCAAGTATAATATATGTTATATATTATATTGTATATGTAACACAATGTACAACATGATGTAAAATATAGTGGAAAATACACAAATTGTAAAAATATATGAATTATACAACATATATGAATTTTATAAAGACATATGAATTAAGATATAGGAATTATATAAAAAATTAATTATATAAATATATGAAATAGAAATAATGAATTCTATAAAATATATAAAATACATGAAATATATATTCATAAAATATATGAATTATATAAAATATATGAAAAAATATGTGAATTATATAAAATATATGAAATACAAAAAATATATGAGTTACATAAAATATGTGGATTATATGAAGGCATATGAATTATATAAAAATATATGAAGTTATGAAATATACAAAAATGTACAAATTACATAAATTATATGAACTACATAATGATATATAAATTATATAAAATACATGAATTATATAAAGATATGAATTATATAAACTATATGAGTTACATAACATTAACATAACAAGATAACATAAGATAAGAAAGATAAGATAAGCTAAACTTTGGGGATGCTAAAAGGGAACCTGTGGATTGCCTGTCTTACTTTGTAAAGATTCCTTATTAGCGTTTACCTGTCCTCTCCCAGAATGCGGAGCACAACATAAATCACTCCAGGCATGGCATTTATAACTTACATGTGTGCCTCTGCCCAGAATGAATGTGGGAGGAACGATTTGCATAGATGTCAAAACCATACATGGACCTTTGAGGGGCCCACCTCCCAGGGGCTTGCGGAAGCACCCAGCCCTGAGGGGACACTCGGGGAGGGGGGGCTGGAGTCTCCCAGCAATCCCAGGGGGCAGGCCCCCTTGCACAGCTGGGCGGGACCCTCATCTCTCCACTGACAGCAGGGATTGAAAATGGTTACGAACCAAATAAATTTGGCTAATACATTTGGTTACAAAGCAAATCAACTTCTCCAGACTTTTGGTTAAAAATGACTTCCCTCTGTTTCTTTCTCCAAGGTCTTGATTCTCTCGGTGTTATTTACTAAGTCGTTTCAGGAGACAAAGAATTGAGTTTTGTACTTGATGGGGGGAGATTGCAGGATCTGGGCACCGATTGTTGACGGCTGTCGCTTCCATTAATAGTAAGAAATAGACCACCCCCTGCGCTCTCATATAGGCGAGTTATTTTGCGAGCATATGGAAGACTGAGCTTAGGGTACCACAGTGCTTTGTGGTAGAGGGGGAAAAAAACCAAAAACAATCACAGTGAATGAGGGAGAACGGTTGTGTTATTGCAGTACACAAGACTTTGATTACATACTGCCAAGATTCCTACCAGCCTAGTAGTTGTTGACAGATAAAGTAACAAAAATGAAACTCATTTATTTATTTTTTTCCTTTATTGAGACCTCAAGGAAAAGCAGATTTTCAGTTCTTGTACTTACTACGTTGATGGAACAGAGACTGACAGCAAAAATGTGCCAGTCCAGAAATATAAATTAAACCTCGGTTCATATCAAAATTCCATTTAGTCTTGGAAAAGGAAACGCTGGTTGGATTATTTTTGATCCTAAATCAAATATACTGTGGAGTATCACCGTGTGCCTAGTATATGTTAACCCTTTCCTGTGAATAATATTTTCAAAAGTACTATTGTTTTCAGACTACGATGCTTTATTTCTTGGACAGTGTTGGAGGCAACTTGAATTATCGTCAGAGTAGGTTATATTTTACTGAGTTCAAATTACTAGCAACGGACGTGTACATTTTGGTCTGCAGGAAGTATGAAACTAGATTTGGAAAATTGATAACAGGCCCTTTTCTCTCTTACAAAGTCATATTCGATGCTGCAGGTTGATTATCGAGATAAGGACAAAGGTAAATGGGAAACATAAAGTGAGAGTTTTTGGTTAGTTTGTTGAGAGCGTTGATGTGTTTTGACCAAATTTCTGACTGCATCATTGGTAACTTCCCTTCATGTAACTTAACTTGACAGAACAAAAAAGACCTATAAGCAATACCATCTCTCACTTTGTTTTCTTTTTCTGTCTCTCTCCCTCTTCCTTCTTTCCTTCCTTCCTTCCTTCCTTCCTTCCTTCCTTCCTTCCTTTCCTTCCCTCCTTTCCTCCTTCCTTCCTCCCTCCCTCCCTTCCTTCCTTCCTTCTTTCCATTCCTTTCTTCCCTCCTTTCCTCCTTCCTTCCTCCTTTCCTTCCTTCCTTCCTCCCTTCCTCCCTTCCTTCCTTCCTTCCTTCCTTCCTTCCTTCCTTCCCTCCTCCTCTCTCTTTCTCTCTATTTTCTCTCTCTCTCTCTCTTTTTATTCAACTGTCAACATGTAAATTTTCTACAGTTTCTCATAATGAAGGTACTAGTAAGTCGATGACAGAATTCCGGAAACAACAACACAGTTTACTTTGGGAATGATATACAAGCAGGCAAACACAACGATCGGTGAACTTGAAACATCACTGTAATCCAACAGTGCCCATTTTTTGAGTCTATCCTAAACATAATTTTGCTTAAGTTTTTTATATTATTATTCTAAAGTCTACATTTGATAATTTTCTCATTAATTTTTTAGCAACCGAAAGATAGCATCAACTTGTTTCTTGAATTACCTTTTCTGACCTTTTGCAAGATGATAATTACAAAAAAGGAGGCCTGGAAGGACTTGTACAAAAATTAAGCTTATAAAGTAGCTAAAATGGCCCTTCTGTGCTGGTGTCGATTTCAAAATTAACATTTTGGTTCATGTGCTTCTAATAATCACTGACCCTTACTTCGTGTACTTTCCACAGGAAATGAATACAGCAGAAATTACTTTGACCCACTGATGGATGAGGAAATAAACCCAAGGCAGTGTGGGATGGAGGTCAGCAGAGAGGGTGAGCTAGAATTAAGTATGTAATTTTTGTGTCAGAATATTCTTTTCCATTCATGAAAATGAGGTGACAAAGATCACACATGCAGTTCCGTTTAGATTTTGCAGCTTACAATTTAAATGGTAAGTTTTAACCACTAACAACGTGATGGGCAGCGAAGGTAATTTTTGATCAAGGACAGCCAGCTGGTCAGATAGAAGCAGCAAGAATTTGCTTTCATTTGACACGGGGCCTTAAGCAGTTTGGTGTCATTATAAGGCCTGTGTTATGTATATGAGGCGCATCATTCCTTTACAAATGCGGCCTCTGCTCTTTGAGCTTAAAATGAGCATTCTTGGATGCAGTGCAAAATTCATCTAGCATGTGAAGCTTCCTTGCCTAGTGACTACTGAATTCCTTTCATTGGAACGCATGGAACCACCACTTAAGTTTTGAACCACAAGGTGCAGTGATATGACTTCTTCTGATTTCTTCTTCTGTAACCTCGAGTCTGGTTGCAGTTGTAAAATAACAAAGACCGTATTTCACCGTTGGGCGCCAGTCACTGAATCTGCACTTTTTAGTGAAAGAGAGGGGTAAATCCTCCGATAAAAGGGATCAAACACAGTGCAAACATTTTTTGAAAAGACAGTTTTCAGTAACTATGCCTAATTTTAGACGATACAGAATCCGTGGATATCATCAAAAGAGACATGTACAAGAGAAGGCGAGGACTTACTCTCAGGATAGTTTTTAGCAGTAGCCCAAAGCAAGGTGAACTGAAAACTGAAAAAAAAATCCCAGCCTTTTATTTGCCCAATACACTTGGGGGATGAAAGGTAATCCCAGTGAATTCTGGAGAGGAGTTATTGGTTGGATTCTTCCTGAAGTCTGTTTTAATTCCTCGGAGATCACAATATATAGTTGCATTGGGGGAATTTTTGTAATGTAAGGACGAAAGTTGACTTAATAAGATGTTCGATAAGATATGAATGGCTCTAACCATGGACAAGTAAGTGTAATAGAATAAAATATTGTGGGTCACTCTTCCTTAGTCCGCAGTGATTGTCCAATGCTTGTACTTCCCTCTGGGTCCTACATTTTCAAGCAGGTGGCCATCTTTACATCGTTTGCCATCTATCTTCACCCTGGTTCAGCTTTGTTCTCATATTCATTTGTTTATCATTTGCTTTTTTCCCCCCGAGTCAATACAGCTTTTATCGCATCTTGAAAATATCACAGTTAAGTCTGAAAAATCACCGGCATCTTGCTGTGTCTGTAGCTGGACGACTTAGATCTTACTCATCAGCCCTGGTGAACTGTTCCTTTCTCAGAAACATAGATAACATTCCCAAATTTTCTGACATCCTTGTTTTTAACCGTTGTAGCTTACCTAGTCAAAGCAACTGAGTTCAATCCAAGTTCAATGTCGTTTCCTTCAAGAATTCACTCATCTTTCTGGGCTTGAGAGATTGAACAAACAATGTCGGGCCTCATCTAAACCCAGCAGATGTATTTCTCACCCAAGAAATTCCGGATTCCAACAGGAGAACCATTCTCCTGAATAGCAATGTTGATGGGGAAGTGAGCATCCATAGACCTGATCTTGTAACGGAAGCCCAGTGTAACGCCCTTGACCGTGGTCTGTATGTGACTACGGATGCTGCAAACAGTAGCCAGTTTTTTCTTTTTAAAAAATTTTTAAAAAATATTTATTTTATTTTTGAGAGAGAGAGAGAGACAGAGTGTGAGCAGGAAAGGAGCAGAGAGAGAGGGAAACACGGAATCCAAAACAGGCTCCAAGCTCTGAGCTGTCAGCACAGAGCTCTACACGGGGCTCGAACCCACGAACTGTGAGATCATGACCTGAGCCGAAGTTGGACGCCCAACCAACTGAGCCACCCAGGTGCCCTGCCAGTTCTTTTCTGTTTCCCACCATTTGTCAAGTCAGAACCTCTTCCTTTTCTTTCCAAAGAGACTGAGTTCTGTATTGACATGATTTAAGTCCCTTCACAGGATTCCTCCGGGGCCCTTCACGAGATCAGTGCTTCCCTTCAGAGTGATGTCGACATTTTCTGGAAGGTTGTCAGTCTCATTGCCGAGAATCGTCTTGATTCTTACAGTAGGTGTGGCAAAGCTATTTATAATTTGTTCTCTACTTACTTCCAAAACAGTTTGAGGCAGCGTATAATAGAAATGTAAATGTATATGGTGAAAGCAGAGTTCAAATATAGATGAAAGAGGAATTTGGGGGCACCAAAAAAGGGAGAAGTAAATGTATGAGAAATAGAGGACGGTATTATACCTATACTCAAGCACTTATCTTACTTTGTGTTTCCTGGAATCTAAATATAAAGGGACATATGTTAGACAACGTTCAATGTTTCGTAGAATTTATGACTCTTTTTCAGTGTCAACAATCTACCAACACCACCGCCATTTTCTCTTTTTAGCAAGAAGTCCTGGCAGGATAGTATGTTAATTTTTATGTAACAAAGATTGTAGAAACAATGGACAATTGGTTCTTGGCTCTTGGTAAATACACTTTACTTAATATGGACTTCAGATCTCAGTGCTTCTATATACCATCCACTCCAAAGCTGCACAGCGTTTTATTATTTTACATGTGTATATGATTTGATGTAGGTAATATTAGCTTACGTATCAGGGTTCTCCAAAGAAACAGAGCACAGAACCAATAAATAGGCTCTCTTTTTGTTTGTATGTATTACATAATGCATATAATATACATGTATATAATACCTATATTTTATGTATATATATGTGTGTGCACACACACACACACACACACAGGGAGAGAGAAAGAGTGACAAAAAGAAAGGGAGATTTATTTTTATTTTCCGAAATTGGTTCATGTGACTGTGGGGGCTGGCAAGTCGATCTGCAGGGCAATAGGGCAGGCTGGTAGGATGGAGATTCGGGTAAAAGTTGATGTGAAATTCAGGCAAGCATTGATATGCAGTCTTGAGACTGAATTAATCAGGGCAACAGACTGGAATGGAGGCATAGTTTCTATCTTGCAGTGTTGAGGAGAATGACTTCTTCGGGAAACCTGCATTTTCCCGTATGTCTTCAACTGATCGGATGAGGCCCACCCACATTCTGTAGAGTAATTCGCTTTACTCAAAGTGTACCAACGTAAATGTCAATCACATCTAAGAAATACTGTCACAGCAGTATCAAGACTGACGTTTGACCAAACCACTGGGCCCCACAGCTTACCCCCAGTTGACACATCAAGTTAACCATCACATGTTGAATTTATTTAATAATAACTAATTCATAATAATACCTTACAGAGTGTTGAGGCCCATGGATTTGACACACGAAATGTGTTTTCCCTGATCACCAGACTTTAATTATGCTTCTCTTTCTCTCATCACTCTTTTTCCTTTGACATGCATCCTAGTTATTATTTACATATTTATCGCTATACTTATTTCTTTAGCAGCTTTCTTTTCCACTAAACCTTAAAAGTCCTTAGACTCCAGCGTAATGTTTGGCTCATATATAGCACCTAATGTTTATTTGCTGACACAGGAATCACAAGATACATGAGATCTCGTTCTTTGTTGCCTCTCAGCATCTCTGCTGTTCCTACCCAGTCTCGAGTGAACACCAGCTCCTATCTGGAATATTTTGGACTGCTTTTGTCCACATCCGTGCCTTCTCTCCTTTAATCTGTTGTCCACACAGCGTCTTGCCACTCCCTCATTGATGCTCTCTTATTGTTGCCTATTGCTTTCAAGGTAAAGACCGATATACTGTCCTTCTTCATCTCAGGTTCCCGCCACATGCTCACTGTGCTCTGGCCACGTGGGACTTCTTTTTGTTCCTTATATTCATGGAGCTCTTTCTGGACACCAGACACTCACCAGATGCTGGGGCAGCCTCCTTACTGGCCATTGGACTCTCTTCCCGAAGTTTTGGCTTAAATGTCAATTTTCAACTCCCTTGACTAACCAAGGTGATGTTTCCCTGTACACCTTCTTTATCACACTCATACCGAATGATCTTTATTAGTGAGGTTATCCGTGATATGTATTTCTCCCCATATTCTGAACACAGAGGGCAGAGATATTGCTTACCTTGCTCACTGATGAACTTTTTTAAGTTTATTTTTTTTTATTTTGAGAGAGACAGAGTCAGCGTGAGGGGAGGGGCAGAAAGAGAGAGGGAGACAGAGAATCCCAAGCAGGCTCTGCCCTGCCAGCACAGAGTTAGACAAGGGGCTTGAACTCACAAAACTGTGAGATCGCGACCTGAGCTGAAACCAAGAGTCGGACACTTAACCAACTGAGCCACCCAGGTGCCCCATGCTGATGAATTTTTAAATCTTACCACAGCAGATGGCATAGAACATGAGTCAACTTGAGGAATATTTGTTGAGTTCATGTATAAATGACTAAACGAACGTGAAGTGCTAAGCATAGTATCCAAAACCTGGCAAGTCTTCTGTAAACATTGGTTATTATGACTTACTGAGTGCTCAAGGGATGTCTTCAGGTGGGTATAGTAGCTCTGACCCACCAATGCAAAATCACCCAAAGTAGTTGTTATTATTTCCACTTTTAAGATGAAGAAACAAGCTTAGAGAGATTTAGTATTTTTCTTAAGATCACAGAGATCTGGCAAGCATAGAGGGGACCCCCATCTTTGGCTCTGTCTGTTCTCTTTCCCCTCGGGAGTTACATTTGTGCTGTTGGCTTTCTCTACCTTTCCCTTTGGGAAAATTTCTGGAGGGGAAAATAAGCAGATTCATCCAAATTGTTGAATTTGAATTTGAAGGGGACATTCTCTTGTTTTCAGTTTCTGTCTTATGTAACCCGTTTGACTCTCCAGGGTTTTATTGGGGCATCATTGAGGGGGTTTCCCTACCGGGTCTGCCTGGTAAGGAAAGAAACCAGAACCTCTATAACAATTATTGGTTAGGGGTCTCTTATTCAGGTTTCTCTCATACAACACCCCAAAAGTGGTCTAGAATTCATTATTTCATAGTGAAAACACAAACACTAATTCAGAATCACAGAATCTAAACTATTGAAAAAGTATGCACTTCATACACTTGCTAAATGATTAACAAACAAGTAAAGGGGGGGGGGGTGGCTGCCCTTTACTGGGTACCTACTCTATGCCAGGAATGAAGCGAGGTGCTTTATGTGCGTTATCTTCTTAACCCTCACAACCATTTCATCTTTGGGGCAAGGAGATTCGAGTTCAGGGGCTCTAAGAATCTGCCTCAGGTTACAGAGCGAGTAAGTGGCAGAGTTGGCATCTGGACGTAGGTTTGCCTCTCTCTAAAGATGTTATCTCTGTATTGATCCCATTTACCTTTTGCTATCCATTTGTTTTAACATCCAAATGCATGTTCATTTATTCTTGTCTGTGACCCCCATCGGTGTGTCAGGACCACCAAGTCCTTATATTGAAGCTTTTATTACATCTGTAGGTATTTCCCCATCTACGCCTTTGCTATTGCTCATTGTTAACTTCCAAATAAGATTCTTTTATGAGCCATATATCAGCTTTGTAAGTTTTGTAACTGTTCCACTAAGAGTTATAAAGATCCAGGCAATGCTGGAATGCAAGTTCATGCTTCCCTGATGCAAAATTTGCAAAATGGCTTCCAGAAATGGCCCCTCTCCATTTTCCCAAAGTGTTGGGGTGGTAGGAGGTTTGTGCTGGCCCTTGTCAGGAAAAGAATACTTGCAGGTCAACTGCTACTTGGGAAAGCCATCTGCAGGATTCAATGAGCAGAAGCTACTAACTTTAAAGACCTTTTTAGGTTGCCCTTTCAACCATTCTATCTGGCTCCAGCAACCTAAGCCTATGAGTATAGGCTACACTGGATTTTTTCCCCAACACTAATGTTCAAAAGATCATAGGCATGGATAGAAAGGGGAGACCTGGAATTTTCAGGAGCTTCTAACTGGCTCAGTGAAGACCCCTCAAGGCTCTTCTAGACCACTTGGTGGTAGAGTTTCAGGTGTGAGTTGCAGAGTTTAATGACCATCTTCAGCATTGGCTCACCCATGGAGTGCAAAGAGAGCGATAAGTAGTAGGAATACTTGGGCTGGATTAAAACTACTACTGTAAAAGTGCAACCACAGTTTAGCTGGTTCACTTGCCTTCTATGGGAAGGGGAACATATTTGATGTATGTATGTATATTCGAATTCTAAGACCGGGGTGGTCATCCACATTGGCATCGTTTATGTTTGGTTCTTTCCAGCAGCAAATCTACCTGGATGATTCTTTAAACCCTCTTCCAGTGTCGTGTTTTTATGATTATGTGTTTTTTCTTTGATTCTTTGGTTGTTTGTGTTTTTTTTTACTGACATAACCTTGTTACTTTAGGTTCACAAAAGAACTAAGTAGCATTTGTATTTGCTATTATATTGCATTAGCATATATATGGGAATCTAAGACCACCTAACACCACCCAAGTTTGTTGTTTCCTATATATATTCAGTAAAAAATAAGATATACAGCGAGTATTAGTAGAAAATATTCATTTTGCTTAAATATTCTTTTCTATGATTTGACAAACCATAATGGCTTGTTCTGAAATGACTCTTGTGTAGTATATACCACATTCCATTGAATATCAGATCACTTTTAATGGAGAAGAAGTATCCTATTATGAATAGCCTGTGATATACATTTAAAAGTCCTTGTTCCAGTTATCATTGATTTACTAAAGGTTTTTTTTTTTTAATTTCAGAACAAGGCAGCATATTGGATAGAATTTGTGTCTATGACCTATAAATAACCAAATAGCCATAATGGTTGATAATTTCTTTTTGTAATTAAATTAACTGATGAGAGAGTTACCATAAATATGTTCTTTTAGCACCCCTGCAAGTTGATACTAGAATTCTCAATGATCGATTAATGAAGCTGTTTGAGGAGAGAGGACAAGGAGAAGCCCAAGGTAAGAGACTAATTATTTTCAACCTTTTGTATTAACATTAGTTGCAAATTCATTAAGACAGTTTCTTGCAAAAGCTAATCTGTATTTTCTAAATATAACCATTGATTGGTGACCTATGTGTGCTTCTGATGGCTGCAAATCCCTAAATATAGCTAAAGTTGGGGGGAAAGCTAAACATGGCCCAATTTTCTATAAGTACATAGAATTTATAACCCTAAATGGCAAAAATGATTTACTTACTATTGCGGGATCTTACAATGGCATATGGCATATTTGGATTCTCTAATATGAAGCCATTCTTTTTAAAGAGTGTGTTTTAGCTTTTAAATAAGTGCTTTGGGTGATAGAAGACAAGTAGTATATTGTCTTCAATCTTAGCATGGGAGTTCATATTTATGAATGTTAGGCTCTTTAAGTAAGTAATTCTCATGTGTATTAATCTAGGAATTTACAGGTAATCCCTTAAAAACTAAAATCTAAATTCTTAGGTTAACACATACAAATTCATGCCAGAACCACACTGGAGTTTTTACCAAAGCATTAAGTGTCAGTTGTATACACATGAATTCAAATTCATGGGGAAAAATTCTATTTTTTTTCTTTAGTGTTTGCTTAGTTCTTCTCAAATGATCATTTTGTCTTTCTTATTTTTAAAAAAAAATTTTTTTTAACGTTTATTTATTTTTGAGACAGAGAGAGACAGCATGAATGGGGGAGGGTCAGAGAGAGGGAGACACAGAATCTGAAACAGGCTCCAGGCTCTGAGCTGTCAGCACAGAGCCCGACGTGGGGCTCGAACTCACGGACCGTGAGATCATGACCTTAGCTGAAGTCGGCTGCTTAACCGACTGAGCCACCCTGGCTCCCCTTGTCTTTCTTATTTAAATAATTCTTTAAAATTCATGTGAGGAGGCAGGACTCATGGTTAAGCCCTCTATTTTTTATGGTATTTTTCTATTGACTGTATGTTTAATCTTCACCATTTACTGTGTGACCTTGGGCCAATTTCTTAACGTTTCTTTGCCACTTCTGTGAAACGGACATATCATACTTGCCACAACGGGGTAGCTACGGGGATTAAATTATTAATTATTATGTGGGCAGACATCATAAGCACATACAGAGAATAATGAAGATAACTGATGATAACTGATAATTGATGAAATGGTGGTGAATATAATTGATGATAATGAAAATACTAACACCAGCTAGACATTTACTGAGTTCTTACTACGTGCCTGGCACTGTCTTAAGACCATTCTATTCTAAATAGTGTAAATATTAATTTATTTAAATGTCATAACAATCCTAAAGGTTAGGCCCCGTTTTTAAATCCCCATTTACAGAATAGCATCCCCTAAAAATTTTATTCCTGCCTAGATACATCTCCCCTTTGCTTTTTAATGATCAGATTGTGTAACTTTTTATTTCATTTTGTCTTTATAAACCAAACAAACTCATTTTTCAAGCCAGCTTGATCCCTCGTTTTGAGAAATTCTAACTTGAATAATCAATTAGTCAGGACTCCCCCGGAAAGCAGAATGCAGTAGAACCAATAGAAAGAGAGAGTTATGGGGGCTGGCAAGTCTGAAATCCTTAGGACACACTGGTAGGGTGGGGATTCAGGTAAGAGTTGATATGAAATTCAGGCAGGAGTTGAAGGCTTGAGTCATAATCTCACAGGACAGCTGGCTGGAGATTCAAGTAAGATAGAGGTACAGTCGTGAGATGGAAATCCACAGAGCAGACCAGCAGGCCAAGAACTCAGGCCACATTTCCTAGCTTGCAGTCTTGAGACTCAATTCCTTCCTTTTTGGGACGCCCCGATCTTTTAGTCTTAGGGCTTTCAGATGACTGGGTGAGGCCCACCCACATCATGAAGGGTGATCTATGTTGCTCAAAGTCTACTGACCTTTTAAATGTTAATCACATCTAAAAATCACATTGGATGGCAACATCTAGACCCAAATGTGAACAAAGAACAGGACGCCACAGCCCAGCCAAGCGGACACATAAAATTAAACATCATAAATGGTTATGTTTGAGTAAGTGAGACTTCTATATTTTTAGTCTAATATCTGAGTCAGCAAATAGATATTGAATACCTTTTTGTGTGTGTGTGCTAAACATTGAGCAACGCACTTTTCTATCTATCATGCCCCTTCGATTCTGACACATCTTTGCAACTTGGATCCTGGAAGCCACCCAGGTACACGTTTACAGGTAGCACCTAACAGACTTTCGAAATCATTTGTGAGCTTACAAAAGGCTTATGGAACTTGCAGAGTGAATAGTCAGGCTCCTTATCAGCTATATTATACACGAGGATATAATTGAGCTCTAGAAGGTTTAAAGACTCGTGCAAGGCGAGACAGTGTATCCGTGAACAAAGAAGAAAGGCCAACAGGACTCTGGACGCTGTAGTCCAATGCTCTCTCTCTTCAGTTCCCCGCCTCACGTCTTGCTGGAAACCAAGCTCTCTTCCTTTGGTTAAAAGTGCCTAGATTTTTGTTAAAATTCTAACTTTGGAAGGCATGGAAAATCCCATATTTTATCTTCCGGCGTTTTTGTTTCCGAGCCTGGAAGAGAGACGTTTGTTTTATATTTACAGTGTCTATCCAGCTAGATGAAGAAATGCATTTTGTAGATGCTACTGTTTTCAGATGATCGAGAGAGAAATAATGTACATGCAGCATTTATAGACATGCAGGCATTTCTTTGCAAATAAACAGGGCAACCCAAATAAAGTCCCTCTGTGTTTGCATAGCTTGGGAACTGTTCTCCGCGTTCCCCACTTGAAAAATGAACCCGGGGCGCCTGGGTGGCTCGGTTGGTTAAGTGTCTGACTTTGGCTCAGGTTCGTGAGTTCAAGCCCCACATAGGGCTCTGTGCTGACAGCTCAGAGCCTGGAGCCTGCTTCAGATTCTGTGTCTCCCTCTCTCTCTGCCCCTCCCCCCACTCATGCTCCATCTCTGTCTCTCTCTCAAAAATAAAGAAACATTAAAAGAAAAGAAAAGAAAAATGAACACAAGTGCATTGGCCTCTTCTGAACCTCTTCATCTCCTGAGTTGGTTTTAGCAAAACAACAAGAACTGCTAGATGTTGTGGTAAACAACATGTAATATTAAGGCACCGAAACACAGGGTATCTACACTTCAGGATCTATTTGGTAAGTGGGAAAAAAGGCTGGAATGCAGAACCTATAATTTACCCACTTTGTGAGCATCACAGGAAGAGGAACAAAAGTTGTTGGCATTGTGGTTGTGTTGTAATCTTAAAACTTGCTCCAGGCTTTAGCGATTTCCTGGTACATTAGACAGAAAATAATTTGCTTAAACTGTAGATTACAGAAAGCCAAGCTTTATCCCCTATAAGAAAAAAAAAGTGGTTAGATTACTGTGTGTTCAGCCAACGTTAAATTGACATAGAGAAAGTCAAGTTTCGTGTGATCCTTTTGGGGCGAATAGATGGGAGCCGCCAGGAGGAGATTTTGGATTCTGAAGAGACAGTGAATTCCAGAAAGAGACCGGAATCCCACAAAGAGGGCAGCGAGGCATCTGAAGGATATGTTCAGAAAAATACAATTCTGCTTGGAAGTTCTTCTTTGGAACAGGTCAGCATTCAAATATACATCGATAAATGTTAAAATAATCGCTCTCCTTTTTTAAAAATATTTATTTATTTTGGGGAAAGCACAAGTGGGGGAGGGGCAGAGACAGGGGGACAGAGAATCTGAAGTGGGCTCCGTGCTGATAGGCTGACAGCAGAGAACCCCATGTGGGGCTCAAACTCACGAGCCCCGAGATCATGACCTGGGCCAAAGTCCCACACTCAATTGACTAAGCCACCCAGGTGCCCCAAGATAATCTTTTTCTAAGGTAACAGTTGAAATGTCGGTCCTGCCCATTGTCTCTTGATTTTCCCAACCCATGCCTGTCTAGAACGCATGATTCATGACTCACCCAAATCTTTTCCCTCATTTTTCGTACACGTTGTATCACGCAGAACTCATGCTGTTTCTCAATATCAATGCCAGCCCTCACACAATTTAGTTTTACTTCATCCGGTTTTACTTCATGCTAAGCTTGCTCACAGGTAGCATATTATGAACGGTCTGTAATGAAATCTGAAAACAGCATCAACATACTTAGATACAATTAAGAAAGTACTTGGATCTGTTTTGCATGACACGTGAATAATCCGGTATTTGTGAAGTCACCGTTTAAAAGGGAACTTGGACATTTTAACTGTTGTGACTCATGCCCCACAAGGCCGTCTGTAGCCCATGGATTGTGTTGACTTTGGAAACACTTTCCTGTTTTCTGTATGTGTTTCTGTTGATCCATGATGTAACATTATGTGCTCAGATCCACCAAAGAGAGAAGCGTTACACATGGGTAGTTCCAGAGGGGTGTGTGTGTGTGTGTGTGTGTGTGCGTGTGTGTTGTTGTTTGTGAAAGGTAAGCTGATTTAGGCCAAAAAGGAAAAAAATATCACCAGGGACAAGTTATATCGCCAGAAGGAGATGACTCATACATAAAATATCCAACACAAAGGAGGTACTCCTTAAATGGCAGGAAAGAAAGGAAAGAATGGCGTTCTTCCTAGGGGAAAACCTAGTTATCTGCAACTGATTAAGAACAGGTACATCATATACAATAAATGATAGGAAATGTCCAGGAAGAGAGTTTAAAAATAAAATTATTTTATTTTTCATTCAATACTTATTGGAAAAACAAGGTATTGTTGCGCCCCTGAATTTCTTCTGTGATCAAGTTTGTTAAAGCTATGCACCTAATTGATTGGTTTTGTTTCTGGCTGGGTCATTCTCAGACCTAAGTCATTTCATGCCTTTCCTACAAGCTTTCTAATGTCTAGGAGGTAGAAAATGTCTTCATAAAAATTCGTAGGGTTAGTTTATTCAATTAAGTCACCAGGCTTTTGGGAAGTTTTAAGACACGATTTATGTGTAATATGCCATAATAAGGAAAATTATTTTAAGTTTTTGTCTTGATTTTACAAATAAAATATTGGATTTGGGGTAGTGGAGGAATAATATGCTAGTTTGAACCAAGCATCTTCCAGGGGCACATTCTAAAAAGCTTACCAGTGTGTAAGGTGCCTGGGTGGCTCAGTTGGTTAAGCATCTGACTTCTTGATTTCGGCTCAGGTCATGATCTCAGGTTCCTGGGATCGAACGCTGTGTCAGACTCTCCAATGACAGTGTAGAGACTGCTTATGACTTTTCCTCCCTCTCTCTCTGTCATTCCCCTACTAGGGTGCTCTCTTTCTCTCTCTCAAATAAATAAACATTAAAAAAAGCTTATCAGGGTGTCTTAGCTACCCTTACTTTTTTAAATACTTTTTTTTTTAAGTTTATTGACTTATTTTGAGAGAGGGGAGAGAGGCCGAGAGAGAGGGAGACTCTCAAGCAGCATCTTCCCTCTCAGCACGCAGCCTGACACGGGGCCGGAAATCACAAAAGTGTGAGATCAGGACCTGAGCTGAAATCAAGAGTGGGATGCTCAACCCACTGAGCCACCCCCTTTTCTAAATTCTTTACAACTGACTGGCATTTGGCAACAGGACTGAATCAAATCTAGTATTCTGCATGAGTGAAAGTCATGTCTGAACCCTCATTCCCCAAATACGAGCAAAAATGTAGAAGTGTAAAATCCATAATGAAATCTCCATAAATAAAAGACTGGTAAGACACTTTAACAGATTAACCAGTATATTTTCTGTAGGCTGGACTGTATTTACCTCTGTGGTTAATATGGAAAAAGTTTTGGAGATGAAATGGATTTTTATTTTTATTTATTAAAAAAATTTTTTTAGATGTTTATTCATTTTTGAAAGACAGAGAGAAATAGAGCACAGGCAGGGGTGGGGCAGAGAGTGGGGGGGGGGGGCAGGACACAGACTCTGAAGCAGGCTCCAGGCTCTGAGCTGTCAGCACAGAGCTCAATGTGGGGCTCGAACTCATGAACCGTGAAATCATGACCTGAGCCAAAGTCGGCCTCTCAACCGACTGAGCCACCCAGGTGCCCCTGAAATAGATTTTTATAAATCGCTAAGGACATTTACATGAGCTCAACTTCTACATGATTACTTGAACCAATACAGTCACTTATGTATCACTCCTTAAATATTCTATTAAATATAAATTAAGATATCATGAATAAAATTATAAAGATAAACAGAACAAGAGCACAAACATCATATCATGGTGAGAAAAAAAAAAGCAGTGGTGACTTTCCACATGTTAATTCAAGGGATTGGTTAAATCTACATAAGAAAAATTTACTGTCCAATTTATGGCACTCCCATGTTTCCTTCTTTAGCCTCCATTGTAGGTATTTAGTTTTCTTCCTCATTAGTTACCTGGCATACGTTTTTGAACATCCCAGGAAACAAAAGGTTTCAGATGGGGGCATTCTTGTCAAAGCTGACTGGCATTGAAGGAGAAACAGGTTACCATGTAGAATGAGTAAACACATTCCACTGATGTCATCTTTGCTCTGAAAAATCTTTATCTAATGCGGTCACAATCAATTGTTGATTTACTTACTGTCAGTTCACATTCCATCAGTACCTCCAAGTGAAAAGAGATTTGCAAAATGAAAACATGTTATTAGTTGTTACTTTTTTTTCATGGAGATTTATTTCATATATTACCTTTTTTTTTTTTTGCTGTGATTGATAGTATTTTAGTTTTAGTTCCTACTAAAAGATAAAATTGTTTCCATCTTTTCTTTCCTCATTTCCAATAGTAGGATCTATTAGGCAAGTGGGGTCACTGGAGAAATTTATGTCATTAAAAAATGTGTGGATACGTAGCGGAACAGCAACCTGAGAGTGACAAAGACAACTAATTCTGCAATCAGGCGAAATTGGACGATCCGAGCATCTATCTGAGGTGTTGGACATGGTCTAAGGATAGCGTTTTAGATATCTAGAGACTGAGTAGGCTGGTCATTCTTCAAAAAAAACCCCATTAACATAATTTCTTAGAAATGAAAATTTAGCATCTCTAAACTCCCAGAAAATTTGAGGTTCTGTTATGGTATACAGATCTAAAGTGCAAAATTCTTTATTTCAGATGCATTTCTTTTGGTATTCAAGTAAGTCATAGGGTATGGTTTATGTGCTCCTATGAAAATCCAGGAGCCTACTAGGACATGTTCCAGAACAGGAAGCCAGTCCACTTCTGTATGGAATTGAGTCAAGGAAGGAGAAAGTGCCGTGATTTGGAGGACAGGTTCATATGTGGTGATACAACTATATGTATATAGGAAAAGACAAAGTAGGAGAGCTGAATAATCTTTGGTAGGTTGTCACGTTCTATGAATCTTCTAGATCCTTTTCTACATTCGCATATTTAAAATTGTAGTAAAGTGGTTCCTGACATCTCTAGCCATTCATTCCCCTTTGTCTTTTATTAATATATAGTCCACCACCAATAACAATCAGGCTTCCTCAGAGTTCAAGGCAAGTTCCAAGTGGCTGTATTAGCATTTTGACGAGATATCCTTTTACCTGTAGTAAAACAGATCAACATTTCTGAAACAAAGTTATCGATGCAAATCAATCACAAAACATGATTTTTTAATGTCTATTTTTAAAACAAAATAGGATCAGTTTGACACATTTTTAATAATTCTATTCTTTTCTTTGCCCAACTCTCCCCATTCTCATGTAAAGTTCCTTGTCTCACCAAATTTCCTTCAGAAACTCAGCCTTCAATTATATATCAGCAAATGAAAATTTGTGCTGAATGAGACAGAAATAAGAATAGTACATTATGTTCAAAGGAAAGGAATCCCATACATGATATTTAACACTCAAAATAGTACTTCAACAAATATGTCAAGATACTCTTTATTCCATGATCTCCTGTACAGAAAGCGTCATTTTTTTCTAATCTTCAAAACCAAGTACAGAGCCTGGCAGAAAACATAAAGTATACTCTTGTTAAAATTTTTTAAATGTTTTATTTATTTGTGTGTGTGTGTGTGTGTGAGAGAGAGAGAGAGCTGTCAGCTTAGAGCCTGATGCAGGGCTTGAACTCACAAACCATGAGATCATGACCTGAGCCAAAGTCAGAAGGTAACCAAGTGAGCCACCCAGGGGCCCCAGTATACTCTTATTTTGAAATGAATGAATGAATAAATGAGTGAGTCCTGTCGATAACTAATAGGGCAAAATTATCATGGATATCATTAGCATAGAGATGTTCTCTGATATTAATTTTCTCTAATACAGTCTAATGTCATTATGTGGAGTGTTAGGATTCAGTACTTTCATGCATATCATCTCAATTATATTGAAAAATATTTGTGTCGTAGGATAAAGAAAAATAGTTTTTATGTCTTATGGGCTTATTGAGGTATAATTGAAAAATGAAATTGTAGTATATTTAAAGTGTGTACTGTAATGATTTGGTATACTTTTTGGTTGTTTTCATGAGAGTGCTTAAGATCTACTGTCTTAGCAAACTTCAAATGTACAATATACTATTAACGATAGTCACGATGATGTACATTAGACCTTTAGAACCTACTCAACGTACAACTGGAAATTTGTGCCTTTGAGCAACATTTCCCCACTTCTCATATTCCCCACCCCTGGCAATTACCATTCTATTCTGTTTCTATGAACTTGACAATTTTTTTTATTTTTGTTTTTTTAGATTCCACGTATAAGGGATACCATACACTATTTGTCCTTTTCTCTCTGGCATATTTCACTTATCATAAAAATCTGAACAAATTAGGTATAAAGAAATGTGTATCAACATAATAAAAACCATCTGTGACGAGCCCACAGTTATCATCATACTCCATGGTGAAAAGCTGAAAGCTTATCCTGTAAGATTAGAAACAAGACACAAATGCCACTTCTATGCAACATAGTACTGGAAGTCCTAGCCAGAGCAATTAGATAAGAAAAAGAAATAAAAGGCATCCAAATCAGAAAAAAGTTCTTAAATAATACAATAGTGAACATTCATTGCATACCTACTGATTCTATTCTAAACACTGCATAATTTAACCTTGTAACTGCCTTAAGAACAAATTATCATTGTCATTTTATAGAAGACCAACGTGAGGCACAGAGAGGCTAACATGTTTCTCAAGTTAAAGTTTTGAAGCTAAGTTGCTGAGTCAGGATTCAAACTTCAACAATTTTAACCATTACATTATGCTTTTAGTGGCAGTTCACAGTATTCAAAGAATATGGCTCTTTAACATACAATGTTCTGTCACTTATCTGGTATTTTTGGAGGAAGGGACATTCTAGACCAATTAACTGCTTTTCATATCCTTTATATTATTCTGTAGGGAATATACACCGATATATTTTGTGAGGTGAGTGATAACACTTTCATCTTGTACTTGGTAAAACCAAGAAAAACAAAGTTGAGACGTGTTTAGAATAGCTTAAAGGCTCAGTGACATTCTTTGCGGTGAAACTGGTAAAATAATGTCCAATAAAGAATGAATTACAAAATAATCATTCCATTATTTTTGAAAATACAGAGCATTAAAAATGGCTCACCTCTTTACCCTGCCTACCATTGAATTCATACCTTATACACTTTCTTTCACCTTAAAAAAGGACTTTCATTCCCCAAATATATACTGCACTAAAAATAAAATTCTTCTCCGCTGTGTAGCCAGTTACAGTCTACTGCCATTATCTTTAGGGAACCCAGTCTCTCCCTTTTCTTTACATTTTACCTTGTATTCTCTGAGTAAGTGCCATATCTCTATCATGTTCTCCTCACCTTGAAGTTAGGAGCTTTATCCTTTTGTGTGTCTTTCTATCCAGCACCCATCCTGGAGTTCAGTCTTTACTCATTAGATATTTGTTGAATGGGCATTTGATGCATAGCATATTGGATAAAGGAATTATTGCAGACACGTCTGAGCCATTCACCTCCTAACTTATATCTTTACAAGGTCATGAATCCAATTAGAATTTTTATATGTTAAGACTAAACTAAACAACAGCCTGTTGCTACTGTTCTTTGTATTCTTCAATTCTAGCTGCCATAACAAAATACCACAGACTGGGTGGCTTAAACAACAGGTGTTTTGTTTTCCCACTGTTCTGGAGGCTGCAAGGCTGAGACCAGGGTGTCAGAATGGTTGGTTTCTGGAGAGATTCCTCCCTCTTAATTGTAGGTGGCTGCCTTCCCCTGTATCCTCACATGGTGGGGAAAGAGTGAGAGAGAGGGCGAGGGAGCAAATCTTCGGCTCTCTTTATGAGGGCAGTTACCCACCACGAAGGTTCTACCCTCACCACCTCATCTAAATCTAATTATCTCCCAAAGGCATCATCTCAGCTAGGGTCACATTGGGATTACGGTTTAAACAGATGGATTTTGCTGGAACACAATTCAGTCCATAGAACTCTTCCTTAAAAAATAGGAGATTTTCATGAAAACTTTTCTGCATAGATCTTAGCTCATGAAAAATTCATTTACCCTGAGTACTGAAGAATGGACTTGTTTCAGCTGAAGTGCTTCTAGTGGCTGAGTGCTTTGTTTATTTTAGAATAGAGCTATGCATGGGAGAGAGGCCTCAGGCTGAGAAAGAAGGCTGTTGGGAGACAGGTGGATTGCCCAGGCTCCAAGAAGTTGTACTCCTTCTTGCCCATCAGAGACCCAAAGTGCTTCTAAATATTCCTGGAAGAAGATTTTTGACATGCGCTTTTAGGAGGGACAAAGTAAAATAAAATTGCCTACCTTCTCACTAATATTTATAACCGTTTCTTCAATCTTTTGAAGTCTGATTTGTATCATAATGACTCTGTGCCATCTATCCATTTTGAAAGGGTGAAATCTTTTCAAACAGGTGCTGAATATGTACCTTTTTTTTGCTATTCCAATTGCTCACTTTGAGTGTTTAATGGGTTAGAATATAGACAGTGAAACATGGTTTGAGAAGAAGCAGAAAACACATTTATATTTCTGTGATTGAAAATTTCCAGCAAAACCAATGATTTGACTCTTAGGTTGTTTTTTTTTTAATTTTATTTTTTAAATTTACATCCAAATTAGCATATAGTGCAACAATGATTTCAGGAGTAGATTCCTTAATGCCCCTTACCCATTTAGCCCATATCCCCTCCCACAATCCCTCCAGTAGCCCTCAGTTTGTTCTCCATATTTCAGAGTCTCTTATATTTTGTTCCCCCTCCCTGTTTTTATATTATTTTTGCTTCCCTTCCCTCATGTGCATCCATTCTGTGTCTTAAAGTCCTCATATAAGTGAGGTCGTATGATATTTGTCTTTCTCTGACTGGACCGCATTCTTACACCATACACAAAAATAAACTCAAAATGGATGAAACACCTAAATGTAAGACAGGAAGCCATCAAAATCCTTGAGGAGAAAGCAAGCAAAGACTCTTAGTTTCTTTAAATGAAAAATTGGATTACCTAATTTCCAAAGAAAACTGAAGTGAGTGTGTGTGTGCATGTGTGTGTGAGTGTGCATGTGTGTGTGTGTGTGTGTGTGTGCGCGTGAGAGAGAGAGAGAGAGAGAGAGAGAGAGAGAAGAATTGATTAAGGATCATTAAAATGAAAAAAAGGGGGTATAGAAGAAAATAACCTTAAATTTTTTTTAATTTAAATTCAGATTAGTTAATATACGGTGTAGTCTTGGCTTCAGGAGTAGAACCCAGTGATTCATCTCTTACATATGACACACAGTGCTCATCCCAACAAGTGCCCTCCTTATTGCCCATCACCCATTTAACCCATCCCCCCACTTACCTTCCCCCGCCCCCCAGCAACCTCCAGTTTGTTCTCTGTACTTAAGAGTCTCTTATGGTTTGCCTCCTTCTCTGTTTTTAATCTTAAGGAGAACTTTTGATGCTGAGCCTTTTGTACCAAATCGGTTGAAATGTGAGTTCTCTGTAGAATTTGCACACATCCAAGAAAAACTCCCAATATGTGAAACCCTCTAAACCCAGGATAGGTATATTTGCAAAGACTTCCCAACCGGAACTGTGAGACTACAGGAAGCCCATTTCCAATATGTCTGCGTAACAGCAATTAATATTAACAAGAATTATATCTGAATATGGAGAGAAACAGCCTTCTTAACTTTTACCTCCTTTTTTCCCCCTAATAAGTTATTGCTGACCACAATGCTCATTAGTGGCACAATAAAAAGGACCTAGTGGTAAATAATAACAATTCTTTGTAGTTATACAGTGCCTTTGATCAGAACAGCTCAAAGCCTTCGTGACTCATTAATTTTTGAAATACCTCCGTGAAGTATGAGGGTGTCAAGGATTACTACCTTCGTTTCATAAACAGAGAAAACCGACTTTTGCTAGAAACTGTCCCAAGGTCATTCAATGATTTGGTGACAGTAGCAGGGATATAATCTATAAGCCAGAGATAATTAGAGCAAAGACCAACAGTGCTCAACAGAAACCAGCAGCTTCTGAGAGATTGCGGAGAAACTTTATGTAATGCTTGGAAATGATACTGCTTTTAGAAACATATTTTTTTATTTAGCTTTTATTTGAATCACGTCTTCTGTTAATAATGGAGAGCTCTCCACAGTTTCACATTTAGATCAGTTAGTTTGGGGATATTTCCTTGGGGCTTTTCTGTATTTTTATTTCTTCTATTTGAAGAAAGAGTGTACATTTTCTTCAAAACCATTCAAATTAATTACTAGTAGAAAAAAAGAAGAAAATAACTATATATATACACACACCTATATATGCTTATTCAAATGTTAATCTATTTAATCCATTGATTTTGAAAAACATTAAAAGATACATTGCGCTCTGCTTCATTGTAATTCTCATCTGGGTGGAGTTTAAGATGCATTATTATCATTATTATTTTTCAAAAACTCACTTCTCAGTTTCAATTGGAAATGACACTCAAAGGATGGCAGATCATATTTTCTTTAAAACTTGTCTCAAAACCCCCTCCTTGTGTGGTTTATTGGAAGAATAAAAATTTATCTTTTACATGATTGTTTTTTCATTGCTCCTTTGCTCTGCTATGGTAATTTGAGCTTTCAAAGGCTTGTGCCTAAGGATTCTTGTGGAGTGGCAGAGTCTATAAGAACAGGTATTATCTTGTTTGTACACACACACACACACACACACACACACACACACACACGGGATTTTGTATTTTATGTTTTTGTCCCCACTCCCAGATTCCTAAGTATATCACAGTTTTATACATAGTAGACCTTCAAGATTGCCCATTGATTTTCTTGTCATTTGGCTGAGGGTTTACTTTTTTCATATTATCCATTTTGTTTTTATAACACACCAAGTCTCTCTTATTATTATCTCTTCTGGTCTTCAGAGGAAACTCAGTATTACTGTTTGTTTAAATGTGGTCTACCGACCTCTCTCAGGATACCTGAGGTGCTAACTAGAATGCATATTCTTGAGAACCAATACAGACTTACTGTCTCAAAATCTCTGTGACAGGACCCTTAGCTTGTCTAGTTTAATGCAGACCTTCTAGAAGATTCTATACACATTAAATGAAAGATCTTGTCCTATCTTATAATCATAGATAATTCTTCCATAGCACTCACTCTGTATCAAGCATTTTGCGGTGTTATGATTTTTAAAAAAGGTATCTTGCTAAGAACATAAATTCCTACTCTCCATATAAATTTGTAGTGTACCAATCACATGTGAGATGACAAGACTTTTAAGATACGAGGTAGAATTTCAGATTTAATTGGCAATAAGTCATAAAATTAGTATAGAAAAGTCTTGACTGCCCTTCATTCAAATTGAGTTGCTTTTTAAAAAATTATCTTTGTTTTTTTTTCCTTCCCCTCCCCCATGGAAAGGAGGTTAGAGTGGGAGAGAGCCAAAGCATAAGAGACTCTTAAAAACTGAGAACAAACTGAGGGTTGATGGGGGGTGGGAGGGAGGGGAGGGTGGGTGATGGGTATTGAGGAGGGCACCTTTTGGGATGAGCACTGGGTGTTGTATGGAAACCAATTTGACAATAAACTTCATATATTGAAAAAAAAATTATCTTTGGAGTGGTAATTTGATTTCATCAAGATCTTCTTTTTCTATGGTAGAGTGGTTTTATTCTATCTTTAGGTCTCAGTCATAGATAATGAGACATTTTCAGGAAAGTTTTGGACTTTATCATCATCCTTCCATTGTCAGTTTTTGTTCTTAGGTTCTTAAATTTTTCTCACAAATAAACTATCTCCAAGAAACCATTTTTTTTCAGGAATATTTTTGGGGCAACTGAGGAAGTTTGGCTATAGAAAGGATATTAGAAGATATGAAAAAAATTAGCTGCCACAGTACTCATGACAGTGTGGAATTGGTGAGAGAATGGACAAATGGATCAATGTAAATAAAAAGAAGCCCAGAAATAGGCTCACACAAATATAGTCAACTGAGTTTTGCTAGAAGAGCAAAAAGTTTGATGGAGAAAGTCTTTTCTATGAACAGTGCTGGAACAAGTGGACATCCACATGCCAAAAAATAAAAAAAGTAAAAATAAAAATAAGAACAGAACCTAGACACAAACCTTATACCCTTTGCAAAAGGTAACCCGAAATTGATCATAGACTTAAATGTAAAATACGAAACTATAAAATTTCTAGAAGACAGCATAAGAGACATTTTAGATGACTTCAGGAACGTTGATAACTTTTTAGATACAACACCAAAGGCATGATCCAGACAAGGAATAATTTGTGAGCTGAACTTGATTAAAGACTTCTGGTCTGTGAAAGACAGTATTAAGAGAATAAAGAGACAAACCAGAGACTGGGAGAAAGTATTTCCAGACACATCTGAAAAAGGACTGCTATTCATACTATACAAAGAACTCTTAAAACTCAACAAGAAGAAAATGAACGACATGTTGGGCCTGTTAAGAGATGCTGAATGTCCTATGTCACTAGGGGCATGCAAATTAAAACAACAGTGAGGTACGATGACAAGCCTATTAGAATGGTCGAAACTCAAAACAGTGACAACATCAAATGCTAGTGAGGAATTGGAACAATAAGAACTCTCATTCATTGCTGGCTGGAATGCAAAATGGCACAGCCACTTTGCAAGACAGTTTAACAATTTCTTACTAAACTAAACATACTCTTACTGCACGATCCAGCAATCACTCTCCTCGATATTAACCCAGATGAGTTGGAAACTTATGTTTTCTCAAAAATTTGCATATGGATGTTTATAGCAGTTTTATTCATAATTGCCAAAACTTGGAAACAACCAAGATGTCCTTCAATAGGTAAATGGATAAGTAAACTGTGGAACATTCTGACAACAGAATATCATTTAGTACTAGAAAGAAATGAGCTATCAAGCCTTTTCGTGAAAAGATATGGAGAAACCTTACGTGAATATTACTAAGTTAAAGAAGCCAATCTGAAGAGGTTACATAATGATTCTCACTACATGATATTCTGGAAAAGGTAAGATAGGGAGGCAATAAAAACATCAGGGATTAGGTGGGAGGGAAGGATGATTAGGCAGAGGAGAGAGAATTTTTTGGGCAATGAAGCTATTTGGTATGATACTGTAATGGTAGATACATGTGACCATACATTTGTCAAAATCCATAGAATGTACAACAGCAAGAGTGAACCACAATGTAGACTATGGACTTTGGGTGATAAAGATACGGCAATGAGGATTCGTTGGTTTTAACAAATATACCACTCAGGTGTGAGATGTTGACCATGTGTGTGGGGGGGTGTGAATCTGTCGGGGCAAGGGGAGTTTGGGAACGCTCTGTATTTTCTGCTCATTTTTACTGCAAACCTAAAACTACTCTAAAAATAGTCTATTTAAAAAATAGTGTTAATTTCGTATGGTGTCATAATGATATGGTTATGAAGAAAATGCACCTTTTCAGATGGATACTAAAATATTTAATGGCAAAATGTCAAAATGTTTTTGATTTACTTTAAAGGTTTTCAATGTGTGTGTGTGTGTGTAAAGCAAATATGGCAAGAATTAATCATTAGTAAATCTAGATAATGGGGATATGTTAAATTCATTATGTAATTATTTCTACCACTTTTATATATATTCAACATTCATAATTAAAAGTAAAAATAAACACTATATCCAATTAACATATGTTAATTTTTAAAAATGTTAGGTTGGTTCATGTTGATTTGTTTGACTAATGTGCCATCCATCAGGGCAGGAATTTTTGTTACCTCATTAGTTTTTCTGCACACAACCACAGAGAGATGTGTGATGATCGCCATGTTTCAGGTGCAGAAATTGCAGCTGAGATCTTCTTATCCTCTCCCGATCTTTCATCTGGAATTCCCAGATGCCCCTTTGCTCTTGACTTCTCAGAGTTTCTTCCATTCCGTTCTGTGAAGTGGATACTGTAGCCTTTTGTTGTAGGAGGTCATGTAAATATTCTTTCCCATCTTTGTATCTGTGGATTCTTACATTCCTCATGCCTTTCCCTTAGGGTCATTAAAACTCAAGCCTCACGTTTGACGGGATTGACTAAAGTATATTTAAGCAGCATGTCATTCAAATTATTTTTCTTAAAAAAGCAATTTTCTACTGTTGATTTTAGAGACCAAGAGATTTTCTTTAGGCAGCATAATTTCTGATTAACTAATTTGATCTGTACAAAATTACATAAGCAAACCTGAAACAAGCCTCCATCATTTTTTTTTTTTTTTTTTTTTTTTGCCTTTGGATTTAACAGTATTTTCAAAAGTGAACCAAATAGAGCAAATAACCCCCAGGCAGAGCAAATGACTCTAATGGCGATCTCCTACACATTGTTTTGGTGGAAAGACTGAAAATGAAGATAAAAATGTGACAGCCCAAAGGGTGAAGAACCTCCATGTGTTCTATTAAATAACAGTTTTGAATGTGAATATGTAGGATTATCTTTTCAGGAGTTCAGAAAGGGAAGAGAATTGAGAAGTCTTTTCTTTGGGCTGTCAAAACCTCTCTTCTGACGGACCATGTGATTTCCAGCAGTGCTTGGTGGTCTAAAATTGCATGGAGAGACTTTTGTTTTTCAGTTTCTTTAATTAATTAAGTTTTTATTTGGTGTCCATTCCATTATTTGTGGTAGCATAAGATCACAAATAAAACATTATAATTGCAGTTGATGGGAATTAACCTTTTATGTGTCGGAGGTGTGAGTTCTGGGTCCCAAAGCTCGGACTAGCTCTGCATCACTTGGGTGAAACGGTCAAAAAATCTGGATCTTGGTTTTCATATTTGCACAATTCAACGGCATTTGATCACTTGTAAGTTTCTTTTTCATTTCTAAAATATTAATGGTGCTACCTTATGTTTGAGTACAATAGTCATTAAAAAGATAGCACGTAATCCCAAATTCATGAAATGTTGAGTATTTTCTTCTTTCTGGGTCGATTAAACTTCACATTAATACTTCTAAAATTTTTGTAAGCATTAAGGCCACCTGAGGTGCATGCTGAGGTGTGGGTTCTTTGCTGGTTTTGGAGTACGACCAGGAAAGGACATTTTCAATAATTCCTCGAAATGATTCTGCTGCACATTGTGCTCAGGTGGTATTTGGGTAACTGTGCACTAGAAGTCGTGCTTGGGGACGGTGATCAAACTTTTCTGTCTAACGATCATATGGAAACTGATTTCCTGACTGTTAATAGAAGCTCCCTGCTGAACTGATTCCTACCCAGGGAGAGGGCTTTGCTGGTGAGGATGTGGCAGAGTGATAAATATAAAAGCAGGGAAGCATGGTTTGAATAGCCTTCTAGGTGATTCGCAAATATTGCTTTGACAGGGCTGGCATGGCGGTGGCAGAAAACTTGACTCTGTCCACAACCTTGGCAGTTAAGAACACTGATTGAAATAACATGAGTACATATATGAAGCACTGTATAACTTGCTTAAAAATATTTTGACTTGGGGCCCCTGGATGGCTCAGTTGGTTAAACATCGGACTCTTGATCTCAGGTCAGGTGTTGATCTCAGGGTCATGAGTTCAAGCCCCGTGTTGGGCTCCATGCTGGGTGTGAAGCCTACTTAAAAAATTTATATATTTGACTGAATGTGTATATTATACTGTAAAGCATTCACAGAGAAAAAGGCAAATCAAAGAAGTTTTTTCAATGGAAGAAGAATCCCTGATCCTAATTCATTTTTCTTTACTGTGGGCCATAGCTCTCCAAATCCCCAGCTCTGAAGATCCCCAACTTCCCCCATATTCCATTCTAAACCAGTGGTTATTCCCTTTTCCTCATCTTCATGATCTCAAAAACTAATTTTTTACCTTTTGGGTTTTGTCTGTTATTCATTTTCTATGTAATTGGTTTCTTCCCTTATCTTCATTATTCCTTATTGTATTACCCACAGATGTGCAATGGGCCCCCACCCCCAAATCTGTCAGATATTGAGATTTCACATACACACAACCAGGAGGGCATGGAAAGATTTATTACTCGTCTTTTTTAAAATGCTTATTTATTTTTGAGAGAGAGAGAGAGAGAGAGAGAGAGAGAGACTGAATACGAGCAGGGGAGGGGTGGAGGGAGAGGGAGACACAGAATCCATGAAGCAGGCCCCAGGCACAGAGCCTGACGCAGGGCTTGAACCCGTGAACCACGAGATCATGACTTGAGCCAAAGTTGGACGCTTAACCGACTAAGCCACCCAGGCGCCCTGGTCTAATACTCAGCTAATGAGGCTTTCTGGGAGAACAGGACAGGTTTGCAAGTGGACCCAACAATGGCTTGAGAGAGCGGAGAGAGGAGGTGCCTTGGCCTTTATCCCTGTTAGGTGGTGGGGCTGGGGTGAAGACGCTCTATGCAGCATATGCTAGCCTGGTTTGAACTCCCCACGGACACCAAAGTAGAGAGTACCTAAGCTTTCTTAATAGCTTGCCCACAGACGGAGGAGAGTGGGAGGAGAGAGGCTGAAAACTATCAACAATCAAACATCAAAAAAAAAAAAAAAGAGTGAGATTTTTTATCGCACCTCCATCTGCTTACTTCGGAGTTAATTTGTTTTTTAAACTTTTTTTTTTTTTAAAGGTTTAAGGTGAAAACATACATCGTTGATTTTATACTTTATACCTCTCTCTTACAATGTAGGATTTAAAAGCTATAGATTTTCTTCTATGACCTTCTTTGTTTCATTCCACTGATTTGACATGTTATACTTTAGCTGCCTAATTCATCATATTTTATTTTATTTTATTTTATTTTATTTTATTTATTTTTTTAACGTTTATTTATTTTTGAGACAGAGAGAGAGAGCATGAACAGGGGAGGGTCAGAGAAAGAGGGAGACACAGAATCTGAAACAGGCTCCAGGCTCTGAGCTGTCAGCACAGAGCTGACGCGGGGCTCGAACCCACAGACCGCGAGATCATGACCTGAGCCTAAGTCGGACGCTTAACCAACTGAGCCACCCAGGCGCCCCTAGTTCATCATATTTTAAAATTTCTCTTTTGTCTTCTGGGTTCTTTTAGAAGCATCCTGTTTAATTTCCAAATATTTGGAAATTTTTCTAGACATCTTGGTATTGATTGCTAATTTAACACAGTGTGATTAGAGAAACTATTACGTTAATCTTTTGAAATTTATTGCAACTTATTTTAAGACCCAGTGTATGGCTTATCTTATTAAATGTTCCACCTGCACTTGGGAAGAGTGTATATTATGCTGTTCTGTGTAGTGTTCTATAAATGTCAAATAGTCAAATTGTTTGATGGTGTTGTTAAATTTTCTACATTTTTATTGATTTTGTGTGTGTGTATGTCTTTTTCCATGAGTTATTGAAAGGTATTACATTCTCCAAGTATGATTATGGATTGGTCGATCTCTCCCTTTAGTCCTGTCAAGTGCTGTTTCATATGTTTGGAAGCTTTATTATTACATGTCTGTACCTTTAAGTTTATTATTTTTCCTTTTATCATTATGAAATTACTCCTCTTTACTTCTGGTCATACTCTTCATCTGGAGGTCTGCTTTGTCTGATGTTAATATAGCCACATCTGATTCCTTGTGCATAGCATTTGCATGGTTTACATTTTTTTGTTCCTTTACTTTCAAAATTTTATGTTAAATGCATGTTTCATGTTAACAGCATATACTCTGGTTTTGGAGTTCTATTTAGTACAACAATCTCTGCCTTTGTATAAAGCATATTTAGACTATTCACAGTTAATGCAATCACTAATATGTATGAGTTTAAATACATCGTCTTGTTATTTGATATCTATTTATCTTGTCTGATCTTTGTTCCTCTGTTTCTTTTTTCTTGCCTTTTTGGAGGAGGTGTGTGTGTGTGTGTGTGTGTGTGTGTGTGTGTGTGTGATGGATCCATTTGATCTATTCTATTGATGTTTTATCATGCCTCCTTGAGGTATTTTTTTCTTTAATGGTGTTTTCGAGGTTACTAAATGCATCTTTAACTTATCACAGTCTGCCTTCAAAAAATATTTTACTGCAGAGGCACCTGGTTGACTCAGTCGGTTAAATAAATGTCAGACTCTTGATCTCAGCTCAGGTCTTGATCTCAGGGTCATGAGTTCAAGCTCTGTGTTGGGCTCCACGCTAGGCATGGAGCCTACTTAAAAAAATATTTTGCTGTTTCACAAAACATTTAGGAACTTTCCAATAGCCTATTTCCAATTGTGAACCTCCCATGCTTTGTGCTCCTGGTCATACATATTCCATTTCTATAAATAAATGCTATAAACTCCAAAGCATTCTTATTATAATTTTGCCTCAGAAAGTTAATAGGCTCTTCAATGGATATTTAAAAATATGAATGGTAATATATTGTAAAGGCCTTTTTAAAATTTACTATCATTTTATTTCTGGTGTTTTTTTATTCTTTCCTGCAAAACTGGATTTTCTTCTGAGATTTCTAGTCAGACTAAGGAACTTCAGTTAGTAACTCTTTTAGTGCTGTAAGTGAATTCTTTCTGTTTTCATCTGGTTGCAAATATCTCTATTTTGCCTTTACTTTGAAGGATATTTTTGTTGAATACAGACTTCTCGATTGACGTTTTTTTCTTGAAGCGCTAATATATGCTATTCCATAGTCTTCTGGCCTCTGTTGTCTCATTTGTGAAATTGGCTTTCATTCTTATTGTTGTTTCCTTACATGAGATCCAGTTGATTGTCATTATTTATTGATTCCTGATTTGCAAATTCACTTGCTTGCTAAAATTTGTTGGTGACTTCAAAATCAATCATTGTGGCACTTTTGCTGCGATTCATGAACACGTGCAGCGTGGTAAAAATGTTTGAGCTGTCTAATGTGCAAGTTGCTAGGTGCAGTTGAATGAGGCAACACACTACGTCCTTCTTTAGCTCTCATATTTAAACACGGGTTCTTTTGGGGGTCTATTTAATGCCTCATTTTTTTTGTATTTCTTTCCCTTACTTTTGGTGATTTCACTGTTTCAAGTGGTCCCCACATGTAGTTAAGTCTGTCCAGTGTTCCTAAGCACAAGGATGTGCCTTATGGAAAAAATACATATATTAGATAAGCTCCATTCAGGTGTGAGTTGTGTGCCATTGGCTGTGAGTTGAATATTAATGAATCAGAAATACAGTACATCCAGAAAAAGGAAGAGGAAATTCACCTACGCTGCATGAGTCTGCTCCAGAGAGTGCTAAAGTGACTCATCTACTATGTAGTGAAGCTATGGAAAAGATGGAAAAGTGACTAAATTTGTGGATTCGTGGGACGACCACTAATTTAAAAAGCATAATGGGCAGTATTTTTCTGCGACTGAAAGCCAGATGCATTTGTGGTCATGTTTCCGAGGTTCAAGAAAATGTTAAACCTATCTCAGGAAGTGCTCCCCTACTCTTGCGTTTCAAAAGGTGATACAGTATGAAAAATGTTAAACTAGCAGACAAGGCAGGCTCTATAGATCAGGAGGCTGTGGAAGAATTTTAGAAATACCAGCGACATTTTACATGAGGAAAGGTTATGTGGTGAAGGAGGGTTGCATAATGAGACAGGCTTGTTTTATATGGATGTTGGCAATGAATATATGAAACAGGTTGTGTCTCTATTGAAGAAATGTGGCCAGAGGTTCATAGGCACCCAACCCTGCATGTCCCCTAGGAACAATAGTTCAGTATTTACTAATTCAGTGTTTGCAGTGGCTTTCTTGAACATAATGACCCTAAGTATCAAGAATTAACTATGTGTCTTTTCACCTGGGTATGTTCAAGATTTTTCTCTTTATTTGATTTCCATTGTTTTGATTCTGATGGTTTTTAGATTAGATTTTTTTTTTTTTGTATGTTTACTGAATGAAGTTTGTTGAATTTCTTGGCTCTGTGGTTTTGGTCTTTTATTAATTACGTAAAAGTCTCAGCCATTACCTCTTCAAATATTTCTTCTGCTCCAGTCTTTCTCTCTTGTTTTTCTGGGACTCTTTGTGTGTTAGTCCATAAGATAACTATTTCATAGATCTTGGAGTTGACTTACTTTAACTTTTTTTCCTCCTTGAATTTTAGTTTGCAGTTATATTAACTTGTCTTTAGTTTTACTGATTTTTCCCCTCAGCCCCATTCAGACTGCTAAGTCCACTGAAAGGGTTTTTGATCATTGTTATCTTATTTATTTTTTTAAGTGTCCACTTGACATTTAAATTCTTTGTAGTTTTCATCATCTACTCATGAACGCTGTTCATCTTTTTTTTAACAGGACCCATTAACTTATTTCTTTTATCCTTATCCCCATCTGATAATTTCAACATTTGGTAGATTTAGCTCACCACAGTGCTCAAATTATCTGATAATAAAACCAGAGCCTTCCTTTAAGTGGGGCTTCGGATCTGAATGCTGGAGTTTTTGTCTCGGTTTTCCTGCCCTCATCTGTCTGTCAAGAGCCTCTGTACTTGCAACGTGGGGGAGGTGGTCTCTCTAAGCATGTCCGTCCCTTCTCGGACCACTCAATGAAGGTTCTTGAATAGTTATTGACTCCTCTCATTCTGGGTATTCTGTAGCTTTTGTGTCTTATGTTTGGGGCATAGGGTGTCTCAGCTTTCCTGTCCTGCTGCTTATCTCTCTTGTGACTACTCAGTGGGGACTCATGGAAAAGAGTTGGTGAGTGGATGTAGATTTTGTTTCTTTGTTTGAAGCTCCAAGGTCTTCTAAATCTTCATGCCAGCTCACTCCTGGCTTTGTAAAATTAGGGAAATAGCTGTTTTCCTTCCTAGGTCGATGGTAGCTTCCTCCTCCTATCCCTGCTCTGTGAGGATAAAAGCAGATATGGGACTCTTTTCTTCCAGGAGAGAATCATAATTTTTCTGGATTTCACTGGATTATGTTTCTTTGTGACTTCAGCTCTCAAATAGGCTCAGAAAAAAAAAACCCTATTGTTTTGTAGATTGTGCTGCTTTTTTTTATTTTTTATTTTTTAGGAAGGGAGAGACATTCTCCTGAGACTTTTTATGTCTCAAATGGAAGCAAAGCTCTCTCTTGTATCTTTCAACTCTTCTTTTCCTTTGATTTTTCTCTTTATCATACTATTGCTTCAAATCCTCCTCGGTTTAAAAACAAACAGGAAAGTCCCAGTAAGCTAATGGATAAGGCACTGGCCTCCACGACTCTTCCTTGACCATTCATCCTTTTTTCCCCCTAGGGCCATCAATATTTATTCTCTTCTCCCCCAAACTAGAAATAACTTCCCCTTGCTTTCTCCATTTCTTTTGCCTTCTAATCTTTTCTCAACTTACTGATATTTAATTTCCGATGACTGTTTCTGTGACTTCCAATTACCAAGGCAACCACTTTTCAATTTGTATTTTATTTTGACCTATCTGCACTCAAAACATTTGAACTGGTTTTTTTTGAAACTGCATTATTGCCTGGTTTTACACCTCAGAAAAGTCCTCCTTCTCAGTGTATGTCTTCAGCATGCTGTTTTTCTAGAGTTCTTCCAACGAGTTCCTTTCACGCACTACACGTTTCCTGTGGGTCATCTCATCTGTGCCCATCAGCTTCAGCTTTTCAGTGAAGACTCAACTTGTATCTCCAACTCAGATCTCCATCCCGCCCTCCAGTGTTGTATATTAAACCGCTTTCAATCATCAGATGCTCCTGCTATCGTACTGAAAACCACACTGTCCTCTATGTGGTTTTCCCAACTAGGAAACTGGAAATCATCCTCAGTTCTTACCTTTTCATTAATCAAATCAACCACCTGGTCCTGTTCGTTCACCGCCCAAGCATTTCTCTAACCTCGTTCCTCTTCTCTGGCCCCATTGCCACATCCCTAAAGCTACGGCACCTGACCCCTCGCTGTGGCTATACCTTCTTTACTGCTCTCCCTGTGTTGTGATCAGCCCTCCACTCTGCTGCCAAAGATGCTTTCCAAAATGACAATCTGATTTGATTTCCCCTCTTTGAAACCTGTGATTGTTTCCTGTTCATCTATAATGCTTAGCACACAAGAGACCTTCAATAGTTTTGAAAGAATGAAAGGTAAAACTCAAAAATTATACTGAAGTGTATTCAATGTCTTGCTCTCTGATTCTTGTCCATTTTTCCAACTTGCCCTTCTATTTTTCTGCCCTTAGCCCTCCGTACTCTGGCAATGATCAAATCTTTCATAGTTTCAAGATTAAGCTTCTTTGCCGTTGACATGTTGTTCTTTTTTTTCCTGATACTTGCCTTGTTGACTGTCCCCAGGAAAACCAGGTGGTGTTTTCCTTCAGTCCTAATGAGCTTTGGTGAAATCTCCACCCTAGCAATTCCTTATTGGTTTGCTTATAGATTAGATTCCCATAAATGATACGCTCCTAAAAGGGGAACTTTGCCTTTCCTATTTAGTATCTCAGCATCTAGTAAATTGTCTGGCACATGATCAAAGCTCAAAAAAGTAGCAAGATAGGGTGTCAATTCAACCGAGGTTATGACATACTAAACCAGGAACAGGCTGTGACATGCCAGAGCCTGCCGTTGGCTTATTTATTATTTATTAAGGATACTTTTCTTTGATCGGAAGGAAATCATTTAAGACTGGAAAAATATTTAGGAAAGCAGTGATGAGGGGCGAAGATGATAGGGACATAATAATTGTTTTCTATTTTTATTTTGTGTTTCCTTTGCAGAAGAGGTAATGAATAAAGAAAGCATTGGAGAAAAATAGTTTTGAGACTTTTTTTTTTCCAGAATAGTTATATGGTGAGGGTTGAGCAGACAGGAGAAAATCTCACAGGTCCATCATTAATGTAGTTTAGGCAGCAGGAGGAAGTTTTGCTGATTTTAGAGCTTGCCAGAGGGTTTGGACGGTCTAGGTCAGATCAACAGCTGGGGGCAACGTAGGTAAAGAAAGTGCAGGGAATTGTCAGAGTAGAGAGAAAAGTCAAGGATATGTCAGCAATAGCACAGTCGCAGCTGACTTGATGAGATAAGGTACTTTTCATGGCTCTTTAAATTTTGCTTCGTTTTATAACTTGATGCGTTTGTGAAACAGAGTAATCAGAACACCTTAATGATTGACTTTGTGGTTTTAATGAGGAGTTAAGTTTTTTTTCATGAAACACGTTTACAGATGCATTGTGGACCTCAGTTCTTGTGTGGTCTGTTTTCTCGGATGATATTGTTGTTCTGTTTTTATCCATCTGCCGTGTCATACCTGAGGCAATGATGGGAGGTATCCCAGGCTTGGCTCCTGGAAGGGAGTGGCATGTCTTTGGGAGGCTGCCCTCGTATTTCTGGATTAAAGAAAGATGTGGATTAACCAGAAAACTAAGAAAGCATGTGGGAATCAGTCATAATATCTTTAGGCAAAACAACTGAAGACATTTTGCCTGTTGTTTTCAAAACGAGAAACCAGCCCCAACGGGCTCTCCACCATGTGATAAAAACAAGAGAAAAAAATTTTTATCAAGTTACAAAATGTAACAACAATGTAGCAGGGATTCCTGCTGCATTGTGCTCCACTATGTGAGTCTTAAGTGAGTCTTAAGCACATAAGACTTAAGCACATGAGCACTCACTATGTGAGTCTTAAGGTCTTGCTTGACCTCTCCATAGCCCAGTGTTCTTGTCTGTAAAACAATAGGAATGACACTTGCCCTTCTTACTTCATAATGTTGTGAAAGGTAAATTTGATACAGTATCTGAAAGTATTTTTGAATAATTTAAAGTGTTACATGAAAGTAAGTTATTATTCCTGTATTATATTATATTATATTATATTATATTATATTATATTATACTTTATTTATGGTCTAGATTCTGGTCTCACCCAACTTTCTTAGGTGGAGTTCTCTAGTTGCAAGACATGGAATAGGAAATTGGAGGCATGCCATGTTGATGAGATCACAAGCTTGAGGTCGGAGTCGGGGACAGGCGAGTTTGAATTCCAAGTATACGGTTTCATATTGGGTAATATTGGGCAATTGGCTTCTCTATGCCTCAGTTTTTTGTTTTTATTCTGTAAAATGGAAATAATAATAGAACCCACCTCATAAGTTGGTGTGAGGCTTATATTAAAACATAAAATAATACGTGAGATAATTTGGATGAACTCTTAATAGAGTGCCTGGGTCATTGTAGGCATGTGATAAAGAATAGCTTCAGGAAGGAAGATATCTCAGCTACTCTGGATAAATGGCTGGGACCTTGACAATGAGCTCTGGAAAGAATTGTTGCATTGGTGAATATAAATTTTATAAAGCCAGGCAAATGCTTCTTCTTCTTCTTCTTCTTCTTTTAGAAACTGGTAGATCCATCAAAAGCCTTTATTAAGATCTTTTCCCTCAATGGTTTGTTGTTTTCCAAACTGAAGACCCTGCCAGATTCTGAACGTAATTGTTCCTTAGTTAGGATTAGCCCAGAAAGCACACGTGGATAACATGATATTATGTTCAGTAGGCATTGTGATTAGTGGGAAAGACTTTATTCATTCATTCATAACCCTCTACTCATCTTACCATGTGAAAACAAGGAAAATAAATCGAGTAACAACAACAGAAGAGCCTACACACACACACACACACACACACACACACACACACACACAGATATATATATGCATATTACATATAATATATATATACCTATACATACACATATACCCACATATATATCTCATACATATACATAATCTTTTAAATATAAGTATATATGTATTCATGTGTATTTATATATGTAAATATACATTTACAGAGCACCCAATATTACCAAGTGTTACAGACAATATAGTAATGATGAATAATTAAATTAGACATAGATTGTTTTTATTTACAAAGTGTTACGACCTATTCTGAGTATTTTATATATCTTAACTGATTTATTGCTCATATTATAAGGCAGATAAATGTTACCATTCACACGTTACAGGTGAGGAAACTAAGGCTCAGAGATATTCAGGAACTTGGTCACACAAATCATAAGAGTGGACTGGAATTTGAACCTAGTTGACCTAGGTATGGTGCCCACTCTATGAAGCAATAGAACTAATAGCTAGTTGTTAGCGAAAAGTAAGTGATGCAACAAATTCATATTGAGACGGAGAAGAATAGAACATCTGCTCAACCCAAATCTCTATCAAGTGAGATCTCTGACAGCTTAACAAACCAAGATTAATGGGAGGAGAATGTGAATTTTTGTTTTAAATGTTAATGTACTCAGTGTCCCCAGTGGATGATTAATAAAGTTGAATTAATTATTCCTGGAAAAACAAATATAGACATCCCATTTTCTGTAACTCTATTGCTCTAGATCAAATGGAATTATCACATAGAGAATTGGAATCAAAGGAATCCATTGTGCATTTTGCATGTTAATTTGTTTATTTATTTATTTACTTATTTATTTCTGTTTATTTTCTGAGAGAGAGAGAGAGACAGAGCATGAGCATGGGAGAGGCAGAGAGAGATACACACACACAGAATCTGAAGCGGGCTTAAGTATCCAAGCTGACAGCACAGAACCCAATGCAGGGCTCAAACCCACAAACTGTGAGATCATGGCCTGAGCCAAAGTCAGACGCTGAACCCACCGAGCCACCCAGGTGCCCCTCATGTTAATTTGTTTAATGCTTTCAGTTTAGATTATTCAAATATACATACCCAGGCATGTAGAGTTTAAAGAAATGTGAGAATTGGGATGCCTGGGTGGCTCAGTCGGTTCAGCGTCTGACTTCGGCTCAGGCCATGATCTCTTGGTTTGTGGGTTTGAGCCCTGCGTTGGGCTCTGTGCTGACAGCTCAGAGCCTGGAGCCTGCTTCGGATTCTGTGTCTCCCTCTCTCTCTTCCCCTTCCCCACTCGCAGTCTGCCTCTCTGTCTCTCTCAAAAGTAAATAAACATTAAAAAAATAGAGAAATATGAGAATTGATAAGGAAACAACATCGTGATGTAAGTTTATGTGGGGTTATCCATAATCTCATCCACTTGAAGAAGACCTCACTTCATGGCCTGGAGAAATATATTAATTAAGGAGCAGAAACTAAAGGTAGTTTGTCCATTTTGTGTGTGCATGTGTATGTGTGTGTGTGTGTGTAATCCAAAATACATAGCAAATCTTGGTAGATATTTTATTTTTCTGAAATGAAGGGTAAAACCTTAAAATTAAGTATTATGGAATCCAAGGTGGAAGAAAAAATAAAGGAGAAATCAAATATGGCCAGGGCTGTAGAACTGAGGCATTCTGGTTGCACAGAGCATGGGTCTCTCTCCTTACAAGGTGGATGTCCTCTCTAGTAATCACCTCACTGCAGTTGGGTCAAGAGAAATCAGAAGAATTGAGCCACCCAGGACCTTTTATAATTCTCCGAGCCTGTTTTAATCTGTTTATTTGCCTCAAGGTCATATTCCAACATAATTTAGCACTCATTGTCAAACAATGGACAGACACTGCCATTGTCATTGAATGAAGAAATAAAAAGATTGCCTTTAGTCTGCTAAAATTCGTATGCGAGGTTTTTTTTTTTTCTTTACTCAATGTTTCAAATGCCCTGTACTTCCATCTGATTGGACATTGTAGGCCTTGTGTTCGATCTCTGAATCCTCAGTGGGCTCTGATCTGAGATCATGTTGATTGGCTCAGTCCTGGATCAGATGTCCCAGCCTAGGAGTGGGCGGGGTTGGCCTCAGCTTCCTGAACCTGACGGCTCCTGTGGGCAGCTGGGAAATATTCATATTTTAAGAACACTAATCCACCTCTTGTAATTTTTTAGAGATATTTATTTCCAATCTATGATCCAATCTATGGACTAAAATAGTTTTTCAGCTTTCCTTGTGGGGAATGTTTTTTTTGATTTGTGTGGTTTTTTTTTTTAATTATTATTTTAATGTTTATTTTTGAGAAAGATAGAGACAGAGCACGAGAGGGGAGGAGCAGAGAGAGAGGGAGACACAGAATCTGAAACAGGCTCCAGGCTCCGAGCTGTTAGCACAGAGCCCGATGTGGGGCTTGAACCCACCAGCCGTGAGATCATGACCTGAGCCGAAGTGGGACACTTAAGCAACTGAGCCACCTGGAGCGCCCCTTCTTGTGTGGAATGGTTTTATTCCTTACGTTCTTTTTCTCCCTTCTCCCTAAAACTGTCATTTTACCTCTTCTTTTAGCATGTATTGTGATCATAGCTACTTGTAAAAATTTTGAATGATTTGAGATACATAATTTTTGCATGAATATATAATTTTTGAAGGACTGTTTGATGAAGGGTGGGGACTAGAAATGCAAGATTGTTAAGAATGAGAAAGGGTGGGACAGGCTGTGGAGGAAGGAAAAAAATGTGAATTCTGTTCTACAACCCATGCTGTTTGGACTCGCCTGAAATTACCGAAATTACTGAAATTACAGAAGATCTTGTTTTCTTAAAACTCTTAACTAAGATAGAGATATGTAAATATCTGTTTTTTTCCAGTTACTTCCCCTCCCCAAGTGATTAAAAGAAAACATCTCAATTCGACATTTTTTTAAATATAACACTTTCATTCCTTGCTGAACAGTTGTGCAAATATTAGCAAAAGGCTTCTTACTAAAGTACGTAAGGCACTTTAACAAAAGCTTAGCTGGTTTCCTGGCTTCTCTTCTCTCTTTGCTCCTATCCATTCCAGAATTAGTGCTTAAGGTATAACTGATCATTTTACTTCCTTGGTCAAAAGCCTTAACTAGTTTCTCACAGGTGTCCCTGTCCAGTTAATTATATTTTGAGGGAGGCATCATGGGATGGTGGGCAAACTTGTGTTTTGGAGTCAAAGAGTAATGGGTTCAAATAGCCTCCAAGTCTTACGTCATATGTGGTCTTAGACAAGTCATTGAAACTCTCAGGGTATCAGTGTCAGTAATTCACATCATACCATGTTGTCACAACTATTATGTGTAACAAAAATATTAGCTGTGAAATCGTATATAAATCATTCAGTATCTTTATTCATTAGGAATTTCCCATTTTATCTGTTTTTGATCTTACAGTACGTTGTACCATTATTCAAATGTATTTTATTGCAAACTTAATCGCAATTTTCTTATGGACAAGGGCTTTTTCTTATAGCCTCTACATGATAGGAACTTAGAAATATATGTTAACTTAATATTTTTTGAAAAAAATCTTATTTTGAGAGAGTGTGTGTGCACAGTGGTGGAGGGGCAAAGAGAGAGGAAGAGAGAGAGAAAATCCCAAGCAGTCTCCATGCTCAGTGTGGAGACCCGGGCACGATGTGGGGTTTGTTGTAGGGCTTGATCCCGTGACTGTGAGATCTTGAGCTAAGCCAAAGTCAAGAGCCTGATGTTTAACTGGTTGTGCCATTTAGGCACCCTAACTTAAAATTAAAGAATACTTGTTTAGCTCCTAAAATGTAAATGTCATTTTATGCCAAATTAAGGCATTGAAAGAGCAGAACATACGTGTGTGTGTCTGTGTGTGTGTGTGTGTGTGTGTGTGTCTGTGTGTGTCTGTGTATGTGTAAAATGTCTCACCATTATTTCAAGTGATTCTTGTTTATTTGGTACAGATACTAGAGGGTCCTATTAAGATTTAACCTGGCTTGGGCACCTGGGTGGCTCAGTCAGTTAACCATCTGACTCTGGGTTTTGGCTCAGGTCATGATCTCACGGTTTGTGTCCTTGAGCCCTGTGTCAGACTCTGTGCTGACAGTGCAGAGCCTGCTTGGGATTCTCTCTCTCTCTCCCTTTCTCTCTGCCCCTCCCTTGTTTGTGCTCTCTCTCTCAAAATAAATAAATAAGCTTAAAAAAAGTAAAGATTTTATCTGTTTCTATAAAAAACCTGCAAAAGAATGAACCTGACCACTTTCTTACACCACACACAAAAATAAATTCAAAATGGATGAGAGACCTAAATGTGAGACAGGAGACCATCAAAGTCCTAGAGGAGAAAACAGGGCACAACCTCTTTGACCTCAGCTGCAGCAACTTCTTTCTAGATATGTCTTCAGAAGCAAGGGAAGTAAAAACAAAAAATGAACTATTGAGACCTCATCAAGATAAAAAGCTTCTGCATAGTGAAGGAAAAATATCAAGAAAACTAAAAGATAACCTGTGGAATGGGAGAAGATATTTGCAAATGACATATTGGATAAAGGGTTGGTATCCAAAATCTATAAAGAACTTAACAAACTCAACACCCAAGAAACAAATAATCCAGTGAAGAAATGGGCAGAAGACATGAATAGATGCTTTCGAAAGAAGACATCCAGATGACCAACAGCTACATGAAAAGGTGCTCACTCATTATCAGAGAAATACAAATCAAAACGATAATGAGATGCCACCTCAGACCTGTCAACATGCCAAAAATTAACAATTGAGGAAACAACAGATGTTGGCGAGGATGAGAAATCCTGCACTGTTGGTGGGAATGCAAACTGGTGCAGCCACTCTGGAAAACACTATGGAGATTCCTAAAAAAGCTAAAAATAGATCTACCCTATGACCCAGCAATGGCACTACAAGGTATTTATCCAAAGGATACAAAAATGCTGATTTGAAGGAGCACATGCATCCCAATGTTTATAGCAGCACTATCAACAATAGCCAATCCAGGGCGCCTGGGTGGCTCAGTCGGTTGAGTGACGGACTTCATCTCAGGTCATGATCTCGCAGTTCGTGAGTTCAAGCCCCGCGTCCGGCTCTGTGCTGACAGCTCAGAACCTGGAGCCTGCTTCGGATTCTGTGTCTCCCTTTCTCTCTCTGTCCCTCCCTTATTCGCACTCGGTCTCTGTCTCTCTCAAAATGAATAAACATCAAAATAAAATAAAAACAATAGCCAATCACAATGGAATACTATTTGGCAATCAAAAATAATGAAATCTCACCATTTGCAACAACGTGGATGGAGTGTATTATGTCACAGCGAAATAAGTCAGTCAGAGAACAAACAGATGGTTGCTCGAGGGTAGGTGAGGGGGGATGGGCTAAATGGGGGATGGGCCTTACGGAGGCCACTTTTCAGAATGACGACTGGGTGTTGTATGTGAGTGATGAATCACTGGGTTCTACTCCTGACACTAGTAATTCATTGGATGTTAACTAACCTGAATTTAAATAACTAAATTGAAAATCATAAAGATTTTACCTGGTTCTAGAAAATAACTTATAAATTATCTCCATGTATGCTTTTGAGGAATCTGTTTTTTATTCTTGTGTTCACCTTGCTCCATAGTTTAGTTCTATTACTTCATTGAAAACTCTCCGTACTTGAAGCTTCTCAGTGATTCTCCTTGTTCTGTGATAAGACCCCCCATGTTGGACTGTCAGCCTGCTCATTCCCAGGGAACATCAAGCATTCGATAACTGTTGATGAAAGTAATATAAAATATTAAGAAGGCCTTAAGAAGGTGAATGACATCCGTGCAAAAGGGGAGACAGATAGAGTGCCCCAAATAATCCGTACGTTTGAAAATGCCCACATAAGTTTAATACTGGTGGAAAAATTGTATAACTGTTAAAGAAAGCTCCTCAAAATGCTTTCTTTCCCCCATTTATATTAAGTGGCTTCATTTTAGAAAAGATAATTTTTTATAGTGGAAAAACCACCTGGAGATTTTTTTGTTACTTTTTTTTTCCTATTGCTGCTACTTCCTAACTCCAGTGTCCCTAAGGTAATTAGTGGGCTGAAATTTACATCATCGGCTTTGAGATTCTGTGAATATGAAGGAATAGCATTGTATGGTGACATATGGTGATGAGCATAGCAAAGCATATAAACTTGTGGAGTCACTATGCTGTGCACCCGAAAGTAATGTCACATTGTGTGTCAACTGTACTTGGATAAAAACAAATTATTTTAACTATTAATGATGTGATTTGGGGTCGCTCAGTCAGTTAAGTGTCCCACTTCGGCTCAGGTCATGATCTCGTGGTCCACTGGTTCAAGCCCCGGGTCAGGCTCTGTGCCGACAGCTCAGAGCCCGGAGCCTGCTTCGGATTCTGTGTCTCCCTCTCTCTCTGCCCCTCCCCACTCGCACTCTGTCTCTCTCTCAAAAATGAATAAACATTAAAAAATTTTTTAAAAAGATGTGATTTTTTAATGACAAGTTTTTGTCGAGTCCCAATTCTTACTGTACTGCCCCAATTTCCAACAAAATTTTGGAGATTTATGCAGATGATGGGATTATTTGGGGGATGATGCTTTAAATACACATATATTTATATATATGTGTATATACGTATATATATGTGTGTATATATGGATATATATATGTGTATATATATATATCCATATATACACACATATATATATTTATATATGTATATATTATATATATTTATATATAAATATATATATTATATATTTATATATATTTTAAATATATATATATATTTAACATTTATGTTTATTTATTTCTGAGAGAGAGAGAGAGACAGAGTGCAAGCAGGGAAGGGGTGGAGAGAGAGGGAGACACAGAATCGGAAGCAGGCTCCAGGCTCTGAGCTGACAGATATTCCAATATTATGGAAGTTGTTCTAAAAGTGCTGGTCGAGTGCAAGATGAATATCTTTGACTGGAGTACATCAGAGACAATACGGTGAAGTCCGTATTTTGATATATCTAGAGATGAATAATATCTGGTCATTGATTGCTTCATTTTTGATGCTAAAATTGGTTGTTGGTTTATGGTGATGGTATCATGACTCATCTGTGATTTTCCCTTTGAAATTAAAAAGTCTGTGTGGTTACTTGGGTATCAAACAGTATTCACTTCCTCATCAACTAGTCACTTTTGACGGCTTTATGTCAATTGATAATCCTTGCCAGAAATAATTCATTAAGAATTGCAAGATGATGGCTTTATATTCTACCATTTTGTCTAAATTTGTTAGCCGTAATTCTTCCATAAATAGAACTTGCTTTGACCAACTGCAATTATTTTGTTATCTTAAATAGCTTCTTCTAAATGACAGGGTACATGTAGAAACAGTTTTCACGGTATTAGGTCATTGGTAGACACTTTCCTCTACTTGAAAAGCCAAAGGCGTGATTTTATTTATTATTTTAGTTTTCAAAGGCATGATTTTATATTTAACATCAGAACCATTTTTCCCTCACGACTCTAAAATACATCTCAATAAGGCAGTTATTACAAATACTTTGAAAATTAAATAAATTTAGGAAATTAGTATGTTAGGAAAGTTTTCACGAGTTTGTAAAGTGATGCATTATTCCTCAGCTACTTCTCAGTATCTTCCTTACTCTGGATCATACCAAATACTTCTTGCATATTTGATTTTATGTTTCTTAGAAATTTAAATTTAAATGTTCTTTCTTTCTCAACTCATGTCTCCAAAATTTTTATATTCCCCTACATATTAATAGAAAACCAATTCTTTTTTATATTTTTTTAAATGTTTTATTTATTTTTGAGACAGATGGAGACAGAGCGTGAGCAGGGGAGGGGCAGAGAGAGAGGGAGACACAGAATCCGAAACAGGCCCCAGGCTCCGAGCTGTCGGCGCAGAGCCTGACTCGGGGCTCGAACTCGCAAACCGTAAGATCATGACCTGAGCTGAAGTCGGATGCTTAACCGACTGAGCCACCCAGGCGCCCCTAGAAAATCCATTCTTATAAGGGTCTGGGATCTGACTCCCAAGAGCTTTAAGTAGAAGATGTGAAGAATGGGAAGACAAAGACAACTTTCATTGTTTCTTGATCAAATGTTGTACATGACCTTCACTTCTATATTTGTACATGTTGTACATGACCACAGATTTTTTTCTTATTTTGTTTCTTTTTGGAGATTTTTATGTTTTCTGTCTTTTTAAGTAGCAGATGTAAAAGTTAAAAAGGCATAATTCTTGTAGCCAATATGGAGTAGATAGTCCATATCACAGTGTGTCAAGCTCCTCAAGGATGCTCTGTATTTGGAGAAAGGCTTCCGGGAGTTTTTTGTTTGTTTGTTTGTTTGTTTTGTTAACCATAGTGTATCCTCACTCTTCACTCTGATATTTGAGAAACATAATACAGAGTTTAAAGTACTTAAATGTTATTATGAGTTTCATCTGGCAAGATTAAGCTATTTAAGTTTTCTAAGGTATTATTTTTCTTAAATTTTTAAAAATGTTTTATTTATTTTTGAGAGAGAGAGACAGAGCATGAACGGGGGAGGGGCAGAGAGAGAGGGAGACACAGAATCCGAAGCAGGCTCCAGGCTCTAAGCTGTCAGCACAGGGCCCGATGCAGGGCTGGAACTCACAAACTGTGAGATCATGACCTGAGCCAAAGTCGGACGCTTACCTGACTGAGCCACCCAGGCACCCCAAGTTTTCCAAGGCATTATTGCCTATTATTCTTTAGTAATTCTTGCCAAACTGTTCCCTGTGTAATCCCCAATTATAACAAACCATCCCTTGTTCAGACTAATAGGATATGGTGGACAGTCTGGGTGGCAAAATATTTTGAAACAAATTCTACACACACACACACACACACACACACACACACACAAGAATTATTTTTCTCTAAAAGCAGGTATATGACTAAAGCGGCAAGAAATAATTGTTACATAATAAAGTTGGGGGTAAAGTCTTCCTTAATGAAGAGATACCTTTTAATTAGCTCACCGTTAATAAATCGTCCATGCTTCCGGAGTCCTTGAGAGGATTTGAAAATAGTTGGCTCCGTGAGGGAATTCATCATCTTTGCAAACTATGCTTGCCCTGTTTGGTCTTTTTTGGAAAATGGTTGGTGCAAAGGAAAATTTCCTAAGTTTTAATAAAGTTTTACTGTTTAGCTCTCTGCACGCCTTTCCAAAGGACCATACACATCCATCGATGCAAGCCTTAATTGTTGGCACAAGGATGTTGATTTGATCATGGGCTAATAATAGAAACTATATGGAGTGAAGTGAGTGAAAAAACTGTCACCTTGTGCATGTAACGTCTAAAAAGGCAATGTGACTCTGTGCAGGGCCAATTACGTGGATTAAGATGGGTCTTTGTTGGGGCGCCTGGGTGGCTCTGTCAGTTAAACGACTTACTCGGGCTCAGGTCATGATCTCACGGTTCCTGGGTTGGAGCCCGTGTGGGGCTCTGTGCTGCCAGGGTGGAGCCTGGAGCCTGCTTTGGACTCTGTGTCTCCCTCTCTCTCTGCCCCTTCCCCACTCGCACTGTCTCTCAAAAATAAATAAACATTTAAAAAAGAAAAAAAGACTAAGCTCTGGAACCACAGAGAGCTGTCTCCAGTCTCCACCGGGTACCCGAACCTCGAGGTCTCTGAGCCTCAGTTTACCCATCTGCAAAATAAGTATGATGCTCAGAGTGCATGCATTATAGGGCTGTTGCAAGAATCAAACGACGTAATGCCTACAAAAGTGCTTAGAAGTGCCTCGCAAGGTGGCTTCATTAATTCCCATCACCTAAATTCCATCATCTTGCTGGTGAGAACCAGAAGCTCTGATCTCTTCTGTTACTGTCAGACTCACGTAGTTCACTCCTACTTACCGTTGCCACGCGGGTATCACAAAAACACTGCACATTTAACAAGTGCAACCTGGAAGCTTGTATTTCGTTCCTCAAAACTGTGTTTGCATTGCCTGCTCCACCTTTCCTTTCTCAGTAAATGGCACCACAGACCATTGATTTACTTAGGCCAGAAATCTCAAATTGGTTTTTCGTTTTTCATTTCCCCTCATCTTCCTCATTCAGATCATCAGCAAGGCTTCATAGCTGAGTCAAGTGGTTCGCCCTGTAGGTTGCTCTATATACACCGTTTGCTCCTTGGTAAACTTGCGAGTCTAAATCTGCCACGTTTTCTGTCACACAAGACTAAAGTGTGAGGCCACACCTGTAGGGCTCCTGTACCCTATGCTTCTGGTTGCTTTCCATCAATGGGGAGTCTTGTTAAGGGTTAAGAAGGAGAGAAGAGAGAAGTCATATAATAGTTCCTCCCTCCTCCTTGTGAGGTCAAGGCTGCATTGAGCTGGCTCTGTCCCTCCACCCAGGGTCACTGTTCTACTCAAGAGAGATGACTTTATATGACTCTCCTTCCAGTGTCTGGTGATGGCTGTGTGTCCTCATCCCTTCACGCCTGATGGTAGAATCAGCCTGCTCCTAAATCCATAGCTCTGTGATAAAACATTTGTCATCCATCATCTCATTTTGAGAATGCCTGCATTTCTACTGGGACTTTTTCTGATACAGACCCTGAACTTGGGCTTTCTTGGTGATTAACCACAACAAAATTCCCATTTTGCGTAATGTGGTTAACTGGTTAACTAGCCTTACGCCCGCCATGTTGGAACATGGGGTTCATGTCTCTCAGAATTTTAACTGAAAGTCTGGCATGACCCTTCGGTTCCTTGGTTTCTCCTCAAATTGTCACACACATCTGCAGTTCCTGCAGGATTTCTGCCTTGGAGAGGAGGGGATGAGGTGGGAGGAAGCCACCATACGTGCACATTTGGCTGCTTGATTTCCTTACTTTTACCTCCTTCTTCAGTTCCCACTCCACGTGGAGCAAAAGGGGGGAAGAGTCCCCACTGCCTCTTGCTTTCTGGTTGTGACTTCTTTTTGATGTTCTCCGTCTTGAGAAGACATTTCCCCTCTCCAATTATCTGAAGCTGAATGTTACCATAGCTGAACTTTGCTGAGAATTGTGATCTATTGGAGGGAGGAATAAATAGACACACATTTAATAGTTTCAAAATTTCATCACTGGTTATACATAGGTCAGATATTTACTTAAACCTTCTAATGGCTTCCTAGTTGCATATAATATGTAGATTGGTTAACATCACTTGCGTGTTCAGCAAGGTCTGGCTCCTATTTATATTTCTAACCCAAGTTCCCAGTATTCTCCTCTGGGGCTATACTTAGGTCACAGCCAAACTTCTTTCCTTTCCTTTCCTTTCCTTTCCTTTCCTTTCCTTTCCTTTCCTTTCCTTTCCTTTCCATAAAACTATGTCCTACCTCAGGACCTTTGTACATGCTGTTCTTTCTGCCTGGAACAATTAATTTCTTTTGCTCTTTGCATGGCTAAACAATTTTTTTACTAGTCTCATTAAAAAATATTTCCATCTTTCCTAACCTTCCCCCACAAAATTGTCCCTTAAAATTCTTCTCTATACTATTCTTTGGGTTCTTCTCTGCATTTTCCATTCTTATCATACTTGCCATTGTTTTATTCATTTCTCAAGTTTGTTTTATTTATCATGTCCAGTAGAAAGATGGTTTTATAATGTCAAGTATAATGTATATATTTGTATACCACTGTATTTCTGGCTTCTAGAACAGTGTATGGCATAAAGCAAAACCATAATAAATATCTGTAGAATAAGAGGCTGAACAAAGTACAGGGCCTAGTACAATGAGTATCAATGTTCAATAAATGCACATTAGCATTACTATCATGAAACTCCTTCTAAACTATGTGATAAACTTGAGAAGATTTACTTACTAGAAGATTTACTTACTAGAATCACAATATATGACATGGCATCCTTTCAGTGGAAACGTATGGTAGGGAAGGTCTTCTCTTGAAGAGATTTGTGGGATTGGTTTTTGTCTAACCAAGTGGACTCCACTAAGATTCACTGAAGACCTACACAGTTTTAAATGGAATTAGATAAGCAGACAAAGCACCTGCTTGGATTGAAAGAGACCGAGAGAGCGGCACCTGGGTGGCTCAGTCAGTTAAGTGTCTGACTTCAGCTCAGGTCATGATCTCATGGTTTGTGAGTTCGAGCCCTGTGTCAGGCTCTCTGCTGTCAGTACAGAGCCCGCTTTGGATCTTCTGTTCCTTTCTCTGTGCCCCTCTCCAGCTTGTGTGCCACCCCCCTCCTCAAAAATAAATAAACATTTTAAAAAAAGAGACTGAGAGAGAACAAAATAAAGATGTCTTTGGACTCCCAAATTCTACTGGCAGAAAACAGGTTGAGAACACTATGTAGCTGCAAATGTGGGTTACCTTTCATTAAAAAAAAACGCAGGGAAGATCCAAAGAGTGGAACCAGGCATCTAGAGGTCAGAGCTGAGAGCCATAGAGAAGCATTCCAACCTTGAGACTTAATCAAGGAACTGCCAACATTTGCTTGTTTGGATTTCATCATTGTTGGGGACTCAGGATCCTGGCCTCCTCTTAGCACCTTTTCATAGTTCCATCCCGCACGGTATCAGGATTCATCTGTGTGGCCAATAGGCTGTAGCAGAAGTGCTGCTCTGTCATTTCCAAGGTTAGGTTACAAAGGACAGCAGCTTCCATTCTGAGATCTTTCTCCCTCTTTCATTTCCTCATCACTCACTTTCACTAAATATGTTGATATTTGTCCATATGATACCCTTTCAGAACATCTGGATCAGTATTCTTAGAAGGGTTGCTGCGTGTTATATTTTGCATGGCGCAATCCTGAGTTATGCCTGTTTGTCCTAGAATAATTGTTTCCTCATTGACTACCCAAGTGTTCTGGATTGGATGATAAATTACACGATCACAATTATTATTAACATCTCTAGCATCCTACACATTCAGCCATATGTCCATTTACATTTTGTTAAACCGTACCATTGTGTGGTGTGTATGCAGGCACGTGTGTGTGTGAGTGTGTGTGTGTGTGTGTGTGTGCGTGTGTGTGTGTGTGTGTGTGTGTGAGAGAGAGAGAGAGAGAGAAGCAGAGACAAAGAAAGCTGGTTTTTCAGGGCGCGTGGGTGGCTCAGTTGGTTAATCGTCTGACTTCAGCTCAGTTCACGATCTTGCAGTTCGTGAGTTCATTCCCTGCATCGGGCTCTGTTCTGATGGCTCAGAACCTGGAGCCTGCTTCACATTCTGTGTCTCCCTCTCTCTCTGCCCTTCTCCCGTTTGCACTGTCTCTCTCAAAAATAAGTAAACATTAAAAAAAGCTGGCTTTGCATCTCTCAATTATTTCTCATCCTTTTAAAATGTTTTTATAATTCTCTCCGCCTTCCTGGCCAAAAGTAACGAAGCATAGTTAGGAAAGTCATAGTCTATAAAGGTGGCTGCAAAAGTCCCATGTTTTCATTTGTCTCCTGGAACCTCAACCCTTACAGTAGCATATCCAGGTCTTAGAAAAACCAACTTCTACATATAATGCTTCAAGTGTTTTTTTGACCAATTTTATTTCATTTCTTTTTTCTTCCATGCAGGACCTGAAATGTGGAGGGGAAGGACTCAGTCAGTACATTCCTATGTCATGTTTAAACACTGACAAAACATTTGACAAGTACGTTCCTTCATGGTGGATTGAATGCATTTTATTTTATTTTGTTTGTTTCACTCTAGGTTAAATATGGGGCAATTATAGGTACCAAGCAGCCTGAGTTTGATTCACTTTAAGGATCAGGTTTGTGGGAGACATGACCTCTCTTCCTCCTGAGATTTATCTGTGCCCTTCCATTCCTATATGACTGTTGGGGATGGGGCCATCATAGTAATGGAAGTATAGCTTGGAACCACACCTTACTTACCTCTCAGGAAGTATCTAAATTCTTGGTCCAGTGTAGGAGCTTCCAAGATCAGGCTGTGGCACCTGCTGTTTCTCTGAGCCAGGAGAGGAAGTGCAGTAGTGGTGGGTGTGGGTTCAGAGGGGCTCTCAAGGTAGATGGTCTCCCTTTGAATCTCAGGCTTTTATGCCTTATGACCATGTGACCTCAAATAAGATGGTCAACATTCCCCAGCATCGGTTCATCAGTGAAGTAGAAATAATAATACCTCATTGGATTATCTGAAGGGTTAAATGAAATAATAGATATAATGTTTTCAAAAGAATACCTTGAACATGGTAGGCATCCCATAAGTGTTAGTTAATACTGTATATCAGGGGTTCTCAACAGGGATCAGTTTTGGCCTCAAGAGACATTTGGCAATGTCTGGAGACTTTTTAAAAAAAATGTTTTTATTTATTTTTGAGACAGAGAGAGACAGAGCATGAGCAGGGGAGGGGCAGAGAGAGAGGGAGACATAGAATCCAAAGCAGGCTCCATGCTCTGAGCTGTCAGCACAGGGCCCAACGCCGGGCTCGAACTCACGGACTGTGAGATCATGACCTGAGCTGAAGTTGGACGCTCAACCGACTGAGCCACCCAGGCGCCCCTGGAGACATTTTTTTTTTATTATTATTATCATGACTGGGACTAGGGAAGGGTCTGTTAATGGCATCTGGTGGTCGGGGGCCAGGGATCTTGCTAAACATTCTACAATGCACAGGCCAGCCTCTACAACAAAGGATTATGGGGTTCAAAATGTCAATAGTGCAGAGGTTGAGAAATCCTGTTGTATATATCAATGCGGTTTGCTCATTGTAATTTTACTTAATTTCTAATCTGACTAGCAGAGAAAATAAGGTATCAGCTGGAGTGGGGCCTGTCTCTCTGTGAAGACAATTCAGTGCCTCAGGGAACATGCCAAGCAGGCAAGATTGTATTTTGCTGAGATGTCATTCAGTTCAAGGTGGTATCACGGAGGTATAGGGTAGCATGTTCCCAGCGCCCAACTTTTCTGTGTTAGGACTTCAGACCAGGAAAATGGCCAGGGATGTCTGCAGGACATTATACGCAAGGGAGTTAATTACAGACTCATTTACAATAGTGAGAGTTGGAACAAACCTAAATATCCAACAATAAGAGATTATGCCATGGGGAAAAAAATCGAGTCACATGGAAAATGCCTATAATGTACAAAGTGGTAAATATGGGTTACAAAATAGTATTTACATCATCAGTCTTATTTTGTAAAGCATAAAAAGGTATTTTTGTTTTTTGCTACCTGGCTATGAGGAACGGACCTCAATATTTCATCAGTGTTTATATCAGGGTCATGGACTAATGGATGACTGTTGTGGGGCTTTTTATACAATTAAATTTTGCATAATGTGCAAACATAAGCATATATTTCTATAATCACAAAAGTAATAAGTATTGTATATGAGGGGAAACAGAGAGTAATAATATGCCACAGGACCTAATTCAAAATGAGCTCATGTCTGGTCTGATTCCTGGTCTAGGGTCTGACTACTCACTCCAAGGGGACACCAATCTCTAGACTTACCTCTCCGTACCTGATAAGGTGTTAAAACTGTGTATTAACCTTTTGATGTGCATTGTGTTTCTTTTTAACTAAGGGAGGTATTCTTAGGAAACCTTTAATTACAAAGACCTAGGATTGTAACTAAGGACCTTCCCCCCACCTTTAGGATGATAATCATGAATTCAGCATCTAATTATTTAGATGAAGTTTTTAAGATATTTCATGAGTGCCTTACAATGCTTATCAAAAGAACAAAGAAAGAAACTGAGGAAACCATCTCACTGTGGTTAACACATCATGTTTGATGTTTACTAATGAAATCTGTTTTACCTTCATAACTGTATAATAGGGCCATTAAAGACAATAGATACAGTAGTTTAAAAGTAATAAAATTTACAACAAAGTGTATTTAATTTGAAATTGAATTGCCAGCAAATGGTGTCCTAATGAACCCTTGTGTCAATGGAGCTCTAACCAAATTAAGGGAAATCATTTCTATCACAAGAAACTAAATCAGCTGTGAGATCCAAAAAGGCCATTCCTCTGGTGGGGGTACAGTCATTGTCACAGATGGCTCTGCTGATGGAAGTAAGCTTAAGTTAGGAGAAATGAAATACAAGATCCTTCTTAATTCAAATGAATTTGGGAACACAGGCAAATGTTAGAAAATCAAAATTAAATAAATAAATAAACGAATGAATGCATAAATAAATAAATAAGTGAGTCATAAAAAAGAACCTCAAATAAAGGCAGTAAATGTTAACAGGAGGAAAAAAAAAAGCCTGGGGAACGTTTTTGAAGGTAGAAATAGATCTTGATTTCTGGCCATTGCATTACAAAAATAAAAAGTTTATGTCATATCAGCTATTCAGCTATTTGAACGATTCCTCTCTTTCCAAGTTTCTTCATCGGTTTATAAGATTGAAGGAGTGGGGGGCTGAAAATGAAGTGGCAAAATGTCTTACCAAATATTTGATCTTCGGTAATTTCTGAAACGAGCCACATTTTAATTGCTGGGAGATCAGTATTGACTACAGGGAGTCTTGAATCTTATAGAGATCACATTTCAAAAGCTACTCATCTCCCTAACTTTAATCAGCGGTAGTTGTGTGGTATTTATCTAATTCTCAGTTAATCTGACACAATGTTTGAGGAAAACATCAAATTGTGTTGCGGTTCCAAAGGCAAACCTTTTCATTATCCCCATTGTCAATTTCTCTTCCTTTTATCTCCCCTCCTCTTGTACCTGCTGCAGAGTGCCAAGTCACCCATTAATTGCACATCGAGATGTCTGGAAAGAAAACAGGCCGGCCGAGCTCTGTACTCGCACAGACGTAACTCACGAATCAAAGGCAGCAGCAGCAGGACCTTGCTGGAAGGTGAGACTCTCATGACTGACTTTTTCTCGGATGCAAAAATGTGAAATGATGAGATCAAAGGTTCTTGGCTCGCTGTCCTGGTTGGCTTTTCCTCCTGCTGGGACCCTCTAGAGAAACAGAGTTTCAACAGGTCTTGGTAAATATCTTTGAGGAGAATTCTACGCTCAAACAGAAGGGCTAAAATTCTCGACTGTAAAGCATTGGGAATTCCTCAAGAATGGTGTGCACAGTGCCAGGCTGGGTTCCCACTAGACAATGAGGCGGGACTGTCTCCATGCAAATGAGACAGGTTTGAGATTTGATGAGTCTTCTGTCTTCTGTCCCTACTCATCTGACACTCGCTTTGAGGAAGGTTGTAAATGCAAGAGAGATTGTGGTATAATTCCTCAGACTGGCATTTCTGCCCCCTAGTCACCATTCGATTATCTTCCAAATTGCTGTGTTTCAGAGAGATAAAGATTTTTTATGGCTTGCTGACTTGAAACAACCACAAGAGCCAGCAAAGAAATGACTAAGTGGCCATGCATAGTAATTCCATTGGTAAATGACAAAATCTTTGTTTGTATGATATTTCCAAAATTACTACAGAAGATGGATCTAAAATACAAAATGTCACATTTGGCATGCAAAACTATCACAATATATTTCAGTATAAAATTCATAGAGGCGTTTAATTTAGAATGTGTTTAATAACTCGGTCTGCCTGCATCAGTAATCCTGCCTTGAGGTTTAAAGAGCTTGTCTTATTTATTCACATGGCGTTAATTTTTAAAAAAAAATATTTTTGGAAGCCAACATATTAAGGTTAAGTCTTTATTGTTAATTAAGATTTTCTAATTAAGCCAAAAATAATTGTTATTCTGATTGGTTTTTAAGTATGACTTCTGTGAGAAAACAAAAGAAGTTTAGCAACTTCCACTGTTTATTTAGCTGTGATTTGATTCCAGAAGCATACTATCTATATGGAAATATATATTATCGCTCACAAAATAAAGTCTAGGCAGGATTAAAAGGTACTTAACCGTTGGCTGCAGATTAATGGGTAGCTACTAACTCCAGGAGCCAAGAGAGTACAGTAAACTGCTTCGAAGAACGGCATTATTTTTTGCTTAAAGCACAATGTAATAGAGAATTCTTTGAGGTCAAATGATTCCAAAGACTATTTGGGACTTGTGAGTATAGAAAACATGACTTAATGACATTTGAGTTATTAATAATCCCAGGTTAATTTTTGTTTAATCTGAAACAAGTCCATTAAAAAAATCTTATCCATTTGGATAAACTTTCCAGCACTTGCTAAAAATGAAAATGGCCTATTCCTAAAAATGAAAATGGCCTATTCCTGTGAGTGGAAGGGAAGCAATGAAGTTCAAATGCCCCATAAAATGTTCTTGACTCCTGTTCTTCAGTTACATACAATGTATGCTAAGTTTTAGGTTAAAGCACACACAAATGCTACTCCGTCCTTTAGGTTGTTTTTTTCCTCTCCTTGGAAGCCCATGGGGTAAGTTGACCTCATGCTTAAACTGAATAAAAGTATTTATCAGGTGAAGGGTTTGTTTGACCTACTTTGGACTTGACTCATCAAGGTGGTATAGGGACCAAGGGCAGGCTGCCCCAAATGTACCACAAGGGCACACAGACTATTTTGAATTGAAGCTACGTGAGAGACAGCCAGTGCAAGACCACTCAGATCCTCCTCCGTCCCCCTGAAAATAGGAAATAAATCTCCCATATGAAAGGTACCCTCCCTTTACTAAGAAGTGAAAAGACATCCTTATCAGCAGAGATTGGAACTTTCAAGCGAAGAACGCTGTAGAAAGCTTGTTATTTTTTTTTTTTTAACTGATCTACAATCTCAGCCCAGATTTTGCTTGGAATTACTTCCTAATTAAAACTCTTAAACACCCGTTTTCTTTATCCTGTTTCTTTCTCGCAACATTATTTTGTTTCTTCCTAACATGTCTAAAAACTGCTTTCCTTGGTCATTTCTTTATGTCTCATTTTCATTTTTGGGCCTCCTTGTGCGTGTCAAAAAACGTTGGCTTCTTTCTCCAGTTCATCTGTTCACGTAAACTTAATTTTCAGTCCAGCAAAGACCTGGAGGGGTAGAGAAAAAAGCATTTTCCTCTCCTACGGCATCCTGTGGTCTGTGATTAGTGTCAGAGGTAAGGGTTTTTGCCTTCCAAACTCTTTAGTTTGAAACTCACGGCCCATACTCACCCTCCCAGATACCTCAAAGAGGCACGATGTGTGGTTTTCAGAAGTGTTGGTATCCTGTTAATTCTATCTTATTATAATAGATGAATGGTTTCTGATGTCACAGATCATTAACATACCATGCTTAAAAATTGGCTAACCTTTCCCCTGGCATAATTGGCAGTCTTGCCTTTTGACCTCCTAATTATATATTGTGTGTCCTCCTCTGTTATCATTGCTAATACCTGACAATTACAGGTTGAGCGAAAATAATTGTCTATTTCCCCCCACCCCCCAAGAAGTGCATTGTGGCTAATTGTGTGGTTTCATCCAGTTCCTGCGTATTTCAGGAGACCTGCCTTGTCTTTAGGTTGAGCGCGGCCAGGCGCCTCAGCATCTTCAAGTACGGATGAAATGTGCAAGAGGCCTCAAGAACAAGGCTCCCCGAGGCTCCTACTGCCTTAGGGTGTCCCTGCTTGGTCGACCAGGTGGCTGTGTCTTCCAGTGGCAGCAAACGGAGCAGCTGAAGACTAGAACACACCCAGTGAGGCATGATGGAAATTTTTATGATCTGGGGCTCTATTTCCACGAAAGCCTTTATGTGGTAAGCTGGCCTTTTTGTGTAGCTTCCTCACTCTTCCTATCTATCCATCTTTTCGTCTCTACTCATGTGGCTTGAGATATTCAACTTTGCGGAGTGAACAGAAAGGGTTGCATTCATTCATTCGTTCCTTCAGCCAATACCCAATGAGCCCTCACTATGCACCAAGCATGTGTTGTGGACCATAAAGGGACACCCTAAGTCCCGTGTAAAATGGAAATGCTGTCTTTATTTAGCAACCACATATATGGTGGATGCTTGGTCTAGTTCTCCTCCTTTTTAGGATTTACATGCTGAGTGATTAATGATGTACATTGTTGGGCGTGTAGTACATGGATAAGCGTGTAAGCAGCCAGGGATGCTGATTTTAGGTGAGAGCCAAGCTTGAGGCCAGAAGAGAAGTTGGAAGGATTGTTCAGAAAATATATTATGGATATAGGGAGGGGTTCTAGAGAAGACAGTGCTGAGTAAAGGAGGAAGAAGGTGGGTAAGGTTAACCAGTGACCCTGGATGCAGGGATGAGAAACAGGCTGGAGACCATCAAGTCCCCTTTGGAAGCAGAGAGAAGGCTCAGTCTCGTCTGGGGCATGTTCCATGAAACTCTAGCCCTCCCCCCCCCCTCCCCCGCCCACACACAAAAAAGAAAGGAGGGTGGGGAGGGGCATCTGGGGGGCTCAGTAGGTTGTGTCTGACTTCAGCTCAGGTCATGATCTCATGGTTCGTGGGTTTGAGCCCCTTGTCGGGCTCTGTGCTGACAGCTGGGAGCCTGGAGCCTGCTTCGGATTCTGTGTCTCCCTCTCTCTCTGCCCTTCCCGTGCTTGTGCTCTGTCTCTCTCTGTCTCTCAAAGGTGAATAAATGTTAACAAAATAAAATAATAATAATAATAATAATAAAGGAGGGTGGGTTAGTCCTGGGACACTTACCACATGCTGGTGCATTGGACGTTGAGCATGAGCACAGACTGTCCACAAATACAGAACTGCCTTTTACACTATTAATTTGAAAGAGTAAAACACACATCTTGAGGGTCCATATAGGTATCGCAGAGTGATATTTAAGAGAAAAGCTAATTTCTCTCTAAAATAGATAGGAGTGTGTTCTCTTTCTCCATTTCCCCTTAGGTTTTGTGCTAAAAGGTATCCTTTTAATTAATTTTAGCATGTGGTATTTCATTAAGGGTTGTAATCCATTATTCACATGAATATACTCTGCAGATAATGTCTTGTATTTATTCTGACCAACTGAAAAAATTAGAATAAGAGGCAAGACTGTAAAAAATGAGCCATTCTGTATGGTAGGTCTATAAACTACACACGTAGGCTGTCATTATTTACTTGTTCTGAGAAGAGAATTATCAACCTTCATTTTTTTGCCACCTTTACTTTCTAGATATCTAAGACCCTTGAGGATAGTGTTTTTTTTGTTGTTGGTTGGTTGGTTGGTTGGTTTTTGTCTTTTGTTTTTTTCTTTTTAATGGTCAACAACTCTGTAGTGAATTTTAAGAATAGAAAACATATGGGCGCCTGGGTGGCTCAGTCGGTTGAGTGTCTGACTTTGGCTCAGGTCATGATCTCACGGCTGGTGGGTTCGAGTCCCGCATTGGGCTCTGTGCTGACAGCCCAGCGCCTGGAGTCTGCTTCAGATTCTGTGTCTCCTTCTCTCTCTGCCCCTTCCCCATTTGTGCTCTGTCTCTGTCTCTTAAAAATAAATAAATGTTAATTTAAAAAAAAAAAGAATAGAAAACCTATAGCATCCATAAAAGCCATGCCGTTGAATAATGTGTGCAAAGTCTCAGGTGACCTCTGTGTTTAGAAGTTGATGGGGCTTTGGGGCGCCTGGGTGGCTCAGTCGGTTAAGCGGCCGACTTCGGCTCAGGTCGTGATCTCGCGGTCCGTGAGTTCAAGCCCCGCGTTGGGCTCTGTGCTGACAGCTCAGAGCTTGGAGCCTGTTTCAGATTCTGTGTCTCCCTCTCTCTGACCTTCCCGCGTTCATGCTCTGTCTCTCTCTGTCTCAAAAATAAATAAACGTTAAAAAAAAAAAAAGAAGTTGATGGGGCTTCAAAAACAAAGAAAACAAAGCCTGCTTACCGCTGGGAGCCTAATAGACTAAATAGACATTTGGTGAAAGTCACAGCTTCATCCCAAGGTGTATCCACAGTCTACTTCAGATAGGATTTGGAGAATTGGCCGTGTTGATGGTGGTGAGAACACCAGAGGTCTCTTTCAAACAAGAGACCGGAACTCTTCCTGGGAAAGAATTCTTCCTGAGAGAAAAGGAATCCCCGCTGAAAAACATTCACTGGGGAGTCAACTCTCAGTTGGCTCATCTGTGAGATGAGGTTAAAAATATGTGCCTCTCAGATGCATCGTGAGAAATGATGGAGATAATACTTGGGGAAATACACAGAATTCAGAGGCTTCTTTTGTTATTGCTATCATTATTCTGTTTCTTTGATAGTGGAGCCCATAAATGTTTCCCCAGTGGACTTTCATTTGAATATCTATGACATGTTCATATTTCAAGTAACTTTCAAACTAACCTTTGCTTGAGAACAATGTCGGTTAACGGTTTTTTCCTCTAATGACTGATCCCAAAGGCTTTGTGAAGAAATGTGGGATAATTGTGAGAGGAGTTAGTCTAGGGTAGGTAGGGAGAGGACATTTTCCCTGGGGGAACCCACTGTCTCTGTGGAACCAGACTTTGAGGATGTGTTCTAAGAAAGCAGCAAGCATAATTTAACCCCTGAGCTGAGGTCTTGGTTCCTACCTATCACCTCAGAGAAATTTCAGAAATGTGGTGTTACCCAAAATTTCAGTATATTATACAATTAGTATTAATATTTATTTAGAGGATCTTAAGCAGGTCCACGATCAGCGAGGAGCCTGATGTGGGGCTCGATCCTATGACCCTGGGATCATGACCTGAGCTCGTGACCGACCCTCAACTGACTGAACCACCTAGGGGTCCCTAAAAGACAGAGCATGAGTGGGGGGAGGGTTAGAGAGAGAGAGAAACACAGAATCTGAAGCAGGCTCCCGGCTCAGAGCTGTCAGCACAGAGCGCGACACGGAACTCGAACCCTTGAACTGTGAGATCATGACTTGAGCCGAACTCAGATGTTTAACCGAATGGGCTACCCAGAGCCCCAAAATTTAGCTATTTTCTTTAAAAAAAAAAGAGTTCAATGAACACCTAACAGGCAGGTACATTCTTTTTGTGCCTTTTAATTAAGTATCTGAAAATGTAAAGCATGGAGATAGGTTACAAAACATATTATTCAGTTTGCTTTCTAGAGCCATTTTCATTAAGAAGTGTTTTATGGGGCGCCTGGGTGGCTCAGTCCGTTCAGCATCTGACTTCGGCTCAGGTCATGATCTCACAGTTCTTGGGTTCAAGCCCCGCGTTGGGCTCTGTGCTGACAGCTCAGAGCCTGGAGCCTGTTTCAGATTCTGTGTCTCCCTCTCTCTCTGCCCCTCCCCCACTCACGCTCTGTCTCTGTCTCAAAAATAAATAAATATTAAAAAAAAAAAAGAACTGTTTTCTGGTAGGGGCACCTGGGTGGTTCTGTCGGTTGGGTGTCCGACCTTGGCTCAGGTCATGATCTCACAGCTCGTGGGTTCGAGCCCTGCGCCTGGCTCTGTGCTGACAGCTCAGAGCCTGGAGCCTGTTTCAGATTCTGTGTCTCCCTCTCTCTCTGCCCCTCTCCTGCTCATGCTCTGTCTCTCTCTCTCTCAAAAATAAATAGACATTTAAAAAAAATTTTAAAAAATAATAAAAAGAACTGTTTTATGGTAAAAGGAGATACGAGCGTTTTTATCATTGTTATTATTGGTTTAGATGCCCATCCCCGTCTGCCACCATCAAAGCATGAACTCTGAGTGCAGAAGCCACATATATATTGCTGTGTTTGCTTTGGGAATATTCCATGCACGCTGTTGGGGGTTCCTAACAGAGTGTGCTACAGTTCAAATGCCAGGAGGGACTAGAAGATGAAGAGGTGCCCCAAGGACGCCTTCAGGGAGAAGGCAAAACCACTATGTGATTCTGTTATGCCCAGAATTCGTGATCCCCAAAGACCACTAGGGAGCCGAGTCTGATGCAAAAGCAAAAGAGCCTTTATTCGAGCTAGCTCGATCTCAATCCCCTACCTGCACCGACGCAGCGGTGAGATACCAGGGAGAGAGAGCGAGTTTCAAAAGCACAAAGGTTTTATAGGGGTCTAGGGGCAGCCTATTGACTGGGGAAGGGTCGTGGCCTCGGCCGATTGGCTGGGGAAGGGTCCTGTTACACAGGTCGCTGGGCGTGTTTTGATCAGGAAGTTTGAACGGGTGAGTGGGAGGTTACTCAAGGGGAGGAGGCGCGATCTGAGGTTTCTGCGATTTTCTCGGAAAAGGGGTCATGTCAGGGACATAGTCACTCAAGGTGGAGAACACAGAACAAGATGGAGTCGGCCGGCATAGGCCCGCCCTTTCAATTCATGTTGCAAGATCATTCACAGTGTTGGGGTGTCCCTGGGTGGCTCAGTCAGTTAAGTGTTCGACTCTTGGTTTCGGCTCAGGTCAAGATCACGGGGTTGGGAGATCGAGCCCTCTGTCGGGCTCTGTGCTGACAACTCCGGAGCCTGCCTGAGATTCTCTTTCTCTCTCTCTCTGCCCCTCCCTCTGCCCCCTTCCCCCCAATAAATAAACAAACTTAAAAAATATTCACAGGGCTAAAAAGTACATCAAGTCTGCAGGGGAAATCAGAGCCCGGTCCTTCTTTCAGTAGTAAAATGCATTTTTCCCTTCCTGTCAAAAAGAACAAAAAGTATCTTGGAATCGTGGAAGTAACAACCCCAAATTTTCTTCCCCTGTGTCAGAAGCAAACAAACAAAAATAATTACCTCCTGCCACAGCCAAGGAAAATTTACTCTTTAACAGCCTGACAAAATGTCACGGAATTACATCTATCCCTTGGTATCACCTAACAAAATCCTGGATCCCCAAAGAAATACACCAGGCTATTTCACATTCAGTGTATATAAGAAAAGTACACAGTTCAGGACAAAACCAACACAAGAAAAGCACCAAAACCTCCAGAACTTGACAGGAAAGAGAAGTCATCGGAGGCTGTTTGATTTCAGAATAAAAATTCTGCTGCTCAAAGTCCTGTTCATTCCACTGGGCTCTACCCAATAACAGCAAATTTTTCACTAACCACACAATTCTGCCTGCCAGTCACTCTGTTAGCAGTGTGTGGGAGACTGACAGTTAAAACAGCAAGTTTTCCAGAAATATAATACTTTTAATAATAGGAATACACATACGGGAATGCATAAATGTGCATTGTGTATGTAACTGATATAGGGACACTTAAGACATTTTTGTCCCTACTTTTAAAATGCAAGTCTAAGGGGCTCCTGGGTGGCTCAGTCAGTGAAGTGTCCAACTCTTGCTTTCGGCTCAGGTCGTGATCTCACGGTTCTTGAGTTAGAGCTCCGCATCAGGGGCTCCGCACTGACGGTGCGGAGCCTGCTTGGGATTCTCTCTCTCTCCCTCGCTCTCTGCCCCTTCTCCTAGTCACTCTCTCTGTCTCTCAAAATAAATCAATAGTCTTCAAAAAAGCAATACAATAAAATGGAAGTCTAAGACAGGGTCGTCTCTATTGTAACTCCACGAACAGGAGAAATTGGCTTCATAAGGTCATTTGGGAGGGCAGGGTACCTTACAAATGCTAACTGTGGGGGAGGGGGGGAGGAGTGGTCCCTTATTCCCACGCGGAAAGGAGGGACTGAGAAGGCATTGCCCCGGAGGGTAAATTACAGAAGCACCTAGTCTGCTGAGGAAATGCCTGCATTACCCTCTTGTAAGGTTACACGGTTAATGGATGTTGGAATGAGGGTACAATGTTACACATCACAGTTGGCTTCCCTTTTGGCATCAGGCTGTGTCAGGAGGCAAATATTTGCAGGTTAAGGTGAAAAGGTTGCTCATAGGGTTGGAGAAGTCTCCTGAGGGAGGTAGTGGACACATTGGAGAGCCCAAAGGCAGTATCACCCCCAAGCTCCCAAAATATGACTTCCAGATACCGTCACTCAGATTTTGTTTAAATAAATTTACATCGTAACATTGATTTTCTCCTTTTGCAGAGCGGAGGTGGTCAAAAATGATGAGTTAACTGACAAGTCTGAGCTCCAGTCCCCTCGTGTAAAATGTTTGAATACTCTAAATTATGGATTTTAAATGTGGGTTCATTTTCTTTGAAGAGTTTGAATAATTCCTTGGTGGAGACATTTGGAACCTGCTTGTCCTTTGACACTTATCCTGGAAATCTTTCGTATAGAAAACATCGCCTTTTTTGTGGATCGTGGTCATTGACGACAAACAGGCTAGGGTCTTTGAGAAGATATATGCCAAAAAAAAAAAATATGCCTTTTGTCTTTCAGTTTTGGCAGGGTGATAAACTAAGTTAAATATGCAGATTATCTTAGTCTACCATTCTGCCAGAATCAGGAGTCAAAGGCATGTTTTGTTTTCAGATTAGGTTCTATGAACACCTGGAAATTCTAGATGTGATAAGAGCAGATAGCTCTGAGATGCTCAGATAAACACCTAAGAGAGAAAAATGATTTCCTTGGTTATCAGAAATGAAGAGGAAATTGAAAATCAGAGAGGGAAGTGAGTAATCCGAGGTTATGGCTGCCTTGGATGGGGGGGGTGGGGAGAAGAGAGTATCAATCTTGGGTATCTAAAGTTTTAGGTTTCAGTGACCATTCAGGAGGTAAGGCCTTGGTCCCATTAGCTATGGAGTGTTGAAAGTCTCCTGCATAAATCAAGGATGTTCAAGACTAGTCTGAAAAGGACCAGCCCAAAAAAAAAATCTGCTCTCAATAGGGAAATAAGAAACTCCTCTTTCTCTAGGCTCTGCTGACAATTTTATTTCTCCAGGGGTGCCGGGTGCCTGGTGCCTGAGTGGCTCGGTTGGTTAAGCATCCAATGCTTAGTTTTGGCTCAGTTTCATCATGATGAGATGGTTCATGAGTTCAAGTCCTGTGTCGGGCTCAGTGCTGACAGCATGGAGCCTGCTTAGGATTCCCCCTCTCTCCCTCTCTCTCTCTCTCTCTCTCAGAATGAATAAACTTAAAAAAATATTTTTCCTGTTAATCTAGAAATAGAATTCCTATGATGGAAAATATATAGTAGTTGAAATGAAAAACTCAAAAGGTATATAATATAGATTAGACCTTCTGAGGAGAGAGCTAATGGCAAGCTAAGACCTTGCTTGGACTGCACCACTAAGGGATAAAGAGATGGAAAAAGTGAAGTGATTTGGGAGAAGGTCTCACGTGCCTCTTATAATATTTCCGGGAGCAGAAAATAGAGAGAAAGAGGGAATAAACATTACATGAGTTAATTTCTCAGCGAAGTATTAATTTCCCGGACTTGCTGGAAAACCCAAGCTCTCAGATTCAAGGAGCAAAAGTCTGTGAGCAGGAGAAAATACAATCAATCCACAGGTGGACGCATTGTGATGAACAGCAAACGGCAATATAGAAGTCTGAGGACAATTGAACAACGTATTCAGTGCCGTGGGAGAAAATTTAAGAAGATGGTTACCTAACTTACCCTTCAAGAGTTAGGATAGGGAATGGTCCAAATGAAGAGAAACACTTTTGCCTAAGAATACTGTATTAGCATCTTAAAGCTGCCTTAACAAAAGGCTGTAACCTTAGTGGCTTAAAAAAAAAAAAGAATTTTACTGTCTTACAGTGCTGGAGGCGAGAGGTTTGAAGGCAGGATGTCAGCAGGGCCCTGCTCTCTCAGTCTGTGCTAGAGAAGAGTTGACCTATGCTTCTCTTCTCACTGCTGGTAGCCCCAGGTGCTCCTTGGCCTGTGGATGGACCACCCCAATCGTCTGTCTTCACATGACCCTCTCCCCGTGTGTCTTTACATCATCTTCCCTCTGTGTGCATTTGTCTTTGTGTCCAAATTTCCCCTTTTTATAATGACACCAGTCGTAATAAGTTAGGACCCACCCTAATGACCTCATCTTAACTTGGTTAAACTTGCAAAGATCCTATTCCCAAATCAGATCACATTCTGAGATTCTGCGGGTTCGGATTTCAATATAGCTTCTTTGGGGGGGAGTCCGTTCAATCCAGAACCCATGTATCCTTCATAGAACCTTGCTAAAATAACTAACAAGGAATATCTCTCAAGAAAAGGAAGAACGAAAGAACTGATGTCATCTTGTACTATTCTTTTGAATCCTCTATATTTGAAATGTTTTGTAATTTTCCAAAGGAATACTAAATAAACAGTATGCCTTTACTATTCAGTTTTGATAAACTATTAGGCAATTAAGAGCTTTTGAATAGCAGAGGAAGGAATAAATGATTGTATCATTTATATAGTTAACATGATTATTTCTCCAACTAATGAACTCAAAGTTAAATCAAGAGTTGTGGCTAAGATATCTCTACTTGCACAATATGTACACCAAATTTGGAAAGCACTGATTTCGACCACTCATATATGCATGGAAATTCATTTTGTTTACAGCTACAAAGATGAGAAGCTATAGGAAATGGTGCTATAGAAAACCACTACGTAAGGAAAATCTTATTCTAAGAAAATTGGACTGATCCTTTGAAAACTTGGTGAAAGATTTTACTGTCTTCCATCGTACTTGGTTTCTAATATTCTAATCTATGTGGGTAAATAAACATGGAATCTTCAGAGCTGTAGGGAAAATTGAAAGAGAAGAGAAATCAAAGTACTTTGTAAAAATCTAAAGTCATAAATTAAGAATTGTAATGACTATGAGAAGCATTTTGCATTATCACTTAAAGTATTATCACTATTTAAATATATTTAAATATGACAAAAACATTACTGTTGCACTTTAGCAACAGTATCTGAGCTGAAAGAACATTTTGTTAATTATTTGATAAAACTGCTATGCTTATAATTCTCATCTTCATTGGGTACAGGCATTGGCCAACTTAAACAAATGATACAGGGGCGCCCAAGTGACCCAGTCCGTTGAACTTCTGACTCTTCATTTTGGTTCAGATCATGATCCCAGGGTTGTGGGATTGAGTCCCGCTGGCATTGGGCTCTGCTCCGAGTGTGGGACCTGCTTGTGATTCTCTCTTTCTCTCTCTGTCCCTTTGTGCCTCCCCTACTCAAGCACTCTCTCTCTCTCTCTCTCTCTCTCAAATAAAATGTAAAAAAATGATACAGATGGTAGGTTAAAGAAACAAAACCAGCAGAATTGAGGCAAAGAACATTGATTAATGAATTAAAAAACAATTCTGAAAGGTCATGTTCTCAAGTTGGGCTAAGCCTTCAGGCAGCTCTAACAAACGTGACCAGGCTGTCTGTATGGAGCAGGTAACCCATGCTGACTCCGAATTTGCTGACATTACAGGGTTATTATTTCTGGAAGGATGTAGCATTCTGGAACAATTTCTCTAATGATTCCATTAAGACCATGGTTTCCTTTAATTTGGGCTTCCATATTTCATTTTTCACATTACCCGACACCACAAAGAAAATAAAACCGGGTCTTGGATAGAGTGTCTGTGTCACCAAGGGGGGAAAGAAATCACTCAATTTTGACGATACTTAACCCCATTTTATTTGATAAGCACATCTGTTGTTTGAATCACATGTCAGCGTGTGCATGATGAAATTCTATGAATGCTAGTTTAAAGGCAAAAAAGTAATGTGCCTTACGGTAAGTTGTGGCAATCGGAGGATTTAAGAAAGAAGCCAGACACATGCCATCCTTTGATTGGATAGTATTTAAAAGCACACCACAGCAAAGAAGCTACAGGAAAAGAAATATCTAGAATAGAATGTGACGACCACACAGGCTTCCACCTGACAGAATCGCAGTGAGCAGCCGATTATTAGTCTCTTACTTTCAAGAGGATCTGCTCTGTACTAAATGTGACCGAATGAGGCTTTTTCTATGGATGAAGGTAAGGACAATACCTCTTAATTCCTTGAAAACAATCTTTTGGAAATACTTCCATAGAAAATTTTCTTGTATATTCAAATGGGAAGAATAAATAAAGGGAACCAGACCATGGTAGGATGGCAGATACGTGTGCGCTCTTTACCTGGAATTGAATTTTGGTTTCCAAAATCTGCTTAGCGATGAGACTTAGAGCAGGTGCCCAATCTCAGTTGGTTAAGCGTCCAACTTCGGCCTGGGTCATGATCTTGTCAGTCTCGAGTTTAAGCCCCGTGTCGGTCTCTGTGCTGACAGCTCAGAGCCTGAAGCCTGCTTCAGATTCTGTATCTCCCTCTCTCTCTTTCCTCCTCCCCCGCTCACACTCTGTCTCTCTCTCTCAAAAATAAATGAACATTTTTAAAAAACTTAAAAGGATAAACAGTTGTGTACAATATTTGTATCTTAAGTCCATTCTTTCTAAAACCAGTAAAGTGTTTATTTTTTTATTATTTTAAAAATGTTTATTTACTTTTGAGAGAGACAGAGAGAGTGTGAGCGGGGGAGGGGCAGAGAGGGAGGGAGAGAGAAAATGCCAAGCAAGCTTTGTTGCTGTCACAAACCATGAGACCATGACCTGCACTGAAGTCAGGAATCAGACCCTCAACCTACTGAGCCACCCAGGTGCCCCCAGTAAGGTGTTTTAGACCAAGATAGAATTTTCCGTTTTCACTAATATTATGGCGTGTAACCTCAAAAGAAATAAGTGAGATAAACATTAATATTTCTATTTCATAAATGAGAAACTGCATTTTGGAGAAATGATGCTAGTTATCCAAGATCTTATAGCTTAGTAAGGAAATGTTGGCAATGAAACCCTTGCCCTGTACCTCTGCCTACTCAACTACCTTCTGTCTCTAAAAAGGGCTTTCCACTGACCCCAGGGGCATGCTCAATGTTCCTTTGGTCGTCATTAGGGAAAGCGGTCTTTCCATCACCTCACTCTAGGACTTTCCTTTTAACACATAAGTTGACTTCCCATTACTCTTAAGATAAATCAAAGTCTTTGCCATGGATTCAAACAGACTGGTAATATGGCCTCAGCTTCTGTCCACAGTCTGATTACCCTCATTAATCAGAGCCAACTTCCCATTATGAGCCCAGGCACACTCTTAGCTCGGGCTATACTCAAGTTCTATATATCCTACAAGTTTGGTGTGCCATTGGGCATTTGTCCCCAATGGCAACTCCTACATATCCTTCAAATCCCAGACTCAATCACTTTTGTTATCATTTACACGCATGAATGAGCTCCAACAAGATTTCAGGTGTTTGAGGGCAGTGGGCGTATCATATTCTTGTGTCTTTTGAAGCATACAGTATTTGTACATAGTAGGTATTCTTTTTTTAGAAAAAAAATTAATGTTTATTTATTTTTGAGACAGTGAGAGACAGAACATGAACGGGGGGAGGGGCAGAGAGAGAGGGAGACACATAATCCAAAGCAGGCTCCAGGCTCTGAGCTGTCGGCACAGAGCCCGACGAGGGGCTCGAACCCATGGACCGTGAGATCACGACCTGAGCTGAAGTCGGATACTCAACTGACTGAGCCACCCCGGCACCCCCGTAGTATCAATAGATACTTCTAAAATACAAAATAAAATGAAATGTGAAACTTTGGTTATAGAGATGCAACAAGGTTTATTGTAAACTCAGTTTACCAAAAATGAGTACAAGGAAATGTCAAGATAATCTTAAGAGTCAAATCTTGGTAATAGTAGCTTCTAAAATTTGAAATAGACCTGGCTGAGAAGACCCATCAATTCAGAGAAAGAGATACTATTTTCACATTACCTATAAATGGGGAGCCCATCACTGGTAATGAATAAGAAAATACATATCAATGTTTTATGATTTTACAATTTTATGTTTATTTTTTATTTTCTCCCTTCTTTAATATTCAAAAGCAGTATTTTACGGAAACCTTTTCTTTTTTTTTTTTTTAATTAATATTTATTTACTTTTGAGATATATATAGAGAGAGACAGAATGTGAGTGGGGAGGGGCAGAGAGAGAGGGAGACAGAATATGAAGCAGGGTCCAGGCTCTGAGCTGTCAGTGCAGGGCCCTAGGCGGGGCTGAACTCACCCACAGCAACATCATGACCTGAGCCAAGGTCAGACAGTTAACTGACTGAGCCACCCTGGCGCCCCATTAGGTAAAATTTTTCTAAAGAGAGAAGTGAGCTCAGAAACTCCCTTCCTTGAAGCATGGCCAAATTGGACAAAGCTCATTCTCAAGTAGAATGCCTTCTAAGAATTCCCAGGGTATATAGGCATGCATGGGGACCTCCACAAATACATCTGTTTTCTGTTATAGTAACTGCAAACTTGGTTATTTTAAAGACCAAGTACACAGTTCTCCAGATTATTTTTGATATTTCTAAGTGAAAATAGCTATATTGGCCTTTCTAATTATAGAATGCCACTATAAGCTCTTTATTAAGAAAATCATAGAATTTAAAAACTATATGTAAAAGTCTAGTTCTCAGAAAGCATGTGTGTCTATTCTGCAGCCATATTAAATGCATACACACTCACCTTCCTTTTATTAATCATTGCCATGTAACCTAAGTTGCTTAAATTATTCATTCACTGTAGAAATGAAAAATAGATTTGGTAAATAAATAGATCAGCACTTCAAACTTAGGAGAAAATATACATAATAAAAGAGTTAAAAAATTTGAAAACCTGGCAAGTAGTATTCTTGAATTCATATTAGCTTACTTGAGTTACTGGAAATCTTTCATGTTTGCTGTTAATTCAGATGGAAGTTGCTGGGTTAGTCAAAGGTCACTGCAATGTACATGGCCAAATAGATTAATTTTATTTGTATTGCATAATATATTTTGCATATTGTCGTTCATTCAATTACCAATAACCTGTTGTGGTAGATTAAAGGTGGCTGTAACTTTTTTGCTGTTCCCCCCGCTGAAAAGTGAGCTCCATGTTTTCTCCCCTTCAGTCTGAGAGGTGGGGGGAGAAGTCCGTGACTGCTTAATCGATAGAATATTATGGAAGAGATGCTCTCATTTTCTAGGTGTAAGTTCTGGTTTTAAAAGACTTGAAAGGACAGGTAGCTTCACTTCCTGTCTTACTGGAAACCATGCTCGTAGAGCCCTGAGGTGCTACGTAAAAAATTTCCTAAGAGGCTACCTTGCTAGAGAGGAAGGAGAGGCCTTGTTAACAACAGGAGAGAGAGAGAGCCCCTGAACTGGGTCTAGCTTTCCCTTTGTCTTTGCCAATGTGCTTGGCTTGTGAGAGAAGCCATCTTGGACCCTCCAGTTCAGGTCAGCCACCAGATAAATACCACCCAGTGGCCCCAGCTGATGCTGTGTGGAGCAGATGAGTCACTTTGCGGAATCATGCCTCTTTTCTTGATCCACAGAATTGGCAGATATGGGAAAATATTGTTTCAAGCCACTAATGTTTGCATTAATTTTTGTAACTGAAGAACTTATTTCTTTAGCCCCTTATATGACCAAGTATATATGACCAAGTATATCAAGAGCTGGAGGAATAAAGTCAGGACGTTCTCTGTAAATTGTGTAGGTGGCTATTACACACTGAAACTTGTGTGCTTAAGGGGAAAAAATCATTTTATTTCTAAGTTCAGCTTTGGATCCCCCAAAAGGCATTTGGATCTTGGCTAGTCCTTTAGTTATGCTATCTACACGTAAAAAGGTAGGTGTAGAAGATGAAAGTGGATAGAGAGGGGGCCGTTATGGACTGAATTATATCTCCTGAATTGTGGCTGTATTTGGAGAAAGGGTCTTTAAAGTGGTAATTAAGTTAAAACGAGGTCTTTAGTGTGAGCCCTAATCCAATATGGCTGCTGTCCTTATAGGAAGAGGAGTTTAAGACGCAGACACACACCCTGGAAGACCATGTGAGGGAGACTGACTAAAATTAACCCTGTCAACACCTTGACCTTGCGCTTCTAGTCTCCAGAACTGCCAGAAAATAAATTGCTGCTGTTTAAGTGACTCAGCCTATGGTACTTTGCTATGACAGCCCAAGAAAATGAATACAGGAGCTCATGAACAACTGGTGACAGTGAATTACCCTTTTTTTTTTTTTTTTTCCCAGTTGGAAAGAAGAAGTAATGATAGATTTTAACCTTTTAGAATTCTATGTGTAAATCCGGCATCATTGACATAGGGTCTGGCTCTCCTATTCCTTTGGCGTAGCCGCATTATATGTAGGTAAGTTTTGGCTAATTGTAGGGCACAAATAGTTACCTCAGAAATTCCACAGAAAACCTGACTTAGATTCACTGTACTATCAGACTATTTCATGTATCTATAGAATTTTAAGAAGTCTATCAACCAGTTAATATTTATACATCAGTGTGGCAAGGTATCATTATTATAGTAGTAGATGGGCACCATTTTTGTTTTACTGGAGGGAAATCCAATATGAATAAAATAGCAACTTTTCAAACATGACATTTAATCCATGCATGTAAATCAAACTGGGAATCTATTATTCATTATTAAAAGGGTGGCATATTTTTATTACATTGAGAATGAAACACAAATACTGTGAAAAATTTAGTGCCTCTTCTTGAAATTTTAAGACACTTATCATGTAGTCAGCTAACCGATACTGGCACTCATTTTAAAATATAGCCATGAAATTAATAAGTTTGATGTTTTATGCCTGAAAAGAGGATGCTCAATTTCAGTGAACTAGGCAAATTTATTTTTTATTTAAAGCTTCCTAAATACTTAAGATGGTAAAGTACTTCAGTAACGTTCTGATTCCAATATGTATATGAAGAATATAGTTCATATTCTTGTCATTATTAGTCACGGCCACAGTGTTCTTCCCTGAAGTGCTTTCTGAAAACTGCATATATCAGAAACTGATTAAAATGACCTAAAGTATTAATTCTTAAAATATGATGAACCCAACATTTTGCAAGAGGTTATTTTCTGTGTGACATTTAATACCAAAAAAAAAAAAAATAAAATGATTTTAGTAACTCATAAGATGGGGCAGTCTTAGGACACTTAGAGCCTGAGCATCATTGCTTTTATTGATTATTGATTATTACCATTAGTAACGAATAATCCTGGAGTATAGCATGCAGCTTTAGAAAGTTTTCCGTTATATCAGTTGGAGGAAGGCTTTTTTCTCATCAATTCTTGGACAGGTCACTTCTGTTGGTCAAGAGGGCCCCCAGACTTGTGGGAACGGAATTTGCAGATGGTTTTTCCCATATGGCGTGGTTGGTCGTGGGGCATCCTGCTCTTGTCCAAGGTCTGGCTCTTCTACTTACTAGTGCTCAGCACTTTAGGAAAACACTGAATCTCGCTGGCCTCAGTTCCCTCATGTGTACAATGGGAATCTAATACCTAATTCATAGGGGTTTTGTGAGCATTAAATAATATGGTGCACAAATCGCTTAGTGTAGTGGGTTACATGTAGGAAATAATTGGTTGCTCTAATTATTTTTATCATTATGACAATAATCTGCCATGTGGAACGTTCTCTGTTTCCCTCTGAGTTAGGTTTCTGCGGCTCTTCCCTTCAAGAAGTATTAGTTAATCCATCCTTGATTTATTTAAGACAACTCAATTTTCGTTACATTTATTTGATGCTCTTTTGCCTCTGCTCCTTGCTACTAAGTGGTGTGAGGGGTTCAAGGCCATCCGTGTAGAAGGTCACTTTATCACTGTGCCTCATATCCTCTCGCAGAGAGGAAGAGTATGTATAACTGAGTACCTACAGCGTGTCAGTTTCTTCACCGTATGCTTAATATACACTATCAATGCAAACTTCACATCACCCAATCTATTGTTAAACCCATTTTGCAGGTAAGAGAAACTGAGGTTTTGGACACGGGGATTTGCCCATACGTTTGAAGCTGAGATTGAAACCCAGGTGTGAATAACCCCACAGAGTAAACACCAATGTTCACAATCCACCCTAAAGGAAGCAGCAAGAACTGATATATTGGTTTTTCTCTCTCTCTAAATTACTCATCAATGCCCATTATATTTCTTTTTTATTTTTACCAGACTTATTTCTATTTCTAATGCCAAAACTCTCTCTCTCTTCCCTGTACTTTTGGAGGACAGATCTTGTATCATGTAGTAAACTAACATTTGGGAATGAGGCTGTTACAGTACATGCTAAGATCTTAAGAATATTTGATAACACTGGAATGGAAACCTTTTGGGAGTAAGAGTTGGGTCTATTTTGTTCACTGCTGTATCTAGCACCTAGAAATGTGGCTGTCTCAAATATTTCTTTTTTAAAAATTTTTTTAATGTTTTTATTTATTTTTGAGACAGAGAGAGACAGAGCATGAGCAGGGGAGGGGCAGAGAGAGAGGGAGACACAGAATCCAAAGCAGGCTCCAGGCTCTGAGCTGTCGGCACAGAGCCCGACGAGGGGCTCGAACTCAAGGACTGTGAGATCATGACCTGAGCCGAAGTGGGACACTTAACTGACTGAGCCACCCAGGTGCCCCTCAAATATTTCTAAAACGAGCAAATCTAAAAAGTCCAGGGTCTCAGTGCAGACTTTAAGTAGTCAGCTATTGCCTGCCTTTTAGTTGAAATGTTTTTAACTTTAAAACTGTTTTTGGTGTTTTATGCAGATTCACATTCTTTATTTTATTGGAAATGATTCTGATGTGCCATAAATCCATCCTTGCCCTTTGTGTCTGTTCTCTACATCTGTTCACATTTGCTGTATTCAGAGTTAAGAATGCCCTAGTTACAAAATAGTAGTTCTTCACCGCGTTGCATGCCATTCAACAATCAAATCATTCTGAATTCTCTAAAGAGGAGAAACTTGCTTCTATATTTGAACTCACTCACATTCAGAGGGGATATGTTTTAATGTTTCAACATCTACACAAAATGCTTTACAATTACTTTTAAGGCCCTAATTCTCATATGAACACCGAGTGGAGCCACAAAGGGCTGAGAAAAGTTAAAGAATTTCTCCAAGGTCGCATGTCCTGTTAAGTGTGAAGAAAAGGGCCAGTGATCTTTTCCTACCAAGCAGTAGTCAGTGACTTTTCAACTGATGGGTCTCTGAAAGCTCATGGTGGGAGCAGGGAAATGATTTCTGGTCAAACAAAATCATCATTGGAACTCAAGGGCCAGTAAGGGTCTATTTAATAAACTGCAAATCAGATCATGTCAAGCCTTTGCTTAAGATCTCCCCGGGGCGCCTGGGTGGCTCAGTCAGTTAAGCCTCCGACTTCAGCTCAGGTCATGATCTCGCGGTCCGTGGGTTCGAGCCCCGCGTCGGGTTCTGTGCTGACAGCTCAGAGCCTGGAGCCTGTTTCAGATTCTGTGTCTCCCTCTTTCTCTGACCCTCCCCTGTTCATGCTCTCTCTCTGTCTCAAAAATAATAAATAAATGTTAAAAACAAAAGATCTCCCAGTGGCTCTCCATTACATTTAGAATAAAATACAAATTCCTTGTGGGTTTCACTCCAGCCTCACTTTCCATTCTCTGAACACAACCAGCTCATTCTTGTTGTAGGGCCACTGAATTAGTGGTGGCTTCCTACCTACTAGGGTTCCTCCCTCAACTGTGACATGGCTGGTTTCAGGTTAAGTATCACTGTCTTAGACTAGATTTTCTTAACAGATTTATTCCTTCTCTGGTCATTTTCTAGTGCATCACAATTTTATCTTTGTTATTTCAATATCAGTAGTGGTAAATTAGAACATTTATTGCTATTAAAATGGTCTGATGTGTTATTGATTATCCCTTCCCGCATCAAATTATAGATTAACGAGAACTAGAAGCTTCTTTGTCTTTATTCAATTATTTTTATTCTCAGTGCCAAAAATGGTGCTTAAATGCAGTATGAACATTTAATAAAATGTGTGTGAGTGAATGAATGAATGAATGAATGGAAATACATAGTGAATTTGGATTATCATTTTTGATATAGTCAAATCAACAATTTAGTACCTGAGAAAACATGAGCCAATCATTACTTTCCTAAATCTTTTTTTCCCCATCACCTGTGAAATGGGCTAATATCAATTATATAAAAGGATTGACGTGATCAGATGTGATAATATGCCTTTAAGAACTTTGTAACATAGAAAATGTGGCATAGGTATGACTATTATTACTAGATGTCTTTGGTACAAAGTGGTTGCCCAAAGGAAAAATGTTGATAAGCAATTATTGCCAAAAGTTTTCTCCTTTCCAAATGATGCATTTGTCTGCTCCTTTGTAAAACCATTTGTGGTTAATTTGTTGGTCTTTGATCTAATCATGCTGCAGATGTTCAGAAATGCCATCTTTTTGTGCATTGAGGCTCAGTCACTGGGGTTTGTAAAAGTAATGGGCTGTGCCCAATTTTTCCCCAATGTGTTCAACTCTCAGGGACAATGAGGGGGAAATTTATCTTTTGTCTAACAAGGAGAAACTGAAAAGAAAATTCAACTTTTTGTTTTCACAGTCAAAAAAAGGGGGGGGGGTGTGGAAATCCCAGAACTGAATTTCCTAAATTAAAATATTCAATTAGATTTTGCCATCTCCCTGGAGTGAAATATTCTTAGTTGAACATTTGAGTAGCATGTAGAGATGAGTTATGACACATTGAGGTTGAGGTCAGGTAATGGAATTTCGATATAATGAGATGGCATGCCATATATTTCTTTTTGGTTTCAGTCACGTGTGATGGGAAATGGAGGAAAGGTCATATTTTTCAGCCTGTAATTATTCAGGTCTGAATCAGTTTGATTTTCAAGAGAAAGGTGGTTGCCCTATGCTGTGTAAGTCACGCGATCAAGGACACACAAATCTGTCTTATCTTTGTGTCCATATTAGATGGTGATACTCAAAGTGTGGTCTGAAGGACCACCTGAATCACCTTACCTTGGCATGCTTGTTAAAATTCACATTCCTGAGACTCACCCCAACCTTATTGATTCAAGATGAGAACAAGGCCTGGAAATCTGCATTTTTCATCAGCACCCTTGGGTAATTCTTAAACAAATTAAATTTGGGGGACTGCTAGTCTAGAGCCTTGAGGATGTCATTGTATGATTGCTGATGTTTCTCAGATGATTACAGTTTGTTGTTGAGAAGTCAAAAAATTAGACCCGGGACTGGAGGTTTTGAGAGATCATAGAGTTGTGACCCCATTTCAGGAAGATTTTTGTTCAGAATTACTATTTTGTAAGTTATCTGGTGAATCTAGCCCTTCAGAAAGAACTCATTCTTTAATTAAGGATACTGGACAATGGGGTTTTATTGAAATAAAAAATGTTTTTTCTCGGTCAGTCCCGTGTGTACTTTCAATGCCTGACCTCAAAGTGAACCATTTAAGAGAGAACAGGCCGAAACACGTGGAGAAAGAGCCCTAGCTCCTCAGTTTGTAGGAATCACGAAGAGAAGTAAATAGGACAGAGAAGAATCCCCTTGAGCCTTTTCTCCGTGAATCCAAGGCAGGCTTTTTGCTGTAGCACCTCCTACATCAGGAAGCATATCCTGAATGGCCCTGCTGTAGATTGCCAAGAGTCAGACACTAGCCCTACCGTGGACATCTATTGTCTGTGTGACCTTGAACTCAATCTCTTTGTCTCATTTGTGTCCTTCACAAAATGGAGCTAATAATAAAATCCTCTTCTTAGAATTATTGTGGTGATGGAGTTGGCAAGGGTAAAGCGATTGAAAGGGTTCCTTGCATTTCATCAACTTCCGATAAATGTCAACTATTGACATACTGCCTTTTAGGATTAAGGAAAACCAAAGGAAATCCATTTTCTAAAACAGGGAACTAGAAATACTACAGTTGCACCTGAGAGCGCGTGGTTTTCCAGTGGTGTGGGAAGGAAGATTTTCTCTCGGAAACTATTGTAGCTGTTACCACCCTCCGTCCTTGATCCCTAGTCCAAGAAAAGTTTCCAAGAGTCATTACTTTATTTTATCCCACAGCAGAAAGACTGAGGATTAGAACTAATGTGCCTATTTATTTATCTTGGCTGAGGGACTGGAAAGGAAAACAATGGTACTATAAAACTTTCACTGGATCACCTAGGTTACCTTGGGCTGTGGCATCAATTCCCAATCATCTGTCCAGAGTTGTCTGCCTCAGAAAGAACATGTTGCTATTTCTACTGAAAATTAAGTGTATTTCTTTACCTCCTGGACTCCCCTTATTCTTTGAATGTTAGTCCTAGAAGACGCTGTTTAGTTCACTTCCCAGTCTGTGTAGCTGCCGCCTTCCCTTTATCACCACTGTCCTCCCTTCTCTTCCACTACTAAATGCTACCATGGCCAGCATTTAATAAATGGCAAAATCAAGATCCTGAGATGGTAGGTTACCCATGTAAGTGATCAGTTGATATTTGATCTCATGTTTGTTTGAGGCCAAAGCCCATGATTTTAACCACTAAGATATATAGCTTCTCTTTTAAAGTTGGAAAGCACTTAAACGGAATGGGTTTGAACAATGAGGACTGAAGTAATCCATGTTTAAGGTCAAGTTAAAGTCAATGCACCTAAATGAACCATTTAAGGTGCATTTAGAAGAATTGGAAGCAAAGAAATGTGCAGATAGCCCCATTGTCGACCTACCTTGAACAACATAAGCATTATTGAGTATTCTGCTTCTCTACGGAGGTACACATTATATGAGTATCTGCATGTTCCTCAGCTATTGACTTGGTCATGAACCTGACAAAAACCACTACATCCCTGACTTTATCTCTGGTGACTGAGACTGGTGGCTCGAAGCTCTTTGGTCATAGTAATCATCTTGATAGAACAGCGAAGACTGAACTTGAGTCAATACAAAGCAGGCCAATGAATCAGTGTACCTCAGCTTGGTTATTCTACAGAAACAAACAAAAAACCCTCAAAACATCTCAGTGGCTTAATACAATAGAACTTATTTTTCACCTAAACTCCATGTCCACTTTAGGAAAGCTGGGGGTTCTGTTTTAGCCATTCTCATTCTGAGTCAAAGACTGATTGAAAGATCGCTGTCTGGAACATCATTTGTCACTGTGACAAAGGGCAGAACAAGAGAACTCTGGAGGGTCTAGAACCAATGATAAACGCTCTGGCCTAGAAGTGATACTTGTTATGTTCACTCACAGATCATTGGACAGAACTAGTTCAAGGGCCCACCCACCCACAAAGGAGCTAGGAAGCGCAACCCTACCATATGTTTAGAAATATTTGATGAACAGAAAATATTAGAAATATTTGACAAACAGCATTAATGACAATATGGCTTCTTAGGAGTGATCGGAGCTTCCTAACAGTTAGAACTATTCCCGCAGGCATTAATTTACCTCATGAATTGGCAAACCTTCCCATCAGCCAGTGTAGGGTTCAGATGGAGAATGAGCAACTGTCTTGCATGTTATACAACAAATTTCTAACAGAGCAAGGGGTCGAATATAACACGGTTTCTCAATTTTTGTGTTGTATCTGCCACCTGTGCCTTTATTAGATTGCCTGTATTCCTCAACAAAATTTCTAAAAATGCCCTTTTCTGAAGTCACTGTGTATTTGTCCCTCTTTTCTTATTATTGTTATTATTTCCTTTACATTTAGGGACTTTAAAATTCTGAGAACATCTTAGTAATTGTTATGAAAATGTGTAAGGCTCCTAGCCCATGTCCGGGCCATCTCTGCCTGTACTTCTGCTTGAGAACCTGTAGATTAGAAATTGTTACCTCAAAGGTATTGTTCAAGATACTTTGGTTATAATGAGCAAAACTTGGGAGAGGAAGAAGGATTGCCTGACAAAAGGGTGTTGTGAGAAGATAACAGACTGTGTGTGTGTGTGTTTGTGTGTGTGTGTGATGGGCAAACATCTGAGAAAATAATTTTGACTATACTTTATTTGTATATATTTGATATTTTAATTATATTATTATTTAATTATATTTAATTAAAATAATATATGTTTATTGTGAAATAATGCTAGAAAGTTAGATTGTGGTGAGGGTGCATTAGGGCCTTTAATATGATGCTAAGGAACTACAAGTTATACGATAAATATAAGTTGACAAAAAGATGTCAATTAGGTAAGAACCAGCCTACCCAAGAAGCAAAAAGTGGAGCTTATTCTTAACAGAAGTTTCTGCAAATTTTTTGTTTAGTGCCAGAGACCAAAGTAACTTTACATGACCAGACTACAGAACAACAACAACAAAATGAAAGTAGAATTTTCCATATGATATAAATATTTTTATATGACATCCAGGAGTTCACAATGAGGGAATAAGGATACTTGACCATACTTGGCCCTTTGACCACCAATAATAAACTTTTCTGTTACATATCATAGATGGCCCTACATTTTTAAGGTTTTTATCTCTGGTTTTCATCAGTTTGACTCTGATAAGCTAGGTATTATTTCCTTCTTTTATTTTGTCTTCTTGGGGTTTTCTGAGCTTTTTGGTTTTGTGGGTTGATGTCTTTCATCAATTTTCGAAAATCCTCAGCCACCGTCTCTTCAAAATTGTTCTCTGCACCATTGTCTTTCTTTTTTTCTTTCAGGACTCCAATTCTGTGTGTTCATTATTTTCCCACGGGTCTTACATGTCCTGATCTGGTAATTTCTTTTTTTCTTTTTTCATTCTTTTTTTCTTTGTGCTTCAGTTGGGATATTTTTTTGATCTCTCTTAGAATTCATCCATCCTTTCCCTGCTATGTCCATTTCTACTGTGAAGTCCACTCAATAAACTTTTCATTTCAAAGTACTTTATTGTTTTTCAAGAAAATTATTATTAAAAAAGTAATTGTTATTATTATTAATTATTATTTTAGAGAACTTTTAAAAAGTTCCCTCTTGGAGTTTCTTCCTCCTCATGGTTTACTTCTATCTTTTCCTTTATTTCTTTATCTCAATTATGATTGTTTAATGTCTTTGTCTGTTAATTTTACCAGCCAGGTCAGCTGTGGGTCGGTCTCCATTGGCTGTTATCTTTTATCTAGACGTCACATGTTCCTGTTTCTGTGGCTGCATCTTTGCCAAACATGGTGTATAAATGAACTGTGAAGACTGAAGTAGAAGATATTTATCCCCCACTAAAAAGCTGTCTCTGTCAGGCAGCTGTGGTGAGGGGATGATGTCTCTGGTTAGAATTAAGCTAAGTTGGGGTTAAGTTGTAGCTTTGGTTAGTGTTAATTCATCCTTGGTTTTCAAAAGTTTTGAGGTGTAAAAAATCCCTCCTTCTAGTCGGGTTTGGTATCCAAGCACCGTGTAACTGTAGGCTTCTGCCCTGCTCCCTCGCCCTGCCTGAAGATGTCTGGGCCACTGGAGATCTCCCTTTGGCTCTCACCCTGGGCCCAATTACTCACATGCGGCCGAGCGCTGGATACAAGTGCTAAGGTTGAGAATTGGTAGATGATGAGGACTCGTTCTGTGTCTGGGGCTCCTATGTGTTCAGTATTCCACATTAGGCCAAGATGGCTAAGCATTCAGCTAGATTCTCCATTTACTTGCGAAGCCTCCTACCCAGTGACAAGTCTGCTTCTTCATCTATTTCCTAAGATTAAAAGCCACCTCTAGTCCAAGGTCATATATGAAGGGCTTACCCCTCTCTGAGATTTAGTTTTCCCTAAATTTCTTTGTGCCCTAGTTCCCCAGTGGGTTCAATAATATGCACAATTTTGTAATTTAGCCAGTGTCTTTTCTGTGTTATAGTGAGAATTACGGTCATTTCTGACCACCCTCCTCATAAAGCAGAAGCAGCACTTTGAAGGTCTTCTGTTGGTGAAATTACTTTGTTAATTTTTTTTCTGATCGTAAAAATAACAATCTTTTTCAAAATTGCAGAAAGTCCAGAAAATTGAAGAATACTTTATCGATATGCATTTTCATCATTTTGTAAGGCTTACCCTAATCCTCTCTGAGTTGCTTCAATCTCCAGGTATCTGGTGTCCCAAGAATTTTACTTTCTCTTCCAATTTTCCAGGTAGGCTTCAGCCTTCCAAATTCTTGTTTTCTTCTTGGATTTTGCTTGTTCTCTACTCTCCTTTCACATGTACCTTCTACCACATGGAAGGTGAAATGCATCACCTTTATGCTATACAGTGAACTCTAGGTCTGTAGTGTGTTTTCCTTCCAAAAGTAGGCCCTTCTTGGTACTCAGAAAATAAAGGTATTATTCCAAGGACATTATGACCCCCAACCACCGGGACTGATGAGATGGCATTGGTGGATGGTAGAGACCCATGCATTTATTTCCCTCATTTTATAGTACTCACTTATGAAGCTATTGTAAAATACTCATGGAACTATCACACCATAAGATAGCTGTGGAAATATCCAGGTTGGTGGAGAGGATTCTCTGAGAGATACAATGAAACTCGGTGATCCTTTCTTGCTGAAGAGGAAAAGAATGAGTCCCAAGCTACACATTACAGAGCAACAGATCTCTCCTGTGATACAGGGCGAGGGAAAGAGACTACAAGAATAAATAAGATAAGACAACTGTTGTCAGATAAATTCCTTTATTTGATAACATATAGCTCTTTTCCTCCTTTTCAATCAATATCAGTGACTAGATTTTTGTTCATATATTTATTTTTTTTAGGGCTGTCAAGGTAGCTTCATGTGACTCTTCTATCTTGTAAAATAGGCTGCCGTGGAATTTCCTTTCGTGCATGAGGACTGGCTTCTCATGGACACATGCTGCCTGGCGTTATTAGGTTTTGTTTAGCGGCCTTGAACTGTCGTTCCTCACGCAGAATGATACTGGTGTTTTACAAGGTTACAGATGAATTTTAACCTCGATAGGTTCTTTTCTTCTTTATTAAATACACTAATCTGATTCGTCTTAGAGATAATTGAAATAAAGGCTTAAAATAATAATAATACTAGCTATGTGCATTTCATGTTTTTATGACCTTTTTTTTTTTGTATTTATTGTCCAACCCAATGGTTGTATCAATTTACCGAGGAAGATGCTTATACCCTTGTCTTTTATTGAGGAGGAAACTTGAGTGCATGGAAACCTTGATTTAAAAAAAAAGTGACTAGCCCAAGACCACAGAAACTTAATGATAGAATTGGGTCAGTACTGGTCAAATTCTTACTTTATCTATTTTGGATGTATAGCTGAGTAAGATCAGGTTAGTAGTAGAGAGGCATTTTTAAAGGCACCGATAAGAGTAGAAGAAATTATTATAATGGCATCGGTTCAGCTTTATTTTTAAATGATGATTCAAAACAGGTTTCTGACTTCATTTCTCCTCCTCCTCCTTCTCAGTTAGCTTTGATTCTCTTATCACAAAGGTTACTCACAGCCAACTAGCCAAATGAAAAGTATGGCTTGATTAAGAATCTCTTTTGTCAGTAATTTGTGTCTAATGTTTTTAGCTTTCCCATGGGCTGTTGTAGAAAATGGTAAATCTGGTTTAAATGAAACCTGATCCTGTTAATGGTTTAATAGCAGCTGCCACAGGGTTATGGTATTTTTCAACAGATGCTTCTGTTTCATTTTAAACATAAACTGAGTCTTGGAATATTTACATAAATCATATAAAATATGGCTACACACTTTTGGCTAAATATATTGTTATAAAATAGTCTTAGGCAAGTCCCTATCTTTGTCCATTTACAATTATTCACATAGAATTTGAAAAAGAAACCCAAGCCTATGCTCTATTAAAAAAAAAGATTATTCACTTTCCTGAAATTCTTTTTTAAAAGGCCAAAGGGCAAGCTCCATCTCTACATCTGGGGACCTGAACAATGATTTGGTCAATCGGATCATTTCATCCATCTTTATGCCTAACACTATTTATTTAGCATGGACAAATTGCTTATACAGTGACGTGCAGTACAGTTTCAACTGAAATAAACAGGAGAGTCACATAATTAAATGGGACACTATTTTTCCTTGAAGAGGTAGACGTTGTAATAGTAATTTAAGCTATCATTATACCTAGGATTAGTTTCTCTGGAGTGCGATAGCTCAACCATTTTGTATCTATTTTATTTTTTTAAATGTTTATTTATTTATTTGGAGAGGGGAGAGCGAGGGAGGGAGAGAGAGAGAGAGAGACAGAGAGACAGAGAATCCCAAGCAGGCTCTTCGCTATCAGTGCAGACCCCAACATGGGGCTTGATTCCATGAACCATGAAATCATGACCTGAGCAGAAATCAAGAGTTGGACGCTTAACCAGCTAAGCTGCCCAGGCACCCAAGTTCAACCATTTTTTTTAAAGCATTTCTTCTGTGTAAAGGACTCGTTTGGGGTACGAGAAGACTACAAAGATGAGTGGCAGGCAAGTAAAACGATGATGGTGACAACTGATAGAAATAGTTATACTATAGAAGCAGCAGCTCAAGCAAAAGGAACCGGAAGTTCAGTATACCGTGTTAGGTAACTTACGAAGTGCAGAATCTTGAATGGGCGGGATCAAGTTTGTTGCTTGGGTCACATTTTCATGCTGGCATGTTGCTCGATTAATTTGGGCTGGAAAGGTTATGCATGCAAATACATCCAATAGTGAATTTTTCTTCAATTTTTTTTTTTTTTGATTTGGGTGTAATTGACACACGATGTTTCATCCGTTTCACGTGTATAATGTAGTGAACCAAGTTTACACCTGATGCTATGCTCCCCACACATGTAGGTACCATTTGTCCCCACACGCCCCTATTACATTATCACTGACTACATTCCTTATGCTGTGTCTTTTATTCCAATGACTCATGCAGTCCATAACTGGAAGTCTGTATCTCACCCTCTCCTTCACGCATTTTGTTCATCCCCACCAGCCTCCTCCCCTCTGGCAACCATCAGTTTGTTCTCTGTGTTTCCTCATCTGATTCTGCTTTTTGTTTGTTTATTTCTTTGTTTTTTTTTCAGAGTCCATGCACATGTGAACTCATATAGTATTTGTCTTTGTCAGTCTGACTTACTCTCTAGTCTAGGTTCATCCATATTGTTGAAAATAGTATGATCCCATCCTTTTTAATGCCTGTGTGATATCCCTACACACACACACACACACACACACACACACACACCCCAAATCCCCCTTATCCATTTGTCCGTCAATGGGCTCTTAGGTTGCTTCCACATCTTGGCTATAATAAATAATGATGCTGTGCAAAACAGTATGGAGTTTCCTCAAAAAAGTAGAAATACCATGGGATCTCATAATTCCACTACTGGCTATTAATCAAAGAAACAAAAACACTAATTTGGAAGGATATGTGCACCCCTACGTTTATTGCAACATTATTGACAATAGTGAATTTTTAAGGGCAACCAATGGAACTAAAACCCAACTCTGTCCTTAATTCTAAATTATATATAGGTGCCATTGAATGTAGCACATTTCTGTGTACAAGCATCCCGATCTCCCCTTGCCTTGGTATCCTTCCCTAGGCACTCCCTCCGAAGAAAGATGTGAAACCCGGCATGGCGTTCTTGTTTGAACTCTGTCTCCTTCGTGGGAAATATGCTTCTTTTGACTGGGTTGTGGGCTGGGCAGCCTTCCCTGTGTGTGATAACAACTTTGATGTAGTGGACGGGAAATTCAAGTGTCCCCTTCTCCGAGGTCATTATGACCAGAAATTCGACAGCTTCAGGAAAATGGAAGATTTGATGTGCCGGGACTTGGACCACTGGCTGTGCAATCTCTACTTTCAGGTTTGTAATATGATTTTTTTTCAAATGTTTTATTTATTTTTGAGAGAGCAAAAGTGGGGGAGGGGCAGAGAGAGAGGGACAGAGGATCTGAAGCAGGCTGACAGCAGTGAGCCCCATGTGGGGCTTGAACTCACGAACTGCGAGATCATGACCTGAGCCGAAGTCAGATGGACACTCAACCGACTGAGCCACACAGATGTGCCTGTGATATGATTTAGTAAGTAAAGAACTTAAATTTTTTCTGAAACCGGGGCGCCTGGGTGACTCAGGCATTTAAGCGTCCGACTTTAGCTCAGGTCATGATCTTGTTGTCTGTGAGTTTGAGTCCCGCATCCGGCTCTGTGCTGACAGCTCAGAGCCAGGAGCCTGCTTTGGATTCTGTGCCTCCCTCTCTCTCTGCACCTTCCCTGCTTGCACTCCGTCTCTCTCTGTCTCTGTCTCTCTTTCTATCAAAAATAAACATTATTTTTTCTAAAACTGCTTATTTCTAGCGTTTAGCTGACTTTCGTGCTATTGAAAATTTCAATATGTATCATAAATCTGTGAAAGCATTTACATCTTAATGCTTTCTTAATGCTGATTAAATTGATGTCTACAAATAAGGAATAAAATTCCAGAATTAGAGGAAATTTAAAGATAATTTAACCCAAACTTCTATGTCATGAGCAGGCTGAGAAGGGCACCCAAATCCTTCAATTCTCTGTTTATAATCTGCTGCTGCCGGATCTGATCTGTCTCATCAACTTGGGTATAGGGCGATGGTGTTTCCTTATCCAATGTACTAATTGAGCTCCTACTTTGTGTTGGGCATTGCTTGTTCTAGAAATACAAAAGAAATGAGATAGAGTCTGTGCCTTCCTGATGCTCGCCACTTATTTGATGAGACAAGCATGTGTTCATACATAAGATAATTAATGACCCACATTTCCACGGGATGAAAATGGTCTTCACCAAACTCCCTTTGCCATACATATCACTTCAAAGCATGCTGTCTTAATTACCTCAAGAATTAAAAGCAAAACACACTCCCAAAAAACCCTTGGGTGAACACCATTTATTTGTACATATTTGGAAATTTATTTTCTAACCAAGTCTTTTAGCAGAAATGTCATTGCAGAAATTCATTCTAGGAAGACACCGCGGAGGATCAAAAAAAAAAAAAAATGACAGCATACCTTAAGTGTAAAGCATTCCAACAGAATTTTAGTTTATTTCAGTCCTCTATGTCCAAATTTATTCTTTCTGATTATGATGGTTTTCCACAGCGCCCATATCAGAAAATGCTATGATTTTTTTTTTCTTCCTTACCTGAGTGTTTGACACTTCCCTGTCTGTCTGTCTGTCTGTCTATCTAGCTAACTAGCTAGGTTGCTATCAATCTAATCTAATGCATGTATGTATGTACATGTATATATATATATATATATATATATATATATATATATATATGTATTATGTGTGTATGTATGTATCGTCTATCTATCACTGTCATCTACCCACCTAAGTGATTGAACTATTAAATACGGACATTTCCAGGAAACACATGTAGTTTTGGCTTAAAAATCAACAGCTATATATCCTTCTTATGTGATGGTCTTCCCGTTTCCTGTGTATTTTATGTTGAATCAACCGGCATGTTTCCCCCTCTTAGCGAATACCATTATAATGTTTTGCTGAAATATCTTTTTGAGATATTATGGGTTGCTGTTAAGAAAACAAATATAAATATAAATATGTACCTTTCTACTCATTTTAAAAATAGTCACCATTCTGGGATAAATCTGACTGTATATTGGAATTATGTAGGAAACTTTAGAAATAGTCCAAATCTTGTTCTCAGAGATTTTGATTCAATTGTTTTGAGGTGGGGTATCAGGATCCGAAGTTTATAAAACCTTCTATGGTTTAGAAATGCTGATATGAATACATTTGAAAAGGGAGACCATTAGAAATGAATTCAAAGGAGTTATTGAAAAATCCCTCAAATTTTGAAGTGAGCTAACCCAAACAAAATATTTTATAAGTGGATGATTTGAATACCGCATTAAAAAATCAAAATGAAATAAAATACAGTTATAAAAGCAAATAAATTTTGATATAGGTTTACTAGTGAATGTGAAAGGCATCTATGATTTTTTTACTATTTGTTCCCTAAAATTCAGTGTTATGTTAACTATGGCAAGGTCATTTCGGTAGTGCTGGTATTGATTATAAAGACATAAGTATGTTATATTTAAGATAAATCAAGAAGTGATGTTTAAACTTTATAAGGTCAAGAAAACTAGCTATTTGCAAAACAACATTAGAAAGCTTGATTTCACTAAAATTTACTTGATTTGAACACATTACTAAAATTTTCCTTTTTCTTTTCTGACTCCCTTAAAAAATGGTGAAATGTAGTATTATGGCTTATCTGTAGAGCCCACTGGTCATTATTCATTACAGATGATTGTAATTGTCCACTGACTTTCTTATTTGTTATTAAATGTTTTCTCTCTGTATATTTCATGGGGGGGGGGGGCCGTGAGTCTTATCAAGGAGAACAGTGTCATTATTTAAGATAGGATTTTCTGATTGTCAGCAGCATAAGTAGGAATGCATTTGCTTCTTTTTCATGAGGATAAAAATGAAATATTTTTATCTTGAAATCCGATTTTCCTCTTATGTGAAATTCTTAAATATTAGGAATTTTCCAATGTGAGTCTTCTCAAATGCAATTTTTGAACAAGTAAATGTAATTTTTGAGTACTCCTTTTGGAGTTTCTCAGGAAAAAAAAAGTAACTTGGATTAGAGAAGAGAAAAGATAGGTAAATGGGACACTAGAACAGGAAAGTCATTTCTGTAATGCAGCCTTAGGAGATATTAAGGGAAATAAGTCAGATAAATTATGATCATTTCCCTCCTGTGTCTGTGAGTGGAAAAAAAATATCACACTCAAAGAGATTGTGGCCAACCCAGAGCACGTAGCTAATCCATGACCTCACATGTTCTACCATGTTGCTTTTAGGGATAGAATTCAGGCTCACAGTCCAAGTGTGGAGACTGGGGAACAGGTCTGATTCGTCCCCCTAGGGTATGTGAAAAAATACAAGGGGAGAAATTATGCAAGCAAAATAACCTTTAACTTTTCCCTGGCAAAAGTTCCTCACTTTCTTAAATATTTCACTTCCAATGTCATGGAGTTTTTCCACCAAGCACTTTATTATTAAATTTGTAAACATAGAGAGATGTTAAAAAAATTGCACAGTGAAACCCATACAGTCACCCCTAGAGTCTACAATTTTGTCTTTTATTTTTGAACTAAAAACGTTGTTTCTTGGAGATAGTAAATACAGAATGAATATTTGCTAACTTGATCCCAGTGTAAGTATCAGATAGTGTTATTTGCAAGAAGATATTAAGGAAAATTATAAGGTAAAACAAAGGAAAAACTAAGAACTAAATAGAGCAATGAAAATATCTAAAGCAATTATGTAAATCGTTACTACAAAAAAGGCATACTTTGTAAAGCCGCCAAACAAAAGCAATTATAAGTTTCGGAAAATTGATTCGCCATTGACCTTTTAGAGTTTGCAAATAGTATCATTGTTCTAGGGTAAAATTCACTGTGTGTGAAATATTTTCAACAGTTTAGATAAGAGATTTATCTCTTAATAGGTTATTAAACTTCCTCTGTGTTTGGATGATCAAACAACCTATGAAAGGCAGACTCAGCTTCCTCCCGAATTTCCAGTTTCTTTAATGGCTGGAGCAGAGACAGCAGAATCAGGCGTGGAGAATACGGCTGGCCTTTCAGAGAAACAAACAGAAGAAAACATTTGTTCATCCCTGGATGGTAAGGCTAAAATCCTCCCTACGCTCTTCTCAGGGTTAGTTGACTGTCTTCAGCATTCTATTACTAATATTTCAAGTTGTGTTATATTGTAGAAAACTGAGAAAGAAATTTTAATTATTAATGTAGTTATTTCTATGCCATGCTGCTTAAAGAGAATGTAATCATTGACAAGAATATTAGTTTCCATACTGCATAATTATTTACTAACTATAATCAACTGTAGAATTACTTCATTGAAACACAGGTCTTTCTCCACGGACTTGTGGCTTAAAGTAAAGCTCTAGAACTTTCTTGCTTGCTCACAAGAGTGGTAACCAACAAATGGCTATGAAAGAGAACATACTCTTATAAAGCAGTCTTCAACTAATATAGTTTATTTCATAAAGCTGCTTTCAAAGACTGGCTTAATCAAGCACTGAATAAGCAAATAACATTCTCTGAACTAGTTAATGTACAGCTTACAGAAGGGATATATTAGCGATTACTATTATTTTTTGCGAAAGAATTATTTCCTTTACCAAAAGATGTACAAGATTCTTTAACAGGTTGTATCTTCTAGCAGTAATAATAATACCAGGAGCAAGAGTATGGGCTGAACTGGTAGTACAACTAATATTAGAAGACTTACCAGTAATAATAATTACATGTGATACATGTCTTTCCTGTGCCAGGCACTATAGTAAGGACTTTATTTTTTAGCTTGGAAATTAGCAAATATTTCAAACATATGGTTCAGCAAATAACATATACCAGTAATAGTAACCAGCTGTGTCCATTCTTGCTACTTTGCCATCTTTGCTCTACGCCTTTTCTTTTAAAAAGTAACATTTTAGGGGAACCGGGGTGGCTGTCTGTTGGGCGCCAGACTCTTGATTTTGCCTCAGGTCATGATCTTGGGGTTCGTGAATTTGAGCTCCGCATTCGGCTCTGAGCCGGTGGCACGGAGCCTGCTTCGGATTCTCTCTCCTTCTCTCTCTGTCCCTCCCCCACTTGCATGAGCATGCATAAGAGTGCATTCTGTCTCTCTCTCTCAAAATAAATAAACATTTTTTTTAAAGTAACATTTTACATGTGATTCAGGTCACCTGTGAACTGCTTGCTACTTATGTTCCAACCCTCTTAGACTTCCTATTGATAGTTTCCGTGTATGTTTCAATACATTTCCTACAGATGTATGTAATTATCAGCAATGTATAATGTCTTTTCTATGTTTTTAAAGGTTATGTAAGTAACCATGCTTTATACCTATTTCTGCAACTTTATTTTCTCTCAGCATTATCCTTGAGATTTACACAGCTCACACACACACACACTTATATATATTTTGGTTTATTGATACCTTTGCCGTATAATTGCATACATAGCAATGTGCATGATTTTAACAAAATGTGTTTATTTTTATTTTATATGTTGTTTCAAGTTTGGCTCAATTGTAAACAAGATTACAGTGTTTATTCTTGGACATGTTCTCCTTAAGCACATAGGTGCGAATTTCACTAGCATCTATCTACCTAGGAGAGGAATCACTGAATCACAGGGCACACACTTCACTGCCATCAAAATTGTATCAATTTGCCCTTCTAACAGATGTCTAGGATCTTGTTTGGCTCACATCCTATCAATCTTTGTTACAGTCAGTTTTGCCAATTCAGTTGCAATGAAATATCTCTTTGCTTGAATTAGAATATTCCTGAATATGACTAAGTTTGACCATTTTTTCCAAATGTTTCTTTGACCATTTCATTTTTATCTTCTGTGAACTGTCTATACCTATATTTTGTTCGCTTTTCCTCTGGGTCATTTTTTTCTTTTCTTTTTTAAAAAATTGTTTTAACGTTCATTTATTTTTGAGAGAGAGAGAACATGAGTGGGAGAGGGGCAGAGAGAGAGGGAGACACAGAATCTGAAGCAGGGTCCAGGCTCTGAGCTGTCAGCACAGAGCCCGAAGTGGGGCTTGAACCCACAAGCTGTGAGATTATGACCTCGGCTGAAGTCGGACACTTAACTGACTGAGCCACCCAGGTGCCCCTAAAACTTTTTCTTACTAATCTGTAAGAGTTCTGGACTTTTTTTTTTTTTTAATGTGAAATGAGTCATGGGAAGCACTTGATTTCTAATTCAATCTTTGATTGTTACTGATTATTCACTCATTCCATTTAATTCATTTAAAAAAATCAATTGAATTAACTTATAGTATTATTGTGCATATAATCTATAGTAATACTATGACTATATATGATTATATATAATGTATAATATACGTATTTAATTTAGATTAGATTATATACATATGTACATAATACAATATATGTTATGATATATACGTGTATTAAGTCTATAATATATGTTATACATTATACCCATGATATATGTATATTACATTTGTGTTCGTAGTTTATTATCTTTAAAGCTTATTTCCTTTTGTTCCAGTTTTCTTGACTAGGGAATACACTCAGATTGCTCAAAATAAAATCTGCGTCCCACTAGAAACTAGTTCTTCTCCTTGAAGGAAACCAATGTTTTCTGAGTATTACTCTATAGATATTTTATGTTTCTATAGGAAAATACATAAAAATACTATTGTAATTTTTCAATACCACTATTACAGTCTTCTTTTCATTATTCATATTGGTTAATATATGCCTTCTTCGCTTTTCTTTATCAGTTTTGGTTGGGTTTTATCTTTTTATTCATTTTTTTAAACATTTACAACTGCTATCTATCTCCACCAAGACTCCCTCTCCGTTGATCTTTTGTTTTCCATGTATTTATACTTAGCTTTATTATTTCTGTACTCCTATTTTCTTCAGGTTTGGGGGAAGAGTTACTTTTCAGTCCTGATTTGAAAGCTTGAGTTATTTATCTTCAGTTTTATTTATATGGTAGATATGGGTGAAATCACGAATTCTGACCTAGATCTGTGCATTTGTCCTTACAGTGCTATCAATATTGTGTTATATATTTTAGATGTGTTGTTAAATGCATGCAATTTTATGATTATTAGTTTATATGTAATTATTTCTCTCATACAGATGTAGTCTCTCTCTATGTGCCTATTAATGCTTCAATTTTTATTCTATTTCTTCTGCTGTTAATACTACCACCTAATTTTTTTTGATAAATGTTTTATGGCATATGTTGTTTTTCTAATATTTATTTAAAAAAAATAAAATTTGAGATAACTGGGTGGCTCAGTCAGTTAAGCATCTGACTTTGGCTTGGGTCATGATCTTGTGGTTGGTGAGTTCGAGCCCTGCATTGGGATTTGTGCTGACAGCTCAGAGCCTGGAGCCTGCTTCGGATTCTGCGTCTCCCTGTCTCTCTGCCCCTCCCTCACTTGCACTCTCTCTCTCTCTCTTCCTCTCAAAAATAAATAAACATTAATAAAAATTAAAAAAAAATACAGCCCATCTTTAAAAAAATAAATTAAAATTAAAAATTAAAATTCATCTGTGGTGTTCTTTTGAGTATGGCTTAGCAGCATGAATCTAGATTTTAGTTTTGTATTCAAGACAAGTAGTTAATTAATGTGTCTTTTAATAGATGAGTTTAATTTTTTGTAATTATTGTTATTGCTGTTACATTTGTACTTGCTGATAACATTTTTTTTTTGCAATTTAGTTTTGCCACCTTATTTGTTTGCTTTTAAAAAATACTTTATTTCCTGCATTTCTCTTTCACCAAAAATAATTTTATTTTGTTTATCCTCTGCTGTTTATCATCTATAGATTTTATTAATTATTTCAGATGTCATCCTGAATTTTCTTATCTACATTTTTAACTAAAAGTTGTTTTTTTTTTTAAGTTTATTCATTTTGAGAGAGAGTGAGTGAGCATGAATGGGGGACAAGCAGAGAAAGAGGGAGAGAGAGAATCTCAAGCAGGCCCTGCACTGCCAGTGGGAAGCCGGACTAGGGGACTGAACTCACAAAGTGTAAGATCATGACTAGAGTCAAAATCAAGAGTTGGATGCTTAACTGACTGAGCCACCCAGGCACCCCTAAAAATTGTTTTACAAAATCTAACTCCATCTGGTTTTTCTATTCTCTTCCTAAACATGACAAGGACTTTTGGTATATTTTGCCTACCTATTAAACACCTCCATGTACTCTCATATTATTGTTGGCTATGCTTTCAGTTCACTCTTTCATTAAACAGAAAACTCAGTTATTTTTTTTTTTTTTTACTCTCAAGAGAAAATTAATTTACGGACACATTTCATCAATATTTGTGCTTCATAGTCTTTTTATATAGCTTGTCTTCACTCTGGTTCCACTTTTCTTCTTGTTGAAAAAAATCTTTTGTAATTCATTTAGAGTTTGGGTCTATAAGTAGCAAACTCTCTTAGCCATTGTATATCTGAAAAAGTCTTTATTCTTTCTTACTTTTCCTCTTTTTCACCATTTATCCATGTATTCATTCTAGAATAGTAATAACTTTCCCTCACTATTTTCTCCAGTGTCTTTTGTGTCTGTTGAAGCTGATGAGAAGTTGGTATTAAGTGGGTAGCAACTGAAGGATCTTAAGAAGGGAAGTGATGTATTTCAATTTCCATTTTAGACAGTTCCCTCTGGTAATTTTTAGGAGGGTTTATTTGAAGAGGGCATGTCTAAAATCAGATGAATTAACAAAAATTTAGAATAATGCCAGCCACAGAAGAGGGTCTGAATTAAGGCAGCAATAGTAAGTTGGAGAAGAGAGTATAAATGTATCAAGTATTAAAAAAGTGCAAGAGAATAACTATAGGACTAAGAAAAGAATGTCCCTGTTGATTGATTAAATATTGATGGTAAGGAATAATTAAGGATGATTCCTCATGTTTTAGCACAGGTAGACATGAATATTAACCAGCAGATAGTATTAAATAAAGGAAAAGGGACAAGATTAGAGGGAAAAAAAACAGGAGCTTGATTTTGCAGCTACTGAGTTTGAGATCCCCATGTTGTATCCAAGTAGAAATGTTTAGGAGATCTTTGGGAAAATGCACATGAAGCTCAGGAGAGAGATGGAAAGTAAGGGAGAAGAATGTGTCCATTAGAGAGGCATAAACACAAAGACCCTACCTGAAACTGCTAAGTGGTTGAGTTCTACCACGGAGAGTGCGTAGAGTAAGGTGGCGTTGGGTTGAAAGCATAGGTCAGGGAAACAGCAGTGTTTCCTGGGAAGTGATATTGGATCTCTGCCATAATGGCCAGATCTAAAGCCTGCAGTATTTGATTTCCTAATAGCATCTGCCTTCTTGGCTTGTTCTGCCTATCAGCTGGGCAACACAGAGCTTCATACTCAACTTCTGATAAATGTTTCTTGTGTCTGGAGTTTCCCAAAGCCCTTGGAGATTATGCTTTGCTGAGCCGAGTAAGACTCCACTGATTGCTGGACTCAATTTCTAGAACCCACTGCTTTCTTCACTAAGAGGTGGGTCCAGTACAAGCCCTCGGCTTCCATAGCCATACCTGACCTTTTGCTTGTGAGGAAACCATTATCATCAGCTGGTGATTACTAAATTACCAACCACCTCCAGACAAACAAATGTCCCTTTATAGAGTTACATATAACTGGGAAGGTTATGTTGAAATTTTATATACATAATTTATATATATCTAATGATGTCACTTGGCTTTAAACAAATATTTGTGAAAATAAATTAGATATGAGATACTGTAGTCCTCCCTGATCAGCAGGGAATACGTTCCAAGACCCCCAATGGATGTCTGAAATTGCAGATAGTAGTGAACCCTAGATATATTATACTATGTTTCTTCCTATACGTACATAGCTATGATGAAGTTTAAGGTATAAATTAGGCACAGTAAGAGATTAACAGCACTAACTAATTGTAAAGTAGGACAATTATAACAAAGTACCGTACTTAGAGTTATGTGGATGTAGTCTCTCTTTTTCTCTCTCATAGTATCTTATTGTAGATGTGTGACATCATAAAATGCTTCTGTGATGAGATGCAGTGAGGTGAACGACAGGCACTGTGACGTAGCGTCAGGCTACTGCTGATCTGACGATATGTCAGAAGGAAGATCATTTGGTTTCCACCATGCAGTTGACCGCGGGTAACTGAAACCATGAAAAACAAAACCCCAGATAGGGAGACTACTGTATATACTGAACCTAGGTTGTCAATGCCAACACTATCAAGCAAGTTGATGAAGGTGTATTGTTTCCCACATTTGAGAACTTGGATTTGTTCTACTTGTAGCCAGAGAAGATGGGTGACTGACATCATGGTCTAGTTTTGCAGGATAATGAGTAGAGCTGATTGTCCTCAAAATGCACAGGTTTAAGTTGAGTTTAAGCATTCTGTGTTGGAGCTTAATAAGTTTAAGACTTTAATTTTTTTTATTTTAGGTGGATAACAATGCTATTGTCAATATGCTTGGTGTGATAAGGGGAGGATGGAATGGTGGGGTACATAGAATGAGCCTAAGTCACTGGCAGTGTAAGAAAAAACAGTGCCATAAAAAGCCAGCCAATGCCAGACTTAGAATCTTTCCAAATTGGTGGGGCAGTTCTATTGAGGACATGGGTGGCCACTGTGGTTGAGACTTACTGTGTGTCTATAGGAGAATGACTTCAGCCCAATGCCTCTTCTTTATACTGAATCAGATGGTCAGGCCTTCCAACAGGAGGGTCTGGGATGCCTTTATTCTGTGAAAACAAATTACGTCAACATTCGAATATTACCTGTTTAATTTGGGAGTCTTAGATATAGAAAAGGAAATCAATGTCTAAATCTTTTCTGATGGTTGAATATCATCAAGAATTAACAAATCAATGGGGCGCCTGGGTGGCGCAGTCGGTTAAGCGTCCGACTTCAGCCAGGTCACGATCTCGCGGTCCGTGAGTTTGAGCCCCGCATCGGGCTCTGGGCTGATGGCTCAGAGCCTGGAGCCTGTTTCCGATTCTGTGTCTCCCTCTCTCTCTGCCCCTCCCCCGTTCATGCTCTGTCTCTCTCTGTCCCAAAAATAAATAAACGTTGAAAAAAAAAAAACTAAAAAAAAAAAAAAAGAACAAATCAAGAAATGTAGAAGAAATGATTATAATTTCATTAGATAAAAAGAAAACATTGCAGTTGATTTTTTGTTTAAATTCCAAGTTCAAATGTCCAGTCAATTCAAGCCACTGTGGGGTACTAAAAAATGTGTATGTGTAATGTAGATTTCCTTCCTTCTTTCCTTCCTTCTGTCTTTCCTTCCTTCCTTCCTTCCTTCCTTCCTTCCTTCCTTCCTTCCCCTCCCCCTCCCCCTTCCTTCCTCCCCCTCCCCCTTCCTTCCCCTCCCCCTTCCCCTTCCTTCCTTCTTTCTTTTTCTTTTTTCTTTCTTTTCTTTCTTTCTTTCTTTCTTTCTTTCTTTCTTTCTTTCTTTCCTTCTTTCTTTTTTCTTTCTTTCCTTCTTTTTTCTTTCTTTCTTTTTTCCTTCCTTTCTTTTTTCCCTCCTTCTTTCTGTTTCTTTCTTTTTCTTTCTTCCTTGTTTTTTTCCTCCCAACATTTTAGGATTAAGCATGGAACCAAAAATCTTATTTTATAATTTTCAACTTTTGGGAAAATAGGTTCTGCCTTAACAGTAATAATATTTCAGTGATACTGACATTTTAACCTAGTTTTAGGATACTGAGCTGAAGACGCAAAGCAATTACTCTCAGACTCTTCGTCACCAGATCATTTTTGCTTTCTAGTTTTTCCTCGTAGGACTGTGGCTATATTTTCCACACCTTCTGCACCATGCTCGGAACTTAGCTTTTAGAACGCTGCCCTCAGTTCCCCTAAAAGGAAAACAGGTGGTATTCCAAGAAACATAAATACTGACATGATCAATAGAACACTGTGTACCGTGAGAGGAAGAATGTTTTATGCTTGAAGAAAATGCTTGGAAAAGGCTGATTTGCATCTGCTCTGCTCTCAGCTCAGAGACGGATTTGAGCTGTATAGTCCAAGACTGCACGGGGATGTTTTGCTCCCATTCAGAATAGATTTATATAAAAACGGAACATAACAACCTCTTCAAATACATGTCTCTGCTACATTGGTTATATTTATTTATTTTTCTTAGAGGCTTCCTAAACATATTATTAGCAGTTAATATCCCCCATGGGTTTGTTTTCTAATATATCAGGGCTGTGCTACAGTATGCTGTTTCTGCCACTGATATGTTGCTAAGAGATTTAATAATGGGTAAACAAACACAACATGTGGTAATTCATTTCAAATTAAAAGTTTATTAAACTCTGGCTTGATGGCTTTCTGGCTATTTACAATTAAAGGAGCAAACCTTAGGGAAGGGGTGGCCACGTGACGTGTTCATGGCTGCAACGTTTCTATCTGAAAAATATGTTTATGATCTCTCACAAGCTGTCTCACATTGACAGGCTCCAGACAGAATCTGCTGAATCCACTCTACCCCCCAAATCATGAAAAAGTGACTTTAAGATTCACTTGCAAACACTTTAAAATTCACTTGCAAATCATGAAAAAGTGACTTTAAGATTCACTTGCAAACACACACACACACACACACACACACACAGGCACTCTTGAGAGGATTCTGAATTTAACCCCACGGCCGGTATTTTGAGCGGTGATCAGCCTTGCAAATAGGTGGATGCCTGAGGCCAGAACGTATTTATGAAAGGCTAGAAGAAAAGAACCATGATAATTCCTGCATTATTACCATCTTTTAGGCTGTTTTACTTTTTAAGGGGCGGACTAGGGAAATATTTGTTATGCTTGATAATTTTGTTTTGTGTGTACCTACATGGCATACACAATGGTCTCTGGCAACATCTATATATGTTTTTTGATGCAACATTCAATTCGGGCAAGTTTTATTGTGTAACCAGCATCAGCAAAGAAGGCCGCCAAATTCTCTGGGAATGCAAACCAAAATAGCATGCAATCCTCGCCCTGCAGGGGCTTACTTGAGCCCAAGCATACTCCTCCGCTGAGAAATACACACACACACACACACACACACACACACACACATGCGCGCGCGCGCGCGTACGCGCGTTGGATACATGATGGGAAGGTCTACCAGCACTCTATTCACAATTCAGGACCATGAAGCTTTCTGGAACAAACTTCAAACTTGGAGGAGTAAAGCAGATGCAATTGGCTGAATAAGAAAGACGTAGTTAGAGGAGTTAGGTGGGAAATGTACCCTGTTAATCAGATGTGTTCTCTGGTTCAGTCATCTCATAGTGGGATTCCCAGGGAGAGGGGGACCACACGGAAAGAGCAACCTGCTGAAAGAGAGAAACTCCTCAATGGAATTATGGGAGACATGGGAGTTTACAATACAGTATAGTACATGCTACCTTGTGACGCACTGGGTTGTGTTATATGCATATACTGTGTTCCCTATACTATAATTCTGTAATCTGAGGTGTCACAGAGCCCACTGTGGGACAAGATAAGTAAGCAGACTGTGAGTTGTGAGTTCACGTGAAACCCTCGGATGGACTCTCAGAAACAAACAAGTGAGCTTTTGGAGGCAGGTGACATTCTCATGAACTCTTTTTAATGTAATCCCGTTTTAAATCCTACATCGGTGTGATCTGGAAAATGTGTGTTGATTTCACAATTTTGTCCTGGGGTGAAAACGGTAGTTTGGAATTCATTGGTGGAAATGCTTTTGGATAAAAGAAGAGCCACAAGAGAAGTTAAGAAGTCAGAATGGTACAGAGTATATTTGAAGAACTATAACGAACTATAGGATTCCAGCACACGTATGGGGATAGATTTGGGCAAAGGAGTAACTGAAGGTGAGAAATCCAGTAAGAAGGCCATCGCATCAGCCCAAAGAAGACGAGATGGTAAGGGCTCGGCATAGGATAGTGGCAGCGAGATGCAATCAACAGGGTTTCTTCAAGAGAAATGTTAAAGTCGAGTCAACCGGATTTGGCAGATGAAAAGTTGTGCCATAAAGAGAAATGAGAAAATTATAGCTCGGGTATCTAGGAAGATAGTCTTGCTTTTATAAGAGGTGAGGTACCTAAAGGGGCTGATTTCAGATAAAAGTTGACCAATTGGTTTTGATCAAATTGAGTATACATTTTTTAAAGTTTGTTAGTGTGTTATTTGTTTATTTATTTATAGAGAGAGGAAGGGAGAAAGACCAAGAGAGAGAGGGAGAGGGAAAATCTCAAGCAGGCTCTGCACTGTCAGCCCGGAGCTGTATGCGGGGCTCAACTCGCAAACTGTGAGAACATGACCCGAGCCAAAATCAAGAGGCAGACGCTGAATGGACTGAGTCACCCAGGCGCCCCTTGATCAAATTGAGTTTAAGGTATTGGGGAAATTAGTAAGACTGTGACCAGCTTGGAGTTGAAAAAAAAATGGATTTAAATTCAGGAGGGACATATGGGTGTCATCCTAATAGAGATGGGGCCTAAATCACAAAAAGGACAGTGGGAAAACTATAGGAAAACTTTAATTTAAGAGACAGAAGAAAGAAAAGGGTAGAGTCAACTGAAAAGGAGCAATCTGAAGAAGTAGAGGGGCGCCTCGTGGCTCAGTTGTTTGACTTCGGCTCAGGTCATGATCTCGCAGTTCATGGGTTTGAGCCCCGCCTTGGGCTTTCTGAACTCTCCACTCTCAATGCAGAGGGCAGAACCCGCTTCAAATCCTCTCTCTTCTTCTCTGTCTGCCCCTCCCTCTCCCTTTTTCTCAAAAATAAACATTTTTTTTTTTAAATGAAGTAGAAGGACCAGAATGTGGTATCATGAAGGCTATGGAATTTTAAGCATCTCAAGAAAGGAGCAGGGGGGTGGGTCACATCAGTAAATTACTCTGTTGAAGCACTACTCAAATTTTAAATGCATACAAATCACTCAAGGATCTAGTTAAAATGCAAGTTCTGATCCGGTAGGTCTGAGTCGGGCTTTAGACTTTGCAGCTCCTACGTGATACATGACACATTCCTCATCCTTGAGGAATGACGAAAACATAGTTTGCTTTGCAAATCAAGTACATTTTGATGCCTTTTTAAAGGATAGGTAAGAAATGAGGCACAAACCAGACTGCAATGACCAGAGGAGGGAACAAAAAAGAAGAAATGAAGGCAGTGAATATAGAAGACGCTCTCGAAAATGAGGTGAAGGAGTTTCAAGAGCAGCTTAATGGAGTGAAGGGTTGAGAGAAGATTGTACTTGTGTGTGTGTGTGTGTGTGTGTTTTTTAATGGATGAATACTTACCCCTCTCTTAATAAACGATGGGAAAATATCTGGAGGAGGAAAAATCAAGAGTGTAAGGGTCTGTTGGGGAGAATTCCCATCATGAGCAAGATAGATGGGAGAGGTTAGTCCTGGAAAGCAGAAAGGATAATTCTTCCTCTGAGGTAAAGGAGTAAAGGAAAAAAAAAAAAAAAGCAGAGTAGTTTAAAAAACAATTCTTTGATACTTTCTATTAAGAAAAAATAAAAAAAACTAACAGCAGCATAAAGAAAAAAAATTTTTTTGCTTGTGAAATTTAGGAAATGTAATAAATCACCAAGGAACAATAATGTTACTTGGAATTCTAATTTTTAAGTGTCTTAATCTTATTAAGTACTTTCCCTTCTGGGCCCTCTCAAGATAAGCTACTGTTTTCAAAATTGCTGTAGGTTTTGGCCTGAGGACAAAATAAGGATGAACAGGGCTCTGATACCTTCTGGAAAGGCTGAGCCACACAAGTGTAGAGAAGTACTTTCTTAGAGAACATGAGATTACTATTACTATGGCATTCACTTTTATCCAGCATTATTAAGATATATTGGGACTATGTTATACTGTGAGATGGGTCAAGGATATAGGGGTCAGAAATATGCCCTCCGTGGGTGGGGGGGGGGGGCATAAGACTAGAACCATGTATCCAGGAAGTCCATCTCAAAGAACCTTTGAAATAATATGATAGCTCTATCCTGATTCCCTAATTATTTTTTGCTTCAGCCTGTGATCCCGTGTGGGTGCTACATGAATGCCATGTTCCTTTGCAAATAGGCATTTCATCCATCTTTGGAAGTATATTTCTTGGGGAGTCCATGGTCTCCTTCTTACTAGATCTCTCTCATCAATGACTATAATGTAAGTACTGTCATATATAAGAGGAAACAAAGAGCCCCTATTTATTCTTGCGTCATGTGCCGCATATACTGAAATCGATTAATATGATGTGAGTTTGTTAGTACGAAGCAGACCACTCGAACTTGACTAAAGATAAAAAAAAAAATTAAGACCCACTTGAAATTAACCAAAATGTGGATGAATTCCGAAAGAAGTCTATTCACACTTAAACATAAATTTGCCTGGAATCTGTGGTTCAACAAACCTAATAAAAACAGTGCTTTCTAAACTTTGCCTATACATCGAATCTTCTGTGGGGCTTTAAACAAATACTCTTGTCTGGGCTCTGCCCCAGAACAAATGTATCAAATTCTCAGGGGGCAGGACCTGGACATCACTATCCTTACAAAACTCCTTCTGGTGATCCGAATGTGCAGCCAGAGTTGAGAAGCACTGATGTGCAGCTGTTGATTGCTCTGGTTTTCTTCAATTCCTACAAATAAAGCAACGTGATTTCCACCTGAGGGTATTCTTTCATGCTATTTCCTGTATCAGGAAGAGCCTTTAACTGCCACTCTTTTTTCATCCTTCATAATCTAGTTTAAGACTTCCTTCCCAAAGAGGCCCTATTCAGTGCCTCCACTGAGTTACCCCAGGGTTCTTTCCCTTCGTGACAATTGTGCCTTCATCTGTATGTCTCCTGATCTAGACTACAAGCCTCTTGAGGATAGGCCCTAGGTCTACATCTTCCGTCGCTGTACTTGGCCGTCAACAATTGCTCAATCCAGATTTGTTAAATAAATGAGTGAATTAATGCATTTCTTAGGTAATTCTGGATTACCAAAGCCAAGAGGTACGAAGGAATGATTTTCACTTGGCCGTGACGCTGTGGTACAGGGGAAAGTAATATGGACCCAGAGTCTGAAAACCAGTGTGAATCACAAGTTTACTGCTCCGTATTCATGAAAGCTTTGTGAGATCGTTTCCTTATGTACATGAAATAAGGATAGTAGTGGCTGAATTTTTGATTTTCAAGTTTGTGGAGAGAATCAAATAAAATAGTAAACATTCTGGTAATTCATTAATCTTTTAATTTGGTTTGATTATATTGTGTTACCTGAAACTGCTCTCTGTGACAGAGCAGAAATTCTTGAGTCCTCTCTAGCTTTGGTTCCTGAAGATGAGAACAAGGGTGGGAGGTGGCCTAAATATGGTAGGCGTTGCAGCCATGCTGGGGATGATACACTCTGAGAAGGGACTTTGAAACAGATGTACTTTTTTTTTTTTTAAGTTTATTTAAGAGAGAGAGAGAGAGAGAGTAAGTGTGAGTGGGGGAGGAGCAGTGAGCGAGAGAGAGGGAGGGAGAGAATCCCAAGTAGCCTCTGCACTGTGAGTCCTGAGGCCTCAAACCCAAGAATCGTGTGATCATGACCGGAGCAGAAACCAAGAGTTGGACGCTCAACCCACTGAGCCACCCAAATGGCCTGAAACAGACATACTCTTAGATATAAGGCCTCCCTCATCTCTCGAGATGAAGCCTTGAGCTCCTTCTGAAAGCACTGGCTCCATTTCATCTTCAAGCCCCTATTTACTTGACTACATCTTAGAAAAGTCAACGTAAGGAGGTGTTGCTGGACTGCAGACTCTGTGAGGAGGGCTGGGATCTTCGTTTTGTTGGTTCGTGTACCCATTGCTTACAGCAATATTTAGCACATCACAGATTCGCAGTAAATATTTGTTGAATGAGTAAGAGCATAGGTTCTGAATGCTATCTGACCTTACGGTTCTTTTCTATGGAAATAAGTCAAGCAAACAGGTTATTTATTTTTAAAATCAACATACAATAAAATTTACTTTTTTTGGAGTGCTAATGTAATTTAGCACCTATCCAGATTTGTGTGATTAGCACTGCAATCAGGATAAAGAACCATTCTATTACCCAAACACTTTCCTTTTTCTTTCTGATATCTGCTGTGGGCCCCCCACCCCTTACTCCATCGCTCCCACCCCTGCCAGTAAGCATTGATACTCACTGACCTCTTTACCATCACTAAAGTTTTGTACTTTCAAAATTGTTGTGGAGTACAGTAATTTTTTGTTGACAATGCCTCCTTTTAGCCAACATAGTGCCTTCGAGACTCATCTGAATTATATGTATCAACAGCTCATTCCTACTCCTGGAGGGATAACATGCCCGTGAATGGATGTCACATCCTTTAACTGTTCACTTATTAAAGGACACAGCGATTGTTTCTATATTTTGGCGATTATGAATAGAGTTGCTATAAATATTCACATACAAATTTTCGTGTGAGTATAGTATTTATTTTTCTAAGAGATATACCTAAGAGTAGAATTGCTGGGTTGGAGGCTATGTATATTCTTAACTTTATAAGGAACTTCCCCTTGTACAGAGTGGCTGTACAATTTTGTATTTCTGCAAGGAGCACATGAGACTTTCAGTTGCTCTGCACCCTTGTCTACACTTAGTATTGTCGGTTTTTTCCAAAAGTTTTTCTAATTCACATTCAAATTAAATTTGAAATCATAATTTCAATTTGTGTTCTTTTAGCGGCTAATTTTATTAACCATCTTCATATATGCTTACTGGCCATTTATATTAATATCTGCTAAAGTATCTGTTCAACTATTTTGCCTATTTTGAATTGGGTTGTTGGTTTTTCTGTTGTTGAATTATGAGAGTTCTTTATACATTCTGGATACAAATCCTTTGTTGGATACATGGTTTGCAAATGCCTTTTCCGTGTCTGTAGCTTGCCTTTATTTCTTTCTTGCTTTCTTGCTTTCTGTCCTTCTTTGTATTATTTATTTTTGAGAGAGAGAGAGAGAGAGAGAGAGTGAGAACAAGTGGGGGAGGGGCAGAGAAAGAGGGGGACAGAGGATCTGAAGTGGGCTCTACATGGACAGCAGAGAGCCTGATGTGGGGATCAAACTCATGAACAATGAGATCATGACCTGGGTTGAAGGCAGATGCCTAACCAACTGAGCCACCCAGGTCCTCCTGACTTTTTATTTTCTTAAAATGTCTTTCTCAGCACAAAAGTTTTGAATTTTGATTTATCATTTTTTTTTAATGGATTGCACTTTTGAAATCGTATCTATGACCTCTCTTCACCTAATCCTAAGGCACAAGATTTTCTCTTATGTTTTTCCTTTGGAAAGTTGTAGAGTTTACATTTTATGTTTAGATTGATGATCCAATTTGGAGTTAGTTTTTGAATAAAGTGTGAGGTGAATGCTGAAGTTTTTTTTAATTATTACTATGTTTTCTTTTTAGACATGTGAATGTCTAGCTGTTCCAACAGCATTTGTTGAAAACACTATTTTTTTGCCACTGAGTTGCCTTTAGCCCTTTGTCAAAACTCAGTTGGCCATGCATATGTCTTTCTATTTTAGTGACGTATTAGGTGGCTTGGTGGGAGGCCTCTGCCCAGCGTGTACCATTGTGTTCAATCTAAGCCACGAAGTAGAGGCATAATGGAGGGAAAATTAATTAGCCACAGTGGGAACAGAAGCATAGACAGAAAGTAGCTGAAGGCCCATAATACTGGAACTCAGAACAGGGAGCCATGGACAAGCTGGTCACTAGAGCTCAGTTAGTATATTCATTAGTATATATCATTATATAATATTTTACATATTATTATATAAGAGGACTTCCGTGTGGATGTCAGAGCTCCAGTACGCGTGGCCAGTTTTAGACAATTCTCCACATGTTCCCCAAAGTCCTTAGGCCACCTTTCTCTCATGTGTAAGAAAAGGAAAGCAGTTTTCAGGCACTGTTAATTATCCCAGACCATAGTGGCATATACTTTCAGTTAGTAATTTGAAAGTCCATTGTTACCTTGTTTCTATGGAAGAGTTATGAATCTGATATTTGAAAATGGTATATATATAACTTCTTTGCTTTTGACAGTTGGAGTTGGGTTTGTGGAGACACTGCCCCCCAACAATTTCCTGTTAGGTGTATTTCTACTCACTCAGCTAGCTTTTAAGGAATGAGTGCATCTATAAAATGCATCCTAGATTGCAAGAACTTGGAATGGTCACTTCAGAATCACCACTTGGTGAGATGTTGAGGCACTTTTTAGATATGACATTTGTTCTTTTGGGCTTCTTGATTTTCAAAAAAAACTTTTTTTACGTTTATTTATTTTTGAGAGATAGAGCACAGGTGGGGGAGGGGCAGAGAGAGAGAGAAGGAGACACAGAATCTGAAGCAGGCTCCAGGCTCTGAGCTGTCAGCACAGAGCCCGGCATGGGGCTCGAACTCACAGACCGTGAGATCATGACCTGAGCCGAAGTCGGATGCTTAACCGACTGAGCCACCCAGGCGCCCCAAGTTTCTTGATTTTCAAATAGCATAAGTGAGTATGAGTTGATTATAATGCATGCAAAATTGAACCTCAGGGAACCACCACAGTATGTTTCCAAGTGATTAATCGGCACAAAAACTAATTACCTGCAATTTGAAGATGATTTTACTTAATATATCAGGGAAATTCATCAAATTATTTTAAATCAGAAAAATCTTTTGAAGTATTTTAAGTAATTAAAAACTGTTAAAGTGTCAAGTGGTCAAGATCAGTCAATCTTTCTTTCTCTTTCCCCTTCCTCCCTTCCACCCTCCTGTCCTTCCTTCCTTCCTTCCTTCCTTCCTTCCTTCCTTCCTTCCTCCTTCTTTTCTTCCTTCCTTCCTTCCTTCCTTGCTTCCATCCATCCTTCCTTCAGATCAATGAAATTGTCATTTTGTAACTTTATTTATAAACTAAATACAATTTCCAATAGGTGCAACACTAAACTCCCTAAATTGGGCTCAGCTAAGAAATTTCCACAAATGTGTTAATTGGAGGTGTAGTAAGGATTTCTTTCTCTCCCTCTCTCTCTCTCCCTCTCTCGCTCTTTCTCTCCCTCATATATATATATATATATATATTTATAAAATATATATTTATAAAATATTTTGAAATATTTATATATTTATAAAAATATATATTTATATTTTTATAAATATAAAATATTATAAATATAAATATTTATAAAATATAAATATATTATATAATATATAAATTTATAAATATAAATATTTATAAAATATATTATAAAATATATTTATTTATTTTATAAATATATATTTTATAAACATATAGTTTTATAAATATATAGTTTTATAAATATATTTTTATAAATATATATATTATATATATTTATGTATACATTTGTTTTAAGCTTTGCCTTATTGCGTGAGTTTTTTCACCATCCACTGCAGTTAATTACAGCAGTGGTTTCTGGTCTGATCCACTGCAATGTCAAAGTCATTTCAGAAAACTGCCGGAATCGAAAAAGCTTTAAACAGTCATGCAGGTCTTTAATTGTAAATTAGTTTTGACAGAACTCCGACGCAGAGCCTTGCCTGGTTCCAGAGCGATGCTAGCTGACAACCTCTCACTGCTCCAGGAGCAAAGGAACATGTGGAAGGAATTGTTCTTTTACATTTCACAGCTTGTCATTTCCTCCCCAGGGCAGCCCCTGACCCCTCTGAGAGATCCCGACACCCATAAGGGAAGTGTTCCCACTGATGTAAAGGAAGTAGAGACGCACTTTAACGCCAAGGAGGGAGGGAGAAGGGTGTGTCAAAGGGATCTGGGGAGCAGAGAGAGGAGATGGGCTTAAAACGTTTCCAGCAGGTTAGAATCCTGGCTGTGTTGCTTCCTTTCATGAGGGAAGGATGAAACATTATTTGGAAGGGTTCAAGAAATTCTGGAGGGTTTCAGGCTGCCTCTTTAAAATTCTTGTTTTGAGTGGAAATGGCAATAAAAATGAATGTGTCACGTGTGAACGATCGGAATAAAGGTTTGAGGGAAAAGTACGAATACGTGCTTGCTGCCCTATTCCAATATGTTTCTAATTACAGAGTGTGTGTGTATTAGACTGATAACCGCAGATTACAATTTGTGCTTTCGGGACATTTTACACCCTCAACGTTTTATTTGCTCTCATATATTCATCACGCTCGGTTTTTCCTCTGTACCTGGGCTGTTAAATAGCTTGGCGAGGAAACATAAAAAAAAGGCAATTCACTTGTGTTATCATTCAAACGGATTTGTCATTCTTCCCCACTCAGTTGACTTGGGCCATTTCAAAACTCTTCAAGTTATTGATATTTTAAGAATCACTAATAAAGTCATTTTTGGAAACACTTTTTGAAATAATTGAAAGGATACTTACTTTCCTGAATGTGGTCGTTCATGCAGAGGTAATAAGTACTGACTCCTCCCTCCACACACACACTGTTTTGTGGATGTGTGTGTGTGTGTATGTGTGTGTGTGCGCGTGTGTGTTTTGTAGTCTATGGGTTGACAAATGCAAGCATGCCTTGTCTGTTCAGCAACTGCTCAAACAAATGAACTATCCATGAAAATAATCTGATTTTTCCCTGATGAAATCTCTCTTATTTAATCTGTGGATACTCAGTGCCTCAGTATTAGACAAATACCCTTGCAAAATGATATCGCAGGAGTGCATGTTGACGACAAATACTGTCATAGTTCTGGACTAAATACGAACCACCACCATCGACCTAGCAGTTTGGGAAATTTTGAACCTTTCCAGAAAGGCTTGGGAGTATTTTTTGAGGAAGGAAGGGTCGCTGTAGACCTGGGATAAAACAAACTTGTCTTTGGCCCCACTCTTCAACGGAGCATTCCAGAAGTACCCAACGCTAAATGCACAGTTTGGACAAGTTGGAAATAAGGACCTGTGGCGATAACATGTACTAAATGAATTATCAAAGAAACCATGGCCGAGGAGAATTTGCACCTCAGACATGACAAAGCAGCGGGCTTTCCGACATGACTTTACAACTGCTCTACTTGATAGGACTGATTTTAACTACAGCCTCTTTCATTTTTCTTTTTTTCAGTATTGTTTTATTGTGGTCACAATATAACATGAGATGCACCCTCTTAACCAATGTTTAAGTGTGCAATACGGTGTTGTTAATCATGTGGCTGATGTACTACAGCCAACTTCTAGAATGTACTAATATTGCATAATTGAAACTTTCTGCCCATTGATGAAGGGCCCCCTATTTTCCCTTCCCTCCCCAGGCTCTGGCATCTACCAGCTTACTCTGATTCCCTGAGTTTGACAACTTGCAACTCTTCCTGGGAGTGCAATCATGAGTAGACATTTTTCCAAAGAAGACGTACTATAGGCTCTTTCTATAAGTACTCCGCAGGGAGCACTGCCTTTGGTCTAGCACTGTGCTTTTCAAACTGGTAAGACCACATATGAAAATGAAAAGTAAACACTATTGTGAGTCATCCCAGGAATAAATGAGTTCATTAACTCTTTCTAAACGTGAGTCTGGCTTTGAACACTTTAATGGTCTGACTCACTTAGTGCACCTTGTTCCAGTGTCTAACTTCTTATGAACATACAGTTGACTTCGTTCCAAGTGGAAATAAGTTAGAATAAAAAAGGCCAGAAAGGGGAAGTAATTAATTTTATCCAGAATGTTCCACTCAGTCTAATTAGATGATCCATATGGAATAAGAAACAGGAAATAAAAATTAGAAAATAGGATTTTGAGTGAAACAATATTTCCCTCAGCCAGTCTTTTGGAAGTCTCCTTATTTCTTAGAGAAATCAGTCTGTTCTTGAATGTGGACACCTTGGCAATGAGTGATAGAAGAACTTGGCACTTTGTAACACCACACTTAACACGTGGTCTTTGAGTATTTTGCATTACTAGAAGCCAGCGAGTTTGACCCACTTTTATTTGCAAAACCTTTTTTTGGTTAAGATTATTTGCCATAACTTGTTAAATGACCACTGGACCTTAACTATTTCGGTAGGGCCTTGAGCATTTAGAAGTTGGTAGGTTTGAAGCTCTCGTGAAAAAAAAAATCCTGCAATGATTTTGACGTGCATAGACATAAACATAGAGAAGGCACGATGCTAGTTTTAAAGGCACTGATGGTTCCTGGAGTGCAGTGAAGAGACATAGGTTGTGAAAACATGATTTAGTGAAAAGCAATGCAGAGCCCAAACCACAAATATTTTTGCCCATTTTATCCACCCTGTCTTTTCAAACGAATTCTCTTTAGTTTCCTTATGGTTAGGCCGGTGTATTGTTTTTATCAGCAAGCATGTCTTCTCCGGCGTTAAGATGTTATCAATCACACATGCACATACTCATGCATGTGTAAATTCACATAAAACTTCCTAAGGTCAAGTATTTAAAAAGTGTCATCATTTTTTTTAAAAACACTATAGCATTTTTTAAACCATAATTAATAGCATTTCCTTTACCTCACACAGACTTATACTAAGACATCTTTTTTTTTCACCTTTTCAGACTTGCAGAAATTAAGCATCATGTGTGTGAATAATTACCATAAAATAAAGTTTTAACGTAGTGTAGTGAGTTAGTCGTTGGAGAGACGAGGAGTTCGTCATTTTCCCCCCGTAACACATGTTATGCTGGCTAAAACCAATAGTTCTTGAATATGTGGTTTGCAAACATATCCTCTCAGTCTGCACCTTGCCTTTTCATCCTCTCAACAGGATCTTTCATTAATTAGAGACTTTGAATCTTAATGAAGTTCAATTTATCAATCTCCTTTTATGGTTCAGCCTTTTAGTGTCAAGTCTAAGAACTCCGTGTCTAGCTTAAGACCCTAAATATTTTCTCCATTTTTTTTTTCAAAAAGATGATCTATTTTAAGTTATTTTTAATATAAGGAATGGGGTTTAGGTCAATTTTTATTTTATTTTGTTTTATAATAATTATTATTATTTTTGGAATAGATGTTTAATTTCTTCAACACCATTTGTCAAAAAGGATATCTTTCCTCCAATGAGTTGGTTTTGCACCTTTCTTAAAAATCAGCCATGGAGAGGCACCTGGGTGGCTCAGTTGGTTAAGCGTCCCACTTTGGCTCAGGTCATGATCTCACAGTCCATGGGTTTGAGCCCTGAGTCAGGTTCTGTGTTGATAGTTCAGACCCTGGAGCCCTGCTTTGGATCCTGTGTCTCCCTCTCTTTCTGTTCCTCCTTCTCTCTCAAAAATAAATAAATATTAAAAAAATCAGCCATTGAGCTTATTTCTTGAACTTTTTCTTCCTTCTCTATTCTAGTCCATTGATTTATGTGCTTATCTCAAGGCTGCACAGAAATGAATACTGTAGCCATATAGAAAAGCTATGGAATTGTTTTCACACACTGTTGGATTCAATCTACTAATAGTTTGTTGAGGAGTTTTTAAGCTCCTGAGAGATATTGGGTCTGTACTTTTGTTCTTATGCACTTTGTCTTGTTTTGGTGTCAGGGTTCAAATGGCCTCATTACATGATTAGAAAGTGTTTGCTCCTTTATTTTCTAGAGGAGATTAAATAAAATTTGTGTTAATTCTCCTGTATATTTTTGTAGGATTGTACAGGGAAACTATCTGGGCCTAGAGTTTCAAAATTGTGAATTCAGTTAATTTAATGGTTACAGGATTATTCAGATGATCTCTTTCACCTGGAATGAATTTTGGTTACTTTTAGTATTTGAGGAGTTGATCTATTTCTTCTAAGTAGTTGTACGTATGAACATTAGTTATTCAAAGCATTTCTTTTTCTTTTTTGTGACTGCAGGATCTGTAATAATATTCTGCTTAATTTCTAATATTAGTGAGTTGTTTCTTCTCTCTTTCTCTCTTTGCCAGGTTTGCTAGAGGTGTATTAATTTAATAAATTTTTTTTTGGAAATTCAATTCAGTTTCACTGCTTTCTATTCTAATCATTAATATTTTCTTCCATCAGCTTGTTTTGATTTATTTTGTTCTTGTTTTTTCTAGGTTCTTGAGATAAGATCTTAGATTATTGACTTTTCCCTTTCCTGATGTAAGCATTTAGTGTTATAGATTTCCCTCTCAGTATTACTTTAGCTGAATCTCACAAATGTTGATCTTCATTTTTATTCAGTTCTATTTTTTATTGCCTCTGAGGTTTCTTCTTTGACCCACAGACAATTTAGAAGTGTGTTCAATTTCCAAGGGCTTAAAGGTTTCCTCTTGTCTTTCTGTTATTGATCACTGGTCTGATTTCATGATGATCAGAAAAATTATTCTACATGATTGCAGTTATTTTCAGTTTGATGAAGTTTCTTTTATGGCCCAGGATATATTTGTGAATGACCCATAGGCACCTGAAAAAAATGTATATTGAGCTGTTGTTGGGTATAGCGTACATGTTTCAGTTGATATTGTGTGTTGATTGTGTGGGTCTGATTTTCTATATCCTTGTTGAGTTTATGTCTAGCGGTGCTATCATTTGATGAGAGGGGAGTGTTGAAATCCTTAACTATAATTGGGAAGTTTTCTATTTCTTTTTCAGCTCTATCAGTTTTCACTTCACGTATTTTGCATCTTTGCGGTTTGGTGCACGTGTATTTAAGTGTTATATTTTATAAGTAGATTGATCATTTAATTATTATATAATCCTCCTCTCTGGCAATTGTCTCTGCTGTGAGCTCTGTTTTCTCTGATATTCTCTCTGATATTAATCATCTATTTTATATGATATTAAGATAGCCAATCTCATTTTTTAAAAATTAATGTCTGCATGATATATTTTTTTCATTTTTCTTTTTGCTTTTAATCTACGTCATTGAATTTGAAGCACTTTTTTTTGTAAATAGCATATAATTTGCCATGTTTTAAAATTTAGTTTCTCAATATCTGCCTTTTTATTGATATAGTTAGACCATTTATATTTAAGGTAATTGTTGATATGGTAAGGCTTAAGTCTGCCACTTTAACATGTATTTTCACATTATCTTTGTTTCTTATTTTTCTGTTCCTTTTTACTTCCTTCCTGTGTATTACTCGAATGCTTTTTGGGATTCTGTCTTGATTTATTTATAGTTTTTGAACATATTTCTTTGTGTAGTTTTCAAAGTAGTTTCTCTATAGGTAGCCATGGAAATATGTGACTTATCACAGTTTCCTGGTATCGGTATTTTACCTGTTTGAGTCAAGTGCAGACACCTTACTCACATTTAAGTCCCTCTACCTTCCACACTTTTAAATATAATCGTCTTGAATAACACATGGTGTTATAAGTATTGTCTTAATCACTAAATATGATTTATAACACTCACAAGGGAAAGAAGAGTGTATACTCTCATTTGGTGATCACTCCATTTTCCTTTTTTTCTTTCCAGATGCTTCAAGATTCCTTCTTTTATCGTGTCCTTTATCATTTCATGTTTGCAGAACTTCCTTTAGCCATTCTTTAAGGATATGTCTCCTGGTGACCGATTCTTTTAGCTTTCCTTCCTGCATCTGAAAGTGTATTTTCTTTCATTCCTGAAGTGTAGTCACTGAATATAGAATTTGTGGTTGGTGGTATGTATTTCTCTATCAGCCCTTGAAAAATGCTGTGTTGTTTTGGTGTGCACTCTTCAGTTTGTGCATCTGGGGCTCCCACCGGACCCTGCCAGTAACCTCGGAGAGGACAGAAGGAGCTTCCCCAGGCCTGGCCACCCGGTGCTCTGGGTGGGGAAGGGAGTCTCCTGCCTCAGGATGTTAAGAGGCTTCCTCGCCTAGTCACTAGTAGCAACAGGATCCACCTGCTACTGCCACTCAGCTACCTGTTGTGTCTTGGTCAGGAGGGCTGTCTCAAGCTGCAGGGGAGGAGAACGTAACCCCTGGATGCTCATTCCAGTCTGGCTTCTGGTTTACCAGAAGCTCTCCAATGCTACCGGACCCACTTGGTGGTGTTGGAGGGACTTCTTTCTGAAAGGTAGGTAAATGAGTCTACCTTCACCGCTATCTGATGTTAGGACGGGTTTGGAGATGCTGGGTCTGGGTCTTCTGTTGGATGGTTGGAGGATGGGATTAAGTTGCCTTGTCCTACATTGGTGCTCCGATTCCGTGGTCTGTAATCACTTCTTCCTCAGTATACTTTCAGAATTCTCCCTTGGCTGCCTCTTACGTTATTTCCGGAATCTACAGTTATATTTAGAAGGAAGGAGAAGGGAGAGATGAGTCTAAGCCCTCTGGTCCTAAACAGAAGTCTCTTCTTATTGTTTAAGGTCCCACAGCATTTAAAAAGTTTCTTAGCATTTCATTTAGGGTTTGAAAAATATGGAAGTAGAAAAATGTTTTTAATTGTGGTAAAAATAGAGATCGCCGGAAATTTACCCTTTTAACCGCTTAGGAAGTGTAGACGTCAGTGACATTTAGTACACGGACAGTGTTCCACAACCACCACCACCATCCATCTCTAGAAATTTGTCATCTTCCCAAACTGCAACTCTGTCCCCATTAAATACTAACTCCCCTTTACTTCCCTCTCCCAGCCCTGGACAAGCACCATACTAATTTCTGTGCCTACGAATTTGACTACTAGGTCTCTCACATAAGTAGAATTGTAAAGTATTTGTTCTTTTGTGACTCGTTAAATACACCTAGCATAACACCCTCATAAAAAGTGGTAAAATTTGAGTTGGCAAAATGTATTAGTCATTGAAATGTTTTAAAACATTGAGGAGGAAAGTTTTAAATTCGTAGCTAACTTGGGACCTTGAAACGTGTAAAGTCTGAGATGTAGTATGAACTCAACAGCGTGGCTATCACTATTATTTTCTTCAGTATTTTGTTGTTCCTTTCCTCCTTAGCATGAATAACTAAAAGTCAGCAGTTAGGGTGTGGAGTCAAAGCTCTGTTTTTGTTCCTTTTTGAGACAACTAGCCATAATCCCTGTCTATTACCAGAAATGCACCAATGAAGGAATCAGTAGAATTCAGATCAGTGCAGATTTAGTGGGGGTGGGATGGGGTGGGGATAGACCTTCAATATGGGAGTCAGAGAGGCTTAAATTCATACCTTGACTCTGACATTTAATGTCCTTTGTCAAATTCCTTAAACTCTGAATCTTTGTAGCTTCACCTTTAAAGGGGAGGTAACAGGCCCTATTTGGAGATTAGTGAAAATTCATGGTAAGAGTTATATACATATAATAGGTGCTCACAAAATCACCCCTGTTTTGTTGAGTTGATTATCATAATATTAGATACACCCTTGAGTATGTCTATATCCTGCTTCATTGTGGTATTGGGCAATGACTTTATTCTCACCTGTAATTTTCATTCAGCACTAGAGACTTACTAATGGGCAAAATTATTACTCTTCTAAATAGATTTGGATGTTCTAAGTTCAACGAAAGTGTTCATTGATGATAACCAAAGAACACTCATGAGAAACATTAAAATATGTCTGAGCTCTTTCATGTGCTTAAGATGGGGAGTTTCATATTTTTAAGAATAATGAAAAAAAGATGCTTCCATGAAAAAAGGTAAAGTCTTCTCTTTGTTTAATGTTTATTTATTTTTGAGAGAGACAGGGACAGAATGCGAGTGGGTTAGGGGCAGAGAGAGAGGGAGACACAGAAGCAGAAGCAGGCTCCAGACTCTAAGCTGTCAGCACAGAGCCCGATGTGGGGCTCGAACCCACAAGCCGCGAGATCATGACCTGAGCCGAAGTCAGACGCTTAACCGACTGAGCCACCCAGGCGCCCCAAAAGGTAAAATCTTCTTAAGCATGGCAGAAATGGGTGATGCTTGAACATTATTCTTAGAAAGAATAGCCAAATGTCTTCCTGCTCTTACATTACGATAATATTTTATTAGGCAAGGCATGCGTGCATCAATCTATTTTTATCCTGCAAGGGCAAAATACTCAGAGATTTCTCCTGGATGGATACTGTGGCAGAAATATTTGCAGTTCTGTGCCAGCAATAAAGTTAATCAAATAGCTTGAATTAAATAAGTAGCATATGCAAATCTGTTTTTATAAACTGCAAAATACTGGATAAAGCATAACGTATTATTGCCAGTCAACTAATTGCTGAGTTTCAGAAGGAGTACCCAAGTGTCATGTGGTTCCCTGTGGACAGATTGTGGTTTAATGGTTTGGACAGAAGTGAAAGTAAGGATGGTTTTGTTGCATTTCTGCTGCCAATAATGTCAAAACATCCCCAAATATGAAACCATTAAGCTTCTTAACACTTGTAAGAAACCAATTCATAACATATTAGGTACCCGTCACCTGTTACCAAGCACTTCGGACTTTGGAGGGAATAATCCCGGCCAAACTTGAGCTCCAATTTTTTGATACTTGCCCTTTGTCAGCGCTCAGATTTAAAGATCCATGTGTCCGTTAGTTCTTCCTGTGTAGAAAAGATAAGAGAATTTCTTGTGTCTTGACATTATGACAAACATTGGTTTATTCATGTCTGCGGCATCCAAGAAGTCACTGCTTCTAGGTTTAAACCATGCTGCTGGCAGAGAACGTTATCAACTCATTCCCTGAACTTATGTAATTCCTGGTTTGTTCGTTGTATCCTCCAATAGATATTGGACTATCACTCTAAAAGTGGTTGAAACATTTCTGTTTCCTAACTGGAACCTAGATATTAAAAAATCACGTTTCAAAAATTGGGGGCATCAATTTCTAATGTAGAAACACAATGCTAAGGCCATGGTCTATGGTTGCAGCCAGGGTCACTGCAACACGTCATCGAGAATTCATACTTTGGTGCTTATTTTGGCCTTTAGACTGTTCATTGGTACTATGAAATAGATTATGTGCTTTTAACTGTCAGTTCTCTGAATGCATTTCAAGTCCATTTACTAAAATAGTCACTGTTAAGCGGTATATTTGGACAGAGTTGACACCTTTGACATTTTCTAAAATGGCAAAAATAACTGTATTTAAGGGTATGATTTATGAATGTCGTGTGCCTACAGAACTTCCACCTGATTATGGTTTTCACGTAAGCTTCTGGGACTCTTTCTACAAACTGCTGAAAGACAACTAATTAATGCCGTGTGATCAGATATTGAACACAGACAGACACACGTACAGAAACACATAAAAACATGATATCAGTCCCAAACCTATGATCGTGTTGCTTCTTGTAATCGCCTTTGTCTAACAAGAGAATGATTGAGGCCACAGCAGAGACAGAAGAAGGAAAGGAGAGAGAGGGGGAGATTGATAGTTACAGAACTGCCTTTATGAAACACATATGCTTTGGTATAAATAAGGAAAGCAACTTGCAATGATTAAAAAGTATTTCGAATCCTTAGTTGTCTTCTAGATTGCTGGCCTCTATTAAAAACTTCTTAAAATAATAGATAGCTTTAATTCTTCAAGCCAAAGAAAAATTATATCATCTTAAAGATTTTCTATACTTATTACATAGATGTGACTTGACTATGGGGGGAAAAAAAAGCAAAAATCTCTTGTATTGCAAGTTTTAAATGTACCAGGCTAAGGTTTACTTAATTAGAACCTCGAGGCAATAAAGGAGCCCTTTTAAAAATTCTGTGATTCTTAATATGCTAAATAATGCAAAGCTTCGACTCTTCAAGCATGAGACACACATCTGGCAGCTTACCATTTAAATTACAGGGGGAAAATATTCCTCACTTCAGTAGTAATTTTCTCAAAGAAAAGAATAGAAAATGTATTATAACTAAATTTAATTTCTTTTTAGATTTCCATCCGGTCTAATTGCAGACATCTTTCTAGTTTCTTCGCATTTATATTTTTTTTACCCATATTTCCTGTACATTTTATTAATGTTTAATTTGAGATGCTTCTCACTGTTAGAGCTCTTGGAAAATTGGGGTGTATTTTACTTAGTAAATTGTTTTGAGAAATCTATCGGATCTCAAGTAATTAAGACAATGGTCTAGAAAATAAAAGGGATTGGAATTTCAGAGACACACAAAAATATTACTGACAAAAAGGCAACATTTTTCAGTCAGTTCCACTTTCAAGCTTTAATTTTTTTAGTATTAATGTTTTCTCTGTTTTGTCATTTTCTGGCTGTTTTTCATGCAAAAGTTATTATAAGCAGCATTCTTTCTTTGTATTTCTCCAAAGGATAGTGTCAGATCCTTGATTAATTTTACAAAGGTCATTTGGAAAAACCATTAAAAATATGCCAAGTAAAAAAGATTAGCGCAACAGGGAAAACACACTTTTATAAACATGCATTTATATATAGATAGGGTACTGTAACATACAGTTTTGACAAGTTTTTTTTTTTCCCTTTGTGCACCTCATACATTATTAAAAAATACGCCTGTTCCATTTATTTTTTTCTAGGTGATCCCAGCTGACACATTCCAAAGGCATCAGCAGGTTACTATTACTTGTAAATATTTTGTCTTTTTTCTCAATGTAAGAGGATCTGATAATTAAGTTGAGTAGTAGTTCCATAAAATAAAGTGAACTTTTTAAATAATTAACCTGTATTTGTATTACGAAAACATAAGCGTGGGTGCTAGCTTGCCCATGACAATAAATATATCCAATTATACTTTTTAATTAAAAACTTAAACAATAGTGAAACTTCCAATTTTGGCTCTGACAGAGTAGCTGGTATCAGACTAGCTCTTCTGTTAGAATCAATTATTAAACTGGAGAGAATGTATGAAACAGCTGTTCTGGGCATTGGCCATCAGGAAGTGCCAGACTTCCTGATCCTTGACAGAAGAGAACATTTTAAGGCAAACTCTGGATTTCTACCTGGGCTCAGTGTCCTGACAGTACAGCAGGGAGGTGGAATCCCAGCAGAGTCTCCCTGAGCTGAGGAGACAGAGCTTGGCATGCAGGACAGCTGAAGCAGCTGGGGTCTGCAAAGCAGAATGCAGAACAGAGAGATTTGCAGAAGGGAACTAAGAATTCAGTATAGGAAATCCACCATGAATCCTTGTTTCAGGGAGACTAACTAGGGCTTTGCTAGGTGAGCCTGAAAACAGAACAGAGATACTAGAGCTGGAACAGAGATGGAATTCAAACCAGGAGAAGCATGTTAATACCTCATTATTGATTTGACAGCAAATGGAGATGCTCAAAGTCTATGCAGTGGGAATGAAGAACGTTTACAATTGCACACACGTGCGCACACACACACACACACACAAGAGTAAAATACCTAGGAATAAACTTAACCAGAGAGGTGAAAGACCTGTACTCGGAACACTATCCAACACTGATGAAAGAGATTGAAGATGACCCAGACAAATGAACACATGTTCCATGCTCATGGATTGGATGAATTCGTGCTGTCAAAATGTTCATATTACCCCAATCTACAGATTCAACGCAATCATTATTAAAATACCAAAGGCATTTTTCACAAAACTAGAACAAACGATACTAAAATTTGTACGGAACCACAGAACACCCTGAATAGCTGAAACAATCCTAAGAAGAACAAAACTGGAGGTATCACAATGCCAGCAAGATAGACTACAAAGCTGTAGTCATCAAAACAGTATGGTATAAAGAAAAAATGGAAACATAGATTAATGGACCAGGGTAGATACCCTAGATATAAACCCACATTTAAAAGGTAAATTAATCTATGACAAAGGAGATAAGAATATGCAATGGGGAAAAGATTCTTTTCAATAAATGGCACTGGGAAAACTGGACAGCTACATGTAAAATAATGAAACTGGACCACTTTCTTACACCATATAAAAAAATAAACTCGAAATGGATTAAAGACCTAAATGTGAGACCTGAAACCATAAAAATCCTAGAAGAGAGCACAGGCAGTAATTTTTTCTGACATCAGCCATGGCTAACAGTTCTCTAAATATGTCTCCCCAGGCAAAGGAAAAATATGAAAAATAAACTATTAGAACTACATCAAAAAAAGAAAAAAAACTTTTGCACAGCAAAGGGAACCATCATCAACAACAAAAAGATAATCTACTGAATGGGAAAAGATATTTGCAAATGATATTATCTGATAAGGAGTAAATGTCTAAAATATGTAAAGAACTCATACAACTCAACACCAGAACCACAAACAATCCAGTTAAAAAATGGACAGAGGAACTGAATAGACATTTTTCCAGGGCAGAGATACAGATGGATAACAGACACATGAAGAGATGTTGAATATCACCAACTATCAGAGAAAAGCAAATCAAAACCACAAATTAAGCATCTCCTTACACCAGTTAGGGTGGCTAAAATCAAGAAGTCAATAAACAACAAATGTTGACAAGGATGTGGAGAAAAAGAAACCTACATGCATAGTTGGTAGGAATTCAAATTGGTACAGCTACTGTGGAAAACAGTATGGAGGTTCCTTTAAAAATGAAAAATAGGAATATCATATGATCCAAAAATTCTAGTACTGGGTATTTACCCAAAGGAAACGAAAACTCCATTTCTAAAATGTATATAAACTCTTATGTTTTGCAGCATTATTTACAAAAGCCAAGATGTGAAAGCAACCCAAGTGTCCATTGACAGATGAGTGGATACACACACACACACACACACACACACACACACACAAAGCCATAAAAAAGGATGAGCTCTTACTATTTGTGACAAAATGGATGGATCAAGAGGGTATTATGCTAAGTGAAACTGGTCAGACTGAGAAAGACAAATACCATATGATTTTGTGCATTATGTGGAATCTAAAAAACAAAACAAATGAACTAACAAACAGCAGAATCTGACCTATAAATATAGAGAACTGGTGATTCCCAGAGGGAAGGGAGATAGGGGGATGGATAAAATGGGTGAAAGGGAGTGGGAGATACAGGCTTCCAGTTAAGGAATGAATAGGTCGTGGGGATAAGAGGTACAGCATAGAAAATATTGTCAGTGATATTGTAATACCCTAACATGGTGACAGATGGTAGCTACACTTGGTGTGACTGTAATACAACATATAGAGAAGTTGAATCGCTATGTTGTACACCTGAAACTAATGGAGCATTGTGTGTCAACTATACTTGAATTTTTAAAGTCCTATATATATTAAAAAAATCATATGCTCTAAGTGGCATACTCTGAGACTGCCCTGAGGAAAACCTGCCACCATGCTTCAGCAAGATCATCAGAGGATTTATGGTTTTGAGGTTGAGTTCTGATAAGTTCATGTGGCTTGAAAACCCTTGGTTTTTCACAGATAGGTTGTAACTAAATGTACATTCAAGCCTACAGAAGTTTAATGGGATTTGCCAGTAATCGAACTGTTAACTAAAAAAAAAAATCAACACTTTCTCAAGGCAGATAACAGAATCCAGAGTCTTCTCTGGAGTACATTATATGATCTGCAATTATGATGTATGCAAAGATCAAGAGAATATAAATCTTAGACAAAAGAAAATAGTGAATAAAATAACTTTGAGATGATTCAAATATTATACTTAGCAGGAAAAGCCATTAAAACATTTCATTGTAAGTATGTTCATGAATTTAAGGAAATTAATTTCTGATAAGTAAAGGAAAATAGGGTCTTTTTTTTTAAATTTTTTTTCAACGTTTATTTATTTTTGGGACAGAGAGAGACAGAGCATGAACGGGGGAGGGGCAGAGAGAGAGGGAGACACAGAATCGGAAACAGGTTCCAGGCTCTGAGCCATCAGCCCAGAGCCTGATGTGGGGCTCGAACTCACGGACCGCGAGATCGTGACCTGGCTGAAGTCGGACGCTTAACCGACTGTGCCACCCAGGTGCCCCGGAAAATAGGGTCTTAATGAATGGTTAGATCATCCCAGCAGAGATCTGGAAACTATAATCAACAAACCAAATGGCAGTTATGGAACTTAAAGTCCAAGAATTAAAATAAATTAACCAATCTGAAGTACAGAAAAGAAAAAGCCAAGACAGAAATGAAGAAAGACTCAAGAGACACAATGGGGAAATATCATATAGTTTTACATACATGTAATGCAAATCTTAGAAGGAAAGGAGGGTCATAAAATGGAAGAAATATGTATTAAAAGAGTAATGACTGAAATTTCCCAAATTTGATGGAATATATTGAATTATAAGTTGAATATCATCAGTGAACCCCAAAAGAATCTATAAAAGGGACACCTGTATTAGGAATATTGTAGCTGGGACGCCTGGCTGGCTCAGTAGTGGAGCCTGCAACTCTTAATCTCAGGGTCATAGGTTTGAGCCCCATGTTGGGTGTAAAGTTTACTTAAACAAATAAAATTTTAGGGGCATCTGGGTGGCTCAGTAGGTTAAGTGTCCGACTTTGGCTCAGGTAATGATCTCACAGTTTGTGAGTTCAAGCCCTGTGTTGGGCTGTATGCTGACAATGTGGAACCTGGATCCCATTTTGAGTTCTCTCTCTCTCTCTCTCTCTCTCAAAAATAAACATTAAAAAATTAAAACAAATAAAATCTTAAAAAAATAGTATCAGAGTCAAAGTGTAGAACACCAAAGTTAAAGTGAAAATTCTGAAAAGAGACAGAAGGAGAAAAAAGCCTTTATATGGAAGTGAATAATGGTATGAAAAATGGCTAACATTATCATTAGAAATGGTGGAGACCAGAAATCAATGTAATGACATATTCGAAGTGCTGAGGAAATGTCATTCCAGAATTCGTATCTGGCAAAAACATCCTTCAAAAATTGAGGTTGGTATGAGGACATTTTCAGATGAAGGAAAGTGAGCAAATATTTCTACAGCAGACCAGCACTACACACAAACCATCAGAACTAGAGAATGTTCTTCAGGCTGAAGGGAAAATGCTACAAGATGATTGACACAGGAGAATGGAGAAGAACCAAAAATGGCACATACAGGGGTAAATACTAAAGACTAATTTTTCTGATACTTTTCTTCAAATGTAACTTACTATTTAAAAAAATAAAACGGCATTCTGTGGTGGAGATGTAAACCATGTACGGTTAAAAGACATGATTGTTATCATGGGTGGGGGGTAGGAAATAGAATCAAATTGTGAGCTTATTACATTTGTGAAATGAGAAGCACGAAGCAGACACTGTGAACCGTCAGGTGTGAAGTGTGAAATTATACAACATTGATGATAACCAGACGTGCATTTAAAAATTTGAATTTAAAAATTCAAATCCATGCTATTAGTCTTGGGTTGAATAGTAGAACCGCCTCAAAGATGTAGAAATAATAGAAAGTAATAGAGGACAGTGTAGAAACAATAGAGAAAATAAGACATAATACTAAAAACACATGTAAGATACCAAGAAGAAGGCAGGAGAAGTTCAGCGTGAAGAAAAAAGAAGCAAAAAACACAACAGCAAGATGGTAAACCAACTCAACCATGAATAATGGCATAAAATGTCGACTAAATAATTAAATTAAAAAGCTGGGACTGTCAATCTAAATGAAAAGGCAAGACTCCACTATATGCAGTCTATGAGACATGCCCTGTAAATCTGAAGACAAAAGTTTAACTTGGGACAGCCTGGGTGGCTCAGTCTGTTAAGTGTCCGACTTTGGTTTGAGCCCCACATCAGGCTCTGTGCTGCCAGCTCAGAGCCTGGAGCCTGCTTCGGATTCTGTGTCTCCCTCTCTCTTTGCCCCTCCTCTGCACGTGTTTTGTCTCTCTCTCTCTCTCCTTCAAAAATAAATAAACATTAAAAAAATTTAAAAAAAGAAGTTTAACTTGAAGATGAAAGGACAGAAAAACAGAAACCATGGAAATGCTACACAAAAGAAAGCTGATGCGGCCCCATTAATATCTCATATGAGAAATCTAAGAGTAGACTTGGAGATGCATATAAAAGGGACAATTTACCAGGGAGATATAACAATCCTAAATGTGTGCCGAATGACAGAGATTAAACAGCCTTGGAACATCCTGAAACCATAAAACTTCTCAAAGAATATACAGGAGGTGAATTGTTTGATGTTAGTCTTGATGACTGTTTTTGGATTTGGTACCAAAAGCAAAGGAAATGAGCAAAACAAGTAAAAACAGAAACAAACAAGTGGGATTACATTGAACTAAAAGCTTCTACACAACAAAGGTAACCACCAATGAAATGAAATGAAGATAATCTACCAAATGAGAGAACGTATTTGCAAATCATATATTTGATAGAGGAATATATCCAAAATATATAAATAACTTATACAAGTCGATAACAAAAAAAAATCATGGAAGCTGATTAAGAAATGGGCAGAGGATCTGAATAGACATTTTCCAAGGAAGATATATGGATGACCAGCAGGTAAGATGCAAAGATGCTCAATATCACTCATCACCAGAGAAATGCAAAGAGATGAAAAATAAATCAGGAAGGATATACAAGATCTGAATGACACTACCAACCAGCCTGATTGAATTGATTTTACAAAACACTTTACCTAAAAACAGCAAAATACACCTTCTTTTCGAGGAAACAGAAGGCACGATAGATCATATATTGGGTAATAAATTAGATCCTAATATATTTTAAAGACTTGAATAGTACAGCATACATTTCTCTGGCTTAATGGAGAGATGTTCAATGTTTCCTTTTATAAATCAGGAACGAGGCAAGGATGTCTAGTCTCATCACTTTATATCCTAGAAGTCATAGCCAGGGCAACAAAACTTTTAGAAGAAAACATAGGAGAAATCTTCATAATCTTGGCAGTTTTCTTAGACAGGAGACAGAAATGACTTACTTTAAAAGAAAAATAAATGATCCATTGGATTTCAACAAAATTATACTTTTCTAAGCAAGTTGCCATTGGGAAAAATAAAAAGGCAAGTTTTACAAACTGAGGGAAACCAATTGCAGTACATGTATCTAAAAAATGGTTTGTATCCAGATGATATAGAGAACTTTTACATTCACTAATAAGAAGAAAATAACGTACTTTTAAAAAATTATACTTAGAAGTTTCACAAAAGAATAGATGAAATATCCAGTTAGTTTATAAATATCACCTAAGAATCTTTAGTCATCAGGAAATGCAAGTTAAAACCATGTGTTACCACTTCACGATTACTAAGATGCTAAAATATATAAAAAAGAAACTACCAAGCGTTAATGGTGACTTGGAGGAAACTTTCATACTTTGCTGGTGTGGTACAACCACTTTGGAAAACTGACAGTTTTTTGTTCAATGAAATAAACACCTACAAAAGACCCAGTGATTCCACTGCTATTACCAAAGAAAAATGAAAAGATGTCCACAAAGAGATTTCAACATGAATGTTCATAGAAACCTGGTCACAACAGTCAAAACTTTGTAACATCCAAATATCTATTAATAGATGAATTAAGAAATAAATTGCACTACAATCATAAGAAGGATGGTTACTCATAATAAAAAAGTGATGAGTATCAAAATATTGTTCTGGGTAGAAGAAGTCTGAGACAAAAGAGTAGATACTGTATCATTCCATATGTATGAATGTTAAACATAGTTCTAATCTATAATGGTAGAAATCAGATAAGTGGTCACCAGGAATGAGCGAGTGAGTGTGAGTGTGTGTGTGGTTTGTGTGTGTGTGTGTGTGTGCGTGTGTGTTGGCAATGGAACGATTGACTGCAAAGGACATGGGGGGATTTGGGGAGGTGATGCTAAATGCGTTATATTTTACTTGTGGTGGGAATAAATGGGTGCATATGTTTGTCAATTGAATATGTATATTTTATTGGATATAAATTATCACCCGGCACTTTGATTTTAAAAATAACAAGACTGGGGCGCCTGGGTGGCTCAGTCGGTTGAACGTCTGACTTCAGCCCGGGTCACGATCTCGCGGTCTATGAGTTCGAGCCCCGCATCAGGCTCTGGGCTGATGGCTCAGAGCCTGGAGCCTGCTTCCGATTCTGTGTCTCCCTCTCTCTCTGCCCCTCCCCCATAAATGCTCTGTCTCTCTCTGTCTCAAGAATAAATAAACGTTAAAAAAAATTAAAAAAAAAATAACAAGACTGGATTCAGCAATTGTGGATTTAGCCAGGGAAAATACAGAGTGTGTGGTCATAAAGTTGCCAGTAACATCATCATCTGATTCAAGTGTTAACAGGTGCAGGAATAAGGGGGTCCTCCCCTTCTACCACAAGCGTAGCAGGTGGAGTTAGCGTATGAGGTGGGTACCTGTATGAAGGGAGTCTGTGGTAATCCAATATTCCTCCTTTGATCTTATTACCACTCCTGCCTCCAGTCTGAAATCACTGGTTCATATGCCTAGTTGGGCTAGTAACAAAAAAATGTTTTCAACATCTTTTAAAGGCTTCACCCAGCCTACAGTTTACTTCAGACTGGCCCTAAATATTGAGAAGTGCAGGCAGAACTTGGGTATATCCTTTTCTAGTTTTGAGTATTATGCTTCTACCCCTTCTCTCCATCTTGTGAACTGTGGTTATTGAGTCCTTTGTGATCTAACCAGGAACAGGACAGAGCTGAAGGCAGAGAAGGGCTTATTTCTCTGGTGTTGTCAAATGGCAGAAACTGTTGGGTTTTTAAAACATGTCCTATTCTCTCATGGGACTCTTTTATGCTTTCTTTAGACATACACTTCCATATCTTCCCCTTTGCCAGGGGTCTCTCACTTTGCACTTTTTTTTTTACCACTCCCTTATTAGACCAGACACCGTGCAGTGCACTTCTAACTTTGTCCTTTTTGCCTATGCCTACACTTTGGAGAAAGTAATCATAATTGAATAGGGTAGCACATACAGTAAGGAAGGAAATACCAAGATAAACGAATATCATCCTATGCTAATCAACAACACAAAGAAAAGGAAAGGAGGGAGTAGAAAAGTAAAATGAATAAAAGAGAAATAAAATAAAACATAATATTTTAATAGTGGGATAATTTCCCCATTAAAAGATCCTGTCTAAGTGAATTAGAAAGAAAGCCCCAACTATACAGTACTTACAGTAAACAAGCATAACATAGTTAAAGAAATGTTGAACACCTATGGATGAACTGATACCAGAAAATTCAAACAAAAATAAAGCTGTCCCAGGAAACAATGTCCATATCAGGAAAGTTGACATTTGAGGTTTAAACAGATCTAAACAGTAAAAGAACATTTTATAATGATAAAAGGTATCATTTATGAAAAAGATATAATATGACACAATCTATATGCATCAAATAACACAACAGCTGAGTATAAAATGTAACCTAATCTTGTTAGGCTTTGTATCTATGACAGACATATGTGAAATACAATAATAGAGGCCACTGTCTCTGATCATCATAGAATAATGTTATGAATTAATAATTCAAGGGTGATCTACTGGTGGCAAGGATTTAGAAAAATAGATTTTCTTATAAATTGCTATGGAAATATATACATATATGTATACACACACACACACACACATATATATTTACATATGTATATACATATGCAAGCTTTTGGAAAGCAATCTGACAACATCTATTAGCATTTAAAATATGAGCACTCATTGACCCAGCAATCTCACCTTGGAAACCCATCCACAGGAATAAAAGCACGAGTAATGGATTTTACTGTCACATTCTTTTTGGTTAAGAATATAAAAATAAAGGCACCTGGGTGGCTCAGACAGCTGAGCATCCAACTCTTGATTTCGGCTCAGGTCATGATCTTAGGGTCATGGGACTGAGTCCTGCTTCAGGCTCTACATTGAGTGTAGAGCCTGCTTTCAATTCTTTCTGCCCCTCCCCCATTCACACATGCACTCTCTCTCTCTTAAATAAATAAATAAATAAATAAATAAATAAAATATAAAAATGAATGTCATCAGTAGGGAATGGTTAAATAAATCAAGCGACATCTGCAGTGTTAATATATTATGCAGCCATCGAATATAACAAATTAGAGCTCTAATAATTGACTTGAAGAGAATTCCATCAGATACTGTTGAGAAAGGGTATAGGCAAGTATATACAAGATATAAAATGCTTTTTGTATAACAATGAATATCACCTCTATCAATGTGTTGTCCCTGTGTTCACATATGTGTGTGTATGTATAGATCTGGTTAAATGAGCACAGAGAGGATAAAACGTGTTATGTGGAGTGGGCAGGATGGAAAGGTGTTAGGGGACTGTGGATGGAAGATATGAAGGAGGATCAAGGGGAAAATTTCATTTAAAAAATTTTTAACGTTTATTCACTTTTTGAGAGACAGAGACAGAGTGTGAGCAGGGAAGGGGGCAGAGAGAGAGAGAGAGAGAGAGAGAGACAGGAAGACACAGAATCAATCGGAAGCAGGCTCCGGGCTCCGAGCTGTCAGCACAGAGCCCGACGGGGGGGGGCTTGAAGTCACAAACTGTGAGATCATGACCTGAGCTGAAGTCAGACGCTTAACCGACTGAGACACCCAGGCACCCTGGGGAAAATTCATTTTAAGTAACATACTGTTAGACGTGTATTTTATGACTCATAGAGATGACCATGATTTCTTATTATATGAAAAAAAAAACACTTGTGGACAAAAGTATATGGCATGATTCTGTTTCAGTTAAAACTCACCACTTATCTGTGTATCTGTCCGTCTATCGATTTGCTTATACATTTGCATTTGGGAAAGTGATGAAACATACGGCTGAAAAGAGGAAGGAATGGCTATAAAATCTTCTTAACAAGGTAGAAGACAGTGGCAAATGATTAGCTGTGAGTCACAGTAGAGAAGGAAAAGTCATGGAGGAGATTTTGAGTCTGGGTGGCTTAGCGAAGTGGTGGAAAGAAATAGGAAACAAAGGGAAGGAATCCTTCGAGAGAAATGATTTTTGGTTTTGTTTGTATGTCTAACCCTGGGGTGGAAGGAGGACTTCCTAGTGTCACCATTGTTTACCCGAATGGCAGTGGGGGAGTATGAAAGACAATCATGCCAGAACCTCACGAATTCCTTATTTACTTACAGTTTATTTCTATGCACTTCATTTGACTATATAGTGTGGAAAAAATTTGTAAGCTTATAAGCAAAAAGAGAAGCAATAAAGCAAAACATTGATACTCATGATTATATAAGATTGAAAACCACCTCATACGCGTGCGCGCGCGCGCACACACACACACACACACACACACACAGACACAACTGTCAAAGAAATTAGCAGGCAAACTACGAACAGAAAAAATATTTGAACCAGTGTGCCAGGCAAAGATAAATACGACATGGAAAGATAAAAATTCTAAAGAAAATGTTAAATACTCCAGCTGAAAAAAAATGAAGGAATAGTAAGTTACAACACAAAAGACATACATGCTCAACAGCATAAATAAATTCACATTCTTTTTAGAATTAGAGATTGCAAATTAAAATAACAATGAGGGGTGCCTGGGTGGCTCTGTCAGTTAAGCATCCGACTTTGGCTCAGGTCATGATCTCACGGTTTGTGAGTTCAATCCCCGCGTGGGGCTCTGTGCTGACAGCTCAGAGCCTGGAGCCTGCTTCCGATTCTGTGTCTCCCTCTTTGTCTGCCCCCTCCCCTGCTTGTGCTTTGTGTCTATTTCTCTCAAAAATAAATAAATATTAAAAAAACTATAAAAGATAAAATAAAATAAAATAACAACGAAATGTTATTATTTTGTCTACCAAGTAGGCAAAACTGAAAAATATGGTGCGAGTCCGTTTTGGCAAGCATGTGAGTGAATTGGACACTCTCATACATTGCTGGCTGCAGTTAGAATATTGATAGTTCTTACCGTGAATCCTGTGTTTGATTTAGTATTCCTGATCTTAGATATTCACCTGTGAAAATAAGCACAGAGAAGTGTAAAGATTTTTTGTGAAATTTGTTCAATATGATGTGAATATACAACCAAGGGGTGGTTGGTTTAAGTGAAAAAAAAATGATATACTGCTGTGGAGCGATTAAAAATCAGGCTTGAAAGAATATTTAATAACAAGAAACAATGTAAGTATAAAAAGGATGAGAATGGTATATACACTATGATCATAATCTTATAAAAATTATATACATATTTATAAAATGTATAACATTTGTTACATAAGGTATACAATTACATGAAGTGTACATTAATGATTATTAACGTATACGTATTTACTATATACGTCTTTACAAATAGGAGGGTAGGTTATAGAGCAAAAAACATTTTACATAAAAACAAAGAAATTGTTTAATTAAGACTTTTAGAAGACTGTCTCTTTGGTAGGGACTTTATCACCTGGACACACACAGTATTACTACATTTTAACATACAGCAATACAAATTCCGTTGCATCAGAAATTGCTCCTGGTTGGCAGAATTTTTAAGATGGCTTCCCAAAAGTGTCCAAGGACTCATCCCCAGAAGCTGATCATCAGGAGGGAGACCACCTGGGTGAACCGAATCTAATTACACGAACCTTTAAAGGACAGAACTTTCTCAGGTGGGTAAGCAGAAGAGGAAGCCGAAGGAGAAGCTGGAGACGTTCAAAGCGTCAGGATGCATCCTGCGGTTGTTGGCTCAGAGGAAACTGCGAGGAATGCGTGAGAAGGAAGAAAACTCTACCAGCAACCAGCAAGCTCACAACAGGATCCCAAGACCCAGATGAGAGCTGCAGCCCTGCCTGATAACATTGATTTTTGACCTGGTAAGATTTGAAGAAGCAGAACCAGCTGGGCCGTGCTATGCTCGGATTTCGGACCTGCAAAAGATGTAAGCGAATATATGAATAGTAAGTCGCTAAGTTGTGGAAATGTGTTCCAGCAGCAATAAAAAATGCATGTATTGTTCAATGTTTAAAAGAGTGTAGAGGTAGAAAATGGGGTACGGTTCTCCCACAAGGTGTGAAACAAGGGGTAAATGCGTGGGCTTTGAGAACAAATAGAATTGGACCTAGATTTCAGACTTTTTACTGGTTAGCTGTCTGATTTGTGCAAGTTCTTTGATCTGAGTCTCAGTTTCCAAGTCTGTAACACTTTTGTGTGAGTGTGTGTGTGTGTGTGTGGTGTGTGTGGTAAACATCATAATATACATGAAGCTCTTCAAAAACGCTAAAAGTTTATTCTATTATTTCATATTTTTATATTCCACCCACCAACTGTGCACTGAGAATTTAGATTATAAGCCTTTGAAAGTAATGATGTATTTGGGACACGTGGCTGGCTCAGTCATTTGAGGGTCTGATCCTCAGTGGCAGCTCATATCATGATCTCAAGGTGGTGGGATTTAGCCTGGTTTCAGGCTCCACACTGAGTTTGGAGACTGCTTAAGACTCTCTCTCTCTCTCTCTCTCTCCCTCTGCCCTTCCCCCTCAAATAAAAAATATAATTAAAAAATAAAATAATAATATATTTAAAGTGTGAAACCATTTCCTTGCTTTCTTTCTTATCTCGATTTTGACCACACCAAACACACTATCAATGAATTCTGTTTAGACTCAAAATAAGGAAGCTCTTTTAAAGGTTTACATGACCCTCATCCCAATAGACTAAAGTGCCAGGCTTCTGACACAAGGGGCACTTAACCATTTGACTCTCCCTGAAGAAGGACGTTTTTTGGTATCTGCCTTCAGTTTAGCATCGTGTACTGGGAGCAGAGTCAGAAAATACAATAAAACCTTGCTGCTCAAAAATGCATGAGCCACAAAGACCTTGACTGGGGAGAAGAGGCCGGCTGGGTCATCTCTAGGGAGAAGAAATTTTTTTTAAAGCATGTAGACACGGAGATGATGTCCAAAATTATTTGCACTATGGAAACCTCCTTAAAAAAACGTCCACAAGGGCAATTCCAAAGGCCAGGATGAAAATATTTAGTCCCTGGAATGGGAGAGGAGGACAAGCAGTAATCCTTTGGCTGCTTGTGGTGTATGATGCGTGTATACTCAAAAAAAAAAAAAAAAAAGTTGTTGGGTCAACCTTATGGGAATGATCGGTAATTTAAGAAATAGTCTCCAACTCACACTCTTTCAGATCCTGTGTTAAACACTGCAGAAGAAACAAGATGAACAAGGCACATTGTCTGCAGAGAGTTTTATTGTTGTTGTCGTTGTTGTTACTTTGGTTTGTTTGCGAAGAGTTATGGTTCTGGAGCAGTAGTTCTCAACTGGTGATGTCTTGCTCCCCAGGAGGCATTCGGCAACACCCGGAGACATTTTTGGTTGCAGCAAGTGGGGGAGGGATGGAGGGGTGGAAGGTACTGCAGGCATCCAGTGGGTAGAGGCCAAAAATGCTGCTAAACAGTTTAGAAAACACGGGGCAGCCCCCATAACGAAGAATGATCCAATCCAAAATGTCAATAGTGCTGAGGTTGAGAAACTCCAGGATAAGTCATGCATCATATGAAAAAGTTAGCTCAGGTGGCAAATCCTGGGTACAGATGGGAACAGAACTTTTTAGCCTCAAGGTTTTATATTGGAACACTGGTATGAGGTGCAGAGGAGTGTCTTTGAAAACTCGATCCCAGAAAAACTAGCTGATAATGGAGAATCCTACCCGGATGTGGGTAGGAAAATGGATCAGACTGGTGCTGGTAAATTGCATCCCCCGTGGGGTGACCACTGGTAGAGTTCTACTTGAGGTTCATACATTGACTGCATTAAAATTGGAGGATAGAACATCTTAGAGCCTCCTTACAGTTCTTGAATTTATCCCCATTTGTCGGGCTTTATATACATTCTTAGATTACAGTAGTATAAGCTTACATGGCCTCTGAAGTGAAAATCTGTGATACATTTTCCCACCTTTTGTTTTTAACCCTAGGAAGCATTTCTAATAAATTTGGTCCCTGCCCTATGGACTGTGATCTCAATCTCTTAAAAGAAGACCGTGAATTACACAAGAAGGTAAGATGAAAGCCATAGAGTTGGCTTTGGAAAGACCATGAAAACAGCAGCCCCTGATTATTAACTATGATTTCTTAAAATATATTTACAGGTAGAAAGTAATTTGGTCTTCAAAGCAGGGTTTGAAGTGTGGGACATGCTAAAGCAGCTGACGTTTGTGAAATCAGTAATGCCAATAAATTTTTATTACATCCGAATCAGACTTCTTTAAGCTGTTGAAGACTTTAGTTAATCAGTCTACAAGACTCTTTCCAGCTCTGGCAGGGTGATTAGAAAACGTGCTGATTGTACTGCGTTTTATTTGGCCTGATCAAGGCTGCCATGAAGTCTGTTCAGAAACTGTCTTGATGCATTTATATAAATTACGTAGCCTGGGTTTTCTAATGTTGATGAAATGAATTTTACCAGCGTCACTGAATCCAGTTTTTAGATAATCAGCTGTTTTCAAAGTCCATATCTGCATACAGCAAGTGACTTTGGGTTTTAAGTATTCAGACAATTTGGCCCCGGCCAGGAAATGGAAATGAAAAGATTGTCCTCCATCCCTGCCTTTTCCCATATGAATTACTTGCATCATCTTAATTTTCCACTTTCCTGACTAAATAGATATAGGTTTATAGAATCAACTTTCTGCCTTACTCTCAAGACTGACTTTAAAGTCAGTTTTCATTTCTAAATACTGGACCACCATCTAATCAAATGAATGGTTAAGTTTTTAATGTTTAGATGAATACCACAACATTCACAATTGCTATTGTTTTTTTAAAATTTTATTTTACTTTTTACTTATTTATTTTTTTAAGTTTATTTGAGAAAGAGAGAGAAAGAGAAAGAGAGAGAGAGAGGAGAGAGAGAGAGGGAGAGAGGAAGGGGCAGAAAGATAGAATCCCAAGAAGGCTTAGCCCTGTCAGTGCAGAGCCTGATGCGGGGCTCAAGCTCATGAACTGTGAGATCATGACCTGAGCCGAAATCAAGAGTCGGAGGCTTAAATGACTGAGCCACCCAGGCACCCCTAAATTTTATTTTGGAGACAGAAGAGAGAGAGAGATCACAAGCTGGGGAGAGGGGCAAAGGGAGAGAGAGAGAATTTTAAGCAGGCTCCACACAGTGCAGGGCCCGATGAGCCAGATGGGGGCTTGATCCCACGACCCTAAGCGGAAGTCAAGAGTCAGACACTCAACTGACTGAACCACCCAGGCGCCCCAACAATCACTATTGTTTCTATCACAGTCTATATTTTAAAAGGAAGCTTAGGAATAAAAAATTTGTAGCGATGACATTTGAACTGAAGTATTTACTGAGTGCTTGCAAATTACTAGGTTCCAGGAAATGTTCTCAGTCTGGATGGAAGGGCTCACCTTGTTCTCACAACAAACTAATGGGATAGATGCTACAATTATCATCATTTTCCCTGTTTTATAGGTGAGGCAAATAAGGAGATGGAGTGAATTAGCCAAAATAACATTGCCAATAAGTGCACAGCTTTGAATCCAGACTGTCTGTTTCTGGCAACCATATTTGTATCCATCATGAAGTAATACTTCAGAAAAGTTGTGAATTTTTTTTCTCCTTTCAGCCAGGTATACATGTTCTACTTCTGGAGTCTTATACCTTAATTGAAAGCCTGGAATAAGGAAACAAAGGACAATTTCCTAGGAAGGAAAAAAGCTCATGTCCTTTTACACACATTACATATTAGGTACTATTACACACTTGTATGTACACTTTTTGGAAAGATCAAAAAAGGATATGCCCATGAGGCTTCTAGGATATTGTGGATCAAATATTAGTCTCTTAAGTATTTTTGTGAATTTTCATACTACTTACTGAATTTAAACCTTGGGATTAGAAGAAAGGCTGAAATAGATAAGGTGAGAAAGATTACAATCATCCAGAAAACCTGAAGCTCGTCTGTATATTTTCTGAGTTTGCATGTTCAATTAAGAAATTTTTTTCATCTTATTTTTAGTATTATTTTTAGTATTTTTAGTATTATATTTTTAGTATTCCAAAATTTGTGAGTCAATTGCTTGGGATATTATGCTCTTCCCTAGGGTCAGGCACTTTGAGAAGTTGTCTTAACTGAATTGCTTTAGGAAGGAGTTTGTTCTTGTCAGGAATATGTCTAAGTGAAGTCAGTGCTGTGAAATGACAGAGCCAGATACACACGGGCCACCCAGAAACAAGTGATCGAGTGCTGTGGACAAGGGTGATTAAACCGCCTACTAAACCTAAATCTAAAACTCCCTACTCCAACTTAAGTGTTTTCCTTTTTTTCTCATCTCGGCATGGTTATTAAGGATTAATTCAGATCTTCAACTGACGTTAAAGATCCAACCTAGGCAATTTACAGGGCGGCTGTGGGCCAATGAGGTTCATGTTCAACTTCATGTGGGAAGCGTCGGTTTCCCAAATACCACGTGCCCAGAAAACAATCAGAATTTGTGGTCTCAAGTGGCCAGAAATGTTAGTTGTCCGCCAGGGGGGGCAGAACCTAGGGGGCTGGTTACTCAATTTAGAGTTTTCTCTAGGTAAATTCTACCCACCCAAGGATAGCTTATTTCTCCCTGGGCATTGCTAATGGAAAGCCTGTCTTGAAAAATTTTCTGGTACACACAGCAGATATGACTTAAAGAAAGAGGAAAGACTATCCTTGATGGATGGCCTCAGGATTTAGGCTGGTTTAATTTGGAGCTATGATTTTTCCTTTTGGATGATAATAACAGCAAAGACGGAGTTGAACATGATGTCACGTTTATTTGCTTTGATATTTCAGATGCACCTGGTGTTTGTTGTTGTTATCTCTGACCTGCAATTCTGTGATCTTATTAACACAAGCCTCTTAGCAGAGTACCTGCACCCCAAATCTTCCTCCACTGCCTTCTTAAAAAAAATGATACACCTCATGGGGCAGGCATTAAAGCATCCACCAGTGCTCACTTCTGATCTTCCCAGGGCAGTTCAAAAACATTTGTAATCCTCCGGATTCAGCCTTTTATTCACTACTTCCTCTTTCTAAGACTCTGTCTTTTGATGAAACAATCCCCTCGTTCTTCATCTGGCCAGATGGGAGTGCTCCCTGGAGTCGTGCACAAAGACCCCCTAAAGAGTTTGGGGGAGAAAAAGCTGCCGCTAAGTGGAGCTTAATTGTGCTAGAACCGTAATGCCTTTCCAAGCACCGGTGCTGCTGGCCTGTGAGCTGCAAGCTCCCTTTCTCCACACACAGGCTTAACCACCTCTCGGGCTCCATCACCTCCACCTTCTCCCCCAGCTGATCAGGCCATGGACGGAATTATGGCTAAGGGGCAAAACCTCTGAACCACAAGATAGTGACCCTGGGCTTTGCTTCCTATCGTCTAACAACTTAATGAGCTTATCATGTCATGAACTGGCCAACTTTGAGATTTAATATAAATCTTCCTGTAACATTTTCGAGTTAACTGCTTCATAGAAATGCTATAATAAATGCCAAAGAAAGGATGTGGAGTGTCCCATTGATCACCTGTGCTATGTAGTGCATTGTGCCAGATGCTACTTATGTCCTTAATAATCGAAAGCATTTTAAATGCTATCCTCCCCACGCCCAGAGGAATTTTATGGATATTATCTCAAGAATCCTGTGCTCTACGTAGGACAAATATTATCTCTGTTTCTCAGATTAAAAATCTTAAACTCAAAAACTCTAGATAATCTAAGTTTCCAAACAAGTGAGAAGACTTGAATGTGGGTCTCCTTGACCATCACTCACCGACCTTTTGCACTATGCTACGCACTTGAATTTTTCAAAATTCTTTAAAACACTCTTGGCTGTCATTTTGTGTTGTGTTTGAAAGAATGTTCATTCGCTGCTTCCTAAACAATGTTGCATTTGAGTGACAATCCCCACAAACCAAATATTTAGTTCTTGAACTTGAAAATCATATTCTGAATTTCAGTAATTTATGTTTTAATATTTGCTGTTGATTTGTGATGGATTAGGGTGTGGGTAGCCATACACAAAATGCATAATATGTGATGTTTCAGAACAAATTTGCATCAGTGATGTCTTATGATGTCTTACAGTATAGATATTCATCTTCCTAAAGACATTGCTGTTGGAATAATTTTTTTTTTTTTTTTTTAGTGATGATGTTCTTTGGTTTCAGGGTACATACAGGATCTATTTTCTGTCTTTTCAATGTTGATGATATGCTAATTAAAGCATTGTTTCTCCGGTATAGATTCAAGATATAAATCTGTGGTTGGTGGATTGTTTTGATTCCTCTGTATAAATAGGCTCACACATCCTGGTACTTACCTGGGGACTTCCCTGCACACACTTACCTACTTTTTGGATTCAAAACTCTTATTTATTTGTGTTTTTGTTCCTTTTGCGCTTCATTTCTTTGGACATAAACTAATTTCCACAACTTTATATCTTCTAAAATACTGATTTGAAGGAATTTTTAGCACATTAACTTAGATTTCTTTGTTTGTTTTAAGTAGGATCCATGCCCAGGGTGGAGCCCAATTCTGGGCTTGAACTCACGACCCTGAGATCAAGACCTGAGCTCAGATCAAGAGTGGGAGGCTTAATTGACTGAGCCATCCAGCCCCCTCCCCAACTTAGTTATCCTTTAAAAGAAATCCAAGGGTGCCTGGGTGGCTCAGTCAGTTCAGCATCTGACTCTTGATTTTGGGTCAGGTCATGATCTTGGGGTTCTGTAACTGAGCCCTGCATCAGGCTCTGTGCTGATAGCATGGAGCCTGCTTGGTATTCTCTCTCCCCCTCTCTCTCTGACTCTCTATCTCTCAAAATAAATAAATACACATTAAAAAATATTGTTACTGACACAAGAATTACGGAGGCTGAGAAAGATGAAGAGGACCACAGTCATTGACTGATTTTCAGGGGCTTTATTTCTCCTTTAAAAAAATTTGTTGAGGTATAATTCACATAGCATATTATAATAAGTTTCACAACATAGTGATTTGAAATTTGTGTATGTTACAAAATGGCTACCACAACAAGTCTAGTCCCCATCTGTCACCATACAAAATTGTTACAGTATTGACTATATTGCAACTGCTGTACATTAAATCCCTACGACTTATTTATTTTATACCTGAAGTTTGTACTTTTTAATCCCCTCAGCTATTTCACTCTTCCACCCCTACCACTGGCAACCAACAATCTGTTTTCTATATCTATGAGTCTGGGTTTTGTTTTGTTTGCTTTGTTTTATTGGATTCAACATATAAGTGAAACCAATGCGATATCTGTCTTTCTCTGTCTGACTTATTTTTCTAAACATAATACCATCAGGATCCATCTATGTCGTTGTCAGTGGCGATGATAAAATGGCTGAGTAATATTCCATTGTATACATATGTACACTGCATCTTCTTTATTCATTCACCCATTGGTGGACACTTAGGTTGTTTCCATATTTTTGCTAATGTAAATAATGCTACAACAAACATAGGGGTAAATATCTTTTCAAATTGGTGTTTTTGTTTTCTTCAGATAGAGACCCAGTAGTGCAATTGGTGGATTATATGATAGCTCTATTTTTAATTTTTTAAGTTTATTTATTTTTGAGAGAGAGAGACAGAGAGAGAGAACAGAGGAGGGGCAGAGAGAGGGAGAGAGAACGAATCCCAAGTAGGTTCTGTGCTGGCAGCACGGAGATTTGAACCCACGAACTGCAAGATCATGACCTGAGCCAAAATCAACAATCAGTCATCCAACTGACTGAGCCACCCAGACACCCCAAGATGGCTCCATTTTTTTATTCTTTGAGGGAGCTTTATATTGTTTTGTATAGTGGCTGCACCAGTTTACATTCCCACCAGCAACGAATGAAGGGTTTCCTTTCTTCACATCCTGCCAATACTTTTTGTTTCTTGATTTTTTTAATAAAGTTGTTCTTACAGCTGTGTGGTAGTATCTTCTTGTGATGAATTTCCCTGATTATGAGTGACGTTGAACATCTTTCCATTATTTGTTATCCATCTGTATGTTTTCTTTGTGAAAACATCTATTCAGATCTGCTGCCCATCTTTTAATTGAATTTTTGTCCTTGTTATTGAGTTATACAAATTGTTTTTATACTTTGGATATTAATCCCTTACCAGATATGTAATTTACAAATATCTTCTCCCATTTAGTAGGTTGCTTTTTCATTTTGTTGATCGTTTCCTTCTCTGCGCAAAAACATTTTTAGTTTGATGTGGTGTCATTTGCTTATTTTGCTTCTGTTTCCCTTGCCTTTAGAGTCAGATCCAAAAAGAGAAAAAATTGCTAAGAACACTGTAAAGGCACCTATCACCTATATTTTCTTCTAGAAATTTTATGCTTTCTGGTCTAGCATTCAAGTTTTTACTCCACTCTGAGTTAATTTTTGCATGGTGTAAGAAAGTGGTCCAGTTTCAATCTTTTGCAGGTAGCTCTTCAGTTTTCACAACACCATTTATTGAAGAGATCATTCTTTCCTCATTGCATATTCTTGTCTCTTTTGTTGTAAATTAACTGACCACATATGTGTGGGTTTATTTCTGGGTTATTTTGTTCTATTGATCTATATGTCTGTTGTTATGGCAATACCATACTGCTTTAATTACTATAGCTTTGTAGTATAGTTTGAAATCAGGGAGAATGATACCTCTGTTTTTTTTCTTCTTTCTCCAGATTGTTTTGGCTGTCTGGGGTTTTTGTGATTACATACAAATTTTAGAATTATTTGTTCTAGTTGTGTGAAAAATGTCATTGGAATTTTAATAGAATTTGCACTGAATCTATAAATTGTTTTGGGTAGTATGGGCATTTTAACAATATTAAATCTTCCAATCCACATACATGGAATATCTTTCCATTTGTGTCATTTTCAATTTTTTTCATCAATGACTTATAGTTTATACTGTATGAGCAGTACGTTGATCTCTCTGTCTTTTCACCCCACTAGTCCATTTACATTTAAAGTAATTATTGACATGTATGTATTTATTGCTATTCTGTTCATTATTTTCTGGATGTTTTTGTAGTTACTCTGTGTTCTTTTCTTCTTTTTCTCAGTTTCCTTGTTGTTTGATAATTTTCTTTAGTGTTATGTTCAGATTCCTTTGTTCTTCTCTTTTGTGTTTTTACTGTAAGTTTTTCTTTGTTGTTACCATAATATTCACATTATTACCTTAAGTATGTGATAGTCAATTTTGTTGATAGCAGCTTAAATTTGAACACATTCCCAAACTCTACATTTTTACTGGTTGCTCCTCAACATTTTATATTTTTGTTGTCACTTTTAATATATTTTTATTTTATATATTTCTTAACTAATTTATTGTAGTTTTAGTTAATTTTACTACTTTTGACTTTTAATCTTAGTAGCTTTATAAGTGATTAATCTCTTACCTTTATTATATACTTACCTTTTCCAGTGACATTTTTACTGTCATATGCTTTCTTATTCTTAAGTAGTGCTATGTCTTTTCAGCTTAAAGAAATCCCTTTAACACTTCCTGCAAGGTCAATTTAGTGGAGATAAGGTACTTTAGCTTTTGCTTATCTGAAAAACTCTTTATCTCTTCTTCAAACCTGAATGATAACCTTGCTGGGTAGCATATACTTGGTTGGAAATTTTTTTGTTTCTTTTTTTTTTTGAGTTCTTTCAATATGTCATGCCCTCCCTTCTAAGCTTGCAAAATTTTTGCTGAGAAATATTCTTATAGCTTTGTGGAGTTACCCTTGTAAATAACAACCTAGTTTTCTTTTGCTGCTTATAAGATTCTCTTTTTATCTTTAACTCTGGACATTTTAATTATAATGTGTCTTGGTGTGGTTCTCTTTGGATTCATTTTATTTGGAAATTTTGGGATACTTGGATCTGTTACCCTCCTTAGGTTAGGCAAGTTTTTAGATATTGTTTCTTTACTTAAGTTTTCTGCCCCTCTTCTTTCTCTCCCCTCCTTCTGGGACCCCTATATTATGAATATTCTGCTTCATGTTGTCTCAGAGATCCCTTAATTATCCCCATTAAAAAAATTCTTTCATTTTCTTTTTGCTGCTCCATCCAAGTGAGTTCCATTGCTTTCTCTTCCAGCTTTTTGACCCACCCATTCTTTTACTTCATCCAGTCTGCTGTTAAATATATTTTTCAGTTCAGTTCAATATTCTTTATCTCTGTGAGTTTTGTTTAGTACTGTATTGTTTCCTCTCATCGTTGAAGTACTCACTGTGTTCATCCTTTCTTCTCCAGAATTCAGTGAGCATCTTTATGACTATTACCTTAAATTCTTCATCAGGTGAATTACTTCTCTCTGTGTTATTAAGGTCTTTTTCTGAGGTTTTTTTCTTGTTCTTTTGTTTGGAACACATTTCTCTGTTTTCTTTTTTTGCTTGATTCTCTGTTTGTATCTACGTATTAGGTAAAACAGCTACTTCTCTCAGTCTTGAAGGAGTGCCTTGATGTAGGTGATTGTCTTTCTCATTAAACCTTGCCCTAGCTTGTGGTTGTCTCTAGACAGCTACTTTTAAAATATGCAAGTATGTGCAGTCCTTTGGGGCCACAATTATAATCTCTGCTGACCTCCAGACCAGGAGATATGGAGGTGTGCCCTGGGCAACAGTTGCAAAAAATTAGGGCCCCAGACAACCGTATAACTAGTTTTTGGGAATTCTTATCAAGATGTAGTAAGGCCACAAAGGTGGGCAAGAATGGTCTCCATGCTTATTTTCCCTGGGAGTGCCTCCTTAGCCTTGCTTGATAGGTGGGAAACCTGAAGATTATCCCTCAAGCTGAAGCTCCAGGCTAAGCAAATTGGACTCTTTTCACAGGAAGACCTGGGTTTCAGCCAGGTTTCAGCCCTCTGTGTTTCAGTGCCCTAGGGATGGTGACATGGCAGGAATAGCCATTACTTTACATTGATGGCTGTCATTACTGGATTTTGTTCTTAACGCAATCAAACCACCCAATTTCATATTAAAATAAGTAGCTTTGTTGAGCTCACTAGAGATTTGCTGATGCATCTTCTTCACCTCAGTTTCATTCTGTTTGTCCTGGTTACTGCAACCTGAGAATTCAAAGCAACATTGTGAAATTGCAAAAAATATTTTAACTACAGAGTTGTGCAAAAACTTGTATAAACTGATTTCAGGGAATTGCAGGTAGCTTGCCTTTTACAAATGGCAACTGAATATGTTTGAAAAGAGTCTAAAGCAAAAAAAAAAAAGACTTTTAATGGAACTATCTTATGAATGCAGTCATGCCTACTTTCATTTTCCCATAGACCAGTAGTTTTCAAATGAATTCTTATTTGCAGAATTTTGCAATAAAATCTTACAAAAGACTGCAATATATAAACCAATGGAAATCAAACTATTTTGAATAGTGACTAAGGGAGGAGGGGCGCACAAATTAGCTGCCACTCCCCATCATGATGGGGCTCCTAAGAATGCTTGGTTGAACTACAGGACTCAGTTTCTCCAAAGGGACAGTCTGTTTGCTGGATCCATCATCATGGGTCACACAATTCTCTGAAGTTGTACTAAATTAATTGCACAGACACAGTATGGTTCTGAATTTAAATATGTTGTTGAGAGTCATTAGCTACGGAACTAAGAAGCTGTTGGTGGCAAGGCTAGAAGGAAGTAGCCTGCTGAAGCAGAGAGCAGACAAGGAGAAAGGGTCCTGGTGGCCTCTGATTCATTTGCTGCCATATTCCTAAAATCCAACTGTTTCCTTCCTTCTTCTCCATGAGCTGATTGTTCCAACTTTCCTTCAAATTCTTTTTTGCTGAAAGCTAGCTTCAACTGCATTTTCTTTACTTGCCACCAATAGTCCTGATTTATTACAAATACCATGACCATGGTTGTTGTATTTATTTATTTATTCATTTATTTACTTATTTATTTATTTTTTTAATTCCAGCAACATTTGTAGAGGCTGCTCCAGGGGAAATAATGCAAAAAAATGAACATGACAGTCTTCCAGTAGAAACATGATGATTTAGTGAGAGAACGTGGAATGTAAAATAATAATTTCAATGCAAAAACCATGACTGATTATGCTTCTGTAGGATCGATGATTCTACAAATCATTCTGAGGAAAATGTCACTGAATCAGGTGAGCTTTCTATCTGATATCGACTGAAATACTTTATTTTTTTATTTCTTTAATTTCATGCATAAGAGAGAAAGCCTGATAAATCACTCAGTGAAGGAAAAATCAGCTGCTTGGAGAACTGGAGAACTTGAGGATTATTCAGAGGATGTATCTTACTTGGAGGAACTGGAGAAACACAGATTTTCAGTTTGGTGAGTAGCTTACCCTGTCTTTCTTTTCTCAAATTGAAATTCATTGAATTAAACATGTCTTTATTCATCCCATTCTTTTATTATTCATTTATTCAACAAATATTGATTGCAGGCCTATTACAGGCTATATGATATGTGCCCTGACTTGGGAAAGCTCATAGTCCAATAAAATATATGGATGCTTAAAAACCTCAATGTTATGTGATAGTGCTGTTAAAAAAAAAGGCACAAAGTGCCACATACACACATGGAGAAGCTGATGGCTAAGTTTGCTTGATAATAGAGCAGCGATCTTAGAAAAAGTTTGAGCCAAATCTTGCGGAGAGGAATACGTGGAGAAATGGTGACAGTTAGTTGTGGGTTGTATCAGTAGACAGAATTGAGAGGGTGGCCAGGAAGGATATGTGCTTTAACCTTAGTTTACTTAAGATGCAAGCAGACAGTTATTGCCCTCTTTACCTGGTGGTGCATATACAGGTATATCTGTCTATGCAAGCATATATAGAATACATATTTTAAAAAGTACGTATAAGAAAGAGCAATGGAACTTCTTAGTGGTAATGATGATAGACCTTTGCATTGGCAGGATTCATCAAGGGTGGGGGAATGAACAGCAGTAAGTGACAGCATGATACATAGAGTAACCTAGGAAACAAGAAGAGACAGAGTTCAAAGTCATCCATTCCAAACTACTGCTTCCTTGCCCACCTCAAAATCCATGCCCTGAATGGTTTTCCCAATGGTGAGTTCCCAACGAGTGTTCCCTTACTCTCCGATCCTGGAACCACCATCAGGAAAATAGTATCAGCTCAGATTTTGCTTATCCAGTCACATTTTTAATAAGTTCCACTGGTTTTAGTTGAATTTAAAAGTTGGGGTACCTGGCTTGGCTCAGTCAAAGGAACATGTGACTCTTGATCTCAAGGTTGTGAGTTTGAGCCTCACGTTGGGTGTAGAGATTACTTAAATGGATTTAGAAAACAAAAAGTTTAAATACTTTCACCAGTGCTTTCCTGAAGCAGCTGAAGTGTGGTCTCCAGGCTTGTGAGTATTCTCTGAATCAAGAGATGCAGGGCTCTGCTTTAGAAACAGGAACAGGAACCAAGGAGTCCAGAAGATGGGAAATATGAATACTTCTTCTAGAAAGAAAAATAATATATAAGAAACACTGTAAGTCTATGCTAGGGATTTGCCAGTACAGCTCCAAGGCCAAATTCTGTTCTCCATCTGTTTTTTGTTAAAAACAAAAACAAACAAACAAACAAAAGTCTACCTGGAACCAAGAAACATCAGTTTGGTTACATATGGTCTTTGACTCTTTTTCTCTACATTGGCAGAACTGAGTAGTTGAGGCAAAATCACTGTGACCCATTAAGTCTAGAGTATTTACTATCTAGCTCTTTACCAAAAGTTTTTTCACCCTTGCTCTACACTGGTGTAAATTATGTCTCTGTTGTTCTCTCATGACACTTACACTATTTTAAAGATATTTTTATGTTTATATTTTCACCAGGCTGGGGGTCTTTGGTGTTTTGGTTTTCTATTGCTGCATGATGAATCTCTAAAGGTTTAGTGCCTTGCATTAACAGCCATTTTACTTGTTTGCAATTCTTCAGGTTGAGAATTCAGTCAGGGTCACATTATAGAAGGCTTCCGTTGCGCCATGTCTAAGGCTTCAGCTGAGGCAGCTCAGACAGCTGGGGTCTGGTTTGAATACTTCAGTTGGGACCATGTGTCTGGGATCGTGGTTCCTGCTCTCACCTGAGGTCCTCACTTTTCCACACTGGCCTCTCTCCACTGATGCTTGGGCTTCTTCTCAACATGGTGCCTGGGGTTCAAGTGGCATCTTTCCAAGCAGAGAAGGTGGAAACTAGATTATCTCAAGGCCAAGCTGTCAAAGTTACACAGTGACTCCCACCATATCCTATTGGTTGAAGCAAGTCACAGGGCCAGGCAGAGGGAGAATAGATTCCACTTCTTGATGTGAGAGCAGAAAGGCGACATTGTTGGGATGGCAGACAGTGTGTGGCCATCTTTGGAAGCATAACCTACCGCATTTTGCATCATTTATTTCTGTGTGGACAGCTCCTAGTGTCGGGCTCAACAAATATTTGTTGAACAAAACAAACGAATTAAAGAAATGAAAGAGTGTAGCCTTTATGGATAAACCTGAGTATGAATTCCAGTTTTTCCCCTGCTTGTAGCCTTAAACAATTTACTTCACCCCTCAGAGACTATTTTATCCTGTATGAAACCAGAATAATAATACCTATACTATAGGAGGCTATGGTTATAGAGAAAGTTGAAAGAAAACGTATAAAAATCTAAAATGTATTTTTCATAAAGGCAACTAATATTACTAATATTAGTAATAGTGAAATTTGAGGAAAATGTCTTTTTGAGAGGTTAACATAGAGGCCAAGATCACACAGATGATGTCTCATTTCTCACGTCCGTCTTCCTTTCTGTTCTTCAATACCAAGCTCATTGTATCACATCATGGACTTCACACTTGATGCTTCCTTTGTCTGGAATGTTCTCTCAGCTCTTAGTAGTATGGTCAGCTGTAGATGCTGCAGGCCCCAGCATCTAGTTTACCTCTCTGGTGAGGCCTTTCCTTAGTGCCCACGTAAAGAGGTACCCACCCCTCTTCTGATTATTTACTTTCTCATAACCTTGTTTTCCTCTTTTTTCCTTAAGTGTATTTATTTATTTTGAGAAAGAGAGAGAGAGAAAGAGAGGGAGAGAGAGAGAGAGACAATCTCAAGCAGGCTCCACACTGTCAGCACAGAGACCAATGTGGCTCGAACCCACAAACTTTGAGATCATGACCTGACCGGAAACCACGAGTCAGTCTTAGCCTACTGAGCCCCTCAGGTGTCCTCTTTGTTTTCCTCTTTTAGGTACTTATCACAGTTTAAATTAATATTTTCTAGTTATTTCATTTATTTACTTCTTTTTTTTTTTCCACTAAACAGAAGCTGTAGGTAGGAAGGAACCCTTCTTATCTGGTCACTCCTGGGTTTTCAGGCCCTGGTTCTTGAATACCTGGTTTGTAACAGACAATCAGTAAATATTTACTGAATGGTGAATAAAAGGTGAATAAAAAGCTTCTCTCTATCTCCCAACTCCTTTGGTTGGCATATCTACTTATTTACTTTCAATCTCTCCCTTCTTTTGAAATTGCTACCATTAAAAAAAAAGTAATATGGGATAATTAACCACTATAAACATTTCTTTGTAAACCAGGATTGAGGATATGGGGGCTGCCGAGACCTCTATAAACTTGTGTTTTAAATGGTCTGAGATACAATCTGAACAATTTCCTTGATGTTTTATTAGAGCTGGTAAATCATTTATTGGGGCAGCCTTTACCTAAATCCTCTCCAAATCCCCATAAAATGCACTTAACACAGAGTACTGTACTACCCAGACTCAAAGATACATATGACATTGTGTAAGAGGTATTTGCTTCAGTGCAGCAAGATTAAATGTATGCATTTTCTTTCTCTATTTCTTATATGGCCTATCTTGCTCCCTTCCACCCTTCCTCTGTGCCTTATTCGAACATGCTGATTTGGGGAAACTTGGTAGATTGTTAGGGCTTCAGTAATTCACAGCTTCCAATTAAAAAAAAATTTTAAAAATATTTATTTAAAAAAATTTTTTTAACGTTTATTTATTTTTGAGACAGAGAGAGAGCATGAATGGAGGAGGGACAGAGAGAGAGGGAGACACAGAATCGGAAGCAGGCTCCAGGCTCTGAGCCATCAGCCCAGAGCCCGACGCAGGGCTTGAGCTCACGGACCGCGAGATCGTGACCTGAGCTGAAGTCGGACACTTAACCGACTGAGCCACCCAGGCGCCCCTATTTATTTATTTTTGAAAGAGAGAGAGATAGAGTACGCGTGGGGGAGAGGCAGAAAGACAAGATGACACAGAATCTGAAGCAGGCTCCACACTGTCAGCACAGAGCCCAACTTGGGGCTGAAACCCACGAACCATGAGATCATGACCTGAGCCAAAGTCCGATGCTTAACCAGCTGAGCCACCCAGGCTCCCCACTGCCAATTTTTCAAAAATGTATAGGACCTTTAGCTAGTCAAATGCAAGTTTATCTTATTTGTAGATGTGTATAATTTTTTCAAGTTTATTTATTTCAAGGGGGGGTGGGACAGTGAGGAGGGAGAGAGAGAGAATCCCAAGCAGGCTCCGCATTGTCAGTGCAGAGCCTGACGCAAAGCTCAATCCCACCAACTGTAAGATCATGACCTGAGTAGAAATCAAGAGTCAGATGCTTAACCTACTGAGCCACCCACACACTTCTATAATATTTTTTTTTTTAGAAAGCTTCCAAATATGAGACTGTAGCATTTTCTCAACCAGAAAGATACCGAACTGAGTTGTCTCTGAGTGTGTAAAATCGGGAGTGTTATTTCAGCACGCTGCAACCCCAGTGGGCCTGTTGTCGGCAGGGTCAGGTGATCATAGGTGAGAGTCATCTGGGCTGCTCCTGGTGGAGTTTGTGTCTCTGCCATCTTTCCTGGGCTACAAGGTCTATCCTGGAAAGAAATTTACATTTTTGAGATATAGGCTGGGTGTGATGGGATGACTGTTTTTGGTCATATTTTAGATATCACTCCGTACTTCAGTTGTACATGATTTATTTTCATTGTCACTCATTGGGGTGCACAGTGGTTGGCTCTGTTATATGCTCCCCTAACACAGTGCACATCTTCTTTGTGCCACTGAGCACATGGTGAGTAGGTGTTCTATAGTCTTTCTCTCCCATTAGACTAGAAGTATTACAAATTTCACAGGGGTAGTCGTGGTAAGTCTGTCATGTTAAGTCTGTTGTATTCTTTCTGGTCTAGCCACATGATTGATAAACTGCAAGCACTTAATAAATATCTGTTGAATTATTACATGAAAAATAAGAGTGACATCATAAATTGACATTTCCAGAAGGAAGTTCTGTCTGAGAGGCCAGTGGCACAAAACCTGACGTTATATGCTCTGGGCCAATTTGTCTGTGGTGGCTGTTGTTTCTACCTGATGAGCATGTTTTTTCCCCAAGAATTCTTTCACTCACTCTCCTTTATGATAACAGTCACCCCTCCACCCACTGAAATATATGACTATATACCCCAAGGGGTCAGTCCATGATGTGTGTCATGTGCCTGTGACCACTATGATTGGTTCATGGGTGGGCATGTGATCTGAACAAGGCCACCCAAGCCCTTAACCAGGATTTTACATTTTGTTGCTTGGCAACAGCAATTCCTTCTCTTCTTCAAGGTCTTAAGTTGGAATGATTTAAATTTGACGCTCCCTGTGTCCATGGCCATCTTTCCCTCTACCTCCTCTCGTTAATTTTTGTCATTTATAGCCTGTTTGAAGTCAGTAGATGTAGGAGCCTCACTGATGCTTTGTAGGTGACATATACATATACTGTTTTATACCAAGGCAAACTAGAAATTAACGTAGTGTTCAGAGATATCTAACTTCCAACTGGGAACAAGGTTCCGGAACGAGACAATCTAAAAATGTTTCCATTGCTATTCAGATACGAGTAGGTGGGTAAGTGACCAGAGAATTACATACTTTTAGAGCAGAAAGGGGTCTTGGGGATTACTCAGTTCAGCCCTGTCAGTTTATACAAGTATAAAGCTGAGACCTAGAGAAGTTAAGTGACTTGCCTTAGGTCATACAGCTAATAAATAATGGAAATGGGACTAGAACCTACTTCCTTTCCATCTTAATCCAGTCCCAATTATAAAAAAATAAATTCTCCCTAGAACTTTGCAAGTTGTTTTATAGTTTCCTGTTTCTATCAATTGCGAGCTGCTGTGATATTCATCAACGCGTTGAATAGAAGGCGCTAATTCTGGGGAAAATGCACATAATGGATTATTGCTAGTTTTCTTCCGCCATGGGGGTGGGAGTAGGCAGATGCTGCCGTGTCTGTCAAAGGCACATGTTACCGGCCACACAGAGTGTTCTCAGTGAGTCATTTATGTGCCTGACCTGAATGTGTTGCTCAGGGAAGGTCTGAGTTAACTGTAGACATCACAACAGGAAAGTTATTCTTTAATAAAAGTGATCCACTTTCCTTTTTTTTTATAACACACATGTGATTTGACATTGAAATAAAATGCAGATGCTACTTTGATTGGCGTATTCCCTATTGTGCTTTTCCAAAACACCTTCACATATGGCCTGCCTCATTCCTGAGAAATGACTTGTTGTTTATGTCATACAAACAGAACAGATTGATTTTACAGTGAGTAAGGAGGATGATGAATTGTACGTTGGAGAGAAATCCTTGTCTCAGCTAAACACTTGAAAATAAATGTTGCCTTTTGGAAAAGGCTCTCATGATACACCCATGATCCTTGTGTTTCATGCCCCCTTTTCTAGGGGTTAAATAATCGCACACATGCAATCTCCGCAAATAGAAAGGGTAGTTACAATAACCTCAAGATATAATTTTTCTTTTCACCATTTAAGCATGCTGTGAGACCTAACAGGTCAAAAAACGGCAGAGTTGTCCCAAGGAACCAACCCCAAACATCTATTTCAATATCGTATCTGTACTACGACTGGAAGAAAACATTTCTCATCGTGGTGGGAGAGTGGTATCATTTCTTTATTTGTCAAATCAATTTTACATATGAAATTTTCATGACAGGAAGCTTTCTTAGAAGTCTCCAACTTTTATCCCATCAGAATTATTCTGCACCAGGCAGTGAAAATAATGTTATGTCCTCACTCCTCCGACTATAGGCTAACCCCATCCATTTTGCAGAATATTACTGTTTATCAATCCCTTAATCTTATTCCCATACTTTTTAAAATTCAGTGTGCAAGACAGCCTTGTGAGATAATCCCATTTTACAGATTATATAATGGAAGTCTAGAGACCTCAGGTGGTTTATTTACCGGCACCTAACTAGCTGGTCTGTATCCCTATTCTCTTTTCTTTCCACTATGGCCTGACCTCTAGCATGTTTCTACCATAGCGCTTCCTGACTAGCCTCAGTTTCTTTTTATTAAACTAACAACAAGTTCATTTTTTTAATGTTTATTTTTGAGAGAGAAAGCGTGAGCTGGGGATGGGCAAAGAGAAAGGGGGTCAGAGGATCCGAAGCAGGCTCCGCACTGACAGCAGTGAGTCTGATGCAGGGCTTGAACTCATGAACTGTGAGACCATGACCTGAGCACAAGTCGGATACTCAACTGACTGAACCACCCAAGTGTCTGAGTAACCTCAGTTTCATGTGTAGATTTCACTTTGTGTGTTTTGAAGGTTATACTGTTTTAAGTTCTAATCTATTGGCTTGTCCCACAGAGTTGGGTGAATGTGGGGTAAAGGTAAAATGCCATGGAGAAAGGCATTGCTAACTAAGTCAGTTCTAGAAAGGCCCATCAGGGGCAAATGTCTATGGGGATACATTCCTGATAGTATTTTATCAATGACCCACATACAATTAGGTATTTATTGACTGATGTCTTTATCTTATTCGATGTGGCTAAAGCATGACTATGTATTCCTACTGAAAAGGAATAGATCTTAATGCCTAGGAACGCGGTTTCTGGAACCGTAATACCTAAACTCAAGCAAATTAGCTTTACAGCTAGTTAAGTTGAGTAGTTGAGTAGAGTAAACTTATACAAGTCTTTTTGTACTTCCGTTTCTGTGAAAAAAATTACAGGTTTTCCCTGCCATCAGAAAGTAGAGCGTTCCTATGAAAGCTTTTGTAAGCCAAAATGGCATAACGCGAAAACATAAATGCCATTAATTTATATGAAAACATTTTTAAGCATTCCAAAACACCAAAAAGTACCTCTCTTAGGCTTTTCTGATGCTTTAGCGTCTTGCTAATGGATGCACAAAATAAATCGAGATAAATCACAGGTGCC